>NC_132936.1:67203750-69912500 GCF_034638445.1 Ciconia boyciana | reverse complement strand
AGTCCTGTGACCTGGATGGAAAAGGTGGTCGAAGGACTGTAAGCAGCAGGTAATGATGGGAGGTGATGTACTGAGCTGGTTTGCTGCAGGGGTATGTTTTTGGTCTGTTCTTATTTAATATCTCAATTAATGATCTGGAAAAGGAGGTAAATAGCACATTAATGAAATCCACAAATGACAATAAACCAGGAGGCCTGCAAACGTCAGAGAGGATAGCAATAATATAAATGGAAACTAACAAGATTAGATATGTAGGCAGGCAATAAAATAAGATTCAACTTGGAAAAATGTAGACTAATACACTGAGGAAAAATAATCAGAAACATGGATAGTCCATGAGAAAGCAAAACCTGGAAAGCATCTGTGCAGAAAGATATCTACGGGTGACAGTGTACAACAAATTGAATACAAGTTCTCAAGAAGATATATCAGTTTAAAAGACCGATGCAATTTTGGGCTGCGTATGCAGGGGAATAATGTCAGAAGAGGAAAATTATTGTTTATGTATCTGGGGAGACTTCTGCTGAATACTGCATCCACTTCTAGACGCCTCCATAACAGAAGGATGCCAGCATGCTGGAAAGGACTTCAGAGAAGAGTAACAAAACTGATCAGACAGGGAAGAGGACTGATTTATTGATGTAGGCGACACGGGCAAAACGACAACTGTCTAGAAATATATGAAAGATGAACAGAGAGAATGGAGAGGAATTTCTTGGATGCTAACATGCAGTGGTACAGCTAAATGTAATGGGATGAAACTAAGGAAGAACAAAATTTGGACAAAGTATCAGGTAGTTTCTCAGAAACCGTGTGATTCAGTCTAGCAGATAATTTTCAAATGGAGAATGAAAAGTCCTGTCAAACAAAGCATTTGAAACTTGAGAGGGTAAAGCATTCAAAGGCAAACTGTAGTGAACACTTGCAGGAGTTTGAACTACCTGGCCTAAGAGGTAATTTCCATGTTTAAGCTCCCTGATTCTGTGACTGTCCTAATACATAGCCCATTAGTGGGTCTGCTCTATTACTGGGCTCCTACATACACTGGTATTTTTCAGGGGAATGCGTATCACATATGCTCCAGTCCTAGTCCAAAGTCTAACTGTAGAGCAAAAGCTAACTGACTGCATACACTGACTATTTAAAGTACTCAGAGACAAGCAGATGCATGACCTTCTTTCATACCAAAAAATACTTCTTTTTCAGCAGACGTGGGTTTTTAGTGACGTGATCCTTCAGTGTAAAGTTATCTTGTATATTCGAAGGAAAATGTGATTAAGCTATTTATTTGCTTATTCATGCCTACCACCTTTTCCTTTTCACATTTTCCATACTTTAACATCTTTATTCATTTTCATGTAATACACTGGAACTTGCCTAGTTACAGTAGAGGTCTATTCATAGTGAAAAAGGAAGCTTTTAATGCTGAAGTGCATTGTAATGCTCCAAGACCCTGGTGTTAAAAGTAACAGGGGAAACGAAGACTGAAAGTAGTATGTAAGTTAAGAAATACATTTATATCATTTTCCTTTTACAGGAAAATGTGACTTTATCAATACAGTGATCTGTGTGTGTGTGTGTGTGTATTTACATGTACATACTTTACCAACTTCCCCATTTTTATGCCACCCAGGTAAGTCCCCTTTTATGAAAGTCTACCTTGGTCTTTACAAAAACTGTTCCCACATTCTTCCAAGGAGAACAAAGAGGTGAAAGGTTTTTCAAAGTTTTCCTCTCCTCCTCACTTCCCCTAGGGCTGGTTGGAGAGCTGAGGAAGGAGGAAAGCTTATTGAGAAGAAAGCTCCTGTTTTTACTGTAATAAAAGGTGGCAACCTTATCATGTATAGATGCTCAAATGATGTATAGACAAAGGATGTTTGCAGTGAATATTGCCATAGGCAAAACAGCAGATCTAATCAAAAGCTCTACACGCATGGATGTAGCCAGCCGGTGGGAAAGGAAAGCACTCGCAGCACAGAATCTGGAATTGCTCTTCTGTCTCTCCATGGCTTCCCCACCGGAGCACAGGAGAAACCAGGAGCCTTGGTATCTCGGACAGAGAGGTGCCTAGCCATCACACTAACTCTTCTGTGACTGTGTCACAGAAAGCTATCATGTAATAGTGGTTTTACTTCTTTTTTTTTTTTTGCATGGAAGCACATGCTGCTAGCTACATCCTAACAACAAAGTCAGAAGAATGAGGTGGTGTTTGTACGGAAAGTGCTGTAAAAATAGTTCTATTGTACAAAATAAATTACAGACCAAACAAATATGTAAAAAAATATAATTAACCTTTAGAACATTGGCATTTTCAGAACCGTCAGACAGATGAATGTGAGTATGTCCTCAGGCTCGCAAAGATTACTGAAAGTCAGGACACAAACCAAGAGAAGTAAAGTACTCTCAGCTAAAGCTTCGGCAGAGTTCCTCCTTCGCCCCCTGTGAGTAATGTGCTAACCTAGGTGTCCCAGAATAGTCAGAGGTATTACACAATCTGTGTGCTCCATGATCTGAGAACAATGACTGAGAACAACGAAGCACAGCTAAATGTGTTAAGGTACTGTGGCAGACACACCTTGGCATTTTTTCTGTTAATTTTTGTTAATTTGCCTGAGGGAGGAGGGTGTTTTTATCTAGCAACACAGGCATTTTAAACTGTACTCTTTTCTGGAACTGTCAAAGAACAGACAGTCTGTAAGTCAACGCATGGGGTTTTTTTGTTTGGTGGTTGGGGTTTTTTTCTGTATGCCTCTATCTCATGCCCTTGCCTGCCTTGTATAGACTGTAAATTCCTTGGGTGGCAGGACACAGTACCACAGTTTACACGGTGCCAAGCACAGTGGGATCCAATTTTTACTGGGCCATGTGAACTGCCATGATGCAACGAGTAAATAATAATAATAATAATAATAACTTACCACACATCACTGTTGCAGAACCCTGAAGAAACTGAGGGCCAGAGACTCCAAGGGGATAAGCTGGCAGGAGGAAACCTGCACTGCGCTCCTCTGTCTGATAGGTGATAGTATTTGATTGCAGACACCTCTCCTCCTCCCAGCGTCCTCATTCTTAACATGTAACATAAAATACATCCCTGGGCACAGACAGCAAAACTAACCCACCAGATCTACCTCGGCTCAACACAGCAGTAACTCCTGCTCCTCCAGCCTCTCCAGCCCCTCCAGGTGTCAGCGTGAAGAGCTGTGCTGTCTGCCCAGTGTGAGACCAGCAAAAGGATGTCTAATGGTCTACGCTGCCGTCCAAGCCAGACACATGAGCTGAAACTCTGTCTTTCCACATGCAACTTGGATATCTGGCAAGTCTCAGAGAGACATGTTTTCCTCTTGGCCTCCTTTCCTTATTTCTAGGCCCAGCGTTCATATTCAAGGGAGCAGAAAAAGGGGGGCGGGGGAGGGGGGGAGACACCAAACAAAGATTTGTAGCCTGCAGAGGCCCAAGGAAACCAGAGGGAAATGAGGATACATTCTCAGAAAATATAAAAACCCGAGGAAATTTGCTTGTCTGCAGCATAAAAACAGTTTTGGAAGGGTGACGGGGACTGACTAGCACTCAGCATCACATCATCTGAGGGAGGGAAGAGACATCAGGCAGGGGGCTGGGAAGCAGGAACCAGCTGCCCCATATGGTCAGCTCTTGGTAGGCAATTTGATTTTCATTTTCTCCACTGATTGTGCTCATCCCTGTGGTATCTGGATGGAAAAACAATGGTGGAGATAATAGGATGGGATTGCCCAGGGCATTTTTAAGGGCTTGAGAGCCATTCATTCATAGATCAAATCTAGGCCAGAATGGAAGCAGGTAATCTGCTGACTGTTTGTTGTCTTATATGAAATGTTCCAGTGGTATTTCACAAGTATCCACATAAAAATTGAATAATTCACAACTTTCTTAGCATTCTCAGCAGATAGCTCAGCCTCCGCAGCCTCTCAGGACTCCACAGCCTCTTAGTACTAATGACTTAGCTCTACAAATAAATTTAAGCACACAAGTCTATGCAGGTTCCGGGTTTAATTGTGGTCTATCCCAAAAATGGTTTGAGGCAGTGAAGAGTAAGGTAAGGTGTGGGAAAGATCCCGTGATTGTACCTGTTCTGAGAATAAAAGAAGCCCTTCATTCTCCTAGGCTATTAATCTGGTACCTTCCATAAGCACAAACCTAGAAGAGTTAATTTAGATACTTGACCTTCCATTGTCTTCCGTGTGTTTGCAGGAGAATAAGTGACAATGGCAGCTCACTATATCCCATATTCTATTGCAGTTTGTCTTGCAGAAACAAGAGAATTTATTATTGTTGTCATCATCATTTTAAAATAAATGAATTCTAATAGTAGAAAAAATCCTCGTACTATTATGAAATAGTCATCCTCAACTTGTCATGTTATCCAACACTGCTTTTTCACCAGTTTCCTCCAAAGACCACCGAAATAAAGATTAACTAATACATGGCTGAACATTTAAGATAAAAATCCAATTAAAAAAAATCAGACACTAAAACAGTGTTGGTGGACCTTTTCGGTGTCTCCTGCCAGGTGCAAAAGAAAGGACATTATACAACCTCATTGGTTCCACCCACGTATCTGTCAATGCCAAACCTGGCTCTGGTACCTGTGGTTCACCATCATTCCTCTAAAAAAAAAGTGATCTTACAGTGACCAGATCTCACGGTGGGGTAGATAAATGCTTAATTAAAATGGAGGGAAATTATCATGAGTATTTGCCATTTGGAACACCTAAAGATGTGCCCCAAAACATTTTGGTTTAAACAAACATTGGGCAAAAACTATAAAGACAGAAAAAGTGTTTCCCAGTTCTTATTCAGGACGGAAATCATCACTGCTACGGCAATTCACCTATTGAGAGGGATGTTCAAACACCACATGGTGAGGCAACATGGCCTACATTTACCTAGGAGTCAGGAGACCTCTGTGGCCTTAAACAAACCATCCATGCTGTCTTTCCTCCCACTCTGTCTCCTCATTTGAAAAGCTGCCTGTTAACAAGTACCTGCATGAAGCTGGTACCATGGTTCATGCTCTACATGGGACTTGTAGACACTAGTGTAACACAATTAACAGCAACAGTTCTGAATTACGCTGGAGAAGTCTTTAGCAGCAGCTAGGGAAAGCCACCCCAGAAGGCAACAACAGAAGAAACAGTAACTCAACAAGAAACTGGAGCTGATAGGAAGGTTTCCCATTTGGAGAAAAATGTGACCGCCATGCACCAACGATGCCCTCTTTCCATGACGACAGCCAGCGCACACTCCGGCCAGGAATGTTCAGCCTTCTGGGTGGCGGCTCTTCTCCCTACTCTTCAAACCCCATTTGTGCGTGTGCATGTGTACACGAGCACAAGAATGGAAGAGAGGCCAGATTTTGTTGTAATGTGCAGGGCAGGTGATTCAAGTCTTTGTGTAGGAAGTTGACTCACCTCCTTCTGAGCAAAAGAATGTTCAACACAATTGTAATTCCCTCTTTTTCACATAAAGTCAGGCAACGTATACAGAACCTTCCAGCTCCGTATATCCTAAACAGTGAAAACGTGCTTAGAAAGTTTAGCTATAAAAACCTATGACTGCAACAAAACAGGTTTGCCCCTTCGTGTCAGGAATCACGAATCCTCATGGCTGGGCAGCCCGCAGGAAAAGAGGAGGGGGGGGAGAAAAACCAAGTTGGCTTGGGAGGAGGGGTGTGAGTGTTTTGGGCTTATTCACTAATGCACTAGTAAACAGCTCAGGCACAGAAATGCAGTGCAGTAAGAATCTGTGTTATCCTTTGCAGCCTACTGCTTTAAATTTGCGCGCTGTAGCTTGAAGCATTGCACAAACTCTTGGTCTGCTGACTGCCTCCCTGGAACACAAACACACGGGTGATTGGGAAAGCTGTTTTTCAGCTTGCCCTCTCTCGTTTCTGCCTGGCTGCTTTTGGTGTTTATTTATTTTTAAACAAGTCGTGTACATGAAAAAAAAAAAAACACATAGCATTTTTAATCAACACCTATTTCCTTCCAGGACCCTATGATCCTCTATTGATTCCCATTAAAATGCTTTTCTTTTTCTTTGCCCCCTCTGCTGATCGAATTTCAGATCAGCCAGGATATGCAACTAACCTTCCGGCACAACTGAACCCAACTGACTCAGAGAGATCAAAAGGCTTGATGCATTTATTAAAATGTAGCACAGCCCAAGCAGGATCTTTAATGCAAGATCTCCCTTTGCATTGCAATCACTGTGGGGGAGAGGAATTCTTATTATTTTTATTTTTTGCAAATGTTCTTGCTTTTGATTTTCAAGTGGGGGGAGAAGTGGTGGGAGGGAATGAGAACAAAAGAGAGATCTTTTTACCCAAGGATGACGTCAGTTTGATTTTACTGACAACTACTGATGCATGTGGAGCAATTGCAGGCAGATTCCCCCACCCCCTACCTCCTGGCACTCCTCCGGGAAACAATGTACGTTAGCAGCCCACAACACCTCTCTTGGCAAACGCCGGGGCTACACACGGGACTCCACCAACTCCGGGTCACTTCGCCACGGCCCCGAGCCGCCCCTTCCCCCCGCGCCGCTAGCAGGCCGGGCGGCGAGCAGCGGCGGGAGGGGGCGGAACAGCCCACAAGCACGGAGGGGGGAGAAGGCTCCAACGCAGGAATGCTGCTCGTTACCGCGGCCTCCGAGGGGACGCGGGCGGAGAAAACAGTCCCCGTGCCCCGGATCCCGCCGGGTGCTCCCTGCCCCCTCAGGCCCCCGGCGGCAGAGGGCCGGGGTCCGCGCTGCCGCGGCCTGGCGGAGGGGCGGGGCCGCGACCGTTGGTCCCCCGCCCGCGCGCCCACCGGCCGGCCCGCCTCCCGCGGCCGCGCTGCGGCCTGCAGCGGGGAGAGCGGCTCCACCGGCCGGGGGCCCGGCTGCGCGCAAAACCCGACCTGGATCTGCCTGGCGCGCGGAGCGCGGCGGCAGCGGGCCGGGACGCGCCGCTCCGGCGGGGCGGCGGGGGGGGCTCATCCCCGGCTTCCTCGGTGGCGTGAGGGGAAGGCGTAGGTTTCAGCGGAGAAGGAGCCTCCGTGGGTTAGAAGCCGGCACGTATCCTCCCACGGCCGGTCTGCAACTTCAAAAAGTCACGGCTGAGTCGGGGCTGAGGCCGCTCCCGCTGGGCCCCTCGTGGGTCTCCCCGCTCCCTCACCGGCAGGCCTTCTCCGCTCACTCCACCTGTCTTCACCATCCCTAAATTAGAAGTGCTTTGTAGGTTCAGAACTACTTGCCAGGAAGGTTTAAGACAGAACAGAGGAGTCTCTATTTTGTGCTGCATAAAGGATCTGAACAGGCTGCCCGTGGGCGGGCTGGGGCCTGCCGCCTCGGGGGTGCTGGGGACTGAGAGCTGCGGTACCCCCATGGCCCCCCGTTACACCGCCCGCTTCAAATATTATCCCACAGACCTTGAGTCTGGAGCGGGGCGTGAGGCAGTGCCTGCCCTTTTAAGCCTTGAGCTCCTTTCCGAAAATGCACGCAAGTGTTCTCCTAAATGCCATGAAACTCGCCCCAGCCTGCTAAGGCTGGGATCCTGCACAAACCGCCTGTCAGTTCGACGAAGCTAAGGAGACCTGTGTTCGTTTTGCTCGCATGATTCCATGTGAGCCAGCCAAAAGCTGTCCATCTGATAGTTGCCACCATCACTCGCCGTTACCTTTTCCAGGATTTCAAGGAAATGGGACAGATTTTTCGTGTGGATGTTACCCCTCCCTGAGCCATCTTCTCTCCTGTGCAATATGTTTCTTCCCTCACATATTAAATTTCATCCACTAATTGACAAGTACACATCTTACTTGGAGTTCTGCCCATTTTTGACATTGAGCATGTGGCTCTTTTTGAACAAGGTGTAGCTGTGCTTTACGCCGGTGTGCAGTTTTTACTCGCTTCACCAATGTACTTTTCGTAATACAGCATTGCCAGCTCATGATTTTTTTGTGATGCTGATGTTCTCTGGTAGAAATTCTGTAAAGCTCCAGTTCCACAAGTCAAGTAAGAATTTTGGCTTTCATCTGAAATGAAAAAAGTCTGTATTCTAGTTCTCTTATTTGCAGCAGAAACTTATGTTGTGTGCTGTAGCAGCTCTGGAACCAAAAGGAAAAGAAACATAAATGTATTATTATGACCATCGTTGGTATTGTTTTATTTTAGCTCTCTCGATACTTGTGTCCCTGATTCTTTATAGCCTGGCAATACTTAATATGAGACAGGGATAAATAGACTTCTGCAGCTTACACAAGCCCTCATTTCTCTGCTTGGATGTCTCCAATGTATTTTAAGGTGAGACAAATAAGCATTATTACTTACCGCTTACACTATTTACACTTAAAACTGTGACACACACACAAACTCATGGTGTTTTTCTCTGCAAAATCAAGGTGTGTATCTATTTTTCTGTTGCTTTGAGGGAGTGTAGTTCCGGTAGCTGAGTATATGATTCTGTCTGGATGATTACTTTTCTGTAAAAATAAGTCATTTATGATTTTTACAGGTTAGTATCTCAGTCGAAGGCTGTGTTGTACTAGGAGAGAGGCCATTTTCTCCAGCTGTTTGTAGCACGCCGTAGCTTTTCACAGTTTGCCGTGGGAGAGATCTTCAGGAGTTTTTCAGCCACTTTTTTTTTCTCAGACATTTCCATGCAGAATCTACAAGTGGAAGAGATGATTGTTTACAGAGGTTTACTTTGTTTTATCTTAGTTCCCCATCATCAACAGATAGCCTGTTACATCTTTCCATACCTACTAAGCAAATTTTCCCTTACTGTTTTTTACCATGAGAACATTCATCTGTCTCTTAACAGTTTTGACTCCTCACCTTGTCATGGGCAGGCTAACAATCCCCACCTACGCACACACTCATACACATACTCTTCACCTTTCAGAAGATACTTGCCACGTGGTTTGAGAGGAGTGGCCATCCTTTCTCATGGGGCTGCATTGCTACCGCCACAGTTTGGGGCACCCGTCCATTGACCGCCTGAATGTCTCTCCAGTTATATTCCTGTTTCCCACTCCCTTGTGCCCCCTTGTTTGGCTGGTTGCAACATCCACCTCATGACGGGCTCCAAGTTTTATGGCAGAACCAGAGGAAGGGGTAGGTTCGCTCCATTGCAACCATGGCAACACTTTCCAAAGATGCAGCCTACAGTCCTTGTGAGTCTTCCAGTTTTCCATGGCAGCGTTGTTTCTCAGAGGCTACGTCTACCCCAGGAATAAGCACGTTGCAAAACATATAAGTCGCTGTTCAGTAAAATATATCCTTACCGTGTACAAAAACAGCTGAGCTTTAAACAAGAGTGGAGGGCTACATATAATGCTGTGAACTTCATTTAAGAATGGAGCAAAAGGGAGAGATGAAGAGGGTTCATTTAGCTTCTGTTTCAGAAAGGCCCTGGCCTATGAAATCAGCCAGATTTTTTTAAAGCCAAAATCTCAGTTGTGTTCTCACTTACTGTTAAAGCAGCACAGAAAAAAATACTCTCTGGTCTTTATGCTGCCTGTTTCCTGAAGATAGGCGATTCCTCTGAGGCCTCACACTTGGACACCTGTGGACCTAGGGAGTTTAGAGGCAAACATTTTGGTTTGCTGTCCTGCTGTACCCAGCCAAATTCTCAAATTTTGGGAGCTCCCAAATTTTGAGAATGTTCAGGTGTGATTGGAAAGTTGTCTTTGTATGCTTTAATAGGGCTTATTATGTCATGCATTCATATGAGAAATGTCAAGAGTTTGAAATAATGCACACAGAAGGGTGGGACTAAACTGTAATGAGCCAGAAATTATTTTGTGGGAGAGAGAGATGGAGAAGGAAAACAAACTTTTAATGGAACCTTATAGCTTGTAGTATTAAAGCCAATAGAAGAGCTCCCGCTGCCTGAAGTGGCAGTGGATGTGGGCACCGATATCTGCAGTCAATCTGTAGCCTGAAATAATACTGGATTCAGCAGTAGCGTGTTTTTTACAATGCCTGTGTAGATACTCACTTCCCAAATTTGAGAACCTGACCCATATTTCTATTCTGAGTTTCTTTTGAGTTGAGCAATGGAAAGACATGAGACAGCCTCTCTCCTCTAATATGCATCATGCCTGGCTCATGTAGCAGCACCATGCTGCAGGTTTGTTCCGCAGGTACTACTGAGGTTTATCTGTCTTTTAACCAAAGTTGTTTCCACTGGAATATTTCTTAATGGAAACACTTCTATCATGGTTAAGTCGGTCCAAGTTATTTGACACAGAACCTAAATTTTGAGCTAAATGTAGCAGGAACCCTTTAAGCTTACTTTATCTTACTTGTTTGCAGCCCTTCCACAGGAGAAATTTCTTTTTGTCTCACTCAGAACTTGTAGATCACCAGTTTGTTCGACAGCGGGAGATGTCTTTCCAGCTGGAGAAGCCAATGCCGTTGCTGTCAAATTAACTGGGAGGACAGTTGTTCCGTGTGCTCAGACTGGTTGTATGTGGGATATCTCATTATACTGGGAGCAGTTTTGTTATTTTAAATTATAAAGGAGCTTAGTTTTCTTACAGTGTCCAGATTCAAGTTATTTGTCAACGTGATGCATTTTATTACTCTCATCAGCTCATTTGCTTTTCCTGAGGGGGGAAAAAAGCTGAACCTCATGTTATTTTATAAAAGTCAGGATTCTTTCTAATTAGTAGAACTCCTGTTTAGCCAGCGCTGTGAAAGGTGTCCTTTCCACTGTACATGTATGTGCTGAAGAACACATCTGCTGCTCTGGTACTTTTTTCAGTAGCACCTTTTTGTCTAAGATTAAAAGGATCCAGCCATAAGTCCTGGACCAACAGACATGCTCCTGAGGGAGAAATTACCCTTGCAAGATATCCCCAAGAGCTGTATCCAACCACAGCATACTGTAGATGTTACGTTTTTTGTGCATTGTAGCTTTGCCAATATTTGAATACAAGCCATAATTCAGCGGGAGCATAAATAACTTCCATTCAGAAAGATGGATGCTGTGGTAGCAGGCCAAATGGTAAGCCTTGTCAGTGCCTGCGTTTTCACTTTATCGACCACACAGCATAATATGATGCTCCTTATTTAAATCCTCCATGCAGATGTCGTACTGGGTTAATTGACAAGCAATTGGATTTGATAATATGTATAACACTGTAGCATCCATTGATTCTTGGGATTGTGTGGATGTGCATGTAGTGATCATGGGGTTATGATTCTCAGCAGTGGGAGATGAATAAGTCTGTGGGTCACAATGTAAATTTAAGCTGCCGAGGGGTGAGCATTAACTTACATGCCGGTTTAGATTGATATAATAATTCTTTATAGCGATGGAGCATGATTGGCTGTAAAAGAGTTGTCCTTGTACCTGAACTGTTTTAAAGCAGCAGAGCTTTATGCTGAGTTAACAGCATGCTGTTAAGAATCAGTACCAATGTAAACACAGAGAGTGATGGCTTTATGTTGGCCGTTATGTCATGCAGTATTTCACAGTTGTTGAAATAATTTCATTTTCAACCAGGTTGCTTTGGCTTTGTCAGTCTATCAGCAAAGACTGAGGGAAGTGCAGCACTGAAAATGAAATGAAACTCCCAGCTCTCCAGATATGCAAGTGATGGCACTTCTGTTGAGCTGGAATTCTGTAACAGCGCTTACTAATTCCAGCTAATACAATACCAAGTCATTTGCTGTTTCACTTTTTTCTCTGAAGTTCATAGTTATATTGATAAACTTTTATATGAACTGATGCCACTCTAAGTCAGAGGGAGCAAGGAAAGGAGGGAAATAAACTAAGGAAAAGAGGAAAACGAGACACAGAGAAAGGCTATAATGAGATGAGAATTAGAAAGGAGAAATAGGGGACATCAGAAGAGCAAAAGATTAAGGAAGAAAGGGAACAGTGTATCATAGGAGAGGCAAGAACAAAAACAAGGGAGATGTTACAAGTGTAAAATAAAATAGGGGAAATTAATACAGAAGATGGGAAAAAATAAGAAATGTCTTTCATTTCTTGCAGGAATATTTTAGGCTCATTGGTAGCAATCCTACTTGCTGCAATTCACTGTGTTTGGCTCATACCTCAGAAATACACCTCTGTATAATGAGTTTCCCCTTTCATTTTGGCACTTGGCTTGCTCTTGTATAGGACTAGGCCTCCAGAGGTCATTGAGGAGAATTGGTTTCTAATAAAGCTCCTCCATACCAGAGTTCAAAAGCTCTCCCACAATGTAGTGCACAGTGAAAATTGACACCGCCAAATGGCTTTAGTTTCCCTCCTTTTTTTTTTTTAATGTTATGCACTTTTTTGGCATCTGCATATCTGACTTTAATTTTTCTGCTGAATATTGAGCATATGGCATGAAGAAGTAAGCTATAACCAAATATATATGTATATATATAAAAAACTACAGTGGCATAGCTTTTTGTAAGGTGTTTTTTTCTAATTGTGTGAGAATAAGCAGATGTGAGACACTTCCTCTATTATGAACATTTATATGAGCTGTGTGGTCAGAGGTGCTTAGCAGTGAATTTGGCTCAGGGCAAGGGAACAACAGCAGTAATGTGAGGGGTGATTTACTCCTGTTAACACGTTTCAGAATTGGCAATAAAATCAATTCAGTGCTCTTAAGATGGGAAGGGCTGGATTTTAAGCAAAATATGGAAGATATATTATCAACCTGAAAAGTGGGTGAGTGAAAAACTGTTTATTATTAATACTTTTTAAAATCTATATATATTTCCAACAAGTGAATGATCATGAGAGGGCTGCTCCCTTTTCCTAGAAATGATTAAGTTTTCTTTGCCCTTCTGGTTTGGCTGTTTTAGGCTATTGCTTTTGTAAAACAGAACACCTCCTAAGCCATCGTTTACTAAACAGAATCTCTGGCTTCTGATCTCACGCTACACAAGGAGGTAAATTGTATTCTGCGTGAGGAGCTTTAAACGTGAACATAATGGAAGGGGGATATTCACCAAAACAAAGATACACCCCCAGAAACAACAAATACAGTAAGTTTGAGGTACTTAAATTTGAATTTTCGTAGTTGAAAAGTAGAATTCAAACATGGAAAAAAAATCAACTTTCATTAGCCCCACAGTATTTACTTTAGCAATCTGTATTTTGCTTTTCTCCTCTCTTAGCAAACCCAGAGTGGTGGCAGTTTGTTGAACAGAGGACAGTTCTCTGAAATGATGGAATGCTTTTCTGTGAGATCAGCTTCCAAGGGTGACAATCTGGGGGCACAGCACAGACGCTGACTGAGTGCTCTTAAACAAGAGAGGATTCTCATAGCTGTGAGCCGGCAGTGATGAAGTCATGACCGCATCCAGCTGTGCTATCAATAAGATAGGTTGTTCAGCAGCATGGCTATACCTCTGACATGTGAGCGCATAGGGTGCATGGCATAGGCCTTAAGGGTTATCCAGTCTTTCAGGCACACTGGTTAATTTGTGCTTCGCTCGAAGGTGTGAGAATCTCTCCTTCAGTCTGCAGACCGACTCCATGCAAAAAGCAGCTGGTTTATTACATGGTGGTATCCATCCACTGATGTGTCATAAAGTAGGCAAATGCCAAAGTGTCTGTATACTGTATATGGACAGAAGCAGTCCTTTGTGATAGCCATCAGCTGCGAGGAGGGACCAGCTCAGTCCCAGGAAATACAGACAAAAGTGTAAGTGCAATTCTTGCTCCTATAGGCACAGATAATTCATCTTGTCTGTCATATTAGAGCTGCTGAGAATAGCTACAGGCAAAGTGTTGCAATACAAGAATGACTCCAAGGAGTTACTTCAGTGGAGTTTGACCCACACTGATGCATTAGTTAGAAGTGCAAGGCCAAATGAGAGAAAATCCATGGACAGTAGCATATGAGACTGGACATACTGTTGAACTGTTGGACACAGTTATTTGAATTATGGTAAATTATTCTCCATGATCTGCATGTGGACATGGGATTAGGACAGGACTCCCCAACAATAAGTGGAGGTAGAGATAAAATGAGGGCATGAATGGGGCAGTTCGCTTTAGATCCTGTGCTTTGGGGGTTGGCAAAGATCCCAACTCATTCCAGCCTAATACATACAGGGTCATCACCAAAACCATGCACCAAGCACATTGAATTGCTGCGGGTTTGTCCGACTGAAATGTGTGGAGCTCTGCCTACTGATTGAGGGCATAGGGACAGCAGTAACTTGCTCTGGAGAACTTGTAAGAGCCTCCCTCTGTTTACAGGTGGTAAGGGTTGTGTCACATATTCTGAGGCTACCCACCTGGCATTTGCCTGGCAGCCGTGTAGAAGGTTGTAGTAGTGTATGTCATGGCAGAGAACTACCTCCTTCAGGAAGCAGTGTCATTTATGAAATTAGCCATTGGGATGTGCCAGAAATGTGCTTAGCTTTGTCAGGAGGATTGGGCAGGAGGAAAGGGAAAATCAGTAACTCTTCTCAGAAATTATGAGGTAATTGCCTTTTCTCTCTGGAACCAGGCACGGAAGCCCCTGGCAGACAGCAATACCTAAGAAAGCTTTATAGTGAAAAAGCATTCATATTTCTTCCTGAAAACAAAACAGCTGAAAAAAAGGATCAGCAAAAGATGCTTCTTCTAAGGAACTCTTTATGCAAATGTGAGTGTCACAGTTAGACACTCAGAGGGCACCTAACATGGTTGTCTGGAACCTGTCTAAGAGAAGCACAGGGGGCTGCCTGTTCTGTCCGTGGCAGAGGAGGGAATTGGGGCTCTCTCATGGGTGATTTGCACATATCCAAAAGAGAGCCCTCCTTGTACTCTAGGGGGCTAGAGGCCCAGTTAGTTAGAGAATAAACGCAGTATTTTGTGTGGTGCCATGTCACACAGAATATATTCTCCCTAGAGAGCCGTGCCTGGTACCTGCATTGTTTTCCTCATTCATCATACACCAGGCGTGCATTAGTGACAGCACCGTAGGAAATTGTATTCTTCATGCTAAATTGCATATATCTACCTGTCAGAAGCCCACATGTTGTCCCAATAAGGGCCAAGGCTTAACTGCCTCTTAGTAGTCTGGTGCAGAAGCGCACATTACACAACTACCCTCTGTGTTCAAACAAGCCAATACCTCAGATAGTAGCTGTTGCAAACCAGGATGGCAGCTGTCTGCGGATATAATCACCACTGAAGACATACTGCCAGGGCTTCTGTGTCCTGGTTGCACAGCTAGGGGCAGAGCACTCAAATATTTCTAAAGCTAGATATGCAAATGCCTCTGGAATGAAGCCTTTTACAGTTCTGCTCTCATTAACCTGATTTGCATATGTAAATGACCTCTTGCCACATGATAATGAGGTCTGCTCATGCAGAGATGTTCAGCATATAAGGAGAGGGTTTTCAGTGACAATCGGAGTATTTTGGCTAAAGCAGCTAGCTGGTACAGGGACAGGACCAAGGAAGAGGTAGACGCAGGATCCAGGGATAACAGGGTAGGAAAGCAGAAGGAAGCAAAAGAAAACCAAATGTTGCAGATGCCTTTTCCAAATGCCAAGGGCATCTGCAGTTCTAGTGCCCCATCCTTTATTGGAGCAATTTCATAGAGGAGGCTGTGAAATGAGAGCAGCTGGAGGACACTGACAGTTGGGAAGTGACCTGTGGCATGGAGCTACCCAGAAGATAGTGGATGTCTGGCTATACTGGAACAGCAAGCGCATGGGCTAGCATTCACTGGCTGGTTTAAAGCAGCCTCTTCCAGCTACCCCTATGAGCACCATCACAGAGAATGGAGAGCTGGACACATGGCGGTGGGTCAGTCCTTCTTCAAGAGCAGTCTCCGCTCTAACCATTTCTCTGTGAATTCCTCCTTGTCCCTAGCACACTCATCCAGAGGTGACATTTCTCACCACAATATGCTGCTTAGCTTCTCATCAGGGATATTTCATACCTATGCCTTGCTTAGTGCATGTGGAAGCAAGACAAAATCCTTCCTAGGTTACCCTCCTTGGATACCGTGCCGCTTTTAGAGAAGAAATGACTGCTCATCTCCTGAGATATCTGTCTTCCTACTTGCCATGTTTAACTCTTGGTTCCTGGTTCTGCTACAGAACACTCAGCTGCTGAGGATTTGCTGATTCAGAGCTCTCCAAAACCTACCTGACCAAGCACCATCCTTATCCAGCTCAGAAAAAAGGAGTGATCAGCTCCACTCAGACCCACCCAGTTCTCTCAGGTAGGAGGAAGTTCCACAGAGGAGGAAACAGCTGTGGAGGCCAGGTCTTCTCAAAGCCAACTAGGAGCCAGTGCGGCTGTCAGTCAATATCTGCTATTGCTAACAACAAAAAAAAATAATTGTGTGCTAACTCAGGATTTGCCTGCATAAAAGCTTTCGTATGTCCAGTCAGTTGACTGCCAGTTTGTATTGGTACTTGGGAAGTCAGATGTGGTTGGTCTCTTTTTGTCACTGGAAAAATAATAGTAGCCAGCATCAAATATCCAGGGCCCTGTTCATAGCTGGTAAGCAACCAAACTACAGTTAAAAAAATATATAGTAGGGATGCACATCACAGTCAATAAACAAGAAGCTGTGTTCCTATCTTTGTGAGCTAGCCAGAGTTAGCTAAATTAAGTTAAAATAACAGTGAAGGCAAAGCAACTTGGATATTAGATTAATTTAGGAAGTTGAATTCAAGCCTATAGAGGAAATTAGTTCATCTCATGACTACTTTTGGTTCACTCCCACTCATACAGAAGGGAACATAATGCATATGGGAGACAGAGAAACCTGACACACTTGTATTTCATTACCTGTCCACTGCTGACAGAAACATATGCAGTGCGACTGCAAGTAATGGTTAACTTCAAAGCACTAAAAACTGATTGTCGAACATGCCCCATCCTTTCTGCACATCAGTAGGCAGTTCCTGGAGCAGCCACTGGCCCAAGCCCAACTCATCTGTGTTCCACCCTTCACAATGTGGTCATTACATGGAGAAACGATGGGTGTAATCCCTCCCCATCATGTCCACCAGCTTAAATATAAGATTCAATCTTATTGTATTCGCACAGTCAGTATTGTATTTCCCAGTCAGTAATATCATCCAGACTCATGATTGTCCCTTCCTAAAAAGCCTTCAGGTCTGGACCCTAATTTTCTAAGGTTACATCCCAAAGCCCTCTCAACACCGAGTGCTCAGCTTTTAACAAAAGCAAGTCTTGCATATCTATGCTAATATTAATTTGTTTGGTGGTTGTAAGGAAAGAGTAATGTGCAGAATGACCTACAAATGTCTGAAAAGCATAGTCTGGGCCTGGTGGCTTATTCATATAAATAAATCAGAAGGATCTGGCAGAGCATGCGGGGTCCTTTGAGTGTTTCTGTATAGCCTGTCTGAGCAGCAAGCCCTTAACCACACACTCAAAGAACCTCTGGGAGCACTGAGTCAATCTGGGCAACTAACAACCTGTCCTAAAACTGAGCCTTCAAGCATTTGCCATTCAGAAAAGGCTGTCAGCCAACTAAGCCAAAAGCTCATGGAAATTCTTGCATTTATAAGGTGCCATCTTTAGAACACCTTTTGTTTAACTTTATTTTTAGTTGTTTAGTAGGCAGGCTTTTTTTTCCTTGTTTGTAGGGACTTTAATCAGACAAGAGTTTTATGGGGCTATTCCGAGAGAAGGCATTTAATTAATTCCAGACCTTTCTCTTCCTCCCTCTTTTGTTCAGCTTAGGTATACCATCTCCATACCTGTCTATAACAACTGAGGTAAAAATCCTACGAGACTTCTAAGAAGCTTGGTTCATTTTTCATTAGATCACAGCAGAACTGAACCATATCCTCTCGTTGCTAGTCATTTTTTGAACTAGGCTTTTCCCAGTCTCACTGGGGTATGTATGTGAGCTGGAAAGCTTCACAATGCATTAAGATTTCATGAGGGCCTAATTCTGTTCTCTCTTACACTGCCCTGAATCTTCTGTGCACAGTGCTTCCGCTTCAGCATCACGTAACTGAGAAAGCAGTAAGGCTCTGAGTAGCCAAGATCCACTGAATGGACCATCTTAAATCTGGTGTTCTAGCCACACAATTTGTGATTTTTATCTTGAACAGACAAAAGTTTAGTGTCATTACTTCATTCCTATTAGATAAGTGTTTAGAGACAGGAAAGACATTTTGGCTTATAGTAAAAACTTCTCTTCCAAATGTGCTCTTTTCTTTGTTTTAGCAAAAAAACATGAAGAAGGCGTTTTGAGACATCTTATTTTGTATTAAATGGTCAATGTCTCATCATTATTTTGGCAGGGCTAGGTTGCATCTGGTGTTTCTGTATGAAGTCATGCAAGAAGGGACAGAATTCTTCCCTTCTTGGTCTGTCCTATGTCTGGATATAATTGCAGACTTCGTGCTTTCATGGGAGGTACCAGCTCCGAACAGGACCTGGATGTCTTGTAGACCTGGGATCAGCAAGGACTTTTGCTCAACTTACCATTATTAGAAGAGTACACAAGACAAAAAATTACATCATAGAATCAGTTCCCTGCCCCCGCAAAGAGCTGTGGGCACCTCAGTTTCTCCTATTCTTGTCTGTAGCATACAATTTAGTCACCAGAAAATAAGTGCTGTGGTTTTAAGTAAAGTAGCTGATGAGAAACTGAGTAGATGGAGGAGTTCTTAATTAAGTAATTAGACAAATAAGAGGGGAGAGGATTACATGATACAAAATGATGAATAGAATAGAAAAAGTAGGTCAGGAATGTCTGTTCTCCCTATATCGTGACGCAAGAACAAAATGACATGCAATGAAGTTCAGAGGTGAGAAATTCAAAGCTAATGAGGAAATGGTGTCATGTAACTGGTAATTATCTAGTGGAAGCCTTTGGCTCCTGGAAGTCCCTGATGCCAAGAATTTATCAAGTTTAGCACTGAGACTAAACTATCCAGAATTATCATAGTTAGAGATAATAACAGCTTTACAAAGTAAATTAAAACTTGCTTCTGGTTTTAATCCAGTCTTAACTATGAAAGTGAACTCCTTCAGCTTTGCCACCTTCCTTTGAGCTACCTGGTAACGGCCACTGTCTGAGACAGGTCATTGGAGCAGAGAGATCTGAGTCAGCATGGTGATTCTTGTACTCTTATGTCCACAGAAAAGTCTCCTTTATATTTGGTCTGGGGTGCAGGACAAAGTCCCATCCCAGGGACATTTACAGGCTAGGCTTGCTTGAAGAGCTACAGCCCCCTACAAATGAACGTAGCAATGAATGCGGTTTCTCTGCAGCCATAGGAGATACCCAGCTGGAGAGGGATTAGCCCCCTGCAACAAATATCAGCATTCTCAGTGAGATTTTCAGAGGCATCCATGTTACCTGTCTTGGAAAATGGGCCATCTGTCTGCTGATCTTTAAGCCCCTGGGATCCTTCTCATGTCACCAGGAGCTCAAAGATCTGAGGCCTCATTATTGCTGCTGTTCCATCAGAGCAGATTTGCTGCAAATGCACATTTTTTCTGCACCTTACATATTATTCCAGACATTCAAAGCCAACTCTCTCAAGCTGACCCAAGTGTATTATGGTGCATTTAAATCTGATGTAAATCATAAATTTGCTGAGAACAAGCTGCTTTATATTTTCAATAAACTTTTAGTTCATGTTTTTTAAGTGTGCTTTAGAGTTTTACACACCTTCATCAAAACCAGATGATTTGATTATTTTCTATATTCATAGTACACCATTGCTTTGCCTGCATGTTTACAGCAGCTATTAAAACAGATGAAAGTCACCATGTGCTTCAGAAGGATCAGGGTAACCACATCCACCAGTGAAACACATTAATTTTCAGCCCATTCCAGCAAGAGATGCAAGAAGAAAATCATCAAGAATCAAAACTATTGGATACAGTTGTATTACCTGGAGCACGGGGATGGAGGTGTCTTAGAGCTTGGTGGCATTCCTTGTGACCGAGGTGATGACAGAGACTGACTTCTTGTCATATTTGAACGAGAGCTACCTGATGAAACTGCCAGCACCAATGTCGGTTCAAATGGCACTTAAATCCAGAGATGATTTCTATGTTCCTAAATAAATATATTTTCTTTCCTCCTGGAAAGAACTTTCCAGGCTGTGCAGCTCTGGAATTTACTTACATGCACCTTCCTGACATGGGATGCTGAAATGCAGCTACACAGTAAAGGAGTCAGCATTCTGTATTAATATGGAAGGGCACATCTCAATCAACACCAACAGAGTCTGCTTAAGGCAAACCAGGTTTGGATTTTACTTGAAGATTTTGAAAACATCAGCTTCTATCAAAGAAGGTATAGATTTGGGATTCTGTGTTGCAAGCACACAGTGGTGTTATGTACTGAAAATATAAGCTCCCAACTAATAGAGATTACAGTCCTGAGTTTACCAGTGCTTTTAAGCCTCTTCCAGCAAGAAATAAAAGAAGGCAATTGACATGGATCCAAACTACTGGATACAATTACAGCACCTGGAGCATGGAGATGTGAAACTGTGATGATCTCATTACCTATAGGTATCAATTTAGAGTCTCTCCCAGTAATACCTCACCATGGTAACTTTCTTTGTTGGCAGAAATGAAAGTTTGGAGAAATTTTCATGTGAATGTTAATTATTTTTAAAATGAATTCACTTAGGAATAGAGCTCTTACTCCCACTGCCTGGCACCCTTTGTACGTGCCTGCAGCCCTGGTGAAAACTGAGACATTTAGGCTCTGTCTCTGCTGAGAAGCCAGTGCTTCACACAACATGCCTCTAAGTCCTGTTTCCACAAGTGTCCAGACCAGAGATCTAGCTGAAGCACACCACATCTCTCTTCTAGTCCATGTATTCAGGTGTGCTTTCCTTGAAAATACAGGCATCAAAGTGAAAGGAAGAGGAAGTGCCTGGTTCTGACCCTGATATGGAGTCAGGATACAGCTGTAGTGTGCACCCGGCCCTGGCAAGAGGTCCACCACTTTTGACACAGCTATTCATGTAAGTCTGGTGGTTTTTCTGATGCTAAAAGACATAGACCTATTCCTCATTTCCTCACCCCCATTTCTGGCATGTAGTTGCATCCTCTCCACTGCACTAGTACTTCCAGTCAACTGACTACTTACTTAATTGGTTCAGGTCACTACACTTCATTTTTTTCTTCTGGGTTAGTTCTCTGCCACTTTTGTGAGCTGGATGACTTGCTGACTGGACAGATGAGTGCAGCAGGGGCAACTGAGAGAGGACAGAACAGGGAGTGGGAGGAGGGAGGAAAGGAGCAGGATTTTCCCTCTTGGCAGCAGCAAGCTGTAGATCAGCTCAGCTACAACATGAAACCTCACCCTACTACAGCTTATCCTAAGGGCATGGCCAGTGGAAGTGCTTTCTAGTTTCACTTACAACTATATACCTCTCAGACTTTTCACCTTAGGTACTTCACCTTATGTTGTAACACAGACACTCCATTTAAATCTAAAGGTGTTTCCCCTTCCTGAGTGTGGTGAAGGCTTTGGAAAAACTTGTTCGCAGAAGGGGAGGAGGAAATTTAAAAAAAAAAAAAAAGGCAAGAGATTACATTGGCCTGTAAAGGAGCAAATTATAGATGCTCTCCTTATCCAGCATTTTAGAAAAATAAGGCTTATGTCAAAAAATAAGGTTTAAAACAGCCCCCAAGCATCTATTAACCCCAGTAATCAACACTTCCACAGCAGGTCACTAGAGGTCTTGCTGACCTTGGCAGTCTTACAGGAGGGGGAAGGTGCATTTTCACACGCCTCCCTGTTCTTCAGCACTTCCTCCAGTATGAGGGAAGCCAAACAGGTCTTTCATTAGCAGAAGACAAGCATATCTTTCCCTCCCTCTTCCCAGTCTTTTATGGTAATAGTAATTTCTCGGTTTTTACAAGGCTTTCCATCCCAAAGGGTCTGAAATAACTTTACAAGATATTTACAGGAATCTCTTCACCCACCAGTGAAATATTGCTAGCTCTGCAGCTAAGTGTAGCACCATCTCCTTAACAGCTTTACAGTGGTGTTACACAAAAATTTAGGAGAGAAAGAGAGAACTTTGTAGCCAGTTGAAAATGCTGTGAGGATTTACAATACCTGGGTCGTATGAACAGATCTACCCTGGAAATCAGTTAGCACATTGTAGAAAACATTCCCAGCGGACACAGGATTTTGAAAATTGGCAAGAACATGCTTCGTTTCGAAAAATGGGAGAGAGGGCAACCACCATTAGGGGGAGCTCTGTTACACAGTCCCATGCATTAGTTTCTTTTCACAACTATCACCAGTTTTGGGGTGTTTTTTTTAACTTTTGCACCAAGTATCATAACCTCGAGGTCGACCATTTTAAAAAGATTCAGACCTCAAATTCTCTTTCAGTTTAATCGAAGTTAAACCCTTGATTTTGAGGGATCAAAACTCGTTAGGCAGCTTAGAAAATCCCAAGGATGGTGTATAACAGCTTAATAACATCACTTTGCATATGGGTAAACTCAGTGTTGTCCCAAATAAATACTATTGCATGCACAGTCTTACTGATTGTGCAGTTAGTTCCTAGAAGAAGAAGGCGAATGTGAGTTCCTAATTAGCTAAAATTGTTCTTGGTTCCTTTGATGCCATTTCTTGCCCTTGCTGAAATTACTTAATAGGTATCTGCAGGGTTTTTTTTACTACCTGCCTGTATGAAGATGAATCTGTACAAGTCACTGTTACTCAAGTGACAGTGCTGGTGGAAATGAGGGACCCTCAGTAACCGTGTTGCCTAAAATAAGCAGTAGTTCAACCATGGTCACC
The DNA here is from genome assembly GCF_034638445.1 of Ciconia boyciana. Taxonomy (NCBI): domain Eukaryota; kingdom Metazoa; phylum Chordata; class Aves; order Ciconiiformes; family Ciconiidae; genus Ciconia; species Ciconia boyciana. The sequence goes on along the minus strand of NC_132936.1, from coordinate 69,889,737 downwards.
TGATCTATAGCATGTGCCACAGGTTTTTTTGTCTTTGATGTTTTTGGTACATAATAGTAAGCTTAACTGATTCAGTAGGGCCCAGTGTGATGAACACTGAGTTGTACTCTAAGACATTATGAATAATCTATGTTGGCCAGTTCTTGGGATATTTACTGTACAAACATATAGATCTCTCTTAATAGAGAATAGTGCTGGAAAAAGCTTGAAGGAAAACAAATCAAGATAAACCACATCTCAGTAAAATACTTAAGTGTTGTTAAAAGACAATGCCAGACAGGGAAACAAATAGGAGCACAAGATCAGAAGGACTACAGCAGTTTAAAGAGACACTCTTGCAAGAACAGCAACAGCTGGAGCTCTTCAACCTGATACAGGCATCCACAAGCACATCTAAAGATGTTAGTTTAGCCTGCAGGGTGTTAGGCCCTGGTCTTACAGTGAAACAAACGTGTGCACTGACTTCTTGATACTTCAGCAACCAGTTATCTCCATGAAGTTTTTTCCTCCTGTGAAGCAAAAATAATAACTTTGGTTACTGTCTTCTGCAATATCACAGACTTTCACAGGAACGAGCCATAGTTTACAAATTGAGTTGGGATGGTATCTTGGCTAAGCACAACCAGTATACATGTTGTGTCCCTGAATCCCACCTAAGATGCTAAATACATGAAGCCAGATATTTATGTGCAGCATCATTATAGTGACAAGATTTCAACCACTGCATATGCCACCTAGTTTTCTTCTCCACAGTGACTTTTTTCCCAAACTCTTTGACCACACATGCAGTTTGTGTAAGATGGTTTCTGGCAGTTCATTTTATTTGCAAAGTTAAATATAACTGCATCGGCGTAAAGTGATATCCTAAGTAAAATCCAGCCTGTTCTAGAAAAACAGTAAAGGAAACCTGGTCTAGAAAAATAATCTGTGCTTTCTGAGAGGTTATGGCGACAAACAGGCAACAGAGTGGTAAATAAAGTGCAATGACCATATTCCATAACTCTAAGGTGAATTTCTGCCTTTCTGTATCCTCCTGAGTATATATTTGGCGATAACAGCTCTGTAAAATATTTGTAATGTCTTTGCTTTGGGCATCACTGATGTTATGCAGATAGACAACCATCTGTACCTTTTATTTCACAGAAGGCTCAAAAAGGATAGTGCCTCTGTTGTGAGCTGCGTTACTGGTGAACAGAAGACTTCTCCAACATTTCCATTTATGATTTTTAGTCCACATAGGATTCATTATGCTTCCAATATACCTTGGGACTATGTCTAGCCCCAGAAATTACTTCAGCTGATCAAAATATAGTTTTACAAAATAGTTTCTTATCTCTTGTTTCTGTCAAGGAATAGGAAGCAATTAGCACAGTTAAGTGATACAGAAAAGCCACTCTAACCTTCAAATTGTGGGACTTCGAAGATTTCTTGGAAAGAAGATGCTTGTCAATGAGAAAAATGTGTGTGCATCTAAAAAAAATGTTGTTAACAATAAATTGAAAGAGTTCACTAAAACATCCTTTTACAGTAGCTTTCTGTTGCTCTCTGCCTGTACAAAAATACAAACACCTGTGCGCATACAGGGGAAGGGAGAAATCACACTGCAATTTGGGGAGTTCAGTTACTCATTCCAGTACATTGCATTCACAATTTTATCATGAAGTAATACAGTTTTGTAGAATTTCATTCCTCACCAGTGTTTCAATGTCTTCAAATGAGATTCATCTACAAGAATGTATTTCTAGTTTCTAGGCATGTTTCAGGTAGATTTTTGGAATGAAGTAAAAAGGCAAAAATGTATTTTCTTTTGTTCACATGTAAGTGCAAAATCAGCTTTTCTCTCAAGCACTGCAGATAATCATGAACAGCTCAAAATCTCATCAATGGGCATGGGTTGTCCATTTCAAGAAAAGCTGAAATGAGGGAGAGAGAAATGACTGGGAGAGAAATGCTTTATGTTGTTTTGGTTTTTATTTTATTGCTAGAAACTGCTGTCTCTTTACATTTTCTTCTCCTGAAAAAGAGGTTGCGCTCAGTGGCTAAATCTGTCCTCTCAAGGGAGCATGCATTACTACTGCAGCAGCAGAGGTGGAGGCAGCCCAAGCCCAGCATCAGTCTCAGCCAGTAATCAGCCCTTTTCTTGATATCGAGAACTCAGTTCCAACTTCTTCCTGTTTTATTGCTATCTTGTAACAAGGAAAAGGGAAAAAATAAATGAAGTTACAAGAACTGAATGATAAATTATGATTGAGTATATAAAGCCAAGACAGATAGAATTACTTATTTAAAGATTTGCTCAGCTCTATGCAGCAGTGTTCATGCTAACTTCTTATGCTATTTTAACCTTCTTTGCTCTGATTCCAGGTCTGTAGCTTTGGAGTTTCCATAGTATTTTGGTTTTCATTAGGCTGTGGTGACAACACCCATTTTTTCCTAGCACAGAAACTTCCATCAGTCTTAGCCCTTTAGTTTTGCCCTATTGTCTTTTTTCTTCTGCTCACCTTTCCTACCACTGTAGAAGCTTGACAGGGCACTGAGTAGGTGATTTAGAGACAGCTCTGGATTCTTCTACACTTCACTTTTTAAATGGAGCAAGATATTTAATTAGTTCATCATAAGTGGCCTGGGTGCAGCCTTCATAATTTTGTCAGCTGTCCACATCTGGAGGAGTACTCTAATGGTATTGCTTCCAGGGTTTATGAGCCCACAGGCCATGACCTATAATTCAGAGGCCTTATGTCTCTATGCCAGTTCCCCTCTCTCTGTTCCCTTGAAGCTAGAGTGTAAAGGCATCCATGTTTTCCCCTGAACTTCCCTCAAAGGGGTATTTCCCAGTTGAGAAGAGACCAAGAAACATAATATAGCCAGAGCTATATTATCTCCATGGAGCTTGAAAGCACAGAAGAAGAATGAAATCTGAAAAGTACAGAGTTTGAGTAGGTACCCCAAAATGGAAAAGAAAATGTTAAGGTGAGTTGCAAAGACAGACTCTCCTGTAAACAGGCATGAAGGCAAACAATATAAGGAACTGGTAAGTGAATGCAGCCCACTACCCAATCCATAAGCATTTCATTTAGCTACAAATGCTGTGGCACCCAAGCAGAATACGTTCTGATACAAATAAAAGCCTAGCCTTTGTCCAGTAATGAACAAATGTTACCGTGAGCTTAGTGTCATGTGTGCTTACTGACACATAGTACACATGCATGAACATAGTCCCAGATCTGGAGACCTAAAAGTCTAGTGAAGTTTCAGACTTTCTGTTGAGACGTTTATTGTGAGTGAGTTTGACTGAGAAGTCTTTCAGTCGCCTCTTTTTTTTTTTTTTTGGTGCTGAAGGGATCAGAAATATCTTGCAATTCACTATTCTTATTGTGTTTTAGTAGTCAAACTTCCATTATTAGGTAGAACATTTAATTGGGAGAGTGGCTGAATTGACAATACAAAATCTGGATTAAAAAAAAAATCCCACTGAGGACAGTGGGTAGAACGGGTGGGCAGGTCTAACAAACACTGACAGTCAGAACTCCTTATGCTGTCTCTTCTACCATCTATATTCATCACTCTCATAAAATGAGTCTAGCTAGCTGTGATAATAGTTGGGCAGCCCATCCCACAAATATAGAAGTCGCAGCTATTTAACACGTGCATTTTCCAAGAGTCAGCACAGGGCTTGCATGGGTAAAGTGCAATCTATGTCACACGTTCCTGCTAATGACCTAAAGGACTATGCTCTCACAGCAGAAGAAGGGAAAATTAATCTTCACCACAATTGTTCCATTTCTCAAACTTCTTTTCAGCAAAGATATAAATTGTGCCAAATATCTATCAGTTTTATGATGACAAGACCATCAAACTTGTTTCATTAAACACCCTCCCCCCTCTTACAACTGTCTAAACAAGATTTTTCCATTTAGTACCCTATCAATCCAGAGTTATGATTATTCAGTAACTGAGGGGATCTCTTGTATTTAAATATTAATGTTTGTGTAGTTATTAAAGTATTTGATGATTTGTCCAGGGGCACTGTAAAATTAAATATAGCATGTCATTTATGGTAATACAGAGGAGAATAATAAAAAATCTTTTTCATTCTGGTTTTGTGTCTGGCTCTGCATGTTACTTTTACTGCTTATTTGATGGTTTGGGGTATTGTGTGTTTTTAAAACCTTTCAAATGTAGGATTTCAGAGCATATTGTTAGGAGCATATAAAAGATTATCTCCCAAGTTATGACTTCATGTTGCTGTGTATGAACTGTTGTCTGACAGTTATACCGCTAAAGGGGAAGGCAGTTTTCCAAAAAATACTTATCATGTATTGGGTGTAGCAGTACAGTAAGCCCATAAATATTTTGGGAAGCTGACTTTGGTCCACGCTGTATTTGCTTTCAGAAATCACCTCAGCATACCGGAGCAGAAATGTGTACATGTAATTAGGCTTTTCAAGTTATTTATATTTAAAGAACATTATTTAGGCACTCCACTGTGACTCCCTCATGCTATAAAGAACAAAAGAGAGAGAGAGCAGGAGGGAGAGAGGCAGAGCAGCTTATTTGAGGCAAACACTTGACTGGCATTTGTATGTGTACAGGTGTGTAGCTTCTTCATGGATAGGTTGTTGACGTGGGATAATGGGAAAAAAGTGCCTATGTTTGGCCCATTCTGCTAGGAAACATCTTTCTGCCCATTTAAAAACAATAGTAGATAAAAATGACTTTCATAAGGTCACTCAGAGACAGAGCCAGGAATAGAAAGCAGGTCATATAAATCCAAGTCAGAGCACTTTCTATGAGACCAGACTGGTATTTCCTGCTGAAAAAAATAAAATGAGTTAAAATCTTGAATGACTGCTTTTACTGCACAACAGAGGGGTTTTGATAGAGGTCTCCTTCAGCTTTTTTGTATAGGGCAGTGTAAAAAGGTTCTGTGGCTAATGATGGACAGCTGTTACAGGATGCATCTCTTCTTGGTAAAAAGGTGTAGCAATCTAATATGTTTTTAAAAAATATGCCTGGCAAATTGAATGAATATAATTACAGCAGAAGCACTTGCTGTATTTAAGGTTGATTTATTATTTTCATTCTAAGCCTATTTTTAAAGCTGATCATAACTTTCTGAGTGTGCATATATGTATGTATGTATGTAACGTGACAAAATTACAGTAAAGCAGCTTTGTTTATAAATTGCAAGCATGCAAAAGTCAGGACATTCACTTAGTGTTCTCAATGTACCAATAATTCACCTGTCTTCTTAATACTCAGTACAGAGAATTGCTGTACTTCATGTTAACTGTGATGGTAAGATATTGAGTGCCTGTTTTTTTCACTGGTTTAACTGGAAACACTTCACAGGAGGTTTGGGATCCTCACTATGTAACAGCAATTTAGAAAATTTTAATTAAGGATGTATATGCATGTGAGACATCCGGATTATGGTTCCAATCCAAAGCCCACTGCAGGCAATGGAAAGACTCCCATCAAGTACATGAATTGCTTGATCAAAGCCCAAATGCTTACACTGGAAATAACACACAAATTAGGGTTACTGCCTTTTTCAAAGGATAGATTAATCTGCACAGACCTCAGCGCTACCACAACGAGGCTGCTTCGCATTTAAAACGGGCTCGTGTATGTTTACATTACACCTTGGTATGCAGTGTGGATATGCGCAACTACCATGCTCAGGCTGTCTGAAAGGGCTGGAATGGCAGTATGGCAAAGTATCTGTAGCCTCGGGAGTGGTGTGTGGAGAGGGCTTTACCATGAGCAGTGAAGAATGGAGACCACATCGATCAGAGACAAATGTGGTATGTAAATCTTCACTCCCTCTCTGTGTTTCAACTGGGTCTTAAGGCACATATGCAAACACAGTGAGTGTTTTAGCTGAACACCAAGCAAGAGTGCAAGCCACTCATGCACAGTTCTAAAACAGCTGCAAAGCACAGAACTGGGGTCTGTGTCATGGAGGCCACAGAAAGTCAGTGTTAGAAGACTGTCCTCGCAACCTCCTGTACAACAGCCAAGAAACACAGGGTTTTCACTGAAGACTTTGAAAAACAGATGCTCTTACAGCCTTAGAACTGCAACAGCTTCTACCAAACAGCTCTATCAAAACACACCTGTAATCTTCTGTCTTGGCACTTCACTCCTGTCACCTCACTTCACTGTCACTGCATGCCTATACCTTGCATTTCACTTCAGACCCAAATTCACTTCAGTTTCTCTCTTCAGTACTTATTGCTGTCTCATCCATCATGATTTCATATGGTAAATTAGAATCCTTAGCTCTCACCTCATTTTTACCAAAGGTGAAATGCTTTTCATTCCATGTTCTTACAAGGCATTTTCCCCGTGCCTCTGCCTCTGTATGTGAAGAAGATCTTACAAAAGTCTGCCTAGTCATTTTGTCATTCTCCTTCAAATCATTCTCTTACTCTCACTGTTGTGATGACTAAACAATTATCTGAGAACGGTTAAACAGCTGGTGTGCTATGACCACCACTTCTTATAGTAATTGTAATCCTCTCACTGTAACCTCATGATGTCTCTGTCTCTTTGTTGTATCCATCTGTTGTCTCTTATCATATACTTGGACTGCAAAATATCTGGGATAGGAACCAGCCTTTTTCACTCACACATACAAATGAGCTTAGCACCTTGTACCCCAGTATCCCCACCACCATGACTGCTGGGTTCCCTGACTGTTACCTCAAGCGCAACTAAATGATAATGATCATTTTTTGAGAAAATGGATTGGAGAGAATTATACATACATAAGTGATATATTTACTCTGTTTTCATATAAGAAATTATTAATTTTATATGCATTTATGTCAGTGTATGATATTCCAGATATATAGAGATACAGGTCATCTATCAAACCTCAGTGCATTTTTAAAAAGTTACTGGAAATTGGTGCACTGCACACCATTATATACCTCTAAAATTTGGATAATAATTCTCCACCTCACAAGGATGTTGCAAGGATTAGTTAACAAACTAGTATTTATAAAGTGCTTTGGAGATTAAAAGAGCTATCTAAATGTGCATTTTTATTATTATTATTAATAAACCATATTTATATTATTAATAAACCATATTTATTCAAACTTGCCAGAATCACTAAATATGCAAAATCTATGCTTTTTTTTTCTTAATGTAGCAATGGAGTTCTCTGCATACCAAGAAGGACTGTGTGATGTTTTATTTGGCAAAAATGTTTCCCCAGCAGTATGTGCCCCTCCTCCTGCTACTTACATATGTAAGAAATGAGTAGGTGTTACTCAAACTTTACATCTTTCTCTTTGTAGCCTCTAGAAATGTCACCACGAACAAAGGTTACCAAAGACGTACTGTCTTCCCAGTTGTAATTAGAGCTGTACTAATCCCGAGTTGTGATTCAACAGGTACAGAAGAGATTTGTTGTTTCAAGAACTCCTAGGAATGGACAGGCGAAGAGTCATCATTCCACAGCCCATGCAGAGCAGTCATGAACAGCCTGCCTCCACAAGGTAACTCTCTCTGCAGTAATTTCAAGTTTAACCATGGGGGAATGACAGCATTGCAGTATGCATCATTCTCAGCGGAGAGTAGGTGATATAAAGTTAAATGGTACAAGAAAACTGAAGCAAAACAATTTATAGCAAAGCGTGCCCCAGCCCCAGAGGAAACTGCCCCATTTTGAGCCCTTTCCAGCTTCTGCCTCCTGCACCCTCTGCTGCCATGGCCCTGCAGCTCGACTCCCAGGAGGGTAACAGCAGGGCTCAGATGGATGTGTCCCCAAAGGGCAGTGACCCGAATGAGATGCCCCTCTGCCTCTTCCATTCTGAGGTTTGGTGTACAGGCACAGGGGAGTTCTGTGTGGAGGACGTGCTTTTCCTCACCAGCTGCATTTAAGCTCTAAACCTGGTATCCAGGTAAATATCCTTGGTACTTCTGGAAAAGTGCATTTGATCATGGTATTCTACTATGTAGCTGGGTAGCAGTTGGCATTATCAGACCTAAGTTGTCTAGACTAAAGCTCAGTGATGAAAGAAGCTAATGGAAATAAAGTATATTGATTAAAACGACATGTTTTGCCCTACCACCATGTTATCATGACAGGAGCACTGTAGTAATTTCCATTCACAGACAGGACACACACATATACAGAGCCATAGAGGAAGTTACAACACACATATTGGGTAGGAAGAAATGACTTGATCAAACCAAATGTTGGAGTGAGGACAGATCAAATTATGCCACATGGAAAATTATAGTTTGGAATGAAAAAGTGGTCCATTTAACAGTACATAAAGTCTCTGTAATATGCATAAAATCAGCAGCTAGCAGATGTTTTCTGACACAGTGCATCTGCATGAAGCTGAGGCGTATTCAATTCCACTGTAGTAGCAATGCACAGAGCAGATATAATGGCAGACCCTCCAGACAGATGAAGGCAGCCCTGCCCTTCTTTAATAATAACAATAAATAACTTGTATTAATTAGCAATCAGGAATTTAATGATGGACTCAGATGCAATTGTGGGAGGTATCATACAGAAGATGAAAGGAAAACCTAGCATCCATTGGTAACAGATAGGATGAGGAAAAAATTTTCATGAGAGCTCCGTTTGATAAGATCTTGCTTGAAAATATCACCTTGGGGGTTAAAACTCTCCATTCACACTTTGTGGCCAAAGGCAACTTGTTTTAAATCTCAGGAAAACTTCTTTAGCCATTTTAAATCTGCAGAAATGCAAAGGAAAATATTTTTTCTTTATTTTAAAATAATATTGCATATTTTATTTCATAGAGGTGGCTGAGTTTTGAGAAAGTACCTGTCCTGAGCATGATGGTTGATTTAAAGAACTGATACATCAAGGACATTTTTCTTTTTTGAGGTTACTTGTTAGCTGGGAGCTTATGGAGGAAAATATAGTATGGTCCTGTCCCAGCCTTCTCTGGTATCCTAAATAGCTATTCATGCCTATCCATGACACAGTATAAGCCACTCTCAGTAGGCAGTGCAGGTCTTCATAATTTGATCCTTGTTCTTCAGTGGTTTTACCAGAAGAAGTAATACTTAATGACTGAGAGACTTAAAATGTCAGAATTAATGCTTTACTGGCCATGATTACCATAATTGATAAAAACATGGAAGTTCTCAATATTTTGAATTATTATTTCAGGTCATCTGCACACTCAGGCAGAGGCCAACGTACCAGCATGATGGAGGTTATCTTAAAGTCCACCAGCACTTGTGACAAACTAATTTATTTCAAATCAACATGTGAAGACTGAAGCCAATTGAACAAAGCACTGTAGTGCCTGACTTGACCAAACTCATTCAAGAAGCATCCAGTCTTGGGCACAATGACACTGTGTCTTGGATGGAGTACGGCCATGTTTGTGGCTTCCAAAGGATTGTATGCATCAGGGAAGGAGACTTTAAAAGCTTCCATCATGTAAAGTGCAGTTCTTACACTACACAAATCATGTATCTTCTTAAGCCACTATATTTAATGATTTTTAAGATTCTCATCTATTTTCAGAGCCCTTTGTGGGACAGGTCAGACAGACTTAGGAACCTCTTCAGCCACACTAACATGACGTCTCAAGGCACCTCTCCGAAACAACCATCTGCAACAAGAATGAGAGGTGTCAGTAAAGGAAGCAGAAAGCTGAACATGGAACTATCTCCCTTTTGAAAACACTGGAACAGTCACAGATCTTCCTGCCATGAAACTTTTGTCCAATAGACACAATGGCAGCACAATACTATAAATAAACAAATGCAGTGCTAACTGCAAGATATAAATGTAGGACTACGTACCTCTGTGCATAATTGTTAGATATCAGAAATATCTAGATATTAGAAATATCTAATATCTAATTAGAAATATTAGATATCATGGAGGTAAGTTGGATATAGCTGCCTTAACAGATACCATGGATTAAGCTTTACCTGACAGTTTCAGAGCAACAAAGAGAGAGAAGCTTTAAAATAGGACACACACCCCCCAGAAAAGGTTGTCAGAGCTAGCAGTAAAAAATGAGTATATGTAGAAAGCTCAGTTAAACTGAGCTTCCTACTAACTTTTTCCGTTTCGGACAACAATCACTGACTTCTCCAGCAGTGTCTGCAGTATTGCCATTGTTGCACTGCTGCCAATTGCCAAGGACTTTGTTAATAGAAAATGGAATTATTTTTACTCAGGACTCTTTATTCTTATTGAGTGTGATTTACTGTAGTGTTATTGAGAAGGTCTCATTGTCACCTGATCATATCTTTTCACAACCGATGAGATTACTGTCAGGGAGAAAGCTGCTCATTCCAAGCAACATTTGGTAATAAATTGATTACTGGCTGAATGTTGATACTTTACAAAAAGAGCAATCAATGAAATATCTGCCATTGCTCAAAGAGTCTTACATTAGAAAGGCACGCAAAATAATCACTAAATGATTGCACATGGCAACTGGGCTGGACTGTGTGAAATCAACTTAGACACACATAGGAGTATAAAGTGTTTTTCACAGACTTTGAAAGCCACAGTCTAAAAAGCAATGACTGTCGATGACCATGTATAATAACTGGGTGGTGAAGAAGCCTCTTGCTCAATCTCATTTTAAGCACGGCATACTCAGTAATGTTTACACTTGCAGAGTAATGGTTATTTTTAACAATCACTAATGAGCTGAAACATCCCACCCCCCTATTTCACATTTAGTATTCCTTTTCAGATCTACCGTCCCACTGCGTTCATAAATTCAGGAGGCCCCTGGGAGATCTCTTCCTTGCCCTGCAACCATGCCTGTGGGACCTGCTGCTGCTCCTCCCCGGCACTAATTCCACTGACATCAAGGGACATATACATGGAAACGCACCAGGATACGAACTCCACATCAAGAGAAATAAAGACAGTGTGAAAGATGTCTTTTCTTACCCCTGCCTCCCTGTCTAAGCCATTGAGAGCCTTTGCTCAAACAGCGCCTTCACTCCTGAATGACAAAACAGGCTGTGAGACTATCTGCCACCTCCCAGACCAGGAGACTACATTAGAAGGGTTCCTGGTGAACATCCCAGGCAAGGATCCAACTGCTGTATCAGGGCAGAAAAGGAAAGACCCGTCTTTACCCGCTGCTGTGAGGATTCACCTGTTTGCACTTTTCTTCCCTTCCTGGAAGAAAGGCTGCAGAAAAATTCCTTCCCCCTTCTTTTTCCTCTCCCTTTTACTCTGGAACTAGGTTGAGAATCTGGGTCTAGCTGGTGCAAGATGAGGCCTCCCAGTCCTCTCTCATTCCACAAGCATCAGTTCTCCAGGAGCAAGAAAAATCCCAGTCGTCATCTGCTGCCAGAAGAGGTGATTGGTGAATGAGCCATATTCACCATTGCTACTGTGGCCACAGGACAGATTCCATTCTGCATTCTTATTCTGAATTTATTACAATTAATTTCTTTCCTTTTTTTCCCCAAATGAAAAATTAAGGATGTTTACTTCTTCAAAAAGTGTAATTGCCCAGTACTTGTGAGAAATGAAGCCCATAGGTCCCCCTCCTCCCTAGAAATGGCAAAATCCATGCTGACCTGAGCTCTGGTTCATCATTGTCCAATGATTAATTCCCCAATTTTAATACAACAGTGTAATTACCTTGACTTTTTTTTTTTTTTACTATTTGGGAAAATTAGCTGGCTAACAGCAGTTCAGCTGAACAGGGGAAGTTACAGAAGGTCAAAGGGCTCACCAATGAAAGGAGTAATGCAGAGTGCTTGGGGAGTGATGTGCAAGAGCAGGGGGAGTACCTGCAGATTATCATGGTAATGGCTGTGGGAGAGGCAGGAAACTGCGGGAGAAAGCTGAGAAGTTAGTTGCAGGGTTAGCAGGAGAGGATGGATTTGAACAGTCATAGAGTTGCAATGAGCTCTCAAATACTAGGATGGGTCCTAGTAAAGGGTTTGAAGATAGAGAGTACATTCAATTTGTATACACAGCTGTTCCTAACATGCCTCTGAAAAGAGGCAAGAGCAGGGTCAAAAGGTTGATGTGGCTTTTCATGGAGTATAACCGTTTATTTTAGGCCCAGTTTCCAGAAGTGATTTAACACTCTATTTAAGTGCTAATTTTTAAACTGTAAATGGAGACACACCATTCTCCAGGAAAAGAAAAATATCAACAAGCAAGGAACTCTAGCACAAGCTCTGATTAGCAAGAACAAGGAGGAAGACAAGGACAATGAGTCCAGTTAAAAGTTACCTGTAAAAACAGTAATGACAGAGCTGTACACGTTCACAGTGAAGACAGAAGTAGGGATGAAGAATGAAGGCTAGTCCAAGATGAATTCTTGGAGAAATCTGGAATAATCTTTAAATGAGGGATAAATTATTGATTGTGAGTTCTGAGAGCACAACTACAACTGTAATAGTAATTGTAATAGTAATAGTATAGTTCCTTGTGCTGGTTTTGGCTGGGATAGAGTTAATTTCCTTTATAGTAGCTAGTATGGGGCTATGTTTTGTATCTGTGCTGAAAACAGTGTTGATAACACACTGATGTTTTAGTTGTTGCTAAGTGGTGTTTACACTAGCCAAGGACTTTGCAGCTTCCCATGCTCTGCCAGGCGCACAAGAAACTGGGATGGAGCACAGCCAAGATAGTTGATCCAAACTGGCCAAAGGGCTATTCCATACCATACGACGTCATGCTCAGCATAGAAAGCTGGGGGGAGAAGAAGGAAGGGGGGAACATTCAGAGTGATGGTGTTTGTCTTCCCAAGTCACCATTACACATGATGGGGCCCTGCTTTCCTGGAGATGGCTGAACACCTGCCTGCCCATGGGAAGTAGTGAATGAATGCCTTGTTTTGCTTTGCTTGCATGCATGGCTTTTGCTTTCCCTATTAAACTGTCTTTATCTCAACCCATGAGTTTTCTCACTTTTACTCTTCTGATTCTCTCCTCCATCCCACCGGGGGGGGGGGGGGAGTGAGCGAGTGGCTGTGTGGTGCTTAGTTGCCAGCTGGGGTTAAACCACAACATTCCTTTCTTCCAAGTTTTTTTCTTCCAAATGTCCATATTGTATATTATGCCAATACACTAGTAGAAACAGGGCATAAAGAGGCCAAGTGATTAACCTCGTATCATGTACACCACTGATGGACCCAGACTTTGATCCCTGTACACAGGACTCCCGGTGTCCTCCTCCGTCTGTTTAGCTACACTGCCACAACATGGCAAGAGGCACTGTCTCACAACCCATTGAATACATGCCACTAGAAGCTGCATATTTAAATTTCTGTGAATTTTGAGTTTCTTCCATCTAGAACAAAAGATATCCAGCAAGATTTTACTTCTGCTAGTTCAGGGTTTCTTAAAAGTATCTGCCCTGGATCCATGAAGTGCTGAAGCAGTAGGCGGTATTTTTCTCAGGAGCTGAAAGTGCTGCACAAGTCTCAGTGGCTCCAGCTGAAGCGCAGTGATACAAAAACCATGTGGCACTTCCAGCTACTTGATGACAGATATTCTCTTGTGTTTGGCCATACACTTAAAATACATTTATTCTAAGGATTATGTCATTGAGCATGAGCTGCTTTCAGACATTAGATCATACACCTGGTCCTTCCTCAAATGCTGTTTTAACCATTTGCTGAAAGCACCAGTTGAAAGGATGATTTGACTAAGTGACTAATTTGACTGAATGCCTATAACACTTACAAACTATTTTTAAGCTATTTAAAGAGCTTCGTCTGATAGATTTGGGCAAAAGCGGCATAAATTGTGGGTCAGCACAAAGCAGCAATTCACAGATGGGCCTCTGTAAAAAAAAAAATCACGCTATTTTTGGAGTCATTTGCTCCTGTACCAATTCAAACTAGTACTACATCCTTTCTTTGCTCTCATGGATAAAATAGGCAACATCTTCAAAAGTAAATACATTTTTTAAAAAAGGTAAAAACAGGACGTTTTCAAAGGCACAAATGAGAGTTAGGTGCCTATGTGGCCTTTATCGGGAATTTAATACTTGCATTCTGTGCTTTTTAACCACTATGCAAATAACATACACAGGCACCTGGATAAAAAAGTTTGAGTGGCTCTAAGTAACAGCAGTTCCTGTGTACTCACTCATTACTGCTTTCCTTCACCCGAAATAAATTTCACCCCATTTTTAACTTGGGGTAGTCATATTCTGCTCTGCAAGGGGATATAAAATGCTATCAGTTCAGCATCTGCACTGATTTATATAGATGTTAATATCCAACAGCCATTTTCCATTGACTCGCTTTGGTTTACATAACTGCAGGAGATACACAGTAACAAAGAATCAGGCACTTCGTTTAAAAACAGGCACTCCATTTCTGGCAGCAGGCAGGATAGCAAGAAAGCCTTTAATTTGAGCCTTTGAGTGTATCCATGCAACATAAAGTACAAGCGTGAGAGGAACATGCTGATAGTTCTGCATTATCCCTAACAGCACTAAGATGCAACAAGAAGGAAAATCTAAGTGCATGCTCATTTTATTAGAGAACCTTACCATTACAGCCAAATGAGGGTGTGTGTTGGGGTAAGTTGGTCCAGCATGCCCTTTCTGGATGGCCAGTTTCCATAGCAAGCAAGAAACTTTACTGCTTGTATTGTGTATTATTTATACCACGGTTGTGCGCAAAGGCATTCAGAATGGTTTTACCTGCTTGTATATGTAGTAATACCAAGTGACTGAAATGAAGAAATTAATTGTATCACAGAAATATCAGAGAGTAAAATTTTAAAAGTGTCTATGTTTAGGGGCTAGATATGGAACAAGTTACAGATGGATTTAGACAATATGGATTGTGAAGTGATTGCAGAAAATTTCTATAAATTTATTAATATCATCTGCAAAAATAAACTTCCCTGCCCAAACTGTGCAGAGAAGAATAAACAGATGTATTTAGCTGAGAGTGAAATTTATTCTTTTTGAGGAGCCCTATGTATTCAAAAGGTAGGGGATGTATCTTATATACCACAAAAGCAGCTGTGGGGCAATTGCAGCTCTATGTTTTTGTTCCATTGAATGCAAGCTACAGGGAGCCTTTATTTTTCTATTATTTCTCATTTTCAGAAACAATCTAGATTGAAAACAGTAGATTTTGTTCTTTGTGCAAGGGAAACATGGTAAAATCCATGGCTAAGCAGCTTAAAGAACAGTGTTAGTTTCTGAAGTGACTGTTCCTCCCAAGCAAGAGACAGGAGAGAAAAAATTGGGTCTTGACAATACAATAAGTAGATTTCTAAAAGATTTTTCCTTCCAGCTCAAATATTTTATGGAACTGTAGAAGCATCAGGCTCCACTTGTAAAAAGAATAAAATAAGAGGATAATGGATACAACAGTAAGAAAGATTACTTTGAGGCAGTGTCAGAAGAAAGACTCGAAACAAGGAGAAGCATCCCAGGCTAACCCATCCATTATTTTCAAGATTCCACGAGCCCCCGGGTTAGGCAGTTACCCTATACCAAGAGTAAGTAGCAAGCTTAATTTACCAGCTTTATTGTTCACTCAAACCATTAATCACTACAAACAGCCCTCAAAAATATGGAGGATATAGAGAAACAGGAAAGGACAGAGATTGTCTCAATATACAAATGACTGCTGCTTGTTTACCTGGCACCCCAGGTCCTTGTTGTATCAGCTGCCTCAGAGAGTAAGTGGGCTTAGATTCTTGATGCAGTTGTACAAATCAGATTTTGGTTTGGTATTGTTTCCAGCTGAAAGCCTTTTCTGTATTCTAGTGGTAGGAGACTTTCTTCCTATTAAATGCTTCAATGGTGGATTTAAATATTTAGAGGATCCACATTACAGGAGAACTGTCTGAGAGCATCACAAAGAAACCATTAGTTAAATCCATTAAGGATCTACTTAAGTGGAATTCCCTGCTGTTATCTACATGATAGCCACATAAAAAGACACCGCACAAAGAAAATGTTGGGGAAAATATTCGTCCTCACATACTGTATCTGTAAAAAATCCAGTCTTACTGAAGGATCCCTTTTTGATTGTCTCAAGATTTCAGCTGGGAATTTATATTCTTTCAGCTGAATTAGAGTGGGGGAACAATATGGCTCAGTTTCAGTTGTGCTTTTGCCCCTCTCTTTTTCAAGTACACTCAGTTTGGACAAAACCTTTTGTTAGAGCAGAAGGTACGAGAACTCTTTTTGTTTTGGACACAGCATAAACCATCAAAGTTGTATTCACTGTGCAAGACACATCAGGAATACACAGAGTCTTTGTGTCGTCTATTTTTAAATACATGTAAGTGGTAGCAGTATGGATAAGATGTTCTTTCCTTCAACTCCTAGAGAAAGGCACTTGAGCCATTTGAATTATAAAACTTACACTGTCTTTCAGGTTGCTCTTGTTTTCACAAAGGAGAGAAATCTTGAACTCCATGAACTTGTTTTTCCATTCTCTACAGTCATGGGTTTGATACACACCCAAGGCGGCAGTTATATTCCTCAGAATCTTTCTATTCTTTATCAGTTATGTAACATTTCCTATTTTTTGAATGCTCAGGAATCTCTGATGTGATTTAGGCTTATGGATAAGATGAAGGCACTACAGACAGTACATACAATGCATAAACATCTATATTGGTTGTAATATTTATATCCCTAATCTATCTGTAAATCAGAATATAGTGTCTCTGATCATTGATTTTCTCTCTGGCCCCCATTTTGAGTACATTTTATAAAACCCAAGAGAGAAAGCCCTGTTCTCTAGTCAGAGTAGTATAGAGCTATTCTATAGACATAGGAAATTTCTTTCTAAGACATTAAACAAATATTTAGTTTCTATTGGAGGGTGAGATACTCAGAAGTCTTGGTTCATCCATACATGTAGATGTACATACAGAGGACCACACAAAACCAGTAAGCCCACTTTGTCTTCTCAATTAGACTGTACCTCAGAGGTCCAATGTAGAAGAGAAAAAACACCTCAGCAAATCTGTTACTTCAAGGGTCAGCAGCCTACAGGAGGGAAGGAACAGCATATGGGCAGTTTATGAATGGCACAAAGCAAGGACAGAAGTGTGAGCCCTCGTGATTTGAGAGGAGTGTCCATGACAGGCAGTGGCTCCTGGCTTCAGAAGTCTGGAGACTTGGAGGGGCTGCCACTTCCTGTGAAGGAAGGTACTATCATCAGGTGGCCAGGAGCCTCACGCCACTGTGAGCTGCAGCATGTTCTCACATGCATGACGCTCCTGTCCACACACAGAGCTACTACACTAGGATACAGTCCAGTGTCAGGTAGTATTGCAAACCCAAGGAATTACAAAATCAAAAGTCAGACCCCTTCCCCAGTCCAATATTATCCTAATTACGGGACTGAAAAACAAACAATGGCTGGCTGGGTCTTCTGGCACTCCAGCCATTGAGGGGTATACTTCAGTAGCGTTTCTAACCTTGTTGCTACACACACGGGAACTTACTTTTTAAAAAACAAAAAAAAATTTAAGGTATTTAATTTCTCAAAAGACTGCAGAACATTGGGTTGCTATGAAAGCATCACCTGTCAAGACTGTCATCGTAACTTTACAACTAACTTCATACAACACTGGCAACACAGGACAACACTGCCCTGTGGAGCAGTGGTATCATGACTTCTTCCTCACCTGCTCCAGAGACCTGCATCAGGAAACAAACAACGCCCACCAAATAGGAAATGGAACAAAGATACACCACAGCCCTTCCACACCTAAGGAGAAAATGGTTGCATTTTCGCAGGGCCACACGATATTCTGAGAACTCTTATTATAGATTAGTAAGGGTCTTGCATTCAAGGTATGATAAAACCAATACTTTTTTTTAACCTCTCTAATGATTTTCCATTGGTATTTGTAACCCTTTGAAACTTTCCCTTCTGTGCTCTTTGTGCCCCAAATAAAAATTTTAAGTCTTTTGCTGTTTTCTCTATTTATACTCCTTCAGAGTAACTGTGTGATTTATAATAACTCCTACTCCTACAAGCGTTTCTCTACAGACAATAGGTTTGCCAATTCTCATGATGTGGAACTTAAATGGCATATCTTTTAGAAAAACACTTACTTCTGAGAAGAACAAGAGGTGCGTGCACAGGTACAGGGGAAAATGTTGCCACAAAAAAACCAACCCTGAAAGCCAGTGTTACCAGATCAGCGGTTGGCATGAGGCACTACACATGCCCCACAGCTCCAGTGGCACCAGGCTGCCTGGCAGCAGCAGACTATTTGGCACAACACACTCAAAAGATGAAAAGAAGGTAAACATCTAACACCCATGAAGTGCTTTAGCTCTTACCTAGTCTGATTACAGTAGGACAGGCACATGTAAGGAGGGAATGAATGACGGACGGGGACAAGGGGGAGGAGCCGGTGGCGAGGCCCCTCCTCACCCTTCCCACGGCCTGTGGTGCGCGACATGGCTGCCGCTCCCGGCAGGCACCGCGGCCCGTACCTCCGCGGGGCACGGGGCGCCACCAGGCCCGTCAGGCGGGCGGCCACAAGATGGCGCTCGGCAGAGCGGCACCGCGCCGCCGCTGTGGCCCTGTCAGCTCCTGGGGCTGGCACGGCGGTTCTTTCGGTTAATTTATTGTTTTTATAAAGTGTTCGGGGCTCATTACAAATAGCACCAGATTCAGGGCAGTTGTATTGCGCTGGATTGAATTAATTTAAAGATACATGCTTATTTACCCACTAAACTTAGGATTCCATATAAATACTTCACATATTAAGTGTATTATGACAGTCTGGGGTCTACGTTGTTCACACTCCCAAAATCTTTGCGTTAAAATGACATTTTCTATGGAGCAAATTCGCAACACATGAATGTAAGTGATACTTGAAGTCACTGTTTCAGCTATTGCAGCTCCTCACACGCACTCCCTCGCTTGAAAACGCATTCCCAACAATCATTTCCACAACCGCCTCCAAATTGTTTCTGAATGCCCTGAGGTTCAGCCTTTGAGTCCTGTTCCTCGGTGAGGAGAAGGGCTGAGGTGTGAATGGTGCAGGTGCAGTGAAAGCTTTAGCATGCAGCCGGTCGCCATTTTGACCAGGAGAATCATTGCTGAAGCTGCAGAAGCAGTGAAGGAGAAAAGCTGGGTCAGAATACTGGAAGGCTTCAAGAAGTTTATTGGGAAAAAAAAAGTAAGGACATGGAATACTGCAAGACTTTATGAAGGTGGAGTAAAGGTTGATTAGTGGTGATGCCCTTCCAAAATATGCAGTGCCTAGACATGAACTGTGAAAAGCAAGAATTGCACTTTTGAGCACCAGGTCAGTAGAGAGTGCATCTGCCAGACTGATGCTAAAGCCGTGCACACCCACGTCCTAGGAACTGTCTGGAAATGGAGGCCGTGAGCCCTGCTGAATAAAGAGTAACACCCACTCTTTGCACAGGCAAGGCTTGGGAGTAGGTCACACAGTCTGATCAGGGCTGGCTCATCTGGCCTACCCTTACAGACCAAAGTAGTGATGTTCCCTCCTCCTTCCCTGCTCCTGGATGGAGTGCTAACTGTTATCACCCTTCACCCTTTCTCCTAGGGTCTTTTCTGAGAGCTAGTTTACACCACAAAGAATTTTCCAGTATAGCTGTAATTACTAAAACCATGAGGTCAGTGCAATTTATTCCAGTGTCATTTTTGCCAGTATTGTTAAACCTTTGCTTCAAATGACAGAAACTATTTTAGAAAAAGAACTTTTTCGTTACTCATTGTTTATTCTGAGTTCCTTCAGCCTGATCTTTTCACACTCCTCCCTGACAAAACTATTTGGCCAACAGATTTAGCCTGAACTTCTCCTGAAACTCTCTCTGCACTCTCCCCTTATTAAGTGCTGTCATGTATGGTACCACAAAGCTGACAGTTGCCAGGGCCAGTTGTATGCCCTTTCTCTGGCAGCACCAACAAAATTGATCGGTTTAGGAATCATTGAAGGGAGTGCTTTGCTGAGAATACTAAAATCCTAAGCAGTTTAGTGTGGATACATCTGTACTAGCAACACAGTATTTTCTGCTACTAGCATAAAAGCATCTCCCACCACTGGCATAAAATATTATTGGTAAAAATACAGCTTTACTGGTACAGCTGTGTCTCTACCAGAGGCTTCTGTTGACACAGCTATGCCTGCCAGGGCTGGCAGCTCTTTACAGCTATGCTAGTAGATGTCAGTCCTGTAAACGTGATCTTGGTCTCTCAGAACACACGTTCACCTCTTTTCAGCTCACAGTGACAACTCCATCCCACAACTGCATTCAGTACAGTTACTCTTAAGACAGTAAATGCAAATGAAGATGCAAATACATGTTATAATTCAAATCAGTGAAACAACATCCTATTCTGGTGTTCCTTCCTTACAGCTACTTAATGCAGATTCATAAAATTTAAGGTCAGAAGATACCTTTAGGTCATACAACTTGAGGTATAACACAGGTCAAGCAATTTTATGTAATTAACCCTCATGATTCATAGATGAGCAAGCATCTTCTAGAAACCATTTTTAAGTCAAAGATACCAAGTGAAGAAGTCACCATTTTCCTTACTAGCTTATAACTTTTTCTCACATTACTGAATCCAGAATCCAGAATAAGATGTTTTGATCCCTCTGATGCCCTCTTCCATGCGGGTGCCTCTCCTTGGAGTTCCTCCTCTCTCTGATCCTTTCCTTGATCATTCTTCGACTCCTTCTAGCTGCATTCTTCTAGGTAATGCTGTAATCCCTTTTCCAGCAGCAGAGCTGCCATCACCCTTCCAGAGCAGCATAAACCGTCAGGTTGACACACTAAGACATATCCCCCCACACCTTCTGGTGTCCTGTGCAGGGAGCAGGAGAACACCCTTGTGACAGAATCATGCTCAGTGGGTATTGTCAGCTCTGTGAATGGGGTTGAAATACCATCAGCTGGGTGGTGTATATTTTTATTCTATATTTTCTGGCGGCCAAGTGTTTATACTGCACTGATCTCCACGCTCTGCAAAGGTAAAAAGCATGCCTGGGCAATAACAACTCTGTATTTGTTAGGTCTGGGGATGTTTCAGGTATATAAATCTTAATAAGTTTATTCCAAAATACAGAGAGTAAGAGTTTTGACTGATGTATATTTGTAGGTACAAAGGTACACTTCATATTAAATTCATATTATTAAAGCCCTTACAAGAGAATCAGCCAAGCAGAAGATGACAAGCTTAAAAGAGATACCATTGTGATTACAGAAAGACAAGAAAAACAAACAAAATTCCTCCTTACTTTCATTCTTTCTATCCCATAAAGTGTTTATGAGTAGCTGGGTTTAACCATTCCTACCTTCACTGAAGTAATCAATAAAGGAACACCTCATATAGAGAAGCATGCATTTTCTGCAGTTATAGCTGAACAGAATAGATTTGAACAAATTCCTAAGGATCCACTTTCATTATTAAAGAAGAGTCTGAATTTTTAGCTCTGCAAATAACCAGCTGAATAGCCTGTAACTCGATTTTTATTAACATCCAGTTGTCTGTCACATACCTCGAAGTCCAAGTGTCCCTATGTATAGTGTTCCTGACTACTTGACATCAGACAGCTGGCAATTTTCTCAATATGATGTATAACAAGTGACTTTATTGGGGTAATTTAGGACAGACCCTGTAGAACATGTAAAAGAGTTCTTGGCTGGGAGCTGTTTCTCCAAATCTATCTGAGAAATGGCTTGCAATCTTAGTCATCTTCACAGGTGTTTGATGCCATTGATTTACAATTTTGTATTGCAATTCTAACAGGTTAGCTGAAATAGAGCATACACGTATGAAGGACATTATTGAGTCCAATATCTCCAGCTCAAGAGAATGAGATAGTTCCCTTTCCCATTTAATCATAAATGTTTCTTTAGTGGGCAATAAAGAAAAAGCAATGGCTTTATACAATCACCCCACAATGTTCTGAGATTCATTGCTAAGGAATAAGATTTGCTCAGATAAAAAGGATTCTCTAATACAAGTAGGTTTAACATCAGACTGAATAAAGGAACTCCTGAACTGGAAGTAAAGAAGCAAAAAGGGAAGTCTAGCATGTTCCACCTTTGTTGTATTTCTAAGTGAAACATGAATTTGTTTTTTCAGTTGTTTTTACTGAACAGTTGAGAGAAATATTCCAAATAAATGAAATCGGTTGTTTCTGCAGTCTTTCGAGAAAATAGGAGCACAATACACAATATACTTATAAAAAGAGGCAGATTACTTTTAAAGCTGGTACAGATGTCACCCCAGGAACAGAGAACTTGGGTTCAGGTCTGGTCCATAAAAACTGCAGTTTTCACACCTGCCAACTCATGATCCCTCTGTTTTCAAAACCTACCTAGAAAGTCAGTTCCCCTTAGCTGAGTAATGAGCTGGATTTATAAATCTGTAACAGAACCCACCATACTCAAGAGGCTTGCATAGTGCTTTTAATGATTCCCTTTCCTGCCTAAGTTAAGTTAGTAATAAGTCTTTTAAACAGGATGAAGCACTGAATGGGGTGAACTTCACAATAGTGAACTTCAAAACAGACATAAAATAGAGATCACCTAATTCATTCATACTGAACCAACCTAATTAATCAGCACTGCTCTTCAAATACATGGCTCCATTCAGCTGTGCAAATAAGATCCCTGTATAAAAATGATATGTATTAAAATTAAGTCGGCGAAGTGTTTAGTGCTGGCCTCACTTTGCTCCTGCTAAACTTTAATTCTTCTGTCACAAGGTACTTTGAAAATTTCCATTCAGTGGGACCAGCCCTTCAGTGAAGAGCAAAAAGGACAAGACGATTTTGATGATTTGACATTATGTGGCCTTTCCCAGAATGAGTGCAGTCCCTGATTTCTAGCTGGTGAGAATCACCATGGATAGCGGTTCCCAAATTAGACTCCTTTCTTCTTGGACATATGCGTACTAAGTTTACACCCAGCACCGAATGGTGTGGCAATTTAAATTTAAATGTGGTTAAATGAAAACCACATTTGTCCAATTCTCTGGATGAGAAGAAAACAGCTGTAACATGGCAAAAAGATATGCACACATTTCATTTTTTTATGAGGTCCGCTGAAAAGACAAAATCAAGATTAGAAAAATCTTAATAGTATTTCTATATTACTTTTTTTAAAAGAGAGAGAACCTGGTATTTTTCTGTTGACTTACAATTTTCCTAAAATCCACCAAGAGAGATAAAATATTAGGGATGGTCTGTTTGGAATGAAAAACAAATAGCAAAAAATTAATTAGCGTACAAAGCAAGCCTACTGTCAGTCCCTGAGTCTTTGCTGCCTCTGACTATAGCATCTGGATTTGTTAATGCAGATGACTAACATTGTTAAGTCTTTGTTAAATAACTAAATGATATTTTGGATTAATAAAATGGTTGTTCTAATTTTAATAACATTTCTTTTTAAATTTAAGCAAGAAGAAACTGATGTTTTAAACAGACCAGTCCTCACCACATGATAGCTGCTCAAGTCTGTCACTAAGTTTCATGGCTTCACAGGAGCAAGGACTACATGAATTAGTAAGCATTTCTAGGATCAGGCCCTAGACTAGTAAAATACTGAGATTTTTTAGAGCTGTATATTTTTTAAGTAGTTTACAGCCAGGATATTAAAAAACCCTTCTCTTAGGTTAGTTTAGCTCTTAGCTTAGCTGAAGCAGGGAGCCAGCCATGGGGGATGCTTTTCTTGAGAAATACTTTGCCCCCATAACGAGGATTTGATTGTGGCTTTGACAATCAGACGTGTTGTGGCAGAGAGGATGTGAAAGTGAAGCACCCAAATGGCAGTTGGTGGTGACGTCCTGTTTGCTGAGGACAGGAGCAAGCTCAACACGTCCGTGGGGACCGCGTGTGTAACCGACAGCTACTGCACCCCTCAGGAGCACAGCCTTCTCCTGCGCCGGCTCCCTGGGAACAAAGCTGTGGCTGCCCCTTCTCCAGATGGAGTGTGGAGCATCTTCATCCAAGTTAACCTCTCCCTGTGAATCTAGAGATCACAGGTATTTCAGCTGCCTCCTGTGCAAGGAGCATTCCCACCTCAGACACTTAGGCAAGAATCACTAGCTCACTTTTGCAGCTTAGAGACTCCATTGAGCCACTGTGTGAGCAAAGAGGATGGACCAGCAGTCGTAGTACAAGCCTGGGACTCTGGTGATGCACATACAGTTCAGCATATACTTCACAAGTGCACATCCCCATGATGCAGTAATAGTAAAATAAATAAAAGATGGTAAACCCCACACCCTGGAGCTTTTACTACTCTAGGCCAGACATCCAAAAAATGGATAAACTCTCTTCACTGACACGTAACTGTCTCTACATCACCATGACCAACATTTAAGGCCTAAATGGATCGACTCCCTCAGTAAGAAGTTGTGCTTATTGAAGAGGTTACTGCCACCTACCAGCTATTTATTGTTCCTCTGCTGGAGTCTGCTGTCTCCTCAGATCTGTTGGCTCACTTTATCCTAATCTTATTTAGGCAAATGGGTCTGAGCTAATGCAGATAGTTTAAATAGTAAGTCTGGTAACCTGGCTCATTTAATCTGAAAAGGGTTGGGGAACACACATATGAGCAACTGTACCAGCTGATGTGAGGAGCATTAATATCTGGCAGGAGCGATGCTGACAAGAAATGGGGACAGTAACTTTTTTCACTGGCTCAGCTGGGCTTTGGAAGAGAGCACCTGTTTATAATCTTAGGACATACATTTCTTTTGCCAGTAGTGCTGGCTAAACAGGTCCTATTCATCTCCCCCTGCCTCCAAGCCTCCTCTTCAGTCAAACAGTAAGAAGTGGGTAACGGCCTTGTGCGCTCTGCCCCTTCTCTTCCCCCTTCCTGTTATGCCAGCACTACTGGTTGGGCCGTTGGGTGAGTCAGTGCAAGGATCTGGATAAAAATAAGTTTTCTTTCTCCCCCCTTGGGTTACTGGCACACCATGCAGCTGCGCAGACTGTTGCATCAGCACCCCCAAGGTCCATGCCAGGTGGTTATGGCGGTCACCTGGAGCTGCTGGAGCTGGCACTGCAGCTGAAAGAAGTGTTCACGCAGTCATGGCATTCCTCCCTTGTGCCTCATTTCCTTGACGGTGAAGCGGGAGTAACTGGACTTCTCAGTTTACAGGAGTGCTTAAAGGATAAATGTATCAAAGCAACATCTCTCAAACTAGGAAGTTGTCCCCTTGGGAAAGTACAGCACGTACCAGGTTGGGATGGAGAAGGCTCAGGAAAATTTCATCTGGCCTCTCCCACCTCTCTCCTCCCTCATCCTCTTCCAGCCTTTGCAGTTCCTCCCTCTCTTCACCAAAAGTGTTCACTTTGTGTCACCTACGCAGAGGGGCCGAAGGAAATCGGCACTGGGGTGAACTTTGCTGGAACTTGGAGGGTAGGATTCATTTGGAGAGAAAACAACAGTATGAGTGATACTCATGAATGATACAGTATGCCTACACTTCGGGAGGCTAAGGCAGCTGCAAGTTGGGCTGCAGGAATTTGGGGTTACCCAGAGACCGAACATGCATGTACGTGTAAAAGGGTGGGGAGTGAAGATAAGGTGGGGGAAGGAGGGAATTACAAACTGTTACAGCAAAGGAGAAAGGTGGGGCTCCAGCTAAAAGACTCAGAGCTGCTGTATTAGAGATTGTGAATGGTGAAACACAACAGAAATGGGTCAGGAATAGAGTGTATCAGGCAAAATCATGATTTTGTCACCCTTGCAAATATTCAGAATTGCATATACACTATAGTCATAGAAAAGAAATTCAGTTTGCAAAGGAAAAAACTTGTGCCTTCTCCTATTAAAATCCATGCATTTCAGGCTGTACATAAAAATATCCTAGAGACAAATTATTTTTCTTTGTGAAGATGTGGAGGCCACAGTACTCTCTTCCTAGAAACAGCAATTGATAAATACTGCAGGCTATAGGTAATATTTGCATTGTGACATATAAAATGTGTAACTATACTGTGGGAAAAGTTTAGGAAAGAAAACTAGGGCTTTTTTTTTTCTTGGAAGATCTAGCATCTTTACAGCTAAGTTAGCGTTCTTGTTTATTTTATGAGTGTGAAAGCTGTGTATTATCAGTTTGACTCTTTCTTCGATGTATCAGTCAACCCTGCATGCTACAACTGACGATAGAAAGTACCTCCGACCAATGTGTAGCTAACAGCAAATATTTCTTTTGGTCTCATGTGCATCTTGCACATCAGCAAAGAAAAGATTTGTAAAAGGCAGGAGAATGGAAAAGAATCATTGGCAGAGAACTCTTATTATTACTGTTGTACTGAATGTCATTTAAATTTTCTAATTTATAAATGAACAGGACCATAAATTACTAATTCAAAGGAAGGCTGGCTTTTTCCTAGATTTCTCCAAAATGCAATGATGTTCCCAAACAATGACATAGGATCCAGAAATATTAGTGTAATTCAGTTTAAAGGCTCAGATTTCACCAGTGGGTAAACCCAGAAATCGACAACCCCTACTATTACTGCCAAGTGGAAGATTTTGTTTTGATTTAGAAAATTGGTTGGGCTGCTATCTCACCAAAGTACAGACTCAAGAGCTGTTTCTCCTAGAGGCCTCAGTCCACAGAAGCACTTAATCAGGGCTTAACTTTAAGGAAGTGAGTGATCTTATTGACTTCAGTGGATGATTCGCATTTGTAGAATTGAGGTATTTAAACATTCTATTCAAGTGGTCTAAATCCAGCAAGGAAAAAAATTGCTAGTGTTGCATTTCCATAATAAAATCGTGCATGACATTCTTGAGGTGGAGACAGTAATGTTTTGCAGTCCTTTTGTTTACATATTGCCAGAAGAAATTGATTAAATTGCCCAGGACTAGTGGCTGCTAAAGAATGGATTTTAATTAAATGGTAGAATGTGTCACTCTCTACATGTTTTAGGCCACAATCTGTTGGCATAAACTGCGTTTTTCAAACTTCATTATGACCAGCTAAAATAAAAGTATTACACTTACCTTACAGGCTTTACACCTAACAGATCCTGGCTTATCAGCTGGATATCAACTGCAATAGTTTACATATTACATTTGTGACTGAAATGTAAATATTACGTAATAAAGAAAACACCACTATATTATATTTATATGTTGACCACATAAGGGTTCTCTTAAAAGCAAAATCCCATTGCTATAGCTCCAAATACCAAGATAAAGCATAAAGCTAAAGCTTGAGCTGACTGCTTACTTTTCAGTGATCTGATTTATGCCTTATTGAAATCAATTAAAAGATTTGCACTGACTTCAGAATGATTTCGATTGGATGTTTAACTAGTAAAAGAAGTGATAATTTAATAAAAGCCCACACACTTCTCTCTTTTTTCCTCATTAAATCTAATGCCAATCTAAAAGAAGGAAATTGAGAATTACGGTGAATTTGACAACTGTTTCATTGAACTGCACAGTGGATTTAAACCTAAAGTACAACGAGAACCCAACAAAAAGGGGGGTTTTTGTACACGGGGATTTTTCATTCTCTTGTGGGTACCCAGGTCAGATGCAACAGGCTCTTGAACCTCTGATTGGATTTTTACCTCACCAAAAAAATTAAAGATAACGCTGTTTCTCCCAATATCTCTGAAATAACACCTCAGAGCTATTACAATACTGGTTTGTTTTCTGCATCTCTCTTTAGTGTTATTCTTTGTATGATTTAAAAGCTACTGCTCTGACCAAACGGAAGGATGGCTGCTGTACTGCTGGGAAAGGCGCCTCACTTCCATGGGGTCGAGCTACAGATGGGCGGCCTAGGGGGTCTGTACGGATGTCGTAGCCAATGGAATAAACAAATTACCAACAGTAAGTTTAGAAAATGATGTTGTTTATCCTGGAAAGGGATCCCAGAGCACCAGAGTTTATAATTTATCAGAAAAAAAATCAAGAGAAAGAAACCATGCTTGGACAACACTGGTTTATAGAAAATAATTAAATTGAGGAAACAATGAAAATGGAACGAATGTTGAAACTGCGCACTTGCAATATCAAGTATCAATGCAATCATTTTGCAGCAGATAATATGCATGGCAATTAGAGCTTTTTTACATTATATTATAACAAATTCATAATTCATGCATACAATGAGAGCTTTTGGAAAGGAGAATTTGAATTTAACAAACACTACCACTCATCATCTGAGCAAAGATGGCAAAAGGAATTTCAACATTATTTGTGATCTAAAAAATTGAACCATCGTTGTTGCTTTGTGTTGTGCTTCCCTTGCACAGACTGCAGTGCCTTCTGTCTGCTTTAGGGTGTGGCATCTGCCATTGGGGAGGAAAAACTGGCATGTGTTGCCTTTTATAGCAGACTGATTTCATTGTGCTGAGGGCCTCTATTTTATAGCCTCTTAGTTCCAATCCTGTAGCCGAGTTGATGAAACAAATGGGAGGAAAAGGAGTTAGTAGTATAAACTCTTCAGTTTAAAGCCTCATCTTTTTTTTCTTTTCTGGGGAAAACATTTCAAAGTAAATCTGTGTTAAACTTTGCGGGTTATTTTCCTTATCAGAAAGAGTTGCGGAGCATGTCAGGAAGTATTGCGATCCATAACCGAGGCGCTATCAGTGCATCTTATCAGATTTTCAATATATATAGTTTTGCTTGAATATAAATGTCTTAAAGTATAAATGTGTAATTGATTTTATATTTTATTTTAGAGTACACATGTAAATAAATACACACAAGTAGACATCTATATTTATATTTGCATATGAAAGACTTCAAAAAATCAACTTATGTGGTTTAATGTGTATAATTAGCGTGCATTTGAATATAGAAGAGAAGAAAATCCAGGAGAAAATGTCAAAAAGGCTCACTAACAAAGATGTAGTATTCTCTTGGCAAAAGCTGATGAATGATTTGGCATGAATTCATCTTACAGTTCTGTTATTCTCTCTCCTACAAAGATGATATACCCCTTTCTAGCAGTTTGCATAGAATCGCAATTTGTTGTTGTTACAGACTGTAATGACCCTTGGGTATGCACCTGATTCCCCCCACTAGAATTACTCACCATTTTTTTTCCCGCTCTATGTTTTTCTACTAGCCATATAACATTTTTGCACTTGCAAAGAGTACCAAAAAAAAAAAAAAAAAGAAAGAAAAGAAAGAGAAAAATACAATTGTAACAGAAGTGTTAGCAGGATGTACTTTACAAGCACTGAGACTTTTCAAAACTAACTCCATAATGGAAATCAGAATATTTCTGACTTTTCAGACAGAACTAAAATTACTAGACACTGGAATCACACTGTTCATACATTTATCAATAATCTTTGCATGTAATTCAACATTATAGCATGAAGCTTCTGCTCTTTAATGTTTTCACAGTGGATTCAAAAAAGCGTCTCTACTCATGACAGCACATTTCTTGATATGCTGCGTTTTTCTCTACTATTATTATTGAATCTCCTATTTATCCATTTTGAAATTTGAAAACGTGCCTACCTTTAACAGAGCGCATAAATGTATTAATTTAAAACAGCGTGGTTTAGACCCTTACTATATTGAAAACGTTCGCTAATATCCCAGTTTGCTATATTGATAGCCAAGTATTTGATCTCCCAACTGCTTTCATTAGTTGAATGTAGTGTGTGACTACTACCTGTTTTTATACTAGGGTATCATTTGTATTAAGATAGTTATAAAAAAACCTTCAAACCGTTCTGAAAGATGGTTCAAAAATGTAGGTCAGCAGCAGCAGCTTTCCGTTTGGAGCAAGAGTTACTCGGATTACATATTTTGGTTTTTGTGTTACTACGTTTTCATGAGTGTCTTGTGCGTGCTGGAAATTATATTGTTTGGGGAAACAATTATGAGGCCGAAAATGGCTCGCTCTCCTTGATCGACTCCTGTTGATCTGCAAATAAGTACACAGAACATATTGAAAACAGCCCTATATATAAAAGCATCATCAGTGCAAATGACCGTTAGAATTTGGAGACATCTGGACAATGTGGACAACTGCAAAGATGCTACCGCTGCAGAATTTTAGGTTAAATTTTATAAACGTCTGCACACACAATGGAAATCTTCGGGGGGGGGGAAGTCTTATTTTTCCGTGACATAGCGCACGTTTCCCTGCTCTCGGAATACAAGGAGAAGCCTTTCGAGCACGACGCAGGGGGCTGGGGGGCAGCGTGCGGTCCCCGAAAGTTGGAGCGGTTCATCCGCTCCAGCCCACCCGGACACGGGGCGCCGCGTCCGTGGCCGCCCCCTCGCCGCCCTCCCGCCGCAGCGGCCCGCGCGGGGCAGCGCCGCCGGCGGCACCCCTGGCCCCGCAGCGGCGGGGCCAGCCCCGGCCCCCCCCCGGCGGCGTTAAGCGGCCCGGGGCGCCCGGCGGGGCCCGCCTCGACCCTTGGCCTCGGAGCAACCCCCGCCCGAGCCCGGCGTTTGGCTGCCTCCTCCGCCGAGCCCGGAGGGTGCCCGGCGCCGGCCGCGACTCTCGGCGCGCAGGGGAGCGGGTCCCGACTACGAGCAGGGGCACCCGAGGGGGCCGCGCCCCCCCGGCCCGCCGCGCTGCTGCCGGCGGCGGGGAGCGGGAGCCGGGGCCGTGCGGAGTCCAGTCCGCGTTTTGCAAGTGCGCGGGAGCGATCGGGGCGGAGGGGGCGATGGCTGCCGGCGCTGGCTCGCTCGCTCGCTCATGCCATGCTGGGCCAGCGCGGCTCCGCCAGACGTGTGTTTACCCATATCCGGGTTAGAGAGGAAAGGAGGAAAAAAAAAAAAAAAAAAGTTTCATTTAAACCTGAACAAAAAACTTTCAACATGAAATCACACAGCAGGAACAGGCTCGGACCGTAAGGCGTTCTTACCATTTCTAATCTCAATCACGGACTCGGGGAGGGAAATTTCTGTAATTTGGTGCGTGCGGAGCGGTCCGCAGGGGATACTCTTGGCTCAGTCAACTCCCGTCCCCGGCCGCTTCTCTTTCTGCCCCTCTCCTCTCCCTCCCCCACCCCTGCTCGCCCCCCTTTTTAGAGGGTGGGGGTTGATTTTTTCTTTTTAAAAATTATTTTTTTTTGGTAGTTACTATTATCATAACTAATTTCTCCGGACTCGCAATGTTGCGATGATCATGGCCGCGCAAGTCGCAGCGGCTCCGGCGGGTGCGAACAACAGCAAGGGCAAAGCCCCGAGCCTGCCGGGCGGCCTGGGCCCGGAGCGGGGCCCGGGGGGGGCCGCCGCCGCCGCCGCGGGGTCTCCCGGGCCGGGCCCCGCGCTGGGGGTCGGAGAGGGGAGTCCGGCCGGCGGCAGCAGCAGCAGCAGCGTGAATAATGTAGATCACCATCTCCTCCACCACCACGGCGAGCCGCTGAACATGGCCAATAACGCGGCTCCCGCCGCTGCCGCCGGTAACAACAACAACGCCAGCGGCGGCGGCGGCTCCTCCTCGGAGCCGGCTCTGAAGGAAGGTGGAAGCTCCTCGGCGTTATCTTCATCTTCTTCGTCTTCTTCCTCCTCCTCCTCCTCCTCCTCCAACCCGGGCTCGGCCATGGAGACGGGGCTGCTCCCCAACCACAAGCTGAAGAGCGTCGGAGGCGATCACCCCGCCGCGCCGCCCCACCACCACCATGCCCACCACCCGCATCACCATGCCCACCACCACCATGCCCACCACCCGCACCACCACCACCATGCACTACAGCAGCAGCTAAATCAATTCCCGCCGCCGCCGCCGCAGCAGCCGCCGCCTCAGCACCATCCCGTGCAGAATAACAACAGCAGCCTCGGCGGCGGCGGCAGCGGCAGCAACAACAACGGCGGTGGCGGTGGCGGCGCTGCTCAGCCCAGTGCAGACATGGAGCAGCAGCAACATGGAGGAAAAGACAGTGTTTTGGGCGCTCAGGCCGAGCCCCCGCAGCAGCCGCAGCAAATGCTGAATAAAGGCGCCGACGAGGAGGAGATGCCCGGCAAGATGGGCGAGCCCATCGGCGGCCGCTACGATCACCCCGGCTTGGGACCCCTGGGCGGACAGCAGCAGCCCCAGCAGCCGCCCCCGAGCGCTGGGAGCGGCGGCGGCGGCCTCGGCGGCGGCGGCGGCGGCGGGAGCGGGGGAGGCGGCGGCGGCCCCTCCGCGGTGGGTGTCTCGGAGTTCAATAGCTATTATGGCAACGCTGCCCCTGCCCCTGCCAGCAGCGCTACGGCGAGCCGCGCCGGGCCTTGCTTTGATCAACATGGCGGACAACAAAGCCCCGGGATGGGGATAATGCACCCCACGGCGGCCCCCAACAGCATGGACCCCCTGCAAAACTCCCACGAAGGTTACCCCAACAGCCAGTACAACCACTACCCGGGCTACGGCCGCGGCCCCGGCGGCGGCGGCGGCGGCGGCGGCGCGGGCGGCGGCGGCGCGGGAGCCGTGGCGGCGGCGGCGGCGGCGGCGGCCGCCGGGGCAGGCGGCGGCGGCTACGGGGGCTCCGCGGCGGGCTACGGGGTGCTGAGCTCCCCGCGGCAGCCGGGCGGCGGCATGATGATGGGCCCCGGCGGCGGGGCCGGCCTCGGCAAGGCTGCTGCCGGTGCGGCGGCGGCGGCCGGCGGCTTCGCGCGGTTCTCCGGGCAGAACCAGCACCCGTCCGGGGCCACCCCTACTTTGAACCAGCTGCTCACGTCCCCCAGCCCCATGATGCGGAGCTACGGCAGCAGCTACCCCGACTACAGCAGCCCCAGCGCCCCGCCGCCGCCGCAGCCCCAGCCCCAGGCAGCGGCGGCCGCCCCGGGAAGCCAGCAGGCAGCGGCGGGCATGGGCATGGGCAAGGACATGGGCGCCCAGTACGGAGCGGCAAACCCGGCCTGGGCAGCGGCACAACAAAGGAATCACCCGGCGATGAGCCCTGGGAACACCGGGCAGGCCATCGGCAGGACCCAGGTAACCCCCCGCGCTCGATTCGTGACGGCTCCCCGCCTCCGTGCCGCTCGTGTCGGGGTCTTAGTTTCTTTATAATTCACTTTTTCCCTCTCTCCCAACCCCCTCTTTTTTTCATCTTTCTTTTTCCTTTTTTTTTTTTTTTTTTTTTTTTTCCTCCGGGCCGGTTCTGCTCCTCGCTGCCTCCGTAGCAGGGGTGAGCAGCGCATAATGCGCGGCCCCGGTGGGGCCGGAGGCATGGGAGTGCGGCTTTCGCTGCCGAAATTAGGTTGTTCTCAAACCCAATTAATATTTTTTCCCTCCACTTTGAAACAGCGACGGGGAGGCGCAGGGCCCGGAGGACAGGCAGCCTGGGACGGGGGCGGGGGGTGGATTCTGTAACCGGGACCCAGGGGGCTCCCGGGGGATAACGTCCATTATCTTCCACGGGGCTTTCTTCCCCCCCTTTTCCTCCTCTCTCTCTTTAACCTGTTATTTTTTTTGACCAGAGCGAGTTGCGCCGTCGCACGCTCTTAGCAGATTAGTTTGTCACTGATGGAGTTACCGCAGTGAGATCCACGGAACGCGGCCGGGCTCCTTTTTCTGTGGGAAGAGCGCGCGTGTGTGCGTGTGTTCGCCTGCGTGTGTGCGCGCCTGTGCCCGCGCCTTAGTCCGCGCGGCGCGGGCCGGGGCGCGTGGGGTGCCTCGGTCCGGTGACCTTACGGGGACTTGCCCACCAGCAGAAGCGCGCGTGGGTGCGCGCGCGCATAACTACGTTTCTCTCCCCAAACACACGCGGAAATCCGAACCGGGGGGAAAAAACAAAAAGGAAAAGGAAAAAAAAAAAGAACGAAAAGTCCTTGGCGTCGGTAAAGGGGCGCGGGCAGCGGGCGGGCCGCGCCGCCCCCACCCGCACCCCCCTGCCCCAGCCCGGTAACTCCGCCGATCGATCGATGGATCGATGGATCGATCGATAGATAGATGGGCGCGATGATCGCGGGGCGGCGGGCCGTGGCGCAGCGCCTTTCCGGGGCGGGCGGTGCGGTGGCGGGGAGCCGGCGGGCCGGGAGGCCGGTCCCCGCTGGACGGCCGGTGCCGAGGAGCGGCCGGGTCTCCTCCGCCAGGTTCGGAATTTGAATTGTGGAGGTAAACTGGCTGCAACCGTCTCCAGACAGCTGCCTCCGAGTTGACATCTAATCTGCCATCTGATTGGCTCCCCGCTCGCCATTGGGCACCTCGCGCCGCTGATGTAAATAGAAGCGCTGAGCGGCGCAGTCACAGAAACCCCCGCCACAAATAACACCCGCCAGTCGCGCCGGCGGGGCGAGGTGACGCGGGCGGGGGAGAGGCGCACACGCACGGCCTCCGCACCGGCACCGGCCCCGGCCGTGCTGGCCGCCGGCGCGGTGAAAAGCCAGGGGCATCTCCCCACCCCCCTTCACCTGTGCTCCGTGGCGTGGCTTTTCTGGGCATCGACTTTTATTT
The DNA here is from genome assembly GCF_034638445.1 of Ciconia boyciana. Classification (NCBI taxonomy): domain Eukaryota; kingdom Metazoa; phylum Chordata; class Aves; order Ciconiiformes; family Ciconiidae; genus Ciconia; species Ciconia boyciana. The sequence continues at coordinate 69,855,406 of NC_132936.1, read as the reverse complement.
TTTTTTTAGATTTTTAATTCTGTGCTAATTGGAGGCGGTAGGGGACTGTCTTGTAATAGCAGTGTTTGGACGAGGATTCGGGATTTCAAGTTGCGCTCGCGCCTCTCAAAACATTTTGTAATGTGACAGCTTATGGATATTACGCAAGGGATTAGATTTTTGTAACCAAAAAAAACCCCGATTTAATCCAAAGACTAATTTCATTACACTTCTGTGAGCTTGATATCTAACCTGTGCATGCCTCTTAAAAAAATCTTGTTTGCACGTAGCTGCTGTAGGTGAGGAAACGCCGCGTGTTGTCCAGAGAAGGGAAAGAGGAGCTGTTCTGTCAGAGATTGCGTTTCTTTCATCGCTGCAACGAGTCCAGATATTCGGGGGAAAATGTGCTTTCGCGTTTGAATTGTGGTTAGAATACTTCAAGAAGCATCGGGAGTTGTTGATCTCATTATTTTTCTACACAAGTGTGAGATTAGGCTTCAGTTCTCAGTAGGAGAGTGAATTGTGTTAAATGGAGTAGTGCATTAGAATTTTATGGGTTTCTTTTCCCTTCAACAAGATCTTTCTATTAAGAACTGTTAAATCTTTTAATAGCTTTTAACAACGAGGACTGACAGGAACAAATGCAGGTGTACGCTTTTGGGGTCCTTAAATAGCTGGTTCTTTCCACGAAGTAATGAACAGAACCGGGAGAAAACATCGCTTAATGTTGCGAACGGTGTATTAATACTGAAAACATAATGATAGAAACCCTGGATGGGCTGGCTGTGTGTGTGTTTGTCTACTTCCAGCAGACCGCTCCTGTCACATTTTTAGTTTTTATTCCATTTCCTTTCTATTTCTTCCAGGGAAATAAGATTTTTTTTTTGTGAGTGTTAATTTTTACCTTTTTTAATTTGCACTGATAAAAGGGTCACTGGAAGCCATAAGGTAATGAGGCCTCATATGCATAACCTTTCATAATTAATTCAAAAATATTTGCATTGTCTGCTTGCTTTTAAACACAGGTAGTTCAGAATTTATGGCTTTAAAAGCTAGGAAAATTGTCGTCAGATAGACATAGTACATGTTACTTCAGAGTGCTATTTCTTCACGGCAGAAATTGTTTAAAGTATTTTATTTTTATTGGAGGAGTGAGAGTAAATTCCTTATGTCCTCAGTATGACCCTTAGAAATACTTCCTTATATTTATGGGTTTACGTCCTCTCTCACAGAATTTTTTTTTTTTTTTTTTTGGTACCGTAAGAATTAGGAAGCAGCTTAGAAAGAATAGTCTGGCAAGGGCACAATTTCTTTGATTTTTTTTTTTTAATTATTGTTTTTTCCTCAAAATAATTGTCATAAAGGCAAGTCATCAGTGTTCTTTATATTATGGTTTTTCCATCTAACCAGTAAGTGATTGAGATAAGAAATTTTCTTAGATTTTAAATTAATTTTTTTAAATGTATAAAATATGTTGTGCCAAATAAAAAGAAATACTTACCATTAGCTTACAGAACACAATAATTTTTGTACATTGTTTTTTTTATTTTTAATTCCCACGTGTCAACCTCCAGGTATGTTACATCATTAAGCAGAGAAACTGATTGTTGTTTGAAAGAGAATAACGGAATATTTAGGCCAGCATTTGAACAGAAAGCTTCTCTTTATTTTTTTAAATAATCTTCTGTGTGTATACTCTATATATGTGTATACTCTATATATGTGTATACACACATTAGAATATACTCATTTGTCATGTGTCTTTGCAAAGCAGATGATGATTGGCCCCTATGCCTGTAAGAAACTATTGTGCTGCGAACAGAGAAAAAGGACCGTCAGTGGGCTACAACATCTGAGATACTTGTTCAGGAAATTCTTGCCTCACCATGGGTAATTTTTGTAATGTGCAGAACTGTGGCGTCCCACTCTGAACTGACTTCTGTGTTTGTCCAGCCTATTAAATTATTTAAGAAAATTTTGCTTCCATTTCATTTAATCGCCTTACCCTGTCGTGAGACGAGATGTAAGCTTGAAAAAGAGGCCTCTTGTTTCTGAAGAAACACACGTTTTCAAAGCAGATGGATATTGCTCATGCGGATACATTGATTTGATTGTGGAGGAGTTGTGTGATGCTAGTACAGTACCTTGTCATTCAGTTATTTTGATTATTGATTAATTCCTTGGCAGTGTACAGATACTTAGAGTCCTGAGGCTCCTTTTATTCTTCACTTCTGATTTGCACTGCAGTAGCTTAACACATTAGCTGGCCTCCGTGTGTATGCTTTATATAAATCTTTCTCCTTTGTGCACGTGTGTAAGATGTACATACACCTACACACGAAGAGAGAACCTGGGTCCTTTCAGGAGTACCTGTATAGCATAAGGTATATAGCAAGTGTTAGAAAAAAATCTGTCGAGCTGCTCTGAGTTTGTGTGTGTATCAGTCGTTTGTTTTGCAGCAGAGAAACTCGGAATGTGCCTGATTCTGCAGCTCTTTTTATGCCAAATAGATTGTCTGTATTGGGAGTTCTGGCTAAGCCAGGGCTGCAGAATCATGTCCTGTGCCTGAAGGCCATTAAACAGCTGTTAGTGTGGTGAATAGATTCTTGATGTCTCAATGGGAGAATAAAAAATATCTTTCCCTGTGCATTTTCGAATAAACAGTTTAGTATTCACATAGCTTCTATTTAGAAGTAGCAAATAGCAATATTCTCAGTTAGTAGCATCTATATATACATTACGACTGTATATTTGACACTTTGTGGTTTGGTGTTCAGTTATTGGTTTCTGTAGTAGCGCTTATGCCTACACGTTGAACAGCAGGACCCTGTGTACAAGATACAATAAAGAGAGATGCAAACCTGTCTGCTGTATTACTGCCTCCATCGTGTAAGGATTCTACAACTGAACAGTCGATTGCTGTCTTTTGGGCATTCTGATTCAAATCCATGGGGATGAAAACTAAGGCATTTAATCCGTTGCTAAATTTTCTGGTTACATATGTAACACAAAATTTTTGAAATTACTAAGCATGGTCTGTTAGGTGATGCTGTTTCATTCTGAAATAGTATCTTAGTTAAAACTAGATTAAATTTGTGCAATGAAAACAAGTTTCAATAGCTACTGATAGGTCTTTCTTTTTCTTACTTTTGTACCACTAATATTTTATCATAGGTATTTTGAAATTCTCATTGTTAATGTGAGAATGGCAGTAGTTTATTTATCCTTATGTCCTTGGGATTGTACCTGTGTCCTAACTAGTTACATTTCAGTACTTTTTCAAAACGTGCCATTTATCGGGAGGCTTTGAAGATTCTCTGTGGATATGTAAAGTAGTGTTGCCACACTCGCTGTGCATGCATGCTTAAGGCTGCAGAATTTCAGTAGCATGTGTTTGTGGTAGGCTAACTTGCTAGAATATATTTTAGAATTGTGATTATTAAGGTACTTGGGAAAAAAACTTTTTTCTTTCAATTTTGGGGCTGTTTACATAGTGCTAAATACATGTTTTGGTAGGATTGAATGAGGACTTTAATTAAACTTAAATTAAAAGTATACCTTAGTGGTTTTCAAATTTGTTTTGAAAACTAGTAGTAGAAAAGCGGTACTAAGCAGTGTTGTTTTTGTATTGCTTGGTGCTGAGAGAAGCAAATGAATGTAATACAAGAAAACCTTGTGGAGCCAATTGTATTAAATTTTTTTTAAAGAAGCCTTACCTGTTAATAAACTTAAATATTATTTTTTAGTAAACCTGAAAGGTTTCTGTACACCTGATGTATGTTTTTGCCATTCAGATCATAAGGTTGCCTTTTTTTTCTGTTACCCAGCCATACCTGTTCAAGCTCAATTTTACACACAAATGCTGGTGTGCTGGCACAGTGTTTGTGTTGCAGGTGGCCCGGAGGATTGCTGCTGTTGTACTTCCAGTTCTGAGAGTGTGGCATCCAGTGATCCACCAGGAACATGTCAGCTCCAAAAGGGCCAAACCCATCCAGGGTGGTGTTCCACTGCAATCGAGGAATCCTCAGGGATGGATCTATCCCAAGATACCTTTGTAATTTGTGAACAATGCATTTTGGGGACAGTAGATGGCCAGTTTGTACAGGATTACTTTTAACTAACTTTATTTTCTCAGTAACGACGTTCCAAGTACGTTTGATCTTTCTAGTGTGCCTTGCACTGGAGTAAGAGACGATTCTTCCTGTTGTACAGGATGGAGAAACCGAGGCACATAACATACACCTTCCTTCAGGCAGGCACACCTTGGCACAATTGAAAACAGAGTCTCTTAGAAATAAATAGGGTCTTGGTGCCATAAACTTTAGCTTTTGAATAAATCCAGTCTTATTGTGAACACATTCTGTTCTGGGAGAATTTAAGCTTTACAGGCATCTATTCAGACAACTGAGAAGACAAATGACTGAGCAAAACGAGGGATTTGTCTGCTGTGTCAATATAGTCACCTTAAACTAAAGGCACCGTCATCTAAAATTCAAGTATGCCTTGCACTGTTTTATCATGATTATGTACTCAATGTCATCTATATAAAGTCACTAGATTTCTCATAGAAATTAAACTCTGAGGAAAATTGAGTTGAACAAGTGCCCAGGAGCTTAGCTGGCGTTGCAGAACTTGCCTTTTGATGAATATGATGTACAGAGCACAAGTATGTGCTGGGGGGTGCGGGGGTGCATGCACAGGCTTCCTTACCACCACGTCTGGTTGTTTTATCTGGCGGATAAATTGTCTTCAGTTTTGAAGTAGAGCAAATGTCATGCAGAAATCACAATTATTAAGTCTTGTTTAAAGATTGCTTTTCATATGGGAATTGTTCTTACTGCAAATATAAAGTACCTTTTAGCAAACTTTGTATTCCCTGTGTAGGTAGTTTACTTCATCTGAAGGCACCTGCAACTGTTTAGAAAATTGTGTAACCTAAGATCATTATCCTGATGCTATTATCAAAATGTTTCATTTATGTTTATTAAAACCAGTGTGAAATCTGTGTAAAAGTTTTCAGTGGGTATGAAAGGGTGTTGATATATCGTACATTTATATTCCATGTATAGCAGAAATGTTAATTTCCTTATAAACTACCAAACCAAGTCGTGAGGCTGCTGAATTTCTGAATGGGTAGTGGCCAGTTTGTGGATATAAACTGGAGTTTGATGGTTCTGCAGTGTGCGTAAGGAATTGCTTTTGGTATAGAGCTATCAGTATTGATCTACTTGCATATTACTTCTTGCATTTGAGTCATGGTGGGTTTAGTAACTATGTCAGAAGGACTGAGCATATGTAGAAGTATGTAATCTATTTATTAGTTTCCTTTCTCCAATTTCAAGAACTATTAGTTAGTTAATCTTTTGCACCTGAACTTGTCCGATTGCCAAATGGTGTTCTGCATTTAAGAATTCACTGCTGTGCCCTGTCTTCCCCCCTGCTTTGTAGCCTTCTCAGACTTGAAAAGATACTGAATTTAGGTTTGTGATCTGATAATTGCTTATGAAGACATCCATCTGAGTGATAGGCCCTCTGACACTTCCATCTGTAGGGCTGTGTCGCTGATCTCCCCTGCCATCCCCGTCAGTTTCTTTCTGACCATTGGGGGGCTGGGGAGGGAATTTTCTGCTAATCTTTTTTCTGCCCCCTTTTTTTTTTAAAGAAATTAGATGCATGTGGGATTTTTTTTTTGTTACTTCTTTAGTATGTTTGCTAAAAAATAGTAATCAAGAAAATGGGGAAAACTTGACATATAACCCCCCCCCTTTTTAGGGGTAGTGTTAGTTGTGTTATTGATAGGGTCTTGTAAGCTTCTATTCTAAACTGTTACACTCAGGATGTTTTTTTCCTTGAGAGCTTTGTTTGGAATTTATTTTAGGTATCTGCTTAAAAAAATAAATCTTCTGAGGCAGGGGTTTCTGTTGGATGTTAGTCGTTTTTTATCTGTGGTAGTTACAAAATGGTTTTGATTCTGCCAAGTTACTGAATCAATTTATTTGCCCTTTAAAGACCATGTGGCCAGGTCCACTGTGAAGTTCTGTTGTTGTAGCTACATAGTTAGGTTCAGTGAATTAATTGCACCCTTGACTAATAGCTGTTGTGGCAAACCCCTTTGTATTTAGCTTACCATTGGGGTGGTAGTGTATCTGCACTTGCAAAATAACAGCCTTTATAAGTAGCCTCTCCTGAGGGGTTTACAGGTATGGCTGTTACAATAGAGGTAACTTGCTGAGTTTTTCACAAAGTAGATAGTCCCACGACATGTTTTGGTCACGTCTTAAAAGCGCAAGTGATCTGTGTTATTCAGGAAAGAGAGGGCTGTCTTGCTGTAGCACAATCTCTGGTACAGTTGGCTTTCACCAAGCGACCTGAAGTTTGAGCATGGTTGTTTTTTGTTTGTTTGAGTAAAGAAAGAAAATTGGTTCAGAATATCCCAAAAGGCGAGATCCTGTTTTAAAACGTAATTGTAGTCGTGTGCCATTCCCAGTGTGGACGTGGCTTGATTCACAGATTGATTGAAGTGGAATAGTGCCGCCTTTACACAAGCAGTGAATTCAGCCATGGTAAGTAAATTATGTGACTTCAGGAAAGTGGTATTAGTAGAGGGTCGGTGCAGTAATTCTGGATAGCTGACTGCATGATCTAAAGGTAGCTGGTTTCACTGTTGGATACCTCAGCTTCCGTATGTTAAAATAAGGATAATATTTGCCTTATTTAATTATTTGAGTTTGATGTGCAGTTTTAATTACAGTGTCATGCAACATAAATAGGCAGCCTAAATACTTGTTATGTGTGAAGGTATCCGGCCTGCACTGTACCTTCCTCTCTCTATTTGTTTGGATGGGATCTGAGACTAGGTGTTCCCAACATTGATCACGTTATTTGGTTAGCTTGTCAGACTCACTTGTTTGTAAGCAAGATACTGAAACATCAGCTCTGAAAGTTCCTTTTGAAAGCACAAGGACAGGATTTGTAGTTCTTAAATTTTATTCTTTTAAAGTTAAAAATAAAGATAAGGAGGTTTGTTTTGACAGCATCAAAGGAATATGCTGGTTTATTTGCAGCCTTTGATTTGGGTGGAATGTGTGGAGTTCTGTATTTTTTTTTGTGTAGCAATTTATGTTATGAATATTTTGGATATTCTCTGTTTATATGAAATGGTAGTATTGATGTCTTCTCTCAGACATGATTTATGGAAAATAATTGTGCTTTTGTGCTTTTCTTTTTTTAATTCAGTGTTTCTTAGTTGCTTGAAATTCCCAAGTCAAGAAAAATGAGCAGTTCTTCAGAGCTGTTGTTGTTTAAGATACTTACAGATGGTCATAGATAGAGGCTATTAAAGAAAGATTTCTGGAAAAATACAGGTAGGTACGTTTGAGGCTGCTTTAGTTGTGTACCAGCAATAGCAAAATGATTTTACTTGGCAGTTTTACTTATATCGAAAGTCCTTCCTTCCTGTAAACAGAAAGGTGGGTTTCTGCGAGGCAGGTAACTTCATGGTGCCCTGTATTCAGCAGTAATGAAAAGTGCTGGGAATAGATGGGTAGCGGTTGGCTGGTTGTATTCTGTTTTCCGTAACTTGTTTTAAACTGAAGTTTTGCTTGATTGAGGAATTTCCAGCCTGCAGAAACGCTGACTGGCGACGGAGGTTTCCCGGGGGAGGGGAGGGGAGGAGAGCCGGCTGGCTTCTGGGGCCGATTACAAACGTGGTATTTGTAGCGCCTGTAAAAGTTTCACACATGAAGCAAACTAGTTAGCTTGTATAGCGTCACATGATCAAAATATTTTTCCCCTCGCCGCTGCCAGAAGCTATCTATTGCTTTTCAACAATCTCGCTTGTCGGGCAGCAGGCCAGGGTGTGCGAGGCGGCCCCTTCCCTGAGCTGCTCCATTCTTCACCTCCCCGGCTGGAGTGCCCCGACCTTCACATATGTAGATGAGCCATGTGCTCCCTCAATTGAAACTTGCTGCCTCGGGAAGAAAGGGCTGTGGGTTGGGTTTGGCCCCCTCCCCCCCCCTTTTTTTTTTATTCCTCGGGGAATTTGACAGCCATTCATCCCTGACCTGGGCAGAGGTAATGCGAGGAAATGGGATCCCGTTTCCCAGTGGGTGCGGGGAGGCGGTGTGTGCCGGCCGCCGCTGCCTCACCTGCCGCGGGGAGGGGGGAGAGGGGAGGCGGCCCGGAGGCGAGCTGCTGCGGGGGACACGAGTGGAAAGGGAGAAGTCTGGGGAATGCTTGCTTTGTTTGGAAGCGTGGTTCTTGACCGCGTGTTGCTTAGCGGCCTTTCGAAGAAGCCTTTCTGCCGTGCCGCCCTCTGCCCTCGCTGGTGCTTCTTTGCGGGGTATTTCTAGCGGTTCTCTTGAAGTGACGCTGTAGTCAGTCAGGAGCTGGTGGAAGGCCGCTTCTTTACATTCAAAATTGTATTTTTGCTAATAAAGAGCTACTGTATTTGTTTGTCTTCTATGTTATATTCTGGTTTTCGATGTATTTTTTTCCTTTTAAAGCCTGAAGCTAACACACATCACTTGTGATAGTCCCCCCGACCTGGCACAAAAGTGTTCTTCCTGCTAACAAACTGTAGGAGCTACTACTTCAGTGGCGTTTTTGGGATTTTAACTTTAAAATACTCTTTTTGTTGTTGTTGAACATGTGGTATGCAAATACAGGGGAAAATAGTGCTACAAAGTATTTTGTTGTGGTTCTTTTTAAGTATTAAAAACACATTTTGCTTTTCTAATAAACCCCATAACCAGACCTTTTAATGTTTTGATATAAATAGCAATTACACTCACTGAGATCCAACCACAACCAAAAAACCCATTTAAAATCATTCAGAAGAAAAGTTCCCAACTTAATTGAGCTCTTCCTTTAAAGAGGAGGGGATGATTGGGCAGCATCTGTAGCTAACTGTCTTGCGTTCTAGAACAGTTTTCTTGAAGTGCTTAACATCTTGGCGTAGTTGCCAACGTTTCAAAATAAAGAAAAAGATTTTTTCCAAGAATTAGCTAGGGATCTGAGGGCTACTGCAGCCTAAGCTGTCAAGAGTTTTATGTGTGAATGCTGGTGACAATTGGAACATTTTCTGGATGAATTGAGACCCTCAGTAAGTTTTAGGTTTGGGTATATGGTTTGGTTGTCTCATATATTGGGGTAGCATTTAGGGGTTTGGTTGTTCAGGAGGAACTTGCCAACTGTGGTGTTTTGTGACCAAGCAGCGGAGAGGGATTGCCTGCCCCAGGAAGACTTTGCATAGCCCCCCATTCCTCCCTTTAGTTCTATCCAGCCTATTTAAGGAATAATAATAATAATAATACGCTCTGTTATTAGGAGGAGGGTTGGGGAGGGCCTGAGTCAGCTGTTACTTTGCTAGAGTGTGGTTGGCAGAATGGTAGATGTGTTCCTCTACTTTTTCTGGAGATATTAACACTAGTACATGTCAGCTCTGTTGTGGGATATGGTTGCTCAAGGCTTTTCCTCTGCATGTGCTCCTGCAGGGAGTGAGAGATTTTTGTGGATTACTTGCTTCTGTCTCGCTTCTTTCCTTCCCAAAGTTACATTACTTTCTTTTATCCAAATGTCATCTTTTTTTTGCTCCTTTGTCTTGTGATACTTCTTTTTCCTTCTGTAAATGTTATCTCTGAATTCCTATCTTTCTTACTTTCCAAATCATTGGAGTGATGGAAAAGCCATCCTTATTGTCTTCTGCCATTTTACAGTTGCGTAGGAGAGTAGTATGACCATATATCAAGGGAGAAAATAGCGCTTGAGTGATCCTGGTACCCATCCCTCCCTCTGAGTTGCATTTGCTCCTCTCTGTCCTCCAAGGAATCTGTGCACAAAAGTTCTTGGGGAAACAGTGACAGCAGGGAAGATGCCTTTGCTAGCCAGCTTCTTGTCTAGGCTCTTCTAGTGACCGGAGGTCAAGTTGCATTTAAAAAAAAAAAAAAAAAGGCCACCAAAAAAACCAACCAAGCAAGCCCCCAAATCCCGGCAAGACTTGGCAGTGTGATAGGAGGAATCATACAAGTAGTTATCTGTGGGTGATGGTGCTGGTTTTTTTTCAGGTTCCTCTAATGCTCATCCTCTAAGTAATAGCAGACTTGGAGAAAAGAAGAGAGGGAAACAAAGATAAAACCAAGCTGGAATGTAAATGTTGACATGCACGGTTTCTTTACTTTTTACTTGGCGTGGCAGCTGTAATTAAAAATCTGTGTTCCTATATTTGGCCAAAAGATATTTGAAAAGATGTCAGCATGAAAATTGAAACGTGGTGTTGCTGTGTATGTGGAAAGTGTAAAGACAGGAACTGAGGAGAGGAAACACTTGGTGTGTAATTGTCTATATTAAGTAGTGAATGTGATGTGCTAGATGCAGTCTATGCAATTTTATAGTACCTGATATTTAATTTCATAGATATCTTTTCCTTTTAATTCTCCCCAGAAGATTAGGGGCATAGAGAGAAGCAAACTGTCAACGATGGTTGTTTGTTATTCCACCATGTCATATTTTCTTTGGGGGGATGTAGCTTGTTAAGATGGTGAATGAAGCCTGTTTAAAAAGTTAGTTAAGGTTCCATTGTTCTCGGAAAATGCCTTAGGAATTCAAAGAACAAAGGCCAATTTCTTCTTGCATGGTAGTCTCCAAATTCTATTGCTTGGCCTCTAAGAAGACCTAGATGTTTATTTGCAACAATCTTGTTCCTTAAAAAAAAAAAATCTCAGATTTACCTGTGATAGTTACTTGTCTTTTAGGTTTGAAAAAGCGGAGTCAGACTTACCCTGTTTGTTCCTTCTCTCTACTCCTGCTTTTTAACATTCAGTTTAAATTTTTTCTTTGCTCAGGGTTGAGATCTTCCTTGAAGAGATGGAGGAAGAAAGTAGGTGCTTTTTGTTAAAGGCTGCAGCTGGTCATGCCATCATAACAGAATGTTCAAATAATTATGATTTCTGGTGACATTTTTACTTTCTTAAAGTCCTTGAACTCGCATATGGTTGTCTGTGTTACTCGAGCAAGTTGTCTCAGGGTGCCAGGAATAGGTAGAAATGTAGTTTTTCTCTCCAGAAGTGGGGTTATATATCCTATTGTAGACTGAAGGAGACAATGAACTTGACTTTTTTTTTATTCTTAGGGTTTTTTCCAAACGTTTATCTGATACTGAGCATTCAGTATCATGTTTTGTCTGTCATTTTTAGATTAATGCTTGGGGATAAGCAGGGAATATTTTTTTAAATCGAGTTCATTTTTTAGACATTCATCAGAAGATCCAAGTGAGTATTCCTCAAAAAGGCAGCTTTTTATTCTTCTTGGCTTTTGTGGATCAGGGGCTGAAACAAAGAGCAAATTAGCAGGAGAAGGGTTGTAACACATAAATGTATAGGAAAATGTGTTGAACTAAATGGACGTGTGCCTTTTGTGTACATACCAAGCCAGAATTTCTTTGGAGAAGAATGAAGGAAACTTGAAAACCTAATTTGTTTACCTCTGCATTTTTCCTTAGCCTTTTGTTACACTCCTTGGGCGCTCTTTTATAGAGTTTTGTGTTGCTAAAAGATCTTACACCAAAGAGTGAGTCTAATGGTTGTCTGAAGCTGATCTAAGACTTCACTTCTGCTGAAAAGACCAGTCCCACCCTTTTATCAGCTCCCTGCTGCTTCCCTTGTGTCATAAGGTGAGTCGCATCAGCTCGCTGATTTGTCTGAAAACTAATCCTGCCAAACAAAACCTGTGAATGGTTAGCTTTCAGCCAGATCATTGAGCTGATCTGACTTGCACACAGTCTTTCCAGCACAGAGGTAAGGCAAGGGAGGGTGTGGTGAGTTCAGCTGAGGGTGGGGGTCAGGGCAGGACAGCCCCTTTTGGTGGTGGTACAGGCTTGTATCAGCTTAAACTCATCATGAGACTGTATCTTGAGTGTGAAATTACTCTGTAAATAATGACAGATATTTAATTTCTCAACGTTTCTCTAGAGCAGGAAATCATTGTTATCTCCCTCTTGAAAGAAGCTGAGGCAGAGAGTAAAACATTTTTTTTTCCTTCGCCAAGACGATGATTATACAGAATGCACTGATTGCAGTGACCAAATAAGCCTTCAGTATCTTTGAAATACTGGATTTCAAGGGTGGGACTCATCTAACCATATGTATTGTAGGCATTTATACCTGATCTTTTCGTGTGGGCTTTTCTTCTCTTTGGTGTAAAGAAATAATCATTTCTTGTTGTGAATCATCTCATCCTAACTAAAGTAGATATGTAATGCAGGTCTAATGAATCATGCTCCTGAAGTTACATGTTTTTCCCCTTGCTTTAAAGAAGTTCTAAGCTGATAAGCTCAGGTGTTGGTGTCAAAGGGCAGGTGAAATTAATTCCTTCCACTATTCATAGTGTTTTCAAATCATACAGGCAAATGACTCCAGACTTCTGTTGGAGTCCTGGACTAACCTTCCTCTCATTATCTTGCTAACCCATTAGAACTAAAGGTTTTAGTACCCATTTCTCTTTTGTTGTCCTTTTTTATAATACCTATTCAGAGTTTTTCCTGCTGTTGCTTTTCTTTTGGTATGTTTAATTTTTGCCTGTGAGAACTGTCAGTGTTTCTTTTCAAGCGTATTTGCAGACATGAGGCATACTGAGAAATTTGAAAATATCAGGATGAATTTTCAGATCAGTTGACCTTAACGCTTAGGTATGCAATTTCCGTACAGAGATGCAGGCTTTTGATTTGGAAATAGGGTGGCGGTTTTGTCGCGTAGATGCTGCTTCGCAGTCCATTGAAAACTCTTTGCCCGTTGCTAGCGCTTCGGCTGCGGCGAAGTGGGCACCTGTGGGACGGAGCTGCCGTGGTGGTGGTCCTCGCCCAGCGCTGGCGCTCCCTGCGGCTCGGCAGCCCTGCCGCTGGTCGCTCCACTGGGTCTGTCTGTGGGGCGTCTTGCAGGGCAGCACACCCAGCGAGCACTTTGGCAGGGCTGAGGGGCTGTGCTGGGCATGGGGAGGAAGGAAGGGGCAGCCTAGTTGAGGGACCTCTGCCACCAAGGGAGCTGGTGTCTGTGGGAGCAAACAAGGCATGTTTGGGGCACTATGGATGTGTTCCAAAACCAAAGTGACGAAACCTGTTGTAATGCTGAGGGATGAAATAGTTCAGAAGTAGAAAAGAAGACACAGGGCTGCCTATCCTGCAAGGAGCTCTTTTTGGCAATGCAATTTTTTTACAAAATTGTTAAAGAGGAAAAAACATATTTTGCAAAAGGGATTTACCTACATGTCCTGCAAAATGGTTACTGTAATCCTTAATTATCTCTAGATCACTTAACCTTTCTTAGTAGAGTGTTTAAAATACCCAAACTGAAGTATTATTGCTCTTAGTAATTTCGCTGACAACTTTGTAGCAGGGTGTCAGTGCTTTCCACTTTTTGGAGGCTGGCATAACTGGTATTTCTGTTTGCTCCCTTTTTAAGGGATCTTTCTCACAACCAGTGATTATTTATTTGGTTTAAGCTTGCGTTTCTGAGCTCGGTATGCTCTGAAAAGTTGCTTGTTTTCAAAAGATTCTGAAGTGTCTGTCTCTTGTAGTTTGTATATATTTTATGGTTCTCTGTTATAGTTTGGAGTTCAACTAGTGGCATGTTTTTTAGAGGTACTTTTTTCCCCCCAGTGTGTACGAGGGGAGGAGGAGGAAGCATGGCTTCCTCAAGGTTGACTGAAATGTTTTAACTTCTATAGCAAATGAGGTGAGAATGAAATTGTCAGAAGGACAGAGACTAAATTATTGAAGCACTTGACTGTTTAAAGTAGCTGGGGAGGTACTATAAAAGGTGCGAGTCTAACAGTCAAATGTGTAAACAGCACCTTATTCCTTCCTCGTACCTGATTTCTCACCCCTTGCTTTATATGATGAGAGCCTAAATCAGTGTGGGAGATATCGCAGCCGTTCTCAAAGTGTTAGTTTATGATGCCTCCACCAGAAGAATAATCTATTATCATATAGGACAGCAGAGAGAAAAGCATTTGCAAGGAAGATTAATTGAAGTAATTCATCACTTTAAAATGAAGAAGGTTCATCAAACAAAAATAAAAGCTAAGTATTTTATATGCCTCTATTGGAATTTGATAACCATTTGTTTTGCTAGAAAATGTATGTGGACTGGGCACCTAGTGCTTGTCTACACAAGGAAATTTAACGGTACAACTATGTGCTATAATTATATGCTATAATTATACCAATATAACTCCCTATGGAGACACTCTTATACCAGAATAAGAGTTTTCATGGTTTATCTTACTCTGCTTCCAAAGCACGTAAGCTTAAGTGGGAAAGGGTACTCTTATACTGGAGTAAGTTTCCACACTGAGCTAGTTATATTGGTATAATTATGCATTTTTTTCCTTCAGTGTAGACAAGTCCCTAGTGCCTTTTCAGCTTTGAACTTTAGTTAAGAATTTCTTGGTTGTGATAAGTGTCTAAGCATTTTCATAGTGTATTTTTATAATGGGGCTTGGGTATTTAAACCAATTACTTAGGCCAATTAACAGCTTCCTGGGTTGTGGATAACAATAGGATATAAAAAGGGATCAAAACTCATGTTCCTAGCTGCTTGGATACATCTGCATTATTTTTTTTTCCCCCTCTGTGGTTTTACAAGTACGCAGTGTACAACACAGGTGGAATAGTCTGTGGCTGTCTAATGAATTCTGTGTTGGACACTTTTTGTCTCCTGTTTCTCATTATTCGAGTTTTGTTGTGCTATGGTTCTAATTGCATGCATCTCTATGGATCACAAAAAGAAGCTGCCTTGATGAAGTTGAAAAAAATGCTTCCAAAAATGTTAATCGTTTGGAGAATTGCTGAAATTTATTGATCTTCACACAAGACAGTTAAGACCATAATTGACTTGCTAGGCACAAGTTGTACAAGGAGCAACTCAAATTGGATGCAGTGGGAGGGGAGGGTGCAGTGCAGGTGCTCTTCTGGGATGTGATTCAGTCAGAGGATGATGATGTTGTGTAGAAGATACATTTGGTAGGGGTGAACTCTCTTGCCTGGTTCAGTCAGAAGTTGGTACCTAGAGACAGGTATTTGCACAGATGGTGCTTTGATGTTGGCCATCTTCTCTGGTTCTCTTCTGCCCATATCTCCTTTGCTGCTTGGAATACAGCACATCTCATCCTTACCTTTGCACCACCCCAAAAATAGGAATATGTAAATATTTATTTACAGTATTTTAGCAGTTTCTGCAAATATCGATATAAATTCCTTAGAAACAGTTTTTCTTATATATCTTTTATACTTCTTATGAAATGACTGGTTTGAAAACTTACCTTTTTTTTGTCCTCTTAATTTTCTTTTACCAATATTTCTGGTATGTTTGTAGTGTTATAATGTCTATGTTGTCTCATTGTGCCAGAAATTGAGGATTATGACTTCAAATGAAAAGCGAATTGAAGAAACAGGAGAAGTTTTACAATAAAATAGAGATGATGTAATAACTTCCAAATCATAGAAGAGCAAGGCTGGAAGGGACATCAAGAGGTCACTTGATCCATCCCTCTGCTCTGAGGCAGGATAAGACAGACCTAAACAGACCTAAATCATTCATGACAGATGTTGCTCTGTCCTGTAGTAGTAACAGACTGAGCATAAAGGAATTACGTATACATATGCTTCCGTGCCCCCCCTGCTTTGTGTAAGCTGAACTTGGCATAGAATTGGTGTGTGAGGATATGTGGATTCATAGAGGATTATTTCAAGTATCTGAGTTGTTGTTTTTTGAAACTTAATGCTTTCTGTCAAAATAGTCTAATGATGGTTTTGTAGTTTTGAGTGTAATGCTCATTTCTAATTTTAACTGATAGCCTGTTGTTCAGGTATATTTCATCCTGAAATGATTCTTTTTCTGTGTTAGCTTTGTAACCAGTGTCTCATCTTCTTGGGTATTGAGCAATTTAGTTTAAAAATGTGTAGCATTTCCTTTTCATCCTTGAGTATTTCTGTTGTACAATCAGTTGCAGTTTTACTTTTTTAATTCAATTTATTTTTCTGTGTGAAAGAGCTGAGCAAAAAAAACCTAGGGGTAGGAGTGTAAAAGGAGAAGGGGAAGAATGTATTCAAGAAATCATAGTACTTGTCAGAAGAGCTGGGTTTAGCTGAAATGTCAGGTTAGATAGGAAGTGAATAATGTGGCTTTAAGAAAAGATCTTTTTTCTTTGAAGAATAAATAGAATGTACGTTTCAGAATTTTACACGTGGTATCTGCAGCTCTTTAATCCTAAATTGAAGTTTGCAAATGAGTGTCAGATGAATAACGTATTTCTAAATTGAACAATACCTAAAATTGGAATTGCAGATACCCTGTTGCTAAAATGAGTCTTGGGCTTGTTTGCTCTATTTTGCCTTTTAGTTATATCAGCTGAGAAACATCTGTCTTTGCTGCTAAATGACCTCTTCTGACTAGGCCAAGTGATTTTGACAGAATGAACTGTCTTCAGCGCTCATCAGCTGCAGGAAGAGGCTGCTGTAAGTTGCAGCCTTGGAGAAGGGAGAGAGATTAGATGTAAATATATACTCAAATGCTGTTGCCCTGAGAAATAGCTTGCTCAGACATACAGGAAAGATTCCCCATACCTGTACTGCTTCAGTGTTTAAGAAGGAAGTAATTTCCTTCTCTTTCTTCTCATTTAATCTGATTGTTAATTTTAATTCTGTTCTAGATTTGGTAATTTTAGGAAGTCAGGAATACTGTATTTTGGGTCGAGCCCATTGGCTCATTAATCCTGAATATCCTCTCTAACAAATGAATGAGTTTCTTTGAAGTGTTTTTAGGAAAGCTATGTTGGTGTTTTCACATGATGGCTGATGTGGGCTCTCTTAAGGACTGGGAAATAAGAGGTAGGCATATAAGTGGAAAGAAGCCAAGAGTTTTCAGGCAGACAGCATTTGAAAATAATGGTTTCTCCTGTGGGAGAGGGGAGGAAATTCTATGAAAATGGCATAGTCAGGTTTCCTGTTAGATGATGATTCTTGGATGAGAAATACTGAAGTGGATCAGCTTTCATATCTCTCAGACCAGATATGTCTCACATGTTGATTTTTAATTTAATTTTAAATGGTGTGATATTAAAAGAAAATTATGATTGTGTATTGAAAACACATGCCTTCTTTGTATAGAAACTGAAAGTTCTGGATAGTAGCTATACTAAAACCATGTACTTAATTATGAACATCCAGGATAATTTATTGCAGAGGTGTTCGTACCCATGATTAATCCTACTTCCCTGTTTCTGCACTTATCCATGTGCATGTGTTACATGCATGTGTTTCTTTGTGCTGAGATGCTCTAGGATGTTTCATAGTCTGCCAGTGTTTCTGGAAGAATTTGTCCCTTTTGGAGTGATTGTGAAAAGAGCAGTGAAGATGTAGCAACTTTTGCCTGTTTTGAGTGAGAAGTAGGTGAAAGCTCTAGGGTTAAACCAGAATTTGACCTGGTTTAAACCCAGGTCAAAATTTTTTCCCCCGAGTAAGCCATAGGGAACTTTGTATTAGTATCCAGATATTTTTTTTGGAGGTCTGTTCTGTAGAGTTTGTCTGTTCTGTAGAGTTCTTTGGGAGTCATTCCCAAATCTCTGCAAATTTTTAACTTTGTTTAAAACCTGTGGGTATTAGAGCTGATAATCTTTTTAAATAAGCAGTGCTTTTAATTTTTTTGCTATCATTATTTATTTTGCTTACAAAGTATGTATAAATATGTATACGTTGATCTAACTAGCAATATTTTTTTTCTTGTAGAAATTAAAGTTTAAAGCTGAACAGATCCCTTAATACTTTGAGTTTTTGACTTGCTACATGTGTCTCTTAGTATGGCTGCTACATGTTAAGTACACTAATAGTTCTGTTTGGAATTACCCTGTTGCAGGGTGTTCTTGCCACCACCACCTTTAAAGGGAAATTTACAACTCCTGTAATGTTTGTCCTTTTAATTCTAAAATCCAGATGAAGCATAATCCCAGGAGTGTTGTTTTGCTGTTGCAATGTAATCTTTTTCAGATGATACATGATTTATTTGGAAACAAATTAGCAGCTATGCATGCCTAAAGAAAGTAATTTAATAAACAAGATTTTTGTAAGACCTAATCAGAATTGTAAAATGATCATTGGAAATCAGTTACATTATACAAAAGAGCTGGTGTGAATGTAGGCATGTGTGTGAATTCATGGTTTCCAATCACATTGTTCTCTCAAGTAATACAGGGGCTTTGACCTATTACTTAACTATTAAATCTTTTCAATCAATAATGAAAATTTCCACTCATTAACTGTAGTTTGTTCTGGTGATTGATTTAAATTTAAAAAAATTAAGTTAAAATTGAGTTAAATTTTTATTTTAATTACTAAAAAAAGCTGTTTTCTAATGCTTTAAATTACTTGCTGCTAGTGAATTTTTGTTTTGCTCCTTCCCAGAAAGTTAGTTCCATGCTCCTGACAGTGTCTGTGTTGATGAGGAAGATCATTATAAATGCAAAATAATCACAGGCAGGTACTTAACAAAATTCTGTTTCTCCAGCTCCACTAGTGGAGTGGCTAGCCCCAGATTCGTTATCTGTATCTAGTTGACCCTTGGACTGAGCTGATGCTGCTGGTATGTCTCTAACTGGGACAGTGGATTTTTATGATGTTCAACCAACATGGTACAGAGACTGTTAGGGAATGATGGTAAAAAAAGATGAACTGGTTATTTTCTAGGTAACTATTAATATTTTGCACTGTTTACAACCAATTTTTTTCAGCCTCTACAGGAAACAGTTTTAACATAGAAAAATATGTTACAAGAGAAGCAGTTTCTTGGCAGTTGAAGAAGTGACAGGGCTTCTGTTAGAGAGCTGAGTTTGCCTTCCAATTATCCTAATCCTAAATATATCCTTTAGGAATTTTGCATATATTGGCTCTAGCTAGGGACTTTCCTCTGTTTTCTTATTTAATTAAGACCATTTATTACATAATAATAATAAAAAATGTTAGGGCTGAAAAGAGAAAACACTAATGAGTAAGCTACATGCTATGAGGCTAGAAACCAACAAATACAGAAAGTCAGTGCTTTACACTTCTTTTTAATGTCCCAGTCTGATATCACTTGGTGTGAGTAGGGTGACTGATTTTTCTTCTTTTTCTGAACTTCTTTCCTTCCTGGTGTGGCAGAGGAATATAACTCTTAAAACTTTTTGGCAATCACTTCCCAGTGTGCCCAGAGCTTTCTGAACTTCCCTTAGTTGCAATCTCACATTATGGCTATGAAAAAGAAAACAACTAACGGCTTTTGTTTGCCTGGTGGAGTTTTCCATTCTGTTATCCTTTTATGCCTCTTTATCCCAGTAGCCTATCTATTTTGTAAGTGGTTTTTTGTTTGTTTGGGTTTTTTTGTTTTGTTTTCTGTTTTTTTCCTGATTTTATTCATCATGAACTCAGAGACCTGAAAAAAGAGAAGAAAACCGCATTAGAATCTTCATACCAAAGCAACTTATGCTGTGTGTCTGGACGAGAGTGGCAGGGCACTTTGCAGAAAGGAGTGGAAGATAATCTTTGACAGCAGTCAGGGATGAAAATAAGAGCTGGGGAGGTGGGAAGGGAAAGGGGCTGTGTTTTCTAGAGTATCCGCTAGATGCTAGTGTTATCTGGACTGTGAGTTATTCTGGAGTTGCGTTCTGGTGAGGTCCATTACAAATGCCAGCAGTAGGTATAATTCAGTTTTTGAAGAGTTGTCATTTGCTTTTTTTGTAATAGTGTAATCTCAGAGCATGGCCTGGAAATTTTAAATATGTTCCATTCAGGAGTACTTGATGAAATCTAGTGCATAAGGTTGAATATGAGAAGCTGAGGGCTTATTTTTGGACTTAGCTTAGAAATAGGTCAGTTTCTCAAAGGCATTAATACTGTTCCAAGTGATCTAGCAGAAACTTAAGGTGTTTTTTTTTTTAAAAAAAAGTTTCCAGACACCTTTTTCCTTTTGAAGGTAGGTTTCTGAAAGTTTAGGATACCTTGTTACAGCCTATGATGCGATTTCTCCTTTTTAAAACCTTCTAGAGTTTTGTTTTTTTTTTTTCCCTTAGCCTACCCATTTCTGTCTCTGAGTCCTGTTTCTTGTTGATAACAACTGACATCAGTCTCCCCAAAGTCTTCACGTCTTGTTCCTTGTTAAGAGTGCATATAATACTTGTTATTATGAGAGTGAAAACCCAGTCACAGAAAGGTGAAGTGTTGTGCTCATGTTTGCATAGCAGGTCAGTTGTGGAGCCAGGAATAGAAGCCCTGTCTTATGACTCAGTGCCCTAACCGCTGGCCTGTGCCGCCTCTCCAGAGCACTGGTCTCTTCCAAGAATGTAGTAGTGATGGGGTATAGAAGTAGCTACAGCAAGTATAGGAGCTTTGCTTCCAACTCTGGCAGGGCTTTGAGGCTTATATGTAGCTTAAAATACTGGGGGAGGAAAAAAGCTTTCTAAAGGAGTTCCTAGATAAGTTCTGTAAAGTTATGGTTTGCTTTGCTCTCTTTAAAAACAAAAAAAGTCTAGTTGAAAATAGCTTTCCAGAAGGTTGTGGATGTGGAAAAAAAGTTCTGTGTGTTTGACTTTCAAACTCTGCTCTACAAATAACCTTAAGAGTGGCCTGTGATTAAATCTTTTGTATATTCAACAACAAACTCATTTTATGCAACCGCAACTATGATAAAATTGAATTAAATGGACCTGCTTCTAAGACAAGAGACTGAATAGCTGAGTAGTGCATTATTCAATGAATGGAAAACGGGGAGGCTGGCTGAAACGGCTGGGAAATGGTTTTAACATTCTATCGGGCTAAAGAGCAATTCTGTGAAATCACTGTATTTGTTTCCCCCCTACCTCCCCGCCCTCAATTTTTAAATAGCAGTGCTCTTCATACTGTCAGAATTCAGTGTTGTGACACCCCTACTCAAAAGTTATGACAGCAGTATAATGACAGCTACTGCCTCTTGAGAATCAATCAGGCAATTAATTTTGTAAATGAAATGCTGATTATACAAAGCTTCACATGAGAGGCCCAGTGATTAAAATCAATTTAACAAATTGTTTCAGGTGGGACTTGATTAATAATTTGCCATAAATGCTGAGGATATATGACCAGCATACCTTTGTGTGTGTGTGTGTTAATACAGAACTATATATAACGCTTGGAGTGGAAAAAATCTGCAGCTAACTGTATGTACTTCTGGCCTGTGACCTAGTTGTGATTGGTTATACCTTTTTGTGGGTACACTGTTCTCCCCAGTGTCCATAATGTCACTTTCTCAGCTAGTGCTCTCTCCAGCAATTAAATACATCTAACCTTTAACTTTATTTTTGCTAATAAAGCCAAGTAACTGAGAAAGCGTATTCAAATCTGCTTGAATATTTATTAGGTTTAGGAAGGTTTTTCTTTAAAATTTTTAAAATTTGAAGTGGATGTGGGATTTCTTTCACTTATTCTCCCCCCTCCCCCCCTTCTGTCACTTAGTGGTTTTCAGGACTTTCTGCATTTTCCCCTCCTACTCCAGTACTTCTCTGCAGGGAGCCTTCCTGCAGAGCTCCCTTCGTTCCATTCGAGGCTGCTCTCTGCTACTTGCCTGACAGACACTATTTTTAGTACATCCTTTTCTGTCCATCTAACCCTGTGTTTGTGTAAGAGCTGTACAAAGTAGGTAAGGGAATTTTTTTTGAGTTCCAGATGGCAGCCGTGCACAGTGAGTGAAGGTGTTTACTTGTCTCGGAAGCTGAGAACCTCATTGCCAGACAAAATAGAAGTAACTGGTATTCTGGGTGGGGCTTTTCTTTTTTTAACTTACAGTTTTCTGGGTTTATGAATGGATTTTCTCTTCCTTGTTGAGCCATAGCGTTGGCTACTGAGAAGGCCTTAGGACTGTGAGACATCGTCTGGTGAACCTAGCCTGACAACTTTAAGATACTATTTTCCGTCACTATCTGCCTTGCTCTCCTGCCACGGATTACTATTTCGGTAGCAGAAATGGCAGACTTAAGACTGTGCCCATGTCTCACATGCTCCAGTGCCAAAGCTGTTGTATTGGTACAAAATCACCCTACACTGTGACAGTTTTAAGTTCAGATGCTGGACTGTGGATGGAAGTAGCTAAAGCATGGTCGTGATCTGGCAGCAAGTAGGAAAAGCAGATGGAATTGATGACATATTGTGTGATTGCAGATAAGTTTGCTAGAAGACGTCTGTAAGAATCCCTAAATTCTGCTGCACTAGAAATTACTCCTAACTTGCTGGGGAGCACTTTTGCTAGGAAACTAGAGCATCTGCATGCCTAAGGGAAGGTGTCTCCTCTGTACAGAGCATCCAAGTTGGAGAAAACAAAAATGAAGACAGGAAGATAATTCCTGAGTCCTCCTGGAAGAAGTTTGGCATTAGGAAAGTGGGTTACAGAAGAAAGCTGAGGGTTCGAGCAGGATGGGGACAGATGACTCACCTTCAATTGACTTCAGAGCAATCAGGGTATTACCTATATGTCAGTGGTTGGCAGTGACGAAGGCAATTTGAAGGGCAACAGTTCTGAGCTGTTCACATAACCATGTGAACTTGTCAGAGACATAGGATTATTTTGGCCATCAGGTGTGATAAATGGGTATAATTGCTCTTTGATGTTGTCTTAACCTTTGTGTGCACTCATAGTGGCAACACGATGAAGTTAGTTGTGTAGCTCGTTAAAAACACGTTTCTTTTCTTTGCTATGTTTATTGTGATTTGTTCTTTCAGTAGTCATTTAGGTTTATCTATCTACAAAATAATAACTAGAGAGTGGCTGAATCACTGACCTTCCAGTTTTCAGGTTGTGTTAAAGAGGACCCAGAAGAAGACTGGAAAACAGGCTTATAACTGTCCTTCTCCCCACCCCCAGAGATACTTGCTTGTATAATTATTTGTAAATGTTCTAGTGAAGTAGTTGATTTTTGGTTGAGCATAGCTTTGACTTTCTCCCCTTCCCCTTTTTAATTATGTGATCTTGGTTTTGAGTGGGAAATTATCTTTCCGATTCTCCCTGCAGCTGAAATCAGAGAGTACGCAGAGCCTTGAAGACAGGGAAAATTGATATTGTTGTTAAATCTTTGCTAGTATATGCTTCTTCATTCACTGGATTTTCCTTCATCATAGACTTATGTTGAATGTGGCTCTTTGGTTTTGCTTATTTCTTGTTGTATTTGTGCAACTGACTACTTTTTTTTAAAGTTTTAGTAAAGCACAGACAGTAGAAGCATGTTTGCCAGTCACCTCTCAGATTTTAGTATTAATGTAAGTCAGATTTTAATGCTGTACATTAATACTTTTTTAGTAATTGTTGGCCTCTTTCTTAAATGGATATTTAAAACACACGTAAGGAGAGTTGTGTTTTGATACCCACGCTTTTGTCATGTAAAAACATTGGCTGAGGAGTCCTTGTACATGTTCATACAAATTATGGCATTATCTAGGAATGGATTATCTTTTCCCCAGTTTCGTCCTCATGCCAGCTGTGTCATTGTATTATAGTGAATACTTGTGATTATCTCTAGCGATAAATTTGTAACTTGGTGCCTGACCCAGAGCTGAGAGCTCCATGCCCATCTTTCTTGGAATGTCGGTAGCTGATTGTCAGCTGTCTTTATTATGAGGTTTCAAGGCTTTGGTATTAATAGAGGCTTTTTTTTTTTAATACTGAGACAGAATCTTTGGCTGCAGATCAATGAATAAACAAAGAGTTATTGTATTCAGTAGCTCTAGGAGTTTGAGGGCAAGCCTACTTGAGAGTGTTGAGTTCATGTTGTTTTCTTGTAGGCGCAAATGATGTAGCATTAGTTGTTGGGATGTGCTGTGGCTTATAGTCCCTCTAAATTGCAGCATTTGTTGTTATCGGCCAAACCACTGCTTCTTTCAATTTTTTTGTTTAAACAAGCAAAAAAGCACACTTTCACTTGAAGAGTAGTTATATCTCATGTGAATACTCTTGTCTTGTAGTGAATTGCTCTCTCTGCCTTGTGTAAAAGCTCTATCGTCACATCTGAATCCCACTGTGACCTTTGTAAAGTGTCTTCTACTCCTCCCTGCCTCGAAACTTTAGTGTTGGGGTTCTTTGTGGCATCTTTAAAGGACTAGGTTACATTTTGGGACTGTCACCAGTGTGGTTCATATTCATAAATGTCTTTCAAATAAAGATTTTGGTGTTAGAAGTGAAACATACATTGATAACTTGATAGTGTATATACAATGCATACGTAACATCAGTAATGTCCCAAAAGGAAGAGCTGATACGTCTTGGTCAGACTGCTGCTCAAGTTATTCTAGCATGCACCCTGCCTCAGATCTGACTGGAGACAAGATACCTGGGAAAACACTGGTTAAATGATGAGAGAAAATGGTAGTATTTTTTTCTCTCACTTTAGAAAAGGTAAAATGGAATCTCTAGGTACTTCAGGGTGAGATGATTTATTTGATTGTTTTGGCTAGGAGGAGAGCAGAAGTGGTGGTGATACTGAGTTTACAAGTGGGTGTAGAATATTAATTTCTCCACTTCTGCTTATAGGAGGGATGCTGAGTTTATGCATTCTTCTACACGAAACATTGAAAAAAGGAGCAAGTAACAGAAAAAGGTTGTCAGTTACTATTTGTAGGCAGTGTAGGCTTTTCTGCGTCCTACCTTAATGACAGTTGGACTGTCAATCTGAAGACCGGGAATGAAACTTTGGCCCTATTGAAATCACTAGCAAACCTTCCGTTGGGTGTTTTAATGCACTCAGAAGGTACATAATAGGCAAAGACTCTTATGAAATGCTCTGTTCTGACAAAGCCTGGTAGTACCTGTGCAAATGAATCTGATACTGACACAAGATAGGCACTATAATAAAGGGGTTATAAATTATAATGTTACTGTGGACTGAAGCAAAGAATAAGACCGAGGTATTTTGAGGAACTGCAGATCTATGCAAAGTTTAAATGAAATGCAGCAAGTTGAAGAGGAGGTGCAGAATCAGAAGCAAAAGGCTGAATCCATTCAGGCTTGCCTGGTGGAATATGTCAGTAAAAATAGCATGAGCAAACACTAGCTAAATTGGTAAAAAGGTAATGTGTATATTGGGAGTAAAATAGCACTAGAGAAAAATTGGACCCTTCTGTAAAGGAAGGTAAAGGAAATAAATGGATATTGATGACTGCAATGAAACTAAAATAAAACTAAAAAAGTAATTAAAACTTTGTAGTACAGCATGTAATAGAATTAAGTAAAGGCATGGAAGATGCCATCATCCATTCATGGTCATACATGCCCACTGGGTTTTAGAATGTGATGCAGTTACAGCAATGCTGTCATTTTCGATAAGTGTAGGGAGCAGGTGTGGAGGGATTGGTTGTTGATCCCTACGACATGAAGAGGTTGATTCTTGTCATAATCATCCTGTCACCCAAAACTTGTCTTTGAAAACTGTTGGAACTGATGTTAAAGGAAATATTTGAACTTAATAAATGCTAAAGGAACCTTCAGATAAGATTATAATATGTATTTCTCAACTAACAACTCCTTCTAAATAACTTTTCAGAACATTGTGAATGAAAGAAACTCTTGCTATAAAAATGAAACTTTAAGTTTAAAAGAATGCTAAAGCTGAAAACTGTGCATGCATTAAAGTTGGAAAAAGTTATAATTAAATTTTTACCTCCACTGTACGGACACATAGTACTGAGTGAACAGCTGGTTTTTCTTTCTGTTAAGTGTATGGCTCCAGGTCTTTCTCACTGTACGCTGTTCTGAAGACAAAATTTGTTCCTTTGTTAGAGAGTTTTCTATGGTATTGATCACAATCATATTAAATTCTAAAATTACCTCTCTGGTGAAGAGACGAGGATTTTTTTCATTTTTACAGTTGGGAAACTGAGGCATTGCTGTAGGAAGTTTGAGTGGCCTGTGTATGATGGCTGTGGGTTAAATTTTCTGGAACATACAGCTTCTGAAAACACCTTCAAAGCACATCTCTCATCAAACTCAAAAGTAGTTGCAGTTGTAGATATGCAGCATTTTCTGCAATGTAAATCCCATGATTTCAAGTCAGGAAATGAGGGATGCATTATATTGGTAAATTTTGAAAATGTTTTGTTTTAGTGAAAAACTGTGGCAGATGCAGGGGTAGACTCCAGTTTTGCCTGAGCAGCCTACAGCTACCTTAATGGTAAGACCATCTTCTGCTTCGCTTGCTACCCATACGATGAGCGGAGCATTCAGTCCTATAGCACACAACAGCCCCTTCACTGCGCTCCTGTCGACTGATCCCTAGAGCAGGCACATCCACTGCCTGTGAGGACAAAAGTGTGACCGTGTATTTAAAGACCGATACAGTTACATCTGTGAAGGAGACGCGTGTAGTGTTGCAAGGGCAAACTTAATTCCACCAGCTCTTAACTTCTGCAATGGTAATGTTTCTTAAACCTGGGGTAGAGCTAGCTATTTGGTTTTGTTTTGCCTTGCAGAAATATGTTGACAGCCACTGAGTCGCTGGTAGGTGTCTTAACCTTTATAGCTGCACTGCACAGTCGACTGGGATCTAGTCTGAAGGGAGTCAGGAATAGCAGTGGTGAGTTGCCACCCTCTATAAGGACTGGCCAGTGCATGGGATCTGTGCTTCCTCACTGGGTCTGTCTTCTCCAGTCCTAAAGATGATCAGAGTACTCTTCTGTACTGTTTGTTCTTTCCCTGAGACATTGGAGGGAGGAGGGAACAGGCAGCGCTGACAGCTAGGGTAGGTCTCTCTGGGTTGTCCCAGTAATTTGCCTGTGGATATTTACTGCTCTCTCAGTCTAGCCCTTTCATATTCAGTATCTCCAGTCCTTGATCCTGATGCCTCAGTCGCAGGGTCCACAGTAAATTTTGAGTACGCCCAGGTCCCTTGTTACCCATACCCCGTGACGACAGCCCCCTCGGTTTCAGCATTGTGTGTGTCGCCTACAGGCTGGAGTTATGGCAATATCTCAGACTCTTTATCCCTCCACCTTTCTGAAGTGGAGGAATGTCACCTGAGGGAAAGAGAAGCAGCTCTCCTGGAGAGGACAAGGAGAAGCAGAGGCAGCAGGCTGGTGAGAAGAAGGGAAGGAAGGATGAAGTGACAGTGAGGCTCACTCTCCTGACACGCACACAGCAAACCTCCACCGCGTGGAGGTCACTAGTCCAGGGGACAGAGACTCTTTGGCCTGTATCCGTGTCACCTCCTGACCTTGTTTCTTCCTCTTCCCTTCAGTTCTTCCTGCCTCACTTCTGTCTCTGCTGCTTTTTTTAACCCATTGTCCCTCTTTCTTTGTCTGGCAAATTTGAGGCTGCCTCTGTACACCTCGTAACTCCTCTGAGGAAGTCTCGCTGTGATGCTCGCACGCTCCCATTTCTTCCTCCCGTGCTCTTCACGGCCTGGTGACATCGGGGTGCTCTCTCTCGACAGGGGCGCCTGTCATTTGCCATGTCACCATGGCAAATTAAAATTCTCTGCCCCATAGCATGGTATTCAAGAGGTATTTTTAAGTGGTTTATGTAAGAACATAAACGATGTATTTTTCAGTGACCTCATTCTAAGACATAGCTGAACTGTTTCTGCTGAATTTTCCAGAGAATTTCAGCCTCAGGCATACATATGGCCTGGAAAATTTCAGCCTAAATGCTTGGAAGTTTGGCAAAGTTTATATGCACCTGAAAGTAGTCTTAATAATGGAAAGTGTCAGACTGTTTTAGCTGTGTAGCTGTCTGCATTGTTTATAATTATATTTAAGTATTGGATGTGGAACAGAAAATATTACACTCAAAATTAATTAAAGTAGAATTTGAGTAAATGCTGTTATTGGACTTGAGACCTGGAAATAATACCCTGAAACAGAAGATGGTGGCAGTGAACAGTGCTGTTGGGCTTCATGAGAATCTCATGAAGGAAGCTCAAGACTTGCTTTGAACATGGATTTGTATTTGAGAAGATGAATATGACAGGTGATGCACAGAATGAACATTAAAACACATAAATAAACATAGATAAAGTGTCTTGGTCCATAGGAGGAAATGTAAGTTGTCCCCTGGGACCCTGTAAGAAGGAATCTCTAGTTCATCTGCTGAACCTTTGTGTTTGTGTTGTTCTTAGTTAAAAGTGTGGTGAGAGTGCGTGACAACCTAAAAAATAAAATTAAAATATGAGAGTGTTGTTATGGGTCAGGTGGCCTGAAGTGGTTGAGGAACCATTGATTTTGAAAAGTATGAAATATAAATAGTAAATTACCCAGGGACATTTAGTGGTGAAAAATAGAAACTTCTAATCTGGCCACAAAGAAGCCAAATAATAAAGGGAAAATTGCTGACTAGTACTCACCCAAAATTAGAAGCAAATGTGCAATTCGCTATGGTGGCAAAAAAGGGCAGTCCTCTTCTGAGGTGAATAGAGGTGTCATGTGAAGAGGAGGAGGTTATTTCCACCTCCTCAGGTGTAGTGTGCCACATTTGGAATACTTTATTCAGCCTGGGTGACATTCCTGGCAAATCAGTATTGGTAAGGGTGGGGAAGGCCAGTAAAAAAAGTGAGAAGGTTTGAGTTTTTTTACTTGCAGGAAGGAAAGAGTAAGAGCAACATGCAAGAGTTCGTTAAGCAGTGACTACTTTGGAGAGCGCACATACTTCGTGTGTGTAGGGAAGAAAAACCATAGTGTGTTAGTAGTACAAACAGCAATAATGAGGAGAAACAGGGATGGGAGAGGGGAAACGTAATTTATTGTCATAATAACTATTACATCAGAATATAATAGCCAAAGAGGACTTACAGAAGCTGTGTTACATAGGAGTCTTTAAAGTGAAACTGGTCAACAGTACACTGTAGGAGAACCTGTACAAAAAATGTGCTACGGGGGGAAGGAATCCTGCTCCTGGCAGGAGGGTGGGCTGGCAGGGTGAATTAATAGGTCTTTTTTCCTGGGAAGAGGGGAGGGGGATATATATCTCTTTGCCGAAGATGAGATTGTGATAGGCTTTTTAAAAGCTCCCCCCCTCTTCTTCTGTGAATATAACAGGCACTCAGGAATTAAAAAATGGATGTCATATTAACAATACAGTGCTGCGCTTGACAAAATATGCTATTTTTTCTGGTTCAGTTAGTCCTCAGTAATAAAACATGAGAGTAATACCACACAATGGTTGACACCCGTCCTGAAACTGTTACGGTGCTTGGTAAGTGCTGCCAAAAAGTCTAAAAATAAAACTTCCCTCCCTTGCCTCCCCTCCCCCTCCATCAGTGATTGCAGTTTGGATTTTCTAAGGTGTATTAAAGAGGCAAAGAAACTTTCATGTAAAATATGGGTTATAACTTGCCTTTTGATCTGGAAACTTATTAATGCACATGATAGCAATATGAAAACGCTGAAATACAGCGTTCTGTATGCATTGCACTTCTTGGAAACCGTATTTTCTTTCCACTTTCCCTTTTTTCAAGGTAAGAAAAGAGCTGTTTTCTCAAGGTTAAATGGCTTGTCCACTACTTGTGTCTCTCTTGATAGACGTGGTTTTATTTATGTTTAAACATTAGAGTCAGTGATGCTAATCAGTTTATAACAGTATACTTAATTATTTCCTTAAGCTGAAATTTATTGGGCAGTTTTTCTGCTTTTTCTGTAGGTGAGAGACAACCTTAAGTTCGAGTGCAAAATTATTATTATTATTATTATTTTTTAAATGCAACTGAAGTCCCAAACTCACCGTTCAAAAACCTCCTCTAATTAATATGAGAACCAGAGTACAGTACTTTGCCTGTTTGTATGTCAAGTCAATATTTGATGTATAAAGCACTGAGAAAAGACGTGTATAGTTTGCCCGCGGTAAGCATGACTACTCTGACCTTTTTCTTTCCATATCTTAAAGTCTTTCTTTGCTTGTGTTTAACACAGGGAAGTCCGATGGATCCAATGGTCATGAAGAGACCTCAGTTGTACGGCATGGGCAATAACCCTCACTCTCAGACGCAGCAGAGCAGCCCCTACCCCGGGCAGTCCTACGGCCCTCCCGGCCCCCAGCGCTATCCCGTGGGAATGCAGGGCCGAGCCCCGGCAGCCATGGGAGGAATGCAGTATCCACAGCAACAGGTTTGTGGAGGATTTTTCTGTGTTGCTTTGGTTTCCCTCCTCTACTTCTCTTCCCTTCTGACACTGCGGTAATACAGAGGGTGCAAGAAAAAAAAGTCAGGAATAAGTATTTCCTGTGCAGAAGGAGGGTGAAAGACTGTTTTAGAAGTAAATAAATGATGTCGACAGCGTGAATGTTTTCTGAAACCTCATACAGTCAGAAAAAAGTTTACTTTGTTGCTGGTGTCTTTTTTGGAGAGAGAAGTATGTCAAATGCCATAAGTTTTCTTTTTTTTCCAGTTGACATCATTTAGCCTTGTATATTTTTGGTGTTTTTTTTTTTTTTTAATTCTCTTCCTCTCTGGCTTAGATACATATAAATGTAAGATGAAAAGCTAGAGCTGACATCACTGCAGCAAGACTAGTGTTGTCCAGTGCATACAAAAGTGTTACATATTTACATCAGCTGTTTGTTGTGGTTTTTTTCCCCCTCTCTTCCTTTTGGTAGCTTTTCCTATTTTTTCCCTTTGCCAACTCTTTAAAGTTAGGATATATATATATACTTTTTTTTTTAATATCAGAGGACATAGAAATGTAGTAAAGTCCTTTTATCTAGTTGGATTTCACTGTTGATGGTGACCTCTTCTGCCTTTTTCCTACCCTTTTTAAAGAAGGTCGATTCCAATGTTCATACCATGTACCAAGGAAGATGCAGTAGTTTTCTAGAGGGGGGATAAACCAAGGTTATCCAGAAGTTATGTTTTGCTGTTTTTTTTTTTTAAATTAGAATTAGGATTGTGAGTGTATGCAATGAGAGCTCTATACTGTGTTGTGAGCACAACAAACTTATTTTGATCATTAATGGGAAAGAACACTTGTTTGTGCAACTGACTAGTTGCAGATCAGCTTCTTTTTAGGTCATCTATTGTTAAATATAGAGAAAACCCCGAAATTTTGGACTCCTGGCAGATAGATGCCTGGTTAATTCTAGTTATCACCCATCCACCAGGACAGGATGTTCATAGGATGGTTATTTAATTAACAGTTTCAAATATACTAGTTGGGTGAATAGTACCTTTATCAACAGCTTTCTTTTTTTATTATTTTCTGTTGTTAAATAGATATTTACTTGCAAGGAAGAGATCGGTTAGTTTAGAAACATCAAACAGTATGTTTGGTCACTAGCTTCAGACAGCAAAGTGTTTTGTCAGTTGTAAAAGGAGGAGAAATTGGAAAAAGGAGGCTTTATTTTTCTCTGTAGCCAAAATGAAGTTATTAAAACATATTTTTAATTTTAAAATGAGTTATTCTGCGTTATGTGGAGATGTGTTGAATTTTCACTTCATTTGCTAATTGCTTGATAATTGTAAATTACCCGTCAGCAGGCAGTGACCTGGCACAGCGATTGGCTGTCGGCCCTATCCGTCTTCTCACAGCATTAATGTAATTGGCTGAGCAGCAGCACAGTTCTGAGCACTAATGCTCTTTGGGGAAAAAGTGAGAGGATAATTATGACATTGAATTTTTATTGAACGGACATCACCACCTAGGCATGATTTTGTTTTGGACAGCCTCCAAAGCTTCGTGTGTTTGGTTTGTGAACCTCTAATGATCTGAATCCAGTTCTTTTCATATTGCTCATATATTACCACCTTTCTACAAAGGATTAAAATGCAGGAATGCAGGTTTGTAAATTGAATTGCCAACTTACCAGCTGAGTGGTAAGTTGTCTTTGGCACAGGATGCCACAGTTTGATTCCTGGCTGGATTTTTACTCCTGTGACATGAATATTAAATAAGGAGAGCCTAGCTACGCTTGTTAAAATTGGCTGTGTAGCATGTACCTACTTCTAGATATAATATATATATAAAATAAATAATATTGCCAGAAGTTTCAGAAGATGAATCTCAGCCCTTTCTGGAAATTGGAGTCCTTTACAGTGTCACATTGAATTTATCAAAAGCGCAAGGCACTTCCGAAAACTTGATTGGTTAAAAAATACTGTGCCTTAAACACATACAGCACTCAGATTTAAGTATTGTGCAGAGAGAGTGTTGGGTAGATGGGTTATGAGGGTGGAAGTGCCACACTCTAGGAAGGGTGGGAAAGATTGATGGGGGAGGTTGTTCTTATTTTAAGTTATAGTCTGCTGTTGCCCAAAGATAGCTGAGGGTGTCAGTTCTGTTTCCTTGGATGAAATGAGAAGGCTTTTTGTTAGGCTGTGAAGATTTTTGAATTTTGAAGAAGACCTTGAAATGTTAAGTCTGGCTCTTTGTCAGCGAGTGTTGTGGCTTGAGGTTAGAACTATGGAACTTGACAGATTTTAACTTGCAGGCTCTGCTGCAGGATGCTGCAAATGAAGAAATAAAGATGAAAAACAACACCCTAAAGATCCAGATAAAATTAATGGAAATGGTAGAAATGAAGATAATTGCCTAGATGTAGGTAGCTGGTCTATGTCAAGTTGCAGCAGAGAATAGTGTGTTCCAGCCTGCAGCCCAGAGGTGGAGAGAGAGCTCATGGGAAGAGAGGCCTCTGGCATAAGCAGTGAAAGATTAAAGAGGATGAAAAAGATGAAATGTTATCAGGTGCAGTCATTCTATGTATCTGCAGCATGGGTGTCAAGCATAGCCTGCTAACCTGTTGAAAAAGTGATATCTACGTAATGCTGCAGACATTCTCTTAACAACTGCTGTTTGGTCTAGGCATGCTTGATACCAAACAGGAAGGTGCAAATAAAACCTGAAATTCTTTTAACATTCTGTATGGAAATTGCAGGATGTTGAAGAGAGTACGGAAAGTATGGGATATGTTCTATGACATGGCTGCAAAGGATGCTGTGAAGAGAGAAACCAGATCTCCTAAGCATTTGAGCTTGGAACTCATCTCTCATGAGTTACCAATGATGAGCCCCGGAACAAAACGCTAAGCCTTATATAAGGGGAAAAATTTGAAATGCAGACAATCTTTTTGCATTACTCACTAATACAACTAAAGATAAAAGGGTTGAGATATGTAAGTAGGCATGTAGGAAAGAGAGGTAAAACTGTGATGAAGCTAATGGTAATCTGAGGTTTTCTCTTCTCCAATGCTTGACAACAGAGATCCAGATTTATCATGTGAAGATGGGTGATAGCTTGTTGCAACAAAATGCTAAGCAATTTGAAGAATGCTGCAGCATTTTGTCAAATTTTAAGGGCATGTCCAGTTAACTCGGTGTGAGTTAAATACATATATAAAGCATTTGGACTGATTTGGCTAAAATTGTCTTAATGGGTTAGGAGGTTAAAAATCAAATTGTTCTGCACCTGTATGAAAGGGGAAGTATAAGAAAGGAAGGTATTACTGAAAGAGTCATAGACTTAATTCATAGGATTGCAGACTTGACAGTTTATGTCTCTTTTGTCAGTAGGCATAAATATGTATGGTGAATGATTACAAAGAGATTTTTATGTCGTTAGGAAACTTTTGGGGTTTTGTCTCTTTCCTGTTCTCTTTCAGTGGGAGGGGAAGAAGGCAAGGGAAAGCTGGGAGCAAGTTGACCTGTGCCTATGTTGTCAGTTTTCAACATGATTGAAACACAAGTTGCAACAAGGCCAGTGTTTGCATCCCAAGGTTTTAAAACGCTGGTCTTGCATGTAAATCTTAGTACTGCTATCTCATAATCTCATGTACTCTCTCTCTTCTGGTTTGCATGGGATGAATGTAATTTTAGGATTATTGGCACTCCTCACCCAGGACTTCAGGGAGATCGCAGTATGTATGTAAAAACAGAAAGCAGAAAAAACATACTTTCAGGCTTAACTTTCAGTTTCTAGTCTCTTAGATATTTCTTGGGATTACAAAGAGGTGATGTCAAAATTGAAAATCTTAATATGCAGGGTTACTTAGCACCTGCAAACTTCAGGCTTGATTTTGCAATACATTTCACTATAGTGGGAGTAATAAGATCTGATTATAAAGACAATAATTTCCTTTTCATGTAACTTCTTTTTCTCCCCCCACCCCTTTTGGACCTCAAGCAAGTAAGTGATGATGCCCTAATCAGTTTCTGGCTTTGGTTTGATTGCCCTGTCAAAGTGTTTCTGTGCTTTAGTGCTGTGTGCTGTAGGAAAGCCTTCTGCTACTTTGTAAAAATATTTTTGCAAAAACTAGAAATACCTCAGAGTACCTATTAAGGGTTTTTTTCTGCCATTGTCTGGTGGTGTTGCTTTTTCATGTTAATAGCATGTAATATTTTTTTTTGTGCTGAATTTAATTTAGCTTAAAAATAAGCTCCTTGAAATACCCATGTATGTGTGTTGGAATTTTTCAGCAAAGTCTGAAGGCTTGGATTTATGAATATGTTTGAAAGAATTAAATGGTGTGATGTGCCTGTTTAATCAGATGATCATTGCCTAATTGATTTTTTTAGGATGCATTAAAATTCCTTGTGTACTTGATGAACTGGAACAACAACTTATTGTGTAAATAGGATCGTGTTGCTATAATGCATAGTAAATTCTTTATGAAAGATAGTTGCGTGGATATGTCCAATAGCCATTTCTAATAGCTGTTTAGAATGGAGTATTTCAGTAGTTTTTCATTTTAGTACTGATCATGCAGTTGTCTTAGTGCCTTGAGCCTGCTTGCAGTCAGTCAGTTACGAGGCTTAAGCCTCAGTCTATTCTTTCTCCCTTTTTTTGCTATAGAAATACTGTAAGATGAAAGGGTGCTAATCACTTGTCCCTTTAACATTTTTTATATTCTTGATTTGCAGAATTAAAAAATAAACATTCTCAGTGTCCTCATAGTTTTAAGAGTGGAACTGTAAATATTCAGAGAATATTTACATTTTTCTTTTTTCTTTTTTTAATGTACAGATTATTTTGACGATTAAGGAAAATATGCTGCTTTTTTTTTTTAAGTCTTATGTGGCAGGTTTCAACTTGGAGTAACTTTTTTTTAAAGGGGCAGAGAAGTTGTAAAACCTCTGGGAATGTGCAGCAAGGATTTATTGTAATGGAAACTGCAAGTCAACCAGAACTATAGCAGCACCATTGTGATTACCTCATTTAGGAAAGGGTTTACAGTGCTCATATTGGGTAATGTCCCAGATTGGAAATGTCGAATTTACGCCAAGGAAATCAATTGGCTGTTGGCTTGGCAGGTAGAGTTCTAAAGCTAGCAAACACATGTGTTTACTACTGGGTGGCTGGTTGTGTGTGTGTTACTTTCTGAAATAATTTTCATTCTAGAATATTGAAGTATGTCAAGAAAGTGAGGCTTACTGTCATGTTTTGCTCTGAACCGTTAACTTAAAATGTGGTGTATGCATACAGCAAATACTAGTCAAGTGATATGTTTGTTGTCTTCTGTGTGTATAATTGCCCTCACCAGATAGAGAATACTGAATAGATTGCAGGTTTTTGTGCTCCTAAGCAGCTTTTAGCACAGTTGATGTTAGTATTGGTTAAAGGAGCAGACACAGAAAATAAGCAGGGTTTTAATTTCTTAGCCTATTTATTTTGCAAGAACAGAGAATCAATCAATATGACTGAATCTCAAAAACAACCAGCAGAGAACAAAACATTGAGATGTGTTGTTTTTTTCTTAGATTGATAGATGCATTTGATACACACGCATAAAGAGGGAGTGTGAAGCTTTGATCGGCATGTGCTTCAGAAGTACATTTTTCCAGACTTTTGTTTGATTTGCCTTGGGGTTTTGAGGGGGTTTGTTTTTCCTTTGGGTTTTTTTTTTGGGGGGTGGGGTGGTGGTGTGTTTAATTTTGAGTCTTTGTTTGTTTTGTTTATTTTGTTTGCTTTTTTCCCTGGGCATTTATTTGGAGCTCTCACTAGTAGATTATGGACCTTCTTAGTAATTCCTGGAAAGCAGAAAGGTTGAAACGGTTAACGATGAATCTTTTCCCAACTTCCTCTTCTACTAAAAACTGTAAATACTTTGAATTAAACTAATTCCTTGGTAAAATTTTATTTGAACGATATAGCTGCCATCCTGTTGAACTGCTATAAACTTCCAGGAAAAAAAAAAAGTAGAAGAAATACTTCCTGGAGAGCATAAAGTTGGAATCCTTCCTTTTATGAATCAGAAAAAAGGACAAGAAGTCACAGCTATTTGTGTTCCTTGTAAAGTCATCTTTAAGAATGGATCTTTTGGTGGTCAAGTGTTAATAATTGCAAAGAAAAGTTGCTGTTCTTTGTCATGTAAAGAAATGGCATTTTAAAACTTCAGATTTAGGAAAATGCTAAATACTGTGCTTGTGCAGACTGTAGGAAAATGTTTAGCATGGTTCTTTCTTTTTGGGTATACTAAGCCTCATTGACTAAATTGAAAAAAAGGCTGCTGCTTTAGTTCATGGCAGGATAAGGCTTTAAGTTGTATTGTCTCCTTTAGAATTATCCCTTCTATTGAGTGTAATTTACTCTATAGAGGGAGGTGAGCACAGATTACAGATAATCACGGAATCAAATTTGACATAAGTTTGGGGTCTTTATGGTAGCTTAGCTCTTCATCTTAATGCTGGTCATCTGAGATTGTTTACCAAAGAAAATCCCTAAAGTAGCGGAATTGCATTATTATGGTAAATAGAAACATTTCAGTAGCTTCTATCATTTCTTTGAAACTGTGCGGAAAAAATGTAGGTTGAAAAGGAGAAAGAACTGATCCTTCAGCTGGTGAGAGAAAGCGTGGAAATGAGACAGGGTCGACATTTTTTTATCTGTTCAGTTACTATGTACTGATGTTCAGTAAATGCTACATCCCTCTTGGAGTAAATTTTACATCCGTCCTGGAGTAAATTTGACAGTCTAAATTTGTATAGAAAGTGTGTAAGAATCATCAACGTACTATGCCAAATATATTTATTTACTGTTAAATGATTGTACTTCAGTTGGAATATTTAATAGCTGTAATCGCATTTGTTATTCTGCTTGGAAGTGGAGGCATGAGAGAGGAAAACATACAAACCCTATGTGTTGGCGTTCTGAAAAAGGTTGCTGTTAAGGAAGCAGCACTTATTTTGTTGTTGAGAACTTGGTTTGCTAGCAGTATTAGCTGTCAGTCTACACTGGAGTTAGGTAGGAAATAGATTTTGGTGATCAGAATTGGAGAACAGAGGGCCATTTGTTGCTTCACTAGGAAGATACAAAGTCACTTGTGAACAGCTCATTTTACATGGCAGCAGGAGACATGAGTTTATTTACATGTGAAGTAAAATAAGCATCTTGCTTTAAGAAAAGGCTGCTGCATTACTCTATTCAACAGCTGCCATATAATGACTGTGCCAGGAGGGCTTTAAAGTGTAGGTAAAGAATAATTAACTGTTACTCCTAATATTATAGTCATAGTAGTTTTCTGTTAATCAAAGAATAATTGGCACTCCAAGCTACTGAAATGACATCCAGACCCATCATGCGCACGCATGTTAAGATTTTTGTAACCATACTTTCTGTAGTGTCCCTGGGGGCAACTCAGCATTTTTTCTGAAGTCTTGGTATAAGTTTCTCAGAAGATACTATCAATTGTCTGTAAATTTGAACTTACTCAGAGGAAGCAAGGGAGGCAATAGAGTTTGCTTTTTTTTAAAAATAGGGAGTGTGTTTCCCACAGCTGAAAATAGGGCTGAAGATAAGAAGGTGAAACCTGCCTGAAATCAGTGGGAAATTTGCTTCAGTGGAGCTATGATTTCACTTGGGGGCCACATTGTTGGGGTTGGGTGACTTGTCTTTAGTTGATAGCAGCATAGGCAGAATCAGCCTTCTAAGTCAATTGAAGAGAATTTCAGAATGAGACAGGTCAGTACCCTTCACTTTGACCCTGGGACAGTCAGGTAGCTTTCTTCTTGGAACAAGAGACCCTCAAGAAATATCTGATGTTTCAGTAGCTCAAGATTATACTCCTATTACTACCAGCAGCTTAATTTTTTTTTAAAACTAAGACTTATGTTAGATTTCATTTCAGCAAAACTTAACTGAAAATTAGTTTTACAGTAGCATAGTAAGTACTGCAAAAAATCAAAAGCATTTTCCACACCTTTTTTTTAATGTAGTCAGTCTTAAATGACATGGGTCCCAAGCAGTATAATCAAAGCTTGCTCAGCAACCTGCTTCAGTTTTGTATGTTTTATCACCTAAAACATTGACTTTTGTGGGAGTAGATGAGTTTTAAAATATTTTTTAAAAAATCTTAAATATGTTTTAGACTATTAACATTCTCTGTAGGTCATTTTTTCTAAAACTCATGTTTGTTTATATATTGCATTGCTCCTTGTAACTATACTAACTGGGGGCATACAAGGATCCTAATGTAAATACTTTAAGCATTTGGTGTTTTGTTGTTTTTCAAGACTGATGAAAGAAAGATTTAAGAACTTAAGGAATAACTTAAAGCTACAGCTCATTTAATTTTTGCAGGCTTTTATTCTTCTGCTACCTTGTGTGACCCCATTTTTGGGTACTTCTCTGGTACTTGTGCTTCTTACTCATTGCTTTGCCTAAAATAGAACAAATGTGTTAAATGCCTGCATCCTTGCTGATAAGTATTTGATCTCTGAATCTTATAATGTCTTTGAGGTGGGAAGAGGAGCAAGGAGAAAATAAGTGTCTGTTTTATTTCTTTGTATGCTCCATCCTTTGCCTCCTCTTCTGAACATTGTTTCTTAGTAATTTTTTTTGCATTTGTGTCAAGAACAAGACACATAACAGGTAATAAACAATTTAGTGACTGGATGATATTAGAAAGCATATTTGAATTTTATATTCAAATACACCTTTTGGAAAGTAAGTGAATTTGGCTTCAGTGTATACATCAAAGGGACAAATTACACTTGCTATTAGTTTGTTTCACAGAACAGTGATGAAGAGATTTCTGTGTATTTCTTGGAAAACTGTAATATAACTAGTCTTTTGAGACAAGAGTCCAATCAAAATAAATGAGGTTTACATAGCCACTTAGGGAAGATGATGTTTTAATTATAGAAGTGACATGACTTACCTTGAGTCTATGTACATACGTGTGTTTTACAGGCCATGTTGACAAATATGTATTTTACAGGACAGGTTAGCAAAACTGCCTTGTTCTTTTCACAGGATTCTTTCTCTCTGAACTGTTTTGTGCTGTGCAGGTGGTGCTCAGTAAAAACAAATATGTAAGAGTCCATGCCAAGAACAGATTGAGCCTGTGCATGGAGGAAGCAGGCAGGGCTGCTCAGCAGGGACCTCTGCTTTGAGCTTCTCCTGTCCCTTCTGAGTAACTCCACTGCTTGCCTCTTCTGTCCCTCCTAACTTTCCCAGCTGGCAGCACTGATAATTGGTATGTGTTTTCACTCTTCCACTGTACTGGAGAGTAGTTAAAAGGACGGATGCAAATTGACTGGTTTTGTGTTTTTCATTGGTTTCATTTTATTGGTGGCTGGCAAAACTGAAGAAAATCAGAGGCCAAGATATCCCCCTGCAGATTTGAGAAGTGTGTGCTTAATAGATTTATGGTCCTTTTACGTTTGGAAAGTTGTCCTAGAGAGGAAACTATTATTTCTAAAATGAACCTTAAGTTCTGCAGAAAATGATACTTTAGACCTTGCGTTCACCAGGGAAAAAAAATAGTACCTGATGTTGGAGAGAAGGCAGGTGGGTTTTCAGTCCTCCGAGGTGATGCTGTGAGAAATCCCATGTATCCTTCTCAAATTGAAGATTAAGTTTTATGACCTGAGTAAATTTACAGTCTTGCAGCAAATGGTGAAGAGTAGATTCAGTAAATGCCAAGACTGTGTGGGTACTTGGCCTTTCTTTTTTGATTTTATACATTACAAGAAAAATAATGTTTTCTAATATTGCTTTAGGCCTATAATGCAGGGGTTACAAGAGGAGCATAACCACAAAAAGTTATTGAAGAATATCTAGGAAAAGATCAGATATACTTTGGGTGTATTGGGTGTAGGCTTTTCTTTCTTTCTTCTCTCTCATCTTTTGTCATCCCATTTTTGTCTGTCATATATAACTATCTAAAAATATGTTCCTATTCTTGGTGTGCATTAAGATCCTGTATAGCAGAATAAAAACCTGACTAAATATCAGAACCCTGTGTACGTGTGAGTCGCTGTGTTTTTACTGGAGTTGCTTTAGACTCACTTGCAGGAACTCTGAAACTTCTGCTTTCTGTAAAGCTGGGGTTTTTTGTTTGTTGGTTTGTTTGGTTTTGTTTTGTTTTTGTTTTGTTTTTTTTTTTTTTAAAAAAAGGTTTTAGCCCAGAGGATAAAATTAGTTATTGTTAAGAAACCTGGTTGTAAGGCTGTTGTTTATAAGAATGTGGAAAGATGCATGCTGTGTGTAGTGTTCTGATTAGTGGAGAAAAACATGTTTTCACTTGAAAACTATTTTTTATACATGGACCCGATCTTCTGTATTGCACTTCCAGCCATAGGCAGGAATGACTGTGTCCCAAATCCTTCCACATAATACCTTTATGTGTCCTCAAGATTTTTCTAAATAGTTGCTGAGAGAAAGGACAAAACACTTTGGCACTTGTTAATCCTGTAGTAATAAAATGCTGCAAATGATAGCTTTTTAAAATTACATTTTGTTGTTGTTGTTGGGTACTTTTTACTCTCTCAGATGCAAAATTTCACCAGGTTATTTGGCATTTTCAGTAGCATTTCTGAAAAAGGGAGGTGCAAAGTCTTAAATAATAGTTTGGTAAAAGGCATGGAAAGGAGCAGAGGACTAGTAGAGAAGCAGTATCGGCAGTGCTAGCGCTGATTGTACAAGGAATGATCATCCACTTCCTGCGTGTCAATAAAAATGCAGGAAAGCACCTTTCTTGACACGGGGGTTGCTGAAACATCAGTGCTGTCTTTTTTTGTAATACTCCTGTGGATGTTATTGCACAAAGTGGTATCTGTCAGAGCTTGAAATATTCTTGCACAGTTCCCTTTGAACAGGTAGCACAGGACAAGTTCTAGCACATAGCTGCTTGACATGGGGCCGCCTACCACAGGGAAGGAATGCCTTGCTTACATCTGAGTTGATGTGCTAAGAACTGTGCCAGTAATTTTGCCGATTACGTACTGGGCTGTAAATAATTACTGAACTTCCATTTTGAATCATGGCTTTTTTCTTTTTTTTCTTTTTTTTCTCCCCCGTTAAAGGAAGACAATAGCAGTGGGAAATACTGAGGATGCTATAACAGTTTGTGATTAGCCTGGAGGTATTTTTACAGTGAATCTAACATAAATCCGTGCATTTTTATTTCTACGCTTTGTTTTTGGAATGCAATACTTGCTCTCCCTGTGTTGCTTTCAGTAGTACTGTTCATCTAGTAATGCACGTGGTGTGGAGTACGTCAAATTACAATTGAAAACAAATATTGTGAACGGCTTACCTAAACGATGCAATAGGAATACTAAGACTTAATATTTTCCTTAAAGAGATGCCTTTTCTTTGTTATTTTCATACACTTTGACAAGAGATTGTAGCTGATATTTGAACAGTGCTTGAAAAAGTGTAGTCTTGTTTTCGCGCACTTGCTGGAGTTCTTTATCTACGCTGTTAACATCTTGTTTTGGAAATTGAGATATTCAAACACTGGAATGTGATATACTGTGAAAATCCCAGTTGTGCTGAAAAAGGCAGAATGAATTGGGCGATAGGGCCCCTTGAAAGGATGTGAATTCACTCTTGTCCCATAATTTTTCCTGCGGTTGAAGTCAGTGTAAGTGCTTATTGGAGCAAGCAACATACAACAGTGTATTTGTATGCAGTTGCCTTGAGGGGTTTTTCTCGTCTTTTTTCCTTAAGATTCCGTGTCTTGGGGCAACTTTCTCTGTTTAGCTGCAGGTGAAATGAGCCTTGCAAATATATTTGTCAGCTTAGGCAGAGGGGTATGTTTGCCCTTATTGCTACATTAATATTGTTAGTTACACTATATTTGCTCATGGAAAAATAAGTGAATAATGGAAGCCTGAAGTGTTGTGCTGGATAGAGGTGTTATGGTTGCTCGGTCAGTCTTCCATTTGCTCTCCCTTCTGGGGGAGGAAACTGTATTGCTGGGGGGCTCCCTTTGAAACCCTGTTTGCGTTCAGGAACGCCACCACTAGCCGTTAGCTCTCCCCTTGGTTTACATGACTTTTAGTGAAATTTGTCTAAGGTCATGCTATTCATGTACTTTTTGCCCTTATGGCTGCAGTTTCCAACTGGAGGCACAGTAGGCTTCCCATTCGGTGGGGAGGGCTGCCTTCACAGGCAGTGGGAGAGGCTACCAGCCCTTCCTGCAACGACCTGTCCTTTCGCAGAGTTATTTAGTGGAAAACTGCAGTGGTTATGAGCTGATCTGTCTCAAAGGTCTCCCTTGTGCTTGTGAGACAGTTGAGGTAAACGTCGTGACAGTAGGTCTGCGGAAAAATCTGGACCTGTATTACGAAAAATACATCTTGATGCAGCAGTCATTTGGATGGAGGAATGTTTTGATAACTATTGAGAAAAGAGTTACCATGTGAAAATAAGTGTGCAAATGCAAATCTTAAAAAAAAAAAAAAAAAAAAGTTGATAATCTTTCTCCTGAACAAAGCTGGTGACGGTATGTGACTGGCCACTGCGGATTGGTGTCTTCACCTGGACTTGACTCCTTGTCGTACCTTTGGACACCCTACAGTACCACTAATTTAGAATATGATACTTCCTGAAACCATACTGCATATTGAAGCAGTGGCTTCTTTTTTTCCGGTATAGAATAAAATGACAGAATGTCTCAGAAATTTCAAGGTAGCAGAAGTAAGTGGACTAATCCGTGCTATGGGTTTGGAGGACTTTGGAGCTGTGATGCTTGAATTGCTCCACTGGCCAGAAAATACACCTAGACAGGCTTTTTCTGACCTAAAGAAAGGAAAGTATGGCTCACACTCTTGAGGCTGCTGAGACCCAGAAGATGATGACCAAGGGACGTTCCCAAGTCTCAGAACTTCC
This sequence comes from Ciconia boyciana, assembly GCF_034638445.1. NCBI lineage: Eukaryota > Metazoa > Chordata > Aves > Ciconiiformes > Ciconiidae > Ciconia > Ciconia boyciana. The sequence goes on along the minus strand of NC_132936.1, from coordinate 69,812,364 downwards.
CATGAGACGGAAGAAAACCCACCTTTTCCATTTAGTGCAAGAAACCTAGCACCTCCCTCTTCCTTCTCCTGCCCCCAGCCACATTTGGCTGTCCTGTCAATCGGCTTTGGTGGAAGAATTCACATTAGTAAGGTAGGGTTTTGATGCTAGTTGCCAGGAGGCAGCAGCTTTTTAAAAGCCTCTTTATCCAATTGATGTGCTCAAAAAGCTTTCCTTCCCGATAAGCAGGGCAGAAACAAAGATCCTGGAAGTGACCTGCTGGTAGGGTGAATAATTCAGTGTAGAAAGCTATTGGGGTTTTGGAGAAGCTGGTTATTGTCTGCGAAGGGAAGGGAATGTGTTCTTTGGCTGGGCTCCTTCCAGTAGCCAGAGAAATTATTTGCTGGGGGGGCACTTTGGCTTGGGCGGGTGGAAGGGCTCTGAGCTGGGGCAGTGGGGGTGGAGGGTAAGATTACAGGAACACGTAAGCACACGTTGAAATCTAAATCATGGTTTTGAGAACAAAAGTGATCAAGATACCCAAACATGACAGGAGGGAAGGAAAAAACCAACCCTGTTTAATTGCCTATGCTCTAATGCTGGCAGCCAGGGTAATAAACAAGAGGAGCTGAAATTTTTCATTTATGATTATAAATTTCATCTACTTGGTATTACTTGAAATCTAGTGGGAAGGTTCACAGGATTGGAATGTTAAAATAAACGGTTATAACCTATTTAGAGAGAATTGAATGGGTAGAAGGGGCGGGAAAGTGGTACTCTATATCAAGAACGGTATTATGTATTTCTGAATCACTGAGTGTTCAAAAGCAAATGATCTTAAATGCTTCGGAGTTACCGTCCTGGCAGAGAAGGCAGGAGATGAGGGTACTAGCTAGTACCTGCTAGATACCACTGAAATAAAGTAGAAACAGAATGACTAGTCCTTTAAGAATGTTACTTGCATTGGGGAGGGTAGGGGGAGCAGGGACTGAACACTTTCTGCTGCCAGTATTGAAACCCTTATGAGTTTCTGTTAAAAACTGTGTGTGTAAATGCAGGTGACAATTTGTCTGGAAAAGAATTGTATCTGACACCGAGGAATTCAAAGGCAGACGAAGAAGAACTGGTCACAGAAATAAATTAGTGTTTTAGTTGTAAGGATTGATTTAACTATGTTGTATGCAGAAAGAATTGAACTCAAATAAGCAACAACGTAAAATCTATGACCATGGATGCGTATAGATTGTTAGATATATTGTGTACACATACAAACATGTGTCTTTTACTTTCAGAGGGACAGCAACACAAAGATGGGAATGGTCATAAGCTAAATGGGTTGGGAGGAATTTTTTTTCTATAGATGATGCTTGGGAATGGCTTAAAGGTTTTTTACTAAATGAATAATTGAGGAAAAACTTAATTCTCTCCTGCTGTTTCTGTCTTCAGCATCTGTCAGAATTTTAGAACTAGAAGCTTCACTTCTTGAAGCTATTTCTTGTTTTGTTTAATAAGGATATTTTGAATGTGGATTGAGTTTATTTTAAAGTGGTTTCTTTAACGAAGACCCGTTTTAAAAGGAGTCAAATTCCTTCAACTATAAATGAGCACTAATTGTGAATTAAAAAAACGATCTGGTAAGAAAGAAATGTTCTGTTTACCATTTTTCTAATGTAATAAACATGTTAAATTTAAGAACTGAATAAATATTTGTTTAAGTACATAATTGCTTAAATAAGTGTGTGTGGACATTTAAATGTGTTTTTCTGGTTAGCAAAAAGACTTGGCAAACATAGTGCGAAAGCTAGAGCTAATAATAAGACAAAACAGAATAGTTACCAATAAGTGAGACTAAACCTTTCTTTAAAATAATAACAAAAAAATAACTAATGCAACACAAGATTAAAATATATTACTTATACTAGATTTTCCTGCTTGCCGATTTAAATGAAGATAAGACCAGACTAATATACAATACTTTGATTTGAATAAATCCACTGTGATTTAGGAACTAAAATGCAGGTCTCAATTACGGGATATCGCTTTCTTCTGGAAAAGCAGTGACAGAGAAAGCTTTGAAGGTCATGGTAGATAATCAGTTGAGTGCAAGTTCCTTGTGCAGTCCTGCAGTTTAAAAGCATGAATATGATATTTGGCTGAGTAAAAGAAAGTGATACTGGAAAACTGAATCTAGTTTTTGGTCCCTCAAAATGGCTAGTGGAGATGGAGCTCAGATAAAAGAATTAGAGTGGCTGCAGTGAACTAGAGAGTGTGGTCGATCGTAAGAATTCCCAAGAACTGAATAACCTTTTAGGTTAAAAGGAGGTGATTCAGGTCTCTTGGCCTGAATCTGTGTATAACTGAATATGGGGAACAGAAATTTTAAAGAATTTTTCAATCCAGCTACAGGTATATAGAATGGGCTGTACTTTCACAGACAAGGAAAGCACATTGACTGGAGAACTGTGGCCACGTGCAGATACCATGTAAGGCTTGCTGTCTCCTTCAGATGTTGCAGAGTATCTTCAAACAATCAAAATAACCCCAAAAGGTCTGTAAAATTAACTTGGTCTTTAAAGTATTGAGTGACATGAATGCGCAATCACTTTCCTTCTGCGTTATTGCAATCAGAGTATTTGTTTTTCTTTCTCTAGCGAATCTCATGTTCCAACAATGTGGTCAATTTATTAAACCTGTAGCACATTGTTATGCCTTCAGAAACTAGGAGCTTTAATTACTAAAAATAATGTAATGTGGTTCTTAATTTTGCAAAAGTGAGTGCTTTTTGTGGAGATGGATTCTCTATGCCTGAGATGTTTGCCATCAGGCAGGTAATTTAAAATGCATGTAGAAGATATGAAAACGCCTTCTGGAGATGGAAGGCGTTCTTACTTCTAAAACACCCCAGGTAAACTGTGAGAGTTCAGAAGACACAGAAATGCTATTTTGCGTCTCACTTGGAATCACGAGCAGGATAATACCTGCATCCTCCAGGAAAAACTTACTTTTGAGACAGCAGCAAGCTGGCAGGCCAGTCTGTGGGCTGCCATGGTCTCTGCAATGTGGGCAAGTGTGACTGCGAGAAGCACTAACTCATAGGGAGGATTTCTGAACAGGAGACTCAGTGAATGGGGTACACACAGGTTTTTCTCCTGAATTTGACTTGGTCCAGTTCTGTAAAGCCCATTTAAACTGTGAAGCTCTTATTTTTTTGATCTGTTCTTTTTTTCTTTCCCAAACGTGTCCCACTGAAGATTATTGAGGGTTTCTCCAAGGAAGGAGGTCAGGTGTGGACTTGTAGGTTCTACTGTATTTGCATGAGGCACTTGGAGAATGATTTTTGCATTTTCTTTGTTGGTTAGCCATCCATCCTGATTCTCACTGCTTGTTTTGAAATAAAAAATGTACAAATAAAGAAAAGCTTACGTTACCAAATTTCCATGTGAGAATGCATGCAAGTGTACGCCTACACTCCTCTGTATCTGTTCTTCTCTGTCTTGCTGTGCTTTGGGAGTAGGGGTCTTAATACTGTTTGATTAACAGTTTACTGTCCAAAATTGACCACAAGGAAGCAAGTTAAACAAATTCATAAAACTGTACAGTAGATTAAACTGTGACTTAATCATATCAATTTAGTCTGGCTCTATTAATAGCTAATAAATGGCTTTATATTTTTTTAATGCCTGGGAGCTATGTTACAATATACTCAAGTTATTATTTCAGATAATAACCTCTAGTTCTTCTAGACAATGAATAGACAGTTATTACTAGTTTTTATATAAAATATAATTCTTCACTGTAGAACTTTTTGGGGTATTTTGTAGAATAAATTAAACTTAATACACGATTTATTACAATTTTATATGTAAGGTTTGCTTTTTATAGTTCAGTTTTCTTTCAAATTTCTGTAAACCTAATAAAAATGTAACTGTAGTTATATGTTTATGATAATTTCATTTGTGTGTGCTTTTAGTAATGCATGTATACTACATACTAATGAGCAAATGAGATAACACATTAGAGTTAGAATATAGAAAGAATCCTGGTAATTAGGATGCTTGGGTACAAATTTTGACTCTGCTGCTGAACTGTTATGCTAATTTATTATAAAATGCATGATACTTGCAAATAAATGGTAAAATACCTACCTGGTGCTGCATATTCAGTAGCACTTTATCCAAATAATGTTTGTTGAGCAGAAATCATGTTCTTGCAAAACATGGAAGCGAAATCCAAGTTTTAAATGTGCTGGAGTTCTAGCACGCTTTGAACAAATGTGCTCTTACATATCAGGTGGAACACTGGTGCTGTAGATACAGCAATTAATTGCTTTTATCTCAGCACTTAATTTGATCACCCCCCCCCTTGAAATCTTTTCAGTCTCAGTTGACGTCAGGTCAAAATGTGCCTTGCTGCCATCATAAGAAACTGTCCCCCTCCAGCACCAGGGTTCTAGATTTGATTTCAGCGTAGCAGGAGTTTGCTGTATTGCATGTGAGTTCACGCTTAAGACAGTAGCGTCATAGGAGAAGGTCTGGAGATGAGCTGGTGAGGCCTTTAAAAATGAGGGTGAGCAGGGGAAGCAGAAAGCAAGAGAGTTGTACACAGGGGATTATATGGCCAATGCAGAGAGTCAAGTAGATGTCTGCAGGAGCGTGGGATAGTGGGGTAACAAAACTGATGTGACTGCACCGAGAGAGGAGTGTTGCAGTGACTGTGACATGAACTGACGAGGGCATGGATGGGATATGTAGCTATGCAGGCAGAGGAAATTGTTAATTTTTAGGTGCTGTTGCTCTGGATGAAGCATCCAGGCTTTGGAATAATTAACATCAGGATTATTGAAGTAGGAGTGCTCACTGGTTTATTTAGGCACAGTTAGTTTTACGTTCTCTTTCACGATTTACTGACATAGGATGTTATTGTAACCCTGGAAGATTGTTATACTGGAGTGGGAGTGTATGTGTGTAGCTTGTTAGAATAGTATGTGTAAAAGCAGTTTTAGAAGTTTTATTAAGGTAAGGGGGCAAACAAGTTTGTTTTTCTGTAAAAACACAGCAACTTAAGCATAAAATTTGTAGCAGTTTCCATTTACTGGTCAGTGGTAGGTTGTCATTTACTCACCTTTTAGAACAGGTGGCAGTTCTGAAAAGATGACCAGCAGAAAAACATCTTGGCCTACTGTATAGATGAGGAGAATTGGGAAGGGTGTGTGTGGGCATCCCCTTCCACCAGCCGTACTGGTGATTAGTAGATCCTTAGAACAATTCACCGTGTATTTCTGTCCTTTTCTCTTAATCTAGTCCCAGTTTTGTTAAATTTTGTCTTTGACATATACACAAACATATATATACACACACATACACATTGCATGTATGTGGTGGTGTTTATATCTCTGTATCCAGAAACATCCTGACAGCATGGATTCCTGGGCAGTGGTAGGCACCACTCTTAGTAACGGTACTGGCTGCTCTTGGCTCTGTCAGCCGTAGTGATGCTTTAAATCTGGGATTTGCTATGACAATTAAACACAGACCATGTATAGCTCACAAATCCACCTCTGCCATGACCACAGATATTGATTTATTTGATTGGACAGTTGGAAAACTATTCAGAATTATCTGTGGAGCAAGCAGCCTTTTGAAACCTGTCTTTATTAATATTAAAATAATTTATTGCTTCTTATTGTCACAATAATTTGGAGTTTGAGGGTGCATCTGACATTGCATAAATCTCTATGTAATGGTGGGTGTTTGAACAAATTTTATGCAGTCTACTTATTCACTTAAAATTTTCAAAACAAGTATTCAAAAGCTGCTTCATTTGAAAGGACAGAGTTTTCACAGCTTACTGGGCTGGAGATTTAATACCAATGAACTTCAAAGCTTTTGCCAGGACAAGTGCATGCATCTTTGTATTGCTCCACAATTTGGTGGTTTAGCTTAGAAATAAATTGTAAATGTCAGATCTGAAGAAGGGCTTGTGTGACTGCAAATTTGTGTGTGTGGTGTTTTTTTTTTTCCCCAGCTACATCGGTTAGCCTAGTAAGACATTCTCTCCCCCTACACACGCTTTGCTTTATTTATTCCATGTGTGCTGTTATTTGTTTATTTATGTACTTATTTTTAAGTATCGTTTGTATTCCGGTCTAAATGTGCTTGAAAATTACCATCTGCTCTCCTGCTATTTAGATAGGGCATGCTACAACTGAGGTGAAGAGCTGTCACATCAAATATTTTCGTTCTAGCTTTCGCACCTTTGATATCGAGTTACATAATTGCAGTGCAGGACCATTTCCAGGGATTCCTTATTTTCTTTTTAACCCTCCCGTTCCTCCCCCCAGTCTTTACTGGATTTTGCTGCATTTTGAGAGTGCTTCCAGTGTGGATGCAAGTTTGTGGGTGCTAGGAGGTGAGGGTTCAGCCCCCCAAGGAGGGCCTCTCCTTTTGGTTAAATGATAAAATTTAGTAGAATAAGCAGGAATAGAAAATCAGAGTGTGCCTATTTATGGTGCAAAATGTTTATATACAGATAAAACATTGTAGGGATGGGGTGGTTTGGGGTTTGGTTGGTTGCTTTTTCTTCCCTTTTTTTTTTTCCATTTTCCACAATTCTTGTCTTTTCTCAAACAAAGTAAAATGTAAATGGGGTTTGGTTGGTTGGGTTTTTTTTCTTTTTGTTTCTTTGGTTTTTTTTTTCCATTTTCCACAATTCTTGTCTTTTCTCAAACAAAGTAAAATGTAAATGGGTCGATGACGTGCAGAATATATTTCCTGTAAAGCTGAGGTTTAATCTACTAGTATTTTGGTGGGGGTGGTTGTTGTTGTTTTTTTTCCTTGGGTTTGGTTAGTCTTTTAAGTTCAAGGAGTAGGGGAGGTGGAAACTACTCTAAAAATTAGCTGATTATAAAAATGAACAGATCATCTGTATTCACGTTGACAGTCACTTTGGGTTGAATGGGAATAAACTGACAGAAGATGGTGTTTGGAAATGAAACATGATGGGAAAGCAGTTAGTGCAAACTGCCCAATAATTTCTCATAGTCAGGAAAAGAGTGCCATTCCAGAGCAGGGGTTGTGCCAATAAAATAGCTGTAAGATAAATTAATGGTCTTACAGTACCAGGCAGTAAATTTGGTGCATGTCATCCCTCCCTGCTGGTTAATTCGGTAATGGGGTGGGTACTGGCACAGGCACCGAATTCCAGGCATTTGTATCTCCTGCGAGGTGGAGTTCATTATCTGACTTGTTTTGACCTGCTGGGGCTCTGATGGGACAAACCGCTCTTGGCCGCCTCCCGGGTGAGACCCCTTGTCCTCTCCATGGGGTGGCGGGCAGTTCCCCTGCATGCTTCCCAAGCCATCTCCTTTGCTTTTCCAGAGTGACAGTGGTGTTCTGTATGATGTGGGTTTTTTTTCTTTTGCCGCTGAAGTAGCGGATGCAATAAATGCAATTAGTTACTTTTACATGATGGTTTGTGCATTCTTGTGGCTTACATTGGAGGGATCTTTGCTTTCATGGGCGACTGGGTGCATCTTTTCTAGCACCATTGGAGGCTTTGGTGGCAGGTTAGTGCTGCCAGAGCTTCTTGTGCTTATGTGGTGCGGATGACCCTCTGCTCCATCCATTAATGCACCCCTTGACTCGCCTGAGCTTGAGGAGTGGGATGGAGGGGCCAGGCAGTGGGGCAGAGCTGAGATCATGAAGCTCAACCAAACCATATGATGTGGATAAAACATTTCCTCCCAGTCAACCCCCCCCTTTTTTTTTCCCCATTTAACCTTCTGGAAAAACCATGCACCAGAGATGTTTCAGCTGAAGTTGCACTCTCTGTTAGTCATAATGGTAACATGTCGTATCAAACCCTGGTGTGGTAGCTGTGACCTCAGGCCTGGAAAGGATGCATGTGTCTCAGATGGTATCATCCGTATGTATGTATGCGTGCGTCTGCCATGCACATGCCTTCTTTTACAGCAGTAGATGAGACGCTTTCCCTGTCCGTAAAAGCTGCTCTCTGGCTCCAGAGCACTGGACCACGGGTGCGGTTGTAAATTCACAGAGGGTTTGTTCTGGTTTGATCCTATTTTCTGAGCCACGCCAGGAAGTTTTGTTCCTTCTCAGAGGTGCCACTTCATTATTTCAGCTTGAGTTTTGTTTCTTCTGTTGGTCAGCTGAAGCATTTTGGGGGATGGTGGAAAGCTGGTAACATACCCTTTTGCTCTGAGGTTACTGTTTCAGTACCACATACGGTTGTGTTGAAGGCATTGCCAAAATCCCTTCCAAAAGTGGTTATGTATTTGCAGTATCACCTTGAGATTGTTCTTTCACAGGAAACCAAAAATATTATTCAGCCTCTCTCAGTTGATTAATTATTTCTTTTTCTGCAAGAGGAATAGAGCATGGGAAAAATACATGCCCAGCCACTAAGAGCTGGGAACTGCACAGCAGAGCTAGGTTTATGTTTTCTTAAAACTAATCCTTCTCCTCTTAGCAAGGACTCATGTACTTGTGGTAATTGAATGGGCTGCAGGGTACATCGGGAATTGTAGTTTTGCAGTGTTTTGTGCTCTGAAGATTAATAATCTTGCAACCCTCGGAGGGAGATAAAGAGAAGATGTTCTCTGACAAATTGTTATCTTGTATTTCAGAAATGTGCTTTGAGCACCGAGCATACCTTCAGTTCATCCCTTCAGTTTTTACCTTGATATCCTTAGTAATGGCAATATTTTAAACATCTAAGCTTGTCTTTCTCCTTCATCCCTCCTTGTTTTCTGCGACTGTTTTGGGTTGTTTTGGCGATGTTTCACTTATGAGACAGTAGCATCTTTCAGAAAACTGTTCTTGAAATACAAAATTTTAGGAAAAAATATTAAAAATGTTGTTATTTGGTTTTGTAACCATCTATACATGCAAGGCTCAAATTGAACAAATAAGATATCAGCCTTTTATGTCTGAAGAGTGCTGGCATTATCCTAGTAACAGGGTTTTAAAGAATCATTTATATAGTCTCTAACTTTCAGACAATTTTTGGCTTTCCTCTGCCAGTGGTTTCAGCAGGCTTTTGTTATAAATTTGTTGGGTTTGTTAAATACTGGTTTTGGTTTATCCATTGGAGTAAGTTGTTACCAAAGAGCTTAAGTAGGCTGAGCACCCGAATCCATTTCGTAGTAAGAAGGTGACGGTCTTTCTTCCTCATCCATTACCCTCTGCATTTATGCCGGGGAGCTGCAGAGGTTTTCATGGCTTACAGAAAACCTACAAATTCTTTATTGTTTCTATGCTTTTAACACATACTTAAAAGTGGCTAAGAATACATACAAGTACTTGGAAAAATGTAACTTTAGACTGGTTGGCTGAACCAAAAACTCTTGCTGCCTTATTTATTTTTCTTAACACCTTTCACATCCCTGAAGGCACGTTATGACTTTGAAAACTGGATTATATATGTGCATTGACTACCCAAGTGCTTCAAAAACTATGGAGTGCTAGACACGTTACAACATATTTGGAAGAAAGGAAATGGGAAAGATATTTAGCAAACTGAATCGGTGGGAGAAGATAAACAGGCAAAATGTAGTTCTGTATAGGGAGAGTTTGTTCCAAAGTGCTGAGAGTAAGTGGTGGGCTTCATTGCTCTGACATAGACTTGAATGAAAGGTTTAATATGCTGTCTCTACTGAGGTGATAATATCTGTCAGCTTCACCAATGTATTTTATATATCGTTATGAATTACTCTACGTTTTCAGATGAAGGACTAATTACTAACAAAATTCAGTGAGGATTTCTGTGTTAAGTATAAATGTATTTAATGTGTCTTGGATGTTGGAGTGATTCTGAGATTTTTCTTATGCTTTTTATGCTTTGCGTGATGCAAAATACAGCGTGCATCAATCACATCGCTGTTACATGGTGTTTTGCTGGTGTTACAAATCTGAGTCAGAATCAGGGGGATATGGGAAACAGTTTCCTTAATTTTGGACAGTTTTCTGTTCCTTGTGGCACACTGATTCAGTTTGGATCTCCTGCTTTCCCTGTGAATCAGTACAGTGCCTTGCTAATTTTAGTGAAGCTTAGCAGTGTTTCACTGAATGGGTGGGAGACTTTCCTTTTTTTGTGGGGAAGGAGGGGGGAGGAGGTTTAGTTTTCTGCTGGTTTAGTGCACTGAAATGGCTCAGCTGAGGGCCAGGCTGGTGCTGGGGCTGTGCAAAAAAAAAAAAAAAAAGTGGGGAGCATGTGCCGGGAGGATGGAGAGGAGGGTGAATCTGGCACTTGGCACTTAGGTTGGCTTGCTTTGCTGCATTGCCACAGTCAGGACAATTTGAAAATAAGCAGTAATTTGCTAGTTAAGGCTCATGTCCTTGAATAAGGCATCTCGGTGGCTGCGACTGGGTCTGCCAAAGCTGTGTGGCGATGCTTTGTGCTCTTCTGCGCAGCGGTTCCATTCTGGACCTAATAAATGTTTAAAAGAAATTGATAAGTTTCCATTATCATCTTCTGGTTTTATAGAACAGCATTTTGTCAAGATGCTTTGTCTGACTTCTCAAACCAGATGTATTCAGAAGGACAACGACTGACTGATAACTATTATAAAATACATTAGCACAGGATTTTTCTTCTACGATCCCATTTGTGAGAGGTAATGAGGTCACTGCACAAGAAGTTTTGGCTTTAATTTGGCGTGTTTTGGCAGCCTGTTAGAAAAAAGCATTGTTTAGGTAGGCACTCCTAATAGAGAGGCTAGTAAATCTTTTTTTGTAAAGAAAATGTGCTGTCAGTGCGCTCTTACCTTGTGAAGTTAGTCTCTGTGCAGGAGATCCACTCACCAAAATGCTGTCTGCTCCATCCTGCTATTTGAAATGGTTTTTTTTCTCCTTAGTTCTGGTAGAGAGAAGAACCTGTACAACACTGATCACAAAGATAAAGAACAAGAGTAAAAACCCTAGCAGTTGGCCCTCTCACTGCTGTCTTTGTAGACGTGTAGTGGCTTTTGTACATGGAAAAGAAAACTTGCAGAAGTCACTCTAATGACAGAGATCTGCTACCAGCGTATGATTGCTCCTCTGTGTAAACAGCAATAGGCAAACACGGAATCATTTCATTAAATTCATGTATCTATTAATTTTCTTATAATATGTTACATGCACTAGAATCTGAGCTCCTTAAGACTGTTTGGAAAGCTTAATTTTTCTCCTTCACATTTCCTAAATAACTCTTAATCTAAACATCAGGCAGACTGTTATTCGACATGAATTTGTTGTCATATTCCAGATCTGCCTTGGATTGTGGCAGAATTTATTTCATAAAATCTCTTCCTACTTCTCATTTCTCTTTCTTTTTAAATGGCAACACATCAAATGTTGTCCAAAATCTGACTCACTGATGAAGTAAGTCTTCAAAAAAGACAGATGGAGAAAGCAAATGTTGTTAAAAATTTTGTCTGAAGTATTGTAGCTGTGCTAATAGTCACTTTTTTATCATAATTGGTGTGCAGGGTTTGATTGGTTTAAAATTTATTTTTTTGTTCTTCCCTGTTTCTTAGGGGAGAGGTAGCATATAGTTGTACAGTGCTGTTGTTTTGGCTATACTATAACCAATATGTTCTCGTGGAGTTTCTCAGTTAAGCAATATGAAATGAGAGATTCTGTCTTGCACAGAATAGATTAAAAAAACATTTTCAAAGAGATTCTCTACTAGAATTTTCACCTTTTTTTATTAGCCTATATAATTGTTTACTGAAATTTGTTGATATCTTTAAACACATGTAAAAATTCCTAAAGAAAGCTATCTCATAGATGTACAAATAGATGTACTATTAAATTCACAATATTGTTGGAAAAATATGATTGAGATTTAAAATGGGGGGGGGGGGAACTGGTAAGACTTGTTCTTGTTGCAATTTGTTTATTAGTTTCTTCAAACTCTGTACATATCTGTCTTATTCTATTGATTTTTAAAGGAAAGGCAGTAGGATTTTTCTTTTATCCATCCAGATAGTGTTTTCAATCAGGAATATTTCTCAACTGTGATGTCCTTTTCAATTATAAAATAGTATTTGCCTTTTATAGCTGAGTATTAAATAAATTTAAAAATAGGATCAGCATGACTGAAATAAGATCTTTTTGTCAAGATTTATGTGTGTGCATACAGAAATACTACATTTCTGAGTATGGCAAATAATATGTCAAATCCGAACCACAAAATAGGAATGTAGATGGATCCTTGCAATGCATATATTTTATTGTTACTTTCCTGGTGATTTTTCTTTCATGTAGATTGACATAAAGACAAATATGTACTTTCCTTTAGATATTAAACCCACTATCTCACCTGTGAGGGATTGTAAAATTATATCCCTTTAAAAGAGAATACATCAATCTGCAAAAAATTGCATCTTCAAGACAAAGTCTTTTTTATTTCTCTGTTCTGAAGTGTATTCAGAAACAAAGAGAAAGCTACAGAATTTAAGTAAGTCTGAAGATTGCATCAAATACTGGGAGTCCTCTAATTTTGCTATAAAGTCATGTAGTATATTGACATTTTTTCACACTCTTCTTTGGGCATACAGTAGAGAGGCATTTGTTTTGTGAGTATCTGTTCAACAAGTGTGTGTGTGTGGTTTTTTTTTTTAAAAGACCTACATCAAAGGATCTTACCACAAATTTAAAAGGATGTAAAGGTTACTATGGTACCATAAACAGTATAACAAATAATTTGTTGTAGAAGCAGCTTCTAAAATTGGGTCTTTGGGGTGGGGAGAAGTGTTTAATCTGTGGATATAGCTGGTAGTTCTTAGTGGTAATTAGTAGCTATTGAAGTAAGAGTTTAGGTAGAATATTAATTAAAATAATCCCATCCAGGCCTTGCAATAATAGGCACTGACTGCCATCTATCCATGTGTGTTTGTGTGTTTGTTTTTTTTTTTAATCAGGTCTATCAAACTATCATTAACTCTCTACCTAGATTGTATTTTCAGTGCAATTTTACATCCTAATACCTGAAACCTTCCTCCTTCTGGGTGAATGCCTAAGAATTATTTATTTTCCTATGGGACTTCAGTGTTTATCTCGTTGGCTCTGAAAGCAGAAATACAGGGTATTTTTCCAAGTATACCCTTAATCTAGAAACAGCTGTATAACTGAATATTGCAGTTCATGATAAATGAAAAAATATTTTTGAAGTACAGGCATCATTGCCTTGTTAATATGCTTCCCTCTGTCCACCGCCTCTCCAGTCGTCGTCTTTCTGTCACTCCATTAAGTACCACTCGGTCATCAGTTGAAAAAGCACTGAAGATGGAGTAAGTGCAGTCCTGACTTTTTTGTGTCTTTGTTCAGCTAGATGAAGGATGAGGACAGCTGTTCGTTTTACAACTGTTCACAATGGTGGAGCTCTTACCATTCCCATCCATTACGCAAATTGGGTCATGGAGTAGAGGGGGATGCAAGTGGTTGGATATTGTACTTAAAACTCGAAAAAGAAATCCTTCTCTTTTTTCAGTGTGTGCTGGTGAGTGTTAGACGAGCCATATTTATTTATTGTAATACCTGTTTGGTTGGGAGTTCAGACAATCTTCACACAGGGGCTTTGCTGCCCTGGGGTGGGAGAAGCAATAGCTTGTGGGCCTTCGTTCCCCTCGGAGCTCAGGGTTCGACTGAAATCTCGTCTTTGAAAACCCCTGAGCTGTGCAGCCCAAACATTAAGCATCAAGCTATGCTACTTTCTGACCCGGAAACGTTTTCACCAGTGCTATTCAAGTCTTTGGTGCCCTTGGTTTCAGAGTAATTTTGGAAAGAGAGGATACCAGTTGATTTAGTGGAATCATAACTCCATTTTCATTAACTTTGTGAGAATGATTTGTTCATTTTATTGATGTCTAGTTGCTTATGTTCTAGAGAAACAGAGTTAGAAAAGGTCTGTTAATGTTTTGGAGCTCTGTAGATGGGGACAGCATTTTTCCATGTTAAAATTATCTTAATGTCCAAAAAAGTCCTGTTCCACTCTGACTCAGTTCAGTGTGTATCTGCCTACAGGTTTATGGACACTACATTAAACAAACTATAATAAGATGTATAAATTTAACTCAGTATGTTTATCTTTGTGCTGCGTAAATCTGTTGTAAGTCCATATTAATTTTATCTATATTAAGTGCTTATTAATTTTGGGTATTTCCACACTTTACCTAAGTAGGATGGTATAGTGCAATGCATTAGTTTGTATACCTGTAAGCTGTTGGAAAATGCGACAACTGTAGTTTTCTGACAGGCAACGAAATTTTGTCATAAAGTATCTTTGAAATAAAATTTATTTCAAAAGTAAAAGGGGGGGGGAGTTGAAAAGTTCTGTTTCTTTTTTTTTTTTTCAAAATGTTTTTCAATTTTTTTTTTCTAGTTGTAAGTTATAACTTGTATGTTCTTGACAGTTATAGTCAAATCTAAATATTCAAACTTTGTAACTCTTCCAGTTTTCTGTTTTGATAGACTTTGATTTTTTTTTTTCCCCTGGATGTATGTGTAAAAATTGCTTTCATTCTGAGTTGAAAACTTCCCAAAACACTCTTAATAATTTCTGCCATGCTTTAGTACTGCACTTTATTTAAAAGTACTGCACTTTATTTAAAAAAAAAAAAAAAAAAACAAACCCAAAACAAACCACCCCAAACTAACCTTCAGGAGTTGTCACATCTCCATATCAGGCATTGAAATCTGCATCCATGTAATTAAAAATTTTAACTTGTAAGAAAAAAAGTGTTATTTACATTTCTTTTATTTTGATATGTCATTGACATCGATTTTATTTTTTTCCTCCCTTTGTCCTGCACTTTGCCAAGCTCTGCAGATCCTATTAATCTTCAGCCTTACTCTCCCTGTTTCTTAAGCTTTTTTGGAAGTTCCTGCGTTTTTGAATTGGGAGTTCTGTCTCGGTTTGCCAACTTCCCTTAGTGTGTTAGAGTGGGGAGAGATAATGGCAAGGGGAGAGATGCTCTGCCTACGGCTCGGAGGGTTTCTCTCCATTAGCTGTGCTGCCTTCTTTTTCCTTGTCTGAGGTAGGGCGGGCTTTGATGGATCTTTTAATATGAGTATCATCTTCCAACACAGAGCATGGGAATGGATTAGCCTAGAGGGTATGAGAGTCGTTCTCTAAGATAGTATTTTAAGGAGGACATCACTGACAGTTCTGCTTCATATCCACTTTTCTTGTGTTTTGCCAGCACTGTTCTGTGCATGTATTGGTAGCTTTGAAATAATTTTCTACGGTTAGATGTTAAAATAACTAAGGAATACATTTCATAGTCTTTGATTCATTTGCTCTTCATCTTATCCTTTCAGGTGGCATACTGCTTGCTTATATGAAGAACAATTAGGGAAATACTTAAATGGATTTATTTGGGGTTTTTCCTGAGTTAGAGGGGCTTTCTTTTGGTATTTTGGTGTGCATACTGCTGAAATAGGTTCTTAGTAATTAACTACAAAAAAGTAGGTGGGAGGATAGTAGTTTCATGTGTTCAATTGAAAGTCCTGCTGGAATGTGAAGTTCTCAGGCAAAACAAATTCAGAAATAAAAAGATACTGCTGGGATAAACCTTAGGGCAGAGCTTAATCTGTAATACAGTTTACTGGGATCTACCAGGTGAGGTGTGTGGAGATATTGAAAAGTAGTAAGAGGGGGCAGATAGTGTTGTGCTGGAATTTTTAAGGAAAAAATTAGTTTTGTTGTTATTCCTAACAATTCTTTGTTGTCCTAAAAAGTATTTATTTTTTTCAAGAAAAAGCAAACCAACTTTTTGCCAGTAAAGTACAAATTCAGCCACTTAATAAATTGTGTGTGATTAAATAACTCTTAATAAAAATTATTATGGATTGCTGCTCTTGTTGGGTAGTTATTTGTTGGTCGGAAAGAGGTTGTGGCTGACTTCTGAGTTGCAGTAATTAATCGGGACCCTCGACCTAAACAGCTATTTTGAATGGATGTCTAGTGATAATCTTCCCTCCTGGTCATTTCAGTTTATTGGTGGAGAATGTTGCAGATCCCAGTGAAGTCTCCCAAGTCTTCTGCATAGACACAATGATAGCAGTAGTACTGAAAGGGTAAAACAAATGAGAGCAGGGAAAATGCAGTACAAACAGAAGAGGATCCTGGTATTATAAAGTAAAGCTAAAGAGACCATGTCTAGAGAGAGATCTGCAGAGTGAAAATAGAGCATGGAAAGACTGAGAAGAAAAATTCCCTTAAAGTCAGTGGAAGGCACCATCTCTAGCACTTCCCTGAGTTGTTAGGAGCTGTGGGGAGGCTGCAGCCGACTCGGTGCAGGGTGAGGGGCAGGGGTGCCTACTCCTCCTCACCCAAGAAGTTGCCTGTACATGGGCAGGATCTGTTAGGCAGCCTGGGGTCAGCTCTTTCTCTGCTTTTGCTTTTGCAAACCCTGCTGTGCAAGGGCAGTGTTCGTTACACATGATGATGGTGAACTTCTTGACTTGTATCATTGACCAAAGCCTGAAAATGGCTAATGCAATTCCTCCATCAGCTCCCCAAAGTTCGAACCTTTCTTGTGGACAGGTGCGGTTGTGTGGCTCGTGCGCTGCTCCATTGCCTTGCACAGGGAGGGGACAGCTTGTGTGTTAGGCAGCATTTGGTAGTTTATGTGACTTGGGTTTGGTTTGTTCACAAAAGGGGATTTCAAAGGATGGTGAATTGCCAGTCGAAATCAGCCCCATGCTCTCTTGGTGCGTGCTCTTCTGCAGTTCTTTGGGGCTTTATTGGTTTTGTTGTTTTGTTTAGGTCCAGGTTGTTCAATATAATCTTTCCCCTTCAACAAGCCTGGCTGAAAGCACTTTTTTGTTAATATTACTGAGGTGTTTTACTGCAGCAGCAGCAGTGATTACAAGACTACTACGTTTTGGCTAACAAATGCAATAAATGTGATGAAAATCCCCCTGTGTTTTACATTTCACTGCATAACATGTTTATATAACATGTTAAACACTTCTTTCTGAAGAACAGCTTTCCACAAAGGTAAAATGTATTTTCCATGGTGCTTTTTAGAATTACTGTGGGAAACGGTAATTCCTGCTCACTTCTCTCTCCCCGCGTATCTAAGTCTACATTTCCCAGTGTTTTAAAGATACACTTTTTCTTATTTTCCCACCCCCCTTTGAAGTACAATTTTTCAGCATGTCTTTCAGTTTTATGAGACGAAGCTGCTATCTGGAGGACAGGGCTTTCCTGACGCTGGGGACCTGGCGGAGGCGCTGGGTGGGAACAGCCAGGTCCTTGCCGGAGCGCGCCGTTGCACAAGCACTAATTTGGCTTTTTGTATTCTTGTCCTGTCTGTTTGTGGTATTTAATGCTCTAACATCTCTCTGGTTGGGTGAACCCATATGTCATTCAAATGGGAACCTGTGCCTTGCCATTGGCCTGACAGCCGCTCAGCCATGGAGCACAATGATAAAATTATGAAAACTGTGTCTCTGCTCATTGGACCAGTGGAATTTACAAGCATTTCTCCTTGATGTGCCTAAACGCTGTGTTACTGTGCCTTGGCTCACACAGCAGATTTTTCTGGATTATAAGCCTTGTCAATAGTGTGAAAGCTCACTTGTGTCTTCCCCCCCGCCCCTCTTTTTTTTTTTTGTCCTCCTCCTTTATTTGTAGACGTGTTCTCCTCACAGACAAAATCAAAAGTCAGCTGCCTGAATGCTTTGATGGTTACAAAATAAATATTTTGTTTATATATTTAAAATAAAAGCAGAGATATTTTTACAATAAGCAATGTTTTGCTGCTGCTTGGTTCTGTCAATGTATTTAACAGTCAATATGAGAAATGCTATTTATATGCAGATTCTGTTTACTTCGGCATTATTTATAAAGCAATACTGTGTGATGGTAAAGCCATGTCTGTAAAGTCATGTTTTTGCTTCATGTCTCCCTTTTTGTGGTATGGTGCACATTACAGATACATAATTCAAACATAAATGTTATTTGACATAAAGGAATAAAACTATTTTCAGCTCACGAAAAAACCCCGTTAGTGTAAACTTGAAAAGCTCTTCCTCAGAATCACCACTGTCGAACTGATAGCGCATTTCTGCTGTAGTATAGCCTTACTTTTTTGTGTGTGGTTGAAATGTCATGGTAATAAACAATTCATCTTATAAAAGTTAGCGAAATATGCTTGCTAATACTTGGTAGTGAAACTAAACCCTGCAATCCTAATGTATTAGTAAGGTATAATTTTGCTGAAATAGCCTTGGCTTCTGTTCCTGTATATCTTGCTTGCTTTGTGTACCTTCTTACTGGTTGAGTTTAGAAATCCAAGACAAGCTTCTCAGTAATTAAAATTATCAAGGTTCTCCTTCACCCTTATATTATCAGAGAATTCGCTGCGCTTTCCGCATACGAAGGATGAATTTATTGTTCAAGCCTAGAAGCAGTGTTGAATGTCTATTGCAGTATATATACTGAAATATCAGAGAAAAATTAATTGCCAGGGTAATTATTGCTTGTTTCTCTGATAGTGAATTTGATAGTGCCTCTGTATGTAATTTTTTCCCTTCTTTATTAGCTGAATAAACTTAACAGTAGGAAAAATGTAAAGAAGGAATAGTTAGTGTAGTTGAAACCGGTTTTGCATGGTGGGTTTTTTTTTTAATAGAAGTAGTATAGTCTGTTCTTATTGTATTGGAACTCCTTTGCTTTTGGCAGAAGTAGAAAAAGACACCTGAGAATGGCTAGCAGGAAAAATTGGTTCCTGATTAGTCTTCCAATTAATCACAAATTTCTTGTATCATAGCTTGTATAGTACCTTTCCTGACTATCATCATCAGACAAAAAGATTGTGGAGATCCTTTTAATCTGACACATTACAGAGCTTTTTCTGGGCTTTCTGCTATCCTCTTTGGGCTTGCTGGTAATAGTGTAACAGTGGGGTTATCTTTCACATTCATGATCTATGAAAATTTTAAAACTGAAATCTTTATTTTCTGTTTGCCAGCAAAATTATGTGCTGCTTTGTGAAATGTAGACAAATCCATATTCCTTGCCCCAAGGATATTGCAGTATAAATCCCTCAGCTCATACGTTCATGTATGCATCACTAGCTACACTAGTAGCGTTGGTCCTGTTAAGCTCAGTGGCACTACTCTTATGATTAAAATTTAAAAATGCACAGCAGTTTGTAGAGTTGGAACCTGAATAACATGTAATGGAAATAAATAAGGATGTGGGTGGGAAAGATGTATAGAAAAGGTTGGAGGTTTTGCTGAGTTCGTAGGGCTTCTTTGGAAACGTATGCATTTCAACTGGGACTGACTTTATGGTTTTATTTATAATATAAACTTTAATAAATTATAAGACCTATATAGCAAGTACTTTGAATTCATGTATTTCATTAATCCAGCTGTAATGTGCTTTGTAGGGCTCTGCAAAGCCCTGCGCTACATTGTGTGCCTGCCCTGTTCATGCGCTGAATTTCTTTCCTACTCCTTTTATATTACTGCACTTGAGAGAGTTTTCACTTGCTAGTTGGAACAGAAGCTGAAGGGGATCTTTAGGAAAGCACAGTCAAGCAGACATAATAAATTTTGAAGGGCATAAAAACCTACCTCCCAATTGAGGGAGGTAAAGATTTACAATACATCATAGAAATACTTTTTTTTTTTGATAGAGCAAAAATCTTCTGACTTTGCAAAGCTTTTCTTACTGCAAAGTAGTGGAAGAGCTACTGGAAATGTAACAAGTTGTTTTCTTTTTGACTTGAAGATGAAATAAGATTATTTTCAGATCAGTTACAGGTAACAAAATAGAAGAGGCAATGCTTTTAAATAGGTGCTTGTCTAGGTTTTTTCTCTGATGCAGAGAATGGTTACATTGGATGCTAATTATTTGATTACATGCTTTTTCTTCTGGAGAGACAGAGGGATACACTGCACTGAATCAGCTTGTCTTTCCTCAAGGGAGCAGGTCCTTACTGAAGTGCTTTCCAGGAAGAAGAACAAACACTGGCAAAACAGACTAGCATTTAGTTAAAGATAGCACCCAGTAGTGTATGCCTTGTGTGCCTTAAGGTGTGAGGTTATAAAATTAGCTGGTTTTTAAGGGTCCTCATCTGACAGCTTCCTTTAAAAAAAAAAAAAAAAAAAAAAAAAAAAAAAAAAAAAAAAAAAAAACCAAAAACCAAAACTCAAAAAACCCACCACTAACCCAAAATGTAAAAAAAGTTTTCTAAACACTCTCAAATTTCCAGGCTAAACAGAACATATATCTTTAAGTTTGAAGACAGCTGCTTCTTTTAGATTGATAATTTAATGACATTCACCACATATCAGAGCTGTTGAGAGAATTGGATTATAAAGATTTGTAGATCGCTTTTAACAACATAGACTATTAATTTATTTTACCTTTCTAACATTCCTGTTACTTCGAAATGTTTCTTTTTAAAGAGCTGTTATATTTTATCATAAAGCCTTCCTGCTTTCACTGCAAAAGGGTATTTATTACTGCTTCTCTTCTAGGTGAAATGTGATGACATCATCTTTTCCCATCTATTTTAAATGTAGTAAAAGGGATAGGTTTTGCAAGCACACTGCCATATGTGAGAAGAGGAAAAAAACAGGTGGACATTGGAAGTGGTTTGTCATGGGGTCTTACCCAGTAGGGACTTCCCTTACTGTAATGTAGTACAGGAATTTACTTGTCTCATCTGAGTGAAAAATCTCTAATTTCACCTTTTTAATCCCCAAGTAAGACTTTTAATGCTATTCCCTTCCCTGGTAATACATTTTTATAGACCTTCGAATGTATTTGTGGCTACTGTATTTGTGGGGGTTGTTTGGCTATCGTTACTGTTTTGGATGTTGATCTTAGTTTTGAATCACAAATTGTCTTGCAGCTTTCTTAGCTTACTAAATTTCTTCAAACATCGTGATCTTGGTGAGTAAACCAAGCACATGCCATAGTTCTTTATTTTATCTATTTTCTGTAAAATTAAGAGTCTTGATAATTTTAAACTGAGGGGATTAAGTTTATTTTTACCTCTTGATATGAAAGAAAAGCTGAATAGAAGCTGAAGGACTAGACTGAAAAAGCACAGATTATTTAATGTTTTTTTAATTGTTGTTTGCTTTTAATCGGCAGTGCTCCTATTCCTCTTCCTTTTCCTCTTCCCTGCTTGACCCCCGCCCCTCAATTTCTGTGCTGAATATTTAAACCAGAGGTCAGTTTGGTTCCCTGTGTTGTTTAAAATACGCTGCAACTGAACTGCTAAATGGAGCAACAGCATCAGCATAACATGCAGAGACCATATTAGGTCTGAGAGGATGGAAGTGCGCATAGGTTATCAATAAACACACAAATCAAAGTGGGCTTACTCTATAGATGTATTTTTTTCATAGTGAACTAACTTGTTTTTGAGCTCCAGTTGCCTTGTCATCACAGAGTAATGATCCCAGTTCGTGCTGTTTGTGTTTCCCACTTTTCTTTCTTCTAACTCCCATAGCACAGCTTTTTCAATCCAGCATTCACTGCTCATGTTCCAGTCATGAGGTTACAAAGCTGACATTGCAGTCTCAGCAGAGGTTATCTCTTTAAAATTCCCTAAAATTCCCCTTTGGCACATCTAGTTTGGCAGCTGGGTTTCTGTAGGAAACTGATGGAGCCACCCCCTCCCCTTATGTCCTTTATAAAAATAGAAATCTATTAAACCTCTGGCCAGAAGGGCAGATGGGTAAGTACTCCCTCCACAGCAGACAGTGCTGCTTCCTAAGCTTTTCTCCCTAGTTTTATACTCTCAAAAAAAATCAGATTCATATATTTGAGCCAACTAAGTAGTGAAAATGTCTGCTTTTAAAATTAAAATGCAACTTGCCTGTTGTTCTTCAGAACGTGAACTCTGTGCTCTGGAGGGTATATACAGCTGCTGAGAAATATTGACCTGTTGTTTGAAATATTTTTAAATAGTTATGCAATTGCAAAATCAGAAGCTTAGTTTAATCTTAGAAGCTCATGCCTGAACAATGCTGTAGCTGGTGGAGTACGACTGGTACTCAGAGAAGGGTTTGACAAACCAAATGGGAGGCTTAAATATCTAACTACCAACCTAGAAGAGTGATCACTGACCTAGTAGTATTCAAGAACTAATCTAAATGGGCATTGCCCACTTACATTTTACAAAGTGGCTTTGCTTTCATGCAAATAATGTCCCTGAAAAGCATTAATTATTTGTTTCTGCTTCCTGCAAGGAAGGAAGGGAGAGGGAATTGTATGTGTCCCCCTCCTCACATCACTGCTTTTCCCTTGGATGTCATTCTGGACTAGAGCTGCAATGACTGCTTTCCTGCTTAAAGGAGGTTAAACTTTATGGCAGAATTTAGGTGTGAGAGTTTGAGGAGACCTGAAAAGCCAGTGTCTTCCCAGAAAGTCAGGGAGGGAGGCTCCTTTTGTAGCTTTACTTTGGGCTGCAGCTTTCTTGTGGCACCTGTATCTGAGAGCTCTGCATGTCCTCTCTTCTGGAGAGCTGGAAGTTGTTACTTTGCATGTGGGGTGCTTTTTTGGAAAGTGAGAATTGTGGATTTGGATTCACAGGATGAGGAGAGCCCAGGAAAACCAAAAGCAAAGACTCTGCAGAGCAACAGCAGCTAAAGCCAACCCAACTGCAGTAGCTGCAGTGCTACTTCTCTTACGTCGCCTCTGGGTTCATCTGACCATGTTGGGTTGTTTCTGTGCACTAAGCCAGCAGAAGGCTGTCTGTTAAGTTTCTGCTATTTTAGTGTGGTGGAACAGCTCGATAGAGGATCAGACCAGCTATGGGGGACTGATAGGTTGGGTGAAGAGAGAAGCCAGTGGGACTTCTGGAGCAGCAGATAGATTGGCTTGGAGCTGTAGATCAGCTGTCTTGGTGCTCTAGCCTCTGGAGCATTACACAAAAGGTGAACAACCCCCACTGTGTCCTGCTGTCTTTCCAGAAGAAGCAGTCATACTTTTTGTGGTGCCTGCTGTCAGGAGACCCCTTCTTTCCCCGGCCCCTCGGCATGCAGAGGTGGGCACTGGGCAGTTGTGAGGCAGGAACCCCTCAGTGGATTAGATAAGGAGCTCAGGAGCATTTCTGCATGGAGCGTTTCCTGTAGAACAGCTTTGAATGGCTCCCTCCTGAGAACCTGTGCTTTTTCCATCACCTTTGGAAGAGCTTAGCACTCTGGCTCCTCTGGAGAACTGCAGTAGCAACTGCTGTTTTGACTCACTCTGCCTGGTGCTTGTGATCTCTCTTTGAGGAGAGGACTGTGACCCCTAAATGGGCTCTTCTCATCTCTTTGTTGATGGTCAACAAACAGTGACTACATGCACCGGAGGCCTGATGCTAAATCCCATACGAGTTGCACAGAGCATTGCATTTTCTCACTGTAAGTTACCATGTCTATTTTCTTGGTTTTTTTGAGGAAAGTCTTTGCTAACATGACCTCACTATTTAACCATCTTTGAGTCAGCCTGAAGCCTTTTCTTTGTGTGTTGCTTTTTAACGCAATGAAGTGTCTACCTTCTTGTTATGCTTACTATTTTGACCATTCCTGATTTCCCCCCCCTCTTTATTAAGAACTTGATATGTGTTTGTCATAGGAAGCAACAAAAATTTTGCCCTAATCCTCCTCTATGTCCACTGGAGTTTGGGGGAAAAAACCCAACAACAACAAACCACCACTCTAAATTGTTCTAATAAAGTAAACAATGCAAGAATCTGCAAGTTTATGACCAATCCGGGTGAACAAGCATACTGCATCGTGTGAGCACTTGTAATCCATTGCACTGCAAAGTCAGATGGGTTAATGTAGATTTCCCTTCTCCACCACATGTGCAGAGAAATTTATTTATGTAACAGAAAAATGTTGCGAGTCACCTCCTGCAGCCCTTTTTGGAGAAGGCTGCTTCTTAACAGTATTTTGCAGGGAGAAATGAGAACGCAGAGGTCTGCATATTCAAAGAGTGTGTGTGGGGAGTTGCAATTACCTTGGGAGTAAAATGAGGAAGGTGTAGGGTCCTCACTTGTGTGTGCAGACATCCTTAATCACCTTTCTGAACAAGCTTAAGTCTGGGCCCCTTTTGTGCTTAGTGCTATAAGACAAAGGGCTACCTGGGACACCTTTATTACACAAAAGCAAAATGAACTACTGGGTTTCCTGCTTCTCTGTTACTTTTGGCAAAAAGCGCTGTACGAGGCAGCTCCCACCATTCTTTACAGACAGGGTGTCTTGGAGTAAAAAAAATAGTTGATTGGTTTTTTGTTTTTAACTGAAAGATTTCCCTGTAATGCAGCTGTTTTGTCAAAAGACACTCCTCTAGACTTTACAGTTCGGAGGTATTGAATGTTCCTGATGGATCCTTTAAAGTGTTTTAAAGTGCATAATTGGGGCACTTGAGCATAAAACTACAATTATACACTTGTGTGTTAATTTTGTGTACAGATAGATATTACTTCAGTCTGGCCATAAATGAGAAGGAAGCATTTTATTGTGAGTGTAAGAATTTGTTTTGTGCATGCTTAAATAAAATAGGTGTTCAGATAATAGACCCAAACGACCAGACTTGGGGGGGAAGGGGGATTTAAGCTTTCAAGAAAGGGAAGGAGCATGCATGTATATACCAGAGATGCTTGGATGCTTTGAAAGAATAGTAGGTATTATAAAGATTAACTGATGGAGCCCAATATTTGAGTTAAGATTAGTTGCAATATTAATTAAAAAAAGAATTCTAGTAGGTTGGCAGAATGAATGAATGAGCTTGATGGTTGATTATTCTAAGTTTTTAAGGGGGCTATTTTCAATTAATCAAAACAGGTCATTTTTAATAAGTGATGTTATGACTGTAAAGGTTCTTGTTTGTTTTTCTGTTCCATTTCGAGGATAATGTTATGTGAATTGGATTATCTGTATTCAGATACTTACGTTTAGCAGATGTTTCTAAGACTTACTTGTGGTAAATGATATGAGGAATAATTTACAATAATCATCTTATTTTGAGTATAATAAAACTGTAATTATTTAAGAAATTAAGATGTGCTATATGGTTTCAGCCATGAATTTGTAAGATTGATGTCTTTGATGTTTCTGTCAGGGTTCTTTTGATGTTTTTCAGTGCTAAGTAATAGGTCAAATTAAATAATAGAAATGGAATAATTCAAATATCTAGACTCTGTGACTACAAGGAGGGGTTTGAAAGTTTTATTTTAAAAATACTTGCAGCAATATTTGAAGTCATAGCTGTATTACAGTTGTAAGATGTAGCAATCGGACTGTTATGTAAGTACTCTTATTTAAGAGGCTGACTTGTTTTTTATCTGTTGCCAATAGAGAAAGGGAAAGAAAAGCCAGCACAGAAAAGATTTACATCTTCCTCTCTTTTTTTTATTTTTTTTTAAATTATTTTTATTGCTGATGCTCTTCTGTCAAACTCTTCTAAAGAAGGAGGATTTGGGATATTTCTTTTTTTTTTTTTTTTTAAGCAAGCATAAGTACTCCAGAGTGTTTGCCTATGTCAGTAGGAATGTTCTTGTTGAGGGACTGTACCACAGGAATGGGATCCTGATCTTAGGCAGTTAATTTATTATCTTGCAGCATAGCATTATGCCGGGCTGGTAGAGACATAATCAAATTTTCTTACCCAGTTGATTCAGCCAGTCCTTCTGTTTGCCTCAGGATTCCTGGCTGTGGGGAACTTTTAGCATCCAGATGAAAGTATGATTTTGATCCTGCTGTAGCAGAAGAAACTAGTAGAATTGGACTGTACAAATGACTACATTTGTCACAGAAATTGCTGAACCTAAATGATAGCTGTGGGAGGCCATGCCTTTTTCTTTTGTGTGTTGACCTCCTGTGCTGTGGACACTACTTGGGGATTGAAATCCATAATGAGGGCACAAAGAGCTGTAAATCTGTTCTCCCACTGCACGTGCATGGCAAGTTTTTTGTGATTAGAAGTGTGATATCCCTTAGAAAAGTGAAGGACTGGAACTGGAGATGACTTGCTGTGTGTAACATCAACCTACTGCTCTGCTGTTTCAGAGTCGGGCCCAGGAGGCAAAGCTGTGGGAGCCAACTTGAAAGTGCTGATCTTGGCAAAGGTGTCTGGGCCACAACTAGAGGGGTTCTCTGTTAAACACCAGAAATTGGGTGTCCCCCTTGGCTGTTAACTTAGTACTAAGGCACTAAATTGAAGAATGTTTAGAGCAGTTCCACATTATTAAATTACAGAATGGTTGAGGTTGGAAGGAACCTCTGGAGGTCATCTGGACCAAGCCCTCTGCTCAAGCAGGGCCACCTAGAGCCGGTTGCCCAGGACCATGACTTTTGAATATCTCCAAGGATGGAAACTCCACAACCTCTCTGGGTAACCTGTGCCAGTGGTCGGTCACCCTCACAGTGAAAAAGTATTTTCTGATGCTCAGAGGGAACCTCCTGTGTTTCAGATTGTGCCCTCATTGCCTCTGGTCCTGTCACTGGGCACCACTGAAAAGAACCTGGCTCCATCCTCTTTGCACCCTCCCTTCGGGTATCTGTATACATTCACAAGATCCCTGTAAGCCTTCTCTTCTCCAGGCTGAACAGTCCCAGCTCTCTCAGCCTTTCCTCATATGTGAGGTGCTCCAGTCCCTTCATCATCCTTGTGGCCCCAGGCAGAGCTCCATACATTCCAGCTGCCTGCTCACATAAAGGATCATCTCCATCCTCATCTTCCCAGCCTGTCCTTCTGAAAGACCCTGTATCCCTCCATTGCAGCACTCCAGTCATGGGAGCCATCTCGGCACATCTCTGTGACCCCAGTAAGATTGTAGCCCTGCGACTGCACAGCGCTCTAACTCATCATGTTTACGGCCATGCTGCATGCATTCGTGTACAGGCACTTCAGAGAGGCATCCCAGCGTGCTTATTTCCCAGAAGGAGTCTGGGTTTTTTAACCTTTACATTCACCATATTTCTCAAGGAACTAGGAGCCCAAGGAGGATGGAAGAGTTGAAACTGCACTTCTGTAACATCGAAAGCTTGGGGTCATCCATCTCCCTGCACAGTGAGGTGCTAGAGTGCCTAAGCAAATCCATCTGTTGTCATAGGTGTACTCAAGGGACCTTTCGGGGCAGGGGGAAGAGACAGGAATAAAGAAAGGAGAAGAAAAGCAGCTGTCAGGGAGAGACTGTGTGGACTGTGATTGTCTATGAAGCCCAACAGTCCAGTGGAACTGAACAAGTTTGGGTGGGCAGAGGAGAAAGGCATGGATTGCTGAATAGTACACAGCATTGCTCCCTGTGGAAGATATTTTATATTCTTCTCTTGCTATTTTTAAGAGGTACAGTGAAGGACTCTAAATGATCTCAGATGATTTAGCTGTGAAAGCCATCAAACTTAGATATGGTAAAGACAGTATTTATCAAGATCGATATCTTTGGAGAAGCACATGAATGAATTAAAAAGCACCCTTCTCTCTCTTGAAAGAGACTGGAAGAAGGAAGGAAAACTCAAGAGTATGTAAGATGTTGGGGAAGCGATGGTAAACAGGGCGTGTGTGCATTCTGCCTTTTCTCACTACAGCAATTAAGGAATAATGTTTGCATTTCTTCCAGCTACCAAGATTGTATGCCAGAAGAAATACACAGTGAAAGCCATGCTACAGAGGGATTTTTCAGTCTCCAATAGTTAAGTGTTGGGAGTCTCTCTGTGTATAAATGCATAAAAATGGAGGATTACTCATGCGGTTAGATTACCTGCTATTCAGACTCTACCCATACCTCTCATTTGTGTTCCCTGCTTTAGAAGGTTTGAATGGCACTGCAAAACTTGTCTGAAGAAAAACGTTTGTATGTATGTGTTTTCTTAACTATATTTTATTTTAACCACCGTTTCAGAAATAGTGGTCAAAACTTACTAATGGAGAACAAATGGCAAATACAGGATTTGGGGACCAAAGGCTGTTGTGTAGTCCATTCATACATGCACAAGAAGTGCCCTGTGATAAATTATTTGTTATATGATTAAAAATCAGGTTAAATACAGACTTTTGCATTTTTCTTTAATGGCTGGCATTTCGTAGGTGAGTTTTATGCTATTAGTGCAGTGAGGGATGAGGTTTCCTACATGATTTTTACTGAAGCACCAACCATTGGAAACACCATAGGGATCAGGTGAAGCTCACATTGATTGTGGCAGTTCTGATGTGCTTTTTTCTTATGTTGGTTTGTAAAATGGAAATCAAATACTTAAGCAGATTACATGATCCCTCATAATTGTTTTGATCACTTAAAAAAAAAAAGGAAGGCAGAGTATAAGAATAGATATCTTATCTGACTCATCATTTAAGTGTGTGTGTGTATATATAGGCACTATGATTTCTCTCTATTTTTAATACAATATATCAAAATAGCTCTTCTGAAAAAAATTCTATTGCAAATTTTCAATCTTCTCTATTGTGTCGGTCTGAGGGGATGGATGTAACAATATGGAAATCTCTTACTAGAAATTATCATATTTTCATCCCTTAATTTGCAGAAAGGACCAAATGTTGTATTAGTTCAAACTGTAACGCAGTGTACAAATCAACACTATCAGGCTCTTGTGTAGGAAAAATTTCTTCCTATTGTTTCTAGACTCAGCTGTTTTACCTCTCCCTTGAAACTAATTTTAGCTCATCTAAAACATGCAAATTTTTTATTTTTGTTTGTTTGCTGTTTTTAGGGGAAGGTGGGAATGGGAGGTGGTTGTGATATTGGCATAGATTTAGCATTTACGGCAGAGGTAGTTTTCATCAATTTCTGACAAGGGAATCAAAGTGTTCTTTTTTGGAAGGAGAGATATTGCTTTTCCTTATAAATGATTGACTATTTTGTGGTAGTAGTCTTTATTTATTTGGCTCTCATCATGAAGAATAGCAAACTTATTCAGAATCTCAGTACATCAAAAATATGTCAATACATAAAACATAAGTACTATTCCATACTACAGTCTATGCAAAAAAACTATGTTAATAAGATGTGAAGGTTGCACAGCTAAGAAGTCAGAAAACATAAATGATAAGATTCTAGCAGCCACATTAACTGAGCCACATTTCACATCCTCTATATTTTATGAAATGCCTTTGACAACATAAATCAGTAAGAGAAGGTGCTATATATGTGCAACATGGCTCAGTTAATGTTGCTTTTGGAACCTTAACATCTATATTTTCTGACTGGAGAGTTTTTTAATCATGTAATCTTAGTAGTTTTTTACATTCTATTTTTTTATAGTTTCTCTTTTTTAAGAGAGGAAAATTGCCTCTGCTAATAATGGGTTAGCTCATGTTGCTTTGATTTAAGCTACAGTAAAAAGCAGTATATAGAGAGCACCTCATGACAGGTACATATTTGATGCCATATACATTGCTCTGACAACTGGTGTAATCATGCTGCTGTGCACTTTTCGAGGAAAAGGGGACTACAGGCCTGTGTTTGAAGTCCTGTCCTTTCTGTCCTGCACGTTAACAGTAGTACAGGGTATGACTGCATTGCAGACTGCAGCATGTTGTAAAGATACTTGCGTTAGCTTTTTAAATCAACTGGCTTGTGTACAAGAAGCAGCCTGGTTACAAGAGTGTGGATCTCCCTCTGACCTAATTCACCCTTCTGTAGAGCATGGCAAATTAGCCTAGCATGGCTTTTGGTGTAGGCTCCTTCCAATATCTGAGCTAGTTTGCAGATCTGTGTACTGCACTGCAGTCTTCAACGTAGACATACATTTAATGACTCTGCAAAATCCGCTACCTTGCAAGTTCTGGAATGGGGATTATTGGGCTGTGACACAGAAACATGCTTTTTATCCTTTCGCTTCCTTGCTCTGGGTCACAGGGTGGACCAGTATCAGGCCCAGTGTTAATATTTTAAAGGCTCTTAATAAGATTTTAAAGTTCACACTCCAGCATAAAGGCATGCAGTCTAGGAAAGACAGTAACATAGGTGAACATTGTGACAAATGTATTGTCAAAAAGTCAAAGCTAAGTGATAAGAAGTAATAGAATTTATAGAATGTATGAATAAAATGCCTTAGTATCAGGATTTCTGATTAATAGCCTTGACATTAACACCCAGCTTTTTACTTGGTTTCCTTTTAGAATTTTTGTGGTCATTCAGTGAGAAGGACTTGTAGCCTTCGTTAAGACTGTGTGTGCACAAGCATGCCTGGGGTTGGACATCGTGATTTGAGACAGGAGACCGTGCTGCACTGTGATAGAATCTTCCACTGAATGTCTGACAGAGGATTTCCCTCTGCTGTATAAGTGTATTATATTTTTCTTCTTTCTGTAATGCAGCTAAACATACAGATTAAGACCTGGGCTTACGTGACTCAAAGTTGTAGATATGAACCAAATTTTTTTTAAGTATATGAAAGTCAGAGGGTTAGTTTTTCCTTGTAACTTTCTATGCAAAAGTATGGAGAAATGCATGGTTTGAATGTTTGAGGGAAAATACTTATGTTTTGGCAGAGATCTGGCTTTGGAAATCTAAGACTGAAGCAGTAGATGTTTCAGAAAATCTCAAGAGTTTTATTTGAAGGTTTGATGGGAACTGTGTGTCAGCTTGCTTTATAGTTATTACTGAAGTGACCACTGTAAAATTAAAAGAATTAGAATTGAATTTGGCTAATGTTTTGTTGACTGAAAGAATGTGCTGTTTTACTTCTGGGTGGTGTGTGTGTTCCCCCCCCCCCCCCCCCCCGGGAATCCCACTCACTGTACATTTTGTATTCTAATTTCTATGTAAGTACAGTGTTATAGTTGCTAGGAAAGTGGAATGTTACAATTACATTTCTGAAGATGGTAGTTGTTTCCCAGTGTTCAGGTGTGTTTCACTGTTTCTCGGCAAAGCAAGTAAGTAGGGCTTAATGCTAATCAGACCAGACAGCCTTCCCCCCCCTGATTTTTTATATCATGGCACTGTGGTTCAAGAGTTCTGAACTGTGCTGTTGCCTGCTACTGACATTATCCAGGGTCTGCCTTACTTTTTGGGCACCAAACAGATTGCAGGGAGAAGCAACGGCCGATGTTGCCAGGACTGTTTCCATGTAGTGAGCATGTCGTGGTGACTGGCATGTTCAGGTGGGTCCCAAAGTGACTTGGTGGAGCTTTTTGTGATAGGGGACATGTAAAGTTTCTTCCATTATTGACCGGATCCAGCCGTTAGGATGGCTTAAAAGTGCAGTAGCTGCATATTGCTGGTATTATTGGCATACATATGCTAACACACTAATTCTGTTACATTTTAATTTTAAAAATTATTATAATTACTGTAATGCTGTCTAATGATCCTTCTCCTTTGACATCAGTTATGGATTATGCACGCAAAAATTGCTTAAAACTTCCATTACTATCAAGGTATTACCTGGACAAAGAATGTCTGCCACAAGACCCCTTGTTCAAGCAAGAATTAAAGATAATAGGCGAAGTTATAGGTTTAATTGGATTTCTCCCACCTCTTCATTCTGGCTGTCAATTTTGTTTCTCTTTCATTCTCGTCCTTTCCTTGTTCGCGTTCAGAGTGGTTTAATCACTGATGGTCAGTCATACTTCTTCCAAAATAATGCTGTTTGTGCAAGTCTGTGCAAGTTGTACTGTGCAAGTCAGATAGGCGGCAAAGTAATTATCTACAATTTCTGTGCTTGCCTAGAAATAGATTCAAACTTGGGTCTGTTTTCTCTTGAACCATCCCAAGAATGTGTGCATTACCACAGGCATGCTGAAGTTTCCCAAATTCTCATCTCCTGCGTTGTGTGGCCACAAAGAATGTGGGTGTATGGGAGAAAGGGAGGGAGGGTTTACCTTATGAAGAAAGAGGATGCTTGGGTCATTCACTCCAAGCATTGTAAGTAATTGGCTTCAGATTTGTTTTGTTCTGGGGAGATTTTAATTAAGCTTTTTTATATGCTGCTTAATAAACATTTGTCCATAAGCGGTATCTTGTGATCCCCATCAGTAAAGCAGGAGGATTAATTTGCATGTTGTTGTTTGTTATTTATTTAAATAGCCACAGAAATTATACTGAGTGTTCTGCTAAGGCAGCAGTGATGGGTCTCTGCACTGAAGAGCATAGCATCTAAAAGTACATGTAGTATTAGGATTATTGTTGTGTTTCTGGAGTTAGTTTGTTTTTTTAAAAAAACAGTTTGGATTGGGAGAATATGGAGGAAAATTCCAACATAAGTAACTGATACATAAGGTCAGAAGAGCCCAGTACCCTTTTTTACACCAGTGTCTGGAAGCAGATTGCTAGGGAAAAAAATTAAGAAATTGGAGCAGTCTCCCAGCTTCTTGCAATCAAGGTGTTACTGCCTTTTCCAGTTGCTTACATTTGTTGCTTACATTAGTACCTCACACACCAAATTTTCATTGCATTCTCACAGGACACAAACACGTATTGCAAAGAGGTGGTTAGAACATAGGCATGGCTATATCAGGTCAGATCAAGGGTTCATGTAGCTCTGTATCCTGCCTCCAGTGGAGGCTTTAATTGGACGCCTAGAGAAGAGTCAGAACAAAGCAAGCATGTTATACTTCCCCCAATACCCTCCAAGCCTCCAGCTATTTTCAGTTCAGGGACTTCCTGAGCCAGATGTGGCTCTGTATATTTGGTAACCCTCAGAGGATGTCTCTTTTGTGAACTTGTCCAGTCTTTGCTTGAGCCCACATAAACTTTCAGCTTTCAAAACATCATTTGGCAAGGAGTTTCAAACATCTGCTGCCTCTTTGACTAGAGAACCTCTCTCTCTTCTTTTGAAGTTTGCTTCTACCAGCTTCTACCATTTAGTGCCTCCTAATCGTTGTGTTGGACAAGATGGTTTTGTAGCTTTCTATCATATTCTTACTTCCTGGTGTCTTTTCCATACTCCCAGGGTTATAGCTTCTTTTATGGAAACTGTTCCATACTTTTGATCATTCTTGTTGCATTTCTCTGAACCTTTGTGTTTGACCCTTCCTAGTAAGTCCAAGAAGTCTGTAGAGAGGGATTTTCCTTTGCAAAAGCTGCGTTGATGTTTCCTAATATTTATCTTCATTCTTGTCTGTCCTGATTTATCCAGAACAGTCATCAGTCCTTTATAGTCTTAAATTACTCAAATATCTGCCTTTTTTTTTTTTAAAGCCATACTCCAATTCTCACCTACCAAGGCATCTCCAAGCTACGGGCTGTGTACTGTCATTAGTAATTCAGCTATGTCATTCTTGAATTTGTTTAGACCTCTGGATTGATACTGTATGGTCTTGAGCGTTTCTTACCATTCATTTGTCAGTTTGTTCCATGAATTGGATTCAGACACATTCATTGAGTCCCTCACAAAGGAGGACTCCAGCATGGGAACCTCCCAAGTTTTTTTTCTCATTGCACACTAGTGCAAAAAATTTGTTAAACTTCTCTGTGATGGCCCTGTTTTCTCTGAATCTCCTTATATACCTTGATCATCACTTGGCACTTCAGACTTTCTGGCAGACCTCCTGCTCCTGATGTGTTTGAAGAAATGATTCATTACTCATTTGATTCCTTTTCCTAGCTGTTCCTCCAGTTCTTTCTGGCCTGCCTTATTACATTGGAAGTGACAGAGTTTACAGTCTTTTCTGTTTTCCTCATTTGGGCCTGGTGTCGGCTTATTGAAGAATGCCTTTTTGCTTCTAGAAACCTGCAATGAGCCACGCTGATGTCCCTTTGCTCTTCTCAAGCCTTTCTTAATAGGTGGCGAATATTGGTTCTGTGCTTTCCATGTGGTTGTTGTTAAGCAGCTTTGATGCTGCCAGTCAGATTTTATTTCTTGTAGCTGTCTGTTAGAGCTTCCTTTTAACAAGCTTTCTCCTTTTTACATAGGTACTTTTTGAAGTTAAGCACAACAGTAGTAGATTCCTTGGTTTTCATTGTTCCTGTAGGGATGCTCAATTTAACTGTGTTATAGTCACTGATGAGTAGGGTTCTGCAGCTGTAGGATGTAGAAGTAGATGATTCCTGCTGCTCTAGCAGGGCTGAGCCAAAGGCAGTGGCTCCTTGTACAGGCTCCCTAACCATCAGCTCCATGGAACAACCTTTGGCAGTTATCTGATAGATAACTCTGCTTTGTAGACTGCTTGCTCAGTCTACATGGGAGGAGTTGAAATCTCCCACTATACAATCTTGCACTGTGCCTTTCCAGCTCAGTGTGCTGCTGTCAGTGTCACCATAGTCCGGCCATGCCTGGTGGTCCCACACTCACTCTTCCTGATCCGACCAAGCTCCAGGCCTCTGCTGCTTGGTGAGGTGGAGTTTTGTTTTGATTTGTTTCTAAACTCTGGGTAGCATATAATATCACTTTGTCATCAGCTGTCTTCCCTGTGTATTTGTATCTTAGGATGATGCAAAATAGCGACCCACTAATTGTCTCCCTTCTACTAGATTTCTGATACGACTACTGTTAGTGCTTTTGTTTGAGGCTTGATGTTCCAGTGATCCAGTTTTTCTTCTACATCCCCTCCCCCCCCCCCCTTTTGTGTAGAAGGCAATGTATTGTTGGATTTTCTTCTTGCTACTCTATTTACTCTGCAGTCATCTGTGTGTCTGTTTTCATTCTTTGATTCTTCTTGGCATCTTCACTTGATGACCCAGAACCTCTGCATCTTCATTTGTCATAGCAATGCCATGCTTTTGAACCATGTGTTCTTCTAATCCCCTCTCTTCAGTTCAAAATTTCATTTTCTTGATCCTTAGGTACCAGCGACCTGGCTCCTATGTTCAGGTGAGCTCCAGCCCTCCTGTGCAAGTATCTTTATACTAGAAATACTCTGGTTCCTGATGAATTTGATCTCTTGCTTTGTCACCATCCTGTCAACAGGGCATTCAGATTCTCTTTTTCTTCTTCTTTCCAGAAGCCATACTTTGCTGTCAGGATGTCTTTCCTTTTCTTCCTAATGTTAACTGGGACCCAGATGGACCACAACATAGGTTTCTCCTCAGCATTTCCTAGGAACCAGTCCAGGCTCTGTGACCTTTGCAGCTGACGGGCAAATCACCATGTGGTCTTCTGTCAGAACCCAGACTCCAGCTGTCTGTTTGCCTGATGATATTCCAACACAGCCTTTTTAGTTTGCATTATAACTGCTTCATTTATGCATCAGCAGGGAGAGGGTATTTGTCAAAAAGGGTTACTTTGGTCACAGAAACATCTAACTGCCTGTGAAATGATGGTGAAGGAAATGGAAGCGCAAGCGAAGAGAACAAGTGCAGAAGTGGGGTTACAGTGCTGACCTTAAGAGTTAGCAAGAAGTAGGACTACCAACTTCTGGCAGAAGTAATAGAAGCAGATCAGGTTGTGATAGTAAAAAAACCCCTACACATGTTTAAATTTGACTTTATATTACCACCTAGCAAATATTACTGTATTGTTGAACGAATGTGGTAAGTTAACTTTAGGTAGAACAGGTCTGTTCTACATGTTGAGTAAACAGATCTATTGGTTTATCAGAGACTCAGTGGGAACAATTCAGAGATCAAAGCATTTCAGATGTGATCGGGTATCCAAGACATTTGCTTAGGGCAGGGATGTGCAGCACCAGCCCATTCTAGAAGGGAGAAGTCCTGTGTTGCATCTGTCATTCAATCTGAAATGGTGCTAAATACCAGTGTTTGGGGAAAAGCATGGGTACCTAAAATAGGGTTGGTATAGACACAATATCAGGAGCTTGTTGAGAGTGTGCTCTTACAAATATCTCAAGAAAATGCCAGTGTCTATTGATACAAGGCTTACAGACTAAATTGATGCAGAAAATTTCTCTGACATTATAATTGAGTTGCTTCTGGTTGTAACTTAAATTCTCAGTGTGTGTGTGGTTCTCGGTGCATGACATGTGCTGATTTGTCTGTTAATAGGACTTGTAATGGGTTATTTTGTGTTGCACCAGTGTGTTGCTTTTACTTTTTAAAGATTTATCTTAGTACGGGGGAGGAGACTGAGAGAGACTGAACATTCTACTTTTGGGTCAGCGCATCAGAATGATTCCTCTGTTGATTTGCCTCAGTAGTGTGCCTATGGAGAGCAAACATTGAAAATAACTGCTTCTGTGTTTTAAGGCTGGGCATTATGGGATCGTGATGTTCAGAAGCATAGCATTTTCCTTAGAAGCTCTTCCTGAAAAGAGTAACTATACAGACCACTCTGGCTTACTCCTCCTGCTCAGGCAAGAGGATCTAAGGGCTTGCATTAGCTGCTGAGTAAAAGAGTGGGGCTGTTGGGTCAGGTGTATAGCTGAGGATACCCCTTCTGGTCAGGTTGCCATATAGATGTGACATAGCTTGATTTCATGTCCTCCTGCCTCAACTCATGCATTTGCTTTGCTTGGCTCTTCCAACAGATACCGCCTCAGTATGGTCAGCAAGGTGTAAGCGGCTACTGCCAGCAGGGCCAGCAGCCGTACTACAACCAGCAGCCACAGCATCTGCCACCCCAGGCACAATATCTGTCGCAGGCCCAACAGAGGTACCAGGCTCAGCAGGTAAGCACCCTCCTTCACTACTGATAGTCACCCTGGAGCTGGAAGTGTAAAACTGATCTGTGTGAAATGAACAAAACCCACCTGACCCCTTTTCGAGAGAACAGTGTTAAAAACAAAATTAAATAAACACGGAATCAGACAGCATCCTCTGAAAAGTCTTTGGGGATATACACACAAATACATCTGCACACACTTTCAGGCTTTATTTTGTATCAGCTTTTTTGAATAAAGCCAGTATATATATACCTCAGCAACTATTAATTCTATATAATTTTAAAAAGAAGTAACAGTTTCTTGATCAGATGTCAGTGGAGTCTGGAGGTTTTCCTTGCTTTTGTCTTGTTTTCCCCTCACAAGACAAATGTTGTTTAGAGCTCCTGCATCTAACATGGTCACTACTGTTTTGTTTTTCATGTTGTTTCATTTGAGGATAGATGAGTTCAAGACATTTTGGAGCTGCTTTGTCAAGGGAGCTTTCTAGGAGATATTTTTAATTGATGTTACAGCTATTAATTTGAATGTTGTCAGTTTTCACATCCAGTTAGTGAAACCGCATAATTCAATATCCATTGCAGTTCTTGAATCGTGCTTTGTATGTTAGCCATTAAGATTCATTTAAAGTGATTCTGTTTTTAACTAAGATCAGAAGTGATAGTGTATGGGTCTGCTTCCCAGAGCTTGAGAAATACCCAGATTTTAGATGCTGAACAAAATGGATGTCCACAGCTGATGCGGCTGTATGTGTAGGCTCAGTTCTGTCTGCAGTCTCAGCTCTATTAATCACAGAAAGGTGATCTGGAAATGGAAGGATGAAACTAAAGCATACTCGCCATCCTGGGAAATCTAACAAAAGTGAGTTGCTCAAGACTGGGTATTAGTGGAAGCATCAGCACTTGCTGCAAATCACTGGGGAATTCTGTCAGGCATGGTTGATTAACATTTTGGGATAATGCTCGTGCAATATAGAAGTCTTAGCTCGAAATAAAAATAGTGTGTAAAATAAACTAATAAAAGATGCTGTAAGTAGCAATGATACAGGAGGCTCCCCTCCTTTGATTTTAAAATAAAGCTATGATAATTTCACTGTGTAATTACATGTTAATTTTTCTTCATCTACATTTTAAAATTCCATTGAGAATTAACTTTTTTCATTAAAATGCTGGATGGTTTATGAAATAGAATTCTTAATTGTATCTATGATGTTCTTGTAAATGTCACCACTTTCCATCTTTTGGATTATATGTAACTGCGACTTTAAAGATTGGAGTTGTGTCTTTAAATTTAATTTTCTCCCTTTTTACTTTGGCATTAAATGCTTGATTTCTGTATGACTTGAAAATACTGTTCATAAGCATCTTGGTAAAGTCTTAGCAGATAAAGTCCTAGTAATACAGCCTATGAGATAGAAGAAACACAGCTGCTCCAATGTCTACATATCACAGTTTGTAAAATTGAAATGATTTTTTTTTTTGCTGCCTTGGACACCTCATTGCATTTTAAATACTGTCAGCTGAATGGATTGAGTATTTTATTTTAAAAATATATAAAACATACCAACTATACAGGACTTATGAAATAACAAGATACTGATTTATCTGTTGATACATGTTCCAATTACATCATCTGCTATCATAGCAAGTAAAGTGAAGGTTTGTGCAATGAAGTGAAGGGGTGCAAAATGAGAGTAAAGCCTTCCATATATTATGGACTTCAGAGAACTGAGATGAAGGGAAAGGCAGGGACAGATTCCCAAGTAGAAGATAGCAGCCTCAATGTAGCCAAATTTCTTCTTTGAGTATTTGAAGGTACATTGAAGGAGTGTCTAAATCCAGGCTCCAAGGGTAATACAGGCGTCTCAAGGTCAGTAAGTACTTTTGCCTGAATCTGCAAATTCAGATGATACATTGGGACCTCGCCAACACAGCCTTGTGGTTGGTAATCCTTAGTGTGAGAATTGCACCTGAAATTCTTCGTGGTTTGTGAATGGCTGGTTGGTTATCCTGTTCTTCAGTAGTGGTCAGCTGCTTAAGTTTTGAACTCTGATTCCAGGTTCTGAATTATACAGGCTTCTCTTGGAGTATTTGTGTATAGATGGGACTGTTTCGTATCAATAATAAATAGTCCTTAACACCTTGGGGCCTGCTCCTTTTCTTTTCCCTGTCTCCAGATTGGTTCCATGGCTGCTCTTCCCCCTATCTCAAGAAGGGTCATCAGGTGAACACCTCCTCTAACGTTTCTCTGTAAAACCTCACCACTGTGTTCTATCCCATTCTTTGGGAACTGCTAATCTAGAAAACAAATTCCTAACACAAGAAGTTGAAGTCTGTACTTTTGACACTTCAGCAACAGTGTTCTTTCTCTGCTGCTGATGCATAGTAGAGTTACTGTCAAGTGGTAACCAGTGTATGATATGAAAATCAATACTAGGATAACAAAAAGTTGGGACTGTACGTCAAATTATGCTGCCAAGACAAAAATTTTTAAAACTGTGCTTATTTAAGGAGACATGTCTCTGCTTATATGAGACTCATTATCTTTTGAAAGTAATTTAAAAATTAGAGTTTACTTGATTAAAATTTTAGCAAGAGAAGTAGGAGTAGGTATTCATATAGTTTTAGGAGTTTTAAGGGTGGATTCACTGAATTTGATATATTGGGCAGCCTTACAAAGAGAAAGCCCAAGGGAGATCTTACTGCTGTTTACAGCTACCAAATGGCAGGATGTGGGAGAGAACAGAGCTGTCTCATCTCAGAGGTGCACAGTGGAAGGACAGGAGGCAGTGGGAGCAGACTGGGACAAGGGAAGCTGCAACTTGGTAAAAGGAAAAAAAAACAAAAGTCCAGAGAGAGTGGAATCTCCATCCTTGGAGATGCTCAAAATTCAACCAGACAAGGCCCCCAAACACCCTGTTCTCACTAGACTTGCTTTGAACTGGAGGTTTGACTACGTGACCTCTCTGAAGGTCTCTTCGAGCCTATATCATTCTGTGTTGCTGTGATTTAATATTGGCTTTACTTACTCTAAATAGAATTTTAAAATAAACTACAAAATCATATAATACCTGTTGCACCAGTTGGTGTGTCTGTGTTATTTCTACTCATAAAAATATCAGTACATCCTGTTTATTTAATGCTGTCAAGTAGAATACCGAGGTAGTCTCAGTCATACAATCCGTCATCCTTTCTGTCCGTCATCCTTAGTTTTGCTCTTTCTTTCCAGCTTGCAAATGAATTTCCTCCATGTTTTCTGTATTCTTAGTTAACCGTTTTGTTGTCTTTTCCTATTGATTTTGTTGCTTTTTGCACTCAACATCGGTGCAAAGTCGTAGTTTTGAATGGTCACAACTTTGAGGACTGTATAAAGTCAATTGTTTCAGGATGTTGGCCTCAGAAGCTGACCTCTGAAGATGTTTTTGCCTCATGCTGGCTAGCCAGAATTACGGGAAACTTCAGACTACACGTGTTCTTCCTGGAAAGCATGGTTGGGTCATGAAGCAAGAGAAAAATCACTCTAATGATTTTTGAAGTAGAGATTGAAGTAGTTTATGGTAGCCCCAGCTGTGGATCAGGACGTTATTATTCTGGTCGTTCTCCAAGTACATAACAAAAAGGTGGTCTTTGCCCCAAAGAGTTTACAGGCTATTCTGTGCCTGATGGACTGGAACCTGAACTTGCTTGTAGCAGGGGAGCAGCTGTGAGGGGAAGAAGTTTTGTGTTCTGTTTTAGGGTAAATAAGCTGTCTCCCTGATTGCCGCCTTTGTGATGTGAGTGTGATTGAACTGGTTTTACTTCAGGATGGAGAAGAGGGATGTCAGATTGGAGCAAGGGGGCTTCTCAGTAATTTGCCTTCTTTTCCCTACTATATTTTCTTTATTTCCCTTGTAGATTTATGTCAATCTACTTGTTTTGGAGATTATCAAGGTGAAAGTAGTGTTTATTCTGGGTGGATGATGGACTTTTTCTTGACACTAGTTTCATTTTATGTAAAACTCTGTAGTGTGATGGACTGGATATTCTATTATGGAGAGAAAACAGATAAGAAATTTCATACGGATAATGTTTTAATTTTGCCCTTCTAGATGTAATGTGAGCGAGCTTCTGCAGTCAGGTATAACTTCTAGTGTTCTGCCTTGGAATTGGTACTCGTCTTCATTTCTCATGTATTGTGCAAGTGTGAAGCCATTGCTCCTTTTCCTTGACTCACTTGAATTCAATATGCAATCTTGTCAATAAAAGTAAACAGATAAAATAATTTCTGGGACTGTTCCAGTGACTTGTGACTTTCCATTCTTCTAATAAGCATAGAGGGGAAGGAGGAGAGTGGGATTTATTTCAATGTTTGAACTGTAAGTTGTTTAGATCTTTGTTAAATTGATTGCATGGTGGGCAGAAAGGGAGTTTCATAAGAGGTGATTTGATAGTAATACTGGCATAGTTTACTATAGAGCCATATTGTAAGCCAGCATCAGTCATCCCCTCTTCATATCAGGAGCCTGCTGTGTAAAAACTATTAAAGGAAGAGCTTTGTTTTAAGCAAATTTATTGCAGTAGCAGATTCATTGATCATTAGATATTGCCAGTAGATGTGGATATCGCCTTGGTTAGGGTTTTTTTTTAAAAAAACCTTCTTTTTACCTTTACTGCTTTTTAAAAGAAAAGAGAAGGATGTGCTACACTACTACAGTGTTGCCCTTGGCAGGGTTTTTCATCTTGAAATGGCATATAAATGAATAAATGCTTCAGTTGTTTTTGCAGTTTTAAATCTTTTTCCATAAGTAGAAGTGATATTTTGCTTAAGAATGTCATGTAATTGCAAACTTAAACTGTCATCATTAAACATTATTTTGTTAAGATAGTGTGATGTATATTTTGGGTTATTATGCTTTCCAAATGGCTTTTAAACAGCCATGTTTATATATTTTCTTGTTTTATGTAGCATGTGTTCATATGTATCGAGAGAGGATCATGCCTTTGAGGTTTAATGTGTTATTTTATGAGTTGGGACCATATCACTTTTTGACAGATGAAATGGATCTGCAAAGTAATTATGGTCTTACTCTTAGTTAAACAAAAATAGTTATTTTATTCTATACCTGCTACTGTTATCCTGAAGTCATCTTTTGTTTTAAGTATTCCTGGAAGCTTTCTGCTTGCAAGTTTCCAGAATAGAGCGGGATTATGCTGATCCCTTTTCTCACGTGCAGGCATGAGATTAAAAGGGGAAAAAAGTATGGCAGGTCCTTGAGGTGGGGCATGCGTGTGCACTTTTCTGGGGCATTGGTCCTTCTGGTTAACACTGTGTGCAAAGAGGCTCTGTGTGTGTGTTTTTACTCCATTCCTGTGTGGTTACCATCATTTCTTTTAAATGCCTTAAAGGGACAGTCAAGTAGTTCAGGCTCAGTCTTTAATCTGTTTTTATTTAAAAGGAAAACATGTTTTATAAACAAGCAAACAATCAAGACTCCCTCACTGTCAGGTGTTATTAAAATGTTCTAAAAGCTGGCCAAAACCTTGTTTCCCCCCCAGTATAACACCTTACCTACTGATAAGACCTACTGATCATGATGAGATTTTCTTCAACCCAAATTGTCACAGGACAAATAAAGAGTAGAATAACTAGTGGGGGTTTTTTTCCGAGTGGGCCAGGGGGATGAATGCAGTTCAGGCCAGTAAGAATTTGTGAACCGTTTCAGTAGTCCCTGGTAGAAAGGCATCTAAAGCAGGAAGGCAGCGTGCATGACAAGGTGGGGGGCATCTGTGGTGCCTCGATGGGTCTCTCCAGGCAGAGGGCTAGGGACCACTTACGCTCCCTGATGGGGCTGCGCCTTATCTCCAGTTCCCCGAACTGGGATCGATGGAGGCCATAAATTTCAGGTTTGTTCCTAAACTGGTGACAGTGGTTTGAACTAGTCTCAGTCACAAGCCTGAGACGATGATGAGAATGTTCTTGTGCAGACATCTGTTTCTAGTGTTGAGTCAGTGCAAGGTAGGACAGATAAAACATTACCCAATTTGAAACAGTCTTTGAAAATGTGAACAAAATGTGAAACTAATTAATCTGTTTTCATGTCCAAGCTGTATGACTGTCATGAAAACAGAACAAATTGTATTGTGGCAAAATGCATCAGATTATTAAAGTGATTCTGGTACAATGAGGATGAAGTATTATTTTTAAATTTGATGTGAGCTGCTAAAGTTCTTTTAACAGTGTAATAAGCAGCATGTTAATTAACATTGTCAAGCTGTTTTGGGGTGTAACACTGTATAAAAACACTGTTGTTGTAAGTTAGGAATAGTTGTGCTACATGCAAATACCAAATTCATTAGTAATACAGACAGTCCTCAATGAGTTCAAATTTTAAGTTTTATACCTTAACGCAATTATTCTTTTTAATAAAAACTTCACTCTTAAGTTACTAGAAACTGGCACAGAATTAGCAGTCGACTGTACTGTAGTTTAGTATTAACTCCTGCAGAATTTAATTTAAACTTCATTTAGAATATATGGGGCCTTGCAAGTAACGTATAGCTGCCCATAGCTTAAAGTTGTAATAAAAATTGTCTGTCCTTCTGTCCTTTTAACTCTTGTGTCTGTAATCATCTACCACTAGAAGAGTGGTTGCACTTAATATTTGTTGTGTTATGAACCACAGGAGATCTGGGAAAGAAGAAGCTTGTATGTTAATCTGACATTTGCTGCCAGGCATATAGGAAAGCATTCTTTGTGGAAGTTGGCTATTACAGTTATATGAGAACTCACAGTCAAATTTAATGTTCAGAAGAGACTGTTGCCTGCCATCATCGGCAGTGGCTGACACCACTACTTGTTGCGTACCATAAATCCTTCATGGCTTCTGTTGTCTCAGCAACAGAGGTGCCTAGTGCCCAGTGTATATTCACACTGTCTTGAAATGCTGGGCTTGTTTTTAGCTTAGAAGCAATTATTTTCTTTCCAGGGTAAAGAGGTAGAAGGGAGAAATGATTCCTTTAAACCATTTGACCCCAAATTCATGGCACTGAGAACTGTGGCTTTGATGGGTGCTTGTTGGTTGGCTTTTAGAAACCAGGGCTGCTTGTACGTAGTGAGCAGAGAAATGCCTGACGACGAAACATCTAGTTGAAAAATCTCATACAGATATATGTACTTCTGCCAGCTTTTCCAGCCTCCTTTCTGCAGGCCCTGAAATGAGAGACAAGGAAAAACAACAGTATAACTTTTTATGAAGGCATCTGTTCTCGTACGCTGAACCTTTTGTTGCCATCCTACTTCAGAGAGGTCAGATAGATATCAAAAGGCAGAGTGCAGCCTTGACTTTTTGCATATGTAATAAAACTTGGCTGGACTTGGGGGGGAGAAGGGAAGGAGAGCAGGCTTTCAGCAACTGACTTCCAAACTCACACACCACGACTTAAATCC
Source organism: Ciconia boyciana (assembly GCF_034638445.1). Lineage (NCBI taxonomy): Eukaryota > Metazoa > Chordata > Aves > Ciconiiformes > Ciconiidae > Ciconia > Ciconia boyciana. The sequence continues at coordinate 69,768,471 of NC_132936.1, read as the reverse complement.
TGGCTTCTAGACAAGCCACCAGTGACCAGCACCTCTTGTCACCTTAACTAACTGCTGAAATACTTAGGAACTGTACTGATCTTGAGCATAAAACTAATTTATCCTTTTTGAGCCTTTCTTAAGCACATGATGTTTTCAGGAAGGGCAAATGAGGTTTGAGCCTGTGTAGGTTCAATGAACACTTAACTGATTGAAGTTTTGCCAGTTAGATTTCTGCTTTTATAAAGTCTTATTTCATAATCATGATGCTGCTATAATAGCAAGTAAGTGTTAAGCATATGGCTGTTTATCTCTGTGGCAGAGGTTACTTAGCTCAGGAGTTCAGTGAAACAGTGACTCCTGTTGTGCTACATCTTCTCCCAGTAGTGGGAATAGCTGATTATTGTCCATTTGGGGAATGCTCTGTTTGCTCAGCATTGCTTATATCATTCCAGGAAATGTGTCAAACCTTTCTCTTTTTCCCTCAGTGATTTATATCTGTATTTATAAGATTATAATAGGTGCTAGCTTGTCAGACTTGGAGAATGATCTTCCAGAGCCAAGTAGCTAGCAGGAATAGAGTTGGGCAGAAAAAGCAAGGATAATTGTCTGTAAACTCACACCTGAGCACGAACACAAAATTGAGGGCATAGCACAGAGCAGCACTCACAGCAGCGCAGGCTTATTGTTGCTGAAGGCATGTTGACCAAACCCAAAAAACTGCATTCAGATTTTGAGAAGACTTTCTCAGCCCTGTTATTTTAAAGTGAGCGCTTACAGACATGGTGATTGATTTAGCCAAATAAAAATCAGCTCCAGTCTATTAGGTCTGAAGCCTTTACAGTTAGCATGTATAATTACCCCTTACACATCTCTGTCTTTGTAGTAAGTAGAATTTGTGAAGTGATATTACTGGGAAAGGAGAAGTATTTTATCTTGCAAAGTGGTACTACTGTTTATGTATAAAATGTAGCAAACTTGTTTATGCTTCTGTTTTATAGTCTTCCCAAGGGCTGTCAGTGAAAGTATTTGTTTGTGTTGTCCTAACAATTGTATGGCACCTTCAGTTTAAAGTTCCCTTATTGTAGTTAAGCATTTTCCCAGTCTGTATGTTCTTTTGCTGTGTTCATCTATTAATGGTTTTCTGCCGAAAGTAAGCTTTTCTGTTTGCAGCTTGAAGGAGGAATTTTGAAGGTCGCCTTTCTTCTCCTGAGAAAGCAGCAAGTGCACCTCTTCAGGCATCTGCTGCTGATGGGGGTTTGATGATAACTGGCTGGATAGTCAGAGGAGATGGGTCAGAGCACACTGCAAACCTGTTTGGCAGGAATGTTCATGACCACCTGTGCCCTTCTGGTTTTTCATTTTTACCCCCTGTTTTTGTATCATTCTAAACCTAGTAGACATATTGCAGCTCTTGTGCTTGTAAGATGAGCAATGCAGAAGAGCCTGAGTCCTGATGAGTTTTTTCATGTACTAAAATTAAGTTAGCATACAATATCATAACGAAACTCTGGCAATAAGAGCCTCCTTTCAGCTAAATTGGAAAGAGAAAATTTAGTCTGAGGAGAAAAGGGAAGTCCTGTTCTGCTCCTTTATTTTTAAGTGGTCAGTTACTTACATGGAACCAGTTTGTAGATTCAGTGGGCAATGTACCACATCCGTAACAAAAATCTCTGCAAAGCATTCTAGTGGAAAAGGTGGGGATGCTGAATAATTTTTTCAAACTAAAAACTTCAGTATTTATAAGTAAATAATCCTGAAAGGAAACATTTTTCATCTCAACTACAAAAACTATGTAAAATCTATCATGGATGTAGTATGTTATGCTTTGAGGAAAGTCTTTTTAATGAGTTTAGAAAGACAGTAAGATACATGTATTTGAATGTATTTCTCAAAGTTCTCAAATCAGTGGTTTGGCTTTGATCCATGAAGTATTATTATTGTTGTTATGATGGTGGTATTTAAAGTTTCTAAATTCTGATTTCTCTCAGTATTTAAATCACAGAAGGTTAATTAAAGCAGTTCTTTATTTTGCAATTGCTTGGGAATATTAACCTCACAAAGCCTGCATGAAATCAGTGAAGTGATAGAATTGCATTTGCTTTATAAAATAACTCTACAAGACCAAAGACAAAGCCATTTATAGTTCAGTGCTATTAATTGCTTGGCATTTAGATATTAGCGTAGGAGTCTATTAATTAACTTGATAGTAAAACTATTGGAATGCAGGCTGATAAAAACTATTTTGTTTTAGGAGATTAGTGATCATAACTATTGTTGCTCCCCTTACCACTCTCCTTATTACTCAATGATCATTTTCTTTTACTGTTATTCTGAGAGCAAAAATTAATATCCCAGAAATAATTTTCTGTACCTTTGAAATTTAGCAGCAAGTTAAACAGAATAGTGAGTTTATCAAAAGATAACTGATCATGTAATAGTATTTTACTTTATGATCCATTAATCTGATGGCTATTCATAGACAAAGTTGTCTACACAAATGTTTTAGAATATAAATGCACAAATCCTGTTTTAAGAAAAATTTTAAAATGCAAATAGTATACTAGGAATTAAGTGATAAAGTTGTAAAGTCTGAAAAGTACTAATAAATCTGAGTGGTAAGTTTGTGGGTTTCTTTTTTAGTTCTGTATGAGCAGTATATATTAAAAATATTAGTGGTCTTGTAAATTACACCTCATGGCCAGTTGCAATGCAGCAGTACTCTCTTATGGCCTTTAAATTAACACACATTATTTTCCTCAGAGGTAGGGAAAAGAAGTTTGTTAATATTTCCTGGCATAAAATTTACCATGTTTGTTTTTTTTTTGGCTGCCCATATTTTCTTTAATAATTGAAGATGTTCGGTGTACATATATTTAGTTTTATTTTCTGTATTTTGAATGGGGATTTTGTTGTTAAGACAATGTATTATCTGAATATAAGTCAGCATATATTTCATATGTATTCATTATCCTTTCCAGTATTTCCCTTTTACTGCATTTCTCTCCTACTGTAGTAGGATTTAGAGTAGACTTTGGAGCGTGCAGCTGAAGTCTTACAGGGTGTTTTAGTTGTTGCAATCAGATATGGACAACAAAGAATGAAAAAGCAAATCAAAGTAAATAAGATACCACTTAAAAAACAAGTTTACCTTTACATGTTGACAAAACGGCTTTGTTGTGGGAGAGAGGACAACTGTTGGTCTTGGTGAGCTGTCCCTCAATAAATCAAGCTCTGCAAGAGCACAGCCTCTCTCTTCATGTCTTCCTCATGCTTCTCCCTGATTGCCAAGTACTCATCTTAGGTACGTGCCACATGCGTGTTTTTAGGTAGAAAATTAAATAACTAGCTATATGTGTTTGGTTTTTGGGTGCCTGCCTACAGAATTCATAAAGATCGTGCTCCTTCACCCTCACAAAAAAGGAGAGAGGTTTATTGTTGCTTTATTACCTAGCAGTCCTTTACCAACTTTTAATGAAAGTCACTGTTTTTTTGTTGCTGTATTAAAGAATAGTCAGTGGTCTGGTCTCAGAGTTTTAAGTTTTCATCACTTCTGTCACTTTTTCTCCACCCCCTCCACCCTCTTCCAGCCACTCCCAACACCAACCCAGTTGGGAATACTTTCTTTCGAAAAAGTCACAGTTGTGCTGATGGCAGTGAAGACTTTTCTGCCTCAAAGATTAAATAAATTGTTTGCTGCTGTTGGTTTAAACTGTTGCATGGTGCAGTCCGTTGAATTGCTTCTGCTTCTGGGTGCTTCCTTCTGTAAATTATTGTTCTCTTTCTGTAAATTAGTGTTCTCTTTCCACTCCTTGGACTAAGATATTTTTCCACATGGTGGCTGGATTTAAAGATTGTTGTGCAGATACTCTGTGTCTTCACAGACTGCAGAGAAAGAGAGGATGGTAATGCAGCTAATGCTCTACGTCCAGTAGCCCCAAATGTAACACGCTAACCCTCTCACATGCTGAAAAATTAAGTTAACCAAAACAGTAGAGTCCAGCTGAGAAAACCTTCCTTACCAAAATTATTACAGACTTCTTTGCATCTGAACTTCAATTTCTTGTCCTGTGATTCTGCTGTTAATAAAATAGTAGCTAAACCTCATTTCAATAATTTCTTTTGAGACCTCCATGGTGGAGTGTTAGGGAATAAGTTAACAGGTGTCACTGGACTGTGATATCGATGTTGTCTATAACATAATATAGCTTTATACTGGGGGGGAAGAGGAGGAAACAAACACACAAAACAACCTCACCATTCTGGGTATTTTTTTAATGTGACCTCAGTGATGTTTTGGGTGTTGCTTGCAACCCTTCCTCACAGATTTGCAGGTTTCCATGAGCCTTTAGATGAAGTCCTGGCTTTTACCTTGAAGCACAGTTACAGACGTGCCCCTAAGAAAATGCTGAAGAAATGTTTCCTGGTCTCAAGTGAGGAAGTCTCATCCTTGGGTACCTAGCTCGATTAGCCTAGAGGTAGCAGCTGCTCTCGGTGCAGCTTTTCTCTTTATTCTGTAAGCTGGCTTCGGGCTTCCAGCTCTGCTGTAAGCTGCGGGCAGTGCTCTGACCTCGTTTCTGCCAGCAAGCTGTATGCTTGGGAGAGCTTCCTCGGCGGCAGCAGGCAGTCTGGGGCAGGCTGCTGCCCTCTGGGGCATGGAGCCCCCCAGCTCCCTCCCCACTTCTGCAGCAGCCGAGTTGAAAGAAATGGCAGGTTTGAAATCCTGTCCCTCTCCTGCGTTTTGTTGGGTTTAGCTCTTTTTTTGGGGTGCAGATGCGTTTCTCAGCCCAGCTTTGTGTCTCGGGTTTGAATTCCTCCCAGCGTTTTAGGAAGGACTAGTTTGGCAGGGCAGGACGCTGGATGGCACAAAATCTGTAAGTCTTCACATTAATGTGGTAGTCTGTCCCAAGTGACTATAAAGAATAGGACATGTAAAAACTGCCAGGGCTCTTTTTCTTTCTTTCTTTCTTTTTTTTTTTAATATAGCTTTGTTAGTGAAAGGATGGGCAGGGAGAGGAAGGAGTGGGTGTAGAAAATGAAAGTGTGGTTGGACTGCCGAGCCTTGTAGGGTTTTTTAGGAAAAGTCCAAAACGCTCTATGAACATGGGAAAATTAATGGAAATAAAATGCTTGTTTTACCCCTTATTTCCAAGTTATATTTCTCAGATTACCTCTTTAGGTTCTCTCTCATCTCTTCATTCACACTGGAACTTTACATCTGTAGAACAAAGAAACTACATTTTTTTGCCTGTAAATGAAGAACTGACAGCTGTTTATCAGGCTGTGCAATGTGCAATAGTCACATTTTAATACGAACATCAAACTCGCCTATTTTTTTTCATGTGGCATGTTACAAGTATGAGAGAAGAAAACTAGAAGAAACGTCTTGTTTCTGATTAAATCCACTATTGATATGCTCAGTGATCCATGGAATGCAATAGTGGTGGAAAGAGAATAGCAAGATAAGGGTTTCCGAGAATGATTTCCATCTTGGAGCTCTTCCTGTATCACTTGCTTAACGTGGCTCCTGGAGGCCATATAGATGAGACACATGTGAAAACGGACTGCAGCGTTTAGGAAGAGAGACCCTTCTGTCTTGTTAGTTGGCTTAGATTACCTGATATGTGACTAGAAGCTATGCTGTCCAAACAACGTTCTTCCTGTAAGATGTCGGGGGCATTTTTTGACTCTTATCTGCATTTAAAATGCTTTCATGTATTCTGCAGGGGAAAACCTTCCATAGTTTGGTAGTCTGAGTTTCTAATAACTTCCTGAGACTTCTGATGGACTGAGCCTTAATAAAGTATTTGCTTACCTAAGTTAACTGTCTTTTGCATCAACTGCTGCCTGCTATGCAAAGTATATTTTTTTCCTTCCCCCTCCGGTGTCTCAAGACTTAACTTAGTTGACATTCTGTGATAATTGGGATCCTGAAGGGAGAAAATAGTGTTCCCATTGTAGATTTTTTTTTTTAATTAGCTTAAAAAAAAAGAGATCTAGGAAATAGTAAGTTTTAGAATGAAACTGCAGATATCTTGGAAGGGAAGGTATTAATAACATGGAAGAAGAAGAGATGTCTTGCTGACAATGACTGGTCTACACCTGAGGCATCCAGACTGGCAGGCTTTACAAATTTCTCCAGGTACACAGTAGGATTTTTCTGTGAGGAGTTAGGTATGATTTCTGGGTGAATTTTCCCCTTTTGGAAAAGGAAAGGACTGTTTTGCTTTGGCACTTTCCTGATGCTCTTGACTCCCTCTAGTACCTGTAATGAAGATGAAGACCGAAATTAACCTGGTAAGGCAATGTATCATCTTTGTTTCTGAGGGTGCAATCCTGCCCTGGCTTGACTGCGGGGAAATGATAGCCACCTGAAAGAAGAGCATTTGCCGCTTGCCATACTTCAGGACAGCTGCTTTCCTTGTCTCCATTCAGGTTTCCATGGTGGTGGTAGGGGGTTGGCCTGAAATGATTTACATATTCTGGTTATGAGCAGGGTTTATTCACTTCATCATGTAAACACAGACTAGCATGTTGAAGGGGATTACCAGACTGCACTGGTAATCCACCTCTGGTGGTTAGCACTCTCTTCTTTTTTGTTGGTGTAAGAGGTGCTGGGACCTACCAAACAGTGTGTTTTGTTTTGGTTTTTTTTTTTTCCTCAGTCACCTGTTCCCTCTGTGCAGTAAGAGGCTTGCTTGCTGGTTTGTGCACAATGCTCTCCAGCTGCAAGATACCAATTTTCTTTTCTTCAAGGCTTTAGGGTTTTTTGTTTGTTTTGGTTTTTTCTATTTCTTGTTCATAAAATTCAAGACATATATATGCATTTTGTCTTGACTCAGGATCTTCTGCAGGAGTCCATCTACATCCTGCAGGACCTCTGCAGACCATCTGCCCAGGATTCAAGCAAACCTCTCTGCTCTTTTGTCCTTAGTGGATCATTCCACACAGGGCTGCATTCTGTTGGCTGCTTGCAGGAGACTCAGTGTTGCCTGTGCCTCTGGGCATAACGTTTTTTCTGAGTGCAGCCTTACCTACAATATTCCGCTAACAGGTTGGCTGTCCTTTGTTGTCAGTTTTGTGCTGCTAGAGAGTGTACAACTTGGGAGGTGACACATTAAGTATTAAGGTTGGGCTAGAAGTTGGCTGTGTAGGAATATGTCACCATTCTGGTAAGTAATTTTTTTTTCTTTATTGTAGCTTTTTATGCAGAAGGTGGAAAGAGGGAAAACGTGTTGGTATGTATTTACCTACACAGAAAGAACAGATACTTGGCTAAGTGATAACAAGGAATGTCCTTCTAGCCCCTAATGTTTCACTTGCCTTCTTTCTGTTCCATAGTATCCCTTCAGAGATGAGTAAAATGATCTTGTAGGGCTGTATGCTCCTTTTGGCTGCTGCACTGGGTCCTGACTTCCATTCTCAAATGATCTGGGGGGAAAAAAAAAAAATTAACATTTGCTTTCAATTTTGCTGTTGTCACATTGCTGTAGAATTCACTGCTCTCACACTTGAAGTCTTCTAAGGATCAACCAACTGAATCAAGAACATGAGCTAAAATAGTTTTTAATGAGTTTTTCAAATTGAAGTCTAGTATATTATTTTCCATAAATTATTTTCCTTCTATTTAACCATCATGGTACTTATCTTCCTGGGTGGTCATGTTATCCCTCTGAAATTTGCTGCAGTAGAAGTGGATGAAGCCTGAATAATGTTTCTCACCCAGCCTTTCTTTAAATGTGGTTTCCCCCAAACATTAATGTTTTTACTATGCTTTCTTTTTCCATTAAAAATAATTTAAACTATTTAATAATTAGATCTTCTTTGGTAGAACTTACAACAAATGTGCATTTCATCTACATGGTTTCAAGCATTATCAGCACTATATTCATTCAGGTTTGCAGAGAACATGTAAATGTGGACCAACTTGCTTGTTTAAAACTAGGTCCAGCTAGAGAGTGAAAGCATGACACTAATTAGCATTGCACATCAAAAGGGAAAAGGTTGTCTGTCTGTGGCCTGCTCCAAAATGTTTGCAGTGCAGTTGACTTGGGCTGCAGTTTGGTGGCTGGTGGAGCTGGGCTCATGGCTGGCTGCTGCCAAAGGAGGGAAGTTTCCTTCTTCTATTCTGCTCACCCAACCCTTCCCAAGGCCAGCTCTGCTCAGTAATCCGTGATATAGCTAGGGGGAAAGGGGTTATTTTTCTGGCAAGTTTTAAGTTGCACCATTTCACAAAGTGGTCTAGTAAAGACCCAGCACAAACTAAGGGTGTGTGTCCAACTGCAAGAATTGGGGGAGGCAGGAACAAGGGGCCTTTGACTTTCTTGCAGGCTGATACACTGGCTCAGCTGGTCGTTCGAAACCTCTGTGTTAGTGAAATCCCATGCCAGAATTAGACACTTCAAAAGTTTGTAAGATGAATACAGTAACAGCGAATAAGAGGGAAGAAATAACCTGTTTCCTCCCTTACTCCTCAAACTTGAGCCCCATATACCACAATTTGCAGGGCGAGCTAAAAGTGTACATGAGCAGGAGGTGAACAACTAGTCCTGGCTCTGTGGCTGATAAGCAATTGGTTGTTGTTGTCATTACCCAAATATAATAATTGTATATGGATTGGTTTCTGAACAGCTTACCCAGTATATAGGTCTTAGGCTGTATATATGTAGGCGTAGTCTTTTTTTTTTGTCTACCTGCTTCACAGTATAAATGTTTTGTGAAAACAGTCTAAACTTCAGCTATTTTGAGTATATGTTTATGACTTGCAGATTATTTGTCCCAGTGCCTTTTCTAAAATCTGATAGGGGAAACCCTGCTTTTAGTTATTTTACAACTTTGTTGACAGTTTGTGCTATAACAGCTATGATATGATTGGGTTTGTGCCAAGTTGGGAAGTTCTGAGTGGAAACTTGTAGCCTTCTGTTTATAAAAGCCTGGGTTTCTCTCTCTTATACACATGCCCTTCTTCTATGGGAGGAAGGATTTTCTGTGATTCATCAAAAAATCATAAGCTTTGCTTTGAAAGCCGATGTCATTGATGGATAAAATATTGGGAGTCAAAAGAAAAAAAAATCAGGGATCCCAGAAGATTGAGCCCTGATGTCATTGGGGGACTTTTCAGCCATGACTGTAGCACAACATGTGGTAACATGTTCCTCTTCCCTTTATGTTCCCTCTGTTCAGTCCCCAGTAAATCCATTCCTAGATGCTAGAAAGAAAAATGACCTTTCAAAATGGAAAGTGAGAATTACCAATTCCATGCATTTCTTCAGTGACGGATGATTTACCCTAATACTTCTGTCCTTATTTCTTATTTATCTCTCAATCTGTTGTATCTATTGTAATATGCTGTATGCTAACAAAATGTCCTAATGCACAACTGAAGAAGGGCAAGGCAGTAGGGATTTTCTCTCCTCTGTTTTCCAGTGAAAATGATACAAAGCACTATTTTGGTTATGAAGCCAACCTCTTAGTGAAATATGCTATTATTTAATCGTCATTATGTTTAGTATATAAATGGACTGTTTTTATTGGACAATGCATATGTATAAACACATAAAATTATGCACACAGCCCCATGCATATTTCATCTGGGAGATTCCCATGCCTGCAACTTACTGAGAGCAGACTGATTCTTCACTTCTCAAGAGCTGCTTTCCAAGTTTAGAGTGATCCAAGTATCTAAATGGCATTACGGAGAATATAAGAAAGAGTATGTGATCTCACTCCCATTTGGAGTGCACAGGTATCTGCATCATAACAAACACAGATGTCTGCAGTATTTTTTGAAACCTCATCTAGAATTGAGCAAAAAGATTTGCTTTTTCCACAGTCAGAAAGGAAAGTGCTATGAAAATGGTGTATTTAAAAAAGCAAAGGGTGTCATGTCCAGGTTTTTTTTATGTGCTCTTCAGTGTGTGGAAAGACATTTCATAGAGAGTCTTCAAATACCCAGGTAAAAGTAAATTTCATTCAACATGCAGTATTTCTCATGAGAAAGCATGCTGTCTCTTCCCACTCCCCCTCCAGTCCCCCTGGAAATTTCAGTAGGAAGCGAGGTTAAAATCTTGCAAACACGTGGGAAAAGCCATGCTTGGGACTTTGTAAGGAATTAATGGCTCTTGATTTTTCAAAATATGTAACAAGTTTTGCTTCCCAACAAAATCCTGTAGTGTCTGTTTGGAAAAAGGAACAATTGTTTTTCTAAAATGACGTCTCCAAAACTAAATATTCCATTTATCCTTTTTCACCACTCTTGGTATTTCTGGGTGGTTTTTTTGTTGTTGTTTTGACAAGTGGTTCTTATTTGGTGTATTTTTTTAAGAATTAGGAAGAAGAGAGTCGAATGCTGAACTGGAAGTTGAGATCTGGGGTTGCTGGGTCTATGACAGATGCCTACGCAGTGACAACCCCTAGCGTGCATGTGCGTGAGTGTGTGTGTGTGTGCGCATTTTTAAATAAAAAGGAAAGCAGAGGTTTGCTCATTTGTTTGCCTATTGTGAAGCTGTCCTGCACCTTTCTACTCCTTTGTACTGGGGTGAAGGCTGCTGAATGGAGGCCTTGTGCCATTTGTTGATTTTAAACCTCACTGTTAATCCACAGGAACCTGCTGGTGTGCGCAGCAGGAGAGCTGTGTGACAAGTGGAAATCTGGGCGGGGGGGAGCGCGGGGGGTCACAGGGGATAATAATCATTCCGCCATCAGCCTTTGTCACCCTTAAGCCTAATTGTTACCCTCTGCTGGTAACCACATTGAAGTGCTGGCCTTTTAAGTGTTTCTTGATTTTACTTGGCACAGGCTTAGGGGTAGGATCGTTTATTGCTGGGTTTACATCGTATCAGGTTTGCTGGGGTTTGTTTTATTAGCTCCACTGAATTTTCTGCGTCCCTTAAAATAATTCAGGAGAGTCCAAAGCCATGGAAGGGGCTGAATGGAAACAGTGCGGTTATTAACAAATTTCCCTCTGTCAGGAGCAGGGCTAAAAACAGAGACGGAAAGCTTTCCTGCTCTGCAAGCCAGCTGCCTCCCGGAGTCTGTGCATGGGCAGTAACTCTGTTGATACGGACACTCGGCTGTCAGAACAGCCCTTTCTAAGCAGCAGCAAGGTGGTGTTCAGGCTGGGGTGGGGTGGGCCAGAGGACAGCTTCCCCTGCCCCTTCGCGCCGGGAGCGTGTGCGTGCTTTCAGGTACGTGTCAAAACTGAAGGTGTGAGGGTGGCTGAAGCAAATCGACCTGGTGGTAAACTCAGGAGGGGGAGAGGAGAATTAAACCATTTAAAAACAACAAAGAAAAACCTTTAAGGTGCGATATCTTTTCTAGCAGTCGGGAACTGGTTCTCCAACTTTCCCTGCCAGTTGCACATGCTGAAGTCGGTATTGCACTTTCTGTTGTTTTCCTTAAAGAAGTGAGCGTAGAAACTGCTATAGTAGCTTTTAGCTGAAGCCTGAATCTGAGGCTTTGCAGTGGGCAAGTATCTGTACGTGTGAAGTGAGCCTGGATTGTGGGATGGGGGATGGCAGTGGGGAGGTTGTTTCCTTGCCCCCCCCACCCCTGTGTGGGGGGTGTTGTTGTGTTAGGCCATTACCTAAGACTGCTTGGGCTTGCATACGGAGGAAAATCCCCAGCCTGCTGGTACAATCCTTGGAGCTACTCTTGATTAAATACACTTTCCTTCTAACCCATTGGATGCAACATGCCTCCAGCAGATGCAGTGACTGTGTTGTGCGCTATGACCTGATAGCCAGAGTTTGAAAGTTGTGCCAGTAGTAGTGATGGTAAATCCAGGGTTGTTATAGCAGTCTGATTACACAGGTTGATTACAATCTTAACTTTCAAGTCAGTCTTCCACCTGGCTCAGTACTTCCTCAGAAGGCTTGAGAATACATCTCAGGGTAGGTCAATGTTTTGACCACTTCGTGCTTGCTACTCTTTCACAGTAAAATGGGGTCCTTTATTTAGCAGGCTTGTTTTTGTAGTGTTTCCCCATGTTCCAGTAGTACGATTGCCTGCTGCTTATCAGCATGCCACTCTGCTCCTTGGATTTCTTTATGAAAAGCACGGGTCACAGCAGTACCTATGTGGGCTTGATACTTCCATCAAGAAGGTATAACTAGTAAAAAGTTCTGATCAAAAAAACCATCAGCACTCAGCTGTTGTATTTTCAACAGCTGTGATGCAGATTTAATTGTAATTACTGGGCCAGGTTAATAATTCTGTTACAACTGTTGTTGCAGGACATGTCTCAGGAAGGCTATGGAACCAGATCTCAACCCCCGATGGCCGCAGGGAAGCCTAACCATGAAGACTTGACTCTAATCCAGCAAGAAAGACCATCAAGTTTACCAGTAAGAAACACTAATGTTTGTTTCAGTATTTTAAAATGAAAGTACTTTATGTAGGATTTCATTGCATCTAGGATTACCGGATGAGAAATATTGAAAGAAGAAGTATTAAACGAGGTTGATCACAAACTGTTTTTAAAAATATGGTGAGAACAGACAGCTTATATATGAGTGGACTTAGCTTAGGCTTGTTCTGGTTCAAAATACCGCTATTTATGCACATCCATGTTTTATGCTTGTGCACATGTGTATTTGTGTAGAGGAAATTAACTGATTTTTTAAGCTTTAGGAATTCCATACTTGCACAAAACAACCTGGTGAGGAAGAGGCTTTTTTCTGTGCCCTTTTCGAAGGATTTCGGTAGATTCTGGTTTAGAATACTGCTGCCAGGAGTTATTTGCTCCAAACCCTGAGCATCAGTAATGAGTTTGACATGTTAATTCTGCTGCTGTCTGTTACTACAGAAGTGTAGAAGTGGGAATGATAGCAATACTTGGGCTAGGTTGATCTTTAGGTTAGGAGATCATTTTGGACTAACATTTCTTAGTTTTCTGAGCTCTATGTGTTCTGCTGTGGGAGAAGCTGCACAAATTAATATACTTTGCAAAGACACTGCAGCTACTTGCATTTTTGAAGGTCTTATTTCTCTGTAATGGCTGAAGTATTTCTTAGCCATGTCTCTGTGTGCCCCTCTTGGTTTAGGGATTTTCTTGTTTGTTGGTAGTAAAACAGCATGAGTTTAAACCAACTGAAATATAGTTTATAAACAGTTTTCATAGTTTAAAACATGTGACCTCTGGCTTGGAGTAATGCATCATAAACATATAGGGTATTTCCTGCAGTTCACTGGGTATATATTTATTTCCAGTTAGCAGAGGGATCCCTCTGAAGAGTTTACCCTATTGAGACACCAAATGTATGTGTGAAATCTGGTAGTTCATTGTGTATTTTACCTCTGGCTCATGGCACTATTGTCAACCCCTAAAAACAGGGCAATAAACATCTTCATAGCATTTTAAAGTTATATCTTTGGCACCTAGGAGAGTATACATGCTACAAATTGTTTACATGACATTTGAGACATGCATGTCTCAGGAAAAGCTATGGAAACTGGTGTGAGAAGAGATAACCATTTGCTTTGAACTAGTATTAATTTGACAGTTTTTCAGGAAACCTTTTAAAAAGACTAATTTCTCTGAACAGGTCTCAAAAATGAATGCTGGCGATTACCTTGAAAATAGTAGCTACTGTGGACATTGAACTGTTTTGGCAACAACTACCTACTTTAAAAAGCAGTGATATTAAAAGGGACTTTTTACCTCCCAGTTTTTCATGAACAGTGTTTATTAGGGTAGAGAGAAGTAAAGTTATTTATCAACTAATGTTCTACTAATTTGCCTGTGGTTTTTCTTAAACAGTTGTCCTACTTTTAATCCATGCTCTGTTCTGCCTCCATCATCATGATATCTAAGCAGAGTATTGGGTATTATCTGTGTCCCTGAGTGTTTGGTATATTTAGTAGCTCATTATTATTCTAGGTATGAGTAAGCTGGTAGTATTAACAGTGAATGTTAACCATTTTGGCCACATAGATTAAACTCTAAGTTTGTTTCAAATGCTGTTCTTGAGACACTTCATTACTGAAAGCTTTGATATGTAACCCAAGAGCACTTCATATACTCAAAAACCCTGCTGTTTGGATATGGAGGGGAATGGGAGTTGGTATCATTTTCTGTTTTGTTTTGGTTTCGGCCTGGGGTTTTTTGTGTGGGATTTTTGTTTGGTTTTTTGGTGTGGTGTTTTTTTTTTTTTTTCCTTCAAAATTAGAAACAACTGCAACCCCTTGTATGTGTCGACAATGCTTTTTTTAGTAGTGTGACCAAACTCCCCATCTTACTTCCAAGGAAAATGTCTTAGAAATTAGGAACAATCCATACATTCAAAGTATGGTGAACATGATAAATGCTTTAATATAACTCTATTTGGGGTATGGGGTGGCTTGACCATATAAACATATTTGGGGGTGGGGGGGAGGGTGTTGTTGTTTGTTTGTTTTTTTCCCTGGAGCAAGAGTTCTGTATTCAGTTTTGGACTGCTTATGAAAACCCGTGATCACTATCCCTTGTTTAGCATTCCTAGTTATAGTGTCATTTTGGGATGCTAAATATGGCTTCTTAAGCTTGTTTTCAAGATAATGCTGTTCTTGAGGGTAGTCAGTCATCTTTGTACAGTGAAGCTTGAATTGATAGCAGTGATGTTATGCTTTTAATAAAACTTGGTTATGTTTTGTTTCATGGTATTCTGATATTTACACAATTTGCCCGTTATCTTTTTATTTCTTAAGGGCATTGTGTAAAATCACAGCAGTTACATAGCAAGCTTATACAAGTGTCTAAAAACAACAAAAGAGATGTAATACTAAATGGTGAATGGTGTTCTCTGATGTGGCTTTGAAAAAAGAGTTTCCCTTTGATGGATTTGAAGAGGAGCTGGCCACTTTCTGCAGCACTGAATGCTGGCTTGTGTCATCCTTTGGGGGAGTTTTTTCAGCAGGTTTGTGTCACAGTAAGCGCAGCTAAACAGCTCAATAATTGTTCCATTTCCTTCACACATTGTATGTAAAAGTCCCGGCATGAATGTTCCCATAAAGTTCAAAGCGGACAATTTGTAATGTGGGTTGGTAACAAATGGCTACAAACAAAATATGGCTTTATTAGCTACTTCTAATGGCTTGTCAGATTCTATACAATGCTTGCTTTCCTTCTCCTAACTGCTCTGATATCTGGAGAGTTTGACCTGTGGGTGTCTGACCATGTGGAGTCACTGAGAGCCCAAATGAAAAGTTGCACAGAGTAGTGCTCCGAGCACTTTTGTTGGGGTCACAATTAGAAGGAAATCTCAAGCTTTTGAGAAAACATGGGAGTTGGGTACTCTGTGAAGGAAAGGAAGTCATAAACAGAAACTGTTCCCTGTTAGAGTGGAGGAATAAAAGGGGAGAAGCCTGAATGAAATTGTCTGGAGAACAGCTACTACAGAATATATTTATTGAGACTTAAGGGATAATAGCAAAATACACATTTCTGCTATTGTGAGAAAGCTAGAGCAGACTTACAGGAAGAAGCTTCCAAATGATATATCTGCAAATTTGCTGTTGCAGTAAAGGAGCTTGTGTCAGCAGTAGGCTGTGTGTGTCTATGAAGACTAATCCTTTATTTTGTCTTTAATGAGTAATTTTGTAAACATTCACATTGGATTGTGTTGATAGAATGAAGAGCAGAAAACATAAATGAATTTCATTTTTTTAATTGGCATGAGTATGAAAGGCATTTCAGATAGGCATTGGTGTTTTTGCTATTACTTTGTTTTGTTTTTATAAGGTCCTTTTTTGCCCAGTGTCAGGTGTGCTTGTTTGAGGTGTGAAGTCAAGTGGCCTACCCAAGGTTGCCATGCTTTCGAAACACGGGTTTCTGCTAACTTTTCCTTGTTGCAACCTACAGTAAAGTTCTGTGGCTGCTTGAGCAGTTGTAAGCCAGCGTGGCTGCAGTCCTGCTGTATGCCCCACAGCATGCCGGCTGTGCTGTCCCATCTCCACTGTCACTCCTGGGACTGGCCAGTGGATTTGCCTTGGGGAACTGAACCAGCTGAGGAATAATCACTCTTTATTTCTGGGTTAGTTTTTGCCTGAATCACTGTGTGATTGCGTGGGCATCAGTGGTACCTCAGAAGAGGAGATATGGGAATCAGTAGCTGGGATGGGAAAGGGGACAGTGGGGACTGCAGTAGCTTTGATTTTAGCCACATCCTAGAAGACTGATCTTGCTGGAAGGGTTTAAGACTGTCATGCTGTCAGCTGAGACATGGTGGCACAGCAGATCCCAATGTTCATAGTCAGGCCCTGCAGCAGTCAGAGCCCCAAACAGACAAGAGACAGTTCACTTCTTTTTGTAAGGTAAGTTTTCTGCCAGTTTACATCCCCGAGTTTTTTAATGCAGTCAGTGAGTGCAAGCCCAGAGGTGTGAGCATGCACGGCTGGAGGCTGCAAGGAAGGTGGGCTTGTGGTGGCCCTCAGCTGCATTGGTGTAAACTGTAGGGAAATCATGGCCTTAGTCTTATAACTTAGCTTGGGTTCATCATGTGTTTACTGGAGGTCATGTAGTGTTGAAAGGGGAAAGTTGTATCTGGAGTTGAGGGAATCGGTGCTTTACTAGGTGGTCACTCAGAATTCTGAGTTCATGGATTAATTCTATGACATCAGTTATTCACTGGCTCTTTTCATGGCAGCAGAGCAATTTCTATGCAAAAAAAAATAGTAGCCAGCAGTGGAGGTAGAATGCCGCTTTTATCTTGTGCAATACTGTGACCCAAGAAGTTTGTGGTTCTATGTTGTCTATAGTTGTATGAGCTTCGGTATCAGGTAGGTTTCAAATAATGCATACTGATTTTTTGAGAGAGAAACTTTTTAAGATGCCAGTTGCCTTGTTTCATTATGCTTGGTACTGTGGAAAACAGTACATCAGCAACCCCTTCCTGATTTTAACTGCTTCACAGTTCTGTTTTACCTCATTTTGATAAGCCTCTAAAGGATGTTTTGAGTGCTGGACAGTCATTCCTGTGGTTGACACACCCTTTTCATTGTAGAAAGAGGGTACTAAATTAGATTTCAGAGAACCTCTGTTGAGAACTAGTAGTGAACTAAATGCAGGACTAGGTATACTTGGCTCATGGAACAACATCATTTCAGATGCATCTTGATGGGTGCAGGCTGTGAGGAAAATACATGGGCTGGTTTGGGAATCCACATTCCCTGTCTCGATTCTAGAATATGAAGTAGCTTGGAAAGTCATCTTGAGCAACAGTGCTCCCTGAACAAATGCATTTAATGGCTGAAGTCTTAATAGACCAGGAAAACAGTTTCCAGCATTATTTGAGAAACTGTGGTTGAGGGTTAGTAGGAGATACCTCTTCTTTTCTCAGAGGTTAAACTGGGACGAGGGACTCCAGTGACATTTATACAGAGCTTAGTACAGTAAGCCCTAATCATGATCAGGGTTGTGGGCACTACCATAATGTAAATATTAATTACCACTGCAGCCCCTCTGGTAAGGACAAATCAGTGCTAAAGGAGAGGTAGTACAGTAACCCTCTTTTTGTAATCCTTCTTGGATTCTTTGCAGGTAAGCAAATTAGAAAGCTTGATCTACATTTAAGTGATGTTTTAAAAATCCAGAATATTGCTTCTGATCTGAGAACGAAGGAGGAAAAAAAACAACTGTAAATAGATTCTTGGTAATTCTTGGGAGGCAAATGCAGTTGCCAGTTGATAGATGCATGTGTAGTATGTTATAGCAATTCTGTCCTGTAGTTATTCACTTCTATTCATGTCTCCATCTGAAAATAACTGTTTGGGAGTATGTTAAACCGTGAACAAGAAGGAAATGTGAGTATGTAATACTTGTGAATTAAATTTTCCATTGTTTTTACATCAAGTAGGATAAGACTGGTGTGCCTCTCTCCCAGTTTCCTTTCTTTTTTCTGTAATGTTGTAAAATAACTGAATGATCTTGTTTTCCTTTGTTTGGGTCAAGAAATTTTAGCTGAAAATTGTTACTCTGTGAAAGGAGATTATTGACTCAACAAGCCTTCAATTTTCAGTGAATAACACTCCCACCCTCTAGCTTCAGGAACATGTGGTGCATGCATTCTATTTTAAAGTACAGACTGTAATTTAAAACTGAGGCAGTTTGATGCCCCACTGAACTTTGTTTAAGCCTGGAATAAAAGGAAAAAAGCTTCAAGTTGCAAAGAAGTGACTAAGCTTTCTCAAAGGCTTTTCTTAGCCATTATGCACAGAGTTGGAAAAAGTAGCTATTTTTTCCAAGTCATTTTAATTCTAGATCAAGTGCAGTTGCTAGTTTGTTTTTTTTTTCTTCTTCTCGCCATTCCATGTAATAAACCTGTAGCTAGAACAAGTTTCATACAGCGCATATGTATAGAGATACTACATATGTGTATTTCAGTGTGTTTGAGGTGCAAAACATGCTCTGTTGTTGGTGCTGGTGCGCATACAGATTCTGTACGTGGCCTGTTTGTGTCCTGGTGTTGGTCAGAATAGTGGGTCAAATCCAGTGCGAGCCACTGCAGTGCCACTGAAATTGGTGATGTTATCGGGGGGATGAACTTACACTTTGTGTGTCATTGAAAATCTTATCCCACTCAGTGTTCGTGCATGTTTTACACTTGACTTCAGTGGAGCCAGGATTTCATGTAGGTGATCAAACTGATTCATTGTCCGAGAGTCAGCTTGTACATTCAGTTGTACATTTAAGTCCTGCCTGTACATTCAAGTCCTGCTTTTGGGGAAGAGTACAATTAAAGTAGAGCAGGGCATATGTTGTCCATGTAGAGTTAAACTGGAACATTGAAACTGAAATAGTTGATTCTTGAATTAAGTATTCTTGCTATTAAAATTAAAATTTGTAATGTGAAGAGAAGGTCCTGTTGTTACTCATTTGTGTTTTGTTCTTTACAGGATTACTTGGTTTTGCTTGATAGATTGATCATACTTATTTAAAAACCAGTGTTAGGTTATTATTGAAGTATAAAAACTGATTTCACTAAATACTGTAAAAAAGATATTTGGCAATTACATCACCTTTTCCGTTTTCAAAATACTTTACCTTTACAATGTTTACAATATCCCTGTAATAACAAAATTACTAATTAAGGATCTAAGAAAATTTACAAAAGCAAAAAGAAATATTTAGTCTGACCTCTACATGAAACTTATGTGGGAAACCTGCTAAGGGATTATAGATCCCAGTAGTGGTTAGGGTTGCAAAAACTTGTATTTAAATAGGCCAATGTTGTCCTAAGTGGAATATTAAAGTATTAGTAGCTTTTTTTCCTGAAATGTTTTTTGAAGCCACGAGGAGTTGTGTCAACGTACTTTATACCTCCAAATACTAGGACAGTATTGATGTTGATTCAAGAATTCAGGAAACCAGATTTAATTTGGGTGGTTGAAGCATTGCCCCCCCAGGTTGTTCCCTCCCCCAGAGGCTGCTGCCCCCATAGCCGAGGCAACTGGACTGCACTTGTGGTAGCCCCTGAACTGCCAAAGATTGCACCTTGGAATTGAGAGGCAAGCTGAAAGCCCCCAAGGTTATTTTACTATGCAAGGCTGTAAACTGTAGTAGTGCGGGTGCCTCTGCATGCGTGGCTCAGATGTATCTGCTGCAGGGGCAGTAACTGCGCTAGCTGTCCTTTTAATCTGCCTAAATTTCCAAGTCAATGCCTTTAGGTTCTGCATTTGGGAATCTAACTCTAAAACGGGAGGGTTTTTTGGATTTGGGGATTATTTTTATTTGTTGAGCATTTTACGCAATGTGTGTATGTATATATAGTGTGTATAAAAGCATGCATGTCTTATCTGCTTAGTTATTTGTAAATTTTTAGTTAATAGCATACTATAAATTCCAGAGGTTAATATATTCACCGGTGCATGTCTTTGTTCATGCCTGTGTGAACGTTGGGATTACAACGCAGAAAGTAAGACAAAAGAGTATTACTCACTTGAATACCATTTCAGGAAGTACCTGAGACACTGTAAATGTTTTTTATTTCTTTTATTTTTACCACAAGTATTCCTGTAAGATAGAAATTTTCTTTTTTCCAGAATGACTCCTTTACTTGTGCTCACCAACCATTTTAAGTGTGACCTCAGCTTCATAACCTTGACTAAACACAGGAACTCATTCCGACCAGCAACATCTGAAGCCCAGTAGTAGATGCCTTTTCTTTTTCTTCTACCATCCATTCCTGTTTGCTGGGAATGTGTTGGCTTCTGCTGCTATTGCTGCAACTTTCATGTAAAAAAAATCCAAAACCCGTTAGCAGTCTTTGATGTCAAGCTCAATTCTGAGTGCTCCTGGTAGGCTTGCTGTTTCTGTGTAAGTAGATGTTTGTGTAGTCATGGTCGATAGTGTTAAGGTTAGGCCAGGTTTCACAGTGCTTTGTGTGTTTACGGTGTATCCGTAGTTGCTGGGGATTTTAGGTACCATCATAGTGCAAATGGGAAATGTTTGTAATGTATTATTTGTTTTGTAGTACTACATTGGAATCCCAATAAAGTCAGTCCTGTAGCGTGAGAGACTATGCACATGTTTTGCTTTATTTTTTCTGAGGTTTGAAACAGGTTTTTCAATTTCTCTCAAATGTGTTTTCTTGAAACCTAATGTCTTGTAATGCTTAAGCCTCTGAAACCTTCCTTCCTTTGCTGGAGCCATACATCTTAGATTCACTATGAAGTCTTCCCTTGAAGACAGCAATTCATGGTGGCTTTTTATAGAATCTGTGCTATATTGTGCTGTATGTGAGAAGTGTTTCTGAAGTGTGTTACATGTAAATAGGCTTCTATTATCAATTTACCTTTAAAAAGAAAGTATACACACACACACAAAAAATGAGGGGGATTTCTGCATTTATCTTTGGAAGTCACTACACTTAAACTCACTGCATCAGTTTTCCTTAACGTCATGCAGATTATTCTGTGCCGTTTCCCACATAATTCCAAACGCAGTTCTGCTCCCACAGGACTTTTAAAAAGAGGGTCCTGTTTGAACTGGCAATGTAATTTCGGGAGGTGAAGCATCATAGTGTGTTGAAATCAAGATAGAAGAGCTGATATCAGCAAAAGGCTACTTTCAGTTCCCAGTGTTTAGGCTTTTGATCTTTTTCCTTCCATGCAAACAACTGCAGATGACCCTTTTAATCATCTCAACCTGTGAAATGAGACTTACTGTGTTAAATTAGAATTAGGACCTGAATTTTGAGGCGCATTTGAATAATTGCATTAGTATAGGAAAATATGCCATTCTGGATCATTTATTTCACATCACAGTTAAGTGGCCTGAATTTATAACTGAATGTGTGGTGTTGGTGGTTCCCCCCCTTCAAGGTGTAAATTCACTTAATAGTTTATCTTCCACCATACTACTGAAGTTGTTATTTTGGGAAGTAATACAGAGATAAGCATACATGAGAGTTTGTATTTATATGTTTGCATGTAGTAATACATTATACATCAGTTAGCTTTAGTAAGGTTTGTGAATACACAGTAGTGGATAAGAGAATAAAGCTTGTTTCATGCCATAGCATAAAGTGTACACTCACATGTACATTTCTAGTATCATAGATGATGAATTTTCCCAATGCATTTTGCACAAAAGGTAATGAGAGAGATCTAAAACATTATTATTTTTTGTTTCTTAAACTGCAAACTTATACAATGGCCAGTGCTTATTTTTGAAAAGTATGGAAATAAGGAACTGGAAGTGATCTGAGATTTTTAGACTCACTTGTTAAAATAACTTAGCAAGATTATGTAGGTAGATAAAATGGCGTATGGATTAAGTACAGACATTGACCCTAGTGAACTAATTCATTATGGCACGGGATAAACTTAATGCAAACTGTTATATTTTGATTTTAGACTTCTATAATGAACTGAAAGCCTTACCAGTTTTTTGTATGGTACTGCAGTGGAGATGGAAGAAAAACTCCAGATTATCTCTCTCCCTTATTTAATTTACAGACCATGTCAAGATTTTAATAATAGGGCTTAATGAAAGCTTCATAGAAACCTAATTTTTTTCCATCCTGTTTATTGTATCATTAGATGTCTACATGAAAGTAGGAAAAAAGTAAAGTTTTTCAGTGCAATTTTCTTCAGGATTTATTGAAACAAGGCTGTAAAATTTTAGAATCTTTGTTTTTTTTAATAAGTAGCATCTCATAGTTGTGGCTTCATTTGGATTCTCTCATAGTCCATTTTCTCTCTGTCTTCATTCCTTTCCTTTATTTTGCTTGTGCCTTTAAAGAAGACTTAGGAAGACTGTATATACACAGCACTGGTGCTTTTAAATGACTGCTGATTCTTCCTGCATGGCTCGTTAGACATTTTGCCCTGTTGGAAATCACAATAACAGCCTTTTTGTTCCGATTCTGAGGTATGACGAAGTACAGGAATTTTTTTGGCTCTGGAAGTCTTTGGCTGCTTCTGGCCACAGGGTTATTCCGGTGCTCAGACCGCAGCTCGGTGTGAGAGGGGCCATTTGGGCTACCTACAGAGTTGTCTTTCTCCTCTGCAAAGAAACAGAGGTCAGATATCAGATCCTATGAAACGCTGAGAAATGCACCCATGCACATACTCACATATACTTACAAACATTTTAGCTCTTTAATTTTTGCTGGTTAGAACCAGTGATTTCTAGTGCCTGCTTTTTAATGTCTATATTCACAGTAGTTCAGGTCAGATTGAAGTCAATCTTGTAAATCCTCTACCTTATTTTTGCTGGAAAAACAAACTTTCCCCTCCTGTATTATAATTTTGATCACTTGACCTGCATTTCCATGGAGATGTGATCAGAGGGCTATAGTCAGCTAGCCACGCGGGCTAAGAACTGTCTTTTGTCACTTACAGTGTGCAATGAAACTACAGATTTGAAGAGTAATTGAAGGACCTATAGACTGACATGTTTTTTTCCCTACCACCCACATCCATTAAAAATGTAACTTGGAAACAAAACATGTGATCAGCTATGCAAAGGGTTTTTTAAAAAAAGTTTATTTAAAAGAAAAAACAACCTTCTTCTTTAGTCTTTAACTTTTAAAATTATTACTTTTCCAGCAATCTAAGACATTCTGTATGCCCTTCTATGTGTATTTGAATTTCCCACAGACTCTTGATTCCTGTGTGCTTAGTTTAGATGACATGGATTCAGTTTTGTCAAAAGCTGAATTTTGTAGCCCACAGAACACATACATTCATGATTAAACAAGTGCAGATCAGGCAGCTGACGTTCCTCCAAGTTCAGTCTGGGGTTATTGGTTCAGGGGCACGCACAGGATCCAGCTCATGCTTGTGAGCAGTATGTACCTCCCAGCCTTATCGGGGTGAGTGACAAAACCTACCAGCAAGTGCTGGCCCGCGTTGCGCCTTGGAACGGGAGAACGTGGTTCAGGAACACGGTGTGGTGGCATGTGCTGCTGCTCACCCAGCAGCACCCGCCACCTAGCCAGCTAAAGGGCTGGCAGTTCTTAGACTGAAGTGTGTGCATGGGTGGTGTGTTCGTGTTTGCTGGCTAACTAGTATGCTTTGTACTGCTGTATTTTGGGATTTAGGTCTCTGAATGGTTCTGGGCTCTCTCAGGTGGGAAGGTGCCTTTCTGGTAGGGATACAAAAGCTCATGGTACTTCATGACCTGCTGAGAGGGAAGCAAAGCGTCTCAATTTCTGCAGAACAGGGTTAGTTTTCCTTCAGACTAGGTAATAAACAAGTTACGGATGTAATGCCATTTAGATTATATATATCTCTCTGTATACTTTAACATTAAAAAAAATACTTCAAGGTATTGGGTTGTTCAAGGATCTGTCTTTTCTGCAGCTCCTCTGTCTCCTCTCTAAGGGGTTCGCAGGGTAACCCAACTTCAGTAAACCGAAAGGGAGTATATTCCTTTTGTCTTGGTTTTGGCACATGGCTGTGATGCTGTGGGAAACATGGCACCTAGAAGACCCGCAATCCCTCCCAAAGACTCGATGGAGCGGATTTAAAAAACAAAATGCATCTGAGCTTGAACTCATGTCTTCCTGGGCAGCATACCGTACTACTGCTAGATTACAAGGCCCGCTCTATAGATTGATTTCTAAGTGGTTATTTTTGTCACGCTTAATAAGAGCATATTGATGAGACAACGGTGTATAAGCTAAGTTAACATCTGTTTTTTCTGCACTACTATTACTCTTTATTGCCAGTATCCACATAGTGGCAAAACTTGAAAGTGAGCTTGCTCCTTCCCTGTGAGGGTTTTCTCCACTGAGCCAATCTTGTACGTATCCCTGCTGTTTTCATGTAGGACGAAAAAGTGAAAACGACGTTGTTGTTGTTGGAATGACACTATAAAATTACAAGCGTGTTGATCTAGCAAGCTCAGGTTCTCCCTGCTCCGGGCTAGGCGAAGGGCCTCGGCCTCCTCTGCTACCCGCTCCCTGCTCGGAGCGGCGCCTGGCCAAGGCAGCGGTAGGAGCTCTACGGGGTGGTTTAGCGAGGCCCCGGAGCGATCATCCTGCTCCGCACCCCGCGGACCGGACGGAGGGGAAGGGCGGTGGGCGCCGTTCCCGCTGTTGCCGGGCTCGAAGCGAAGGCGGGCGGGCAGGGCCCCGCGCTCTGCGCCTTCCCTCAGCCCGGGGGCGGGGGGGGCTCCCCCGGGGCCGGGCGGGCGGCGGTTCAGGCCGCCTCGAAACCGTCCTGGGCATTTTTATAATTGATCATCAGCTGACGCCGCCCGGGCAGAAAGCTCTCACCGCTCCCTCTGGCTGCTGGAAGTCTGAAATTACATCTTTGTCTTTGAAGTCGGGCGCACTGTTAGCGTCGCCATGGCGACGGGGCGGGTAATGGCCTCCGCCGAGCGGAGGCTGGTATTTAGCGCTGAGCGCGGCCCTGCACAAGGCCTCACTCTCCAGAGCGGTTACTGAACTGTCCCCTGTTAGAAAATGTTTAAAAATTGCGTTTTTACATGGCCTTACCAGATTAATAGTCATGGTTTATTTCGTTTTAACTGCAAGGATAAAAGCATTATTCCATTAAATGGGTAGCTTTTCCCCCCCCTCCTTTGGTTTATGCATTATTAACACAAGCTTTCCTGTTTTGCTTGTAACATTTTATAGGCTCTTTCAAACATGTAGTCAGATTTGCTCTGTTGCTCTTTCATTTTTCAGGACTTAACCCTTTCTCTCCTTGATCGTGCCTTCAAAAACTTGGAGGGAAGCCTTGAGCAGTTCTGGCTGCTCCCATTTAACACGTTTAAAATCAGAAAAAGGCTTTCTCTTCCCCCCCCCCCCCCCCTTTTTTTTTTTTAAGAATTCTGCTTTTTTGAAGGCTCTGTTCTTGTCATTTAATTGAAGCAGATGCTGAAGTCAGCACACATGAGCCTTGATAGGGTTGTGAAGGGTTCAAGCTGAGGAAGTATTTTGGTCCTGTGTTTTAACTTGTGTGCCCATCTTCTCTTTTGTCCTTAGTGTTGTCACCCCACTCTCTGTATGTGTAGTGTTTTGTTGGCAACCTTTAAAAAGAGATGCACCTCATGGTTGAAGGACCGGGGACCAAAAAATCCAGAACAGTCCTGGGGACACAATATTTACCCCCACCGCCTTCCTTCTCATCACGGAGCCAGTGAAGTACATCTAGACAAGTAGAATTATTGTTATAAACACAAGCTGCAGGCTTTGTTTCACTTTTCCAGTGCTCTAAAATATAGCTTTCATTTTAGTCTCTAGTAGAAGGCATATATCCGAGTGCAGTCAAGTGCTGTGGATACAGCAATTCAGTCGTCCCTGCCGACGCAAATGGTGTCTCTGTTTAAAAACTTGGAGGCTAACAAGCAAACCTGGAATTCATAATTCCCCCCACCCCCCCCTTTTTTTTAACTATGAATTTATTGTTATGGGGCGCTTACTGGCACCTCGCTTTGTCCATCTGTATCTGTCACAGATCCTGCTCTCCTAAACGCTTCCAAGGACATCTCGGGAAAAGGCAAATATTCCTGAATTTTTGTCCTTTTCTTATTGATGTTGTGTAGCGATGTTGCTGTAAATGGTACCTCTTGTGGGATGGACTTTCACCTTCTGGATAGTGGACCGAAACTTTGAGATTTATTTCACCTGTCCAGCTGGGCTGTAGATAGTGCTCAGGTCTCTGAGCGGGGAGGTTGTGTGTACAGGGTTCCTGCTCTCCCCCCACGCGTCCGTCTTCAGCGCACGGTATCTCAAAGCTCTGTGTTTGTTCCTCCATGCAACTGTTCACCCGTGTGACTCCCACAGACACCTTCGGTAAATAGCACTGCTTCTAAACTTGAGTGAAATACATCTCCTACCGCAGGGAGGCCCTGGGGTAGATGAAAGGTGGATAATCAACCCTGACTACCTGAGACCAGCACGAGGCCCATCTCTACTCTTGGCCAACAGCAGCTGTGGGCTGTGTTGTGGCCCAGCTTGGAGTTAGTGTGTTGTAGTGTTGGTGAATGTGGCAATAACATCTTTTTTTTTTAAAGTTTTTCATTTTTATATATATATATATCTTTTTAAATTCTGTTTAAATGTGTGTGTGTGTGTGTAAAAGCAGTTCTGGCAAATCTGCTCCAAGTGTGGCTACAGTATTGTACAACTGCATATATTAAATAGGCTGGACTAGAGGTTTACTCTCATCTCCTGGTTTTGTGGGTATGAATTTCATCCTTCGAGTTGCATTCCCCTTAAATCTGCAAATTCTGGGAAAATTAGGCAAAACAGTTTACATTCTGTTAATAAGAAATTACTAATTGCTTAAAAACAGGCGTATCTTTATCTACACAGGGCTTTTTAAAGTTGCTGCTTAATCTTTTTTCTTTTTTAATCACTAAATAAACATGTCTCAGCAGTCGCTGCATGTGAAACCAAAACCTGGACATGGACAAAAAGCAAACACACTACAGTCATTTTCATTAGCATATCCTATCTCCTAGAACATTTATTTTTTTCATCTCCTTGTAAATTGATTTTTTACGTGCTTGTGACTGATATTTGAACTGTGTGTTTGTAGTAACTGACTTATGTAAAAGCCAGGTCCTGGATCTCCCAACATGAATATATTATGGAGGTGACCTAGTGGGTCCATAGTTAAGGTTGCACAGAGTTTTCACTTAAAACGATGTTTAAATCCCTTAATTAAACATTAAAACTCGCACGAATTCCCAAACATGGACTGTTTCAATAAAGAGGATAAACTTTAATTATTTAGGTACTTAATGTTCTTCTTAGTGCTGTATTTGCAGAATTCAGAGCAACTTAAAATTATTCCTTCCTCAGGTTTTTCCAGAGTTCCTGGTATTTTCACTTTCTCTGTTCTTTTTTAAAATATTTTGGCTAAGCCTCTCATTGCTGTAAGTTGTCATATCTCTGACTTCATAAAACCATGACAATTTACATAAAATAATTTAACTAAAACCAGTTCAACCTTAATTAATGCATGATAAGGAAGAACATATAGAAGACATAAGATGAGAAAACTCTGTATATTGTACTAGTTTTTGCCATGGGAGTCAGACAGTATATTGGTTATTTGTAGCTGATACCAGTCTTTGACACCAATGATTTGGAATGAGAGGAAAAGACTAGAGAGCCTATTTAAAAGAGAAGTACCACATGGAAGCAAAATTGAGACACACACCTAAACACCAGTAACATCTCTTCTGTACAGGTGGTGATTTCCGAATCAGTCAATGAACAACAGCTGTAGTAGTCCCAAATGGGTGTAAACTTCCCTCTATTTTTCCCCATTTCCTTATTCTTTGAGGATCCAGTTTAAACTTTGTTGAAATAAGTCTTTTCACTGATTTCAGTGTGCTTTGCATTAGGCCGATTAATTCTTATGTTCATTCTACCCAGCTGTCACCCTGTTCCTCTGTATTAATGTCCATTTTGAGCCTTTTTCTTTGGACAGGGTCTGTAAACCTGTTGTAGACAGCTGTGTATGCTGTACCTGTAGTGACCAGCAAATGCAACTCCCTTGGTAACATTTGCAGTCTTCTGCTGAGCTATAATCATGTTCTTCAGCACAGGTGGAAGCCTTGCTGAAAACAATATATTTGCAAACCATACATAAATGAAGAAAATTCCTTTAGAAACCAGTGTTGCATATATAAGTAGTATCTGTATTCAGACCCCTTAGCCTCCAGCTATTCCTCTAACTAGCTGGAAATAGAGAAAAAATGGAGGGAAAAAACCCTACTCCTCATTAGCTTATGGTCTATGGAAAGATTTTGTTTAAGTCCTTTAGGTCAGGATCTGTGTTTTCCCATCATTTACAGCTGACTGCCACTGTGGTCACGTATGCTTATTAGTTCAAGTCTCCTGTCCATTGAAACACTGCAGCTAGTACTTTTTAATTATTTTTGAAAAAACTCTTGTCCTGTTATCAGCAGCAGCTAGAGTCTACGAAAATACTCATTACTTATATGAGGAAGCATTGTTTCAGAGTATGCTAGTTCTTGAATTCTGGAACACACAAGCACAATATCCTGAGATTGCATATCAGTGCCATAAAAATTCAAAATTACTTATTAATTTGAAGAATTGCTTATTGCTTTAGGCATTGGATGAAGAACAAAATTCACAGGAAGTCCTTGTTGTCTCCAACGTATGAGTGGGTTCTCAAGCTCTTCCAGAGCAGGGATTGATATGTTGGAAGTGAAAAGGCTTGTTGCACTTGCACATTGCAAGGTTCACGTGGAAAGGCATGTGAACAGAAGCTACTGGGCCTGAAATGTTCCTTTGTTGGTGATGGTCTTGCCTTTTACTGTCTCTACTGTGTGTGTAGTTACGCAGCCTGAAACAAAGCATCGTGGGGAGGAATACATGAGAGCAGCTAGCAGTGAAATGATGTGGGGAGTCTAATTTGTATGGATTGGAATCTTTGTCAATAGTACCATATTAGTGGTATTTTTATAATTTTTTTGGGCTTGCTAGCCTGTGCAAATTATTTTCATTCTTGGGGGGGTGGGGTGTGGGGTGGTGGAAAAAAAAAAACCACCCAAAAACCACACACACACACACACACACACACAAAAAACCCCCAAAAAACCCCCAACAGATCCAAGCACAGTATATACATTGTGACAGCAAGGGGTTAAAGAGATGTAATTATGCATTCTTCAGTAAGTGTTCTGCAGTCAGCAATACAGCAAGGATTTTATAGAAGCTAAAAAAAAAAAATGACAGAGGGAGAATATGGAGAGAAGGTCAGATCCAAGGATTCTTGTAGGGTTTTCTCGTGTTTGCTTTTCCTTTGTGACTTATACTCTCTCCTGGTAGAAACAGAAGAAAGCATTATGGGCCTGTTGGTTCCTCCTACTGATAATGTACACTTGATCCCTTTGCTTTATGGTAGTGGTAGAGGTGAATTTATGGATTAGGTTTTGAAGGAGTTCTGAGCCATCCCAGTGCTTGCCATGGCCCTTGTATATTCCCCAGCTCTTAGTTATTGCACGGAGTGCATTGCAGCCCTGTGAACACTGAGCATTTCAACAAACGCTGTTTCTCAGCTGTGGTTCACCCGTTCTGTTTGAGAGGATTTGAATTTCCAGCAAATTCATCTACTGGAAATTTTGTTTTGCACCTTTTCGGGTGATTTGGATGGATGAATGGAAGTTCTTGCACAGTCAGTATTTCAGGCTGACCTGACTGGTAAAGGTAAGCTTTCATCACTGCTGACTAAGCCTTTGAGGGACCAAGGGGAAAAAGCAGGGTTTTTCTTCCTTTCTTTTTTTTTCCCCCCCTACCATACGTGATCATCGCGTTGTTCTTCTCAGGTGAAACAGGAGGTTGTGGAGCGTTTTGGAACAGTTGCAGTAACAAAGCAGAGCACGTAAAAAGGACAGGATATTTGGGATGTGCGCTACCCCCTTACTTCCACCCTGTGAGTTAGCCTGAGGTCTGACTTGCTGAGTCACTCAGTGCACCAGATCCTTCTTTTTTTATTGAACTAATTTAATTTGCAGTTGGATTTCAACATAACAGCAAAGCGTTTCTGGGAGATATTTGTGTGTTTGGTAATACAGTAGTCTGAAAGAGGTGGGGTTTTTTTCCCCCTTTTTTCTTTCACATGATACAGTTTTCTTTTTTTTCCCTGGGTACTTTCCCTATTTAATTACATGGAAAGAACTGCAGATAAATAAATGAATGAGATTTCTCCCCTCATCCTTCCCTGATAAAAGAAAAATACCCAAACCACCACACCCCCAATAGCTCTTCTTTTGGGATAAAGATCCTTAGCCTTGCCATTGACCTTATGGGGACAGGCTCTTGTGATCCCCCCGGAGAGAGAGGAAGGTGAGTTTGACAGTTCACGTACTGGTGCGGAGTTCCTTGCAATAAGAACCTTTATGTTAAGTTAGTTAATTGCATGGGTCTTCTGAAATGCACCATTAGGGAACAGTCTGCCCCTAAGGACAACTGAAATTTTTCCTCTTACCCTTGTTAAATGCCAGTTTAAAGCTGTTGATTCCTTCCCCTAGAAAAATAGAAGTTAACTCCTGTCATGCCTCTCCTCTCCTTCTCTTAACTTTCTTTTTTCCCTTGTGTCTTTATCATCTTAACTCTGCAAAATTCTGAAAGGATTGCTGCGAGGAGGAAGGATAGTCTGATAAGTGTATTTCCTAAAGCTTTTGGCCTTTCAAGGCTTCTCTTATGGTAAGGTTGAACTGTGCCGATGACTTGGATTGAGACGACAGGGGAGTAGTGTGCAATACTTTCTGCTTCCGATAGCTCTTTGTTGATCTAAGAGAGAGCACTTAGAGAGTGGTAGGTCATTTATGTGATTATGAAGAGCACTTGGTTCTCTCTTATTCAAGATGGAAAAATAATAGTTTTTGAATAAGAGGTCGCTGTCAAGATGACATTGAATGTGACTTCTCTTCCCTTTTCATTCCCTCCCCCACTAGAAGAAAAGCAGCACTGGAACTACTCAGGATAGGGCTGGATTTTTCCAACTCCATGTGACTTTCTCTTTTCTTCTGTTCTTTGTTTGTTTTATTCCTCACCATTTCCTCTGTGTGTAATGTTTATACTTCTTGATGGTGTCTGGATATTGATGGTAACTAGAAATTTAAAAATAAATGTAATGCATGTAAGGCTCTATGTGTTAAGTCTTGTTTTTCCACTTTGCAGAATTAAGCTGTGAATGTGTGATGTGGTATCTGCTTGGGTGACAGATGTCCATTCCTGAATGATGCTGTGTTCCCTTTGTGCTTTATTTATGGAGTGATTTGCTTCTAAAATAATCTCTTAATCTTTTCCAAACTACATTTCTGTATGTGCTCTTTTTACATATGCCATCATTTAGGGTAACGGACTAAAAACTGAAATTACTCCTAAATGCTTTGTTTCTAAAGCTAATAATAGTGATATACTACTGTCATTTTTGGTTTGATGTGTCCTTTCAGAACTAGGTTAAGTGTGTAGTTTGGTTTTGCTCTGGTGGTTTTTTTGTGTGTTTGTTTCCTGTAGCACTGCCATAATGAAATTGTATTTTAATTTCATTCACTTATCAAATGAAAAGACAACACTAATTTGTCCTTTTTTATGTTAGGTTTGCTTTTATAGCTCAGAAAAGGAGCTGTATCCCCAAATTAGGATGCGATTGCTCAGACTACAGAACATAATAATGTATTTTATGAAAATAATTAACAGTTACTCTAGGGTTAATTTACTTAAACCAGTGCTGAACATCAGTAAACACTCTTAGTTCATCACAAACTTCCTTTTAGTAAACTTTACCAAACGTGGTTTCAGCTTGGGGGAAGGGCTGATCAGTGGAATATGTGGAATAATGCTTTACAGCAGGGAAGACCTTTTTAGATTCTCTTATTTGCAGTCTAAAATTAAGTCTGTATAAAGTGTGTTGAGACTTTCAGGTGTTTGCCTGTTGGCACATTGAAAAGAACTCAGCTGGAATTTTGAAATTCTGGTTTTTGGAAAACTGAAACTGTTTTGGAGCTGGTTTGGGGAAAGACAGCACTGGAATATTTTGTTTGCTTTCTTTCTGAACTCTTTTTTACATTTTTTTTTTTTTTAATGTGCATATTAGAAATGAACAGTAATTTGAATTTCTGATTAAGACACCTCAAAGTTAAGTAGGAGGTGCTGAGAACTTCCATGATTTATTAGTCAACCATCCGAAAATCACAGAAAATTCTGTGCAAGCCTGAAAAAGCGTAGTGATGTCATTGATCTTCGATTACCAGACTGTGGAAACTTCTGAAAGTTGGACTTGGCTTCTCATAGAAAGTAATCTCGCTTAACTTTAGTCTCAGATTTAGAAATTTTTTGACAGTAGTACTCCATGTTTTCTTTATTACATAGGAAAGCTCAGGAACAGTCTTGAGCACAGATTATGAGTATTGAGCAGTCACCACTGAACAAGAGCTGTAGTTCTGGCTCTATCAACTGAACTCTTCCCGAGGGCACTTGCTGTGCTGCGGCCCTTGAAGTCCACAGTTTTTCTGAAAATCTGGATTCCTCTTAAAGCCTTACTTTACAGAAACTTGGCCTTGCTCCTTCAGTGGCCACTCGAGCTGCTTGATGCTGGGGTGGGACTGTATGAACGTTTCAGTGCATATCAGGAGCAGGCTTTTGAAGCGACTTTTCCAGTTGAGCCCCGTTACCATACTTCGATTCACATTACCCAGCAAGCGTGGAGCAAGCTGGATTCCTTTCTGATGAACCGAAACTGAAAAATGTGCCCCAGGAGCCTGCCTAATGCACTCCAGCTGCTGGCGGGTACTTGGTCCCCGGACTAGCCCGAAGGACAGCCCTCTGACAAGGGTGCAGCATGGGTGTTGGGTGCTCAGCACCAAGCTCTCGTGCCTGCACCGGTTCCTGCAGAGCTTCGCCACTGGCTCTGACAGGCTAGCCTTCCCCTTCAATGTGAGATGCTGCTGGGCCACATCTGGATGTTTTACATAAGGTCTGGATCCAAAGTCCTTTGAAGTCTTTGAATGACTTCCATTGACTTTAATAGGCTTTGTGGCAGGCCCTAATGATTTGGTTGTGATCTGAAAAGGGATGTTCAGAGACTTTTCTATAATGAGAAGGTGTTACCTTTTAAAGAACTGAGTTCAAATAGTCTGATCAGTTCTCAAGTGGAAGCGAGCTTCTTCCTATCTCCTGGAATCCTTTTGTCCCTGTAAAAAAAAAAAAGTCAGAAAATCAGTACTCATTGCTCAAGTAAGGTCCAAGGTTGAAATTAGCAGAGGAGTTTTGGGTCATAGATTGAACTGCACTGACAAGCAGAGGAGAGATTTGCACAGTGCAACTGTCTGCTCCTCTCAAAATTGTGCGGTAAGCCCCTTACTCTCACCAACAGTCACTTTGCTCACAGTGTTGAAGTAAAAAGGCAGAAGAGAGAAAGGAAAAACTCGGCTTAATGTTCATTTGTACTAATATTGTTCTGAGATGAGTGATGCCATAGGTCTAAAACCAGCGCTAATTAAAAATCTCAAGTTTGTTTTTAAAGGTGAGGATGTAATAGAAGGCATTTCACTGTCCTACTAATTGAATAACAAAACTACCAATTCTTTCCATTTCCCTGTATCTCATATTCCCCTCTAAGTGTTCTCTCTTTTCCAGAAAAATTTCTCAAAATTGGTTTGTTGTGTGCTATTACATTTTTTTACCACATAAGGTGGTGTTTGATCCGTATCCAGAAAAGCTTTCCTTTTCCCACTTCCTCTGAATCCTTTCATGTGAGGTAGGAAATCAGCTTGCTGCTTTAACAAATTAATGTGGACAGCTTGGGTCTGTTGAACTTCTACTACTTCTTTACTATATTATTTTGTTTACTTAATCTTCATCTTCCCTAAATTAAAAAAATTGTCCTCCTTTTTTTCTTTTTTTTTTTCTTTCCAAAACACATGTATGCTATAATAATGATGTTTAAACAGTCTCAGAGCAAAGTGTAGCTCCATTTCATCACTGGATGCAGGGATCTAGTAGAATGTGTATTTACAATTATATGTAATTGTGTGTGTCTTCCTGTAATGGTTTGTCTTAATATTTTTATTTGTACATGTGCACGGAAGAGTTCCTCTGAATTTGCACTGGAACTGATTTATCACAGTTATCCTTGTTTTACATCTGTGTAATTACTTTGAAATCATTGAACTTATGCCGATACAAAATTGCAGTAGTGGTGAATTAGGGTCGTGCTTTTGATGGTGCTTTTTATTCTGGTTGAAATATTCTACTGTTCCAGGTGAGGATGAAATGTTGTACTAAGCTGTGAGACATTTCACTGATTGGGTTCATGCTGCTTATCTGCCAGCGCTTCCGTTCTTAGGAGCTGTATTTAATGCAGTTATTTCTGTGTGCCTTGGAAATGCAAAGGAGTGAAGAGAAAAGTTAAAATTCCTTGGTTTTCTAGCATTGATGCACCAGCTGCAGCCAAAAAAAGTGGTCCTGAGGGTCTTGCACCATATTTTTTGTAAAGGCGTTATTCTGTCGTTCATCTTCAAGTGCATTAGCTTTAATAAAAGAAAAAGAGACCTTCTTTAGACTCTTCTCATTTTTTCCATCTGCTTTGAAGCAATGAATTAGTGTGTTAAAAGGAAAGCATAGGCTGTTGTTACCAGAAGGTGGTTTGTGTTATCAGAAGGCGGAGGGTGCTGGTGGCGTTCAGAATAAATAAATAAAATGCATGGACAGGACACGCCTGTGGTTGTGTCTCCATCAGCCATTCACAATCCCCGTGTTCCTCTCATCTCTGAAATCCAGACCTGGGAAGTGATGGACAGAGGCCGGCTGATAGTCCTCGAATAAGTCAGCCCCGCATACCGTCCTTTTGTTTCATTTTCAAAAACTCCTCTATCAGAGGGAAGCAGTTGCAGAGCCTGCATGCTGTCATGTAGATCTGGAGGATGTTTGATGCCAGGGCCTGGTGTTGCCATGGTCTCAGCTGTGTGGCTTACTCACCCATCCCGGGACCTCTGACGACTCCCAGCCAGGGAAGCCAGGGCGCTCCTGGCCTGACACTGGGAGCCTGTGCGGCTGCAAGGGGTGCCGTGCCACCACTGAATCAGCTGTTTCCCCCCTTCCCTTCAAGATTAGGAAAGCAGGTGTTAAGTCTCATTTTGAGAATTTATTGTTATCTGTTGCTGACGCTTTAGAGACCACTCCGCTTACCCGCCTAATAGCCAAATGCAAGCTAATAGTCTGTACAGGCCATTGAAGCCTAAAATCCTGCTAATTCCTTCCTCTAATGAGTAATCCCTGATCTCTGTATGTGCCTTGACTACAGAAGGGCTAATTATGAAATTCATTGTAAGGAAGACTTCGAACTCATGATTTCTGTGCCTGGGATTTGTAAATAAATAATGCGTCTGCATGTATACCATGTACAAAGTATAGCTTTCATATGTGAAGTTAAATTTCCCTGAAGAAATTTAGTTAAAATGAATGGGATTGTAAAACATTTCTTTTGCTCGGTGGATTAATCGCTCATAGTTTAGGGAATAGGTTGCCTATTCTGTATGAAAGGTCATTCGTTTTAACCCATAGGAGACATCATACATTGTGCTGGTGAGTAAATTTGTTAATAGCTTTGAAGAAAGAAGCTTCTTCCCGCTGCAGAGCAGGCGGTGGGATTCTGCACTGGGTCCTGGGGGCCCCTGCACTGGGGCCTGGAGAGCCTCCTACTCTCCCCAGCAGGTCATTTGGAGAAACTGTTACCGTTCCATGCCTAGAAATGTATGGGGATGGTAAATCTGGTTCTTTGGGTTTGAAGAACGCTTGTAAGAAACAAGTCTAGTGATCTTTCCATTTCAAATTTAAAAACAAAACAACAACAAAACCCCCCCCCAAAACCACCAAAAAACAAAAAAAGGGAAAATATCTAAGCAACCAAAGTATTGGGGTAGAGATGTTGCATAAATTATAATGAGCACCAGAGGACACAGGATGTGTTCATTCCCAAGCTGCATGATTATTTTGTGTTGTGAAGGGTTAGCTTTTCAATTGCAAAGCTTAATCACTTTTCAAATGAATATTTCATAACAGTTATTTTTTCATCAAATATACAACGGCATGCTTATTTTGTGCCTCATGTGGAGACATTAGTTTTCAGCAGCTTTAAATTCCTTTTATTTCCCTCGTCTCCTATTCTTGTTTTCAGCTATGGATGGGCAAGAAAATATTTGTGAATGTTTCCTGACGAGTGGCTGATGTTGTGGCTGAGAGCTAGAAAGAACCCAGAAGTTTTAGTAAAATTAGTCCAAATTCTAATTTATTTCATGCTAAGTGCAGCTTACGTGACTGATTTAAAATATTTTAAACAATTTAAAATGAAAACACCACTGTTAGAGACCTCTGCTGCTACTAGTAAACCCTGCTTAGTGATACAGCACAGCTGTACTACTCTCTTACTACTTTTTATTCCTGGGTGATGAAAATTATTATAAAAATGCAAGCGGTTGATTACCCTCAGTACAGCTTCGTTTTGCTAGAAAGTTGGGCAAAAGGGATCTATATAGTTGCGCATATACCTCTATAGCGATCCATGTAGGTATTTAAGAATTGCCCTGGCTTAGGGCAAATTTTGGATAGCAAAGAGGTGGTGTGATTGCCCCATTAGATATCCTTCAGACCCTGAATTGGGGGAGTTTCTGTAGTACTGCTAAGTTGGCTCATGACTGCTTTCTGGATCTCTTGAGCGTTTTGGCAGATGGATGAAAATTAAACAAACTTGGAGGTTTTGAATTATACTAACGGGCCAAACTGGCTTGAAAATAGGAGAAATGCAAAGCTGACCTTAAGGCACCCTCACTTCTTTTTCTGTTCTTGTATTCAAGAATTCCTTTGGTACTCACCTGTCCAGTCTGTTCAAAATTAAAATGTATTTTTCTTTGAAGTATGCAATAAAAGTAATATTTATAAAAATATCAAGTGTTGTTTTGACTAGACAGACTGCTTATTTTTCTTGTCTAGTTATTTTGTTCTCATACCTTACAATATATTTCATAGTGCACTTTGAAGCCTACACTATATAGTATTTGGATTTTTTTCCTTCAAACAAAAAAGAATAAATCTCTCAAACTCATTTTATCATGTATATAAGGCAGAAGATAGTCTGGCATTGAGACTAGTACTGTGCATTGTGCCTGCACCCATGCATACTCAACCAGTGGTATGAATGTAAAGGCTGTAGACAGTTGATGCTCTTTCTAGAAAGCATTTTAGGGGATTTTCCAGCTGTATACTGGTCTATATGGGACAGTAATGTTCAAAATTTAAGCATGCTCAAATCCTTCAAATCTTGGACAGTCTATTTAATGGTAGTTATGGCAAAGAGTTACCTGTTGTGTTTTCCCTCTTTTCAGCACTAGTGAGTCCGCACCTTGAATACTGTGTTCAGTTTTGGGCCCCTCACTACAAGAAGGACATTGAGGTGCTGGAGCGTGTCCAGAGAAGGGCAACGAAGCTGGTGAAGGGTCTGGAGCACAAGTCTGATGAGCAGTGGCTGAGGGAACTGGGGTTGTTTAGCCTGGAGAAAAGGTAGCTGAGGGGAGACCTTATCTCCCCCTACACCTACCTGAAAGGAGGCTGTAGAGGGGTGGGGGTCAGTCTCTTCTCCCAAGTAGCAAGCGATAGGACAAGAGGAAATGGCCTCAAGTTGTGCCAGGGGAGGCTTAGGTTGGATATTAGGAAAAATTTATTTACTTGAAAGGGTTGTCAATCACTGGAACAGGCTGCTGAGGGAAGGGGTTGAGTCACCATCCCTGGAGGTATTTAAAAGATGTGTAGATGTGGTGCTTAGGGACATGGTTTAGTGGTGGACTTGGCAATGCTAGGTTAACGGTTGGACTTGATAATCTTAAGGGTCTTTTCCAACCTAAATGATTCTACTGTTTTCCTTTCACACATAGTGATGCCATATTTGCCAGAATGGCCTACATATTTGTGTTTTTTAATTGAGTACAGGATCTATATGCTCCTCATGACACAGTTGCTATTGTCTTGTGTTCCCGTAAGTCCAAGTTGCTGTCTCTTGTCTTTTGCCATGCAATTGAAGTTGACTGTGGGACCATTTTAAAAAAGCAGATACTTTTTTCTGGTGTTCAGTTCCTGGTTAATATAGAAACTTATGGACAATTGGATACTTCCTGAACAGCAGAAAGTCCATACTGTTAAACTTCATTATTATATGCCTGCTTAGATTTTTTTCCTCTTCCTTATTTACAGAATATTTTGTAACAGCCACTTCCCTTGTCTTCCTATACATGTGTGAAAAACAATATTTTATATACTAAATCTACTCGTAATGTATAATTTTCTGCCTGTATGTTAAGCCCTCTAGTTCTTTGGTTAATTTTTTTCACTTTACAGTTATTTTTTAAATCTGTGATTGTCTGTATACTTAAACGGTTTCTGAACGTGAAATACAGATACCTCTCAGATGCCTCTAACACAAATACCTTTCCAGTCAAGCACCTAGATACGTGATAAAGGCTTAGGAATTACTGTTTCAACTTCTTATTACATGGTTGGTGGTCATAAGCTGCGAGTCCATAATACACCATTACTGTACACTGTCACATGGAGAATTCAGGTTTCTTCAGAATTTCAGGTTCTTTAGTGCATAAAACAATCTGCAAAAGTAGTTGCCTTGCGGTTAGGTATTAGGTAGTGTTGGGATGCTGTTAGTACTCTGATATAAACAAAACCGAGTTAATCTATATGACCTAAAAGGGAGGGAGCTGACCTCACAAACATCAGTGAATTTCTTCTCACAACAGTCCCGGGAGGTAGGAAGTTGTATTATTACTATCCCTGCTGAGTATCTATAGCACAGAAAGATTAATTGATTTGCCCAAGGTCATAGAGGAAGTGAGAGGCAGAGATGGAATTGCATCCAGATATTCTGCATCCTGGTCAGATGCCTTAATCACAGGACCGTAACCCCTTGATATTTGTGATTTTGTTTTCTTAACTAGCTGCTCTTCATGTAGTGTCTTAAAAGCCTTATTTTGCCTTTTCATAATCCTTACCCAGTGTGCCTTTTGTCCTGAAGAGAAACTTAGAGAAAAGGATTTTTAGGGACTTCAGGTTTAAGTGCCATCTGTTCTTTCATATATAATAATTTCAAGATTATGGATAGTTGTGCTTTGTTTCATCGAGTAAATCAGAATGCTGAAAATGCAATATAAGCAAAATATGTATTTTTTTTTAATTAATATATTTTTCCCCCAATGTTTTTGTGGGAGAGAATTCATCATGATAAATGATTAAACTGTCAAAAGAATATTAGCTGTTAGTCGTGTGTTGATTCATTATATGCCTTCATGTGTTTGGAATCATTGTGCTCCACAGCGAGCAGGAGATGGGGCTGTCCAAGGGGAGCACCACAGTGACCATTAGCACTTGATTAAAAGGGAAGTATATGCAGTGAGTAACTGCTCATAAATTATGTCCTTCCAGCTGGAGTTTATCTATGTAAAAGGAGCTGCCAGCATCCTTATTTGTTCATTTGGCATATGACGTGCACATCGTCAAAAAGCATTAGGTAGTAGCCTGTAATAAATATCTGTGTGCACGCTCGCCTTGTATGTAATTACTACAGGTACGTGGACTACTCGTGGGGGACTTCGTCCCACCGTCTGCCCTGTGAGAGAAGAGGACGCAGAGCAGCTGGCGGGACTGGCCCAGGCACTGGCCTGCCTCTGAGGTCTAACTGCTTGTAGGACTATACAGGAGGTTCCGTCTTTCCTGTCCAGAGAGTGAATGATTTGGCTACGGGGAAATCTGCATTCAGTCTTTGCAGCTCGTGGTCAAAGTGGGTTTTCAATCAGTAGCCCAAGGCACACACTTAATATATAGAGTGCCTTGATGTGGTGCCCTGCTTTGCCACAGACACGTTTGAACCTCAAAGACATCTCCTAGCTCTATAGATGTTAGAGAACAATAATCTTGAATGATTTTTTTTTTCCCCCCTTCATTCAGTATTTATATTCGGTTTCCCTTTACACTAAAAAGAAAGTACTGAAAAGTTACATGAAGTGAATTCAAGTCAAAGGTGTTTAACCTATGTGAAGGAAATGAAGCTTAGATTTCAAGCAGTGATCAATGAAGTATAGTATTGTATGATCATTACCGAGCAATAAAGCAGGAAAGGAATTATCACAAGGATGTATATGCCATTCATCATACCCTTTTAATACCTCTTTTTCTTGCTTGCTTTCTTTTTATTGTCTCCTGTGTTTTATATTCTTTGATCCTATATATGGGAACGAAGTTCCCTCCTCCTCTCTGACATTTTCACCTGCTGTTATACAATGCCAGCTTAGAAGAGTACTTCAGGGGAAGAAAGTCTATATACTCTGTGCTTTAAAACTTTGAATAGAATTAAAATACCTTACGTTTCAGGTTTTGTAAATTTTGTGAGAAATACTGCTATGTCGCATTTATTCTAAGCACTGTCAGAAAGTCAGTGGCTTTGCTGAAAAACAAATGTATTAAAAATTGGAATAAAAAGTCAGCATTGTATTTTTTGCTCTAGATTTGCTGTAAGTGAAAAATACCATAGTATCAAAACATACTGTACCTTACTTGCTACGGGAGGACAATGGTGGGAGGCATCAGGTTTTCTTTAATTCTGTTTTCTTTGTGATCAGCGACCAGCATTGCCAAATGTTTATCCCTGTATATCATATGAAAGTAATTAACTACCTGCGAGTTGTTGTGTATGTAAAGAGGCTTGAGAGCTTGAGATGAAAGAAGTGATGCTATAAATGTCCTCTTACGGCATCTCAGGCCAACCTTCCCCAAATTTTGGCACACTTTCCTCAGATCTGGTGGTGGTGGTATCCAGTGAAACTGGACATCAGTCCCTGAAGTGATACATCATGGCAATCCTTCTGCGGAGGCAGTGTGGTTAATAATAATAATCAATTTCGGGCTTGCAGCATGATCTTAAGCAATGCAAACTGAAACGTAAATTATTAAAGTTTCTGTTTGACAGTAAGCAAATGCACAGGCCCGTTCTCAGAAGGAAGGGTGACTCAGCCGTACTCTTGAATTGATGTATCAGGCTCCAGTGACATCCTAAGATTTGACGACAGGTCTATTAAGGAGAAAAAAATAGTAATTTATAATTTCTGGGATAAATTAGTACTTACTATTATACCCTAGAAGGTGTGGGTTTTGGTTTGTTTTTTTTTTTTTTTTTGTGGTAAATAGCATTTAAAAGATATTTACAGCATCA
Organism: Ciconia boyciana; assembly: GCF_034638445.1. Taxonomy (NCBI): domain Eukaryota; kingdom Metazoa; phylum Chordata; class Aves; order Ciconiiformes; family Ciconiidae; genus Ciconia; species Ciconia boyciana. The sequence continues at coordinate 69,727,311 of NC_132936.1, read as the reverse complement.
TTTCAAATGAACAGAACTTTGAGGAATCTGCCTTGAAATGTTCTTAATTAAGATGCAAAGAAATTTATTTCAGCGCACTGTGTAGATATTAATCAGCGTAGGTGGAAAATGGGAACATACATGATTAGTGATAGTATTTTACCTTCAAACCTTGAAAATGGCTTAAAATGAAACACTCTTAAATCCCTTGTCACCCCCAAACAATATAACACACCGTTTTGACTGTCTAATTACCAAGCCTAATTTGTTAATTTCAAAGGGGAGCACAGCAGCCTATAAAGGCTCGCATGACTCTTTTGAAAAGAGCAATGCGGTATAATTAAAATGATCAAGTGGATCTAATTTGGGGGAGGGGGGGGGAAATATGTCTTCCTTGTAAGGTTACTTCAAATTGAATTGGAGTTGGCATATATAGCCTTTAATGAGGTAACATCCCCAGATAAAACATCTGACTTGCTGTTTATTTTAGTCTACATTTATTTGCAGGCTTTTATAGTAAGAGAGCTCTGTCTAATGGTCCTACCAACCCGAGTGCTGCTTCCAGCGTAGCAACTGGCTTGCTGCACGGCTTTGGGAGAGCATTACGCTCTCGATGGTGAAATTGGTTTATGTATGTTTCTGATGCATCCATCACTGTGACAATTATGCTTGAGAAAAAGCAAAATGCAGAAGCGATGTTCCTTGTATCCCTTTCCATGGGTAGCAATGGTGCAAGCATTAAAGAAGACATTTCCTTCCACTGCTTGCCTCCACAGGGTAGCTGTGTCGTAGCCAGTTAAGCTTCAGTCGGATTTTGGACAGAATTTTCCTAGTAAATATTTTCCACCCATAATTTTTCTGGGCTAATACAGATGTGATTTCCCAGCGGACACCCATCTTCCAAAACATTTACGGGCTGTTCCTTTACAGCCTGATAGTGCCTGGCTGGGGGCTGGGTTTTAGGGGTGGGTTTGGTTATTTGTTGGTTGTTTGCAGGGTGAGGGGGTGTTGGTTGGTTTGGTTTAGTGTCCCCCCCAACTTGGGTTAATGAGTAAGCATCACTTAGGGCTTTAAACTCCTGCATGAATGTAGTTCTGTCTGTTCTGTGTTAAGAAGATAAATACCTAATCTGGGTAACTTCCTAATCAAAACACTTTAGATTGACTACAGTAGGAGGTTTCTTGTTTTGTTTTAACTCTTCTGGGTGTTTATCGTATAAAGCCCTGTAACAATAAAGCCATATGAATCCTCAGCTTATTATTCATATTCCTCAGTGGGCCACAAAGGAGGCATTATGGAGCCTTGCGTTTTAAAATAAAATGTTCTGTGCAAAGGATGAAGTTTCTCTAGCAAAGAGCCTTGATGGTGAATGCACATGGCAGGAGGGTAGCGGGGAGAGGGAGGGAGTGGCTACCCTAGGGATGAAGTTTTGAGGGGCATAGCGCAGCTCTCCTTTAGTTTCCAAGAGGACCTTTACAGTTACACCTCCACCCTGTTTTGGCCCATCTCCTGGTGGAGCGGGTAGGCTCTAATTAATAGATATCTGAGCTCGGAGGAGACAGAAGCGGGTGCCTGACAGGTGCTTCCCTTTTCAGCTTGGCAGTGGTTTTGTATGGAAAGGCAGTACTAATTCTGCGACCAGTTGGTATCACCTGGGAGAGCAGAGGTTAATGTTTCAAAGGAGGAGGAAAAGCTGTTTGTATGCAAGTGACATTGAAAGGAGATATGAATATTTTAATACCCATGGTCAAGGCCAGTGGGTTGTACTACATGCACATGTTCCATTTTGGCTGGACCCCTTCTGAGCACCAGTTGTCTGACCTGTGGAAATGTAGCAGAGGTCTACATTAACAAGTACATTATAATGCTCCTCTCTTCCTTTTCTCATGTACGTAGTAAAACTTTTATAAAAGAAGAGGCCAGAAAGAATTTGGTAATGATACCTGGCCTCTTATCTTAGCAAGCGACTGTTGCCTGTGATGTCTAACGTGATTGTAAACTAATACTGTATTTCTTATGCAGATCAGCAAATGCACGTCAGCAGAATTCCCAACATCTGTAAAGGTTTTTGGATTGTTCCTAATACTTTTTGTTTCTGTTGATCTTGAACAATGTTAGCAGCATTTCCAACAGAAAACAAATCAAGAGTAAGCATGAAAAGGAAGCCTCCTGCTTATGTGGTGGATTTTTTTCCTTCCTTGCTTTTATTGTATCGCACTCAAAAAAGACATGGTTAAAGAAATGTGATTCTGTCTACAGCATTCTGAAACAATTACTTTCCCACTACTCAGTAGAAAGCCAAAATAGGTAGCTGCAGTAAAACAAAAGTTTACTTAAAACAAAGGGGGAGAAAATCAGTAAACATTTGTAATATGCTAGTCCTGCATCCACCAGCTATTTATTAGAAGCTTTTGATGTCCAATGTTCTCCAAATTATTCGTGTAAAATGTTTGAAAAGAAACGCACAGTTGGACGGAGATGGAAAATGCAAATTATGAAACAACAGTGTAAAATATATCTGTATAATTCAGTAGCTATAATATTCAGTGGATTTATAATTCACCTGTAGATCTGTAAATCAGTGCAATGTAATTGTTTTGTGCATTCTGTATTTTTTCATTTCTTGTGTGCAACTGGAAGTAAGTAATAACAAGAATACTGTTCAGAACTTTGCTTCTTAATGGTGTAAAGCCAGTACTTGTTGATAGGAAAAATGCCATGTAAAACAAGTGGAAGACGCTAACACTTGAAATCTCTTTTTTTTGTGTGTGTGTGTTTCTTTAACATGTCTAGCAACTACTGAGCCAAGTATGTAGAAGCCTTTACCCTCCTAGGTCAGATTCCAGCAAAGCCGTATTGCTTTTATAGAATAATGCCATACGGCAAACTGACTCAGCTTTAAGCACTGCATATGGTCCCAAGGGGAGAAATTACCCATCCAAATGACGGGGGGGATGGCAGGCAGGCAAGTTAGGATGTAGCTGCAGTGTGCTCATATTCTTTCACTAGGGCTGCAAACATTCAAAATAGCTGCTTGGTGTATTTGAATTTGATCCTCATAACAGTAAGGAGCATGAGGGGATTGGAAATAAAATAAGAACAATAGCTATTTCTCTTTACGCTGCTTCTGTAAAGTACTTCTGATACATTGAAGGGAATTAATGTCTTTTGGCATGGTTTATTTCATTTTCCAGAGTGGATCTGGTAAGTGAATGGGAATCAAATACAATTATAATAGCCCATTTCTCTTTCCTAAATAAAGTTTGGTATGCTCATATTAACTCATATGTCAGTAGTTGCTTAGTTCACATGAGTAAAAGTCAGTTTATAATACCTAGGAATTTGACTTTATTTTCTCATACTGGAGGTTTTCTTGGGAACTTTCAGCGGTAAAGAATCCTGGATGGGTTTCAGTCCATGTTAAATGAGTAGAATAGCAAAAAGTGAATTTACATGTTTTGTGCTTTGAAAGAAACAAGAAGTAAATATCAAGCACTAAATGAGATGTTCCAAAACAGAGAACATTTTGGGGAAAAAACCAGCCATTTTGTTGACAATTCTATAACATATACTGTAATTACCATGAAATTTGAGTAAAACCAGTAATGTTGTTTGATAAATTCATTAGCTAAAGTGCATTAGTGGTAGCTGCCCTGCATTCTTGTAGTGCTCAAACACTATTGCTCGTCCTACCTCTTTGGGGTTTGGTTTTTTGGTGTGTTTTTTTAATTTGTTTGTTTGTGTTTTGTTTTGTTTTTTTAATAACTGTTTGACCTTCTTACTGTACAATTATAATTTGGGTGAGCTGACAGGGTCCTTACTGGTTGTTGTCTAAAGGAAATTATGCTTCAGCGAGTGGCAGTCAGTGCGGTCACTGAAGGACCGAGGCTGGAGTCAGGGTGTTTGGTAGAGGGCTGAGACTTAGGGTGTGAGGAAGGCAATAAAGTTCTCCAGGAGGGCTGCTGAAACTTGAGAGGTTCGGTAGTGGCACTGCAATTTGTTCTCTTCTGTCTAATCTCTTGGTGGCTTTTCTCTCCCTAGCTGGTCCTCTGCAGCCGTCTGTGGGCCAGGGTGCAGGAAGCCTGCTCCTCAGTGCTGGGGTCTGAGAGTCACTGGCTCTCCAGCAGCCCTGCTGAGGTGCACGCATGCCTCATCCTTATGGTAAACCCTCATGAAGCTGTGAGATAGATTTTGCCATGTTTCCTCCTGTCACAGGCATGACCAACTCTTTCAAGTGATCTTTTCTTTGAAGAACATTTTATTGAAGAATTGATAAGCTGCTTTGTTTTGCTTGTGTGCATTTTAATTTCCTGCTGATCCAGTCTTGATTTTCATACCCAGGCATACTGACAAGTGAAACCATTGCATGTATAGCAATGTTGACTCCTCCCAAAATCTTGGAAAGTGTAAAAACGGTAGAGTACTCTCCATACTCTTTTAGGTTTTTAAGAATTTGTCTGGATGTATGAGTAGTGTCGAAATGTTAAAGAATTTACATCACCTATTGAGGGACAGTATATAACATGCTATTCATATTGCCTTGGATTTTTAACTAGAAAAACACTTCTTGCATTCTTGTCAAATCCTAGAATTAACTGAGATTGAAGATATTTCCATTTCTAAAGATTCATACTGAAATGAGAAATTTGTAGGTATTGTAGGGAATAACACAGGTTTCAGTGCAAGCTGAGCCACTGTCGTCTTCATAGTCTTGAGTAAATAACTGAACCATCCTGGAAACTTTGTGAAGAAATGGATCGAATTGAAAAAATATTGTGCATTTGGACCAGCTTTTTCAGTTTTCACTATTTCTGAAGGTAGCAACCTTTTTCCCAAATTTTCTATGCTAGGTTTCCAGTGAAATGAGCAAATTTCTGAAATAACGAAATAGATTTTTTTTTTTAAATTAATCTATTCAGAGAAATGTTGTTTATTTTAACAAGCAGAATCTTCTAGCCACTGAAGTATCAAACCTAGGCTGTAATAATCATTCAACATCCTTTTTCGCCTCCCCAAGTTGCACGCTGTGAGGTTCTTTCAAGTGCTTGTGGTACATATTATTGTGACTGCAAAGTATTTAGATTCTCTCCACATCTGTTGTTGCATTGACCTCCTGTATTATCTGTACCCGTTCTTCTTTTGTGAAAAAAATATTCAGTTCTCTAATTTCAGTATAGCACCAGCTTCAAGTAGTGTATTTTCTGCTTACTGAAGTAAGGCTAAAAGCTGATAAGAGAAGTCTTTAAAATCCTATTTTAGACTGAGTACTAGATTATATGCTTGAAAGGAAGTGAATAGGTATCTCTTACTGATGACAACCAGGACAGATGGAATTCACTTTCTAGGCTAACCTAGTTTTTCAGGTTGCTTTCAAAAAAGCACTGCACTTGCAACCATTCAAAGATATTACTGACCAAATCCATGGAAAGGAAGTTATTTGTATAAAAGGCACAACAATAAATGACTGTTTTAAAATAAAATGCTATTGGGCTTTTATATTTAATTGTTTTTTCTTTAATTTGATTTCATTTAGTGCTTAAACCTGCCGCATTGGGACCTAAGAACATCTCTAGACTGTCCTGGGCTCTTGAGTATTTTATTTGAATTTTAGACAGATGGTAGAGGGAGAGGAGCGAGGCTTTCTATATAAATTGCAGAATGAGATGGAGGAATTTGCTAGTTCTGATTTAATATCTGCATTGAAAACCTCTATGTTTTCATTTCCAAGGATTTTAAAGTTCCATTGGCTTACTTAATATCCAGTACTGATGCTTTCATGTATTTATAGAGCACTTGATGCTTGTACGTACTGGTTACTGTGAACACTGGGTGACTGGTAACTCCTTCCTCTTTATCACCTTGAGAGCAGGCTGGTAATTGTCAGAGCTTTTCATTTGCATGTTCCTGTTTCCAGTCAGGACACAACCTAGTCAAGATTTTTTTGTGTGTTTGATTTACATACTCCCACATTTCTGAAGGTCTGGGTACAGTTAGCGTTGCACAAAATGCAGAAGAGACTGCCATTTTCTTCTGGAAAGGGACGGGGACTGTTTGGACTCTTGAGTTCTGCTGTGTGTCTGTCTTCTCCCTCAGAGCTGGAAGAATGCTGCTGTTCTCTCTGTACTATAGATACTTACTCCCTTTGACCTCTTCTAAGGCTGGTAGTATTGTTCCAAAAATCCAGCAAAACTGGTCTTTTTCAGGAAAGCTTGAAATTATTAAGCTCATTCCTGAAGTGTCTTGCATAAGCAATAAAGCTAGGCTATTGTATGTTTTCAGGGAAGATCCATCCTGGAAAAGCACATCTCTGTCTACATGTCTTCTGATTGTCTTCTGACAATCCTGCATTGTTGGTGGGTCTGCCTGATTTCTACCCTACCCTACCCTACTATGTGGTCCTTATCTTCAAGGTGTTCACACAAATGCTGGACAATTGCACCGCCAGACCTCCATCAGGTGATTTCTAGTATGTGTTACCTAGAGGACAGGATCTTGAGCAGATTGCTTTGATGGTCAAGAGAATTAGGAGCCTGAGTGTCTGGGCCTGATGGTGGATTCACAAGAAAGTTCTTGTTTGTCTGTTCGTAGGGAGCTCATTTATTACCAATATTAGTAGTTCCCTTTTGGACAGGCATTATGACTATTCACTGAAACACAGGCATGCTTTTCTGCTCACTTCCTTGTGAGCTTTCCAAGTTGGTGTTTCCTGTGAAGACATGGCACCTTTGTCTCGGTGTTATCATGAGGAAGGCAAAATAGCGACTGACTGACTTGAGTAACTGACTTCTTTGCAACGGTCGTGATACAGTTCTTGAGAGAGGAATACGCTTTTATGTAAAATGCTCTTCTTCTGGTGCATATGGTTTACATTTAGCTGACCACAGATTTCAGTTTGGGGGGCTGAAGAGCCTATTTGAGCAGAAGAATTATGTAGCGACTCTGAAGCATATCAGGAATCTCTGCCTGGGTATTTGCAAGCTCAGTGCTGCTCAAAGGATCTTCCTCACCTTGAAGCAGGCATTGCGTGATCATTCTCTCTTGCTTAGCAGTGTAGTAGTTTGTCTATGCAAGTAAACCAAGCAAGGGTCTACAAACATCTTTTCTAAGTCTGATTGCTTCTCTGTATTGGACAAATTTGAACCTTTCTGTTCCAGGAAAAGAATTAAGAACATCAAATTAGGTAATTGCCTCTTTTAAAACTTACCTGTTTAGATGATAGCATGTTTGGAAGAGCCAAACCCACCCCACACCCCAAGAACCAACAGGAAAGGGAAAGGGGACTGCTTCCTCAGTCATAAGCAAGAATCGGTATTTCCACTGGCAGTTTAAGTAACTTGGCTGTTGAACTTGGTTTTGAATATAGAAAGGTGAAAAGGCCAGGACTGCTAGTAAAATCCCTTTCTTTCTATTGACCTCTTGAAAGAAAGGTATAGTAGGCACTGTTTTGTTTCAATCAAAGGACAGTCCTCCCATGCTGTGCCTTAATCCTAGTGAAGAGCTCTGACACAATCCTATGTGTATAGGGCCCATAAGGCAACCTTACCTAGGATGCTGAAGTAAGCGGGGAGGACCACCCAAAAACCCCAAACCCCCTTTTGTCCTCTTTTGAGGGTTAGGAAAAATCGAAATTTATGGTATTTAAATAGATAGCTCTGTGTCAGTAGCACACAGGCTGCTGGGCCTCCCCTAATATTGTTAACATCAAATACCTATCAGGTGCATCTACTTCACTCCTGTAGGCTGAAAAGAGGGAGGATTTGTATTAAAAAATAATAATAAAAAAAGCCAGAGATGTTTCCACTGGTTGGTCTGTGGGTATGTTCTATGAGCACTCATTAGTGCTGACATTTCCACATGTGAGTATTTTATGTGGGCATTGTACAGCGGCCAACACTTGACTTTGCTTTCCTGTAGCTGGTACATTTTACTGGTTCTCCTCAAATTGTTATTTTTTTCCAGGACAGGAGAAGGAACAATAGTGTTGATAGGTGCTGCAGCAGTTGGCTTTCTTGTGAAGCTATGAAGGGTTGTAAGAGCTGAGTGTAATCCATGTAGCTGCTTTGCTGTTCCCAGTCTCTGTATTTTTAGACTGTGGCTCTCTGTAAATTCCATCCAGACAGTATCACTCAGAGGCAGGGCATGAAAAAACATTCTTACCAAATCCATACTGTTTTTCAGACTTCCATTTCCATCCATACAAGGACCTTTCTTTATGGTCAGCAAAACACTGTGAATTTGTGCTAATGCGTGTTGTGCCTTTTGTGTTTCATGATTTTAAGCTGTGGGGTATTTTTGGAGTGAAGAGGTGGACAAGAGCTTTTTCTCCTGTTCAAATAGAGAGGTTCAGCATATGGTTTCACTAGTTACAGATTTACCATAGGAAGAGGTAGGTAGGACTAGCAGATCAGTACTAGCATTCTTCTAAATATTTAGAAAAATAAATGGCAAAAAGGAGGAGGAAATCTGAAATTTCTGAGTAGTTGGGACAAGTTATATAAGGAAATTTAAGCTTCAGAAATGTAAGGAAACACGTGCATGTTTGCTAGAGACAATATAAACCCTAGAAGAAGCAGAAATAAATCTTTGAAGTGTAATTGCAAGGCAGTCTTCTCCCCTTTAATTGATATTTAAACATTGGCTAACATGGATCTTTGCCATTTAACTGACATTAATGACCTTGGTTAACTTGGTTTTGAGCTTTTTATTTTATTACACTGGTTTGTTTGTTTTATGTTAATTTCACTTTAGTGCTTGGATCCTTGTAAAATAAATTTTTTTTTCTTTTCAAAACCAAACATTTAACATCCAGAATATCTGTTTTGTTTTAATATTTAAACATTTACACACATCTTGGGCATAATTGTATATGCATTTTATAGCATGAAAAGGCAAACCATATTGATTGTAAATCCTAAACATCTGCACTGGAAACCAAAACCATACTTTTTTTGTGCACCTTGCTTTTTCTAAGTTTTTCTTCTCATCATACTTTAAATATTTCATTTTTATTAAGTAATTGCTGGCATTACTTTTGGCTTATCCCACACCTTTTTTTATTTTTATTTTATTCCTTTAAACAGTTTCTCTTTTCTCCCCATCTGTTCTCTGCATCGATAACTTGTTTGGAATAAACAAAGCTTAAAACAGGCTTTTTGACCATGTAGGTGCAGTGAGCGGCAGCTGAGGGGGTTCTGCTGGGGCAGAGTGGCCTCTTCAGCATCCCTGTCCTCCCTGCTCCCGCGTACAGGCACACCGCCTTACCGTAAGACAGGAGCTTGCAATGGGTTTCCAAATCCCTAGTTACTGACGGTGGACACATGGTCACCGTTGGTACCTCGCGTTGTCACCGTAGCCCTCAACAGAGGAGGGTAAATGACTCCTGGTACATAGTGACTTGTTCACACACCCATGCTTTGCTTTCCAGGGCCGGGCACTGGAATTTAGTTAGGTGGCTTCTAATTGTCTTTGGAATAGGCAAAGAGAGAGGTGCTTTCTGCCCTGAATGCCGTGTGCCACCTGTACTGCATTAATGTCAATCAGCTGTTAATGATAGTGGCAGCTATATTTTAGATGCATTAGAGTACCATTGGCAAAACCTTCCCACACACACGAGTCAGTATTCTAGTTTTTCTGTAAAGCAATCCATATGTTTACTTTTCCTGCTTTTAGCAAGCTTTGAGATTGTCACAGTATCTTAATCAGCTGGGAAAGGGTTCACTGCAAAGGAAATGACTGCACATGAAGCTTCTTCATATCAGCAGCAACATCCTGCTGCCTCAGGACACCTGGAGCACCATGGTGCTCATCGTGCTGTCCAGTGGGAAGAAATGTTCCAAAATTTGCCAAGCAGAAAACTAAACAATCTCATTTCTTTTCTCTCTGACCGGTCATTGTCTTTATCCATCAGTAACCTCAACTGCCGTTGAATTTCTGATTATATATTTGCATTTTTATTCAATCTTTTACCAACTGTTCTTCACCCAGGATTTGGGGAGGTTGGGGTTTTTTTTGGTGATCATATGTATGGATTCTTGTATACAGCTGGAGTTACAAGGCACAGTGAACTTAGTGAGAGCGAGAACATCAGTGTGCTGCCACTGCTCATTTGTAGTACAGCTTTGGTTGTGATGGAACATCTGATGAAGTTGCCACACAACAGAGCAGCTTTAGAGCTGCCTGAAGAAATTGCATTCTCTGTCATTTCTTCCTTTCCTTGTGATTTTCCACAAGCTTAGTCTATTAAAATGACACAAAAAGCCTGGTTTGATCCATTTAAACACTCAAGCATGAGGACGTCATGTTTGGACATGTTGAACTAGCTGTTGTAGCAGAAGAGTGATGGAAACCACAGACCACTGTAAGCAGCTAGATCATATAGGCCTTTTCATAGATTGATTGAGCTCAGTCTTAAAACTGGTTGCCTTACCTGCACCTGGTCTGCTCTGTTTGGATAGCTGCTCCAGTATTTGCCCAAACCCATCTCTTCGGTGTTTTTGCTCTTCTTTCTATACGTTTGTCTTTGAAGTAAACTACTATCTGCAGCCTTCACTGTGAGCTATTGTCTGTCAACACTAATTAGTCTTCTGTAACAAGCAGGAATTAGCGTGCATCTGGACTTTGAGCGTTGTAAGTGATGCAACTGTGTTGGTCAACTCTGGATGTTTGATGTGTCAGTGGGTGAGAGCTACTATATTTTTTGTTGTTGCTCTGTTCTTGTTTCTGCAAGAAAGGTGTGTGTTCCTCTGTTGAATTTGTTGGCCATGTTTGTTAGTGCTGCTGTCAGACATAACTAGGTCAGTGTACTACAAACAAACATTACATGGCATGAAATGTGGATGTACGGATGTCTCCTGCACTTGATATCCCCTTTCCCCCTTTCAAATCCAAAACAAAAACCCAAAACCCTTCCACTTGAAGTTATTTGCTTGGCAGTATTCATAAATTCCTTCAATATTCTCTATGTCGTAGAATTTAAGAAGGGAATGACTGAGATCTACAGATGACACATTTTTTCAGAAATCACTTAGGCATGGGCATTGAGTTCAGTCACATATCAGAAACTACATTTATAAATCACACATAGAATTCATAAATATGTTTATAAAACATGGGGTTCAGGCTTAACTCATGAAGTCCCACAAGTGTAAGTGTGGAATCCTAATCACTGTTTACCTTCTTTAACGGGTATTTATCTGGTCTAGAGGGTTTTTTAAGTAATTAAGTCTTTTTTCCTTTTTTTTTTTTTGCAATGAACACTTTTTTCTGTTGAAAACAAGTTTTGAAAGACTGTTTCTTTTTCTAAGTACAGTATTTTCAAATGCTCTTTAGTTTTGCTTTAGATGCCTGTGTTTTTATTTATTTAAGTGGTGCTTTTGTTTTGAACATACCATAAAGAATTTTGCTGCTTCTGGTCTGAGACTTAGAGTTACAATAACTTCTTTACTCCTTTATCTTGATTTTATGCTTACTGGAAATTCTTAATGAGAAATAGGTTTTATTTTTCAGGAGATACTTGGTAAGTTTTGTATACATTTTCATGTAATTTGCTGAAGCAAAGTCGATTTGTCTTTAGAAGTAGGTACTGGTCACTTCTGGTTATGGAGTTGGACATTGCCTGAATAGATTTGTAGTCTTGTTTTCCATATATTGAAGACTGCTATTTCATTTAATTTTTGGAAAATGCATCATAAGAAGGCTGTCCTCAACATGTACTTATATTAGAGTACAAAAATATCTGTGTTTAAATGTAAATAAAATAGCCAGTTTTGAGCTGGATGAATAATTTATAAACTATTCTAGATATCCTGACTCAATGAAAGTTCAAACAAGTTTCATTGCAGTACTTGTTACTAGCTTTTTTCTTAATGTTGTATTTTTACTTTTATGCATTAAATGTGTTTTCAAGTTAAGGAAGTTGTGAAATTAGTTTGATGATGCATTAACTGGTTTGGGACTATTATTTTTGGGATCACTAGCAGAAACCAAAGGTGCTGATGTAAAGATTTCTTGGTTGGTATAAGGTTGATTTTGAATTCCAATAGGAATTTACCTATGAAAATATAAAGTTGGTACTCCACACAGTGCACAAGTGTAACTTGTGTAAGTAAAATTCTAGATACTTTGTTTGCTCAAAGATAGGCAGGTTTTTTGAGTTGCAAAATTTATTCTCCCACAGTGAAACAGCTTTAGACTTAGGTTGGAATATACTTTTATGTGACACCCCTTTCGAGAAGCAAGAGAGGGGGAAAACTGAGGCTTTTACATACCAGTCTGGCAAATTGTAGCATTTCTTTCTAAATATTGTTCACATTTGTGCTCACAGAAAAAGAAGTGAATTGTAGACTCATGAGGTGTAATATGAGAGAAACTATGTATATTGATATGTAGTGTCTGGTACAAAGTCCCTAGCAATGAATGCAGAGGCTGCCATTGACTCCGCTGGGCTTTTATCTGGCTAGATAACAATCTGTTAAGAGAGTTTCTTTCTTAAATAGAAGCAGTGTGATTTGCTTTTTTTATATTGCCATGCGTAAGTGTAGCACGTACTTCAATGTGGCATAGTCACACTGTAAAGTGGTATTTTTTTTTTCTGGCAATAATTAGGTATTTTCATTTTTAAGACTATTTTCTATTTTTGTGATTTTAAGGGGTTTTAATTTTCATGAATATGAATTGCAACAATAAAAACTGTCAATGTTTTTGGTCTTGTTGCAACTCTTTGTCTCGGACAACATACCAAATAATTCTGGAGTAGGCATGTGCTTCATGACTTACAAGTCAAATGGGCAGTATCTGCCTCATCCGAAATGTGGAAGTTCCAGTTTCCGCTGGATCAAGTTGGGGTATGCATTTTTTTCAATATCTATGACTTTTATGTGTGTAGGTAGCCCAGGAAAAACTAAACTAGTTTGAATTAATCTCTACAGTTTATAGTCTCTTCTGTCTTTTGTGTGTCTCTTACTACAGTCCTCATGTATGCAGTTTTAGCGCCAGCAGATAATTCGGTTCTGGTGGAAATAAGTGTCATCTGTTAGAAATCCTACCAACTGCAAATTCAAACAAAAATGAAGCTTTTTACCACCAGTAGCTTCACTGCAGTAAATCAGCTCACTCTTCCAGGGAGGCTCGCTTGGTGTTGCTTAACCTAAGCAGTGTCCCAAACCGGGTGCCTGTATTTTTAAATGCGTATTTGCCCCTTTTGCGTATTTTTGTATCCGCTTTCATGTCAGCAAGCGCGGGGTGAGCAGAAGGCCGGCGCAATGGCCACGCGGGCTGTAGCAGGCGGCTTTTCCAATGGGCTCCCATCTGTCAGGGCTGCGCGCTGATAAAGCTTGCGGCAGCTGGCTCGGCTCGCCGCTAATCCATTCATCCCGGCTGTGGATCAGAAGGTGGCCTGTCCCTTCTCAGAGGCCTGTGGACCTCGGAGAGTTGCCATAGCCCCCGAGCAGTCCCACTGGACCTGCCAGCAAGTATAATGATAGGGCACACGCAACTTGAGCAAGGGGCATGTGTGGCGGCTCTAGGGCATTGTGCTGGGGACAAAGCTGGTCGCTCTCCTCCCAGCTGACCTGTTGTGCCTTCGTCAACAGCAGTGTGTTCGCAGTTGAAGTGCTAGCTATGGGTGGAAGATTGTTATTAATGTGTTACTTGGGAAGGAATTGTGAAGTCCTGAAATATTTTCCTGCGTATCGTGCAACTCGGCGTGCACAGACCGCCGAGCAGAGTTAGCTGCTCAGAGCTCCAGATGGCACCGACGACTGTGAGAGACCATGGCTGTACGTGATCTTTCCTACTGCTTTTTGGTGTAGGCGTATTATTGCTGTTACAAATAATTTATGAGTATAGTGGTTATTTAAAACCATGTAGTAGGTTGCATTTCCCTCCCCTATCAAGGCTACAAAGCTTGTTAACTAACAAAAGTAGTGAGATAATTCCTGCCCTAAAAATTTACAGCCTTTTGTGTACAAAATCTGTCACTGAGCCTGGAAGGTCTGAGAGGAGGATGGCTGGGAACGGGAGTCGCAGCAGAAGATAAAAAGTTCAGAGAGAGAACAGGAATAGAAAGATGACGGGGAGCATATGCGTGGCAGAGCAGCATAAGAGCTGAAAAGCTGTAAAATGGGCCGGTAAGTTACGACCTTGTAGGTGAGGGATGTGACTCTTCAATCATCTGCTAGAAGCAGTAGCTCTTTCTTATATTAAAGAGGACCTGAATATTTTGGGATGCTTGTGAAACATGAGATTGCCAAGCATTTGACCAATAAAATCGAAAGATGGAGGCACGGAGTGATTAACTGGCTTGTCCCCTGTCATGGTTCCCCGGTCAGTAGAAGCAGCACATCCTCAGCTACCGTGTGTCTCTTGCAACTGCATCAATAGATGTGTAGCTTTTCTATTTATTTGATGACTTCTCTTTAAAAAGCTAAATCCCGGCAGTCACAAGGTAATTAAACAGCTCAGAAGAAATTGGTTTTATCCCACAGAAGAAGTACCTGCGAGTTTAACAGAATCCCAATCTAATGATTGGCATCGGTTGCAGCAAACACCTTTGGGGCAGTCCAGAAGCAAAATGGACACACTGCTACTGCTTGATTTGATTCCCCAATTGATTGTTGACATGACCTTCAGTGCATATGACATGTTAGAAGATGCAGGACACAGCAATTTGAATTGACGTGGAGTATGCAGCATAAACAAAACAAAAACTGCTCAGAGCTCTGTCACAAGCTTTTTACACCAAAGTTTTGTGGCAGAAAGTTGCAGAAGCTACAAGAAAAGCAATATCATATTCAAAACTGTATTTGAACTGAGAGGTGGCTCATCTTCACAGATTAATTGCTTTAAAAGCATATTTAGATGAATACATATACAATAACAGAGAATAAATGCATTTTGTTCTCCTTTTTTATGATGAGACCACTCTTCAGAAGGTATATTTTACATGAATCATTGTGTTGAAATCTGCGGAAAGGAAGACTCAATTGTACAGAAAACATAAACAGAGCAGGCAATGCAAAATCTCGGAGCAGAAGCTAGGTTGGGAAAAATCACATTCACAACTCAGTTGACTGGGCTGCGTGGTTTTGTAGCCCTGCGATGAACCCAGCCCTGGTTTGCTTTAAACATGAAAATCTATCTAAAGTAGCTACACTGCAGTCCAGACTTACATGAACAGTTAAACTCTCAATACCTTAAATACACTGTGGAAACATGGATAGATGAAACCGAATGTTAGATAAAATTGGATTTGGCATAGTAAATTTATATAGACTTTTTAGGCCTGTGCTATTTCTGTGGGACGCTGTTCTGTTTTGAATCTAATTTTAGTTTGGAGAACTCATTTGATTTCCTTTTTCACATCCATATGTGCTCATATGGTGAAGTTATAGTCTCTTTACTAGGTTTTCATTATGTTAAGTCTAATTATTATAGCACTGTGGAAGCAGTGCCATAGTTCATACTGAGATACAAGTTCTTGCATTTAGTCAGTAAAAGTATTTTTTGTTTTAGTTAAACATTCTGATATCAGGACTTAGGAGTTCAAAACAGTAATTTGTCTGGGGGGTATGTAAATGGATGCAAGAAGAAGGCATGGTAAAATCTGGTCATAACGGAATTTTTTTTTAGATGAATCAAATTAGAATTTACTGAAATTTTCAGTAAATCAAACCTAGCATGTAAATAGAATTAATATGAATATACTCTGCAGATACTGAAAGACACTATGTAAATAATAAAGTTTTTAAAAATCTGAAAACAGCATCCTAAAAACACACGTTATCCTGTTCCCTTTTAGTGATTTGGTGGCTCCCAGTACATCTTTTCATACATGTGCATGAGGTCTTCCCCATTGGGCCTGTCTCTATTCCTTATTTGTCATTATCTTCCGTCTTTAAGGTGAGACTGGAACAGGAGCAGCAGCTCTGACAGTGGGTTGTACTTAGATATCAATGCCAAGGATTAAATTTCAAGTGCGCTGTGAAGTGCCATGTTCTGCAGACATTCTGTTAGGAAAAGTGCAGAATTTATACAAATACAGCTTGACGGTTACGGGTTTCTCTAAAAATACTGGCTACTTGCTCCTTACTTCATTTGTCTTCCTGGCTCAGTGGTATTCCCCTCCCCAAGGCCTCTTTGGTGTGAACTGCTGTGTCCAAGACTCATAGATCTCTCTTGAAGAGATGACAGAAGATTGGATGCGGCTCTCCCAGGAGCATGTGGAAGAAGTTACTAGGGCTGAGGCTAGCACTAGGAAGGGATGGACACCAGGAAGCCATGGGAGGAGAAGGGTTCAGGAGGAAGGGCAGGAAGGTGGACAAGGGAGGATGAGAATGTTTTGGGCTTTGATGAAGCCCAAAGGGCTTCTTGGGAAGAAGGGTTTGAGCTGAGATCCAGCAGCAAAAGCTTGTCTGGAAAAAGTGGAGGGTGAAAATGGAGGTGAGGATGTGGAAAGGCATGGTGAAGCACAATCTCACTAATGAAGGAGAGACGGGAGATGAGGCATTAGTTGATGAAGTTGTCAGGTAATTTTATTTGTTTCCCATGTTGTGGAAGAATAAATTGCGTGTGTGTTGTGAGGAATTCTGTACGATTTCTTTCTGATATTGGATAATTCTTCTTCGCGGTCTCTGACCTTGCAGATGTTTCTGCAAAACCTCTCCCAGTTGTGCTGCCGCCAGCGCTTGCGTCCCACAGCTTTTATTGAGTCGTTTTGTGACCTGCCATGAGCTGGCCACGTGGCCTGGTGATGGTCATGTTTGAGTGCTGCCTGCCCCAGGATTCCCACCAAATGTAGTATGATGAAGACCGATTTCAATAAGAAAATGACCACGTGTTTGCAGTTTGCATCAAGGCAGAAGGTAGCATTTGTCACATATTTTATAGTGGTATTTTGATACTCCTGTGTTTGTATGGGTTACTTTTACAGTTAAACGCTGGGATATGCTACAGATGAGTATCCGTGTTTAGTGCACTTCTCTGCCACCACGGCACTCTCTTTCTGGCCTTACAGTCGCTCCTTCCTCAGCGGTATATGAAAAAAAGTCTTTATCATCAGCTTTTCTTTTGCAATGAAGAAGTTAGGTGCAGGGAAATAAAACATAATTGTGTAATTTGGTGGGCAGGCTTTGACCTGAGCTTAAAGGCTTAAATGACTAGAAAAACCTACCTATTGCCATGTTTGTTTGTTTTTTAATTAAAAGTGTGTGAATGGAAGACATATCCTATCCTACTGCATAATTAACAAAATGTGTTTAACCTGAAATATAATAGACAACATAAATGGATGAACAGAAGCAGAAACAGCAAGTCTTGCAAGGAAGTCACCCAGGACTTGTGTTGTTTATTGATATTTAAAAGGAAACTGATACCGTAGAAATAGATTCAGTTTTTAGCCTGAGGCTGAAACACAGATCTTTTCACCATTCACAACTTTTTAGGAGGATCCATTTGTGTCTGCAGCATGCCTTTGAGAAAGGACAGACAGAGTGAAGTTGTATGTATCATTTTTATATTACTTAAAAAA
Organism: Ciconia boyciana; assembly: GCF_034638445.1. Lineage (NCBI taxonomy): Eukaryota > Metazoa > Chordata > Aves > Ciconiiformes > Ciconiidae > Ciconia > Ciconia boyciana. Next base: position 69,709,808 of record NC_132936.1, on the reverse strand, counting down.
ATATTTTGTCTGTAGAAGTACAGGCAGCCATATTCTGTATTCTGCTCTGGAAATAATACTTGTTATTCAGGTTGTATGTTTTTAGGTTTGCTTAAAATATCTTCTTAGCTTGTCTTTCCCCATGCCTTTTGCTCTGCTGCCTTCCTACCCTTCCACCTCCCCGCCAACCCCTAACGAAAAGGGAAAAAGACGAGAAAAGGAGAAAGAAACCAAGGAAACACAGTTAATTTGCTAATGCTTGTACATTTACTCTGAAATAAACATTATGACGATGTCAGCAACACACATAGGCACACTTCTTGATGACGGAATAGCTCTGCGCGTGGGACAGATGAGGAAGTTTTAAGCTATAATCACAGAAGATCATACAAGATCTGTTACTTGGTTCTGCGCATAGCACATTGTATTGTGTTATTTCGCTCTGAACAGGGACCTTCTTGCATTTGGTTCCCTGACTGGAAGGTCACACCATTACTTAGGAACTTTTTCTCACTTCAGCTTAAGTGCAGTTGCTCCTGGGAGTTTTTACTCATTTCTGCTTACGCCAGATTGCCCTTTCTCTTATTTAGCTGTCTTTCCTGTCATGTTTATCTTCTGATCTTTTTAATTTAGGTAGTTTATTTTACTGTAGCTTTTTTTCATAGGTATGCTTCATCTGTAACTAACGATGTACATAAATTGTAGCAGTCTAATTTTTATGCAGATTAGGAGTGGCTCTCTGTACAGTAATAGTTTTGGAAACCATTCATAACACAATATCCAGTATTTCAGAACTGGTCAACTTCTGACATCCTTTGCTGTCCTTGATTATTATGTTATCTATAGCATCTGATTTCCAAACTGTTAAAATTTATTATACATTCACATTATTAAATATGAATAAATACATTTTGATATATAATCTTCTCTCTTCCCCTGCAGTGATACTGTGTAGTAAGTGCACACCAATTTTATCACTGGAGACCAAGTTTTTCAAGGAGCACATGCAATGTCAGACTCATGGGTCCAGCACACCATTATCAGAAGTTACTGTACATGTTGTCTCCCCAAAACTATTTTTACCCCTGTTTACATCACTAGAGTTACTTCACATAAATAGTAAATACCTTTGTGATGCTAGGTTGCCCTACAGATAATCTTCATACACTACGAAGTGTGTGAGATACCCAAACCAGGTATTTCATGGAACTGAAGAGGAATAGCAGATTTAAATTTGTTCTGTATTAAGAAAAACTAAGCACTGTAATTCACAAGTTCAGGATAGTGACCCTGGTTGCTCCAGTTCTTGGCTTCCTGTCCCTTCTGTCATCAGAGCGTGGTCAAGCTACTACTGTGGCCTCACTGAGGAATACCACCATTCCTGATGTCCTCGAAGTACTCACCTGGAACTCTGTCCAAAACCTCATGGAGCTCAGCTCCTGCTGGGCACCACGTCAGGCACACAGGGCACTCCGGGAGGAAGGTCCTGCAGCAGCTCCTTACCTAAAAGATTCCGGGACCACTACCAGGTTTGTGAGCGTGAACAGGGCTTAGTCCTGGACCTCTCTGCATTTGCCCTTCATGAATGTAAACATGGGTTTGAAAACAGGTGTTACTAACTGTTAACTGATGGTCTTTACAACACGCAGCCCACATGAACGTTCACATTTTGCATTCCTCTTCCCCTCCCTTTCCTCTCCTGCCTGGAAGTCTGTTTGAAACTCCTGTCTTGGGGATAGTGCAGTCAGATTAAAAACTGGTGTGGCACGGAGCATGCTCTGGTTTACATGCACAGGAGAGTAAGCATGTGGGAGGACCACACTGGTATGGCAGACAGGTACTGGTACAGGGCATCCGTTCCTGAGTGACAGGGTGTATCTGTACGTGCCGTGGGAGTGTACCCAGGAGCTGTGGATATCAAAGAACTGGAGCTGCAATATATAACCTTTCTTTTCCTCTTGAAATCTCTCTCCTTTGTTTCCCATTATCTTCAGTGAAATTTTTCTGCATTCAGATTTTAAGTTCAAGCAAATCTGTCACTGGTTGTTAAAACATTTGGTTGATTTTAAAACAAGGTTGGTTCTTGTTCAGAAACACACCGTCCCATTTATTCCAACATGCCTAGCCATGTTTTTAAGCTTCGCTCATGTTCTAAATGAAAATGTCACACTTCCTTTTCTAGCGAACTTGTGAAACTGGTCAAACAAGACTGACACAGCAGCATAATACTACACTCGCTACTTCTTTAGCTTTGTAGACAAAGTGCAACCCTAACAATGCCTGTGTCTGGCTCGGGGTAGATTAAAGCATGTGCTTTCTTGTAGGATAAATGATGTGGAGATCTAACTCACCTTGATGTGTCCTCTGTCTTTTTCTTTCTTTCTTTCTTTTCTTCCCTCCCTCTCTTCTTTCTTCCGCTGCCCCCCATCTCTTTTGAAAATAGTGGAGACAAGTTCAAAGAGATGAGACTCTCTTCCACCATGTGGAGTGAATAAGGAGTGATAGCTGGGGGAATGAAGAGAGAAGAACACAGCTCAAGTATTGACGTTGAGATGGCAGCTTTCTCTTCTCTTCTCTGGGTTTTTGAGCCTGCAAAAGATGGGAGGAGATAGCCCATTCCAGGAAAAAAAATCCTGGTACGGGTCACTGGAGACCCAGTGTACTCTGGGGTAGTTTGGGATCTTCAGATTTGTTGCATTCTTACTAATGGTATTTACACAGTTTTCCTTTCTGACTGCTTAACCCAGGAAAGGGGAGGTCAGAGGAGTGATTATCATCTGCAGCCCCCTCATTTCTCATTTATATGATACAGCAGAGCAATTCCTGGATTTCAAAAGCTGATACTAACCCATTCTCAACAATATGTATTGAATTTCTCGGTAGTTTGTCTATTGTCTTCCCCTCTCTCCAAGGTACTTATTTAATGTACCCTCGTGTTCCCCTTTGTCCTCTTCCCACCCAGCAATACATACCTTACACGCACATTTGTATAATACAGCAATATGTTAGAAAGAACTATTAGTGCTGCAATGATAAAATAAGCTAAGATGGCCCTTCTAATTACAAATATCCTTTGTAAGCGTAAGTATTTAGGAATGTCAAAAATTGCTTACTTAGCTGAAGTGCGTATAAGTGTGTATATATATATATTTATGCTCACAGTATTACAAAAATGAGGGAAGGGAAGCAATGTGCAGTTCTGAGGACAGACTCCAGAACAAGTTTCCGAGTAGAACAGTAATTTCTCACATGTGGTGATCAAAATGGCGATGGCAGTGACACAACTTACTTCTAATTGCCCGATTCACAAACTGAAGAATGACCATGAAAAATATCTGCTAGGATTGTGAAGCCTACAGTAGATATAATCCTCTTGTAGATAAAAAAGAAACAAGGTAGATTTTTGCTAAATGCCAGACTGCTTAAAAAACAAGGCAAACCAAAAAGGATGGGTAGATAGGATGTGTATTGAATGGCAAAAATGGTATATTTATATATTTAAAGTATATGCAAAAAATACTCTGCCCCCCTCCTCCCTCATTTTCACTTCAGGGTAATAGTAAATAAAAAAATATCTCAAGCTTTCAATCCTGTGTTTTAGTTTATTAAAATTTATAAAAGCTAAATAGTGTTTCTTGCTGTTTGTTTCATGTTCCCAGGGCTGGCTTGTTTATCCCCAGGAAGAGGTGGGAGTGTCTCTTGGGATGCTAGCCTCACAGTCTGAGTCTGGGAACAAATTCATCTAACACAGCACTCCTAAATTAAAAGAAGAGTTACTGGTTGGTGGTTATGGAAATCTGTTTAGGTGAAGATATACCACAGAATCTAAATTTAATTTGGAAATTACTATAGGCAGGCACGATAGCACTAATATTCAGGGTGCCTGACATTTCCTACTGTAAGGGTCCGTATTAAGTTGCTTTAAAATGTTGGAAATTTCACAAAAACAGCTCAGCCTTTTTAAAAAATGGGTTTAAAGAAAAATGGGTTTAAAGAAAAAGACACATTAAAAAACCCCACACCACAACCCCTTCTCTTTAAACAGACCTTGCAGTCCCATTGTTTTTAGTAGAAACTTAAAAATGAACTGTTGCTGCGCTTGGTGTGCAGGGTAGCTCACTTGCCATTGCCATAAGTCTGCCCATGTTACCCCCACCTGGCAGATCTGAGTTCGTAACGCCGCCTGCTTGGTCCGGGAGCGTAGCTAAATTCCTCAAAGAGCCTTTCGGCATCGTGCTCTCGCCAGTGCTAGCAGCAATGGTCTGTGCCTGGCAATGCAGAAAGCAGGCTGCTCTGAAAGCAGAGGTGAGGTGTAAGACCTGAGCTGAGGATGTGGCACGGAGGGATCATTAGCAGCTGCAGGAAGGGAGAGAAACCCGTTTTGGGGACGAGAAGAGAGGATGACTGGCTGGAGGAAGGGGCAGAAGTAGGAAGAAGAAACCGAGGTCTGATGAGGAGCCATGGGGAGGCTGGAGCTGCACCGTGGTAGGGCAGGAGTGAGCTGGAGATAAGCGTTGGAGGTGCTGCTGGTGCTAGGGTAAGGCAGCAAAGAGTGGAGGTGATGCTGCTGCTGGGGTAAGGCAGCAAAGGCTGGACACAGAGAAAGAGGAGGGGTGACACTGTGCGAGGACAGGGGGAGCACAGGGCCTGGGTCCCTGGGATCAGAGCAGAGACTAGGAGCTGTAGAGGCAGAAATTCAGCGGAGAGGAGAGTGAAGCCTCTAGGTCTGCCATGAGAGTAAGACAAAGAGCTTCACACGGAAAAGGTAGCAGGACTAGGACATGAACAAACGGGAGGTGACAGGGAAAGAAGACCACATTTGAGTTGACATTGGCAACCTCAATTTTCACATCTTAACTTTTGATCCTATTTTTGTGACCTAATATAATGTTTTAACATACAGGGCTCTGTGCGTAGGGGTGTTAAAAATATCTGACCTTGGAAGAACATAGAATATCCTTACTGTACGAGCATTTGTAAAAACACAGCCTGTATTTAATGAAGTACATACTTCAACATCCATGACCTCCAGTGCTCCTATTCTAAACAATCATGACACATCTTGAGATTTGTGTATTTTTTTTAGAGGGAAGGGTTCATTGAAATAAGCTGACTTCAATCTGAAGTAAATATATATGAAATTTTCCCTCATGAGAACTACACATCATTTTTATATTGCAAAACTTCAGTTTTGTTTGGCTGTTTCTGTGCAGGTGCTTGTAAACTGATGTAGAGGCTTAAGTTACAACAAACTTTTGTAGTAAAGACTTCCTAAGACTTTTTGGAAGGTGGGAAAGCTGGGTGTTCAAAGTGATTATTAGACTTATTGGTACTGTTTTCAAAGCTAGCTGTGAGTCTTACTTGATACCATGCTCCTCCAGCTTTCAGCATGACTTTGGCACATAAAGAAATCTTTTGTAAAAGAGGTAGGATTTCATACAAGCTTTTTTCCCTTCCTTCCAAATGTTAATATAGCTCCTTTTGCTTCTTAATAAAAATTTTAAATATCTTAAATATTTCACTGGTAGGCTGTTATTCACAGTGGGAGCCAAATTAATCTGTGCTCCTGAAAGCTCATTGAAGCAAATACTTCTATCAGGAATGAATTTGGGCTCAAGGGTTAACTGCTGTCTCAACACCTGTTATATAGAGCAAAGGGAGAAAACTTGATCAGTTTTGACTACAGCCTTTTATATAGCAAGAAACTCTATGCCTTTTTACAGTTTGGGGTTTGGTTTTTTTTTTTTTTAACCTTTAAAGTACCTGACTTTAAAGGGGATATCCAAATGTGTCTCTGTGGAGACTTAAAACAGCTGTTGTGGAAGTATTTTGAGCAGTGCTAATAACAATGGTTTCTGGCAATTGCAAAATGGGATCTGACCAATTTTAGTAAAATAGTGGCACTAAACCCACCGAGCTTGCTTTTGAAATGGTGTTTCAGTTTGAACTGAGTTAAAGTGATGTTTAAAGAAACAGGTTTGCACCTCGCTGGAAATGATAGACAGCTGCTAGACGAGGTAATGATCTGTCTTCATGTTTGATGCCTTCTTTTATCAGTCTGAGGCTTTTCACTGAGTCAGATCTATTGATTAGCATTAGTTTACTTCTCAGGAAGCCTGCTTTGCATTGAAATGTCATGGGCTTGGGATACTAAATGCGTGCCAAGCAAGAGCTTGAACTCTGTCTAATGCTGCCGGGTAAATTACACGTTTGCTGAGTGTTTAGCAAGGGTAATAGCTTTGCAGCCCCCAAAAATGTTAAATGGGGTCATTTTTGTCTCTCGTGAACAAATATTGGGGGAGAAAATAATGGGGTCACAGGGAAGATACCCTGTGCTTTGCTTTACGGAGTATAGGTTTATGGAGTTACAGTGTGAGTGGAACTCCAGAAAGTTTGGGGTAAAATCTCTGCTTCATAGTAACTGGTGTGTCTATATTCGAAAGAATGATAATGGAAGAGTGGGAGGAGAAAGATGATCTACATCATTACTATTAATGAAATTAACTTACCTCTTAAAAAAATAAAAAAAAAAAATTAAAGGAACACACAGAAGCAAAATAAATGAAAAGAACACACAGAAGCAACTTGGGGAGACAGGAATTTGGTTGAATGCAATGTTTTAATCTAAAATACTAGGGGGCTCGTTTTGTTTTTCCTCTTTTGCTTGCAGAGTTCCAGGTGCAACACTAAACATATATGGTCACTTTGAAAGCAGAAGCTTAAATATAACGCTGCTCAGTAATTATGTTAACTGCATTGATGGAGGTTAGCAGAAAGCTAATTGTAACCTTGGGGAGGAAGAAAATAGTCTGGATATATTGAACAGGATTTTTAACAACCCATTATTTTATATTTGTTTTAACTTTTAAAATATGTGTTGAAAATATAGAATTTTTCTAAAAGTTTCTGGAAATTTTATTGTTGTAAGAAAGACTAGAATGTAAACATTGATATTCAGTGATTTAATCTGATGCTTCACGTTTTACTTTATTGTAATTCTCATGTATTTTCCAGACAGTTCTCCCCGTTTACTCCCTTCCTGTGTTTTCTCTAGCTTCTTTTTCTAGACAAGTTTTTATACTTCACCATGCCGTGATAAACATTAATAGATTGGGTCAATGCCTAATACCTACTTTCTGCACTACTTGTAAATAAGAAACTAACGTTTTTCTAACATTTCCGTTTCTTTCATGTTGTAAACACAGAACATATTTTGTTTAGTTGGTCGTTGTAAGAGATTTTCTTAAAAAACACTGTAGGTGATATTGATTCCTTAAGATTTCTGGTACTGTGTGATTCTACCCCCCACTCCTCCAATCCCCAGGATTACAATTAGAAACAATTCAGAACACAGGTTTAAAAAAAAAAAAAAAGGCAATTTATGGTAAAGCAATTCTGTAAAATAACATGGTAGTATCCTATGTGTGCAGTCATTCTTTTATGTGTTTGTACAATGTTTTAAGCCATTTCCAAGGACAATGCTGCATGCTGCACAAATGTGCAGTAGTTGCTTTACAAAAAATGTTTGCTTCTGTTTAATACCTAATTTTAAATAATAAAGGACTTAGTGTTATTTAGCTCAGAGAGAACATCATCTGAGAAAGGTGGCCATTGATTTCAAAGAGAAGATGTGATCAAAATAGGGGAGGGAAGAGCATCTCATGATGGTTCTTGAAAGAAGATGCATCCCGTTCTGTGTATCCGTAGAGAAAAATGAACTGCAAATGCTGAAATTTGCTAACAGTTTTAAAGTAGAGCTAATGTGTGGCATGCCTTGGCAAGCTTTATCTTGCCAATTTTTCTTCATCCCCTCAAGCATATGCCTTGCTTGCATAACCAGTTTTTTAGCCACATGGATTCAGTGTTCCACACTGCACGGAGGCTGTGCAGATTTATCGCTAATACTAAAAGAACATTCATGTTAAGTTGTTTTGAATAGCAAATTCGATCTAAAAAAAATTCCTGGATATTACTTTAAAGAAGTGATCTGGTGAGCAGTGTGGGTATGCCACTGTGTGTGTCACCCATCTCTGCATTCATCAGCTCTGCAGTCTCACAAAGAGAGATCTTTTCATTGTGTTGAAACTCCCTCCACATCTCGAACTACCCCTGAACGGTCTTTAGCTTGGCCAGAATACTAAAGGCCATATGGCCCTATAACATTTTGTTAATGCTCTTCCAAATCTCAGTAAAAGCCTTTCTTTTCAGCACTGCTAGTATCTTGCCTGAATAAAATTAAATTTTAGTTCCTTGAAAGAAAATGTTATCGGCCTTCCTAGCAGCTGTGAGAATTGTGCTATGCTGATTAGATGTGACACACAGAAGAAAAACTGCTCTAGCAAGTGGTATTTGTGATTCAGTAGGTGACACTCTTCTCTCTGAACCCATGCTGAATCAATGCCCCAGCAGCATATCAGGGGACAGTATACCTTTTGCTGGCCCTGTCGTTCAGATGAGATGTAAAACCAAAGTCCTGGCCACTTGTAGTCATGACAGGTTCCACAGTAGACTAAAACAGAAGATAGGAGGTTACCCCCCATCCCAGTTTGATTAATTGATGAATAAATGTAATGGAAAATGCACCATGATAGGTAGGTGTGGTTCGCTTTCTTCCTTCTGCACGTTGTATACAGTTGCTCTGTGCCACTAGACTCCCTGAGAGGGGTTCCCACAACAGTACCCCTGGCAGTAGCGATGCACATGCTGCTTCCAAGCAGTGTGTGGATAAACAGGCTATCCAGTGCATCCCGGAAGGGAAATTGTGTCGAAGAAAGAGGCTGAACAGTTTACTTTGGGGTTAGACAGGGGCTGCCATTTTTACGGAGTCAAGGATGAAGGTTTTCTGCTCTTAAGCACCAAGAGAGTTCGAAGTGCAGCAAGTAATTTTTCCTATAACATTTTGCCTCTAACATACCTTTCACTTAAGTTCTTGGTATCTTTATTTCTTCATCTGTAGAAAACTTGCGTAAGAATTTAACGTGAGCCTAAGTTTTTTGCATTTATATAATCATGAAGTATTAATTAATAAAATAGTATATACAGAAACAGGAACTATTCTGAAAATCCTTTCTTATGTACTGACAATCGATAAGAGACTTTGCATGAACTTACGAATTTTCAGACCATTATATGGAGTGCCAGAAAACTCTGTTTTGTCTTTGTGGTGTTTGTTGTTGTTTTGGGGTTTTTTTGTTTGGGTTTTTTTTTAACTGGAAGATGTTAAGTGTGAGAATGCTTCTAGTTTTAAGATATTCAGAATTGTGTACTGACGTACGGTTGGTAGTATTTGCAGAATGGCAAAAGACAGCTGAATTATGTATTTTGTAGGAAGTTTCTAATCTTCCTTGGGAATACCATATGCAAACAAGAATACTTCTAAAAATTAAGCAAAATCTACATACCGAATAGTCAAGAGGGGAAGGCTAGTACGAGTTCAAAACGTGTATAATAGCAAAAAGATTCTTGCAGAAGATTACATTCTCACATATTACAACATTTGACTATCTCAAAGATTAAAGCTTATTTTGTTCCATTTAATACAGAGTATATGTGACTTACAGTAAGTATGAGTCTGTTAAATTCTCTTTAGAAATGCAGTTTAGTAGTGTCTCAAAGAATTCACTAGACTTGTAGTTGACTTTCCAGAGATATTACTCCTTTCTCTCCCACAATTTGATGCCACTGGACTACTTCTACCAGTGGAGGATGAGTGAACTCTTTATCCTGAAACCATCATTGGTTGTTTTTGAGGTAGGCTGAAATCTGGCAAACAATACAAAGGCACTTGCTGAGCTGGAAATGATTTTTTTTTTCTTTTTTTCTTTTAAATGGGTTATTGCAGAGACGTAACTAGTTAGTAATGAAAAATTGAACATTAAAACAGAGTGAGCCATGGTGAGTGAAGTGACCCCCCCCTGAGCTCTGGTTCCATAGTCATGGAGGTTTTTCAGACTTATTTCTTATGTACCTTCTGAAAGATATTACAATAAAATGTTCAGATTTTGTCAATTCTCACTATAAGGGAGGCATGGAAAGAGGGAACAAATTAAGGAGGAGGGGGAGGAGGAGGGAAAGAAGAGAGAGAAGGTGAATTACGCTTTCATGTGAACCAAACCAGACAGTTAAATGGCTCTACCCATGCCCAAATTGAAGTTGTTTGTGTTTATTAAAATCTGAAAAGGGAAAAGAATCAAAGTATGTCCTCTTTCTTCTTCCACCTGCACACACACTTGCACCTGAGTTTATTACCATGGTCACAGTATTGGTTGCTTCATAGTAAGTGACTGAATAAAAGCATGGTTGCTCTTCCCAGATCAATTTGAAGTCCTAAATTGCTGTCTAATTCTGAACAACATGCTTGCAGCACCCACCCTCTTGTCCATGAGAATAACCATGTATTTCAGATGCAGCCAAGCTTCCCATCAGTTTAGTTAAAGCAGCTTGTGCAAATTTATCTAAACCAAGCGTGTGTATAAGCGTGTGCATGTGTGAAAATGAAAAATCTTTTCTCTGAGCAGCTAATCCTCAGTGGTGGGGGACTAAGCACGGTTTCTGTTGTTTTTTCTATGAAAAATAATCAGTGGTGTTTCCCTATAGGCCATTTTCCAAATGCTGGGGAAGAAAGGAAACATCATATTCCTTTCCCTACTGTCTCGTCTCTTCCAGTATTTTGTTATTGCCGCCGCTGCTGTTGTTAACAAGTACAAATAACAATGTTATATTATTTGGCTGCCTTGGCTTTTTAGGAAATCTGCAAATTACGAATAATCTCTGTTCTTAAGCATAAAAAATAAACAACAACAACAAAAAAACCAACCCAACAAAAAATCCAAACCCCAGACAAGCACACAAAACATTCAGCTTGGTTATCTGTTAATTGCTCTGTTTTTTCCAGGGCCTGGAGAAGGCCCCAAGGCTAACATGCCACTTAGGAGCTAACTTTTGGCTTGCATTGTGTCTTACAAGCCTGTCTCCCTGTTCTCTTTTCATTTTCTTGCCTATTTGCTGATGCAGCACAACTGTTGAGTTGACTTCTTTGGGGGCTGTTGTGCGGGAGATACCAAGGTGAGATCTGTTTTTCTGTTAGATTTTTTTTTTTTTAAGTTAACTGGAGTAAGGAATTAAGCCTTCCAAAAACCAGTCTGATAAAGGCCGTTTTTTCCCCTGTGATTTTTGGAACATGGAGGCTCTAGAAGCCAAGGCATAGCAAGACACTGATTTACGTCTGTTCCTTTGTGTAGGATAGACAGAACTGAAGTTTAGAATAGAGCGCTCTCCTGAGCCCTCAGCCCAGCAAGCAACGTGCATTACCATGACTGGTTCCATAGAAGTCGGTCTGTAGCAGCTGCAGGTAGAAGTGAAGGTAAATACTAGTACCATTTAGCACTAAAGAATTGATTTAATTATTACTGTACAACAAAAAAAGTAAAATAGGGCAGGTTTTCAGGCATAGAGATTGTCAGAATATTAAACTATTAGGGAAACGTTGTTCTTTGGACTTTGGGAAGAGTACTTACAAAATTCAGAAGAGAGTTACTGCCAGCAAGTATTCATTTATTAATTGCATATATTTACAGCTCAGATACCATGGTTATACTATAATTCCAAAGATAAACAGAGCCATCCAATAGCCTGTCGTTTTGCACAAAAAATAAGTATTTTGTCCTCTTCCGTTTGTGATTAAGCATATAACTTTTAATATATCTCTGTTTATGGGAATATATTTTCTAACAAATGCTGCTGAAAAGTGAGTATGAATGAGTTGCAGTCTTCCCTTAACCTTTTCTCTCTGTGTTTTATTCCTCTCATTAATGGACTGTCTCACTAGGTGCTGTGTACTGGTCACTTACATGCCCCAGCTGGGGAGTGTGTGTGAAATGAAAATTGAGATGTTGATGACTTGAAACAAATTGGATCATTAGCAGAACCTTCCCTCCTCGTTTTACTCTTCTTCTAGATGCTTGTGTAAAAGCAGAGGAGGAAAAAATGAATTTTTCTTCAGATTTTACTCACTGAAACACTGTAACTGTGCAAGTACCATCGGGGGGAGGGGGAGAAGAGAGAGTGTGTGCACACATACACACACACGGAACTGGAGAAGAAAGTTGGAAAACTCAGTGTCGTCACATCTCACAACGCTGTATTCCATTGCTCTAATACATACCAAAGCATAAAAGCAATGCACATATTAAGAGATGTAATAACATTAATGTGTTGCATCTCACTTTGAAAATAAACACTTCCTTTAAACATAACAGCTTTTGTGAATAATTGTGAAAATCAGTTTTCCTGTCTTTATGACTGAAAGCTGACTGGATTGTATGATTTGGGGTCTTTTTGATTAGTTGGGAATATGCTTTTTCCTGTATTATGCAAACAACATCTGTTTTTACACAGGTTTACATGAAGACCATAACACAGAAACTCTATAGAAAGCACGGTGTTTATTTGCTGGCTTTTGTAAAATGCGGCAGACCTAGTACAGCCGTCCTAATTTTTCGTACTGCGGAGGTGCAGCATGGAGCACTGTGTGCTGGGACATGCACACTTTGCAGGCTACAGCTCGTTGCTAAAGATGATGCTATCTCCGTTGTAGAACTCTGTGGATCTCATTTTGCTCGCTTGTGGTTTTGAGATTTTGCCTTTGTGACATGGAGGTCAGGATGGTTTTTCAGTAAGATAACATGGACTTAGGCAGTTGGTACTGAGAGATGCAACACAACTTTTAGCTCTTGGAAAGTGAAGGATTGTGCATCATCTTAACTGAGGTCTGTTGAGGAGAGCTACATATGTGTGTGTGTGTATACATAAAGCTATTTTACCAATAACCTAACATTTGCTACCATTTGTGTTCTGACCAAGCTCAGAATTAGCATTGAAATATGGGTGTAGCAAGGCTAGGGAACAAAATCCAGGCAGGCCAAATGGAGTTAATTCCTGTAATTGAGACTCAAAGAGCCTTGTATTTGTAACGCTGGTGTCAGCTGCCTTTTGTGAAGACAAGTAAATTATGTGCCCTGTAGAACAGAGGTGATTTTCCACTGAAAGGTAGTTTGTGAGATCCAAAGCCAAATTTAATGTAAATCTCCCTCACCTTTGTAGTCATCAACCTTCCCTGCCTAAAATATCCTCCAACTCCTGGAGTGCTTTGAGTCGTAGTTTCTGTTAAAGAAATGCATTAAGAAATTATCTTTATATGTGTATATATAGACACACACACAGATGCTAATGCTGTGGAGGTGAGAAGACATCTGCCTGATAGCTCTGAGCTGTCATAGTTGGATTTGAATTAACAGTGTTTCTGTATTAAGTTGTCTTGTACTTTACTCCTCTTCTGAAGAGCTTGTCTTCATTATTAGCCCAAGAAGTCTGGCCATATAGTCCAATAGTTATTTTACCCCTTTAAAATAGGATTAGGTTAAACTCATTGTCTTCAGCAAGCCTCCTTCCTTAAAAGACAACACAAGAAAGAGCCAGAGCAAGTTTTCTTTTCTTCCTATTTAATTTGACCTATCAAATTAAAATGTTATTGCAGTTACTCTTGATAAAAGTATATCTGGGATGGGGGCAGTGAAGTTAAAATAGTCTTTATTAACTGTTCATAAGAACTTCTCCTATACAACGTCTCTCAATGGATAGGACTGATAAACCTATGCATTTTTTTCCCTTTTAAGATGATGTTAATGGCTTCAGTTTGTCTGAGGGTTTTTTCCTCTGAAAAGCATACATTGTACAGGCATGAAATACTGGCAGTCATTCCAAAATTTTGGTAATACTTTAAGAGGTATTTACCTTACTTTAGAAATAATGCTGAATTCAAATTTTGGGAAGTACCATGATTTAAACAGTCTAAGTAAATTGTATTTTGCACTTAGTCAATTAGTGCATGTTTAACCAAGGTATTCCCAACAAACATTCTTCATCTGGTAAGGCAACTGCGAATTGGTCAATGTAACAAGTTCTAGTAGCTGTTCATTCCTTCTCCTAAGGCAAAAGTTAAGATAGTTGTTTTATATCAAATGCCATAGTGACTTAACCTTTCAAACTGTGCTTTCCAAGACTGAAAGGCTGGCTTTTCAGTAAGAGGCTTCCTGGACATAGACTCTGTCCAACAAAGACGGTCGTCTTCAACCCCCACCCGCAACTTCTTGGCATGTGTTTTGGGCTCTGTTAGCTTGTAAGAGCAGCACCAATGTGTCGGGGTGACAGTTCAGGTGTTCGCAATTGTTGCTCTTGGTCAGCTCAGTAATGGAAACAAGTGACAGGTGCAGGAACTGTGCTGCACCTGGAATCCTCCGGTTCCCACCTAATGTCTGCACAGAAACAGGTCCCCTGCTCATAAAAGGTATCACTTTTTTACATATATGTGTGTATGTGTATCAATATCAGTATTTGGGTGGTTGCCTTATAAGGGACATTTCTGAGGGAAGAATATGGAGTGCTTTAGGACTCACGTTCATGATCTTGCATTCTGGGACCAAATGTGCATGTGCAGAAGTCCTATTTTGAGGTGCCATTTCAGAAACGCCTATGAAGTCCAGTCCCACTTCTGTCTCTTCCAAAGCAAGGTAGCATGCTGAAAGTAAACAAAAAGAGACAAGTTAAGCTGGAGGATGTTGCAGATGCCAAAAAAGTACATGAGTTCAAAATAAAGATTGGACAAATTAGTGGCAGAAAACTCCATCAAATGTTATTTAGTACAAAGATGTGTGACCTCTGGTTCAGCAAGTCTTAAATTAAAAATCACAGAAGATTGGGAATATATTTTAAATGGATGTATATAGCCAAATAAACCACATTTTTCATCTTGGTGGGTGGCTGAAATTGTGAGTGAACTCATATGCAAGCACAGAAAGCCAGAAAATTTTATTTCCTCAGCAGTATCTGCAGAGGAACAAAACAAACATGACCCTGTTTCAGGTTGCTCTGCCCAGGATTCTGGACTACTTGCTTGAGCTGAAAAGAAGTGGGCCTCTGTTAAGTTTGCTCAGGTTGCACTTGCTCTCCCTCTCTGCCTGGAACTCACAAGTAGAGATTTTTCTGAGTGCTAATTCACCCCACCCTCCAGAGATCGCTGAAGGATCCATGCAATCTCTTATCTGGCTGAGGAGTAGGTCCTTCAGTGAAATGTCAGTATCAGCCTTACCTTCTGGATTACTCATCTGTTACAGCCAGGGTCCACCTACCCTATTATTTTTGCAGAGAAGCTGATGGTTGTCTTCATGTCTATATAATCTTAGCCAAAAGGAAAGGAGAGATCCAGGGCCTTGTGGTGGACCCTTAATTAAGTACTTTTCAGGACAAGGTAACTTCTAGGACACAAGCTAAGTTTTCCCCTGAGGCCATGTCAGAACTCCATTTGAATCTCCGCGGCTTATCTGCTCATGTTCTCCTCTAAGGGCTTGAGGCTTCCTTTTATGTTTTGTGATCAAGACAAAAAGAAAAAAACATTCTATCAGGAGGACTCCCTCAGCTTTCTGGATCTGTGACTAGAAACTCCTAGTGCCTGGTGCTCTCAACACAGAGACTGTCACCAGCTGAATGATGCTGTGAGGGTCAGTCAGGAAAGTGGAAGGTGTGTGATGACCCAGGTGTGCTCCACCATAGCTTGGGCAATGCCAGCAGATTTTATCTCTCGAGTTTTTTTCAACATACTACCTAGAGGTTTTTTCCATATGTTTACCAAGCTTTGCACCCTGCTGGGGCCTGGCTGATGTATGCTGGTTTTGGGAGAGCAGAGCTTCAATCTCCCATGGACTCTGGAACCTCCTTTAGGTAAATGGTATTTTGTGGGAAGTACAATTTGGAGCTTACATGGAGAGGCATTTAAAGGAGATGGAAAGGTTATTTACTCATAGCCATTCTGCCTCTAAGGCTTGTTATTCTCCTGTATTTTCACAAACCATCCTGTTATCCCTCTCCTTGGAGTTCCTTAGAAAAAAAATTCTCAGGTTAGGAACTGAAGGGGAGGAGCACATGCCATTGATTTCGTAGCCGTATGCAGAGCACATAGAGGAGGTCATGTTTGTCTCCCTCCTCTGCAGATACTGCTGAGAAAATAAAATTCTTGGGCTTTTTGTGCTTGCATATGGTTTCACTCACAATGAGAATGTACACATAGACAATATTTATACAAGAACAGTTACCTATAACTGTAAAATACAGTTAAAAACAATTATTGAAGAATTTTATGCTTGAACATTTTCAAATAAAAGCCATGTTTATGAGAGGTTGTGGGGAACCTAATGAAGGGTATTTCATTCTGATGGAATAAATTAGCTTTGTTACAGGTTTCTTGTTTCAGGAACTGGTCCCATTGTGCTATGGAGCATGTAGAGCTCCGTTTGTAAATCTCTTGATGCATGGTAGAAGATGAGAACTTCAGTAGGTTGTTGAATCGCTACGCTGAAACTTCTTTGGCTTTCCTCATATTGATTTGGGTGCCTGGCTTTTGTACAGTATTAAAACAATCCCAGTTTTCCAGTCCCTGAAGAAGACTCTACTTCCTCCAATGACCATGAATTCTCACTTTTGCCCACATCTACTATAATAGGTTTCTTTTCAGAGAAACCTTGTTAGGGAGTGTGTGTAGTCTATATAAGGATTTTCTGTGCATACAGTGCATTGGTGTGATCAGCAAGTAAATTGTTTGTGTTTGGGGGTGTTTCCCACCCACATGTGAACAGTGGTGATGACACTAGTTCAAAGTGGCGGGGGGAAGGGTAATATCCAGGAGCAGTGGCAATTCATCTCAGCATTAGTCTCTGAAAGTGCCCGACGTTGTATCTGCCTAACCTACCTACTGCTTGTCTGCTGATCATTCATTGCTGAATGATACTTGACCTGAATTGTAAATAACCCATTTCTGTATTGTTCTCATGTTTCTTCCTTACCCATACCTTTATCGGATGTAGGTTTTCAATGTTCTGTACGGTGAAACGAGTATCTTGGATTTTTTTTTTCTTCAAGAATTATTGTCCAGTCTGTTAGTTATTAGTTCCTCCACTAGAAGCAGCACCATGCCTTTCAAACAGTTTTCTTCTGATACGGGTTGCATTTGTAAAACTGCATTAACTGGCTTAGTCTCCTGTTTCAATCTTGCTTTATTAAGTTGATGATATTGGGACTGACACTCTGCTAATGACAGTTTCATTTAGTGGTAAAAGGAAGGGAATGGAAGGCAGCACTCATCTAATCATGGAGGCGTTTGTCTGGGTTGGCTCCTTTCACATGTTCTGTATTTTCCTAAGTTTTAAGAGGATTGGACCAGTATGTCAAATATTTATGCATATATACCTTATTTTCCCTTTCAAGTGTTAGTTCCACAGCATGGAAAGAGATGTGAATAATTCCTATGAGGCAGTACAGGCTGTCTTAGAACTTTTTAAAAGCATTTCTCAGAGCTTTGTGATTGCGTGTTAAATGTTGCTATTGGATTTTGGAAGATTTGGAAATAGAGATTTAGTTACCAGCAAGGGAATTTTCTTGCTTTTCTAGAGTTTTGGAAAGCTTATTTTCAAGGAATTGGGGTCACCTTCTGTTTAACAGGCACTGAAAAGGAAGGCATTTGTTTTTTATGCTTTGTATCTCATAATGGTCTTGTTGGCAGTTCTAGAAAATAAGACATACAAAGCATTAGTGTTTTCATTTGAAAAGGTCATAAGCCAATATAGTCTACATATGAGGTGTTTGATTTTTTCAAGTATAAACAGACCATTTGCTTTCTGTATGTGAGCTATAGTTGCTTGATTTTTCAATTGTTGTTACTGCCCACATAGTACAAGACTGAAAAAAGTATCTTCTACTTAGTCACATCTGCTGCTTACAAGTCATTATATCTGAACTTACACTTGTCCATATTAAAGTACTGATAAAGTGCAGGTGTTCTCTCTGAAAAGATGGTGGCCATTCATTTTGTGCTTTTCCCACTACATCAGAGAAGCTTACTAGATTTTTCTTCCTCTGTGTCTTTCAGTTCCTGAAGCTTCCCCCCCCCCCCTTCCCGCTGGCCCTTAACACTGACCATTAGTTGAGATAGTCTTAGAGAGGCATATAAAGTGACAGATCATTCCTACAGGGCCTCCCAAAGCTGTTATGGGGAAAGCAAGTACAGTGGGTGAGATTCTGCACTGTGCCTTTAAGGGCTTGTCATCAAAGAGCAGCATTCTTAGCAAGTTAACTGCCACGAGGTAATATGGTGAGGATGAGATAATTTGGGATTTTCAAACAATTTAGCAGGTCAAGGTAACCCTTAGGTTCCTCTAAGGATTTCAACTTTGTTAAATCATTTAAGAACTACACGACTGTGGCTGAAATTTTACCTTACGTTGGCCATCTGAACACAGCGCGCAACTCGCCCTCGCTTGCCGCGTTCCCTGACTGCAGCAGGGCTGGGACAGGATTCCTGGAAGAAAACCGTAAATTGTCTCCTGCAATCTATATGCCTAGGAGGCCTGCTAACAACAAGGAGCTCTGGTACTTTTAAAGCCACTGCAGTTGATTTCTCCCTGCATAAAGGACCTAGATCAAGCTAAAGATACTGCCTAACGATTACAGCAGGGCACTGGGTTCACCTTTCTTTGGTGAGCACGGCAGGAGCGATTGTTGCTGCTGCCCCGTATGGGAGTGAGGCAGAGGCAGAAGCCTACCTGCTCTGGGAAGCCTGGCTGCCAGCCCCCAGGGCGTTTTGATTTAGGAGTTTGCTTCAGGGTTTGCTTTGGAGGGTGGAGGGGAAGAGGAGATGAGGATGGAAGAGAGACTGGATTTTTGTTTCTTGGATAATTTAAAAAAGCAAAACAACAACAACAAAACCTTTCAGCCTCTACATTCCAGTGCTTGTAGGGGGGGGCATTTTTTTCGTTCTTGTAAAATGGAGGGGGAGAGATGTGAGAATAATGATCTGAGTACCTACTACAGGTTCACAACCTAGAAGATATATAAAAAGAATCCAAAGTTGTTTCCTAAAAGTTTCATGTTTTGTAAAGCTTTTTTCCTTGTTTTGAGCCCAAACACAGGATTTTTGAGTGCTTCCACTTGGTAAAAGTGACTCCAGTTCTGGCAGAAGGCAAGAAACATGATTATTTTTGGCATTTCTCAATAATCTTTTTTCCTCTAATACTACTCTTTAGAGCCACCCCTGCGTCTTGCTCAAACTTACAGAAAAGTTCATTTCAAATTGTGGGAAAAACAGCCCTTGTACAGTTAGAAATACCAGTTAAATTACATTCAGTGAGGTATATATATGCACATGCAGTCCTTACCCAGTTTGCCTTTTCTCCCCTTTAAAGCAGAGGTGATTTTTTTATTTAATTCCTTTGGTGGGGAAAATGAGCATTGTGTGATTAATATGGCCAAATGTTTTGGGTCAGTCCTGACAATTTGTAAATGTGGGCTTTGTTTTCTGTTGGGGTGGGAGTTGTTTATATTAATTTTTCCACAGCAGTAACTGGAACGAATCTAAGTATCAGATTCAAATAGACCTTTGAATATTTTTAATGCAATTGTCATGTAGCTTCTGTAGCACTAGATACCATCACCCAATAAATATATATTCCCTTTTTAGTCTCTCCATATTTAATGTTAAGTAATTATGCCAGTATTTGGTTGTAATCACTTTAAGATTATTTTTTTCTGTTTCAGAGATACAACCAAAATTTTCAAACCTAGGTCAAATTTAGATACATAATGGCCTAATTTTCAGAGATGTGAAATTAATTGAAAATGTGAGTGCTTATCATTTCTGAAAATTAGGCCAATTATTTCAGTGACTAAATATGAACATAGGTACCTAATAGTAGGCAATCAAGTTTGAAAAATCTGTAGCATTAGCTTTTGTATCTCGGAATCAATTCCTTGCTTGTCTACAGTGATCTCAAGGGCTAAACATCAGTGAAATTAATTTGTTATGGTGGTGTGCATAGGAAAACGTTTGGGCATTTTAAAAATAAACAGCTACAAGGGATTAAAGTTTTATATGACACTTTTAGTATCGGAACAAAGAGCAACAAATGTTTCTTTTATCTTCCACCTTTGCCTATTAGTCAATTAGTACTTTATTTACCGAACTTAGCAAAAGTCTTTCCATGTGCATTTTGTCTGGTCTCCTCCTTCTTCCTGTCCTTGTCAGAACAGCAGTAGTTCCCACCCTCTGTCCTCTCCCCCAGTCTTTAATTTATCGTTATTAGAGGGTTTGATTGGGGACAGGTAGGACAGGGGAGCTGCAGGGCTGCGCTCATTTGTAACGTGGAACATTTGATCTTGCCTGGCACGTCCTTGTTGGCTCCGGGTTTGCTCCGCAGCCTTTACGTTTAATTAATTTCCGTGTCTTTTCACGATGCAGGCAGCACAGGCCTTACAAAATTTAATGTGAAGGCGAACCTGTGGGTCGAAGGCCCCTTCAGGAGAGCCGGGGCAGGGGGGGTAGACACGGCGGCGGTGGCTGAGGGGGGCGGCGGTGTGCTGCCGCGCGGGCGCCTCCCCGCGCGGGCCCCTCGCTGGCTGCCCCCGCCCGCCTCGCTCCTGCTCTCCTCGCTCCTGCTCTCCTCCCCGGCCTCCTCTCGCCGCCCCGGCCTGCGTGTCAGCGCCGGAGTTAATCATTCATCGGCACGGGAATTTATCTATTTTTATTGGTTGCCAGGGCCGGGTTTTTGAAAAGGGACTCGGGAAACGTGAGGGAGAGAGAAGGACAACCCCCTGCTCGGATGTGCTCATCCCCTGCAAAATGCTATCGCGTTGGAAATCTGCCGTCCGTTTAAATAATTGGAGTGGTTTAAATTAACCGTTTACCTTTCGAGGAGCCAGCCCCCTCGGAGGGCGGTGGGGCCGCCCGCGAAGGGGGAAACGTGAAAATCTGCCCGCAGGACCGAAAAGTGCGAGCACTTAGTTAAGCGGGGCTTCCCCCCCCCCACCCCCCCCAAGTTGGCAGGATGAAAAGGGATTTTTGGCAGACGATGTGAGGCACCCCTTGACAGTTCTGAGCCCTCGCGCAACAGCCGCGCGACTACAAAGGTTGAATTAAAAGAACCAAACCAACAGCCGACAGGGAGAGGGATTGCGACACCGAGAGCCGCCTTGGGAAAGCCAGGCCGAGCCCCTTCCCGGCAGGCCCCGCGCGGCGCGGCCCGCCCCTCCCCCGCCGGCTCCGAAGGCTCCGCTGCGGCGCGGCCTCTCCTCGCCTCCCCCCGCCGCTCCAGCTCCCCCTCCCCCGCACGTAGGCGCTTGGAAAAAAAAAAAAAAAAAAAAAAAGCCCTTCCAGCCTGACTAGAAAATCAGCCTTGTTTCCTCAGAAACCGCAGCTGCTGCGAGCAGAAAACACGTCAGGCTGGCCCTCCAACACGCACAGATGTGCCTTTGTAAATCCACATAAATGCTGAGGAGGATTGCGTGCTGAGGGCAAACACCCTCCCCTCGGAGGACGGGGCCGAGGCAAATGGCAGGCGGCTTCTCCTTGCCGAAGGCCGCCCCCCCTCCCCCCCCCGGCTTTTAGTGGCCCTTGTTTAATTCCTCAGCGTGGCTTAAAGAGCAGCGAAACCTGGAGGCGGCCTAAATAGGGAAACTTGGAAACTCGTGGAGCGAAGCCCGCTCCTCGCAGGCCAGCCTCACCCCTGCCTGCCAGGCTGAGCGCGGTTGGGAGGCCGGGGATCTGCTCGGCCCTTGGGGCTTTTTTTCCCCCTCCTTTTTTTCTTTTTTTTTAGGCGGTGTGTTAAAGGGATAGGCAGCAAAGATACTGGTCTTTTTTCTGAGAGGACTTGGGAGAGTGGGAGAAGCACGGAGGGGGGAGTTTCTGCTGACCTCGGAGAAAGCTTAAAATAAAACGTTGCATTACAATTTACTGTAAGGCAAGGAACGTTGTTTATCATGCCCTCGCCGGCTGTAACTCCACCCTCAACTGCTTTTTCTCTGTTACTATCTCCTGCTTTTCTCCCGTCCTCTTTCCCCACACTCGCGCGCTCTCTCTTTTTAATATAACTTTCAGGCTGGATGAGTTGCAACTCGTTCTGCGTAATTAAAATGAGTGGATGATGGTTGAAAAGGGATGGAAAATCAGGCCGGGGGGGGAGGAGGAGGAGGAGGGCGGCGGGAGGAAGCCGGGCGGGCTGCAGCGCTGCTGCTGAAGCAGACAAAAACAGGTCTGGTCGCGCGGCGGCGGGGGAGGGGCGCGCGGGCCGCCATTGGCGCGCGGCGGGGCGCGGGCGCAGCTGCGGGAGCGGGGCGCAGGGCGGCCGTTACTGCGCCGGCAGGCCGCGGCCATTTGTTTCCCCGCCGCCCGCCCCAGCCCGGTGAGGGCTCCGCGGCCCCGGCTGGCGGGAAAGCCCGCTCGGGGCCTTTCGGGGGCTTTTTTTTTTTCTCTTTTCAGCCACGCACAAGCGAGGCTCGCAAAGCGCGGCGCACCCCCCCCCCCCCCCCCGTGTTGTTTACTTCCTTAACAAGGGCTTTACAGAATTGTTTGACACTATTTTGGTACTTCCTGCATATCTGCCCGTGATGGCTTACTCGGAAAAATGTTTCTTCCCTTTAACAAAATCCGGCATATCCCGAACAGTACGAGTTATATACGGAAAGACCTAACCCAGTTCAGTGCTTATTTTTATTTGACAGCGTAGTTACAAGCTGGCCCAACTTTTTTTTTTTTTTTAATCCACTTTTCTAGGGTATGGTTTTAGGGGCAGAGCTACAGTTGTCCCTGTAGCCGCAGCAGCCGGCAATGTGTGATCTGCAACATGGGTTGCTTTTCACTCGGCATATAATTCTCTTTATATTAATAAAAGGCAGCTGAGTACGTGAGCATGTAACTGTTCGGGTTATCTGTAATGCGCAGGACTGGCTTACTGTAGGGAACCAGGGAAGTGAAGAAGAGGACACACCTGCGTAGGCATACACGCGTACCTTTGTTGCACTGGCAGGGAGAGACTCTGAACCAGGTTATCAATTAATGTAACAACATTTGAAAATACAAAAGTTGCATGTTTAAAACTTCAGATGCACGCTGTGCGCCTAATTAGACTTGAAGCTAGGGCCAATGTTTTTTAAGCCTGTTTATTTTTATGGTAAGTGAAAATAAAGGACTTTATCACTTTGACAGTGCTTTGGTAGGCGTTCAAGCAGTTCTTGATTTGAGGAAGCCATTGCTTGCTAGTACAGAAACAAGTTTTCAAATTGACCTGTACCAAATACACTTTAATTTTTCTTTCAGAAGGGACAAACGCAAACTGAAACTCCTTTTCTCGCCTCCCCATGTGCTGTACTTCCCGCCCCCCCCCCTCCCCCCATGAGTGGGAGGGACAGAAGTTGTGACAGGGCAGGTACTGATTAGTTGCTGTCAGTCTGCACAGATTAACACCTATTTTTAGGTTTTTGAACCTCTTGAGTAATACTAGTTAAATTGGCACAGGTTAATAAGTTGGGGTCCACAGAGCCTCTTAACTGTTCACTGTGAAATTTGAATTAAAGAGACAGTCTCACTTCGTCAAAATGATGAAAAAGGTTTGTATATCAAACATTTACTGCATGTCCGCGTTTGTGTGTGTACACACACAGAACATATGTAGGTCTGGAGAACAAAAATGGAAATCAGTTACGTTGGGCATGTTAACACAAATACATGCAAAGTTAGAGGATCTTTGCAGAATAGATCAGCAGTGAAACAGGCTCTGAAAGGAAACATTTTCTCTCTTAATTTTTCATATAAATGTGGCATTTGAAAATAAAACTTAATCTTTGGTTTTTCATGCATTTTTCTCCCTGTCCTCCCCCCATTATATCATTACACTGTTACACTGACACCCACTGGTAAAAGTTGATCCGAGATCATGATTGTAAATTGAGCCTCTTGATGAAGGGACAGCTATTACTCAGGAATAAAAAAATAAAGTAAGGACTGAAGAATAGCTTCTTCCCCTTCCTCCCACTGAAAAAAGCCTTACAATCTTCTTAATTTTTATTTCATTAGGAATTAGTGTGTAGATGCTCCAGATACGAGAAGGGGGGCCACAGTGTTTTTCTCTAAAAATGTAACAACATAGAAATAACTGCGTTAGAAGCAGTTTATTTCTAGACATTTATATGTTTGGGGACAGACAACAGGCTGACAGAGAGGAGAACAGGAGAAAGTAATTAGTATGTTAGTAACTGCTGTGTTTAACACTGTTTCCCAGGTAAAAAAACTTGAAGAAAACCAGAAATAATGGTCATGCTAGAAATATATTTGTGTGGGCACTGACCTGATTGTATCAAAGCGGAGATTAATGCCAGCGCTGTGCAAGTCTTACTTGGTCTGTTTACCATTTAATTCAAAGTTGTCAGTGGTCTTGAAAGCCACTTGTGTTGGAGAAACAAGGCTCATTTTATTGAAATCTACCACGGCACCAAAATCTGGTTTGTGAGAGTGTCGTTCCATAGCCCTGCCTAGCACAAGAACAATACCGCGCAATTACGCTGTTTCAGGCTCTGAAATAGGCTTTCTTCCAAAACACCCTCCCCTTATATTATTAGACATGTTCCTATTAATGAAATGATTGATTGAAAATCTTCCTGTGTTTATGTTGTTTGGGCAGCAGTAGCTTGGATTTCCCCTGTCTAGACTAAAATTGTATCTAGTGGAGATGCATGGGACAGCTGTTTGTAAACTCAGAGTGAGACGTAACAAACAAGCTGCAGCAAAACCTGTCCATGACTGGCTTCCTTTACAAATACCGTGATATATTCTTTGTTTGAAGGCAGCAGAGGAACCTCGGTGGAAATAAATACAGAAACAAAATGGACTCCACAAAACATAAGTGTTGAAAAGACCTGCCAGGGCTGCACAGTTCAGAAATTAAAACTCTAGCCTTTCACCTTTGAGATTGTAGTTCAAGTCTTTCTTTACATTCGGAGTAAAATGAGCTTAAAATGAATATAAAAAGCAGTTTGCGGTGTTGCCAGTTTATTGTTATAATTGGTGCAGATACTATAATTGGAAAACAGGGTGAGTGCTGGGGTTTAGTTCTTCAGGAAAAGTTACAAGAAAAATCTTTACTCAGGTAGTTGCTCTATCCTCTTTTAGGCTAACCCATGCAATATGTATGTGCGTAAAGAAGAAGTCTTTACAAAAACGGTCATTGAAGTTGAGAATTTATACAAGGTTCTCGTGCCTGAACATGTACTGCTGCACTGAATATTACCTTATATGCACGTCATCATACAGAAATGCTAAGTTTAGAAAACTGCACAGGGCTGTTAGCAATTGATTTGTTTTGCAGTTTTACTTTGAATAATAATAAAAGCGTGAATAGGGGGCTTACTTTGAAATTGAGACAGGCTGGAAAAAAATGCTAGCTTGTATCCTGTAATTATCCAGAAGCACCCTTGTAGACCCAGAATAAAACTCACAGAACAGGCATAAAGCACAACGAAGAATCAGAGTTTGTGAGGAGGTGGCGTGTCGATAGCCTGCCACATCCTTTCTCCTCTCCTCTTGCCCCGAGTGTCGTTCTTGTTCTGTTTGCATCAAGAAACTGCAGCAAACAAATAAGAAGGGGACACACACACACATTTATAGTTCATATTGCAATATTCAAATAAAATACTAAAAATGCTATAAACAGTTTTATAGTCATTGTTTATGGACTCTAGAGTTTTTAATATTCTAACATGTAATTGAATTCTGAAGCCAAGATTCTGCAATTAATCAGCCTTTTATAAGTGAGCCGCTATTTGCTTGAAGTAACTTTGAGAAGAATTGAGACTTAAAATTTTTTGTTTGTTTATGGGTATAGCAAAAGAGTGAAATGCTGAAGCAGTCTGCAAAATCGTACATTGTGCAATTGCTTGGGTGAGCAAAAGTCCCAATTTTGTGTAAATAGTTCAAGTATTTGAGGAAACATAATTGTTTGATTCCTGTATGGAAATTCAGGCTTTGTGCATGTGCATTGTGGAATTTGTGCATGTGCATCATGTGTTTTTGGAGGACATGTTTTCAGGGCTTGTGTTCATTTTTCTATATTACAACAGATACAGAACTCGAGTAAAATGGAAAAAAAAAAACCAAAACCAATTTGTCAGTTTATCAAGGCTTTTATTATTATGTGCCTTACTTAGGACTGAAGTGACTCTTAGGAATGTTTGTATTTTTGCCTGCCCCATTGAAGGGTTCAGTGTAAAGCTGGACTAGATTTGAGATCCATTTTTTCCTTCAGTTCTGTGCAAGTGTATTGCTGTTGTGAGCTGGAAGACTGTGGAGGAGTTATGGCACTGACTGGAGCACTTGTTCTTTCCCAGTAAACTCTTAAATCCTGATACCAGAAGGGTCAAAAGCTGGCCAGCTGTGACATCTGAATAATTTTTGAAGCAGTTAATCCAGTCGGAATGTTTATCAATCTTTGTACCTCGTAGGGAGGTGATGGGGATACAGCCTAAAATAATTCAAGAGAAAAGCCCAGGTCATTGGCAAAAATAGTTTAGTTCATCTGAGCGTTGTTCCACAGATTTACCTTTTCAAGTTAGGATTGATTCAAATTGGGATTTCAACCAATCCCATTACCCAGGGGATTCCTCCTGTGGGACTATTTGGCAGGTGTGTTGGTACTTTGTTGTGGAAACCATCCCTTCCGAACCTGTGCTCTGGATCTGACGATGCCCAGATGATGCCCAAGTGAATTGCCCAGATGTTGTCAGTAGTAGCCACCCTCTATATATGGCATGATACTGATACGGGAGAAGGGGACGTCAGGAAGAGCTTTCTGTCTAGTTGGGAAGGTAGGGACCAGGTTCTGAGAGCCTGTTACATCCCTGCTGGCAATTGCGTGGGCCATTTCCCCACGTAATCTACTGTTGCATGGACCACTATGGTTCTGCTGTTGATCATATCACACTCCTATGGCAACAACATTAATTTAGCTGGGTATGCAATATCAGGCATGCATTTAGTATGTTTTAATTACCTTCAGAGAAATTTGTTTCAGCCTTTTTTTGTACAAAGTTGGAGGCTTTCCTTGCTTTTAATTGTTGCTCATCTCCTTTCTGATCTGTTTCTGATTTTTTTTTTCTATTGAAAATGAAAAGGGTCATTTTTGTCTTAACCGTTTTTCTCAAAATCATGCTTTAGATAATGCCGATTCACCAGTCCTACGAGGGAAGGTGGGGAGAGGGAGTATAGGTATAACAAAGAATCAATTACTTCTCTTGACTCAGAACTAGGTTGTGAGTGAGTAGAACCATATACAATCTGCAAAAAAAGTTAGTAAGAACATAAGCTGTGTGTAGGGTAGGTCCTCTGGTGACAAATTTTGCCTTGGTGTGACTTTTTTGCTTATTAGTGTTTTATTCTCAAGAAGCACCACTTTTTTTCAGATAAAGCAAAAGGAAAAATGAAAGTCCTTGTAGGGCAGGAGTAGAAAGTGCTGTGGAGATTGTGCTAAATTACAAAAACATGTTCTTTTCCTGTTATTTTTGAGATCCAGCTAGGTTGTCTAAGTTACCCATTCCATTAAAAGTAGGAATAAAGAACGCAATTTACGGTTGGAATCGGTTGTGAGACACAGTAAAGGTTTTGAAGTTAAAACCATGTTTCTGAAACAGAGTGCTCCCTACATTGTGTGCCTCCTCGCCTCAAAAAAATCTTTTTAACCCACATACCCAAAATAATGTTGTCTAAGGTGCAGGAAGCTTTTTCTCCTGAGCACAATAGGAGTATGTTCAATCTTTTGAAAACAGTTTCTGTTTTTCAAACACCTTTTCTTTTTCAGCATAGATAATTAACGCCTTCTTCACAGTGCTTGGTGCCCTTGATACATCTGTTACCTTTGACAGATCCTTTCTGTTTGCCACCTCTTCCTAACATGCTTCCAATGTTTTCAGCACAAAATAGCTTAGTATCTTTGATGTTGATTATATACGGGCTCAATTAAATAAGAAAGCTGCTGACAGAATGGTGTAGAGTTGAAACTTGAAGCTTTGTTTCTGTAAAGATTTTGTCCTTGGTCACTTATCTTCAATTTTTGCTGCAAATTGTTTGACTTCTTTTAGGCAAGATTGTTAAGTTGTTTAAAGACATGCGGTTTTAGCTAGGACTGTATTTTTTTTCACTTTTGCAGGTTGTGTGGACAGGAATTATATAGAGAGGTAGGAAAAGGGAGCAGGAGAGTACTTGTCAGTTGTGCCCTTAAACAGCAAAACCCCTCCCCACTAGTGAGGATGGCTTTAGAACATGCCTTTCTAGAACTTTCTGGAACATTTGAAAGCATTATGGCACTGCAGCTGTTCGGTACCACCCCCTAGTTGCTGGTGGGTGGCATCTTGTATCTACACTGAGCAACCCGACCTTGAAAAGGGCTGTTAGGGGGGTGTTCAGGTGGCCCCTTGGGATGCTGGGCTGTGGCAGTGGGAACCTCCAGCCCTGCGAGTAGAGGGCAGCGATGTTTTAAGCCCTTTTGGTGTTTTCCACAGGAGGGTCCCTCTACAGCCTAACAATGTGATCATGCACAAAGGCAGCTGCTGTAGAGACCCTTTGCAGTGCGTTTTGGTAGACAAGGTTTTATGATTCCCCGTTTTGGAAGTGCAGAATGAAAATGAGATCATGGTGTTGGAACAAGAGGGTAAGAACTACACAAATGGATTGGAAGAGATGCAGACACAATATGTAAATAAAAGGCTTACCGGTGGCAGTAATTGTTACTGCTTATGTCACATGGTATAATGACAGTTTTTCAGGATTTCCCATATATGAGAATGCATGAGGATGAAAGGTTTGAATTTTGTTTTTATAATATCTACCACTCTTTTCTTAAGGGAGATTAAATAGTGACTGCTCTTAGATTTCGGTCTAAGTACAACAATCATTTTGATCTCTACATTGTCAAACACGTAAATATCAAAAGCCAGTTTTCAGTGCAGTTATACTGTTTCATGCAGCGTTCTGGTGGAAGAACTAATTGCATGTTACACATCTTTGCATATATATATGAAAAACTGTACGACAGAAAAATACAAAAGAATTTGAACTATGAATATATGTTTACGGAGGGAAAACATGTGCGTGTGTATATATATCTTACCTGTTTCATCTCCTAATGACAAGAGCAGATGAGCATGTTATTGTCATGAATTTGCTGCTGATCAGCTGTTTATGTGGTACCTACAGAGGAATAAGTTACCGTAGAATTGTAAGGGATGGGACCGTGCTCACAGTTAGGTCTCATAGGGTTCCCTGCAGTGAGCGTGCGCTGAGCAGACGTGTACACAATCTGCAATGTCAGTTTATCTGGGATTTGTAATGGTTGTTTCCTGGTGCAGACCTAAATGTGTTTGTCCCTTTCTGTCTTTTTGAGGTTACAGGAATTGCCCCATTGCCCCATAGCGCACTTCTTTTTCTCCCAAGTTGCTTCTAATATATGTAATTCTGTTGTAAGTAGTATATCTCACAAGGCTGATGATTATTGCTTTTAGTTAGCTAATACCTAGAGTCTAATTTTTTTGCTTCTTAGGGATTGGCCTTGTTCCTAGGATTTTGCAAAATACTTGCAATGGGAGACTAAACCAGCAGGTTAGTCAATAGCATGTCCAAGAATGTGTGTTGGGCACGATGTTGAAGATGTGAAGGATTTTTGTTGTTGTTGTAAATCAGCTTCCACCAAAAAATGGGCATTTAAGAAAAAATTTAAAAATATGAGCAGGACAGAGTCTGTTCCACTAAACAGCTTTTAAGAACATGAGGCATCATTGTGTTTTATCTCAAACACTGGCTGACCAAGTACAGAGCTGCTTCAGTGAGCTGCGTCCTTGAGCCACTCTGTTGTCTCTACATGCTAATAAGGAGAATGAGGAGAATTAATAAGCAAGTTTGAGCTACAGCATAGTTTCTTGAAACATCTTTTCAAACCTTTGTGAGACAAAGTAGCGCATGGAGTTGTTCTATCACTTAAAAAGAGATAATTTTGTTACTTAATTTGTATTTTTGGAGTGAAAAGTTGTGGCTTCAAAAATCAGAACACTGATCTTCTTTATTGCTAGACTTGATGAGCTGAGAGGTAGATGTCTTATATCACACAGAACAAGAAAAATAAATTAAAGGGACAGTCTAAGAAAAAGTGGATGCCAGATTTAATGGATAATTGCCCTGAACTGAGTCACATTGTATCCATTTTTTACACAGGTCAGACTGTGAGGAGATGGCATTTACTTAACTGGAAGGCCTTGACCAAGTAGTCTCAATGGACTTTGTATAGAAAGCAAGGAAATCTCAGCTGACCTATCCTTAATTCATGAGATTTATACTATGCAACTATCATGCCTTTATTTCAAGCGTAGATTCAGGGCCATAATAAAGGTGGGTCTTTGGTGGTTTTGCTCAAGGATTGCCCAGGGAACGTGCCCAATCCTCGCTTGCTACAGACCTGAAACCTAGCCTGAAGTACATGCATGATTGCCATTAAAAATAAACAAAACTGGGGGCAGTTAGCAGAGAAAAAGGGAAGAAGGGTTGTCGCAGTTATCAAAGTTTGTTCCTACAGATCTGCATGCATTAAAAGCTGTATATGCCCCCAGTAAGTCCTTGAAGAATTGCCAGAAACTAGTGTGGGTCATGTAGGTTTGTCCCTGCTCCAATGAGAAGAAGGACAACCATCTTCTACAATTGCTGAATCCTAAATTACTTTAAAAGGAAGGCAAAGTGAGGAGATAGTACAGCTAGTTAGGCTGAATTTCATAAAGATACGAATGACTATAGCCATATCCATGTTTGAAAGAAACTTGCTAAGGACTTTGAAAAATGAAAACTAGATTAACTTCTTGTCACCTTTGTTTAAAAAAGATGAGTTCAGAACTGGTGGTGTGTAGGCGGGTGGGCTGATGGGAAAACCTTAAAAGCTGAGAATCTGTGCTAGAAAAGGATTATGAGGGTATATCTGCGCCAAGCACTACAGCATCCTCCATGTTCCGCACTGTCCAGGCTATTTCCTATAGACAGCTCAGCAAGACTGGTGTGTGGAAATAGTAGTTGGAGTTACATTTGCATTGCTCGGCACCTGGACTAATGAGTCCCATTTATAAGTTGCTGGGACTGCAGAGCCTCTGCCCGCCAGCCAAGAAGTCCTCTGTAAGTCAGAGGGCAAACATGGGTACGAGAGCAAACGGGTTGATTATGAACTGGGCAGCATGATGCGGTTTGTCTTATCACGATTGAGCAAGAAGTGCACCCCGACGGCGAGAAGGTGATCTGACAGTAATTCAGGAGAGAATGCCTGTATTTCCTCATTCTTTTTGGATTTTGTTGTCATGGGAAAGAAAGTCCTTTCTGATCTGATTGATCTTTACAGAACAGGGAAAGCAAAAGTACTCCAAAATGCATGTATTAACTTATACATTTATTTTGTTTTGAGCATATTTTAAAAGTGCCGGAGGCATGCCTTTTTAGTAAGCAGGCAGTTGGCAAAAACCCTCTAGGTATCAGAGAAGCCCTGTGCTATAATTTTCCTAGAATAATAATGTCAAACAAATGACAATAGAAAGCCTATAAAATTTGCAGCCAGCTGGGCAAATTCTCAAGTGTGACCCATGGAAACTGTAAGTGCCCATGCAGAATATTTTGTCTTGATCAGAGCTGCTCCAGTCTACTGCGTTTCTTGCCAGAGTAGCTGTAACCCCCTCACCTGCCAGCTGCAAATAGCAGCTCCATTAGATAAACTGAGGAGCTGCGACCCAAGTCTGAGAGCAGCGTTAAGTGTGTGTTGTATTGGGAGTTTTTGCCTGGGTAGTTAAATGTGGATCGATGATCCTTTTCAGCATTAGTGTTAACAGGATATTATATGGAAATCGGCATGCATCAGAAAAGATTATTAGTGCTTATTTTCAGATTCCCCCCAAAAAGATGGAGAGGGTTTCTGTGACCTTTGTCTTTTGTGAGTTAGTTATTTTGTCCTTGGGTACTTGCTACCTCATATTCTGTTGTTTGGATAACAGTCTGGGTATTAAGCATAGCTGTAATTTCTCCTGTTAACGGTATTCCACTTCGCATGGCTCTTGCTCAGTTCCAGCTAATCCTGTCTCAAACAAAATCTTGATGAGACAAGGAGCTGGACTGAGCTGAGGACCAAATCAATACTGAGTATGGCTTTGGAGAAGACCAAATTATAATAATTCCTTGTGTCATCTGATCACTAGGTTGTACAACTCTGTTCCAAAAAGGTATTGTTCAGCATTGCTCCTCAAGGTTTTGATCTATGTTTCAACTCCTTTTCTTTTTGACAGGAAGGTAAAAATAACTCTGTGCATGATTTACTGTAAGCCTCTTGGTTGCGATGCAATATTGTTTGTAGAATTGGGGCCATAGGAGTCCTTTATTGAAAAGCAAAACAAAAATACTGAGTAAGCCTCATTACTTCTGACAAAAAGAGACTCAGGGCTACTCCCCAACTTGTTTCAGGCTACTCCACATGTTATTCGTCAAGGATCCTCCAGGCTGATGGGAGCACGTTTATGAATTCTTCCGTCTTGTAAAATAAAAAAACCTGTTAAATGCTACTCTACTATTAAATTATAGGATACTATGTAAGCAGTGGTGGTCTTGGCCACAGCTGCCCATTTTAGAGACCATGTAGGTTGTGTAGGAAGGTGGGAAGTTTGTCTTGTCACGTGTTGGGGAGGACCTGCGGGGTTTCTTGGCACCATCCCGGCCAGGCCGGGGGGCTGCGCACAGACCCTGGTCCCTGGAGTGCCTTGGCTGGGGACAGCAGCAGGGAGCAGGCTCTAGGAGGGGCAAATTGCCCAGGCAGGACAGGCGTGCTCCAGCTGTGGGATACTCCTGCTTAAACCACTAATTGCATCTAACACAATTGATCCACAGCGTATGATGAATACACACACTCTCCAGAACACTACCCCATCATTTACCCCTTACCACTTACAATAGCCTTCTAGCCCAGAATTGCAGGATACTGTAGTGGGGTTTGGGTTTGTTTATTAGAAGCGAAAAGGCTGTTTGCTTCTTTAGATAAACTGGAAAAAACACCAATGAACAGTGATTAAAAGTTGCTTTTATATAGAAATAAAATACGGGGCAAACAGGCCCATTCAGTTATAACACTGTACTGTGAGGAGTGGGAAGTGGACTGAAGTGAAGATGGAGAAGGGCATTCAGCAAAGATTGAGAGCAGTGCCTAGGGGAAAGCTACTGTATCTGATACAGATACATGTACATGAGATCAACAGTGCTTCATTTAAGAACCAAGTCTGCTTTTTTTAATGATGCAGTGAATTTTTCACTGTAAAAGAAAAACACCCCCCTGCCCAAGATAATATATTTAGATATGTACAGTCAGAACAGACAACTAAAATAGGAAATGTTTAACTGCCACAAATAAGTATATAATGAGAAGTTCTTAATTAATGTCTGATTATCTTGAAGCAATAATGAATCTCTTGTTCATTTTTTTGTTTATTGGAATGGAAGTGATATATTTTGAAGATGATTAAGAGAAAGATGGTGCTTGCCTGATTCTTAAGGACACAAAATTTTCTTTTCTGCTCCGGTAATGTGGGTGCTGATTGAAGTACACTCTCATTCCCACTAGAGGGGGGTCCTCTCAGCCTAGGTTGTAACACATTTTGGCTTTTTCTTTTTTTCTTCTTTGGAAACTCAGCATGAGGAAAACCTCATGTTGTCCCACATCTTGTTTCAGTACTTTATATTGTATATCTTATGGTGTCAGCAGTTAAACTTGTCTCTTACTGGTCTTAACTATACCAAGAGGTGAAAACCAAAATGAATGGACTAACACACTAGCACACTGGTAAACAGTAGTAACAAAGACTACAAGGGATGTTTTACTGCATCATCCTCCAGGGGAGCAGGGGAGGACAAGCATTGATCACAGAAGTGGTGTGATCATTCTTGGAAAAACAGAAGTGGCTTTACCAGACCCGTTCAATAACGTGTTTTTAATTAGAGTTATCATCTACCCCAATAGCTAGGCTCCGAACCAATTTATTGTCTCTGCAAACCTTACGTTTCTAAGCATAAAAGAAAATATTTCTCTCTGTAAAAGAGACTAAGAGTATGTTACATCAGCTTAAACTCCTGCTTTACTCTTTGATGTCACAGTTTGTTCCTCTTCTCAGTTTCTTGGTGAAAAGAAGGAGGATTGAGTTTTGTAGATGTGCTGGTGGTTGTGCCATGTTAATTTATGCATTTTGAAACTATGGCAGTCGCCAGCATTCTCTTGGCCCTGAGCAAGTGGGAGCTTAATTAGCACAACCCATTTGTTGACAGTACCACTGTACTCCACAGCGAAGGTCCCCGAAGGGTGAGGTGGCCTCTCTGCAGGTGAGGTGGAGTGCGGAGCCCAAACAAAGGACGCTCTGCCGGATCTGTGCTGGGTCAGTGCAAGAGTGTCATGGGCAGGCGTGGGGCTGCTAGCCCAGCTGGGGCCTCTTGGGAAGGAGAGGGGGAGGAAGGGACAGCAGGGCAAGGGAGGCAGGGTGGACTGGGGCTGGCAAGGAGTCAGCAACCCTGCTGACTTCAAGGGTGGAGTCAGAGAGGGACCCACTGACACAGAGAAGGCTCCCATTTTCCTAATGAATCTGCACAACAGAAACGTAGCAGAAGAATAAGCATTAATGGGTATGGAGGTAGCATCTAAGGTATGTGACCGGCACAATACTGGATAGAGAAAACTGAGTGAGTTTTGAACAAGATTGTTCAAGTTTGGGGGTCTTATCTAGTTACGGTAGCTGGATGTTGTACCAAAACAATAAGCCCAGTGAAAATGAGCATTCACAGTTTAGGTGGGTACCACATTAACCCTAGCTGGACTGCATCTGATATTGGAATGACTTTTTTCAGAAGCCACTTGAGCATCTGACTAGGGCACTATATTGTGACAGGCAGTCACAGTGTTATTTCCAATCCAGTGGCTGATTATTCTCTTTTTGGCCTTGGGCAAGTCACTTAACCCTCTGTCTGTTTCTTCATCTGTAAAATATATTATGGATATTTATCAGTCTCACCAGGACTGATTGTTTAATATTTATAAAGTGCCTAAAGGATTAGAAGCTTAATATAAGTAGCTAATACATATCATTTTAGATTTATTTTATTTACTTGGATTTTTTTTTCCTACCTCCCATTGAATGAGATGCTATTTTGTAGCCTCTTACTGCCATTGCTAATCAGCTGGACAAGTCACAATTGGGTAACTTCAGGTTCATTTTCCTCTTTCATTCCTTGTTCCTCTAAATGCTTTATCCCCTTCCCCCCTTTTTTCCCCTCTGTTTTTTAATTTAGAGATGAAGAGATACCATATGTTTCTAGATCATGACATAAATATATTTAAGTGCTGCCATCATTGTTAGTTTATCAGCCTTTCCATTATAAACCCTCTTGTTCAGGGGTTTATAACTCTGGCATTATAACGTGCTTCAGGCTGAAACTTGACATTCATTTTTTCCCTCTTGATTTGCTTTAAATCCTTCACTCTTCTTAAGTTAAAGTGGAGATTAGACACATTAGTTATAGTTATACTAGTTGTATAAATTATAATGCAGCAGTAGGCATTTTAAATAGGATGTAAATCGGAGAAATAGAGAATTTCCTAGGTGTTAAACTGTGAGCCTGGGAGTAGAAATCCGGGATTCTTTTCTTGAGTGTGTCCTGGCTTGGCACATGACTACTAAGAAATTATTTAACCTCTTTCTGCCTCACTTTTCTGCCTGTATATTGGGATGATGACATTTCCTGCTTCACTGGTGTATTGGGAAGCTTAATTAATTGGAATTCATAAAAGTAGTGAGATTCTCAGGTGAAAGGTGCTGAAGTGTGAAGTATTTTTAAGGAGTCTCATGAAAAATCAGTGCACCTGCTTTTCTGCGTCCGTTGCCTGTTGTTCCAGATTAGCGCATATCAACTCTTAGAGCTGCGCGGTACGTGGCAACCAGCAAGGAGTTCGATTTGGAGCACCGCTAGATGACCTAGCAGCTTGCTTTCCTCAAGCTTTCAAACATTCACTGTATCTTGCAGTCGGCTAGTCTCGGCCTTTGCCTGGGGAGTTTGTGTTCCCTGAATTCTACAGTTTTCAAAGAATTCGCTGTGCGCAAGACAGGACAGGAGCCTGCAAGCAAGACCTCTGCTGCTGTTTCCCATTAGTGCTGTTAGAGCACTTGGTGCTGGTGCAGGAGTACCCAGCCTGGTTAGAAGATAATGGGAGGGGAAGAGTTCAGATATTTCCAGCTTTTTTTTACAGGGAGTTGTCATGGCAGATAATTCTGGTTGTGCTCAGGCAGCTTTTTGGTGTAGCCAAAACTCCATATGGAGAACAATGTTCCAGCTGTAGTACGGTAAATTTTGGGTCACTGACAGATCCTCTTAACGTCGTTTAGGTTGAGAAACCTTGTTTGTGTCGTGAGGGATGCTTTCTGAGTTTCCTCTCTTGAGGAGTTCTCTTGTCAGCTGTTAGTTCAGCATGTCCTATGATATGTAGGTTTCCTAGGGTTGACCCAGAGTGGCGTCTTCATTTCCAGATCTCCTCTTTGCCTGGACTGTGGCGCTGTGATCAGGAGAGAGAGGTTCTTGGTAGTGGCTAAATTTGAAATGATCTTTCTCCTTATAATTTCAGGTTGAAGTCTTGGCCTCCGAGGATGCTACATTTGGACACAAGGTGTGTAGTTTGATGCAGTTTTGTTATTTAGGTCCCATCAATTTAAATTGTTGGATGTGATGTCACAAAAGACAACAATTTTCAACCTGAGAATTGAAGATCCTGTGACTTACATCCACCAATTCAGAAACTTTCCCTTATGTATGGTAATCTGAGAATGACACACAGGCCATCTTAATCCTGTTATTCGGTATAAAACCTGTGAGCAAATTTTACTTGCGGAAGCCCATGTGGAAACATGGAACGTCGTCTTTGTAGTAACTTTTAAGATTGGACTTGCCCGAATGCTGGATTTGTTCTTGTTCCATAGATTTGTAGCTCAAAAATTGTAGTTGTTATCTGCTTTGCAGTCTGTTGAGTAAGCCACTTTGTTCATGGTCCTTTTTCACAGTGCATCTCAAGTAGAAAGTAGTACATTGAACAGCTGCATCACCCTGTGTTCAATTGTAGATCAATGTATGGCACACAGTATGCGTGTTGGAGAGACCACTGTAGACCTGTTCTTCTAAATGGATGGGCTGTATCCTAGTTATTGCTCGAGTTTCTTTGGCCGGTGAGCATTATGGTGACGACCACAGCTTTAATTGAGCACTAATAGTGGATGATTCTAAGCAGGGCAGATTGTGTGTAGGCTACATGTAGTTAGCTAGGAAGAGAGTGGATGGGGAGGGGAAGAAGGAGATTGTAGGAACAGTAAGCTAAATCATGACAATGAAGAGTTTCCTGCTGCTAAGGTCCACATGCTGTGATACTACTGCAGGTGAGAAAATAGCAGTGCTATTACTACCAAGGTAAAAAAAAAATCAAGAAAAGATGAAATAAGTTCTCCAAGTTTATATAGAATACCAATAAATAAAATTAAGCTACAGGAAAAAAAGCTTTAAAAGCACCTAAATATTCATGATACCAGAATTTACATTGTGTCTGTATTGTACATTTTTATGTTGATATGTGATAAAGTGATTTAAGTAAATTATTAAAAAACAAACAGAGCTACCCCAGTAGTATTTGAAGTATTTAACATATGGTAGTCTGCAGTATTTTCTGGTTTTTATTTAATACCCAGCATGCATACAGAATATTCATTGAATATTTAATAAACCTGGAGGGTCAGCTCTTGTGAACTCATCTCCATAATCTTTCAGACTAGGTGGGTAAACAGAAATACTACTGAAGATTATTGTAGCCAATCTCTCTCACTGTGGAGGAGGCTTCTTATTTGTTTCATGGCTAGACTTGCAAGGTGTTTTTCAGTCTTGGAGT
Organism: Ciconia boyciana; assembly: GCF_034638445.1. Taxonomy (NCBI): domain Eukaryota; kingdom Metazoa; phylum Chordata; class Aves; order Ciconiiformes; family Ciconiidae; genus Ciconia; species Ciconia boyciana. The sequence goes on along the minus strand of NC_132936.1, from coordinate 69,671,946 downwards.
CATCTTGATGGACATCCTTTGAAACTCCTTTTCATTACCAAAAGTTGTAAGAATTTTCTATTGCTAAACTTCAGTTTTACAAAACTGAATCAGTACTGTCGCCAACTCTTAACATCATCCTCCAGAGTCCCAAGCAACTTTTCTGTAAGATTCAGCTTCAGAACCAACAGGGTTTTTTTACTAGCCTTACATTATATAGTGAACTATATATGTCTAGGAACATCATGTACTTTTTATCAATCAAGAAGAAAGGCAAATGTATCATCCCAGATTTGTTAATCCCAGAATTTATCTTAGCTGTCTATTTAGGCATGCTGTGAAAGCACTTTCTTTCCTCCTCTCCCTTAAGAAATGCTTCCTCTACTGTCTGTCTCAGTGACAAATAAATGTTGGCGTCTCTGTTATATTAACAAATCAGTTGGTGTGCCCACAGAGAATACATATAAGCACAGTTTTTTGAATGAAAAATAATTTTCGTTTTATAAATTAGAAAGTAAGTTTGTATGGCAAATACCAGATAACATAGTTGAGAAGGATGTGAGGTTAGAGTTTGCGTAATGTAATGCTTTCCTTGATACCAGTTTCAGCCTGAATTTCCCTCCAGGTCTATTGGAGACTGTTGAGGGGGCTACCTTTACAGTTTTGGGTGTAGCATATGCCCCAGCTTGAAACATTGTAGGACCCCTCTGTATGCATAAGCAGAAGCATAATTTGCTGCAGAGGATGCTTTTCTTTTGACTGTATCCATTCCACCTACCCTTAGAAACTTGCCGCTTAGTTTTAGCTTGTTGACAGGCTGTGTTGTCTGTAGATACTAGAATACTGTTTTTAAAAAAGGATATTTCTAGACTGCTGAAAGAGCTTACAATGTTATCTTTCACTCTTAAATTCTCCATTATTTTAGTTTCATGGTAAATATGCATACTGGCAGCGAATGGGGCTGTTTCCCAGGAAAATGTGCTGAATGAGACACCAAAACATTGTTCAGCTTCACCGTAGTTATTGTCGGTGAAGTGAAGATCTGGCTGATGTAGTCTGCCCCTTGAATAGTTGAGTCTTTGATGACACTGATGATAAGCACGTGTAGAAATCAGCTACGGGATGCTTTTGATGCAAGATATGCATCTTGATTTTGACAAAATAATTCTTATTTTAGAAAAGAAAATTAAAACAAAAGCTATTGTTTCACACTGTCAAAATACCCAGGGAAGAGGCACCTTGAAGTGCCAAATCTTATCTTTACTCCATATGCACAGAACAGGTGCAAATTGCAGACCATTAGCAATAGTCCTTCAAAATGTTCCCTCCACCTCCCCTTTTTAGTAAGAGAAGAGTCTTCCCAAAACAAAGGTAGAATATAAAGCATTTATTGGAGTAAAACCAACATTTTTATTATGAACTTTTTTTTTCATGTTGTGCATCTGTGAGACCAGTACTCCTTAATGGGCCATGAAAATGTAAGCAGGTTTTCAGTTTAAATAAAAGTTGTTGTTTGATAAGTATAAAGGCAACCAGATTTGACAGCATTGCTGTCCAAACCTTTCCTTTGGTTGAATAGTAGGAAGTAAAACATTCAGCTTTCTTTGCAACTAATTTTACAGAAGGGGGAAGCTGTTAGTGTGCTGTAACAGCTTTTTCGAAGATGGTACACGTGGTGTTCAGTTTAATTTACACATGCATTTGTGTGTGTGTTTGTATGCGTGTTTGTTTCTTAAAGAAAAGAAAAAAACAAAACATCCAGCTTTTGACTGATCCTTCTGTTTCAATATTTGGAAGGGTTGTGATATATGCGTGGTTGTGTATGGAGAGATGTAGGGGAAATGACCACCTAGCAAATCAGGAGCAGCTGATAGGGGATCTGGGACAGACTTAACAGTTATGCCTGGTTCATTCAAATTCTGCAGAGGATAAACTTACACATATAGTAAGTTTCTTCAAAACCGTAGTTGCCAAGAAGCTAACATAGAGTAAGAGTGAATAGGTGGAGTGGTATCTGGCCGAGTCTGCAGTCAACACACAGGAATGTATTTTGAAGTTGGAAACTCCTTCAGTCCCATTAATCTTATTAAAGCCTAATGATGACATGTAAAATACTAACAGTACCAATTTATTTTGTGTTTATTTTAGCTGGAATAGGAGATACATTTTAGCAGATGGGACCAGTGTTCCCAGATGGTAGAGAAAATTAGGAGGGATACAAAGATGTGAAAAAGAAAGAAAAAAAAGAATAAGGTGCACAGAGCAGAAATAAAAGGTAAAAGGTTTAACCATTTTGAATGATGCTGATTTAAACACCAAGGCAATGAACAAATAAAAATAACAGTGTCTGACTTTTTTAAATCCTCCTAAGAGATTTAGATGTTCTGTTTCCATTAGAACATTTTAATCCCTGAGGTAGAATTGAAAATCTTAGTCTAAAAGGTTGGTTATTATATAAAGATTTAACCCACATTTTATTGTTGTAGTAGCTGCGTGTTGGCATCAGTTGGAATTACGGTGTCGAATGCGGTAGCACATACTCCATCCAGACAGGCTACAAATGGTGTCTGGCCCTATCTAGAGAATGAGATGCTTGACTTCTTAAATATTTGTGCTCGGTTTACTCTCCTCTTCTTTCCCTCCCTTTCCCTAAGGCTTTCACTGTCAGCATCTACCTGACCCAAATAACGTAGGGTAGAGAAGGCTTCATTCAGCTAAGCAGAGTGAGATCACCTCGTCCACGTGTCTCAACCTGTCTGTGGACGTGTAAAGTGCCATAAGCTCTGTTCGCAGAGACGGCCGCAGAGCCCGCCTACCGCAGCTAATGCCGAGGAGCAGTGATCCCAGCTTAGTGCAGCATTAATATAAATAAGTTTGTTAATGGCAGTCCAGCAGCTACATGTCAGAAGGCTCACAACTTTGTGCAACAGGAAAAGAGACACTTATGTTCCCACAGTGGGGGAGCTCCACCAAGAACAGGACTCTCTTATTTGGTAGTGAGCTTTAATCCTTCCATTGTGTGTCGTTTTAAGCTGTGTTGTGATGTAATTGGCTTAATCATTATTATTATGTTGCTTTGCACAAGATAAGATTGTAATTTGACGTACGGAAATAAATGGCAACTGGATTAGTGATTTGCAGGTGTCATTTAAAAACAGGGGGCAGGGAAGACAGCCTTTCATATTTTGCAAGCAGCGTGTTTGCTAATGTACAGAGGCAGAATTAACTACGTAACTGCATCTCACGCTGTCTTGAAGTAGGAGCGAGCTTCACCTGTTTGTTTCTGGGACTGTGCTGCTGGGGTTGAGGAGAGAGAATCTCATTCCCGATGGATGTGCACTGTAGGAGTGATTTTACATTTCCTTTGCAGAAGACAAATACAGGAGAAAAGCTTTCTCTTTGATCGAGAAATCAGCATAATGGAGACACAGCTCTATTAAAGAAATGCAGCAAGGGTGGCATTTCTGATGTGGCTGTGTCTGCACGCTGGAGCTTTCAGCATTGTTCGTGGAACTAGCTGTATTTTTGTTCTGTGACACAGCATAAAGTGATGACCTCGTCTCCATAATTTAGTAACTCTGGAAGATGTTGAGAGAGTCTATTCCTTTTTAAGAATGTGCTGCTGGGATGCATTTTTTTTACTGCTCCTTCTCTGATGCAGGATACATGGTTTTAAGAATGAAATGTGCTTAGGACTAAAATATCTTTTTTTCTTCCCAAACATGCTACTTTTACTTGAGTTTATTGAGATTTTTTTTTCCCTTTCCTCCACCTTGCAAACGCTACTTTATTGCAACATGCAGCACATCATGGTGCATCTTCTGTACCCACTTATTTTCACGGTCCCAGATACCAGAAGTTCAAATCCTGAGGGGAAATGCGGTTACACAGTGTAGCTACGTGTCAGCTTCCTGGTTTGAAGCACAGGACACCAAAGAGAATACATCTGGTGGCTGACTGGGAGTTATGACTGTGCAAATCTAGAAGGAAACTGTTGTTCTAGCGGTATCCGTAACACAGAAGCCTTGAGCTACGAGATGGAGTAGAGATGCCATTTGAGAAATTGAGAAAACATGTTCTCAAGAGATGTTTCCTTTTTTTTTTTTTAAATTTGTATTAGCATGATTGCAACAAAATAGTACTTACTTCTTGGAAAGGAGAGAAGAAGCCATTGAAGGAGAAGAAAAAGTAGGCATTAAAAATTGTTTTCCTTTAATGCATGCCTTGTTTAAGACCGCTTTCTTTTGTTGAAGACTCCAAGCAGCCTCTACTTCTGCCCTCTGGTGGTTGCTAATAAAAGTTGCATCTTCAAAGCCAAATTAAATTGTTTTAAAACCAATTAATCCTTTTCAGAAGAGGATGTTTTCAAGTGTCTGAATTATCTCTGTCTTGATATGTTGACACTTGGAGTGTCTATGTGTATGCTTAGTATATGGGAAAATACAGAGAAATGAGTCCTCATTTACATCTGTCTGTGCACTGTTGACTTAGGTAGGAATCTGGGGGTTGTAAATAAGTTTTTGGATTTGTTTCAGCTTAGAAAAAATAGATATTCATATTAGCCTCCAGTAACTTCTGTTTTGCTACTCAGAGCAGAGTTAGGATTACACATATCCCCAGTTCTGTTGTTTTTTTTCTTTGTAGAGTTGTTTCACCTGAGGTGTTCAGATGACTGAAAGGATTTTCTAACCTTCTTTCTTTGAGTCATTTTTAAAGCTGCCTTGTAGGATTGCTGAAGTCTTCTGAGTGCCCTCCGCGCTGGGTGTTTTCTAGGAGTAGAGAATGGTGTTACAGCAGGGAACAAGGTGCTCTTTTAGTATTCTTAGGGACCCCTTACAGATGTGTCAAAGTGTTTTGAAGTAGGTATGACTAAGTAAGTAGCAGCAACTTGAACATGTTTCTGCCTGGACCTATGCATATCACTGCTATGTTATTCAGGACAATCCAAGAACGTGCAAAACCAAGCAATTGTGATCGTGTTTTAGAAGTTTCATTTACATAATCAATAGTTCTTAATGTCTGGTAAGTTTAGTCTCGATAAATGTCTCTGTGGTTTTGGGGTTTTTTCCCAATTAGTTTTATAGAAATTAAGAAGCACACCAAGAGATTTAGAGCTGTAAGTTCCTCTTGTACAGTCCCGACTGGTCCAACTTTGTCCTGAGTGCTGCAGGCTGTAGAGGAGTGTATCTAACCACCTTGAGTACGGAGGGTGAAATCAGAACAAGAGTGCTGTACCCATCAAAATCCATTCCAAACAGCACCCGCTGCTTGTGGTGCCCCACTCCTCACAGCTCGCTCCCGCTGCCCATATAAAGAGGATTTTACAGCTCTGTGGGAGGATGGAAAAAAGTGAGGGCTTCTTAGGGGTCCTAATGCCTCCTTGTGCAGTGGAGGTGGATCTGGACAATTCCAAAACAATCTTGCATGAAGAAAAAGAGATGAAATTATACATAGAATAGGAAAAAAAATAAAGTAATATGTTAGCTGAGAACCCCCAGATGTGAGAATGTCAAGACATGCTGGATAAATGACATAGTAACAGTTGGTTCTTTCCTCCTTGTGCCCTGTAACCCACGCTCCTGGATTGTAGTCTCAGGAAAGACAAGGCAAGGCTTTAGGAAGGAACTGTCCTCCGTGGCAGTGTCCCTGTGTGGGTACAGCATGTCAGGCTTTCTTGGATATTCCCTTGTTTCTTCTCTTGCCAGTGACCCAAACCAGCAATAAATACATGTTTAATGCTCCTTTTCAGCGTGAAGCATCTCACGATGCTTGCAGAATAAATACTGATGGCCTCAGGGTTAGACTTAGGCAGTCTGCATGGGTATGTGGTAACATCTGTTTTACAAAGCTTCTGAGCGCTCTGTGGCAGGCTGGTGTGAGCACAGCTGGTGAACATAGTGCCCGCCTCGGCACCCTTGAACATTGCTGTCGCGTGGTTTGCCCAGTGCCCTGCAATCCATTGGGATTAGCACTAAAAGCATGTAAACTGCTAGCTTTCTGTCTACATCATCTCTACTTTATGGGCATACATAAACATGATGAACAGCCTTCATCTCCATTACTGCACAGTTTATGTTATCACGGTGTGGATGGGGCCACACTTTGGGTTTTGATACAAGTTTAAAGCTCCCACCACCTTTCTGAGAGTACCAGGGGGTAGAAAGCAGTGTGCAGTTTTCAGAAGCAGATGTGTATGCGATTCAAGGCAACTGTTTAGTTTTTGCTGAAGTGATGTCTGTAAGTAAGAAGGCTTGGCAACTGTTTTTGCTTTTCTGATTGATCTGTATCCCTCTTCAGTCAGTTATTTCTCCTGCATTTCTGTGCCAGTTTAGGTTGCCACTTTGTTGAAATTAACTGCCTCAGCCTTGAACCAGCCAGTCCTTGTGGCGGCAGCACTAGCAGTCCGTGCTTCCCTGTGCTGCTTTTTTGAAGAGATGCTCTGTAGTATAGTTTGTCCTTTCCAAATTCTGTAGAAATCCCCCAAAAAGTGCAAAGTTTGGTACTGGTTTTGTGCTGGGAACATGCATCCCCTTGAACGTTTGACTGGACCCGCCATTTCACACCAGTCACTACAATGCAGCGATAGAAGTTAGCGCAGGAAAAAAAAGAGGATTTATTTTCTCGGTCTTCCTTCTGTTACTCTTTACATTTGTAACTGGCGGGCGCGCTGAGGAGGCCTGAGCCTGGTGTGCCTGAGCTGGCTGCCTGCGTCTGGCTGGGTGTGCTGCTCGGGAGCTCCCTCGCTCAGCTGCCGCCTGGTACCATGTAACCGGGGTGATGCTGGCCTGATGCGGCGGGTTCTTTACAGTGCTGTGTGGCCCCTTTGATTTATACTGCTGGTTTGAACTTTGAGGGAGTATCAGATTTACCAAGAAGTCACCTAACAATCGGAACACAAGGTTTGCTTGTAAATACCTGCACATTTTAAATAAAGGTTGAGGCAGGTGGTCTCTTTGTTTAGGGGTGGGAAGAGGGCAGGACAGAGTATTTGCAAATAGTTTGCTGTTCTTTCTTGATTAGGAGAGCAGGTTAGACCAGATTTCTTCTGTAAATTCTACCTAATTGCACAACTGGTGGGACCAGAACTGCTCCCTCCAGCAACCAACCCCACCTTGCTACAGGAAGCATGCTCTGATGCATATTGCTACTTAAAAAACAACAACAAAGAAACCACAAATATTTTTATTCTTTTTTAACCTAGTGTTCATTTCTTTGCTTTTTTTGTATAGTATTCCTTTTTAACAGCATGAAATACACGTATAGAAAAAGATTCAGATTTCTGCTATGTGGCTGCTTCCCCCGATTGCATAGTCAGCTTGTTAAAACGAATGCGAGGTTTGAAGAATAGGAATTGCAAAGAGGAACGTGAGAAAGTTGTTGGGTAGACAGATGTGATTTAGGTTTTCATTTCCCCTTTTTTTTCCTGAGACAAGGTCAGGTGTGTATCATGCTTCAGAGGTGTGCTTTGCTGGAAAAAGGGCTGTTGACATGTCACAGATTTCAAAGAGGAAAAAACAATGACAATAATGCAGAATCTTGGGCTTTTTACTGAACGTACATTTCTTTTACAAAAAACATTGATTTGTAACTATGAAGCTTCAATTATTCCATTGTTTGTTTTTTAAGAATTTCTTTGTGAGACAGGGTTTTCTAGTGAATTGGGATTTTGATGGATAATTTTATTGGATTAGAATGACACTGGGAAATCTTGTTTTTCAAGGTCATTTCTTTGATTTTCTTTGTGAACAGTTAATTATACAGGATCTTAATATTTTCTTATATAGGAAGATCAAGATTACAGATGGTTTTGGCACGATTTTCCTACTGTTGCAATGCTTTAAATTGTTTCATATTATACGCATGTAAACTATTGTGATATATTTCTAGTGCCACAATTGTTCTGTGTGTTTTATGATTTTACTACTGAATCCTTGCTACTACCTGAAATAGACAGCAGACAGATTTATAGTCTCTTTAGTAAAACTTGCCTTAACATTTTAATCTGAAGCAAAATAAGCATAATTCTTACCGTTCAATTTAATGTGACTCTGTGCTTTCATTCCACTGGCTGATTTCCCCCCCCTTTATCAAGATGTATTTGAATCTCCCCGAGCCTCCTGTGAAACCTCCTCACAGTGTTATTCCTTGTGTCAGAACTGATGTACCGATTACCTCATAAATGTAATCTATATCTAGAGTGGTTTTACAGCTTCAGTCCTTGTCCGATGGAGGGACGTACACCTTAAAAACACTTGTGGGAAGAACAGTTAGAATACATACTAATTTAAAAAATAATAAATGTATTTTGAGAAATGTGTTAACTGCTGTTTATGAAAGAAAGCAATGAAGTGAATCATGTGGAACTGGCTTTTGTTGCATCTAGGTAACTAAATATCATTATAGCACATATGCTTGCATGCAGAAGCTTTACAGTAATGTAGGTATGGCTGTTTATATGCTTATTAACTCATAGTTTTTTAGCTGAGGTGTTTGCAGAATGCTGCCAAGGTCACAGTTGTTAAGCTGCCCCAAATAGTACCAAGGAAGAAATGATGTAAGCTAAAGCTTTTTTATTTTTTTAGATAAACATTTTTTTACCAGTAGTGTTGTGGAAAAGGATCTCGAAGGAGAAATTTTGGGGATGCTGGGCTTGGAAATGGTATGAAATCAAGGATATTAATTAGGACTAGAACTGGTGTCTTTGGTGGAACAAATGTTGAAGATGGTTACAATACTCGTAGGATCCTGTGTGTTGCCGGGCTTAGTTACACAGAGGTTTGACAGTGAGAAGGAGAAGTTCAAACTTGATACAATGGGCAAGGGAAAGCTAATGGAGCACATTAAAAATGCAAGCTGACCTAGATATACTGTTGAATGGTGCCATGTGGTGTGCAGCTTTATATGGCAGGCTGCAGCGTCTTGTCGACCAGAATAAAGCTGAAAATACTGCACTGTTTACAAGTCCAAAGAAAAGGTAGAAGAATTGGGCCATCCTGTTCTATTTTATAGGTGATGTTAAGATAAAACAACACTATTAGAGCTTTTTCACTATGAAAGCAGCTATTGATTTCTGTTAAATGTGTGCAACATTTGTTTAAAAAAAAAAACTACAGAAATTACTTCTGGGGAATGATCGATGTGCATGCCCCATCGCCACAAGTGTGTGTCTACTTTCTGCTCTCTTCTGTTTAAGCTACATGTACACAGAACCCTGGAAGATGGAAGAAAAATTAGCATTATGTTAAGAGTTAGTTGATCAGAGCTGAATTCTTTCTTTCTGGAATATGATAATATTTAGTATGGGAAAGGGTAGCAGAATCCGTCCATTAATTTTACAGTACTTTTAATTCCAGGTTAACTTTGAAGAACTATTTTAAGAGGTATCAAAGTATCAGAAAATGTTAATATGATATTATTTTTCAGATAATGACTATTAAAATAGCTTTTAGCTGCTGTTTGAAACTTGATGGAAAGTCATTCATTTTGGTATTGAGACAGTTTCAACTTGGAATGATTATCTGAGCTTATTTATAAATACCAAAAAAAGCTTACAGAGGAAATGTTGACTTCCCCCACCCGCGCCCTGTCCTTGCATCTGCCTTAGCCTCTGCTCAAACTGTATAAATGCAGACATATATGATTGGGATATTATACATTTTTATAGGACTAGGAGGTTTAAAATTGATATTTTTTTTCTAGGGCTGTAAGTTATAATGTGTTTTCAGTTAGTACAATAATAATAAAAAAGGCTTACATGTACCTGTGATGCATTTGATTCCTCCCTGCAGTGACTCATTGTGGATCTCACTTACAGCTAAGTGCTTGTTCCTTGTGATCAGAGGAAAATGCTACACACCTTCTGCTTCGTGCCTATTAAATTCAAGTTTCTATTGTAGGCAGCATTACACAGCTATCTTTGAGAATTAAAGGGGAAAAAAAAAATCAAGAACAGTAACTGAAGTGAAAATTTAAAAAGCCACTTTGTTCCCCCTCAGCCCTAATGTCAATTTTCAGTACATTTCTGTTTTCATGCTTGCCTCTTCCCAATTTACAAATTTTTCTTTCTTCCTGTTCAGTGCCTTTGGTACCCTGTTGAAATTAGTGACCATAATGGCAATTGCTCTTTTCTCTCTCTGGAACCTAAATGATGGATACCAACCTTTTTTAATCCTGTTATGTTAAACATAACGTATAGTTCCTTTATCTGGACCAGTATTTTGAGTTGAAGAAGGGATTGTTTTCTCCAATTTTGTTATCATTTCCCCCCCTCACCTTTTTCATTCCCTGAGGGAATGGTCTAGAGAACAAAGTGTCCGTGTTCCTGGGAACAGAAATAGATTGTTCCATTCATAATTTAGTGATCTATTTCTGTTTGGCAAAGTTAAGCACATGCTTAACTTCAGTTCTGTGATTAAATCTCACTGACTCCAGTATGACTTAAACGCTTTGCAAAACTGTGGCTTTTATTCCCATCTCACCATCGCACCATTCCTTCTGTCTCATTGCTCTTTTTTTTTCTCTCCCCCCCCCCCTCCCCTCCCCCCCGCCATGCTGCAAGTTGACTGTGCTTAGTGTCAGCAGTTTATGTTCTGCATGTTTAATGAAGGCCATGGCTCAGCTCAGCATAGCCCTTCCCCTTACGCTAACAGAATTTTGATAAATGAGATTTCCTTGTGTGGAGAGCCGAGAAGGGGCTTTGACGGGAAGAGGCAGGGCATGAAATCAGCAGGTGTCAGGGTGTGCAAATTATAGCCATTTTAAACCAACAACAAAATAAAGAACTTGTTATGACTAACCGTCTTCAAAATGTGTATCTTCCTATGAAGCACAAAAAAGGATTTAACAGTATACCAGCAAAACAAAGGTAAATTCAGTAAGCAGTAATCTGAATCAACGTATTTTTACCTTCCTTTTTGCTCCATATTCCCTGTGCCTACCACCTCAGTTGTCAAAGGATGCTATATAAGCAATTGGATTATAATAGTCATTGCTGAATTTAGCACATGGAGATACATTTCAGTTGTGGTTTATATCCTGTGCTGAGCTAAACCATTAGAAAAGCTCTATTTTATGCCCGCTCAAGTTATTGACTGCAGTAGAATAACAGAGGGAACTAGACGCACAGATTAAAAGAAACTGCCAGCAGATATTGCAAGAAATGTTTTCAACTAAGGTACATTTCTATGATCCTTCCTCCGTTTTGAGTTCTATTTTCATTTTTCTGATACTGCTCACTACACCACCCCCCCCCCCCCTTCAGTCTTTCTCCTTCATGCAGATTTAGCTTGTTCAGTGACCGATCTCCTATTCAGACTACATTGCTGTGTAATTTAAAAAAAATCTTTTTGTGTGCTCGCATGTGCCAGTGAGGTATTGGATTGTTGAAATAACAGCAAACTCTTCACTGGAGATTATAATCTGACACGAATGATTGAAGGCCAGAAATGGATCCTGCAGTCCCAAAACTGGAGCTATTTTATTACCTTATGTAATGTTTCATAAAAGTTTCTGCAGCTGTAGTGGATTAGAGATGAATTGTTTTTATTGGAGAGATGAAGAGAAAGGACAGTTGGTATGGTTATAATAATTAATAAATAACACAGTTAATTACTGTGCTGGCTCTCCAGTATGTTCAGAGATTAATTTAAATCAATTTGTGCTCGCTTCTATTAAAGTACTCCAAACTGTATTTTTATACACACACACACAAATATAAAATGTATATACATAGAGCTGTGTATTTAGATATATATGTATAGTTTTATTTTTTATATATTTATATTTAGTTACTTAGGTTTTTTCTCTTTTTTGGCAGGAGTTTTGCATGGCTTGAAAACAGGGATAGTTGCAGATCTTGAAATTTTTTCATAAGTTGGTTCATACCATAGCTGTGCATTAAATCTTCCTGTAATGCATACAAAGAGTTTCTCAGGATTTTCTGCTCGTCTCCAACCGCCCTCCTTCCCTCCTGCCAGCCAGGTGCCGGTGGGGCCCCTCCGCAGCCAGGGGAAGACTCAGAGTTGCACATGGTCACCCACTGGCATGTTCTGGTGTACAAATTTTCTCTTACAGAGGGTATATTTTTTCTTAATTATTACGATATACTCTTTGTTCTAACTCCATCTCATCCTAAATTTGTATTAAAAAAAAAAAAATAACCGTAATTTCTTTTCTTCGGATGTTTTACAGCAAAACAACTGCAGTTGCACAGGCAGTGGCTTCCAACGGTAGCTATGGCTTAGGCCTTAGGCTATGTTGTACCTTCTCCATATTTTATAGTGTAACTTGTAATACACCCTTTTAAAATCCTCAGTTCCAGTCTCTTAGCCCCCCTCAATCACAAAGAGTATTTACAGACTTGTCTGGGAGGTGCTGGTGACTGGGTGGCAGGCAAGCAGAATTCAAGTTTCCTGAAAATGGCAGCCAGAAAAGGCTCTTCCACAACATCTGAAGGCCTTTTGGGCCATTGGGCAGCTGTAATGGCAGATGCAATTAGTGTCTCTTCTCTTAGGTTTATTGTGTTCAGGGCAGAAGTGTTCGGGAAGGATAGCAGAGGAGCTCAGTGCAGCCATGGTGCTCTGCTCTGCGGAAAACCGGTACCGACCTTAGATGCTCCAGCAACTTCTGAGCTTTGGTGCCTTTCATTTTTGTGCCAGAACAGCAGTCACGATTTTAAAATTGAAATATAGGAATAAAAAAATAGTGTGAACCACATTATCATTAGGCATATGTGTACACAAATGCACATTACAACACCACTCCAGTTGCTGTTTGAGATGTGCAAAACTATTTGATTGTAAATGACTTGTTCCACAACTCTTCCATTAGCCTTACCAGAGAGTCAGCCTTATTTGAAGTAACTAGTGCGCTCTTAGGCTTCATTTCAGACACCTTTTTCTCATGGCAAGCAAGAGTTGGACTGAAAATCATCTCTGAGTTTGATGGGACTGTGCAGAGAAGCAAGTTGGTGCTCCACGGCGAGCGAGCAGGGCAGTGTGGGCAACCACCTGCTCGTGCATTGGCAGCAGATCTGTCTGCAAGGGCCCATTACCATTGGAATTGATGGCAAAATAATTTTTCTACGCCACAGGTTTGATTTCAGTGGGATTGAGCTAGGACTTGGATATACACTAAAATACATCCTTCCTAGGAAGGGATGTGCTCTTTGGTTTGTTTGGACAGCGCTCATAATATTTTGGGGTTACTGGAGAGAAGCTGTGTGTGGGTAATTTGCTACGATCATATCTCCATCAGATTTGAAATAAATGGTTTTAGTTAAACAAAGAAAACCTGTGTTAAAAGGGAAAAAGAGAACTATGTCCTTTCTGTGTTTGAGAGTTAAACCCTGTTTATTTTGACTAAACCCCAGTAAGTGAGGCCAGCGAAGATTTCCTTTCACTCACTGCCACTTACTTCCTTCAAACTACCAGGCAGAATGAAATCTTCAGTCCAGAAGAGAAATGTTTCAAAAGTATGTAATACATGCTTTTTGCAGGAATTCCTAAAATATTAGTTTACCTTGTGAAATACTTACAGGTAATTATGAACAAGAGTTTATATGGCGTCACCTGGTTCCTTTTTTTCTGGCTGCAACTATTGCCACAGTTTCTCTGTGTAGATCTTTACTGTGAATATAGATTTTACCAAAGAGGAGCACTCACTACGATTTGGAGATTAGTTTATGATATTTTACTCTGATGTAAAGTAATTATACTCTAAACTATGACAGGCATTGTAATTTGGAGATTGCATTCCATACATACCCTTCCATCATGTTCTGGCAAAGGCCATCCTTCTGCTAAATCTGATAAAATACAAATTTCAAATCCCAAATGTGCACACACATAAAAAGCAACCATACCGAGGATGCCTGTCGCTTCGTGGTGTTGGCCGGGATATCGGAGGGTTTACCTTTACACCATCAGAATGCAAATTATTATGTGATAAACTGCAGCATTAACCTTACCCCTGGAGGAGCGCTGGCTTCTCCAAGGTCACCCTGCACTCTGTGGGCTGGGTGCCACAGCTCTGTCGAGGCCGGGGTGCCACACTGGGCAGTATGCTCCTGCTTAACCTTAAATATGTCAACAGCCCTCAATTAGGGAGCTTTTTCAAATGCGGAGTTATGTGGAGCCTGAAGTCTCCCCAGAACTGGGGGCTGCAGTGTGCAAAATCTGAAATAAACATTTGGTGAGACCCAGATGATTGCTCTGCTTCAGCAGAGGTGAAGGGTTAGCCTTCTGTTTTTTCTACTGGCACATCTTTAATGGAAAAAAAAAAAGCCTATGAGGTCTGGACAGATTTCCAGATCATTCTCCTGGTTAAAATTGTCTCTTCTTATTTTAGTCTTGCACTTCCAATTTTGCTCTGCAAAGTTATTTGAGTTCAGCATGTTCTAATTTAGAAGTGAAAGATGGTTTTTGCTACACTCAAATACATGCGATCATCGTAGCACGGTCTCCTTGCATACTTCAGCAGACTTGGACTGTCTCACTCCAGGGCTTGCTTCCCTCAAGGCTCATCTCTTCTCCGTGTTTTGATAAGGAGATGAAAGGTGCAGAGAAGAGCTGGCGTTGAATGGAAGTTCATTGTCTTGATCTTTGATTTATCCCCTTATCTAGATATAGAATATCTTGCGCCTAAATATTTTAGTAACTTAGAGGAAAGAACTGTGAAGTAATACGTTTTTCTAAATTTAATTTTCCAAATGCCAACAAGCTCAGTACGTTCTGGGACATGTAACCTCAAAGCGCAGAGAGTTTGAGTGAGCCACTCGACTATGTAAATTGATCAAACACCAGTCGGTAGATTGAAGTGTACATATTTGCATATGTACACTTGTATATGACACTTGGTCTAGAAGAGAGTGGATTTGCTTTGCTGGAAAGATGTGCAGTAAAAGTGAAGACGACCATTTTGACATCTAGGCTAATCAGTTTAAGAGCAGGTTGCCTTGTTTCTGTAATTGGTTTTGCCCCCTTGTCATTTTATTATTAAAAAAAAAAAAAAAAAGCAAAGCAAGAGGCACCCCCAAATAACAGGAAATATGGTTCGAATGCAATGTTATTTCAAAGTTACGGCTCCCCACTGTATGCTAAAGTTTGTGCTAGGAAATGTGTGTGGAAAAGCGAAGTTGGTTTTCTGTCAGTTTTCAGATTTCTTTATGCATACACTCTGAATTTTCATGTTTGCATTGAGAAGATCTTGCAAAAGGCTTATGTATATAAAGTTCTGGCTGCATATCTGTAGAGCTGTACATGCTCAGTTGGAAGTAACAAAATCAAAGACTTCCTATACCTTGGGTCCATTTTATACATACCAGCGTATGGATAAATAAAATAAGCCTCAGATTGTCACTGTAGATTGCCCATAGCTCTGTTCGTTGCTTATGGTCACCACTGAGCTATAAGAAAGAGCATAATAAATTTAGGAGGAGTATTGTGGGTGCCGGTCTTCAGAGTTTCAGAAGGGCTGTGCCAACTTCTGGTGCACGTCTCCTTCCCAAAGTTGACACCTGCCTTAGCTGAGCAAAGGAGAAAAGCTCCCATTTTTGAGTCACTGGGCAACAATGGGAAGACAATTTTAAAAGTGAATTTGGAAAGTTAGTTTGATATTTGAAGTATATTCAAAATTGGAATGTAGTGTTTCTGGGTTTCAAAATGCTTTCCTTTATAATAATTCATTTTTATATTTCCCTAGTAAATTACTATTTGGTTTCTATTCTTACATACATATGATCTTCAGAAAGAAAGCGATATTTTAAAATGGAAACTGTTTTAGAGGTGATCTATGTTACCATTTTTGTTCTGTAGTTGTATATTGTCATCCCTGACAAAAAAAAATGCTTGTTAATACCTGGAACCAGTCTGCAAGGAAATTGTAAGGTAGCTGATGTGGTGAGCAGGTGTCTAATTCCAAAATACTATTTGGGCATTATCCAGGTTTTGGAATATTTTTCAGGGAGAAAGTCATAAGCTGTTTTTAATAATTCCATTTAGAGAGAACACTCTTTGTGACCAGTGTCTGAATTTGGTGACTTTATTGATTCTTTTCATGTCTTTAACATTGTTTATGGAAGAAAACAATGGAAATTTTGCTAATCTGTCTTTAAGATTATGTAAATTATTTAATAATGTGGATTTTGAAAGTCCTAGATAACCAAAGATTGCATCATTTCTTTGATATTGTACATATACTAAGAAATTAAATAACCACACGTGCCTGCTTTCATTCATGCGTGTATAGGAAGGGAATGAGAATAGCTATGTGTAGAACTGATTGCTTTCCATATATTTAGAGTAGTTCTTGTGATAAAGGGAACTCAAATCCCATTTTTGAGACCATGTATGTTTTTCTCACAATCTTCCAAGTAGTAACTAAAATGCAGAGTATTATATTCTCTAACAAGATCTCAAAACATTTTCTCTTGGATGGAAAATGCTGTTACTTTGGAGACACTTGTATCCCCATGTCATAGGTGTGGTTGTGCTGGAAGATCGGTGGAAAAAAGAGCCATCGTTCCATGAGCCATTGTTCCTGTTAATGGTATAATCCAGCTAGCATAGGAAGTCTTTTACCAGATTCCCATTGTTTCTAACCTTCCTTTCAGATTTGAGGATTTTGGGGCTGGAACGTAGTGCATATTTTCCCTGTTCTGCCCCTGCCCCCCAAAACAGAAGGAAGAGGAACATTTGTTTAATTCCCATTTGGAAAACAACATTGTAGGGAAGACATTTATCCTCCCAGCTTTCTCTCGGCGCTTCTGTTTCACTCCGGAAAAGTAGCGGCTGAGTGTTGCTACGACATTACATCTATGCAATTTATCAAAGCTTATGGGATTTTTACTTGGATTACAGAAGGCTCATTAGTCGTCAAGTCAATTGAACATAGGTCATAATTATTACACTATTAGAGTGTTCTTGAAAAAGATAAATAAGTGTTAGGGCTGCAAAATCTGTTGGAATAAAAGAAAAGTATTTTAATAAAAATGTCAGTATTTTAACATTCCTCAAGTTCTACAAAACAAATGCCAACCTGACTTTCAAATAAGTTATAGTACTACAATGATGACAGAAGTTCAGTGATAGAGGGATACTGCTGCCTAACTTGTTAAACATAAACCAGTGCAGTTGTGAGGGAAGGGACTGTGTTCCTGTCTGTTTCTCTAGGACTGTCCTTAGTGAGGACATGAAGAGTTTGCATCCAGGAGAGAATTGCTGTGTGACTAAACTTTGCAAATCCGCACACTTTCAGTAGTCTTTAAGTTCTAGTTTGAGTAGTAGGTTATGGTTCCCTAGTAACCACTTACTCCAGAGAATACGTCTTCCCATCAGTTCTTAGATTAATGTTGCGTGCCTTTTCTGCAGACTGTTCTTCTGCATTCAAACAGCGTGGTAATGTCCACTACCAGCAGACTAACATTCAGAGAAGTAAAGACTAATTTACAGAATTCTCTGTCGTTGCTGTAGAGCTGAGGTTGGCGATACACTCACGGTGTCCCGTGTCGTGTGTCGTCGTCCGTCCCCCCCATCCCCCCCTGGCTTTTTTCTCTGACTACGATGTTGTATAGTTTATGTCTCTCTATTTTTATAGTTTGGCAGACAGGCATTGTTTGAGAGTATGAGAGTCATGAGTACGAGAGTATGCAAGGCAGCTGCAGCATGTCACATTTGCACTTTCCAAACCTCAACACAGAAATTCCCTTGCTGGATAGAAATTTGCATACAGCTTGAAGGCATTAAATTACTGCGTCTCTAGGAAATCTTGGTGGAACTTGATCCATTTGTTGCTTACAGAATCATGGGCATGGGTGAAAGGAAATGTTGTTTCCAAAATTCAGTTGTTCCAAATAATGTAGATTTGGAAATTTCTGTTTAAGCTGTTTTCTGTTCCGGATGTTGGTGGAGGGGTTTGTATAGCATGTTCTCCTTCCATCTGACGTTCTGGGACCTTGTCTTAACACCTACTGTTTGCAGAGCCTTTCATATTCCCTATGGAAATTTCTTATTTGCGCATTATTTTGGATGTTGTTATTAGATGAATTATCCTTTTCTCAAAAATATGAACTACAGTGTGTGTCTGGATGTGCCATCAAGTAGGTAATATGCAAAACTTAGGCTAAGGTTTTGATGATACTGTGTGATGAGGCTGTTTTTATTTGCTTCCTCAGATCAGCCAAGATCAGTCATGGTATAACATAATGTTGTAGAATTTGAGTTGTGTGATTTTAAGGATCATCTCTGCATTCTTTAGATTAGGTGCCTACCAAGAGGTCCTTTGACGGATGTTATTGCAGAAGGTGTTAACTACCTCTAAGTACTTACCAGAAGCTACCAACCTTATAACAGGTGGAAGTATACTGCTGTAGTCCAGACAATCACAGATTGTAGTTTAAAACATGGATTCAGTTTGAGTTTGAGGATCTGAGTGCAAGTTTACATTCTCTTATCATGATTTTTCTGTAAAAGCAGCAAAGTGGTGAGGTAGACAGGTAGAACAGCTCTAACCTGCCCCAGCCAGGTCTGTTGGAATTGGGCTGTAAAAGCCCTTGGTCCCTGTAGGTGAAGCAAATTAGCAAGGCTGCTTGCACCCCAAAATACCTCACCAGTTTCTGGGAAGGCTTTCTACCACAGGCTGCCAAATCCTTTGCTTTTTGGCTTTTCCAGATTTATCCATTGAGAAATTAGGGAGACTTGCATAATTCTGCAAAATTGGATTTGGTCTTAGCCTGCTTCTTCACAGAGAAGTTTAGTTTCATAAAGCTGCATGTTGGTGTTCAGGAGAACAGAAAGATAAAAAGGAAGAACAAAAGCAGAGCAGATGCATTTCTTAGCGCAGGGTGATATATATGAAGGGCAGTGTTAGCGAGGCTTGTTCAGTGACGCTATGCTTCTGCAATATAAGTATTGCAGAAATGAAGAAACCTCTTCTCAATAGCTATTGAACACTTCTTATGAGCAGTAAATACACTACAGAAAGAAAAGCAATGTCTGTAGGGCTTTATAAAGGTTCCTGTAACAGCATCTAACTTAGTGGCTTTTTCAACATAACCTGTTATGACCTAGCTGACTGGCCTTCATTCAGTTTGCTGGGATTTATACAGAACAGGAGGAGTGAAATCAGCAATCGCAGGAGAGAAATTTAAAAAAATAGCTTTTTTTTTTTTTTTTTAAGTCTTTCTATCGGTTCAAAGCCAAGATTTAAAGCCAATTTTTAATGGCTTTTTTTTTTTCCCTGTTGATTGGCTTCTCCCCAAGTCACATCGTTTTCAGTGAATCTGTTGAGAGTAGCACAGTGCCTGACGTTATAAGGA
The DNA here is from genome assembly GCF_034638445.1 of Ciconia boyciana. NCBI lineage: Eukaryota > Metazoa > Chordata > Aves > Ciconiiformes > Ciconiidae > Ciconia > Ciconia boyciana. The sequence continues at coordinate 69,652,655 of NC_132936.1, read as the reverse complement.
TTAATAAGTTGGAATCTGGAAAGAGTCCTCCATCTATCTGTATGAAGTAAGCAGGCTTGGGAGGCGATGCAAAAGGGTAACACCGGGATTTTAAAAACAGTGAAAGTTTTATTTGTATAGCTACTCTATACTTTTTTTTTTTTTAAGCAAAAGTGAGAATGAGAAATGACTTCACATGAAAGGAGTTGGAAGGGTACAGTCGGTGTGCCTTTCGCTCTGCAGCACTTAGCAGAAGAGACAGGCTTTGGCCCTGGGAAGCTCTTCAGTGGCACAAAAGAAAGCAGCAGCACAGAAAGCTGAACAATTGCCACATCTTTGTGGACACTCAGCTCCGTTGAGGGGAAGGAAAGAGATCCTCCACCGGCATTTCCAGTGTCAAACAGCCTCGAGCCTCACTTTCCTCTTCTCACTTGTGCTGTGGCTGCAGCAGCTTGTGTGTGGAAGGAAGGTGCAGATCAGTAGTGTAGGTCTTACAGAAGATGTGGGGTAAGGAAGGCATTTGTCTTTGTCCTACAAATACACAAGCTTTCATTATTCCCTCCCTGGCTTTGCAACAGTGGTTTAATACCAAATTGTTCGTGTACTCGCACTGTACGGAACAGTGCTGGCACACAGAGCTATATGATGAGACATTATACAAGATGAATTTAAAAATAATTTTTTAAAAAGTTCATGTCTTGTTCAGCTCCATTTTGGGAAGCAAGGATGGGAAGGTCACCACTGATCAAATGTATTTGGTGTAGTTCTGTTGACAACAAAGGAATTACACCAAGGCAGACATTTGAAAGTGGTTTAGAGAAAACGGGTATTGGGGAGAAGTTAGGAGGATGAAACATTAAAAGCTGTTTTTAAATGATGATGTGTTCTAGCTAAAATAATAAATAAGGTCTCAACCATTTAGCACAAAAAGGTGAAAGCAATCCACTCCCCATGGACTGAAACAGGTACATAACTTCCCTAAACTTTGTTTCCAGAAAGTCTTAATTTTCATCATTTTGTGCTATTTAACCTTATAGTGGGTAGAACTTGTGGTTACGCATAGTCCTGTCCAAACAGCAGGATGCACTACGCTGATGGTCTGGTTATAAGTCTAATTGCCTTTTTCTTTAGTAGAGTTTCATTCTCTCTTTGAGGCTACACTGGTAAATGACAGAGAAATCATCTAAATATGCACAAACAGAGTCTGCTACCAGTGATGATGGCAGCACAAATTTAGTATATCTCACTTAGAATTTCAAAGAAGATAATTTGGCTGTTGGATTTCAGAAGACTTTCCCCATGTTTGTAATACATTTGAAAATTTGAACTGTGCTGAAGTAGTATTGTCGAAAATTTTCTTTTAAATGCATATCCTGATTTCCTAGGGCACTTTTCATGCCCTGAACTTCCTGCTGTTGAGAAGATCCCAGGCTGCGTAGAGCTGACGCACACCTACCCCATAGGGTAAGCAGATCCCAGGAGCACATGTAGGCCTGGGATGGTCTCACCACCATCCATGAGTAGCTCCTCCATCAGAGCATGGCTCTGAATCCCAGAGCAGGGAGGTCTCAGAGTACGCAGCTGACCTGAGATTCATCCTGCACCACTGGTTTGAGAGCTGCTGTAAGAGCACACATCCAGGAGCTTGTTAGGCTTAAGTTGGTGAAATAGCCATGGAGAATTTCTGTTGATACTCTCATTTGCTCAGATTGAGCACAGGAGACAGCAACCTGATGTTAATTTACTTGTATTTCTTTGTTTAACAAATGAAACATTTGTTTTATGTTCAAATATATATGTAGGATTTTAATCTAGATGTACTAAACAGACAACAAATAAAAATTATGCTTTGTGGGCATCTCGCTAGTGTTGAAAAACAGAAGGCTAATGTCTGCAGTAAGCAGCACCATCTAAAGCAGTACCTAACTGTGTTAGATCTCGTAAATCCTTTATACTTAAAGGAAAAGAAATTCTGCTTGCTCTAACATGAAATGTAAAACTTTCTACCTCGAGCAACAAACCCATCTGTCAAAGCTAGTCTGTAAAGCAGAGCCCCGCTGCATGATCTGAAGGGCAGAAAACAGCCGTGCTATGTTCCAGGCTTGCATTTGTTAGCAAACAGTCTTTGGGTAATATTTATCAATGCACATGGTCTTCCTTTAAGAAAACCGAAAGGAGTTGCGTGTGTATGTGCTGAGAAGTTTAGCCCCGAAGAACAAGTTTGAAAAGGCAGAAGGAAATGGAGACCTGCCAAGCTTGTTGGCTGGAGTCATGGACAAGAGCAAGGCCTGTCTGAACTGCCACTCAGTTTTTATTCTGCGAGTTTGCAGGGTTGGTGATTAGAGTGGCTTTCGCCCAATTATGCTGTGATTATTCCGCTGCACTGTAATTGACTGGGGAGATATGCTAATACCTGTCATTTGGGATGATAAAAGATGAGCGGAGGACGCAATGCATTATTTAGCTGGCTGTGTGATAGATGAGGGATGCGCAGAGTGCTTTAATTGCTGAGAAGAGAGGTTAAGCTGAACGAACGGATGAATTAGAAATGAGGTTTTTTATGGCTTGTGGAAAAGTGAAATAAAGGGAAATGTGCTTTAAAACTGTAGCAGCAGATAGAAGCAAACACAACAAGACGAGGGCTTTTAGGCAGCTTACTCTCTTAATTTAAATATATAAGACAAAACATGGTTTAGTGTTCAGTAAATAATAGTAACGATAATGATAAGAAATGCTTGGTGAGTTCATATCGTTGTAAAAGGAACTGTTTTTATTTGAGGTGATATTTGGTGATTTGGAACCTTTTCAATTTCTGTTGCAGTTCAGACCTTTAAAACCTCATTTCTAAGGGCTGTGGTACCACTGCTGAACAGTGTGTTTTGTGTGCATAGGTCAGATATAGATTTACATAACTAATATCACGCACACATATACATATATGCACACACACACAAAATCCCTCGAGTATATGTGTTACACAGTTAATAAGTGCACAGAGAAAGAAGTGAGATAAAATGAATATTCATAACGGTTGGAGGAGTGGAGCAATACAATTAGCAAGAGTATACAAATAACTCACAAGTGACAAAGCTCTTACCCTTTGGGTGGGAAGGTCATTAGAAACTGTATCTTCTTCTTTAAAAAAAATTACCTAGTGAAAAACAATGAAGGTGACTAGTAATTTTCCCGTTGTGGCATTCTGTGCATTTACACGAGCCTTTGCCTGTGGTTTAGAAAAATATTTGGAGTCTGTTCCATGAAGGAGTGTGTGAGTTAGGTTTTTGGGAATAACTTCCAATTTGCAGTTAGGAAAATAATTTTCGGTATTGCGACCGAACCTTTATAAAATGGAGGAATGATCTCCGGATGTGGTTGACTTGTCCCCAAACCTGTCTAACTGCTGGGAGGCTGCTACTTGTCCATTGCAGTACATTTTTTTTCCCAGAAAATACTGGCTCTTGAGCCATTATTATTGAATGATAATGGATTTGTCTAGAATATCATGCCTCGTGAGCTGGATGCCAGCTTGAGATGAATGTGGTACTCTGCTGCTGAAGACAAGTCTACAGGGCCCGACTGCTCCCCCAAATATAATCGTCATCTTGTTCTTTCTGCCGTTCACCAAAATTTCTTTATGGCTGCTTCTCATCATCTTAGTCGGGGACTGGCAACTTATTTTACAGCTGTGCAGCCCATTGTTAACTTAATTTTTTTTTTCTTAAGTTAGTTTTAAAAGAGCAGTTTATAAGGCACTTTGCTGCTTTTATGGAGCGATTTATATTGCTATGTGCTGGTTAATATAATTTTTGTAAAATGACCACTTGGATTTCAAAATGTGCATGCTTCTGGTTGCACCTTGGCTTCTTTCCATTAGTTGAATGGATGCAGCTCTCAGAAAAGCTGTGCATCTTTGAAGAAAGAAGCAGTAAAATGCTCTAATGTTATTGTTTTATGGACTGTTATATAGAAAAATTTAACTTTTAAAAATCCCTTATTAACCATTTTTAAAGATGTTATAAGAGAAAGTTTATTCTACATGACTTAGTTTTTAATAACATATTTAATGTAAAAAAAGTGCCTTTTCCCATCCAGAGAGAGACCCAGGCAGTTTTGCTTCTTGAGGTGCGATACCCCTGATGGCAGCCAGTATTGGGGAGCATGGCCAATGCTTGGCGCGCTGCTGGGGTCTTTAACATCCGTGCAGAGCCGATGGGAGATAACATTGTAATATTGTGGTCTAATGTATTATAAGCTGTGGTCCTAATCTAGCAGCACACAGACGACGAGAGAGATGTTATGGAAAGGGGCAGGGGAGCTGCTGCTCACCCCCAGTCCAAGCTGGGAGCAGGTCCCTCCAGCAGGCCTGCAGAAGCAGCAGGATGGACCTGCACGTGGTGTCTGCTTGGGATCTGGTAACTTCTGACATGACAAATACCTTTTTTTTTTTTTTTTTTCTAAATCCTTCTGCCGTTTTTGTGGTTTGTGGCCTTTTACAGTTTTCTCTTGCTCTCCGGGTTGTGATGGACCCCTGCAATTAGGAAGGGAATGGGGCCCAGCTCTGCTCGTTTGCAGATAGCACTAGCACCCTGGGAAATGATCTTATCCAACTGCGTGTTTGCAGTCAGCTATTCATCTGCTTCCATGTAAGTACGTGTAAATACAATGAGGATAAGGCTACTAACTTTTTTCGGTCTTTTCTAGTCCAAATTCCCTGCAAAGCACTATTTTCACTATTATGCCATGTACAAAGCATCCAATGACTTTCAGCATGTTGTGACTATGAAATCAGCATGCAGTTTAGAAGATTTTCATACTCCTTGAACAATAAACTTTAACTTACCCAGGAAAATAAAAATCACTTATGATACAACAGCAAAGTATTGCTGAGAGTGAGCCATTTTTCAGTACCCAGCTCTACCAATTAAAAGATTTGTCATCATTATATGTATTGTGTGTATATGGGTGTATATTTACATAAAGATGTAAATATGTGTAAATACATGTGTAACATGTTAAATTCATGTGTTACATGAACGCAGAATCTGTGCAGTTAATTTCTGTATTGTATCATGATGCAAATGCCGATCTATCAGAGAATTTCAGCTTATTCTCCTGTGCCCTAAGAGGTACCTACAATAGGTACAGATGGGAAGATTAACTTAAAACAAAAACCAATATACCTGAACTAAACACCTTGCTTATGATCAGCTGAAATGAATTATAGGAAGGACCAGAGTGTTAGTTCATGATAGTTAATCTTTGTTATTTTTTGTTTAATATGTTGTTAGGTCAATTCGAAAATATTATCCAATTGTCGCTTGGCTTAGTGCTATTTCTCCACATGTAAGTATCTATAATTTAGGTTCCGAGGCAAAAATAACTTTATTTTGTTACTGATAAAAGATAAAACATATTTGACTGACATTGTTGGAAATAAGCGATAAGAAACTTTAACAGATCTATCAATCAAAACAGCAGTTTTATTTCTTGTATTATTAGCTCCCGAGGCTTTGCTGCAGTGCGTGAGAGGTAATTTCTTACCGTAGGCTTTTCTTACTGTGCACTTGATGTACTTCTGGGGTGGGCGGTGAAAACTGTACATTTTATTTTGTTTTCAGTGTTTCAGTCATAAGGTTTTGATGATCTCAGCTTGTTCCTTTAGTAGTTATGTCTGGGTATGATCTAAGGAATCTTGGAAACCCACTAAGGCAATAGGAAACAGAGGTCAGGAGAGAACGGAGTAGTTTTTTAGACTTAAAAACATCGGGGGCGGGAGGGGGGCAGAACTGCTCTTACAGTGCTTTATGAAAGCAAACCAACAACAAATCTTGAGAATTTCAAAGCATCCTTTCCTTTTCATAGTTTTCCATCAGGGCTCTATATACATTTTGCGGTGCTACTCTAGGCTCCGTTTGTGAAGTGCGTTACGGATTATGTGAGCGATGCTTGTGGTGGTTTTTGATCCCTAGATCAATCCCGGTGATGGGGGTTTATTGAAGCCTCCAGTGGGTGAAACATGGGACAAGGCAGCAGAAGCTCCTTTGATAGTGCCTGGGTAGCTCATTAGAAGAGGTAGTGGTGTCATCCAAAAGAAGCTATTTGGGAACCACAGAGTGTGGTACTGGGAAGAGCATTTTCCTTGACTCATCTGGTGCTAAAAAAATGGACCTGGTATAGATTTTTATTCAGAAAGAGAGAGGGAATTCCTCCCCCACCCCATTTTTTTTCAAATAATTTTAAATGGCATCGGCCCAGATCCGTCCAACTTTGAATTTCAAATTATTCAGCTATATAAAAATGAATAGACACTGCTATGTCTAAAGCCAGGCACATGATTCCACGGCTTTGATTTGGACAGAAACCTCTGTGTTCATGTAACTTTATGTAAATACGCACACACGCACACGTACACAATATACACACAATAAGAGTTTTCTTATCCCCAGTGGAAAAAGGCTTTTTGTGTTTCCTGAAAGAAAAAACTAGTATAAAGTATAAGAGGCTAAGCCCAAGATTTGGGATGGAGATGTTATTCTGAATTGATAAGAACAACTGTGAGTTAGAAAGAAATGTATAGGGAGAGTAAAAAAACAACCAGTCGTTTCCAGCTAACAGTACCATTTAAACATTTGGAATCGAGAGGACAGCATAGTATCTTTTTATCCGGTGAGAGCGCTAAATTGTGAGTGGCTTTGCTTTATACTTGTTTAAAACTGTATTTGTTGTTCTGTGTTGAGCATATTTCAAAGATTACCAAGTGATTTGTTATTTACTGAATAATGCTCATGAGCAGTAGTTGCTGAGTCACGATACAAAGTTAGCATTTTGGTGGGAGATTGAAGGGGAGTATGACCAGCGTTGTATTTTCAGCTTCAAAAAAGATGTTCCAGCAATTCGAAGCAGATGGGCTGTGAAGCTGGGGAGCAGAAAATGCTGCTGTTTGGAGGTCTGAAATTTTGAGTTCTCATTTATTTTAAATGTTTCAAAGGTAATAAAACACTTTCTAGGAGTCTAAATTAGACGTAATGAATTTGATTTTAGGGGGAAGGGAATTTATTTCTGTGGTTGTTGCTTAATCAACATCTACTCTGCCACTTCACATCAGCTTCTGTCCTTTCCAAGTGAATTAGTTCTTTGGGCAGCACGTTAAGGGGAAGTGTATTGTTCTTGGCAGGGCACTTGAATTTCTAATTACCAGATTCCTGCCTTAATTGCAATTACCTGGACACCCAGGCAGGGTGAACTTTTGGAAAAGAATGTAATTAGTGCAGAAGAAACCTCTCTGCCAACTGCTTGTCTGGATGTCTACACTAAGCAGAACCTTGATAAGTTCACATCTCTACAGACAAGCTATCAATCCATTGAGATGCTGCCCAGTGTTGTGCAAGTCTGTTGCAATGTGTACGATGATTGTATGGCCTTAGACCCGGTGTGCAGTTAAAGACAACTATTGGCTTTTCTGTTCCCACCTGAATTTAGGGAGGAAGAGGGACTGCTATGAGAGAAATGTCTTCATTTTTTGTAGGTGCTCACCAATAAGGAGTTCATCAGATGCAGAATTTGTTTAAATAAATGGCAATAGTAAATTGTGGTCTGTGTGAGATAAATGAGGTGCACACAGACTAATTTAATTCAAGTACAAATAAACAAATTAGATCATTTCTTTCCAATAATGTTTGTAGTGAGCCATTCTTTGCATACAACTACAAAAGCAAAATGTTGCCAGCCCAGAAGAAATCATGCAAAACCACACTTTTGAGTAGAGGTGGAGCCATAGTGGGGGTAGTTGTGAATACAGGTTGTAGCATATCCTGATTATAAGCTGAAATCACTTGGCTTAAGGGCCTCCGGAAAGGTTTGCTGCATCAGGCTTTTATTGTCAGCTCCCTTGTGGTGACTCACAGGAAAATTAAATGTAATTGATGAAAAATAAGGGAAAAGAAATTAAAGAATTACTACTTCAAAAAAAAAAAAAGTACTGAAAACCGTCTTTCTGTAATTGCAACCTTTTAGTAATTCAGCTTTCAAATAATGTTGCTGATGAGGAAATTGAAAAACTTGTGTGTTAAAACATTTTTTGTACTGGGGCTCGAGTGCTTTGGGTGGCTTTGTTTCTTTCCTTGATCCCTTTTAACAGAAAAAAAACCCCACAGAAACGTTGATGTGATTGATCCCTATGAGGTCAGGGACAGACAGACTTTGTCTCCATGGTGGTAGCCAGTTGTAGCATACCAGTGTCACTTATTGATGGACTGAAAATAAGAGAAGCTCTCAGATAAGTGCCTTCTGTTTGTATAGAGTTATAAAACTGCTTTGTTCTTTCAGTAACGCAGTTAAGAGCACTTCAAATGAGCTGCTCAAATGCTAGGCTTCCCGAGATCATGTAATGGTGAAAGGGTTGTGGTGGGAAGGGTGGTGGTGGTGTAAAACTCTTCCTGTTGCTTTGAAACAATGCGGGGCTAGAGGAGATGAAGGAGGTGGGCTGATGAAGCCCTGGTGAATAGTTAACTAGTCTAAACTCAATTACTGGGTTGTTCAAGTCGTTAACAAGTACATCAATATGGTTTTTATTAAGAAAAGTTTTCCTGTCATATATAGTGTGGTTGGCAGCAAAAACTTATTCTCAGCCAGCCTGATCACATGGACAAACCCTGTTCAATCAGATCCCAGGGGTTGTTGCCCATCCCTCACTTTTGCCAAAATAGAAGTGAAAATACTAAAGGCTTCGGGAGGTAATTCACAAGTTTCAAGGTCAGCAAGCTTGATGGGCTCAATACTGGGGGTTTTACATAGCTTTTACATTTTGAATTTGTGAAGAAAAGGTGCTGTAAAAAGTTTGGCTATCGCAGTGTTTTTATTATAATTTTTTCTCTCTGCTCCCTGTTTATATTTGGCTGTTCTCTGTCTTACCAATCATAGTCTTCTCCCCCCCGCCCCGGTATAGTTGGACAAAGTTGCATTAGAAAGGTTCGGGTTTTTTTTCTTTCTCTCTGTTTTAGCCAGACTCACAGATTTATATGCCTCTTGTGCTGGAAAACAATACACACATATTAGTATTAGGCAGAATATTGGAGAGAGAGTGAGTGATGCTCCTGCACACAGGCAGACAAAAGTTTCAAAGACAAGTAGTGATTTTCAGGTGCTGATGTGGAAACACTACAAAGAAGTCCCTTCTTTTCAGGCTTCTTGTCACTCTTGGAAAATTAGACTATTTTTATGGGATCTCAATCACTATTAATTTTGAAATGTCTTGGCAAGAGGCATGATAAACATATTTTGAACATCGGATAATCAGTTTTTCCCTGTCCTTTGAAAATGGATAGGGAAGGGAAACCTAGATGTATTAAAAGCATAATATAAAAAGAAGACAATTTGTCACTGTAGGATTTCTCCCATGTTTTAATTTTAGTGGTATATAACCGTAGCACTGAGAGAGTTGCATGTGTGGATATAGCTACCCTCCCTAGTTGTTACAACTCATCTGAATTCACTAGATGAGAGCTCGGTGACCACTATCCATGGCCAGGGCTTCTGAAGACTAGCATCAGCTGAGTTTTTAACACGGCTCGTCTGGTCGCTTCACGCAGGAAAGCAGAGACCTTCTTAAGAGTTATTTTTAGCATTCTCATATTTTTTTAATTTGCATGTTTGAAGGTAATAAGGGGCATAATTCTTTTTTCCCCTCCGTCTTTCACTAGGAACAAGCACAGGGTATCTTTTGTTTTCTCCAGTGTTCATATTTTTATGCCCTTACTGCATCTTTTTCTGTACAACTAAATACACTTCCTCATACCTTTCTTTCCAAAAAAGCACATAGTGCATTTCAGTGTTGAGGACCACTGGGAAAAAAGGAAATTCACAGCTGCTTTAATATATGCGTGGCAATGGGTAGATGCAAAAGCAGTACTTGTAACTGGTAATTTTGCTGTTCTCTGTAAAGGTAAGTTAAGGCACAGATTCCAAAAAGTGAAAGTGGATCTAGATAATCTTTTACTTCTTAGTTACAGCAGGTCTTAATATTTCTGGTTAGAGTCACAGTGCTTGTAATATTTTATGTACTAAGATGTACCAAAAGCTTGCTTGGAATCAAATAGTGAACCCCTTCAACTTCCCAGTTGCTCAGAGTGAGCGAAAGGCCATCTCTTCTGAGAACAAACGGGGACCGTTTGTCCTAGGATGATTGCTGGCTCTGCACCTAGGCTAGAATACATCTCCTAATGTATGTATCTGTGCGCCGCTAAAGTGAACAGAGCAGGCATTATGATTTGCACTTTGCTTCCTTTTGTTTTGAATTCAAAGGCCATCCCTAATTGATGGAGGTTTCCTTTACGATGCACTTATTTTGAAATCCATCATGCAGTGCTTGTGCTGCCCCTTGCCTTCATGGATGTGCTGGTCTTTGACCCACAACTGGTAAATGAACCCTGCAGGGAAATCATTAGAGAATTGGAACGGTTGCGGTGGAGGGACCAAGGGTCAAACCATTACCTCCCCGTAGGACCGTCGACTTAAATTGGACTTCTTGCTTTTCGGAAGCAGGTCAAGTGTCAGGGACGGCTGAAGTGGTCAGGTACAAACTGATACAGATCATGGACACAGTTTGGGGTTTTTAGCTTAAAAAATTAAGGCTAGGCAGGATGGATTTAGTCTAATGATGCCTTCTCTGTTTCTCTCCTCTTTTCTCCCTTTAAAAAGCAAAATTAAAATCCTGAGAAGTCAATGGGAGCCAACACTGACATTAACGTGCTATTTGTGATCTTTTGGCACATTCATAATTTTTTAGAGTAGCTGGTTCAACCTTTTTAGTCTTTCCTTGCAGTTTTCTTTGATTGAAAAATAACAAATGATATTTTGTAACAAGAAAATACCTCTATAATTTTTATAAGAAATACACCTCCTGCTCTTTTTTTCCCCTTCCTCAACTGTTCTTTGCATAATTTTTTCACACTCTTAAAAAATGTAAAATGACCTTTTTCAGGCTGTACAAAATAAGTATTTCTTGCTCCTGGAGGAAAAACGCTGCAGTAGTGCATCTACGGCAATGAAATATCCTGCTGAATATAAGAAAGCATTTAATGTTTTAATTTAGAAATCTGAAGCCCTTGAAACATTTTTATAATGTTTTATATAATTCAAAGTGTGTAACTGGAAAATAAGTTTAAGATATCAAAAATGTCAAAAAGCTATGGGTGTCACGCTACTGAAATATGACCACAAACACTGAAGAACAAAACAGATTGTACTAAAAAAAAGAAAAAAAAAAAAAAAGATGAGTCTGTGAAACCTGAGCTTCTTTTCACTGCGACTTCAAAGCACTGCAGAGACCCCTTAGAAACGTCCTTCTCCTCGGCTCTGTCTGCTGCCGTTCATAGCACACAGCACTTAGTAGGTTTAAGTCACTTTCTGACTTGTGTAAGGAATTCTCCCCTTCTGAAATAATTAACGAGACGCAGAATGAACACAAATGCACATTTGAGTGAGTGGGCTGAAACCCAGCTCTTCTTTTGAGATCGGTGTTTTTACAGAAGTAAACGTGTTTTGATCAGAGAAGATAAATTAATTGCGATGTGTCTGGTAGGTAAATGTTTTTAAAATATTAATAAGGAGAAATTGAGGAAAAAATATGTGAGTACTACTTTGACTGGGGTGTCCTGCTCTCAGAAATACCCATACTTGAGACCCACAAATCAAGAAGACATGGAGATCTCAGAAGTCAACGTGAAACTATTCGCCGTCTCCAGCTGCGGAGGGACAGATCATGTGAGGAGGACTGTGCTAGATTGCACGTGGCCTACTTCATGGCTTGTGATTCACAAAGCGGGCTGTTTTCCCAGTTCAGTTCTCTTATATCTTACTCTGTGGGTAAGGAGGAACAAAAATGTTAAGTTCCGTGTGTTTATCCTTTGAATATAGTTTATTATGGGCCTTGCCACTGCTGCGCGCGCACACACACCCACGCCCCACCCCCCCCACCCCCCACCCTCAGTTTACACATTCGTTTTCTGGAGGGTTCTTGTAGTTATGATGATTTATCAGTAAGAAGGAAAAGAGAAAATTTGAGTGAGCAAGAGAGAGATTGTATTTTATCGGACAAAAGTTCCCTTTCTGCAGGATGTCTGGTGGGTTTGCATGCTGCCTGCGGTGGGGACAACGTCTTTTGAGTCTGCGCAGCCCTGAGCGCGCCAGCAGCAGACAGCAGCTAACCTGCTTGTTAGCTGACGAGGCTCTCAGGGCCCTGCTGCGCTGAGCGCGCTCCCCGCTGCCGGCAGTGCTGTGGGTCTCTGCCCCGCAGCTGGAAACGCGGGTGTGTGGCAGCAGGTTGGCAGAGTGGGCCAAGGAGCTGCCTGCCAAGATGGCGCCAGCACAGGAGCTGGAGGCCCAAAGCAAGATGGTGGGGAGTCAGGGAAGCTCGGCACAGGGAAGAGGCTAGAAATAGAGAAGCATCTCCGTTTCTGTGCTTGCAGAGAGGGTTACAGCCTGCCCCGTTCCCTGACGGCACCTTGCTTACTGATTGAGGGAGACCGAGGAACTGACCAGCTGGAAACTATGATCCTTTACTCCAGCTCCTTCCACTTCCAGCAGCTCTTTAAATCAGGCTGGAGCTGAGAAGCACACTGTTGCTGGTGTGCAGAAAGCAAGCGGCTTCCCTAGCACCTTTGGTGATATGTCTGGTAGAAGCCAGCTTAATAGGGTCAGCAATTTGGAAGACGGCTCCGTGCGTACCAGCTGGTGGAAGGGAGAGGCTGCTGTCCTCCTGTCAGGGTGCGCTTCGTTGGGAAGGCGTGCGCAGCATGGCCGGCAGCCCGCTGTCCGAAGTGCAAACCCTGCCTGAACACAGAGGCAAAAGGGAGCGGGCAGGCAGCCACTAAAAGTTAAATAGGGAGATTTTTCATTCACAAGGGCTGTTCCAACAACTCCTGATGTTGATGATGATGAATGGTGTGTAATGAAGGGCTGCGCAGCTGAGAGAAACAGTTCTTTGAACATGGCTTTTCCGCTGTAGCGCATCAGGACTAACAACCCAACTTCCTTTGATAGCAGGTGATGGGATAGGAAGCAAACTGGAAGGAAAATTATTTTCCCGAGCTTCTCACAGAAAGCATACAAGGCACCAGGGCTTTTGCTTGTCAGTCATGCAATTTGCTTTAAAAGGCAAGAATTCGAGACACCACGGATTACAGTAATGATAACGTTGGTCAAATTTTAGCCTACTAGAACGATAGACAGGATCGTTTAACAAACCAGTGCATTAGCGTTCAGTACAGTTCACAGGAGGGAGCAGTGTTTTGGGGTTTTTTTGGCAAGTGAGTAATTACATTCTCTACCACCTTTCTCGTGTTGGAAGGGACGGTGACCGAGCAGCATTCTTCCCACTGCCAGGCATCCCCTGGTATCCCTTGTGCAACATAAGGCCTGGTCATTTACTTACTTTTAATTTAATGGTGGTGTTTCCAAGGTCGTGAACCTTTGAGCTTTCTTCACGTCTTTACGGTTTTTTATTCCAGGGTAATAAATAGAAAATAAAAATATTCTAGAGATAACATTGCTGATCTCTAAATTTCCCCTAATATTCTGAAAAGCACTACATATGCAACTTGAACTCAGTATGCACCACCTGATAGTGTTAATTTATTTAAACTGCATCTCGTTTTACACAGAGCTCACTTTTCACTCATTTATATAGGTATGAATATAGATAGATAGGTAGATATGTATATGGGAGAGGTGGGGTGTTTTCACTTGGCTGTTTGTTAACTTCTGACAGGAGATGAAGGACCAGCACTTGAGGCCTTCAGAACTTTTCCCTCCCTTCTTTACACATTTGTACCCCTAGAGTTACTGGTACTGACCCCTCTCTGTTTCAAAATTCAGTACCAGAAGAAAGTTAACACTAAATGTCATTTTATAATTGCAATAATGATCACACAGCTGTGCTTTCCTAGTTGTATAATGCATGTCAGGATCAGTTTAGGAGCTCAGCCTCATTTCCTGCCCAGATGTAATTCTGGTGACCATTATTACAGTAGGAAGGCTATCCTTGTTCATTATGGCCACAGCCTGACGGGGGCCTGCACGGCGTAACGGAGGCCAGCACAGAAGGATGTTGCAGCTCTGGGTTAGCCGCACGTAAGCTTTTGGCCAGTGCAGAAAGCATGCATGGGTGCGTATGGACAGGGCGGCTGCAGACAGCACAAGCAGCTCATGTGTATGTGCCCCTGTGTGCATAAAAAATAATAATAAAAAATAACTTAGGTGTGCCTTTCTTTCTTAAGAAATGTTGTCTTTATTTATGAGCTTGTGAAATTCTGAGGAGGAGCACTTACACTTAAATGAACCTGCAAGCAGCCCATAGAAAAGCAAGTGCCTGCAGCGCTAATAATGAGAACTGACAAGGCGATCCTGCTGTGTTTATTTATGACCTTCTGCCTTTGTTAGCTCTTGTGAGAAATTCCTCTCTAACCATAACAATATTGCTGGAGCTTGGCACTGCGCTGAGGAATCCTATGGCGCCCTGAGGCCGCTCACTGGCACGGGTACAGCTCGCAACAGATTGGCACGGTTGTTGAAATTTTCATATGTTTTCCCTTTATTTATTTCTTTACTTAATTCATAAGGGTATTTGTTCCTTTAGTACGTTTGTTTGTTCTGACAAGCACCCTTCAGAAGTATTTTGGGACTTTGTGAAGATCCCAACTTACTGATTTGCTTTTTTTCCTCTTTTTTGGTGGTCTGTCTAAGGAATAATTCAGAGGATGAAATGAGCTTTGGTTTGATAGTTCTATCAGGTAGATCTTCTTCGAAGTTGTGAGATAGGTAGGGTTTTTTTTAAAGACAGACAGCAGTGTATAAATGCTGGCCCTATTTGTAGTCTTCAGTGTAGAAGACTGTAAATGGGGGACTGGGACAAGTGCTCAGGCGACACTGCAGCAAAGCAGCAATGACCCTAAAAGCCAGGCAGCAAAACTTTCATCAGGTTAAGAACCATATTCTTCTTGAGCTGTAGCTCTTACAAACCATGCCTTCATGCAGATGGCTGTTTTGCCCTCTTTCTGTCACACACCTTCCCCAGAAGACCTCTCGGCCCTGTTTCCTAAGCTTCATTACGTAGCTCAGACACAGATTTGGAGGATGGAGAATCAGCAAGAGGTAGGGCTGCACCTGAAGGTCTGGCAGGGCAAAAGTCTCTGCCTCATCTTGCAAGGACCAGGATGCAGCCATTGACAAGCGCTGCAGTTCCTCAGGCTGCTGTGTGTGACGTGGGGTTTTCATGGGGGAACAGCAGCAGCAGGAGAGGAGGGCAGAGGATCACTGTCTTACAAAATCCTGGCCAACCCTCTTTCAAAGAAGCTTCCAGCTGCAGCCCTTTTTTTCCACCCGTCACATTACCTGACGTGGTTTTTCGTACTGTATATGAACACACTCAAAATTCAGTGCAACTGTAATAGAGATCAGTGGCAAAAAAAGTTATCTTTTATTCTCTTTACAAATATTTCATACAAGTAGCTTTGAAATGCACTGTCTCTGTGGGCCATGGTACTACAGTGGTGCTTGCTGGAGGGAGCCACAGCAGGGACATAGCCTGGCAGGTGTTAGGGAGGGACAGTTGGCACGTTGGGTGAAGGGCTGGGTAAAGCACTGTCGTACAACAGGGCAAATGGGAGCACCCTGCTCAGGAAGGCTCACCGAGTGTCCACCCATTGTGGTCCATGGAGCAGCAGCCGCATTTTTGCTGATCACTATTGCTGGATGCTGAACATCCTATCCGTGCTTTCTTGGAATTTTTTCGGAGTCTTTTTATTAGCATTACTCTGAATTGGTAGTTCTGTGCAATACCAACCTCCTCCCTTCAAGCCAAGGAAAATTTTGGAGGAACAAGCTACTGAAAGCTTAATGTAAAAGATCTCAGGATTCCCTGTCTTCTCTATGATAAGAAAAAGGTGCAACTTTGAAGCATGCTCAGGTACTCAAAAACTCACAAAAAGCTGGTCTTCACAATTCACTGTGGAAGTCTTTCCTTTCTATGATATATTAAGTAAAGAACAGTGGTAACTGGTATATTGCTTTTTCTGTAGGTTGCATAGTCTACATGGTTTAATACTTCTGTAGTGACTCTTCCATGTTTCTCCTCATTTGTTGGATTTCAAGAGTGCACCTAAAATTATGAGCCTGTTGGATAAAGATTATCTTAATGCACTCAACAATCAGGACAACCATGTCGTTATCTGAGCCTTGAGATACCTCTTCCCACCCCAAAAGCAAAGTTTGTAAGCCATGGCTGGGACAGCATGCTTAGCAGTAGACAGGGGAGGGTATTGGCCTTTCAGAATTTTTTTCTTAAAGCTTAATTGAAGCACTACAAGTTGTCCTTCCTGCTAGGGTAATCAAGACGTTATTTCAAAAGAAATGTGAGGCTGAGACACTTTTCTAGGATTTCAAAAGCCTTTTGAAATTTATATAGAGGTTTCTGAAACATGAGTTCTACACAAGTCTGTTAAAAGCCATATAATCTCAAAATATTGTGTTCCCTTGCCGCTCAATTATTTTGCACAATAGCATGCCCAACCAGCACTGAATTACCGCAAGGAGATGTGAATTCCAGAACTTGGGGTGATGAGAGAGTCTGGTTCTAGCTGGCATGTGCGAGAAACGATCTGAAAGTTTATTTTCTGCTTTATTACCATCTTGGATTTCATTTCCCAACCTTTTCCCAGGTTACTGGAAAATGAAGAGGTGGGAGGGGTTGAGTGAACAGCTCTTGAAGCGTAATTGTTTGGTTTTGCTGCTGTGGCCCATAAACCTCAGAAAGGAGTAAGCAGTTTGCGTGTGTGGCGAGGGGTGTGGAGCAAAGCAGAGTCAGAGCGATCACAGCCCCGTTCATTTGTGCTTTACTGGTTGTCGAACTACACGCCGCTGGGGTTGCATTGGGTTCAGAAAAAGGAAAGAGAAAGAGGGAGGAGGATGAGAGATTCTTGCGTGATGCTGAGAGAATGAGTCTGGAGTGGCAAATTAAGCTGAGTTTACTGCAGTAAACGTTATGACACTCATTTCTGCCTGATACCCCAATATAACACTGCATATCCAGTTTGTTCCAGTTTTGTTAAATAAGACTTAATTAATATTGTTCTCTGAGGCAAGTCACCTTATTCAGTTCCTTAAAAAGAAAGCCTTTCTGATATTGCTCTTTTTGGTGTATACGTTTTTCTGCTCCTTTCAGCTTCTGATTCAAGAGGAAGAGATGGAAATTTGTTGGAGTACCTGTGTTTTTGAAGTTTAAGATGTGTCTGTGGCTTATTTACTGTCTCATTGAATTGTGGTATTTGGTTACAGGGTGTTGTGGGAGAGAGAAGAAAAAGACACAGTATGATGCATGCACAAGCCCTAAGCTAATGAAAAACTATGTTTCGTAGATCCTTATTCCCACAGTAACCTGCTGGGACATCCTTTCTATCAAACCATACAAAGGGTTGGTTTACTCTACAAAGTGTATTAATATGCCAAAACAAAGGGCAAGTGCTGTAGATCAAGAGCTTTTAAACCTTGGCCATACAGGTGTATAGGTTCATCGGTTATTTAAGCCCTTTATCGTGGTCCACACATAGGTAGCCTTGGGCTGCCAGAACAGCTCACTTGTTATTGACTTGCCTAATTTACTGTGGGATAAAAAGATCTACTTTCAGTGATAGGTGGACAATTGATTGTTGGACCAACACTTTTTCTGTTCTCTCCACTGGAGTCTCCAAATCAGATAGTACTGTAGGTCCAAACTTTTCAACAGCACGGTTAATGCCTTCTGAATGCCATGTGGGGTAGTCTGAGAAGCACATGTGGAAAGATGTTAATTTATAATTGCAAAATAGGTGCTTTGTGACTCAGGGTATGCCTGTAGTAGTAAACAATAAGGTAAATTAAGCTATGTGAGGTTGTGTGGTCGTGTTTAAAGAGCTTCTCCTACGTAAGCTACCCTGCATAGACCTATTGAGAATCTCTGCACTGCAGTCATGTGTGGGCGTACTGCAAGATAGATATGGTGTGAATTTTACCACATTTCATGTTATGGTATTCTAAAGTGGTGTTTGCTCCTTTTTGCTTGAGCCATACCTGCAGAATCTCTTTTGAATACATATGTAGTCTCAGGATGCAAATAATGACAGGTATGTCAGCCAGGAAAGGAAGGTCAAAGAAAGCGTACCCCCCTTGATGAGCAGGACTGGCGAACTGGTAACAACAGACGAGGAGAAGGCTGAGGTACTCAACAACTTCTTTGCCTCAGTCTTCACTGGTAACCTCTCCTCCCACACCTCTTGAGTAGATGGACCGCAAGACAGGGAATGGGGGAGCAAAGTCCCTCCCACTGTAAGAGAAGATCAGGTTCGTGACCACCGGAGGAACCTGAACATACATAAGTCTATGGGACCTGTCGAGATGCATCCCAGAGTCCTGAAGGAATTGGCTGATGTAGTTGCCAAGCCATTCTCCATGATATTTGAAAAGTCATGGCAGTTAGGTGAAGTCCCTGGTGACTGGAAGAAGGGAAACATTGCACCCACTTTTAAAAAGGGTAGAAAGGATGACCCTGGGAACTACCAACCTGTCAGCCTCACCTTTGTGCCTGGGAAGGTTGTGGAATAGATCCTCCTAGAAACTATGCTAAGGCACATGGAGGACGGGGAGGTGATTCAAGACAGCCAGCATGGCTTCACCAAGGGCAAGTCCTGCCTGACCAACCTGGTGGCCTTCTATGATGGAGTGACTACATCAGTGGACAAGGGAAGAGCTACGGATGTCACCTATCTGGACTTCTGTAAGGCCTTTGACACGGTCCCCCACAACATCCTTCTCTCTAAATTGGAGAGATACGGATTTGATGGGTGGACTGTTCAGTGGATGAGGAATTGGTTGGATGGTCGCATCCAGAGGGTAGTGGTCAATGACTCAACGTCCAGATGGAGGTCGGTGACAAGTGGTGTCCCTCAGGGGTCCGTATTGGGACCAGTACTGTTTAATATCAAAAACCTTCATCAATGACATAGACAGTGGGATAGAGTGCACCCTCAGCAAGTTTGCAGATGACACCAAGCTGAGTGGTGCAGTTGACATGCCTGGGGGACAGGATGCCATCCAGAGGGACCTGGACAAGCTCGAGAAGTGGGCCCACGTGAACCTCATGAGGTTCAACAAGGCCAAGTGCAAGGTGCTGCACCTGGGTCAGGGCAACCCCCAGTATCAATACAGGCTGGGGGATGAAGGGATTGAGAGCAGCCCTGCAGAGAAGGACTTGGGGGTACTGGTGGATGAAAAGCTGGACATGAGCCGACAGTGTGCGCTCGCAGCCCAGAAGGCCAACCGTATCCTGGGCTGCATCAAAAGTGTGGCCAGCAGGTCGAGGGAGGTGATTCTGCCCCTCTACTCTGCTCTGGTGAGACCCCACCTGGAGTAGACGTCCAGCTCTGGAGCCCTCAGCATAAGAAAGACACGGACCTGTTGTAGCGGGTCCAGGGGAGGGCCACAAAAATGATCAGAGGGATGGAACACCTCTCCTATGAGGAAAGGCTGAGAGAGTTGGGGTTGTTCAGCCTGGAGAAAAGAAGGTTCTGGGGACACCTTATGGCAGCCTTTCAGTACTTAAAGGGGGCTTATAAGAAAGATGGGGACAAACTTTTTAGCAGGGCCTGTTGCGATAGGATAAGGGATAATGGTTTTAAACTAAAAGAGGGTAGATTCAGACTAGATATAAGGAAAAAAATTTTTACAATGTGGGTGGTGAAACACTGGAACAGGTTGCCCAGAGAGTTGGTGGATGTCCCATCCCTGGAAACATTCAAGGTCAGGCTGGATGGGGCTCTGAACAACCTGGTCTAGTGGAAGATGTCCCTGCTTACTGCAGGGGGGTTGGACTAGATGACCTTTGAAGGTCTCTTCCAACTCAAACTATTCTATGATTCTATAAAATAGATGGTCTATGTCTGACTGCATGTGCTGCAAGTTTCCAAAAGTGTGGTAGCCAGAGTAAATGGAATAAAGGGAGTAAACAATAATTTCTAATGCATATTGCTGCTGCTCCTGCTAAAATTTTTGGTCTGTTTCAGATCTACTGACCCATATGTTCTTTTGGTAATGTCTTGTTCTTCTTTCTCATATGCTTTTACTCAAATCCATGTTTGTCTGTCTTGTGATTCAGTACTCCTCTCTTTGCTTACTTGGTCTGATTTCTTTCTACATCAGCTGTGAAAGTAGAACAAGTAGGTAATGGGAGGGGGAATGGCAGGCGCATGGTGTTTTCCTTGTGACTTTGCGATGCTGGATTCAACATGGCCAGAAACACAGCTAGGAAAGCAGGCAGGGCTGGCGAGCAGGGCATTTGCCCAGTGGCTGCTCAAATTCTAAGCTTGCTGCAGAGGGGGAGGAGGATAGTAATCCCCAAAAAGACAAGCTCCAGAGAGCTTGAAAGGTTCTGCATGTTTTCCTTCAGTCAGCTTCCTCTCTGTTTTATCCTGCCAGTTCAGTCTGTCTTCTCCCTGGGGAGGTAGCTATAGGCTACGTGATCTAGAAAATGGTTGTAATCCAAAGAGACGCAAAAGAAGGAAGTTGTTATGTCTCACCTCATTGTTCTTTATATGAAAAAACCTTAAGTTTAATGGAAGGGATTTTGTGTTTGGGGATGGTTAAGATTGGCACTGAGGAAACTATGGACGGGAAGTAGTATGAGTACGACTAAATTTTATTAGGTTGCTGTTACGCAAATGCAACTTTTCTTTCTTCTTCATAGGGGCAATTTGTTGTGGTTTTCATTGATTTGGTTGTTTTAAATGTTGATGATTTATTGATGATAAATAGCTGATGCTGTAGCTACAAGAGTTGTTGGCTGAGAATTTTTCTTTGCTACAATACTGAAGAAGCAAATGGCTCCTAAGGGTTTGTGGCTTTTTGTTTTTAAATTTTATTTCCAGAAATTCTATGTGCTAAGCATTTTGCTTCAGAGATAAACAGTGAAGTTCGTATCTCGAGAGATGCTGTGTTATTGTTTTTCTGTTCTGGAGATTTACTGTTTATTTTTGATATAAAGAAGTATTGTTGTCAGACAAGTCTGTGTCTTACCTGTTTACAGTCCTTGTTAGACTTTGTCAATTTGCTTTGATAGCACATGGGTCATTAGTATTTATCGTTTCATACACGGGAGTCAATGTTTGTAAACTAGCAACTTTTTTTATGCCATTAGGAGATTTCTTGATGCAGCTGGAGACCTCAGGAGCCTCCTTCCCGTTAACTGTCAGGGAGCTGCAGACCCGGTAATGAGTGGCACTCAGCACGGGCAGGGAGGTGTGCGGTTGTCTGGGCTTTCATCTGGTGCCTCGAAGCTACGTTGTCAGTTTTGAATTTCTAATTGCCCTAAGTTGCTTTTGCTATAAAGCTCTTGTCTGGACAAGCAAATAAGATCCCATTGTGGATCAGTGTAGGCACAGAAGTGTGACTTATCCATCTTGGCAACTTCTTCTCATCCTGTGTCTGACAGATACGGGCATATCATGTTCTGTTCTTGGACACCTGTATGCACAGGTCAACTATTTTTATTTCTAGTTAAGGTTGTCTTACAAACACAGATCCTTTGCTTGTTAAACAAATGTAGTAAGAAATTAATCTTTCTTTAAATGAACTGGGAATAGAATGCTAGAGTGAGATGCCATATTCAGCAGAACAAAATCATATTCCTTGTTAGGCTGGCAGTCCTGCCTTGGCAGCTGGGAAGGCCAGTTGCACCTCTTGACCCTTGCGGACTGTGCTGTCGCAGCGGTGTTCGCTGTCGAACGTGCAAGTCTGCGGGCACGTGTGTGAGGAGGTGCGCCTTCAGCCACAGCCTCTCCTGCGCAGTCTGTGTAGTCCTAACAGCTCAGGTCCTTATCCTGAGATCTGAGCCAGTGACACTGCACCAACTCATCAGGTACACTTTGATGTTCATATTGTAGGACCAGGAGTTACCTAAAAAAGGAAAAGAAGGGGGGAAAAAAAGGTATGACTATTTGTTTGGTTCTGACTTTGCAGCGGGTCCACTTAAGATGCCTTACATTTGGCAGATGAAACATTCCCATTCACTTGACTGTCTGGAGAAAAACCCAAGTCAGTTGAAGTCAGCAGCAAAATTCATACCAGCTTTAGTGAACCTGTTTAGAAAACAAAAAAGCAAACTTTACTCTTTCCTCACTCTCAGCAAGTATTTATTTATTAGGACTGACACTTTTCTTAGAAACAATGTTTTCTGTGCACTTTTAATCAGGGGGATTTTTTAAGACTGGGAATGAATTTCATATCCAAATTACAAGTAAGAACTATCCAAAACAGTCATTTGCTTAGCGATTAGGTAGTAAGCTGTGACTTGAATCTGTTTTTCCAAGTTGGCTTTTTGTAGATAATTTCTTGAAGACTGATGTAATTCCAGGATCCCATAGGTTGAAAAGACAGCAGGCAGAGAGAGCACTGGCACTGCATTGTTTGCTTACACTTTTTCTCCATTGCTTGAGTGAGTATAGGGCTTTTGGGGAAAAGATTTTGCATTCCTCGGGGACTTCCCTGTATAACTTCTCAGAGAAAGTACTTGATACTGATCGGAGTCCTTGCAACACAGTTCAGTAACTGAGTTATTTTGGGAAGCGTATGAGGTCTGCAGAATGAAGGGAATGTGTTTCCCCAGCAAGTGGTGCTTTGTCACTAAATTTAGTGCAAGAAGCCAGTGTTTTTATCATATACTTAGAATTTCCTTTACCTAGAGTATTGCATGAATAGTTTACCACATAGAGGTTAAAGTTAAAAATTTGGTTAAAAACACTAAAACATGCGGTAAGTGGAATAAAGTAAGACTGACAAGTACCATGACTAACTAAAAAGTACCTCTACCCAGCTATTGTCAAAGTCTGAGTTTGTCTTGCAAGTATGTTTTCAGTATGAAACAAATCCTCTCCTTACAATAGCATGTTCTGAGGTAGAGTTGTGCCCGTCAATAAAAATCAAGCTTTTTCCTCAAGGAGGTGTTTGAAATGGAAGTGATCTTGTCTAGTTTTCCTTCTCCAAACCTTGAATTAACAAGATTCAGAGAATGAACCTTGTTTTCTGTCCCCAAATTCATTTCAGTAAGGGGTGTAAAAGGCACTTTGGCAAAAATGTAACGGCAGCCTTGCTGTCTCCTGTTAAAGAAGAATTTTTTAAGGATGTGCATTAAGTATGTTTGATGTGCCTAGTTGAGGGTTGCAACGTAGCTGGCGTGGAAGGAAGACACTCGTGTGGGGGGTAGCAGCCTTTGGAAATGAAAGGATTTTCCTCGTGGTCCCCATCGTTGCTGTGCCCGTGTGTTTTTCCGGTTGCGCAGGCGATGAGAGACTGTTAGCTCACTCGCTGCCTTGACAATGTGACCAGCAGGGCCTTTGGAAGACTTCTTGAAACATGCTATTATAGGCTGCGTTGTGATGAAAAGAGGTCTTACAAATATCTTGAAATTTAAACAGAGCTATTGTGGGTTTTCCCTTTGTGTGCATATGTGTGTTTGTCAGCCAACTCATTTGTTCAAAGTTAATCTCAATTACAGAGCATATTGTTCATAATCCCCCATGGCTCCAAAACAATAGCAGAGTGTATGTCTGCTTGAATATATATTTACATACTTACATGTAAAATATGTTTGTGTGTGTATATAATTTTACTTCTAAAGCGGTGATTCATGTTAAGGAGATGGATATTTCATGCAGGATCCTGTCTTTTGAGCAGCACCATCCTCCATCCTAATAAAAATACTGCAGGAAGGCCTGAATGGAGTGAGCAGGGCTTTGATCCTGCAGCCAGTCAGTTGGTTGCTGCAGTTCCCTACACATAGTGCTGGGATTCGTGCTAGCAAAACGGATGGTAGGGTAGAGTCTGGGATTTTCAGCTTCTGGGAGACCAGGAGGTTTTGTGTGTCTTCAATTTTAATGTCTACAGAATACCTCTGCTTTTCTTCTAGTCCCTGAGCATAAAGGAACCAATAGGCAATAGTTGGGAAGTTTAAATAAATCCCAGGTTGTATATGCTCCGCACAGTCCCTGCAAGAGAACCCCAAATGACAGTAACCTGTCAGTGAACTTAGGGTGTAATTTAGCGGCGTAGGAGCTCAGTTAGCAAGGTGCTCCACACTTTCCCTTTTTACTGATGTGCTCAGAGAAGGTGCTCATCATTTTTCAACTGTAGGTGTTTAGCAAGGAATCCCTTTAGTAAAATATTGTTTTATGTCTGCTGAGACACTCTTGAGCAAAACCAGCAACTGCGTGAAGTGTTTGCGGTGTAAATTTTTGCTCCATGGTGAATGCTCTAATCCTGTCACACTCTCTGTGTAAAATTGCAGTGGTATTATTGAGTTACTGTAGTCTCCTTTTTGCTGTTTATTAGATCTAGTTGTATTCCTTGAGTAAGTTAACTTTATTATATTATATATGGATGTGTTTATTTTTTTTTCTGGTGCTCTCTTTGTAAGTAACTTTGGGTTTCCTGGCTCTGTATAAGCAGTTTGCT
Source organism: Ciconia boyciana (assembly GCF_034638445.1). NCBI lineage: Eukaryota > Metazoa > Chordata > Aves > Ciconiiformes > Ciconiidae > Ciconia > Ciconia boyciana. The sequence goes on along the minus strand of NC_132936.1, from coordinate 69,628,148 downwards.
TTCTTCTACCCCTTGCTGGCCGTGTTGCAATAGTAAATTGGTGTGCTGTTTCAAGAGTGTCTCTCCTGTCAGTCTGATAAGATCGTACCACCAGGAAGGCATAACATTATAATCCCAAGCACAATGTGATCCTGTTCATTTTAGCTCTTGTACTTGTCAGAGGGACAAGAATAAAGGTTGTGCATGGGTGGAAGGTGAGGCTAGAAGTGAAGATAGTCAGAGATAAAACACTTTGCTAAAAGAGATAAATCCTGTGCAGGGACATTTCAGTTTGTAATCAAGGTATTATCTAGAAATGAACTTTGAAAGCTGGCTAGGATGTCCTGAATAATACAGGATGTAAAGCTGACATAAGAGAATACAGAACTGTAATATGGATTTGTGACGGGAAAAAAAATTATTTTGTCCTTCATTTTTTCTTAGATTTGGTGCAACATTAGAAAGTATAGTCATGCCAATACCATGGACAAGAATAGGAAGATTACAAGAAACAAGAGATTTCTGGTAATTCTAGACTTGCTACATTTTACTGGAAGAAACGAGTGCTTTCCAGAAAAAGCCTCTGAAAAGAGGCAAATTTAAGGCATGCCTTAGGGTACAGGGACTTCAGCCCCTTAAAAGAATCCCAGCAATTACCTAACCTGCCAACTTTCCAACAAGATAAATGGAAGCACTGTAGCTTGAAGGTGTCTTGGTTTGAATGAGATGCACTAAGTAAGGTCTTTCTGTTCTTTACAGGCATCATAGATCTGATAGTACTTATAAAAGAAGAATAGAGTTGGTGCCCTGCTGACTAAATTGTCCTCTAGAGGAGTATTAGTTACAGAGCTTCTTTGTTAACTAGGCTGTATGCTTAAACCACTGTGAATTTCTCTTATTAGTAGGCTTTTTAATAGCTTTACATATGGATATGCTAAGTAAATGCAAGTATATCTATGTAATTTATGTATATAATGTGTACGTGTACAGTATTTTGTATATAAATAAATGTTTGTGATGTGGAAATTGCACATGACTTGGTTACTGTTCTGTTAAAGCGAGGTAAAAGCAAGCATTAAAATACTGATAATAGGAGAACAGTAAGTCAACTTGTGCTCTTTCTGTCCGGGTGCTTCACATAAAGTCTTTCTTCTCCTTCTCTTTAATTTCCCAATTAGCTTTTGTGGATAACAGAGGTGTTTCTAAAGCCTTTGTATGCTGGAAGTTTCCAGTTGCTCAGCTACTCAGGCTTTCTACCTTAGAAGACTAGGTAAGGCCACGAAGTGTATGTTAACAAAAAATACAAAGTAATGATCTGCAAATCACCCTGTGCAGAACGGCTGATATTTCTCATTTTAGCCCACTGTAACACAAGGTAAAGGTTGTGTAGCACAGCCCAGGCATCTAGATAGGCAACAGCCTTTGGTGCTGTCCTGAGAGCAACCTCGTTATCAGCTTTCTTGATGGGTCTGACGAATGAATGCCACCGTAGCATCCTCGACAGATGAGTTGATTGCAAAGTTCCCCAGCCCGGGGAGGAAATCCTAGTGCTGACGCTGAGTGCACGTGGGGAGCGTGAGGCACCGCGGGTGTGCTGAGCCCGCCTGGCTGCTCCCTCTGCAAGTACTGGGGGAGGGTGGCGTGGCTTCGCTCTTTAAATAAACTGGCATCATGCAAGCTTTCCTCTTTCTTTTCCGCTTTTGTGAAGGAGTTGCATCAGGTTGGTGAGGAAATCCCTGGAAGGCGGGCACTTGAGGAAATGCCTGGGACTCGTCAGTCGCTCCACCCCTGCGGGAGGCTGGAGAAGTCAGATGCGACCTGATGGGAAAAGTGAACTTCATTCCTGTTCCCAAGTTCTTCCCCACACGCATGCTCAGCAAGCTGGGGAGATGCTGTGGGGAGCAGTCGGGTTTTGCCTTGGTTTCTGAACAGCAGATAATTTCATCATGGATAGTGCTAACTGCTTCATGGCTTTTCGTTATTTTGGCATGTTTGCTTTTCAAGTACTTCATGACTTGCCGAAACAAATGAAAGCTTTAATCCACACACCCTTTAAAAATCTTTGTTATTCTAAACGTAAAACCCTGTGTTTTCTATATCTTCTATCGGTTGGGTGCCTATCTGTTTTTTTACGCAGAATTTGTATTCCTTTAGAATAGGCTCTATTCTGCTACATTCAGTTTTCAGGGGTTTATTATATGCTTTTCAGTAGCATTTGTTTTATCAGCACTTCCTGCAGCATTTGTTACACATCACGACAGCAGTGATTTGATTCCATTTAGAAGAATAGCATATTACGTATGGAAAAGCAGTAATTGCTTACCTGTTTGCCAAATACATTCTACTGTGAAAAATCTCTAGCGTTGCTCTATACAGTATCAAATGGTGTTATTTCTTGTTTATGTTTTCTACAGCTAATAGTTTTGAAAAAGAAACAATGAAAATAGTTTATTGCCCATTTCACAATTAAATTTCCATTTGTAGGGATTTGGAAGTCTACTCTTGAGTGAATGCAGAGTCCACACATAGATTGAAGTTTCAAGCTTAATTTTTGCTTTTCCTATGCCTAATGAAATACACGTACAATTTTGTGCTTGTCAGAAAAAGCAAAATTAACCTGTGGTGAGAGTTGTGCTTGAAGTATTCGTGGAAATTCATTGGAAATAAGGTCTGTGAGGTGTCCTGCAGAGAGCTAAGTCGAGTGGGTTGTATTTACTACCTTTATGCACAAGGAGGAATAACACGTAGCGTTCTAGGTGGCTTCTAATGAATGTTACTGGTGTTTAAACTGTTAATCTTACTCTTTCCATGCCTTGGAAGACTGACTGTATCTGTGTCTTAGGGGAGACTGGCTGTGAGCCTCCCTCGTAAGAGAGGTAGTCAGCATCAGGCAGAACTCTTACTCTGAATACACTACTTTGCATTTCGTCCAAGTTCTGTAACTTCTAAAAATAACTTTATTTTTTGTTATGAAAATTAGGCAGTAGTAAGGCTTTGCTTCCTGAGCTCTTTGCTCAGGCAGAGCCCAGTTCTTTTTGTGCTGCTCGGACAACGGGTCCTGTTGTCTGTGGTGCAACCACTTGCATGAGCCAGACAAATGAAGTCAGTATCAGCCAAAGTAACACACTCTGTCATCCCAGTTATTGGAAGCCTCAAAGGTCATTTAATTACCTGTTTTATATGTGAGGTAGCTCTCTGCCTCTTGTTTGCATCTTAATTCGCTAATAGAAGTAGTGATGTGTCCCTTAACTTGTGCCTTGCCAACAGTCACAGAAGCACAGCTATCTTCACGCTTTTCAGTTTGTATGAGATTTTTCTGTGATGCTCAGGAATTAACATTTTTCCTGACAGTTAAGGGGCATGCACTTGCTTTGTCACAGCATTCTTGTTTTTTCATATCTGATTTTACAATTATTTAAAAAACCAAATTACTCCCACAGATCCAAAGATCAGTATAACTCCCATGTTACAGCTTTAGGGAATATGCCCAGCAATTCGTAGTTAGAATTCAGATGTGCTTTGACCTACAGAGGAAATTTCTCATTGAAAATGCAGCAGTTATTAACTTAAATGGAACAACTGTTTAGCAGTGTATTCAAATGAAATTGAAGAGAAACTGAGTTGTACACTGGTATTTTATGGAAATAGAGAAGCAGGCTTCCTTGCTCCTAGGTGGGCAGCGGGTCCTGTGCTGCTGCTGAGGGCAGGGCCTCTTCTTGTGTCTCTTCTGCAAGGTGAAGGAGCTGCATGCAAGTGTTAGAAGTGCTGCGTATTTTACACCCTTCTTCTCTCGTTTTGGTGATGGTTTAAGAAGTGAAGTGTATAAGCTGTGATTGTAACGGTAGCAAACCCCAAAATGAAATGCTGTGTGAAAGTGAAACTGATGTATCGTTTTCATTAGTTTTAGTATGCTTAGGCAGAATTTGTGGGATTAATTTTGAAAGCTTAATCCAGATAGAAAAGGTTAAATTCAATGTTGAGTGAATTTGGTTCCAATTCATTTGTTGCCCTTGCTTGTTCTTTTTCTCAAAAGAATTAGAGATTAAGCGGAGAATTGTACATACTATACTCATTTTCTGCCATCGTTTAACTACATGAACCAATGTTAAAGACAACCTCTCAGTTATCTGCTGCAATAAGTAAAAAAATGGACCTCATCACCATGCCAGCTCTCAAGTCCTGCGGCCTGAGTGTTAGTACATACGACTACTTACATTCTTTTTTCCTCTTTCCTCAGGATTTATCTGGATCCATTGATGACTTGCCGACTGGAACCGAAGCAACCCTGAGCTCAGCCGTTAGCGCGTCAGGCTCTACGAGCAGCCAAGGGGAGCAGAGCAACCCTGCACAGTCTCCGTTCTCCCCTCATGCTTCTCCACATCTCTCTGGCATCCCTGGGGGCCCATCGCCTTCCCCTGTAGGCTCTCCTGTTGGAAGCAACCAGTCGAGATCTGGTCCCATTTCTCCAGCGAGTATTCCAGGTAAGTTTGTTCCAACAAACAGAATTCAACCGATAGACAGGTTTCTTAAATAAATAAATACTCCTGTATTCCAAATTCATTTATTTTCTGAGAATCCTGCATTTTCAGGGCGTTTTTCTGCAAAAAACACATACTTAAAGCAGGGGTAAATTCCATCTAAACTTCGGCTGCCAAGCCCTCAGAGTGCTCAAAATTCTGAACTTGACTCCACATATGTGTTTGATAAATGTCTTTATCATCGACCAGTGCGAATACTTGATCATAATTTTTGTGTTTGGTTCGTGTGTCATCTATCTGTCACATATTTCTCTCTATTATTTACAGGGTCCCTTTTTTGTTTTTACTGTGTATTTTTGTTGTGTTTGGCTCTTGGACTTGTATGGTAGTTTCAGACCCGCAGGATGAGGCTGAGATTTTCCAACTCTGTATTGTGATAATGTAATTTTGGACATGAGTACAGAATATTGTATGATATATTTCTTAATATTTGCAAAGGTCAACAAGTTACTAGGAATCCAGCCCCACCAATAACAATTGAAATGCCAGTGGCATGCTTGCTATTTGCTCTCTTGTGCTCCATAGAGTATGACACACAGTCATTCATGTACATTCAGAAATTTGTGGAAATCTGTTAAGATACCCATATTGAAAAAAAAGGCATGCGTTAATTCCAGTTCTTACTTTGTCCCCACCCATCTGGCATGTTACTTGCAGGGGGTCAGGCAGCAATGTGTACTTGGTATTTCAGATTAGTTTATTCTCTTTCTGATGCTCAAGTTTTGGATTATTTTGTGACATTTTGAATACTAGAGGAATTCCTAAGAGTAGGAGAGTGCTGACATTAGCCCAGGGATAACATCAGTTGCTGACAAAACCACGAAAAAATCAACATGGAGCTCAGTTAAAAGAAACAAAAGCAGTGATGCCCTTTCATCAGATGTGCTGTAAACCAAATGCAGGTTAAAATTCAGTGAGTAGCGTGTGTTTCGGTATTCAGTACAAAAGTATCTGTGTAAAATGTACGTGCCTGTTTGTATACAGAGGTTAAACAAGATAAACAAAGGGGAGTAAGCTCAGTGCACGCAGGAATGTTCCATACTAAATGTGGCCTGAGCGTGTTGAGCCCTGATGCTGCATGCACGCCCTGCAGTTATTTCTTCCCTCTCCAGCCACTCTGACCGGCAGCATGTGCTCAGGTGGGGCAAAAGTAGCGGGGACACTGGCAGGACCAGAGTATTTGCATTATGTGCAGTATGGTAACCTTGTATTTGCAGCGTATTTCCCAGTACGTGGCACAGAAGCCTGTCCCTGTTGTTGAATGAAGCCAGATAGTCCACCTAGCTGGAAAGATAACATTTTCCCACAGTCAGATTCAGGCAAGTATAGGGATTGGCATTTTAACAGCCTGATTGCTGAATAGGGAAAGAACATTGCGATGTTGAAAATAGCTTTATTGTAGGCATGATAGATAAGGATGGGAACAGGACAGTGTGTAGGGGAAAGTAACAACTTTTATGAAACCAGTTGATCCCTGTGGGGTAAAAGTAGAAGGGGTGTGAGCCCAAAGGTCAGGGTCAGAGTCGCTTCATCACTTCGGCTGAGCTCAAAAGCTCATTTTTGTGACTGCCCTAGTGAAAAGTATTGCCTCTTCATACAAACCATGCCACCATTTTGCATGGTGGTTTTCTGGTCTGCTGCAGTAACACAAAAGCAACTCTTCCTCAGGAAGGATTTTTATGAATGGCGCTAAATCAACATCGCCCGTTGCTGTTTCCCTGGCATGGGTGAGCTCCTGGTCTCTGCAGCTCTTTTGCTAAAGGTGAACTCCCAAGGGTGAGCTAATGCAGTGCTCTCCAGAGGGGAGCCGGGCATCTGCGGTAGCATTGCTGCTGCTGCTACTGCGTTTCTCAAGCTACAAAATGACACGAGCAAGGCTGCTATTTAAAACCCCGCAACTAGTGGGACACTGCCGGGTGCTGGGGCTTTCAAGCTGTATGAATTAGACTGTGCTTTCACCTAAGTGTATGCCCACTGCTGTTTCATTACTAGGACTTTGGTAGCTTTTTTCATCAGCCATATTCACGAGACCCTATGAAAAAGTAATACAGAGCTTGTTTGCATTTCTGTTGCTGTTTGCAGCGTTTAGGTTGTCGCCGTTTTTAAACATAGATTGTGTAGTACAGCATCTTGCCTTTAATAATTTTGTACGCTGCTGTTTTTGTCTCTGTTCTCACCCTACCCTTGTTTGTTCTGACCTCATTCCTCTCCTATTACCTCCTGCGATGTTGTGCCACAGCTTCTCCATGTGACATAGATTGGCTCTTTCAATCATTCTCTCTCCAGCAAGTCATTGTAAAATGAGCAGCTGTTGTGTTGCTGATAGCTATGGCTAGGGAAAGCCAAAATGTTGCAGGGGGTTCATGGTGGGAAGGCCGTTAAAATAAAGGTGTTGCTTTCCCAGGGTTTACTGGAAGAGAAGCATCCTTTTCCCAATGCCTCCTTCCTTGCAACAAAATTGAAGACTAATTTAACATCAAAAGGGCAGACAAACAAACAGCCCCCTATTAAACCTCCCAAATGGCTGATTCTCTTCCACTGCCTGTTTAAGCTGTCTCCCCACCACACTGCAAGCCTGCTGCCCCGCATTGCTTTCTGCCGCACGCCGCGAATTTCACGGGAGTGGACTGGCACAGGCAGCACTGACATTGGCACGTCCCTAGCTCAGTGGGCATTTCCTTCCTGTGCTCTCTGAAATACTGGACGGATATTTTGTGTGGTAAGTGGTGCACACATATACAGCCTTTGTTTCCATTCGCATTACTGGAATAGACCAAGGAGATTAACCCCTAAGAGCAGAAAAAGCAACTTCAACGGGTTTTGTTCAGAAAGATAGTTTTCTCTCAAAACAGTGACACTTCTTGTTCAGACACACATTCATTACAGGACTGAAATCCTACTCTTTTATGATTTTTAGGGATTCAAAATGGCATTCTGATTTCCTGTTAAGTAGACCATTATTCTGCTTTGCCAGAAATCCTGATCTCTTTATTTTGTAGCCGTCTTCATAATTAGGGTACATGTTCTTCCAAAGAATGAGATGTGATGCCCTGCACTGCTTTGGGTCTTGAACTGTGCCTGATTCAACCCTAAACCATTAGTGGAAGCTGATGCAGCACATCATCAAAATGCACTGCTGTTGCCAGAAGATTTAGTGGTTGTTAATTTCACTTTTCTCTCTCTTTTTTTTTTTTTTTCCCCTTTCCCTCCTGCTCCAACCATTCCAGTTTACTAACAAAGCAAAAATGTAAATAAGCTAAAGTCCCATCCCCCCCACCCCCGCCCTGGAATTTTGATCTCACTGGCCAAAGGCTTTTGTCAGCTCTTTCTCCCTTGCGGTGTAAGCAGCAAAAATTTTTAATATTAAGAGTTCTGTGGAAGATTGCTGATAGGCCAAGAATCCCTTAACCCATGATGGACAAGCAGATTTTATATGAGTTAATAGGTTCTATTATTTTTAAACCTCTGCAGCAATTTTTATCTGTATAGAAGAGAAGGGTACGCTATACTAATAATGAATAGTAAATGCCGTCATTAGAAATATGTAAAAGTATTTTTTTCACACAGATCAGTATTTTGACTTGCGCTTTTAATACGTTACATTTACTTTCTTAACAAACAAGCTTATTTTCACTCAGTTAAGCATCAACTGCATTGTTATTTTTATTACAATTGTGTTGATGTCTTCTTTCACCAAGGAGCTTGGATACAGCTGGAGTTATAATTTTCAGGAAGAAACCCATGTGTGGATACTCTCACTTAGGAATGTTATTGCCAGTCATCTTAATTTATGCTAACCAGTGATCAGCACCCTCCTCTGATTAAAAAGACCCCAAATTTTTAATTTTGATAATTATATGAGTCAATGCATGTGTTCCATTTAGTGATCAACTCTACTCACTGCAAACCTGGAAGTCTTCCCCTTCTGTATTGATCAGCTAGCTAGCTTGAAATCCAGGACCCATCAGAATTACAGCTAGCACTCCAGGCAAAAAAGGAGCAAGAGGGGAATGGGATGCCCAGAGAGAGCTGTAACAGGAAATCTTGCCTTGGTGTGCATGTTAGTCAATGTGTGGATAGACTAGAGTGACTAAAATGTTGAGAAGAAGAAAATGAGCAAGAGTCTATCATAGTCCAAAAGGACATTTTAATGCAAAAATCTGAACAGGAGTGAGGCTTTATAAGGCTCTTTCATGCCTTTTAAAAGGAGAAGCCTAAGAGTTGAGCTGTTTCCAGAAGTGGCTGCAGTAAGACAAGTCAATCAGACAGATGTTGTTTTAAAAAAGAATTTGGAAAAATCTTTTGCTTGGGATCGAGCTATTCCACATGCTTACTCCATTGACCACCACTACTGGTATGTTATATGGCATGGACTCTTTTCAAAGATTATTTGAAGGAGAGAAGGCTACCATATGAAAGTGAATTCGTAATACTGTATTTTTTGTTGAAGTTTTACAGATACCCTAAAATAATGGCAAAACAAGAAAGGGGATTATATCCTTGTAAAATGGATATGATCCCCCTGTCTAGAAAGATTATTTTAACACATCTATCAATATTTCCCCCTTGGCTTCTCCGGAGGCAAAAATCTTGCAACAGCTTGTTGCAAGGAAGATGCATGCTGTTCATTGGCATCCGGACCAGAAAAAAACAAAACACAAAATGCCATTGACGTAGCTATGTTCTTAATCACTGCTAGTGCACAAAACATCTATTCAGCAGTTTTGCAAATCCAGAATGCTTACAAATGAAATACATGAATGTTTCACATAGCAGTAGTTTAAAACCCTTTCTTTTGAAGGGTTTGAACAACATTTAGAGTTTTTCTGTCTTTTGACAAGAGGAAAAATAAGCAAATTGTGAGGCACTCTAGCTCGAGGCATTGCTTCTAGCATATGGAGCATCTAACCTGTGATAGCTATTAGAATTCAGCCCAGGTCACAACTGATGAATAATCTGTTGTCTCAAGGCTTCGTGAAATAACTAAATAGTCTCAATCTAGTTTCTTGAGGAGAGCCCATGCTACAAAAGGCACTACCAAAACTGCTGTCATACCCATAGTCTGGCCAGAGAGATCAGGGAGATGTCCTTCCTTCTCTGCAGAGGTGGTCTTCCCAGAGCAGGTGCACCAGATGAAATGAGACAGAGACACGCTGTTGGAGTTTCTCCTGTTAGGTTCTCCTGACAACAGAGGGTTTCGTATTTCAGCAACATCAACCTGCTGTTTTTCATCAGCTCTAAGTTAAGCATCAGATAGAAAAACAATAAATCGCCAAAACCAGCATGCCCTGGGTGGTTATCTTTTAGGGGTAGTTTTTGGTTTTAAGTGTTTTCAGTTGCTTAATATTTGGTTTACCAATGTTTATATTTCACAGTCACACATTTCAGTTTCGGTGTTTAATTGCTGTGTAAGGCAGCGACGAACATTTTTGCCCCATGGACTGAACATCCTGCAGGGTCCAGGAAGCATGGCACTGAGGGTTGTCCAGCACCCTACAAAGGCTTCACGTAAACCTCCCCCAGACGGCCAGATGGGTAGCGCTCCCATCCCCATAGCTGTGCTCTGCCCCATACCTGGTTTGTCCTCTTTGTTGATTCCTGCCAGGCCTGTTTTCACCATCCTGACAATTGCCGAACGGCCAGCACGGCGGGGCATCTGCTGCTGTGCACACCATGGCAGCACGCGTACGGCAGGCCACTTCTTGTAGCTCTGTGAGTCATTAGTAGCCCCGTGCTGGTACAAATCCACCTAGAATATGACGGCTGTTGAAATCCAATTAAAATCTTTGCATAATTATGCATGTGCTCTGGTTCACGTAGCAAAATTCAAATATACTTAACCACAGCCGCCAAGATTTGACAGGTATGTTTGTTGTTAGTTTTAGATGTATACTTTAAGGCCATCCTTGGACAATTATTGTTTACATTTAATCATTAACCTGTGCATTTCTTTCTAACTGTTTTTGCTCAACCCACTTATGTTTTTGTCAAGAAATTTAATACGGTGTATATTTGTTTTTGAACATTTGGGGTTTTTTATTCTGTCATTATTTGGCTACACAAACATAGATTCTTTTTCCTTCTTTGTGTTGCCAAATAGGGTATTAATTTGTGTATTATCATAAATTTAAAGGTTGTCTTTCACTCTCTTGTCCTTTGCAATACTAAGCAGTGATTGATGAGTGAATGGGAAAAGTCTCTCACGTTTCCATCAGTATGTTTTTGTTGTTGACAGATGGTGGTTATACCTAGATAAAATAGAGCATAAATGTTGTAAGTGGTTTGGTTTCTGTGATGGGATAGGCTGTTGCAGTTTTCAGTTTTTCAGTGGACTGTGTATCACTGCCATTAGAGATATTTAAAGCGGCCTTCATGCTTCATAGTTAGTGTCAGACTTGACTAGACGGAAACGTGGTGTGTCCCTTCTTAGAAGAAGGAACTCGAACAATTGCAAATATGGCTTGAATTAATTCTGGGCCAGCTAGAAAATAGACATTTAGCCTCAAAAGAAGAACATTTTCACTACCTCCAGATAATAATTTTTTTAAAAATTAATGAACAGCAAGATATTCTCTCTCCTCCTTAGGGACAGAATTCATGCAGGTTGAGCTGCGGCTTAAAAGATTCGAACAGCCCTTTAACAGCATCACTCCGTAGGTAGATATGGAAGTCAAATTGCAAAGCAGGTTTTTAGAAAGCAAACACAAAAGAACAACTCACTCCGGTGGCGAGCTTTTCTGTTTGTTCCCCATCTCCAGATAAGAGTGGACTCAAATTATTGTGATGTGTTGATTGATTACAGCCGTTAAGTTTCTTAGTAATCAGTTTCATCACTTATTCTCAATTCACGCTTGCACCTTTGATTTCTCTTCCACAACAGGGTGATGTGGGTTGTCGTTGACTAATGAAGAACAGAATTGGTTTCGGCGTGAGACAAACGGAATGCCGACACCAATCCCAAAATGCATTAATCTTTAATAATCCACATCTGCATGTTTATAAATGATATAACCAGGGGTTGCTAATGTTGATACTCCCCCTTCCAAACAGAAGCTGACATAGAAGTTGGCGTTTGCAAACTGCATGAGAGGCACATGGCCGTGCGTGGTGTGTGTGACCTTGCGGAGGGAGCTCGATGGATGAAAGTTCTCAGTTGATTAAAAATACATGAAGAATTGCGCCGCTTCTGCACCGGTCTTTGGAGCTTATCGTTGTCAAGCGAGATGAAATATGGCATGATAGATCTTGTCTTTAGGAAGATCAGACCCACCAAATGGTTTTTGGAAGTGGGTTAGCCTCAAGGTGCTTTTATCCTTTATGCATTCAACTTGCCCTTTTCTCCCCCATCCCTGAGAACCGTTGAGACCAGGGCTGTGTAATATGCAATATAACACAATAAGAAAAAGCTAGATTATCTAAGAGTTTATTCCTTTTGAAGATAATATTAATGAGAACACATACGTTTTGCTACTAAAATGCCCGTTAATCACAGGCGATGGACTAGTATGAGAAGTAGCAGGCAGGACTAGCAAAATAGTTCATTGCCACATATCAGCGCTGCTCCAATTTCCACCTGCTTGCCTGAACTTGAGAGAGTTGGGAGGAGAAGGGAGGAGTGAAACTCCATCGCTGCTGGTCTTTCGAGTTAATGCTGCCTGATGATGAATATTTATTCTGAGCAATTCTTATGCGTAGTTGGATCAAGGGGAAAGAAATATGGATAAGAAACAGCAATTCCAGTTCACATTCACCCTTTCTTTGGTATCTTGCATGTTTACAAACTGCAAATATTATAAATGAAAGTTGATGTACGGTTTTGTTAGAATTTGGCAATGTTAAAATTGGGAGTTAAGGTTTTTATTAGGTAGCAAATACTAGAAGTGTATGTCTGCTACATTTGTTGTGCTTCTCAGGCTCTTAAAAACAGTAGACATACTGAGGAACAGCTTAGAGAAAAACTCTCCTCGTATAGTTATAAATGCAGTCTAGAGAATGAGCATTGATAATGAAAAATTCTTCCTTTTGGAACTTGGATTAACTCTCTAAATGGAATTCTGAAGTTTTAAGTTTCAGGTGTGTGGCAGGGTAGGTTTCATTTCTAGAAGGAAGAAATGAGCCAAATATAAGGAAGAAATACTACCCTGTCCTTTGTTAGGAGCTTTTAGATATTTAGCACTTGCATCAATTACAATTTTATATTCTGGTTAATCGACATTTTATAAAGAAATTGAGAATGTTTTTTCTCTAGCCAAAGCATATGCTTTTTGCATTAACAAACATGTAATGTCGTGTCCCAAGTAATTACAAATGACTAAATCCGTGCAACCCTTTGCAATCTTCTACTTCAGTCTAAATGCAAGCAAAGCTGTCATTTTTATGAAAGGCTTAAAAGGACAGAGTGAAAAAATACAGTATGATTACAGGGTTTGGATTGTTCCCTAAAGAACATAGACACTTTTTTTCAACGGTTTGCACAAATTTAAGAAAATATAATTTATGAAATCTAAAAGCAATTCAGAGGCCCTGTAGAGGTGTGAGAGAAAGTGCTGGGCAAGCTGCGGCCGCAGCCTCTCCGAACCCCTCTCATCCCAATTCACGCCATTGCTTTGGAGGGACACGGTGACACAGAGTGCAAAACATGTGGAGGGGCGGTTAAATGAGACTTTAGAGAAAAAAAAGAAATTAAGTCAGTGGCTGAGCTTTGAAGAGGTCTGTCTAGTGCAGAGGAGCGAACGAGTGGGGAAGAAAGGAGCGAGAGCCTCATCTAATCTTTCTCCTGGGGACCCAGGTGGACAAATTGGCAACCCTGTTCACAGCCCTCCCCCCCCTCCTTTGTAGCGTAAGAACTGCTAATCGGATCCATGCTGCTGCAACTGTGGTTAGTTATTAACAGAATAAAAGCAGATTTCTTCAAAAGAATGGGTTGGGGAAAACGGCTATACAAAATTGCAAGGTTGTTAGAATCTTAAATGCACAGCAGTCGGTTTTTCCCTATTCTGAATTAGGCGATGAATATGGCCTTTCATCTGTCACTGTGCCCGTTTCTTCAGAAGGCAGCCAAACATTAAGCTTCTCAAACAAAAAAAAAAATTGTTTGAAAGGAAAAATATTGGGGAGCAGGAAGAATAGGAAAACGAGAAGGAGAAATCAGGTTTTGTTTTTATTAATTTGGCCTGGTGAGAGAAATAGGAGCTTGCCTGCTCTATTCAGTTCCTGCCTGCCAGCCTCTGGGAGCCACCATTTCTGAATGTGGGGATTAGAAAAGATTTAACTGGTTGCTATCCTGGGCTGCGCCATTCTGGATTGGCCTCCAGCAGAAATACCCTGGGCTGGGAACTCTCCCGAGCTTAATGGAAATAAGGCATTAAATGACTGCGGAGTTAGGCAGAGGTGAAAGCAGAAAGAATTTGATCCCCCAAAATGAACATAACTGTAAAGTGAAATTACAGGTCTGGGGTGGGTGTTATTGAGGATAGAGAAGCAGCGATCCCTAGATTTAGACCGACTTATGCCTTCGCTTATATAAATAAATAAATGATTCATCCTTAATTTTGAGGAGCTCTAGTGCCTTCCTGGTTTGCAGCAGGATTTTGAAATTTGTTGGAGAGGACTAGTCCTCAGGCAGGCAGGTGCTTGCTGTGGCCTACTGGAAATCCATTCGTTATTCGGGTGGGTCGCAGCCTTTTGAAGATTGCCGTTGACAGCTTGCTTTGAGCTTTTTACCAAACTCTCAGGAAAGAATGCTGTGGTGCTGTGGTGCTTCACTTCGGTCCAAACGCAGAGGTGACTTCTGGATAGATAGGGCGTGGATGAAACAGACCCGCTTGCAGTGGCTGCTGCTGCCCTCCCTTCCCCTCCCAAGCAAAGTGAGCTTTGGCCTTGGGGGGCAATATATTTGCTTTCCTGCCCCTTGCCACTCAGCCCGTTGTCAGTTTAGGCAGTACTAACAATTATTTCACTTTAAAGTCTTCATACCTTACTCAGAGGTTACACAACCTGGGAATAAAACTTGGATGTCTAATTTGGCAGACCCCAGTTTCAGCTACTTAATTATTTTTTTTTTAAGTCCATAATATAATGAATTATTCTGTAGTGAGGGTGACATTTGGATGGTGTTCCATAACTAATACCTTGGGACTACACACTGAATAATGAGGATGAAGCAAAATATTGAATAGCTACCTCATCCTGTCAGTGTCAACTTGGCTTTGAATTAAATGTTATATCATGTCAAACAAGTAGCTGCTGGTCATGAAATTAAGATGTTTTGCTATTGCATGTGTGCGGAGAAAAGTCAGAGCTAGGGTTCTGCAGGCCACCTTAGCTCAGTGTTGCATTTTTTAATGGAGATTTGAGAGCAATTTAGCACGTAGGTTACAGTGACATCTCTGGAACTTGCTCACAACCCAGTCCTTGATATGCTAAAGGTAACACAAATATGAAAAAGAAGATGGAGTGTAACTTTCAAGGATTAGTAGTCTGAGAATTATATACTTTAATGAGAAGTGGTTTTTTACCTTTTGTTGATTTTTACATGGATTGTGAGTGATACTTGTGTATGTTAGGGAATCTTGTGTCTTTGGAGCATGATGCATTTGTTTTAAGAAGTAATATGGAAAATCAGGCCCAGGCCTAACAACAGTCTTGATAACTTTTTGTAACGTGGTGCATCCATAAGTCTGGCTTAAGTTGATAATCTTCATGTTTACAGGCACTTTGCATTGCTGCGACGGAACAAATCAGCCGCTTGCAATCTCACCTTCAGCCACCAAAAGCATCCCAAGGCAGGAGGGCTCCGGACTTGGTCCTGAGCTCCCAGGTCAGAAAGGTGGAAAATGTCTTGGTGGGCAGGCAGCAGTGGATTACTAGCATTGCTGTTGCTAGCAAGGGGTTATTAGCTGCAGCATGGTGCTGAGCAGAGCCAGAAGGCTTGGTTCAAGCATGCTTGACTCTGCATATCCCCCCCAGAGTGGTTCACTGGGGCCACGGCTGCTGTATCTGAAAGGGTCCTCATGTCGCTGGCCTTTTAAAGCATCTGTGCTCAGGTTACTGGATAGATCCAAGGAAGGTTTTAATATTTTGCACGTCTTAATTTGGGGGGATATGCAGGCAGCCCTTGCTTTTTACTCAGGTGAATAAGTAATTTAAAAAATACTGTCGATACAACAGGAAACTTAGCTACAATGCATAAATTAAGGAAGAAAATAATCTTTATTCTTAAGGGGTCATAGGCTTTGTAAGATGAAAGAGATAACACAAACCACATGACCAGTTTCCCTTTATGCTACCCATAGAAAAATTTCTTTCCTTTGAGGTCATTTGCACCTCACTTCCAATTTCCTGAAAAGCTCGTTTAAAACAATCCCATATAGAAGCCTATTTATGACCTTTAATTTCTGATGTAGGGATCCAAGACCCAGAATGTCCCTTCCGGTCTGTAAGCCTTTACTGTCACATTGACTGTGTGTTATAATCCCATTATTTTATCAGATTTCATCTTAATCACTAGGTTTCCTGGACCTCATTATTCTTAAAAGGAAGTTGTTTCAAATTCCAGTAATGGTTTGAATATCATCTAAACATTGCGCTCTTTTTCCTCTGTGATATTTGGCTGCCAATATATTTTTAAAAAGAAGTCGCAAAATCACAGCTTTAGTTTTTGCCATGCTAAATAATACTCGCTCTTTCAGCCTCCTGTCATGTCATGCTGATAGCTGTTCTTGGTTCCCATTCCAGTTAGCATTAGGCTTTCTGGTTTTGAATGTGTGAAGGCTCACCAGTGACACATCTGCAATGGCATTACGTTTCCTTACCTCTACTGGAAACAGTTCTTCTAATTCATCCTAATAATAAATTTGTTTGATTCAGGGTGACATCAAATAGTTAGTTAAAACCGTTTGTAGGTTATAACCATTTGTAGGTCAACCAATATGGTCAGATTTTCCTTCCTTTTCTTCTCCCATTTCTGACTGATAACCCTACAGCTCTTCAGTTAGAAAAGGCCTGTTTCTGGTCCTGTGAGTATAAATGTTTGCATTTTTGTTACTCCAACCCAAAAGGTGGTCCAGTTTCCTAAATAGTATTTGGATCATCTTCTGTATTGACTAAGATTCCCTACTTTGTAATCAGCCAATGTCATTAATCCAGTCCTAGCTCTCAATTCCTAAATTAGATTGAGAATTGTCCCAAAGACAACCCACAGGATCTTTAACTTCTGCCTTTCCTCCAGCCTAACGTTCCCCTTTCAACACAGGCTGTGATCAGTCCCACGCCCTCCTGTTTCCCAGTTCCTCATGCATCTTAAAATTCCTGTGCTGATATCCCTTCTTCTCTTCTTAACTAGTAATTTCCCAGGGGGAACCTGTTATCACTGAAGTGCTTTCTTGATTCAATTGTTCAGGCACAATTCTGTGAGGTATTGTCCAACTGGTACAGGGTACCACTGCTGAGCATCCTCCAGTGTCATTACAGTGATGGGAGCAGAGAGCCCTCAGCATGTTTCAAAACGTTACTGATTTGGGCTGTAATTCATCGTAAGGACCCCTCCTCAGCAGGATATCAAAGGTCTGCTCTTTCTTGCTATGTTGGCTCTGAGGAATTTACTTTTTACACTTCAGCTGCAGATTTCATGGCTGTAGTCATAATGCAATCGCCGTTTAGTACTTTTCTCAATCCATCTTTTCCAAAGGTGCAGTGCAGTCTCTTCTGACTCAATTTCAAGCATAGATTTTCAGTGTCTCATGCAAAATGTCTAAAAGCATTTCTAACATAATTTTAAAAAATAGCAAACCAGCTTACAACTGCGCTATTAAGCATTTTTAAATTCCCTCACCTCTTCAACAGACTTTACTTTTTTTTTTTTTTTTTTTTTTAATAGCAGACATGGTATTAGGTAGGCTGCTGGTTTTCGTAGTTTTAACTAATTTTACAAGATAGCTATATAAATTTGAATACCATTTTGCTCCTCTGTTAAATCTACGTGAAAGAACTAGTGTGACAGTGTCTATCCTTTTAGCATGCATTATTGTTTTTGCTGTGATTTTGCGTAATAAAAATATTGTGAAACATCCCTAGTATTCACTTTGCGTAAGTTTTGGCAGGTGGAGTATCTCACCAATGTGGCAACAATACTATACAAAACATGGTAAAAGGTCATCCCTGTTTTAACTTCCATCTGTGTATCATTGGGTCAAAGGAGGCAGTAGTCTGTCAGTGAAAACAACTGTTGGGGTTTTTATCCTCTCTTAAATAGCTGTAGAATTTTATGTTTAAAAAGAAAATAGGTTGTTTTTCTTTTGTAGAAGTTTTCCTTCCCTAATAAAATACAAAAGTCTGTTCGTGTATTATTTCAAGTGTCTTCCAAGAATCCCAGCTACAATACTGTTTGAAAGAGAGAAGGATTAATATCATTTAAAGGAAAGAAATGGAAAATCTTTAAGGTCATTTCTTTTCATGACAAAGAAACTTAAAAAGCATGGCAGACAGGATCTTCAAAGGTTTTTAAAGTCCTGTCATCAGCTCCCAATCAATAGGAGTTAGATACCCAAATTAAGAGTTCAGTTCAAGTCTTCAAAGGTATTTGGGTGCTTAAACCTCCTTTTACCTCTCATATCACTTCTAAGGATAAAATGGCAGTTCGACTGAAAACAATTTGGTGAGATACTTTCACGTCCAGTACCTGGATAATTTGTAGCATAATGGCCACTTCTCTTGCAAGTTTGTTACTTGTTAGAATATGTGTAGAGTAGGTCTTGTTTACGAAATTGTTTTCCTTTGTGAAACAAAAATTTTGCTTCAAAGTTTTTTTAATACAAAAAAAAATCAGAAGTAAACTTTAAAAAGTGAACTAATGAAATAGCGTTGATGTTTGCAGAGGCTGATAATTTCAGTGAATGTGCAAAACTCCTGAGTCTGTATTCCCTAAGGATGCAGATGAAAACAATTTCTTTGTAACATGTTGTACATGCACTGTTCTAGGCTTTGGCTTTCCCAGTCCGTGCTTGCACATCTGCCTGTGCAGGATAAGGCTCCTGCCAGATAACTGAAGTTACTATTAATGTAAAAAATTAAAGACCATGTATAAATGTATTCAAAATATGTTGCCTAGCATGGATCTTCCATGCACTATTAATGTCTCTCAAAGTTTGCCAAGCCTCCACCTAAATGGTGATCCCACTGGGAGCTGTGTGGTGCGGTCAGGACTACCCCTGCCTTTTTTTTTTTTTTTTTTTTTTTTTTTTTTTAATGTATTTGTAAAAATCTTAGATATTTCAGATCTACTTGAAGTATTCTGTCTGAGAGCGGTGCCTCGGGCATACACAGTGGAAGTGGCAGTGCCCCATGTTAACATGGAATTGCTGTTTGTTTACAGTCTTGAGTCACTGAATCCTTCCTGTCAAGCAGAAAGCATTCATTATAATGCAGGCACTTACCATCTCCACAGCCCGCTCTTGAGTGACATCAAAACATAAGCCGGAATATTATTGTCATATGCCTTAGACTTCGTGAATGGGCCGTGGATCCCAAAGCCTCGGGCACTGAGTGGCATGTTTGGTCTTTTGGAGGAGCAATTCTGCCTCTAGTCCAGCATTTGCATCTCTGAGACAGTTGTCACAGCTGCTCCCAGTAATGTTGACTGTCATGTTTTTTAGTGCAGATGCACCTCATCTGAATAGCTAGGCAGTGGTTATACTCCATATTTTATGGATTTGCTTTTTGTTCTTTATCAATCTGGCCTTTCTTTAGGTGCTGAGAGCCAGTTGCTTTGAGGCTGGGAAGTGGACAGGGCAGAGCAGACATGTTTGCTTTCCTGCATTTACATCCAATTTGGGGCCCTTCATTGCTCTAAAGAAAGAGCAGCCCCTGCTGCCCCCCTGTCAGCCCGGCTCCCTGCGCCAGGACCGGCCGTGAGATTCTCACTCCTGCCACTGCGGAGGGGCGGCTGCTGAGCAGGAGGAAATGAGTCTCAGCAGGCACAAATCTATTGCCTGTGTTTTTATTCTTTCCATTTCTTTCAAACAGAAAACAATCTGAGCAGTTTCTGAGGATGAGGGATATAAATCTGTCTGCTGCTATTTATACCGTGCTCATCACTACAGTGTCTAAATGGTTAGAGTATGTATTTGTTGCCTAACCTGAGGTGGTCTTCAAGTCGCTTGGGCTGTCAAGAACAGGCATGTCTCAGACCAGGAGCGGAGAGGAGTCCCAGGAGACATCCAGGTCTCATTTTTACTCCTGCTCTGGCTGTGGCAGGTTGGCTGTTAGGCACAAGGCCGTTGGGGTGTTGTGCAGTGGGAGGGTGGTAGCGTGGACCTCCCTGCTTGACACAGTGTGGAATAGTGACCCAGAGGAGTGACTTGCATAAGTGCAGTAAGCACCTGCTTTACTATCCAGTGATATTGAAAGGGAACATTTAGTGTCCTGAGCCTCACAGACAGCACTGTGAGTGCTGTTCTTCTTTGGGTGGGTAGACAGCAGTGGATAAACCATGTGGGGTTTGATGAGGTTTTATGAGACCCATAAAAATGGGGCGGTCTGTTCTGGATGGATATTTTAATAAGCAAACATCTACCCTTCACTTTTATTTGAATAATAAGATACCCCTTTTCTGTCTGATCTCTTTCAAACATGCTTCACTTTCACCGCATACACCTCCATATTATTCTTTATTCCTGTATTCTACATGGACATTCATACAATATTAAAACCACTGATTCATTGAAACACTTTTTAAACTGTTGTTGTTAGTCATTTTTGTATTGACTGAATTTTTCATTGGTAATATTGTTGGCAGCAGTCCGTGTCTGCCTGGCTGGAGGCCAGTTTAAGCTCGGCAGGATGAGCCCTATTGTTCAGCAGACTTGGATTTTGTTAAACTCTCTAACAGAAATATGTGTCAGGAGATTTGCAGCTATAAATTGGATCATGTCGATGAGGTTGGGAACTCGCTCAATACAAAATTGAACATTTCGCCATGCCTGTTGCTAAATATGTTTATGCATGTTTCCTCCATGGGTTTCAGAAAAAAAAAAAAGGGAAAAAGTAGAAAAAAGCTAGACCTGTTGAGCTCTGTCTTTACCTTATACAGCCGGTACTTTCTTTGATGCTGAGTGGTTGAAAAATGCAGCAGGCTTGGGTTTGTGCATTGCAATGTTAAAAGCAAGTCTATTTTCCCTTTTTTCTCTGTGTGTTACAGGCAGTCAGATGCCACCGCAGCCTCCTGGCAGCCAGTCAGAATCCAGCTCCCACCCTGCCTTGAGCCAGTCGCCGATGCCACAGGACCGAGGTTTGTTAGGTGTTGGGGCTTTTTTAGTTGGTGCCAAATGCAGCCTTCATTTTGTTGCACATTAGCAATGTGAGATTTCCTGGTATTTCTTTTCTTTTCCCAGGGAAAGTAATGACATTCTTCATTGTAAAAGGCTCGGGGGGTTTCCTTCTCTGGGGAAAGAGCAATTGAATAGCAGGTTTTACCAAAATATAATTGGAAACAAGGCTTTCTCAAAATACAGTGAATGCCCAGAGTATAAAGGCAGTTTGCTGTAAATACTTGATTCATATCCTAGAGAATTCAACTTTTCGTTGTCTGTCTTGGAATTAAGATGTGTAGAAATAGTGCTAGCTACGAGCACTACCATTTTGCTACTGGTCTTAAAATTCTCATATCTGATTTCTTTGCATGGACATGATAGCTAGTCCTCTAGCCAGTTCTAGAAATAAAAATATCTTTAAATATAAAGGGAAATCAACTGTTTAGGTCAAATGGTTCAAAGATTTGGAAACCTTGCAAGGGAAAACCTTGCAGGCAACAGCACTGTTCTAAAAGGGTGCTTCCTAGCAAGTGCTCACAAAAATAAACAGAGCATTTTTTTTTCTTAATGTTACCATTTATAAAGTTTAAGCCCTTTTCCTTTCACCTCCTTCCCCCCTAGCTCATGAAAGATAGTTGTCACAGCTTTGTTGCGTGGTCATACCATCAACTGCTGTAAACTGGGCATCCTGTCCACGCAGTGGTTAACATGTGCCAGTGACAAGCTTGCAAAACAGACACATGATAACTGTGATAAACATGGAGTTATTTATGAAGTGCCCCTCCTAAAATGTCTTGCTACCAGAAATATTCCAAGTAGCACCATATGGGGATACCATAAATACTAGAAGTTTTCTCACAGTGAAACAAGTTGAACTCACAGAATGACAAATTTCTGGGATAGCATCCAGGAGGAACTAAGAGGACTCACAAAGAAGAGGAGAGAGTCTTAATTTTTGCTATTTTTCTGTGTTGGATGTCCCCTACTCCAGGAATGCTGATTAATGAGAACACGAAACACACAATTCCACACTCAACTCATTTGTTTTGTTTCCTTTTCAGGTTGTTCTTTATACACAGTTGTTAGTGCAGCGACTTTTTGTCCCCTTAAAAACTTATTAGAATAATGTACATGTTTGGTGAAAAAAGAATGGCCTCAGTACCCAATACAAATATATAATGTTTTGTGGGATAGAATGTCACAAGGCAGTGGGAATGGATCAGATTGAGGCTTTCAAGACCCAAGCATCTCAGAAAGATGTGTGCATTTCCTGGCACGACGGGGTCTTGGCACAAAATGTTACACTGCCCAGCAATAATTATTTCTGCAGTGTGTGTTCCTCACCTGGCTTTGGGGGACGAGTTAGGCAGGTCTGACAGAGCTGGAAGGTTTGAACATCTCTGTTGCTGCTGTAGAACAAAACTGGGGGTCATTGTATGGTCGAGGGAGGCAGAGGAGTATTCAAAAGTAAAACAGAGAAGACAGCTGCCATAACTGGGAGGTCAAACAAGTAAATAACAGTGAGAGAAATAAAATTTACAGATTTATTTAGTCTGGTTCTTCCTCTGTGCGGGGAGGTGAGAATTGTGGGTATGTTCTTAGAGAAAATGTATTTGGGAATGTTGCAATTTTTGCACTCTTCATATGCAAAATCTGGTGTAATATGCATGATCCTTGTGACCCAGCTTGTACAAGAAGTCCATTTGTTTCATGCAGCAGATATGAAATTTGTAACTAGCTAGGTCATATTGATTTTGCAGAACATGTTCCCCAAAGCTTCTCTAAAGTCTATGCTATACGCACATAAACATGCGTGCATTCCCTTTTGCGCCCTGTCATTGATTAGAGGCTCCTTTGAAATGGAAAACTTCACCTTTTAAAAAGGCTGTTACATTAGTTGATTCCTTTGCTTTCTTGAACTGGTTTCCACTGAACTTGAAGAAAGGAAGGAGGGGGAGTGATGGGGACTCAAAGGGAAGGTGCTTGTCATTTACTGATAAAAACCTGAGCAGAAAATCGTTGCTGCTAAGGACACCTGATCCGTAGGCATCTGTTACAGTAATTTAAACTCTTGGCTTACTGATACACTTTCTCCCTAAAAAAGAAAAGGAAAAAAAAAAATGAAAACAAAAAAAAACCAGAGACCCTCCATAGGATAAGGTAATGTTGTTTGGTTTAGCACTTTGTATAACATTTCTTTCCTTGTTTAGAGAGAGAATTGAATGAACACAAGACTACTAATCGTTTCTTCAGCAGAATCCTCTGCTCTCAATACTTGAAAAAAAATGTTTTTTACCAGATACCGTGAAGCTTGATTGACAGATGGAGTCTGAGCTGTAGCACTTCTGGATGCTAAACCACTACTTTGAACCATTAAGTTTACACTTATTTATTTTATTATGAAAGTGTTTGATTATATTTTACCTTCCTTTCCATGGTTACTCAGCACCCAGCTGGGATTTTTATGTTTGCCTGCCTAAGGCTATACATCCCCTGTCATACAGTGCAGCATGAAAAAATGAGCATAGTTTTACGTGTACATTCTGTGTGTGGAAGGAGGGGAGTGGTAACATAGGTACGTATGTACAGTAATAGGAATTTCTTGGAGGACTGGATTTTCTGTGCTCTCAGTAAGCATAACAATGCTTACTTTTTAAAAACAATTTGAAAATTTTTCATGTCCTGCTCAAGCTGTAGGACATTTGGACCTGGCTCAGCGTAAAAGGAGCATGCTATTCTAGGCAGCCCACTTCTGTTCTTGTCCCAGAATCAGTAACTGGCCGCTGTTGTTTGATGCCCGGTCAGTGCAACTTTTTCAGTTCTACCATGTTCTATTCAGTTCTATTGTCTACCTAGGCAATAAGAAATTGCATGTACTTTTATGTAACCTGTGTGTAACCTGTGTTTCAGCTCACATGTCTTTGAAAGTACTGGGACTTCAACTAAGTCCCATATACCTTAATGGACTGTTGGAGCTGGAGAGCTCTGGAGAAGAGGGAGCAGGCTGTGCAGGACTGGGGTCAGAAGTCTCTTCTTAGAGAAGCAAGAGTAGCCATTCCCGCTCACATACACATGCATTTAACTGCTGCTGAATCCCAGCAATTACCATTACTTGGGGATACCACATGAAAATGTAGTCTAACTAAGCTAGTCATTGAAACTTGCTATGCTTTTGACAGGGAAATGGGATGCATGTTTTACTCCGTTTCTGATACAGCTACTCCAGATTTTTCTTTACTATGATCAAAAGTAGGGTTTTGATTTTTTGTGTTTATTGAAGTCAAAGCTTTTTATAAACTTTAGTTACATCAGCCCCCAGAGGTAGGGCAGCAGTGATACCACAGCTGTCATAACCATTTGGCAAATAATTGAGGTACACAGTCGCTTGAGTTCCCTATATTCAGCTGTACTTGCTCATCTCATCTGTTTGGGTTTTGGAAGCCGCACTTTGAGGATGTGCTTAGTAGCCAAAACTGCTCGGTGGGTTAGAAGTTATTTGTATGGATCAAATAGAAACTCAGCATATCCAAATTGACCCCCTAAATCAGTTTCCTGAAGCTGCAGCATGAAAAAGAAGCCATCCATCCTAGCCATTAGCTTATACTCCCACTCTTACTTTTGTAACCTAACGGAGATGGCCAACTGCGTTATATGAATACTCGCCTATGAAACACTAATAGGAGAATATGTGTCACAATAACATTGAAATAGGCACTTTTACCCCTGCAGAAATGAATGGTTCCTTACCTAATTTTGAAAAAGCTTAGAAAACTTACCTACTTTTAAGTAGTATTTTTCATGCTTATCCAGCTGGATATGTACATGTCAGGTTTCAGTCTTATATTAAAATAGTGAATTGGGAGCTCCTGAAAACCATTGAATTTAATGGAAACAGTTAATGACTTCATGTTATTACTCTAGCAAGCACTTTCATAATGGGGATACTTAAAGAAGCCTTATTTATTAGTGCAAATGTATATGGGTCAGAATTAATTTTTAAAAAATCTTTAATTGTTTTCCCCTTATAATTTTCACAGCGGTACGTAGTTAAATATTCATGATAATGCTGATGATATGCTAAAGGTCTGAAATAGATCTGGAGTCTCAAAATCAACACAGGTTATTTAACCCTTTTCATCTAATGCACCATTGGGGACTTGCTCAGTGAAATCCCAGAGCACTGGAATAATTAGAAGATAGTAATGAGGATTTAATTAGTCCTTGAGATATGCTGAAATAGGACCACTGAGAACTTTTCTGTTTGGACATGGATTGCAAGCAGAATTGATGCTGTTGCAGCTGCTGTGATGTGCTGGAAAATGTATTCTATTGCTGGAGGCAGTTTCATGGCACCATTCTGTGCCTGTCAGATCTGTGTGGAAAGTGCCCGGAGTAAGCACCTCCAAAATTGTTGAGTAGTAGCCTTCCTCTTCTCTGTCACCTCCTCGCAATACCTTTTCTTTTTTCCTTTTTTATGTCATTCTTTCCGTTCTAGTTTTATTTCTTTCCATTACTGACATGATCCAGCTTTTGAGGATTGTTGTACAGTTGTATGCTCTATTAAAAACATCACAGACAGGGACAGGGAGTAAGAAACTGCAGGCTTGTAGGAGTACAGGTGTTATACTAAGCAAAATTTGGATCTTTTTGACACAACTGCTTGTGAGCTTTATCCTCAGATCTAGTCCTTATTTAGTATTAGATCTTCACAGAAGTGATATTTATCAGTAGCTGCAGTGTAGTAAATTTAAATAGCTTTTTTCGCAGCCAAGATGTTATCCAGCAAGAGGTAGTAACAGATGGGATGTGATCAGGCATTTTGATGTTCTCTTTGTGCTTCCCTATAAACACTAAGTAGCAACTGAATTCCTGTAACTACAATTTCCTGATTTGCCTGTTAGATTTCATACAGGTATTTTTCTCCCATTTAACTGTTTTCTGGGTGTGCTTATTTGTACACAGTCATCACATAAATTCCACTGTCATGTATTTTCTTCTAACAAAATATAAATGTTTCTGCTTGTGTGGAAGACACAGAATACCAATCTGATGTTTTGCACCTACAATTCTTGATCAGTTTTATGGCTTAATACTGACATTTGATGATAGAGATTCTTTTCCCTGAAATCTATTTTCTTCTTAAAAAAGAAACCAGAAGGAAGAAAATAGATCAAAGAATTCTTATTGCAACAAAAAAGATACTGTAGTTTGCTTTTAGATCTTAAAAAGACTTTTTCCCTGAGAATACATTTTTCGCTCTCATTTGGGGATTTGGGATCTATTCAGAGCACTGAGGAGCTAGAGAATAAAATGATTCTTGTCATTAAAATTCTTCTGCTTGCCATGTTAACGATGACACCACTTAAGGTTAAATCAGACTTGGTAATAAGTTTACTTGATGTAGACTGAAGTGTTTCAGGCTCTTAAAGAAAGATGCTTGAGACATGCACTGAGTGCAAAGCCACAGGTATGTTTGAGTGCCTGTTCTGCACAAGGCGTTCTCCAAGTGGGTCAGTGTGGAGGAGCTGAGCTCCAGCTGGTATGCAGGAACACCGTGCCAGGCTGGGAGGAAATCTTCATGCCTGGAAAACTGGGGTTAGAGGAATTGTGCGCTCATCAGCCAGAAAAGTGCATCATGTAAGAAGGAAAAGCAGGTTTTAGTTGAAACTGTCACATGGCTTTACAGGGAGTTATTTCATTGCAAGGCTAGCTCTGTAAAACATCTCTCTTTCGTCTCAAGTCACATGATGAAGTAGGAACATAAGGAGCTGATCTCTGTATGTTCCTACGCATACAGAGCTGATCTCTGTATGTTCCTGTGTTCTGCGAAGGAAGAGCCATGCAGTAGTGCCATGTGCTAAACTTCTTTGGTGACTCAAAAAGTTATGTTAGTTTCTCAATTTGGTGAGTCCTAAATTTATCAACAGTCTTTAAAAAAGATCAGGCCATCATTGGTTTTTGCCACTATATTTTTAATTTGATTGTAAAAGTGGAAGTGTAGTGCACTGAAATGTAGTGTTGGTCTGATAAGCAGCTTTTTAAATGTATACACACTATTTTTCTTTGCTATTTTAATTGCAATAGCACCCAAACCCCCCATTTTTGTACCTGTTTGTATTGTACTACATCATGTAGCAATGCGCAACAAAAAAAGCTTACAATATGTCTACTTTGATTAGTAATCAAGATCTTTGGGATAAAAGGTTACTGGTTTTCACTCTGAGCTGTGGGAGTGAATGTCTGTCTGTCTGTCTCTCAAGCATTGCAGGAAGACCTGCTTTCCTTGCCCGAAAGTATTAGAAATGATGTTACTCTGCCAAACCAGGTTAATTCTTAAAGCAATCAGTTGCTGTTTCAGGGTGCTGGTTTCAGACTGTCGTTGGATTTTGAGCATACACCAGCCAGTCTCAGCTTTAGGTTGATCTGATTAGTTGTGGCCTACACTACATTACAGCAGTATTCGCCATCTGCAAGAAGAACTGAAGGAGGAAAGGGTATGATTTACATAGGATAAGCCACGCTGGGAGACAGCAAAACTGCAGAAGTAGGATTTGAAGCAGATAATAATATCTGTACAATCAACATCCAGAGTCAGGTCTCCCAAGTAAATTTTGTATACTAGCAGCTGGTCATTGCTTTCTTCTTGCTGATGTTAAATCTTGTTATACTTGGGGATGAATCTTTATTTCATTTTTTAAACTAAATTGGGGATTCTCTTTTTGAGATTAGAGAGCAGAATTGAATTATTCTGAGAGAGTTTATATAGTTGCCAGCAGAGAGACTTCTCAATAGAAAAGTTTCCACTGACTTCGTTAGGCAGCCGCCCAGATTCCCTGCCTCTAGGCTCAGGGAGTGAGATGAGCCACAAGCAGTCACTGATGAAGAGCTTGACAAAGTGACAGTCGATGTTCCTGTCACCAGGCTCGATGTAAAGTTACTGAGTATGATCCCTGTCCCTGGGACAGCTTCCCATCATGGCCTATAAACTGGGAGCCGCCTGTGGTCTGCCTGTTCAACAGCACCATCATTTCCAGGACACTCTGCTCCCTCCGTACCTACCTTACACTTTTTATGAAGCTTCTCTAAAAATAAAGAACTTCTGATCTAAGACCCTTTATGTCTTTTTAAGTTAATATATAGGACAGTGGGCTGAAATCTGTATAATGTATATATTAATAGCTAACACTGGATAGTTCTTTCCATCCCAAAGGATCCCAAAAGTCTGCAGAATAAATGCTCATGAGGGAACAGCTGCAAATCAAGGAAGGGAAGAATCAGTCAAATCGTAACTCATGGTAAAATGAGACCGAGACGAAGGCATTCTGGGACTTAGGACGACACACTGATTTTGTATTTTTGAAAAAATATTATGATTTATTTTACGTGTGTGCAAGACAGAAAAGACACATCATGTATATTTTAGTCTTGTCTACAAAATCCATATGTATCTCATGGTATTCAATATATTTACTTAATGAAAAGCAAGATCTGAGTTGATCCATGGAACCTTTGAACAGGAGTCTCCAGGGAGGCTAAATTTTTCAAACCTGAAATTTAGACCATTAAGCCTGTAGGCCTTGCACATTACGTGTTGACAAATGCCGTTCCTTCTTTGCTCTCCTCCATGACTTTCCTAAGTATGCATGTTATTAGGAAAACTTAGACAAACGTGGATTGTATAAAGCAGGTGGACTCTTCAGGTTTTTCATATTGTTGCTCAGATTAATTCCAGCAGCCCAGGCTACTTACTGAAATTGAGGATTCCTTTCAGGGGCAATTGGGAGGATGGGGTGGGGTGCTTTTGTACTGCAATTCACCGTTACCCTGATTTTCCGAGCACCATAGTAAAAGCATCTTGTGTAAGGCATGTTACAGTAACAAATTATATGTAAGATGGTGGATGAGCAATGGGTTTTTTATTCTGTCTGTGCATCAGCATCGTCACAAATGTCTTTCCTTCTCTGCCCTCAGTATAGCACTTAAAATTTACATCAGAGATCATTACGCAAGGTTTGCATTAGGAAAGGTTGGATATTTCTTCCCCAGCTACCATCTGGGTAATCTGTCTGATCCTTCCCCAGATTCTAATTTATCAGTGATAGATTATATGAATTTCAAGGCTAGGCAGTAGCAGAGGGAGGTTTAGGGGTGGGAAAAATTTAAACATTATTGCATGCTATACATAGACCAGGTTTTGTAATATCAGAGAGAGAAGCGGAGGAGATTCAGCCAGTTAACCTAATAGCACAGCTGGTAAAACACTAGGGGGTCTGGGTTAAAACCTTAGCTAGGTCATTAGTTTCCATCTTCCCTAAAGCTATTCACATTGTGAAGAGAAGCAGTCAGACAAATAAACAGTGAGGAGACTGTAAGATAGATATTAATGCATAAAAAGAAAATAGTTTAAAAAAAAATAAAAATCAAATCCAGCACTTTTTCTTAAACAGAACATTGATCCTTTTGTGAAAAGGAGAAATAGCACAGTGATCTTTGCAGGAAGCCCCGATTTTGCTAAGGTGATGTTTTCCGTAACTGCTATTTCACATAAGCAAAGAAACATCCTTTGCTCAATGGGTGTGAAGAAATGTGGCGGTCGTTCTGCAGATATTAGGAGATGCCAACGTGAAAATGTCCAGGTACCAAAGGGAAACCATGTCACTGTTACTCTGGCCCAGAGAACTTCGGACATTTTTAGTGGCACCACAATGGACTTGGAGAAGACAACAAGGTTTTATTTGGGCTGAAGAGCGAGCTCAATGTAGAAATTAATTTTTTTTTTTTCATGGTTAATGGGGAAACAATAAAGAACTTTCTCCTAAAAACTCTTTGGGACTTTTTAAAAAAATAGATTGTGATTGGAGAAAGAAATCAGGTTTTAAAAATCTTTTTTTAGCTTTTATATGAGTAAAAAGCTTATTATCAAGAATATTATTAGCCGCCTTGTTAGAGGCTAAAGAATAAGCCTCTTAATTTCTCCTGCGTCAGTGGTCTCAGTACATTTTTTTATGCTACTACCCTTCAGTTGCCCAAGTTGCTTGTAAGCAGAAGTGTTCAGTCAGTACCAGGGATGTTCGCAAAGATCTGGTGTATTCAATACCTAAGTATTACCCATGTCAGTGCTGCTGCTTGGGACACATCTAACAGGTTCATACCAGAGCCATGCAAAGATACTGTATTGGTGCAGTGCTGTAACTTAGCTGTGTTAAATATGGATCAGAATCTTGTTTGCCATCTGCTTGTGAAGGTGTTTTATTTATTTGATTTATATTTTTTTTACCAGCCTGTTAACTGGACAGGAATATTGAGAATTGGTATTTGCATCACCTAAATGAGGTTTACTCTGCAAGCTGATCTACTTATGCTCACCAACCCATCACACTGTAGTGTATATTACTAAGTCGGATGTTCCACGTATGACATACGTAGGTTTCATATGTGCTGTCACCAGTCCAACTGGGCATATTTTAGTAAGGCTGGCTTCTGGAAAGTGAGAATAAGAGCTGAGGGAAGTACATTATCTTGAATGTAAAGAAATCTTGTGCCTGCTTGCTCTAGAGGCCAGTTTTCTTATGCCACCCACATGGTGTCACTTCATTTTCTTGGGTTGTATTCTGGTACGTGGGTCAAACCTTCCCCAATTTCTTCATTGCTGTTATTTGTTTAGACTTGTATAAAAGTTTTGGCTGCTTAGATTTTTTCCAGTATCTGAATCTCTCTCACTGTGTCCTTTTTAATGTATATTTCAAGTAGCACCTTAGGAGGAGGTACCATGCCATTCTTTGCCAGTGACAGTAAGTAGTTTGTGGCCAGGTAGCACTGGCCGTCCGTAAGCAATGGCACCACAGTATTTTCTTAGCTCCTACCGTCTGTAAGCCACTCATCTCCCGGTTTGACCACACCATTTGAAGATGTTTGTTCCAGTACCATCAGCAGTCTGTGCAGACAACCTGGTTGCATATTTAGGGTCCTGGTATCTCAGGCTTACGTGAGAGTAACGAACTCTTTCAATCACTAAAACACTTCATTAATGTGTGAATCTTGTTCTGTTGGATGTTTCCTCGCGGTGCTCTGTGGACATGTTTAGCTAGGCCAAAACCCAGACATGGTTCACCAGTCCAAAGACTTCCTGAGCTGTCCTTGCTATGTGAGACGGGTGGGCTAGGGAGAATTTCAGTCTTAACTGTGATCTTCCTGAGCATCCTCCCGTGCTAACAGGTTGCCAAATTATATCCGCTGCACAGAATATTGTGTTTCATTTGTTTAGCTTTACCCTTCCACTTCTGTCTCAGTGTTGCTTACCCATGGATGGGCTACATTTGGGAGTCACCACTTTAGATCCATCTTAATTCTGTTGTATTCTCTGGTGAAAATGCTGAGATAGTGAATGCAACCCAAACGGCTGTCTGAGGAGGGAAAGTCTGCCAAAAACTGTGTCATGGGTGTGCAAACATTTGCTTTTTTCTCAAGGGTACTGGCCAGTGCCTTGCTAACATACCAAGCATTGGAAATATTCCACACACACACATGTTTTTTCATTTATAGGTAGTGGAAAATATCTCTTTTCACATATTTAATTTTTTTGAGCTGATTTGTAAGTGGATAATTTTATGTTATTTTCCTCTAATTATTTGATGATTAGTGAATGCATCCAATCTGTTTCTGCTTTTGTCATTCCATGATTTTCAGAGTAATAAGCCTGTCTAGCTCCTTCTTTAGCCTCTGCCCTTGAACAAGGGGAGCTTCTTTATTCCTTACTTAGAAGGGCTCCTCAGCTGGTTTGGTCCCATGTTTTGTCACTAAGCATGCCTCTCTAGAAGGAGCAATAGCTTGATGTATTTTTTCTTATGTAAGTTCTTTTTTACAAAGTACCGTGCAAGTTGTATCTCTCCTCATTTTTTATTTATCAAATGTGTAATTTAATGATGATCTGCTATCATTGTAAAGTCCAAAGTTTTCCTGAGCTTAAAATGAGTAAGTGTTCCATGTGTTTTCAGGTTTAATTCATTCATGAAAATCAATGCACTACTCCTGGCTAAATCAAAAGACCTCTCATTGACCGTGGGTTAAGTGTGTGCCAGTAGACAGTTGCTGTCCATCAGCTGATATGCAGTAACTTGTTACTTTGCAGTCACTTCCTTTGTGTTTGAGCTCCTGCTTTCCTGGAAAGGTTTTTTCATATTCAAGCCAAGACTTTAAAATATCAAAAGAATCCATTTCAGATTTTACAGCAATACCCAGCACATTCAGTGGGTGTTTTTCATAGTTAATGCTAAAGAGATAGTATTCCACAAACATGGTTTTGTATTGGTCAGTGTACAAATGTAATTAAGACAACCTTAGTGCATAATTTCATGAGGCTTTAGTAATTTACTGTTGTTTATCTGTTTTGTGTATACATATGCATGAGGGAAAAACAAGATTTTAAATGTTTTTACAAAGGCATTACAAATGGTATTAGCAATATAATGTATGTTACCAGATGGTAGTACTGTATAGGACAACAGAAGCTTCATTTTTATCTTTTCCTGTATCAAAGGAGCAGAAACGCTTCTATCATAAGCATTACCTGTTTTATATTTTTTCTCTATATTTTGCTAAAAAGAAAGAAGAAAAATATGCTGCTACCTGACCATTTTTAAACTTTGTATGTATGTTCTATTTGAACATGCAAACATACTTTATTATAGTTGTGGTGTGCTAATTGTTAATAGTATGCTACTCTTTCATTTAGAACTAAAAAAATGCAAAGATGACTCTACAACTTTAAATTGGGTTTTAATAAAGACAACCATTCTATAGATACGTAAATGTAGTATTAAAAAAAAAACTAAAAAGGAAGAGAATACTTCTGGCAGGCTCACTTTATTCAGCTACTCCTGAAAAAGCTTAGTTTGCCAAAATCCACTCAAGTGTTTTTTCAGTAAGTAATCTCCTGTTGTGATGGCAAGTAAAGCATCATCTGTACCTCTTTTATCACTAATATTAAGGGAAGGGAGTAGATTTGTTCACTGATGAGCATGTTGCCATTGCAATTTTTAAAGTCTTAACTCATAGCTGTTTCCTAGCAGTTTATTTAAAAGACAAAAACCCCTACCTTGTTGTCACAGAGGTTGACATGTCAGATGCAGACTGGCTGTTTAATCACTCCACTGCCTTTACTCCAGTGCAGCTCTAATGTAATCCTGCCTCCCTTCTTTACAAAAGCAAACTTTATCTTAGATCTAATTTTCTGGAAAGAAAATTTATTTCTTTTTGTATCAGTTATAAAATGAAGTTGAACACTAGGGAAAACGTGTGTAAATAAGGAAAAATGAATGTATGCCAGCTGCTCCCTTTCATTTCTGATAAGATTTCTAGAATTGATGTTGTTTGCTCTTTATGATGCAAGAATGTTAACGTCTTGGCCAGGAACCCCTTTTCTCTCTAAGATATCTGAGCTTTCTGCAAATACTTGAAACACTTCAAACTCATGCACTGATCTCTGAACACTCACTGGGCTCTCATGGACGTAGATGAGGATAGACTCCTCTTTGTTGTAATGGAATCCAGATCACAGTAAGGACCTGATCTTACCTTCTTCTCCACATTGCATCTATAGCTGAAATGACAACTCTGCTCTCTGGAAGGAAGTTGGAGCATATCCTATTCTAAAGCCATGCTTCAACATACCATACAATGATAGAAGATAATATGGCACAGATATTCTTCCTGAATTTCAGGC
This sequence comes from Ciconia boyciana, assembly GCF_034638445.1. Classification (NCBI taxonomy): domain Eukaryota; kingdom Metazoa; phylum Chordata; class Aves; order Ciconiiformes; family Ciconiidae; genus Ciconia; species Ciconia boyciana. Next base: position 69,594,603 of record NC_132936.1, on the reverse strand, counting down.
TTCCTTTTCCTTAATTCTTTATCTGTCCATGCTCAAGAGAAGATAGGAAAGCCAGCCTCATTTGAGAGGGATCTCACACCCTCTGGGATGATGAAACTCATGCCTCACGTCAAAAGCTGTTAAGGAGTCTGTTCCGTTCTTGTGTTAATCGACTTCTGTGTAAACTAAGGCCAGAGCATGAGTTTGAATAGTATCACACAGTTATCTCTGCTGTTGAATTACTGGCATGCCCCGTGGCATGGTTTTGGCCGATGCCTGTGAGCACTCCCTGAGCCACAGCCCAGGGCATGGATGAGGCAGCGCAAGGGACTGCGCACAGGAGTCATACAGATAAGACTACCAGGATTGAGTGGGAAGGTTTAGCTGGATGGACACGAGCATGCCACACCACTCTCCAGGCCAGGGACTAGTCCTGGCATATTTTATTTATGACTGTACACATATCCACAGCATCAGAAATGGATTAGGAGAAGTTCCCTGAAGAAGAGGTCATTTGAGTGGAAACATTTATTATTTCACTTATTACTCTAGTCCCTTCAGGAGCCCTTCTGACAATAACAGAGCTGGCTAAAACTGATGTTCTCCATGTTCTCCATTAGACATTAGTCCATGTTCTCCATTAGATTCAACAACCAGCAGTTCCTCTGCATCACTACTAGAAATCACTACAACCCATACAAACAATAGCTTTTCAATGTGCCATCCATCCTTGTGCTGTTAAGAAGAGTACTGCCTGTGATAATAACTGGGCTGAAAAACCTTTATCACTGGGACAATGTTTAGAAAGTTCTCTCATATAGATTAAAAGGCCCACGGTGAACAGAAAACCCTCGCTTCTGTACTAGGTACAGGAGTAACTTTACTATCTTTATAATAAAAAACTTAGTGTGACCAGTACAAAATTTTTCATTTAAATGGATCCCACGAGTGTGATATATATGGTGTATGTGTGTCGGGAATGTGAGCATTTATTTCATACAGACATACAATTGTATTAGGTTTCTAAATTAGTTACAGCACTGTCGGCAGAAGACATAGGCTTTGTAATAAGATTTGTGCGCAGGGTGGGACTATTTTAAAAATTGAGGGGTCTGTTTCAAAATAAAGCTAAGTGGTCATACAAGCTTTCCTTTGCAGAAGTGGTCATACAAGCTTTCCTTTGCAGAAGTGTGGAGTTTTCCAACCAGTACAGTTTTCCAAGCTGCGATTTTGTCCTTGGTTATTTGCCATGCCGCATGCCAGTGCGTGTGGTCCAGCTTCCTCCAGAGCGGGTGCCAGGCTCTGACTTTGCAGTTCAGGTGTGATCACATCCCTTGTCTTGGGGCTTGCACAAAGATCAGGAAAACTCTGTGCATATTCTGCCAAACCTTGCAGTTAGAGTTTTAGCACATTGTGGGTTGAGCTGTTCATAGCACAAAATAACTGGGCACAAGGGGGTGCAAGATCATCTCAGCTCCTGGTTTTTCTCCTTACGACCTGCGGCATTGAGCTTGTTGTTTCTCTGACAGGGTTTTAGTGGATGGATAAGTAAGCTATATAGCAAAGGTTCGTGGAGGGCTCAAAAACTGTTTACATGTGTTTGGACTCAAAGCCTGATCTCTGGTAAAGTACACACCACCTTTCATTTCTACAACACGATACTGTCCCCTTTAGTACAGTGCTTTGTCACCAGTGTACAAACAGGGAGGCCGACCTGCAGAAAGGCGGGAAGGTCATTCACCCAGTGTCACCTACCGTGTCAGTAACAGCAGCACTAGGGTGAGAAACGTACTCTTTCGAGTTCAGGACGTGCTTGTTGGGGCTGTGGTCCCCACAGAGACACCCCTGAGCTGCCTGGTCGTGGGAGCTGTAGCACCTCAATATTTTCAGTTACAAGTTTGATCATGTGTCTGTATGTGGCTCAGAAAAAATTGCTTCTCTTCATTAATCAGGCATTGAGCGTTTGGTTTGCGTGATGTTTGATGCTAACCACTGGGGGAGGACACCCCAGCCCTTTGGGAGAGTCATCCTTCTACCACCTCTGCCTCCTCCTGTCACCCGCTTCTGTCTGTCTTCACAACTTGTCTTTGCCCCTCTCTCTCCTTTTCTCTTTTTGTCTTTTTCTGATCTTCCCTTCTGCAGCTTCCAGTTGTCCACGTACTGCCTGGGGGGTTCGTTCTTACCTTTCTTCTATTCCCTCCCTAATGTAAGGAAAGGCGTAATTAATGCTGCCAGGCGAGGTGTCTCTTGGCTTTCAACTTGACACCTCCCCACATGCACACCACTAAAATTAACGGAGGGGAGAGGAAATGGGCACCTTTCATAAGTAATGCTTCATCTCTCTGCAGCCTCAAAGCGCGGGTGCCTGAACTAGTTGCAGGATAGGCCGAAATGCAGACTTGCTCATGCATGTTCGCCCACCGGGCAGCAGCGCGCCGTGTCTCCCGCCTCGCGGGGCGCGGGTGAGCCGCCAGCGGCCTCGTGGGGCACCGGTGGCAGCAGAGCAGAGGCTGTCCTTCGCTACACGCGTGTTTTGCCTCAGAGGAACGGGAAGATGAAATTCAATATGCAAGCAGAAGAGAAAAGAAAGCAAATTTCCTCCAGAAATCAGACCTCGCTGACTCCTCAGCACATCCTCTTCAAGACTGAAAGCGGCACTAAAAGCTTTCAGGGTAAAACATTAGAAAACGAGCATCCCTGCATAGACATTTCATGGACAGGACTGCAGGATTTTTCCCAGTTCATGAAAACTTAAAAAACCCCACCAGAAAACCCTCCTCTTCTCCCATTTAATATACTTAGTTCTGTTCCTTTATATGAAGCTTCTAGATTTTATAGCATTTCACTAGGTCTCTTGTTGCAGCTTTTGAACCTTAAATTAAATTGGGATTCATTAATACATTTACAAAAGGGAAAAAGGAGAGAATGCAGTACAGGTGTGCTGGGGACAGACCAGAAGAAGGACCTAGAGCACAAATACACACCAAAACAACTTTTTTTTTCTGGCTGGTACGACTAGTCTTCACATAAAGGGAAATTTCAGATCCTGAGAGTTTGTGGGCAATAGGAGTATTTACAGTGAATTTCTGTATGCTGAAGTTATGTATTTTGGTAGCAATATATAATTTGGGAAGTTACGAGACTCCCACCATAAGTCATCAGGCAAATTTCCTACTACTTATTAGGTAATGCAGATAATTGCCTTTGATTTTTTTTCCTAAAGATTGTTTTAATTTTAAAATCAGCAGCAGTTTGTAACTAAGCAGGACTGCCCCATCTTTCTTTTAGAAGTAGAAGTTTTTGAGCCTTGTATACAGGTTTCGGTGGTTGAGACAGCTTTGCTGACTTGGAGATGCATTTGTTTCTGTTCGTATGAACAATAGCAGTTTTCTGGGTATCTTTAGTCTGAAAATAACTAAAGAGGGTTCGTTTATTTTCATGTCAAAGACTTCTTAAATAAAGAACAGTTACCTGAATATTAATTTTTGCTTTGGTACTTTTTTCCCTTCAGGTTTTATGGCAGGCATACAGAGGAACCCCCAAATGTCACAGTATGGACCTCAGCAAACTGGACCTTCCATGTCGCCACACCCCTCACCTGGAGGCCAGGTGCATCCTGGAATCGGTAGCTTTCAGCAGAGTAATTCAAGTGGTACTTATGGGCCTCAGATGAGCCAGTATGGACCACAAGGTAAAATGCTTGCTGGTAATACATATGATAATTTTTATATATATATTTGTACTATATATACATATATACATATATATATATATAATTTATGTAGGTAGGTAGGTGATTTCTTAAAAACAAAAACCAACAAAAAGCACACACACACAACACCCTCCCCCAAAAAAATTAAACAAACAAAACTGTCATTCAGAGGTGGAGCTGCAGCTTGTGGAAGAAGCTGCTTCTGTTATTAGCACCTTTCCCTGTATAAAAATAGTGACCTTAAATTGGGCAAGGAAATGATGAATCTGTTGCATTGCCAGGGCCATTGTTTAGGAGCCCAAGCATGTCATCTCTGCGACGAGGCCGCATTTGACCAAGCGTGGAATAAGGGTCACAACACCGATCCCAAAATAGGACTTCTTTTCTTAGATGGAATCCCAAGGCCAATCTGAAATGGTGTGTTGACTGTGAGGGTTAAAGTCTTCTAATGAGCATAATAATACAGTGGCTACTGTGGGAATATAATATTGAGCTCTAATGCATACGGTTTGTGAATCTTAACTAACCCTTTAGACTGAGAGAGACAGTTCCTTTTATTTTGCTTGTTTGACAGAATGGTTGGAGGACTAAAACAAAAATAGAATACACAATTTCTGCCCCTGGACATTTAATGCATGCAACCTTGAACTTGTCTATTGTTTTGCCTTTAATGGATAACCTTTATAAAGTATGCATCTATTTAGGGATTTAATGAACTTGAAGTCAAGCCACAGAATATATATGGGGCAGTATTTTCTTTAGAGGTACATAAAGAAGCTTTTCTATTTCAGCACTTCCTACTATTGCTTTCTTACTTAAAATCCTCAAAAGGACTGGAGCCAGCAATGGGAAATTCTGTAAGGGCTTGGTGGCTTGCCCATGCTAGCAAGGATGGTTATTTTAGTCTCCGGAGTTTCTGAGAACTAGTTCTGATGTTTGTTTGCAGGGAGCCTTGCTGCCCTGCGCAATGTTCCTTTCTGTTTCATCTCTGGGTCGCGTTTGTCATAGTGTTCTAAGCACAGGGCTACAAGCCAAGATTTCCCAGTTTCTAATTTTGGCTCTGTCTTTTACACCATCTTTCAACTTAGGCGAATAGATTCATTTCTCTGCTTCACTTTCCTTAACTGTAAAATGGGGCTAGTAATGCCTTATAGCCACGTGTGAAGATTAATTACCTAACTCCAGTTGATGAGTGCTTTCCTTTTATTTGGAAAGCATTTTGTGGCCATAAAATGCTGTCCAAGTGCTTATTTTTATCTGCACAGTGAGCAACTAGCTTAACTGGTAAAAATCCAGTGGATTTATGATGTGCTATCCTGACTTCCAGCTGTACTGCTGAGATTCCGAACCATGGGAATAGTGGGTGTCAAGTGCAGTAAAACATTAGCCATCCACACTGATTGAATGGAAAGGTTTTTGTACTAAATCAATGCATTTAAGTAACACGCCGAATACTACTTTCTTTTTTGCTTGAGTTCAGCAGTTCTTTTCCTCCCTCTGTAGATGAAAGTGCCTATGTAATGATTTTATGGGTCGCGGTCAGGAAGAAACGGCTATTAAAAAGTGAACTTGAGGGGCAGGAAGAAAATGAGCATCATTGTCATTAACAGGCCATTTCAGAAGGGTCTGGTGAATAGTGTGATGGATGAAAAGCGTGTTCTTCTGCCAGTTCTTGGAGAGTACCGGTGATCCCGTGCACTGGTCATCATAAAATTAGGGCCCTGCAGACTTTCAGCTCTACAGGTAACAAACAGAGCAGAAGAATACTAAGTTTTCACCAGGCTAATGTGACCATTAATAAAATCCGGGGATGAAGATGGTGATATTTCAAAGTCATGTATTTACCTGGATTTAAGGTTTTTTTTATAGTATTTTTCATTTTTAATGAAAGTAATCTGTAGTTGCATCTCTTAACATACCCTCTTACAAAGCACAATTATATGCCAGCAATGATGAATAGATAATAATGTTACCCTGTTTGCTTTTTATTGCCAAAATAACAAATATATTAAAAATTACCTGGGTTGCAACCGAGTTCTTAAATTATTAAACTAAAATAATTCTCAAGGATTTTGTTTGCTTTCCGTGTTTTGTCCACATAGGCCTTCCTCCAGAATATTGTTAAGCATAGGCTGAGTTCAACAGGACTACTTGTATTTTTATATATGTGTCAAAGCATTCTGTGACATTATGCTTTTAGTTTGAATGCTAGATTTCACTATGTGCTGTCCTGAAAACTGTTGCTCAAGGCTACTGTCCTTTCTCTGCAGTGGAATTGCTCACCATAGTAAGGACTACACCAGTAAGTTTGGGTTGGAGGAATTAGCCCCCAGTTCATGAGAGCAGAATGATCCATTTCATGCATATGGTTGATTTATTTGGTTTTCATGTGTTTACATGACACTTAGATCTATAAGACGAGTAGAATGTGTTTTCCCAGGAAACAATTGCACTGGGGACCTAGTCCAATCCTGTGAAACCATTTCCTACAAAAATAAAAAACGGCTTTGGCTCCACACTTCTATATGTCTGTGATACAACACAGGAGCATGCAGTACAGAACATTAGTTTTAATTTTCTATTAAATCCCAGCATTTTCCTGTCCCCAAGAATAAAATAAAGCAGAGCGAGAATGGAAGTTGTTACTGAAAGAACCAGTCTCTTTGGTTTGTATTTGGACACCATCTAGCTCGGGGGCTAATGAACCTCTGGTCTATGACCCGAGCATCAAACTGCTGCCACAGAAAAATGTCCCCTAAATGCACTCTGGAGAGCAGTCGAATGCTGTAGTCGGTTGGGTCTCTTAAGACTGGGGCAGAGGAGAAACTTCCTGTGGATCATTAAAACGTGTCAGAAATGCATCCCGTCTCCCTAACTCTTCCTACTCAATTCAGCAGTAAAACTGTTGTGTTCGGGTATAAGAAAGAGAGAAGCGACTACTGAATATGTTTGAACCACAACCCCAGAACTTCACAGTAAGTTAAACCCCCTTTTGTTCATGGTAAAGTAATATGAATTGGGTATTTGTGCTTTGTAACCTTTAATGTTGGACTCGTTTCACAAAAGCACTTTGCTATCTAGCTCCCACTGATTTTAATCCTAGATTTTAATTAAAGTAGTAGCATCTTAAGGATGAGATACCCTAAGTATCTCGAGAGGCTGGACCTCAGAATCCAGACCCGCATATGCAACAGCCTGTGGAGTTAAGACTTAAATATCAGCTGTACCTACTGAAGTTCCCTAGGTAAAATAGTTTCAGAGGAATTCAGGACAATACATTTAAATCATCTATACAAGAAAAACTTCATGGTTAAGTGCACATGTAAACAATTCTAAAATTATTTTAAGATACTATTTTTAATACTGTGAATCTGACCTATGTCTCTAAAGCAGAGAGCAAAGCTAACAGGTAGTTCTCAAATTTCCCTCTTCTCAGCTTGCCTAGAAATGGCAAGATATCAGAGCACTTTGTTCAGCAAACCTGGACAAAGTGGACCAGAGTTTCAGCAGTAACTATGAACATCTGTCTTTGGCAGGTTGTTAAGTAGGCTTTTTTATATTTTACCTTCATTACACGTTTTTTTCCTTCCTGATTCCAGTTACTGCTTTGGTTTTTCTCATGCATTTGAGTTGTCGTCTCTCTGGGTACAATTCTACTCTGCCAAGGGGGAGTTGGAATAAAAAATCCCTCGGATATGGAGGGGAGGAGTTGTTCAGTAGTGTTGTACAGCTGCTGTTGCCAGGCTTGTACCCACTTGAAAAGTGTGGGCTCTTGGACTTGGCTGCCTGACATGTCCAGCTGATGTGGGCTGGCCTAGCATCTGCTGCATTCATTGTGTTTAATGCTGCATCCATCTGTTTTCTGTCAAAGCCACTGCCAACAAATTACTAATCTATTAGAGAAACATGGAAATAAGATTGCACTCCTCATTCCTGGCAATTCCTCTTGTATTTTGTTTGGCTTTTATTTTGCCTTTTTTCTGTGGTCTGGGAAAGGTATAAGAATAGCTAGTACTTGAGGTATTGAGGAAATGCTTAGGGGGGAAAAAAAAACATGGAAAAAACATTGAAACTTGTTTTCCTTACTGAAAAGATACCACTTCCCTGTGCTCTTGGACGTGTATCCCTGGAGATGAATGATTAGGAGTTATTTTAACTGAGCCATATATTTCTATGGAGAAGATTCCACTGTTTTTTCTGTGTTGTGCTTACGCTGGAGAAGCCAAAACACAAAAGAAGAGATTTTTTGTCCCAATTCAAAATAGCATCAAAACAGCAATAGTATTTAGCATTGCTGTTTGCTCCTCCAAACATGCTGCTGAACCATACTTCGTAGACCCTAACTGACAAAACAAATTGGCTTTATGTAAATTGGACTGACAGTAGCTCCCAGTGATTATGGATATCAGGTCTGCTAGTGTAGGGAGGGAATTTGCTTCACTTTGGGAAACAGTGTTACTAATAGCATGTACATAAAATATGTTAACTGGCTGTGCGTAATCTTTGAGCGTACATATACTCCATCTTGCTGCATTATGTTTTTCTTGCACAAAGCAACTGGAAAACCAAAGCAACATCTGAGTTGTGTGTTACACCTTTAACACTAAGCAGAGCAGTATGAAACTAGTGAACCCTTCAGTTTGTGGTCACGTATGTTGGATCAGAAGTGTGGCTTGAGCAGGTCTCAGCAACCAGAACTCTGGCTAGGGGCGATGGCTCACTGGACAGAAAATGGTCAGCTGCCAGCAGCTGAGCCTAGAGGAGGAGGAGAAGTGACAGGGCAGTCTGAAGTCAGCATAAAGCTGAATCTGGAGTCTTTCATCTCTGTTGAACCACATATTGGGGATCCTTCTGTGAAGACCCGCAAGCAGAAACTTGGTTTCTAAAACAGAAGAGAATTGTTGCTCCATTTCCTTGGGAAGCGTAGGTCTCGCGCGTTCTTGCTGAGGAGAACTTGTAGCAGACTGAGTCAGTTACCGCGTGGGGAGGAGGGGAGGATTAGCCAAAGCACAGCAGCAGGAGTGTATGAATTAATTATGTGTGCATTCAAATGATGGATGAATATATTTATCTTAAATGTAAACAGGAGTTGGATGCCACTGGTAGCTGAGGCCTGAGGAGAGACGTGGCTGATCTCCACGTTCAGAGGAAGAGTCCAAGGGCTGCTGCCTTTGAACGAGCGTGGGAATATCTGAGAGTAGTCAGGAAACTCTGCTCTGCGGCATCCCACAGGGAGGGAACAGGTCGTGTTTCCACAAATCTGGATGAGATGGAAATAAAGACAAGTCAAAACTGATGACTGAAGTAGTGTAATGCGATCTGTTTCCTAAAATACTTTTCTATCATATCTTTACCTTTTTTTTTCTCTTTCTCATGCTGCTTGAGTTTGTTTCTGTAATACTGAATGCTGTACACTCACTTTTTCTTGAGCTTTCAACGTAATAGGAAAATTGGCACTCAAATGAGTTAAGCTGCTGCAAGTGGAGCAGTTTGCTCCAGTGATAACGTAGATTGGGGTCAGCCAGGTTTTCATGCCATCCTTCATAAGGCACCTGTTTATATTAGCATCTTTGTACCGTTGCTGATCACTCTTGTAATACTAGTTTTCCCAGAGGAGGTGTGCTGTAAGCTACCACCCCTTCTGCCAGCATAGCCAAACTTTGAACTTACCAGGAAGGCAGGGTAGGGCAGGAGGGAGTGGGAATGTTCCTTGGGGCCCAGCAGCCGTCCTCACTGGTGCGTTCCAAAGCATCTCTGACACAAATGGGCAGAACAGTTAGGAGCCAGAAGCCAGTGAGAATAGCCTGATGGTGAAATTGCAGAAAGATGAAGAAGAAGAAGAACATGAAATTACAAAAATAAGATTCTCCCTTGAGCTTACGTGATGGGTTTCTTACATGCCACATATTTCTTTACTGCATAAGGTGGTTTTGTACTGTGTGTTGTGTTGTAAACCCTCTGGAAGCTGTGCTTTCCTGTGTTTGCTGTTATCCCATGGCATATATTAGGCAGAAAATGTTTGAGGGTACATGAATATCAGGTTCATAGGATCATTTGGGTTGGAAGAGTGCTCAGGAGTTGTTCTTGGCTGACCTTGTATTCAAATCGGGATCAGATATAAGATCAGAGCAGGTTACTCGTGGCTTTATCCAACTGGGTCTGCACAAGGAGGGAGTCTGCACAACCTCCTTGGGCAGCTTGTTTCACTGCTCGTCTGTCCTCACGGTGAAAAAGTTGTTCTGACTTTGAGGCCAGCGTGGTAAACTTTAGTTCACATGTGTAAGTTCTGCAGCTGCTAACTTCCTAAACAGAAATATTTGCTCAAAAGTTTAATGTTTTTCTCTGTGCTTTTTATCATTTTGCTCAGGAAACTACTCCAGACCACCGACATACAGCGGCGTGCCCAACACAAGTTACAGTGGCCCAGGACCCGGCATGGGTATAAATGCCAACAGTCAGATGCATGGACAGGGGCCAAGCCAGCCTTGTGGTACCATGCCCCTGGGACGGATGCCATCAGCTGGGATGCAGAGCAGACCATTTCCTGGAAACATGAGCAGTATGACCCCCAATTCTCCTGGCATGTCTCAGCAGGGAGGCCCTGGGATGGGCCCACCCATGCCAACTGTGAACCGTAAGGCACAGGAGGCGGCTGCTGCAGTGATGCAGGCTGCTGCAAACTCCGCTCAGAGCAGGTATGCGTCCAGGTGAAAAGAGTTTAAATCAGTAGGAATGTTTTTCTTGTCATTTCTGAAGTAATGGCACTGTATAGGTGTATGCATATGCATTTATACATGTTCTATCTGTGACCTTATCTCTGGGAGGAGATGGCATGTGGGAAGAATACTTTTCCTTAAACGTAAGGGGAAAGCATGCTATCGTGTGTTTGAATTATCCTCTTGAAAAGCAGCTGTGACAATGGAGGTGACAGCCATTTCCAGTTTGGTTCTTGGGACTGTAGGCTTTAGGAAAACCCACAGGGTTGCAGTGACATTAGGATTCAAAAACAAGCCATCTGCAACTTAAAATTGATTAGCTGGATATATGGTTTTTTATCTCCGGTAGAGAGAGGGCCAGCATGTCCTTGACAGCTTGCCTCTGCCAGAGAGTAAGGAAGCTTATGGAGCTCCCCATCAACTCTTGCGTTTACTGCTCACATTGTGAGCAGCAGTGCTGATGGCAGTTCTCTTCTATGGGATGTTCTTGTTCCTAGGCAGGCATGCAGAGGGGGAGAGGAGGGCAGGCTGAGGGGAGCAGCTGGAGGGGAAAGGCAGAAGGAGGCATAAAAGCAATCTGTAGTTATCTGGAGTTGATAACTGCCACTTATGCATCCGTAAGAGAGAACCTGCAAACAGGATTGCAGAGGTTGGAGCCATCATCTGTCTTCTTGTCTCCCCTTCAGGCAGCATAACTGCATGTTGCCATTTGTACGTGGATTTTGGCAAAGGCACTTTTGTGTCCGTGGATATTCTTAAGATGCCTGAATACTTGCAATGAAATCATTTTTTCTGGGAAATTTTTCAGATGAAGTAATTTCCACATTTCCCTGGACTCAAATAACTCCTGGTGTATTTATTATCTTTTTCTGTTACAAGAAGTTCCATTACATTTGAGAATTACACAAAGCTGGTTGCACTGTTCTGGTGAGCATATTTATACGTGTGTGTGTGTGTGTGTGTGTGTGTGTTAAGCATCTTGCATTTATTTATGCATATGCGTACACAGATGTACATATACAAATACAGGTATTTATCATTCAAGACCAGTGTTTGTGGACACTAGAGTTGCTCTAATTCCAAGACGCAATGTAAAACTTGAAATAGGAAGCTAATGTGTTCCTGTATCTGTTGCTTGCTTGTTTTGCAAGTTTGGAAGGCAGGTGGTTTCTAGTGATAAGCAATAGCAAACTTTTAAAACAGTAACAGTAAATTTAGTGTACTTCATGTTCTTGTTCAGTAAAATAGAACCACGGTCCCTTAAAATAGACCATACTCCAGCAGATATCTGTGAACCAGCATTCTCTTGCTTGTGTTGGTTGTTTTAACAGACCTGTCTAGTAGGATTTACAAAAGTCTGCTTCTGTCTGTCTGGTTTAGGCTATAAGCTGATAGGTCAGGCACGGAGGAATAAATGGGCCATCACTGCAGCTGCAGGAGCACTTTCTTTATAATCATGTAATGAAGGGAAAAGCTCATGTTTGTTGGTCTTTACAGCAAGAAAAGACTTTGTGCTAAGCAGAAAGTATTTGGTTGTGATTCAACTTTCACTTTGGGCGGAGTGTGTGGTGTTTGATCAAAAACTAGGTTACATTATTACCGCTCCTATCTCACACCTTCCTGCCAAGTCAGTTTTGTAAAACTGCTTTTGGTTTCTAGCTTTGCCTGGGCAAAACGGCACCATTTCAGAGCCTTTCCATCACATACTGCTCATTCCAGTGATCCAGCACCTGTGGAAGGGCTGAGCAGTCATCGAATCTCTATTGCAAATACTGGCAAAAAGGCTATTTATAAACTGCAAATTGAGCGAAGCCTGTCACACCCCTCTGATGCCGGGGGGTTGCAAGCGCACTGTTTTCCTCTTTGATCTCAAGTCAACTGTAGGGGAGAAAGCATAATAGCTTTTGGCTATTCCTGCAAGTCCTCCATACTTGCATATGGAAGGAATGTACTTGACAGTGATTCGTATTTGTGATACAGAGCAAATCCAAAGAGGCTGTTCTTTTGTTCTGCTTTAGGCCACCATACATTAGGTCGCCTGCTTATCCCAGCCAGTCTGGGGCTGGCGGACGCCCCATGTTTTCTTCACAGCACCCCAACTATGGCAACACTCAGGCTCCCTTGATGCACCAGCCTGACCAGTACGGGTAGGTAGCAATGTAAACTGGACTTGCTGTGGGACCTTGGCAAATTTTTTTTAATGTTTATGAACATGTCATCTGGCTGCTGAAGGAATATAAAAATCGTGTGAAAGATACACAAATACTTGCATCGTAGAGGGGATTTTAGTTTTTTGTTTTCTTTTTACTAATGCCACTGTGACAGTACAATGAAAATCTGCGTGTCACTCCCTCACACACCTGCATGGCTTTTGGCATGGCTCCATTTCCTTGTGCCTGAGAGGGAAATGAAGAACCTCATCACTGAGAAGGAATGAGATCCCTCCTCCCCCGACCCAGGCATCGTCTTTCTCCCCTCATTGTTGGTGTTCTTGTCAAACAGCAGTGCTGTACAAACCTGTTTTCTTGACAACGTGGTGGTATTGTCATTGCTGCCTGGGCAGTGAGCTGCAGCCCCCAAAGTATGATCCCTTTCTGAGAGGTGGTGCACTTCAGGAGTGATGACAGGGTTTCTTAATGGGATTTTCAAGAAATTTTTATTACACTGTAATTGAGCGCACATGTGTTTGAAAAATTTCAGTTAGTCGGTAGAACAATTTTTAGGAGCCTAAGTATCTAGTGCAAAACATTTGCGTGAAATGCAGCTACTGTTTTCTCACCAGAGTCCTTCACACTGTGATTGTGTAACCATATCATAAATTACAGCACTGGGAGAAAGTATCTATACTGGCTCCCAGCTTGTTGCTCCCTTACAACTAAGTCCAGCTTCACCTGAGATTCAAGTTTCATGGACATCCCTGCCATCATGTTATTTCAGTTGTTACCTCCCTAGGAAATCTGTAATACCCAAATTACTGCTGCCTTCATGGTTATTAACAAGTTTTAATTACCAGTTTTCTGTAGCTGCTTTTGTTTGTTTTTTTCCTTAATAACATCATTCATATATGTGCATATGAAAAAGTACAAAGCAAAACAAAAAAATAGAACACAAGTCTACTGGTTCTGCTGTTCAGAAAGCAAAAATTAGTGAAATGGGAGAGCACTCACACCATACTATTTCGTCTAACTGGGAGGACACCCACTGTTATATGCGAAAGTGCGCGAATAGTGTCCGGCCTTTTTCTTTGAATGTCTTGAGTTTATAAGATTCAGCTGTGGGGTTCAAAAACTGTTGGATTTTTATTACTATAAAGCACACCACTCTATGTAGAATTAAGAAGAAAATGAAATGGTTGTGTCACAGTCGTGGTTACACAGCAGTATTTCTCTACAAGTTGGTTGCGATCCCCTTCAAGGTCAACTTGTTGAATCAGTAGCCAGGTATCAATAGGGGAGAGAAATTTATCTTCAGCTGTTAATCCACAGATCTATCCTTTACCAGCTCAGGAGTCTCATTTAGACATAGAAAGCTGGTTTGCCTCTGCCTTGCCAATCCACACTAAGCAGCTGTGTAAAATGAATTTAAATGGTGTGCATCAGAATAAAATCACTTCCACTGGGGCAGAAAATCAATGTTTGTTAACCAGGGCTGGATGATCAAGATCTGAGTGTCAACCAGTTATACCTAGGTATCATCCTCGGTGCAGACCCCCACCCTTTTAATTAGAGAAGATAAAATCATATAAATAAAAGTGGTGGCTGTGGAAGATACTAGGTTTACACCATTTGAATTAGTGTTTGACCTCACCTTGAGGCCTGCTCTATGTTAAGCTTAGATTAATTTCTACAGCTACATAATACCTTCCCTGTAACCTAAAATCTTACGATGTGCTAGTCTGTCTTGTGCATGCGGGCCAGTATTTCCCAAATGATATCTAGCATGTCAGGCTAAAGAAAATAAAGGTGTTTTTAAGACCTCTTCATTGAACTGGCAGTATCTGTGGTTTCACGCTACCCAAGATGTTTAAGCTTGGTCTGGGTAGCTGTTTACAGCACGCAATGCTAAATAACTCCCTAATACCCTGTATAGTAATTAACCTTATTTTCAGGAAGACTGTGTGAAGGAATTGCAAAACAGTGTTTTCCTTTTTATATCTGTCTTGGTCTCAGCACACTCATTGACTGGTAAGGACTGTATGTTGAAGACCTAATATATCCACTGAACTCCAAGGAAAGAGTTTTCATTACTTAGGTTGGCGTTGGCCAAGACCCCAAGGGCTGGTTCTGCTGCTGGAGGTTAGAATCCAGTGGAGGCCTCTGAGGACCAGGTGGCTCCAAAAAATAAAGTCTTTTATCACACTATAATTCTTACAACAATACATGTATTTGTGGTGATGGATAAGTATTTATGGGTGTACAGTCCTGCAACACAGTAAGCTTTCAGTGAAAGCAAACAATTTTAAGCAAATTAGATAGCATTTTCCCTGTTGATGTGAAAGGCAGCAAATCTAGCTAGTATCTTCTAGTACCAGCCAGTTTTGAGTTCCTCGGTTTGTAGATGCCCAACTTGAAACTTTTCAGGACTATGTGTTCACTGTCTGTGAGCTTTTGTTTCCTACAGTAAGTGCCCAGTACACACTTTTGAAAATTTATTATTAGGTTGACACCTGAAGTCAACAAATGTTTTTGGAGCTAGATGCTTGTCATCATAATTTTCAGCATCTCTTGTGCTAGCAGTGAGTGTCATTCTGAGCATGTCGTCTTAGCAGTTGTAAGCACGACTGTAGTATATGGAAAGGTAAGAACATAGTTGCGAAATAGCTGGCTTACATACTGTTAGCAGTGCAGCCTTAGGAAGACGTAATTCAGTACTAGCTGACTGTAAAATACAGGTCCAGCTGGATGCTAAAATGATCCTCTTGCTGGTGCAACTACAGTTATCAGTACCTGAACTAATTACTGTAAAATGAGTTTTGATGTGCCTACATGAGGAGCAATCCTATCTTTGAAGGCAGCGTCTTTGACCTCAGTGTACTGTACCTTAATATGATTCTCGGGATTGCATGTCGCAATTTTGTAAATTAAAGCAATTCTCTCTATAGATTGAATGAATTTAGAATTCAGTGTCATTGATTTTAGAGGAGACGATTTAGACATAGTAGTTTATTAAACTGAGGAATTGGGATCCAGCTTAGCTATTTGCAACCTCTGGCCATTTTAAATCCTGGTCATTGGGTTGCTCAATTGAGGTGGATATTTACATTATCGTCTGCTGCTCCCCATGCCACCTGAGAAATGGTGTTCAGTCTCTATAGTAATGTGTGGTGTTGCATTGCTTTGACATACTTTTAGGCAATGCAGAATGCGGTTCTGGTTCTAAACTGCTTAGCAGGTCATTAGATACTACAGCCTCCTCATGGTGAGGTCAGAAGAATTTAGGTAAGTTTTTATTCAGTCCTAAAACTGATCTATAAAAGCTGCACTCATATTAGAGAATTTCTGTTGTACAGAGAAACAGTTACAATTAGTGTAAATGCGTTCAAAATGTGCATTCTGTATGTCTTCTTTTTAGTCTGTGTGTGTGTATACATGCACACGCTGCATACAGGCAGACTAACCTTCCATCAGCATTTCTCTCCTGCTATGTATGTATAATTCATATTCCATGTCGCTGGTGCCAGCAAAGCACTTTTTCCATATTATTTTCTCCAACAGCAGGGTAATGCAGCACTGCTGATGGACTAGAAGGTACTGGTGAGGAAATATAGTAATGGACATGGTGCATTAAAATGTCAAAAGAAAAAAGAACGAGGCGGAAATGGGGAATAAATTTTTTAAAAAGAATAATAATATAAATAAAAACCAGAACTCTTTTAGGTGTTTTACATCCTAGAGCCTGTCAATTTCTATGCAGTATTTTCCAGTCTGGCCCTTTTGATCTTGAAACTTGGGTTTAAAATCCTAATTGTGATTTTAAAAGCTGCAGTTATGTAGCAGGAAGACTTGAAGTGCTACAGTAAAACTTACCGTCTTTAATCCCTGGAGAGAGTATATATTTTCCATTGTTTTCCCTTTTCCCCCTAAGCTTGGAGGTGCTGTTCTTCTCTGCTGGGAAGTGCAGTGGAGTGCAGGAAGGTTAAGTACTCATTCAAGTTTCTTTGCTTATTCAAACCAGGCTGCTTCTAGATGAAAGGCTGCCAACTGTGAAATCCCCAAAGTAAACTAGGCTAAGATAGGACTGGTAGCCATAATTGGAGCCAGTGCTGGGGTGTTATCTGTTGCCTTTGAAATAAGCCCCTAGCAGAAAGGCTCTTTCTGCCAGGTCTTTTATTTAACGTTCAGTCACAGGGAAGGAGTTACTCCTGTTCGAATTCAGGCCATTCACAGTTCTCCAGTCTCAAGGTGTCTGGCCATTTCCCCTCTACCCCGCTCCTCGAATGCTCCCAGACTTCAGATTGCGTTTAGGGATCCTGAGGGATCACCTTGAAATGAGCCCCACTTTGCTTTCTGTTAGTGCTATTTGAATATCCAGGCAGTACCTTTCAGTCCATGAAACTACATTTGGCTTCCAAAATCAAAAAAAAGTCCACGTATAGTTTCAACTGGATGAAGTGGTATTGCTTCTTGGCCTAAATGACTGCTGTGTTTCTGTGAACTGCAAATAGCTGCTGTGCTTGCTCCACCTGAGGCTGGCGGCATTTCAGTAATGGGTGGAATATTTTCTCTCTACGCCAAGTTTCTGAGCGATTTGAGGGGTTAAAGTCCAAATATTAATGCTTACTGTAACTGTAATTTCTAAGGGAGCTATTAACCAGTATTGACATATTTTTCTTCAAAAGGGCCCATGCTTCTTCCCTCTTTGTGAGAAATAGTCATTTATATCAAGCTGGTTTTTTTATTCTTTCTTTTTTTTGAAAGGGCACTTCCTTTCCTCATGTTTTGCTTTTCAAAGCAGAACCATATATGGCTTTTTTTGACAATGTATTAGGAGGAGGGAAGTACAACTTAGCTTATATATATTTATTATAGTAAAGGGAGAGCTGGAAATCACACTTTTGTGATTATTTTTTTTAAATGGAGATGCATTTTGTAGATCAGCTCAAAATTGTCGATAAAATCGTGTAAGGATTGGAAGAAACTTTACATGCTGAGCTAACCAAAGCCATTTCTTGTGGGAGACTGAGAGAAATTTATTTTTATCTGGAATTTTGTTTTACTAAAAGGTAAATCCATCATTTCGGAGGCCTGGATGTCACTATGCTGCAGAGCTCGTGCAGGCAACCAGTGATTTGGGGAGACGTTTTTTTCTTTTTTGGTTACTCATCAATCAAGTAGACTGCTGTATGCTGTTCATGCCATTAGAGATTAACCACAGACCTCAAGAGTCCTACTCCTTCCCTCCTTTGGAGAGTAACCATTCTTAAATTGTGAAAGCAGGAGTATGTTGGGAAGGAAGGGTGATTTTCAGAGTCATGAATGAGAATTTTCAGTCGTCTTAGAGACACTTCTAATTCGATTATTATTGTGTCAGGATTATTTTTCGGTTGATTTGGTTATTTAGGAGAGCTGTTGCCCTCTACAGAAGTACTAATTATTTTGAAACAAAATTGCAGTGTAGGACTCTGTGTAGTTCATTAACATTCTGCCTCAGAGTCAGATGTTACATAGAAATTCTGTACTTCAAAAGGTGATCTTTAGGGCATTAAGAATGCAGTACTTCATTAATTGTTATTGTAGAAAAGTAAAGAATAAGGGAGGACTTTAGATTGAGTACTCTTTCTTGGGTGGCAATAAATGTTTCAAATGAGGAAACTGGATTTTCACACTGTTTGTCTTCTTGCCTATTAGCCAGAAGATCTACTAGTTTAAATCACAGCACTAGTCAGGGAAAGGAAAAAAAAAAAAAAAAAAGAAAGGGAAAAAAAAAAACCAGGAGAATAACCATCTGTTTAATGGGACTCATGAAGAAAGCTAATTCCGTGACTGCTCTGTGTGATTTGGCACATACATTGTGCAAGTACAAGACTGTGATTGAACAGCCTAAGATTTTTGTGACGGAAAGGGAGAGACATAAAAAATGGTAGGAGGGTTTCAGGTTTTAGAGCAGTTTTAAGGTTTTAGGTTGTTTTACAATGGTGATAGTTGAGAGAAAATTAAACATTTTTTATTTTTTTTTTTTAGCAATGCTACCTGGGGAAATATGAGTGGGAGGAGCCCTTTACTTTGTTGGTGGAGTTCAGATGGGAGCATTGGTTCTAACTGGACATATAAGTAACCTTGTAAGAATCATATTAAATGGTAACATAACAGCAATGAGATTTTTTTAATGATGGCCAGCAGATTCACTAACACAGTAAATATCTGTCATAGTTGTCACAGTAGGTTTCAGGCATCTTCTGAGCCAAAGATGAAGAAAAGAGCCAGCTGAAACCATGCTGACATATGCACCACATTGCTCTTGTGAAACGGTCTGGAGTGCAAAAGTGCCGAGACTGATGGTAATAGTGGTAGTAATAATACTGATAAACATGTAACAGCTCCAGGCTATTGGGCAAAGATAGGTAAGTGAAAATGTGTCTGTTGGGAAATCCCTTTGGAGAACTTCGTCGCCGTGCTGCTGCACATGCACAGTTGTGTTCAGTGTGCTGTCAGCCAGATGACATTTTACTATGAAAAGATACACCGAAGAGCTGGCATGAAACAATCAGGATTTTATTAGGTTTTCAGTTGGTTGCCAGCACAATGATCTCCGTGGAGCTGCAGTGGTGCTGAAAAACAGTGTGAGGATGTGACTGAACATTGTAAGAACGTGGTGAGAGGCGGCAGGAGGTCCACATCCTGAGGTGGAAGAGGAGGGAGCTCAGGGGCTGAGCCTCTCCCGAGGCAGTGCCGCACCAGAGGAAACTGAATCAGTGAAACATGCAGTGTATCCTTAGCTTCCTGTAGATTTTTAGCACCACGCTTTGGTGACCTCCTGGCTGTTCAAGTGCTGGGAACAGACTCTTACGTACTTTCAAGTAATCATTCTGGGAGAGAGTTCATAGGGCCTTCCGACTTTTTAATACAGCTATTTATAAACACGCACAAAAATAGAAGGTGCATAGTGAGATAGTCATATGAGTCATTCCCATTTGGATATCGAGTCACACCGGGCTAAATCACCCTTCTTGGCATTCTGGTTCAGCTTGACTGCATCATGCCATACAGGGCAAATTTCTTTTTTCGCTATAAACCCAGTTCATGCGTGCTCCTGCTTGCTGGACAGATCACAGCAGCCTTCTTTCACCCATCACACACTCCACTTGGGCTAAGAAATGTATCTCCTTTTAGTACTCAGATATTATGTCTGATGGGGACAGTGTGCAAGCAGCTGCCTTTAGAACTGCTGTTTAAATCCACGTTGTCAGGAAGGTAGGCAGGGGTCATGAAGAGCGGAGCTTCGATGGGATTACAAGCCATTTGACTTGGCCTGCTTTTCAGTAGTCCCATGTCTTCTGTCGCACAGCATGATACTGTATTTATCCAGTACAGGTTGCACTGAGTACAAAAGGCTTAGTTTGTTCTTATACAAATAAATTCAAATGTGGAGGTCTTGCTGCACTTGTAAGAATGCTGTGCAATAAAGACATTTCAGGGCATCCTTATGGATTTGAAGACTAGTGACCAAATACTGCGGTGACCATGAAATTCAGTCAAAAAAACTTTAATTAACACAAAAAGAGCTCTATAAGAACAAAATTAAATAGCTACAACCTTAAAAAAAACCCAACCAAAAAAACCCTACAGTATCTCACTAAATATCTTTCATGGTTGTCAGTCACACACCCTTATATCATTGGGATCAAATGAAGTCAAGGATTTATTTTTCTGCAGGCTCGTGCTATGTTTTCCTCACTGTATTCAACTACTTAATTATTCTTCTGGCCATATTTTAGACCATTATTAATCTTGGCTCTCTTCCTCAGTTTTTGTTATCTGTAAAATGGGATAGAGAGATTTATTCTGATCTCAGCATGCATTCAGGAGTACAAATGTTGTGTAGTTGTGTTGTTACTGGCATCAATATTAATGAATTACACGTGCCTCTTATGTTGCTCTTCCAGTGTTTGATGTGGTGTGACTATCGAGTCCTGCGCTTTATTGGGCTTTAAATGACTACCAAGTAGGTAGCCCCTTGGGCAGATGTTTTCACTGGAAAAATGGTTAATGCAATGACAGTAGCATGTAAACAAACAGTAAGTTCTGGTGGCTGCTTTTCTGAGGGGCTGAGCATTGAATCAGCCTGGTAGGAGCAACTAATTTTTAAGTTTCTTCTCCCTCCTTGATTGTTTCTTAGTGAAATCTAAGTAATGGTAATGATGCTAAAGGCACAAGTATTTGTGTAATCAGAAGAAAAAGAATATATTTAGAAAGGCTATTTCTGTTATTCTTCCAAAAAGTGTCTTACACAATAACCTTTAGATCAGCCAGACGAAGAAAACAGGCAGTGTGCTCGGTCAGACTGCAGTGGATTACAAGGTGATGTGCACTATCACATAATTACGATGCTAGAAGATTATTCCCCGTTTTAGCATTGCCATTTAGGCCTGGTCGTTGGGAAGAATAGTTTGGTGTTGGTTCTGTGTGCCCGATGTCAGCAGACACACACACACGCATGCACCCTGGTACAAATCTGGATGCTTTTTCATTTATGTTTCCTAATGTTTTGTCAGTGTCAGTGTATTTCAGAGCTTTCGCCTCACCTTTTCACACATGCACACATACACAAGCATAAAATTTTCTTTTTCCTTCTAACTTGAAAAATGGAAAAAATCATGTGGCAGACCTGCAACATCACCAGCTTTCATGGTTGAGTTTTAAAACTTTGTTATTGTGAGTGGTGAGCTTCCCTACTAAACAAAGGAGGAAATGTAAATCCAGGTTAGTACACTTATAGTAGCAGCTAATGGGAGGGGAATACTTAGCTTTCAGATACAGTGATGTTAAATTTGTTTATTTACATGGGAACTGCCTTTAATGCTGTTTTATAACTGCTCAAGCCAATATTCAGATTTCATGTGTCTTGGCCTTTGCTAATAGCGCTGATGCACCAATGAACTTCCAGTCAGACCAAAGTAAGCAGTGTTGGGGTTTATTTTCCCTTGCTGTCTTCTCCCTCCTCCAGTTCTCCCATATCCCCTGACGACAGAAACAGTTTCACTTCTCCAAGGAAGCCCATAATGTAGCAAGAAGGAAAATCCATAATAAAAGAGCATACATATCTGCATGCACGTGTTTATGTGTAAAATCTCTAGGGAGAAAGCATTCATGGGTCTCACTCCTGAATTACTCTCATTATAATAACCCATTTGGTGTCAAAGTATGACAGATTATAAGCGCTTAAGGCTAGTCCCAGCTCAAGACAGATTTAAATAAAGTACTTGTGGTTATTGTGCAGGTCAGTGTGTTTAAATAACAACCCCCCAAATCATACTTTGACATTTAAAAGAGAGAGGAAATATTGTCATGCTGCAGACCTGGCACAGATAAGCACAGGGCAATTTGGTCAGTACACTGTGATTTGTGAGTGCAGCCTAACGCAGTCATTTTCACAGTTTGTAATCAAGTAGCCACCTTAGCAGTGTGTCAGCATTAAAAAAAAAAATGTTCCTTTTAAAATGTTTACACAAATTACTCCCCTGAGGTGCTGCAGTGCATTCGCTGCAAAACTGATGTAGGTTAAAGATCTGGAGCAGAAATGGCAAACTTCCATGAGCTTGTGGGCCATTTTTTTTTTCACCAGCCAATTGCTCAGGTGGCCAGGTCACAGTAACAGCATAATTTTTCAGATCCAGTGCCTAGGGCAGGATAATAGGGAGAAATCCCTACATTACCTGAGTGCTGTGGGAAGTGTCAGGAAGCACAGTGCAGAGGTGCCTAAATAATAATTGGTGCAAGCTTGTGGCCACCAGGATTTGTGAGGTGTGACTCGGTGGCAGCTCTTCCCCACCTGGGCTGTGCACCCCATCCCAGTTCCCATCCTTGCAGCACTGCTCCTTCGGCATCACCCCACTGTGCCACGCTGCTGGACTGGGGCTCGCCCAGCTCCTGGCCAGGGTGGCTGCCTCGGAGCCTGGCCCTGCCAGGCACCCTCACAGCAGCGTGCACAAGCAGAGGAGCTGCAGGAAGGCAAATCTCTGGTAGTACCCTGCTTTCGAGGCTCCTCTGTGAATCCCTCCCTTCCTTCAGGCAGACCTGGCTGAGAGGCTCCACGTTCACGCTGGAGGGACCTTCCCTGTGTTTACCCTGGGAGGAGCAGCTCTCTGAATGTTCCTCCCTGCTCCTCCTCCTGCATCTCTGTTTCATCTCCCTTCTCTGGAGCACCCGTCATCCTCCTGGCCCTAAAAACCTTTGGCACCTAGTGAGGGTGCTCCCAACCCTTGTTGTTCATTCTTCATTTCCGTCTACTCTCCCTTCCATTTCCATCTTTTCTGCCTCAAACTCTCCTCACCTCCAGCCCTTCTAGACTCTCCACCTCTGAACCCTTCTTCTGCTCCCTACACGTTTCTGTGCTTGACTCGCTCCTGTGCTCAGGCTGCCACAGGGCTCATTATAGAAGCTGGATCATTTTTTCTGACTGCATGAAGGACTTTGCTCCAATGTTACAGGTTTAGATCAAGAGGAGAGCACAAAGTGTCAGATGCATGCCAGAAAATCCACAGAAGGTTGTAGAACTTGATCCCTCTGCACACAGCAAAAACCTGAGCTTTGAAATGTTTCCGTATGAAAAGTTGTGTCTTCATTTCTTGTCCTGCTGAAAAGCATAATCCATTTTTGTCATTGTCCATAGCTAAACCACACCTACCTCTGAGCTCAGTTTGTAATTAGTTCAAATTTGTTCAGATCTGAGGAAGACGACAGTAAAAGTTGCCTTCATCAGATGGCAACACTGAGGAGGTACTAAATCACATACCAGCAAGTATTAAACGCAAGGGCTGCAGAGTGACTTCTGTGTAGCAGCCGGAGACAACACACTAGCCTACTAGTGATTTCAGGTCCAATTAAAGGAAGACATCTGAGTATAAGAGACACTGCTCAGCAGCTGTAATCACTCGTGTTGTGTTCATTTGAATTGTCAGTGCTCTTCTTTCTTAAAATTTCTTTGTTCTGCTTTTTAACGATGACCAGATCTCGCATCTTGAAATACATGGACTTCTGCATTACCTCAGAAGACACAATTAGATCTGATGCTACTTGTTTTGCAGAGAAAAGAGATTAAGTGCAGATTAAGCTTCAGGTAGATTGCAAATGAAGGAAACAAAAGAGCAGAACAGGACCTTCTTAAAAGAGAATGTTTTGAATTTGACCAGTTATATTTTGGACCCGATAGTACACCAGACTGTCAACAGCACGGTGAAGCTGACAATCTAGGATCATAGGGTCATTCAGGCTGGAAGGAACCTCAAGAGGTCTCTGGTCCAATCTCCTCCTCAGCAGGCTCAGCTGAGAGCTCAGAGCTTTATCCAGTTAGGTCTTGAAAACCTCCAAGGACAGAGATAGCACAACCCCTCTGGGCCACCAGATCTAGTGCCTGACTGTTTTCACTGGGAAAAGGGTTTCCTTACATCTAGTCTGAACTTCTCATGTTTTCACTCTTGCCCGTTGTGTCTCATCCTCTTACCATGCCCACTGTGAAGAGCCTGGCTTCGTCTTCTTGCTGACCTCCTTTTAGGTGC
The DNA here is from genome assembly GCF_034638445.1 of Ciconia boyciana. Lineage (NCBI taxonomy): Eukaryota > Metazoa > Chordata > Aves > Ciconiiformes > Ciconiidae > Ciconia > Ciconia boyciana. The sequence goes on along the minus strand of NC_132936.1, from coordinate 69,570,482 downwards.
TGGTGGGCTGCTGTTAGGTTCCTCTCGAAAGCTCTCTCTGCCCCAGGCTGAACTAGCCTGAATCCGTCAGCCCCTCCAGGGTGAGTACTCAAGCCCTGACCATCTAAGGGGCCCTCTGCTAAACTCCAGTTTATCATCATGTCTCCTTTACTGGGGGATCCAAAACTGGACCTGGTACTCTAGATGGAGTCTAATGAGCGCCGAGTAAGGAGGGGACGATCAATTCCCTCCATCTCCTGGCTCTGCTCCTGGTCACACAGCCCGGGATGTTGGCCCTCTTTGCTGCCAGGGCGCACTGCTGGCTCACGCTCAGCGAGCTCCCTGTCTGCCAAGATGCCCAGGGGCTTTTCAGCAAAGCTGCTCCCCCCCAGTCAAGCCCCAGCCGGCACCACTTCAGGGAGCTCATCCTTCCCATGTGCAGGACCTTGCACTTGTCCCTGTTGACTTTCATAAGGTTCCTGTCAGCACATTCCTCCTGTCTAGGTCCCCCTGGGTGGCAGCCCTTTCCTCGAGCGTAACAACTGGCTCTGGCATTGTGCAAGTGCTGTGAATTACTAAATTGTCAACAGAGTAAATAAACCACAGAAAGCAAGCAGATTCCCCCCCTTCCTGTTTTTAATCTCTTTCATTTGCTGAATACTTGGAGATCTACTTGTAGCAGTAGAGCAGAAAAAAGAAATGTGTAGGCTTAAGTGTAGTGTTTAAATTGACAGCATAATCCTAAATTTGTATTGGCCCAGCTGCTTTTTCTTCTAAACGGGGAAAAATATGTGATCTGGGATCACAGTATTGGAGGAGTTAGAGCTGGAAAATACCTGACATGTCATCTAGTTCATACATAATGCAGGATTTCTCTGACCAGTACATTTTCTAATGTGTTGTCTGTGTGCAGAAGTGTCAAGTACTGGGGTTTCCTTCATTCCCTTGGAGGGTAACTGCATCTCACCATGAAGACATTTTTTCTTTATACTCAACATAAGTGTTTCTTTTCCTAATTTCTTCCTATTATTCCTAATTATCACTTGCATCATCCCTAAGCAACCCAGCCATTGGTGTTTATGAGGTAAATGTTGTAAAATTGTATACTTAACTGGGTTTGTTCTGCTGTAGAATTCACAGCTGGTCAGTTGAATTTTTGCCATTAGATGTCACTACGTGTACAGCAAACTGTTTTTAAAAGACTTGATTTTTATTTAGCCTCCCAGAAAAATGGAGGAGGGAATTGGGAGGTGTAGGAGAGAGTCTGGTAGTATGCTTTGAGTTAACTACTTCTTAAATAGTATGTTGGATATGCCTTTACTAAAAGCAGCACAGAAGGAAACATAAGATTTTTGACTTAACTCCAACAACCAACAGATGATTCTGTGACCTTAAGCATATACAAATATGTTTAGCAGCTGCTGTGTAACATATTTATAAGTGTTTAGTGACCTGGAGGTTAATCAAAATGAGTTTGGTGATCTCAGCTCAGTTCTTAATGGACTCCACTTCATATTATAGCACTGATGCAGCACAATTTGTCACAGTCGGCAGTCTTTACTCAAAGGAGGCCCACTGTGGAGTGAGAATTAAAGGCTGAAGTAATACCTGATTATTTCTCCCTAAAGAAACTTTCCATTCCAAGCCATCATAGAGCAGAATAATATGTGGAAGAGCTCTGTACTGCGCACTACACCCAATCTCAGGGTAAAATAACGTTTATTCTTACAGGATGTCGCCTTTCAGTGTTACTGAATTAGCTCATGCGTACTGCGGTCAGTGCTTTGATAGGGAACCAGGGAAGGACAAAGTTCTGCCAGGGATGGTGCTGAGTCTTTTCACTTGCTGGGCTCTTTCCAGAGATGGAGAGTTGTGTCCGTTCCAAGTGCAGCATTACATGGGAGGATGAAAGGGAAAGGTATTGCCTTGCCAGATGAAATTTCAGAATTAGGTTCTGCCATTCAGGTCTTTCTGGGTACAGAAGCGATTTTTTTAGACTTCAGTTGTTTTCTTGCTGTCCTGGCCAAAGCTAGTATATTCCTTTTATTTAATTTGCGCTCTCTGTCTAAACTAGAAATAGTTTCCTGGTTTTTGATTTAAAGCTGTTGTACAGCAGTATGCTTTCATGAGCTACAGTTGAGATTGATGTCCGTAGTGGGTAACATGAAACAGGTTGTACCTCAATTTGAGACAATGAACAGCCCCACAGCTTAGAACATGTATATGCTATAGGAAGTAATAGTATTGAAATATTAGTAGGTAAGGACCAATTTCAGCTTACCTGCAAGGTGTGTATCTCCTGTGTATTTTTAAAGCAAAAGAAGGACATTGGAGAGAGAGATACCTGTAGAGACTTCTGTCTTTTCCAGAATCCCAGCCTTACTCCATAAAAGAACCTTTCAAAATCTATTACTTCTTTTTTAAAGTGTAAAAATGCACTTGCACACTTTCTTCATCTTCACTAGTAACTTCACCCAGTAATGGAAAGGGTCTCGCTTATCCAGCATAGAAAGAACTTTTCAGTTAACTGCATTCGTTGAAATAGAGCAATTTTCAGGTAAAAAAGGGGGGTGAGGGTGTTTAAGATACAGTATTTACATAAGAAAAGCTTGGTTGTGTGACTGAAATCTTTTAAAGTTGTTGCCAAATGGTCCTGCTCTTCTCTTTTCCCTTTGTAATTTTCCCTTGGAGCATTTTAAATCTTTTCCCTCCACTACTCATTGCAAGCTTCATCAGGGAAATGACATTGTACGGCAGTTGTCTCCTTCATATCAAAAGAAAGCCTGTGCCTCTTTGCAAGAGTGAAGAAAAGTTTGTCTTCAGAGAGCAAAGGACAAAACTGACTTGGAAAAAGATGCTTTATTTAGATAACACGTTCTCGTTTCCTTTGAAGAAATTCACAATATGTCAAGAAAAATTAGGCCAAATAGTGCTTTAATGGTCTTCCTCCTGTACCTCCTAAAAAAGAAATCCATTTCTACCAATTGCGTTAAGAATCTGCCATGAGTTTGGAGAAGACAAGAAGCCATTTAAGTTATTCAGGGTTGTTGGTTTGGGGGTTGTCTGTTTTGTTGGAATAGTGTATATTAATGAAAAGTAGAATTTATACCAAAACTCCATCTTGCTACCAGGACATGCAGCTTTCCCTGCCTGTAGGATAAAATTAAATGCTTCGTTTTTCATGAGAAAAAAAGCTGACAGGTACCAAAGCTATGTAAAGGGGTGGTTGCTTCCTTTCTTGTCTCCTTTGTTTGGAAAACCAGCATAAATTTACAGGGGGTAAATTGAAGAAACAGGTCTGAGTTTTGTATTTTCCTATGTAGGCGGTGAATATACAAGTAAGTATACTTTTGCATGTGTTTTTATTTATATATATGATTTTATATGTATAAGTCTGTATCCATATACATATCGTAATATGTGCAGTCTTCAACTATACCAAGACAAGGTAGATAATTGTATTGTGGATTAAAAGAATAAAAGGTTATTTTTGAGGCTGGATCATGCATTACATCGGGTTATTCTGCTTGTGTGGATGGGATTATTTTCTTCCTTGTGCCTCAGTTTATCTATAGAATTTGATAGATCAAATACGAAGCGTAATTAGGTACTTTTTAGAACTTAAGAGTAGGTAAGGTTTAGCCTTCAAAAATATTTGCTCTGAAGATCTTCACATCTGAAGATGTGGAGAATTAGGTAAGGGCTTAATTCAGGGCAGTTTTTCAGACAAACTTAAGTCTCAGTTATGCAAGCTTTATACAGATATGTGATTAATTTTCAAAACCAAAATAGTTCTGCTGAGGTTTCTTGTTTCAACGAAGTGTAGTATGTGTGGGGGTTTTTTTAAAGATTGGACATAGACAGCACGTAGAAAAGATGAACATTGTATTCAATGTGATAACATCAGATACAGAAATCTGAAACAGATTCTATGGTACCCATTTTTCCTCTGGTCATTTCACTGTTTTTTAACAGGTAAGGATTTCTATTACATGGTCAAAGTTGCAATTCAGTGGAATTCTTTTATGCCAACACGAGGTTCTAATTTTGACTCCTGATCACATTGCTGTCTACTCATAGGATAAATGAGTTGTATTTTTCTGCTGATTGGTTGTGCCGTATAAAGACACTGTATACATCTCTTGAAATTTGTGTTCAGTCCAATTCTGTCTCAGATATACAGTAACTAATTCAAGACTAATTCAAAGCTCCCCATGTCAGTACAATGAACTAATTGCGTGCCTTCTCCTTAGCTATTTGCAAACAATAGGAGATGTACTCTGTGACAAACCACAGCATCTTCAGCAATGAGGTACGTAATGAGACATCGTGTGTGTGCTCTTTCTTCTCGTAGGCAAGGCAATTTTCCTGCCATGAATCAGAGCGGTATTATGGGATCCAGCTCCCCCTACACTCAGCCGATGAACAACAGCTCTGGCTTGATGAACCCGCAGGCTCCTCCTTACAGCATGGCACCTAACATGGTGAACAGTTCTACAGGTAATGGTGGGTAACCTTTCAGCAGTGGCCTTCCTCCGTAAATCTGCTTAACCGTACCAGTGCTGGGCTGGTGGCAGAAGGATAGCCTTCTTGATTTAGTTCACCCCTGTTGGGTAGTTTGGAGTGATTCAAAACTAGGCTAAGGTATTCGCATTTTTTTGCACAGTAACTCATACATTTTTCATTAAGTCCTTTTGCACAGCATGTAGATGAGTACAATGTTTTGAGCAGTTCCAGCAACACTCGGACGAAATTTGACGTAGGTGTTGACTAGCAAGTATACGTATATTTGTGTGTGTATGTGTCTGCAAGAGAGGGAAGAAGAAAAACCTCATCTTTTAAGAGGCTGCTGTTGCTTTTCAGTGTCTTACTTCCTAAGATTGCAATTTCAGATATTTAATGTCGTACTCGTTTAAAAAAAGTTGTGCACCTGCTCTGACTTGAAGATGCTGTAAGTTGAGCACTTAAAATAATTACTCTGTTCTGAAAACATAGGCCATATTTACTGTTTCCAAAATTCATATAACCATATATAGGGTTTCTTCATTTACTTATTTAAATATCAGTATATGGAATTTAATCATAGGTTCCTTTTGCAAAAAAAGCATATTCAGTGTAGCTGCTGGATTTATCCTTCATATTATGACTTGTGAATTCAGAATTATTTGCAGCTTTGTGTGTGACTGTGAAGACAGGTGAAAGTAATTCCGTGCAAATGTGCTTTATAGTCCGTATTCAGCTTGAACTCCTAACAATTATCCTCCATCAAGATAATACTTCAGTAAAGATCAATTCTTTGATTGGGGTGGGTTTGGATGGAGTTTCAGTGACCCTGAAGTGGATCCTCCCAAATACTTATTCCAGTCATGGAGTTTCTGTGCATGCTTTACTGATTGCATTAGCCATTTTTGAAATGTTGGGGGGTTTGAAGTTTTTCTGAAAGCTGGATAGGTTGTGCTAAGGTGATTTGATTTTGTTTCTTAGTTGGTTTTGTTTCTACTTTTTATTTCTTTAGAGATGCCTTACTACTTAAATTGTATCTTACCAAGAGCCTGTGTTTCCCTATCTTCCTCTCTGCCCTGCTTAGCTTGTTTCGTTCCTTCATCCTTTGCCTCCTTCCCTGTCTCTCCTCCCTGTCAATTTTATATGTCCCTGCTTCCTGGCAGAAAATGGCCACTGTGAGATTCTAGTGTCTAGTATGTCCAGAGGGTTTCTTTCCTCTACATAGAGGCTCCTGAGACACTTAACAGTGTCTTATTTTTCAAGAATATTACATTACATTTTTGGTTAGGAGAAGAAACAGAAAGGAAGCTGATAATCAGTAAGGTTTTTTAAAAAGAAAATAAAAGGAAAGAAAAGAAAAACCAAAAAAAGTTTTTTTCCAGTGCTGGCTTGGAAGCCATTGGTTAGTCCAGACAGCACACTTCACCGTCTGGATGAAGAGGGAAAAGCTATTGAAAAGACCATTAGATAATAGCTTGCTTTCCCCCACCAGAGCTGTCCCAGGTAATATTATGTTTTGTTTGTGTAGTTATGTGTTTTGTCTGGCTTGCTGAAATAAAATTACTTCTGAGCATTGAAACTGTGCTATAAATTCTGTTTTGCTATTAGCAGAAGTAATTTTTCCCCCTTTTCCTTTGGCCCCCAGAGCTGCAAAAATAACCAACAGCAAACAGATGGCAGAGTGCCCTGCCTAAGAAGATTTATGTATTCCTAAGGAATAACCAGTTTAAAGGAAGATTCACAGAGGTTTTTTTGTTCAGATAATTCAGCCATTCGTTATTTCATACAGTGGAAATCTGTTCAATGCAAGGCCATTTATCCTAGCAGTCTTTTGTATGGGGTAGTCATACTCTTTTTATTGTGTTATGCATTCTGAAATATTGGATTTTTAATAATTTAAACATTTATCAGGGTTTTTTCTGCCAGTGCATTTGTGAGGTTTTCTTTTGTTCCAGTTTTATTAATTCAAAGATTACTCAATGGAAAGTAAGTATGAGATGAACTAGAGGAGTTCAGTGCACCTCTTTTCCTCTGTGTGTGAGCAGACATGCATCTAGATTGCACTATATTGCTTTATGCAGCCTCCAAGAGCACACAGATGGTGTTGGTACAGGGGGAACAAAAAGAGAGAATTAGGTGTGAATATACTGCTGGAGGCACATGCAGTGGGCGTGCTGCCTTTCCCTCTGTCCTGACTCATCCTTCTGCTTGGGTCAAAGAAATTAAGGGCTGAGCTTAAGACAAGTGGAAATACAGTACTTAAAATGACAATGTCTTGAGCTGGGGCAGCACTTCGGGTCAGCTCTGGCCCTGCATTCGATGAGGTGCATTTGATGGGGTGGAGAACTTGCAGGCGATACCTACTTACAGGCTTGAAAATGGCATTTTCTGTGACACAAAGACCAGTCCAGCTATCTGGCTCTTGAGCCTTTTTGCCGCTAGTGTAAAGTCACACGTCTGTCGGATAAAACAGGGTTCAGTCCATGTGTAGGGCCAAAAACAAATGCAACTGAGTGGCTGCTGATGGAGTCAAGTGTGGGCATTAGTTAACTTGCTCACATGCACTGAGCACGAACAGCTGTAGTTTCAATTAGAGGCCAATGAAAAACTAAGGTAAGCGATAGGGAGAAGTTGGTTTCTTGGTTGTCTGGGGTTTGGGGAGTGCAGTTGTGTTGCCTGTTTTGAGGGAGGAAGGTAGGTTTTGGTTATATCATTTTAATCAAATGCACTTTTAGGTTTTACTCTCTAAAATAGAGGAAGATTGCTGATGCTGTTTTGGAATTGGTTTCATGTGGTTTTGCAGCTTCAGCACAGCTAAGTATAACACTGGTTTTGCCACACATTTTTATTAGTATTTATAACTCCCTATTACCAGTTGATCCTTTTTATTCTTTAGTTTTTTTAATTAATGTCACAATTGAAAGGAAAATGGTGTTGCAGTTCTGCGTCCTGGTACTTCAGCAGTGACTGTGGATCAAACAACAGATCACCAGCTTCTGCTGATGTAGACCAGTTTAGGAACAGAGAAATTATGAGATCAAAGCAGATAGATCCTTCTGATAGAGTATCCCTTCTGATAGAGTATCCCATCCATAACAATACCGAAAGCTTCAAGAAAAAGTGCCTGAATCCCTTCACAATTACGGAACCAACTGCCGTTCAGAAAAACTGTCTAACTTCCACTGTCCTTTTTCTTTATATGAGTTCACATTTCCCATATATGTTTTAGATTTCCCCCCCTATTTTTTAAATTCAAGCTTTAAAAATATATGTAATAAAAGGAAACTTGCAAAACTCAACATAAATAAAATAGTAATTTCATGCTGTGAGCCTTGTTAATTCTAGCGAAAATTATCTTTAAAAATATGTAATATGGAGTTTGGATCTTGGAGATTTCCATATTGTGCTTGCACAGACACTGGCACTCATAATCGCTGCTACCTTTGGAGGTGAACAAAACAATAAAAAGGCATTAATCTCCTTACTGCCACAAGGATCCTTTCCTAGTTTCACTACCTCTGTCCTACTGAAACCTTCCATTTTCTGGGTATTATTATTCCCAATGAATTTTTAACATCGTAATACTTTACACAAAACATGAAGTTCTAGGAAAAGTTACTTGCACTAAAGGAATTAAAAGGATGCTCTTAAAACTAATGTTAAAAATAGATTCAACACTTACCTTTTCATATATGTTATATATATTTGACTTTGTATTTATTTGGATGAACCTCTGATAGAGAAAGCAAACGTATTTATGAGTGTGAACATTTTTTAGAAATCTTAATTAGTTTTCTCTGTTTTGCAGTTTGGTCGCATTTTCATTTTTCTGAAAGAAGGAAACCTCCATTTATTTCACTATTTTTTTCTCTAACACATATCTTCGTATGAGCTATTATATAATGCACATTTAAATAAACTTTCTGGAGGATGTCAGCAGGTGGTAACAGCTGAAGTATCCCATCACCTGTACTCCAAAGAAGCGATGACCATAATTCAATGGTCATTATGTGATTGTAAATCAAGCTGGCTCCTGGCATAGAGATGCCCGTGTCCCAAACCACATGCACTTGTCATCCCTCCAATGAGACTTGGTAGGCAGAAAGGAGGTGCGGCACTGAGGTCCTTGGTGGCCCACTCGTCCCTTTCAGATAAGGTGCCCAAGCGCCATGGGCTGTGCTTTTCCCCAGAGGGGGACGGTGATTCGTGGCAGGACATTAGGCAATGCTGTTGTCCCTCTTCCGTCTTTCCTGTGGGCATAAAAGCAGTGGGGATCCTCTTGCCAACTCCACGAGTCACAAATTCACTGCTTTTTCTTTTTCTTTGTCTTTTTTTAGGAGGGAGAGTGCTAGGGGTGGAAGTGAGGAACGAATGTCTTACAAAGGATGCAATATTCTGTTTTGTAGAGTGTGATTTGTTATTGCCCTAGCAATAAAGAGAAAAACAATGTTTGTGTATTGCTGCTCCTACAGTATTTCATCATCTTCTGGGACTGGTAGAGTAGCCTTTAGCAAAAAAGAATACTTTGCTGCAGTTTTACTCGTGTCAATATCTGCCTTTGAGTACATTAAATTCAGTGTGGAATAGTTAATTCAGGACCTTGACCCATACTTGCTTTTTGAAATCATTCTAGCTCTTAAATTCTTATAATAAGCCAGAGGCTAGTACTTGAAACCTATTCACAGTGCGCTACAACACTTTTTGAGTCAAGATTTCCCTGTTATCCTCCTCTCTCAAATGTTTTATCCTTTGGTCTGCACTTCACACGCAGAATTATTAGTACCTGTGTAGAAAGAGACCCTGTCTTATTTTAGTGGTTTTGTGGCAATAACAGTATTTCACTGCTCAGAAAGGGTCAAAAAAATGTTCTTGCTGTAAAAATGTTCTTCGCTTTGCTAAAAAAAGTGAAGGAATGTCTGTTTGCAAATCACTGGAGAGTACGTTTGCAAGAAGTTATGAAACAGCATTTCAACAGTGGATAGAAAAGTAGCTGTGGAAACACCTTAGGTAAAAGCTACAGGGAAACTAGACAACCTTGCAATTTGCTGGTAAATTCCTTGCAGTTCTCCTCTTACAGGTAGAAAAAAAGGATGTAGGTAAAGTAAGTAATTTAGAACAAAAAGTGAAACAGAATTTGGGAAACTTTATTATTTTTTTCATAATTGTCTCCAACTCCTGATAGTTATATTTGCATATGCCAACAAGAAATATTCAAAAGCCAAAATGAATCGGCATTTTTACATTTCTAAACATGATTAATAAAGTCAGAATACATGTGGTAATTTGCAGACTAGAGTTACTTGCCCTTTACATGTGGTGTTAACTTAAACCTGTCTGGAAAAGAGGTTCTATAAAGGAGTTCCGATGGAAACAGGACTACCAGGAGTGGGCACAATTATTATATTCTTTGTAATAGAAATGCAGTGTGCCAACCTAGATAACAGTGAGATGTCAGCAGAGGATTTAGCCATGCAGAATTCTGGTGAAGAAGCGTGATTGTTAACTTTGCTTTGTTTGACCTCTCTAAAATTGTTTTAGAGGGGAAGGGTCATCTTTGGTTGCTTTGAAACTAAAACGAAGACTTCTTTTTTAGCACTTTCGCAGCATGAAATGTGTTAACTATTAAAATGGATTTTGTATAACAGTTCTGCATCCCAGTTTGAATCCAGACTATGGCATACATTTGACCATTTTGTACATATATTTTTAAAAAGTCTCTAAAAGAAAACTGTCTTTTTTTTTTTAACTGTGGAATTCAAAACTAAAATGTGTTAGGCTGCCATCCTTCACTTCATAATGGTCACAAGCTGCCCCAACTCCTCAAACAGAGTATAAGGGCAAAATGCATACAAATCAAATGCTTAGTGGATGCTGGCTTCCCAGTATCATATTGCTTGGCTGTTTTGTTGAGGTTTCACACACATACATAAAAATAACAGCATTTTTAGCTGATCCCAATAGATTTTTCTCTGCAGCTGCATCACTTGAAAAAGGCTTTTTGTTCCAATTCTTGAAGTCTTAAGTACTGCAAGTAATTTTTTTTTTTTTTTTTTAAATCTCAATTATGATTTATGTGTTGTGATGACTTTAAGGGCTTGATTGGGCTACAAATGTGCTTTGAAAAAACAAGAAAATGTGCCCATGAAAAACACCGGCAGTTCAAAGCTGAATATTGAGCATACAGTTGTAAACTCACATGGCACATGGCTGGGTAGGTTTTTTTGGCAGACCCATAGTCTCAACCTGCAGTGATGCTAAAGATATTAGCAAATTAGCACTGCAAAGCTTGCCAGCATATTCGCCAGAGTCCTGCTCATGCTCTCACTGCTGTAATTAAAACTAATTATTTTCTAAAACACAGTAATACATGAATATGTGCAATAATCATTTTGTAGTGGGCAATCTGTGAAGTATTTTTAAAGCTTCTTTTCCCCCTCCTCTCTTTGGCTTGCTATGCAGTGTGCCTGCTGCCTAGTGCGAGCCAGCATTGTCATTTTGCAGAGAGGCACGGTAGTCTGGTAATGATCAGATTTTTAAAATTTTTTTTTGAACAATTATGCTTTGCCGATGCTTAAAATTTTAAGTTTGGGATATGTATTTTTCCTTTTTATTGCCTTGTAGGTTATTCTATCCTATGTTTTTCTTACCTCAGATCCTTCTTTGAAAGAAGGGCACGAGGGGGAGAAAAAAGGGAGAGGAAGGGAAGATAATCCAGTCTTTCGTAAGTGCTGTGCACGTGGTTTTCTGCAGGGAAAGAATCACCTGGTGTCTTGCTGTTGTTCTCTGGTTATTTGCATTGATTCAGTGTCATGGCACCTTCTAGTATCTGATCTGCCCAGTATTTTCTGTCTATTTATCTGAGTGTTTCTCCTTGCATCTTTCTAGAAATCCAGGAACTCAGCAGCTCTGCAGCAATAATACTATACTTAGCACTTGCATCTTCAAAGAAAAAAAAACCTTAAACTCCTCACACCCCTGGGAAGCAACTGTGTGCCGTTATCAGAGAAAGACATTTGCGCGTTTGTTATAGTCCCACCTCATTTTGTCAGGAGGGGAAGAAGTTGAGTGCTTGTTCTCCAACAGAGTGGAGTTTACAGCTTGTAATTCTGTAGTTAAGGCTCACAGTGGCTGAGTCATTCATACTGAAGTCAGTAGGGGCAGGAATTATCTGCTGGACACCAACCTTAATACAGATGTAATTGGGAAAGTCAGCCTTTTTCTCAGATTCAACATTGCAAGCAAAATGCACATCATTTTCATTTACGTTTGTCTGTTGCTGAAGGGAGGGTGCAGTAGTTATTAAAATAGACTGTTGTTCTGTTAAAAAGTAGTGGTCAAATGTGGAGACAGTTGAAGACCACCGGCAGCATGAAGAATGGATTTTACTTTGTAAAGTGGTGGTTGTTGTTGTTGCATGGTGCTTGTATTCTTGCCTTGTTCGTTCTCTTTTATTTCCTCACTTCAACTGAAGAGGTTTCCAGGTTTCCGGACGCCAGAATAACAGGACAGAGGTGGGATAACCTCTGCTTCACGTGGCGCCACAATCTTGCAGCAGGAAGCGTGTTTTTTCCTACAAAGCCAAACATAGTCATGCTTAACTGTTTCTCCTGTTTTCGATTAGCACCTATGGGTCTTGCAGATATGATGACACCCGGTGAGTCCAAACTACCCCTTCCTCTCAAAGCAGATGGCAAAGAAGAAGGACCCCCCCAACCCGAGAGCAAGTCAAAGGTATTTACCACCTCCGCACGTGGTGTTGGTTCGGCCCGCAGAAGTCTGCTGTGTTGTCCTTCATCTTCTGGTTTTGGCCTACCCACTTCTGTTCTTTCCTGCATGCCTTTCCATTCACGTGCAATCTCTTTGTTTGTTTCTTTTATTTTTTTTTCTTTTTTCCTTCATTGTGTGGATCTGAAAGTTACTAGTTCTTACGGCATTTTAACTTGCGGGGGCAAAGCAACCCAAGCCAAAAGTTGCGTGGGGATTCGGCTGTGCCAGGTGGGTGGGAAAGAAGGGTCTTGCCTGGTTTCAATACTTGCAGCCATTTTTCTCTGCCTTCAGTTATAGCTTCCTGTTTTGGCCGCCTCAGCAGCAGCAACATACTTTAATATTTTGCTTTCCTGCCTTATTTGATAAAATAAGGTGAACAGCTTGGTTTTTTTCTTTCTTTCATAAGGGGAAACCCATGCTTAGCATTCCATGTGAGCTTGAAATAAGCATGGTGGCTTAGTGACTTTAGCCAAGCATCCAGCAAACTTTCCAAATTATACTAATTAACAATGTTGTTTTAATACCTTTTATATATATATATAAATATATTTATATATGTGTGTGTTTTCTGTATGTGTCTCTCTGTTTATATATATTTTATATATAAAAATTGGTCCGTCTGTTAAACTGGATGTATTCTTTTTGTTTTTAATAAAGTTTGCCCTGCCTTTGTCATATTTTTTTTTTTATTCCTCTACCACAGGATAGCTACAGCTCTCAGGGTATTTCTCAGCCCCCAACCCCAGGCAACCTGCCAGTCCCTTCCCCAATGTCCCCAAGCTCTGCTAGCATCTCCTCATTTCATGGAGATGAAAGTGATAGCATTAGCAGCCCAGGCTGGCCAAAGACTCCATCAAGCCCTGTAAGTGGCTCTGGTTTTTTTGGTTTTTGTTTATTTTTTTGTAATTAATTATATTTTAATGCTTGCTTGTTTGTTTTGTAAATTCCTTTTCTTCATTATTTATCCACTAAACAGTTTTCTTTCTTTATAACACTGGGTACAAATTCTGCTCTCGGACACATGACTGTAAGTTCCACTGCCTGGCTTCAGTGGGGCCTGAGCATGCTTATCCAAGGGCAAAATTTGTCCCAACAGTACTTTGAAATAAGAAAGAGTAAAATTGCGTGCATCATGCAAATGTGCTGTCTGGTAATACAGCAGTTGTTGTGAAGAAAACGTCCTTCCTGTAATGCATCAGCTTCCAAGCATGCCGACTGTGTTGTTAAGGACAATTCCATTTCTGTTCCTGGGCCCAAACTCCTTCACACAACTGACTTCACTCTGGTTGCTGCACTTGGCTTTGCTAGGATTATTTAGGAAAAAAAGAAAAAAAAAAAACAAACCAAACCAAGAAATCTTCTCCCCTATTGAAACTAAGATCCATCAAAGTTTGAATTGTAGACTCAGCACCATGAAAAAGCTGCCATGTATATTTTTGAAACATTTTTAATTTTGAATTGTGTATTTGGAAATACAGTCATTAGGTTATCAGGGCACAGTCTAAAACAAAATTGTTTCTGATTTGCTTCATTCAGTTATTTTGAAATAACCCAGATTGTGGGTAGAAAAAACCTGATGTGTGTATGGTTTTAGAAAACTATTTTTTAGATTAATAATGTTTAGTCATTCTCATACAGGTTGTAAAGAACAACCTGAGAGAGGTGCGTGGCGCTAAAAATAAATTTCATCGTATGTATATCTATATATACACACATAGAAAATCTGTACACATATTTAGAAAAGAGAATGGAGATATAAGCAGATATGGCCTATGGGGAGCAAATGTCCTTCTTTGCTTTGTTTTTTGAATTAGAAAAATACATGTTGTTCCTCTTTTTTTTCTTTTTACCAAAAGTAATAATGATCATAATTTCTCTGTAGAAAAATACTGCAATATGTTTTTGCGAGGAATATGAAGGGTTTCTTCTGATGTTAATGTGCACTTAAAATAGCAACAATTCTTTGATAACAACTTAATTTTCACAAAGTGATACGTTGAAGAGTATGTCTCAGGACAAACAGAGGAAGGCCAATTGGAGTGAAAAAGGTCTCCCCATCCAAAAACCAGACGTCTAGTGAATCCCCTGAGCAGAGGGGCAGCGTGGCATGAACTGCACCACCTTAATGTTTTGATGTTTATTTGGCAGCGACTTTGAGTCTCAGAAGGCAGCTGGTGTTACTTGTTCCCACAAAGTCTCATCTTTTTCTTAACAGCATTTCTGAAAGGGTGGTACCAAAAACGGTGTTAGTTTTCTTTGTCGTAATGTTTTGGGTATTGCTTGTTTGGGCCATTTTCTGGAGGAAAGCGAGAGAGTTATTGCACAGGCTGTCTAACACATCGAGTTCTTTCTCTACAAGGCTACCAAATGATAATGCATTCCTGAGCTCATTGCATAAACTGCATAACAAATCCTAGAGTCATTGTGAACATATGTGGAGTTTTTCCCATGTAAATACGACAAAGTATAGTGTTGGGGAAAAATAAATGGAGGAAGTTTGTGCTTTCAGTTTCTTCTGAATGCCCTTCTGTCCAAATGCTGCTGCATCTTTAGCTTCAGTTACCTTCTTGGTACACAGATATGGATAAATACAGTGCTTTGGAACCGTAGAAAAATAAGTGCTGTAAATTAGCTGATCGCTTTTTACCTGTGAAGGCCAGTGTATTGGATAACTTCATCGACTTCAACAGCAGCCTGACATAGACTGGAACGATTTATTGCAGGCGTTTCGTTACACTTGAAAACAGCCTGAATTTGTTCATTAAATCCCAAAGCTGCTTCATGTGCTGCAACTTCTCCATTCCAGCAGAGGATAAAAGCAAGGGTGAATGGTCTGTGATTCACTTCACAGTATCCCTGTGATCCTACTAAGTGGATCCTCTCTTTCAGCAGTTTTATATGGAAGTGAGGCATGAGAAAACGTGGAGAAGGAATCGTTGAACATTATGTTTTGAGGGCTCTGTGGGTACATAGGTAAAAGAACACTTCTGCTATGCTGATTTTGCACGTAGTGTGCATCACTGACAGTGGCGAAGTGGCTTTAAAATTTTTTAAAAGAGAATTTGCGAGTGTGGGTGTGAACTGTGCAGGGTCACTGCAACATGAATAAAACAGTAGGTTATGAAAACCCCATAAAATGCTGTTCACTGTCCATAGGTACACATGAACGTGACAGTGAATACACTTGAATAGTACTGTATCTCCATGATGCTAGCTGTGAGGGGTCTGCAGAGTCCTTCAGGAGGAAATCTTGACAGAGGATTGTGTCCAGAGGCAGAGCCAGAGATTGGAGTTTGGCGGTTTTTGCTGCCTGTGTATGCACACTCTGTTCTGTAGTAAAATAGGTCTACGTGATAAGTATAATATTGGCAAATTCTTTAGTGAAGTGGGGGAAGTGAACAGTAGATAGTTCTATAAATATAGATGCTTAGAGATACGTACAGAAACAACTACCCACTGCCTTAATGTGAAAAGAACTCCTACTGAAATTTGTGTTTCTCTGAAGGATTCTGCAGACTCACCATACAACCGTTTGTATAATACAGTTTTAATGGGTGGTAGGTGTATTGAAAATAAAGTATGGCATTTGATGAATTTAATATGAGAATTGGCTTTGGTATCCACGTATTTAGATGTGGGTTTTTTAAATCACCCATTTAAACATGGCCAGTCGTATCATGTAGAAGAGCACTGGGGATTGAGAGTAGAGTAGGATACAACTAAGTAGGTAAAGGTATGTGCCACAGGCTTGCACCGGCATTCTTTTATCACCAAAATCATCAACAAACTTAACAGAAGAAAAGCTCATGATCTGTATTCTTCCAGCATTGCCTGGCATGCGCTCATTTCAGTTAACAATCTGCTAATGGGATCATTTTGTAATAAACCCTTATTTTGTGAGGGTTAACATTTACCTATAGGCAAATTTAGGCTTCCAGCTGAACCTGCCCGTGTGGAACTGAAGTTTGTTTGTGTGTAGACTAGCTTGCACACATCTGTCATTTTTATATGTTTACATTTATAAAAATAGAGAAGAGGAAAAGATCTTTACTCTTGAGGAATAGCATTCTTCCCTCCAGTGCATTCTTCTAAAGTTAACATTTCATTTTAGAAGAAAATTGCACCCATTTTACAAAGCATGACAACCTGAAAGCTCACACAGTAAGAAACACTTCTTACCTTCTGTAAGCTGTGAAAAGTTTTCAGATTATACTGTCATTTTAGAGCCTGCTGCCACACTGCTGAAAAGCAGCATCATTTGAGATGTATAGTAGTAGAAAAACCCAGAATGAAAAATTCTTAACTGGTTTCCATTCTGCTCTGAATCTGATTTGAAAAAGAGAATCTTGCCATATAAATATGAAAATGTGAAACTGGTAAATCTGAACATTCTTAATTGTGAACTACCATAAAAGTGAAATAGAAACTATTTTGTTGCCTCGTATGTTAGGATATAAGCACATACAAAATTTACTGGGTAAAAGCCAAAATTTCCCACCTTCATTTTTATTAGAGTTCTGTGGCATCATAAGTGTCAGATTAAAATTAATGCTGCTGAGCAGTAGAGTAACTTTGTAATTACTGCGGTTGGTAGTGGGGTAGCTCCAGTTTATTCAGCTGTTCAAGCCTATGTGATCATATATCTGTTCTCACTACAAAATCAAATTAGTAGCAACATGACTTGCCTACTTCCCTCTTTCCACCCACCCCCCAAAAAAATTTTTGATGAAGTATATTTGCTGAAAAGAGTTAAACTGATTTTCTTAAACACACAGATACATGGCAAGTGATGCTTAGAGTAAACTGGTTGCCATTACAGAATCAGTTTGTGCTTTTGTTGCATAATCTGCAGGACTCATGTCAGAGTACTTTCCTGCCAGCCACTTAGTATTAGTGAAACAAATTCAGCCTTGCCTCTGACTTCAGTAGGAGTTGTAACACAACTGAATCTGGCTCAAGTAAATTCAGGAGTACACCTCATTTCTAAGTAAGAAGGGTAATAATACCTGTCTGTAGGAAGAACTGCTGTGAAGAAGTTACAGTATCAGGAAGCAAGGCAGAAAACTTTACAGGAGGCTATTTATTTAATTAAAATTAATATCCATTCACTGGAAAGAACAGCAATGGCTCATGGAACTGCTAGGTCACCCCCCTTGGCTTCACGTCTCTTTTCTCCTGGCTCTCCTCCAGCGTTGCCAAGTTTCAGCTAATGGCTGGAGGGAGGTACAGAGCCTGTCATATTTTCCAGGCTAGCATGCAAGATGAATGGTGGCAATGCTTTTAAAATCATTGGCAGTTGGATGCTACCCCACTGCATCTTTCATGGTGTTGGGTGCCAGTTCTCACCAGTGCTATGTGGGGACATGGACGAAGTGGGTGGTTCTGTAGCATCCGTGAGGTACAGCTAGGGTCTTCTTTAGAGATGTTCAACTAGAAATGAGTTCCTGTTTACTTCAGAATCGTGCTGTCTCCTGTTCAAAGTAAGGAAACGGCAAAGGAGGGAAAGAGTGATTGACTAGATGAGTTTAAAGAAGTGTCTACTGCAATCAACAACCAAGTTTAGGATTTTACTATACAGACAAAAAGGATATGTTTCCCTTCATATATTTGGCTCCTTTCCCGAAGTTTTATATCAATCTTTTTCTCTGTGTTTAATTCTGAACCACTCCCATCTTCCACTGCTGAGCAAATCACTTCACCTTCTGCAAGCAGGAGAGTCTTCCTGCAGTAGCAGCAGCCCCTCTCTGCTGTCAGATCAGAGGCAGCTCGAGTAGGGTATACTGTCCACACGTGGCACAGCGCCCAGCTCACAGGGTTATATTGCACAGAAAAGATAGGCTGAGAAGTTATAGTTTATGTAGCACCCTCAGCGCTTTCTGCCATCTCCACATAGAGAAGAAAAGGGCATCAAGATAACACGAGCTTTCATTAGCTGTAAAGCCCAAATAGCAGCAGGAAAACAGGTTGACTCCTGCACTTCTGCCACATGAGAAAGAGTTCTGCTCTTTCCACCTCTTGCGCTTTCCCTGGTGGAGGTTCAGCTCCGATGCCTGTGCATCCCTGGTTTTCCCCAGGTCATAATGCACACTCTTTTTGCAAGGTAGGACATGTGAGATGCCTATCTTCTGTCCTCTTTCAAGGGAGGAGAGTAGTAGCTATTCATAAGCATTATTGGCTCAGGCGGCTAATTGGCGGTTCACAAAGAGTATTGCCACCAGTCTGCTTGTACTGTAGGCACTCTTGCTCATCTTGCTTTTTGGCCAGCGGTGGCGTGAAGAGGTAGGAAAGCGCAACCATTTGTGACTCTCTAAAGAGAGTACTACTCCTTGGTGTACTCGTTTGCCATGATTCACGCTTTAGGCTACGCTTGTGCAATTCCTGTTCTGGAGGAACACTTCCAGGTTTTCTAGCCCCTTTTTGGTGGCAAAGGGGAGAGAGTTGATTTGATTTGGTTTGTTTTTAGGATTATGTAAACTTGTGTGGGACAGACTTGTTCTTAATTTTACCCAAATTATTGCTTACAAAGCACTTTGAAATAAGTGGATGAGAAGCACTGTGTGAGAGCTACCTCTGTTTAAAATGACATGAGGCAACATCAGAAACTTGCCTTCTGGGATCCAAAGTTCAGATCCGTGAAAGAAATATGCAAATGGGGAGTTTGGGCCCTTTATTTAAAAAGCTGAATTTTCCGTATATGGACAGAATGTACTGTTTGTGCCTGAACTAGTAGCCTTCATTCCTGACTGTTGTGTTATAGCTTTAGTTTGTTTGACATCTTCTCTTCTTCAATGTTGTGAGTTTCTTACTTTCTTTTCCCTCCCCCTCCCACCCTTCCCCAAACTCTTTTTTTTCTTCTTGCGATTTAGAAATCAAGTTCCTCTACCACAACTGGAGAGAAGATCACGAAAGTCTATGAACTAGGAAACGAGCCAGAGCGCAAGATGTGGGTAGATCGGTACCTCACGTTCATGGAGGAGAGGGGCACGCCCGTGGCCAGTCTGCCAGCTGTGGGCAAGAAGCCCCTGGACCTGTTCAGGCTCTATGTCTGTGTCAAAGAGATTGGAGGTTTAGCACAGGTGAGAAGTAGTCCTTGATAGTGAACCTTTCGACAAGGTGATACGCATTTTTTTTCTACCGTACTTCCTGCTTGTTACACCATTACATTTTCAGCCCTGACAACATTCTTGAAGAAAAGAGAGTTGCATGCTTTAATATTTGTCTGGAGTTCACTTTGGGCTGCGTAATTGCCCTAAAACTCTACAGTTTGAATCAGAATTTACCATTGCTATAGGCAGATAAAACTGTTACCTGTTCAGGGGAATCCAGTAATGCCACTAAGAGAAGAAAAGAGGAAAAGGCCGTTGGATCAAAGTTACGAGTAAGAAACACATGACAAGAGCTGAAAGGAAAAGGAGATTTTTAAATCCATCCTTCCCAGATAGGGATACTGCCTCTAGGACAAATCAATTCATCTCTCCAGAGAAGTGGCAGATATGTTCTTGAAACACAGTCCTTTGTCCCAAACCTTTCATCTCTTGAGTGTCTCTGTACGGTACATTTGTTTCTTAGACATGGACTTTGCTTTCCCTGTGTTTGGAAAATGCTTACAGGATATTTTGGGTTGCCTTACAAACATAGTGATCACAAGGAAAAGGTGAATTACGTAATTGAGATGAAGGAAAATGAAAACAGGAAGAGCTGGGAATAAAGAAGTCACAGATGGGAGAGAGAAGCTTTGGTTTGTGTTCTCACCAGTTAACTGGAAGTTTTGCAAAGGGATGTTTGGAAATCAGTTGCGAGTTCTATAAGACTGACCACCACAGAGCAAAACTAAATGTTTCGTTGTCTAGCACTATCAAAAGGGAAAGCAGGAGAAAATGGTCAGTATTTGCAGCCTTAGATTTTGTATTCGAAGTCGTCTGTCCGTGCCTGATGCTTTTACAAAGCATCCCTTGCATCCGGGGGATCACTCTGGCTAGGTGCTAGAAGCTACAGTGAAGTGCTGAGACCTGTAATTTCTGTGGATTTAAGAACGTTCATGGATGTTCAGTGCTTTGCAAGATGAGGTCTTAAACATAGCTGTGTAGATAAATATGTATATGCAATATTTAATATAAAATAGATAATATTTAAACAGATAAAATTTTACACTAGTTACAAAATCTGAACTCAAAAATATGGCAAACAGATCCTCAGGAAGAGAACACATTTTAATAATCTATGTGGTTAGTTCAAGAAAGAAACGTCCAACATCAGTTAGTACCATTTTCAGTGGTATTTTGAATAGTACACCTCACAACATAGGATTTGACTACTGAATTAGATCATTGGCCCTTCAAGTCCAGAGATTTTAGCTATTCCTGTTATTAAAGGAAGGCAGAGGAACCTAATATAGTTCACCTTGCCAGTTGTTAAATGCTGTATGTGGGTAAGAGATGTTATCCTGACATTTTTAGTGATCAGCTCATGCCCCCCAGCATCATAAAGATTTGATTACTTTTAGCTCAGAAACTTTATTACAGGTAAATCGTATCATGCAGCTGCTCTGCCTCGTACAGCATGATTATGCCCATAGTATGACTCTTAGCATCAAAAATTAAGCAAGATGGGGGGCAGATGGGATATTCTAGAGAGTTATTCATGTTTGCTTATTATGGAAATTTATTTTATTTTGGGACACTCAGTGTTGATTTGCAGTGACAGACATTATGCATTGCCAATGAAGAGATGCTGTTCACTTAGACTGATTTTTGAAAGAGCTTGAGTTACAAATAAGCGTGCTTCAGTACTGGTAAAAACTGACACTGAAAATAAAGGCTCCTGGTTTTGCTGGTGTGCCCACATGAACGACCACCGTGTTTATCTGTTTGAGGCTACTAAGGGGTGCAGAGCTTTACTTGCTGAGGTTTATTTAAATGCATCTTTGTGATGCTCTCCTAAAAAGCTGTTGCTGCAACTGCTGCACTCCACATCTCATGATTCTGCCCAGCGAGTGTGGCAGGGAGTGGAGCTGTGCAGCAGCGGTGCATATTCTTTGTCTGAATAGTTGCAACTGATGGGGTCCCGACATGAACAGACCAGCTGTTGGCAGTCTTCTTTTAAATGCCAATATACTGGGCATTTAGGCATGAGTGTTTCTGTTTGCATTATGCAATGTGTTCATTACGCACCACTTAGCTGTAAGTCAGTAGGCACAAAGGGCTGTGTAACTGGATTTCAGGCCTCAACGGGGGCAGTTTCTGAAAATCTCGTCTCCTTTAACTCCTGGATTCTTGCAGGTTGTACCAGAGAAATAAAAACACTTCGCATAGCCATGCCAACCTGCTTGCTATTAACGTTATCCCCAAAAGATCTTTGCTGACTGGCAGCAGTTACTTAAACACCGAGAGAAACGTAAGAAATGTTTACTTTGCTGGCACGTGGGCTTAGGAACAGTATGGCTAATGATCACCTTTGTAGCTATACAAGTTAAGTTGGAGTCACTAAAATCTCCGGCCTCAGGGCAAGTAGCAGTCATCATGGCACGCAAGCATCAGGATTCTTCCCCAATGAAAGCTGAGATGCTCACACATTTAAAGCCCATTTATTTCAATGCTGCCTCCCCTCCTTGGATCGTATGTAGCAATTGCACAAGTGGTTGAATGAACTCGGGGGCATCAGGTATTACAAAATACAAAAATACTGGCTGCTGTGAGTGGTACGGCTGAGCAAGCCAGTGGCATCATCCAGGATGACAAATGAACTTCACTGTTATTACAGATCAGCTGTGTTTGAGGAACTCATGGACAGAGTCTTTCAATATTCTCAGCCTTACACTGCAAACAAGACTCGCAGCGGAGTTGTGCAGTCAGCACTGTAACACAGAGTATTGCTGGACTAGCCTTGTGTGTTTGAAGTCTGCCTTAATTAATTAAGGGGCCTCGCTTCGCTCTGCCTCTCATCTAGCCAAAGGATCATTGATCTGTCCCTGCAAGACGCCCTAAAGTGAAAGGACTTGAACCAGGAATGACAGGCTGAACTGTGTGACAGCTGGTGGCTATTTTGGAGAAAAATTTATTTTTCATATCAATGCTCAAACACTTAAATTGCAGAATAACGCTGTTATTGCTTTCTAAATTAGTTCTTAGAAGCTGCTTTTTAATTAGAATGGGGTGGGTGTGGGTGGGTGTCAGAGAGAGGGAGAATGAGCATGCATTTGCTTGGAGATGGATTGCTAACTGAAAAGCACAGGCCCTGGAAGAGTGCAAGGCATTTAAAAGATGCAGCATGCAGAAGACTCTCCACAAGCAAAGCTTTTTATGTAGCTATCAGCAGGTTCCTTAATGGTTTTATAACTGTAAATGCTGTCTATGCATTACTGCATGTGGGAGTAATGAGCATTAGTTAAAAGAGGAAAATAAAAAAGTAAACCAAGACATTAAGTGCCTTTTTTTTTGCCTCCCCCCCCCCCCCCTTTTTTTGTCTCCTGACTTAAACAAACCACTTTGCTGCAAACCAATGATTCTGCCATTTATTTTGCTAGGTTAATAAAAACAAGAAGTGGCGTGAGCTGGCAACCACCTTGAACGTTGGCACTTCGAGCAGCGCAGCCAGCTCCCTGAAAAAACAATACATTCAGTACCTGTTTGCCTTCGAGTGCAAGATTGAGCGAGGGGAGGAGCCCCCTCCAGAAGTCTTCAGCACTGGAGATACTAAGAAACAACCTAAGATTCAGCCGCCATCTCCTGGTAAGTCAAAAAAACTGCAGCCTCTTACACAACCATTTTTTGAATGCAAAAGATACTCACTAGGTTGCAGTTTGTATATTTAGAAGCATGTCTTGCTAATGCTGGACAAACAACAAAGATAAATAAGTTGTTGGCATCTTGTTTGCAAACTTGGAGCTAGCTCCTGAGTCAAGTCAGATTTAACTCTGAAGGGCCATCCGCAGTCACATGTCTAGTTTGTCATTGCTCACTCTAATGTACAAAGGCGGGTGTGCCAGCATACCCTTAATATTCACAGTTACGTTGGCATAGTAAAAAGAATAGCATTCTGCACAGGTATGCTTGTGCTGTAGGACACGAGGCAGGCAGTACTAAAAGGAGCGTCCATTTGTCTAAAGATCAGATTCTGGTACTTGCACTTTCCTTGCTATGACTCTGAAGCTGCATTTTCAACACAACTGTTGGTCAGTAAAGCTTCAGTTGGAGTCAGGATGGCAGATGCTGGACTGATCAGTGGGTCTCAGATGGTTGCTCTGATACAGCTCATGTTGCATGTGTGGCAGATGGAGAGAGTTGAGAGTATGGTGTATCCCCACTGCCAGACCTTGTAGTTTGGAGCCACGCTCTCTGTTCTTTTGTTGCTAATCCTGTATGTCAGATAAGTCGTTAGCATCACTGTCTTTCTTTATCTTCTCGTCTGAAAAATTGGAACTGGAAATGCTGGATTTTGGCTGTTCTTTTTGCATGTACAGTGGGGTGTTTGAGACCACACAGTTTTCTTTCTAAACTAATTCAGCTTAAGACTCTCAAGGTTGGATAGTCATGAGTGATATTCAAGGCAGGAAAATTCTTCAGTCGTAACATTTTAAGTACATAGGAAAAGGTGTAGTAAAGTATTAGTCTATGATGTTGACTTCTGGACTACCCATGGAAGAGGAAATATTTCCTTTGATTTGCTGGTTATTAGGCTTTTCTGACCAACGAAATAATTTTGTTAATACCTATCTTTACAATTACTGTTAGACAAACCACCTTCTTTTATTGCCAAGAGAATACAATTCCTGGAATGTTTACAGCAGTTTCCTGCATTAGAAGACAGTATTAGGAAAGTATTAAATACCTTAATTTCTGTTAGTGCGGTTCACTGGTTGAAAATGAGAAGTGACGAGTCAGGGACCCAGCAAGCTTTCCAGGCGGTTTGCAGGCTGCCTGGCTCCAGTTTGAGAATTCCTATCGTGGATACCAGAAAATTGCAAAGACTTCTATAATCATATAATACAGTTATAGCTTTTACAAGATCATTTGTTATGATAGCGCTTTGTCAGTACAGAAAAAGATAAAGGCAATAAGGCTTAAATCTTTTTCAGCCTGATGTATTCAGTGTAAGGATTTTGGGGAGTGTTTAGTCAAAATTTTCCTAGGTACATCTCTTTGTGTAATACCTTAAATATTTCCTCCACCTTGTTAACACCTAGGGTTATCAGGTACCCCAACGCTGATTATTTAATAGAGAAGATAACTAGGTTACTTTGCAAGGCAAGTTTAGCAGATGGGGAAAAGTACTTGGTACTAGAAGTGAAGCCTATAGTCCAAATGTTTATCTGTCTGAAATGAGCATAGAGTGTCCTGAATGTCCACCACTGCAAAAAATAAAAGATGTCGGATGTGCCTGTCATGTCCTGAGAAGGCTGGTAAGGGGAGCTGAAACTGTTAGACTTGTTAAGGAGGGTGAAGAGGAAATTCATCTGTTTCTAAAACTAAACGGCACTACTAAAAATGAAAGAGTATTTTGCTTTGCTCTCTCCTCCCTTACCCCTCTCCCTCCGACACTGCTCTCAGTAGTTGGTTCAGGGATGATCACCAAAAATTGGCTGAATTTTGAGATGAAGAATTGTTATTTAAATACGTAAACCTGAAACAAAGGAATAGAAATGTCAGATGCACCACTTTTAGAGGATCCTTTTGCATCATGACGCTAAAGATGAAAATGGGGAAGTCCAAATTTAAATTTTTCATAACATTCAAACAAGCTGTCTATGAGGAGAACTGAAACTATTTTTCTAAAATAAAAACACAGCAGGACATAGAGACTAGAAGAGGGGGAAGCAAGCAAAGATCTCAAGGTTTGTTTTGTTGGCGAGAAAAGAGCTCGTGTCAGTGAATGGACTGCACTTCTGTACAGAGAAAGGCTTTCCCAGTGTGTATCAACTTTAGTACATGAAATCCCGCTGAGGTATAGATGCTGCAGAGAGTACAAGCCTGTTCTCTTTAATAGTCAGCTTTTTTTCTTGCTCCTTTTCCTTTAGTATATACCAACATTAACATTTTAACTGCACAAAAGAAGTAGAGTTGTAGATGTACTTTAGATAATCTGTTCCTCTTCGGCAGTCAGAGGGAACAGGAGCCCAATACAACAAGAAACAGTAGCCTCCAAAGGTCCGTGCTTCAACCATTAGCCTCTGTTGTGCAGTTAGCTCAGTGTAGGCAGAGCCACTTTGAAGCCAAATCCATTTGCAGAGAACTAGTTACAGTATTAGGCCTGAAGTTTATTCTGCTAAAAAAGCAGGGGGACTTGTCTCAGAGGGGAGGGTGTTGTATTTTGTCTAATTCTCACCAGGTGATGCTATGAAGTCAGGGTCATGAGAGTTTAAAAATCAGTTCATCTTCGTAAAACTTTTAAAACTAAATATTTCAGTTACCGATAAGAACATATAGGGAATATATATAAGAATATATAGGGACTGGCAGCCTTCTTGGTACAGAGCAGAATTCCATTCCTATGTAGATGTAGTTCCCAGGTAGATGTTATGCAAGGTGGGAGCACGGTGACACGCAGTTCAGAGCAAATCAATTGTTGCAGGCGTCCCGCATCCAAGGGGTGATTACGTGACTGCCTCACAGACGACCTTTAGAATGCAGTCATAGAGGGAATGCTAGGAAACACAGTGCAACAACCACAGCGAGGAGATTCCCATAGAAGAACCCGGTCAGGGAAAGGATGCGATGTGTAAGTCAAATTTATGGGACTACAAGGCAGTGGTCTGGGTCCACGTGTAGTCCATTTGCTTGTAGCACTGTATTTGGGATTCTCCCATCACTTCTGGTTTTTACAACATCATTAGTAAGGCAAATGGTATGTAGAGGAGGGAATAATTTAGTGCTATGTACAGTGCAATTCAAGATAGTGTCAGCAATTATTAAAAGTTTAAAAAAGGAGTGAGGGTAGAACAGCAAAGGGACAGGCTGGTTGGCTTTGTTCAGCAGAGGTTTGCACAGTAGCCAAGGTGTTAGGGGTAGGACTACCTGCCTATTTTAATAAATGTTCTGGCTTCATACTACTGTCAGAGCCTCTTCTGTTCTTTCATAAAACTCGCAGGGAGAGGTGGGGCCCTGAATGTGTTTTAGTGTAGCTCACACTGCTCTGAGGCTGTGCAAGGTGGAGACATGCTTGTGGTAGGCTGAGGCCTTTGTATCACAGCTTAAATCTGTCTAGGTCAGATAACGCCGTCAGCAGTGAAGACCAGCAGCAGATGCCTAATGACAGGCTAGCTATTAGAAGACCCCTTTTGGCCTTATGTCCTGATGGTTGGGTCTGTGCCAAGGTCCATGTCAACTGTGGACTGCTCTTTTGCTGCGTAGAAAATCCCTTATAGAGAGAGAGGCATTCTAGGTCTTCGTAAGCATCCTTCTAGGACTCCAGTGCTTTCCAGAAGTGGGTACAAAGGCAAATCCTGTTTGATAGTTTTGACCAAAACAGGCACAAATTATGTGGCGAGTTCTAAACTGAAAATAGTTCTGGGGGCCACTATGCTAAGCACTAATAGGTGGTGGAGAACAAATTTCAAAAAAAGCATCAGCATGAAGGCGTTATTTTCCATTGCTGTACTCTGGCACTGTAAATTCTTAGCTGCAATATGCGGTTATGTATGCATGACTCTCAAAATTACAGACTGAGCGGTTTATCCTACACTGAATGAACAGGATGGCCACAGTGGTACAGCTGAGGATGCCCCTGAGTAACACTCAGCAGCTGGCCCTGATGTCAACAGAGATTTCTTTACCGCAAACCTGGAAAATTATGTGCCTGTGTTGGAAAGAGGGAGCAGAGCGAGCCAAGAGTGTTCCCTGCGTTTCCTTGGCAGCAGAGAAACAAGACTTGGGGAGGGAGATGGCGGGGGGGGGGGGGGGGGACACGACACAACACCACATGACACAGCCATTCAGTGAGTGCATCTGTAACCAAACCCATCCGTCTCTGCTGGCGGGTGGCTGACTGAAGTGCTATTATTAGCAGGCAGGTGATGTCATGGAGCATGTCATGAGGCCAGCCAGGGAATCCCACAGAAGATGGATGGGCGAGGGGTCGGGAGGGGTGGACGGGGGGACAGACAGAGGTGCCTCCATGCTTGCACCCGCGCCCGCCCGGGAGGGCCCTGCCGCAGCCAGCAGCCCCCAGCCCGGCCTAACTGGGGCACTGGGTTCATGCTGTGTAAATTATCTTCCCAGCGTGGTGGCTGGCTGTTCACTCTGAAGTATGTGAATGTACTTAACCTTCAGTAACCTTTCCATTGTTTACTTTAGAGTATACATTTGTAGCTTCTGGCAAAAGGTAGGGATATCCTAGAGAGCATGTCAGGCCTCATATTAATGGAGTTTCAAGAGGTTGCATTCTTCTTCTCTTTTTTTTTTTTTTTCCCCCTGAAGGGAAAATTTGCTGACAAGAGAAAGATTTTAATTTTTTTTTAAAAAAAGTAACTGCTCACTGACAAAGATGTTCATTTTATTTCATTTTGGATGAATTTTCTATTGTTAAAAGCATATTCTTCCAAAACTGTTATGACATTTGAAAGACAAGTGTTGCTTAGATGTGGATGTGAGATGAAGAATTCAGTGGCTATGTACACACAGGTTTTTTCCTGGACATCCCCAAATCAGCTGCAAAATCATGTAAGCAGAGATTACCTGTTCCAAAAGAACATAGCTGTTTGTCTTCCTTCTTAGTTCTTTGTTTAATAGTGAAGCTTATGAAGCACTTTGAAACATACCGTTTCTATTTCAGGATGTCCACAATCAGAATTAAATATCTACCATAATAAAAACCGTGCAAGGATAGATGTAAAAATTTCAGCCTGCATCTAGCTTAGCAAATGTAAAATTTAAGGTGAAACATGAAAAAGGAATATGGTACTTTCTTACAGAGAAGAGGGTTGTTTTTATATTCTTTAACTAGAAAACATTGCTAATAGCAATGTGTGTAAAATGTATGTGTGAGAGAGCGTAACTAGTTTGCATTTAACGTGTGTGCATGCAGGCATCTGTGTGCACATGGTATATCCAAAAACTGAAGCATATTGCTTTGATGCAAAGTCAAGTGCTCAAAGGTTAGGAAATGCCAAAAGTGAGATATAATCTTTGCAACGTTAATTATGTTTCCTTGTGCATATACAGTTCAATACACTCTTAATTACGCAGTCACATTGAAATTTTTTGCATGAAATGTCTGTGTCATTCAGTGCACGGAATAAACAGTGCTCAGTGAATAGGAGCTATTCAGTATTTTGTGTTATCCTCGCTTTTCAGTATGCAGCCCTTAACTTGTGCCACAGTTTTCAACCAGACTCAAACAGAGAGTTATAAATTTATTCCTCGGGTTTTCTTATCTTCACTACAACTGTATTTGAGGGCTTTAAAAAGTATTAATCAGCCTTTGCAGTACCCATCTGAGAGGGAAAGTAGTATGATTCCCATTCTACAGAAGAGGAACTGGGCTACCAAAAAATGTACAACGTGAGTATCTGCTGTGTGCCAGTTTTCTGGGTGCCAGTTTTCTAAGTTTTGCTACGTATAGCCTTTTATATGATCTCATCTGTTGCCCGACAAGTTCTGCACAGCTGGAAAACAGCGTCTCTAAACAGATTGTCTCCAAGAAAAGGAACGCGCATCTAAGAACCTCTTGTGTAAAATTTAATTTCACTCATATGCCCAGTATTGGACTCTTCCCAGTATTGAACTCTTTGCCTCTTTATCCAGCCACTTATGGTTCTTTCCCTGTACTTCAACTCTCATTAGCTACATTTTCTGGGCCTTCTTGGTGTTCCCTGTTGTGTAGTACCACGTCCATGCAACTTCAGACTTCTCAGATTCTAATCTGATCTCAGCAGCATCCGTATCTCCTTTCCAGGTTCCCAGTCGCCTTCTGTTATCCTTTTCTGTTGATGGTCAGAAACCCTCTTACCTTGCCTTTGCTTACCAACCTCCAGTTGTAACCATGAGAGCTTGTGTGGGGTGGCTTCCTGGCTGTAGGTTCTCATGCTCAGCTCCATGTTCAAGACTGCCCAGATCAATCCAGGAGCTGAATTACAGTGAGAGTCCTGCTCACCCCCACCCTGAAATAAGTACAAACAGGATCTTCAGAAAACCAAGCAGTGACTGTATAGCAAGCTAATAATCTCTACATATAAACAGGTATTTTTCACAAATCTATTTGAACAAATCAGAATAAACACTAGAACAGCAAGAGAACTTTCCCTGTCACAGGCACGTCCCCAACATTACCACCAAGTCTCTTCAAACAATGAAGGGACTACTGGTGCTGTGTGTGAAAAAGGTGACCAAATATATACTTGGCTTGGAAGACTCACGGAAAAATATTTCTCTTTTGGAGACAACAGGAGAGGACCATATATTTTCGAAGGCACATTCTTAAAAAAGCTGGCCAGTTACAGCTGAAAATTTCCAAAACAAAATTAGCTTGAGGGGAATATCCATCAGGGTGACTTCCTGATGCTGGCTGAAGCTTGGCAAAGGTACTGAAAATCACATCCTACAGAGAAGGTTAAGTTCCTTAAAAAATTGTACCTGCTCTACCAACAGTAGCCATTAAGAGTACGTACTTACCTTATTCCTTCTCAAGGAATGTGCTATTTACATTGATACTATTACTAAAACATAGATGACTATTCAGTGGCCTGTGAGTGTATGACACAGAAATAATTGTCTTTGAGGTTGTTTGTAGGTCATATCCACACTTGGACTCTTCTTGGTAGCTGATGACCTAATCCAGAGATTGAAACGCTTGCAGTCCCTATTCTGTAGAAGTGTCCCTGACACAAGGGAGGTCAAGAGCAAAGTGTATTAACAAAGTAGTACCAGAAACTTTGCACTTCTCAAGATAGCATTTGCCTTCCGTTTTTTCAGCTGTTTATAAGCAGTCATTTAGAAAGAGGCGAGGGAAAAATAACCAGCCCTATAACCACCACCCAGCAGACAGAAATTTGACTTGTAGCTTCTCAGCTGGGTATCTTCTTTTTGCTTTTAAACCTTTCCTTATCTAAGATTATATAAAACACATTGTTATTCATAAGAAAGATTCTATATTCATACAACCCATAAATACTGAAAAAATATTTTACTGGTTTTCTTTAGGTTTACTTTAGATATGAATTAAGTTCTCGCTCAGGTAGGGTAGGGAAGAACTTAATTGCTGCTTAATAGCCCACCATAAGAGAAATATGCAGGGTTAGGCAATATCATATTTTACAGGAAGTATATGGGTACACTAAGATGTTTACTTACATGGTTCTAATATAAGAAGATGGTATGTGACAATGTGCGGCTTAACTCAGAAATGCTTTCAAGCTTTTTAGAAGTAATCTAGAATTGTGTTTAAAGCTCAAGGGCAGGAGAATGATCCTGGCTCACTCAGGGGTCATATATACAAAGGGCTTGTTTTATGTGAACATGATGATTTTTTTTATTATCATATGGATTTGTTTTATTATAGCACTAAAGCCTTCAGTTAACTGTAGCATTAGTTGTTGCAAATGTTGTTGTTACTGTATTAACGCAATCAGAGAGCTTTTCTTAAACTTTTTTTGAACCTTATTACTATGTGAGGACAATCCAAGCATGCCTCAGAAAGCTGAGGACAAGAACAACGTGGTCTACACAATGTGGATTTTACATACGCACTTGCTACTGAGACTGATTTCCAGATAGTGGAACATGTGTTACAGATATAAATGAAACACATATAAAAAAGGTGTTCTTCAGTTAAAAACAAGCTCTGCCTGTCAAGATGATGAGTGTTCTAGGATTCTGAGTCAATTATAAACTACTCTCTCTTTCACATGCAGAAGAAAAGCCCATACTGCTTGTTCCAGTTTTCCCTCTAACAGTAATTTATAAAGTTTTGTTAATTGGTTGTTGAACATAGATAGTCAGGCACTATAAAATGCTTACATGACAGTTCATAAAAAAAGAAGGACCTCTCAAGCCAAAGCCATGTCTTTCTGAGTCTATTAGATTTGTGAATTTTTTCTGTTGGTAATCTTTTTTCCAATTGCATCTAAAGATTTGAATCCTACAGTTCTCCTCAAGTAGAATTTCTGCTGCAAGGCCAATCAGATCCGAGGTGTAGACGTTGTTACTAATTCCCACTTACCACCTTCTAGATCAGAAAACTACTACATCAGATCTTTGGGGTTGGGGGGTGTTTCTCCTCAGTAGTCATATGAAAATAGTAACTTCGGTGTCTACTTTAAAAGACTGGTCTGGATGTATTTTATCATGAGCTTGTATGATGTATTCATTTAATGCCCTTATTACTGCTCAGTCCCATTGGAAGAGAACAGTACATGCTTTTCTACGCTTGTTGTCATATCAAGAACATAGCCATTTACCATGGTTCAGGAGGACAGTAGCACAGGTACTCTATGGCTTTCTGAGATCTCAACATAGAAGTTTTTGCCGATGAAATAGATGCTTTGCAGAATTGACCTGGTCTTGTTACATATGCTCTACAATGACCTGACTACATTTTGTTAAGATGTCCGTTGCTATTTTTGCAATTTTATTAGGAGTGTTAGCTGTAGCCTCCTGTTCAAATTCTACTTTCAGTGATCGCTTTCTTCTTATCCCAGATTGCCTTTTGCGTTTCTTAAATACAATCTTTTGCCATGCTGTCCCAAAGATGGCATAGGGTTGCAGTGTGCCACTAATCATTTGCCACGTTTCACCATGGAAATGTCTGCCTTTTAGTGGTAAATGAAATGATGAATTTATATTAATATAGCAGTTTAAATTTGTGAGGAAAAGCTTCTGGCTGAAATTTGCCTTATAAACATATGTGTCGTGATGGTGGTTATATAAAGAAGCTGTGCCAAAGAACAACCTTCCTTTAGTCTGTTGTAAACTATAGACAATTAACTTTGTATCTCTGACCTCTGATTTAAATGATCCTTCATCTAGACGATTCCTATTCATGTTGCTTCAGGCAGCAGATTAAATTCATGGTTCTAGGAAAGATGATGGCTATTACTGCACAGCCTATCCTGATCTCAGAGGATTTGGGGGAAGTTATAAAGTACTGAGATGCGTGGTATAAGCAGGCGTATGGGGGAAAGAACCAGTTTCTCTCCTTGATGATTATTATTTCCACAGGAATTTGGCTGCTACCTTTTAATATTTCCTTTTTCTTTAATTTCCCAGCTAATTCTGGTTCCTTGCAAGGCCCACAAACTCCACAGTCTACTGGTAGTAATTCCATGACAGAAGTGCCAGGCGATTTGAAGCCCCCAACACCAGCATCAACACCTCATGGACAGATGACACCTATGCAGGGTGGCAGGTATGAAAAGGGCTTTGCTTCATTTTTTGTTGGGCTGTAGTTCTACAACAGTTTAAGCCAGTCTTTCCCTTTCCCAACTGCGCGGGCACTCATCTGATTCTGTGGTGAACCGGTCAGAGCCTTAAAAGCAGCAGAAAAGGATTTCTTTTTGGAGGGGAGAGAGGGAAAGGGAGGAAGGAGTAGGAGCTGCATTAGCTTTCTAAACACCAGAGAAGGATCACGCAAGCACCAGTGCAAAGGGGGGAATGTGAATATGTGAAGAGTGGGGAGGAAGGTGGAACCCAGCAGCACCAACTTAGAACCACAACCTTCCTTTCCTTGCTTACTCTGTCCTCCTCTGGTATACAGGTCCAGACATTCATGCTCAGGAAGGAGGAATGTGTGGTTTTAAGGTGTTACTTAAATTCAAATTATGAAAAGCGTATATAATAACAGTCGTTGAGATAGCAGAGGATTCAACTGGATGTGGACCAAGAGATCCCTTTCAGTTCTATGTCCTGTAAGTCACACAGACCGGCTTAATCTGAAGTGAAGTCTTCTCACCATTTGTTAAGGAACCTTAGCCCACTGAAGTCCAGCAAAAAAAGTTCTTGTTGACTTCAGCAGGAACGTAGCTGAGCTCTGGACTATGTACAGAGTCACTCAGAACTTAACGTACTTAGGTTCTTTTTTCCTCCATCTGTAATACTGCAAAAAGGATAACAAGAACCTTTTTAATCATCTTTAATTCAGAATGAGTTTTCTTTCACTGTGTAAAAAATTTTCTTTTGCATTAAGAATAAATCTGATAGTTATCAGGGAAACTCCATTTTCCAGGCCAAATTTTTAAGGGCTTTAGAATAGAGCTGGCTGCAGCCATAAAGGTTAGTGCCTCTCCATAACAGTAAATGGTATTTGGGAGGTAAATCAGGTGTTGCTGTTTACTCTTTCCCCTGGTAGAAGAGCAATGGGGTGCTTGGTAAATTTGAAAGGTAATAAATATGAAACTGATAAAAAGTAATACTATTTTGACACAGCATACAATTAACCTGTGGAGCTCACTGCCTTGGGGTAGTGAGGCAAACAGCTTAGTGAAATTTCAGAAAGGTTTAGACTTTTATATGAGTAATAGAAACACACACAGTTGAATTAGATTAAAACCCCTGATCTTTAAGGTAAGTAGCCAGATAAGCTTGAGGAAAAAAATGGGTAGATTTTTTTAATGATTGTCCATTGTCAAAGGTTTTTGCATCTTCCTCAGTGTATCGTGCACTGATCACTGCCATGGCATCATGGGCTAGGTGTATCATAGTCCAGTCTGTTGTCACAGTTCCTATGAATACATGATGATGTTAATGCCTCCTTTTTCTCATCTGCTAGAAACAGCGCAGTTAGTGTGCATGATCCCTTTTCTGATGTAAGTGATTCAGCATTCCCGAAGCGAAACTCCATGACGCCAAATGCACCATACCAGCAGGGAATAAACATGCCAGATATGATGGGAAGGATGCCATATGAGCCAAATAAAGATCCTTTTGGTGGAATGAGAAAAGGTATTTTCTTTGTGGGAGCTTAAGTGTTCTTCCCTACTTCTATGTAATCAGGATGTTCTAGTCATCAGAATGAGCTTTTTTACTTTGCTGATTTTGCCATTGGTAAAATGGTATCCTTGTAGCAAAAAGAGACGTGCAGTGCAATTGTGTTTCATTCTGGTCTGGTCATATTTTCCCCTCTCAGAGTCACGCTGTTTATTTTAAACTTACCAGAATCATAAAAATGCTTGTAGGAATACATTTCAGGAAATGGCACAAATTCACAGGGTTAGATTTTGTGCAATGCCGTATGTTTCTTGAAGGTGGTTAGCTACTCTGCAAATCAGATGCTGGACTTCGGTGTTAGAATGTGAAGTGGTGAAGCAACATGCCTGGTTGTAGTAGGGCTGAACTGGGAATTCACTGTGCGGGACTGAGCAAGTCTCCTAATGCTCTCTGTCTCAGTTTACACATTTTTCACAATAGGAAAGCTAATTTTTTTCTCACTTGGACAGCCTGACAAAAGTTGATAAACACACTCAACGTTTGTTTATTTTTAGAAAGCAAAAATTAAAATTAATGTCAAACCTGACTCTTGTCCTTTTGGGCACTTAACCTACAGATGGTTTTGTGGATATTGTAAAATGTGCTTAAAATGAGTCAATCTTGCATGCCTCGTATATAGGAAAGTGGGAGGAATTCTTTCACAAGGAGGGCTCACAGTGGCTGCAAAGAGAAGAGCAGATGGAGGAGATGAAATTAAGAAAGTGGAAACTGAAAGAGAGCAAAAGGGAGGAATGGGGGGAAGAGGTCCAGAAATCAGGGGAAGAAAGATAATGTGATGAAGTGGGGAGATGCTTTAAAAGAGATAGTTAATCTGATGTGATTTTTTTTAAACCTTCCCTTTAAATCCTTTTGCCTGGACTGTGGACACCAGCGTAACACAGTTGGAGGAAGGGAAAACCCCCTCTGCCTTAGATTCACTTTAGGCTTTATATCCATGTGAGATTAAGTGGGTTTATTGCACTTTATTGTACATTTCACATTTGTCCTGTCGGAACAGAAACGTCTCTGTTCAGTATCTACTATGAGGGACTAAAGGATAGAGGCTCTTCCTCTATTTGCTTGGGGATTTATATCCGATAATAGTGGTCAATGTGCCTTTTCTTGGACCGGTAGAATATGCCCATCCTGCTCAAGAAGCTACATTAGGATACAGTATCCTTTCCATAACTAAACTATGGTATGAGGGCTTTATGGGAAAAAGAAGAGCCTGATTCTGACAGCTTTGTAATCCAAACTAGGAGATTTACTTTCCTCTGTTTCGTAAGGTTTATGTTTGCATTCATATTTAGCATTGCTTGGTGGAAAAAGAACAAGAGCGAGTTCATCTTCAGCTATGAAGACCACAGGGAAGAAGCTGCCTGGTGCCTGATGAGCTCAGTTCCATAGGATGAGATTACTTTCCTCACTTGCAGCTCCTTAATATTATAACCATCTTCTTGGTAGTGGTGCTGCTTCATGTGTTTTCATCAGACCCTGGAGAGCTTGTCAGACACCAGCTAATTCTCCTTGGCAGTGTTAGAGATCTGAACATTATTTTAAAATACATCATTTAATAGAAAGGTCTCTTCAAACACCCAGAATAATATATTTAATTTCCCTTACTCTTGCAGTGCCTGGAAGCAATGAGCCTTTCATGACCCCTGGACAAATGCCTAACAGTGGAATACAAGATATGTATAACCAGAGTCCATCTGGAGCAATGTCCAACATGAGCATGAGCCAGCGACAGCAGTTCTCTTATGGAAGTGGCTATGACAGGAGGTGAGTAAATCTTCAGGAAAAAGCAAAGCCCATTAGTGAAAATGATCCTCTCTCTCCCCTTCTCATTTTCCCATTGCACCTTGCAGAGAACATAGCAGCCTACATTTCCTACAGCATCTTACTAAATCGCCGGGAGTCAAACCACTGGTAATGACTGAGTCTAGCTGTTCACAGAAATTAATAAGGAGGAATTGTCACACCTTAGAATTCACTCGAGCTGCAGCAGATCAGCACGTGGGGGTGTTGGACAGCTGCTTTCAGCTGGCTGCTGGGCTGGGCTGGGCTGTGATGGTGTAAAGTAGCACTTCAGTTAGTCTTCTGGCCATGTTTTCACCTAAACAGTTGTTGGTGGGCTTTTTATGAAAAACAAAATGCACAGCCTAAGTATGTCCGGTTTGTGGTCTGTTAGTGAATTGCCTTCGGAGAGTCTGTTGTCTGAGCTGTAGGGGAACCAGTCTTGCAGTGTATCCATCAGGACCCTCAGAAGTTTGTCTTTCAGTGAAGTACACAAAATAAATTTGGTCCTTGTTTGTTTATCCTGGGAAAGGCTTTGAGAAAAAAAATCAGTAAAATCACTGATGTCTAAGCATTGGTATAGCAAGCAGAATGGTTTGGGAATGTTTGGATTATATTAAGTATTCTGGTAGGTTTTGCAGCTCTGGCTGTATTCCTACTTTCACTTTCATTAGGGTGCATACTTTAGCTTCACTTTTTGTTTCCTGATGGTAGCCAAAGTGGTGCATGTGGGTCTTTTAAGCGTAATGGCAGAGTAGTTTTCAGTCAGTAGTTTGAAGTAGTAGATGTGAAGAGTAACAAGTGTAATCATGTTGTTCAACAGGTCACATTGCTGGGGAGTCAGTGAGAGTAAGGGTTGCAGCGGAAGGTGATAAGTCAAGAGAATGTTTTCTTTAAGGGGTGTGTTTTGTTTTATTTTGTTGGCAATTTTGGAGAATAAGTGCTTTTTACAGAATGAGGTTTCCTTTGTCATTTTTTAGGTCGGATCATGGTCTGGGTCCTGAAGGCAGTATGGGACCACCTGGTCAAAGCAACATGGTGCCTTCAAACAGTGACCCAAGCATGTACTCTCCTAATCGTTACCCTGGCCAGCAAAGGTGAACACTGATTTCTCTGTTTGTAATATCTGCAATAACCAGCTAACGAGTGCTAGCAGCCTCTGTGAGAGCACATAGACAGAATATGTGGCCTCTTGGTGTGTTACTTCCGTTTTGTCTGTTCTTATTTAGGCTTTTACAGTTGGTTCAGTTTCTTTGGGGGGGGCAGAGGCTTGGGTGAATCAGTTGACTTTGTGTAGCCATAGAATCAGGGGTGTTAGAAAAGGAGTATACATCCTACCTTGTGTATCTCCTTGCCAACACTGAACTAGAACATATTTCATAGGCCCAGGTTCTCCAGAGCAGTATTAAATGACACCAGTTCTGAAGCTTCCACAACTTCACCTGGCTTGTGGTTATCCTGTGGCTAACAAATTGAACATCTCGAAAGTGTTCCCTTATGTATAACATACATGTACCTTTGCTTAGTTTTATGTTATTGCATGTACCATCTTAGACAACTGTAGATAATTCCCATCAGTTATATTGTTCTTTTAACTGGCATTAGGTAATTTCTGTCTATGCACGCCATAACTTTAGGGGATACTGAACAGCAAGTGCTTTCACTCTGGTCAACTCTCAAAAAATGTGAGTTTTCTATGCTTTTGGAAAAATTAGGTCCCATTAGTTCTTTTAACATGTCAGGTTCCCCAGTCCTCTGTTTCTGTGACTCCCTGATATATTACTTCCATAATTCTACTCAAATTGTAGATGTGTTCTCACTGGTAGTGTACAGAGAGGAATTACTGACATATTGGTCTGCAATACAGTGTTATTTATCAATCTTAATACTTTCCAAGTACTTCATTTCAGCAACCTAAATTTCATTCAGATGTGCTAAAAATATTGCAGTTGCACTGTAGTGCTCCTCAGAGGTCTTAAAGGCCACAGGTAAGTTTCCAAGTGCAATGCAACTCTGCCTTTTATGTGTATGCTTCATTGTGTAGCTTTAATTAAAAATTACATGAACATTAGCAAAATTATGAGTACTGTTTTTAGTCAGTAATGATGTATTTAAATGTTGCATATTGTAATGAAATTTGTACTCACTTTCTGTCACTATCATCAGACTAAAATAATGATTTCACTTTAAATCGGCAGTTAACTATTGATTATATTGTTAAATAATCCAGAAAGTAGCTTGCTTGGAGACTGACTTGTTAAAACACAAGAATTTTGACTTGCAACCTTTGAGCTGTACATCAGATACTTTTCCACCTAAGATGGGTTCCCAGCAGCTGCAGCTGCCTTTCTTACCTCTTTGCTGACCTTACCCTGTTCCCATTCCTGACTGCTACCTCTAAATCTCTGTTGCGTCTTCACTGCTCCTCCTTTCTCCTATCTGCTTTATCTCCTTCCTTCCACTACCAGCTCCAGCAGAGCTTACTACGTCAGGCTCAGGACCATACGACACTGTACCTTCTACCTTGTTTCCAAATGGCAAATATCTTCAAGGTGCAAGATCATCAGAGTACTTTGCTTTTCCTGGTGGCTTGGAAATTCCAGCAGCTCTTAAGTGTTGATTTGAATGCTTCATTTTAGGCATGAACCATATGGGCAGCAGTATCCAGGACAAGGACCTCCCTCAGGACAGCCACCATATGGAGGACATCAACCTGGAATGTATCCACAGCAGCAGGTAGGAGAGGGGAGAACAGCTATATTCATAACATTTGTTTAATAAATGTCACCCCAAAATTCTGTATACATTCACAAATTTGTTTATACAATATATGTCTTTTGGCAGAGAGGAGCACTGTAGTTCTGGTCAAAATCACAGCCCATACGGATAAGCAGTGTATGTACAGCTATAGGAAAATATGTTCATTACACTGTAAGAGTGTAAATTTTAACAGATGTTCTGTGGCTTTGGATGTGTATCAAGTTATTGTCCCAAGTTAATAACCAGCAGACTGGGAAAGTATAATCTGTAGGCTAGTAAAGTGATGCTGCCTCAGTTCCAGAAACAAATAGGAAAGCTGCTTGGCTGGCAGGTTGAAGGGTCCTAGCTTAATGTCATGCAGCCACGTGAACCCAACAGAAAACTGGAACAAAGTAAAATGTGCAGCACTCTCAATTATCTCGAATGCTGTGGTGGGTCATATGAGATACCTATCTTTAATATAGATCAGATGGCATATTCCCCACGTGTTATCTGTAGTAATAATATGGTACAAATACATGAGAGAGAACATTATTAGTGTTAAAAATAGTTTAAACATTTGTACATTCCAGTCTCCCTAACTGCGTAATAACTTTGAAAATACAAATTATATTAATTAATAAGATTTTTTTGTTAGGTGTATCATTAATACCTTGTGGGCAAAATCCCATCTTATAAGTCAATAGCAAAACTCCACTGACTTCAACAGGATCAGAGTTTCATCCTGCGTGTTATTAATTCATTTCTAGTCATACAATAATTAAAGTTGAAGTTAGCTTCCAAAATAGAAAGCATTTCCTTATAATATAAAAATTAAAATGTAAGCTGGTTTTCAGCCCATTTCAGACAGCCCTTTTCAGTTTGGGATGGAATTTTACTAGGAAATTCGGGGCGGGGGCGGAACCTAAAAGAGGAGATCTTAGGTTGCACTGTACTGAAAATGTATATAAATTTCAATTTCAGAACTTCTTGCTTATCTTTTTGGTTCATAACATCTCTAAAATAGCATAATCAAAAAACTGGTTTGTTGTTCTTCATGATGAGCATATGCTAGCAGTCTAGGTGATTTAGTGGGGAAATTGCAAAGGTAGATAACAGAACAGTTTGTGATATTCCATGGTAACGTATGCAGGGAATATATTAACTACACGTTCATTTAAGCAAGGAGACAGTTAGAATTTGTAAAAATATATTTGGCCCTGTCCTTAGTGCTGTTTATATACTTTGTACAATGAGTCTTGAATGCAAAAAGCATTAATGCAAAAGAGCAGTGAAGAATGAAGGGCAAGGATCCTGGCTGGCCTCAGCCTGTCCCTCCCACTCCCAGAGGATTCCACTTCTTCATTTAGCTAGAGATTAGGTTGCCACTAGCTTATTTTCAATTTCCTAAATCTCACTTTGTAGTGGTACAGGAAGAATGTGAAAAATGACCCTTTTGAAGCTTTATCTACAATGTGAAGGCTAGGGAATGACCTGGAAAGGAGGTGCTTGGAGCATGAACTCCTGGGGCTAATGAAGCACTTTGAGCCAGGTTTTTCAGTTCCTGTATGAATGCTCGTACCTCGAGAGCTATTATGCAGCAGGTGACCTGTGTTGGTGTCTTTTTGTCTTCTGCAAGGTCTCAGAATTCCACATCCCTGGTGGAGAGAGACACACATTTTGCAGCCTCAGTCTCCTGCCGAACCTTTACACAGGAGGAGAGTTCAGGTGCATCACTGTCCTCAGCATTTGGTACCATTAGGCATGTTGCCACTAGATATACAAGAGCGCTTAACTGCTTTTAAAAAGGCACATGCTTCATTCCCAAGTGTCTACTTTAAGCGCTCTGAGTCACTGTGGCAAAACAAACACTACCTTTTTAGGTGTGGCAACTTCCAAGTCAGTTTGTAATGTATAAATTGGCCCCAAGGGTGGAATTTACTACAGCAGGTAGTTTATGTAAGGCTGAAATGTAGGTATTTCTCAGATAGCCAGACAGCTCTATAGCAAGTTTAAAAAAAAAAATACTTTCATGCAATACAGTAGTTGTGGTTTTATGTGCACCAAAGTTGGAAGATGAGTTTATGAATCCCAGAGCTCTTTTAACTGACCCATATTGAATACATACAGAATTTTATCTGATCTTAACTCTAGCACATTAGTATACATTGTGCAATGTGGCTGAGCTACAGTTTCCGGGGGAGCTGTAACTTTGAATTTGCCATAGATCATATATTCAAAAATCACCCATTTAATTCACATTT
This sequence comes from Ciconia boyciana, assembly GCF_034638445.1. NCBI lineage: Eukaryota > Metazoa > Chordata > Aves > Ciconiiformes > Ciconiidae > Ciconia > Ciconia boyciana. Next base: position 69,529,543 of record NC_132936.1, on the reverse strand, counting down.
TTTGCTTCAGAGCACTCAGTGTGGTTTGAACTGTGGAACAAACTCCCACAGGAGCTAAGGACCACTGCAAACCTTACCACCTTCCCCTCAAACTGCAACATGTGTTTTTTTGTTCTGCCATCTTAAACATAAATATGTACAAGCTTGTATGATTTAAAAACAACTCAGCTCCCCCCAAGGTAAAACAGCTTACCTCACACAACAACAGCCACTTGAGAGGGTGAGAAACAAAGAGGGAATAAACCATAGGTGGCAGCTGTTAGTTACATTGCTTAATTCATTACTGATCAGCAGGGTAAGAACCTGCATAAACTAGAACAGAACATTTGGATGTGAACAGTTGCTGTAATAATCCCACAGTAAATTAAATGTGATTAGGATAATTTGGGAAGAGGGACGGTTGCCCAAACAGGACCATGTTCCTGGGAATTACACAGAGTAGCAAATGCAGCAGAATGTTTTGTCCTACTAATAAATTTACTGTGTGTAGCCTGTGCCCTGTCGTAAGATCCAGTGTTTCAGACATGCATGCTTGCAGCATATCTTGTTATTTTAAGAGTTTATTCAGTGCTTGTCTCTTGAAAAGATTCACTGAGTGGTTTTGAATTTTTTAAAGATTTTTCTTCTTAGTAGACTAAGCATAAAAAAGAAGTGAAAATATTTTAGTTGGTGAGGACCGTTGCCTTTTCATGCATTTCTGAAATGACCAGTGGAATTAATCTGACAGATAGGAAAGGAAAGGGAAAGGGAGAAAATGAGAGCAAGCATAAGAAAATTTAGCCTAAGGATAAGTTTCCTTTTAGTATTAAGTTATAAGCGCAGCAAAACAGAGGCTTAAAAAGAAAGCACTGGATCGAGCCTAACCATAGCACTGCGTGCCTGACTTTGGAATCAACACGATCCCTCTAGAACTAAGTGCCTTCAGCTTTTTAAAGGAGCTTTCAGCCAATATATTTGTATTATGTATGGAGCAAAAGTGACGCATCTTCTTTCCAAAATTTTTTTTCAGAACTATAAGCGACACATGGATGGCATGTATGGGCCTCCAGCCAAACGCCATGAAGGGGATATGTATAACATGCAGTATGGCAACCAGCAACAGGAAATGTATAACCAGTACAGCAACGCTTACACGGGGCCTGACAGGAGGCCCATGCAGGGACAGTATCCATATCCGTATAACAGGGAGAGGATGCAGGGCCCAGGACAAATGCAGCAGCATGGGATACCTCCCCAGATGATTGGTGGCCCCATGCAGTCGTCATCCTCCAGCGAAGGTCCTCAGCAGAACATGTGGCCAACACGAAATGATATGCCTTACCCTTACCAGAATAGGCAAGGTCCAGGAGGCCCTGCACAGGCCCCACCGTATCCAGGGATGAATCGCACTGATGATATGATGGTACCTGACCAGAGGATAAACCACGAGAGTCAGTGGCCTTCTCACGTCAACCAACGTCAGCCTTCTTATATGTCATCCTCAGCCTCCATGCAGCCTATCACTAGACCTCCTCAGTCGTCCTACCAGACGCCACCCTCTATGCCAAACCACATCTCTAGAGCTCCAAGTCCGGCATCCTTCCAGCGCTCTTTGGAAAACCGTATGTCTCCAAGCAAGTCTCCTTTCCTACCCTCCATGAAGATGCAAAAGGTTATACCCACAGTTCCAGTGTCACAGGTCACAGGACCTCCACCCCAACCACCACCAATAAGGCGAGAAATTACCTTCCCCCCAGGCTCTGTAGAAGCATCCCAACCAGTCTTAAAACCAAGACGAAAGATTACCTCAAAAGATATTGGTAAGCATCAAAACAAAAGCCAAATACCAAAATAGGTTGGGAGAAAGGGGCTTTGATTTTGATTTTCTTTTACATTTTAAGACTATTTTGACAAATAGTTAACTTTGGTAACTATAATGTGATTGTCTTCAATAAAAATGTAAGATCATATGCATTAGTGAGGATGATAGGTAAAACTCATCCTAGACAATCCGACATGAAATGAAACCAACATTTTATATGGACACCTGAGGTCTCCAGAAATGCATTAAAAATGAAGCTTGCCTGAGATTTCCAAGTGATATGTGTTGAAAGGTCCTTCAAAACATCTGTTAAATCACCAGTACAACATTTAGCTGAGCAAAGCTTTCCGTGCTCTTGTTCCATGGAAGCTCATGCTGTTCTGCTGTGTATTTCTAGGCTGTGCCTCCCTTGAATGGCCCATTTATTCCTTCCATATTACTTGTCATGTTTGTTTCTCCCCCTATTCTTTCCCAAGCATCTTCTTATCTTGAATTCCTGTTACATTTCATACATTCAAGTTCTCATACTTCAAGGTCCCACGCTCCTGACAGCGTATTGTACCTTTATTTACCAATTATTTGGTTTAGTCAACTTCTCTAAGTTTGTACAATTATTTTGGCTTCAGCAAAGTCAGGAAGAATGGCCCTGTTAAGATATTGTCCAGTATTAAGGCTGAGCAGCAGTTACAGAAAAACTGAACAGGACTTAGTGGTGAAAGCAGGGGCTTAACCAGTGTTTCAGCTATTTCATAAACTATTTCATTTAAATTCTGCATCCTCAGAATGTCAGTTTAATCTTTCAGAACTCATTAACAGTCTCTGAGGATGCACTAATACTGTTTTACTTCTCCTCCTTTCTTTCTCCAGTAACTCCTGAGGCCTGGAGAGTGATGATGTCTCTTAAATCTGGTCTTTTGGCTGAAAGTACCTGGGCGCTAGACACTATTAATATTCTTCTGTATGATGACAGCACTGTCGCTACTTTCAACCTCTCTCAGGTAGGTGGGAAAGCAGTATACTTCTCAACTTTCCAAGGAAAGAAAACTGAAATAAGATACCTACAAAAATGTTGTTGAAGTCCTTTAAAATTGATTATAATTAACATAAACTTGAGTCTTGCAAAACTTCCCTTTTTTTATGATTGGTAACAGTGAGCAACAAGAGATAGCTTTAGGTCGAATAGGGGAAATAATAAGCCTGAAAGAAGGGTATCTCTTGTAGAAAGGAGCATGTAGGAATAGAAGAATTTTAGCACTGACAGAAGACTAATGTGTAAATTCACACTCATGGACAATCCCAGAAAACAGCAATATGTTAGTAATCTTGCTTAACTTGTGTTTCCATAAAAGGCTTTGCAAAACTATATTAAAATGATTTGAGGCTGTCTTCTGGTGATTACTTGTCTTATTCAGTAGTTCCACACTACACTGTGGGATTTTTTTAATTGCTTATTGTCTGTCTGGTTTCTTCTTCCAGTAAATTAAGTTTGCACAAAAATATCAGATTGACAATTTAAAGGCTAAAATCCACTGTCTGTCCACAGGATGCAAGTAACACAGGATTTAATAGTGTGTGCTTTTGCCTCACTACCTCCCAGCATTTTTCAGCCCTGCTCTAACCATTGGCCTGTTAGGTGGTAGTAATAGATGGCATGCTGATAATGCACATCATCTAAAATTTGTACAAATTAAATATTCAGTTCTCTGCTCCATTCATTCCTTGGTTACTAATAGTGTAACTCATCATTGTTTAAATATAATGACCTTTTTTTTAAATAGAGACACAAATGGTACATTTCATCCCACCTAACTTTAGAACTAGGGATATCTATAGCATGATTCATCTCATCCTGAAGTAGAGATCTAAAATAGGTCAGATGAATCATACCCTAGAAATGGCCTGTAAAAGACCATTGATGATAAAAGTAATCTAGACAATTAGGTTAGGTGTGTAACAATTAGGTTAGGTGTTTGAAGTTAAGTGAGGTGAATCTCCTCTGAATTTTATTAGAAATTGCATTAATGCACCCTGTGAAAGTTGCAGAGAATACCAGGCATATTTTAAATATATATATTTTTTGTTACTTTTGCCTTGGACTCTATTTCCAATGGCAGTCAGGACTCCATATGACGACTGATAATTCCTGCAGTTTATAAGCATCAGTTTGTTCTTAATTCTTCGAGGGTTTGGCAATCGTAAGAGAATACAGAATGGACAAAGGGATACATTTTGCTGAAAACCTATTAGCCCATGATTAAAAAAAAAAATCAAAAGCCAGACAATCAGGCTGAATACATCACAACAGCAAAGAATTTTTAATAATAAAGCCACTGAGGGTAAATTAATACCAAGTCCAACTACTGCCTTTCCATAAGAAAGTGATTACAAGTTAATTAAGAAGATTAAACCTAAATGAAAACTGTTTCTGAAGGGTGACTTACAGCACCAGGCTCCAATAACAATTTTTAAATATTGCCAGGCAAAAATGGAACTATTCCAATAGAGATGGGATATTAATCTAGGATGTCAGTACCTAGACCCTGAACTTGCAGATTCCTACAGGACACAGTTGGTTTTAGAGACTGAGAGACAAAGGAGGAGAGGAAGAATTGTAAACTTTAGGCATCTAATAAAAGTACAAATCAGAAAATCTGAGTTAGAATCTTCAGTACTCTATACAGAAAATGAAGAATACTAGACACTTCCAAGGGGACAGAACAGCTAGGCTAGATGTCTACTGTAACTTCAGGGAGACATACGAATAAACTTCTGTACTTCTCATAGCTGTTACAGTTTAAGCAAATGGAGCCAAGATAGTTTGACATTATATAGTTTGGACAGATGCTAGAAGAATTTCTTTTGATTAACTTCTGCCATGCAGGACCTAGCCACAAGTCCACAGCAGAAGGAGGGAAATATTCACAGATACATGCATCAGTGTTCCTAATAAAATTCCGTGCGGACAAAAATATTTATCTGATTTTTATGTTCTTTCTTCTCCCCTCAGTTGTCTGGATTTCTTGAGCTTTTAGTAGAATATTTTAGAAAATGCCTGATTGACATTTTTGGAATCCTTATGGAATATGAAGTGGGAGATCCAGGCCACAAAGCACTTGATCACAAAGCAGCCAAGAAAGATGATAGCCAATCCTTGGCAGAGGATACTGGAAAAGAGGAGAACGACGAATGTATTGACTATTTTGATGAAGATGAGGAGGAGGGGGAGGATGAAAAGGTAGAAGGAGAAGAAAAGAGCATTGTTTTTTCCACTCCTGGTGCCGTTGCTGATCCAAGTGAGAGGCCAAAACAAGCCAGTAAATTTGACAAGCTGCCAATAAAGATTGTAAAGAAAAATAATCTGTTTGTTGTTGACCGATCTGACAAACTTGGACGCGTTCAGGAATTTGATAGTGGACTTCTCCACTGGCAGCTTGGTGGTGGTGACACAACTGAGCATATCCAGACTCACTTTGAAAGCAAGATGGAGATTCCTCCACGCAGGAAAGCCCCTCCTCCCTTGAACTCTCCAAGCAAAAAGAAGGACCTCGAGGGGAAAGGTGAATCTGAGGAACAACAAGAAAAAAGTATAACAGCAACCATTGATGATGTCCTCTCAGCTCGGCCAGGAGCATTGCCTGAAGACTCAAACTCTGGTTCCCAAACAGAGAGCAGTAAATTTCCCTTTGGGATCCATCAAGCCAAAAGCCACCGGAATATTAAACTGCTAGAGGATGAGCCAAGGAGCCGAGATGAGACTCCTCTATGCACCATAACTCACTGGCAAGACTCCTTGGCCAAACGCTGCATCTGTGTGTCAAATATCGTCCGTAGCTTGTCTTTTGTGCCTGGCAATGACACCGAAATGTCCAAACATCCAGGCTTGGTGCTGATCCTGGGAAAGTTGATCCTTCTTCACCACGAGCATCCAGAAAGAAAGCGAGCGCCGCAGACTTACGAGAAAGAGGAAGAGGAGGACAAAGGGGTGGCCTGCAGCAAGGATGAGTGGTGGTGGGACTGCCTCGAGGTCTTGAGGGATAATACATTGGTCACATTAGCCAACATTTCTGGGCAGCTAGACTTGTCTGCTTACACAGAAAGCATCTGTTTGCCAATTTTGGATGGCTTGCTGCACTGGATGGTGTGCCCGTCTGCGGAGGCACAGGATCCTTTTCCAACCGTGGGGCCCAACTCAGTTCTTTCGCCTCAGAGACTTGTGCTGGAGACCCTGTGTAAGCTCAGTATCCAGGACAATAATGTGGACCTTATCTTGGCCACCCCCCCATTCAGTCGTCAGGAGAAACTCTACGCTACTTTAGTTAGGTACGTTGGGGACCGCAAAAACCCGGTCTGCCGAGAAATGTCCATGGCGCTCTTATCGAACCTTGCCCAGGGGGACACATTAGCAGCAAGGGCAATAGCTGTGCAGAAGGGAAGCATCGGAAACTTGATAAGCTTCCTGGAGGATGGGGTCACTATGGCCCAGTACCAGCAGAGCCAGCATAACCTCATGCACATGCAGCCTCCACCTCTGGAGCCACCTAGCGTAGACATGATGTGCAGGGCAGCCAAGGCCTTGCTGGCCATGGCTAGAGTGGACGAGAACCGCTCAGAGTTCCTTTTGCACGAGGGTCGTTTGCTGGATATCTCAATATCTGCTGTCCTGAACTCTCTGGTTGCATCTGTCATCTGTGATGTACTTTTTCAGATTGGGCAGTTATGACATAAGTGAGAAGCCAAGCATGTGTGAGTGGAGATTAGAGGGTCACATATAACTGGCTGTTTTCTGTTCTTGTTTATCCAACGTAGGAAGAAGGAAAAAAAAAGAATCTTTGCTCCTCTGCCCCATTCACTATTTACCAATTGGGAATTAAAGAAATTATTAATTTGAACAGTTATGAAATTAATATTTGCTGTCTATGTGTATAAGTACATCTTTTTATTTTATTTTTTTTAACCAAAGTTGCTGTCTAGTACATTCAAAGGTCACATTTTTTTTTTCCATAGATTATCCTTTTCAATGTTCTTTTCCATGTTTGTATTGCATATTTTTTGGGAAGCGAACTAGTGACTTTTTAAAAAAATGTTATGGCAAACCATTGTACGATGGAAAAAAAAATCTCACCACTTTGAAACAAAAAGGTGAAAAATAACCAACATACCAAGTTCCTGTGTGTTTTATTTTTTCAAATAAGGAAAAAATAAAAAAAAACTTGTATACCATCACCCAAAGCTCTGTGCAATAGAAGATTCTAGTGATGTAGGTGTAGGGGATCAAGGAGGGTGTCAGTCAGTAGTCAAAATACAAAACAATACTGGTTTCTCCTCAGGAGAAATGGTTACATTAGGCTAGGAGCAAAACAAAACAAAAAAGTCAAGTTAAAAGATTTTTAAACAAAACCTGATGATAAACATCAATTGCTTCCTCACCAGAACTGTCTTGTCTACATCTGTTTTTTTTGACCTTCCACAATGACAGTTCTTCACAATTCCTTTAATCATTTTTTTAAAATATTTTTTTATTGCCTAAGGGCCGTGATGTATATAGAAGTTGTACATTAAACATACCCTCATTTTTTTTTTTTTTAGTACAAAGTTTTTAGTTTCTTTTTCATGATGTGGTATCTACAAAGTGATAGTAGAATTATTTTTTCTTTCATTTGGGCCATATCTCCAAAAAATAATAAAAAAAAAAAAAGAAAAAAGAAAAAACCGACACAGAAAACCAACAACTGAGGGTAATGTACAAGTTTCTGTATGTATAAAGTCATGCTCTATTTCGGGAGAGCAGCCGATCACAATTTGCTTTATAAATCAAGGTGTGGAAATGGTTACGTATGGATTGATTTAAGAAAATGGTTACCAGTCTACAGACAAAAAAATATATCCAGGAAAAAAAAAAAAGGAAGAAACACAACTTCAAAGATTTTTCAGTGACAAGAATCTGCATTTGTATTTCAAGATAATGTAGTTAAAAAAGAAAAAACTTGATGTAAATTCCTCCTTTTCCTCTGGCTTAATGAATTTCATTTATTCAGTATAAAATCTTTATATGTTCCACATGTTAAGAATAAATGTACATTAAATCTTGTTAAGCACTGTGATGGGTGTTCTTGAATAATGTTCTAGTTGCAGTGTGGGATATCGGAAAGCAAACTAATTACAAGAAAGAGCAATAATGATTATTCTCTTTCCCCTACTTTATTATTATGACCTTGAAAAATATTACGCTATTGTATTGCAGCAACTTGCTCTCCTTTCAGAAAAGCCTTCTCACATCACAGAGAAGTGTTTTTAATTATTATTTATAAAACCACGGAACCTCAAAAGGGGAAGACATGGCTGGCAAATGATAGTTCTGACTATGAAGGTATCCAGTCTCCATGCTGTGTTTGGGGGACTGAAGATGGATGTTAGAAGAAGTGACAAAAGATTTTGTTAAAGCAATAACCAACTTGAAGAAATTGATCTGTATTCACTACCTGTAATTCTCTCTGTTGGTTAAAGGTGCAAATACCCCAGTGATGTGGGTATTTAGAATAAACACCCACCCACTTCTCGATACTGCATGTGTCATTGCATACTTACATGGCCTCTCATCCTGGGAGTCCCCCATTAAAGTGGATCAGGCTTTAATAGAGCACATCCATCGTTATAATTGGTGGGAGATGGCCATTTCAGTTTCAGGAATTAGCTGGTTTCAGATACATCCACTCTCACCTGGTGATATCTTGTTGCTGAATATTGTTCAAGCACTAATTTTTGCTATTTCATCTTGGATCATTGACTTTGTTAGTGTGATCATAAAAAGCTAATAATAATCAATTTCCCTGGAATTGCCACATAATTACACTGTTAGTGGATATCCTCCTCCCCTCTCCAATAACAATACGGAGGTACTTGAAAATTACAACCCCCTTTGGCATACTGCCCATCTTGTTCATATAGATTGCTGTAACATTAATATATGTAAGAGAATTTCAGAGACAGGTAAAGTACATATAATTATAAGTTTGAAACGTGACTCCCTAGTGTCATGAAAAGTAATTTCTCCTTCTAGCTTTTCTTATTCAGTAATCTCTCCACTCCCACATCACCTGCTGCAGTGGTCTTTCTTTCTCTTGCATATCACTGCATTCAGAAATACATGGTGAATTATAACCCACTTGTAACTCTTCATCACAGAAGGAGGCCTATTTCAGGGATGATTTTTACAGCTTAATACTGGGCAGTGTAGAAGTAGTATCCCCTACTAAACTTAATTCTTACTAACATTTTACTGCTTGATATTACACCACAGATACAAGCAAGCTGTTAAATAAACTCTCTGCTGAGTGATGCTCACCTCTTTCTTTGTCAAGGACGAGAAAGGTCGTCTATTCTCTTTCTCTCTCCAGCATTCACACCCAGAGTCCTCTGGGGGAAACGACACCTGTGGCAAAATGCTGTGAGCCGTCAGAGGCAGCACCTTAATGTCATAATGTCATTCAGGACTGCTCTGAGCATGGTTAAACCACGTGGTGGGGGAAAAAAACACCCAGCTAGCTAGCCAGCCACATGATGTCCATACGTATGTAACATTGCTGCCACTTTTCCAGTTGGGCCAAGAACTAACTGGGGAACTGGAAGAGTGGAAGGGAAAGGTTAGTAATACAGATTCTGCCTGAACGTGATTTTATGCTGTTACAGTAGGAGTAAATGATCTAAATCCCTGGTTAGTATTACAGCACATTTATCAGAAGAAAGGCACAATGTAAGAACTCCAGTTCCCTCTGTTGTCTACGTATTATTTCACCTCTCCCACAATGTTCTCTTAAGCCTTCGGCGAAGACCTGCTCATGAGACTTGTGAACTTAGCATGTTCTGACTGAATCCTGAACGAGTTTGAGCTGCTGTTGGTATTGTTCCTACAAGAGGTATTTTGGTTTTCAGTTTTGAAAAAAAATTCTACATTTTTGTGCTGATGTGAGCACAGATACTCTGTAGTGAAGCTCAGACTAGTACCATCAAGAAGATGCAATATTTGAAATTCTAAAACTGCAATGAGTTATTTAGGGGAAAGCAGCCAATTAGTTTTTAGGCAATAATCAAATATTTGACTAATACATGCATGAATAAGCTGCCTGTTTCTTTGGTAGGCCCAAGCAACTAATTGATTACAGATTAAAAGAGCAGCAATGAGATAATATGGAGTCCCTGAATCTTACTGACCTTTAGAATCACTTCAGGAATTAAAAGATGCCTATCCCCTTTGGCAGGAAAAAATGGTTTTGTTTGTGGTTAGCATAATTTCCTACACTATCCTTTCAAAAAAAAAAAAAAAAAAAAAACACCCCACCACACATTAAAACATCCTGCTTAGAAACACCACATTTTCAACTACCCAAAAGGAAGGATGCAGAAGAAAAATTCATCCACATGCTTAAAAGCCTCTGGACTTTCTCTTCCACCTTCTTTTGCTGTTTTACAACACAATCATCAGTGAATTCCGTGCCATACATCACTACTGTGAGACCATTGTCTTTTTGGCCTGGATACATCCAGACAAAAGATTTACTTACTTAGAGAAATACTGTAGCAAAAGCATATGCTTGTCTTCCACATTAATGATTCCTATACAACACTTTTACAGTGCAATGCAGGGTACACCTCTTTCTTACTTTACAAATAATATGAAAACACCTCTTAGTAATAAAGAATCAAGTGTAGCTGTCATTTATGACAAAAACACTTCCATCCAAAAAAGATCCAGCCATTAGAGGGGGGAGGTTCATTTCAACCAGCGTTTTAACCCATGGCATCGTGCTTCACTCTCATGCTGAAGCTGCTGTTCAATGTTATTTAGTAGCAAATAAAAAAATCTATCATCTCCTCTGTCCCCCCCTGTACAAGAGGAAGAGTTGTAAACATCTGTAGTGCAGATGCCCAAGCTAACTTGAAACAATTGGAACATGGGAACTGAACTGAGGTGGCACACAGCTAGTTCACCCTTTCAAGAAGCTGTGTGTAGGTTCCTTACTCTGCAAGTAGTAGTACTGGTGTACCTAGGAAATAATACACACCAATTGCACAAACACTGTAATAACACTATCACAGAAGTCAGTCTTTTCTGTGTTTTAAATAGGAGCACAGTCTCAAATTTTGAGACAAGAGTTCTCCAGAGAGGGATGATGACTTCTATTTTTATCACCATTGACCTGGTAATATCAAATATGTGGAAACCAGACTCACATACAAAACCACAAAGTAGTCCCTGCTGCAAAAAGCTTATTTTCCAAGTCACGAACAAGTAACTGCAGGTGGAGACAAGACAGGAGAAAATGGAAACAAAAGCAACAGTAAACTGAAAAGGCAAGTACCACTCTTCTAGCAGAGTGGTATTATGCAGATCTAGAATATGGCCCCATACCACCTGCAAATTTAATTTTCCTCAGGATAATTTGTGAAATTTCTGGGGGCTCCCCCCTTCTGTTTTCTCATTATGAAATCTTACACTTCTCATGCCCAATTCCTTTCCCTCCATCGCTCACAAAGATTTTTTTAAGGACTATTGAGTCTGAAGAAAGGAGAGAGAAAAGTGAGAAAAGAGGAGGGAGAACTGAGAGAGGAAAGGGAGAAAAGATATGGCCATTTGGAGAAAGGGAGGCAGAACACAAAGACAGAGCTGAAAGAAAAGCTTCCTATGTCCCTGCTGCATTGCTTTATTTTTACATTTGGGTCATTCCAAAGAAATGAATAATTAAACCAAGGTAGGGAATTTGGCATTTCATTGGTGGTTGGTATAAAGAAAAAGGAGGTAAAAAGAGATTTTAAGAGGTAGGGGGAGGCAAGGGAAGGGAAGGCAAAGGGAAGGCAAAGGGAAATATGAGCTTCCACATGCAGACTGATAAATTCAATTTTTACTTAATTACATTTACCTTTCAAATCCCCAAGACAGCAGGAATGGGGAAGGATTAATATTGTCTTCAGTGTTAAATTCACCCCCAGTTGTTTATTTGTGCGCTGTCAGAAATGGGTTTTCAAAGTCTGGCCTTCCTTTCTGTGATTGTCAGTAGCTGTGGGTACAGGAGACAGCTGTTCTGGACTGCATACCAAATCCAGCTATTCACATGCCTAAATGACTTGATTTGTGCTTCCAATTACTTATTCTAACAAAAGTCTAAAACGTATTTCATTTCAATGCTGTTGTACAGTGTAAAAAAACTGTAGGTTTATACTTCACATTGTTTTTAACTGGCCTAAACTAATGAGATGAAGGAGCAAGATCCTCATCCAATGCCTTCAACAGAGCTACATCATCTTACCCTGCATTTGTTAATTTACTTGGTCTGTCATTACTTAGTATATATTGCATTTCCATTAATTAAGGATAGTTATTTACACTGAAAGGGTGACGGGGTAGAATTGCCTAGCTAGCAGAGCAAATCCCTAATGACTCAAGCATCTCAGCAATGTTTATCCAGGTCTGCAAAGAGACTCCTGAAGGACAAACTGTTGCTCCACTATGGAGTGTTTTAAAAAGGCAAGTTTATATATTATCATGCCAGGAGAAAGAGGCATGATTATCTAACACAAAAAACTGTTAAGACACATGCTAGAAAAAGCTTATAGTACTCCATGATGTAATTCTACTTTACATGTAGCAATTTGCTTATCAGTTCCACATATACATCTGCAACTGAGAAGAACAAAGAAAAATAATTAAATCTAGTACATGTTTTACTGTCAAATTATAACAAAAAACTGCAAAGTCAACTATTAAATCTCTTTTTCTGTAAGCAAATTTGAAAAGAAACAATGTTCCACTGGTTGTATCACCACCACTAAAGCTTACAATGGACTCCTTATAGAAGATTTTTTTTTTTTTTTTTATATGGAAGATGAAGCTCTGTACAGAATGAAACACAGTGACCTTGAAATATTGAGATTTAAGCACAAGGCTTCATCAGCAGAACTAGCACTATACATTTTATATGCAGTTAGGGAAGACAGACTTGTAACAACAAGTTACTTGTTATCAATATCCTGTACCCACCTAAAAAGTGTTATTTCCCTGTATTTCCATCAATTTTATATAGTCATGCATGTTTCACTGGCATATCTCATAACAGAGTAGTGCAGGAGAAGTTGTTCTTCTCTTTTGTTCTTTTTTTCTTTCCTAATATTTACTCCCTAAGCCTTTCATGTTGCTTCCTTCCTCTCCCCCCTACATTAGTACCAAATACAGAGTCCTGATTTTTTAAATAACTGAATAGCCTGGGTTTGATCTATTATTGATACCTTTTAGTATACAGAGGGATTTTTTCATTGTGCTGGATTGTATCACCAATTCTTGAGACAGCAGCATCTCCTGAAGCTTCTTATCCTGCAGGGAAAAGTTACTACAATGGGCTCCTGGCCTTAATGGTGTGGAGGTGGTTGAGATCTGTCAAGGACAGGTAAAGAAGAGAAAAAGGCTTCGAGTCATACATTTGACATTTCTACACCTCTTCAAAAGATGGGCATGTTACTTATGGTAAGCATAAGTAACCAACCTTTCCAGTCAGCAACTATAACTTCCTCAGCTTTTCTGTTATATAGGGTCTTTTGAGTAAAGAGAGTTTTCTTTAAATATCAATAAAACTGCCCATTTAAAAGCACTTAGATGCATGACCAATGTACCCTGTGAAAATCATATTATGGCTTCCATAATGTCAGCTCAGCCACAGCTCATTCTGTATCTCAGGCGGCTCACACATATTTATCAGCCTAGCATATGCCAACCTTCCACAACATGCGTATCTTCTCTAGGAAAGGCAACTCACAGAACCAAAACATTGACTAGGGGGCCATCAGCTCAGATATATTTTGTTCCTTATGCATGGCATAAGGAAGAAAATATACCAATATATAACATGTATGTACAGATCATGTCCATTAAACACCTTCTTTTAAACAGAAGACTTTTAAGCTAATTTCATTAGCTTATTTTATCTTCAGCTGCAGCTAGGTATGGTCTTCTGGCTGCAGCCTTACCTGAGGAGGTTACCAGTCCTGGCCTGTACTTGCTAGAAGTTATTACCTCCCTGCAAACACAGCAGCACTACTGCTAGTGGTACTGTTTCTAACCTAGTCCAGAAAGCAGGTTAAGCACTTAATGCATCCAGGTGTTTGGTTTGCTTGCTTTTCTACCCAGAACATTTTGACAGCTGCTATGACCATACACTCACAGAGTTACTCACCCATTACACTACAATGATTTGTTGCTGGCTGCAAAATCTCCAGGAGCCGGCTGATTTACGCCTCAGGGCATCCCAAAACCTAAGGGAGAGCCGACATGCATTGGACCTTCAGCCTGACGGCACAAAGCGCAGCACAGCTTCTTGCCCTACGTACAGGCAGAGGACATGGTGCTAGAGTGATAAACTCACGCTGAAAGGGCACTACAAAATATACTGATAAATGGTTATCTAAGGAGATTGCACAACTGCTATTAAATTCCTCTAATAGGCAGTCTAATCTGCACTCTGCTTGGTTTTTAATGTCTGGACCTGCTATTTGTGAAACTGTACCTTCTACTACAAGAACAGAAGAAAGGCTTCTTATTTCCCTTCCAACTTGGACAGGGGGGCAGCCAGCAGGCCATCGATCCATCATCACAAAGGTGTTGCAGCACCCAAAAGCCACACATGTGGTTTTGAGCAGCAGTGCCGTCACTGAGCAGGCACAGAAGGAAGCCGATAATCCCCTAATTTGTATGAATTTGACACTTCCTCCCCCTCAGCAGCACTCTTTTGCCTTGGGACTGAAAGTGGTGGTGGGGTTCGAAGGGAGGGTTGTTCCCAACTTTCGATTTTTAATTATTTAGTAGTCAGTGAGGTGGGAGATGACAAGGATACATGGAAAGAAACACCCATCGCTCCTCCCGGTCCGACACGCAGGACCTCATTCTCTACGGAACTGTCCTAAGAGCTCCTTTCGGCCCTGCTCTCCACCCCTCCTCCTGCGCCATGCCTGCCTCTTCGAGTCCCGCTAGCTCCCCCCCTTACACACGCAACCCGACCCGCTGCCAGGGCCGCGGCTCAGGAAGCAGGCACCGCAGGCGACCGGCCCGCCCGCCCCGCCGCTCTGACTGACCGCCCCTTCCCGCCCCCTCCTCGCGGCTGCCCGGGCGGCCGCCAGGAGGGTCTGCCCTCGTGCCGCCCCGCCGCGCGCGGCGGCCGTTGGAGCACGCCTTCGAGAACCTTCGCGTCCCTTCGGCAGCGGCCTCGGCGGGTTCGTGTGGGGGAACCTGGGGTAGCCGAGCCGCCCTCCCCCACGCAGCCCTTCCGCACGCAGGACGGCGTTTTACTGTAAGGACGCTTTTAGGGAGCTCCTGTTTCCCGCAGCACAGGGTGCGTTTCCCCCCCAGCCTACCCTTGCAGCTGCACTCAAACACATAATTCAGTTATCATAAGCTTAAATGTATTGTTTGAAACGGTGCTTAGGTTTAATGCTTTTTCAATACTTTATTGTCATTTGAAATCAATTCATAAAACCCTTTACACGTGCTATTTAAATTGATTTTAATTCGAAGCCTTAGCTGAAGCAATATTTAGCAGGTTTCTGCAGTCTGCCCGAGTCTATTTACGTAGGGAAAGCAGCGCCCGCGCTGCCGCGGGTGAGGCAGGGGCGGTCGCCCGCAGCTGTGGGGCTCCGCTGTGGCGGCTGGGGAGCGGCGGGCTCCCGCGGCGGGCAGCCTGCTGCTGCCGGGCTCCGCCGGCGCCCACGCACCCGCGCCGCGCCGCCGAGCTTCCTCATCCGCAAGCATCACGCGACCCTGATCCACCTTTTTAATCAAATGTCACCTCTTGAATAATATCGGAGATTTCCTGAAAAGTCAGTCTTGTTTTATCCCCCCCCCCCCCCCCCCGAGAACAGAATCAAGGTAATTTTTGTTTGGCACACTCAAAATGGAGAGGCGGGTATACAAGGCTATGTATATCTTTGAACTAATTTTTTTTCCCTTTCTCTAGCATGTGTTTATATGAGAGCTCTATTTATGACCAAAGCTTTTGTCATCAGTCTTTGATAACCCAGCAATTAACACACTACATCAAACTTAAGCACATACAAGATCAGCTTGTCCTAATTTAAAAAAATTCTTTTAGTCATAATGAAAGAAATATGAGTAGTAGTCATTCACGCAAAGAACCACTTTATCATCCTTAAACTATTAAAAATTGCAATCCTCACCTCATGTTTATAAGTGTCTGGTAATATGTAATATTTTAAGACCCTTTCAGTGGCATGGTGATGTATTATAGACACAACCCTTCATTTTCATGGAATCAAAAGCTGAAAAAATATCTTCTGTTCCAAAATTCTTTGGCTGATAAAGTAATTGATAACATTTATTCTGCAACACTCAAGATCAAACAATTATTTTGCTTTAGTAAATTATGAAGAATGCAAGCAGAACAATCACCTAAGCATAAATTTTTATTTTCTAATTAGTTTGTAGGCAGTGGTATTTACTAAAGTTAGCATCAGCATTATCAGCTGTAGATAAGTCAAAGTTAAAAATTCATTATGTTACTATATCTTCACATTTTTTGAAGAATCTTTTTGCAATTTCACTGCTGTTTTGAAAATAATCAAATAAATAATGACCTGTTCGTCCTTTAACTATCTACTAACACAGAAAGCGTTGCAGTATTTTGATATTTCTATGGTTCGAGGTATCTGGTGGCCACAGACAAGGATATCAAGCACATCTTGATTTTCTTTTTTTTTTTACTAGAAAGAAAACAACGTAGTCACAGCAACATACAACAGATAAAATGATAGAAATTTTCTAAGTAAATAGATAAAAACCAGCTAAAATGACAAAGGTCTCTGTAAGACTCTTAGATCCAAGACTAGATGAAAAAGCAGTCTGACTGCTTGCTATCTGAACTTCTTCCTCAACAACTTAATTTGAGAGATCGTGAGCTGGTATGGATCAGTCTTCCCCCCTCACAAAGTTCGGCTTAGATGTTCCCTTTCAGCCACAAGGCTCTGTACGGAGTGGCCTGCCTCATGATACTCTTTGCAAGGCATTAAAAGGTTTGCAGTACTCTGAGCCTCTCCCTAACTCTTCCTTTCTCTAACCTGGAGGAGAGTTGAGAAGGGTTTAAAGGACTATGGGGCACACGCTGGTCTGTGGCTTGGCAGCTACTAATAGCTATGGCTATGTTTGCTCTTACAACACTACTTCCATTGTTAAGTTAAATGTGTTAACTTAAACCATCCTTGCAAGTGGCATCACCGTTGAAGCTGTGGGTTCTTTGAATTGGATAACGCATCCTTCAAATTAAGAGAACTTCTGTATTTCGTTAATTCATCATGAAGTAAGAGAAGGCTGAATCAATCGAACTAATGTAGAGCAACAGTAAGCAGAAATAGCTACACTGAGTTTTCAGTACAGAAATTTCAATAACTGAGACTTTCATAACTTGAAGTGAGATTTCTATGATTCTAACTTTATTCTCCATATACCAGAGAGTATTTTCAAATTTTGAAGCAAGTCTTGTATAAAGGTAGGAGACTGTTTTGTTAAACACAGGTTGCAAGGTAATTTGTAATTTTGAAACACTGATAAGTAAAAGTACATTGATTCAGTGCTGAATAGTAATAGCTAACTTGTCTTTAACACAATACTAACTGATATTTAATATAATACAAAAAGATGGGAAATTAATCAGAATAATAATCTACATCATTTTGTCAAAACTAAAGACTTCAGATATATTAAACATGATCAGAGCAAAACAGTAAATTCAACTGGTTTGTTCTGAATTTTTCCCCTAATAAAAATATATTTGAAAGCAGTAACTTTTTGCAAAACTTCTGAATTGCAGTGGAAGTTCAGTCCCTGACTGAGAAAACACGAAATTTCATCTAGAAAAAAGCATGTTGACTAGCTCTCAGCAGGGATATGAAGAACAGAAGGAGATAAAGGACAGTGTGCTGGAGAAGCTTACTAAGACCCCTGCCATTGGTACTCCCTAAACAATGATAAATGCTACTTCAAAGGTAGCATTTATCAGGCAAATGCTGATAAAAGGGAAATGAACATTACAATACTCTCAATAGAACTAAGCACGCCATTGCCAAGGCATCTCCATTTTTCTAGGAGTTTCTCATCAGCTGTATGAATTGTACAAGTCATGTTAGCATAGCAGGAGGTAACCAGCCATACCTTTGCTTCACCTAGGTACAGCCTTAGGGAATTCAGAGCTTTACAGTTTCCTGCTGGCAACGGCTCTTTGTCTTATTAACTCACATTAACTCAGTTCTGGCCTGCCATATATTTTAGTCTAGCTGACAACATTCATATGGCCATAAAATCAATCAATAGCCTCTGATTTCACAAAAGTTATGCTAAAATATGCAACATGCCATTACAAAGCTTCTGATTTGCCACTGCCTTTAGGTAGGCTGTAGGAACTCACCTTCACAGTCAAAGGTTGCATAGAAACTTCTGTACACCCGTCTCCCACACTGGCCTGGAAACTGCTGGAAGACAGCTGCCTGCTGGTTTGCTCACATGCTGCTCTGAGGCTGTAAGGCAGGGCAGGTGGCTGGCTGCTCGCCATGGCCTGGGCGCCTGCAGCAGGTGAAGCACATTGGGCCAAACCAGCACAGTCCCTCGGTGGGCTGGGCAGGATCAGCTGGGGGAATGCTCTCATGGCCAGCAGGGAGGGCCCAGCACAGCAGTGAGACTGGGTGCAGCCAGGCATCCCTTAACAGAAATAAATGCTCCCAAAGGACCTAGGGGTACTGGGCAGAATGTCTGGCTGCACAGGAGACCATGGAAGACTGGCGGACTGAGAGCAAAGGTGTACATGCTTTTCCTGCACTGCTCCTCTCCTGAAAGGACCTGCTCCACAAAGGTCCAGAGGACACAGGAGAGGTGCTTACTAACACTTTTAATTAAATCTGTCTCACCTGGCAGATCAGGTTTTTTGGAAGGTTATACTGTTTAATTTGAATGAAACTTCTCCTGCAGTAAATCTATGTTTTCAAAGAAACAGAAATGATTTAGAGGTGCAGAATGGAGCCTGGAAATGATGACGATCAAAAAAATAACATTGTGATAGGTTGTTGCAGACTTAGGAGCCAGCTCAGAACAGTGTCAAGCCCATACTAAAGTCATATAACTGTAAGCAGAACTTAAGCATATTTTTGAAGTTCATCATATGCTTAAAGGACTTCCTCAGTTTTTGTATCACACAGAAACTTAACCAAAAAAATTTTTCCTAGCAGTTTTGTGCCATCCTTCTGCCCACAGGTAACAGCTGTGGCCACTGAACACCTCGAGATACCCTGGCTTTAGAAAGTATTTTCCTATTTTCTGAAGCTAGTTTTAAATGGTGTGACATAATGAAACAGCAAAGTTATGTCAATATGGGTTTTTTGCATTGTTTCAATTGCTGTTTCTGTTCTTTTTGCAGACTTTTTAGAGTACCTATATCAAAAGTGTAGAAAGTAGCACTCTCAGTGTGGATTGCTTGCTCCTGGCTTCTTACTTCTGTCTTATTTTTCATCGAAATTCAAACAAACACAGCCTTCATTTGATAAGATACTTACCATATGAGATAATACTAAAATGAAGGAGGAAAAATCCTTTGAACCTCAACAGAGAGGTGAGAACTTGACATTATTTTTGTCTTTGGTTTGAAAAAAAATCTCTTTAAAAAGAGAAAGGAACGTCAAAGGAAACTTCAGTCCAACAGGCTTTAATTTTTTTACAGCATAAAAATTAAGTTTTCAAACTCTTTTTGTTCTCATCTGAGTGATACATTACATTTGTTTAAATAACTAAATGTATAAATAATAAACATTTTGTAAATCTTCTTCTGGAATAGTGATATTGAAGGAAAATCTTTGAAGTGTGGATAGTTCCCCCCCATGGCCTCCTCCCCTCTAATCTTCTTCAGATCTTGCAGAATGCTTTGCTGATTCCCCAGAGGTACTTTCGGTCAATTGAAGACTCTAGTTAAAGTAAAGAAAGATGTTTAAATGTTTTAACTGAGTTTTTGGGGTAGCACTAAATTAAAACTGTACATCTTTCAGTTTCCCAGACTTTCACTGCTCTGTTATTTAAGCTTCGAAGTTCAATTCACGGAAGAACTATTCATAATTTATACTTGACTGAGGATCTCTTTCCCTTATTTGGGTTTTAGTTCTCAAGCAAGTGGAAGAGACAGATGTTATGAGCAGAGTGTACGTGTATCTATTGTTTGTGATAAACACCCTGGGGCAAGGTATTCAAGCCTGACTGTTAGGTTAGTGGGCTTCTGATTTGGAAAGCTCACCTGGAGACAGCTGAAAGGTGCTTGACCCTTTTGGAAGGTCAACTGCTTTAAAACATTATATATTGGCTATCTAAAAAGCTTTATGAATATCTTGTCTTCCTGGGGATCTAGTCCCGGCATTTATCTGCAGAACAGAGTCTCATCATAAACATTTCTGTGTTTACCAATAAGCATACTTCACTCACAGTAGTGAAGAGTCAGTCTACAGATTAAAAATGAATTCTTGTACCTTTATTTTTCCTAAATTTCCTGAAACTGTCAGCAGTGTGACAACACGGGAATGGGGCATGGAGGAGGAAGGAGGTTATGACATGCGAACTCCTGTTGTTCCAATCATAAAGTTCTTGATTCTTGCGAGTAGGGCAGATGCCTGCGTAAAGCCCCATTTAAGTTAATGGGATTTTGTATCGGTCGATGAACCTGCATTTGTACATCAATATCATAGGATCGGAGTCTGATATTTCTCCTGGAGAAAAGGAGTTGAGTCACTCTGTGATGCTTACGGTTTCTAGTCACTGCTATCTAAGTCTAATTCAATCAAACTAGTGGAAAAAGATACTCTGGGCTATTAAACCTCCTCAGCTACCCAGGCCCAATGACCTGTGCTTTCTCGCACTCATGCAAATATCAGCAAGCTGAGCTTTATTATTCATTGGATTAGAAATAATTAAAAAGAGCAAGAAAATTATTTTTATTTAAAAGCGTCAATTTAGGAAGGCTTTTAAAAATAGTGTTTATAGGAAAGAGCAAATGCATAGCATGTTAGCATTACTGATTAGTTTAAAGCATTGAGTACAATAATCCATTATTTTAATTAGTTTTCCAAATTGCTGGCAAAAATAACAGAGGGATGCTGTCTGTGGAGAGGTAAATGCTTCCTTGTAATTGTTTTGGATTTTGCTCTAACCTTTAATGAATTTATTCTTGTAATGACAAGAACATTATTTTTATTCCCGCACTTCTGTTAGGGAAGTTCACATGAAAGAACGAGGCATCTGGGAACTCAGCAGAGTTTTGCTTTGACAAATGACCTCATTGACCACGTTGACAAACACCAACTGTACTGACAAATGACCAAACCACAGATGTTCGTGTTGCATACAGCTCTGATTTAAGCCATCATTACGTACCAGTTGCCTGTTGCTGCCCCTTTCCTGCAGCTCTGCTGGGGACCCGTTTGTGTGAGCTTTGCCTCAGCTGCTCAAATAAAATGAGCCAGGAAAACTCACACTGCATATTTCCACGGGTTACGCTAGATTGGCTGATTTTGCCTGAATCAGATGACCCAAGCTCTCATACAAACTGCTGCAGCAGCAGCAGCAGAATGGCAGTGATCCTTCCAGACTAGGCAGTAGACATACACTGCCAGCCTTGGTGACCATGGTGTGTTAGAGAGAGAAGTTCACTCCCACCTGTCTGTTCTAGTGACCTTCCCCTCCCTTCCCCGGTAACATTTAAATACCGTTCACACTGCCTGCTTCCCTGAGGCAGAAATTCTCAAAGCTGGAGGCCATGCACTCCTTTTGCAAAGCAGTAGTGATTTGCTCACTCCTCTTTATTTCCAGTGAATGCATTCAATGTGAAGGCAACACTGTGTTAAATACTGTCCTAACTATTCCTTTAAGCATTTGTCAGTGGTTGCCACAGGGATAGAGACCTGCCAAAGTTATACCTGCTGAGAGTGCAGTGTAACAGTAGGTTACCTCATGGCTTCCCATGGATTGTGTGCATGTACACTGTATGTCCTGCAGCCATATTTCATCAGGAGGGTAGGCAGGATTTCTCTGAAGGGGACACAGGGGTCTGGGTAACTTAGAGAGGAAGGAGGCCTGGGTGAGAGAAGTTTCTGCATCACCTGAAGGAGAAAGATGAATCATGAAAGGGGCACTGGGTCAGCTGAGGTGGGAAATGGAAGCAGCAGTGACTGTGCACCAGTATTTTAATCTGAGAAGAGAGGACGTTCCAATTCCTGAAACTCACGTCTTCAGTATACCACCGCATCACATGCATTTATGGAGCACCGTACAGCACAGCACCATACACACAATATTCCTGTGAATATTGATTCTTTGATCCACCAAGCAGACTTACCCAATGTGTGGGGTAATGGAAGAGGAGAGAGATTGTGGTACTGTGCAAGCTCATGCTCTCCACCAGCACTACACCACTTTCTTTCCTGTTCTGTGACTCCAGTCACCAGGCACGAGATGCATCAACAAACCACAGTGCCTTCACACGTGTCTTGAAAGATGTGAGAAAGGAGGCAGAACATGTGAAAGTGAATGACAGAGGGAGGTCAATCCCTGAGACTCCGTTTTTGTAAAAATATGGGCTTCATTTTGAAACTGTCCATGAGCAAGGAGTACTTCGCTCCAAAAATAAACAAATTCTGAAATTGCCTTGTGCTATGCAAAATGATAGCCTAACTAACAATGGTCTTAATGCAAATTCACTGAAACCTTTGCTAAGTTTCCCAATGGCTGCTTTGCGATAAAGCAAATGGTACAGGGAAAAGTCTTTTGATATTCATTTGTGCATTTATATAAGCACCAAATGAAAGCCAGCTATTCCATGGATTTTCTCAGTTCAAATATAGTGTTGTAATTTTAGGGTTTGGATTTTTTTTTTTTTATTTCTTCTCAAAAATTACAAATTTTCATTGGTAAGTAGTTCTCTCATACTAAAGAAAATGTTGGTTTGGATATAAGTGTTACCCTGCAGGTTTCAGAGAGGATTCTGAGTTTCAGGGAGAGGGGGGAAGAGAGAGAGAGAACTGTCTGAGGGAAGGGGAAAGTAGACTTATGTTACTGGAGAAGGGACAGAGCTAATATTGGCTAAGAAGAAATGGATAGGAAAATAATGTGTGCATGAGAGAGAAATCTGTTTAATGTTGGTCCTGTTGATTTTGCCCCGTGTTAAATCTCTGGAGCGCTGGCTTTTTCCCATGCTGTTTAGTGCAAGGTCAATGATTATTAAAGCACTGTGTCTATGATTTTCCTGCTAAGTCCCCCATTGTCACCTCAGTTGCTGCTCTCTGAACTCTGTTCTACTCCAGCCTCCTGCCTACCCTTGTTTATCCAGCTCATGTTTTAATGCCTGTAGGTGATTCCTGCCCTTCACAGATGGCATGGAGACAGTAAAATTTTTCTTTCCCATTCTTGCTTATTCATGACTTTGCTCAGGCCTTCTGACAATGCTTCAGAACAAACAGTAATAGTACAGATCATTGCAAGTCTTGAAAACAAAGCATGTCAGAAATTAAATCAATGCAAATAGTCTTTCTGTGGGAATAACTCTCCTCACCTCAAGGCAATTTTCAGCCTTTCTTTGTATTTATTGATTTTTTCCTTCTACCGTTACTTTGCCCTGTCATAATGTCCTGTTATTCTTGTACTGTGTTCTGACCTAATTTAGGACAATATTCTGAGAGTCTGAATACAGATATTCAGGTGTGGTACCAGAGAGTAGAGCTTATTCCTGAGACTACTTATTGCAATGTGTTTTAGAGTGCACAGCATGAAAATAAATCTTGCTTTGCTTCTTACAAACTGTGTCAGTATTAGGGGTTTGCGATACTGCAATTACTTCGGTGCAGCATGAATTTCTCTCATATTCCAGGTCCGACAGGATCAAGGGACAAAGATCCATGTCTTGTTACTGCATAGTAAAATACTATGCGCATATTGGGTAGGTATAAATAATAGATGACAACCCTTCCATGACTTTTTCCCACACTAACTAGGACTGGTCTGTATCTATAGTCATGGGTGTCTTTGGTCTCCTTATGGTGACAGAACTACTCATCTTTTTGGTTCACTAACCTTAATCATATGCAAGGAGACATTTGGAAACATAAGTGCATTTCTAAGCATACATAGCGTATCATTACTCTGAAACTGATTTCACAGAGCATCCATAATGTGTGGTATCACAAATGCTCTGCTGAGACAGAGTGTTAGAAGAGAAAGAAGGTTTTGCATTGACATTAATTTAAGGAGAAATGGGAGTCACAGGAATGGAAGAGTACTAAGAAAACAAGAGGATGAGCTTAGAGACTGCAAATAGACAAGCCTTGTAAAAGGCTGGAAGGAGAATATAGTCCTTCTTTCTCATGTGAAGGAATAATCTGAAAGCAGCCTTTAGACCTTTAGAGATCATCAAATGCACAGACAGTAGTCAATAGGAGGCTGGAATTTGCTGGTTAGTATTACACAAATTTGCTACTTTTCATTTGAAGAAACTCCAGAAAAGCTCTGATGGCAACCACTGTCTGTCCTAAGGCATTTAGCAAGGGAGGGACATGTCACTCCCAAACAGTTCCTGATTCAGTACCCCCTGAGCATGAAGAAATGAAATACTGTCTGTAAGAATCTGTGGCTCCTGTTGCTTCATTTGCACACTGCTCAGGTCTCAAATCTATTAACACAGCTCCAGGAAATCTTGAATTTCAAATGTCTGACTGCATTGAGCTTTGCACTTGACTAATCAAGTCAAACATTGTCTGCTAATCAGATTTACAGGTGTGAACCTGTCAGCATGTGGGGATAGGCCACGTAAACACGCAAAGAGATTCAGATAGCTGCCCAGCAGTATCTGAAATTACAACCTGACCAAGAGAGCTGAGTATTGGATTCCTAGGCTTCAAGCACACTGATACAGGGATTGAGTGAATTATCCATATTTTCTTCCACATACTGTGCTTCTGATAACTGGTACTTTAAAAATTCTGTTCCCTGGGAAAAAAAATCTTCAAGTAGTCCATATTCTTGGATTATCTGTACTCCCAAGTAATATGCCCAAAATCAGAGGCAAAAGCAAAGAATTATTGCCAAAGGAGGAAGAGGTTATGGGGGATCAAAAATGGAGATGCTATTAAAGAAGAGGCACCCTGGGATAAATTTCCCCTTGTACTGTTTACACACTGTTGTGGTTTAACCCCAGTCAGCAACTAAGCACCACGCAGCCGCTCACTCACTCCCCCCTGCTGGGATGGGGGAGAGAATCAGAAGAGTAAAAGTGAGAAAACTCGTGGGTTGAGATAAAGACAGTTTAATAGGGAAAGCAAAAGCCATGCACGCAAGCAAAGCAAAGCAAGGCATTCATTCACTACTTCCCATGGGCAGGCAGGTGTTCAGCCATCTCCAGGAAAGCAGGGCTCCATCACACATAACGGTGACTTGGGAAGACAAACGCCATCGCTCCAAACATCCCCCCCTTCCTTCTTCTTCCTCCAGCTTTCTATGCTGAGCATGACGCCATATGGTATGGAATAGCCCTTTGGTCAGCTGGGGTCAGCTGTCCCAGCTGTGTCCCCTCACAGCTTCTTGTGCCCCCCCAGCCTACTCGCTGGTGGGGTGGGGTGAGGAGCAGAAAAGGCCTTGGCTCTGTGTAAGCCCTGCTCAGCAGTAACTGAAACATCCCTGTGTTATCAACGCTGTTTCCAGTACAAATCCAAAACATAGCCCCATCCTAGCTACTATGAAGAAAATTAATTCTACCCCAGCCAAAACCAGCACACACACAGACATATTACCTACACAGATACTGACTAGGGTTCAGGGATTTTACAGATAACCTGGGAGTTATAAGTGTGACAGTATGATAACTGATTTCCATCTGGATATTTCCATGCTTTTTCTTGCTGTAGCTTCTCTTTCTACCTGCATCTCATAAAAACAAGAGTTTTCTGCAAACAGAACTCATTTTGATTATGCGCTTTGGACACTTAATTGGAGTTTGGCCTAACGATGCAATCATACAAAAAAAAAAGTTCCTGTAAAACTTTTTGAAAGCAAATCAAGGCATATTTACCTTAAAATACTTACAGAGGCATCCATAAATGGTGTATGGCATAGTACCCCAATTTAGACTTCATCTGTAGTTGCCTTAGATCACACTGTACAAACAAACATGTATGTTTTAATAACTACACATTATTAAATATCTCATATGTAGTCTGGGGAACAATGTTGCCTTCCTGCTCCACATAAGTCACAAGTTAATGCTTTAGGATGCTGATCTAAGAGGAGTAACAGAAATGTATTTTAATCTGTCAGGCATTGAAAAGTGCCCCCGTCTATGAGCAAAACAATTAGATATGGTCCTGGGTAAAATACATTTCTAGAAAATATTCCTAAGTGTAGCTGTGATTCTGCTATATGGACAACCTTAGAGGTGAGAGGATAAAAGACACCTCCTCCATATTTATCAGAGGTGCGAAAGGTTTAACTATTCAATGCCTACATAGAATAGCATGGCCCATAGTCCACCATGTTTTACTTTATTCTTTCATTCACTATAAAGTTGCTTTTCCTGCAATAAAAAGGAGTTCTTACTCTTAGGACTGATGGCAATATTTAAATAGTGAATTCTTCCAACATAGGCTATCTGCAGTCCAGGAAGCTAGCTACATGTAGGGGCAAGTGCCTGCCAGCATAGAGATCAAGAGATAAAGATGGTCCCGGGTCAAAATGCATTCCTTTTGCACTCCCTCTTCAAGTCTAGTTTACCACTGGCAGAGGCTGCAATAGAACAGGGCCACCCTTTGCACATAATCTACAGGAAGGTTATTCTACTGCAAACTGCAAAATCTGAACATTACTGTTTTCAAGAACAGTTTAGACAGAGTCCCTACTTTGCTCTGTGACAACCTTTTATGGAGCTTTTTTCCATATGGAATTTAGTCTGCTGAGATCGGAGACATTTCAGTATCTCCTCCAGGAAAACTATAGATTGCAAGTTTAATTGAGAAAGACTGAATATAAACTGATCCCAAGAATTACTATGACTAATTACATCTCTCCTTTCATTATTAACAAACTCTGAAATATTTTATACATTAGGTGTTTGCCCTTAGTTCCAATGAAAAAATATGATACGTTTTCTGGGGACAAGAATAAAAAGGCACTAATTTAAAGGCACTAATACAGTCTGATACCACAGTTAATATTATTTATTGTATAACTATTTGATAGACATTTGTAAGTATAATTTTATTATGTTTGGGCAAGTTTGTAGAAAACTGGAGGTTGATACTGCCTACTTCATATTTCTCCATAGCATTGGGGCAGGGGAAGGGGGGGAATTAAGCAAACCTTATTTCTTTTCCATACATAAATCATATGGAGTGCATGTTCACTGCTTTTTCCATTTTCTGACACAATGTGGGAAAGACCTATACAAATTTGTGGGTAATGACGAGTTCTTCTTTTAAAGCAAATATACTGTGTCTAATATAGAAAAGATGTGATGCATTTTGAATATTCATAGCAAATCATGCCCTGCCTTCTAGACTATGCATCTCTATTAATTTAGTAATGTTACAAAAATGGTAAGTGAGGGCTTGATTTGACCTGTGATGGCCAAGCAATCCCCACTAAAATAGCTTAGTAATAAGACATGGCTAATTTGTGATCAAAAATTACTATGGACACTGTTAAAATAATGCTTTGTAGAAGTGTTTAGCTTGACTGTATTAACTGTAATTGCAGCTGGCTAAAAATTCTTTAAGGGCTAAAATTTCGTTACAGTGTCTCCTTTGTGTTGTTTTTTTTTAATGCTTAGTAATGAGATTGTTTGGGGGTTTGCATTTTTTTCCAGCAATCCATTCACAGTTTGCAAAGATTCCCACTTCTTTTTCTGAAAAGAGAATTCACTAGGTACAAATTCCCCACAGCTACAGTTTTCCTCTTGAGGCTGTGAACATGAAGGCACAGTCATTCCGAGAATATGTGTTGCCAGTCCCCAAAAGTCTTTTCTGCTTATTTGGAAAGGGAGATAGAAAAGAAGAAACATGAAATATACTGAAGGTGAATATAAAATCCAGAGTACCTGTTACCTGAACTAATATATGACACTAAACAACTGTCCTTGCTTCACTAGTTTACTGTGAACAGCTGAATCTTGCAGTTTTAACCATACAAACTGAAAATGCTAAGCCAAGTGAAATGCCATGTGACTTGGACCTTGGCTGGTATCACGGTGTCATCACCTGGAATTCCTTCACTAGTTTTACAATAACTTTTTTTTTTTTTCCCAAGCTGTAGCTTCTGGCATCAGATAGTCAGCTTTCTTTTTAAAAGTCAACTTTTTCATCTTGCAATTGTTGAAAGAACATGAAAACAGAATCCCTACTTTACTAAAAGACTTATCCCAAATTATTATTATTTTTTTAACCTAATAATCTGTAATGCAGTCTCATAGTTTCTTGGAACCCAACTGAATGCTTCTGTACTTTTTTTTTGTTTGCTATTTTGCTTTGCTTTTTTTTTTGTTTGCTGTTTGATAGTTCAATTGGGTGGAAATAATCTTGTTAATTTAGTGAATTTAACCAAATGGGTCAAGCAGCAGGAGACCAGAATGAGTTGTATCTTAGAATTTTTCTAACTATTAACAAATCTGATATCAGCACAAACTTAGAATTTAACTCAAGCAGTGTATTTACTGAAAGTCTCCATCTCTGCAAGGATCCTTCATCCCTTTACAAAAGGGAAGACGTGGAGAGGCCTCAGAGGAGCAGAAAATCATTCATGAACCCATAGCCTAGGGAATATGATTGTGAGTGAGTGGGGAGCATGGAGGTGCACATCACAGATGGATGTGCACGTTATCCTATGGAGCTGCTAGGCTGGTGGCCATGCCCAGTGCTGGGCAGTTAACTGTGATTTAGGGCTGTTCCTCATGTCTGTGTGCCAATACCACGGGCCACTCTGACTCCTGTGATATAAAGGTGACGGTGTGCTACCCTGACCTAGCTAGCAGAGTAGGAAAGATGGAGAAAAATGGCAAGAGTGAGCAGAGGTAGGGAATGACTTCCAGATGAGAAATAACCAGACTAGGATGGTTCTGTCTGGGGAAGCAATGACTGAAGATGGTGACACTCCAGATCTGTGAACCTGTGAGAGACATAAGGAAGTGCACAAGGAATTGTTGCTTTTTCCAGTCCAAGAAATCGGGGCTGCTACTGGAACTAGCAAATGGCTGGTTGAAAGCAACAAGAAGACATACTTTTTAACGAAATGCTATAATTCGGAGCTCCTCCTCATGTAGAAGTCAGAAGGTTATATAAGTTCCAAAAGCAATTAGCTAGATTCCTACAAGAGGAGTTTGTGATGCTTCCTCTGGCTTTAAAAGTACCTGTGTTCTTATATTGTGCTCTAGGCATCTGCTGTTAAGAGGCAGCATTGCATGCTAGACAGATTTCTGTTATGTTCTCTCACTGCTGCTTCTCTTAAGGTGCAATTGTAGCCTGCAGTTCAGATACATGATTGCAGCGTGATGGCAACTACAACCTCACAGAGTTTGACATAGGCTGCCGAGCCCATCAGGGATCCTGCATAATATTTGGCAGCTGAAAGCTCTTATCTACAGGGGTTGCAGTTAAGGCTCTGAATTGTAGTGCACCCTAGTGAATTCAACAGGCAAGTTCGGGCAGATCTAGCCAAGGAGAGTATAGCTGGCCTACTCCTCTGCCAGAGGCTGCAGCCGCTGTAGCAGGGGCAGCAGAACAGCGTGCGCGTCTGCATCTCAGCCATCTCAATTCACAGCTTGCCGCCGTAGCACAAACCTCCAGTAGCAATTCTGAGATGGGCTGAAGCACGAGCACGCATTGCGTTCTGCGGCAATCCGGTGGCAGAGAGGTGAATCCAGACAAACACTGGGAATAACATCCTAAATTGCTGCAGCTAGATTTATCAGACTTCATCTGTCAGCTCCCTTAAATGTGTGACCTTGGAAGAGCGCTTGTTATGGAAAAAGATCATTACTGATGCAGAGTTTCAATGTTGCTTCTGCTGTTGCTTATAAAGCTTTGACTGCTCCAGGAAAAGGGCTAAGTCTTCAGATTGTGCAGACTCATTTTTGTTGTTTTTCACAGGATGCTGACTTACGTTTAAGTAACATACTGCTTTTCTTTGTACATTCCTATCCTCCATAGGGAAGAACATGGAACGGCTTTCTCCGAAAATTAGGTGTATTTAAACTACCCACTGACCCTCTTGTGCTTACAGATCAGCCGTGGTTTTCTTTACCACATGATACCTGGGAGCAGGCTATTAATGACTGTCGATTGTACTGTAAGCAGCATGCATGCTTTCAGTTCTCTTGCATGTCATCAGTTTTCATCTGATTCTTGTGAGAATCTATAATGTAAAAATTCACTTGGTTGATTTTTAACCTCATGAGCTGATATCTCATTTGAGAGATAAATAGCGCCAGAGCCTCACTACAGAAGCTACTGTATATCTTGCTCTCCAGAATGATACCGGTTTGTTGTGACACAGATTTCAGAAGAGTCTCAAAGTTAATAAACCTTTTAAATGCATTCTAGTAGCCATATTAAAGGCTTGACATCTGTGAGAAGACAGGTTATTAAGGGAAAGACTTACCTGGCGAGCACCAAAACTTTATTAGACATGTACAATGCAAACAGAGACTGTTTCATGTATTTTTTCCAAGAAAGGCTGTAATTGCTCAGCTGATCATATTTGTGATTCTTAAACTGTTCTGTATGAGGGGGGGAAAAAGCTCTGGTCATCTCTGCACAAAGCCAAACAACCTAATTTCCTGAATTGTCAGTCTCCCTGTTTCAGAACCCAAGCCATCAGCTGAGTGCATCACCTTGGGCATCTCCTTCAATCCCATCTTCCTGTATCCCCTATGAGTATAATAGTAACCTACCCACAGGATACTCAGTTGATCCATACAAATGTGTTATTACCTGCTCAGTATTTATTTTGTTATTGTAAAAGATGTGACATTAAATTTACGGTGCTTGATGATAATTTGTGCAACTAATTAAAAACTGGGGTGGGTTGTACTGCTTTTTTAAATGCTTAATCAGTCACACAAATGCTACCTTCATTCATGAAAGCAAATGCTAAAATAAATAGCTTCTGATAATTTATGTTTTAAAATAATAAAAAGCCCAAAGAAGTTAAGTGTCAACCTAATGTTAACTTTGAGTATAAAACAGTTTGCTGAAACCAGGAAGCAATTAAAACATACTGTTTTATAGAGTCCTTTATAGCAAGATAGTTTTTATAGATCTACGTCTGCTTTTTTTGGAGGGTGAGCCACAGTTCAGTTTTGCCCAGGAAATAACAAATGGTATTAAGAACACATCAAAAGTGCAGCTGTTTTCAGGAGGTAAGTGTGCGGTGTTGTTTTTTGGAGGGAGGAGGGAGTGAATAAATCCAGCATGCAAAGCTTGCCTGTACTAATTCATTAAGGAAGGGACTGCTCTCCTTTCAGGGCCTCCAATGTACTCCAATATATACATACTTTTCAAGCATACTGGCTCATCCAAAGTGTCCTTCTCACACACAGGGTATGGTTTTGAAGTACTGCCCTGTCTCAAAGCTGGGCTCTCGTCCTTGTCACCTGGTGCTTAAGAGATGTGCTTTTCTTTACTACTAAAAAATTAAATAATTGTCAGCTGTGCTTCTCAAGAGATACATAAGAATAATGATAAATCTGATTATGCTAATAAATATGAAAATCACACATAAGCAGCAGGCCAGATACAATTCCTTTTTATTTTTCCCCTTTAACACATATTTCTTATCCATGTAGGGAGCCAGTGTTTTCTATGAGTTTGTACTTTCGGTGCATACTTTGCTTGATGGGACCCCTGCAGGACCAAAAGGGCTTTGAAATGAAATCGTGTATGGTATTGTAGCTGGATACAATATTGCTGTGCTGGAAAGCATCAGTGGCCGCTGTCAGGTAAGCCTGTGATCTCTAGGCCATGGCAGCTCTAGCTAAAGGTGTGCTAAACACCCCTAATTCTGGCTAAAGGGAAGGCTCGATTGAGCCCTTTTATACAAATGAAATAGCTGGAAAGAGTAGGAGCTCCCTTCAGCTAGCAAAAAGCTTCATGTTAGGGCCTGATTCAAATTTAGGCTGTGTGCCATGAGGAGTTCTCCAACTACAGGTAGAGATATGAGGTGCTTGTTTGGCTTTAATAAGGAACAGAAGAAAGGAGAAGACTTTCTGGGGCACTGAACAGACCGGGAAGACAAACTTCGCAATTGTGAGTGTGAATATCACCTAGGTTTGTTCTGTGTTTGGAGACAGAGGGTTGCATGTGTTTTCAGTAACTCAGTAAAACTGCATCAGAGAACAGACCTGATTGCATCACTCCTTTCTCCTTTTAACAAAAGTGTTGGGGGTCAGCAAAACTGCCACCTTGGACTTCCAGAGGATGGACTTTGGCCTGTTTAGGAGACTGGTCGACAGAGTCCCCTGGGAGGCAGCCCTAAAGGGCAAAGGAGTCCAGGAAGGCTGGACATTCTTTAAGGAGGAAGTCCTAAAGGCACAAGAGCGGGCTGTCCCCAGGTGTCGAAAGATGAGCCGGCGGGGAAGAAGACTGGCCTGGCTGAATAGAGAGCTCTGGCTCGAACTCAGGAAGAAGAGGAGAGTCTACAACCTCTGGAAGAAGAGGCAGGCAACTCAAGCAGACTACAAAGGTGTAGCAAGGTTGTGCAGGGAGAAAATTAGAAGGGCCAAAGCTGAGCTAGAGCTCAATCTGGCTACTGCCATAAAAGACAACAAAAAATACTTCTTCAAATACATTAGCAGCAAAAGGAGAGCTAAGGAGAATCTCCAGCCCCTAGTAGACAGGGGAGGGAACACAGTGACAAAGGATGAGGAAAAGGCTGAGGTACTTAATGCCTTCTTTGCCTCAGTCTTTAATAGTGGGGCCAATTGTTCTCTGGGTACCCAGCCCCCCAAGTCAGAAGACAGGGACAGGGACCAGAATGGAGCCCCCATAATCCAGGGGGAAATGGCTAGTGACCTGCTGCACCACTTAGACACTCACAAGTCTGCGGGTCCTGATGAGATCCACCCAAGAGTACTGAGGGAACTGGCAGATGTTCTCACCAAGCCCCTTTCCATCATTTACCAGCAGTCCTGGCTAACTGGGGAGGTCCCAGTTGACTGGAGATTAGTGAATGTGACACCCATTTACAAGAAGGGCCAGAAGGAGGACCCGGGGAACTACAGGCCTGTCAGCCTGACCTTGGTACTGGGGAAGCTGACGGAGCAGATCATCCTGAGTGCCATCACACGGCATGTAGAGGATAACCAAGGGATCAAGCCCAGCCAGCATGGGTTTAGGAAAGGCAGGTCCTGCTTGACCAACCTGATCTCCTTCTACAACAAGGTAACCCACCTAGTGGATGAGGGAAAGGCTGTGAATGTTGTCTACCTGGACTTCAGTAAAGCCTTTGACATGGTTTCCCACAGCATTCTCCTGGAGAAACTGGCTGCTCATGGCTTGGACGGGTGTACTCTTCGCTGGGTAAAAAACTGGCTGGATGGCTGGGCCCAAAGAGTGGTGGTGAATGGAGTTAAATCCAGTTGGCGGCCGGTCACAAGCGGTGTTCCCCAGGGCTCTGTGTTAGGGCCAGTTCTGTTTAATATCTTTATCAAGGACCTGGACGAGGGGATCGAGTGCACCCTCAGTAAGTTTGCAGATGACACCAAGTTGTGCGGGAGTGTTGATCTGCTCGAGGGTAGGAAGGCTCTGCAGAGGGACCTGGACAGGCTGGATCGATGGGCTGGGGCCAATTGTATGAGGTTCAACAAGGCTAAGTACCGGGTCCTGCACTTGGGTCACAGCAACCCCATGCAATGCTACAGGCTTGGGGAAGAGTGGCTGGAAAGCTGCCCAGCAAAAAAGGACCTGGGGGTGTTGGTTGACAGCCAGATGAATATGAGCCAGCAGTGTGCCCAGGTGGCCAAGAAAGCTAAAGGCATCCTGGCTTGTATCAGAAACAGTGTGGCCAGCAGGACTAGGGAAGTGATTGTCCCCCTGTACTCGGCACTGGTGAGGCCGCACCTTGAATACTGTGTTCAGTTTTGGGCCCCCCACTACAAGAAGGACATTGAGGTGCTGGGGCGTGTCCAGAGAAGGGCAACAAAGCTGGTGAAGGGTCTGGAGCACAAGTCTTATGAGGAGCGGCTGAGGGAACTGGGGTTGTTTAGCCTGGAGAAGCGGAGGCTGAGGGGAGACCTTATCGCTCTCTACACCTACCTGAAAG
The DNA here is from genome assembly GCF_034638445.1 of Ciconia boyciana. Classification (NCBI taxonomy): domain Eukaryota; kingdom Metazoa; phylum Chordata; class Aves; order Ciconiiformes; family Ciconiidae; genus Ciconia; species Ciconia boyciana. The sequence goes on along the minus strand of NC_132936.1, from coordinate 69,495,380 downwards.
GAGGCTGTAGTGAGGCGGGGGTCGGTCTCTTCTCCCAGGTAACTAGTGATAGGATGAGAGGAAATGGCCTCAAGTTGTGCCAGGGGAGGTTTAGATTGGATATTAGGAAATTTTACTTCACTGAAAGGGTTGTCAAGCATTGGAACAGGCTGCCCAGTGAAGTGGTTGAGTCGCCATCCCTGGAGGTATTTAAAAGACGTTGGATGAGGTGCTTAGGGACATGGTGTAGTGGTGGTCTTGGTAGTGTTAGGTTTACGGTTGGACTCAATGATCTTAAACGTCTTTTCCAACCTATACGATTCTGTGATTCTGTGTTTCTTGGTTTCCTTTCGCTGGCAGCACTAACATGTCCCTTGGGCCGAACAGCATATGCAAATGGCAGTGCTTACTTACAAATTTTCAGACAATGAAAGACTATATCTGAATAATTTGTGTTAAAATTAATTAGAAATGTGTCTGCTGCTAGCAATTAGTCACTCAACATGAGATTTTTGAGGACCCCCTAATAACGTTCACACAGACTATTATAGGCTTTCCACACTTTCCCTGCAATTCAAGCTTACTGAGTACAGTGCATTGATCGTATTTGAGACCTTTAGTAAAGAAAATATGGAAGGAAAAGTGTCTTATTTGTTGGTATACACTTCTGAAGTTTCCTCCTGAAGAGGCTGGCACATCACATCCATAAACAACCTGATCCTCTCTCAAAATCAGTCACCTAGTTTCTTCAGTGGGATAGAGACACCTGCCCACACACTCAGAATGACTTTTCCAAAATTATTGCCATCACCCACTTTTCTCCATGGGACGTGGATAACAGTCCTTCCTAACAAAGGCTAGTCACTGTCCCCATTTGCTTCTTCTTGATGTTTCTCTCCAGCATGTGGTGTCAAAAGCTGCTGTTATCCTTCCTGGAAACAACTTTACTTTGCTCCCATAGCTTTGAGAAAAAACAAAAGATCAAATAGGGTGACCAGAAAGAAAAATAGGAGGCAGTAGTCATTTTGAAAACATCTTTTGGAAAGAAAGCAATTCTTCTTGAGCTTTCCTGTATAGAAAAATTTATGAAGATGAAAACCCAAAACTAGGACACCAAAATTATACTCAGTTTTCTTCCACAATGACAACCTAAATCAGGAATAAAAGAAGCAACTCTTTAAAAATCCTTCTTTAAAAAAAATCACATACTCTGATTTAATCCTGTGTCTTTGATATATATTACACTTTATCACCAGTATGTACTGTCAGGCTTGATTCTTTCTTACTACATTGATGGGGAATTGTTTTATATTTTTCGTTAAAAGTTCTATGTTAGACAATGCAGCCCTGTGCTATTAGATATTGCTATTTACTTTTGTTCCCTAGGTACATTAAATCAAAGAGATGCCTCATTTTCATCTATGCCACCATTCCTTCCTACCACTTTAGCAGATTGTTGTCATACCCAGACCTGCAAAGAATGAGGTCATGCATGGACCTTAGTCAAGGCTACTATGAACTTCTGTAGGGGCATTCAGATAAAACTAATAACAGTAGAGCAAATTATGTAGTAAAGTTTACTGAGCAACTGAACCTTCTTCCTATATCAGTTCTCAGAAGTAGCCCAATTGTTATAGAACAAGATACTTAAAAACCCCTATATAGTAAACATTCTTTTCCATTATTTTGTTTCACACTTGAGGTAACTAGATCTAACTTAAACCATTTTGTGATGACACTCATTTTCACTTCATTTCCCAGACTGAAGCACAGGCTCCATCCATTATCGCCATGACTTTTTTTTAAGTAATTCCAATTTCAGAATTCCACACACCCATTATTTAAAATTATAAGCATGGAAAAACAGTAATTTCAGTTTCTTGACTTTCTGGAATACACTTTTTGCAGCCAGCTCAGGTATGTTAAAGCAGAATCTAAATATGTGACTTTAAAAGGCCACCCCTATCCTGCCGCAATAAACTCCCCAAACAGCAGTCAGTGAGGTTGTCAAAACCTGTTAGAAGACTTGTTCCTTCTAATTTCCATAATTCATAATCTATGATAACCTAACGTTACCAAGCTAATGATGTAAACTAAATCTTGCCAACTGACCTGTAAGTTAAACAGATGCTACTATTCTCCATCTCACTTATAGGGACTACCCTAACCCACAGCAATAGGGAGGCAGAGGACAGTAAAAGCAGAGTAAACTGGAGTCTGGCTGTTTGCAATGAGTCATCCCCAGCACAGGCCACAAAGACTGAACAGGTGTCAGCATAACCTGTTATCCCCATAAGCTCCCTTCACTTCTCATTAGCAAATTAACTCTGTCAAATGAGAAAGAAAGACAAAAATCAAGGCAAAATGAAAAATCAGGACAACCAGAAGGAGGAGAAAGAGTATCACAGAGAAAAGGACCATAATGGAAAAGACCAGGTATATGGATTAAAGCAAGTGTGGTAGAAATTTTTTTTCTAGCAGTGTAAAGTAAAAAGGGCTAGTTAAGTATGACCAATAAAAGTTTTTCTACTTTTAAATATAAGTAGTAGTTCTTAATGTTATTATTTTTACACCTCCAAATGGATTGAAGGGATTTTTCAAACATGAAGGAAAAGAATGACCTTTTACAGCCTACTGGCGTAACATTGCTAACGGCTGGCTTGTCCTAAGAATGTCCCCCATTGATTTTAATGGCACTACTCAGATGAAAAGGTTTATATAAATGAATGCAGGTTGGCATATCTGAGTCTTCAATTAGAAAAAAACATAATGAGACAAACAATGAAGCAAGTTAATGAGCATTCTAAAATATTTTAAGTTAATATTTTTTCCCTAATCTCATATTGGAATGGTAAAAAAGGAATCATCTGCTCTGCTAGAAATTTCAAACATCCTTTTCGTAAAACAACAGATATGCTGCTATTTAGATTAAAGACTTTTCATACAAGCCAAAAGATTCAATGATCCATTCATCTTGAGGATTTTGGAAAATATTTCTTTGCTTCTTAGATTTTGTATTCCAACTTTTCATTCAATTGTCTTTCTGTTTTAATTCCCAACCTAGTTAAATAAAATAATTTAAAAATGTTTGTGTATATTTTAATAATAGCTAGAAACATATTTTTTTTTCTTGTAAGAAAATACTGTCCCTGACATCCTTCTTATGAGAACAAAGAGCAAAGGAGAAATTACCGCAGCTATAAATCAGTTTTGTGTTTTTGATAATTTAATACATTTTTCATGGGTTGCTCTCTCTGTTTGGCATCCTCATAACAACTCAGTTGGCATGCAACTCTGCAGTCAGTCTCATATCTTTCTCTGCCCTCTCTTCCTTCCCAGTATCATATACTTAAAAGGAGTTTAGATTCCAAGAAGTGTTTTGCCAGGTGTACAATCCAAAGACTCATCTTTTAATCCCTGACATTCGCATGATCCCAGTTCTGCAGATTAAAAATTATTTCACTCTTTTATTGTATGGACAGAGCAATGAATATTATTGCAGGGTTAGTAACTATAAGTGGCTATGCTGATGAGCTAACTTAATCCTTTGAAGGGGATAATAGGGTAATAAAGCATGAAGAAATAATCTTAGTCATGTCTCTCTGGTATTCTGACAATTGCACCCTGTTCTAAAGCAGTTTCATGAAAAGCCACCAAAGAAAAAATGACTGTAGTCATCAACTGCACAGATGAGGGAAACGTCCATGGCTGTGTCAGTCATTTTAACGAGTCACAGGAGGAGGGAAAGTGGAGGAACAAATTAAAAACAACAGTATTTTTCTCCCTTCCCCCCAACAGAAGAAAGTGAGAATAGTTGCAATTTCATTTGCTTTTAAAGCGCAGCACTTGGGTAATAAACGTCCCCTGCAAATGTGCTGAGCAAACACCTCCGCATTCATCAATATGCGGGAGCTGTTTATTGCCTCATAAACTTGGAAGCAAGTGATATTGTCTCTTAAATCAATGGCTGCGTGGACATCCTAGGCACTGTAGGAGAACAGTACATCCAGACAATGCTGATGATATTTAAATTAATGGTTCTAGTAATGACTGAAAGGTGCTTCGTCACTACTAAAAAAGTTAGACATCAATTAAAAGTACGCTTAGGACACAATGTATATCTGTTGTGATAGGGATGTGTGTATGTGTGTGTCTCATTATAGTTTTTATTACTTTGGCATAAAAACTTACTACTCCATGCAGTTTTGATTTAAATGTGGGTTGGGCTGCCAGGGCTAATAGGGTCAAACTTGGTTTAAGCCTAGTTTATGTGCAAACCCAGTTTCTAAACCTATGGGAAAGATGGCTTGGCTTGTGAAACTGTGTTAGCTTTATCAATTTAAAACCAGATTAAAGAGCCAATAATAATCTGAATTCCATGGCATCCATTATCTGAAAATTATTTATAAACACTACGGAATTAGCTGACATCGCACTGTAAGTTTCTCATCTGCAGTGTCTCAAGCTGATACTGTCTTCTTTATCTGAAAGGAAGAGAATACACAGCAGGAAGGCATTGCTCCGGGTCTGCAACTGCTCATGTTCAGGGTAGGAAGTCAGTGTAGGAGAAGCTGTGACAACGATCAAGGAAGGACTGACTGATCAAGGACTGATCAAGTATTTTTGCTTTCGGCATACTTGCAGTGTCTATATTGCAACAAGAAGGACTAATTACTTCCTGAGCAACCATAACTTTAATAACAGCAGTGAAATGCAGCAGAATGTGAATTAGACCTCCATGTAAACTAGCCATCTGACTATATATAATGGGTCCAGGCAAACGTGAGTAGCTTATCTTGTTGTTCATGCTGTTGAGGGAAACTAATTTAGCATTAGTGTAGGTACATTTACACCTGCTGCTGTCACATCTTCTCAAGGCGATCATCCATGCTGCTAGAGCATCCCGTTTTGCAGAGGAACAGCACGAAGGTAGTGAAGGAACAAATATTCTTTCTCAGCTCCTTCTCATCTTTTACCCCAGAATGATTTACAAATACTAATGAAGTACTAATACTACACTACAGTGGATGTTGCCCATCTGCAGATTGTTCCAGATCCTACCTTGTGTATCTAAAGGGAGAACAGTACTCTATTTGAAATTGTTTATACATATTTATTTATGGAGTATTTTCTCCTGATAAGTTGCATTTCTGAAGATCCTATGTACGTATTTAGTGCCAGAACTTTCACTTCTGCCAGCAACAACGTACTGCTGATGGTGTCCCAGGAGAGTGCTGTATAAACTCTTTACCAAGCCTATGTACAATTCTGATTTCAATCTTTAACTTCAAGTCCTCTTTGAATTAGCCATGTCCATTGGAGCATTATAATTGGTTTCTAATTAGCAAAACTATTTCTTTTATTCAGGGAGCTTAAGATCTGAGTGCACTTTCTTCAAACTATGCAAAGCAAAAACCTGTCTTCATTAAGTGAAACCGTTAGCTGCAAATGGTAAATATTTTGCTAAACTTCAGACCTCTCATAATATAACAGCTGAAAAATTAAAAAAAAAATGTAATTTCTGGGTAAAGTCCACAGTAGTCTAATTCAGATTTCAGATTTTTTTTAATGACATCATTACTAGCATTCAAGCAGTGCTCAGAAAGAGTGTAAACCAGCTGAATAGCCTTATACCAGTGTCTTCCATATTGTTAAGAGGTAATAATGAACAGAAAATTAAGCATGCATATGTAACATAACACAGTTGCAATGAAGCGTAGCATAATTTCAGGCTGCATGTGCAAAAGCTGTGCATCACTGAGCCCTGTCTTAATAGCCCTCTCTGTGTAGTTCTGTTGTAGCCTGGCTAGAATACTAGGTATGTGTTTGATTTAGTGTGTTGCTAGAGTGCAGCTGATAAACTAAAGCAAATCCAGAGAAGGAGAACAGGAAGATGAACTAGCATGGAAAAAATAACACAGTCAAGTATAGGCAACTTAGTGAAAGAGTAACTGAGATGAAATGTAACAAGTTGTAAATGTTTATAGGGTGTAAATGCTGAGGAGAAAGAAAAATTGCCTTATTGTAAAGCAAAGACAAAATCAAGAAAAAGGCATTAGGAATAACGGAGTATGCTCCCAGAAGGAATAGCAGAAGACCTATCCATTGGGAATTTAAACAAGGTTTGACAAGAAAATAGGAAATTAATATCAAATACTGTTCTCTGTTACCAGGATTTGGTTCTGGTGATGTAACAGCTTCTCCCTCTTGCTACCTCTCAGTGAATGAAATTAGTGCTTCATTAGTGCTTTCTCACTACAGAGAAGAAATAATAAATTTCTATTGCCTAGTGAAGCAGCAGTCTAATATTTGTATTTCTGCTTGGAGAAGCATTGCAAGATTTTTAACAGGTGAAATACAGCTTTTCACATGAGCAGAGCTGCCTGTTGTTGCCTGCTTATCCTGGAGATACCCTTGAAATACAGAAGATGAGTGCTATAAATGCTGAATATTTAAGAAGTACATATGTTTCATACTTTTTGAAAACAAAATATATTTTATAGCTACAAAGTGGACAGATGCAAAGCGATGAGAAAATTGTGCCAGGTTCCCAAGCACAAAAACAGAATACTGCTCTCTTTCCAAAGACACATCTGAGCCTCGCTCTCAGCCCTCAGTTCAGCCCACTTGGTAGCAACAATGTCTGCTTGGCCTACAATGGCTCTGAGTTCTCATTACCTGTACCCTCCTTTTCACCTCATCTTCAGTCCCTGACAATTTTGATCCTCATCTGTTCCTTTTACAGTCCTATCTGGATATGCTTTCTCTTTCACTCTTTCAGCCCTGGTCCTTTCATGATCTTGCTCTACCTGTAGTTTCGCTATCACTCCTGCCCTAATAGTCATCAGCTTTCTCCATTTTCTCCTCTGGTGCTTTTTTGAACCATCTAAATTAGATACACTCACACAGACAGCATTCAGTCAGCTCCCTTTTAATTGGAAACCAGCTGCACTTAGCCCCATAGAAGTTAAGTGGATGTGTTGCCTTTGACTTCAGTGAGGCCAGGATTTCAAGCTTACACTTCTCACATTTCTTGACTGTCTCAAAAGCAGGAAACTATGAAGTCCCTAGGCAGTACAAATACAGTGATTTGTGCCATGAAAAAATCTTGCCTGGTTATAAGATTATTACTTGCTTGGCTTTTCAGTACTACCAGAATACTTTGGCAAGCTTTCTGCTAAGGTTAACAAAAGTTAGATAAATAAGGGCTTGGTGCACTTAGATACTTTATCATTCTGTAATGTGTCTCGCTGTATGTGTGTATTCAGCCAGAAGAATGTTGGCCATGTTCCTGTCTCATTTCTAAATGCTGGCAAGCAAACTGTAATCAAGGTATTCCTTTTAACAGGATTGATTTAAGGCTAAATGGAGCTCTCTACTCCTTGCAGCTTCAGGTCCTTCAAAAATGAGGGAACATTGAACTTGGGAATAAAAGTAGTAGTACTGTAGTTTTTCCCCCACTACCCTTATTTTCCATCCTTTTTCCATGTTCTTAATGGAAACCTTCCCTTCCCTCCTCTTCTTTTCATAATTGTTACTCTACCTTGTTCTTCCTCATGCTTGAAGGCTCTGTGATATTCAGCCCTTTTCTCTTCATTCTTGATGCCTGATTTCTCCTTTCTCTGGCCATAGCTACCATCATCTTATCTCTTTCTCTAACCTTGAAGGACAGCTTAAGGGGGAAGACTAGAGTCAATAGAAGGTCAGTATAAAAATTGAAAAAGAGTGGTTGTAACTTAATCAGAGAAAGAGGAGAATGAGAGAGGATAAAACAAAAGTGCTTGAAAACACCCAAAGAAAGAGGATTAAAAATAACACCTAAAGGGAGAAAGCAAAGAGGAAAAGAAACAAGAAAATGAAGGAGAAGTGATAGAAGTGGGGACTGTAATCAAAGTTTATATAGAAGAAGTCGTCACACTTTATGCAGAAGGAAAACAAACCCTGGAAAATGTAGGAAAATCATGGAGCCCCCTTACTGGGCAAAAGAAATGGTGCAGGAGGAAAGAAAGAAAGAGGTAAGGAAATCAAAGTTCCAAGTTGTTTCATTGCATTGTGTTTCAGAATTTGATGGAAAAGTTACACACACAAGACCCATACAAGATAATAGGCATGTACAAAATCATAAAAGACTTAATTATTATTTATGCAAACTACACATATAATTTTGTCCCTGATTCAACACAGCGCTCAAGCACTGGCTTAACTCCCATGAAGTCAATGAAACTAAGTATTTTACTCAAGATGAGCTTAAGCTCCCCCCAGATTACTCAAGATGTGCTGGTTGAATACCCTGCACTGAGGGTTCAGGATTTGCCTTGTTCAAACACAAGAGCCATCTTAAGGCTTCTCAGTGATTTTAGTAAAACAAGTAAATAGGAAAGGGCTTGAAGGAAAAGGTGGAGCTGGGCTGGATAGCCGAGGGTACAACTTGCTGCTCATGTAGCCTCAGGGGGGCAAAATTACTCTTACTTCTTCCTCCCAGCAGCATCTTTTAGTCCAGTGTCTCTTTGGTGGCCAATCTTGCTGTCCAAAGCTCTGACACAGTCAAAGTAGATGGCATTTTACTGCTATACAGTGTCCCCAGCCATGTGCTGCTATAGGCCAGCCCTATGCCTTGGTTTCCTGTGTGCTCCCATCTGACTTTTGTTCCACGAACCAACAGAAAAGCTGTGCACCAGGTCTGACAGTCTTGGGAAGCACTTACTGCCCTAACACAGAATTGAAGTTCACTGGATCCTTATCCAACTGAGCACTAACACAGCACTGAGTTTCATTTTCATCCTTACAGCAGTTCTAGTCCCTTCTTTACCCAACAGCCTCCTGGGGATGTCATTACCTGATATTCCATCTCTGCATGTGCTCTGGATCTATTATACAGAGACCAAACAATAAACTATTTGCTATCCATAGTTATTCTGCACATTAAGTCATTTCAGCATTTCAGGGATTAGTCTGGTACCTGGCTTACTCAGGTATGATTTGGTTGTTCAGTCTGGGTTGAGCAGAGCTGGGAGCTGGTTTTGGCAGAGATGAAGTCACAATCACAATAAAAGTGAATAAATGAAATTCCATCTATTTATAGCCAAAAAAAAAGACATCAGATAAGGGATTCCACAGGACAGTTCATGCACTAAACCTCACATACACTTCAGTACAAGCATTGCTAAGAAATTTGTAAATGAATCACATAATATAAAATCCTGGTTACCACCTGGTCACCCAGCATTCACATCAACATCCATAGGAGTTGAGGGTCACTCTGTCCTCTGAATAGCAAGTCAGTATTTTCTTCCTATTCCCAAGTCAAATGGGGGTGTCAGTTTTACCCACTGGTCACTGGTTGACTACCTGGAAAAAATGTAGCTGTCTCGGACATCTACAGATCAGGAGCTTTCACTTTCAATTGAACAGAAAGGAAGTTTTTCAATGGGCAGCAAGAGAGATAAGGAATCTTCTAATAAAGATTTCAATTCTCAATGAAATAGGCATCCACGCAGGCAGGAAGCAGGTTGAACACACACAGGCAGCAGATAAATCCTCTAGCTCCACTTTCCTTATCCCATCTCTGCAGCACAATGCATTGAGTTGTCATCTGCCATTTGTGTATTCATTCTAATTCTTTCTGTCTTGTTATTCTGTCAATTTCTTAATCTATTTACACTGACTTTATTTTCAGTGTGTCTATTGTGACAGCAAATCCTAGAATTGCCTTGGGTGTTGTCTGAAAATGGCCATTATCAAATCATAATGCCTACCCAGATGAGGAACTGTAAAGGCCCTAGGCATCAGTAGGAGTCCTTAACAGCTGCCTGCAGTTTAGACCTGCATATCAATTTCCACCTTGGAGGATCTGCTGCAGTATTATAAGGTGAATAGGCACTGTGTGTATTAAAATTTGGATTAGTGGCTCAACCAAAACGTTCACTTTCCCTCCCTCTCTCTCTTTCTCTCTCTCTTTTTTCACATTAATAAACTTGCTATCTCCATCTTTTGTTGGTAAACTATATAAAAATGCAAATGATCCAGAATCCAATTAATTTCTCGAAGGTTGCAGCTGTTTTGGGCCCTATTCACAAAGACATGTGGTGTGCGTGCGTGCGTGTGTGTGTGTATGCATGTGTATGCATCTGATTGCTAAGAAAATCAGGCCTTATTATTGAAGCCTTGACTCTCAAAATTTGAGCTATTGTTCATTGCCAGTGCTGATGCAAACAGATAATTTCCAAATTGTATTCCACGTTTATTAAAGTGGTAGAAAATGTGGCTAATTTCAGACAAAGCTGAGAAAAGGTGGAGCTTGAGAGCTGAAATAGGAGATCTGGGAAATCTGTTTCTATTACAACAAAGAAAAGTTTATCTAATATCTCAAAAAGCATTAATTACTGTGAGGCACAGGCGAACACATTGTGGATTTCTTCATTGGTTTTGTCGTTCTTCATTGCTTTATTCTACTACTGTGAGTTGTTTGGCTCTACTGTGTTTTGGGTTTTTTTTGCTTATATCTAATGTGTAGTTATGAAATTGAGACCGTCCTGGGAATATTTTTCATTACCCCAGCTCAGGCTTCAAACGGAAATTTATCTAGACCAGACAGTTTGAAGCAATGTATGTAATTGTTCCCGTCATTGGTTGAACTTGGGCAAGACACTCAGGACTGATTCTTTAATCTATATTTTTATATTAAGGGCCTCCATTTATGGCTGCCCAGTTTGCACCTGCAGCTGGAACCACGAACATCAAAGCACACAAAAATAACAGCATTGTGAGCACATAGGTCTTGATCTCCTGTGTATCTATTCCCCCACATTAATATGTTTTCCATGAGCAACAAAATCAACAGTGTCTAATTTTCTATGATATTTATGTCTTCATATGCTCCTGTTTGCCTTCTCTACTGTCTAATATGAGTTAAGCATATTTCTGTCAGCAGGAAATTAGTAATCTCTCTCCCCTACCTAATGAACCTCAAAGGATCTTAATATCCATGAGACCTCTTCCCCTGTGCCCTTCTATCTACTTGTTTAAGTTGGGCAACAGTTCAAAATTTATGCAGGTGAAGGGAGCCAGGGCTGACGACAGCATGATCATATACCAGGCTGAAAAGGGGACATTCTTCTTAGCTGTAAATAACCTGGGAGTCTTATTTCATTCATTCTTAAAATAAGGTTTTGGTATTTTTCTACAACAGTCAATAAAGAAGCACAGATGCTGCTGACAATGAGAGGTGAACTTACAAACATAATTTGCCATTTTTATTGTGCTACAAGCATTTGGTGAAATTTTAGCCATCATGGAAATGCTACATTTAAGGTACATAGTAGCCTATTAGACTTATGTAGAACAAGCCCTCCTCAATTTATTACAGTCAGCGGTTTCAGCAGTGAGTGCATACAAGGCTAAATTCAGCCTTGTGCAGAGAGCTTGTGTCAGGTCAGAGCACCATATAAATCCCACCTGAGCTCTAAAAATAGAATTCCAAAGTGGAATTTAAAGCCCTGTGATAGTGTCTGGTACAGACAAGAATTTAACAAAGAGGTGACAATTTTTGCCAAGGTTGTGATACCTTCTCTAAATACAGTCTTGCAAGTGTGGATCCACAGAGGCAGCAACCAGGCCAGTTTCAGCAAGCATGGCTATTCATTGAATAATGTGCTGAGGTGCCTTGATTAATACGAATAGGCTCCTCTATGGGCAATAAGCTGAAGGCTGCTCTCTTCCCTGGGAAAGAGCCAAAGCTTTTGATGAGATAACTAGGGTTTTAAGTTTAATATTTTACAGTGAGAGCTTTTCTTCTTTTGGCTTTGTTGTAACTGATAATGCAGAGAGATAATGCATATTGGGAGTGCTGATAACAGAAAGAATAAGCAGATCTATAGAAAGAAAAATGGGAGCGAGGCTCCCATCTCAAGCACTGTTCTGGAAAGACTGGGGGGAGAGATAGAATCGATAAGGTTATGTGTGGATCAGCTGTAACTGCTTGTCTTGCTGCCAAAGCAACATTGGATGTTAGAGTCTTGCAGGTGAGCTTGCCACGACAGTGCGAAATCAGTGGGGCAGACACTGGGTGTAGTCCTTGTGTAGGATATTTTATTTCCACTATACATGTAGCAGTCTCTTTGAATAAAGAGTAGTTAAGGGTTCAGGCAATGTCTTCATTCAGAAGCCCCGAGAAAGCACCAAAGAGTTCCCAGAGTAACAGGTCTGGTGGAAACACTAGGACAGACAGCAAACTCCCCCGCTGCTTGCCATAGTCCGGAGCACAGAAATTATTTCACAAAATTATGCGATATATAAGGTCTTAAAACTGAGAGGGTCCTTGCATGCAAAGAAGGAGAATTTAGAAGAGTGTAAGTAACAGCTCCATCTGGTGATGCCATCTTTACAGCAATGTATTTAAGTCTCTTTTATATAGCCCCCCCCCCAGTCTCTTTCAAATTTAGATCCTTTTCTTCTTTCCCAGTTGGCTTCATTATCTGAAATCATTCAGATTTCATTATAGTGAACAAAGTATAAATATTTCTTTAAGGTAGCAACTGCACTGGAAGGTTATGGGAGAGCCTGGCAAATTGTCCCAGATCACTAGATAAGGTGATCTCTGTCATAATTCATTTGAGAGCAGAAGGAGGAAAAGTGTCTCTCTCTGGTATAAGAAATGTCCTGTTAAAGTAATCAAAGAAAATAAAGAGATTGATTCATGTGAGTTAAGAAGAAATATGTGAAGCTACATAATTTTCTTAAAGAGCCTACTTCTGCAAAGTGTGCATTGCCTTCTGCCAGCTACTAGTTATCCTTAAGCTGTATTGACATAAAGTTTGAGGTACCTACCATTTGTCTGAATTGTGTAACATGTGTGTTATTAATTCCCTCATCTTTCCTCCCTCATCTTAGTCAGTCAACCACATTTTGAATATCCCAGATGCAGCAATCTGTTAGAAGAATGTAAGATCATATTAAAAGCCATTACTAGTAAGACCAAAGGCCCATCTAGCCCAGCACCTGTCTCTGCACGATACTTGCTCTTGCTGCTCTCCTGGATTCCAGCTATGTTCATCCTGAATAGATGTAGTCTCTGTATTTTTGTTAACTCTCAATAGATGATTGATCTACTTGTCTAGTTTCCCCTTTTAGTCTATGCATCCACAGCATCATCAGGCAATGATTTTCACAGGTCTACCACCAATTGTACAAAGAAACACTCGTGTTTGTTTTGAATGTGGTTCTTATTATCTTAATTTGATGTTCCCTGGTTCTCATGTGGGAAGGGTCAAGATCCATCCTCTTTGTTGTGTTCATGATTTCTCAGACTTCTGTCATATTCTTACAGGTCATCCTTTTTCCAGGACAAAGTGTGCTAGCCTCTCCTGTTGTAGTTGCTGAGTAGTTTTTCTTAATATGAAGGCTGCTATGCAGATTGATCATCTTTGTTGCTTTCCTCTGAAACTTTCTGTTTTACCTGTATCCTTTTTGAAAGAAGGGGACCAGATGGTATTTGGCACACAGTATTCAATGTGGAGTTGAGTGATGGTTTTCTGTAGCAGAACAGTGATGTTCTCTGGTTTGTTCTCCATTTATTTCCTAATATTTTCTAACATTTGACTTGCCTTCTTGACTGCTATTAAGCATCAGGTTGACATTTTCATAGGACTATCTATCATAACCCCAGATCTATCTCCTAAGTAGTAATGATCAACTCCATCATATTAATATGTGGAGTTAGAATTGTTTTCCCCATGTGCATCGCTTTCCATTTATCTACAGTGAATTTCATTTGTCATTTAATTGCCCAGCCACTCATCCTCATAAGGTTCCTCTGTAGGACTTTTTTGGTCAATGCTTGTCCTTGCTATCTTGAATAACTCTGTATCATCATCAAACTTCCTGAACTCCCTACTCACCTACTTTCCCAAATCATTTATGAATACATTGACTGTCCCAGGTGCCAGCTCAGATCCCACTGGAACTCCAAGGGTGGAACACACCCTGTTGCAAAAACTATCCATTCACTTTTCCTCTCTGTGCCCTATCCTTTAACCAGTTACTTATCCATGCAGGGACCTTTCCCTTTATCCCATCACTGCTCAACTTTCTTAAAATGTTTTGTGAAGGATTTTTTCAAAGGCCTTTGGAAATCCAAGTAGATTATGTCAACTGAATTAACACCATCCACATACATGTTGATGTCTTTAGAGAAGTCTAGTAAAATTTGGAAGACAAGACTCTCCATTGTAAAAGCCATGTTGACTTTCCCAAGTGGATTAAAGTTATTACCTGCTCTTTCTTAGGCTATTACTAATTTTCTCAGTAGAAACATATGGTGTATTCAGAGTTATTCCAACAAACATTTCTTTAAACTTTATCTGAGAGGTGTTTATTTGGATGGTTGGGTAGGAGGGCTAGTAATACGTTACTTGGTATACATGCTTTTTTCTTGTTGAACCCAGTACTCTAGTACGTTGTGGACACCACAAAGATGCATATTTTAGTCAGGCTGAAGGAACTACAGGTATCTACTATAGCACTCACTGCTTGGGGGCATGTGTGCAGGTGATCCCCTGTCAGAGTTGCATGCATCCCTACACACCAAGAAGATGAAGTAATCTCAAATGACTTAGTGACTTCTGTTACCACTCAGTTTAGCAACAGGACAGTGGTGCAAAAGGTGATGTAAAATCTACCTAAAAAGGTCATTTGTAATCCATGCACCGCAAGTGTTACGCTAAATATTTCTGAGTATTAAGGACTGTCACTTTATTTACCTTTTCCATTTTGCATAATGCAGCAATAGCGTATTGATTTGTCATGATATAAGTTTAGCACTAGGATTAAGTCTGCTCCGTTAGATCTACCGTAATTTTATTCAGCCTGGTAGAAAAGACATAGGAACAGTGATGAAAAATACCAAGAAAAAAAAATACAGTTTGGAGGGTGAGTTCTTTTTTTCTGTGTGTCTGCACCCTATTAATGTGCCATCTGCTGCTAGGACGTAGATTCATTTACCATTACAGTGTTCTAACATGATTACCTTTTTTCCCCCTCAAAAGGCACAAAAGGGCTAAATATAGATTTACTTAAAATTCTAGGGAAAGAGGCGGTCCTTGCCCTAGACACAATTGTTCTCTTGATTTTGAGAGCATTACCACTAGCATTAAATGTAATTTACTTTATCTGATGACAGTTTGCTGAACAAGATCTTAAGTTTTAATAGGATCAGGACATAGATGGTAAGTGGAGAGAAGAGAAAACATTGTGGGTGGAATTCATCCCACCCCATTACCCCTTCCTTAACTAAGAACAAATTGAGCACAAAGAAGAAATTACGCCGTCTCCAGGAGGTGGTCCAAGTTAGAGGGCATCAGCACATCCAGTCTCCAGGCTGGAACAGAGTCTGACACCCTGCTGCATTTCCCCTGGTGGGTTGTTGCCCTGCTGTAGTACAGTTGTGAACTCATTACTCAGATATATGCTTCTCTTCTCTCTATTCACCACTGCACTCCTAATTACCCTCTAGTTTATGATCGCTAGTACAGGCTCATGCAGTTGTTCAGGGTACCTGTTCCGTAAGCCATCCACCCTTTACACAGCAGAACCTTTTTTTTTATGTCTCATACTATCACGGGCAAATTTCATAGCATGATAAAGCCCTTCACTAATCAAAGCATCTAGTGTTAGAGGAGAAATTGGTTTCTCATTCAGAGTTATGGGACTATTATGACCTCCCACATTACTGCTGGTTCATTTGCAATCAGCTTTTTCATTATCTTTCAGCTACACCGGACCAGAATTATGTTAATTGCCCATTAACTACAGTTGGGTGATTCATTTATTCTTTTAATTTAGAGTATCGAAAATGGATCTAACCTCTATTTTGCTTTTAAAACTTTCTGATACAATCTCTGCTATTACTGAGGTGAAAGTAAAAACAAGATATCAATAAAGCCGTGTCCTTCACTGGGTATGGAGCCTCCGTGGACAGCATGAGATCCTGTATTTCTTGCAAGGTATTCTGCAAAGAATGACAAACAAGTTTATCAGAAGAGTTCATTTCTTTTTCTCTCCCTTTCTGCTGGAGTAGATTCTCCTGCATGTACTCTGGAGTTTCTTAATTTTGTTTTTCACTTTGTTATTTCTGCCTCTTGAAGGGGTTTGTGCTTCAAGGTTTAAATCATCCTCTATCTAGCAAAAATTTGGATAAGCCTTCTATGTGGCAAGCTTATCAAACATCTGTGGAGTTTTCTGCAGTTGGAATGTGTGGCCAGTCTCACCCAGAATACCAATTCCAACATTGTTTTTTTTCCTTGAATTGTTGGAATTCTTGAGCTTTGTATTCCTTTGCAGGGGTGGGGGTGTAAATGAATATTTTTCTTTCAGATGTTTTTTCCTTGGATGCCTCAGAATTGTGAACTGGGAGCATTCTCATCTCTATTATCTATAAGAGATTGTATATTAACTCAAGTTTCCCCCTGTAGCAACATGTAGGTGTTTGTGATAATTGTAGAAGGTAGAGTTCTCAGTGGAAGTGTAGCTGCAGTCCTACAAATACTTCGGGATAACTTTACTGAAGTGAATTAGCTTAACTTCTATGAATCCAGCACTTACATGAATGAACGTATCACAAGGATGAACATATTCATCCTTAGCTAATTGTAGACTCTGAAAGAAGAACTTTCCACATTTTCCCAATTTGTACTATCATAATAATATCTAGGAACCTTAACCAAGGATCCAGATATCACTTTACTCAGTGCTGTACAGGTTAGTAAGAAAGAAAACAACTAAGCCTCTGAGAGCTTATACTCCAAGTATGATAAGACAAAGGAGGTGACAGAATAGGTGAAGTGGTTTGGGAACAGGAGGAGGACAAGGCAAGAGAGGGCATTTGTACCCTGTGCACTGGAATGTAGTTGAGAGGGCTCTGGGGAGCCCCAGAGTGTCTGAAAAGAAGGATAAAGAACAGGCTGAAAGTAGGTTTGAGGGAAGCCAGGTGTCAGTGTGGGATGGAGTCATTAGGGCAGCTGGAAGGCCTGGGGAAAGTATAAGAAACTTTGAATTGCAGCAGGAGGAAAAAGGAAGGTCACACTGGATCACACAGGTGTTTTGGTGTAGGCAGGGCAACATTTCAATTATTATTTTTATTGGACCAAATCAGACAAGCGTTTGGGGGCTCAGGTGCACCTGCAGGCTTTAAAAAGCTGACACTTGAGCATGTCAATTTTTCTGTTTTTTTAACTGGAGCTGTTGTGCAAGGAAAAGTAAGAAGTAAAAGCAGGAAGTGTTAGAGTATGAAAGAAGCAAATAGGCAGTGTTTTACTTTATCATTCCTAGGGGATTTAAAATTACTTAGATTATTAGATTACAAATACTATACACTTAAAACATAATAATTTTCAATAGAAAAATGCAATGAAATGGATGTGGGTTTTTGAGTTACATAGATATATGTATTTATGAGGAATGTCTAAATTTCACAATATATAAAGTCAAACTTTGCCTTCTTTTTTTCATGCCATCCTTTTTTTTTCTCCCCTTTTTAGTATTTTGCTTTATTCTCTCCTTTTCTTTCTGCATGTTTTTGTTGCCCATCTTTCTTTAACATTTGTTTTCTTTTCATTTAACTTCTAATTTCCCCCTTCTATACATCCTCAGGCCCTGGCTTTGCAAACCCTTGTACAATACTGTTCACATTGAAATCAACAGTATTTTTACCACATGAATACAGTTAGTGTTGCAGGATTAGGAACAAAATATCACTGACTCGCTATTAAACCCTAGTTTTTCAACAGAATTAACAGAATTTTTTTTTTCCTCAGAGAAAGATTTGCAAATAAACTAGAACTGTGTAGACCTTTATTTTTCTGAACACTGAAGGGTTGCCTACACAGGCAACTGAATTTTTGAGCATTTTTCATGTAAATATCTTTTTTATCAAAAAGACACAGAGCAGAAATATATTTTATGCTACATTCTCATTTCCACAGGTTGCATGTTTTATCACAATTTTGCAGTATGGCAAAAACCACAAGATCAGTAAATCTGATAGTCAGTGTCACAAAATCACACATAAAATTCACAAATTTGTTCTCTGCTCAGTCAGCTTCTACCCATTACCATGAATTACATCTATGCAAAGCAGGTGTGTCTCACACAGTTATGGGTGCACTCTACAAGTCCAGAGGTTAATTCAGCATCTTAAAACATGGCTGTTGCTTCCAGCAGTCCCTTTAACTTCTGTTTATGTAGCATCCCTTCCCAAACTCTTTCTTGATCTCCTAATCACATTTGTCATCTTCTTGGAAAGGGTAGCAGCCTTGTAGATTAATCATCTCTGTATCGTGACTGGAACATCCAAGCCACTTGCCTGTCTTCCAGCATCTTTATAGTGAATGGCACCGCCCTGTTTGTAAAGTTAAGCAGTACCACATTGTAAAGACATAAATTCAGACAAAGGGACAGCTAGAAGGAAGGAATACCACAAATAAGCAGAGTAGCTCCAGTGTGGCTCAGCCTCTCAACATGGGCAAATTTCTTGCAGGTACCCTATATTAATGCAACTAGATGAGATTACTGAAAGAACAAAACTGCAAAGATAAAAAATGGAAAAAATTAGGCTTCAAGAATCATACTACTTTAGCTGCTTTTGCATGGAGAGATTGTTTCCCTACTCCACTTCTTAAAAGCCAAGGGCCTAGAATTACTTAGTAATAATTAAGGTGTGTATCAGCTCAGGTTAGCAGTTAGACACACTGCTCAGGTGTGTGTCTGCTGAAACGCTCATTGTCTCGATTTTATATACACACAGAAACACGCACATGTGTGTTCAACACCTTCTGAACTGAGGTCCCACTCCCTGATTGGGATTGATTGATTTAGCCATTTCCAAACTGTCTATATTTAATCATCACAGTAATCAATGTTATAATACTGTCTGTATTGTAAAATATGCAGAATGCAAGATATGGAGAAAGTTCAAGTCCACTTTGCTTCCGGAATCTCAATTATTTCATTGCTGAAAATTTTCATTTAGATACGTAGTCTTAAATCTTGACTTAACATTTTTAATATAATACTTTTCCATATTTTATTAAGTGTTCAGGATCAGATTATTAGTTCATTTACCTATGAACTAATAAGAAGGGAAAAGGCTGAGATTCCCAGGTTTTGTACAAGATGCAGCAGAAAGCAGGAGTTCGAGGCGCAGTAATTTTTCCGTATACGAATGCTACCCTCTGCTGGGCAGCCGGTACCTTACAGCTCGATTAGCTTCAGCTTCACTCCTCTGAGTGACTTTTCCCAGGCTAACTGGAGGTGACAATGGTATGGATTTATGTATTGGGTTTGCATAGCAAGGTTTTGGTAGCCGGGCGGGCTACAGGGGTGGCTTCTGTGAGAAGCTGCCAAGAAGCTTCCCCCATGTCGAATAGAGCCAATGCCAGCCGGCTCCAAGGCAGACCCGTCACTGGCCAAGGCCAAGCCCATCAGCAACGGTGGTAGCACCTCTTGATAGGTGCTATCTAAGGGGATAAGAAGGGGGGGGAAAAAAACCCACACAAACCCCCCCCCTGTGTGATGGCAGCCGGAGAGAGGAGTGAGAATATGTGAGAGGAACAACTCCACAGACACCAAGGTCAGTCGAGAAGGAGGGAAGGAGGTGCTCCAGGCACCAGAACAGAGATTCCCCTGCAGCCCGTGGTGAAGACCATGGTGAGGCAGGCTGTCCCTCTGCAGCCCGTGGAGGTGAACGGTGGAGCAGATATCCACTGCAGCCCGAGGAGGACCCCACGCCAGAGCAGATGGATGCCCAAAGGAGGCTGTGACCCCATGGGAAGCCCATGCTGCAGCAGGCTCCTGGCAGGACCTGTGGACCTGTGGAGAGAGGAGCCCACGCTGGAGCGGGTTTGCTGGCAGGACTTGTGACCCCACGGGGGACCCATGCTGGAGCAGTCCATTCCTGAAGGACTGCACCCCGTGGAAGGGACCCACGCTGGAGCAGGTCATGAAGAACTGAAGCCCATGGGAAGGACTCACATTGCAGAAGTTCATGGAGGACTGTCTCCTGTGGGAGGGACCCCACGCTGGAGCAGGGGAAGAGTGTGAGGAGTCCTGCCCTGGGGAGGAAGGAGCGGCAGAGACAACGTGTGATGGGCTGACCACAACCCCCATTCCCCGTCCCCCTGCGCCACTGAGGGGAGGAGGTAGAGAATTCAGGAGTAAAGTTGAGCCCGGGAAGAAGGGAGGGGTGGGGGGAAGGTGTTTTAAGATTTGGTTTTATTTCCCATTATCCTACTCTGATTTGATTGGTAATAAATTACACTAATTTTGAGCCTGTTTTGCCTGTGGCAGTAATGGGTGAGTGATCTCTCCCCGTCCTTATCTCAACCCACGAGCCTTTCATTATATTTTCTCTCCCTTGTCCAGCTGAGGAAGGGAGTGATAGAGTGGCTTTGGTGGGCACCTCGCGTCCAGCCAGGGTCAACCCACCACAATTTACTATCCTGATTCACAGTTTTGCTTGCCCTGAATACCAGCTACAGTGTTCCCCTGGCTGCCCTCCCCCTGGAAGAGATGACATCTGAGAGGTGTCTCTGACTTCTTCGCAAGGCTCCAAGAACAAAGCAAGACTGGTTACCTCTCATGCAGGTGTCTGCAGTTCAAGTGCATTGCTCTTTTCCTCTGCTGCTGTGAGACTTTGTAATGGGACATTTACTTACTTGTCTGTGAACACAGGAGGCTACTGGCACATAGCTGTTGGATGAATAAAGCGTACCAGACCATTTTTCAAAACCTCAGCCTGAATTTGATCCTGTAGCTGGATAACATGGCTGCCCAAGTTTTGCCCTGACAAGGAAGTCTGCCCTGTGACCGGGAGAAGAACCATGACATGGTGGTGACACTGCACATAGCCCTTCTTACCGTCGTCTCAGCCCTGCACCATCAGAAGAAGCTGATCCAAATGCTGACTTTCCTGCATCTTTCTTTACTTGCATGGGAAGGATCTGCTTGGATCTAATTCCACTTCTAGTTTTTGTTCTTTCCTTTAAATCTAACCTCAGTCTGTCTTCTTGGCAACTATCCGTTTCAGGGTGACTATCTAGTTCAGGAGGAAAATGAGCTGAGTGGACTTGTGTATAAGATTAGTACCAGCCATTGGGATTTCTAGCTCTGACATTCAAAGATTTCACTGTCCCTGAATTAAGTTTAAGCAAGATGACTTTTTAGTCATAGTTTAGAGGGTAAGAATAGAGTAGAGTCCTGAGAGAATGTAACGCAATGCAATCAACATGCCAAAGAGCCAAAAGAAAGTGTAATTTATGCCAATTTGCACTACCTTGATGGATAAGCCCAGCAGAATATATTAACAAATGATACTTCTACAGGTTTCTGGTGCCATCTGCTATAATTTAATGTATAATTATGCCTTTACTACAGAATACTAAAGGGTGGTTTAAAAACCTATAGAACGTATCTCAGAATTACAGTAATTTCTATTGATCCCAATTATGTCTCATAAAGCTCTGTTGTTTTTTTTTTCTTTCTTAAAGTGTAGGCTGTTTTTATAAAGGAGCTTTTGATTCTGGTTTGCAGACTTCATAAGCAGAAGGGCTCATATCACAGTCAAGCCATATTTATCCTACTGCTGCAGTATGTATTCCTCATATTGGGCAGAAATAAAGCAAGATATTTACTGTATGAAGACTCATTACATGTAAAGGTACAAAATTCAGTTTCACATTTTGTGATAAGCACAGAGCAGCCAGCTTTCTTGCAGGACTTAGATCTCATTTTGAATCAGCCTGCGCTATTTTAGAGTTTGCCTCAGAGCCCATATGAAGCCTGTCATTTTAAAATGGCATAAAATATGGAGAATATTTATTCTTTGAGTTTTAAATAAAACTTGATGGGGATTAAACCACAGGAAATATGTGCTTTATCATCATTAGAAATGGAATTATTTCTACTCCCCCTTATAGCTTCATGTTATTGGTTTTAAATATTCTTGGTTTTATCTTTGCCAAAATTTTTGTTTTCCTTTGATTTATCAAAGTATTGGAAAATAAGTACTTGAACCTTTCCAAAATGACTAGCACATGCAAAGAATCAGTAGGTTCAAAAACTTTGAGTGATTGCTTCTAAGATATAAAAGAAGTTTTTTAGGCCTTTTAGCTGTAATTTGAACAAATTATTGTGAACATTTTATAGTATTTTGAGCCACAGTAAATTTTAGTCCTTATTTTTTATGTCCAAAGCAAGAAAAATAAAATAATGTATTATAATGCTTTGTTGCCAACTGCATAAAGATATTCTGGAACCTCAAGTATGCATTGGGTAAACAAATATATTCCACAATACCTTCAAAATTTAGAAATATGTAGTTGATTGATGCAAAAATAAACAGTAATAGACATGCTACATTAAGACACAGGGATATAATGTGATCAAGAGTGAAGAAGTGTTTTTAACAAAATATTAGAGGAAATCAGAATAGGAAAATTTTTTCAGGATTCAGTTTTTGTTTTTAATGCATTCTGAGAAAAAAATGGCAGAAATGTTACCCGAAAGTGTAGGTCTGTATGTGTTTGCTATGGATATATTCATAGCCTTTTAGCACAGACATTTGTTTTCATGTCTAACCTGAAAACAAACACATGAACAGTTTCTTTTAAACGCCTAGGCAATACACATTAGCATTAAAGTCAGACCAGTTTATACCAGTAGAGGATCTCACCTGGCTTATACTATCCTCCTGCTTCATTATTTTTAATTGTTAAAGTATCTTTTCAAGCAGTAATTTTAGTGAAAGAAAATAAATACATTGATACAGAACAGGCCTTAGGAAATATTAGATAAAGTCAGGTTTCAGAACAAATGGATGAAAGGTAGCTGTGAATATATTTAGCCTGGAAATTAGAAGACAATTCCCAGTCATAAGGGAAGACCATTCTGGAACAGGCTTTCAGTGGATATAGTGAGAACAGTAGCAACTAAATCCCTGATTTATGAAGTGGAGAATATAATGTGGTCCTTGCAATCACAGGGTCTTGAGAACCCAGGAGGTCTCTTCCACTGCTGTGTTCCTTGAAATAAGGTGTGAATTCGTAGTGACAGCAGTTGACTGCAAATGGCTGTGAAAACTTGCTTGAGAGAACTATGGTTCTAACATTTAATCCTGGCACAGTATTTCTTAACCTCTCCCTTCCTGTGGTTTTCCATACCGAGCCCTTCCTCTTAGTAGTATGAGATTCAGGCATCTGTGGATCTTGATATCCAGTCTTAAAACCACAGCTCGGGCCATTGGATTGCAATATACACACCATAGCACCTGGCAGTGCTAATGGAGTATCTCTTCATTACAGAAGTTTTCTCTAATTAACGGGAATTGAAGGTTTTGCTCCCAACAGTCACTTTCTGAACACCAGCCGGTAGAAAAAGCAGAATCCTGAGAGTTGCCTAGAATGGCCCTCTTGTGACCCTGAGGTATGTCTCCTATTTCCCCTGGATTTCCTGATCCCCCCTGGGTCTTGGTAGCACCATCGGGACCCAGATTTGGATCCTTATCTACCAGCTTTCCTTTTTCATCTTTCAAAGTACAAAACCTGCAGGATTATGACCAAACCAACTGTTGAGCTAACTTTTTGATTTTGGAAGGTACTGGAAGAGACATCCCCAGGTATGATGCAGAATAATCTCTTGTCCCGTAACCAGATCAGCTATAAAACCTTGATCTGGATATTCATTTCTTCCTGTGGCCCATTTTATGCTGGCTGCAAGACATAAAAAAGATGGAGTCCGTCTTTATAATGTCTTTCTTTTTCCCCATCTGCATTCTAGCAGATTTGAGCAGGCCTAAAGGTCACTCTGCATGTAGCCATAGTAGCTTTTTAAAAATCTTTGAATGCTAATCCAGCTCTGAACTGCTTTACATTTGCATATTTGCTTAATCAGAAGTGTGTAAGGTCAGCACGGGAGGTTCATTAGGATATTCATGGCTAAAATTGCTCTCCTCATCACTTCTCTTACAGTGTTCAGCCAAGCTCCACACAGGTTGCAGACCTCCCTCATGCCCCTGCTGGGAGTGGCAGCAGGGATAAAAACAGATGAAGAAATAAGTGGGGAGGCTGAAACCCTCCAGCAAGTAGGGGGGCAGAGGAAGCTTGTATCATGCCAGCCTTGTTTTAGGCTGTGCTATTTTAGCTATTGAGAAAAATCAAAACAAAGTCTATTTGAGAAAGCAGAAGGAGAAATCTGCAAAGATAAGGAAGCTAAGATATGCAGATGGCTGGGAGCAAGTTGTTTTGAAGAAACCTTAATTGCTAGACAGCAACGATGGAAGAATGCAATGCCTCTGAGGCTGGGTTCAAGGAGGCAGTATTCCTCAGAAATCTGCAGCACTGCCTAATAACTGACTGACTCCCACTCGTGTAGCTGTGCTAGCAAACATACCGATGTCTCTGACCGGGCAGTGTTGCGTGAAACAGCAACCTCTGCACATCTTTCCTTTTAGTATGTCGGTCGGTCTTCAGGAAGAGATAGTGTCTTTAGTCTAATCATCTCTCACAGTTACCTGCTGCCTTTCTGAAGAGTTTCATCTTACTGGGGTCTTCATTTAATCCATATTCTCCACCCATTGCAAGCACCCATTTCTTCTTTCCTCTGCTGTTTCTACCTCAATTTCTTCTACCAGCCACTGGTACAAATCCTAACTGTATAATTATTTTATAAAATAGGAGATAATTTAGAGGTGGGGAAAAGAAAACGCTAACAGATATATTAAAGGAAACAGGTACATGCCTATTTTAGAAAACTTAAAACTTATGAATGTCAGGAAGCAGTTGCGCTGCAATATATGCCATACAAATGTTTGACCTTTCGTACCTCTCTACCTGTCGTATGGGAGGCATGCATCCTTTATGTTCGTTTGACTGGCAGGATGCAAAATGGCATTCTGTGATACTTCCCTTACTCGTTTTACCATTAATCACCCACATTGACTTCTATTATACAACATAAAATAGTGGAAAAACTCTATTTCAGGCCAAGTGCAAGGAGTATCAGATATATATCCCATGCTCAAATTTTTCCTTACCATATGAACAGACAACCCATTTCTTTTGTGACAACTAGGAGTTATAGTAAAGATAGTTAAGGCTTTCAACTTTGTTTTTCAGAATGAATAGGGACTCCAGGGATTACAGCCACTGCCCATTAGGGACAACTGCAAAGGCTATTTTGTGAGGAAGTTTGAATACCGTTTTCTCAAAGTAGGGAGTCGTCAATAGCTTTCTATTCAAATTTTAAGAGGATGTTACAGACACTGTGGAGGCAATATAAGAAAACTTGTAGTTCTGAGAGTACAAAGCCCATTAGTAGAGTTGAGAGGAATTACAAAACATACATGTAGAAAAACTGAACATCTGCTAAGGATGAGAAAGCTTTTTAAATGGAAAGTGGAATAATGATAACAGATGGCCAACAGGACAATTAAAAAAAAGTAAAAGTTAATTCCAAACATTGTCTTACAAGATGAGATTCTGGTGTTCATTACATAATATTTTGGTCAGATTTATTTTTCAAGATTTTCTAAAAGTTAATTGTTGTACCTCTGCCATTGTCATGTCTTTCCCCCTTCCTTGCCATTCACCCTTCTTCTAAAGCTTTATGTTTCAGACCAAGCTTTGCCTGTCTTTCAGTGAGATTTCATTGACTGCACAAGTTTTGGTAAAAAGTGATTAAAGCCTGCAGAATTTAGCTCAATGTGAAAGTAATCATGCAGAACTGTAATGGGTTTTCCTGTTCATTAAGGTCATGATTTTTACAATCAAAGGCTCCAGATCTATCTTCACTGAGATCATGGTTTGCTTGGCATTTCACTGCTGCTCAAAAATAGTCCCCATCCCTTCCCTACCTTGTGTGTTGTGCCAGCACAAGCTGAGGCACTGCGATGCCCTAGGTCAGGGAACCAGAGCAGCTGGGAAATAATCCTTTCGGGAGAAATTGTCTTTCAGCTTGAATCTGCTCCTGAATATGCTCCTACTGTCACTCAGCTGCACAACTGATGCTGCTAGCTCAGCTGAGGGGATGGCAAAGGATGTGGCTGCAGGAAGAGGAGGTTTACGGGCTATTTTTTGCTGCAGCAGTATCCCCTTAAACAAATGTCCCATTAAAGCCTCAAATGAAGCTAGCAGGAGTTTTAAAGGAATAAGCAAATGCTTCAAGGTTGGCACATCACTAGAGGCAGGTCATAAGTAGAACTAATACGTGTCCATTCTAACCCAAAATGTATCTTTTGTCAGAGCCTAAACTTGGAAGCAATATGTTTTCTTAACAACATTTGAAGTGACACATAATAGGAAAAATCATCTTTCTTGAGAGATTTTGCCCTTGAAAATATTTGGGCTGAAGCTTTTGCAGTTTGTGTGATTTTTGCCATTATTGTGCTCAGACTGCTTTTGTCATTTAGCCTTGAATTTGAGCAGCCAAATGCTAGCTGTGAATACTCCCTCCTTGCTAGCTGAGCACTGCCTCCCCTACCTGTGAGCAGGGGCAAGTTCTCCACATCTGACTGATGACGCAGATTGGATGAGTTGTTTTTCATACAACAGGGTCTAGATTTATGAACCTTTAGTTTTTGATAGAACTGTTACTTTATCATGATGAATTCACAAAGAAAAGCTTTATAAAATCTGAAGCATAAATTTTTCCCCTTAGTTCTTTGACTATAAAGACGTATTCTTACCACGTAATTCAGGGATCTCTGGTGATCAACAAGACATGATGAAACATTGCAAAAAACTGCATACATCCATGATTAAGTAAGCAAATAGATAAAAACTGCAATTCTACTGTTAGGTCAAATTTTTTGATAGTTGGCTTTAGATGAAAAACCCTCTGGTATCACTCACACAAGATGGTTCCTAGATTTTTTCAGAGGGAATGTGGGCTTCTCTATTACAAAAGCGTGGGCAATACTGCAATAAGCTGCTTGTGTAATAAAGGATTTTTTCAGGAACATGTCTTTAGTTTAATGGCAATAGAGCTTACAACAGCTAAGGATCTGGCAACTCACAAAGTATTCTGTCTGTCTAGAGCTCAGCAAGGAAGGCAGTTCTGAAATAGAAATCTTTTGATCTTAAAATGACAAGATCTGAATAGTAAAACCCCCTCTCATAAGAAACACAGGCTATAATTATGGCACATCTATTATTTAAAATGTTCTTGAAAATTCAGATAAAATATGTTCAAAACAAAATAAATCATTAGGTCAGGAAGTGGTCTGTAATACTGAGAATATTTTTTAATAAACTCCTGCCTTCTTTAGTCAAGCAAGTGTTTGCTTGCAGTAATTGCCATGCAATGTATAAAATGTTCGGTCCAAACGGGTTGATTCTTTCCCTGTAAAAATTGATTCTAATTTATTCTATTTGGTTTTAAAGAAGACCCTGTGCACGTGCAAAGTGTCTGACGAGGCTCAGGTCTTTGCCTTCCTATACTGTCTCCTCCACAGACAGCTGAGCTGTGTTTGTGCCTGATAGCTAGCAAATGTGGCATAGTCACTGTTAACATGTTAGCCACAGCTATTATAAACAAAATTCTGCAATGTAACCGTCTCACAGCAGACATCAAATAACCTAGGAAAACAAGTGAGCTGGAGCTTAGTCATATTTGATAATTAATGTGTGATGGTTTCCAACCAAAATTAATTTAGCGATGGAGTAAAACATATGGAATAATGCTTAAGCTTACATCAAAGGCAAATATTGAATACATTAGGGTACATTATCTCTACTCTTTCTGGAGTACATTATGTTCCATTAAGATGTGATGTTCTGAATTTCTGCCTGGGCTTCTCTGAGAATTTGTGTGATGGCTCACAAATGTGTTCCCCAGTGCCCTCCTCTCTAGCACTCTTCCAATTCAGCTATCATTTTTTGTTTCAGATGAAGCATTAACACTCATTATCTGTCAGTGGAATAAAAAAAGAAAACAAAACAAAACCAAAAAGACCCAACAACACTTTTTTTTAGCTGAAACATCTTTCCTGGGTGACACTTCTGATGTTATCAGTAGGAAAAGCCTTCAAAGAAAATGGGTATCAAGGCTGAAACATTACATAATGCTGAGTTGAAAGACAAAGTGTTTTCTGGAATTTTAATTTTTTTTTAAGCAGCTGCCTTTAAGTGAACACAGCCACCACTGTTATAAAATATTCAAAGCCTCATACATATCAAACAGAGACACAGTTACCAGGGCAAACAATCTCACATATCCATTAAACAAACACTTGGAATTTTTCCTGAGCCCACTCTAGGTCCCCACAATGCCTCTAGTTTTAATTGATTTTTATCTGGCAACCATGTGTTCTCTTTTTAATGGTAATTTTCAACTTTCCAGGACCCTGCTAGCTTTGTGGGGGAGCGGGTTGGCATGCAGTCATGGGAGCCAGAGATTAAAAGACTTCTCCGTGTTAGGTCATTAGCCATTCCACTTCCTGTACCGTAGCTCATTTTCACATTCCTAATTGATCACTTCATTGATCAGGCATTATGGAGATGGCTTAGTAACCTAAGCCTTAGCTTTGAAACGCAGTAGAGACTGCAATTACCTGAAAGTCTTCAAGGGTGCCTACAATTTTCAGACAGTTGGAGGCTCAGTTAATCAAAGATTCAGACTAATGGAAAGGAGGGAGAAGAGCTGTTTCAGTTGTGTTCCCTAAGGCCACGATTTTCAAGAGAGATCTGGAGAGACAACAGCAATGTGCCTATAAATTTTCTGTGCAGAAGTCTTGCGGGGTACCAGCGCATGTTTAGAGGAGATACAGAAGCCCCTGTCCTGAAGACAGGTTGGCGTAACTGAGAGCACAAAACTGCTGAGCCATCCCCGGCATTAGGGGTTGTTGCACCCAGGAGTCTGAAATGGTTCACAAAAGGCTGTTCTGCCCCCTGTGATCAGATTCTTTCCTCTGCTCACCACCATATCTGTCTTAACATGTACTGTCTGCCTTGCAGGGTCTTGAAGGGTAGAGGGGCCTTGGGGTGTTTGCTACGTGGAAAGCTGAGGACACCCGAGGTCTGAGATGGGCGCAGGGCTGGAACAGCCTGCCCAGTCAGTCCTCTCCCACGTACCCAGACATTATGGAGATGGCTTAGTAACCTAAGCCTTAGCTTTGAAACGCAGTAGAGACTGCAGTTACCTGAAAGTCTTCAAGGGTGCCTACAATTTTCAGACGGTTGGAGGCTCAGTTAATCAAAGAAGATTCAGACTAATGGAAAGGAGGGAGAAGGGTTACATCCTCAGTGTGAGCTGAGGATTCAGTTGTCACACTGTGCATGCGTGCGTGCATGCTCGTGTGTGCAGACACTGCCGTGATCCTCTGTCTTTTCCTCGTGGAATCCTTTACAGGGCAACAGCTTCCAGGGATGTAGACAGTCTCAAACTGACGACATGTGGTGGCTAACTGGGCTTGAGGTAGTGAGCAGGACTGAGGTAACATGCTGCCAGGCTGCCCTTGTAGTTCCATGAGTCCCTTAAAGATGTCTCTCTTTCCAGTTTAGATAAACATGCCATTAAAAACTGAGGTCTTTCCTATTTTCTCTGGTATTGTAGATCCTGACAAATAACGTGTTCTTCTGTATTTGCTAATTATTGCCCTACTGCCTGTTAATATACATCACGCTATGGGTCATCATCTACTCTGAAGACTGGTTTTCAGTGGTGTGCACATTGTGGTATAGAGGATAAGATATTTCCCTTTGAAGGCAGTTTATAAATCTTATTGGGCTTCTTCATGATGAAAGGCACTGTAGATATATGAGAGATCAAAGCTGTGTAAAGATCAGTGGTATTTGTTTGCATGAGGTTTCTCTTTCTGTTCCTTCTGAGGATTTTGAGCTTCAAAGTTTCAGCTTTAAAGAAACTCAAAAACCAAAAGAAAACCCCAGCAAAACCCACCGTGTTACAGCTGGTTTGAGGTCAGGCCAGCCAGGGGCCACAGGATTCTGACACAGACTCAAAAACTCTTCTCCAACATTCCTCTATCTGCCAGCAAAAGCTAGTGCAGAGAAAATTTTTGGTCTTTCTTAATGGCAGTGAGGGCCCAGAGCAGTAAGTTTTGGAGAGGAAGAATGCTACTTAACAACAAAGAGGGGAAAACAGCTTAACTCAAAACATAAGTGTTTCTGTTGTGACTTGTCAGTCAGCTAGCAAAATTATTATCATTTGTGAGTATACAGTAGCAATTGGCCTAAAAATTCAGGTTAATTTGTTATACAGTTTATCGTATATTTTTTAAGGTGCACTTTATTTCTCACTTAAATGTTTAAATATTGAGAATATCAATGTATGCTTCTGCAGATGTCTACTGGAGTTGGGAATAGAAATCCAGTACATTCATTGAAAAGCATTGGCTGCAGGTAATACTGGTTTTGACTGCATTGTACTTTAATATCAGATTAGTGTTTAGCATCGCGTAAGTCATCTCTGATATGTGAGCTTTTATTTTTCAACAGGATCACTGACAGTAAATTTTCTTTACTTCATAGTGTGTTCTTATAAATGACATCAATATAAACCTGTGATGCATAGAAATAGCTTTCTATGTTAGAGCCACACTACGGTCACACAGAACATACAGATGCATTACATAACATAGTAAGCCAAAATTAAAAAAAAAAAAAGGCAGGTGACCCTGTGTCCCCAATCTGAAAATCCTTCTCCTTTAAAGGGCTGCAAAAAAGTGTTGGTCACTATTGTCTGTCTATCCATCATCAGTAAAGCTCTCACTGGGACCATCCAAAATTCACACATTTAAAACCACTTTTTAAAATTGTTTTTAAAGAAAAAAAGGATCTAAATGAAAGGGCAAGCAGAAGTAATAAAGAACTGGTATGGATCTATGTGTGTCTCTGTAGAACAACGGAGTATGAAAGCGATGAGCCAAATCCAGAGACATGAGTGAATCCCAGACTTTCTGCATATCGTCTACACACTACTCTTGAGATAAGTCATACCAAATAAAAAATAAGCTGTGTAGCCAAGCAGAGTAGAGAACAATAACCTGTCCAGTACATTTTGTTAATATAAAGTCATAGTCCAACAGCCAAGGGGGAGGATAGGAATCAGGAATTGCATTTAATCAGTTGCTATTGCTTGCAAGAACTCCAGAAGCCTTACAGAAGAGACAAATGCAAATTAAGTCCAGTGGCGCAGGATAAAAATAAGTTCAGTCTTGAGGTGAAAATGTTTCTTTTTGGGGAGAATACAGGAAATGTTTCTGTACTGAAAGAATCCAACCAACCATGAAAGTAAATGTTCCCATTCTGAGTTATTTACTCTATTTTTTTGTAAGGAAAAAATACATATGAAGAGCAAAGCAGAAAGCATAAAATTTGAAAGAGGTCTTCATGTCCCAGGAGGCTGTCCTAGGGCATATTCCACACAGGAGGCAACCCTCTCCACTGCCAAAGCTGTCCCCCTTTATGTTAATTATTCTTGAACTTCACCCTTTCCTATCCCGAGTGAATAGCTTGACCACTAAATTGTCATATCAGCTTCTCAGGCTTTTTCTCTTTCTCTCCAGCGTAGTAACTATTGTATTATTTACATTAAATGAAACAGCTTCAGCAGAGCTACTGAGGCAGATGGTGTTCCTGTGTGTTCCTCAACCCTACATATGTAAAAGAGTTTCGCTCTGGGGAACTTCCCTGTGATTGAGAAGACTGGGTTTCATACTGCCTGTCAGGTCGCATAGCTTTTAAAACTGTCACCCCAGCTTAGTAGCTTAGCCATTGGTAATTAAGTGAAATAGCAGAAAACATATTTATCTATCTGTTACATTTTGTCTAATGGCTGTACAAACCTCTCTCGCTCTCTCTATGCATATATGCATCCGCATGCGCATGCATGTGCGTGCACACACACGTGCCCGCAGACATTCAGGTACTGGCCCTGCTTTCAACGAACGACTCCTTCAGCTTCACGAAGGGGATCCCGCCAGCTTCAGCTTATGCTGCGGAGCCGATGGCACCGACTGCTTAAACTCTTTGGAGCAACAGCGACTGCTGCACCTTCTCTCCTGGGAGAGGAATGCCTTATGCCGGCCCGTGAGTGCCGGCTAGCTAGAGGGAGGGCTAGCAGTCATAGGGGAAGAATTGCGCCCATACCCAAATTGCTAATTGTTAACTATCTCCTCCCTGCTCTGCTGATGATCAGAATAACACATCAAACTGGAAGGAGAGCAGGATCCCCAGTTGTCAGGCTGATGAATAACTGACCTGGTTCTCTCGAAGCTCCAATTAACAGCAAAACCTCTTTCATAGAAACAAGTGTTGAACCAAATAAAACTGATGATTTTTGGACATGGAGGATTAAAAATTTCTTTTACACTTTCTGCATAACAGTCTACAAAAGCCGATTTGTTCCCTTCCAGAATTTCTGGATTAGTCCCCAAATATGCTTGACTAAAGTCTCTGCAAATAGCTTTATTTAGATGTGAAAGGAAAAATAACTTGTCTTGTTCGCTCCATTCTAAGTTTCTAGTGCTCAGCGCCCATGAAATGGATTGCTTATGGGGAGATAATGTCTTTTTTGTGCCTTCCAAAGTCCATGAAAAATGTCTTCCTGGTTAATAGGTTGATTAAAACTGTATATGCTCCAGAAGATAAACATGATTATTTATCATACTTGCCCAAGATAATGACAATAAAGAAGACAAGGTTGAAATTCTGTATGATTTCCTCTCTTCCACATCCAGGGACACTCAGCACACAATACGCAGATGGCACGCCACATAAAGGATCGCGTGAACTGTTAAACATTTTTTCTTCCCATTAACTAATTTAACAATATGTCCCTGCTATTAAAGAAATAGACAAATTACAGAAAACTTCTGTCAGCTTAATCCCGATTGCTAAAATAGGCCATTTGCCCAGATGGGATTGTTTTCTGGCCTATCAGGTTCGAAACATCTAGAAATTCGGCAACCACCAGCCCAGACTCTTGCAGTGTTGATTCAGCTCTTCATCCTTAATTGAGTTTCAGGCATGTAACTCTCAGGAGATTTTTGAATGACAGCCTAAATATTGAAGGCTAGTCTGCTCTGCGTGTATGTTAGGTGACCTGAATTTTCTATAACAATGAGCTCTTAGGAGCCTGGGTTAAGTCAGCAGATGCCGTAGGTGACAAAAATCACAGCAAAAGCCCCTGAGACTTTTTTGCCAGAGTGGGCAGTGGGCCAAACTAAACAAGCATTTCCAGTTTGTTTTCATTTGCCACCTTCTACAGCAAAGGCACTGTTACTGCCCTTGGGGCTGGTGGTACTGTGGAGGCTCCCTTGGTAAGCACGAGAATGGTGGAGCAGCCTGCCCATCACTGTTCCTCACACAGCCGTTTGCCATACTGATCTCTTTTCACCACCGTTTTCCTATTCCTCTTTTTGCTTCTAAGCAGCATAGTATACGGAGAGAGCTCATGTATTGTTAAGTATTAGCCTACAGGCTAATTTTAGGAACACACGTGGCCTCCATTATTCCTATAACTAAATGTGACCAGAAAGTTGGTGAAAAATCAGTGTAAATGAAACCCAGAGGTCAGCTGAAAAGCGACTTGAAACAACTTGAAACTCACTGCAGCTATGCTACATTGCCCACTTTGAGTAGCAGTGTTGGGAACATGCCCTTATTTCAGCATAACTTTTTGCACAGGAAAAGTTGATAATGAAAATAAACTTCCAGGTTTTATTCTTACACTCCCTGGATGCAGAAAGAGAGTAAGCAATTGTTTAAATAAAAGAGGAAGCAATTAGGGAGCCACTGGACCCACTGACTTTTTTTGTGTCAGGGTCTACTTCTAGTATTTAAGTTTTGAAACTTGACTTCTTTTTTGATGCATATTGTCTGTTGTTGTTTTTTGCCTAATTTTATTTGCTCAGTTTCAATAACTACATACACTATGGTATCTAGCTGCTACTGGTGTATTAGGTACTTTTCCCCTCTATTTGTTCAGGGTTTTGTTGTGGTTTCCAGTAACTCTGTGCCAATATTTTCATAAAGAGAAAAAATGAACCATCACAAAACCAGCAGAATGTTCACCAAGTGAAAAGAGCTGCACAGTGCAATAAAGAAAATCCAAGATCTCCATGTTTTTCATGTGGATTGAGACTTGATTTACCTTTACATTATGCTTGCACTCTTCTACACAAACCTTTATTCAGAGAAAACACATTTCCAGCCAAAAGCACAGAATAAAGCTTGGAATGAGATGATCTATGAATTCCTGTCTCTTTGGAAGATGTTTTATGTTCAGCCTTATACCTCAACATGGATTTACTTGATCACTCTGTACCTGCCCTGTAAGTGTGATGCTATTTTAAAGATTTCTGTCTGTATATTTCACTATGTTAGGATTTTTTGAAGAGCATCATCTGGTATGCCCATATAACTGGGCACCTCCAGATTTCATTCATCCCATGTGTCATAAGGGAATTTTTTTTATAATACAGTTACACTGATCCAATGGCTCACCATTACCAGAAGGGACAGCTCTCTTGTGCCAGGACTAGCACTTGTCTAACCCTCCGAGCTCTAAAGCACTAGAAAACCACCCATTTTTCTTCTGAGTTTCTCCTGAACTGTGTTCTCATGCAGTCACCATGCTGATGGGAGGGAAGCAAGGGTAGAGCGGTTCTTTTCAGAGGCAGCCAGCAGGCAGGTCAGGTCAGATGCTTTGTACAATTGCAGGAGCAGCCATTCATTTTAGTACAGTGCAAGTCACCCTCTGATCAGCCCTGTCTTTCTCCATTAACTGTCCAGGGAAGTTTGGATGACTGATTTAGGTGAGTTAATTCAGATAAAGACAGATGACCTGAATCCCACCTTCGAAACTAAAGGTAAGCATCCTTAAGGACATCATGCGATTTGCATTTATTTAGTTCAGTTTAGTACTTGACCAGTTTTAACGACATGGCTACTTGTTAAACTTGGTAACTCAGCACTAATATGCATAAGCGTAGGCAATACAGGTATCACCATGCAAACAAACTAACAGAAATATGAAAATAGTACCATTTTTTCATGTGCATATGATGGCAGTATTCACCACAATTTATTTAATATTGGATTACAAGCATCAAGCTATGGAAAAGATGTCAACTATTACACTTCAATTGCTTTAAAGATATTATTTTAGTGCTGTCATGTTTCATAGGAAAACCATACTTCTCTATTATTCATCTGACATTTAAAGCTTTTTTTTATGTTCTTTCCTAGGAATATAAAGACTTAATCACAAAAGACAGGTTTTAAGAGGACTTTATTAAATCTGACAACTGACTAATTGGACTGTGTGCAATTAATAAAAAAATCTGATAACTGAGCATTCAACAAAGGATTGTTCACTGATAGCATTTTTTTTTTATTTCTGCATTTTTACAGATCTACAGTTCTGCAAATACAATGTTTGAGTAAGACTTTATTCTTCCTAGTTGACGCCCACACTTCATGAGACTACTGCGGTGTGGAAAATGTCACACTGCTTCTCCTGGTAGAAGGAGACCACAGGAACCACAGAAATACAAAAAAACTAGCCCTGCCCATACACTTTCTTAGCTAAAAATATTTGTGTAGGGCAGACTGGTTGTCTCACTATTTTATACCTTTTTCACTTACAACTTAAATTGCTATACAAATATAGTAGAGACTTTTATGCAAAGTATCAGATTCACTATTGTGGGATCCAATAAAAAAAGCTAATACTGAGAAAACACTGCACTTTGTAGAGATCTCTTCTGATGCTCTACAGAGGAGCTCAGTAGGTCACTACTTGCATATGGGATGTTTTAAACTTTCCCTTCAGACATACAAAAATAGTTTGGTTTAGATACTTTCTCTGTTGCAAATTTAAATATCTCCTTTATTTTTAGAAGAGTGCACGGTATGCTTTCCCTTCAGGCTCAGTAACAGATCTGTTATAATTGACTTGATGGTTATATTCCTAATGGGGCATATAAATGTCACTGAAAGTACCGTTCTTTGTTTCCTACAGGAATTTCCTAAAATTCCGCTTAAGACGCAGGATGTGATAAGAGTTTATTGGGGTTTTGTCCTTATATTTACTACTGAAGATCAGTTTCTTCTTTAAGTCTTCATAAGAGAGTCTTTTTTCAAGTTGGATCCAACTTATCTTGGAGGGTTCATGTCCTCACAAATCAACTATACCAAGCACACTGAAAAGTACAATATAAATTGTTTTGCTTTGTTTTGTTTTTAATTCCCTTGCTGCTAGTTGTTAACTGGCATCCTCAGGTTCAGTGAACTCAGTCAGTAACTTGCTCACTCCGAGTTTTCTTCTCTGTTTTTCAGATGGGACACTTCTGCTACTTCTGCTCCTGTTCTTGCTGAGAGAGACATCTCCAAATGGCTCTGAGTCTTTCACTTGGATTTAAGTAAGTCTTCCCATTCAACAGTGGACTCACTATTTTTAGGAATTGCTGGAAACATTGACTGCATTTTAGTTTGAAATTCTTTCATCTATAAAAGAGATTAAAAAATAAAATCAGTCAACTGTTAACAAGGAGCAAATAAAGTAGCACTATGAACCCTGGGCTTATTCTACAAAATAAACTGTGTGAGGTAAAGAAGAGGTAAAAAGACTTTAAAAATAACAGAAAATTAAGACTTTCCCTCTGATTATGTTGGTTCAATTAACAAAGTGAAAAAAGTATGAAGGGACCCACAACAATCCCCCCTTCTAAAGCACCACACTGGGGTGCCTAATTTGGACCACTTGCCTGAATGATTCACTACTGTTATATGAACTACTATATATACACACACGCATTTAAAATGTTTTTGTTTGGAGGAAAATTACCTCCATAGAATATGCCCATATTTTGACTGCAGTGCCTTTTTCTACACTTGTAATGGATTAAAGGCCCAATAGGTCTGTTCAAGGATTTTAAAACAAGGATTAAAGAAAAAATACTGGTCAGCTCTGACAATTTAGGTTTATCCCACCATATGGATACAGGTGACAAAACAAAGTCTCGTTCAAATTTATACATTAGTAGGAAGGAAAACAAGATTCATAACGATATACAGGACCAAGCTTTTCTTTCACTGTTGCTAAATTAAAATGCCATGAAAGAGGAAGTTTGCTAGTTTTATATTCTGTATATCAATATGCTAATACCACTTGCCAAATCTATATTTATGATAACCATTTTATCACCTATATCTGACTCAATAGTCCTGGCAGGCCAGAATGGAAATTTAATTTCTTTAAAAATAATTTCTGTTTGAAGATAATATTTAGATTTAGCGCGTTTCTTTCTTCCAAGATTTTTACATATATTTTTACATATAATATATTTTTAAAGGATAGGCATGGAAAAATCAAATTGGTGAAAATCCTGTTACACAAACAGCAGGATGTACAGGGGAAGTTTTGGACTGCTGTTTTGAGGAAGCTCTACAGAATCTATGACCTTCATGCAGAGAAGACAGGATGCAGTATTCAAGCACTGGATGCAATAACCTCTTGAAGACCAAATGCTGTCTCAGGCAGTATGTCCCACGGAGAGGTTCCAGGAAATCTAGATATTCTAAAAAAACACACAGGCATCTTCTCAAATATGCCTATATTTTGTGTGTTATGGGTCATCGGTTTTTTTACAAATATCTTTGGGCCATTTTCTGTTCAAGTCCTTCTGCGTATGAGTAATTCTGACAAAGAACTGGTACTTCTTTAGAGAAATGTTGCTGGAATGCAATTATTCAAGTTACAGCTGATACAAAGAATGAAACAATTTACAAAGAAATTACCAACCCTTTACTAAGACAATAACTAACTATGATGGATGAAAGCATTTTAGAACTCAAGTTTTTGTGTAAAAATGCCTGGGTACTGCTAATCAAATAAAAATACATGTTATATAATGTAGGAGGAAAATTCAGAGCCAAATTATCCTTTTTGTTTTATTCTGATTGTGTTCTTATGTAAAAACTAATTCACTGTCTGCTTTATATTTTATTCTGATCAGATAGCTGTTTTGATTAATTATTTGTTCTTGGCTTTTAAAAATCTTGGCAATCACCCACAATTGTTCCTAAACTAATTATTTTTGCTTCTTATTTAAAACTGAAAAGCTCTCGTAGACAGCTAATACTTCCAAGAATAATAAACACCAGTATCAGAGCTGACGTAGGGGACCAGCCCAAATTACATTAAACAATTGCTGACTATTAAATACAAGTATTTACAGTAGGAAATGCTTTAGGAGCTTTGGCTTAGCTGTTTTTTCCAGTCCTCTGTAATTAAGTTACCGCAGTTCTCTGATGTGCGGCAAGTATTCAATTTACTTAACATTTTTTACTTCCTAAAGAATGAACCAACTCTTCTACTCTTTCATCTCACTCTAAGTATTATCTGGGTGTTTGGTAACACAGGAATGGCCAGATCCTAACCTGATGTAAACTGCTGTAGCTCAGTTGGTGTAACTGGAAATAAGACATTTTATACCAGCTAATGATCTGGTGCAACGTGGATTTTTCGGCTGTTTCTAAACTCAGACTTTTAAATTTCTTTTAGTGTCAGATTTAAATGGCGCACTCATAAGCCCTACAGGACACCTCTGTTACTCCACTGAAGACACACAAAACCAAAGGAAAACTAAAAGCAATTATATAAAGCCTCCAAAAGAGGATGATGGCGGGGGGGAGCCATTCAGAAAACTACAGTGCTTCCTCACTCCAACAACTACCGCATAATTACTAACATGCCAAACCCTAACCTTCGAATGCAAAAAGCAATCTTGTCTGGGAAATAAAACACTACCGCTCTGTTCTGAAAGAAAAAATGTATTTATTTAGAAAGCTGTAAAACACTGCTAGCAGCTGCAGATTTAAGAATATTCAGATCTTTCTCCCCTCAGAATGCTAATTTATGTTCTGCAGGTAAAAGCAACTCATTTCCTGGAAAAGCAATTTTTCCTTAACACATGGACCAAATCTGAAATATTCAACGTCTTTCTTTTGCTTTTAAGACTCCCTGAGAAATTTCTCCAGCCTTGTCTTCTCAGATTCTGATGCTCATTTGTAAAACCACTTTGCAAGTGATGCCAGACTCAGTGTCTCATTTACCACTTCCTCTCCTGCCAGCATCTATGCCCTTTTCCACAAGGCCCCTCTGCAGGAAAATAGTTTGTTATTGCAATTCACAACTTTGTCCATGTTTTATATTTCTCCACAAACTTTCTTCCTTTGTGATTGCTGGACAGTGAGCTACTTCAATAAACCATAATGCCAAACTGATCACCACTGTGCATTGTCTTCCCAGTGTTATGCTTTAGGTTGTCAGCTATTTGAGAAGTACATTATCTACAGTGACTGGCATGGGCCTCACTAATATGTAATGTCTTCACAGTATGTCTAAACAGGGCCAATTTCTTCACGATACAAGAGTGACAGCTACTAACTCTTACTAGAAATGTTCATTCCTATACAACTTAAGAGATACCGCACCCTTTTATTTCTCTCCACAACAGTTTTTGAGTTCTCACTAATAATACTTTAAGCAACGTAACTAGTACTAGTCCCGGACTTCTATTTTCCCCGTCTCCCTCTCCTTCCAGTAAGAAAGTGCAGTACAGTATTTCATCAGGGCTTTGATCTGGACTTCTAAGGTATCTCCCCTTTCTCTTCTCTTCCACTAATAACACCAGCTTCTGAGTTTCTTCCTCCATTTCCACATTCGTGCTTGTTGCTATCCTGAATGTATTTCCAAATCCTAGCCACTGTCCTCCCTGCACTCAGAGCTCCCCCAAAGCTCACGATGCCTAAAAGCATGGAGAAGACCTTGAAAAATAGCTATTCTCTGATGTAATGGAACCAGTATATACACACATAAATAAACGTGGAAACTGCATCCCCAAGTTCCTATCCCTTCTCTCCCAGTGACAATGTCTGCCTGCTTAGGAACCGTTCTAGTATCAAATTTTGGGCTGTGACTTCTTTCAGTCAGAGACTATCAGCTCAATTGATTGGTCAAACTCTATTTAGTATATTTACATATTCAGTAATAAATTTGGCCTCCAAAGTAACTGACACTGGCCTCGGGGTTGTTCTTGCTTGCATTTGGTTGACAGTATCAGAGCAGGCCCATTGCAACTTCAGAGGATCCTTGTAGTGAAGGGAAAATTTGTTCTCTAAACATGTAAATTAGCTGTCCTTCAACAAATTGGGCTTACCAGTGTCCCGTCACCTCCTGCAGTGTGGTGAGCTTCTTGTGAAGATGATGAATCTAGCTTTATGTTCTATTAATACTGCACACTTGAGGTGCAAGAATTGGGACCTTGTCTCTACCTGCTTTACCTCTCGGGGGACAAGCACACTTCTTGATGAGGGAAATGCTGCCCTTAGGAATCTGTGTCTTGCCTTGCCTTTTCTTTTTAGTAGACATGCCACTCGGGCGGTCTCTTCTCCCCTCTCCCTCCCTGGAAATCTTCTCCTGTACTTCCTCCAGATTCCACAACACGCATGCCAGTTGTCTCAAATCAAAAGGCATTAATTTAATTATGAAAGCTAATGTGCTATGTACTAAGTACTGGAATGTTTTGAAATAATTCACTGAAATGGCTGCCTCTTTATTATTGTCAGCCACACTGACACTGGGGTACTCGGTTCAACTGTGATAATGTCTTCAATTAATAGTGCAGTAAACCGAGCACTAAAAGCTGAAGGTATTTTACCTCTTTCTGCTGCCTTCAGTATCATACGCCACTCTCTCAGCTGCTGCTTCTGAACCTAGTGGTACATGAACGATTTATAACACATTTCTTGATTTAACATTCCAGCATGCTCCGTTCCTGGAGGCAACTCTCTGAAGTGAATTTCACTCAGGTGAATTTTATTTTTTTATCACAGATATTGCAAAGCTTGACGCTGTTTTTTCTGCCAAATAAATTACAGTAACTGTTCCACCTCTGACTGTCAGCCTTCTTTCTGAAAGTGTATCATCTACCTTACTGCATTAAATAATCTGTAATAGCTACAGATCACTGTTATTTTCTTATCTTAACCTAATGATCCTGCCTCAGGTGGTAAAAATACAGGGACCTAAAAGCATCTTCCATTTAATAATCTCTTTTTAATGTACATCGTTGACAGAATGTCACGCAAAAAATGGGATAGCACTATTACTGAGAGCACTTATGTGGCCGTTCATATCAAAGTGAATGGAAGAGGGGCTAAAAGAGTCTATTTGAATCCTAGAATGAAAGTTTTAGGAAGAAATGTTCACTTTGATGTCTGACATGCATAATAGGCCAACCCAGATTCTAGGAATTTATTAGTTTTCTGTTTTAGTGCTCGTACCAGTAAAAACTGCTTACATTAGCTTCCAAGTGAAATGAGGTTAGATGCCCTGAACTGGAATATCGACTGGCAGCAGAATACAGCATGTACGTGCCCTGTGTTCTCCTCAGCCACCTTCCATTTCACAAGGCATGAAGATGAGACGGGCTGCCCTGGATTTAAGAGCATCAGAGAGGATTGTTCTTGCCACCTTTTCCCAAATCTTAAAATGATTGCTGGTGTCCTTGTTAGCAAACGATTACTAAGGTCTGCATGCAGAAATAGCAAGTTATTTGTAGAAAACAGCAAGCGCTGAGCCTTTACAGTACTCGAAGAGCAGAGCAGACAGCCTGCCGGCTGAAGGTGATTCTCCGATTCTCAGTGTAAAATGGGGCACTCGCTGC
This sequence comes from Ciconia boyciana, assembly GCF_034638445.1. Classification (NCBI taxonomy): domain Eukaryota; kingdom Metazoa; phylum Chordata; class Aves; order Ciconiiformes; family Ciconiidae; genus Ciconia; species Ciconia boyciana. The sequence goes on along the minus strand of NC_132936.1, from coordinate 69,453,664 downwards.
AGGTCACCCTGTGCCGGCTTGCACGCTGACCTCTAAAATAAGCATGAAAAATAGAGCCCTGGTTCATATTCTTAGACCTTACATTCTATTACATTCTATTACATTCATATTCTTAGACCTTCATTAGCAAAAGCATTGTGAATGTTCGGATTATTCAGAACTACAGGTCTATGAAAATGGCCCTCAGAGGGTCAATCCTGGCAGTATACATCCTAATATTTAACTATGTTACACTGTACTGTTACAGTGCACTGTTCACAACCCGTGTGCTGATTCCCGTGTTTCAGGCTTGCATAGAGAAAAGCAGCAGCAGAATTTTGTTAAACCATCTAGAGAAGTCAAGAGCTCATATTAACCCCCTATCCCATGGAGACTTACACACATGCTTAACCTTATGTAGTGTTGGATACTCGCTTTGAAATCAGAGGGCCATTTACAATGCCTAAAATTAAACAAACACATCGACATATTTTTCCAGAAACCTATCCCTGTAAATCCTGTGTAACTGGATGTCCTGTGCTTTTTAAAAGAAAAATAACATGAAAATAACCTAAGAAGTGAACTTTACAGGGAGAGGGGGAGAGGATCATCACTGTTTAGAACGAAGCTGTCACAGTTCCCAAACCATTATACATATGTAGTAGCCTCCCACGGCTACTACATATTCTGTCTCAAATTACTGGTGAACCACTGAGAGCTGTCAAGTCAGAAGGCTCACGCTGTCTCTTTTCCAATGACTGGGTCACGTGAAGAGATAAAACACATGAAATACTTTCCTCACGTTACTTTTCCAAATGTGCAGCAGCCATGTTACTCATTCATAAATGAATGCATTTCACAAACACAAATGGGAAGGTAGCTGGTCCACATCACAAATGTGTTTTACTGGCCCCACTTTGGTTTCATTTCTGTGCGAATGTCACTTAGCTCCCAAAAGCGGGATTGTTGACTGGTAGCCTGGAAGTGTCTTTCTATGCATCTATCATAAAAGGAAGAAGATGCCATTCCAGTAGAAAAGACTAAAGAAAACAAAACTGTTCTGGTTTAAGGATAGATTATTTTGAATACCAAAAAAAGGAAGCGATTAGCTAATTATGATCAATTGGAAAGACAGCTATTGATTTATATACACCAAGACAGTCATTTTGTAAACCACAACCTGAAAAAAAAAGTAACTTGCTTAGGTTCAGAGATACAGGAGTATCCTTTAAAATTCTATACATTTCCATGTTGATCTTTCTGAAATAAAATGCCAAGGACTTAAGTTTTTGTAGCATATGATATCTCGAAGTAGATTAAGTCAGCGTCTCATTCTCAAGCCTATTCTCATTAATTTCAGTGATGCTGCATCAGGCTTCGATATAAAAGTAATGGTACAAAGTTTGGATTATACCATCTTGTTGCAAAGGCTTTCATGCCATGCAGAAAAATGCAGTGAAATACTTTTGAAATCACTGAGGAACACAGCATTTATTTCCGCAGAATCTTACTTTCAAATCTGGGTGCCTGGAAAGGACATTCACATGATTAGTCTATTATGGTGTATTAGTCATTGCTTCTTAGTCACCCTGGGCAATTTGAAAAATTAATATTAAAGTAATTTAAAATTTAAAATAGTTAAATATCTAAATGTATAAAGCAAGTTGGTTAATGGACGCAAAATCTCAGGATGAGCATCCCAACTCTATAAGCTCTTCTGTGCTATAATTTGGATTTCTGAATTAAAGTAAAAACAAGAATTGTCTGCAAGCATGCAGTTCCAGAAAAGGGCAACCTGAGTAATTTTTTTCCTCTGTATGTCTAGGAATTCATGATATGTATCATTCACAAGTGAGATTCATGGCTGGGAAAAGAGCCAGCACAAAACCAAAACTCTTCAGTGATGCATAAGCCTCAACACCATGACCAGGGCTGAATTCCATGCAGGAAACCTGTCAGAGCCAGTGTGGCACCCAGAGCCAGGCAGGGTTGGCTGGGTGCCTCCAGGCAAGCAGAGCAGCTGGGGTCTTGGACCACAGAAGGGTGAGACAAGCATGGCCACACCACCACACTTAACGAAGCACAGGAAGATCCCATGGGACCAAGATGTAGCATGAATAATTCGCACCTATCAGATAAGCTTTTATTCAGATCTTAGTGGTACACAAATAGTTCACAGTTACGCGCAGCCGAGAAGTGGATCAATCCATTCGTCCGCTTATGGCGACGTGGAACTGCTCCACAGAGGCAATTTCAGACCAAAGGCTGAACTTTGTTTTACTCTTTCTAGCTTCTTTACAGGTTGACAGCAGCCAACAGCTACGAGTCTCTTCCAAGACACAGCAGAGTAATTCCTCAAGACAGCTACAGTTACAGTCTTCCCATATTTTTGAAATACTTACTTACAGCTGTCCCTATTCATAAAGCAGATGTAGCAGCTTTCCAGTAGGAAAATTATGATCTTATTCCTTGAATAAGCATTCTGCCTTATCAAGTTTACAGTGAAGTTCATAGGCTGCTTTTTTTTTCTTTACTTCTTGGATAAAATACCAGCAGTTCATATGTGTGGAGGTAAGTCTTCTCCACACCAAACTAATTAGGCAATGAAAGCAGCACAGAAAAACCCTGTATAAACAGGAGGAGGAAGTGCTAACTTGTACTAGTACTCCGTCTTCTTTCTAAGAGCTTGAATTTAAAAAAGTATTGAGGAAATAAAAGAATGTTAAAAAAACTGGGCAGATTTGATTTATACTGAAATATATGACCATGAAATAGCATGGAAAAGATATATTTTTATTATGCAATCAAACATAAGCATGGTAAGAAATAGAAACTTCATGAATAATACTTAGGTGAGGATCAAATACAACTGTAATTAAAAACTAATAACAACAAAAAAATCTAGGAATGACTCTAGAATGATTCTAGGAGATATATTGCTTTTATAGCAACATTTGTTCATTTATGAAATAGCATAAAAATTTCAGCCACTGCAATATGCCCAGACTTGGTTGAGATCTATAGATCTTAGTAGTATTTACAGATGCCAAAACCAGTAATTTTTTAAGACTATGTCTCCATGTTCCCGTTTTATTTTTCAAATTAATCCATCCTTAAAGCCAACACTCCTTTGTATTTATACTGTACCTATGACTGTGTAACTGGGTTACACAGTCTTACAAAATTTTATCAAGTATCTCTCAAAATAAGCGAGGGGGATGTTATTATTTTTATGCTTAAAACAGTGATTTAGAGGTTAGATTTCCTCTAGAGAAAAGCAGCCCGCCTGGGAAATGTCCTTACCAACAAAACCATGGCAAGCATATATTCTCTGTATTGCTTTTAATTGTTTTAGATGTCTCTTCACAGCTGTGCAATTGTTTTAGAGTGTTAATATTTTAAAGGTTAAGATCAATGAAAACCAGGATATTTCATTAGGAGTCACCATAAAAATTATGAACTAATATTTTATAACTATATTAGTCACAAATTACTAGGCAATTCTTCTCACTATTTTTCCAGCTTTCCATGGAACAGATGTGGAAGCAACAATCAGAATCTCACAAACCTGCATATGAATCATCCTGGCCTTTTTCCTATGGGAGAAAGAATGCTTTTATTTCTGAGGAAATAAAACCTAGTTTATTGAGGGCATGAAGAACAAAAGGGCTTTTAAAACATAATTTATCTTGTTTGTTAATTGTTGCATACTTCAGTCTACAAGGGCTAAGGGTATTGTTCTGCTTTTAAAAGAAGGCTCATAATCGCTGATAGTTTAAAAAAAAAAAAGAACATCAGGCATTCATAGGTATATTTTAATACCTGTCAAGTATTCTACAGCTGCAAGTTTAATTAAAACAAAAAACCTGCTTATTTAAAACAAGGATTTACAACTCAACTGTAACTTCTAGAAAATTGTGAAACTAACATTTTTCCAAGCAACAAAAAGGTGTGGTGGATCATAACACCTGTAGAATAGGTAAATAAAATAGGAAAGGTTTAATTTTTGGAAACTTCCATGAAAATACTTGTTTAGGTCAAGTGTAACAACAGGGGGTTTAAGATAATTCTGAATTTTTTACTTCTAAAAATTTTTACCGAGTGAAACACCATTTATTCTTCAACTGAAAATTTAAAACCTCATTGAGCATTTCATATGGAGAATGTTGAAATAATATGTTTCAACTACTATTCAACTTTAAAAAAATTTATATGATAAATTGGCCAAATCCATTCTTTTCTACAAAATTTATTTCAATACCTCTGCGTTTTGCATCACAAAACAGTCAGCCCACTGCACCAGGAGTGGGCAGCTACAGCGTTCTGTGGTTGCAAGCTCAAAACCCTGTAAGATAACGCCATGATGTGGAAGTTATTAAATAGCAAATATACTTGTTAAAAAAGGTGGTGCCATTTTGTTTCAAGCCAGATGTCAATTATTAAGCTTATGTTTAACATTGCACATGTCCTTCTATTGTGTGAAGTGCCTCAGAGAGGAAGGCTGTGGGTGTGTTTGGATAAGCCCTGGGTTCAGATCGGGGTGCTCTTTGGAAGCAAATCTCCCAGTTGTCTGTGCTTACTGGGCATGAGTTTGTGTACTGCTGAACAGCCTCAAAATTTATGAACTGGGTTTCTTTAGGGTGACATAAAACTGGCGATGCATTCTAGGCGCGCACATAACATACTCTTAACTGCAAACAGGCGTTCAAGCCATGAGGCAAGGCCAGAGTCAGTCCAAATTTTAAAAATCCCATGGAATGGTTGTAGATGTAAGGTCCTCAGCCCCCAATTGCTTCACTGCCCCAATGCTGCTGGTCCATGGTACTTGCTAGTATAGACAGAGCTTCTACGCCCAGAGGTAATCAAAGGTGGACTGACTTTAAATATTTTCCTAAGAGATTGCAGGAAGCAAGTTAAAAAAGTCTGACTATTACTGACAGATGGTTATTTTCTGCAAGAGGTACAATATAAAACTAGATAACCACCATCTCCTAGGTTCTGAAAACGAAGATTTCTCTTTTACATTATTGAAAAATGGAACTTAAGCCATTATCAAACCAAGTCCTCACTGATCCATCACTTCTCTGTTCAGGAATAAGAGTTGATTGGAATTTAGTAGGGTTTATTGCTTACCAGGCTGTCCTCAGATTACAACAGTGGTAACTGCAGTCAGGGGATATTAACAACCCAACCTGAGACAGCGTAAAATCTTTTATATCCCTTACCAAGATATAAAGATCAGTTACTTACTATCACCCCTGGGTTTTCACGCTGGCATAAAAAGCAGCAGACTGTAAAGCTACAGGGAACCACCTTTAACAGTAAAGCCATTTAAGAGCTGGAAGTAGGCATTGTCACAGCACTGTTTTAAGAACCAATAAGCCACAAAGATTAAATAAAAATCTGATATCACCAAAGCTGGTGCATCACCTCAGTGTCTGGAACAGATCTTAGCAACAACTTGCTTCTACAGCAAACACAGGCTGTCTCAGAAGGTGTAAGGACGAGGCATCCTGGACCACGGCTTCAGTTTCCTTCCACGACACAAACTGCTGAGCAACCGCAACACTGCTTCAGAATGACGGACACAGATTAATTACAGCAATTATAACTCATCAAGGAAATATCGTGCCAGTTTGCTCTTGTCGTTTCATCTCTGACTTTGTAAGTGATGACAAGATAATTTAAACAGTCGCAAAGCTTAGAGTAATACATATTTTGATCAATCACTCACTGTCCCGTCGATAATTGATGCTCATAGGAAACACATCCCTGAGCGTTAAAAATCACAGCATTTAGGCGACGGTACCAAGTGGAACCGCTCTTCTGGGCTCTGACTAACGACAAGGCCATTTGCCACTACTGCAACGCTTCTTTAAACAAACGGGTCGGCAGAAGCCGATGAAAACCGCTCGTTCGGGCAGCGCGAGCGGCTCGGGGCAGCACCCTCCCCCGCGGCCGCCGCGCCTCTCCCGCCGCCGCCGCCGCCAGCAGGTGTCGCTGCGGCGCAGCCGCGGCCCCGGCCCCGCCCCCCGGCCCGCGCCCCGCGGGGCACAACCTGCTTTGCCCCGCCGGGTATAACTGATCGGCCCCAGGGTACCAATGCCGACTTCTTTTTTCCCCCTAAACCCCAGAAATCGTAGCAGCACCTCGCTGTTTTGGTTCTACCATTTCAGGTGGGCAGGAGATGCTCAGAACCTCTTCCTGCGGACACACATACGATTACAACGGATTTACGGCAGGTAGGCCGACGTGAGGATTTGGACAGTTCAGTCACACCGGCAGAATAGTCCATCGTTTCAAACCAGTGCATGGCTAACATGAGCAGAGTTCAAAGCACAAAGAGCACATCTTTTGCTGCGCTGCACTTCTCCAAATTCACCGATGAGCTTTGCTCTCCTCCTCCTGTAAAGCCAGCCCAAGCTCTGGTGTGCACCAACTTCAGGCATCTCCATGGGCTGGCCCGTCAGGACTGGAACTGCTCAACAGCCTTCCTGCAAGCCAGCTATGCTGCAAGATCTCCTAGCTCTCTTACTCCTTTTGGTGTGATTCCTGCCAACCCATCATGTCTGATTTTCCACTGCGGCTTCTTGTATTTTACTCCTGGAGACGACCTGAGGCATTAAACAACACTTAGCAACTCAGTTTTACTTAACTCTGAACTCCCCTCCAAACTCTGCAAGTGAAGGTCAGCCCTGTATTTTGCTACGATTCCACCAAGATAGTCACAGGGACAGAGCTGGCAATGGATGTGAGAAAGTGCCCGAGTTAAGGTCCTCCTACATGTGACAGAAGCAGCTTGCTTGTTTGCTAAATGAAACATCCACAGCGCTTACAATCAGAATTTTATTATGCCTAACAATTTAATATCGAGAGAAACAATTTAATATTGAGAGACGATATTAGCTGTCAGTAACGGTATCAATATTACCAGTAGCTCTTAAACAAATGAAGCTGCTGCCCAGCAGGGCCAGATCACTAATTAGCAGGTCCCAAAGGCAGCTGGTTACTGTTAAAGGCAGTAAGGTGAAGAGGCTGGGCAGAACCTCTTCTTCTCTTTGTCTAGCTGTCAATGCTTCAGTTATTAAGTTCACACAGGTTCCTGGCATCAAAATGAGTCAAGTCTCCCCTCAGGTCATGTATAGTATACCACTTTCAGAGGTGAAAGTCTGCCTTAAGTTCATAGTTTTCAAATCTTGATACCTGATGCTAGGTTTGAAATTGTAACTTGAACTTCTACAGGTATTGGGAACCTGCATGTACTACAGAGCAACTGAACTTGCAGCACTCAACCACACTGAAGGCTCAAGACATTTTTATTCAGGTAAATCTCCGAGAGCCTCTTTTTAAAATGTTTAACTGAAATTAAAATGTTCATTTGAAAACGAGCTTAGTGTAAAATCTATTGTGTCTTCTGTGGTCTGAACAGTTGATGTGGAAAGAAACTTTATTTCACTAAGTGATAACTTACAGTTTCCCACAAATAAAACTTAACTTATTTTTGTGGCTATCTAATAATTACTGGACACACATATGCATCTAATATGTGTTTTTAAAAATCAGTATTTTAACTGACTGATTGTTAATCTATTTACATGTTAATCATTGTTAATCTATTTGCTCTGCTTACATGATAGCAATTAAGAATTTTCAAAAGTATCACAATGTTCCCCTGAAATAGAAAAATAAATAAAATAAACAGGCCCTTCTTAAAATGAGCATATGTTCAAGAGTCCAGAACTAAATAAGAGTTATAAGCTGGCTGGTCCATTATTAATCTCAACTGTTCAGGAAAATTATATTTAAGCACAAAAATACTTACTGTCTTTCAACAGTCAGTGTTTGCTCCCAAGCATTATGTTAAAGCAGTATGCAAAAAGTGTCAACAACAATAAAAAAAATCAAAGATTAATTATTCTAGAAATATATTTTTAATGCTAATGAACCTCTTCTCTTTGGTCAAAATATTTCATTTTTAATACACTTCTGCTTTTGTACCTCCAGCAATTTTAAACATATATATATTTGATTCTAAGAGATATATAGTGTAACAAGAAAAAGAAATGTGTGACAGGAAATGTACAAATGCTAATTTTTCATTCTGCAATAATGAGTAGCACTATTGTACGTGTTTCCTTTCTGCAGTGGGAATTTAGAAGTCTATAGCGAATGCAATAAATATGTCAGTGGAGAGCAGGGAGAGAGCTGTTCAAAATCATGTGGAGACGGAGGTCTCTTGACAGAAATCTGCTTCCTTCAGTGTCTGCAGTTCTCAGTGTGCAATACGGTGAAACGTAAGCACTCCACAACAGAAACCAATACCAACAGGCATTTGCAAGAGCCTCTTCAGAGACAGTTTCTCCCATCTCTTTTCAACATTAACAACACAGAATATAATGAGGTGCAGCTTTCTGACTACAAACGCTCAATGAGTCTCTAAAATACCCTGCAGTGTACTGTACACTGCTGACAAAAGAGCCACTGCTGTCAGGTAACCAGAAGCCCCCATCAGACTCTGACGTGTCCTGAGGCTTGGCCATCTCAAGCGTATGTGGTTGGTCCCTGTCATTCAGTCTCAAGGAAAGCAGCCTCATAGGGAAACCAGGCAACTGTGGGTCTAGGCCAGTACTTCTCAAAGAAGTAAAAATTAAGCTTACTGAGAAACAGTTAATGTAAATTGCAGACTAGGGTCAGATTCTGCTGTCCTTCAGCAGGACCAGAAGTACTCTTGACGGAATGAAAATATGAATCGGCAGCATAGTGTGAAATGAATCCTTTTGGCTGACGATACAAGCGACAGTAAACTGAGTGGACTGTCGTAGCTCAGCATGCAGAGAGTATAAACTGGTAGTCCCACTCTTCCTCCCCCTTCTCTGCCATTCCACTACGGCCTCACAAGGAGGACTTCAGTTTAAACAAAATGTATTGTAGATGCCTCCTATGTCCTGCTGTGCTTTTTTGCTGGCTCCTGTTGAGAATCAGCATTGGAAACTAAGGAATAAGGAATGTAGTGCTGTATGTTGGGACCCAAATTGTGACCTACAGGATACATCAGCAGAGTAGACAAGAAGTGAGAACTTGAATAAAGATATTAACGAGAACAGTACTGGGATGGAGTAGTATGTTCTTCCTTTTAGTTTTGGGAGACACTTTGCTGAATATACAAATAATTTGCCATGGAAGGTAAAGGAAGTCTATTCATTCCTAGTCCTAAAGAGGATGCAGACAGTTCTGCCAAACTTACAGCTGCAGGGGACTCTTAAGTCATGGCTCATTACTAGGGGCAAACAAAAGTGCTAACACGAACTTCAGTGTTCACACTCAAGACTGTGAAACACTGGAACATAAGCAATTTACTGAAGATAGCCTTAGCCCCCTGGGACATTCAGATGCTTCCCGAGTTTCTTTGCCTTGACATGGCATGTCATGGACTACCACTCTGTTGCACGTGAAACTCAATTTTCTGCCCCCTTGCCCCTTCCAGAAATGCACTAGAAAGCAAACTGGCTTCCTCCCACTTTTTCTTATGTCCCCAGTGTCCTGATGCAAAAAATGGAACTTGGACAAATAAACAGATTGCTCTAAAGACAGGGTTCAGGGGGTAGCCTTCAATTCAATAAGCGAAGGATACAGAAAGTTTGCAGCTACTATTTTAGTCTCTAAATTAGAACACTGCCTCTTTTGTGAAGAATCTGAAACATCTGTGCAAATAAACATAAGCAGGACAAAACTGTTCCTCCCCCAAAATTGTCTCCTCCCACAATATCCCATTTTTTGCAGATGTAAGAATGCCTTCCCTGTGTGCGCACACTCTGGTTAGTCACTCTGCATGTGGTGAATGAAGGTGTAACTCCTAGGCTAAAGTAGTATAGAGATGCCACCCCAAGATGCATTACCCAAGCAAAAATACGGTATTTGAGGGGATCATGCTTGCTACTCACACTGTGCACACCCAGGGCCTTCCAGATGGCAAAACTGAGCAATCCAACTCCGCACCATGCATAGAGTGAGCCCCATCCTAGGGCTCGTAAGGCCAGTGACGAACCACTCTCTGGTAATGCAGCTGTGGCAGTAATCCCCTAGAACCAAAAATAAAGTGATCAAGAAAAAGTGAACAATAATTGGAAAAAAAATATGAACTAAAAAAGTTAATTTGGTGATCTAGAATTTTTCCTGACTTGCCAGCTATACTAGTGTAGCCACAGAAACTGTTATGGCTGCCAGCAGACCCAGAGAGCCAAGCAACGGGGTGGATGAGCTGCCTTCCCACCAGGAGCAGCTTTCATGGTTGCCAGTACCACCTGGAGATGATTTTTATCACCCATAAATGCTGAAGTCAACTGTTTCGTGGGCACAAGAATCCAACACTCAGTGATCCCACCAGTCAAGATACAAAGCTGAATCAAAACCAGTCACAAGCCCTTATGCCAGTGACATCATAACATAATCATTGTACATCATTGATTTTGGTACTTTTTCTTGGGGCAGTAAGGGTGGTGGGCAACCATTGCCCTACAGGTCTTTATCTGCACTCCTGAAACAGCAGATTAGGAAACTGGAGGAACCTGAGTAGCTTTCAGCTTGACACAGAGAGGGTATAACAGTGGCTGAGAGACTAACTTTGAGGGGCTGCAATGCTGAAAGAGCTCTGGAAACTATTTAGGAAAATTTTGTAAAGAGCAAACAACAATGCTGAACCCATCCCCCTGCAGAGTTCACCAAGTGGCAACACAGAAAATGCTCTGCAGTCTCCATACTTCTCGTTTTTGTCAGAAACAAGAGTAGGTGGTTTTAACCACTTGTTAAGATACTGCTGCATAAGAGTCTGCCATGAGACATGTCCTGAAAACACAAAACACTGTCACTTGGAAAAGCCACCTCAGGCCACGAAGAATGGAACCTCAGCCATGATGGGCTCCCAACCACGATGAAACCTTCTCTGTCGCAGCACATAAACGCACACTGCAGCTACCAAGGGCATAAGCCACACACTGGGTGACATCAATCAATTTGCACTGCACATTCACTGTTAGCCAGCTGTTCTCATCTCACAGTGCCCACCTTACTGTACCTATTTGGCATAGGACAGCTTCGATCTGTGTAGGCTGCAACAGCAGTAAGACAGACATAATCCTCTTGCTCATAGTGGTAAATGTCAGCAAGAGGGTTTGGTTTTTTTCCCCAAAGGATCACTGTTCAATTCTTCACATGGAAACATAGATTTCAGATGGTAACTGTTAAAGACTGGCATCTACGGTCCTTACACATCTGAACAGTCTACTTACTTCCTAGGTATCTTGGAAAAAAAAACAATTACTGCTCAGAGGTAAACATAAATGAGACTGCAAGCATACAAATATATTCAATAAAGAATTCTTTCATTTATAGTCTAAAATACTGAAAAGTGAAATTAACTTGCAGAACGATCCAAAAATTTTTCCTCCAAAACATGCCAAAGAGCTGCACTTTTCTATTCATCACAAAAAGTGGGGAAAAAATATTTTGTATTCTTGCTTTAAAAAGACTTTAAATTTTTTAATTTTTTTTTTAAATGGTTCTCTTTCTTCTTTGATATAATTAAACATATGTAGTGTCTATCACTATGGTATTTGGTCAGTGAAATAGCACCAGTAGTTTTTTTCCTCTTGGCTTCGTATTTATTCAAATGTTAAAATGATCCTCAGACAGTCCTCAGCATTAACACCTCCTTAGGATTTGGCTGTAGCCACAGTTACCCAAGGACAAACACACACTTGCAAAGGACACAAGCAAAATGTATCTTGATCCTTATTTATTCTGATCTGGACATCCCAAAGCGGAAGCTGTTAACAAAACACTGCTCTGTAAGCATACACACATATGCACACAGACACAAACAGCAAAGATCTCTAGTCACACCATTATACCAAGTCCTACTATTTCCTTACCACAGCTGATGAACTTTCATAACTCTTTCAGTAGAGACTGCTTTGAGTAGATTTAAAATGCTGATGATTATTTCTGACATTTTTCCTGCTTCCATAGTCTAACCATATACAACAACTTGCAGGAAAATGTCTCCCATTTGGAAGATGGGAAATGAATGGACAAAAATATCCTCTACACAGAATCTTTAAATAGGAGTCATTATCTGTGAAAATTGCTGGCAAAAAAACCCAAAAACAGAGTACTATTTAAATGCTTGATTGCCCCAGGAAAATAGCGGTAAATAGAAACAATTGATCTGGTTTTACTGACAGCAGTCAAACAGTGTTCAGCCACAGGCTGATTCCTCACGGTATTAAGTACACAGATAAGGATTTCTGTAAACAAGACAGTTTGTTATATGATTATCAGATATGCTGTTCAGAGCATTAAGAAAGCTGATTAATAAAATGCTAAAAAATTTAAAAAGACAACAGTAGCATGGGAGAAAAAGATGTCACCAACAAAAGAACATTTTTAAGAGAACTGAGTTTTATTCACAAGCCTGTTATTCTATGCATAGACTGTTTTCTCTTCATTACTGCTCTTATATTTTTTTAAAAAGCAACTCTTTAATTTAAAAAATAAGCTCTTAAACAATACTTGAGTCTTTCTAAAACCAGACCAGGAAAATATAGGGCAGAATTAGCTGATTTGGTTACCAAAATATATGCTTCATTTTTTTTTTTTTTTCTGGAGGACATAAGCAGGAAGTGGGAGAAGGAGAAATGACATTGTTTTTTTCAGACACAGGCCTCAATCCTGTAACTATTCCCTTGTGGATAAGAATGTGTCTGAAAGGAAGCAGTGCCTAAAATAAATGGTGTGTTCAGCTGTTTTGGTTGATTGTATTCAGCGTGTTCACTGTTTCATATGACCTAACCCATTGTAAAATTAAACACCTGGATAAATGCTGGTAAAACTGGACACTTACCACAAGGAGGTTGCTGCATCTGAGCATTTAATTTTAACACCTCCCCCAATCATTTCTTAACTGAAGTCTCTGCAGTGGTTCATCACTAAACAGGATTATGTAATCTCAGTTTCGAGTCAATTTGGGGGCCAGTCCTACAAATGTTTACCTTTACTTTATTTCACTACCATGGAGGAGGTACGGTAGGTGCAATTTCTGCTTTATCTCTTGCCAGGAATGCTGATGCTACTCTACAACAGTAGGGTCTCATACTGTTGCTTCCTGGAAGTCCAGATGCAGTCATGAAGCCATGATGCTGTGATGCTACAGCTTCCCCTCTAAATTGCTATTTTTTTCTCCCATAAAACTATTTAAATCTTTCGCAGGCTGCCTTATGTTTGCTTCCCGTTTCTACCTGACTTACATGTTGCCATTTCACTGACACAAAAACTGGCACAAGCCAGCAAAGATGCTGAAAGAATAGGTCTCGCATTTCTTCCCAGCATCGAGCATCAATTCTCATTCCTTCTGACCTTCCCCCCAGCTTGTGCCAGCACGGTCACTGCAGTCATGCAGTGAGGGGAATCAGAAGACTGATTTGGACTAAAACTAATGCAGGAAATAAAAAAAAAGTAGAATTAACCCAGTATCATCTCACCAACCCAGCAGCACAAGTATCGGTGCCTTTACAGGGGCAGGAATGAATTGCCAGAAACTAAGGGCTGGTAGGATTACTTCTTTCAACAGCAGTGCTGGCTGATGTTTGCTTAAACTACCTGTCAAACTATGGCCTCACCTTAACATGGATAAAAATAGTATTTAGGCATTGAACATCTAAGAAGGATGCAATCATCTGTAGTTATTCATAGTTATACTTTTGTTACTATACATGATGTGTTATTAAAAATGACTTGCCGTAAGTAACTATAAATTTAAGTAAGAATGCTACTGCAAAACTGTTTATCTGGTTGGTACCTCAGAGAGCCTCTATAGACGGCTAAGTCATTCTCAAAGTCTAGCCTTCCCTTTTGAAATTGCTCACCTACAAGTACCTTGACAAAAAAGCATCTTTCTACACTTTGCAGTATTTAATTTGAGGGGCCCAGGAATCACAGATTTTTGCTAGCAAACTGTTGTAATTCATTTGCACAGATAGTAGCAGATACAGGTTTTCAGCAAAAATCAAAATGGTATGTATCACTTAGTGCCATTTCCAGCATATATATTCTCAGATGTCAATGTAACGTCACTCTTGATAAATTTCACACTGATAACAGGACAGCTCAGACAGCCAATACGCGCGAGCTGGAAAAAAGTGCAATGCTCAGGAAAAAGGAAGTTTTAAAAAAGAAAAAAGATGTTTAAAAAAAAAAGAGAGAAAACTTCCTTATTGTAATATGTTTCTATAGCTTGTGAAATAACTTCTCATGGAATTTTCTGTTTTGTCTATTTCAAAAAAGAAACCAATTTTTATTGTTGCTGAAAAGGCAATGGATGAGTTATGCCACAGCAGCCTACAGAGGAAAACAGGATGGCAAAGGAAGGATCTCATGCTCTTTGACCACAAAAGGAGATTGTGAGTGATCAGATACAAAGGCTCTGATAGAAAGTGCAATGGAAGAATTTTCTCTTGATATGCACTGTTACTGAATTAACATTTAAAAAATAAACACAACTGATCAGTTCTCAGCTCCCTAAAAATATCTGTAATATATGTTGTATTTTAAGGGCTCGGTAGAGATGAGACTGATCAATTTCAAGGGCCTATTTTTGACATTTTTGGCAGTAGCAAAGCATTAGTGAGGAAAAAAGCGTTCTTCAATTAAATATGCTGTATTTCAGATTAATACAGGAACATGGTACAATTGCTAGCTTTCCTTTGCAATTTTTTTCTTCAGAATGCTCAGGTGGATCCTATTAGTAATTGCACAAGATCTGATTATTTTTGGCTGTCAGATCGCATAGTACCAAGCCACTACTCACTCTCATCAGTCCCCTTACACGGTGGGAAGGGAGTGGAGAGCTTAAATTTTGACTAAATTGTTCCACTTACATATTCCACAGCTTACAGGCTTTCTACCTCCTCATTCCCATCCTTACTGCAGTTACCTCGCTTCCCGATTCACTGTAGCCCTGTGGGACCGCATGAACTGGATCACTGAGGTGATACAGGCTCATGACTGAAGTGTGTTCACATCACAGAATCAAAACAGACCATCAGTTATATCCATTATATAGCAGTAGTATGATTCCAGCAAACAGTGTAAGCTTTATGTATTTCAACTAATCTCAAGTACTAAGGTATTTAGCAGTGCCAACTCTGAACTGATTTTTAAATTAATCCTACCCCTATTGACTTCAATTAAGTCTAGTGCCCTTACCATCAACTTTGTACAGCCAAACTCCACATATATCAACATTTCTATAGAGCATTTGATGCATTCTTGTTTCCTGCGTATCATAATTGGAAAACAGTTTAAAAGGAACAAACCTTACTGAACCAGTCTGGGTTCTTCTTTTTTGTCATGGCAAGTGTGGTGCCAAAACCTGCTATCATTCCTGCTGTAGCAACAGTACCTAGAAAAATTCCACCTGCCAAGAAAAGTTTAAGAAATAAAAATTAAGATTTTGTTTCTTAAGGGGAGGAAAAAAAAACCCACACAAAACCAAACCTGTTTTGAAAATAAAACCCGAAAAATTAAGATCTGTCAGCACATGCTGAAGGGAAAGGCACAGTTGTCTACATTATTTACATTAACTCAAAATGGCAAGAAAGCAAGAAAGAATATTTTGAAATAGAGCATTTTGAAAATTAAGGGCAAGTGTATATATTTTCAAGCCACATACACACACAAAAAATCATTCAAATCCCAGGATGCCTTTTCACAGTACTTCGAAATTTCTCTCTCACTCCAAAGCCAGGCTACTAAAATCGTCTTGCTCTATGGCTACTCCTCACCCTTCCCCAAAACAAAGATGTAATTATTTTTGTTGCATCACTTGTTATTTCAAATGGCCACCTGAAAATCCACCAGGACCTCTGAAGACCATTCAATAAGCAACACTTGTTCTTCAGCTTTCTTCGTTTTATGTTCTAATGCTCTATTTAAAAAAAGAAAATGACACTAGCAGGAAGGTTTCCCAAGACAGAAAGCATTCCTCACTTTTCAGTTCTTTCAGAGTGTTTCCAAAGTCACTTGGGGTCCCTTGATCCCTTCTAGTTCTTGCATCAAAGGCACATGTAGCCATACCTGCCCACTTTTAAGAAAAAGGCTTATTACAAAGACTGAGTGCACTGTACAAAACCATCTGATTCATATTAAAATTCAAAAATTTCAGGGGGTTACAAGTTGCTCTTCCTTTGCAACTATTGATACCCAGCCTGTTTTCCCTTTCCCAATACCAGTTAAGTAATTAAAAAGCTGGCCTGAATAGGAAGTAAGAAGCAAAATATGCTTATGTTAGGTCTCACTTTTAAAAAAATTAATTATTCTATTATTGTGATGGAGAAGTTTGCTGTACTTGTGCCAATGAAATCTATAAAGTACCTCTTCTGCCTGGGAGCAGAAAGACCTCACACGCTGTCCGAACTTTGCATGACGACTGCGTTTTACATTTCAAGGTCTACTAACCAACATTTCCCTGATTTCAGAAATAATAATTGGTCTTGAATTAACTTCTCCTCAAAGCGCAGGAGTTCGATGCATGACCTCCTTGGGAGGCGCAGGAAAGCGTTGCAAAGCGTGTGGCAACGGGGAACGGTGCCCTTACATTAGCATGCTCATAGAGACATTATTCCTGCAGAAGGGTGCATCCCTCTGATCGTGGTCTGCCCGCCTTCCCCCGGGACTCGCCGGCCGGCGCGGCGCGGGGACGGGACAGCGTGGGAGGGAGAGCGGGAGGAGCTCCGGCCTCCACTCCGCCAGGGGGCGCGGGGAGCCCGGGCAGTCACAGGGAGCGGCGGCGGCGCCTGGCGGCCCGCTGGGCGGCTGGCGGTGACTGCCGGCCGCGGGGCGACGTCGCCAGCCGCAGGTGCGCTCGCTGCCTCCCGCCGCCCGCAGGTGCGTGTGACTGCGGAGACTTTGGCTCTGCTACGAGGCCGGGCTCTCCCCTCGCCTCAGCTCCCCCGGCTGGGATCCAGCCCGGGAGACGTGCGTGTTTTGTTACGGAAACTTTGCTCGAAGGAATCCGCGGCGCTATCTGTAACCCCTACGAGCCGCCGCTTTCCCAACGGCTCCTACCCCCTCAGGGCGTCCCGGCAGGGCTGGGCGCGGAACCCCGCCCGCTGCCGCTCGCAGGCCCGCAGGGCTGAACTCCCTCACCCCCCCGCCGCCATCTCGCTGCGCGACCCCGCTCCTCGGTCCGGGCGGCCTTTGCGCCCCGCGGCGCTGCGGGGCGCGGGAGGGAGGCGGCTCCTCTCGGTGGCTGCCGCCTCAGTCCCGGAGCGGGCCCACCCGCCTCGGGTCCCCCGGATCCCGCCGGGGCGGCCCGCGCCGCGCTTTGTAGCCCCGGGTCCCGTCCCCGTGCCGGGGGCGGGTGGCTGAGGGGCGACAGGCGCCGCCACCGGTGAAGGGGAGGGAAAGGCGGGCGGCGTTGTAGGGGTTTTCTCACTGCATCCAGAAGCCTCGGCCGAGGCCATCCCCAAACGCCTCGACTCCTCACCGGGGACGGGAAAGTGGGGCAAGACCTTGGGCTACGGCCAGGGGGGCACGGAAACGCCTTACTCCCGGCCTCCGCCGTCGCTGCGGCACAGCTGGCCGGGGCAAGCGGCACGGCCGGGGGCGGGCAGGGGGCTGCCGCACTCGCTTGGTGCTCGTCCCTGACCCGTGCAGGCAAAGGAGGGGAGGAGAGGAGAGCTTTCTGCACCTTTGATTAAGAAGAGCTTGTCCTGGGACGCCGCAGGGCTCCCAGCCCCCCGGGGCAGGGACAGCCCGTGGCCGGGGTCCAGCGGAGCCGCCGCCGCTGCCCCCTCCTGGGCGTCCCCGCCAGCAGCCGCCCCCATGGCCCAGAGCGCGGGAGAAGGAGGAGGCGGCTGCGGGCCGCAACCCGGAAGGAAACGGAGCTGGGCTGGGACACGCAGCCGCCCTTCCTCCTCCTCCTCCTCCTCTTCCTCCTCGGCCACGCAGTTGGGCGGGGGGAACCCGCCACGCCGGGGCTTGGGCGGCCGCTGTCGCCCCCCAGCGAGGCCGGAGGAGGCGCCGGCGAGGCGGGCAGGGGCGCGGGCAGTGCGGCTGGGGCGCGCTGACCCGAGGAGTGGCTTACCGGTGCCTGAGGCACCTGCGGCTCACCTGCGAGCCCGGGCGGTGACTTGGGGCGGTCGGTGCCGGCGGCAGCGGGTACCGCGGTGGCCCGAGGCCGGGCGGCGGGTGTGCCTCGGTAAAGCACGACCTCGAGCACCGGAGGTTTTTCCTCAGCCGCTGTTGGCTTCGTGGGCCGCTGCCAGCCGCCCCCTCGGTAACCGCCTGTCGTTGGAGGCGCGTTCGGTGACCCCGAGAGCCCAAATCGCACAGAAGGAAAATTGGCAAAAGTTGTCAAAGCCTCCTTTAAATCAAGTCTTTTGTAGTAGGCACATAAGGGGGGTTTGTTTAAGTCTGTGGGACGGATAGCAGCATGGACTTTACTGAATAAAACTGGGAGACGTTCTTGCCGTGAATTTTACTAAGCTATATCTTGACGAATGGTGTTGCTCTAAAGTACATCTTTTTGTTCAAAATTCTCATTCTCCCAAGTTATGTAAACAGTTCTTCATATACATCTAAATTCTGCCTGAATGGAATAATGAAGTAACACTATGAGAACCATACATTCCTGTTTTCTTTCATGTCTGTGCCACGGTAATTCTCAATTGCTGATGGCTATAAATTGCTGTACACTTATCTATCACTGTACCGAATGTGTTCCTTTATCAAACAGTATACTAATTTATCAGGATTCAGTACAGGCAGGTAAAGTATGTTTTTATTTATAACAGTCAGTACTTTAACAGCAAGCAAAGAATGTAAAGAAATCCAAAACAAGTGTTTCTTCCCCAGCTTCCTTCTTTGTGTCTTTTCATCATCGTTCATAGTCTGTATCTAAGGGTCTAATTATAGGGGCTTGCGTTGCTAGGCAAAAATTTAGTATTTTGGGAAACTTCCTGTTCACGGTACTTCTGAAAACCAATCCAAAGCTGTTTCCTAGTAGTCCATGTACTGTCAGTTAAATAAAATTTTACACAGTTAAGAAGCAGTTACAGCAAAAGAAGTAGGCTTGATCTCTGCTGTATAGCTGATCCATCATCACTAACTCCGTCTTTCTGATCTGGACAGCACATAAATGACTTCTGGTCTTCTTCCCTCCTTTGGAAAAAGCACCCCAAAATTCTGTGTGTGTTTTGGAATAGCATTAGACTGCCACAAATAATAGTAAAACCTCCTGGAAAAGCTTAGAAAAGGTGGTCTTAGAAAAACTGCACAGTGACAATATTAAAAGAGGAAATTATTTTCTCTTAATGCTGAAGTGTATATGCTTATATAAAGTATTTAAATGTTATTCATATGCATAAAACTAAAACAGCAGCATGCATGTCATTTTGATTGTAAATTGTGTCAAGATCACCATTGCATCTGCTAGAAGAATCCTTGAACTGTGAGAGATAATAACTTATTTTTTGTGTCTTTGATGATAAAATCCTAGATTTTCTTCTCGGGATAGTTTTCTGAGTTCACATCAATCAAGACATCACTTTCTTGCAAATCTTCTCCAGAACTAGGAGGAAAGAGAAGAGAAAAGGTATAATGATGTTACTTAATCCTGGTTTGAACAATGCCAAGAGTCTATCTTTAAGAGAGTCAGATAAGATCTGTCTCTATTAGTCATTCACAGAGGCTTAAAGTAGGGCATAAAACCCATGAAATCCACTCTGTCTTACTGAATAACTTAAAATTCTTAGTGTTGTAAAATAAATTGTCCTGCTTTAAAAAAACAATGAAGAGATGTTCAGCAGAATTGTGTCCATTTAGGTTACAATATTAATCTCTTCTTGTTATATAATTGACTATAATATAATGCTTTCTCGCCTTTTATGTATGCCTCACCCAAGAGCATTTTCTGTCATTATTCCTTCTCTGTCACTGTTATGATACACATGCAAGCGTACTCATCTACATATGGCTACTCAGAATTAACCAGTTATCTTTTTCTAAAATTGTTACGTTTTTTCTAAAAGCAGACACATTTTTGTTTGAAGGACAGATTTCAATGATTCTAGTATAAAATATACGAATCTTCATAAAATGAGGACATGAAAATGTATATGCAAATAAGTGGGTTGTATAGGTGATAGCAGAGTTGAAAAATACATTACTTTTACTCATTTAATTTGACCATAGGTCTGAGCTCTTGTAGCTTTGAATTTGGACAAAGCAACAGTGACTTGCATGACCCAGGTTCAGGCACTGGGCACATGTTTGCTTTCTGTCAAGGTTTGCAATAGCCAGGATGCCCTGAGTTTCACAGGGAAGCAATTGTGGATGGTGGGCTTCCTTCTGTGGTCTGTTTTATTACAAAAAATTTGGTAAGCCGAAAGCAGACAGTGAGAGGCAACCGAAGTTTTCAGCTTTAAAGTATGTGTAATTCTGTGATTCTGAAGTTATGGTTAGGATTTCTACATTGACCCTTGGGTTTTAATGAAAAATCATAACACGGTGCCTCTCTCATGGAAGTTCATAAAATTGTTCAGTGTCGGTGAGGGAGAAGTGTGGAAAGAGAATAAGCAAGAGCACAAGGAAGAAAAGAAATTTAAGAAAAATACAAAAGAAACAAGTTTGCATAAATATATTCCCTAAGAGATTTATAGAATCTTTGCGAATGCATGGTATTCTTGCCAATAAGCTCTATCAAGAAATTAAAGCATGGTGTGCAAGCTTCTGGACATAATGCTGCAAAATATTCCAGTGCTGGCCTGTGTTTCTTCTGCTCCCCTTCCTCTTCTGTGCAGGACTGCACAGTGATACCTGGCCATCTCCACTGAAGGCGAGTTTCACTTGAGGACCAAGCTAGCAATTTAGGTCTTCAGAGGAGAAGCGGATAGTTTATAAGCTGACTGGGACATGATAAATGCAGTAATTTGATATATTCACTAAATTATCTAACTGTCTGATTTTATATATCCAAAACAGTGCCACTGCAAAAAAAGTTGGCAGCTGAGGCACAGAATCCTGCTTGGAGTTTGAAAATCCAATTCAAAACGTAGAGGAGGTTGATTTAAATACTGGTTAAACTGACATGTTCGGTAACAGAACTGGATTATGTAAAAGAATTTGGGAAAGAGCCAGATACTGGTTTTGGAAAGAGAGAAAATGCAGCAGTTGAGCTACTCTCCGGCTCTCAGGAGAGCTGAGCTTTGCTCTCTGCCTGACTCACTGGGGTAGTTTCCTGTATTTATGGAAGCTTTGATATTCCTAAAAGCACCATGCAGCCTCCGTGCTGTGTACAGGTGGGGGCATGAAGAAACCGGTTATGTATTTCCAACCAATTTTCTGGTCAATTGGACAAGAAATGAAAGCTTTCTGCAGCTATGATTGGGTTTCTGCAGAAACCTCTGTTTTTACAGTAAACTGGTTACTGTTGTGCATCTCTTAAAAATCCGGTGGCTGAAATTCCCATGTTGAGAGTAAGTCCTCAGGTCTCTTGTCTCATATTGCAGCAAAAATCTGGTCACTGAATAATGATTTATGGACTTCAACCACAGAAATACTGACAAAGTCAGTGCTCATTTGTCAAATATAAGAACAATTATAAGAAGAGCCTTGCATCAGAGAATCAAAAGACACTTTAAAAATATTGGTTGAGCTAGGTTCACACATTTATGGGAGGGGTATTTTTCCATTTGGAGAAGATGAGGAAATTAAGCAGTTGCACGAAGTTCTGCTGTAGTTCTCTGGCAAAAGCAGGAGCTGAGAGGTCAGATCTCCAGATTCCTGGTCACCTCCCCCAGCCCCAGAGCTGCCTTTCTAAGCTGCAGCTTACTTCTGCAGAATATGAAATGCTTCTTTTTTAATTTCACTTTTACATTTGGTTATTCAGCAGGGCATGTCAGGCATAACTTCGGACAAGACTGGGTGTGCCAGCATGCTGCACTGACACCACAGTGGCATTCCTTTTTATGGCCAGAGCCTGGCTGCATTTCAGTAAATGGCGAAAGTACCATTGGCAGTATGGCCAGAGTTTCAGTTATAAATCCCAAATTAGCACTCATGGATGATGACATTATGGCTGGTCAGAGGCACACTACAAATTTCAGAGCTATTGATAATACATATCAAGGCTGTTATATGACTTGGACAGCATTTATGTGGGGCTGCAGAGATGAGAACACTTACGGAAGGTCTTCTTGCATATGCGTGTATCTACTTGTTTTCTATTATTATCCTTTACTAAATTATATGTTTTATTACCTGCTCAGTGTTTAAAATATTCTCTCTTGGCAAGTGAAATATGCCCGTATCTTTTTGCCTCTGCCCACATTAACTGGAGAGGCAAATCATAGATCCCTTCCCAATTCCTGTGGTATTACCACTGTCTTTAGAGACCTAGCAAATATGTTTACAAGCTCTTTTTTAATTTTACTGGGTACCATGTCTTTAATGGCCTCAGTATGTATTTCATTATAGAATAGTACTCTATCAAATTTTAATAGTTACTTTGCTGTACCATATTAGAAAAACCTTTACCATGGTCCAGAAAAAAATGTATTTCTGACTGAATTAAAAAAAGAAACAGCAAAAATTAATAGTTATTGCTATGGTGTCATTAGAGCATGGCCTGGTACTTGAAGCTCAGCCACTCTGCACCACCATTTAGACTGACCAGCTGACCAGGTCTGCCTGGTGACAGCCTGGAAGAGGATTTTCTACAGAGAAAATCTGCTCCTAGCCCACGCGGCCAGAATTGGAAACTTCCAAAATTATGGTTGGCAGGACAGAGGAGGCCTCTTGGTGACAGTCCAATACATAGAATTGTCCACCCTGTGTGTTTCCTGCTGTGGGCTCCAGGAGATGACTTTGTTGGTAGCTCAAATGGGTCCCTATGATGACGGTCAGGCTCAGATCAGGCTGCCTGGAGAGGTTGTGCAATTTCCTTTCATGAGGATAAAGCCTGAGTGAGCTGCTCTGAGCTCACAGCTGAGCCTGCTTTGGGGAGGAAACTGGACTGGGACCTGGATGTCTGGGTAGACTCCCCCACAAATTAGTTTGTGGGCAAGGGTAGCTTCAAGCTTGGCTCACTTGCACCAGGCTCTGATGTAACACCCCATGCCACGGTGGCTGCAGGGCGGGAGGGACATGCTGCTGGCGTGGGTCACCACTGGGCAGCATAAGCCCCTCAGGTGCCATGTTCAGAGGCTGCTGCGTTGCATGGACCTGTGGGAGGGCTGCTGGGCCTGCCCCATGCCACTGTCTGTCCTCATGTGGCCAACAACACCGGTTCGGGGGCCCTCAGCGGTGGCATGTGCTGCAGAGCACCTGGCAGAGGGAAGAAATTGGGCTAGAATTTCATTTATTGTGGGGAGGAGGCCAGTATAAACTTGACTCATGTATAGTAGTACATCACCTGCTGAGAAATCCAACCGTAAAATTAATTGGCATGAATATGAGATGTATACTTTTCCTAATAGGCTTCCATGCAATTATATCCAAAGGCCCTTTTCGCGGTCATTCACAGAGCTTAATTGCTATAGTTTAATATTACAATTAAAAAAGGCCCAGAAGGAGAGCTGAATATTAGGCTCCTGATGAATTATAATTATCACTTTGTGTAGATGGTTAGAAAACATTTCTAATTAAATTATTCTTGTAACATAAATTAATAGTGTGATCTGGATAAAGTACTTCTGATTTCACATCTAGAATATTTCTAAGAGCACCAAGTTTGTGCCAGAATTTCAGGCAGCAGGTCAAATTGTCTTTTAAAAATACCTGACTTTTCAGTCAATTTAGCAGCTTATAGGTTTCTGCAGTGAAGATGTTCAGCAATGATAGAATGATTCAGATGTTGCACGGAGAATAAAGTAAAATAAAATAAAATAAAACTATGCAACTAGCACAATCTCTTAGTTCTATGAGCATGGGGAATTCACAGTCTAAATGACAGGCATTCATAGCATACCTGTCACACATTTCCTTCCTGTATTAACTTCATCTCCATCTGAGGATTTTTGCAAGACATAAACCATTAAGCTAATACTTGGAAAACAGGAAAGCTCATTAGCAGCTCTAGGGAGGGGAGTGAGATGGGCAAGGAAGGTGCAGGTCATTAAGGTTTGAAAGAGAAGGAAGTATGAAAGTTTTAAGAAGAATTACTCGACATGCAATCTGTCTATGCTTTGTAAAAATCCAATGATTTTTGTATACCTCGGATTTCTTTCTCATTAGTGAGACCTGCAATGAATAAAGTAAACAGGCAAATGTAAAGGTCTCAGCTGAAGGTGTCAGACTGCATTTCAAGAAGTGGATTATAGATAATCATTCTAAGATCACTGGTAGCTTCATGGCCTAATACATGGAGCTGACACGTTAGGTGGTGACAGCAGCCCTTTCCAACAGGCCTCATTAGACATTCATTTTAAGTTTCTAGAGCAACCGTCCGTGACTCCAACAGGGTATTTTTGAAGGGCATAAAGTGGGAGATAGATAGCCACTTTCTGTCCAAAGATAATGGGAATTCTGTGTCAAGGCACTCTCTGTGCATATGGAAGACTGTCGTGAGATTTTCTGCATGCATGCCCTCTTGTGTATGCAGTACATTAGTGCTTACTGTATATATCAAAATTTGGCACTACTGTATCTCTCTAAACATTGCATTAATCCATCTGTCTGTCACCATGGTAACAAGGCTCCCTATTGATGACTGAAGAAGAGCTGAACCATTAAAACTAAATGTACATGGTTAAAAAAAGTGAGTAAGCTCACTTGTTGTAGCACTACAGAGACACAAATGGTTGAAAATGGGCTAATTAATATTTTCTATGCATTCTTTTTATTCATGGTTATAGATCTGAAATAAAGCCTATTGCTAAAATGATCCTTAAATCTGATTTTTGCTTCTTCTCATCTATTTATTACATATTCTGCTGAACTCAGTATTAAAAAATGTGCATTTTTTCAGAAGTTTACATGTTCCATGGTATGTATTTGTCCCGGAGGGTGGAAAGATGAAATTAATATCTTAAAGATACCAAGTACAAAGCAGGTTAGAAATGTTGCTGAATATTTTACTGCACATGTTCTCTCTCTCACTTGCTTCCATGCTTGTAACATTGCCAAAATAAAATCAGTAAAGTGCACACATGCATTAAAGGATCAATGTCTAACTGAGCACTGTTAGTTAGTTGGACCTGAGATTTTTTGAGAAGCACAAGGTTGTGGAAACTCTGACATGAATTACTAAACTTCATAAATCATTCTTGGACAATGAATTTCCATTTTTTATTACACTGGCGCCATGCATGCTATTAATGGTAGACGCGAGTCTATAATTCTATTAGGCTATAAAGAGGTCTTTGGTTTTAGAGCAGAAATAAAGCTTAAAACTAACTACTGACATCTCATCTCCTTCTGTGTTCATTGGACGGTGCTTTTTGTTCTCTAGAAAAATGCTGTGTATTTTCTTGACCCTTTGCAGAGTTTCTTTTCCAAGCCTCTTTGCTTTGCTCACAAGGTTAACACTAGTAACAGCTACAAAATGGATAAAATGAGGGACCAGAGAAAGAAACAGGAATACCGCGTTTCAGAATGCTTTGCCACATTCACAGAGCTGAAAGTATGATTAATTCTTTTTTATGTCAGGATTTACAACTCTTTGATACCTGGTTTAAACTATGGCCCTGATCTTATAATAAGCCCTTGGGTCAGGAGATATCCCACAAGGGCATTTTATCAGCCCCATGGAAGGCTGGCTGGTTGGAAGGTCAGATGGGGGCATTGCTCTGTCTGTCTGTGCATGGGCGGGTGGAGTTTGTCCATGTGCACATATGTTGGATGTATGTATATCAGGCAGATTTTATTAAATCTGGTGTCCCAGTGGGCAAACATGGATGGCTTGACCTGTTACAGGGTATATGAACCCCTGGAGGACCTGGAAGGACGGCTGAACCGACCTGGTAAAACAAGGAGGCACAGATGCTACCAACCAGCCTAGGGTTTCTGATTCATGGCTGACATTTAAAATACTTTCAGCTCAGCAAGAGGCTAGAGGAACTTGCAGGTGTGGAGGAAAGCAAGCAAGCAACCAACCAACATCCCTCCCTCCCTCTTCAGGTGAAGAAAGGTGATCCCTTGAACTGATAGAAAAGAGTACTCCTGTCTGATATGAAGCAGGGAGGCAAGAAAGAAGTAACAACTGAAGAGAGTCTTCCTAGTTTTGTCTTTGACAGAAAATAAAAGATTAATTCTAACTTTATAAATGCCAGGGTTGTGGCATGTATTGCCCTGGGTGGACAGAGACAGGAGACCGTGATCTGACTGCAAATGCTTTTGGGGGTATAAAAGTGTCACTTGCCCATGCAGATGGTGGCCACCTGTGATGTACGTTGTGATCTAATTTGTCTTTGTTCCAAGCAGTACGTCACCTCCACCACTGGATCCAGCAGGCCTTCCAAGTCAGCGGCAGCCACAAGCACAATTTCTCAGATTTCACTGATTTCACAGATTTCTCAGATTTCTCAAATCTCTAAGATTTTAAGGAGATCTTTGGTGATCAGTACAATTCATTATGCTTTCCCAAACGTTAAAACAACGATGTAGTGTGTTCCCCTGATACAAAGAATTTCAGATGGTTTATTATATAAAGAATCCTACAGTGCAATCAAATGGCATTCCTAAGGATGGGAGGAACTTTGCTTTTTACTTACAAAATTATACATCGTAGTAACTTTTTAATTAAAGCGCAAAAGATTGTGTTAATATTCAAAATTTAAAAGCATTACCTATTAAAAATTATTATTCCCATTCTAATTCAATATTGAAAAGAGAGTATTCTCTCTTTTCAAAGAGCATATTTTCAAAAAAAAGTATTCTTATTGTCATGATTTTTAGAAATCACATTTCTCTGATTTTTTTTAATTGAATTTTGCAAGATCTGGACAACATCCTTTGTCACTCCAGTGAATTCCTTTCTCTCTTGAAAACTCAGCCTTCTGAAAATTTCCTTTTCTTCAAAACATACTGTTGTAATAAAAGAGTTATTTCCTTGCCAGCTGTATTTCTGTCTTTAAGCTACGTAGTACCCATGTCCTCTCACTCCAGACATGAGAAATTTGAGTATCTATAGGGGCATGCTTCTGCACTGCCCGTATGTTTGGCCGCTATTCATATAAGATGGAGCGTGTTCAACTCTGTTTCAGTTCTCAACCACTCAACAGAGACAAAGCATTTCATGATGAAAAATTTTATTGAGACAACACAGTTTTGGGCCAGCTAGGATTCTTGCTACAGCACTCCTATGTTTCCAGCTGTCTCATGCTGATACCCTCTCCCAAAGTTTAATGTCATCCATGTGCTGTGTGAATTGTACTCCATGTGCACATGGAATCATCTTTGGTGCATTTCAGATAAATGTTCAACCTGACAGCTGCTGAGGATACCTGTCAGGCACTTGCTGGACTCCAGGATCTATGTGGTCTGTTCCCACCTGGAAGAGAAGCCTCTGCTTTCACAGTATCTCCCAGTACTGGAAACAGCATGTTCCAAGCAGGTGCCTTTTTTCAAAGAAATATAGAACTGAAGATCTCCCTTCTTCTCTCCTTCCTGACCGTGCTGTGATATGAAAAGCTCTGAGCCACACTGGGGATTCAAAAGACCATTGGTTATCGCACCTTTCCATCGCTGCAAAAACCTGTTTCCTGTGCTTGGTGATAAAGCCATGGAAAATCCCTGAATCACCCTGTTCTCTTTCACTTTCTCTACTAAAACTGAGGAAGATGTGGGCAAGATGCCTGCATGCAGCAGTAGAAAGTTCTTGATCTGCTTGCTGCCCAGAGCAGGCTGCCAAGCTGTGACAGACAAGTGCTGTTAAGGAGGTGGTGGGTCTTGATAGAGATGGGAGATGAACCAGCATGTCACCCACTAGCAGGGTCAGAGTGCTTTATTACTGGAATGACAGGTTCTTCAAAAGCTGTTCTAGCACCTTCTGAGTTTTACCCCTGTTAAAACCAAGGAAGAGCCACATACTCTGCTGGCCCATCAACCACCAGAACCAGCCCAAGCAACTTCCAGCCTGAGCATCCCTTATTCATGGTGGCTGAATCCAGTGCTTCTCCACTGAAGTGGTCTGTGTAGCAACACTAGATGAAGCCTTAACATGTAAGCATTTGGTTTTATTTAATTCAAGGGGTTAATTATGGCGAGCTCTTCTACTTATGAGAAATATTTTTACATACAGATCTACATGTATTTTACAACAGGTTTTTATTTAAAGTTTTCTGCTTGCCGTCTATTTTGAGTATGCGCTCGGAAGGCAAGTATTTCCTTCCCTCATCTCAGCTCCACGGCTGGCCTCCTAGACAGGGATGGTAGGGAATGTGGGCTGCCTCTGTCTGGAGGGGATATGGGGCAGGCAGCAAAGCAGTGAGATACTGTCAATCTGCCTGAGAGAGCTTGGGTTTTGTTCTTGTGTGAGCTTTTCATGGCATAGGCCTGTCCACTGACCTTTGCAAAGAGCATTCCTCAGCCTGCCAACTTCTCAGGGGCAGGAGAGGATAAGCTTATGACGTGTTAAGAAGATGGAGAGTTGTATACTTTAGGTAAGTTGGTGGAGAGGAGAGATAAACTGGTGCTTTTCATGACTTTGGAAGGAGGTGGGAAAAGGAAGGATTGGGTTTTTTTGGTCTTTTTGTATAAAGAGGAAACTCTTGCTTTTGTCTTCTTGAGGTGCAGAGGAAGGAAGGAAATCAGTGCTTTTTTTTGGTCATATATGGAGAGAAAAATTCTGCCCTGTGAGCACTGGTTGGAATGAACATTCATTAAAGTAGTGCCTTTCTCGCCCTACAGACCCAGGTGGTGCTTGTAAGGCTGTGCTGTTGTTAACACGCATTTGCCCACCATCCCAGTGCTCAGGATTGCTTAGAGGCAGCAGCACTGCTGAGATGGATATAGACTGCAAGACATAATCTTACAGGGCTAATCCACATTGAAGGGTTCGCCAAACCCCTCATACAGAGATGGTGTGAGATGCATCCTGTCATAGGGATTCTCACAGAACATGGGAAATTGGCATGCCCCGTATCCTGGCAGTCCATGTGGTCATCAAGCTGAGTGCACAGTCCCTCCCAACACTGCATGTGTGCAGCTTGGCTGAGTATGGGCACTTCATCCAAGATTAAAAAGCTGCAGTGCCTGAAATAAACACAGGTTCTTCAGCTTTGCAGAAGCCAAGGTTCTGCAGAGGGGGAGGGAGTGCCAGCTACCCACTCTGGAAGAGTGGAGACTTGACAATGACTGATATTTTTTCTCTTAGTGGAGTTGTAAGAAATGCGTAGACACAGCCTGTGGGAATGCAAATCCTGTCTTTTGTTCCCTGTAATGGGGGAGTCCACACTGGGAAAAGAGCTGACAATATTTTCAGTGTTGCTGAAGAAGATTGTATGGGGATACATCTGTGGAGAATGGCTTTGAAGATCTTGACTGTACACAGACCCACCTTGGATTTGCTGAAGCTAATCTGTACCAGATGCCTCCGGAATATACACGGGTGCCCAGAATGCTAGTTAGTGCTGAATGGCAGGTGCTGACTGAGACAGGCATCTTGCACGTGGCTTCCTGGGGCCAAGAATTCTTGATTATCTCCTGCTTGTCTCCCAAATACAGACCATAACATGGTGCCACAGGGAATGTTAGTCTCCAAGATGCAAAACCTCCTAAGTTACAAAGTATTGGTTACTGCAAAAAAAATCGTCCTTGGAAAAAAAGACAAAAATCTATTTCATGTAAGTCTAGAAGTTTCTGCGAAGTGTTGAGATGTGACGTCTAGAGATGGCTTACCTGGCCCAGGCAGGCTCAGGAGAGGCCAGAGATGCTGTCATGATTTCTCGAGCTGTTGCACAAGGAGCAGGTACAGTGGCAGCTGCAGCAAGCAAAATAACGGCAGGTGGGGTGTGTTTGCAGTGTAGGCTATGCAACGGTTACCCATGTGTGCTAGGCTTATTCTGAACAACATGTTGTGGTTAGGTATTGTGGTTAGAGCAGACAATTACTGAGTGTTGTGCATAATGCGGAATAGACAGGGCTGTGGTATGCAGATTAAAAAAAGCGTGGGATGGATTTTGCACTAAAATATGCTTCTCTGAGTGTGAAGAAAGGATGAAGCTAGTCCGCTAGGAAAGCCCTAGCTTTGACCTGCATGCCAAAAGCTAGTGTGCACCAGCTGGCCTGGATGAGAATCACAAAAAATGGAAGTTAAATTGGGTTCTCATAAATCCCCATGAGCTGCCCCTTCATGCCACCAGTAACTTTTTGTTAGCATTTCTCTGTGGAGGAATCCTTCCTTGTTGCAGTTATCTTCAGAAGTAGAAAAATGCAAGTTTTTACAGATGATTTCCCCTTACAAGATGTTCCTTCTGAGTAAGGGGTCCCTAAAAATCTACCTGTAGTTTCTCCCACGGGCAGTGAGTGCCAGACATTTTCCCTCTTGATGTCCTCTGCCCCTACTCCTCAGCTCTGAGCAGCCACCTGAAGCTTCAGCCATCAACTTTACCAAGTATTCACCATCTCTGAGGCATCCAGGGCTGATGCTGTTTGCATGAAGGACTCACACTCCTCACTACGGGTATTTGGAGACTTTGGTCTTCTACATGTAATCCCACTTTGTAAATTTCCACACGGAAATATTTATGTTTGTATCTCAAAGTTTAAAGGGGAGCCTACTTACTAGTAACTGAAGCTCTTCAAGCTCAGATACTCACACAAGCGTTCCCCTCCTGCCCTCTTTCCTTCTGATGTTACAGGTCCCTTTGGGTGCTGTGGCTGAGAGGCAACTGAATTAGGGTGGTCCACTTCATGCACTCTGAGCTGGAGGGAAGGCAGGCTGAGTGTGCCCCACTATAGTCAAAGTGGAAAGATTTCTCCAATGTCTGCTTACATACACCTGTGGTACAAATGAATATGTGGATTTCACACTGGGAGGAACTCCGGTTACTGGTAAACAGTTTCATTATCTTTACATCAAGTCTGAGTTTCAATTGTTCTCCCAACCTCATTTCTTTCTGAAGTTAAGATTTTTTTCTGTCATATTCCTGCTAGTATTCTGTACCTACACTCCTTTTAATCAAATAAAACATACCAATTCATAATGCCTCCAAGACTAATCTTTGCATATTATTTATTGCATGAATAATTTTCTTTAGAATTCTGAATGGTTTTCCTGGATTTGCTGGTTACCGTTTTATTGGTTTAAGATGTGATTATACTGCAGGCTGCCATTTTCTCACCTGAATTCATTTATATGAATGCTAGTAGATTAGTAGAATTCTACAAAAATTCAGATTTATAAACTCATTCTCCTATTGTGGTGTAAAAAGCATATGTTCTAAAGCCTTTACAAGTCACTCTCAGAATCTTGGCCAACACCTTCTCTTAACCATACAAATAATCCCGTACCTTTTCTTATAAGAAGTTCTTGTATTTTTTGAAGTATAATTATTGGTTAAAATAATTAATGGCTAATAATCTTACAGGAAAAAATAGAAGTATGTCTTATGAGGCCCACTTCGGCATATTTGAAGAAGACAAACTTCTGACAACCCTTAAAAGTGAGCCATTGCATTGATTGCAATATGAAATACACATTTATTAAGTGAAAATCCCATTTCCATCAGAAGATGTTGCATCAATTAGCAGTAGAGGTAATTGCTAAAACTCTAGTGCCGTAAACACATACCTAGTTGGGACAAGCTTCTGAGCAGAGCAAAGCCCATCCATTTAAGTGTTCACAGAAACATGGGAATGATAACTATAGTAAATAAATGAACAAGAATAGCAGAAAAATATTTTTGGTTTATGCCTCTGACCACACTTGTGTATGATCAGTATCACATTTCTCTTGATTGTCAGACTTCCTTTCTCTACGGTAGTGTTGTCAGCCATATGATTCATGAGTCATATCTAGTCCTTTGTATACAGAGCTCATTGAATATTCAGATTCTACAGAGTATAAATTATCAAGTAAATGAAATAATTTTTTATCCTGTTTGCTGGGGGGAAGGGAAGGAACCCAGGCTTCCCAAATTTGAAATTAATTCAGTCCTTGCAGTGCTGCACTCCTGAGTCTGTCATGGCTTATTGTCCTGAAAACAATAGCTCTGAGAGCTGTAAAATGACCTGTTCTCCTTTATTCTTTTTGCTCATTGTTTTATGGTAGGAAGGTGGGGAAGAGGGGTGGGTATGAAACCCAAGACCAACATCGGTGTTTGCTGAAAGAAAGTATATGCAGTGGGGGAGGGCAGGTCTAGAAGAGACACAAAAACAAGTTGAAGGCAGGGAAAGGAGTATGGGAAAGAAAGGGAACAAGAGAAAAGCAATGATATAATACTAAATCTTCCCTGTTAATGATGCTGAATTGTGACAATGAAGCATTAAAGACATTTTCAAAAGCAGTTAGCTCCATTTTGAGATGGCCTAGTTAAGTGTTTAATGATGCAGATAGCCCCCCTCTGGGACTTAGAGAAGTCTCTAATTGCCTAATTCCTCCAGGAAAACTATTATGTGTTTTGTGTTAATCCATATAAACACACATCATGGATGTCTTCCACTGACTGGATGGTTCTCAAAGTGTGTAGTCCAAAGCAGTGAAACAGCCCACGACTATAATTATAAAGAAGGCTTTTCTCAAAATGAGCGTCACGCTCCTGCATGAGCTGGATGGAATCACTTTCTTGCACTCCACTGCAGAGCACAAGTTTCTACTTTCCCACAGTAGTGTACGCGGCTGTTTGCTGAGGCAGCAGAGAAGAGAAAGGAAGAGGCAGCCAGGAAACATACACAGAGAGGGGGCACGAAAGGCTGTATATGAGATAAACTGGAGCATATTTGTGGTTATTCTTTTGTCACCCAGGAGTCCAGTCTCTTCTAAGCCCAAAATAGGAAACAGGAGGAAAAAAAGAAACACCTGTAAAAGGGATATTCTTTTACACAGGAGATATTAGTTAAAGAACTCTATCTCAAAACATTTTTACTATTTTAATTGGTTAATTAAAATAATTGCAGTTGACAGCATCCCTTTAACTACATGATCATTTGTAGGTGTGTATTTTATTATTTTTTGTTTTGTTTCCTATGGGAACAGACTTACACAATTGTTTAAAGTGTCAGTCAGACTTTCCTTCTCTCCCCAAAGGAAGACTTAGGAACTTGCTCGGCTGAACAGGAAAGACAGTAGCAGTTTCAAGTATAATTAAATTCTTAAAAGTTTCCTGAAAATCAATGGAAGGAAGACAAATGAATGCCAACGCTGTGGAAAGGACTTGGTCATTATGTACTACCATCCTGTGCAAGTCATAATGAGATGGCTTGACCTCATCTAACAGTCCACCACTGCCACAGGCAAAGGTCCTGCTCTCCCTTCCTTTTCTGTCTTTAAGCTGTGTGTTGTCTCCTCTCTTTTTGCCAGCTCTTGCACCTCTGGGATGCCTCCATGAGCACCTCTGGTTGAGCCTGAAGTTCAGTGGCAGCCTAGACCAATCTAACTGCTGCCTACAGTCCTACTCTCTGCCCCTTTATTTTATATATATTTAAATTTATATAGTATATAAAGATGAAAACTCTCTCCTCTTTCACTTCCCTTTCCCTGGGCAATGTGTTCCTGCCCCTCCCTTCTACCAGTCCTGGATGCCTTGCCATGTCCTTTGTCGAGTCATTTCAGCATGAGAAAGTGGCAGAAAATTAACTCGGTGGAAAAAAAAGTGAATAGTTTTCTATTTCTGCTGATACTTTTGTACCTAGACAGCTCAGCGAAACAGCCGATGAGCAGTGGAGAGACTGCAAGGGAGAGGGTAGAAGGGCCTGCGTAGAGGAGAGGACAGGACAACAGCCACCCTTCACTGCTAGTTTAGGAGCGGGGAAAGGGGGAGAGAGCGTGGCCTTCCTCCCTTGGTGCTAGTGAGCTGCTAGCTCTGCTCAGCCACTCACCCATCTTATGTCACTTCACTTTTGGTCATTTGGTGGCAGCCAGCTGGCCCCCGGTCAGCACATGTGCAGCTCCCAGTTAGCCACAGTACGTGATTCTCTTGTCACATGGAGAGTGTCATGCGGACCATGGGGGAAAGCAAGGTTGTTGTGATGGGGAAAGGAAGTCCAGCTCCATTTCATCCACTGCTCACACGGACATTTGTTTTAGTATCAGTTGTGCTGAACACAAAAAATGAGGCCTGGCTCAATGGTAAGGAGTTTAGCAACCGAGAAATCGGAAAGCAAATGTGCTGCGAAGAGTACAGATGGGTATGACCCATGATCATATGTTTATTTATCTGAAGTGCTAAGTTCATTTCCTGTACTATGAAAAAAAACCAAAAGCTGTTTTAAAGAGGAAGTTTACTGAAGAAAAAGTACTGGTTTGGTGAACTGGGATTAGGATAAAGCTGTATGAACCCTCTTAACCAAGAATCAGTAATGTGGATGCCTGACCTTCACTGAAGTATACAGAAATTTCTGTATAGTACTGACCGATTAAATGATGCTGTTCTGCATCAAGCAATGATGAATACAAGGTTCTTCTCAGGGAAGCAAAACATCAAACAAACTGTAATTCACTCTGCTGTTTGAGCAGTGTAATCTACTAATACATGATGTAAGACTGAGAAAAATTATTTCCTGGCTTCAGTGAGGGAATGTTTGGTGTGCTCCAAGAGTGATAACACTGGAAAATTTGGGGCTTTTTCCTCATGTAACTGTACTTTCCTGGCCCTTTCTTTTGGTTGGCTTGTGTTTTGTGTCAGCTTCCCA
Organism: Ciconia boyciana; assembly: GCF_034638445.1. Taxonomy (NCBI): domain Eukaryota; kingdom Metazoa; phylum Chordata; class Aves; order Ciconiiformes; family Ciconiidae; genus Ciconia; species Ciconia boyciana. The sequence goes on along the minus strand of NC_132936.1, from coordinate 69,418,840 downwards.
GAATGAAAGACTTTTTTCTTTCCTTCAGTCAAATTAGAGCAAGAATAAATATTAAATAGGGTTAAAATACCACACTGATGACCTTGCACAATGCTTGTGTTTATTTTTTCAGTTTAAATTGTAAGATTTTGAAGCAGTCTCCCTTCAGCTTTGGAAGCAGTCATTGATCAGGGAAGCATGGCCAATTCTGAAAACTTCTGGATTTTGATTGCGTTTTTAAGGAGTAGTATTGTTTTATTCTGCTGGAATAAATTAAAATATTCATAGATTCTGATTTCTATCCAAAGCAATGAAGCTATATGGTAAGAAGCCAAAGTTAGAAGTTGAAAAATTATAAAAATATTCCTGACTCTATATGATTAAGCCACTTCAGACTTCTAAATTATAAACAACTGTGTTTATAATGCTTCAAAACAGATAAAAAGCCACCCTGATCAAGAGGCATGGTTTTAACATGCAGTGGATAAATGTAAATACAAAATTGATTCTGATTTCCAGAGCTTGCCATGAAAAAACTTTCTTACCTCCTCTTGCCTGCTTAACTCACCTACTGCAGAGAAGTAGTGTATGTTACACTTTGTTGGAAGGCTGTACAATAAATGACTCGTCATCGCGGTCTTTCAAAAGCAAGACTTAAGAGACACTTAAAAGCTTTTGGAGCTTCTTAAGTTGATCACATTGTTGTAATGAAAACCTCTCTTTATTTTTTTGATTCCGCAGAGAGTGATTCTGATGTGCATTCTTGGTCTCTCTTCCTGCCAATTTTTATGAAATGTAGTATTTCTAGTTTACCCAAAACCTTTATCAAGTACCTTCACAAAATGAATAGTTGGTATTGGTAAGACTCTAAAATGATGGCTCACTGTCCAAGCAGTGGTACAGGGAGAGGTTACTTCTGAAAAACAGCAGAAAAAAAAGGAGAAAAATACTTGGTCAGGAAATCAGGCATATTGTAGAAAACTCTTAGCATTATGTGCTCTTGATGTTGTAAACTGGCATGTATGATGTACTGTAGTATTCAGCAAGTCTGGACCTGAAAGGCTACTTTCAGTGTCTTGCATGACAATGGTATTATCACTACTTTGTTTGAATTTTTTTTTTTAATTTATTTTTCAAAATTCATTGTGAAAGATGTGGAAAATGTGCCTGGAAAATGTGCCTAGAAAATGTGTCCAAGCAGTGCCTAGCTTTCTTTCCACCTGTAAGAATATCAGAAGATCTTTCAGTTCAATACCTGTCACTTCATCCCCCTTTTTTGGTTGGAAGTAAAAAGCAATTGGTTTGGCAGCGTAGGATGTGTGGAGTACAGATATCTTATGTCCAAAATGCTACAGCTTGCTAGTTTGTGTTTATTTAATTACTTAAATACTTTGTCTGATAATGCTTCCAGCATAGTCAAGCAGATTCTGCCATGAAGCACAGTAACAGATGTTCTATATATGTCAGGTGACATGTCATCTCAGCAAATTAGCTTCCCCGTTGTTTTAAGACTTGCCCTTATGACACCTCCACACTGCAGACAGCGTAAGAGATAGCAACTTCCAGTGGCAACAGCTCTTTCATTAGCATTTTCCTAACAAAAAGATAGCCTTTTTTTTTAAACTAAGTAATGTTGCTGCAACATATTCATCTATTGCACGAGGTCAACCTGAGTCACAAATAAGAAATCAGAAGAGTACATACTGTAACACATGATCCTACAAAGTTTTATGAACAGAGAATATTTGTCCTACCTACTGTGTTTAAAATTTAATCTATTCAGTGCCTCAAACCAATTTGCATTAATGTTGTGAATAAACGATAACAAATGCTTTTAAGAATAATGTTGAATTATGTGAAATATTAGCTGTATAAAGTCTTTTTTGTAGGGGAGTTTTCAAATTGTTTTAAAAGCAACTTCAAAGAGGTGTTGACAGTGTGTTCATAATGTTTGCAATAGGACATCAATAATACTCTAAATTCCAATGCAATACTGGTACTGATTAGGGACTAGAACGGGCTGTCATGTGAAAAGTACAATGTGTGGCACTGGATGATCCTGTTAGAATCAGAGTAGATTCATTGAAAGTAAAAGTGTGTTTGTTCTCCGAGTTTGACTTCTAGAATTATTTTTCCAGGTACTCCTCAAATTCCTTTATGTGTTTCTCTCAGTTAATATGGCTGAAGTTCACTTCCCAACCATAACGCCTTAAAACCCAAGGGAAAGACTGGAGTGAAACAGCAGCTTGAACGAGGTGCTGGTATTGTTTACAAATGTTTTGCTTCTGAAGAGTGTTTCTGAAATTAGCCTGAGTGCTACCCGTGAAGATAAGCCAACAATGACATTTCTACATAAACTCCTTGCTCTATTTGTGAATGTCTAAAATATTTCATAATCTCAGGAGAGAATAGTGCCATTTGACATCATACAGTCATTAATATTGTCAAAGCACTGAAGCAATATGCTAATAAAAACCTGATGAAGACTAAAAATACTTGTCAGTGAACCACAGAATTTCTGTCAGCAGCCTTCTGCTGGCATATATTGATGCTGTATTCATGAAGATAGAGAAGTTATTAACTGTTTATAAAGAACATTTCAAAGAATAAAAAATGCTGTGATATCTAAGTTATGAGATACCAGGCAAACTGTTGACAACAGGCACTACAAGAGGAGGAGGAGGAGATGGGAACGAATAATGCAGCAGCATCTATTACATGTGGGAAAAACTTCGCCAATGCATTTGCACGAGAGATTATATCAGCAACTGGTTTTACATCCTGCTGCCCACTTGCCAAAGGACTACTCCTTTACACCTTGCAGGGGGAGACACCTCCATATTTTTCCCACGTGGCATTAACATTTCCAAAATTATTCTTGTGTATCAATAAAATGGATTGTAGACTCACCAGAAGAGTGTCTACCAGGCTACTCTGTATAATTTGGTTACCAAAGTAATTAATTTCCTCCAAGGAAGGGGGAGTATGCAGTGCTGGTAAATCTGTTCCATGGTTCCTTTGTTATCAGGCACTGTTTATGGATAAAGAATTAGCTTATCATATTAAATTAAAGGGATAAATATTCCATTCCAAAATTAGAAATGGAATTATGAAAACACTGCCTATGTACAAGAACTCAGCTGCATCCTCATGCTGGTTTTTTGGTGTCTCTCCTAGGACAACATCGAAGAGAGATGCAGGCTGATTGCAATATATCTTAACTTTTTCCAGAATTTTTTCAGTATGCTTTTGGATTTTTTGAACTGAGGGTTGATTCCTACCGCGAGTCCCAAACTAGTCCATCCTCTGTAGGTTACACAGCTCCACTAGCAATTTGCAAACCTTTGTAAAAGATGCGTTGAAGTGAAACTCTTGGTAGCACTGCGCACACCCGCTTATCTCTAGCGGTTCTTGGAGAACATACTAGGCAGAAACAACAGCAAGCAACTTTGAGAGTGGTTCTGTCTTAGCTGTGGGTAGCTCCCCTCCCTGGGCTCTCTGCAGGGGACCCTGCCACGGGTGCCATTTCGCACCAGGGCAGTACCGCACAAGAAGGGCTCGGTGCAGGACTGTTTCTGGAAAAGCTTTTCCTTCATGACTCGTACCTTTCTGGGATCAGCCTCATGAAGCCAGGACAGAGTAAGGGTCTGTACGAACACCTTAGCGCTGATGGATAAGCCCGTTTCTCCCAGCAACGTCGTGGAGCGTGCGGGCACCACCGCTAAAGCAGTGAAACGTTTGCCTCTATGAGCAAAAGTAGGGACAGCCGCCTGTTGGCCCATCTCACCGGTGCAGCGGAGGACTTTGGGCAGGCGGGACAGGAGCAACCGCTGGTTATGCTGCGTGACCAGGGAGCCGCGGAGGGGCAGCGCACCGCGCAGCTGGATGGATCAGGGGTTGCAGCCCCGGCCCTCAGGCCTGACTGAAATACTGGCCCGGACATAATCGCCAGCCGCGGCCGTGCCCAGCGCACGGGGGAGGGCAGGAAGGGGAGGCAGGGCTGCCTCGGGGGAGCGGGGCCCTGCGGGGAGCGAGAGGCGCAGGGCACGGCCGGGCCTGGCGAAGGCACCTCAAGCCCCGCACGGGGCGGCAACCCCCCTCCCGCAGCCGCCGGGGCAGCCCCGCCCCCCCCCGCTCTGCCCTCGCCTCGCGCCGGGCCCTGTCACCGCTCCCGCGCTGCCCGGCGGGCCCGCTCCGCCCCCTCCCGCCGGGGCGGCTCGCAAGGCATACTGGGGCTTGTAGTCCTTCTCGCCGGCCTCCCGCCTCCGGGACCGCTTCGCGGAAGCGGGGCAGCGAAACTACAACTCCCAGCGGGAGGAGGGGCGTGCCCCTGGGCGTCCGGGTCTGAGCCTGCACGGGGAGGGAGGCTGGTCCCGCTAGGTCGGGCCGCGTGGGCGGGGCTTCTCTTTCCCTGTCGCTCACCCGCACAACTCGTTCGCCTCGGGCCCGGCAGCTGCAGCAGGGGACGACGGGGCCGCCGCCGCCGTCCGGGGCTGACGGCAGACATCGCTCGCGGCGCGTGCCTGTGTGCGCGCGCGTGCCGGGGGCGGCGCGCGGTTGGTTGCGTGGGCCGGGGGACGCGAGGGCTGAGCGGGCGCCCCGCGCGGGCGGGGAGGCGGCGGGAGCAGGGCTCCAGCGCAGGCACCCGCCGCCCGGCTCGCTCCCCTGCGCCTCCAGCCCGCCCGGCGGGCGGCTACCTGCGGAGGCGGCGATGGGGAAGAGTTAGCGCTGTCGCCGCGCTCCAGCGGCCGGAGAGAGGGCTGGGCCGGGCCGGGCCGGCGGCGCGGCGTCCCCGCCGGGGGTGGTGCGGGGGACCTGCCTGCCCTCTCGCCGGGAGCCGACTGACTGGCCGCGGCGGGGGGTGCGCGCCTGTGTGGTCCCGTCCCTCACCGCCTCCCCCCGCTCCTCCCGCGGGCGGCCGCCGCTGCGGTGGTTACCGCCTCCCCCTGAAGATGAAGAGGTGGCAGCTGCTGCTTCTGGGTCTGGCTGCTGGGGAGAAACCGGGATAGAGGCTCCAGAAAAAAGGGGGGAGAGAAAGTCGCCGCTCTCCGGCTCGCGGGGCGGGGGAGCGGGGCGTTTTTCTCACCTTGCTCTGGGCAAAAGCCCAGCAAAACTAGGGACGCCGCCGGGAAGCCGCTCCTCTGCGCCGAGGGAAGGGGGCAGGATGCGGGGGGGGCTCCGGCACTGCCGCGGGCCGTGGGCGAGAGCCTGCGGCGCGGCGGCGTGCGACCGCCCGCGGCGGCGCTGAGGCGGAGGGCGAGGATGGTGAAAGGAGGGAGAAGTCCCGGCAGAGATCTCCCACCGGCGGCGAAGCCTCCCTCTCCTCTCCCTCCCCAAACGCCCCTTCCGCACGGCCGCCCGCCCCGCGGGGCTGAGGCGCTGGGGAGCATGAGGCGGCGGCGGGGACCTGTTGTGTAGGGGGAGGCGGGGGTTAAGCGCGGCGGCGGCGCCGCGCGGGGCGTGAGGCGGGGGAGCGGTTCGGCGGGGAGGGAGGATGAGGACCTGCTCCCGAGGCGCTGGTGTCTGTCGGGGACCGGCCCTGCCCCGGGCTGCCTCGGGAGAGCCCCCTTCGGTGGAGTCGTGACAGGGGAGAAGGGCCCGCGGGGAGCCCTGCGCCCCCAGCTCTGCGCGGAGCGGCGGCCGCTTCCCGCTGAATTGCAGCTTCAGGAAGAAGAGCGCCTGAAGTGTTTCTTGGAAGCTGGAGTTGCAGCCTGGTTTCTTTCTTGCCTTTTTTTTTTTTTTTCCCCTCCTCTGAATGATTTGTTACGCCTGTCTCTTGAGGGAACGTTTTAGGAATGGTCATTTTTAGCAGTGAAATCTGCTGCGCAAAGGAGGATTATAACAAATCTCCATGAATGATAGACTCGATTGCTAAACCTTGTCTTGATCAGCCTTCTGACCCTCGGAGAGATCTCTCAGGGTGCGCGTGGGAAGGAAAAAAAACCCTCCCATTTGAAAATAAACTTGAAAAAAAAGACTAAATTTTTTTGGACAGCCTAACTGCTTTATAATTACTTTTTTTTTGGTCTTGTTTTGTCATAAGTTGTTTTAAAAAGGATTGTTCTACATGATTGTTTTGTAACTGGTGGAGGAAGGAAGGAAGGATCCCTCTCAAGTGTTTCTGATATGACAGCTTTGGTTTCTGAAGAGTTAACTGGTGTTTGCATGATACACCTATTGCTAGTCTGGTAGCAGACTTTCCATCTTTTTATTTTATTTTTTTATTAACTGGGGCTGGTGGAGAGGGTTATCTTGGTCAGAAGAATATTTGCACATAATATATATTGTATATATTTTTGGTGGGGTTCTCCCCACATTTTACTGTCTCTTGATGACTCCTGGAGGTGGTAGTGGGCCCATGAAAGACTGTGAATACAGTCAGATCAGCACACACAGCTCTTCGTCTCCCATGGAGTCTCCCCATAAGAAAAAGAAATCAGCTCCCAAGAGAAAATGGGAGGTTTTTCCTGGAAGAAACAAATTCTTCTGCAATGGGAGGATCATGATGGCTCGACAGACTGGAGTCTTCTACCTGACTCTTGTTCTCATCTTGGTCACCAGTGGACTCTTCTTTGCATTTGAGTAAGTGACATTAAAGTCTTCATATCTTCCTTCTCTTCCTCTAGTTATTTATTTTCTGGCTGAAAGCAAAGTAAACATGTTTATCCAGATGTCATAGAGAATGCTGACTGAATTCAGCTAATGTTGGTTTATATAATTGAAAATATGATCTGATAAGATGCAGGGGGACGCATGATCCTGTTTTGGTTATTGTGCTCTGTGGAAAACTGATGTTTGAAGGTTAAGGTTGTAGTGCTTTTATACCACAGGTTTCCAGCTCTTGGTGATGTTGGGATGGTCAGGAAATGATGCAGCTTCTTGTCTGTCAGTTACTCTGCTGAGAATCAAAACTAGCAAGTGCAAAAATATGACCCTTTGTCGCAGAACTGAATGCAAGAAAAGCAGTATCTTTCATTAGTTTATGAATTAGGCCTTTTTTTTCCTCTTGAAGTCGTTTAGTAGCTTGTAGATGAGAATTCCAAGTTAGGAAAAAAAAAAGAGCTGTACAATTTTGCATGTACCTAGCTTTCCACCACTAGGTAACAGCATTACTTTCTGTTTGTGATGATAACTTGTATGTGAGTTTGGTCTTAGTTTAAGCTTTGTTTGTTCTGGAGTTTTGGATTTTTTTTAAGCAGGCTTCTGGTGTCCTCCTAGGGCTTTTTTCTGTGTTGCTCTGAATCTTCAGGAGTCCTTTTCATCTATATAAAGTGAACACACAGTGACAGCAAATCAACTATACTGATTTTTGCACTTATGTTGGAGTGGTTAAATTAACTATGCATGACAATAAAGAATTAGGCACTTGATATGAACAATAAAGTTCAACTTTTATTTACTTATTTTTATTAAAGCACTGAGTACAAAGGTGCTCACACTGCTAAAACACTTGCTATAGTAATAATTCTTTTTAAAGAGTTAATGCTACTTTACCTGTTTTAAACTATTGTAGCTTGATTTGTGGTTTGTGGCAGGAAAAAATTCTTCAAAATACGTATACAGCTCTTACTATTTTCTTGAATAGGAACTATTATTTATAAGTAAGCTTCAGCACTGCCTTCAGAAATTCTGTTTTCTTTGCTAAGTGACACAGTTGAACAACAAAGGTTGTTACTTTTATTACTTGGAGGCTTCAAGGAAGAAGATAGTGACATTAGCAAACCCTAAATTGTACCAGTTAAATGTAGACCATCTTAACATAGTGGTAGCAGTAAAGAAGGTAAAAATGCTCAGCAGGTAACCAGTGGCTAAACAGATATGTGAGCTCAGCAGATGAATTGTCTTTAGTGGGCTCCAGATTACTTCAGAGGGATTTAATAATTGTAAATCTTCTGCAGACGTTGTGAAGCTGCCTGAATATCCTTTGAGTAGTTGAAATAACGCAGTCGATGGTATCCATGTACTGCAAGTGTGTTTACTTTCCCGGTTTTAACGAGGTATTAAAGGTGTAACCTGATAGTATTGCATCAGGACTGGGTGCTACTCTATTCTGTTTGCCATGATTAGGCCTAGTTTTGGAAACCTTTTCTGTGTGGGCTGACACTTGCATCTGTGTGCGGTCTCATCACCTTCATCAGAGCCTCTGAAGGCAAGCGCTGGGCTTCCTGCAAATACCAGAATGTAAATGTAGGATCAAACCCGTATTGTTTTATAATCATGATTGTAAAACTTACTTATTAAGCCACCATTTACAGTTTATTTATACGTTTTAACACTTTGATCCTTCAGAGATAAGTGTTCTCTGCAGCTGCATGATTCAGAACCGCTAAAGCGGGATGAGCTGCTAGCTGTTCATCACCTTCTGATTTCATTACTACCGTGAGTTATGTGCTCTACCAGAGTTGAACACTACAACTTCTATCATGTCTTTGAGCTTATTTGCAGTGTAACTGTATGTGATGGACAACATTTTTAGTCAAGCTACAGCATTTTGATATATAATTGGTGCTTATTCTAACCGGAAGTCTTGAAGCAGTGAAAATCTTTGGCTTTATTTAACTATATAAATTCTATGTGTGTGTGTACTGGTCTTCAGTCATTCTTGTATCACTTGCACTTGCCTTTTAAGGAAAATCAAAGTAGAGATTGGCAATGATATTTCATTTTTATAATAATAAGGTAGACTTTGGTCTTTAAAAAGCACTTGCACTGGAAAATTATTACTCATCCTCTGAAGGCTAATTAAAAAACAAACCTTAAGACTATGAGAATGGTGTTCAGCATGTTTGTGATGTTTGAACTGCAGAAGATTGTTATATTACAAAGAGGGGAGTCTCTTTGATTAAATGTTGTTACTTTGAAGCAGTTTCTAATTGCATGTCTTCGTAGTAGTCTGAAGTTACTATTTATTGATCAGTTGATAACATCTTGAGTTGTTAGATTGTCACTTCCATTATTTGGCTGATTTGGTTATGATGCTCCTCATTAACAAGCTATTTACAGAATATGACAGAAATGTGTTTCAGTCCTTTGTGTACACATGGGGCGAAGTGATTTTTAAATGGGCATGTGCCTTGTGTGTCTGAACGGTAAGGTCAAACTGTCATTGAAGAGGAAGATACGCTGTATGTTCTTGGAATTGTTTGGTCTTTTTGCTACAATTGAAATAAATGATTTTGTTCTCTTTGGTTTTGGAAACTAGAAAATAGGTACTCATGTTCCAAGTCATTCCCCGGTTGAAGGCAGTGAAGAGGGGGAGTAAGAAAGAGATGACTTTGACAGCTAATTCCTGGGAAAGCACTGTGCTAACATAGACACTTGTCCTTTATCCTTTTGGCTTTGTTTTTCCCTCTAACATGATTTTTTCCCCCCTTCCTTTTATTTTACTCTTGACACCCATTCATCCAGAGCTGTATCTCACATGCTGTGGAATCCTCTCCAGGGGAGAAATACATTTCTGTGAATCAACAAATCCTAGCTCTCCAAAAGCAAACATATGTCACACTTCTTGACCTGTATAGCTTTTGACATTGAACCATGCCTTTGTAATCTTTGTTTCTTGCTTCTTTCTTTTTATGCTTCTTTGCTTTTTCCTGTGTACTTTTTCCAGCTCCTACTTTTGGCTGGTTTTATTCCTTTCTCTCTGTTGACTGTTATCTCTCATATACTCCAAGTACATCAGCACTTCTTCCTTTTATCATTTCACTGTTCTTTTTCATTTTCAAAGAGGTAAGCCAGAATTTGCTTAAAAGAAAAACAACAAACCATAAGCTTTCAAGCAGGTGAAGTATTTATAATTCCTGCCTCCCTCCCCTTCCGAAGGAAGAGAATACAAATAACAAGCAGTTTTATTTCTGTAACTTGTCTATTAAATGTAACATGAATTACTGCAAGCACTGTTGGGTCCCAAGAGGGATGCTGTGCTTGAGGTATTCTTAAAAATGATGCCTATTTTAAAATGCTCAAGATGAGGCACCAGAAATTACTTAATATGTCTTTAAAATTTGGGTATGTTATTTTATCTTGGAAATATATTTCCTAACTCTAACCTTGTGAAATTTAGCTGTTGTTTTTTTTTCTTGCAAATTTGGCTTTGTGTTGAACTTCCTTTTTTTCCTTTGCCTTGCCCCATTACATAGACATACATTATTTTTTTTTAAACTATTCAGTGCTCATGTAAAAGTAGATGCATGAAAAACTTGGAAAACAAATTCTTTTCCCCAGAGCAAAGATAGCATCCATAACTGAAGGGCAGATCTCACTGCTGTACCTAGCCAGTTCAACCACTGTATTTACATATATGTAAAGTGCTTTATTGGTGCAATAGAGAGGCAAAACTAAGGCACTTCATACTTTCTGCTTTTATTCAGTTAGATATACATACTCAAAAGAGGAAAGAACCCTTTATGCCTATGGTCATTTGGGGGTACTGTTTTTGTAGGTTACAGGAAAGAAAAATGGAGGCTGAACAACATATTTAGCACAGTAGGATGCGTAAAACAGACATCTTGTTGTTAAATGGCAAGTCTTGTACGGATGCACAAGCTTCACGAGTTCCAGAGTGGCAGTAGACGAGCTTGGCTGCTTTGCTACTGTGAGTTTAACACTGCCCCTGTCTGCCAGCTCACTTCCTTCTTGAACCTCACTGCGCAGGTAGCAGGAGGGAACATGTCTGCACCTGAGCTTCTTCAGTTCAGGCAGGCAAATTCCCATAAAAGGTGGGTTTAAGTGAAGATGCTGACTGAACTGAATTGACTCAGGCACAGTCATGTTTTCTTCTGTCAACTCAGTTGCAGGGTGAGTAGCTCTGGAAGAAGGTTGGAGCAGATGGTAGGATGCCGGAAGGGCTGAACCAGTGCAGCTCTTTTCTTTGTAAACGTGAGTCAGAGCCCTATCGCTTCTGATACAATTTGACACTTGCACTGATTCAACAAACTGGAGATTATTTTTTTTTTGAGCCAGTTAAAACTTGATTTTTGTGAGCATTTGTGTAATTGCACTGTCTTTCAAAAGATGGATGTTGGGAAGTTATTTAAACAGAGACTGTTTATGTGCATATGTGTGTACAAATCATTGCTTTATATCTGCTCTTGCACTTGCTGGCAACCTGCTCCATGCCTCCCACTTTGAAAACCAGTGTGACTGGAGGACATTCATGAGTCACACTTTCTGATGCAGTGTAGCTTGTTCAATATTGAACTTCTATAGCGCACGCTATGGCAAAGTGGTGTAACTTGCTGCTCACTGTGACAAGCCTCTATGTGTAAACACTGATGTCAGTAAGCTGAGCATTTTCACTGTGGTATCAACAATCATCTTCATCTTATGGCGAATGTTTTCTGCTCTTGCAAGAGCTGGATTCTTAGTGTAAGGTCATATTCCAAGTAGGTGGAATGTTCTTCATCTAATAAACTCCTTTATCTTTCTTCCTCTGCTCTTAAGATGAGTATGTTACTTGCATCTTTTGATGACCATGTCCTTAAACTACAAGTTCCTTAGAAGGAATTGCTACCAATCTGACTTCAGCTGTTAAAGGCTGCTATAAACTTGTGGGGCATTTCCTGCTGAAGATGTCAAAATGCTGAAGATGTCAAAATTTTAAAGCAAAAATCATGGTATATAAACTAAAACGATTGTTTAACAGAGAACTGCATCCTTTTCTACATGGAAGGCAGTAGCCGCCTAATAGTGCATGGTGGTGTAGGCGAATGCAGTGTTGAGTAGGTGGTTTTTTCCCCCAGTGTTTAAAAAAAAACAACAAACCTCATTAAAATTAAACCAGAGCAATATTTCTGTTTCCTCTTTTGCCATATTACACATCTCTGATAACTTAGTGAAAAAGACATGGGATATAGTAAGTCTAATCTTTAGGGTTCACTTTTTGTACTGAGATTATATAGGCATACCAAATGATGTGGCAAATTCCTGAGGGATGGTATGCATTCCAACCAGATGTTGTTTATTCTTTGCACTTAAATTACTCTGGAAATGTTAACTGTCAGAACCAAATATCTTTCAGGTACAAAATATATCTAATACTTTTTTCCTTGACAAGGGACTTCCCTTTCCTTGGTCACAAAAAAGTTTACTTAATTCATCTCTTCTAATTTTCCCAGTGATCTGTGCAAGTATGTCTGCTGAAGTTTCTCCCTGGCCAAAAGGGAATAGTTTTGTATTACCCTATCTTAAAGTAGCACTTCACTGAGCAGGTACATCAGTTTAAACTTTTAAACCTGCTTTGAATTAATTATATAAACTGAAATCCTTTTACCCAGAAACAAACTAATAGCATTTGATGTTAGGTCATGCACCTCTACTTTTCAAGGCTAGGTCTATTTATGTGGAAATAGATCATGATTAAATACTTCATTTTTCAGACTAAAATTCTGTGAGGATAACAGAAGGAGGACCTCTCTTGTTTCTGGAAACTGTACCTTCTTTAGTTCCCCTGAAACTGCAGAAACTTTTTAGGGTTTTGTAACACTAGCTCCTTTTCCAAAATAAATGTTAAACAGCTTTTTTTTCCAAGGGTGGGTTTTTGGTGCTGTTTTTTGGTTTTGGTTTTTTTGGTTGTTTGGGGTTTTTTTTGTATTCAGCTTAGTTGATGGCCTTTATCTACTGTTTCACGGAGAAGACAAGTTTTGAACATAGTTTTTGGTCTTTTAATTTACTCCTTTCTCACCTATAGTTCTACTTATATTTCCACCTTTTCTTTGTAGAGGTGGAAGGAAATGAAAATAGGGAGTATAACGGTGTAAGAAGTGATGGTGGGTTCTCAGATATCATGTCCTCTCTGGACCGTGAGGAAATCACTGTGTAGCTTTGGACCATCGATACACGTGTGTCTTGAGAGTGAAATGTGAATGTTTGTGGTCTCCTTTGCCTGATGTCACCTCAACCCTTTGGAGAAAGAGGGGAAATTCCCTCACAGCCTGCTGGGGGGTGGTTTTCTGCTCTCATCATAACTCAGCATGATTATTGTAGATTGGTGTAAATTCTCACCTGGGATATTTGATATCCCTTCCAGAGTGGGGAGAAAAGGTAATTTCAAAAGTTTGGTTGAATAGAATAGACTATTTCAGTTGGAAGGGACCTACAACGATCATCTAGTCCAACTGCCTGACCAATTCAGGGCTGACCAAAAGTTAAAGCATGTTATTAAGGGCATTGTCCAAATGCCTCTTAAACCCTGACAGGCTTGGGGCATCAACCACCTCTCTAGGAAGCCTGTTCCAGTGTTTGACCACCCTCTTGGTAAAGGAATGCTTCCTCATGTCTAGTCTAAACCTTCCCTGGCACAGCTTTGAACCATTCCCACGTGTCCTGTCACTGGATACCAGGGAGAAGAGCTCAGCACCTCCCTTGCCACTTCCCCTCCTCAGGAAGCTGCAGAGAGCAATGAGGTTGCCCCTCAGCCTCCTCTTCTCCAAACTAGACAAGCCCAAAGTCCTCAGCCACTCCTCATAGGACATGCCTTCCAGCCCTTTCACCAGCTTTGTTGCCCTCCTCTGGACACATTCAAGGACCTTCACATCCTTCTTAAATTGTGGGGCCCAGACCTGCACACAGTACTCAAGGCGAGGCCGCACCAACGCTGAATACAGGGGGATAATCCCCTCTTTTGACTGGCTGGTTTTACTGTGTTTGATGCAGCCCAGGACGCGGTTTGCCCTCTTGGCAGGGCACACTGCTGACTCCTATTGAGCCTGCTGTCAACCAGCACCCCCAGATGCCTTTCTGCTGGGCTGCTCTCCAGCCACTCCTCTCCCAGTTTATACTTGTGCCTGGCGTTACTCTGTCCTAGGTGCAGGATCCAGTTATTCTTACCTACATAAATGTCTTCAAATATTTACGAATGCTGATGGATAATACTTCTGTACATCTTCAGCCTCCAGAATGTGAGGTTAGACTTGTAATTTTGTGACAGTTTGGTAAAATCTATCTTAATTTATGACTCAAAAGTTTGAGGTTACTATTGTTGATATAATCTGTATAGTATGCCAGTTTTGTTTTGTCTTTCCCTGAGTAGGTACTGTTGCCCCTTTACCTGAATGGATGTGTGCCAAAGCTATAAAATGTATCTTCTGGACACTAGTGTAGGGAGCGTCATGTTAAATAGATTTAAACTATTGAAAAACTAATTTCTATTAGTTCTTCTTGGAAGTCTGACATTGCCATGTGACCTTCTCTGAGACTCTTCTCACATCAACCCTGCAGAAATTTTCATACCTTGTTTGAAGGAAAGATGGTTTTTCTTTTTTTTTTTTTTGGGGGGGGGGGGAATGGAAAAAGTATTTTGTTAAAAACATCTGGGCTTATTTGTAGATTCAGTAGAAACTGAAATGCTGAAATTTGAACTGGACATTAAAATATAAATTCTCTTTTAACAACTAAGTTGTACCTTTTAAGTAGTTAAAACCAACAACAAACCAAAACCTTTTATACTGCCTTTCTAATGGAAAGGGTCTCTCCATTCTAGTGCAGCATTAAACTGTTAGTTGTAACATTCAAATGTGAACTAATTAATGAGAAAGTGAAGATGACTGCAGAAGAGGAGAGAGCTGAGAATATTTTTAACTTTCTAAGCTGCATAATTGTTTCAAAATAGTCCAGTCAAAAAATCTACTGGCTTAAAATACTGGGACATTTTGAAAAATTGCTTAAAGTTTTATAGCAACTTTATCTAGGAAATTTTTTGTTATCCCAATTGATGCTTCTTCTAAGTGAGGCTGTAGTAGCTGATGATCATTTAAGTTCCAGGCTGCCAGTAAAGGTTTGTATGTGTCAGCGCTGCTCGTCTTTCATTTGGCAAAGCTGATGGAAAAGGGGAAAAATCCCCTGAAGTCAGCTGGAACTACCAAAGTTTGTTAAACTTCATATAATTACAGCCATTTTTTTTCAGAACTTAATACAAAGACTGTAGAGTGGTTAAACTTTTTACAAACTAAAGAAACAGACTAAAATCAAGAAATGAAGATGAAGTCTGTGTAATAGCCAAAAATAAAATTCTGTTCATATTTCTCACAGTGCAGAAGTATTAAATGTTACTAACATAAAATGTACTTAGGGAAGGAGGCTGAAGCATTTTGGAGTTTTAGTTTTGTGTAACACGCCCTGTCTCTTATCCTGTTGTATGTGTTCATATGCGAAATCCTGTTCATACTGCAGTTACTAGGCGAAGGGGGCTTTGTATTTGTGAAGCCCAACCATGGGCTTTCTGCAGTGTGCGTTAGTGGAGAGCTTACCCAACTGCATTCCAGAACTTTAGCTACTAAGTTGACAGTGTGCTGTAGTGCTATATGATTATTCAGCTTCTGTATCCCTGATCACTTCCTTTTCATCTGTGTCTGTAGGATTTATTCATGTTACTGTGGGATGGTGGCTAATGAGGTCTTACATAATGAGCTTGGCTAATGAGATCTTGGCTGTTTTTGTTTTATGTTTTTCCACTCCTGCCATCCCTTTAAGTTGCTTACTGCAATAAATACTGGCAGCGTGAGTTTATTGTGGTGAATATGCAGTCAGTTCAGCTTTTTCATTAAATTTTACTCTTATTTTTTAAAAAAATATTTTACAAAACAGAGATTAAATAGAATACTGAGAATTAAATTGAAAACTGAGAACCTGAACTCAGAGTTAAGATGTACATAAAATCTGCAGTTTGTGAATTTCGTGTTACAGTTTAAGTGCAAGATAACACGGTTACATTGTCTGCATTGAGTGAATGTATGAAATAACTTCGTGGGTTTTAGTATACGTTTCTTATACATATGATCAATATATGTTAGTTCTTAAGAGCAGGGAACAGATATACTGTAATTTGTTATTATTTTAGCATAAACATTCAGTATATTACTAGAAGTTATGAATGTAGATTAAAAAACATTGGCAGGGATCAGAAGCTTTTTCCCCCGCTAGGAAAAGGAGTACTAATACAAAACTTTTGTTTCTGATTGTGATAAAATTTATGTACCCTCTTTTCTGAGTTGTCTGGATATCAGGAAATTGCAGTCCTGGTCTTGTGTGTTCAGTACACTTGTTAGATATCCCACTGGTTATGAATGCCATGTTTCAGGGTAGAAGCAAGTGTCGGACCAGCCTGTACTTAAATTTTGCTGGCATGCTTGTTTGTGCTCATGGTGTGGGTTTTCATGGCGCAGCTATCTATGCATGTTCCTTAGTAAATACTGTTTTATTGGCAAAAAGGGCTTTCTAGTGTTGAATTATAATGTGGAAGAGTTATAATTTTTCCTAATTTGGAACTACGTAAGGCAGTTAAAAGCACTAAGAAGAAAAGTAAAAGCTAGAATAGTGGTGACTTCTCTCTATCAGTGTTGCAACTCTGTAATAAACTTGCTTCTTGTGAATGTGGTTTGTTTAAAGCTGAAGCTCATAATGCTTCTACAAAGTGAAAAAATACAGCTTTTAAGATACCTTTATCATTCAACATGATTTGAACTCTTTCCAGGGCTGGACAGGCATCAGGTGGGAAACAGCCAAGTAAACGTCGTCATTAGTCTGAGTAAACTGGTACATGAAATGTGTTGTATGGTGTGGTAGAGAAGATTGAAGTGCACTGTGTAAAGAGCATAGTCACTTTTGGTTTGCCTCAGTGAATTAGCCTGGAGAAGAGAAGGCTCAGGGGGGATCTTATGAAAGTAAGTACTGGACTGGGGAGGGGTGTAAAAAAAGGGGGGGGGGGGGGGGGAGGAGCCCTGGAGTCATCTTAGTGGTGTCCAATGACAGGACAAGATGCAATGGACACAAAATTAAATACCGTTTAAACATAAGAAAAAAGTGTTGGGGTTTTTTTGTTGTTGGCTTTTTTTGTTTGCCTATTTGGTTTGGGTTTTTTTTTTTTGCTGTGAGGATGACTGAACACTGGCACATGTTGCCCAGAGAGGCTATGGACATACTGAAAACCAACCAGATGTAGACCTGAGCAGTCTCCTTTAGCTGACCCTGCTTTGAGGGGGGTTGGACTCGATGATCTCCAGAGGTCCCATCCCACCTCAGCCATTCTGTGTTATCTGTGAAAATCTGAGAACTTCTTCCCATAAGACAGCAAAAGGTATATCTAGTGAGATAATTTTGATCTTGTTTTAATGACCCATTTATTACATGCATATTTCATGAGAAATTCAGTTTTATGTACTCTTAGGATCTAAACCTAAAGTCTCAGTCCAACAAAACTTAAAAATCTGCAAGTGAAATAGCCATAGCTGTTCTTTCTGTCCCCTCTTCTCTTTTCTCACGTTTCAATATGGCTTTCTCAGTTCAAAGTGCATTTTCCAAGACTTCTTGGAGGTTCTTTTCCTGTTTTCTTTCACTTACCTGCTGTTCCTCACCAAGCTTTGCCTTCTACTATCCATGTGGCTTTTGCTAAATTATAGTTAATATTTTATTTTCTTATCATGTAAACAACAGCATGAAGTTTAAATAAAATCAATTTCATCCAGAAGAATGTCTCTGTATACAGTTGTTCCAGTAGTGTGATGTGTTCATCAATTTGTCTGTGTCTCACTTGAATTTTGTGAACTTTTCTCTCCTTGCATCTAATCTTCCTAGCCACTTGTTCACTTTTAATAGACTAAGAGCACTGTTGCTGTAGAAGGGATGGGGAGGCAGTAAAGATGCAGTTGAAAGACTTAATTTTCCCCTTTCTGTAGTCATAAGGGATGTGGGTACAATTTTTTCCTGTGATCTACATTGTATTTGCCTGTATCATTGTGCAGGTATGTAAAATCACAGGGTCTGTCTCCCAGTGCTTGAGTCAGGTCAAAAAGTTGTTCAGATCCTGCAGGTTCAGCTTCCTCCTTGAGCCTGCTACTTGACCATACTAGCTTCAGACCTACTCTTGTACCTTAATAGATAGCATGTTCCAGCTTCTGGACTCCTAGACATAAAGGATGAAATGGTTTGTCCGAAAAGCTGCTAAAGCTAGTTTTATTATCTTTGGAGAAGGGAAAGCAACCTAGATATGTTAGATTAATCCAAACTCCCTTTAAACATTGATTTGCTTAAAAAAAAAAGAAGTGCAAGTAATTCCAGTAGGGCAGGTGTCCAGAGGAGAAAGCTTAAATGAAACAGAGCGTACTTTGAGTGAAATATATCTGAATCTCTATGTCCTATAGGAGCTATCACTGCTAAGTTTCTATGAGGCTGGTGGAAGCCAAAGGGGCACTTCCCCATACTACATATTAAAAGGACTGCTTTTCAGAGTGAACTTCATGCCTGTAGACCTGCCTGCTTTTTCTGAGGGGACAGGGGTTGGATTCTTACTGCTCATAAATTCAAACAAAACTTTAGAGTATTTCATAGAAGCATCCCAGTTTCCTTTCTGTTTAGCAGGCTCAGTTCCAGTGAGATGAATCTGATGGTCGTAGGCTGCTGAAAAGAATGGACCCCCCTTATGGGGGTTGGACCAGATGACCTTTAAAGGTCCCTTCCAACCCAAACTATTACATGATTCTATGATTCCCTTCTCCCAGGCTTCAGATATTACTTCTTTTGTCTGGCTTTGCTGTTTTCCCTACCGAATGGTGAACCACTTCAGGGAGTTCCCTTCCTGCAGAAAGCTTATCCTTCCCTTCTGCCCTCACAAAGAAAAACTTTCTGCTGCTTTAGATCCCTGAGCTGAATCCCTGAAAATTCAGAAAAATGTTATCACTAGTGCAAAAAAGGAAGTGAGGAAGTGAGACGGAAGAGATCATTGGATCATCTTAGCTATGATTCAAAATTGTATCTCAGCTTGAGGAAACTTGTTGTTATGTAGTCTTGGTTCGTTGTTTGGCATCTGTGAGGGCACAGACAGAACACCTTTGGGCTTACCTGAATTACTATTTAGTTGCTTAATGAGAAACTTCTTAACCATATTTTATTTCTGAAGTAACTGGATTGTAGTTTACAGAACTTGAACTGCAGCATATTTCAAATAACACATTATTAGGTGCTCCTTAGTTGTTCATGTCTTTTATTCTGTAATTTTTTTTTTTAAGACACTATACCCAATTCTGTAACACAACACAGGGGCAGTAACTGAAGCAATTCTTTTTCCTGCATCCTTGCCTGTGTAGTCTCTGTTCCCCATATCCAGACTGCAGAGCCAATGTATTGTATTGCATTTGATAGCAGAGCCTATGGAAAAGCTGCATGAATGATTCTTCACCTTCGTTTGTATAAAAACAGCTGAGTTAGCTCAAGATATGCTAAACTGAACCAGGAAAGGAGTATTCTGAGTCCTTGCCATTTCTCCCACGCTTCAGCTGAGATAGAAAACAACCCAGGTAAATTACCTGTTTCTTCACAGTCCCATTCAGCTGCCTACTTGGGTGTTATTTTGTGGTGTGTGTTTGTTTGGTATTGTAAATGTTGAAAGTTTCAGCTTAGGAGGATGAAGGAAGAATCATAAGGCAGTTAATGGAAAATTGAACAGCCTGCATGCAAGAGGCAGTTGGAGTGGATGTGTCTGTTCACAGTGCAGTAAAAGAATTGGCCTTTAAAATGATTTTGTTAAATAAGACACCTAAAGCTAATCAGAGCAGAAGGAATTGTCTATACAGCAGAAGACAGGGAAGAAGTTGTGGACTGAAATCTGACAGAGATTAATCTAATTCAATATAAGACCTTGAAAGGATAATCATTCTTTTACAAGACACTAAGCTCAGAAGGCTCTCTTCTCTTTACCTTGAGCTGTGGAGGCTCTGAGACTTCTCATCACTGATGTGAGTGTTCATCTTCAGAGTAAAATATGTTTTTTTCTTATAATGTAATGAAGCCCAGAACTTTTTAGGATCATGCTGCACTGTGTATTGTTTTTTAATGCTAGTCCCTGGAAGCCAGAATCTCGTTTCCAGTACTTGAGTATATCATAAGAAGTGTGCTGTGGGCAGAAGGACATTTCAGGGGAAAGCATATAAAGATTAGGTGGGATAAAATAATTTTGCTTTTTTACTCAGCTTATACTCAAGAGGAGTTTGGGAAATATGCAATTGGCTATGAATGTGAAAATCAAAACAGTCTGATATGAGAAAAACAACTGACATGCTTAGATCCCAGCAAGTGAAACTGTTGTGGGCTGACATCCAGCTTGATTGAAAGGTAAACTTGCCCTTCCCAATGCACATACCTTTCTATTATCGCATCCTAGAAAACTTTAACCAACAGTTAAAGTTGCTAAATGATAGTCTGGAGGTGCAGTATTACCCAATGGTTGACTGTTCTTGGCAAAAGGAAGTTCATTTTCTGTTCTGAAAGTTTTTTTTTTTTTAGACAGTTGTTGGCACTAGCCCTTGCTGTTGCAACAAAGAAATGACATTTGTGAAAAGAGAACATAGGTTCATTGCTTCTTATTTCAATACAAAAGAAGCAACATTTATTGCAAAGGTAATTCACTGTTATTGAAATAACACTGTCACTGAAATAAGCTTTTAATTTGAGCTTTATTACAAGTATTCTTTCTGACTGCAACATAAAGATCAAAGATTTAGGGAGCGTGCAACTTGTCACGGAAGTTGATCCCTACAGATAAGAGTTGCATAGTTATGTTATTCATCCAGAATAAGTGCATCCCTAGGCCAGCGATGCTTGCCTTCATATTCTGAGTGATGAAAAGACTGACAGTTTTGGAAGATTGTTCAATGCATGCAGAAGAGTTGGGGCAGGGTGGGAGGAATAAGGACTGGGGAGGAACTGAAATATCTGCTGTAGTATTGCTTCTGGAAATTAGTTTCAGTTACTCAAGGGACAGTTGTTTTGGGCCCATATTTAGTTAGTACCTATAAGAAACCTAGTAATAACTTTTGATATACATGCTGGACTTCTCAGTTATTACTGTATCCAGTACTGTAGACTGCACAGCAAGATACTTAAGTTACACTGGACTCTAAGTTGCTTATGCACATTGTGTCCTACCAACATCTCTCTCTCTTCAGAGGCTGATAGTGAAAAATAAACATACGAAAAATAGTTATGAATAGATGTGAGCTGTTGAAGTGGCTCACGGAGATACACTGGCCGTCCTAGTTCATCAGTGCAGAATTAAGAACTTGGAATGACAGCATGATGCATAGATCTTCGTTATTCGACTGCTTTTGGAGTTCAGTTACTTATATATTTGTTTTAAGAGCAGGTCAGAAAAGAGAGCTGTTAAGGACAGTAATACCAGTAGTGCTTTAAGGTTTCAAAATCTTTTTGTGTTTTTTCAGTCCAGAAATACCTTTCCCTTTTCTTACTGTTCCTGATTTCTCTTGTGCTAATCTTTCATGACAGGGAAGCTCTGTGAGTCTGGCCAAAGTTGTTCTTTCTTTACTTCCAGTGCCATGATGGTGAGGGAAAGACCCAGGAGACAGGCTTGCAGGTTACATATAGAAGAGATAGTGGGTTATTCTGAATCTTTGTTATACATAGGCAGGAGTCTGCAAGTGTGATGGTCTCTCAAAGATGTATGTTGTGTTGGCTTTGTGAAGGTCCAGTACTGACGTCTGCCCAAGCTTGAGTCTTTTGTGCATGCTAAGAACTTGATTTTTATCAAGTAAAATCTCTGAGACCTGTGCTTATGCTGCGCTTGCCTCTCTGAGAGCATGGCAGAACTCTTTCACTGAAATTACAGTTTTGAGCAATGCCAGCCTACTCAGAAGTTTGGTAGCGCAACTGTTTTTGGGAGCTAAGCTCTGCTCTGTGGGATGGCTTTCACCTGTGGCTACAGGCAGCATAAATGAAGAAACAGTGAAACTGCTTCATTCACCACACATCTTCCAGTTTCTGCAATCTCCACTTCTGTGTACTATTATTACACAAAAGTCATCTTCACTTAAACCGCGGTTCATCTCCAGAACAGTCCCACCCACAGCTTTAAGTGAAGCAGGGCTCCTCAGGGGGTGGGGGGCTTGAGACTAAAAGCTCTGTCATAAGGCATATGACAGGAGAAGGAGAGCCTGGCAGAAGGGTGTCAAATTTAATTTCTACAGGCATGCTGGCATTTTATTTCATTTTGGCAGTCTTGTATGTAGCAATCTTGCAGTTTGTTTTAGCATAGTTTTTCTGTGTGTAATTATTAGACCAATAAGTTCCCAACCAGACACTATTTCTGTTCTTTTCCACGCACTCCCTCCCAAATCAATGTCTCCCCTTCTCTCCTCTTTCCAAATACCTTATACGTGCTTGCACTTTACCATTGTGGTCTGTGAACTGATGCTTCTTTCTTCAGCACTTTTCAGAGCACCATAAGGGACAGCACTGCCTCTTTCTTCTGCTTAAGACAGCTTTTGAACTTGTTGCAGGGATGGGAGAGAGAAAGGCAAGGGGCTTCATTCATTTTGTAGTGGTGTTGTAGTCTTGCCCTATTTTCTTCTCATTTCCGCAAGCCTTGCAGTTAAGTCTCTTAAGTTGCTTTTGTTTTTCTATGCTCCTCTAATTGAGGAGGGAAGCACTATAGGTAGTGAGAGTACTAGAAAAGAAGAGGTGCTGTGCTATGTGTATTTACAGAGGGAGGCATTTGGCCGTTCAGGTGGCACTTGTTTGCCACTGTTGAGTTACCTTTCACAGTGCTCAGGGTGTGGGTGACTGGAAGAAATTGGGGAATGTTCCAAGGTGCTCTTTGCAGGCAGCAAAGTACAACCGGGAATGAGTACAATTGGACAGCCCAGGCCTTGATGGAAATATTTCTGCACGGGGAGGGCTTCTGCTCTGCTATATAAAACAAGGTGGCTTGATACATAATCTGTCTTTAACATGGTACATAATACGTTGTACAGAATACTTGATTAAGTGGGTCTAAATGTTCCTTGTATAGGAATTGCTATAAGAAAAAAACACTTTGTAACCCTAAATACTCATTTTGCTTTTCAGTTAAAGTTCTAAGCAAGTTGCATAAGGGGAGCTATTTGATTTAAGTACACGTCAATAGTCAAATTTGTGGAATAGCGAAGTGACCGGTGAAACTGCCTGGGTCTTGGTGAAATGGAAATTCACAGCAAATTTAGGTTGGCAGAGTCCATGTTGTAATAGTATTTAATGCAGATAATTTTCATTTTGTCACCATTTTATACGTGGGCTTTCTTTACAGTTGCAAAAGAACAACCTTTTAATGCTTAAGGCACTACTCTTTACAAGGTAATGTACTGCAGATAGTTTGGTAATTAGGCATACCAGCCCTATATTGACTGTTTTTATTTTTTGTATTGTAGAGCTTCAGAACCTACTTTATTATTTTTTGTAATTACTTCCAACTTAAGTTTTGTGTTCTGATTCTGCCTGACAATCAGTTTTCATTTTTGCTTTTTATATGTTAGCATTAAATATGAAATATTTTTTGTTTTGAAGGTGCAGGAAACTTATTGCTGCTTCAGCTTTGGTCATACATTATAGTTCTAAATTTATTTTCCATTTGTAAGATGACTCCACCTTCTGATAGCTGTGTTGACTGAAGTGGAGTAAAGTTCATTTGCTGGTGGAGGAAACTGAGGAGATCAGCTTGGTTCTCCAGTGACAGCATTGGTCTAGTATGCATGAAAAAAGTATAAATAACTCGAAGTAGTGTTTAACTGTATGTGGTAGCTATAAAAAGACCAGGTGTTGATCAGAGTACAGGCAACTTGGAGGTCTGTGCATGTGTGTGACAGATACGGTGGGTGATAATTTTTGCTTCAGTACAGGTTTTCCTCAGCTGTGTTGATCAGCAGGCAAAAAATCTAGTTAACACTAAACAGCTGGCAGGATGGAGAAGCAAAACTACTTTTGCTTTGCTGTTTGTTGTTACTTATTATTACATTATTACATTATGACTTGGGGTAGGTTTTTTGCAATAAGATTGGCACTGGCTGCTTCCTCAGCTAGTTATCAAGGCTCCCTGCCATCTCGAGTTTATTTTTCTTGCACAAAGCCTGGGAAAAAAGATGAACCTTGTACTGAAGGTCACTGTGTCCAGCCATTTTTTCTGACCAATGGGAGTGAATGCATTTCAGAACTACTGACCCTTCATATATAATATTGTGCCACTGGCTGCCCTCATTTAAAGCAAGGACCCTCAGGACACTGAGGGGATCTTGGCAGTTGTGGAAATGAACGAGGAGGATGTCCCCCTAAGGTAGATGAATGCAATCTACTCTTGTTCTGGCAGGTTTCGCTGGAATTTTCTCTAAGCAAAAAATCACCCACAAACCAACCTTTTTCTTTATTTGATGAAAACAAAGTTTTAAAGGGTATGTCTTATTCTTATGGTAAGACATAAATTAAATTTTAGTACTATTTGTGACTTACTTTGAGATGGGAGGCTGGCTTCTGGGAGAGCTTGAATCCAGTCATCTGCATCTGTTTCTTTTGATCTCATGTTATGTTTGTGAACACAACTATGTCACCAGTTTAATAAAGGTATACCTGTAGAGTGGAATTTGACCCATGGTGGAATCTTTCCAAAGGAGAAAATAGCCACTGACAGATGCAGGCCCGGTAATATATTTACTCTTTTTTTTTTTTCTTTCTTTCTTTTTTGCTGGGGACAAACTTACTATGTCCTTTCCTAAGAAGTATCTGAAATGTAGTTGTGTTCTAGAAATGTGGTTTGTAGCACAATTCATACTATGAATTGAAGGCCAACTCTAAGGTCTTGTTTATTACAGCCAAAAATATCTTTTGGAATGCACTGTATTTTAAGACAGTATCTTCCCAATTTTTTTCTTCAGACTTTTTTTCCCACATGCTCATGCTTTAAATTATTCTTCAGAAACTCTGCTTTCAGTTTGTACTCCACTAGTAGGACTAACCTAGTCAAATGAAACTCCTCAGAATAGTACATTTCTCCTTGCAGCCTTGCTTGGTTAGATGCTGGATAGCAATTCAATAAATTATCTGCGCTCTGTGTTGTGTAAAACAACAATAAAAAAAATCTGTAAAGAGAAATCTGTTGGGAACAAATGGACTTCTCTTTCAGTGGCACTGAACTATGGCAAATATGGCATTAAGAATCCATGCAGAGACCAGATTAGATCAGATTATTCTTTTCAGACTTGAATGACAATTTCTATGAAGTGAAATCTTAAAGTGTTTGAAAGAGATTACAGGCAATGCTTATGATGCGTACAAAAAAAAAATTGTTAAATGTTGTTAGTGTCAGTGTAAACTGTTACTGTAGATCAGAACTGGCATGTGTTTAATTACTTGAACATGTAGTGTTTTCTGTTGCTTTTACTGGAGAGCTCTGTCTCCTTCCTTATAGTCCTGATTATTCTTGGGGTGATGTATAAGGGCAATGTAATGAAAGATGCTGTCTTCCCTTGTGTATTGCTTTCCTAACAATACATAAGTTAGGTTGTTAAATTGAGAAATGTCTTGAATTTTTTTTATTTCAATTTTCTGAACTTTTTTCCTTTTATTTCTCTCAAAATTATACAACCTATCAGTAAAACTAGCAGTTTCTTCACCACGAGAATTTCTTCCTTCTTTTTCTCTTCCCTCTCACCACTCCAGGTACCTTAAAAAAGGTTGGGTTTGTGTTTTTTTTCACCCAGAGAGGATGATGCTGAGAGAATTATGGTAATTGCCTTTGGATATGTAGAAGGATGATGATAAATGCTTTTCCACATTGTTTGGGATGTGACAGGAAGTTCTGACTTTCTGAAGTTGTAGCAGGAAGTATTCAGGTTAGAGGTTAGTAGACATTAGGGGAGAAGAACCCTTTCCAAATATAAGGATAGATAAGGACTGAAATAAATTTCCTAGGAAGATTGTGGAATTGTCATCATTAGAAGTTTTTTGTAAAGCAGGCTAGACAGAGCTTGATCTGAAGTGGTTCACATATAGCTGGTCTTTTCTTGGAGAAGGGTAACTTCCAAAGATGGTTCCACTACCATTATTCAGGAGTATATCTATGAAATGCTAGAAGGATATTAGTTGAAACTGCTGTTTTTCTTGTCGTTATTAATAATGCAACACTACTGGGGGTGGGGAGAGGAAGGAGTGTACTGTGTATTCAGTAGAATGCAATTATGTCAGTTATTTAATGCATTGTAACTATTACTATGTAGAAGTTATATTAGAAAGGACTTTTGAACTTTTGAAAAGGGGGGGGTTATTGATGACCTGTATAAAAGAGTTTTAAAAGGAACCTACAATCTAGAGTTTAGAGTTATCATAGTAGACTATTAATGTGGGAAGAAATCAATCTAAATATTCACTGATGTCTTAGGAAAGGTAATTAATGAAGTATGACATGAAAAATTTAGTAGGTTACCAAATTGACCAGATGGTGTTTTCCAGTCCTACTGCATACCAAAAAAAAAATCTAATTTTATTATAAAGTGTTATTTTTCTGTGTTCATATTAATCAGCTAGTTATAAACGTATTTTCTTGTTAGTAGGAAAAAATCATACTCCACTAGTAAATATACAATTTGCTTATTGCCTACTAAGGCAATTCATCCGTCTATCTCTTGCGAAGTCTGAAGGCTCTTTGGAAACAAATAGTGCTGTACTCCTGGGCATAATTTTTTCAGAAGATGTTGTCACTTATGATATGTATCTCATTGTAATAGGGAAGAGTCGGGCTCCTTGATTCCCCCTTGAAGAAAAATGGCAGATGGGAACAGTTTGCTGATGCCCACAGCTTCTTTGATGGCTAGAGACAGATTGGACCAAGTAATCAGGAGTGGCGTTTAGCTCCTGCCTACCTGATTTCTCGGATAGTGTATGTATAGTTTCTAGGAATCCCTGGAGTTGTAGTATGTACACTTACCAACTGTCTTGACTTATACCATGGAAAGGGCTATTACCTGCAGCCATCTTCTGCCACTGGAGAAGCTTATACGGTCACCTTATTAGAAGTGGTGTGGTCCGGCATCTTAAATATATTAAACTAAAATCAAAGGTAGGACGTGAAACTTGCAAAAGTTTCAAAGCACTTATATGTTTCATGTGATACATTGAGCTCTAAATATGTGAATTCCTAAATTACAGTATGTATTACGACTTCCCAGTGAGTTTCAGTAGCATTGGTGAGAGATACATTAACAATTCATAGTGCGTGAAAACATGAATGTTTGTTTTGGCCTACATAAAATAAATACTCATGGAATCCATTCTTAATGTTTGCATTGCTAAACATCTGAATTTTAATGACTAGTACTTAAAATTTTTTTAACGTGTCTAAGCAGGTTTACCTGTCCAGTATTAGCTTTGGAATCAGAATAAGTAATGAAAACCTCAATTTAACAAGGTAACTTTGAGATAGACAAAGACAAGTGATGAAAGCATTGGCAAACAACTTGCCAGAATGGTCCTGAATTTACTGGAAGGACAATAAACTGGTCCAAAATGGCAAGTGGAGGGGAGTTTGCTTCTCTCAAACTGTTGAGGTGTATCTGGGACAAGTTGTCAGGTTTATCATGAGAAATAACCTCTTAAATTGGTGTAGGAGCAATTTGACAGCAAGAGAACACTTTTGGATCTTGTGGCATGGCTGTAATTACAAGGCTTAATCGGAGTGTTCTAATAAGTAATTTGAATAGTTAACAGCCACCGCGGACCTGTTGTTTTGCAGATCTTTGAGATCTCATTTGTCTGCTGTAGCTAGGTGTTCTCACTCACTGCTGTTGATGGTCTCTTCAGCTCTTTATAAGTAAACATCTAACCTGTTCTATGTGATTGTAAGTTGTTTACCAACATGTGGAATCCTGCCCTCCTGCCACTCAGCCATACTTTTTATCTCTTCCTTCGTTAGCAAAGGAGAAAGCTGTGCTTACCTTCAGAATATATTGCAAATAAGCTAGTTCATACAGGCCAGACTTGACTGTGAGTTTGAATCCTTTATGAAGAGCATAGTGTTAGTTACCTTCTCAACTGGAGTGGTAATAGAGTTTCAGCTCCTACGTCTCTATCTCTGTGACCCCAGCTGTGGTGGTTCATTACAAAGGGGAGAGAAGAGGTCTCTTTGCATGAATGGATACCAAACTATTTTAGTCTGTATGTGCTTCTATTACTTTGTGGCTGTAATGTAGAGTTTTATATTATGCAAAAAGAATAATATTTAATGTTAAAGGAACTATATGGGAATTTTGGGGAACAGAAGTTTCAAACTGTAAAGCTTTCATAGTTGAATGTTAAAAATCTGTAGGATAAGAATGGATCATAACTGCCTAGTATCATGTTCCCACTCTGTGCTAACACACTAATTGTGCTTCTGCCTGAGTACAGAAAAAGGCTAGCTGTAGATTGTACATTCAAATATATATATTGCCCCCCCAACTTCACTACGTGCCTATTAAAAATACTGCTTTTGAGGCATTCTCTTAACTGTATGAGAGCTCTAAATGAGTTGCTTTTTAGGCCTAACTTGGCTCTTAACACTGGGAATTTGCAGCTAACTTCATCTTTGTCCTGTGTGGTTTTTTTTCTTTGTTTGTTTTTAAAGTCTGACATACTGTGGTAAAGACAAAAATTTAAGGTAACTAATGTTACCCGTTTTCTGTTTTCAGATTTGGTAGTGTAATTGATTGTAGGCTTTACTGAGGTAATGTGTAGAAACACGAATTTACTGCTGTGTGATGCTAGACAAATCAATTAGTGCTTGGTGTTACCATGACCTTCTTCAGCTGGGTCCTTCCAAAAGTTTATAATTTTTTCTGACAAATGTAATTGAAATCGATAGTGTAATTACCACTTGGATGTATTTGAGAATTAGCAAATGGAAGGGATAGTGCCATAGTTTTCCAGCCATCTTTCTTCTGCTTCAGTTTGCTGGTAAAGATACATTTTTCTGAACCTTTAATATTAACTAACAAAGAATTATTTGTACCACAAAGATCAGAAAATAATGCAACATACAGAAGAAAAATAGAAAACTTGTTTTCTTTATACTCATGGTGGTTTGTTTCTAAATTCATAGTTATGCTTGCATTAAGTTTGTGTGTGCTTATCAAGAACATAATATTCTGGTTTTTCTATTAACTATCTGAAAATATCTTAATGTGTTCAAATTTTTGACAGAAAACACTTTTATTTCCTGTGAATCTAGGGATATTTAGTCATAGATTGAAAAAAAAAAAAAGACAATATTTGTAAATATTAAGTATACTTTTAAAAAATTACCTATGAAGTAGATTAAAAAAACATTTATAATATTTCATTTTGATTGACAGAAAATTGTGTAGTAGTCTTTATTCTAGATAGGTGTTTTAAGGTATATAACTTCAGACTAGATGAAAACTCCCTGTGTTAGAGACCCTGGTATCTTGGTTCCTTTAAACCTGTAGGCAATTGTTTGTAAAAACCTATTTCTTCATGTATTCTGCTTTTTTTGTAATGCAAGATTTATATAACCATCATAGCTCTGACTGTCATGTGATTTAGAGCACATTCTTTAGGGTACACTTCAAGTCTGCTTTATTTATTCTCCTTTGTTAACTGTGTTTTCACAGTGATTCATGTTAAATTTAGTCCCTGTTTTAGGTGTGTATGGTGTGACCGGTAAAATTCATTGGAAAATCTGCTACTTCTGTGTCATTTCATAATGACAGAATTATGTCTTTGTTATTTTAGATCCAAAAAGTAGTCACCAGAGTACTTATTTTATCTTCCTGTTTGACAGCCCTTAACATACTTGGATTTTGTGTGTGAGATTTACCAATAGCACATAGTTTGATTCTGGAGAGTGAGTAGCACTAGGCTTTTTTGTTTTTTTCTAAAGCATTGATTTTAAAAAAATCCTTATAATTATAGTTCCTATATTCTTGTGAAAGAGAAAGTATAGCATCACTTGAATAATAGCCAGTTTCATTCCCATTGAAAGACATAAAATATTTCCATGAGTATTACCAATTGTAGAATTTCGCGAAAAGAGAACAATTAACTCCTTTGCTGTAAGACAGAAGGTTATGAAACCGACAGTGTGTGTGGTTGGTTTTTTATAATTTATCGTTGCAACTTTTAAGTCATTCATTAGGTTTACACTGAGTAATTGCTGGCATATTCAAGGCAGAAACATGGACTTTTTGATGAGGAAGTTAATTCATCCTGTTCTATCTATTCTTGCCTTCTTTTGAAATACGATGTGGATCTTTTCTAACTTTAAATGTTTTGCATTATCCTACACTTCTGTATGTTACCATAGATTTTTTTTTTTGATGCAAAAGTTTTTTCTAATCTTCATCTGTAATATAGTCCTCTCTCAATATCTGAGAAGTGAAAATTAAAATACTTCTGATAATTTTTCTAACTTAATAAAAATGCTGCTGTAGAGTCCATGGATTTTCTTTCCCTGCTTTTCCCAAGTTAATGAATACAAGTACAAAGTAAAACTTTCTGCCAGGTTTTTCTCTGGGGTTTGTTGTCTACTAATTTGTTGCCGATTTCATGCAGCAAAATGCTAGATGGTTCAATTCAAGGATTTCTCTTGTATAACTCTGTTTTCTTGTGTGCACTTAAGAGTCATCTGCAAGACTTTGAAATGAAACAGAATAGGTACCTACAGAGTATTCTGGAAATCTGAATAAAACTTTGCTTTGGATATCTTTTGCAATATACATTGTTATCATGTCTTGTACGTGTTGTAGTTGTAGTTTGAGCAGATCTTGTACTTTTGATCTTGGCTAACTGAGCAGGATTGTGTTGTATGGATATTGTTTAAATAGATCTGGGTCTTCCTTTCTAGCAGATAATGAGGATCATATTAAATCAACTGTAAAATCTTGTTTGCAAATGTCCCAGTGTCTAACTTCTTTGCCAGTGGAAAAATGAGATGGCTTCTCGGATTGATATGGTTTTTGATGCAAACTATTTCCGATATAAGCAGCATACATGGAATTATTCTTCCATTTCCACCATGCCTCTTTTAAAAAGTTTCTAGGAAGAGGCCACTGAAAAAAATAAAATAAAGAGATCTCGGAACTGTTTTGTCTACCTCGTCAGCAGCTTTTGATGTCGCTATCCATGCTGTTTTCAATTTTTGTTTATGGATGAGATAATACAAAGATTGCGGGGGGGGAGGGACGACAACTACAAGAACAGTTCCTTTCTAAACCTGGACAGAACAACCAAGGTAGATTAATGAGTTAGAGACAACTAGAAGAAAATATAGTCATGGAAGACACAGAATAACATAAAGCCCACTGTCATCTTTGTGTTGGCAATTCAGATACATCTGCCTGTGCAAATCTTGACCTCTGGTGCCTAAACTGTCATGTCAGCCTCTTTCTCTGACATTTTCTTATGAATATCTAACTGTCAACTCGGGCTTAGCGTAACTAAAACAAAGCACTGTCTCCTTTCTCCACTTCCTCTTTGATCAGTAGTAGCAGTAAATCTACTTCCTACAGATTTTAGCTTGTTGGCATTGAGTGATGGTCACTGGACATCCGATGTCACAAATGCACTTTCTCATCTGTGATGGCAGTAACAGCAGGAGGTTTTGGTCTTGTGTATATGCAGGGAGAAATAGTTGCTTCAGCGCTTTGTACATATAGCCCCTAGCTGCCTTGCTATTTGCACAGTGGTTTAGTTTTCGTGGCCTGCCAGAAGCCTGCTGGGATTTAGACATTTATAGAGGAAGAAGGGTTTGTAAAATGCCTTCTGTAAACTCATGGAAAGGTATACATGAAATACCTTTATAGAAGACATTCTACATATTTGTAGAAATATTTATAGATTATACTGTGTTTTTGAGAGTTTGACTGTAAGGGTGTAAAGTCTACCTTAGAACATGAAAGAAAACTATTTTGGGGCTATTTAATTTGACTGCTTTGTGTAGAACCTGACATCTGCTTGTGGAGTCCTGTCCCGAGTTAATCAGTAGTGTGTAGTCAGGAGACCGAAGGATGTTAAAGCAATTCTAGTTAAAGATGGAGAAGTGGGTAAAGCAATTTTGTGGAGCAGTTGTAATTTTTTCAGGTTTTGTAAACAGAGCAAGTTTTAGTGCTGTCTTTCAGGCAGCAGGAGTCCAAAGCCAGGGGTTCTTCTGAATACTGTAATTATTAAAATCTGCTCTTGGATAGTTGCTTAATGGGAAAGCAAATGTTTTTCTTTGTTACAGTCAGCAGAGATGTGAACTCCTGTCAAAGTAAAAATTACTCCAAGTTATTTTTTGGGTGTGTCAGTCATTTCTATAGAGTAAGTGAAGACTGGCCTGTTTTGGCACAGTGTTTTATTTCACAAATTTAGCCTTGTCATCAAAATTGGTTTCCTCCCTCCTTGCAGTGCAAGGAATTATGTTAAATCAGACTTAATAGAAATGCAGCAGAAAATATAATCTTATTTCCTAAGTTTCATGATACAAAATTATTTTACCTTTAGGTATTTAATCAACTTTTCTTTTTTTACTTGTCAACATGGGTTGTCATTGCTCATAACACATATACTCTGAAGAAGCATTTCTTCCAAGAAGGTGTTTTATTTTGGTGTTTTGGTTTTTTTTTTAAATTTTGTTTAGCTGGGGATTTTTTTGGGTGGGGTGTTGGGTTTGTTTTTTTTTTTAAGCAAAGATGATAACTTTTGTCTTTGGCCTGTTGAAAGGAATAAAGTTAATTACTGTATATTTTTGAAGGAATTATTTGTAGAAGAGATTAGACAAAGTCTTATTAGTTAAGGGATGGTCTACATGGATTATAGTAATTTTCAGAGTTCATTTAATACAAATACTGACAATGAATTTTTCTGTATAAACATATATTTGCCTACATGAAACAGTTTCCTTTTTCATTAAGATCCTGTCTAACTGAGAATGGTAAAATCCAAACAAATGCAATTATGGCCTTCTAATGATTTGTAAGCATGCAATTTAAATAGGAAGTATGATGTATTTTGTTATTTTAAACTCAGACTTAATCCTATCCCAAAATGGTATGAATATTTATGTGCCCCGTCTTCTTTATTGACAGCTGCCTGGAGATACAGTTTAACCTCATTTTTTTAGAGCTGTGTTGGTTGTTTAGACAGTAAGCTATTCTCTAAGTTACACTTATTCTTTCAGTTTTGTTAACAAGAAAGGCCTGTTGCAGGATATATAACAAACGTAACGTTTGAAAGATTTGCAGTAGCCAGAGGAAAAATGCAGTTGTGATATTGCTAGTGATTTAAAAATTGAAGGCTTTCTTATAGGAATTGGCAGCATTTCCTGTTATGTTTTTCCCTTTGAGATTAAAACAAAGCATCTAGACAAATTAGGGTCTATTTTTTCCTCTGTCTTTCATAAACTGTACCCTTTGGCTGACTGTTGAACCAAATGAACAAAAACATTAATGTGTTTTTGTAAATAGTACTTACGACTTCTAGCTTAAGCATGGGAACAAACATTTTCAACATGATGGTAATGCCTTAACCAGGCACACGGTTCCCCTGCTGACTAAAGAATGAATATAGATACCAGAATTGAATAATTGTCAAGGTAGCTTTTTAATATCTTTCTGCTTTTTAGTATTAAAATGTACAGATGAAAACATATGATGACTGTTGAGAGTTACAATACAGTTTTGACTTTGATTCCAGTTTCCTCATTGCTTATAGAAGATGTGGGATTGTAAAATTTGTATTGACTGCTGAAGATATAAACAGGTGTTTAAAGAGATTATGTTTGTAACCTTTTGATGTCCTTTTGTTGTAAGGGAAAGAAACATTGAAAAACAAGCATGTGAGAAACAGTTATGCTGTCAAGAAGGCAGTGTAGCAAACTAGACTTAATTTTGCTACGGATCCCAAGATACATTTTTCTCTTGGGTCTAGAACCCCAGTTTTTTCAGGCAGTTTTGTTTAACAAGTGGATCTTTATAAGGGGGAAGTAGTGAAGCTTTTTTTTTTCCCCCTACATCATCTATAAAATCCTTCTAAAATAACTGCATCTCCCCTCCATGAAAATGCCATACCCTGAGTTCTTTGGAGAACCCTCAGGTATACCTGCCCCCAACACCCTCCTATCCTCCTTCCCACAGTATCTCCAGTACAAAGGATAACTTCATTGGCAACAGCTGCTGCTTTAGTGGAGTACTAATTTCTTTGGCACCTCTACCTTTTGATTTTAATTAGAAGAAACAAGCTTTTAGATATCCTTTATTCCTTTATACTTTGTCAAAATCAGGTGGAAGGTTTGTCCTGGTCTTTTGGAAGTTATGGAAAGAAACTGGAAAAGAAAGAGTACATGGACAGCGTGACCACTTGTGCTCTGGTCCTTAGAATGTCCAACATGAAAATAAAATGGTTGAACTTTGTTTCAGTTCTTCTTCACCTTCCTTGTGTGGTGGAATGGCCACCAGAGGATTTTGAGTGATTTTTTTGTATACGTGTGCATACTGTACCAGATGTTTCCAAGTGAGGTGAAAATACACAAGTAGTATTTACTGTAAAATGTAGCTGATGTACTTTTGCAAGTTTTCCTTAATTTCTCTCTCTTTAATTCTTTTAAATGGAGGCAGATAATGAGTTGAAACTTCAAAAAGGATTTCTGAAAACTGAGAGTCCAAGCATCATGCTTCCTTTAGGCCTGTCATTCTAGCCTGAGTGGAAAGAGAATGTGCACAAAATCTTAGAAGTGCAGACCGCAAACAAAGAAATGTAATCCAAGTGAAAGAGTGATACTGTCTTGAATAGACTTTTTTTCCCCTTATGAAAATGATATGCCAAATGCAATGGTTTTGGTTTTTCCATCACATCTTTGTTCCCAAAATCATGTCTTTTTTTTTTTTTTGACTAGCAAAATAATTACTGAGATACTTTGAGGCAATTGGTTAAAATCTCAGCAGTAGGCCATAAGTAATAGTTAATATTTGCCTCTTCTCAAAAAGATCTATGTATGCTTTTGGATGTTGTTTTGTATATACTCTAAATTATTAGAAAATGTATGAGAGATCTCTGTAATTGCCCGTCCTGCTTGGCCAAGGAATTCTGTGGTAGTTGCAAAGACTGGATCTGCAACCAGAGACAGTAACTATTGCAGCTGACTGTCACAGAGTGTTTCCTTGGAATTTATATTGTTACCTGATTTTTCTTTTCTTTTCCTTGTATAGGAGTTGTGCAGAGACAGGCAATGCTTTGTCTGCAGCGTATGCTTTCGTGTGGGTTTGACTGAGACGCATGCCTCCCAACTGCCACATTTTTGGTTTGAGGGGACTGCAAGACCTCTCTGAACTTGCATGCATAACATGTAGTTAAAATTTGATTTAAGTGGTAGCTAAGCAGTATCATATAGATTTTTGTTGCTGTTTTTCCCCGCTGCTTGGATCTAATGGTATTGAGTTCTGTAGAGGACAGAGGAACTGGCAAGTTTGGTTTCAGCAAATACATGTCATCCGCTTTGCCTAAACAGGATGCTTGTACATATTTTTAGCATAATTGACTATCCTTCTGGTAACTTTAGATACGTAAACTCCTGGTTATGGTGTGTTAATAAGATTTTTATTTGAAAGAAATAATCTCTTAAATCATACTACTATTATTTACTTTGCTTTTATATAGTAACAAAAATAAATTGTTATATCTTTCTCATAATAAAATTGATTTATATGGGATTAGTGTACAAGTAGACTCTGGTCCACAGAGATATTTAGATACCTAGCTTCCTGCTGGAATCAGTAGAATTTCAGAGACACACCTTAAATACATTTCTGAACCTGGTGACAAGTACTTTAAATGCTTTTTAGGCCTAATGATAACTTTTCTTTGAAGTCATCACTATAAAGTGATCACTTCGTTATTTAGAAGTGTAAGTTTCTTTTGCAAGAGATATTGATATAGTACTATGTATCACAGAGAATACCATCAAGAATAAATGTATTTAAAAATGATTATATAGATTTGAATTCAGTTTGCTTGCTGCAAACGTGCTGTGCTGTTCTGTTCTTTAAGGCTAATTTGACTTTGCTTTAGGAGCTGTGAGACAGTTACTGTTTTGGTAAATATCCGTGGTTTGCACATTAGATTAAGCTGCCTGCTGATGCAAAATATTATAATTGAGAAAGTAATTAAAAAAACCCCAAACTTGCTCATCCTTTATTTATTTATTTATTTATTTATTTTAAAGAAGAGCAGTGTGTGTGAGGGAGACTAAGATGAAGGGGTAAATATGTTCAAGTACATAGCAAATTGTATTTGAATGTAAGGAATAAGGAAGGAGGATGTGTAGGGGATTCATTTTGCTGTGCTACCTTGTGGATAACACCTCCAAAGGTGGTCGTTACCTCTGGCAAAGAGGATAGTGAGGGACGTTTAGGTTAATGAGTGTGGGCGTGATTTAATTGATTATAATGGTGTGTTTATTGCATTGTTTCCTTTGGGACAGTTCTTGATAGTGTTTTTGGCTAGAAGGGACCATTAAATCTAGTCTGCCATCCTTTACATACTACAGGTTGTTATATTTCATCCAGTTCTCCTGATAATGAACCTTTTGACTTATCTGACCACAATGCAGTTTGTGCTTAGCTAAAGTGCATTTGCCAGAAGGATATCCATCCTTCATTTAGAGACATCAAGGGATAGAGAAGACACTACTTTTTGTGCTGGTTTTGTTCTGATGATTACTCCACTTCTTTGTTTGAAGGAAAAAAAAAAAAGTATTTCTGCATTATGACATTGATTTAAAATTGATCCTGACTTCCCGGGTTGATAACATATTTTACAGTTGCACCTGTATAATAAAAATGTGTATACACATGTGATATATGTACATATGTCCATACTCTCAGTCTTAATTCCATTTAATATATTTTTGTTTTGGGGAATTCTGTTATGCCCTTTGGCATTTACATATGATGTGTGTATACGGTACAAAAATCACAAACTGATTTGAATTAACATAAAAGTTTTCATTTTAGTTTTATCTAGTACAAACATTTTATGAAATTCTCTAAATTAATTAAATAATAATCACATGATTCAGCATTTTATTAATTACCTTTGCCTCTGAAACCATTTGCAGCACAGAGCTTCCATTAAACAGTATCAGGACTGGATTGCACAAACATCTGCCATTAGATTTTAATAACTTTTGACTGGTATTTATCTTCTAGCATGTGCTAGTTACATCTAGAACTCTTCTAGCTTAAGTTTTTCACAACATTCTACAAAAATGGTGGTTTTATATTTATTAAGTTGTTGTGTCTCAGGTGTATGTGTCCATAGTACTCGTCATTTCCCACACTATGTGTACTGAAAAAGCATTGCATTGGACAAAATCTCTAATTGCTTTGCAGCTTCCTATGAGAGTGCTGCTTTCCGTCAGGTTTTGGGTTATTGGAATCTGCCCCACATAGTATTAATAGACCTTCAAATATGGTGTTATTTTCCATTCTCCTTTATTAGGTTGCTGTTTGGCATGCTATTGCATTGAGGTGCAAAATTGCTTTCAGGATGTATGTTTCGGTATCATGACTAGTTTTCTGTATTGTGTGGTTTGGTTTTGGTTGTGTTGTGTCCTCCCCCTCCCCCATAACAAAATTTCAGCCCTTCATATGTAATCCTCTTATTTTTAGTATGGTGACCTACATTTTTCGTCCAAGTATATATTTGAGAAGCTTGGGACTACCAGCCATATCATTGACTTTATTTTAGAATTTAATTATAGAGTACAGCTTAGTGTTGTGTTGAGAGCTGGACTGTGTTCCTACCTTTCCCAGGTTTCTTATGGTGATTCACTTAAAATCAGAATTTCTGTAGGTAGTCACTACTTGTATTTTTCTTTTGGTTCAACTTAGGAACCTGGAATTTGACTTGGAGAAGTGCTATGAGCTCTCAAGTGCAATTGAATTAATGGTAATTTTGTGTTAAGTAAATACAAAATACTACTTTTATATAAAATAAAAATACTATGCAAGGCTACCTAGGCTGGAAAATATGCTGCTAGGTGTCTCAGTTTGGCATCCACAAATCTTAAACATTTTTTGCCTTCCCAAGTCTGAATTCTTCCATCTCAGATCTTGGGGTAATGCTTTATAGATTTTAGGGATGTATTTTGAGGACAGTGTTTTGTAAGACACTCAGTTGATATAATAATAAGCCTTATGGAATAGCACACCAGGAAACTGAGGAGTCCACCTTTGTAGAAATACTTGAGTAGTGCTCAGTATAGAAGGCCTCAAGCTATATATCAAATGCCGGGAAGAAAACAAAATATTGAGTAGTTGCTCAGTAAATGTGTGTTGATTCTTCTTTTTAACTGAATTGGGGAGCAGCCTTGTGTGGGCAGGTAGGATGTGATCCTATAGCTAAAAACTTGACCATAATGCATACACACAGGGCAAGGGCAAATCAAGGCTCCAGGCATCTTGCCTGTTGTTTCTGGCAATGTCTTTGACATTTTCTGACTTTGGAGTGCTCGATTTTGCAACTTGATTTTTCTCTGGGCCTAGTTTCTGTTCATAACGGTACAACTCTAGGAATAGCCTGTGGAACCTATGACATAAGTGAGATATGGTACAGAACAGCTTTTAAAAGTTTATTTTGACAAGGTCCATTGTTGGGTTGAAAAGAAAAGGGTCATGCCAGAAAAAAGGCCAGGCGTTTTTGAATTAAGAACAAATGGCTGATATGCCAGTGTATTTGTAAACTGTGTTTAATCATTGCTTTGGACAATCCATAATTTATCTGCCACTAAGGAAAAGGAACATGAAATTTCCTTCTCAGAATGAGCAATCTAGTGTGGGAGCTATTCATCAAAGTTTGAATGTCAGAAAGGTCATGGGAAGAGATTTGTAAAATTTTCGTAATTCCAGAAATAACTCCTTTGGCATCCAAAAAGAAACTTGAGTGTTTAGGAAAGAACCCGTAGTGTATCTGATACCATCCTGCGGTGGGTTTGGTCGGCTCTGTGTGATGGATGTTCTGTTCAGCAGAGCTGTATGTTTTCACATACCCCTCCCTTCCACCCTGTGGGAGGTAATAAGCATATATTTTGTGTGTGACAAGCAGAGTTCATTCCCTTTGCTGCTTATGTCTGTCTCATTTTGATTTTGCTACTCTGTATGAAAACCGACAGTATACTTTAGAGACCCTATATTAAACTTGCTGTTAATTAAGTTCTTAAGATAAATTTTTCCCAGCAGGAGATTTTTGAGTTGGGAAGATTTAAAATGGAGCTCTCGTACAGAGGCTCCTGCTGGAACATGCTGTGCTCTCTGTGAAGGCTCTACATATCTTAAATGTCAGAATGGCAAGGTATTAATCAGCCTGTTTGTTAATATTTTTTCCACTCAGTAGGCAGACATATCATCATAAAATTATTCCCTTTTGTAGCTCCCAAATATTTTCTATCTCTGTTCACTTTTCTCATGGCCCCTAATTGTCCTTATTTCTAAACACATGTTCTGTGTCAAAATGGTTTTCCTACTATCTTTTTCAAGTTCTGACTCTTAAACAGTTAACATCCTATGATTGCAGGTAAGAAGAGGGAGTGGATTTCAGACATTTTTTGTTTTCCCCCTGGATTAAGTATGTCAAGATGCAAAAATATTCAGTTGCTCATTGTAGATGTCTGTGAACTGCCCTTGGAAAATTCTACTTTCAAAGAGGTTAGTACGAGGAATCAATATTATTCCCTTTTTGCTCAGTCTTTTCTCCATTCCCCCAAGAGTTTAACTAATTTCTGTGATCAGTATTACTGCAGGTAATAGCAAAGAATATAAATGTTCTTTCTAAAAGAATAATAACAGGAATAACTTTAGTTTCCTTTCTTTAAAAGCAAAGTATGTGATATTTTAATATAGAAAAATATATGGCATAATGGGAGCAAACTGATTTCAATTTGAAGTATATGTGAACAAGATTCACTTTATAGAAAAAAGCTGCTTGCAAAAATTCCCTGTATTTTTCCACCTTCCTTTTTTTTTATGTCTGTGTTGTATACAGGTCCATAGAGTAATACGTGTGCAGTGTCAGATAAAGGAACACTTGCTACATAATTGGTAGACCAATATAAATCTTTTAGGGAAGTATTTGATTGCAACAGGCAACACTGCCATAAATAAATCCTCTAACAAATTCCAGATCAGCACTGTGTAGGTCTCTTCCTGCCAGTTCTTTTAATTAGCTTTTTGGATAAGACCTTGTTGGTGGCTGATGTAACAAGGTAGGCAGAGAGTGGAGGCAATTCAGGAGCATCTTAGGGTCTTTCCTTACTGTTTTCACTGTTGAAAAAGAACCAGCATGTAACAAGGTTTTTAAAATATTCTTTCATCCATGATTGGAGGCTATTAATATAGTTCATGCAAAAATGTGAAGCTTTCAGAAAAGACGGTGGTTTTAAGAGTTAAAATTTTAGTTTCAAGCATTTTGAGAATAAAGATCACAATGAAGAAAAT
The DNA here is from genome assembly GCF_034638445.1 of Ciconia boyciana. Classification (NCBI taxonomy): domain Eukaryota; kingdom Metazoa; phylum Chordata; class Aves; order Ciconiiformes; family Ciconiidae; genus Ciconia; species Ciconia boyciana. Next base: position 69,378,599 of record NC_132936.1, on the reverse strand, counting down.
TTTCATATTTCTGTATGGGTTAAAGTGTGGGTTTTGTTTGTTTTTTAATAATACCTAGTGTTGCATTAATGTTTTAAATTATGCCTGTTTTAGCAACCATTTCATCTGCCTGCATTCAGTTTAATGTTCTACGTGATACTTTGTGCCATTTTTCCCTTTCTGTTTTCATAATCTAGCGTGCAGCCTGGCAATTTTGTTCTTCCTGTATAGTGCTTTGTTTCTGATATCTGATACTTTGTAGTAGAAGATTGGCACAAATTTAGCAAAGCCTTATCTGGAGAATTGCTTTATAGAGGAGTTGTGAATTTACAGTCGTATCTTAATGCTGTGTAAGTATACATAGAGGGCAGCTTTAATTGTAGTGATGTTTTGAAGTGCCTTGACTCTACCAAAAGTGGCTCCAGAAAGGATGAAAACTGCAGTTCTTTGGCTGAAAGGAATTAGCGGAGCCCAGGAAGTGCTGTGTAATGGTTTTCTTGATGATTCACAGCACATTTATTTTTAGCCAAGAAAAAAAAATTACTTCACAACCTGGTGGTGTTTCGAAAAACTGTGAAAGAAATCAAAAGGTTTGTTCTGGAATGCATCACTCCTGTTACAAAGTAAAAATTCATTTAAATTCACTAATCAGAATTTATTTTTATACATTTCTTTTTATAATTAAATTCTAAATTTCACTTTACTCTTTTTTGAAGATGGACTTACTTTATATTATGGTAGAACATTTTATTTTTAATGGGTTCTTTCAGGCCAAAGAATAATATGACTTTTATGACTTGTGGAGTTGCACTGTCAGTTTTACTTCCTCTGATTTGTATCATTGCCACTATGCAACAAACTTGCTGGTTTTAAACCAATTTCAGATTTGAAATAGTTAGTTCTAGTGAGAGAAAACAATATCAGAAATGTTTCTAATGTGCTTTCTTTATCAGATGTCCTGGGAGAGAAGAGAATTCCAGCTTTGCTATGCTCAGGCCAAATATTATTTTTTTTTTTATTCCTCCAAGTGCCCATTTGGATTATGATTAGTAGGACCACAGTATGAAGTTAGGACTGTACAACCCTCTGTCAGAAAGGACTTCCGCTGATATTCAGACTTACAGCTAGCAAATATTAGAAGTTGCAAGTTTTTTTTATATTGACTTTTCATATATTATTTTGTTTAGTGCATTTTTGTCATATTCCCTCTTGTAGAGGTTTAGGTCAGCTTTATATAATTGGTTTAAAAAAAAAAAAAAACTTGACTGTGGCACTAACAGCACCATATCTTTGCTTTGATACTTTTTTTATTTTTCCTTCCTCAGATTTCTCATTCTCCTGCACTAGCTAATGCCTATGTCATCTGTCTTTGTTCTTCAGAGCTAAAACTTTGAATTAGCTTTTGGATTGCTCCATAGTCAGATATAGTTACCTTGGAAACACTTTAAAGTTTCTTGGGACCATGAGGGTCAGAATACACGTGTGTGTATGTATACATATGTGTGTGTACACACTATATAAACATATATGCATATGAATAATTGTGCATGTATATATATACATCTATGCATACATGTGTATGATATTTGATTCTGAAAAACATGGATTTTATACAAGACATGTGAAGGCATAAAGAAGTCTAGCTAATTCCTTGGAGCTTGTGAGATTTACACATGCAGCTATTTTAGAAGAGTTAGAGATGGTTTTAATTCATGCTTTGCATGAGGGGATGGGTTTTAGTGCAAAACATCTGTTTTCATTCCCTATTTTGCCAAGGCAGCTGGCCTATTATGGCGAGCAATCAAGATGCTTATCATCTCTTATACACAATTCAGGTATCTAATCACAGTTGGAAGTCCTGTAATCTTGGCCATCACCTTTGGAAGCTTTAATAGAAGACCAATCTTTATGCTTCTGTAGCTAAGAAGTTCTTCAAGGTTGGATGATATTTAGGTTAACATACTGTGTTGTGCTGTATTTGATGTACACTGTTACTGTATCTGGTATGTGATTGCCAGCTTTTCTGATTGTTTTGGTTATAGCATGATGTAATGTAGTGTTGAGAGCGAAATTAGTGTTGTTTATAATTAGCATTTTTTCTAAGGTCTTAGTAGTTGTATCTAGCAATACCATGAGTAAAAATAACATTTTGAAGTGGTTTTGAGGAAGCAAAATGAAATATTGAGGAGAAATGATTACTTAATGGCTTACTGCTTTAAAATAGTGGCTGCTATTATAGCTGGATTTCTTCAAATAGGAGTGAGACAGCACCAAGCAAATGCAGTACTAGAAAAAAAACCAAAACAACCAACCAACTTAAATGCTGTTTGTGTTTTGTGTTGGCTGTCTACTGGGGATGAATTTCATTCTCAGTGAAAAAATATCAAAATGAGTGACTGTAAAACCCCTTGCAAAGCCTTGGCAAATACTGAATAGGAAAATAGGTATCAAAAGAGTAGTAAACCAGCTCAGTTTGGGGGAAATATGAGATCTTGTTTTGAAAGAGTAAGGCAGCAGTTTCTTCAGCTGAGACAGTCTGATGTTAGATCACTGTTACCGGAAGAGAAATCTTCTTTCTAATCCACTCCCACAGCTGTGGGTATGGTACTTTTTTCTCCCATGCTCCAGTTCTGATGCTTTGTGGACTAGTTCCTGATTTCCTCCAGTTTGCTAATGCAGCAGAAAGTGTCCTTCCCCAGCCCTTTGCTGGGTGAGGGAGCTGCACGGGCTCCTAGGGAGCGCTGGCGCAGGGTAAGCAGTGGGACTGTACAGCTGCAGGGTGCGTGGGCAGAGCAGGACTGATTGATTCCTTCCATCACATGGAGTCCCACCTTTGTCTGTAATCTCTGTGCTTCTTCATACTACAGAGCAGTCATTTTCCAAATACACCCTACATTCAAGTTCTAATTTTGCCCATTTCAAAACCATATTGCTAGTCTCTCCTACCAAAGCTGCTTTGCAAGAGATCAGACGCATTGCTCCTTGACCTCTGGCCCCATGGGCTTTTTTTTTTTTTTTCAGGACTTGCAGATTTCAGACCTCACTTTTTAAACATATATCTTCCCACCTGCACATTTCAGTGACTTAAAATTCTTTTTACTGGAGTTGGACTTCTTAGCCTTTGTATTTTGCATAAGGCCGTATCAATATGCTTATTGTAACTTCTAAATCCTCTGAATGAGTTTCTAACAAGCTGCGGAAATCCTTTCTTGTGAAGCTTTCAGTACAAAATGTTAACATAACTTCCTGCCTCAGCTTCTGGTTGATCTTTTTTTTAAAATCATGTGCCTCTGTTAATCTAGGGGTTAGTATTGGTTTCCTATAAATTAAACGATTTAGATGAGGATAGTTCTTTGGGCAAAAAGTATGTAAATGTGCAGCTTTAACACTATTATTGAAAGTTTTTTACAGACAAAATTTTACTATTTTTGTACAAGTTAATCATTATTAAGATGATTACCATTTAATATAAGTGGGCTTTTTCCACGTTTTCAGGAGTTCATCAAGAATATATTTTTACCTCCTAGCAAAAAAAGTGTAAATCTAAAGAACTGTAATCAAGTCTAGACTTTCCCTACCTCACTTTATTTACTATATGTCAGAGATACTGACTTTTATTATTGTTGGTTTGGGGGTAATTTACAGGTTCCATCACTTTCTGTAGTCTATAGCTTAGTTTATTATTGTGTGTGTTTTGGTTTATATTGTGCATATGTATTATGAATCAGTAATCTGAGAAAATATTTTTATCTTTCTGTTTTTTCTTCTGCATAAAATTAGATTTAAACAGCTGTTTCCAGTGATGCTAATTTATATGTCTGTTTAAATCAACTTTGCTTCATAACAGCCCTTCTAATAAATTAGGGTTCTTGAGTGTAGCAGTAATCTAGGATCAGTAATCTGCTTTTTAAAAGTGTACTAATTTGAGACATAATCATTGAAGCAGACTGTCAAATAGAGGGTCACCACTTTACATTGGCTGTTTGACTTATCCATGGAAAATTTAAATTGCAAAAGCAACTCTGGTCAAAATGTGATTGTGTTGGTAAAAGTAATGGATTATGCTCTTCAGAAATGTCTCATTCTCGTTCTGTTCTCCTCTAACAGGTAAACTTTGTATTTTAATTTTAATGGGTCATTCTGCTATTGTGAGCTCCTGTTATGATTTAGGTGGGGTAGAGATTTCTGGCAAGCCTGAGCAGAATAAGGCTTTGGGACACTGCAAGTCTTTGCAAAGAGTGTGGGATCTTGAACTAGGCAATGTGAACTGTAAACCTGGATAGGATAAGGAGCAGGAATTTCTTTGGTAGTTTTTATGGTGAAGGAATCCAAGTTAATATGTTTGTCACTTCAGTGTAATTGATTTTACACGTTTACTGAAGTATCATTAGTTCACCTCAGTTGATGAGTAAATGTGGAAAGAATAATGGTGGGAGATGAGACTTCTATTGTCCCATTGCTGTTGTGGGGGCATCACCCACAACTAGTACCATTTTGAGTAATTGGCAGTCTTTGTTTCAGTTCTAAGTCCTTGTTCTGTATCCACCGCTGGGTTACTGAGCATCTGAATATTTAAAATCTTGTGGACAGAAATAAAAACAAGAGCCTCTTGGCTTGTAGCCTTGCATTTTGAATTTCTGCAGTTTATAGGCCTGTCTTTGTATTCCATGAAGGAATATTAAAACCAACTGTTACTTTAATGGTATTGTTGCTCTTTGTTTATCTTCTGTGTTTATGATGTTCTGAACTGAAAGGTTCTCTCAAAGATGAGTAGCTCATCTTTTGTTAGGTGTCAGCTGAATGGTCTGACCATCTCTTAGCAAAGAAGGAAGGAAAACACCGTTTTTACTGATTGGGTTACTTGAAATAAGAGGGGTGTATTCCTACTTCCTCAAATACATCATTTGCATTTTGATCTCTCTGTATCTGTAGCTGAACTTCATGAACTGTCAGCAATTTAAAAAAAGTGAATAGCACTCTTCTGTTAAGTAAAAAATGACAATAACACCATTCTTTCCAGAGTAGCATGTGACCATGGTATTACGCTAGCTTGCTTGCTCAAAGATGTAAACAATTACACGCACTGGCAAACACACACACCTGAAAACAGATGCAAGACACTCAAATATACCAAAAGTAACTGCAGCATATGCTTTTGTAAGTTTATATCTACTTTTTAGTTCTAGTTCTGTTACAATCAATGTTTCTTAGAATCTGAGTTATGGCTTCAGAGTCGTCTTTCTCCAGATTTTGGGAAATGGGCTGCATTTTTTAAAAGATATTTCATGTCACCTGAGGCAAAAGATTCACTTTTTAGAAGCTACATATTAGGCGTTCCAGGTACTAAAATTTGGTGAGCCCATGACTGAAATAATATGATATGATTTCTCAATTTGATAGATAAAACTATCAAGTTAGCTTTCTTTTTCTGGTTTCAGAGTCATACAAATACCATTCTGAGGCTTAATTAATACTCAGACTCTATCTAGTGCAAATCCTGTCCAACTAAGTGAAATCTTTATTATAAAATTGTATTAAAGGAAAAATTTAATATGAAAAGTCAAAGATTCAGATAAGCAGAATTTCCATTTTCAAGATTTTTTACTGAAGTCCAGATAGACTAGATGGACTGCATTTGCTTCATCTTTTTCAGTTCATCAAAGGCAGATATTGAGTAAAAATTTGTAGTTTGTCTTTGTTTACTTTCTATTTCTTAAGTTCTTTCTTTCAAAATGCATTCTAAAGCTGTTTTTTATGGTACATAAGGCAAATTCAGAGTTCTATATTTGTCTCAATTGTTTTCACAAATGCAGTTATATATGACTAGCTTGCTAGTCATATGGTAACAGATAGCTAATTTCATAGTCCTATTAAAAAAATCTTCCTACTTAATTTCCACTTTAATATGCTGCTTTTTTCAGTTTTCCGGATTATCTTCCCCACAGTGGAGCATGGCATGCTCTCTGGGTTTCTTTCACATAAGATGTGGACATTTGCATTTCTCTTCACTCAGTCTTGTTAGCCTTCTCTCCATGCCTCTATTTTTGCTGATCTGTTGTTTCTTGGAAACAGAGGCAAAACATCTGTTTGGATGCTCACCTTACATTATCTTTGATTTCTATATGGCATGAATGGACACTTCTTTTCCTGTTTGGTGGTTTGGTTTTTTTTTCTCCAATTGAAAGAGTGACAAAATTATACTTTTTGTTCCAGTTCCTTAATTGAAATGTTTGTTTGAGCAATTCTCTTTTTAAGCAAACAATTCTTGACTTCTAGGATGTAAATGTCTTATATCGGTATGACTTCCTTCAGCATTTCTGTTGCCCTTCTATTCAGTCCTAGTAACTTTCTTGAGGTGTTTATTTGTATAATTAATTTTGGGCACCTGTTTCTCTCTGTGCCCCCAGCCAGATAATTTTTGTGCTTTTTGACTTGAGAAATGACAAAGCCTCCTTCAGATCCAGGTTCTTCTGTTCTCCAGTTCTATTCTCTTTGTCCTTCTGAGTTGGGGGGAAGGGGTGGGGAAATGCCTAATTACTGACTTTTATCCTTTCATCTAACTTCAGTATTTAAAAAGCTGATTCACTTTAATACTAGTTTATTTCCTATGAGCTGTTCCTCTGTAAAGTCCTTCCTACTGTCCAAAACCAGATTTTAATTAACATTGCTTCCTTCTTAGAGCAAAGCTTTTTGACTGAAGAAATCTTTGTCTATCAGGAATGCTACTGTTCGGGTTTTTTTGTCTATTTGTGAAGATAGTCTTTCCAAGATGATGAAATTTTTGTTCCGTTAACCTCTATTCATCTCCCAGCCCAATTATTGCAAACCCTTAGTAGTACTGTAAATATAACCTTTTTAAACTATAATTTTCCTAAATTACTCTGACCAAAGCTAATTCTACTTTATCCAAGGAATCTGTATTTCCAGTTGGTAAGACGTTACTAATGCACTTCAGTATCTAACAGGCTTTACTTTTGTTTTACTTTCCTGAATACCATTTACCTTTCAGCTTTGACGTGGATATTCCACTATCTTTTTCTGTAGTCTCTTTAATGTGCTGAATTTAATGTCCTGGAGCAGTATTTCTAATTTTTCACATTGTGTTTCCCAGGCTTCATTTATTCAAGTGAAAATGTTTGTTGTTGCTCTAACCTCTCCTGGAAGAGCCAGTTCAGGTTCAGTTCTTTCATGAACTACTGCAGTGATTACAGCTCCCATCCATATTGGACCTTCTCCTCTGCTGTCCTTGTAGCTGGAGAATTCTTTAATCCTCTGCTGTGTCTGTGTATCCAACTTCACTTGGGTGCGGAAAACAAGACTCCGCTATGACTCTCTTGGAGTCCAAGGATCCAAAATCTTCTAGAGTGACTTCATGCAAAAACAGGTTTAAGTTTAAGCTTGTACACACAGGGAGTTTCCATATTTCCTACCTAATGCCTCTGTTAGACATTTTTGCTTTGGTCTGCAGAATTGCACATAAATTGGATTGGGTGGTTTACCTATAGGGTATAAAGCCGCTTCAACTTGCTTAAAATCCTGCCTTTAATTAAGATGATGTAACTCTGAGTGTGGATGAGACCTGATTAAAAACCAAAGTCAGTTGACAGTGTCTTTCCAGTCTGCTTTGTTAGACCAAGCAAAAAATAAGTACCAGAAGAATTGTTACTAAAGTTGAAATAATATACAAAGCTAGTCTGAGTGTCACCTGTATAACATATAAAAGTAATAATCTGAATATATGGGGTTTTTATGAAGCATATTTTTGTACACTTCATCAACAAGATGGCACTTGCTGGTCGTTTTCATTGTGTTGACCCAATTTACTCAATATCATGTCACTTAATAAAACAGTAGTGGTGGTGTGCAGATTGTTGCCAGGGATACTTTAAAAAAAAAAAAGTATCTTGATAACAAAGGATTGTCTGTCTCTTGAATGTTTGCAATTCTTCAGGGATCTTACTTTCCTTGTTTTGAAGCTCGAGGCCATACAAGGCCATATATTTTTGTATGGCATTCATTATTCACTGCACTGTCGAGTTTGGTTTTTGGTTTTGGGTTTTTTTTTTTTCCCATTTCAGACTTTGCCATTGATTGCACAGTCACAGAGTGAGCTGCAGGGCAGAGAGGGAAATGTATTTTTCTGTCGCTCAGAATTTGCTTTTGTTGGAGAAAGAAGCAGTGCTGCAAGGAACAAAAATGAAGCATTCAGTGCTGCATTGAAAATGCCTTTCCCCCCAAAATGATCCTTCTCTTTTTATTATAGGTTTATAACACTGGGATATAGTTCTTTCCTGCCAGAATGAGATCACTGAAACTGCTGAGTTACGATATCCCACTGTATAAAGAGCCTCTCAGGTGTAGTAGTCTCTGTAGCTGTTTCTCTGTTGAGCAGAGGGAATCATCCCCTGGCTGGAGTCGGCAGTGTTAGAGCACTGAAGTATTTGTCAAGTGCTGAGGTAGGCTTGTTGCCTAACTAGGAAGAAAAAAAGTAGTTTACATTTTTATTTGTAAGAATTGATTATCAGGGTGCTTCCCTGGACAGCTGTATTGTTGCTGTCTTCTAAAGGGTTCATTTCACAGTGAACACAAGGCACTGTTGTTACGGCTGCTATCCATGTCTCATGGCCGACGTGCACAGGTGGTAGAAGGGCAACACTCAGGACTTTTGAACACCGGCGATGGGGATTGATCTGTTCACAGGAAAGGGCTGTGAAGTGAGGAAAGCTATTACCCAACAGTTAGTTTTGGGGGAAGGCATTTTAGTACTTCCCAGCTCAGATGGTCAGTAAGCTTCACTACTTACTCCATTTGTAGTCTTCCTCCAGTGCTGCAGTGTTAATCCTTTTCCAATTCAGAGGTGTTTGTGTCATCCTACAGATGACACTGAGCATTTGGCTTTTGGATTAAGATCATGTGATTCATTCTGTGTTTGCTGGAGTTGATTTAATCAACTCATACAGACATTGGGAACAAATACAGATTTGTCCAGTTTCTTAAGTAAAGATTTCTAATAGTAAATGCCAGAGACACTGACTTGGAGACATGCTTTTCTTGCAAATAGAAGGTGCAAAATGCCTGATATCTGTATTCAAGATTTAAAGAAAGAAAGCAAAAAATAAAGGAAGCTTGACAATGTAGTGAATTTTCTACCTATGGAATCATATGATTATTTTATAATTTACTTGGGCCTAGAAATTGTCTAGTTATTGAAGTATTAGCAATAATGATATACTGTAATATGGAGAATATGTATCGATTCCAACAATTTATCTGTCATTCTGTCCCAAGAAGATTTCAGTTCTACTAAGTAAACTCACCTTGCAGCAAATATTTTTGCTTGGCCCAAGAGAAAATTGTAGAGTAAATGATTTTTATATTAAGTAGCAACAACTCCCATATAACACCAGCATTTTTTTTCATAATCTAGGAATCTGAGGACTGCTGTATAATAAAATCAACAAGAAAAAGTAAGGAGCAAAGTGAAACTTCCCTTGTTGTTGTTATGATGGTGATGGTAGAATTTGCTTTGTAAATGTAGTTCACATCTCTGCAGATGACCTGACCTATTTTAACTTAAATAATTATATTTTGAAGAGACTGAGTGGAACTGGGGTTTCTGTTTGAAAAAGTGTTGTCTGTAAAATTCTGTGGAGTTCAAGAGTAAAACGTTCAAAGGGCTAGGTATTTTTAAGTGCTTTAGATTGCTTCTTTAATCTGTCAACTCAATTATAATGGGCAGCAAGTATTGCTTAATAACGCCTATTCATATTATCTATAAATGTCTGTTGCTTTCCTTTAAAGTTTTTCATTAGATTATTTGATTTTTTGCAGGTTCAGTGTTTATGTAGAATGCTCCAGGGATTATAGATGTAATTTACAATGTTACTGCACAGTACTCATTATATTGTCAGGCGGGAGTCAGTCCTATGGTGTGCCTCAAATTAAATGGAGGTGTCTGATTTTCCCTAAAAATATTTCAATGTTTTTCTCTGTTGTAGCTGTGTTTGCAGTTTAACTGAAGATTATTTCAGATCTTTGAAGGCTGGTGATCAACTATTTATTAGCAATCTAAAATAAGAGACAGACAGATCTAAACAATGAAAACCAACAATTTTGAAAACAACCAAACAACCATCTCGCTTCTTGCTCTAGCACATTTTCTGTTCTTCATGTTTTTTCGTGGGGAGCCATCAGCCTGGTCTGTTTCCTCATTCCCTGGGGGGCTGCAGGAACATTTGTGTCAGCACAAGGCAGGGGTGGAAATGACTGGGCTGGCTGAGAGGAAGAGGAGCTTCAGTTGGCACAGTCAACAAAAAGTTACTCACTCTCAGCATGTTGGTGGAAGAAATTACTTTGGTCTGTACAGACTACTGTTACTCCTCACAGTGGCAAATAGTTAATATCTGGTTGCTTCAGGGCTCAGATACTGTAATTCAGATAGTCTAGGGCTTTTTTAAATGAAGATACTTTCTTGGAACATGCGTGTTTCTCAGTATCATTCACTTACCTGAATTCTCCTTTTTTCTGTAATCTCAGGAAACTTTTTCCCCCAGAACTTTGAAGTAATTTCCTCAGAATTGTCTAAAAAGTTGACAGACATGCACTGACTATATTTGGAAAGAAACTATTGCTAACATATCTGTCAACATCAGGTTCCTATTAAATGTTTTTGAAAACCAGTTAAGTTCTTGTCTAAACCTGAATGGTATCATTTTATAAAACAAGATTTAAATGCATAAAGGACAAACACCCTGTCTCTTTAGGAGAGGCTGAAACACTTCTGGTTTGGTATATTTTCTTAATTTTTGTAATCACAGTATTTTTTTAATGAGACAACTAATAATCAGCATAGTAACATATGGAGTTACTATTTTAAGTCCTCCTTCTTTTTTTTTTTCCTATTGTATTGTGTAAGCCAAGCTGTGTATCCCATTAGTAATTATTTGTATTTCAGTATTGCCTAGAGATTCCAGCTGATTCGCTTGCTGCTTAGACAGTGTTTTTGTACAGTAGAGTCCAAGACCATCATCAGTGTTCATTGGCAGCAAAAAAACCCAATAAAAATAACTGGTGGGGATTTTTATAGTCATACAGAGTTTGGCACATAATTATTTTGTCTTGATTGTGTCCTGGATAGGTGTACACTCCAAAAAAGCAGAGGAATAATAGAGAGGTGAATTGCCTGTGCTCAAGGTCACGCAACAGATTCCTGGCTGATCCAGGAAGACAACTTTACCAATTCCTGGTCTCCTGTCCTATCCACTGAACTGTTTCTGACCTCTGTTGTAATGTGCTTCTCTTAGGTTGATCCATCCCCTTTTTGAGAGAAAATAAAATATTATTTCATCAACCAAAAATGAAGTCCAAAGCACACGTTCACTGTCCTTCAAGAGAGACAAAAGAAGAAAAGATGGATTTTTTATTTAGCAACAGTTGGAGGACACAGTATTGTTTGTGCAATACTCTTTAGGTCTCCAGAGATTCTTTCCTAAGCACAGAAAGGCTGAGGAAGTGGAGGCATTGGCATGGTGTTGAAGCAGCTGCAGAGGGTTGGCTAAGCTACAAGCATCTGAGTGCAGAGTAGGTCAAAAAATAAGGAATGTTGCTTTGTTGTTTTGAAAGAATATATAGTTTTAGCTAATTTTAGCATGAGTATTATCATGTCATATACAAAATAGAGATGATTGCAATGTAGTGTTGCAATGTAGCACGTTAACAACTGGGTTTTTTATGCCATATATTTCCAAAATATTTTCAATACTTTTTTTTGTAGTCTAGACACTTTCTTGTACCAGTTTGACTGTAATAGGCCACCTCTGGACAGTAATGCTGCCAGGGTCTTTGTTTACACTTCACTTACTTTCGTTGATTTCTTAGCATAGAGATTTCTTTTTTTTAACTTCAGTCTTTAGTGAAGGAGAAATACTCCTTCAAATTATGAATTTTTAAATTGTGTTTATAGATTTAAGGTTTAATTTAGCTCTTCAGCACCACATGAGAAGCACCTTGAGAGGTTTTTGACAAGAACAGTATGCCAGCTTTTCAAGGAGAACAGTAAGGAAAAACAAAGGAAAGAACTTAAGTCCTTTGTTTTGGACATTGAGTAGTCAGTGAAGAAATAGTAAAAATAAAATAATAAAGGATTTGCTGCTGTTCAACTTTTCTTCTTAAAAACCTCAACAATTTTTTGTCACTTTTGACTCTTCTATTTTAAAATGGTTTCATTTATTGCTCTATTGTAGTTTTTAATATAGCTGTCGTTAACATGCATTTCTGTGAATATTATTCTTTATGCACTGATGCTCTTGGCTGACAATGGAGACTGGTTTTCAAGGAAACTCCTGCTTAAAAGCTAACAGTAAGAACACAGGCCATTCCCTTTGTAGACCTCCACTGTATAAGGCGCTCCCTTTTGTTTATCTTAATGTCTATCTAGATATTACAAGTTTTGGAACACCAAATTGTGGACTCATTCCTATGGGTGTGTTAATTATTTCTGTCATGTGTATGTATGTTTCCAGAAAAGGGAGAGAAGGGGTTAACAGAGTATGAATTAATAAAACTCTCTCAAAGAGTAGATTTATATTGGCACCTAGGTCCCATTACAATCAGTGCTAATCATGTTCCTAAATGCTGTTTTTTTCTGGGACCTTATCCTAGTGTAGGACGGGCTTGTAGAACAAGCATTTACTTTTTTTTTAGGTTACAGATCAAAATGCAGCTTAAGATTCTATGAATAATTATCACTGCTGTTGAGATACAGCAGTGTGTTCACGTTCGAAGAGGGAGATTTGTGCTGTCCTGAGGATGTTCACAATGAGTTGATCATACTGTCTGTGCAGTGCATGAGCCTGAAACGCAAGCCTGGAACTCATGGTTGGCAGATGTGGACTGTTAAATTTTAATGGCCGTTCACTGTTCTAACAGACTGAAAAATTGCAGAGACCTCATATCTTAGTGTTTCTCAGTGTCTGTGAGGAGCTGGACGCCAACAACAGGGCTCATGCATTCATGGCTATGAATATTAATTCAAAGACAGTTGCATTAAAAATCTTTGGGGAATGGATGCAGTTATACTAGCAACTTGGTATTTGCCATGCTGCTTGCTATTTTGAGGTTTGTAGCTTTTCTGAATAGAAAAACTGCACTCTCTACTCTTGCATATTTACTTCTATTCCCCTCCAGCCCCAGTATTTTCTGCATGTTTTAAACAAGTTAATAGGTCGTTAGTATGTATTTGGGACATAGAGGATATTAATATTGTTTGGCAATCCAGGACAAAAAGCAATGTTTAAAGTTAACATATGTTTGAAATGTGAGTTTCTCTCTAGAATACAGAGTATGGGTTAGTGTCATGTCTGTTAGTTTGTAAGCCATGTAGTCTTCAGTCCTTTTTTCATCCTTTCAGCAAAATCTTATTAGAATCTTCTGTCTGCTAGTAAGAAGCTTTGACTTTGTGGACGGAATGGAAATGTATCTGACAAGGTGTCAAGTATGAGAAAAGAATGGAAGTGGTCCAGTAGTGAGAATGATTTGGTTTATTACTTTACTAAGGGTTTTAAAAAATAAACAAGCATGAGTTGAATACTCAGTTCATCAAGAAGTTCAGTTGCCTGGCAGTGCTTCTGGACTTCAATTTGTGAACTTATTCACAGTGATATGATGAATTATTTGGTCTGTTCTTCATACCAGTGAACCTTTGAGGGTTTAATCTTCTTCAGGCTAATGAAACACTACGTAATATGTTATAGTTTCATGGATGTGAAAAATGAAGTTTTGTTTTGGAGTGTAAGAGGGCAAAATAATTTATCTTGGAGGAATAAGTGCACTTAATGTTATTTAAGCTTGTAACGTAAAGTTCAATGGACCTGAAATTAGATTTACAGCTGTATTTTGATTTAAGATTGCTTGCATGACTGTCCATTCTTCTTTGTTTTTTTTCTTTTGCCTTCAGACAAGGCAGAGTATTGGAATAAAGAATGCTATACTTCAATTGTAAAGCAGAGTAGTTTCCTATGCTTTGAGCGGAAAAGGATCTTTCTATACCTGTGAAGAAACAGAATCTTGTGCTCCTGGTCTGTCTTTTATTTGTAAACGGAAATTACTTACTCTGCTGCAGTGTTGCATGTGTCTTTCATACACTTTGCTGTTTCACTTATTCATTGTGAGCATTAGCTTAATGTTTGTAACTAGGAGCAAGATGCACCAAGGTCTCTCCTTTCTGAACACATGTAGACAAAAAAATGCTATAAATCCCCATTACATTGCACCTTTATATAGGAAAGCTATTGAAAAATGAAGTACATACCTGACATGTCCTGAACTTTGTTGTCATGTTTGTAAGGGCACAGAAAGGAAGGAGGAGGAATGCGTGGGACATTTATCCTTTCATTTAGTGCAGCTATTTGAAGTTACATAGCCAGCATGCTGCTTATAGTTACATGTAGCTCATCTCTTTGAATGTAGTATCTTCTGCAAACCCGAAAGGCAAGCTTTTCCGTGGAGAATGGACTTAATCAGAGGACAGGCTAGAAGAAAAGAGTAAAGGCTGCAGAACATTACCAAATTCTGGATCTTCCTCCTGGTTAGGGTCTGTTCCTGTTGCTGTGTGCAAAGCCGCTGATTAATCCAGGGTGGCAGCTTCTCTTCAAGTTCAGTTGCCAGTATCCTCAGATAAATCGGGACGCTGGTGGGGTGTTGTAAAGGCTGCAGCTCCCCTCTGGTACTGTAGCACAAGGAGTGTGTGCATTTGGAGCTGGCAGAAGGGCCCAGGCAGCCTGTGTTCCCTGGTGATCAGAGTCCAGCCAGGAGAGAGCCTGAGGAACTTGGGAGGGACTGGCCAAAGGCAGCAGCAAACCTGGTTAAAGACAAAACAGCAGGCTAAAAGGTGGAACTCATTATATCAGTGCTTGAAGGACTTGGTGAAATAGGTTACACATCACCAATTTACATTTAGAGATAGTGCACTATGGAGATGTAGGTTGTAGCATGTTATGCCGTTTTATACAGCCAGTTGCTTTTTTTTGTAAGATAGTGGTCCTATAGTGGTGTTTTGTTTGTTGCTGCAATTCTGGTTTTATTTTAGCTTCTGTGCAATTGTTTTATGTATTCAAAAGGTTTCCATTTCTATTTAAGTTCATGCCCTGCTCATTTCCTGTTTGTGCAAAAGCGCCGAAGTGCAGACCAACAGTTGGAGCGGTATTTGTATGGTTGAGTGTGTCTGGGAGAATTGTTTACATGTCAGCATCTGAAACTGGGAGGAGGACAGCAGAACATGTTTGACAATGGAAAGTCGGAGAACAAATCTTGTGTTGCAATTCCTTAGAGTATGTTCTGGGAACAATGAAGTAACTGAGCTTTGCTCTGGCTTTCATGGCTGGCTTGCCTTAGGGAGAGAGACCACTTTATTCCACTTGCAAAATCATCTACTAGATGTCTATATAAATAGTGGCGAAAGAAAAGCTCTTTCAGTGGAGCTTGGGATCTTCTCATATAGGTGATAACAGGTTGCATAATTAAAATGTTAGAAGAAAAAAGTTTGAAATTTACCGTTGCAATGGATGTAATAAAGACCTTCTTTACTTTGCTTCACCTTCTTGTGACACTTTTTAAAAAAATTTGGCAGTCTGACAAAAATAGACAGATGTTCAACTGAAGAAGTAAATTATACTTTCGAAGAAGGGTAGCAGTAATACCCTGTGTTCATTATTCTTCCATACCTGAAATCCTGGTTCAATTTACGTTAAATTTTGGGGTTTGTGGTAATTGCTGAACAAAATTGCAGTAACAACTCAGTTGGGAAAAGGCTTGAAAATTTTAATGAAATAATAGAAAGTGAAATTTGCAGATGAAAAAAATTTAAAACTGAGTGGGAATTTTAAATAAAATATTTTTAAGAAACAATGTAAAAGCTGGGCATTTTTTCTTTGTTCATCTTCCATTCAGGTTGTGTTTATGCATTAGCAGTCAAAATATTTAGCTACTGTACAGCAGCTAACTGTAAAGTAACTGTGGTTCTTAAGTGACTGACATTTGTGTGAAGAACATAATTCTCTTAAATGTGGAAATTTTTTTGCTGTTGAACTGCTACTGTGATATTTCTATGATACTCTCAGCTTTTAACCATTAATATGGATGTTTTTAATCCTTAGTTTTTAATTTTAGAATAACATTTCTGCTATAACTTCCTTTAATTGTATTTTTCTGTAATACATATTTCTTGATGTAGTTGGCTTAAGAGAAAATATGCTGGAATATGTTTCCCTTATTTAAACAGGTGATTTAAATAATAGAATTGATGTATGGTAGAATAACTTTTGGTGAATTATACAAGTGTTCAGGAAGGGAATATGGAACTAATAATTTCAGTCAGCGGCCTTTCTCAAGAGGAAAGTGCCTGTGCATGATATGTTTGTGGAACTACAGAGAAAAGCATAATACAATAAAGCCACTGATTTTCAATTTGAATGTGCTTATCTAGGTTTGATAAGTATTTAACATAAAAGTGTATACAGAGCATTTTAGATGTCTTCAAAAATTTCAATATTCACACAGTGCAATCTTTTCTACACACATCCCTGAAGATAGTTAAATGCTATGACATTGCTATCTCTGATTCAGAAGCAATCTTTCAATGTAGGGTATTTCTTAAACTTTTAATGCCTGGACTTGCATGACTTGCACCCAAATCTCAGTTCTAATGCAAAACAGTAAAAGGCTATTCCTAGTTATTTAAATTACATTGCTAACCAAAATATTTGTAGTGGTAATTCTTTCTGTGTAGATGAAGCACTGTGTGCTTTATTTTTTTTGCATGAAATAAAAGGTTTACCTCAACCTGGTCTTGCCATTTCTTTTATAGTTAAACTGACTCATTTTCAGATATGGAGAGCTGGCACTGCTTTGGCATGATGTGTTCCAATTAGTTGTTGGCGTTTTTTTAATCTGAAGTAGCCTGCAGTATGCCAGTCTGTTTGTCCAGTGAATGCTTAGTCTGGGATAAGAGAATTCCCATGATACTGTGAGGAGGCAGTAGGAAAAAACAAAGGATGCCTTTTCAGGTAAAACTCTCCCAACGCTTGTAGAGACCCATGCCTGTGAAGTTACTACAAACAGGCCTCTCAAATATCTGAGAATTATGATCAGGTTGCTGAATTGCTACTGCTCAGCTCTGCTTTTGGAGAAAAGGAGGTTAAACTCTCTTGGTTTTATGCTCCTCCTTGCTTTGTGTTCCCAGTTGCTTTATTTATAACCATGTGATGTAAACTTTTGGTATGTAGTGTGGGCAGGATCATCAGTTCTCCACTCTTTTATAAGTAAAGGAGCCCCAGGAATTGCTGTATCTGTGAAGCTTAGCTCTGTTTTTCAGTGAAAGAGCCAAGGCTTGTATTGTCGTGGGTTCCACTGAGAAGTTAAGGTTTTTCCCCTGTATTTTAGATTAAAGTTCATTTGTGTGTTTTTATTCAAAAGTCTTGCAATATGGAGAATTGCGGAGGGAAAAAGACACACTAAAAAAAAAAGAAATCCATATAAGACACTGGAACTGCTATTCCTAAGCTGTTATGACTATGGGTGGGATTTCATTTTATTGCTAAGTCCACATAGCAGTTGAATGCCTCTGGAAGTGACAGTTCAACTTCATCCTGCCCTCTGCGTGTTCCTACCTGTTCACTGGCACTCATTACGTCACACAGGGAGTAAAGTTGTTCAGGAAACTGATCTAACAGAAAATGAATGTTTTTTTCGGAAAAGGGAACAGGTTGAGAGCAATTCCTCTGTTTTAACTCAGTGTTAGCCAGCTCACTTGTACTTATACAAGGGAAGTGACAGTAGACTGTGGCCAGGGGTAGGGATTGCATTGACAGGCCTTTGCCCTTTAGCAAGAGCTTGGCTTTACAGCTAGCCTTTAGACCTTATAAATTGTGCAGGGTGAACACAAAATACTGCTTATTGAAAGCTAGGAGTCCACTATCTGGCAGCAGCTTACTTGCGTACTCGAATTCCAGAGAATCCTGCAGAAAATCACCTAGAAGCTCATACTCCTTCAGGGACTTGTGTTTGTGGCGTAAGGCATTTCCACTTGTTTTGTCCCGGTTTTCATTTCTGTTCATAAGTACTTGGGATTAATCTGATGGTTTAGTTATAAAATCACATAGCAGGAAATAATAAGAAATAATAAGGAAGTAATATGAAGCATAACAGGAAAGAAAGTGTTCTATGTGACCTGTTTAAAAGAAATCCCGAGTTTGTGCACCTAGTGGAATTCATTAGTTGGTACTCTTTTACTATGGAAACCAGACCTTGCAAAACTGGTGGATTAAAGTACAAATATATTTTTAGCTTTTCAAGTAAGTAATTAGTCAGCGAACAGAAATTGCAATAAAGCAAGCCTTTAATTTGCTGCATGATTGGAAGCCATGCCTTTTCTGAGTTTGTCTTGTGAGGATATGTCATACTTGCATTGGCCTGTCATAAAGAAACTGATTATTTGGTAAGACTGGGGCTCTTGACGCATGGTTCATTAGATATTTCCCATTTTCTTACTACCTTGTTTGGAAATTTCTGGCCAACAGTTGATGTAATCGGAATTTTAGAAATTGTGTTTTGTAAAACAAAGAAGTTCCTTCTCTGTATAACAAAACAGAATTTAGTTGCCCTGGTAGGATCTTCGGTAATCACATCTGTTTTGCAGACAGGTTCTTTTTGCATTATGCATTTTATCTATCCCCACTTCGAAGTTTCACAGTGGATCATTAGAGTTAATTCATGTAGCAATAAAAATTGGGAGGTCATGCAAGGCTATTACTTTGTTGCATATCTGCTGCATTAAACCCTTAAGACCTTTACTTGTAGGAGGAAGTTTGTGGTTATCTTACACAATGTCATAATCAACACTTCTTGCTTAGCTCCATCTGAACTCCTACATCCAAATCCAGCCAGTGTAAATCTGATTTCAGTGGTAATGCACTAGAACTTAATGGTGTCAGTGCTGCTAGGAGTTCCATTGTACGCCTGCTGGTTTAAGCAGGGGGGAAGGAGGTCATTGTAGTCTTTCATTCTTGGTAATTGCTCATGTGTTTTGACATCAGCTTTAAAGACCAAACTGTGTCAGGTTTTCACATGAAACTTTGAAGACTGGTTGTTGAGCTTTTGCTGTTCAAGGTAACATTAAGCTAATTTTATTTTGTATTAGGTTTGAGGGAACTTCTAAAGTACTTAATTTATTAGGTTTAAGGATCATGCTGTTCTGTAATCTGTGTGATTTCATCATATTAATCTTCTTTGCTTTAAGTAATAATTTCTAAGTGCTGGTAGAGGCTGGGACACTTATGTACACAATATAATTACTATTATTCTGTATGTGTTCCCACTTAAAAATTATTTTTAATTAGAATTAAAATGAAATGGAGTTACCCCCAAGCAATATAACAAATACAGAAAAAAGAAAGATGTATCCAGTACCATAAAATACAGAATAAACTAGTAAAGCATTCAAGCAAGGCTAAATGCTTCTTGTCTGAAACCATTCAATAAATCTGCATTTATGATTAGGGTATAATATTTTAAATTATTAAACTGAGGAATAGGTAATATTCTGCCTATTTCTTCCCTTCCTGCTGTCATTCTGCCTTTTGTTTGTTAGCTGTTGTGTGTTTCATAGTCTTCACATGTTTGCAGCATCTCAAATTTCCTGGATTTGAAATGAAGCAAGTATTAGAAGAGTGATTTTTGTCTTGTATTTTATCAAATAAGTTTTTGAAACTCACCATTCTGAAATGAGGGAGTGTATGATGTTAAAAAATAGTTCAAAACACAAAAAAGAATAGTGAAATAAATTTTTTAAAAAGCAAATTTCAAATCCCATTGAAATTAGTCTGTTGTTTCCTTAATATCTCTTGAAAATTCTAATAAGATTTTTAACGCCTGTACAACAGAATCAGGCAGATGTGGGAAACTAATGGAGAACTTCCCTAGCTAATCTTGTTAGGCATTTCATGTAATATTGCTTGGACTAATCTATACTCAAATTACATCACATTTTCTGTGTGCCAACTGTATGCTTGTGAAGAATTAACCATTAACTAGTTGATGCACTGCAAGTTGTTTCCTATTGTAACATTTTTCTTGTGTCAGACCTTTCTTAAGAGTTTCTTCACCTTAACTTCAAAATAAGGTCCTCTCAAAGTGGTAGTTGTAGGATGCTGGGATTTGGGGGTGGGGGTGGAAACATATGAGCATCCCAAAAAATACTGACTGAAGAACTGATACATCCAAACATTCTTTGATCTTATTTTTCTTCTAGTCTTTAAATTAGGTATGTATACTTTTCTGTGGCATTGTTTTCTGCTGTAGCTACAGCTATGCAATAGGAAAATTTATACCGTGCTTCTTAACAATTCTGAGTGTATTAAAACTATGTTTTAATATCATAGGTGCAGTACCTTTGAAGTTGTCTGTAGCAGGTTGAAGCCTGCATTATATGTGAGAATCCACTGCGCAGTCTTTAAAAGTGTTTCTGTGATTCTTTTTATACCTCCTTATACTTTGCCAATACTTTTCCTAATAGCAATATGAAATGTAATGTTCTCTAGTTGAGATTCTGCTGGAAAACAAGTAAAAAGAGGCAACCCTCCAAACCCTATAACAGTGAAATTATTTCACTCTGATCATTCTCTTTGTTCCATTTATCTTCCTACAGTTTTTGTCAGGCAGCAGCCTTCAAGGTTCTTGCTGTGCCCTCATGTTTTGCCCATCCTTGCATCTTCCACTGTCTGCGTTGTGGTCTACGTGCACGTCTTTGGCTGCTTTTTTGAAACCGGTAACTTGTAATTAGGAAAGTAAATTATAAGCCATTTTTGTTCTTCTAGCCCAGAGTCTTGATTTGCCTTTAATCTATCTATATGGGTATTCTGTTGCCATTTCTAAATTGACAGAGGTCAAGGTTAGAACCTGGTTTCACAAGATGCAGTGGTCTGAATGAAAACCTTACTGACAGCTGCTGAAATGGAGGTCTCCTCCCTCTGTTCCAGCTTCCCCCTCTCTCTAGTTCTTGTGTGTGCTTCTGTCTCTCTTGCCTTGTACTGATATCAGTGCTCCTTTCCAAGTGCATATTTGATTTGTTAAAGAGGCAGAAAGAGAAGTCAACAAAATGGTGTTGTTTTCATATGTTTCAGTAAACTAACTTGGCTCACAAAAGAACCTGATGAAGATTTGTGTTGGCGTAAGGTCAGAAGTTTGGGACTGAGTGGCTTGGAGCAATGACGCAGTGGAGTTGAAAGGAAGGGGAAGCTGAAAGGAGCCATAAATAAGAGTGGAAGGACAAAAACCAAACCCTTTGGGTTAGTTTAAGGAAGCAGCACAGTCTCATTCAGATGTTGACTTGTAACACGTGGAACTGAACCCAGCGTTCACAGTGCAAGCCTTCTTTCTTGGCATTGGACACCACCTGCACACCGATAGCTACTGGTGTTATTAAATAGGCAATATCTGCAGAAACATAAATTAAATTGATGATGTAGGAAAATGAACAGTAATTTTTTTCCTTATGTTACTTGGTTCTACTATACTTATATTATGCTTTTCCTAGAGTACTTTTTTTAATATCTTCTGCAAAAAGTTTTATATTGGTGAAAAGCTTGACATCTAGTATTCTATTATCAGTCTCACCAGCCAACCTTGTAGGGGTCATCTCTTTTTTTTTTTTTTTTTTTTAAATTAGTGTAATTAAATGTGATGGCTACTACATCTTTGCATAAAATCTGTACTTTTATTGTTTTCTGCCTGCCAGCTTAGCAAATATTAAGTGAGATCTCCAATTTCTCACAGATATAAAACCCTGTCTTTTTTGTGTTCTTTAGTAAGCTGCTGTATTTGTTATTAATGTTTTCTTGTAACTACAGGGTTAGCCTCTCTCCAAGTTAGACTCTCCAAATCTCCATTATCCCTACTGGATAGATTCGTCATTTACTATGTCTCCCCATCAGTGAATAACAACTGTCAGTGAACTGTTCAGGAAAGCCTTCATCTTTCCAGAAAAAGCCTTAAGGAGGCTTCTTCTTTTTCCTCCCCTCTTCTAATGAAAGAGCTTGAAAGTTGTAGGAGTCTCGCTGTGTGTGCTCTTCAGTACAGTTACTACTTGTGGTTTTCTGCTGATCTTGGTAGCCACAGGGAGCATGGTTACACAGTTAAGAGGGCTGCTGGGTGGTAAGAATTACTTTTGTTGTTCTCCTGCATCTTTCATTCACAGGGATGATACTTGATAATTGTCTCTTAAATGCCAGTGTGTTTTTATTTTTATCTAGCTGTGACAGACTAGTCTTCCAGCAGATTTTATTCCCCTCCTACACTCATGCAAACTTTCACATGATGCTTCAAAAAAGCAATTGAGAAGCCAAGCAAAAAGCAGGGCTAACTTGTATAAAGCTGCTCTATTAATTAAATCAAAACTTCAGGTTGTGTTACTAATTGCTATGTGCAAATCCAGACATTGTTCTCTGAAGAAGCTATTTCCACAGTAACAATTTCTAGTGGGATCTATGGTCAAGTAATACTTCCTAAAAGCGTGTTTTCTGGGGTGGACCTAGTCAGTACTTGCTCTGTGCTATCATTGGAGATATCAACTAAGGACAGTTGTTTTACTGTGTCTGAGATGTAAACTGCGGATGTCAGTTCATGTCCAGTAGTTACCAAGTGCTGATTTAAAAAGGTTTGTCACTATTTGCTCTGCAGATGTGTGTAGGACAGAGATTTGTTCTGGAGCTCTGTGCTGCTTTATCATAAGTGGTGCTGCAGATGGACAGTCGTTTGCATGGGCAGTCCCTCTGCCTGAAAGTTCTGAAATTTGCTGTCAGGAAATACCTGCTAATATTTACTTTTAAAAACTCACTGAAAATACCATCCGGAAAAGATATTTCTTGTAACATCTGAGGAAAGCTGATTCCCAAAGGGATGCAAACTCCATTGAAGCAAATTAAGGAATTTGAGCAAATATTAGGAATAATCTTTTTCTGCGTACAGTATTTGACAATTCTAAAAGTAGTAACACTAAAACAAATTGTTTAAAATAATTTTGACTTAACATAGCAGTACAAATGCATTTGTTAGATAATTTATATTTGCATGCTTATATAAATATGCAAGTGTATTTCTATAGATGTATTGACAATTTTGAGCTAAAATCCACATTTTTAATTTGACGCCATTTTTAGTGGATTTTTTAATCTCCCAGGATATATTAAGATTTTTTTCCCGTTTTTTATACAGACATGAAGAAAAAAATTGTCTATAGAGTATCTTTTTTATTATTATTATTTAATTGACAAGAACTTGAAAAATTAATTGGGCCTTTCTAAAGGATAGATATCATTGAGCTCTCTGCAGGCCCGTGTAATATTATATAGTTTGTTGGTATGCAGGTCGGACTGGATTGAATGGTCCTGCCTAGGCTTACTGTCTGAATCCCTGTAAGGACTGGTTTCTCAGTTTGAAATAATTTCTGAATTGGTGGAGCATTAGTTGGTTATTATTGCCGAAGATTACATCTTCCATCTTTTCTACATTGTTACTGAAGTAATTCCAAGTCAAAGTTGATGAAATACAGGGTGTTATACCCTGAAAACACCTTTAGGTGAAGCAGGTTACCTTACACTTGCCGTGTGGTGAAGAGTGTGCAGGCCTTTGAGAGTGGTCTCTTTCACTGCAGATGGACTTGGTTCAGCAAGGCAGAGAGACATTTTCATGCTTTTTTACTATAATGAAGTCATCACTTTTCAGCAATGCAAGGCTTTCTCAGTATTTCAGCACAGAAATTTGTTCTTGCTACCAATTCCCTATGAAATTGTTAAAACAAAACATGTCACTGTCATGATGGCCCTTCAGTTTCCACTCTCTGAGTATCACTGAGAATTTGAGATTTAAGTTGAGTAGGTAGATGCCATTACTGTTTTTGCATTGGCACCTGTCTAAATTGTATTGCACCTGCTGTGCTGTCATGAGATTATCTCATGGTACCTTTCACACACATCTAGCTCTTGTTTGGTCAACAGACTTCATCACAGTTGCAATTTCTTTGGTATGTGTAATGAATAATGCAACAGAAGAATAATAGCACTGCGCTATATTTAGTGTTCATTAATGTACATGTTCCCTCTAATCCTTTTAAAAAATACGTTCTTGCAGCCTATTTGTACTCCTGTCTGAGCATATTACAGTAGTTTTGATTTCAGTAATCCTTTGTGGCAAGATATAAATTGAGCAGTAGGACGTTTATGTGGTATGAAAGCTTCTCTTTGGTTGTTTGTTCTGACTTCTCTGACATGAAGGGAGCAAGGCTTATATCTACCAGCTGTCTTGCTGCTGCTTCCTTTAGTTAGCACTGATTTCATAAATCTGGGTCTTTGACGCAGATTTTCTAAAAGTGTGCATTTGAAGTACGTTTCCTAGTATTTGAACAGTTTATTCATTATATGAAACTACAGTATCACTTGCCCCTCACCTTTTTTTTTTTTAATACCCAGTTGTCTTTTTAATCGTTCGTAACTTGTTACACCTGTAATACTACATTCATGTAGGGCGAAAGATGAATTCCACTCATAGTGGTGGTATGATGTGCCGTGTAATGCGTTCGGACTCACTGCACCTGTGAAACCCATGGCGTTTGATGAAACAGCCAAATACATTTAACAGGATTATGCAGGGAGATAAATGCTTGGTACATGGTATGAAAAGTGTTTCCATTTTCTCCCCTTCCTGTCAGCAGAAGTGATGGACAGTGAAACTGACATTGTCATCACTTGCTCAGAGTTAACATTCCAGTGAGGTTAACTGACTTGCAGTGCAAAAGCTCGCACATCTGAATCATCATTTAAGGCAGTCAGCAGAAACAGGGAAGACAATATTAATTAAACTTGATTGATACCTGGAAGCTTTAGATGAAGCCCTAAGGCCTAGAAGTTGGTTTTTGGCTTACATTGTTTTTAGGCTTATTTTGTGACTTCTCATGCAGACATCAGAAATGCATGAAGCCATCTCTGTGTTTTGCCCACCTCTACTTAATATAAGAGCTACAAAGAGAGTCTTCAGCCTGTGTGTTTTCTAAGATGATCCTGCAGTGCTTGTTGTATGACTCAGATTAATGGGAGTGGTACACTATGTAATGTCTAAGTGTTCATATCCCCTCTTTTTGCACAACTGTAAAGAGACACTTGTATTTGTGTGTTGTTTAGATTCCAATGCTTCTGTCCATTTTGATTTTATTACATGTGAAGCATAGAGGAAAATTGTGTCCAATCTTACTGATCATGCATTGTCGAGGTGGTCTGAATGTTCTGACATAAGTTTTCCATGAAAACGTTTTTCATGGAAAAACGTGATCCAATCTTAAATCCTGCATGTATATTGTAAATCTGGTAACAATAAAGCCTTTTTTCATGCTGGTTTTGTGCCCTAGACCCCCCTGGATTATTTGTTTCCAGGTGTGTTGCACTGTCATTTGCACTTGTCTTATTTTGTAAATGAGTAAACAAGCTTACCAAGTTACAAGAAATGGGTTAAGAAAGAGAATCAGTAGTGGTCTTATAATATTGATATATACCAAGGCTGTTGAATGAATGTGTCACAGGTGTAAGTTCTTGAGCACCATCTTTGTGGTGCATGATAAATTAATTTTATAGACTTAATTACATTTTTCAGTGTGGCTTATTTCGTCATGTTATGTGCTTTGCTATTTCTTGCTTAATATCTTCAGGTTGTTTCCCCTTCCCCCCCAATTTACTTCATATAGTTGGGCAGTAGATGAACAAATATATGAGCTTATAATATCCTGTAATAAAAATATTTTCTTTTCTTATGTGAATGAGTATTGCATATTAGTGAGGTCATTATTATGCTATTTAGACCTTTATTATATGAAACAGATTATGAGAAAATTCAGAAGTGTCATGAACACATAAACAGAAATTTCAGCTTCAATAAATGTTCCAAGACAAGTAATGTATCAATAGAAGAAAGTGAATTCTTCATATGCATTTATAATGGTAAACAGTTTTTGAAAGCAAGTTGCACTATGTGTTATTGATTATGTTTAATCTTTTTTCTTTTTCCAGTTGTCCATATTTGTCAGAGAAGATTACACCTGCTATACCTGCAATTGGTGGGATTCTTTTCTTTTTCGTGATGGGGACCCTGCTGCGTACTAGTTTCAGTGATCCTGGTGTCCTCCCACGCGCAACACCAGATGAAGCAGCAGATCTAGAGAGACAAATAGGTAACACTGAAGGTCTGTTGTCTCTTCGCTTTACTCGCGAGGGTGCATGTGCTGTATGAAGGCAGTGTGCTGCTCTGCTCATGGGAGGAGTTACTCCTATCTTGCCACAGTAATTGTTCTGGAGTTGTAATGTCTGATGATGTTGCAGTAATTCTTGTGGAAAGATAGTTGATCAGTTGTTCACCAAGAAAGATAGTAAACAAAATCCTGGCCCTGGAGAGCGGTAGTTATTACTGTAAATACTTTTCAGCAAGTATGGTTCAAGTCTCTCTGTGGTGCACAAGAGAATACTTTCTAAAGTGTTTTTGGCAAGAAAGCTGATATTGCAAAGGTTCTACAGTTGTGCATCTTTTAAAGTAATGTACCCTCAGAGTTTAATTGAATTTAATTGTTGTTATTTATGTTGTGAAAGAGTGAGATAAGTCTCTGTGCTAATGTACAGTCTCATAAGTTGACACAGTCTTGGGAAGGTTTTTTTCAGTAACAGTAATAAAATGTTACTATTTTTTATCTGTGTAAAGCCAGCACAATTAAAGGAGAGTGAACTAGATTTTAATCAGCCTCATTTATCAAGAGAATTGTTAACTAAATTCTAATTGTGGAATTTCTACAGCTACAAGCATGCTGAATAGCTAAAATGTGCTACCTGGATAAGAAAACACAGGATGAGTTTGCAGGGCTGCTTCATAAACAGTGGTTTTGTTTGCTTATTTTTTTAGTAAGCTACTAAAGTGTACTAAAGGCTACTATATCTGCTTTGATATGATGGAAATCCCATGTTCTGAAGCAATTTCAGAGGAACACTCACTCATATAATTGAAAAGACAGATAACAGGTTTATGCAAGTACAGGAGAAATACCTGCAGAGCCCTTGATATTTAATACTATAGTACAATCTTAGGCTTTGTTTACTGTGATAAATAATTTAATGCAGTAGTAGCAAATGAATGCACTAAAGCTGTTGCAGATGCTTCTGCATCTATACAGTGTGAATTTGAGGGGTTTACTTCAAGACTAGGTTTTGTCTGGTTCTCTCATAGACTATATGTCCTCCACAAAGCATTGGTGAAAATGTCTTGAGGGGCAAAGTCATTGGTTTAGACTCTTACACCCGTAACAGGGGTAGAGTTCATTTGGTGTACGTATGGAGCAGAAGTTCTGGTATAGTTTTCTCAGAAAGCAAATGTAGTTTGTACGCACCAAAATCACACTGTGAACTATGCCAGTAAGTGGGAATGATAGGGGAATTAATGCCAAAATAGCGAAATGTTAACAACAATATGGCATTAGCTGTTACTTAGCTGTTAAGAGTCAGAAAGCACATCATGAAGTTACATCTTCCACTTAAGAGATCTGTTGAACAAAGAAATATTGTTAAGGTAAAACAAAAAATGTATCAATTTATATTCAGTATTTAGGCCTTTATGAGCCTTTAGCAGAGGAACAGTTACAAGCTTGTTTTTAAATACATACGTACTTTAGTGGTTGGTTGAATCTAACGGTTTCATTGTGATTAAAAAATCTTGTCTGAAGGGCTGAGTTTCAGAAAACTGCTGTTGGAGGAGGAAGAATGGTTTTATTTTTTGGAATCATGCACATTATCTTGGGTATGGATTATTTTAAGAAGCAGAATTTCAAAATATAGTGATGAGTTCATTGATCATCACTACAGTGAGATCGTTTTCTTTCACCAGATTTGGAAGGTCCTGACCACAGCTGTTATACTATGTTATGTGTTAAGATAAAAAGGTGTCTGTGTAATAAACAGCATTTTGTGTATTTCAAAGAGTTTGCATTTGAGTTCTGAAGTGGAATCAACGGATTTGCAGCATGCTATGTGTAGCAGCTAATTGTACTTACTCTGTATGCTCTTTTGTGTAGGTTTGAGGCTTTTGGAACTGTATGACCACGTGACATGTTCATTGAACTTTGTGGGAAGGAAATCTTTTCCCAAGGGTGTGTGAAGTCTGAGATGTGTAGTTCACCAAATTTTATAGACCTGGTGTAGATTTCTAAAAACAGTGTATTCTGCTGGCATTCACATTTCAGGAAGAAAACCTATATTGCTTTTATACATTGTTTGGACTAATTGTGCAGAGCCAGGAGCCAGCTGTCGTTGCCATGACAGGAAGAAGGTTACATTTACCCAGTTAGGATTTTGCTTTGGGCAAGGACAATACTGTACATACTATACAGGGAAGAAAACTGTTAGATCCTAGATGACCCAGATAGCTCAATCCCAGATGGATGAATTTAAATTCATATAAATTTCTTCTGTTTACTTACTTTCTGATATGGCACTCTTGATTATTTAAAAAGAAAATCTTCAGTCAACCTTCCCTTACTGCCATTAAGAAACTAAATCAGAAATGGAGGAGCACTGTGAAGCCATATTCTCAGTACACTCCAAAAAACCATTTAAAATGGGTATGGAATGTGTTTATACTAAGGAACTGGATTTCTCTTCAAACACAATAATTTCAGTCCTTGCTTGTGTAATAGAAGAATTCCTAATATTCACAGAATTCAGATATGTGGAAAACAGATGCCAAAGTTCAAATTTGTGTTGTTGGGAAAGCTAACAGATTTCTTAGGAAGACTGATTTTAGAGCTTATTTTTTAGCTTTAGCTGGTGCTGTCACTGCAAACGTTTTTCAGAATCAAATACTGAGTATGTAATGTGCTGCATAGAAGTGTGTAAGTTGCTATAATGGGTAATGGCATTATTTTTATAGCTGGGAAGGAAAGGATGGAGAGGGAGGGAAAAAAAGCGTCTCAGAACTATTTGGGGAAATGTGGGGAAAATTATAATTTCCCCCTCTTTTCTCTTTTTTGTCCCCACCTCTTCTCAAAAAAAGTTATTCTCTCTCTAGGAATAACTTGTGGGAGGAGGATGGAATTCAGGCAGGTATATTCCATAATGTTGCCAAAAAGGAATGCCCCTTTATATCATAAAATTGTGTTATAATTTGTAGATAAAGAATTGTTTAAAATTTAGAGTTTTCCAGAAAGAGCCATTTTGAAATAGAGCTTCCTGTGTAACTGTTTTATTACTGCTGTAATTACTGTGACAGCTTGTGAGTATTCTGTGTTTTTTAAAACGGTGTTTTCCTTCAGTTTTATTAATGCAATAATTGGGGAGCAGTGGACATTCTTTGCCTATTTCAGTACTGGAGTTCCCAGTAAAATATCTTATGATTGGAAGGTAAATATATTTATTAGATATTTGAAATCATAAGAATGTCTTTCTAATAGAATAACCTTCCATAAGACTTACTTGCAGAACTTAGATTTCTGTTAAACCTTTACATTTCATAAGTCTGCCACCATGACCTCTCCCAGCTGTTCCGCTCCAGCAATCCCAGCACTCCTATTTTTTTTCCTCTTCTTGTGGTGAAGCACAAGTAGTCTTAACTTGCCAGTCATCATCCTGGTCTCTGCTGTCCTAATGATGAGTAACATAATCTAAGCTGTTTCCAAAGAATAAAAGTAGATGTTTATCATACCTGATATGAGTTACTTCAGACATTTAATAAAGGAAGCGGTGCTGCTTTCTAAATAAAATAAAACATGAATGATACTTCTAAAAGTTTAAATTAAGAAAAAAAAGTTGTATGTTTCTGTTAAATTTCACCTTTATCAGATTTGGCATTTAAAGTTAATTTAAAAATGAAAGCTTAACAATTCTTAGATGAATACCAGACTTGCTTTTAAATTATCACCTATTTCTACTGAATAACACACATACCATCTTACTTGTATGCATAAAACCAACCCATTTGTGTTAGTTGGCCTTTTACCTTCTCAGAAAAGCAGCACTGTGTGGGACACTGCTGTACCTAATCAGAAGAGGTTTTTGTTAGGAAAAGGCTGCAGCACCATAGGAGGACACTGTATGGAAGTCTGCACTCATGAAGCATATTTAAACCAGAACTAGGAGAAGGGAAGACATTTGTGTCTGAGCCTGTTGACCAATCATCTTTTTTTCACTTTTTATATAAACAAATTTCTTTAAACCCATTTTTAGCTAAGGATAAGGTTTCAAAGTTGATTAGAAGCAAGCTTTGCAGACAAATTGTTGGGCTTCTTACTGCTGGTGTTCTGTTTTGTTTCTTTTTCTCTGTAATGGGACAAGTATTGATGATTGAGAGAATAATTTATTCCTACTATAATGTGAGATCAGATGTATAAACAGGCTATAAATGTTAACTGAGTGTGTTCTTCACTCCATTTGAAGGATGAGGTATTTTGAATGCTTGCAAAAAAAAAAGTGGCTTAGATGCATTATTTTCATAATCCAGTGGTTATAAAGACAAAACAAAAAATCAAAAGGAGCAGCAAGTTGTTCTTTGAGTAACGAAAACCTAGATAGGTAAGGCAGAAGGCAGCACTATAACAATGCACTTGTTAGTAGGGCCTTGACACAGAAACAAGTTACTGCAGTTTGTTCCTATACTTCTGTTCAGGCCTGCCTCCATGGCTCTTATCTGGATCCTACTTGGTTGCATCTTTTGTCGTCTGTCACTCCTTCCTCTTTTTCAGATCCTTCCTTGCACTTGGCTTTTTACTCACCTTGTGTTTCTGTGATGATATTTCCTCAAAGCTTTTCCTTTCTCTGGGTTGGGCAGGTGCCTTCTCTTTCTTGTGGAGGTGGTAGGAGCGAGAACTAGGTTCCTTGCCCTGAGTGCTTGACGGCAGCAGTCTCCAATAAACACAGTTCTGCTGGAATGTGACATCCTTAGTTTCTCTGGAGTGATGGAGTGTTCATAATCTGTTCATCAACAGAGTTAACGTGCTCTGCAGTAAAGAAATCTGGAAGTTAACTCTATAGCTCTTAACAAGCTGCTGCTGAGGATACCTGAACTGTGACCTCCCCTGCCCCCCCCAAATTCTCTAATATAATAGAGGTACTAAAATGTTTGCTATTCATCCGAGTTTCAGAAGTGGTTAAATCATCTTACTTAAGCATCTGAAAACCTCAGAAATAAGGTCTATAGCTTAGGCTACAAAAACTCACCAAGTCTTTTTTTTTTTAAGCATAAAAATATGGAAAAATATAATGAAGCATTCATTTGGCACCTTTTTCTAATCAGTGTTACAGTCTAGGTTCACTGATCTTTTTCAAGGAATCCTTTACCTAGAATAAGGTACCAGCTTTAGTCCAAAATACAGGCACAGGTTCCTGTTCAAGGAATTGCTTATTTACCCTGTGTTCAAAGAAACATTGATATATGTCAGGAAATAAATTATTTTAAATAAGCAGCTGACAATAATATTTTTTTCCTTTAAAGAAAGAGTCCATCAGATACAGAGTTTTGGCTAAATGCAAAATGAAAAATATAAATTGGATACTGAAAAAAGACAAAGATTGTATTAAGTTGATTAGGAGAGTCAAAACGTTTCCATGTGTAACTGTTTCGGAACTTGTGTTTACAATTTTTTTTTTAAAAATGGTAGCACAAGACTTGCTTCACAGGTTCAGACTGCTGAGCTGATCAAAACCACTGTCCTTTCTTCAGCAGTAGCAAAACCAGTAGTCTTCCTAAAAGGGACAATGGACTCTTGAAGTGAGGAACTACATTGCCAGGAAATGTGGAGTTTGGGGCTCAAGTTCCCAAACTTGAGGGCTTATGGCAAGTCTAATGGAGAAGGACAGGCTAGGTATCTATAACAAATCCTTCTGCCCTAAAATTGTGATTCTGGAATCAACAATGGAAATGGAAAGAGACATCTTTGTACTGTTAAAATATATTTTTTTAACGTGCCCTAAAAAGATGTATCCTAGTGGAGCAGGAAAAGCTGGATGGCTCCTGCAGTTCAAAATAAAACTTCTACATGCTCCAAAACTTATCATTCTGGTTTGATTGCCTTGGAACTTGTGCCTTGGAACTTGAGGTGCCTTCTAAAGATGGGGTACAAGGTTAACAGTAATATACTTCTAGGTGAGAGATTCTTCAGATAAATCACGTAAAATAATGCCTTTACCAAATTGTTTCTCTTCTAAAATTTGTGCATGTAACATGTCCAATCTGTGGCTTTTAGTCTACTCAAGTTGTTCTTAGATACTTGAGACTTACTCTGCCCTACCTGTCTCTTTGGAAAGCAGCCTCACGGAAATTATTACAGATGCAGTGAGAAACTGTTATGTCCCAAGGGGAGGAATTCTGATTTAAGAATGCTATTTTGAAGTTCTTTTAAAGCTTATTAAACTTTATTTTTGTACTTCAGAAAGCATAGAATAGGACAAGCTGATTAAGGAGAACAGTTATCAATATAAGACCTTCTAAAGAAACTGCTGGTACTCCATTCATCCAAGTGACTTTTTGGAAACAGAGTGTCATGCTGACAGTGTGAAATGTTTCCACCTGGGCTATCACCTTTTTCCGGGTGAAGATGAGGAACTAACAGAGCTGTGATGCTGCTGTTTCCACCACCAGGGTACAGGAATGAAAAGCAGTTGTTTCTTGAGGATTTGGTAGTGGTAGTAGCCCAGCCATCTGATCATAGCAAAACAAAAAGTGAAAGGAATTGCAAAAAAAAAAAAAAAAGGTGTCCACAAAGCTAAAGAGACCTCTATTATTGAAAAATATTATATTAAATGCACATCATCAAGCTGTCCTCATACAGAGGAAGGTTGGGGAGTTTAGTAAGAGGCCATTCTGTCTGTATTTGTAGTTTTATGAAGATTGCAGTCAAAAAGATACTTGTATCAGATGTGGAGACAGTTTCTAAAGGTGAGTATAAAGAGGTGGAACAAGCATATAGGGAAAGTGTTGGAAAGGCAAAAGGGGAATAGTCAGTTACAACCAGCAAGGAACAGTAGAAGACAACAGGACAGGTTCTGTTAGAGTTCAGAGGAAGAAAGAGAAGCTGAAGGCATGCTGCGTAATTGGGAAATGAGAAATAACAGAGGGCAATCTGAAGGATTCGACACTCTGCTTTCATCTCAGAAGAGAACTTGCACACTTCTTGCCAGCTCATAGGAAGTGCAGGTCAAAAAAAGGAAAGTAGTAGTAGTTAAAAGAAAAAGAAAAATCTGGAAATCAAATACTAACAAAAAGGGGGCTCAGTAGTGAATGGTACAGTAAAAGGAGACTTGAGTATTATCCACAAACAGATTGAGTCAGCATCGTGATATCATGACAAAAGGGGGAAATTCTTTTTGGGATGCATTAGAAAAAGACTCATTACATAAACCAGGAGAAGTGACATTCTGCAATACCTAATGATAATGAGGGCTCAGGTTACTATCCAGTTTTTGACACCATGTGTGGAAACTCAAGAGGAAGGCAGCAAAACAGAGAAGTCTAGAAAACATGACCTATAAGAAATATACGTGTTTGACTTAAGAGAGGGAAGGAGCATAGGTCTTAAAATACTCTAGTATTTTTTCATATAATATAATAGAACAAAAGTAACTAGATGCATGAGGCTTGTATAATGCAAAATCACTGGAGATGATGTAGGGTTATTTGCTATAAAAGTGCTATAATCTCAGTCAAATACAACAAGACCTCTTTTTTGTTTGTTTGTTTCCCAAATGGGAAATTAAACTTGTTGATGTAGTATTTTTACTTTGATTACAACTTTCATGAAAATTGAAAAGTCATTTTTTCCAGGGCAACCTCAATGGTAGTTGCATCCTTTTCATGGTACATATAAGCATGTTTTCTGTGATCGCACAAAATACTGTATTGAGAGGGGCTGTTGTTTCTATGGGAACGTGAAAACTAGGAGCAGCCTTATTTTGTAACCTCTTTGCAGTTATGATATGTCTCTTGTAGTTAGTTTAGTGTGAAGTCACCGCAAGTGGAAAAATGTTTATAGGATAATAAACTTCTAAATATGAAGGCTTAAAAGGATAACCAAACCCAGCAGAATGGGTGTCACAGATGCAAAAGTGTTTGTCCATTTGATGCATACAAGATTATCAGTTCTTCCACAATATCAATATTTTTTGCATTGGATAGGTGATGCAGACAAATAAAAAGGTGATCATGGTAATTTATCTTTCCAGCCTTACAAAGGCCCATCTATAGCAAGGAAATGCTTTGGATTTTTCTTCAGGGTAACTGTCTTAACTTATGTATATCTTCCTAATTTATTCTGTACAACCAGCTCAGGCCAGTTCACAGTTTCTGCTTGCTTTCTTTTGCCTTTTCAAAAGCCCTGAACTCAGTATATTAACTACACCAGCACACCATCTCTGGAAGTTGTTTTTGTCTTGGCGCTCTAATTTTCATTGATGCTCAAGATTACATTCGAGACTTCTCCACAGTTCCATGCCTGTCTTTCATTTGTTTTGAAATGCAAAATTTGATTTCCTTAGAGCCTTATAAAATTAAATCTGTGCCACAGCATAGGTATTTCATACAATTGACAATAGCCTGAACAAATACATACCGCTTGTGGGTACAATATGGGTATGTTTTGCTTTCTCTCCAAAAGTGGGATACCGGCTTGATAGGCTAATAGTCATACCTGATATTGCATGCTTTAAACAACATTCTTGAAATAAATTTAGTGAAATTACTTTGTGCATCAGGTAAGTCTTTCAGAAAGCTCTTACTCTCTATGCTTCTTTCCCTTAGCAAATCACTAAAGATTACGTTTCTTTCTGGGAGCGAGAATACCTTTCACATAAAATTTTAGACTTCAAGAAGATGATGCAATCTTCTCTTGAGAAAACCATACATAGGTTTTTCTGAAATCAAGGCATTAAGTCTTTTATCTAAAGTCAGGAACAATATTTGGTTGGTATCTCTTGTTGGCTATCAGATGAAGAATTATGCGAAGAATGCATTTAGCAGCTGCTGGTTTCAGTCTAAGCCACGTTCCCAGTATTGTTTGTCCCTGAGATTGACTGTCTAGAAACAAGAAAATATTATTTGATCAAGTTCTTTTCCCTAAAAAAAATAAATGACTCTTTCCTCTTGTAGCCCACTGTTGTTAAGCATGTAGCTTAGATTTAAGTGGTTAAACACAGAGGAAGACATTTCTTAGAGGAGATTTGCATTTTTGCAGGTTTGGGGTTGTTTTTGCGGGGGTGGGGAGTGTTCTTCAGATGTTACAGGTCATACATAAAGATTTTTTTCATTGTATTATCTGTTTTTCTTAGCAGGAAACATTACAACTACTTCAAGTTACTAACTCTTCTAGTGATATTGTTTGAAGATTGAAATTGTGACCCTTTAAAGTTGACAGCAAACCTTGCATAATATGGTGGTTAAGTTTGTGTAGAGACAACATGGAGAGACCTTCTAGAAACTGTTTGTCCTAGGATCTTAGGAAAATTGACAAAAAAAGCAAATGCTTGATTGAGTGGGAGAATCCTGGTGATATGTATACAAAATTCCAGCCTCTGTGTCTCATCTAAATGGCACCTCCCATTTGTTTTCAGCGTAATAATCTGAGATATCTAAGTGGAGTTTGTTGTCACATTAGAAGGTTGCTAGATTGTGCTGTATCTCCATTAAATACTTGGAGTGACTTTCTTGCAGCAGGTCAGGTACCCTGGTCCTGCAAGGATATGAGTTTTATGTTTGGGTCTTTTGTAATAGGGCAATAAAAATGCTGGAGCCCCATCTAGTGCATGAACATTTAACACTGCCAGAGAAGTTATAAAATGTGTCGGAGCAGAGAGGATGGAAGGCAATCCCATTAGTGGGAAAATTTTAACCTTTTTGTAAAATGACTTGCATTACTACATCAGTAACAGATTGGAAGAGAAACGTGTAAAAAGCAGTGGTCAAACGGAGGCTTATTTGGGGAAGGTGATTCCATAAAGGTTAATCTTATTATGCCTTAAGGGACTGCATATATTAAAAGATATAAAGATATTAAAAGATTTAACTGTGTTAGAACCCAAGTTTGAGCAGTCGAGTTGAAGTCTGAAAAATAACTGTGAGACCAGGACATGTTTACCACGTTTAGGTTAGATAAATCTGGTTAAATCCAAGCACATTTGACCTTGCCCTGTTGCTTTTTTCCAGAAAAAAATTGTTAATAAACAGAAAGACTGGGACTTTCATGTTTGATTATGCAATTTAGGATTGTGGGTAAAATCCCAACTCTGTGGAAAGTCAGCAAGACTGTTTTCATTAATTTCATTTACATCAGCTTTCACCCTTGGATTTTGAGATTAATTTTCCTCAGAGAGCTAGGATTTGCTGTCCCTGTGAACTTGAACTTCCCTGCAAAGGTTTGGAAGGAAATCCTCTTAGAAAACCAGCACTGTAAGTATAATGGGCTGGCCAGTAGTCTCCCTTCTCCACCAGAGAATAGGGAAGTTGCCTTTGAGATTCTGCAGAGCCAGTTTTAAAATAAAACAGATACAGTGCACTTTTTTAACTTCTTGAAAGGTGGGGAAATACTGGTTTTAGTCAATGTGCATTTTTTATGCATAAATGTTTCATTAGAAAAAGGAGTGGTTTTCTTCTAAACAATTCACCTTGACTGTTTTAAGTCATTTTCTTTCAATGATTATGTACATATTCATGAATAATAAGATTTTGTAAAAGAAGAAAATCTGAAATATTAGTGTTATTTTAGGAAATTCAATGCATCAATATTTCTAGCAGTATAGAAAGCTACACCTATATAAAATTCAGCCTTCATTAGTATTCTTTACAATTATGCACCTAAATTTGAGTATGAGTATCAAATAGAAATCATTGGTTTATTAATGAACATGTTATGCATGTACATGTTAAATGCTCTATTGGATAAAAAGCTAATTAGGGCTAATGACCTGCATTTTTGTTCACAGTTTAAGTCTATCTTGACCAGACTATGGTCAGAAATGGGCATAACATTGTGTTTTGTAAGGCCTATGGATTTATAGAAGGACTAAGAATATTACAAGCCTGCTGGTGATGATGTCACCAAAAGTATAGTGTATTAAAATATATTTGTCTTTTTCAGTGACAGTAACCAAAATCAGCTGCAGGGAATTTTTAATACAAAAAATTTACTGTAGTGTTTTTCTCCCCTAAAAAGTATTTTCTGAGGTAGATCTGTACTAGTAGTACTCCAAGTTATTTATTTCAGCATTTCATGCAGCCTATGATAACTTGTTCTACAGAAAAGAAGTTTTCATTGTAAATATGAAAGCTTTTTAAATGTAATCTCTGAATTATAAGAAATTCTTCCCTGTTTTCTAGATTTTGGAATCATCCATGTCTCTGTAAAGCTTTAAATAGTACAAGCACAGTTGTGCTGTGCCCTCAAAAGAACATCTTTTCAGCTTAACTCTGAATTAGAATGCAAAACTCAGAAATTACTTAACTCAAACTGATGTGTCATGAGGACAAATAAACTGTTATGCAAGCAAATTTAAAAAAGGTTTTTTTACTATAACCTGAAGAAATTAAATTATTTCTATTGACCTCATCAAATTCTTGTATCTGCTAGAGTGCTTTAAAATCACAATAATTTAATTAATGAGTTTCTTTTAAACAACATAACCGTAAACCCCCCCAAAAATAGGAAACTTAAGATAATGTCCATATTGCACATTAAACAACTTTTATTGTCTAGTTATGCTTCAGCAGGTAAATACACTAGTAGCTTGTAATGCAATGCTTATTTAATAAAAAATACTGTGTCAAGTAGTATTGGCCTTGAGGTCAAAATCAGTATTATTCATTGTTATGGGAGCCACACAGTAATCCGTACTTCCACATGCAGATCATAGGACCTGGCCCAACGTCCCAGGAACATTGCAGGGGTTGGTTTAGATCCAACACAAGTAAATGTCTGTACCTCATCAGGGGCTAGTAGGCTGCTTCTAAGCTGCTGTTTCTTCAGTATTCACCACTTCATTCTCATAAGGGATGCTTAGGAGCTTCACACCCTGATTCCACCATTCTCAGCTATTGCTGCCCTCCTTCCACCTTCTTCTCCAAGAGAGTTTTCTGAAGTCTATTTGTTTCAATGGTCAAGTTTACAGTGGTGTGCCACACATACTTTTATTGATGCATATTTATGGAGTGGATGAGCATGTTGCAGATGGGAACTTCTTAAGCTAGATTTGCTGCCAAATCTAGCATATTGTATAATTACACCTTTGCTAGCACAGCGATGCTGTCACTAATTTGAATACCTTGCTAGGTAGGAGGCTTTCTGGTTGCCCCCTTAGAAAATGTGTAGGTTGTAGGCTTTTCAAATATGTCTGCAGACCTGGCAGAAATTGTAATTGTGGGTGACTTTTCTAACAATCTGAGCTCAAATACAAGTCATGGATCTTTTAGTAACCTGTCATCTCCAGCCCCATGCTTGTCCAACATGAAAGTGAGGGGGACAACTTAAAACACAGTTGTGCAGGTGACTGTGACTTCAAAATGTAGTTTCATTCATACATTGGAAAATAATTTATTTTACTTTCCTATTGTTCTTCCTGCTCTGCCTGTCTAAGAGTAATAATTTAGGTTTTTTTCACTTCTGTGGTTTGATTTGATTGTGATTATACAAGAAGAGGTAAACTGAGAAAAAGGTACCACTTTTACATGTTCAACTTTCAGAGTATAGCTCAGCTTGGGAGCATTTAAAGGACAAAATGGAACTTTAATGATTTAGCCTAATCAGTCCTTTAGTTGCTGGAAAAATGAATGCTGATGTTCTAAAATAAAACAAAAGCAAGGAAACAAAACCCCAAACCCCACCACTTGTACTAAATGAGGTAGTTGAAAACTATTTTTATGCAACAAACAAACTTCAAGATGTGTAAAAGTAACATTGGGAGTTAGATTTTCAAACTTTGAAACAGCAAGAGCTGTGAAATACTATTCTGAATGTGCTCAATTGTATCACAGCATTTAAGAGATCTCAAAGTGATGATTGGTCTTATTTCTACCATGTGCCAAGCTCTAATGACAGAGCTGCTGTTGCTTAAGTAAATGTGCAGATTCTACATTAGATGGTAGAATTTCTGGAGCAGTTGTAGAGAGACTATTTGTTATTTATAGGAATTCTAAAAAATTCAGGAAAATCCTAAAGTTAACTTGTCCAGGTTTTACCATCCTGCACCAGTAGTCACAGTTGTCTTTAATGTAGTCTCTATGAACTGTTAGGGGATATGAGAGTGTAAGAGTTTTGGAATCAAGGTAGCTGTCAGCATTTGAGAACTGAGTTTGGGTATTTTTTTAAAATTCAAATTGATTGGCTATGAATGCTATTTGTAATTAATTATCTTTTTGCCACGTGTTATTTTAGGGGAATGAGGAGGGGAAAAAAGTTGTTTATTTTAATTATGTTAATATAGATTTGAAACTTGCTATAAATTGCCATCAAGGACAGTTCTGTGCATATGCCATAGCTCGTGAAAAATTTAATGTGTTGTGTTGTATTTCCATGTTTAGATATTGCAAATGGCTCCAGTTCAGGAGGATACCGCCCCCCTCCCAGAACAAAAGAAGTGATCATCAATGGACAGACAGTGAAGCTAAAATACTGTTTTACTTGCAAGATTTTCCGCCCACCTCGTGCCTCACATTGCAGCCTTTGTGATAACTGCGTAGGTGAGTAAAAAAAAGATATGACATATGTTCAATTTAGTAGCTTATATATTGTTGTGAATACTTTTGATATGAGAGAGAAAAGAATCAGTTAGTGACAAGATTACTCATGAGGTCACTTGCTGTGTTCATCCTTCTTTCCTACAAACTCTGTTAAATGGTAGGAATTTTAGAGGAGGCAGAAGAGGAGATTTGGCCTAACAGATAGTTGTTGCTAATCTAGGAAGGAAAAATATCTTCTGATGAAGTAAGGAAGAAGATCTTCTGATCTTCTGATACATCTTTCCTGACCTGCTCCGCAAGACAAAGAACACACCCAGTTCAAATAGGGCTGCATAGTATGTGCGATGAACTTTCTCATACAGAGAGGACCAAGCTTTACGGGAGTCTTAGAATTGTTTCCTTCACCAAACTGAATTGAGGGCAAGGAGCTGCTTCTGCAATTCATTTCAGACTGACTGTAAGGCACAGTTCAAATGATGAGGGCTTGCACTGTGACCAGAATATACACTGTAGGTGATTCTTACTTTGAACAGTTTTAAGAATAGAAATTCTGAAGTCAGAATCCATAAGAAATTACTGGGCAAGCATGCTATTTTGAGAGTAAGTAGATGATGTCAGGACCTAAGGATACTTTGTAATGGTAGGGGTTTTTTTTTCCTCTGAACTTCTTGTCTTTTTTCATGACTAATTTCTTTGGAGGGCAGGCAAGGTGATTAAGATATGCTTGGATTTAAAAGCAAACAAAAAACCCCCACCAATCAAATCTGACTAGTTTTCTAGTTAATTAGATCACATTTAGAGTTTAGTGCAGCTGATTAGCACACTGTTGAGCCTGGATCTTGTGAATTCAAGAAAATAATGTAGAAAGATGTCTCCAGCTGAGAAATGTAATTGCAGCATTCAGCAGTGATATTTTTAGATATGAAGCAGTCATTGGAAGAATTGCAATTTCGTGTTTAGAAGATATTAATTTAGGAAGTACACTTACATCAGAGTGAAAAGTTTAGCCTTGTGGCCCTGTGCTGTTGATTGGTATCTGTAGATGGTTCCTTCAGTAAATAAGTTTTTCTGGTGTGTTAGAATTTTCTAAGTGTTGTAAAAGCTATTGAACTTGGCAAGTAGGGATGTTTATTAATTGCAGTTGACACATTTTCAGAAAAATATTATATCAGATGTGTAACCTGGACATTAGTGTTGTGGTATTGCTCAGCAAACCTGATAATGTGAAAATGCAGTTGTTGACCAGTGCAGTAAATAAAAGTTAAAGGCTGTTGTTTTTACCGAGAGAGTGCATAAATAACAGCAACTCCCACACATGCATCCTGAAGCTTATTTTAAAATAGTGTTTCAGCTTTTTTAATAAACTGATAAGAAGGATTTTTCTACAGGTTATTCTGTAATCTGATTGTGTCCTTTTCATACTAAATTTGGAAAACCTGCTCTGTGAAACATACCATTAGTGATGGGGGGGAAACAACTTAAACAATCTTTGTCTTTTATGTCTGTGATGAAGCAACAGATGTGAATTATTATGAATGTATATCAGAAAAGAGTCTGAGCAAATGACTCATTTAAGCGATAATTGTATCCAAGAAGATTAGTCTTTTCTGCTCGTAAAATAGGTATGATCATTGTCATTTCCTCTTGCACAGCTTTTAATTTGAAGTTATTTGTTTTAAAATAATTCCATCCATTTATTGGAATGAATTTGCTGTGGTTTTTCTCCTCAGTGTTTATAATGGGAATTACAATAAACTATTACTTTTTCAGGGTACGTTGCGTAGTGCTTTTGTTTCCTGACTAGGTACAGGTATTTATCATATAAATATTCAGCTGTATTGAATGCAAAAAGTGAAATCTACAAGTACCTACAACTAATTTTCTGTGAAAAATAGGTGTCAAGAAAACCGGATTGCTCGTGTACTTGTGGAAAACTAACAGTCTAAGAGCGTACACTTAATCAGCATGTGTTATGCAGTTTACCTCCACTCT
Organism: Ciconia boyciana; assembly: GCF_034638445.1. Taxonomy (NCBI): domain Eukaryota; kingdom Metazoa; phylum Chordata; class Aves; order Ciconiiformes; family Ciconiidae; genus Ciconia; species Ciconia boyciana. Next base: position 69,336,848 of record NC_132936.1, on the reverse strand, counting down.
TAAGTTAGGATTGTCTTTGTGATTATGCTTTTATTTAATTTTAGTTTGTGAATAAATCTTATAATGGCAATGAGTGGTCTTGTGCCACCGTCATTTGCTAGTTCCTTATCAATGTAACTAAACCAATGCAAAAATATTCCTACTTCGCATGCATACGGATATTTAAGTAATTTACGATTGCAGCTCGCTACCAATATGGCTATGCGTTCCTTTTTACCACATAGTTCCTGAAGCTTTTGCTGCATAGTTATAAACTAACTAGTGAGACTATGTGATACAGAAATGGAGTCTTTCTTCAAACCAGCACTCCCTGCTCAGAAAAAACAGTATGCCACTTTTACCTAAAGGTGTTTTATGATACCGGGCAAATGAATGCAGTGTGAAAGAGAGGTTCTTTCATTCTGTATTTTCTATTGATGCTTTTCATTCTGTAAGGAATCCTTAGCAGCATTTTAAATATGTAAGTACATACAAAAATATATTAGTTGCTAGGTTTTTTTCCCCCTTTTGAATTAATCCTAACTTTCTAGTTGTCTAGTAAGCATATCTGTTACTTGATCTTGTTTCTGATTTTCATTTCATCACTAAATTGTTTTATAAATGGATACGTAGTATATTTAGATAAAAATATGAAGAAATAGCTTTTAAAAAAAACCCAGAACTAATCTGAGTTCTACCCATAGTAATACTTCAAACTCCTTTAGTTTTACAATATTTTCATAGTAGTATCCCAAAAAAAATTTGGATTTTCATACAAATGCAGCTTGTTGTATTTATATAATGCCTTCAAAAATTAGGTTGCCCTGAGGCAAATATCTTGAGTGTATTTCTGACTGACTTTCTTTAACTGCCTTTGTGAATAGCAGTTGGAAGTTAGCCCCTCAAGGGTTTTCTGTGTACCATTATGTTGCTTAAAAATTATAAATTAATTTAAAATAATGCACACACAAACACAAGAGAGACAGACTTAAAAAAAAAAAAAGAATAACCACAGCAGACATAAATTCTGAGCATAAGTTCAAGCTAGTTATTGCTGGATTTTGACAAGAGGTTTTGATTGCACTGTGTGATGTTAGTAAGAAGCCAATGGCTGGACTTGCTTCTGAAATTACCAAATGACCTTTTTCATTTATTTTTGATGATTTCAACATCAGTTGTGTAATTTCCTTTTTTGTTTTGTTTTGTTTTAATAAATTTTTGTCTTGTTTAACTTGATTTCTATAATAAAAGCTGAACAAGAAGCAGTTGACTATTTCCAAACAATTTATTTAAATATAGTACGGAATGACTAATGAGAAACAGTGAGTAATGATTAGCAAGCAGTAAAGCAAGTTAGTCCAATAATCTAAATGTCTAAAGCCTTCCTTGCATTCACATGCCTTCATTTTGCTTATCAAATGAAGTAACTGATTTAGAGTAAGGCAAAAATCCAGTATGGTGGAAGAAGAGATCCACCATTTATATTAATCTAAGAATATAGCCTTTTTATTTGTTTCAAAATCCGTATATCGTAAATTTGTGTGTGACATGCATAAAGATAGCTTCTCTTCTCCAGTTCCACTGTGTAGCTTTCAACACATGATCTTTTTATTTTTTTTTCCCCACAGAGGATTCAAAGCTCAAATTTTTGAAATTGGATGTCACAACTTAACTTAGAAATGTTTAGTTTGATTTTTCAGAGATAACTGATGAACACGAGAATGGCATACTAAGCTAGACCAAAGTTTTGGTTCATGCAGTAGCCTGTTTCCCACTATGGCCAGAGTGGATCCCTGGGGAAGGACGGGAGAAGAGGGCGAGCACTGGGGATGCTTCCTGATGAATATTCTCACGCTCTCAGAAATTTTCAGCATAGGCCTTCTTGAACCCTGGGGGGTTATCCCTTTCTTTTCAGTAGCTATTGATGGATCCTAGTTGGCCTTCTCTGTTCCTAATATAAACTTCTTGAGGTGGGGAACCAGGATACCAGTAGTGCTGAAGGTGTGCATACCATACTGGCAATTTCTATTGATGTTTCTGTTTTCTGTAGGAGATAGGATTCCTCTCACTTGTAAGTCTGACTGCTTTTCTATAGATCCTAAACATGAGACCAAGTGTCAAGATTTTGACAGAAAACATGCTATATTAGAAGCCAATAGACACCCCCTTTCTGGTTAAATCATTGCTTCTGTACAGCACTTCTCCCAGGCAATTACAGGCATCATCTTTCGGGTTTGGTCTTGACCAGACTACATTAATTTATTGTTTTGAAAATACAAGTTGTTATGTACACAGCAGTATGCCGAACAGCAGAATTGGAATAAAATAATTGTTTTTAAAAGTAGTTTTCCAGATTAGGCACCAGTGTTGTAAATTTATTTTCTTAAAATGGGGAATTAATTATTAAAACACATGTAATATATAACACATGCAATGTAAGACGAAGAGTGAGAATTACCAGTGTCTTCTGGGAGAAGCTCTTCCCTGTAGTCACTCCAGATACCACCATCTTCCAGCCTGGAGAACACAAATTACTTCAAAAACAGGCTGAGAGTTGGCATCGTAACAGTTTGGTTTTTATAACACCGACAACTGTGTGTGAGAGTAATTTTCCCAGGACTTCGTGGTCCTTTATAATCAGTGTGTATTTACTTGATGTCAGGACTTTGTTTTGCTTGGTTTTAATTCCATTTTGTAGCACTCTTCCTTCATTACCTTATTATCTCCCTTCTTGCTTTCCGTTCCTTTTCATGACCTTTGCCTATTTCTTTCCTTACATTTCCTGCAATGAGGAGAGTACAATTTGCACTTCACTTTGGGGCCTGACTTTTGAACCTGTTAAACCTTAGCTCTGGGTCTCTTGGCGTGACTCTTTAGCTGAACAGTTAAAACTATAAAGTTGGTAGTTTTACCCTCTTCTGTTTCCCTCTTCTGTTTCCCTCTCCCTCTTCTGTTATACTTTTTCCCAGTTTTTACATGTGAGAAATGGCTTTGGCTTTTTTGTTTGTGCTACCTTTTTGAGACACCCAAAAAGCTGCCAAACAGAGTACACACCAGCACTTACAGAAGTGATATATTATTTGTTGGTGATTGTGCCATTTACATACTAGATGTACTTTAGAAATTCAGGGATCATGGCATGTGTGTCAAAGCCATGTGTAAGTCTAAGCCAAAGCACTGGAAAATATGGCTGGAAGTCTCTTTAAAAAAGATAATAATATTATAGGTTACTTCAGAGAGAGGTTGAGGCTTATATATTGGTCTGCATATAAAACAAGCAGAGATGATCATAATACCCAACTGTATAAATGATGTTGTAAACCTCAGGTGTCAGAGTAAAAATGAAAGAGAGAAATTACCAGGAAAAAAAAAATATTAGGAACCTAAGAAAATAAGCAAATATTTACATTTGGTGCAAACACAATTTGAAAGATGGCTAAGGAATTCCAAGGCAGATACAAGGCAGCAACAGAAGTGTAAAAAAAAAAAAAAAAAAAAAAAAAAAAAAAGTGCTTTAATGTAGAAAAGAGAAGAACAAAGCCATGAACTTTGTGGATGCTGGTACCTGGTAAGGATACCACACTTCCCCTAGGGACGAGTTGGGGTTTTTAATTCTCTTCCTCCACGCTTGGGTGTGTGTCTGGCACTTGTTTGGTTCCCAATGTGTGAAGGTAATGTATTGACAAGAATAGGTATGTAAGGAGAGATTGTTAAGCAGTGAGGTCCTTTGCTGTGCACTCTGAAGAGTGCCTATCCTCTAAAGAGTACCTATCAAAGAACAGTCATTCTAAACTGCTGCTGCTGCTGCCTTTGAAAATGTCACCATTAATGTGCATGCAGTCAAAGGGGTTTGTTGTTAATTTGTCAACATTTATTATTGGAGGTAGCAGTGAAGTGAGATATGTGACAATATAGTTTAATTACTATGAGCTATCCTAGGGCAATGGCTGGATGTTTTCCTAATAAATCAATTGCTATTTTTATTTAAAAGATTAAGCATGTTTATTTTCTTTTTTTGAATAACATTAGTCTGCCACTATTGAAGTTGATTAGCATGGAAAAAGTTGACATTGCAACTGGTTTTCTTAAAAAACCCCACCCAAATAGCTTATCTGTCTGGGACAGTATTTAAACAATTATGAGAGTGAAATATTTGTTGAGTAGCCCTTGTGTTTGTGCTTCTGATTGACTTTTTGTTGTAGATATCCATGCACATTATTAATTTATTTCATTAATAGAAGCCTATCTTTCACAATGTTACATTGCTGTTTCCATTTGCATCACCTTGTAGAGATTAGTGTAGTATCCAGAATGTAATCTGGAGTAAACCTTTGGTGAGTATTTCCCAAATGTAACCTTGAGGCTAGAAGGCTCTTTCTGTTCGGGTGTTTTGATTTGGGATCAGAATACAAAAGTACTGAAGCTCGGTGATTTAAAGGATCCATTGTGCATTGTCCATAACAGATGTTCTAAAATAACATCAGCATGCATAAAAAGTAACTTGCAATCAGTCTTTTGTTATTCACCATTTCTTTTCATGTTAATTTCTACTCTGATTTAATTCCACAAAAGTAACAGCAAAGGCATTGTCAGGGGAATGACTGTCACACAGGTGAATGTTGTCTAAGTTAAATTGATCCACATATTTGATTGCTGTTGCCAATTGATGGCAAGTCCCATCAGTTTTTTTAAATATGATTAAATAAACAATTTTCTTGACTGTAAAGGATTTAATGCCATGGTTATATTTGCTTTTGTGCATGCATACATGACTCTCAGCAGGCTTTTGGGATTGAACTGCTATATCTTAGAAGAAAATAAATATTTTTGGTAATAAAAAGTATTCCTTATATGGACTTTTAAAAACCTCATTTGTTTTCCTAAACATTTCAAGAGCAACCAAATTCTGAAAGTACTGTTTGTCATACAAAATATCAAGTCAATAAGCCTGAATAGATGTGGTCATATCATGACATCATAGTCCTACAAAAAGCTGTAATTGTCATCATTATGAATATGTGCAGATGTGTCAGTATCTCTACATAATTGTTCAGTGTGTGTCCATGACAATGCACTTTGTAGTCCTATGTTGTACTGCTACTATCAAAAGTAATTTTGAGTAATGCTGGCCCAGTTGGTTGAGTTGTAATGTGATTTTTTGACTGACGCAAGATTTGAATAGTGGGCTGTTGACTCTTCCCAGTCCTGGGATACATGTTTGCATCTGTTAAATAAAGATGGTAGCATTTGGTGAATGCCTTAGGTTTGTATCTTTGCCCTACAATGCTTTACTTGAATGGGATGGAAGAATTAGCAAGTGAATTCTAACTTGTGCTCATTGGAATGTCCTAGTAAAGTGACCTAGATATTTTTGCACCTGTAGACTTTTTGTCTGAGACCTGCCTTCATATTAAGCTTTAGAAAATGTATGTTGGCGTGCAGTGATCCAGTTGAGCAAAGGAAAAAGGAAGCAGTTCATAAATAATAATAAATGTTTCTGAGATCACAGTGCGAACAGACGAGAAAAGCTGCAAACTGAAGGGCCAAGCTGGCCTACAAATGTTCCAAGTAAAAATGCTTTTTTGTTCCTTGTAAATGATAAAGCTTTTATTAAATGTTTTGAAAGAGGAAGCAAAGCATTGGGGTCACTTTGTACGTGGTTTCCTGGAGTGTGGTGATTGAAAAATGGAAGCTGAACATATAAGGATAAGTCTATATATAAGTCATATAAGGATAAGACATATAAGTCTACACGCTGTGCTGTGAAAAAGTAGAGATTTGACTCTTTGGTTCTGAGCAACAAGGAACGTGCTTCAGTGTGGCTTCTGAAGGAAACACTCTCCATCTACAAGACCATTGCTTATTAAAATGGGAAATGTTCTCAGTTTTGTTTTTATCTGAGATATTCAGATTAACATTTCTTAAGCAAGCTTTCAAATGTAAATGTTTTGGGGAAGGTAAAAACTGAAAGAAATGTCTGAAGTATGATGTAACTTGTATGTTCTTCTGTCATCCAGTTAGCATGTATTATTAGGTGAGTGTTAATGAGACCACTGAGTCCTGCTGACAGCTTGCTACTTCCAGAAGGACAGTACCTGAACTTCATCCTCACCCCCCCGGTCCCCCCCTTGTGTGATTCTCTCCTTTGTGCCTGTTCACACAGCCCTTAGTAACACACAGCCATTGGTAAGCCAGTTTTTCTCACTAAGCAATGAACAAAATAATTCCACTTTTTCTTTCCTGACAGTTCAAGGAACTGACCTGACTCATCAGCAGCTTAGACAATGAAAGAAGGAAGCGGGATGAAGTGGCAGGAAAGGCAGCATGTGACTATCTCTTTCACTGCTACTAAGCTTTTAGATTGGCTTGGTTATCTTGTGAAGCCTCACCCTTAGGATTTGGTTATGGGGATGCTGGCTATCCTCAGAAGTTACTATCCAAATTTGAAGTTGCTGATCACTTGGGAAAGACTAGTAAGATAAAGTCACTGTTGCAGGTTTACTGATGGCTCTTGAGGTTCCTTATCTCCTTGGTTTTCTGTGGTCTTTACAGCAGCATTTTTAGTCTCCATTTACCATCTCCTCTTTTCATTGATACTTCACCTTATAAACTGTTCACATATTTTCTCAGTCTTTTTTGTTTGCTTCAGTTTTTATTCTCAGACCCTGAAAAATTAATCAAAACTGGATTTCTCCTGCAGACCTGATAAGTGTTAGCCTGTAGTAAGGTTGGTGTTACAGCTAAGCTGAATTAACACTTAACTGCTTCTGAAAGGGTAATTTCATCCCTTCTCTGGCAGTGTGTTCTCACTGCTTCACTTGGGCCAGCTTTGGTGTTTGTCTGATACTGTGATGAGCTGGTCTGGGGAGCTAGGCAACAGAAAATTAACCGTAGTTTTAAGTTCATCTGGCTCTGACAACCAGCGCTGCACAGGGTAAAACGAACACCAGGCTTGGCCTAAGGACAGAGAGCCATAAACACACAGGCAAGGGATTGTTCACAGAACTGCTAAAAGGGGAGAAGCTGGGCCATCTGTTTCAGCAGTAGTTCTCGATTAGGTAGATATGACTGTAACGTCATACCACATCCTGAAGGCAAATACCTTTCTTCTGTTGCTTAAAATTGAGTGCAGGAGGATGATCTGTCACAACTTTTCTATACATGAGATGCTTCCATAGACAAACTTTTCAGCCCTTGCAGCTTTCTTCCTTCCTCATTAATAGTTCTAATACACTTTTTATTAACAAGAGTTTGTATTACCAGTGTCTTGATTCTCTTCATTTGCCTCAAATATTTTTACATTAACCTTGTCAGAAATGTATGATTACCTATACCCTATAAATTTAAACCAGAACTGCAGTCATCACCTCTAAACAGTTTGTTACTCGTCATAACAATCAGCTGCATTTATATTTGCTCTGCATTTTAAGTTTGAGGGCCAGAATTCCCAGTTTTTCTCAGCACCAGTAGTTCTTCATTTCTCAGTGAAGGTAAACCTTAATTTTTCTGCCAACATTGTCCAAGCCAAGTAAAGATGTCAGGGAGAGCTTCCTCTTCCAAATCATTGGTTGTTCAGTTTGCAGGCATCTGGAGTGCCAGAGGTGAACCTTAAGATATTGTGTTATTTCATTAATACTTGTTAAGCCATGTCCTTTTGTAAGGAAGAAGAAACAGCTCTAGATTTAAGAGACTTTATATTTAACAGCATTAGAAGTCTGCTTAGTATGTGTCTGTTTATTTTGCCAAGATTGGCTTTTTTCTCTTGCGTTAACAACTAACCAGAGCAGCTCACAAGCTGTAAGGCTATTATCTTTAACTTGTATTTACGTATTTTTCTCTGCTGAGTAGAATAATCTGTTGCTTTTTAATATACTGTTTTGTGGCATATAGCATAAACATCACATCCCTTTCTATGTTATGATTGAGAAAAATGAGGCCGTTTATTCATTCATAACACTCATGTAAACCCTTTAATATTTCTCCTGTTTCATTAGAGTTGATTCAGGTTTAACACTGTAGCAATGTTTTTCATATCCAACTAGCCTTTTCTGTCCATTTTTGCTTTACAAACATCTTAGGTTGTTACTTAGCTTCACAATGATTGGCAAGGTATTTATTGAGAAAGAAGAGCCTTTCAGTTTACCAAGAAAGTTTGAAGACAGAAATTGCAAAGGAGTGACAAGTAGGTTAAAAACATCAAGTCAGTCTTTAGTAAGGAATATATATGTATGTATATATATTTATGTGTTTTTATAAGGGGGGGGGGTGTATGTGTGTGTTTGTCTGCATTTATCTCAATCTATCAAATAGATGTCTACATATATCTAAATATTGTTTCATGGCTAGATACCGAGCTTTATGTCAGTATAATTTGTTGATTCCTACTGTGTCAACATAGAAGAGAATGAATGTGTATATATGGAATTCATCTTCCAAAGGCATGTCATGATTTTTTTTCCTGAAGCAGTAGGGTACAAAAGTACCCTAGGATTATGCTCTTTAAAAGGCTCTATAACTGTATTTTTCTTTGTGTTATTTTTTGCTCATGTGTTGTATTAGGTGCCCATTAAATGAAGTGTTTATCAGAGCATAAGAACTCATTCAGAAGCACAAATGTAAAAATAAGCACTGTTCCAATGCAATGTCAACTTATTTTGGGAATACAACTGTATTGCACTGAATAAAGGTAGTATTACCTACCCTTTTAGATACCAGAGTGTTTAGTTCTTGGTATTCTTAGCAGTACTCATTAAATCAAAGTATTTCTGAAGCCTTATCCTAAGAAAGTTCACTAACTTCACCTTGAATAGCCCCATTGGAATTTGAAACAGATTTATGGCAGAAACATGTGGTCCAAACAGCTGTCACGCAAAACCATTTTAAAAAAACCCTGAAAGTGTGGTGAACTCAGAAATCTGTTGTGCATGTTGTTTTGACTTTTTTTTTTGTAAATGAAGATAATCCTAAATATGTCCTTCAAGGAAAACTTCTAATGTAGGTCTTGAACATAAAGCCATAGCTAAAATAAACTGGTGTGCTTGGACAGATGTGCCTCTTTAACATAGGGCTTAAGGACTTCAAATTTGTAGCTCGCCTTGCCTGTGGAATTACAAATAGTTTGATATTGTACATCAATGGAGGCATAAAAGTCACAGAAAACAAAACAGGATTTGGACAAGGATCAGAGAGTGAGAGGGAGTCAGCGTGAGAGCATCTGTCTTATGGTATGATCTTGGATTTGATTAAAAAATTTAAAATTCTGTCATTCTGTCAGTGTAATCTCTCCAAAGCAAAGTTAGGAAATGCCGGTTTGTTTCCTGACAGTTACTCTGTTTCCATTACCCACCGTACTGGGATGGGAAGGCAGGTCCAGGCTTCCTGGGGAGTAGCAGAGCAAACTGTTCTCTCTGCTGCTTTCCAGTGCTGGGGCATTTCCCCTGTGTTGGGGACACTAATTTCTGACCCACCCTGGCCTTTTCCTGTCTCATGAACGAGTTGATCTCTCAGGGAAATAAAGGGAAAGGATTTGGTTTAGTAAAAAGAAGAGGGAGCCTATAGTGCGAAGGGTAACAGAGCATTCAGATGACATCTACCAATTTTTATACCGTGTGGTTTACAGAAAATTCCTGCAAGAATGAATAGATTATTTAAAAAACAAACAAAAAAACCAAACCCCCCAAAAGTATAAGCAAATTTTACAAGGCTGTCTGAATCTTAACACTTGAAAAATGGCTTATATGAATGGTTTTACTATTTTGAGAGGTTTTGTATGGCATTGTGAACTCTAAGTGGAAAAATAGGTGGTCTGGAATGGAGAATATTTTTAGTGAAGCAATAAAAGGAAGTGGGAGGGTGTAAATATTTCATATACCATAATGGATGGATGAGATGATAGTAGACATAAAGTCAGAGGTGTGATCGTGACAGATATAAATAAAACAACATAAAAACCTCCAATTTTGAGTAGAAGAGTCACTGGAAGAAAAAAATCCTTATTTTGAAATAATAAAATCCAGTTGAGTTGGTACCACTGCATGTGACTGGATAAATACATGCTTATTGGTCTGACTGCACACTTTATCACAATAATGCTGTTAGCAGGAACTCACCTCAGCCATGCTTTGATTTCTTTAAAACCTGTAAGGTTTCATTAAAATACTCCCTTTTTCTTTTCTATTTTTTCCTTTCTAAATAAGAATTTCTCTGTGGCTAATCTGCAAATGCCAGTTAAATCATGAGTTTTAATATAGTATTCAGAGAGCTTTTTTCAAATAAAGGGCATTTTATTAATTGTTTTCCATTTTTTTTTCTTCTGCCTCTCATTTCAGAACGGTTTGATCACCACTGTCCCTGGGTAGGCAACTGTGTGGGGAAAAGAAACTACAGATTTTTTTATATGTTTATTTTATCTCTGTCCTTTCTGACAGTCTTTATATTTGCATTCGTTATCACCCACGTCATCCTTCGTAAGTATGCTGGTGAAATCAGATTACGTATGTAGCCATTTACTTGAGTTTTTATTTTTAAGTTAATCTTTTGATCATTCAGGATTTATTTATTTATTTATTTATTTGCCTTTTCTCTGAAGCTTCGCAATCCCCAGTGAGTCCCATTCTGGTCTGTAGTAGACCCTGGTCATGGTAGTCATTGATCTAGTGCTGGCTTTATCTTAATACAGTATTAATTTTCTTAATTTTTTGACTTTTATGGACAGTTTATTGGAAAAGCAGCACACATGCTGTATGTCTAAGTATACAGATAGTATCATTTTGCCAAAGAACTTTTCTGTGCTTTTTTTAACTGTAAGCATGGGTCACTTGCCATTCAAACAAACACGTAAATTGCTAAGAAATAGACTGGAGCTAATTTACACTTTTTGTTGTTTGCTGTTTAGTTTTACATCTTTTTCTACCCTGTTTTTAACACAAGTTACTTTCATTTGTATAGACATTCTGAGAATAACCAATTTATAATTGAATGAATCAGATAAGCTATAGGAAAAAGAATATTCATGAGTTTGATTTTTTCTTTGTATTCTGGATCGGGTTTGAGGAGAGTATTTTCAAGACCCTTTTGGGTAGTGCCTTTTTATTTCCACACACATAACAAATTTTGTTAGCTTCTATATGATGCTGATGTTCTAATTTATGGTGATAGGTTATATGACTTGTCTTTAAAGGCCTTTTGTATGTTGTGGGGTTTTTTTAACCCACTATCACTAGGAAGCTTAAGAGTGTTCTGTCTTTCACTAATTATATAGGATATTGCCTTAAACAATATTTCTTTAATGGTTTTGGAAATTGGATCTTTTTATTCCTTTGTATTCTGTATTACAATGGAAACCTGATAGAAGTAATAATTTCAGTTTATAACACATTTATAAAGCTAACTTGATAATGGCAATATTTAGAGAATGCTTTACTGAAAAATATGCCAGATTGGGCTCAATTTCCTAAATTACTTACACTGTGCAGGGACGAAAATTTGTATTTTAAAAAACCAGAACTCCTCCTCTTACTTGTGCTTCACAAAAAAAAGATAAGAGCATTGAGCGGCTCTCCTGTAGCTCAGAAATCTAGCATATAGACTAGAGCTAGGGCCACTTTTAAATTTGGGGGAGTCTGAATCAACAAGTTGTTCTCACTGCCCGATACAGCGTTTCTAATACCAGTTGAAAGAGCAGAGAAAAGATGTACATATTATTTAAAAAGGGAAAAGTAATTATTGGAAAGAGAACACTTTCCATTAATACTCAAATCTTTGAAATTTATTTGAGCATATATGAGCATATACATGCACGCTTTTTACATTTAAGAAGAAGTAAGCATGGGTTTTTTCTGTCACCTTGCTCTGCTAGAATTCAGTAGTTGAAAATACCTGTCTGACGCTATAAAGCTACTTTTGAAGCTAGCCTACCTGTAAAACAGTACAGTGCTTTTTTTTGCAGTTTTCAGCATATGAATTACCAATATTATGCCAATATTTCATGTTCTGTATGTTAAGTGGAATTATCCAGTGGATTTTAACTTTGCAGTGTCCATACCTAATTCTAAGTGTGAATTAGACAAAGAGCAGAGAAATGAATTGTGCCTCTGTGTGGTTGAGCAGAACTTTAGCACTGTGTAGATGTTACAGATAACGTATAGTAAATGTTAAATGCTGACTTAAGTATATCAGCTGTAAAACCTTCTCACTATGGAGGTTTATTTACCTTGGATGAGACAGGAAAAACCTCCGTAGTTCTAAAGACTGTTTGGTCCTCAAAGGCAATGGGAGCAGGTATGAATTGTGATTGGTTCCTCCATATTTGTTTCCTACATTTGAGCTTCATGGCCAGCTTTCCAATTTATCTACTATAATCTTGACAGAGTCCAAAAAAAAGAGTTCTTTACAAATAAGGTTTCTTTATCATATCGATCACTCCACTCTCTTTGTGCCTACCATGCTTCTAAAAGTCCTCATATCTACCTTTCTAATAGTTACCACTCAACCATTTTCATTCTGTTTTGCAGCCCTGAAGTTCTTCAGCTGATGCTAACCATTAAGCAGGATTCTCCGTTACTTAATCTGAACCTTTGCAATTGGCATAGAGTGCTTTGTGTTAGCGTGTCTGAATAAAGTCTCAGTTTTTAGACCTGGGACTATGATCTTCCTGCAGTGTTTCGGTGTCATCCATCTGTATTTCCACAAGTTCTGGCAAAATTCTTGATTCTAGAGGAAGTCCTGCTGACTTAATCAAATCCTGTTCTTAGCTCTTCTGAAGATGATCCTAGCAGGATTACCTTCCCATCAGCAACACTTTATTCTAGATATCCTGTGTTAGACTGAATGCCTTCTGACAATATCCTTTTAGGAAGGGACTGAGGGATATTTATAGCAACTTGTGAGCACTGACCTTAAAAAAAAAAAAAAAAAAAAAAAAAAAAAAAAAAAACACAAAAACCAAAAACCAAAAAACCCTACCACCTTTATGGTTCATCTTAATAGGGAAGTTCTTCCTCTGACCTTGTTGATTACATAGGAAACCTGTTTTCTTTTTTTTAATATCTCTTGATTTAGAAAAATTGTTGAAATCTGTTTCATTTTCAATAAATCTTGCAAGCTGGCATTTTTCTAGTTTTAGGTGGCATAAGTGGTGATGAGATGTGAGATACATCTTAACTCTCTGTTTTCTGCGGTCTTACTTTTGAGGCATTCATTGGAAATTTGCCCTTTCCAGGATTAAGAATGTTTGCACATAGTATTATTGAATATGATAAAATTACTTTGTAAATCAGATACTTTAAAGGCATTGTTTTGCAAGATTTTATTCCATCTCCCCAAGCTTAACACATTTTCAATAGTAGTGCCTATCTTCACAGTTACTCAGCTCTGTTTGAGGCATCAGTATTTCAACTGTATGTTGCAGTGAGGAACCTTCCCCTTCTGATATATTGGGAACTGCTTGGAAGAGTGTGACCAGCAGTAGGGAATAGAGATCACACCTACCTGCTGCCATTGCCATTAAGGATCCTAAAAATAGTAAGAAGGTAGGGGGAAGTTCCACTAGTCTTGTGCCTTGAGGCTAAGAACCAGTTATGAGAGTCTGAAAAGGCTCAGAAATACAAGGTAAGTAACTTTCCCTTTCTAATGGCGAACAGTAAAATTGACCAGGCGGGTCTAGAGAATATATATGTGTATACACACACACACTTTTTTTTTCCCCTTTTTTGTTTTAAAGACAAAGTTCTTCTCTCTTCATACAAATCTTCAGATGAATTTAGCTAAGGGGAAACTTTTTGCTGTGGGAAAGACTTTCAGCCTGATGCATTTAAATAATTTAAATTATAAAGTAAAATGCAAACTGTGTGCCTTATGCTTATGTGACATTGAGTCAATTTCTACAGACTAATTCACTTGTTGCGTATTTATCAGAAAATTGTCCAATTGCCCTTTTTGATGAATATCTCATGGCTGTGGAACCCAAGTGGATGCTTCTGCATCTCTAGTTCATTGGAGCATGCTACTCTTGACCTGTTTTCAGCTAGTGGATATTCTCGTATTTGCCCAGAGGCAGCAAGCACCTATTAGAAAAACCTGTGCAAGTGCAGTAGGAGCAGGATTATAGTCTAGAGAACTTTGACTGCTTCCAGAACAAAGGAGGGAAAGTTGAGAATCTGGGTTTATAGTATAAATTTTTCAAAGTAAAAAAGTTTCTTTGACAAATAGTATTTCAAACTAAAAAAGTAGCTTATAAATTTTTTGTTTCCATATTAGGTCCGAAAAGAACAGGAATAATCAGAAATCTTGTTCATGGGAAAGTATGCAGGCATCAATTTGGTATGACTGAGAAAACATCCTGCAGATGTTAGACCTGATAACTTACCCACGGTTTTTTTCTGACGTTGTTGCTGCTGAGCAACATAATCTCAGATTTATATTAGTAAATCTATTCTATGATTATTCAGTTGATCTTCAAATATTAATTGCATTAACTATGCTGAAAACAGGCTGTAGTCCAATTTCTTACTGAGCTGGTAATTTTGGGTTCTATTTCTACAGGTTCTCAACAAACAGGGTTCCTCAATGCCCTGAAGGACAGTCCTGCAAGATATCCTTTCACTGAAACAAATTGTAGATCTTGTTGCAAAATAACATCTGAGGTGTGTTTTTGCTTGTTTTCTTGCTATTGTTGGATATGTGCATTTGGGACTTTTTATCATCACTTCCTGCACAACAGGATTTCTCACCACGTGTTGGAGGTAGGAAAGAGACTATAGCCTGGGATGGTTTTTATTCTTCATCTTCTGCAGAGCAGTAGTCTTGACAAAGGTCTGTGGTTTCCATGTGTGATGGAAATATGTTCCCTGTATTTGTGATGGAATTCATAAATATATCTCACACTATACCCATGCTGTGGTTTCATTTAAAATATTAAATAATTCTTCTGCTTTTACAACAGAAAGTATGCAAAATGACTGATTCCTGTCAGGATAGAAAAAGTAGATTGTGGAATAACTGCAACCATAAGCTGTCCCTGAAGAGTTCAATTCCTGAAAGTATTCTTATGTTTATTTACTGTTTTTAGAGACGTCATTTTCAAGTATTAACCTGTTAAGTTACATAAAAGTATACACATGCATACACAAGGACTGCTATTGTTGTTCAGCCTGGAGAAGAGAAGGCTCTGGGGAGACCTCATTGGTCTTTACATATATAAAGGGGGCTCATAAAAAAGACAGAGAGACTTTTTACCAGGGCCTGTAGTCACAGGACAAGGGACAACCGTTTCAAACTGAGAGGGTAGATTTAGGTTGGCTATAACAAAGAAATTTTTTACAGTGAGGGTGGTGAGACGCTGGAACAGGTTGCCCAGAGAGGTGGTAGATGCCCCATCCCTGGAAACATTCAAGGTCAGGCTGGATGGGGCTTTGGGCAACCTAATCTAGTGAAAGATGTCCCCGCCCATGGTGAGGGCATTGGACTAGACGATCATTAAAGGTCCCTTCCAACCCAAACCATTCTGTGATTCTATTCTGTGAATACTCCGTATTCTTTTTGTCACTTCATGGGAGCTTTCTGTATATTTTACACTCAGTGAGAATGGAAAATATTCCTTTTTCCTGTCTGAAAGCAGCTAACATAATGGAAAAATGGGAAGCTGATATAACTTCTGTTTAGTTTCTTCCTTACATTTCTGTACAGACTGTAAGCTTCCCACTCCTTATGTGTATGTTTTGAACGATTCGTGTCTGAATAAGAAGTTTGCACCTCTCACAAGGTTACTATAAAAATAATTCTTTCTCATACTTGGGCTGAGGAAAAGTCTTTTGTGCACAGTTTGCTCTTTTCCACAGAAGTGTAGGAAGAAAAACCTCTTACTCTGTCATTTGTAGTTGTGCATAAAGGCAGACCTCTCTTTCCAGGTAGTTTTTCCAAGTATCAAATTCTCCAAATTCTGCAGGTATGGGGTTTTTTTGTGTGTGTGTTCATCAGGTAGAGTCATTGAGCTGTAAACTCCCTTTTTAAGCAAAGCCACTGTTCAGATTTTTTTTTTATAAAAGATTTTACAAAGCCCAAACAGTTGTAAATAGTACAATAGCTTCCAATTAAAACAAGTACAATCAATTCTTACGAAAGATGATTCTTTCAAACTGTTTTCAAACTGAGAATAGCTTTCAATTGTCCTTAAATCAAAAGGTAATTGATTACGCATTTGAGGATCCTTATACAGGAACAATGGGCTGCTTATTCATAATTTGTATTCAGAGATGTGCTGATTTGAAAGGCTCAGTAGCACATCTTGTAGAAATGGCCTGGTTTGATAGTGATATGTTGGACAATTTAATAGTTTGGTTACAATCCCTTCACAGTAAAAAATGAAATTGTCCAGATAGTATTGGGAATGCTGCTTTGGGGCAAGCCAGTCAATTCAGGCACAGAGGACATTACCATTTCTATCTTGCTAACAACCCTGTGTGAGATACCAAGGGAGTGTTATACCATATTATGCTAGTAACTTATACTTTGTATTGAGAATATATTGCTTTTTTGTATTTGATTTTTAATTAATGGCCTCATATTTAATTAAGGGAGTCATGTTAATCTAACATGAACCACCCCTGCTGTTCTAGAGATCTTTGTATCTTGGTGTGGAGAACTGAAAGAAGTCCCTTTCTTGGGGAAAGAAGTCCCTTTCAGTGGGGAGCTGAAAGAGGTCTTGAACTGAAAGGAATTATCTTTTTTGTCAGTAGGAACTACTGTGTGGAGGGAGAAACTCGCATTTCAGGACCCTCTTGAGTGTAATCATGGTGAGGAACAATCCATCAGTGGTGTGCTCAGTCATCTGATGAGGTTGCAGGAAGCCCTTCTGGCTCTCAGGTTCTGGGCTGTTTCCTTCTTTTACACCTTTCTGAACCCTCTGCTGACAACAGTCTACTTCCTTACCCATTCTCCCTCATTCTCCTTGCTTTGCTGTGGCTGCTGCACAGTCAGCTGAGGCTGAGTTCCTATCTTGTGTTGGTTTGACTCTCCACATAGTTTCAGGAGGAGATGAGAGGGAGAGAGTAGTGAACATGCTGCTCAGCAATGCACTTTGGTCATCCTGCTGCTTTTGGAGCGGATTTGCTCAGAATGCAAATGTCTCTTTTCTGGCTTTTAAACCACTTTGAGTGAAGTAGGTTCTAGAGGAAGTTATACAGACAATTAAGGTATTTCCCAATTCATTAGCTGAGAGCAGACCTGCAATACAAAACTCTTCACTATTAGCTAATCTTAGGATTATTTATCGCAAATACTTATGTACATCCGTGCCTTTTCCAGTGTGTGTCTCTGTATAATGGTGAGGGAACTGTCATATTTCTCTTCTCTTGATAGGTTCAGTGATAAGAATGTTTTTGTATGTTTTAAGGCTCTGTCCTTTTCTGGAATATTTTGAGTTGATGTTGTCTTGGAAACTGACTTCACTAAAGGTTGGCATATGGTTATATACAGATTATTTTTATCCTATTCTTTTCCCATTGTCATGTTCCTACTGATTTATTATATCTGTTTTTTTAGGAACCAAAGCCTTTTCTGCTGTTGATTCATGTTCCCTCAAAAAATTTTACTATTGAAGTGTTGTAGAAAATAACATTCTTGAAGCAGATGTATTCTGAGTTCATGGCTATTGTGTGTAAATAAAAATATATGGCAGGAAGCCTCCTATAGAAAGTTGCTCTTTATGCTTGATTATATAAAGTTTAGAAGTGACTTTATTGTCTTATTGCTGAGATGATCACTCTCTTAGAGTTAAAGGAATGATATAAACTGTAGTAAGTATGCAACACTGAGTGCTGACTGACTTTCCTAGTATACCAATCTCACTTTTCAAGCCTTCTTTATGGCATTTGGGTTATGCACTTTATAAGGAGTGAAAACACAGGTAGTTTGAAAAGTTCTAGTGGTGTGCACACACATGCACGTGCACACCTTCACCCTCTTGGGGGTGTGGGTGCTCTTGCTGTACGTGTACCTGTGCTGCTCCCTACAACATGCAGGTGAGAAAGCACCCCATGAACTCGCATACATGTACCTCATGCAAGTCCCTATATGTTGTACCCCATACTGGCAGTCTGCTGTCTGGATGCAGACTACTAACAGCGTTTGACAGGGAGGGTGCTCTGTCTGGGCTAGGCAGATGCCAGCAGTGACCTGTGGCTGCACCAAACCAAGTTTTGACTGCTGCTGTTCCCACTTCAAGTTATCTTCTGCCATTTTTTGTGATTTTTCTTACAATTCAGGCTGATGCTTCCTTCAAAAAGTCATCTTGTAATTCCTCAGCTACTGTTTAATAGCAGCACAGTGAGCTGGGAGTTGATAGTCTTCCGCTTTAACATGCTATGTTTTGGGCAAATGCTGCTGAGTTTTGAATATTCAGCCCCACCCCAACTATTTACACTCACAGGCTTAACAGGAGTTGTTATCCAGGCCATTTGCCAAGGCTGGGCCATTCAGGCACCCCCACAGTTGTAATGTAGAATATATCCAGTTATAAGAGGGACTTGAGAGAGCAAGTGGACCTTGTATTTTACTTGGACTAGTGCACTTTGATGCTAGTGTTAGGATCCCTATCAGCATCTTAACTTCAGTAACAGAAGAAAGACAGGAGAGTCTAGCAGTTAGAACATATGACTGAGATGCCGTTTACTCAGTAGTTGTTGTTGTTGCTATATGTATGGGCACAGATCTAGAACCCTTAGTCCTGGCTCAAGACTCCCATTGTGCACTAAATATTTGTACAAACATATCTGTTCAGTCTTTGCTATTTGGCTGGCCTTGGGTAACCTCTCTTGTGTTTGGTCTTCCCCTCACCCCATCAGAACTGTTATTTACTGTTACTTATCAATTTACCTGTCTTAATACAAGTGTGATGACTTTTACAGGGTGAACATGAAAATTTAAATTTCAGCAATTAAGATCAGAACCACTCATCAGTAGTTTCTAGCCTTTTTTCAGTCTGCAGACCCTTAAATATTTGCTGGTGTAGATGCTACTCAGTGGCCAGTACACTAAAGCCTATTGACAATAGGCTTGCTTTTCTGAGTTTAATTTGTGCTGACCCCTTTGAAGTACCCCAGAGATGTCAAGGGACTTGTGGACTGTAAGTTGACTATCCTGAATTTTGTGATTGTAACTACTTGTTATTAAATATTTTTTTTTTTCCATTTGTATATATTTCCTTGACTTTCAATTACTGTGCTGGAAGCTGTGGTGTGTTTTTTCTCAGTATGGTCCATTGTTGGCCTCTCAGGTTTTCACACGTATTTGATCAGCTCCAATCAAACAACAAATGAAGATGTAAGTTCATAGTATATTTCTACATACGTGTTTCTAAATAGTAATGAGGAGGTTTTTCTCTGTTAGTCTTAGAGAAGTCATACCTGCCTGCATAATTTTGTGAATGCCTCAGTAGGAAAGAAGGAAATAAACCTGGTCATGCTTGATTCAAAATACCAGAAGAGATCTTTTGGACTTTATTTGTTGTGGCTTGAAAATGTGCTGGTTACATAGTGTGTCCATTATGATTTAAACCCACAGGACCTGTATCTTGAAATAGGAAAATATAGAAGAGAGGAGACAAAGAAACAAGTGTATTTAATACAGTAGGAAATTACTAAATAATTTTCAGTATCTCTTGTTCACTGGGAGTCCTAAATATTCTTTGACTCAAAAATTATTTACTATAAAAATTTCAAAGTCTGTTAAATTCTCAAAACAAAAATTTCATCCTTTATTTTATTTTTCCTTTGAAATTTCTTTGCCAGTTTGAGGTCTAAAACCTCTGGCAAGGAGTATATCATTAATTTAAAGGTCAACTTTCATTTCTACAGTTGTCCTATTTTGCACATAGGTTTCCATTGTTTTGGTGTGAAATTATGTTTAACTGTGTGTGGAGGCTTCATGTGTCCTCCCCTAACTAAAAGGAGAAATATAAAATTAATGAAAGGAGAAAATAAAAATAGCTAGGTAGCTAATGGTATAGAAAGCTTGTTGGAATTTAGCAAGTAATCTAACAAATTACTGCAAGCTTAAAATTATTTTGTTGTAATTTTCTGTTGTACCTTTTTTCCTAGGTATCTGGCAAATATAAAAGTAGCATCTTTGGGACTGTCAAACACATGTTTTGTTATTGTTTAAGGTCACAGTTAAAATTATAAATTTTACAATAAATACCAATCAGCCAGAAAAAAACTTACCAAGCAGGCTCAGAATGAATTGTGCCTCAGCATCAAGTATCTGAGCAAGTAGCCTGACTTTGAAGAAATTTACCTCATTAGTAAGACAGATGAGATACTCTGGTATTCCTTAGTTATTAGGTTTAGGCCAACATTGTCTCTCTAGATGGACCCAGCATGCTTCCGCTATCCCCCCTTCCCTCAAATAAATGTCTGTCTTGGATTGTTGAAAGTCAGATAGCAGGGAACTGCAGCAGCGTAACATGTCTGAATTTCAAGTAAACCGTTCAGTAATTTCATTTAAAGCATAGATTTACAGTTGAATACAGTAAGACATTTTACTCAGGCTCTCAAGTATCTCACAAACAGAAAAGCAAGACTACCTAAAAGAAAACGTAATATGTGCTAAAAGGTAGTAACGACTGCAGTTGCTTCATAGTATTTTAGAGCCATTTGTGAACTTTAGGGAAGATAATGTTGTGTGGTATTGCACAGCTTGAGAACTTACCCAAGAGTATGGAAAAGAAGTGCTCTATTGCTGGCTTTAATGGTATGTTGCAGTTGAACCTCTTCTGTAGAACATGCCATAATATTTGTAAAATGAAGCTTAGACCATTATGTTTAGAAGCTGAAATTCCTACTGTAAGTATATTGATCCTTTGAGATTTTGGGTTGTCTAAATCTATGGAGGTAAAGCATGTGCTTGCTTCTAAGATTTTAGGGTCTAGCCTTTCACAACAGCCCAAAGCTCTAAGCTGTTTGGAAAGTGTGATCATGGGTTTTCTCTGGTCTGCCTCTGATGTAAGTAGCATGTTGCTGCTTTGGTAACCCTTAATTTGTCTCAGCCATTTTCTGTGTTGTATTATATGTGATGCATCTTGTTCATATCTCTTCAGATTAAAGGATCATGGTCAAATAAAAGAGGTAAAGAAAACTATAATCCATACAGTTATGGCAACATCTTTACTAATTGTTGTGCTGCACTCTGTGGGCCCCTCTCTCCAAGGTAAGAGTATCAAAAGTATTGTTAGTATAAATGAAGCCACATGATTATTGACGAAAAAAATGTTCTTTCTGATTGCTTGAGCTTACTCAACAGAAATAAAGTTTTGTTTTACTGTCCATTTGAAGCTTTAATTAAGTTTTTTTCCAGTAGTAAAGAGACAAGTTGGTAAATTGTGGTTAAACTAAGTTAGTGATCAGATCCTGTAAGATGTATTTAAGGTTGACATCTGAAATGAAAATAAACTTGTTTATCTGTTGTTTGAACTTTTGCCACTGCAGTTAACAACTTTTGGCAGTAAACGATTTCTAGTAGTTAGCTGTTGCATGATGGGCGATTTGAAAGTTTATTAAACTCTCACATATCTAACAAATGTGACATGAGTTTAAGAGAGTTTAGGAATCTTAATTCTACGTAATTGTTCATTTTTGTCTTTTCACTCTGAACTGTTTTATTTAAATGGATAGTAATTTTTCTTTATTTATACTACTGTTAACATATATGCATTACACTGAATTTGGTGGTCTTACACCAAAGCAATTCCAGAGAAAACTTAATGGTCTAATTTTTGCTGCATACATTTCCACTTTTGAAATCCAAAATATTTGTATATTCAAGGCTGCATATGATTTATGGTTTTTCAGCTTGAACAAAATATAATACAGAGCTGAGACTAGAGAAATAAAACTGGCAACTGGAAAGACTTAATTGTCTTCTTATTCAAATGCTCAGTGGTTAGATAGTTTGTGTACTACATGTACAATACAGGCCCAGTTCCCTTGTAGGGAGTGGCTGGCATCTTGTAGATTATTTTTGTGGCATCTTCATTGGTTGAAGCTGTTTTGCTTTTTGTGGAATTATGTAGTTATGAATCTGAACTATCAAGAAGAAAGTAAGTAAATTACTTTATAGTCCAGTGACTAAGGTGTTTCATTGGAAGTGGGATTTCTGTCTTTGCTATTATGAACATCAGAGGTGGTTCTTCTACGAGCAGTTGAAGGTCAACAGGAGAGACTGACATCTTTTCCTAAGGAGGAGACAGCTAAGTTAAGATTTCCACATACTGGGTTAACCCTGTAACCCCTGTGGTGAGAAAGAGTAACCCTGTCTCTGCTTCCTGCCTATGTGGATGGTGCCTGAAGCCAACCGTTTAATTCTGCCATTTTGCTTTTCATAAAAGTATGTGACACAAAAACTCTATGCCATGCTTCAAATTCTTCTGTTTTGACTCCAAATGGAAATCTTTATTAAAACTACATAATGTTTCTCAGTATTTGAAATAGCATCTTAGGCTGATACAAGTAGCAGCACACAATTAGACTAGACTGGCATTAGCTCCTGTGTTTTAAGAGTTTGTACATTTTTTTCCTAAATTCCATGTAGCAACAAAACTTATTTAGATACCAAAATATATGTAGAGTTTCCGCAGGGAGATATCTTGTGACCAACGGTAAAAACTTACTGACTGTAAAATGTAAATTATAACCTTGCTTTTTTTGACTTTTAATTTCAGCTGTGTCCCCAGTCACTAAATAATAATTTTTTCCTTAAATTCTGATAAAGTAGTTTAGCAGCAATTACAGCTTAAAATTCAAAATGTTCAAGTGCCTTTGAGAATGGAATGCAGATTGAGAGGATCTGTAAATAATCCAATTTTTTCTCACTTCTGTTAAAGATTATGTTTCTCATTTTGAAACCTATGCTAGCAAATTCAGAATGGGTTTTACGTGTCCTCAACAGTAACTTTCAAATCTTAATTTGATCCATAGCTGACAGCATAGGTCTAACTCATGTTCTGATATAATAAATCATATAACTTTTTTAAGCATCTGATTTTTGAAGGAGTGCTTTCCACATGGCAGATTGTAATCTCAGGTGGATTTCTAAGTGTTTTGAATGTACATAAAAACCTGTTCTACAGACCTTCATGAGGAGAGCTTAAACTGGTCTCCAAGTGGTGGAAACTTCATTGACTTTTGAGAGGGGAAATGCCTTAGATTTTTCTATGCATCCTGTTCTTATCTTTTAAAATTGAAGCCATCTTGACCCTTAGTGAATTTAGAGGTCCCATAAATCAGCAAATAAAACCAGTTCTGTGCTGACTTTAGCTCTCAGGTGTTTTAAGGCATTCCTGTCATTATGTCTTAGTAACTGGAACTATAAATCCTCCAGTTAAAATTTGATATCCTGTGGTAAAATTTGTAGTTTTGCAGATGGGAAGTAACATTGTTCAGGTCACAGGAAAAAACATTTTGGCCTATGATTAAAAATATATGGAACTATAATTGAAAGCTACATATAATTTTAAAAAAAACAACTTTGAATGAATTGAAGCATAAATAGTCGAAAAGTTTTTGGTTTTGTTTTGGTTTTTTTAAGGAAGTTATACGAGCTATTACACATGTAGAATACAGTACTTTGGTCTGTACATTCAGCTTTTTATGAGTATTAACTAGCAGAACCTAAGTGAGGTTTATAGTTCTCAAATTGAGAATAAAATTGTATGTGGAATTTTAGCAAAAATTTTTAGATCAGATTATTCCATTCTATTCATTTTTTAATAATCTTATGTAGATTTTTACTTATTTTTATTAATTTCTCCACAAACATTTTCTTAGATGGAAATAAGAAATTTTATGAGTGCATCACTTTGGTAAAAATAGTGCAGCACTATAAGCAGTGTTAAGTAGCTGTCATGAAACACCTGGCAAGTAAGTTGTCTGAACAAAAGTTCCTCTTCCTTTCTTTCTAAATTTTGTGATTAAGTAGCTTTAATTTAGGGGTGTGGAAACTGGTAACAAAAGAACTTTCAAAACAGATACTGACTCAGAGTGCCCTAGTGAGTTTTGTAATTTGTTTTCACACCCATGGATTAAAATTCTTGCATTTTGTGGTATCTGGAGGTAAGCTTCTAAATCTTTCATCTGTGATAAAAATCCAGAAAAGTAGCAGTACATATGAGTGTGTGGCGGGTAGTACTACAAGGAAACGATTGCCTTGCTGATGAGTAGAAATGAAGTCTTGTACTTCAGTTGAATAAAAGGGGACTTTTGAAGATATTGGCGAGGTATTAAGGTCTGTTGTATGATAGAAAATTTTTCTTTTTATCGAGAGGAGGTAGTTATTGATCAGAAATATCTCTAACACTTTTTCTTTATTTTGGTTTTTCCGTAGCTTAATTGACAGAAGAGGATTTATACAGCCAGATACACCGCAATTAGCAGGACCATCAAATGGCATTACTATGTATGGGGCCACACAATCACAGAGCAACATGGTAGGAATCATCCCATAGTGTTGTTCATCAAGATTCCTGTGAATGTTTTCCTTCTCCACTTTCATGTGAACTAATCAAGTAATAACTAACTGGATACAGCTGACACTCTGGGTGGAATGACTTGTTTAGTAAAGAAAAAAATCCCAAGGCTCTTTTTGATTTATATTTCACACAGTGTAGTAGTTATTGCTCATGGATTCTAAAAAAAGAGAGGCTTTTCTACACTGTTGGTTTATTGAATATACTGGCATTTTGACTTGTACTGTTGACATCTGCTGTGTTTTGAACTGGAATATTCAAGTATAATGGACTTGCTCTGGTTCATCATTTTCCAGCTAATTGTTATTTTGTATGGCACTTTCTTCATACTCTATTTCCTTCTTTGCTTGTACATTGCGGTTTTGCATAGACTAATGTGTTTTAAAAAGCAAAGATGAATAAAGAGGAGTTTCTAGGGGAGAAGTATGTTGAAGAAAGAGCAGGAGGACACTGAACTTCCAATGAACAAAAAATGGCAACTGGATTGTTACAACAAAAGCTTTTAAACATCTTTGAAACTGTGCCAATAGTTTTTACTTTGTTTTTTGCTGGTAGCATTGGCTATCATAATGGAAGATAGGATTTCCAGTGCCAAGAAGAAGAGAATAACTGGAAAGAGAACTTTTTCCAAAGGCAAGCATCTTACATATGTGCCTATTTCTGAATTGTTATCCACATATCTTCATATTATGTGGGTTCTAAGACTTTGTCAAAGAAGCCATGAGTTATGGACACCCTCCCTCTGCCAAAAAAGAGGAGGCCACAAGGCCTTCTGACATAATTCAGCCTTTCTTTTGAACAAAAGAAGAAAAGACTCACTATTCCCAGACAGTTTAGTTTTAGTGTCACTGATAAACTGGTATAAAAATTTTGCTGTAGTTCCTAAGCTGTTTTTACTTATTATTTTGAGGATTAAATAGAAGATTTGTTAGTCTCCTTAAAGAGAAAATGTATTAAAGACACAGTATTAACTCTGAATCTTTTGTGAGTTGCAGTTGTGCAGAACAAGGTAATGCTCCATGCAGATTTTACTCAAAAAAACAACAACAACAACAAAAAAACAGAAGTAACTTTGAAAAGAGAAAAGGGGATTAAAAAAAATTAAAAAAGGAAAGAGAAAGCAAACCTTAGAAATAGCCTGAGGTGTTTCAGGTTTTACCCAAACTTTCTGACTCTGTCAAGACTACTTATTTGTGAGGATCATTAAACCACAATAAGTCCCTGGCATTAAATTATCTTAACATTATAAGAATTATACTTGCATTGTAAGAAGACACTATCATTATTACTAGTTATTAATGAGAAAATACTGTGTCAGTTTGATAGAAAATTGACTAAATTTTTCTCTAGAAATGGAGAAATCTGTTATGGTATTACTTTTAAGTCAAACAGGTAGCTTTTATGATTTTAGAGTAATACCTGTAAATATGCAAATTCTTCAAGGATTTGAACTTCTTATGTCCTAGAACATCATACTACTCAAGCTGGGAAAGGCTTGGGTTCTTTAACAGTTATCAGAGTCACTTGGAAAAGTGCAGCTTTCATTCCTGAAAATTATCTCTCAGAAAAAGCTTGAAAAATGTAATAGGTCGTGTTTGGTATGGAAGAATACCTTTAAGACTGTGATACCATTTTTCTCAGGGTATTATTCCTGGTCTGTATCCAAGACCAATTGGCTTCTAGTGGCAACTGGCTATCAGCATTAAAATTTCTCCCTTGAGTTTTGTTGCAAACTGTTAAAGACCTGCTTAGTTTCCCAGTCTCTCTGGCACTATTTTCTTTTCCCTATTTAAAATCTTGCATTCTTTCCTGAGTTGCTTGAAGCAATAAGAAATTAATAAGAAATTTATAAGAAATTATAAATTCATTTCCTGCTGGCAACAATGCAGTGGGACATGACTTTGCCTCCGATTTGTTCTTTTTTCACATTTCCCTTTTTCTCTGTTCTAAGGTCAATGTTTTTGCTCTTCTCAGTAGACTCTGTACCTACTTTCAGGTTCCCATCTCACCTATCTCATAAAGCAGCAAACAACAAAACTTATTTCCCTGTTTCACAGTTAAGATCTCAATCTCATCCGCATAACAGACTTTCTTTTTTTTCTACCAAAATTAATTCACCTTACTGCTAGCTTAGTTGTTTTCAACCATTCTGATCAGTTACCAGATTTCCTGTACCGATTTAAATTTTGACAGAAATAATCAAGTAAAACGTCATCATTCTATTTAAACCTTTTTCCCATGAAGTGACTCCTACTACTTTTCCAGGCTTTTACAGTATCTGTTTCTCTCAGCTTTCTTCCCAGTACACAATCTTAGATTCTTCTGAAGAAGTTTGGGAACAGGAGCGCTGGGAACACCAGCCATTCACTTGTTCTCCCCTGAAAAAGACTGCTGAAGCTTCCTGAGTGAAAGGCAGTGGAGTACACTTTATGGCAGAAGCATAACAAGGCATGCGGCATCCTGTTGGGTTTTTTGGGTGTTTTTGTTTGGTTTGGTTTGGTTTTTTGTTTAGTTTTTGTTTTGTTTTGTTTTTGGTTTGTTTTTTTTTTAAGAAGAGGAATCTCTGCAAGATTCTCTAGAATCCCTTTTGCTAGAAGTTCAGCAAAAGTTCAAAATTTCATTTGGTGATTGATGGTTTAAGTAATAGACTAGTTCAAGCCCAAGACTCCAGTGGAAGAAAAATAGTAGAGGGAAAGTCTTTGTGGAAGAAAAGGTTTCCTTTTTACCTCGTGTCCTCACAAAGGTTAGGCAAAAAATGGAATATGATTCAGTCTTCCCTTTTGGAAGGTTGCATACCTCTTGGAAAAAAGGCAGAGGCATAAAATGAAAAATGTTTTCTTGGAGCTGAGGCAAGTGGGCCACAAAGAACTGGCTAGTTTGAAGGGGATGTATCTGGTACTGCAGCTTGTATTATTACGGTTTCAGATAAGGACAGAGAAAGTGAAATTCCTTGACTTAAGAGCACGTGTAGATCATAGTCTTAATCCATAAATACTTTTTAAATGGCAGAGGTTTAGCCATTTATACATCATCAGAGATAATTACACTGTGTTAACAAGTTTAACTCTTGAGTACAGGAAATAATTTATTAGAAATCTGAAGTGTGTTCCAGTACACCTTTATGGTGTACTGGATTTTATTAAAATCTCCCTGGATTTTATTCCAGAATGCATTACATCATTTTAGCTCTACATTGAATCTTAATGTCTACATGTTATACTACTTAATCCATATAGTGTGCTAAAATGTCTCCTGCCCATTGATGTTAAAATAAGATTTTAATGTGCGTCTTCTATCACACTTGTCTTCTCTTATTCCTTCCCCTCCCTCTTTCCTTTCCTTCTCTTCCCTTCCCTCAAATCTTTTACTCACTGACTTGTGTCTTTCTAAATAGAATTCTTGTGCTTCACCCAACTAGGTGTTGGTGACCCAACTGGTCATTCTAAATCTGTCTAGGTTGCTTAGTATTACATTCTACTTTCATTTATTTTAATACATCTTTTAGCATAGCATCATTTTTGAATTTAACCTCAAAATAAATATCAGGCTAAGTTTAAACTTGCCAGACACTTGCTTTCAGTGCAATACATTATCTCTTATTCAGGATACCATTTGTGGGGCACTATTTTTGTATTTAACAGCTTTTGTGGTAATTTTGCCTTCGAGTATTAACTTTGAATATTTCATATAGGAGCTACCCTACTCATGCTAGTGACTCAGTTTGTCATAATCTCAGAAAGTCAGGGTTGTTGCTATAATCAGTGCTTCATAGAACCATACTGTGATTTTTTTTTTTCCTAGATCTTTATAGATAGAAGAGCTTTTTCTCCTGTTCTGTCCTTAGTATCTCCCTTATTTTACTAAAAGCTGAAGTTGTATTTACTTTTTGAAGGCTGGAAGCACATAATTATTTTTTTCGTGGTACATTCCAGTGTTTTCAATTTCTTTTCCAATATAATTTGAAATTAATCTGGTAAATTCATTAGTCAGCTTCTTAATATCCTTATCGAAGTGATAAGCATGGTCACTTGGAGCTAATGATCTGTAGATCTGATATTTTCAAAGTATTTCCCTGTTGCGTTTTATTGCTGATTATTTTTACAAGCTCTTCATTAGTTTGCTTGCCCAAGTATCTCTCTCCTCATTCTTAAGAATTTTTTTTGCATGAAACACTGTGTCTCACCCATTATGTGAAATCATAATTTTCTCTGTATTTTATTATTTCTTGCTTTTTTCATTTTAAGGTTTATTTTCTTTCTATTCTGAAAAAAAGTTCTTATTTCATCATAAACCCATCAGCTACCATTACCTGGATCTGCACTTCTGTAGTACTTAACTTTCTCTTAAAAGCCTGAGCTGATTCTTGGGTTTTGATACAGGATATTTTATTCTTTAGTAATCCATTATGAAGAAACACAGAATCCACCTCACTCCATGCACTTTTTTAGAGGCATTAGTTTGCTTTATTTTTACTATGATGTCTCTAGGAATTCTCTAATGCCTTATCAAGTGATAGAGTTTACTTCTATCTTCCTCTGTGTCAGGACAGGTTTATTTCTTTGTTTTTAAGAAATTGACTTGTACTCCTGCATTCTAGGCATCTCTTGTTCAGTCCTTAGGTAGTTCCTTGTGTGCCAAATTCCCTTATTTCCAGTTCTCCCTTTCCTCTCCTGGATGTAAATTCTCTAGTTAGAGTCTTTGTTTTCTTACTTATATGTACCACTGAAAATTACAGGAACCATAATAGTGCATGCGCAACATTCATTACCGGTGAGACGTGCAGCAAAGTCCTCTCCCAAATGTTCACATCAGTATTTCTAGCACTGATCTGGAAACAGGAATTCAGCTGATCTAGGGAACTTTAACTCTGACCATCGTAGCATACTTTCTCCTTTGCTTTTCATATTCTCATTATTAGGAGTAAGTATTTCTACCACGACAGTACAAGGATCAGCAAGGATAGGAGCCCCACTTTGCTGGGAGTTTTGGGAGTTTTACGAGTGTGTTTCCTTGTATATTTACTGTTGTACTTCACAAATATAATTTATCATTGCCCAAAATGGAACTTAGGTGTCTTATCTAGTCAACATTACCACAGCCAGGGTTGATAGAGGATTTTCATTAAAGCATTTTACTTCACAGTTAAAATAGGTTAAGGGCACATGCAGTAAATCAACTTCAGCATTTTGCTTTGGATTGAGGTACGTTTTAGAAGCAATTCTTTTGGTTGTGCCTATTTACTGCATTTTCGTTCACATCGCAGAGCAGTATCAGAGCACATGAACTAGATTTCTTTCAGATGTGCTCCCAGAATGCACCCAACATGCTCTAACCATTCACGGACATTCAGTCCATAAGAACAAAGAGTAGCTAGTCTGAAGTAAAATCCCTGGAACAGGTATAGTTTCCCCTTTGGCTTCAGAAGCGTTTCTCTTCATAGGTCTCCTGGTGCACTACACTACTTGTTAGTGGAGCCATTGACTTGGTGGGTTTTGTGGCTCAGTTGTTGCACAGTATCTACAATATCATGATTTTGACTGCGAAATCCTACAGCTGTTGGGAACAGTTATACAGCTCCATCCCTCCACTCTTTACCCATCTATTGCATCCAGCTAGTATGGCATTTCAGCATCCTATCGTTTCTGTTACTTCAGAGCACTGTCATTCAGTGCTGTCAGTCTCCTCCAAAGTTTTTGTTGTTTGTACTTCATTCAGAGATGCTGAGATAATTCAACCTTCTTTTCTTCATCTTCTGAGAACTGTAACAATTCTTTAATGTTACCAGTGTTTAGAAAATCTTTAACAAAGTTAATTTTAAATTCAAAATAATCTCTGGCTTTGGCATTAGAAATGTGAAAAATATATTGCCATGTACAACTATGTTAACGTGTATGTTTTGTGTAGCTTAGAAAAAAATCATATTTTCTTCAGGAAAAAAAAATCAAAGATATTGTTTCCTTAGTTGTTTGTATTTATTGTTTGTGAAATAAATGCAGAATTTTAGGTTTTGTCTAATTTGCTTTAATTTGTGCCTTTTGATGTGAAAATAAATACAGAGGTGGCTAAAAATTTCTATGCACATATATAATTGAACTTCTGTACTTGTAGAACTTATTAAACTTGTCTTACCTTCAGAATCTGCTGTTCCACTGAAACAGTGGAAATTGTAACTGAAAAATAATATCAGTAGATCTGACGTAAGAAGGTACTAGTGGAATAATTTCTACAGTAGATTCTTACCTATTTAGATTTCAGTGCTTGGCTTCCTTTTTGTTACAATCATGGGCTTTTTTATTCTATTTGAAATGCTGGTGTTGAATAATTCATGTGATTAATAGCTGTTAAGACTTTGGGCCCTAAATTTCATTTAGTTAAGAGTGAAATATGGAATCAAGGAAAAACCACCATGTAAAAAAAATCTGATTTCCTTGTTTAGTTTTGTGTTGGCTGTTTAGACTCAAGAATAGTCTACTGTATAGTATATGCTGTTTTTTATCAGATGTTTTTGAGAGCTTCATTGAACACATCTACTTTTTCTAGTATAAACCCCACTCTAGTCACTTTTGAAAGCTGTTTACAGCCTGGATTTCCCTAAGAAATGTCATGTTGATCACTGTTAAATAGAACAAAAAAATAAACCTGAAATGTATCTGAATAAGAGGAGAGGCTTTAGGGAAGTGACGAGTGCATGGAAAATGAAGAAGAGATATATAGCACCTGAAAAAGTTTTATAACACTGTTTAATGGAGCTTTATGAGGCTACTTTATCTTTTTTATATTGATTGCGTTGAAATGCACTAGAGTTCGGTAAGAAGAAAATGAATTCAGGCTATACAATGAGTTCAAGTAAATTACCTTCAGCTAATTTAAAACTGTGTACTTGTATTGCCTGGAACACATTAATGATTTCCTTTTGAAGATCCTGCTGAAGCTTCACTAAAGCAGTAAGTCAGCTGCTAAGATTATTTGTTTTCAGTGTACCCCAGTGGTTATAGGCATTCCTTTGTAATTTAACATGCTCTTTCGCTACTGCTTTTCAGAGAAGATGGATTTTGTTAGTCTTTCTGAAGTTTGAAAATTCAGTTAACAGATCTTTAAGGTCTGCGTAGTAAGGTTGGTTGAAGGGCTATAGTTTATTTAAAATAAGCAGGCGTGAATAACAATATATTAATCAAGAATGAGTTATTCACACTGAATTACTAATTGAAAGCTTGACTTTAAAAGACACTGACAGTTTTCTTCTTAGTAAGGTACTTATGCAAGGTTTTGGCTTTAAGCCTGTGAGTAATCCCTCTGAAATTATATGGGACCACTTCAATTGTTTGGCTGGGGCTGTTCATAATTTTGTGGCCTGCAACACATATGAACTCAATTTATGTAATAGGAAGTCAGCGCATTTATCTTTCTGAAGGATAAATGTTGGAAAATATGTGTTGGAAATATGTAACTGAGTAAGGATCGGACTTCTGCCTGTCAAAAAGTAGCTGGTCTGGGAGTCCTAAGCCACTTAGATACATTTAAAATACTACCTATCTACTGTGACAAAGTAGTCTGCTTGCACTTTCTGAATGTAATGTGTGTGCATCCATCATTAAACTATTCAGTGGTGGAATTGGAGGACCTGAAAATATCAGAGGAAGCATTCATAGTGATGGTTTTCATCATACAGTAAAGGAACCAAAAGTCTTTCCATGAGTTTGCACAGAGTATATCACGGTGGCTTATTAAACTCAAATGGGCATTTTAGGGAATTGCTGTAATGTTAGTAGCAATGGTTATGATTGGGAATTTCTTGCAGATGTTGGATTTGTAATGTCTTTCAGTGATTTGATATAGATCGAAGAAGTCAGTTGTAAAGCAGAACATATTGCTTTAACAGAATCCTTGAAATAACAACAGTGAATAGGCATGTCTTACCTCTGGATATATTTTTTTTATTCTGCTTGCTTGCTTCCAAATTTTTTTTGCTGCATTGGAATTATAGTTCTATTCATTGACTGTAGTGTTTCTCTTGCACAGCAGAACAGTAGTATGGCAAATGAATATAACAGGATTTTGAAAATCTGCAGATGTTAAAATTGATCAGGCTATGAATTAATTAAATATTTTCCTTGGAAGATCTAAAAAATCATGCCAGTTTGTGTTAAAGAAACTTAATTTGGCAGTAGGTCTACTACCCAATTAGCTAGCTGGACATTACTGAAACACTTACCTGTCTTGTCATCTCAAGGAATGAATGATAATTT
Organism: Ciconia boyciana; assembly: GCF_034638445.1. NCBI lineage: Eukaryota > Metazoa > Chordata > Aves > Ciconiiformes > Ciconiidae > Ciconia > Ciconia boyciana. The sequence continues at coordinate 69,304,109 of NC_132936.1, read as the reverse complement.
TGTATAAACAGTTCTTAGGAATGGTGTAGAGCCAAAAGCATTCCTGGTAATACTCACTGAGCTTAACTGGATTTATATAATGCTGATTTGGCTTGTTACTGTGAAAGCGCTTGCCAGAAAATTTGTGGTTTGTACCTTGATTCTTCACATTGTCAAGATTAAATTAATCAAAAAACAGCCTAAAAATCATGAAAGTTGATATCAAATTAATGCATCTGCAGTGCTGCGTAATTTCTACACATCCTATAGATATACTATAGTATGTTCTCTGGATTGTATATATAATGTATTAAATTGGGAGGAGGAATTTTTGCTCATAGAGGCTGTATTGCCAGATATATCTTTATAAAACCACCCGCATCAAAGGAATTCTTCTGGAAAATTTCTGTAGCACCTTAATTCTGACATGTAAAGACCAATTAAAAAATCCCACTTGCCTAGTGTTTTTGAACTTGGAAAAATGCTTGGATTATGCCTTTGGGCCTCTCTATGAACTGCTAGCTACTCTAGGGTAAAATGAGTAGTGTGGAAGTGATTCACCTCACCTGGAATTGGGGAGGTTTTGAGGTACCCGATGCAGTTAGTTACACACAGACTGTGCAGCTAGGCTTTCCAAATGGCTTCGAACAAGAATAAGCAAAGCATTTGAATTGCAGTACTCACAAAAAACTATTGAGAGGTTACCAAAACCCTTAAGCGAACACTATAAATGTTTATAATAATTTACTTTGATGGTAATCCAAAGCACTGGCTCAGTTATGCATGCTTTGGTTTTTTTCCTGGGCAGCATGCACTGGGATTTTTGGGTGGCTAACCACGGAATGATACTAATGGCTTTCTTTTTTCTCTTCACATCCCATTCTTTTCCATACCTTTTTGTCCATATTCTCCTTTTTTTTTCCCTCTGTTTTGTCTGCCTTATATGATTTTGACACCATTCCATTCTACAGTGTGACCAAGATCAGTGCATTCAGAGCACTAAATTCGTTTTGCAGGCCGCTGCCACCCCCCTACTACAGAGTGAGCCAAGCATAACTAGTGAAGAGCTACCTTTACCAGGAAAGACTACTATCAGTGGGCCTTGTGCAACTCTAACTCTAGGGCAACCAACACCACCATCTTCTATGCCAAATCTCACATCAGATACAGGTTTGACAGACATGATACCATTAAAAGAGGAACATGAAGGTCATCAGTTTCTCACTCCTGAAGAAGCTCCATCGCCCCCTGGGATGCTGCCAAGTGGAAGTCCTATTACACACAGCCATACAATGCACGTCCTGAGTCTAGCCAGCCAGGATTCATTGCATGAAGACTCAGTCCGTGGTCTTGTGAAGCTTAGCTCAGTTTGAACAGCTTTTTTGAACATGGCACCATTTCTTGGTGTCTATACAAATCTCTACTTAACAGGAATGACACTGCAGTACCACTGTAAGACTTCGTAACATGCCTATAATGGAAACTTTATCGTGTAATGGAGTCTACTAAAGACAAGTTATTTTTTCAATGGAGCTATGGCATTTTTTTGACCAGGTTGTTAATGGTTGTGCTTTGATGGTGACTACATTTTATTTTTAAGCAAAACCAGAAACGGTCAATAATCTTGTTTCCTGAAGCTTGGGTACAGCAAGTTGGAATTCAGCCTGTAACAAACACCATGTACAGTACAAAAGAGAGATTCTTGGATGTAAGTGTCATGCTCTGTGTTCTATGCTCTTGTAATACACACTTGTTAAGGCTTACCACACTTGTGGCCAGAATGATCTGCACTTACATGTTATGCTACTAATATTTGAGATAGAAAATTACCATTCCATTTGTTAATACAAAAAAAAAAGACTGCAGATATGGATTTGCATGCCACGCTACAGTATGTGCTACAGTGGTGTTGGTATTAAGAGAAAGTGCTGCTTTTTTATTTGTGACTTTCAAAGTGCTGTTTCATTTAAAGACAGTGCAACAAACAAATTAATGGACTATATTATTTTTTCAATTTATTAAAATTTATTTTAAATTAATCAGTGGTGCCTAGAAGATGGAGAATTACTGATTTGATCATGTTGCATATCATTTAACCTTCTGTTTAAGTGTTTAGAGTGAGGTATTGTGTTGTGCCATACCACGAGATTCTTCCACTCCCTAATGTGATACAATTACCTGTGGACCTCCAATAAAATGACATCCTCTATTTCTTGGACATGTGTACAGTTATCCTTGCAGTTTTGCTGGGGAAAGAGGGGGAAATCATGATTTGTTGACGTAGTTTGTAAAGATTTGACTGGAATATGTTTACATAATGAAACCAGAGCTATGGAGGAAGAGCTGGTTACAATTAGGATTGCTTCAGCATCTTTTATGGTTTTGTTTGAGATGTGTATTTGTTCCCATAAGAAGTCTTTATTTGGAAACAGTAGAGTTAGCCTCTGCTTGGACTGTAATTCTACGTTTCTTACTATATGGGTAAAGGGTGAGGGCTTAAGATTCAAGACAAAGACAGACAGCTTAGTGAAGTAATCTTAAATGGTTAACAGTAGATTGTAGCTGCCCCTAGCCATCATCCTTCATTTGTATTTGTCCTTTAATATTTTAAATTGAAATCTAGATTTCATACAATGCTTCTGTGCCTTTTTTTTTTAAGTAAAGCACAATGAAAAGGTTAAAGAGATTTTTATAAATATTATTCGTGATAGCTGAAGAGAACCTTAGTTATTCTGAGAAAGTTTAATAGCTTTAATACTGTATTTACCATGCTTTTCAGGATGTGGAACCTGGATTCTTCTTTTCTCAGGACAAACTAAGGGCAGAGTGTGCTTTATCTGATGCTTTGATGGCATGAAAGCATTCACCAGTTAAGAAATGTAACAATTCTGTATTGTTCACCATGGTCATTCACTGACGCCAAGCTAAAAATCTTTTTGTTTTTACTTTCATTGTTGAAATTGAAGATAGTGAACCTGCAGAAAACCAGTCACCCATGCTATTGAAGCTTCAGACAAGATACTGACAAATACCCTACTCCTCTAAGATTTCATATGCAATCTGTTTCTATAATTGATGATGCTAGCTTTGATCTAATTCAGTGTGTGGAACATAGCAACACTTTCTGTCTATAAGTGCCGTAACGGGTCTGCCAAAGAACCTCTGGCAGACAAGTGTGTCCCACGTATTGGAGCCACCCTCCTAGCGTTTTCCTGAAGCTGGGACAGTTTTGAGTTCTTTCCACCAGCCTAACTGTAGTGACTGACATGTCCCGGTTGGCTGGTCTGCCAATAAGCCCCAAGTATTGGCACTTATTTCTGTGTCCACTCTTGAAGAAGAGTCAGTGATGCTCATCGTCTTGATTTCATCTTTTCCTGATGTGGCTTCTCATGTATGAAGCCATGAACATCTGCATTAAAGCAGGTAATGGATTGAGGGCTGGAGATTCTGGTCTCATAGGCCTGGGTAAAGAATCCCAGCTTTGAGTTTGTAGACCAGTACTTGACTGAATCATTCTCACAGGTGTCTGTGGGTAGTTAACTGTGGATGCATTACTCACTACATAGAAGGACAAGTCAAATATTTTTAATGAGGTATCAAAACTTCCCACTTGTGGCAGTAATGATGAGGGTCACTATTTTAAGGAAGTTGTTCTTTTTAAGTCTCCCTGAAATACCCGAGGGATTTTATGCTTCCAAGAATACCAACTTCGTGACAACATTTGTATGTCATTGCCACTAGGGAGTAGTGCAGAAAGCTGCACATAAGCCTTGTGCACATGATAAAATTAGTGTCAGTTTTAACATGAAATGGAAGGGGGAAGGACAGGATTAGAGTCTTTATGCTGTTTTCTGTGTGAAACTTGTGCTCCTGCTTTTCACCATCATTTTTTTTAACCTCTTGTTTTGTTTATAACTGAGGTATAAGAATTAGCTAACAAAATTGAAACAGATGTGCTACTTAAAACAGATGTGCTTTTTTTAGGGTTTGGGTTTTGGTGTTTTTGTTTGTTTGTTTTTAAGATCACAGCCTTATTTTTTAACATGTTGTTTATGTTTTTAAGTTTGGCACTTGAGAATTAATTAAATACTTTGAATTTGCCTATCTAGATATTTATATCACCCTTATTTTAAGTCTATTTTCCTTCCCATCTCAGTTTTTTTTAAATAGTGACATCTCTAACCTCCCTGACACGACTGCCTTGCGAGGACATCTGCTGGAAGATTTCTGAACTAAGTCTGGTGTGGTACTGGCAGTCTTTGATTGACAGCAGGCAGTGATTTATAGAATCATTTAGGTCGGAAAGGACCTTTAAGATCATCGAGTCCAACCGTTAACCTAGCACTGCCAAGTCCACCACTAAACCATGTCCCTAAGCACCACATCTATGCGTCTTTTAAATACCTCCAGGGATGGTGACTCCACCACTTCCCTGGGCAGCCTGTTCCAATGCTTGACTACCCTTACCATGAAGAAATTTTTCCTAGTATCCAGTCTAAACCTCCCCTAGTACAACTTTAGGCTGTTTCCTCTTGTCCTATCGCTTGTTACCTGGGAGAAGAGACCGACCCCCACCTCGCTACAACCTCCTTTCAGGTAGTTGTAGAGAGCGATAAGGTCTCCCCTCAGCCTCCTTTTCTCCAGACTAAACAACCCCAGTTCCCTCAGCCGCTCCTCATAAGACTTCTGCTCTAGAGCCTTCACCAGCTTCATTGCCCTTCTCTGGACACGCTCCAGTACCTCAATGTCTCTCTTGTACTGAGGGGCCCAAAACTGAACACAGTATTCGAGGTGCAGCCTCACCAGTGCCAAGTACAGGGGGACAATCACTCCCCTAGTCCTGCTGGCCACACTATTCCTGATACAAGCCAGGATGCTGTTAGCCATTTTGGCCCCCTGGGCACACTGCTGGCTCATATTCATCTGGCTGTCAACCAACACCCCCAGGTCCTTTTTTGCTGGGCAGCTTTCCAGCCACTCTTCCCCAAGCCTGTAGCGTTGCATGGGGTTGCTGTGGCCCAAGTGCAGGACCCAGCACTTGGCCTTGTTGAACCTCATACAATTGGCCCCAGCCCATCGATCCAGCCTGTCCAGGTCCCTCTGCAGAGCCTTCCTACCCTCAAGCAGATCAACACTCCCGCACAACTTGGTGTCATCTGCAAACTTACTGAGGGTGCACTTGATCCCCTCATCCAGATCCTTGATAAAGATATTAAACAGAACTGGCCCCAACACAGAGCCCTGGGGGACACCGCTTGTGACCGGCCGCCAACTGGATTTAACTCCATTGACCACCACTCTTTGGGCCCAGCCATCCAGCCAGTTTTTCACCTAGCAAAGCGTATGCCCATTAAAGCCATGAGCAGCCAGTTTCTCTAGGAGAATGCTGTGGCAAAGGCTTTACTAAAGTCCAGGTAGACAACACCCACAGCCTTTCCCTCATCCACTAAGCGGGTCACCTTGTCGTAGAAGGAGATCAGGTTGGTCCAGCAGGACCTGCCTTTCGTAAATCCATGCTGACTGGGCCTGATCCCCTGGTTGTCCTGTAGCAACAGGTTGATCGAAGAGATGCCTCTGAAAAGGTTTTTGGTCTGCTTCCCTCACCTCCATCACAGCTGTCTTCAATCATGGGCGCTCCCTTCATTGGAACTTGTGTATTTATCTGGAATGAGTCAGCAAAGTAACTATTCATCACCTACTCTACAGATTCAATTTTTTAATTTTATTTTGGTTTTTTGAACTCTGGTGGCAGAGTATGCACACTAGGGATTCAAATTGCTAATCCTAGTCAATACTGCACAGGGGTTTTCCTATGTTTTTTATTTGACAATTAGCATACTAATATTAAATATTTCTTTCCATGTTCATCTGATTTATAAATGTAGAATCAAAGTGAAAGTTGATATTTTCAGAAAAGTAAATGTTTATTTTTTTCTTAAAAATCTATAATCTTTGTGTAAATACTGGTTAGTTTATCAGATTAAAAATGTTTATTCTGCTTTCATTTTTTTAAATAACAGTTTTCCCTTCTCGGTGTCTATATAATATTCTATGTAGAATGAAACACAGTGCTTCATAAAATGTGTTTAAAGGCTCTATTCTTGTGATTTCTCAAAGACATTTCTATTTTACAAGGGAGCTTTATATTCATATCAGTTAAGCGGTAATGTAATAAATGTCAAAATATTATTGTATTTTTGTATAACACTGCATCCTCTATCAACTTTTCATCTGTTCATGTTAACTGATTATACAGGTGGTATTTCTGCATAAAGTGGTTAATGCATTCATTAAAAATAATCTTATACATGGAAGATTAGCTGTTTTGCAGTTGATCCCAGTGAATGATCCTAGAAGAAGCAAACTGATCTCATAAACCCAAAGACCTATGGGTTAGCAACGTGTTACAAGGGAGATGACCAACTTGTGATACTGCTGATTTTGTATTTTTTTAAATCTATATGGTGAGTATAATAGGCCCTGGTAAGTAAATTATTGCCCAATGTTCAAAATGGTAAATGAAGGAGCATCTCTGCAGAACTAACAAAATTGAGCTGCTGTTTGCCTTTTAGTTCCCAAATTCAGTACAGCTTGAAGAACAACTCAGCAATGTTAGAGGGGTCTAATCCTTACTTTAGTTCTCTTCTGGTTTAAATTATATGTGGGAACTGTCATCATGTATTTGTTGATTATTTTTTTTCCCCCCCTTCTTATCAGCAGTGGTCCCCTGAAGATGAGCGTGGTGTGTTGGGCCTCAGACCAGCCTGACTCTGTTTTAAAAATCAATTGTTGCCCAAATGATTTTGTTTTAAGGGCTGAGGTGAAATGAGGTAGCATACGTCAACACACTTTCAAATATTCTTAGGCCCAAAATATGAATGGAATGTGTTTTAGACAGTTGCGTATAGATTTAGTTCATTTAAACTAGAACTGTCCTAGTTTTCAGGATCCATCTGGGTCAGGGCTTCCTGGTTTTGATTGTCTGCCTGCCTGCAAAGACATTGCAGTTTGACATCTGGCTGAGAGCACTGCCTGGACTTCCAAAAGACTGGTGGGATTAAGTGAGCTATTTAAACCTGTGCAAATCTAAATTAATTCTGAGTTGATGCAGCAATTCAATTCCATCACCAGAAGGCAACTATCTGTTAACATTCAACTGTAGAATTTGAAAGTTCACCACAAACAATGCAGGGTGGAGAGAAAAACAACTTTTGGATGTTATGACGAGATAATATAGGAGTTTGTTTCTAAGGTAGGTCAGAGAGGACAAGAATAAGAAGATGAAAGGGAGAAGACTGAGTGAAAGCAGAACAGAGAAGATTAGCAGGTGACATAGAGGAAAAGGGGAATTACCTGTAAGCTGTGGAAGGAGAAGGAGGGGGAATAAACAAAAAAGCCACTTGGGGGAAAAAGAGGACAGCTGTCAACATTAATCAGACAATTTTTTAAAAAAAAATCAAGATAACTGCTCAGTGGTATTCAAAGATTTTTTTTGTGAGAAACTTCCTAAAAATCATTCTGGAAAAAAAAATGTAAGAGAAATAAGGTCAGGCTTTTGAGAGAAAGCAACTGTAGGAAGATGACGAGAAAAATGTGAGGAGCTGATCTGCCCTCAAGCTCCTCTCCCCTAATATCTTTTCCTACTTCTGTTTTGAAAATACATCTGTAAATATAAAAACAGGTGAAATCTTGGTCCCTTTGAAGTTGATGGGAAGCTTAAGATATTGACCATGCTAAAAATGGTAATTGCTTTAGCATTTTGTATTTCCATACTGATTATTTTTTTCAGCTTTCTATATTTCCTTACCAGAAGTACCATTGCACTGGGAAAATGAACGGTGTAGTGTGGTTCTGTGTTTCTTGGTGATGCCTTCATTAAATTTGCTCACCATTAAGTAGAAGTGTTTTCCTAAACAGTAGACTTGCCAGTTAGAGATGAAACTTGTAATTCAGAGTTTCTGCGACTAGCGGGCTAGATAAATTTTGTAGTTTACAAACCAGAAAGATCTGTCCCACAGAGATAGATTTACTTTGCAGTATGTGCTGAAGTCAATTCCACTGGCAACAAAATGTTAATGCCAGTGTTACCTTGATGTATTTTATGCTCTTCCCAGCTTCAGCTACATTGCCTCTTCTGAAAACTTGGGAAAACAAAACTAAGTTTAACCCTACTATAATTTAAATCTCCCCAAACCCAAAGCTGGTAACAGCTGCTGGAACTTACCTGTGTGCATTTAGGTGTAGTTATACAAAGGACACAAAGGGACAACCATAAAGCAACTTGACTGAGTGATCTGTGAGGAGAACTCTTGGAGCCTCTCTTGAGCTCCTCTCAAAGGCACCATATACACTTGAGAAAAGGATGCGAATTTAGCAGGCTCAGAAGTATCTCACTTTGGTGTTATGCTCTGTAGCCTGTCCATAGCAATCTGCAGGGATCTGACTGCGCTGGGGGCTGCCAGTTGTGAGCTGGAAGATGAGGTTGACTATTGAGGTGGCATACTTGTTAGGGAATGAACTTCAAAGAAAGGTGGAAAGTTCAGTCAAGTTGGTGGCACTGCAGTTAAAGCAGCGTTCGTGTGAAGGGTACGACGAAGTGATTCCTGTTGCATATGTGTTTGCTAAGCACGAGGTTTTTGGTAGCAAAGGTGTTAAAGTCCTGTGACCTGTTTCCTGAGTCTCCTGCGCTGTCAGGAGAGAGAGCGCTCGTGCACAATGGGTTGACACAGTTTGTCACCAGGAAACTTCATTTCTCTGTTAAAAAAAAAAAGCTACTTACAGAGTATTAACTTAATTCAGTGTAAGCATGTGTAGTTATTGCATGGTTTTTGCAGGTGAACCGCAACTTTGTTGCAATAAACAGAAAATTGGTAATAGGATTTCTGATTTGTTTGTCCTGCTATGTGCCTCGTTGTAGTGCAGCAGTTGATGGTGGTTATTGGCTGGAATAGGACGGGAGGAATTCCCAGCAGAAACCACAGCTAGGCGACCTGTCTTTTGTTTTCTTTGTCTAACAAAGTGTTAAGTTTCCTTCTAGGTTGGTCACAGAAAATTACAAGCATGCTCAGTAGCGCTGACTAACCAGCTAAGTTTCTAGCATGCAGAAAATACCTAGTATATTTGTGTACTTGGTTTTCTTTCTAAATTGAAAACTTCAATTGAAAAACATTTTGGAACACACATGGTATTTCATCTTTAAATAAATAGTTGCTTTATGGTATTTGGTATTTAATTTATTACCTATATGACTTTTCATCTCTATTGAAATATTAAAAGAACATTTCAAAGTCCTACTGTTGTTTTCATATTCACAATGTCTATCTTTTATTATAGTTAGGTTTGAAGAAGAAAACAAGGTTAAATGCTTTATTCCATAATTACATGAGTAGCAGCTGTTTCTAATATTCTGGTCTTACTCTTGAATATTTTTCTCTCATATCAAAGATTAAAATCCTCTTCCATCCCTAAATCAATATTCTGTAACACATCGTACCTTGTTTTTTTAATTATTTAATAATCAAACTTCTGATAGGATAAGTCAGGAATACTAAAAACAGTTTACACAACTCAGAAAAAAAAAACAAACCCAAACCCACACTAATTTTTAGTACGTGTGTCACAAGACTTTACTGCACAATAGTAATAGAATTAGCACAGTTGATATGAGATGACTTGCTCTAGATGCCAGATTCTGATATCAAAGAGAGGCAGAGAAAATTTGTATCTTCCATTTTAGGGTATCTCTTCCCTTCCATCCTCCTGTTTCCCCACCTCCTCAGAAAACCCTGGGGCAAATGAGCTCAGGATCCTCCAGCCTGGTAGACAGATGCATCCGACTCAGCCTTTACCCCCTTAGTCACACCACCCCTCTGTGTGCTTACCCTGGTACGCAGCTCCCCTTACTGCTGTGGCTCCTGAGAAGCCCTCAGTCTGCAAGAAAACAAGCTCGGCTTCTTACTGCTCTTTCATGTGGGGATGCTCTTGAAACTAATACTGCCATTGAGCTCACTGGGCAGTGTTTCTGGAGCGCATGGAAGGCACACAGGAACAAGAAGAGTTTCTCCATTGCTGCTTGTCATGAAAAGCACAAGATTTTTGTATTTTCAAGACCCCTACCCTTTTATATAATTTGATTGAAATATATTCTTATTTAGGGGCATTGAGACAGACACACACACTGGCCATACCCTTGCATAGGGAACCAGGCTGAAAAAATTATTAAAAATTTGCATTGACAGATTAACAAAATACGTTATGAGAAAGGTATACGTGGGTGAGGAGGGAGTGAGAAGACTTATATCCAGAACTTTTTGACTAAATGCCTGGGACTGAATTTCTTCTGGCCTTTGGTTCTGTATGTATCCACATCAGTATTTTAATGCAGTTTTGAAATTAATTTTCCTGTTTCTGCTTAGCATTTCAGCTCATATTATGGAGCAGTCTTGTAAGATGAACTAGATTTCTTTTAAATAAAAGATAAACCAGAAGACAGGTTCCAGCGGCATAAAAATGCAATCCAAATGCTAACAGGACCAGACTGGAGCTAGTCCAGAGTTTCTGTCCCTAAAACACATACAGTGTGGACATCAGGTCGTCAGCACCAAATGTCTTGCTACAGAAATCTATGCACGTTACGCTCACTACTTGTGAAAGTAGATATAACCATAGATAGATTTCCCAACAAACATGTATTGTTCCTCTGGGTCATAACGCTGAAGTTGTGCTCTTCCTTATTTTAAAAAAAAAGTATCAAAATACCTAGTAATCTGACAAAATTAGCTGTTGTGAATTTATAGGACATGTTTCTTTAAAATATAAAAAAATAATTATTACATGAGGAAGTCATTAACAATGTGCCCAGAAAATGCTCCTGGAATTTTGTCAAATGCAAGACTAACACATGCAATTCAGGGATGCACTTTCAGTAGCATCACACACCTCCATAAGCTACCCACTCGCACTGACAACCTGTTGGCTAGAAATCTTAGGGCCTGATTTCTTGTAGATACCAGTTTCATTAGTTCATGAGCCTTACCATGAATTATTATAAAGAGATGGTTTCTGCCGGTAAGGCTTTGTTTTAATTTATGCAAATCTATTTGAAGAGATTAAAGTATGTATTATTTTAACTATTTATGTTGTTTCTGAATTATGGCAAGTTTTGTTCCTCTCCTGTCCACTCACTAGTCAGTTGCTCTGGTCTTACATTCTTGATGTAATAATTAGTGATCCTGATGCCTGAGGAATGGATTCGTGTTTTGAGACTGATGGTTGCATTTCTTCTTCCTACATGTTTCCACTGGCTGTAATGACAATAGCATCCTACAGAATTTTACTAACACATATTTCAAGGATAATTAAGGAGCACAGCGCTGATTAGAATACATACATAAAATGTCTTAGATATGCATTTCTCTGACTGTAAGGAAAGAACATCAGATTACATTAGAGAAAATAGAAACATGGCGTAGTGTGTTGGATTTTATCTAGTCTGGTATGAGCAGTATCACATTGATACAAACTGATACTTGTCTGTGGTCACTAGTGTTAGTGGGAATGTAAAGCAATGTAAGTTTAAAGTGGTAGCCTCGAAGTCTTTAATTCAGTGTCTTTCCACTGAGAGACATAGCAGCAAGTTGTTAATAGAACCAGGACAGTGACAGATGCATTGCATATACGTTATGAGGAAAATAAGAGTGGGGATGCTGCATGGAGCCCGTTATATGATTCCTGATGACTTTGTGCAAGCTAAGCATGTGTACAGGCCTAAAAATTACAACTTGTTATACTTTATCTTATTCTAGATATTAGCTGTTGACCCGGCGTGCTATTCACATTACCAGTGCTTGAACATCTGCGTTATAGACGTTTGTTCATGCTGAGAATTCTGTACTAGAAATACTTACACTGTAAGTAATCAGTCCCAAAACACACAGAAATATATCTCTTGCTTTTTCTGAAGGTGGCTTTTGCTGATTTCTCTTAGAAAATTAAAAAAAAAGAAGAAAGGAAAAATAAGGAGGGCTTTTGATCTCTGAGACAGAAAAATCTTTGATACCAAAAGCTATTTTCTCCCTTTCCCCTCCCAGAGACCCAACCATACCTGAGACTAATGACTTTTGTTTTCCTGCTCTGCAGCTTGGTAGCCTGCAGGACCCGCGAGCCCGCTCCCAGAGTAACCAGCAGGTTATCCGTTCCCAGCTGCAGTCTCGCATGCTGCCCCTCCGCACCGTTCATGCTGACTGGTAACTGGGTCTGACTGTCGCCCTGAATTGGACTGCTAAGTATGAGCCAGATACTGGTTCCTGCTTGCTGACCTGTTTCCTTCCACAGAATCCATATGGTTTAAAGGATAGTAGCACTCAAAAAAAGAGAAAGAGCTTTTCAAATCATTCTTCAGGGTTATAATTAGGCAGTTTTATCTAACTAAAATGTTTGAGTACTAACATGCCGTAGAGAACATGCAGTGGAAGATTATTAGTTATTAAGATTAATTTTACAATTTGCAAGTAGTTTAGAAATATAACCATATGAGTGTCTGTGTGTGGAATCAGAATTTTGAATATTTCTCTTTAGCATACTAGTAAGTTTAATAAGACATAGGATTTCCAACAGAAAAATACAGCTCAGAGGACAAAATCTCTGACCCAGTGCAGGCAGCCCCACTTAATTAAAGGATTTGTATTTATTTTGGTTTTACCTTTTCAGGGGCACATAAATGGCAAATACTGTGTTGGTGTAATTTTTCTGACATATGTAGACTTTTGTAATTAAATGAGCCATATTTTCTGAATAAGATAAGAAATTAAAAGAACAGGGTACTATTCTTGAGTGTAGAAAGTCTGTTCACTTTTTTTTTTAAACACACAGCTTTTCCACACTCTGTGTCTATTATATCGGATAATGTATAACCCACATCAACAATAAAACAAATATCCAGGTTTAGTGTCTCACCAAGATGCTCTGCTGACTTCACAAAGCAGGGCACCGTCCCAAGACAGTATCATGGTGTAGATCTGAGGTACTTTTTCTGTCTCTTCTCACAGATTTAGGCAGTGTTTTGCTTCGTCATTTTCAATGGTAAATCTTTTTCTAATGGACAATGCAATCAGTCGCAGTTCTGCCCCAAACAAGGAGCAGGAAATGTTTTCATGTTTCTTCTCTGTCACTTGAGTTGCATAAATACTTACCTCCATAATTTGTCCTGCAGTTTCTTCTTCTAGGTGGCAATGACTGATTCTGGATGTTGCTCTGTCCTGCTTTGTTTTTCTGATTTCATTGTAAGGAGGATGTTCTACTAGGAAGTTTATTCTAAGGGACATTTAGCAATATTCCTCTTTGATTTCTAATTGCACCTCTCTGGAGGGGAAATCGACTATAAATGGAGTTTCAGATGTTCAGTTCTTAAGTTGGAGATTGTGAGGTCTGTAGCCTTCCTTTGGGCCTCGAGTGTCATGTCTTCTGTTTGAGACAGGACTTTAAATGCTTTTTTTTTTCCAGATTGTGTAGGTCTGTATTAGTTTCCTTAGTGAACGTAGGAATTTATGAGTATAACAAAGATGCAGTTATATTTATGATCAAGTGAGCAGATAAAATTTAACTTTTTCCAGTGATGCATGAACTGAAAAGTTTCCCCCACAGTCGCATAGGTTTTAAAGAATAGGGGAAAAACAAGATTGTATTGGTTTTGTCAATGAAATATGTTTTTAAAACAAACAAAAAGCCACAGTCAATTCACATGGAAAAATTACTGCTCTACATTTCTGGGCTTTTTAAGTAGTCCTTTTTTCTGGCCACACTCACCTTTGTTACTTGCACTTAAATGTCACTTGTCACCACTACTCTGGTCAGTGTTTGTAATTGCTTCCTAAATTGGAAATACACCAATTTTGAGTCCAAGCTCGGTGATGGTCGAATATATTGCCTCCTCCTCTTCACTCGAAGGCCCTGGGCTATCAATTTCCTGCCCAAGACTCATATTTTCTGTAATTCTTTACCACAGCAGCGTGAGAGTCTCCCACAGCCTTGCGATGCCACTCCCTGTATCGCTGCAGGGGGTTACTGTGGTCCGGCTGCCGGGCTCTGCGTTGGTCCTTGCTGAACTTCACAGGGATCCTGTCAGTCCTCCAGCCTGCATCGGGCTCTCTGAATGGCAGCCCTGCCCTCGGCACATTGACCAAACCCCCACCTCCACCCCCCCCCCCAACAGTTTGTTGTCATCATTCTCTGGTAGCTTTGAGGGTATCAGGAGGATGCACACCCACATGCACACACCCAAGTTCAGGATGATAGTCTAAGTCAATTTTTCCTTAGAAAACCCTTCTAAACAATCGGTACCATTTTGCTTTATGCTTTGATTTCCTTTACATGCAAGTCCACTATAGCATGGACTTTCAGCCACATATATCTAATGCTGACTAATATATGACTTTGTTTTCCTGTTCAAAGAAAATATGCCTTAGAATAGAGCTTCTTTCAATGTACTTCTGCAGCTCCTCAGTGTTTCTGAGTTTTATCTAAAGTAATTCCTTGAGCTCATTTGAAAGTCTGCTGAAAGCTTCAAGATAGCAGATTACATTGTGTAAATGGCTTGGTGGATGACTCAACCTATAAATGATTTAGTACCTGTCTTTCCAGAAGAGAGGAAGCTAGGTTATGTGTTCTATAATTCAGAAAATACTTAACACTTGAGTGAACAGGCATATACAAAAAGAAACATGATTCACCCAGTATTAGAGCAAATCTGTTGCTTGTAAATTTTTTTTTTCTTTCATCATTGTTCGATGTTCATCATTCTAAGTTCAATAATGTCAGGGATGTAGGATTATGCACCCAGGTCTAGAAGGCAGCGGGAACAGTAACATTGTACTGTTACACTGGAGCATTTAAAACTTACTGGATTATAAAAACAAATGTTTTTTGTTGTTTTTTCTTTCAGAATAACTGCTTATTATAGTGGAGTTGGCTTCAATGATATGCTAGTTCAGTCCTACAGAAAATGTAATGGTTCTTTTCCTGTGAAAATGTGTTTGCAGCAGGTATCTGTGCTGTAAACATATGTATTGTTTATCAGATCATCTTAAGATGCATGCTCTTCTATTTGTTTAAATAAATGTTTATTTACTGAGCCACTCTCTTCTTAAAAAGGAAAGTTTCCAGGCAATAATTGTGCCCACTTGCAACAATATGGGAAGTTTCCACTGCAGTTTTTAGTTAAACTGGTGAAAAAACACTCTGCGAAGTGGACCCATGTGACACTTGTGCATAACTGTAGTCTATATGTCTTTATGATGTGAAAAGCTTGTTCTTGAAATGGGAGTTTCACTGGGAATTAATATATTTATCAATCAAAGAAAAATAATTGCTTTTTTCAGGATCTGATATAGACAGTTATGTGGAAGATACTTCAGACAAATGAAAAATTAAGAGACCACAGAAAACTCACCTCCACCATTCATAATCACTTTTACAACAGGAGGACATTGCAAAAGGACTAATTCCTCTCAGACCAGCATTCTTTTCTTTTTGGAAACTATTGTGTCCTGTATTGGCAAGCATTACATCTACAAAAACGTGTTTTGACTAAATTGCAATAACTGAAGAATTCATGTTCTGAAGGGGAAAAAAAACAGCTATGAAAAAACCCCATACAATTAACAAAATGGTTTGGGGGTTGGTAGAATATGCCAGCTATTTAGTTGAATAGGAAAGAGTTTTGTAATCATTCCCATGAGCAAAAAAAGGACCTGACTTCCAAGAGATAAAATTTTGTCTGCAGTCAAGGTCTTCTGAAAGTCTTTTCCTACCCACCTGTACCCCTGCAAAATGCTCTAAGCAATGGATAGTTTTACCCATTGTACGTAACACGTATCGGAAGCCAGCACACACAGTATTACCCAAAACCTTGTCATCCAGTGATTTGATCAACTAAGATTTAGATAAGATTAACAATTAGAAAAAATCCTTTTCAAATGACCTCTCTACTACTCTATCTGCCAAGGTTTGAATCACTGTTGCCTCAGGTTAATGTTTTACAAGAACAATTAAGTAACTAGGTTTACATCAATGCCAAGTTCAATTCTTAAAATGTAGAATCAGTACTCTGCGGTGGCGAGAGTTAGATGCATGTGTGAGCTAGTAAACAGACCACATTTTGTTATCTTCTCTTGTTGGGCGTTTTAATGTTGCCTTCAGTAAATTCTGGGGCTTAGAGTTTTTATTTTCTTTTATAATTTCCAAGAAAGTGAGAAGCTTTTGTGTCTTTCGGGAAATCAGCTGGGGTTTTTTCTGCTTGAAGCCTTCTAGTCTCAAAATTGGGATCATTTATTCTAATTTTACCCATGTCCTAGGCTCTGGGAAGAGAAAGTTTAGCTCTACAGAGAAGTGAAATATATTTTGTAAGCGTGCTTTTTTTTGTTCCCCACCCCCTTTTTCACTGTGGGGAAACTAAATTAGAGGTGTGTGGCCCAGTAAAGTTGTTAAACTGGTATTAGTACTGCAGTAGATTATATTTCACAGAAAGCAAAAGATATGGATTGAAAGTGTTAAACCCCAGGTTAAATTCAGGAAATAGTCACTAAGAAGTATTGCTGGAAGGGACCCTGAAAGCATGTAACCCATCCTTGTGTCCTGACACATACAAATACCTGTCTCTGTAACACCTGAACAAATTTTGCTTATACTGTATGTCATGAGGGAGACTTCACAACCTCTCCAGGCTCACACCTTCTGTTGCTTCAGTAGCCTCACCATTAGACACATTTTCTTAGTGTCTAAATTAAATCTTTAATGGAACATCTTACAGAAGATTCAGAACATCTTACTGAATTTGATTTGATTTTGGATTTTTTTTCTAAGCTGCAATAGACGTGAAGAAAAGATGGACAAGTACTTAGATCCTACTGTCTTACCTTAAAGCATAGAGAAGATGATGGAAATTTTAAATAACTTAGTTTCAGTGGATGCATTGTGACAGGCTATTTATGCTAGCTCGTCCAAAATTCGTAAGACAACTGGCATGATTCTTTGGAAAGAAATCTTGTCTTCATCATACAGTTGTGATAAAGTTTCAGTACAACACAGATCCCCATTCCTTGCTGTGAAAAGACAGCTAGTGTGGAGGACTTCATTTTCCAGACACTCATGAGAGTCTGTTGGTGATGATCATACAAGTCTTACATTAGGCGACGCTGCACAGTGACAGAAGAAGCATTACATGGGTACATCTCTGTTGGATACTCTCAGCTAAGTGCTCTCAGAAAGGCTGCAAAGCTGGGTGGATTATGTATATGGTCCTGTGCTCTGGAAAAAGGATACTTCGGTGAGGTATTAGCGTGATGGTCTGACCACCCATTGAGTATCTCATTCTGTGCGTACCATGAATGTCATGTCTTCGCCTCATTCAGAAATTGAGGTCTGTTGGGAGACTGGTGGGGCAGGAGAAGGGGAGAAGGAAGGGAAGGGAGAAGAGGAGGAACGTGTCTTGTATTTCTACAGGGATGAACTAATACCTGTTTTAAGTTTAGGTAAGGAGATTATTTGTACATGGTTCTGCGCTTTAGGATGTGTTGTGCTGAAATTGTTTGGATATATGGAGTCTGCTTCACTTTTACATGTGCGTTCTGCTTGCTCAGCACACAGAGTAAACAGAGTTTACCCTCCAGCAGCTGCCTCCTGATAGCTCTGGGGAAAGGACCCTAAAAGCAGCACTTCCCATGCTTTCACCCCAGATAAAACTGCAACAATAGCAAATACCTAACCAAATGCAACATAATATGGAATTTCAAGCCACCTACCAGTTATAAAGCATTTGCGGATTTACAATGTTCAGTTAGTCCCTCAGGCTTCCTACAGAGACTGTATAGGGCCAGAAAGGTGCTACTAATCGCTGGCAGGTAGCATGTGCCTTATACTGGGGTTCATACAGTGCTGTAAGGGTGTTCAAAGGATTTGAAAGGGAGCTTTAAGGAGTGGGTGAAAGGTGTGTAGGGAAGAAACTTTGGGTACATGTGCCTCCCGCCCTAACCAGGCAACTGCATTTCCAACAGTTCAGTCTTTTCCAAAGTAATTTCAATTATTATTTGCAAATGCCTTGATGGGGCAAGGACAGATAGTTGCAGAGGAAGAGAGGAGCGTGAAAGACAAGTGGAGCCCAGAGTGCAAGTCGGGCTCTGGTTCAGCTCAGCACTCGGCAGAAAAGTGCTTCTGAAAAGATTGGCGTCTCAGCAAGCAGAGGTGAAAGTAAAAGTCCTCAGAAATCCTGTAAAAATGTCATTGACCTGGAAAGAACAGAGCTCTGAACCAGCCACTTGGCTGAAGCTATAGATTACTCAGGAAATAAATAAATTTTTTTAAAAAGTGTTGTAGTAGTCACTTTCTAGCCCAAACAGAATCCAATACATAGCATTAGTATCGAGGCTTGTTAAAGCCTTAGGCCGCAAGCTGTGAACTTTCACCCAGACTCACTGACCGTGCACTGAACTTTTACTTGGCTACATGAAGGAAGGCCCCGAAACTGGTGCAAACCAGAAAGATAACGAAGCTTCAACCTTAGCAGAAGTTACAACCTTAGAGATAAGAATCGGCCCGCCTAGAGACAAGGAAAGGGCCCAGCGAAGAAGGGGAAGACCCCCGACCCTGATACTACCATTGGTCCGAACTGTCTCCTGAGGGGAAGGGAATTTACATTGTAAGGGTATCACTGCCCAGGGATTTCTTTGTTCTGGGTCCCTCTCCGGAGGCACCCAGCTCCAGCTGTTTTTCACCACTGTACCAATCAATAAATTCGTCTGGCATACGTCGTATCGGAGACTCTGCTTCGGGAAACCTAGGGTCGAGCCAGAGGGGAGAGGAAGCACCCAAGAGTGAGTGTGTGTGCGAGCGAGGAGGCGAAAAGGGGCACCCGTCAGCTCAGGGGAGCTGCCCGCTGCGAAGGGACTCCGGTCCGAGCAGCTAAAGTCTTGGGTGGTGAGTGTGCGACTCCCTGCATGGTGTGTGAGTGCTCGGGCAGCTGCGTCTCCTTTAGCAGTTGGAAACACAAAATAAAAATTATAATAGCCATTGCTATGGAAATTTGATGCTTCACAAACACTCAGACCTCATGATCTTTCAGGTTGTGTTTGTTGTTGTAATTGGAAAGAGGTGAAAGCCCTGTTCTGAATACAAGACAGTAGTACTAAGGGGTTTTTGTAAGATTAGGAACCATTTAAGGCACATCTGCACAGTAATCATAGGCTAATTAATCTTGGTGTTCAGTCAGCAGAGCCAGTCATCTGGAGTAAGTGTGGCGTGCAGACCTACCCTTAGTGACTAAGTCATAGGACTCCGTCAGGAAGCTGGATCACTGACTTGCCGTGTGATCTCAGGCAAGTTGTTTATTGTCATCATGTTTACTGTACCAAATGTTCTACAAACTGGTTAGGTTCATTTGGGGAACTAATGTTGTGTTACAATACAAAGATGCAGTTCCCAGGCAGAAAAGCAATTTCGTTCCATCTTCTGTTTCCTCATATGTAAAGTGTGGCTTCTGGTTCCCTCCCTTCCCCCCTGAGAGAAGAGTTGTGTTTAGTTAAATTTACTTACTACAATGAAAACACATACCAGTGATTTTGAATGCGAGAATTACAGGGTTCAGACTTATCATGTTCTGCAGTCCCCAGGTGCTCCAGGTTGATGGAGTAATATGTGCTGTACTGTACTGTGATGTGGTTTAAGTTTACTGCATTATGGAATTGTCATGGAGCAAGTATATTTCACGCATATATATTTAGTATGTGCATATGTACACACATACCTACACCTATACACGTTGTAATAACTATATTTGTGTGTAGATAAACATGTGCTCTGACATTAATAGTCATGGCAGGTTACAGGCAACAAAGAGAGGAAAATTGCTGCCCTGACTATCTGAATTATCGTCAGGCATTAAGCTGTCTCCATTCGGGGATGCTTTATTCTTGTGCCATCCCGTAAGGAGAGAAAATGTGACAATGTTGCACTTAAGTTGATGTTTACTTTATTAATGCAGAGTGGCATTATCTTTCTTAAGTGGAATGCATTTCCTATGGTTCACTGCTGAAAGAAAGTTTGTGGTAACTTGGGCCATGATATGTTAGATGCTATACAGGGATCTAATGGTAGCTAAAATATCAAGAGAATAAGGTCTAATGGTTTCCAAATTCTGTTTCTCAGACTACCTGCAATTTTTGAACTTCTTGTTAGTAGTCCATTAAAAAAAATGAGTTGTTCTTGTTTGCTGCTGCTGTTGTTGCTGTACTGGACTTAAAAGAAGCCCACATTTAATTATTTTTTTTTATTTATTACATTGGTAAGAAACAAATGTCTGTCATTGTCACAGAGATGGTATCAGTCACTAGCAGAAGGGAGAGCAGTCATTTTCGTGGTCTAGGAACAGAACTGAGAACCTCTGTCTCTGCCAGACTTTTCCAGGCAATGTTTCTCCCGTGTCTTTGGTGTAGGCAGCTGCCAAGCCACGTGATTTTATACTGAGCTGAAACCTATTCCTGGTCTTCCAGAATCTGTGGGGACAGATTGCAGTCCAGGTTCAGAAGATCACAGTGCAGCTCTGCAACTCTGTTGGCTTCATTATAAATCTGTGTCTTTCAGATTGCTGAGAGCTGCACAGGGGTTCAAACATCCCAAGACGTTGAAATGCTAAATCATGTCTCTTTTCCCTGATGCCTTGGCAAGGCAGCTGGGGGAGGTACTTTTCTGAGGCATATTGCTGCCACCTTCCAGATCCTGAAACAGATTTTATGGAGTCCTTATTCACAGAATCACAGAATCGTATAGGTTGGAAAAGACGTTTAAGATCATCAAGTCCAACCGTTAACCTAACGCTACCAAGTCCACCACTATACCATGTCCCTAAGCACCTCATCCAAACGTCTTTTAAATACTTCCAGGGATGGTGACTCAACCACTTCCCTGGGCAGCCTGTTCCAATGCTTGACAACCCTTTCAGTGAAGTAAAATTTCCCAATATCCAGTCTAAACCTCCCCTGGCACAACTTGAGGCCATTTCCTCTTGTCCTATTGCTTGTTACCTGGGAGAAGAGACCGACCCCCACCTCACTACAGCCTCCTTTCAGGTAGTTGTAGAGAACGATAAGGTCTCCCCTCAGCCTCCGCTTCTCCAGACTAAACAACCCCAGTTCCCTCAGCCGCTCCTCATAAGACTTGTGCTCCAGACCCTTCACCAGCTTTGTTGCCCTTCTCTGGACACGCCCCAGCACCTCAATGTCTCTCTTGTACTGAGGGGCCCAAAACTGAACACAGTATTCGAGGTGCAACCTCACCAGTGCCAAGTACAGGGGGACAATCACTCCCCTAGTCCTGCTGGCCACGCTATTTTTGATACAAGCCAGGATGCCATTGGCTTTCTTGGCCACCTGGGCACACTGCTGGCTCATATTCATCTGGCTGTCAACCAACACCCCCAGGTCCTTTTTTGCTGGGCAGCTTTCCAGCCACTCTTCCCCAAGCCTGTAGTGTTGCATGGGGTTGCTGTGGCCCAAGTGCAGGACCCAGCACTTGGCCTTGTTGAACCTCATACAATTGGCCCCAGCCCCTCGATCCAGCCTGTCCAGGTCCCTCTGCAGAGCCTTCCTCCCCTCAAGCAGATCAACACTCCCGCACAACTTGGTGTCATCTGCAAACTTACTGAGGGTGCACTCGATCCCCTCGTCCAGATCCTTGATAAAGATATTAAACAGAACTGGCCCCAACACAGAGCCCTGGGGGACACTGCTTGTGACCGGCCGCCAACTGGATTTAACTCCATTGACCACCACTCTTTGGGCCCAGCCATCCAGCCAGTTTTTTTACCCAGCGAAGAGTCCACCCGTCCAAGCC
Organism: Ciconia boyciana; assembly: GCF_034638445.1. Classification (NCBI taxonomy): domain Eukaryota; kingdom Metazoa; phylum Chordata; class Aves; order Ciconiiformes; family Ciconiidae; genus Ciconia; species Ciconia boyciana. The sequence continues at coordinate 69,282,254 of NC_132936.1, read as the reverse complement.
ATGAGCAGCCAGTTTCTCCAGGAGAATGCTGTGGGAAACTGTGTCAAAGGCTTTACTAAAGTCCAGGTAGACAACATTCACAGCCTTTCCCTCATTCACTAGGTGGGTCACCTTGTTGTAGAAGGAGATCAGGTTGGTCAAGCAGGACCTGCCTTTCCCAAACCCATGCTGGCTGGGCTTGATCCCTTGGTTATCCTTGTGGTATATTGCTTATACCACAGAGCAAAAGAGATGGATCCTACACTAGGATAGATGGTACAGCTCTGGAGGGAGATTGTGCAGAAGTGGCTTCAAACTCTCTGCTGCCCAGCCAGTGATAGCTGCATGCTCTGTGGCTCTACAGGGTTCATGACCTAGAAATTGTTGCAGCCCAGGCTTAGCTGATAATATCTTCAGGAATCCACTGCAGCAGAAAAGAGCTGGCAGAGTGCAAGGATCCAGGCTTCCTCATCCAAGAGGAACGCAGTGCAGATGCTACACAGTCATGGTGCCACTGGAGATTTAATCTCCAGTGTGGAGACCTTGTAATGACATTAGCCTTAGAGCCTTTTAGTGCTTCCAGGGTAGCTCAAAGCAGTGACCGTGCAAGCTAGAATCCAGGCCAGTCCCTTTTTAAGCACATAGGGTTGGAAGAGAAGAGGAAATATTCTTGCTTTTCATATTTGGGCTGTGGCCCGAATGAGTATATCTCATTGTTGGCATAGATCAACCATATTCACAAATGTCTGGCAAACTCGTGTGCTGAGAGAGTTGAGAAGCAGTGATAAAACAGTATTGTCCTAATGCTAGGACTGTTCTTAGCAGATGCAAAATAGGAAAGGGAAGACAAATGTCCTTCCAACTTCCTTCCCTTGCAGTCCAGATTTAACCAGCCCCAATGTGGACAGCAGGTTTTTTAAGTACCAGTAACTACGACTCCTCCCACAACTTCATGGTTATCCAGAGCTGAACACGTGCCTGTGCTGTAGCTGTCCTTGTTATTAGCCTTCTAGATCCTCGTTATTACCTCCTAAGAGTGTGCAAACCAGTTTTTTCTGTGAGCTGCATTTCTGCATGGTACATAGGTCTATATCCTTAACAGAGTCTTATTTCCGCATATCATCTTTTGTCCTTTCAACCCACATTTCAAGATGATTCAGATATCTTCATGTTGGCTAAAATTGCTACACCTTTGAAGGGAAGATATATGTTATTTTCAGTCCATCATTAAATCGTATTGAAACTTGAATGACAGTTTTCCAGGTTGTAGCTTTTTCTTTTTGATTGTTTGGGTTATTTCGGTAAGAAAATAGATTGCAAAGGAGGAGGGGTCATGACTTCAGTCAGCTGATGGCAGTGATTTATGCCTATGATAGACACAGGGGAATGAGGACCAGCTGTATCTGCTTGGCTTGCAACCGCTCTCCCGATGCCCAGACGAACAGGAAAAGATGCCAACTGCTCAGTAAATTTTATTTCATTCTGAAGCATTTGCTTTATACAAATTAGCTTACTAAAATAAATATTAATAATGTCTTTCCTACTGAAAAGGCCAGAAAACAGCAAAGAACTTTTCTAAATTAAGTTAATCTCAGCAAACTTCATGAAAAATTAGTTTTTATCTCTCTCACTAGCACTTGTGTTAAAGTAAAAAGCTGTTATGTAAAAAAGTGTTGATGAATAGCTTAGTTTTCTTCCCTAAAAATCAACTAGTAAATCTACTGAATTTAAATATTTATTTCTTTTGATTTAATTCCCTGAGAGCAGGAGGGGTGGCATCTGTAGTGTCCTAATAAATCATTTAGACTAATTCAGTCAGGGCTGGCTTCACATGAAAAGGTTCCTGGAACTGGGTAACTTCTTTATTTCCTTATTAATCAGGATACTTTTAATCAGTTTGAGATGTCTCTGTACAATTAATAAAATAGGAAGTCAGAGCAAGTTTCAGAAGTAGAACTATGTGTTACTATAAGTTACAAATTTAAACTTTGCCTCTTCTTTAGGCTTAATTACAAATACAACTTAGAACTAGAGCAATTATCAGGTCATTGATCTGTTTAGTCCAGTCACATTTGTTTGCAATGGCCAGAAGGAAGACGCAAGATGTTCTGCCAGGAGCACTGAGGAAATAATCTCTCCCAGGAACTGCAGGCCTGAGATATGAAGCCTGATGATTTTTAGCCATTTCTTAACATCCAGGATGATGGTATCTGGTTTTTGTTTTTTTGTTTTTTTTTAAAAAAAGGTGTTTTGTGTTTCCCTAGAAATTTCCAGTGTTTTTGATTCCTACTAAGATCTTGGAATTTGTGATACATGTGGTAGTGGGTTTCCCTAATTATTCAATACGTGTTGCCTCCCCAAAAATAGTTTTTTAAACTTTTTTAGTTCCTCACTTTTGATCTCCATATTAAATCTCTTTTTTTTTGTTTGGGGTTTTTTTTTTCCCATTGCCTTTTGAGGCAAAGCAAATAGATGCATTGCTTGTCGAAGGTTTGTTTATGGTACTAGTTCATCACTGAATTTAGGCTTACTGTAATGTGCTTACTCATAGAGACACATACGGGGCCAGTTCTTGAGAGCAGCAGTCCTTGCAGATCATATACAGGTTCCTCAGCTCTTCCCCTTCAGAAGCAAAGCTCTGGACCCCCTGGGCTCTCTCCAGAAACAGCTTTCTCCAGGACTTGCATCCAGTTAAGTCACTTAGGAAAAACAAGTAGTCAGCATCAATCTCCGTTCTTGAGATTTGCCTCCAGGCAAACCCCATCAAAATTCCTTTTAGGCTACCTGGGCTTCAGAGGTGACTCGGGGGTATGAAACCTCCTGTTGTGAGCTGCATGGCAGTACAAGTAACTGTGGAGCTTTAACCATCAAAGTGTGCGTTTAGATGTACAAAACCTTCTTCAGCAGAGGCTGAGAGAACATACATTAAGCTTGCCATAGAGCACCTTTCACCATAACGTGGACAGATGACTTCTTAGGTGACAAGTTCACAGTGCCTGCATGGGAAGCTGCAGTGTTAATTGGGATCTACAAACGCTGCGCGTGTCATTTTGACTTCTGGCCCCCTGATATTTGCGCAGTGGTGGCAGAAGCCAGTATCTGTCACCCAAGCCCTGTGCTCAGCCTCTGATGTGTTATTTGCTCTTAGGGTCCACTTCTGTAAACCCACAGGAGTTCCAGCTAATGCAGATGTATTCCAGAGAGCTTTAATTGTGCCCATGCTTTTCTTTTCCTCTCCCCTTGTGCCTTCTTTTAGTGAAATAAGACCTTCTGACCAGAAGGGCAGGAAAGGTTGACCACCAAGATTGATCACAGCAGGCTCTAGGAGAAATGCTGAGGCTTTCCTCCCAGGGCAGCGAGAGATTGGGACAAGAAGGGTTTGTCTGCCTTGTGGCTGTATTGTGGATCTCTCAAAGCAATTCTGAGACAGCAAAGATAGGTTGTCTGAATGTCAGCATTTTCATAGCTTTTGTGCATGATGCTTGTCACCTTTTTTGCATAGCATTTTTAACAAAAAGGGGTGCATTCTGCTGCCTGCTGCACAGATATCCATCTGAAGTAACTCCATCACTAGTCCAGTGAACCAAATAGTTTTGTTTGAACAAGTAATTTTCTTGGTGAATAAAAGCAGAAGTGAGTGCTCCCAGTGTAATGTATTCTCATATGGTTTAGATGATTGTGTACTGCACTAATGGTGCCGTACACCCCCTTTTGCCCAAGTTAGGTAATTTGAGGCTCAATCAAATGTCTGTGAAGAAGTTGTTGTTCCCTAAGCAAAGCACCCAAAAAAACCTGTGCTCTGAAACAGCTTTACTTTTACCAAGACCAGTTTGTGACCTTTTCCTTATCGTTTTGCCATGCTCAGTAAGGCATGCCTGAGGTGTCATTCATCTTTTAGTAATTGTCCCAAACTCTTGCTAGGTTCTTATAAAAGACGGTATAGAAAGCCATGCTTGCTTATCTAGTAGTGAAAGTCTTTTGGATTTCACCTTATCTAGGTGACAAGCTGTAGACACTAAAAAGGGTTTTATCATGCCGTATATTCTGTCTTCTCAAGGTACAATTGGTGTATGTTGTGTCTCCTCTCTTCAGGGTGTTTTTGCAACAGAGAACCTTAGATTAACAAGATAGGATCATTAGTATATCCCATTTTTATTCTACCTTTCAGCCTGGAGTTTCAGTTTTCTTCCTGCCACGCTTTTTGCTGTCCTCTCCTGCTTCAGCCTGACCATGTGCAGTTACTGCCTTCCCAAATGTTAAACTCTATTTAACTACAGCTTCAGAGCCAACCTGAGCCCTAACAGATTGCAAACCCACTGTGAAGCAGAATGTCCTTCCGCATGAGGCTGGACAACATTCATATTCCAGATTGCAGGTTTTTTCACATAATTATCCATGTATTTGAGATGAGTATATGAATTTATGGGGCAGTATATAGTATGATTTGTCACATAAAATTCATGGGATTTAATGCACATAACCCATTACTGCGGGCACAGTATTAATTAAATCCCTTCAGTGCAGTATAGCTTCTTTGAAGAACAGCTTGCCCAAACCCTACTTCTGAAACAGACAGGGAGTGATCTCTCCATGTGACATATTAGTCATTGCAATATCTCTTAATCAGGTTTTTAATCAGCATGCTTTGGCTTTTCTTCTCTAAAATGTGAGATCTGAAATGTTACCTAAGACCAGATCATTCCTGCTGCAAAAAGAGGCCTGGGGGAAGTTGAGGGACGAAATCTCTGCCAGCAGACTGCACCACAGTCCCTCGCTGGGGCAGGAACTGATGTACCAGAGTAACGTCCCTGAAGGGTGGCAAAACCTCGGACTTTACAAGACCTAGTAGAGGACTCTATGCTTCTGTGTGGGAGCCTTCCCCCATTTCAACTCCCTGAGCTGCAGCAGCATTGGGATATTTAGCCGTCGGGGTGGGGATGTTACTTTTGTCTGAGGTGCTGGTACAGTACTGGTCACTGTCATGTCCGAATGGTTTCCATTTGTGCTTGCAACTAGCCCAGGATACGTGCTGGCAGACTGGTTGGTAACACACTTCACCTTACCCGTGCTCAGTCTGCCTGTGGCCCCATGCTAAGGTGCTAAGTATGGTTGGGCTCTTCTGTCACCTCCCTTCAAGTCTTGAAGAGGGACTGCTTGTGCCTTTGCTTCTCTGCCAGCGCAGTCACACCCAGCTAGTAAAGACCAGCTCTGCAAAGATGGTAGGCACCTTCTACCTGCTTTGTCGATTTGGTAGAAGTGCAGGCACATAAATAGGTGGCTGGTGCTTAAATTCCTTTGCGGACTTCCTGTGAAGCATCTAATTAAGGCCATGTTGGAGCGGAGAGTTGAAGTATGCCTTCCAAGGCCAACTGGATTGACTAATTTACTGGATTGAGTTTCTTCTTCTGACCTCTGCTTGACCTCTTTTGGTGATGAAAAAATATGAAGTCAAGTCTTCTGTTCCTGGCCTACCCCAACTGTACTTCCTCCCCTGAGCAAGCCCCCAGCACAGCCCCTTGCCTTGTGGATGGGAGTCTGTCATTGCACCTGCCTATCGACAGTGCCCTGCGAGGGTGGGATGTGTGGGGTGCACACATGCCCAAGTTCTGACTTCCACCCCTGCTGAGCTCTTCATTGCTGCGTCCCTACAAGAATGATAGGAATTATAAAGCAGCCGGCCAGCCGGTGCCCTGGCAGGTATTCAAGCTTTGCTTAGTGTAGCTGTATTGGCCAGAACTGCATAGCTCCCTGTTCCACCTTCATCCTGGCCGAACAGATGCAGAAAGACACCCCTCAGTTAAAGAGCATTTCAGCTTCTTCACTGGTGCTTTGAAATATTTTCCCATCTCTTCTATCTGTTAATATTGGCAAATGCCTGTGTTGGCAGGTCCTTGTGTTGCCAGCTTTCATGCTTTTGTCAAAAGCCATTGGGTTGCTCTGCTAAGCTTCAGCTTCTGCAGCCAAATGATAAATGACAACCTCTAGCCTTGTTTTTTATGGCTGAGGAAGAAATGCCACCATGTTAGAATTTAAAAATCTGGAAACTAGAAAAAAAACCAAAATTGAACTGAATCTTCATTGTTGTTAATACTAATAAAGCCACGATGTTATGCTGCTAGTCATATTATGTATGGGACACATGTGGCAGTGAAGAACCCTTACCAATGGCCACAGAATATAAATTTTACCGTGAAAGTTTGCTAGGAGGATATTCTCCAGGCCACAACACACTGACCCAAATCTTCATTCTGTATTGGTTTGGCCGTTCGGGCAGCACTGCTTCTCATCTCTCATGCAGTAGGTTCATTGGTTCGATGGTGGGTGCCTACAAGGCCCCTCGCTGTTAGCAAGGACACTCAGGTATTTTCTGAGGCAGAGCAGTTCCCTTGCTTCCAGTGCCTCTCGGTGTCCAAAGCTTGGCCTATTGGTCCTACCTGCAGCCTTTTCTGTGGCCTTCTCTTTCCAAGGGGAACATGGCAACCAGCCACCCCCTCCCAGCTGGGGGCACCACACTGTTGGTAAGCAGAGGTAAGCCATGATTTCCTTCGTTACAAGTGGGAGAGAGACACACCTTGGTGTCTACATTATACCAGCTACAGGGAGCTGCACTACTGGAGCTCAGGAGAATCATTTTCAGAGGTTAAAGATTGGTAGCGGTACGCTACAGCTCACGGGCCGACTCTGCCCCTTGCACTTTGCTCTGTCTCCATTGAGGGCCGGCTGCCCTGGGGACAGAGCTGCCTCTGCTGACCAAAACAGCCCCCCTGTTTTTTTCCTGGAGAGAGCTGTCTTGCCCAGTCAAATCCAGCTTCCTTGTCCTTTTTCAGTGAGGGAACTGAAGGCAGAGAGGTTAACTGACTAAGCCAGGCCAAACAATGAGTCAGTACCAGCAGTCGGACTGAAACTCAGGAGTCCTTGGCTTCTGCTCCTGTGTTTTCTCTCCTGCTGGAGGAGACGGGCAGCTGAGAGGCAGGCGTCTGCGAGAGAGGCAGTCTGCAGAGGACCGAATAAATACTCGCTTGTGTGCGAGTGAACACAACCGCGTCTGTCTGTGCCTGGTGCTCTGAGAAGGAGTCCAGTGTGCGCTCCCGCCATTAACTGCAGAGCCAGCTCCTCTCCTGCACTGCAGCTGCTTTGTGCTACACGGGGGAGCGTGGCCCAGAGGCTGGCACGGCTGGGCAGGAGAGGACCACCTTGGGCTTACGGTGCCGTGCCGTTACAGCCGGAGGGCTCGTACCTGGGGAGAGAGAGGGAGGATTTGTGTGCGCCCACAGAAGGCTGGTGGGGGAGTACGCTGTGGCGTTCCTCCAACCTCCGTAATTCGGAGAGCTCTGAGGACGGGGGAACTCACGAGACACCAAGATCCACTTTGCTTCTGAGTTTCGGCTCCTTGGCCACCCCTTGTAATGGGACAAGCAGAGGAAAATGTGTTAACTTGATAGATGAAAACAGCTATTCTGAAAGCATTGCATACTTTTGATTGGTATTATCGTTATGCATCCACATGGTTTGATGCCAGATTTCAGTCCAGATTGGAGCTTGTACAGCTGAAATCCATCCTCTCAGTGAGGGAGCTGCTCATGGGAAGAGCAATAGTCCGTACAGTGCAGTGAACGGGAACATTGGAAATAATTTTCTTACACTGTCATTTGATGTGCAGATAAAATTTTTAAAAACTTAATTGCTTTTTATTTTTAATGTATGGCATTTAAATCTAGTGAACTTGTCAGAGGATAGTATGATGCTTGAATTAAATAAAGCTAAGTTGCTTGTATTCTTGGCCCTGACGACATGAAGTGACTAAAAGGTTACTTCTTTGTCCTCCTGCCTTTTTCTTCCAAGATACTTTTGACTGTTTCCTGGCTTTGTTTAGCAGAAGCATCCAGTTCTGTCACTGAGCTGACAGTCACAGAGGGTGTCGTGCTATATTTACGCTTTACGCAATATTTGTGTCAAAAAGCCTCTGTCTAAACAGACCCGATGTCAGTAAAAGATGACCCTGGAACAAATGGTCTGAAGTCCCAGAAAGCTGATCTTTCCCAAAAGTGACTAATGTGAGGCAAATGGAAAATGTTGGTCTGAAACAAGTCAGATCCAGCTGCATGCATCTGATTAAAAACATCAATTGCTGGACATCTAAACCAAATAAAATATGAAACGTTTTGATTAAGCAAAACCAGGAAACTGTTACCATTTTTAGGATTTGTTTAAATGTGTCAGTATCTATTATCTGATATACTGATATCTTCGGTGTCTATTTAAAGGGACTCCAGTGTTCAGACAATATATGCTGTAACTTCTATCCAAAATTACTTTCATCCCCTTGCATCCAAGCTGGAAATTCCTTCCTGCCTTGTCCATCCATCTCAAGATCAAATACAGCTGGTTTTCCCGTAACGCAGCTTCTTCTTTCCAGCTGGCCTTCTGTGCAACTGAGTTTTTTCAGACCTTGTGTAGGTCTATCTCTAGTGTTTTGACTATAATCTGCACTCTACATAATCACAGGAAAATGGCTCTCCAAAACTTTTTAAGTGCATAACAGAGTATAAAATCTGAGGAAATGTGAGAATGCAGCTAGAACAGAGTAAGTCAAGATGAGGAAAATTATGTCATTTCAAACACAAAATGTCATCACCAGTATATATTAATTTGAAGAAATTCACGTCAGCATGGACATACAATTTTGGAAAGAGCTGAAAATACTTCTTAGTATATAGGGTATCATTATTCTTGGGACTTAGGATACCATTATTCTGGTATCTTAAGTATTTGTGTGCCTTCTGTCAAACAAAGAAACATGCTCAGTTCTTCAGTTGAAAAGGAAATCTAATTTTTCAGGTATACGCTCCAATGACTTAACATATCAATAACCATAATCATCTGCTTCTAAAATTGAATTTAGTAATTACAGCCAAACTAGCAGACATAATGAGTGGTGACAGTCGTGGCAAGAATTATTTCAGAAAAGATATGACACTTCTTTCACAAATAACACAAAGTGCAATCTTAATAGCACATTTTCAGAATGCCAGGCTGCTTAAACTACTCTGATCTGCTGAGGTTTGGGCAGGTGGCCCGACAGGGGATTCTGCGTAGCGTGCAAGGGGCCGATAGTGCTTCTAGTTATGATGCTTTGTGGCAAGAACAACAAAAATTTTCATTGAGGAACTAGCTTTCGGGAAATTCAATCTCCAGTGAGCAGCTTGGGATACAGAGCAGAAGAGTACAGCAAATCAAAGCTGTATGAAATGTTGCAAGTTAATGCATGTGTGTGTTTTAATAATTTATGTCAGACAGAAGCATTAGGGGGACAGCGAAGAGGTTTTGCTCTTGGATCCAGCATGAAGTGGTTTCGCAACTCTCCTAAAGAAACAGGAGGAGCTACCTCAGTACAGCAGCCCTTACTTCTGCCCAGTTTCTTTTGGGGAAAGGGTGAACTGGTCCATTACACACAGTGCAAGGGAATGTCCTCAGCCGTTTCAGAGGATGGCAAAAAAATCCCGGTTGCCTCAGACTGAATCCATCTGTCTCCACAGTATGGTTTGCCACCTCTGTAACAATGTGGTGATAACGCTTAGTTCCTGATCCCTCTGGCATATCGCCCTAAGGCAGACAAGGAGATTAACCTAAGTTTAGCATGATATTGTTCAAAAAATAACCCCATCTCTCAATTTTTTTTCCCCAAGTGAGCAATACAGTTCTGATGAGTGGAGAAGGTAGGAAAGGGAAATGCCTTTTTTTGTAGAATAGAGGCCTCTTAATTGCAGGATACCATCCATCTTCTCAGGATGTGTCTGACACTGCATTTCCTTCACTGGCTTGTGAAAAAGAAATATTTTATTAAACATCCTGAATTTTGCTCCTGTTTGGATCTAATTATGTAATTTGCTAGTCAGGGTGATTCTGAGATACTTAAATATGCAAAGGCAATTGTGAAGCTCTTTGAGAGTCTTTTTGAAAATTAGTTTGTAATTATGCATAAAACGAGCCTGAAACAGATGCATACAGATACAGTGCTGAAGGTTGATTAAAGGTATGTAGGTCATTAGGGCAAAAGTCAAGATTTATTAGAGACTGTAGGGTTGTATTGGTTTATGGATGCCATCTTGACAGTTGCTATATGATTTTAGGGAAAAAAATGTTGTCTCTTACCAATAATAATTGCTGCTTCCTCTGAAGGATTTGTGACAGGCATCATAGAAGCTATCAAAGGCTAGCTTTTTTGAGATGTCTGTGCACTGAGTTCAAAATCCTTTTGAAAACTTTTCTGTTTAATTTCTACATATAAGCTGAGCTTATACGAAAATGTAACTTCGGGTGTATTGGGAGAGTTTATACTACGTTGGAAAAAGTAGTCAGATATTCCACATAGGCAATTTATATGGAGTCAGCTCTGGGTACTGATGTTTATTGGGTCATTTTCTTCAGCATGTTTCTCTGTAGGGATAAGAGTACAAAGATCTTAGAGCAAAAATAGGGGACAGCCGACATTGTTTTGCAGATGAAGAGCAGCACTAGAAACCATATAGGGACACCGGACTGTACATTTGCATTGCTCCAGCATAGATTGCCTCTCAGAGACATGATCTTTCACCATGTTTGTCAAGCTCCTCCTGACTTCCTTATCACACCGTCCTCATTTGTGGCTATTGCATCTGAATAGTGCGAATAGGCTCTATTGGCTGACAGTGGTGGAGGAATGATTTGGCAGAACAGTGATTCACTCCACGAAGAAATTTGGCCAGCAAGTCATTAAAACACACACACACACACATGCACACAATGCACCCAGAACCAAATATCTAGGGAGGATATGTAAATAATGAGCAGTAGAGAGTCAATTAAATGACTGCTGGCCCATCAGAGTTAAAGAGTCGAGAAAAGGAAGTTGCCTATAATCCGGCGTAAAGCATGTGCTGAAATAGCAACAAACTCATGACTTAGGAATCCCTGAGTGGGTAATTCAGCCTTTCCAGGCTGCTGTGATGAATCACTGAGTGTTCTTCTGGGTGTGAACCTTCAGGTGATGGGGACAATGTCGACTGGAGTGGAACTGACCTCGACAACAAGCTCGCTGGCACAGATCAGGGGCCTTTCTAAAGCAGAAAGGCAGCAGGTCATCAACACAGAGCACACAGCTAGGGTTTAATTGTAAGGTTAGGATTAAATAACGATTTGTCAAGACTTAAGAGGGCAGCTCTATTACATGTCTGAGACCAGATAGGTGCTGTTAGCATCTAGCTCAACAGATGATAATTATATATGCTACCTTCAATAGAAAAGTAATTCAAACTGCAGTGAAACAAAGTTGTAAAGGTAGCAGTCACTGGACAAAAACCATGAGGGATTTTCCCCTTCTTTGCCATTCGAAAGCCCTGATGGCGCTTTAGATGTTCAGTTTTTGGTTTTGAAGACTTGTGATCGAATACAACTTTGTTGTAGCACCATTAGAATCAATGCGGTTACTTTAAGGATGGATTTGGTCATCCTTCTGTGGTCACAGAATGGTGTATCCCTCTTAAAACTATAATATTTGAAGAAAATGCCTAAGAAACCTTAACATGCTCTAAAGTTTTTAAAGTGCATATGAATTTTTGACCAAAGTCTGGGTAGCTGTGTATACTTATACAATAGCTCCCCGTGACATTCTGTAAAATAGATTATCTTGTAATACTGTAAGTACCTTCAAAAATAAGTCATTGAAAAAGCAAAAAAATAGAGACAAGCTAGCATGGCAAGCAACAACTACCTGTCCCTACATAAAGAGTACTCCTGCACTCCAGGAGAACAGACATACAGACACCACTGTAATTGTAGCGGTGGCCAGCACCTTGTACACTTCAGTGCTGTAAATGACGGCTTGGGTCTCATGAGTTTCCATGACCTTGTTGCTCACAGAAGATTCTGTTGTGTGGGCAGAACCGCTGTGGCTGCAGCATGCCAGATCTTGTGCTGAAGAGGACTGAGTGGGGAGGGCAATGAGGGGAAATGGCATTAAAACTTCACTAATCACTGCTCCCACTTGCTGTTATAGGAACTGTAAGAAGTCAGAAAATACAGGACTTATCCCTCTATACCTCCCAGACCGCCGTGCAGGAGAGGCCACAGACAGCAACAACCTAACTCTGCAAAACTGGTGGTTTTAAAAGGCAGTCAATTTAAATTTTATAAAAAGACATCTCTGCCTGTTGGCAGGCAATGACTGCCTGCTCATTGTACTGAGACGTGTTCCCATTAATGAAAAGAGGTTAATCTGTCTGCCCAACAACAGTTCTGACTTGTGGCCACATAATGCTTGTGCCCAAGAAAATGTACCATTTACATGCATTAGCGTCTTTCTGTTTGCAAAATTAGACAGTGCAATGTAGCACTTGATTCTATGTGAGTCAAGCTTTGTAGAGACTAAAAGTATGTGAGGGTTCCCAGAGACAGGATAAATCTCTGCAAGGTATATTTGGCTACAAAAAGGACCGCATAATGTCTGGTTTTAGGAATCAACATGAAGAGTGTAGACTTGAGCAGCGTCTGGTTTAAGAGTGTTTGAGCAGTGTCAGTGCCAGTGCCAGTATACCACTGAATGGAGTTAATTCAAGAACTCCTTTGCTCACCAGGCTCTAAAGTCTCCATAAATAAACATTTAATATTTCAGGTCTATTTATGCTATTATGAAAAGCTGAAAAATGAGACAAGGAAAAGAAACACTAAAGAAGCAGTTTACAATTTCCTGAAGTTTGAGAGAACGTAAGAAGTTGTATTTTGTCTTGAACTGCTATTTAAGTGCAAAAAGAAATTTCCTGTAGTTAAAAACTCTCTCTGCTTTAATAAATCTGAATGTACATGTTCCATCCGCTCAGGCAAAGCCAAAAGGATTTAGAACTTGGCAGAAGGTTTTTCTAATGAACGATTAGCATTTACCTCACAAATAATATTGCTTTGTTTCAGTCTCACATAGGACAAAAATGCATCTGACTTTTAAAAGCCTCCTCAAGAAATCATCACCATGAACTAGAAAACATCCTTTGCATTTGAGAACAGGGAAAATAGAAACTAGCATAGGGTGTGCCGACTGTGCCCTCCTGTAATTCTTCCTCTTAGAGATGACCCTGGATAAAAAGCTGCTGCCTCCCACACCGGCACCTGCCCTAGCATTTTCAGTGGCAAGAGAGGAGCAGATCCAGTCCGGGAGCGTTGTCTCTTGTGGGGAAAACTTATCTGCCACAAGCCAAAAGGAATGGCTGGAAGGGTGGAGCTGATACAGGGCACTTTGTGAGGTAGCTACAACTCCTTGGCTAAACCAGTCTCAGTCTGTTAGCACTTTGAATTTAAATGTGGTCGCATTGACAATATTTTTCTCCTACTTAAAGTTCTTCCGTCCCTGGGAATATGAAGTCCCATAGAAACTTTGGGAAATACATCAACCAAAAATTATCATAAAATATTACGTGATTCATACTGTGCATTAGGCTGTGTTTACTTGGCAGACCTGGTTAGTATTCTTTCCTAGGTCAGAACCAAGAACTTTTATTCAGAGATAGACTCCATCCACCTACATTTCAACTCATTAAATCCAGGCAGACATCTGGCTTCTCTTCCTCCGGTCCATTGACATCTGCACCAAAAAGTCTTGCTCTGGCTGTTGGCTAGCACAGAACCGTTTGTGAGACCAGCTCCTCTGCCCAATAAAACCACTAATGTCACAGAAAGGACTTTGCAGACTGAATTGTGATTTCCTACACAGGGTCTGCAATTTTGGGTGATGCTTGTCCACGGGTCCCTTATTCCCGCTCTTTTATTCATGTGTCAACTCTTGCAATTAGATTTCACCGCAGTAGATGATTTGATATTTTAATACTGTTGAACTTTCACCTATTTGATCAGCAGAGGTGCTGGAATCAGGAGACTACTGCTGGCTCTTCCACATACTTCCCATGTAACCTTGTGTACCAGGCGTTTGGGCTGGGTTGTATCATCCTTACTCATGTTGATGAGCAATTAAAACACATGAGCAATCCACTGACTGCTATGGGTAAGACACGTGAGCGAGCAATCACCAACCTGAGCAAAGGTTACAAAATCTTGTGCATAACTTCTCTGCACCTGAATTAACTAGTAGGAAACAGTATTATTTCACTTCCTTGCTGAGTGGTGTAAGCTAAAATACCTTAGCAGCTTGAGCAGAAAGATACTGCAGAAGGGTAGTGGACTGCCAGTATAAAGTTATTAGGCTCCCCATCCTATGTTGTGGCATTCGGCAGCCCCAATAACGCTCTCTCCAAAGCCCCAGACAGGAGACTTCCTCTCAGATGTGAAATATTCTGGGTCAAGGCCCAATTGCTGTCTCTGAGCTGCGCTCCCACCTGGCCTCCTGCAGAACTTCTCCCTCAGATCAGGCATCGTGACCACGTTTTTAAAGATTTAATCTTTAATTAATCTTCTGTGAAATAACTAAAAGCTTGACTGAAATCCATTCAGAACATATCTGTTTCCCACATAAATTACCAGTTTGCCTGATAGGGATTTGTTTGCTTGTTTCCCTTTGAAAGAAAAAACAAAATCCATTTTCTCTGCCCAGATTAGGAAAACGGGTCAAGTTTAAAAAGATGTGGGCTAACATGCTCTTAACATCCCCACCCCCAAACAAACCAATGGTAAATGCTACTTAAAACAGGTTTAACGTATCTAAGAGATTAGGATCAGCCTTTGTCTCTAGCCTAGCCAGCTTGCTTTTAAATGTGACCTCCTTACCTTGCCTCGACAGATGCTCTTTGTCTGCTGGGACCACTCTGTGAAGCCATCCTGACAGCTACCTCGCTTCCCAGTCTCTCCCAAAGGGCCAAGACTCTTCCAAGTGGTTTCCTCCTACTGAAAAGACTATAATTAGCTGCTCCCCCCCTTTTCCTCTGTTTTAAATTGGCATTATACAGCCTTTCTTCCTATCTTCTGAAACCTCATCCCCCATCCTGCCCTGCTTTCCAACACATGTAAAAGGAAACGCTATGCTATGGGAGTATAAGCACATTGTTTAAGGAATTCAAAATGCCAAGTTTTATAGTAAAGAATCAACATTTTCTTCCTTTCCCATTAGGCTGGGACTTATCCTTCTGTTACCCAAAATATATATTATCTGCTTGTTTCTGAACTATGACTTCCCGCCCTTTTTACTAAACATTGTTATTAATTAAGATTTCCTTTATTGATCTAGTATATTATTCTCCCCTATATCTAAGTAATTGCATATTATGTTTTTCTGTCCATTTCTGTCAGTGTAATAGCTTTTGAAAATGTAAAGCAGCAGTACTCACAGATTCAAAGATTTCAGCTAAGAATGTGTTTTGAAAGAGTGTTGGGGACAATTTATTGGTTTATAGGGGATTTGAAGCTGAGAAGTCTCCAAAATCTTATAAGCAGAGACGTTTTCTTACAAAAATACCATGCCAATGTCAGAGATATCATTGTTCATTTAGCAGAACTTAGTGTCAGTATTTTTAAGCTTCTCAAAAAAAAAGCCAAAATAAAACAGCATCTTCTAAAAACTGGCTCTGCAAATTTATGAAACTCATCTTAGTTAAAACAGATTATGCATCAGCTTTTTGGATTTTCCCTACTCAATTATGCAGGTCTCAAAGCTCAGTTCACCAAAGAAATGACTGAAAAGCTATTTTAAGTTATTTAATGTGTTAGTTTATCCAAGTCAAGCTTTGTAATCAAAATGTGACAATTAGCATTCCTTTGTAATTTAATACAAATGTATTCCTTTTTAATTTAATACAAATTTATTCCTTTGTAATTTAATACAAATGTATTCCTTTTTAATTTAATACAAATTTATTCCTTTGTAATTTATTACAAAGGAGGATATATTTACAAAATAATTTTCTAGCTTTTTGCATAGGCTTTGGCAAGTACAGTTATCTACTGAACTATATGTGTTTGAAAAGAAATGTACAGCAGTTCAAACAGCAATTCTGAATTATGGAAGCAGAGCTGCTAGTATGTCTTTCTTTTTAGCTTTCTAGCCTAGGACATTTTGTAGGACGCATGTTCACTTTGCCAATTAAAGTCCTGTGTCAGTCTTGGTCTTGAGAAACCCTAAATCATGTTGTTCGTTTCCACACTTTGTTCCCGTCGGTTATATCCATCAGTTCATAAATCTAAAGTCTTTCATTTGCTGAATTGAGCATCTCCACCCATCCAAAAGGATTCTGCATGTTTATACACACTAATTTCCAAGTTAATTACCC
This sequence comes from Ciconia boyciana, assembly GCF_034638445.1. NCBI lineage: Eukaryota > Metazoa > Chordata > Aves > Ciconiiformes > Ciconiidae > Ciconia > Ciconia boyciana. Next base: position 69,266,034 of record NC_132936.1, on the reverse strand, counting down.
TATCAGACCCATAGAATAAGCAACCATTTAAGTTTTGTCTTTCAAACTACACAGAAGATTACATGCTAGACAAATCTCACTTATTCCCTCTCTACTGCTCAACATAAAACCTGATTCCAGCTCTTCTGCTGAGGTTTTTGCCCTGACATGGTCCTCAGTCAAGCAAGGACTGGCCCAAATAGCTAGAGATACGGAAGCTGAATTTAAGGCACGCACTTACAAGGTATTGGGATGCATAAGGAATACAATGGTGAATAATCAATGACTATTGTAACCTTAGATAACTCAGGGAAGGCTTTATCTCTCTGTTGACCACATTCACAGTGTTCTAGGCAGCCGGCTATAAAGCTGGGAGGAGTACAGACAAGGTCAATAAAGCAATCAAGGACTTGGGGAAAAACTGTCATATGAAGAGAGTGAAATGGCTAGGAATGTCTTCCTGAGAAAATGAGGTGGTGGGTGAGTGGGGAGCTGATGGAAGGATATCCATCAGAGAATGTATATGGTAAAATAGAAGCTCCCACTATCATAATCCCCAAACCAAAGTGGATATCTGATGAAATTCAGAGTCAGTAAATTCAACATTGATGAAATAAAATGTGTTCTGAAATTCTACTTTCAAAGGATTTTAAGACAATTCACCTTTGAGAAGAGTTAGTTTTGCCCAGCAATCAAGAACAGCCACCTTCCTGGTGAAAGAAAGCATGTGTTGCAAAATAAGCAATATGGCTTCCCAAATAAAACTAGTCATGGAGGAAGATAAGGAGTAACTCTTCATTAATTAGCATTATCTGGAGGAATTTCTGGTAGTCAGAATGTGGTTAGTTGAACAGGAAAGCATCTAAGATGTGAGTGGTTTCACCTATGCTCTTGCAAAACTCAGGGACAATTCAAGATCTTTATTCTACTCCTCATCTAAACCCAAGCTTATTGCTGGGTTTTCACAGTCAGGATCTCTGGTATTATAGGCTGTATACACTAGTATACACTAGTAAACTAAGCGTATACCCTAGTTAATCAAGTGTGCGTGGGAATGTCCCCAGACACCGAGGCCGATTGGCATGGCACAGCTCACGTCTGTGCTGGTAAACTCAGCCTCCACAGCAGCGTGGCTGCCTCCAGCTGCCTATTGGGAACGGCCTCGGCAACATTATCGTGCTCAAACTATCTCCATGAGTCGTTTAGCTGGGCACTAGTTGGCTTGGGCCGAAATGGAGGCAGGGAACAGCCTGATGGTTTACCAGTGTAAATGATTGCAGGTAGGTTAAAACCTACCAGTACAGGCAGTCACAGAAGACTGGCAAACCTCTGGGATCTCTCGTGATAAAAGGAGTACTGTAGAGGTTTGGTTCTGCGTTGTTGGTATTAGCACAGGTATATTCTGCATGGACTGATGTTCAGGGCAATAACAGTGGTCTGGTTCCACAGATTTTGTGACTATATGGGATCAGAAAGGAGTAACCGCTGCCAGGAGCACTTCTGCTGAAGTTATGGGGAAGCCCATGAGCTGTTCTGCCACAAGGATTGCACAGTAAAATAAATGGTTCACTTCTTGCTTGACCAGTAAGACACCAGTTTGAATTAAACAGGAATATACTTACACTGTGACATCCTTTATCAGTGGAGACAACTTTCTACTTAAGAGGCACATTGAGAATGGCCAAATTGTGGTACAGGAACGCAAAGCTGACATCAACATACAGGAAAGATATTACACTTTCAACTTTTATTTTAAAATGACCTTCAGCCCCTAATGCAGCCAGGGCACTTACCCGCGCACTTCTGCCACTGGCAGCAGAGAATAAGCCTTAGAGAGCAAAGTGCAGCGGCAGCAGCAGTGGCAGCAGCATCCCTGCCAGGCCCCAGCCCTCTGCTGATTCAGGCTGTCACTGAGCCAACAGAGGCTTTCATTGCATAGCAATTCACCTACCCATGCTTCAAAACAAGACTGCGCCCCGTCTCCTCTCTTGACTGGCTTACTGAAAGCCCGCAGCAGAATCTGCTGGTTTAACGTTTCCACAGGATGGGAACATTCAAATTAATTTGACATTGTGAAACCTGGACTCTGCTAAGCAGGTAGGAAAAATAATAAATGCTATTAGGTTACTCTGAACTGTCTGTTGGCATTCATGTCCCAGAAGCCAACTGGTAAGAATAACAGCTATCAGAGCCAGTTATTTTGGAAAGACACTTGAAGCAAAACCTGCTGGTTAATGGGGATATCTGAAGGAGGCATTTTGTCAGAGGAATGCAGTTGGAAACAGCCTGAAGTGTCCCTTCTCACATCCCCTGTAATTAAACATAATGGAAGTCAAGATTTCTCTTCAGACAAAACACTCATAAGGAGGACTTCACATCTTACAAAAAAAGAAATGAGAGAAAATTACTCCAGAATACAAAATCCAAGGCTGTAACACAGCCAGAGGCATTTGACCAAGGACGGCGAGCCAGAGGCAATTGCTGCAGGGGAAACCGCTGCAGATTTGGCTGCAGAGACATTTCCAGGCAGTCAGCTGGTGCGAAGGGAATAACGGCATCTACATGGATCCCTGCTGGATCAGATCAGGGTACTCTGATGGCTGAGTTAAAGGAGCAGTCCTCTTTGTTTAAAGGAAGCACATCTGTCTATCATATTGGGCATAGGATGCAGGTGAATGGATTTGTCGGGGTCAGGGAACAACCCTTAACTCCAGGTGAATAGACTTCTTGCAAAAGTTCCTCTCTGCCTGTTCTCCATCCTCTCCCAAATCATGCGACTGAGAAGCTGGAGAGTTTAAGTCTATAAATCATCTGTCCTTGAGGGGAAGTCTGCATTTACAACTGCTTTTGTGCAAGGAAGCTTCTGAGCAGCTGTAGCCTGAGAAAAAAAAAACAAAATAGTTGTTGCCAGCTGGGCTCAAAGCCAAAGCTCAGCAGGGTTTGGTTGGGGACTGCTGGGGAGCGGTCAAGAGGTTAGCAGTGGAAGAAGTGGCCTGGAGGATGCAATCAAAGGTGGGTTTCTGTGTGTTGGGGAAAACAGCTCGGTGGGTTAGAAACCCAGGGTAGGGACCAGGACAAGGGAACGCCCTGATTTTTACCTGTGTTGCAACTGCATCACCAACTCAGGGTGGTCTGCAGTGCCAAGGGCTTGCCTCTCCACAGAGGCACTGCAGGCCTGAAAAAGTGCTAGGAAACTCTTCTCTTCAATTTGACTGTCGTTCAGCATTCAAGGGAAAACAAACCTCTGGGTCTGGTGCAGAATTAAAGCTTCAAACTTGCCCTGCGAGCCAAAGAAGGAGCTGGTTAGGAAGCCCAACAGACATGCCAGCTATTGGAAACGTGGGCAAAATGTTCAGTGTGGTTACAGTCCTTCATGCAGAGGGCAGATCGTAATCAGGACTACCACCATACCATGATGAAGCTATAAAGGTATAGTACAGCCCTACCTTACCCCCCAGCATCCACAGCAGCAGCAGGGCACTGCGGCGCGGTCGGGGTAGCTGGGAGAGCCTCACTCGGTGAGGGGTGCGAAGGCAGCTGCAGAGGAGATGTTCAGGGGACTTCTTAGAAGTATTTCTGGTAGGATATCCAGAATTAAACTGACATTCTGGAAAAATCAATCAGGATGCTTGCAGGGAGAAAAATCACGCACAGTAATGATCACATTTGCAACCAAACCAATTACTGAGGTAATATTATGGGGAAAACTTCTCATGCCACCTGAGAATTAAATTACCAAATAAATTCCTTTAGCCTGAAGCCCCTAAAATGCCTTGATAAGAACATACACAAAGAAATGTAGTGAAGTGATAAATTGAGAACTGGGAGGAGAGCAGGCAGGTAGAGAGTTTGCAGTCATAGTGCTCCAAACCATCTGTTTGAACCATGGGGAAAAAACCTGGGTGGATGCTGCATGCTTATGGTGGAAAACAAAGCTTGGAAATAGAAGATTCACAAAACAAAATTAGAAGTATTAGTAGGTTTCATGGCTCACTGCTGTGCGTTAAAGGGGTTTGTGTTGTTTTTTTTATAATGTCATATTACAGTCACATTTCCTTTTCTATTTGTTATCATAACTTCAACGGGCTATCCTTTCAATTTAACTCTTCTGTGACAATGTTGTCTGTAGCAGCAGTATTTTATACTTGTAAAAACCTTGGACTGATGTAGCAATGACAGGCAGACGCCAGCAAGCTCCTGATAAAGAACACCTTTTGAGTAAACACATTACCAGAGACAAACTGAATGATGTGATATGCTGGAAAAATGCACAGGTGGGTTTCAAGCAAATGAGAAAAGGTACTTTGTGGTCCGGCAGGTCCTTTTTTTGTCCTCAGCATTTCTTAGGTAAATTCACTGTGATCGACTCTAAATGTCAGCTGTTAGTTGGATAGCATAGTGCTTTTTTATTTCTTCAGTGATTGTTTTTGATGTCAAGAGCAGCTGTGTTCAGTCTTTTTTCTTTAAAAAAGACCAAAAGCTAGAGCTTAGCATCTGAAAAAATTGGCTTTGTGTGGCTAACCACAAGCCGGGCACATGACTGAGTGCTGCATCTGCCATGTCCCGCTTCAGTTCAAACAGTTTGGACAAGAATATTCTGTAAACTTAAAGGGGAACTCTCAATTTACAGAAAGCATTTAGAGCTCCTCATCGAAGCAAGCTTCAAATTTTACCCCCTACCAAAAAATAAGAAAATCTGTACTCTGGAAAAGGGAGCTGCAGAATTTACTCCCCTCTGTCTCCTCTCTTTAACCTCAGTGTCACTGAGGGTCAGATTTCCAGGAAATATTTGTAGATTTTTGGACATCTGCCTTTCCAGGGTAGCTAGAGCTACCTCTAGGGCTGTTTCCAGTAATTTGAAGAAAAGAAGTGTCAGCTAGTTCGAAAATCTTAATACTTACATGCAGAAAGATATGAAGCACTTAAATCCCTAAGGTATCACTTTTATTTTAGCACTGGTAATAAATTAAATGCTTGAGTAGACTTATTGGTCTTGCTAGTAATAGTGGATTTTTCAAAAAGCTTTGAATACCTACTCCTATAAGGTATCTTGGAGCTGCCAACTATTTAAGACTCCTACTAATGAATGGTCCTGTGCCCTGCAACCAAAGAAAAATGCTTTTTTGCAAAACCTAATCTGAGGCAGTGATTACAACTATTTCATAGATACTTGAAATTTTCTGACCTGCCCACAGTCACATAATTTCCTCAGCAGCAATGCAAGGTATGCAGCCTACAAAGCCTCTTTTGTAGCCCATCAGCTAGCCACAGGCTTTGCTTTTTTTTCTGTTGTACATTATTATCTCTTTACTAGGATAGCAAGGTCTTTATTGGCTATAATGTGCAAGAACAAATCACAAAAAGTAGGGTAAAAAGGGACCTCAAGAGTCCAAGCTCCTTCCTCAAGACAGGAAAAACTACATAGTAAGAGTACATCTAGTGATCGTATAATGAAATTCATGAAAGCTTTTACTTTCTCTCTTTTCTTTATTCCCTTTTGGGCTTGTCTGGACCAGAAGACAGTTTATGCACTGGAGATCTAACATGGGTTGACACGAGAGAGAAATATATGTGCACTAGAAAGAGGCTTCATAACTCTTCCTCTAGCTGCAGGACACCTTAACCCTACTAGAGAAAATGCAGATGAACAATAGCTCCTGGAAATGAATATTGCTTGGCATTTGCTTTGGAGCAGTTCTCTTCACCTTCACCTGCATTCATTAAAGATGGGCTCACAAATGCTGGGGGCTGCTCATCAGCAGCTTGTTTCTATGAAGTAATTTCATTGTCAATTATTTCTAAAGGAAACAGGGGCTCAAGACAAGATTTAAGGGGTAAAGGACACTAAGGCCTGGTTCAGTCTTTTGGTTATCTCACCATATAAATGCCACAGGGCTGCAATTCTTGTGTATGGAAACAGAGTCAGCTAGAGACCCTGAAATCTCCCAAATTTCCATGATGAAAACACAAAAAAATGTAATGAAGTAATAAATCCATTAGAATTGGGAAAACACAAGCAGTTTGAAAACTCAGAATCACATTACTCCAAAACATCTGTCTGTGTCATGGGGAAAAAAGTGTGAGTGAATGCTGCATGCTGGAACGCTGGAGAGCAAACATTAAACCGTACAGCACATTCGAGATCCATGTTGATCAGGGCAGTAAAACGATAATTCTTATTTTTATAAAGGAGAGCACCTAAATTTAGTTTATTTACAGTAAAAAGCATACACTCACAACAAACAGCATTTATCCATAGGATCTGCAGCTTTGCATGATCACTATCACAATACAGAGCAAAGCACGCCTTACGATGGTTTGATACTGACCATGCTGTTAATCTGGATGTAACTGCAATATATGCCAAGTGCCCATAGATTTGCTCCTACTTTCATTAAGCTGTCTTGAAAAGTGCAGCCTGGTGCTACACTGGCAGACTCATAGAGGGCCACCACTCCCCTCCATAGAAGCTCGGAGACCGGAGCAAGAAGGCTTAAATCTCCCAGGTTAGTCCTGCAGCCTTCTGTAGCTTTCTCCTCAATGAGCTACCCAGTGAGGATGAATAACTGGACCATTATCTAGATGTGACTGCAAAGAATAATTAATTACATCTTTAGTACGATTAGCAATCTGTGTATTGGAAGACAATTTGGGTGCAATCCTTGGCTTCTTAATGTTGACAGGACCTTGTCGTAGATGTACCTGTACATTTAATTGAAGCACATAGCAGAACACGCTCCTCTTCTGTTGCTTTGCTTGTTGAGACTGCAGTCCCCTGAGACGGCAGGGTATGGCAGATGGCAGAGCCCTTCCACCATGACAGGAAAAAATGGAAATAAGTCACAGGCAGTCAGCAGTCCAGATGGAAAGGGTCAGTAGTGGTAAGAATCAATAGCACTAATGGTATGTCACTTCTGCTAAAGCTAGCAAACAACAAAATGGAAACATTTATACCTTTAAAAATATTATTTCTACTAAACTGTATTGTATTTTTCAGGAAAGCTGAGTTCAAAACCTATTGACTGCAGCAGTCATTGCACTGAAACCCAAATGAATACAAAATATTAACAAAAAATCCAACTGCAAACTAACTAAAGCGCACGATACATACGCATGCACAAGTATCCTAGCTCAGATATATAGCATAAATAATATACTATTAATCAGTGTACAGGCCAGAAGGGAATGCAAAAAGTAAGAATGATATTAGGTTAGGTGTTTCAGGAAATCTGTTTTGTTCCTTGCACAAGAAACCATGAGTTGTTATATCATTTCTTTCAAAGCTTGTACTGCTAAATATATATATATATATACATATAACACCAATTATTCTGCTGTAAAGGCAGAAAAAGAATACTAGAATTGGCCAAAACATTTGTTACATTTAAAGGAGAAAAGGGAGAAAAAAAGTTGTTTCACACACTATTATCTAAAGAATAGATCATCATGACCAAGCAACCTCCTGACTGTTGCACCCATGGAGCTCACCCATGAAGATCTGCACTAGGTGTTCAATTCACGCATCCCCCTCTCCCTCAAGGGTGATCAAATTTGCACCAAAACACAACCTTTGCAATCAACTTCACAAAAAAAGAAAAAAGTGCTCTCAAAAACTTGACAGTGTCCAAAAGCATATTGCAACAACATTTTGTCTCTGGAACACCCACCCTTTTTTTCCCGTGTAGCTTTTTCACATCTTCAATGGTCAGCAGTTGTTTTTATGGGTTTTTAAAGAGAAAATTGAGTCCAGGGAGTCCACCATGACTTAGAACCATTGGCTTCACAAAGATGTGTTAAAAAAAAACCAACACCCTCAGAGCACAGCATTTAGCATGGCAGAGCATTGCACTTTTCCCACAGTGTAAAGAAAACAGCATATTCATACACAACACAAAACCAATCTTAGCTGCGTATTTATTAAAAATGTTAACTATGTCAAACCAGAACTTATCTTGAAAAAGGCCCACATAGTATGCCACAGTTCAGGTAATAATGGCGTTTGATTACCAGCTCTAAGGACATAAAACCCTTAAGTCAAAAGTAAATGCATGAAGCACAGTTTTTCTCAGAATTGCTTATTCAGAGACAAATTCCGAGACTGAAAAACTCAGAGGAATTTGGGTGCAATTTTGGGTTCATTTTTCTAAAGCAGCTTTTATGAACTAGGGAATTCTGGACCTAACATCCTACGGTATTTCAAGATTGGCTGCCTTACTGGTTTGATAGTGATCTACCAGCACCAGGTGCAGAATAAGATCTGTAATCTCTCGAGCACCATTTTAAACTGCCACGTAAAATTCTGGCTAAATGAGAGACTATAGTGCTTTGGTGCAAATACCGCATGATTCAAGAGTTCATGGCCTTTCTGGCCAATGACTCCCAACATAAAATAAAGGAAAATAATTGTATTTTTTCCTCAGAACATGTTTCATTGACTGTATTTTTCAGGTAGGATTTGTAAACGATGCCACATTGTACAGAGCGATGCACAAATGGGATTCAGCAACTGCTCCCCTGTTGCTCTGTGCAGATAACATTAGGTTTCATGGACGTGGCAGCTCCTATCATTTTCTGTGCAAATTTGGGGGAGAGGAGGAGACAGAAGATAGGAGGAAGCAATATTTTATCTGTATCGCTCTCTGGCAAACTTCTCAGAAACACCAAAGAAATGGTGTCAACCCAACTCTGAAAGAGAAACACTGGTCAGCTGAGAGGAAACACAAAGACACCCAAAGAACCTCCTGGGGAGAGGTAGGCGCAGCTGTGCGGATATGACTTCTGAAGATGAAGAATGCACTACTACTATTTTTGATTCGGAAACGAAGTCATTGCTTAAACAGTTCATTTTAAGGCTTTGGAAATGTGAAATCTCTATCCCTTCTGAAAACAAGAGGGGTATCAGGTGATTAAGGTAAACATGGTAATTAAAAGGAGTAAGAAAAGTTTGACATGCTTTTGTAATTACTCTCTAGTCATTGTTAGGCTTTCCTGATGAATGTAGTTAGTAATCTTGAGCTAAAAGCATGTAGTGTGGAACTGATGTTATCATACACACCACACTGATAGCCTCTCAACCAAGAAAAAAGAAAAATCACTTCTTACTTTATAAAACACATTTGAAAATAAAGACCTCGGACAATACACTCTCAGTATGCCTCCTGCAAAGACTTTGGAAATACATGTGTTTGACAGGCTGCTGCATTTGCAACGTTGTTGCCACAGAAGATAATAATTGTTCCTCAAAATTCCTCCGCAGCTGTAGTAAATGCCTCAGGGCCACCTGGCCTTCTTGGAGTCACCCCTGTGCATGACCTAAGTAATGCTAAGGGCACAGCCTGCTAGCAGGGAGAAATCCAAGGTGCACTACCTCAAGGAGCTCCTGAGGACAGTAGCTTAGAAACGCAAACCATAGTTCTTTCTCCAGATGGTTTTCAGCTTGAAAGTTATCTGAATAACCTTCTTTTTTCTTTATCATTCCCCACCAACCTTGCATAAGTCAGAACATACAAGGTCACTGACTTTCCATGAAAGTCACTTCTGTGCTGGGTAAGGGATTTTCTTCTGTTGTTTTTTTTCTGAGGTGGAGATATTTAACTATTATTGCATGCATTGGGGCTTTAGTACAAAGTGAATAATGAGCCAACTGTGTTTGAAAGCTGATATGCTCCACACAGAGCACTCGACTTCCAACCTACCAAATGCTTAAGTATGTAAACAACCCTGCTGAAGCCACTGAGATTTCCTGTATGTCTAGCACTAAGCAAACATCTAGGCTTAATTAACTAGGACTCAGCTTGGTAGCAGAAAATCAACTAATTTAGAAAGTTTTTGAAATTTTAGGTGATTTCATTAGCAATTTGTTGGTATTTGGCCCTTTGTGCTAAGCAATAATAAAGCTTGCAGCTGAGAAGAGATATGTTTATTTGCAATCCAAAGTGATTCCTAAAAGAATGTCTTTGTTAATGCAAGAATTAATGGCAATTAGTTGCAAATAGTATTGGAAAGAACTCATCGAAAATAATTTTCCCAGAACATTCTCTCACTCTGAAAAAAAATGTTAACATTTCTTTTATCCCTCAAACTTGTCAAGCAAGATTTATTTTTAGGGGTACCTCACAGTGGAAAACTGTAAACTGGAGATTTTAAGCATATAGAGAGGCTGAATAAATCATGACTTTGTTCTTCACTCCCCGGATGGCAAGCAGTATACTGGTTAGCAGCCGTAGACTATGCTTTTCTGGCAGTTGTTCTGACTGCAGGTAAAGAATGACACAGACTCAAGCTTATACAAAAGCCACAAGTTTATTATAGATCACATATCAAAACATAGCACCTCTTGGAGGGATAGAGGATGCTTCACATACCTATCCGTTGGAGATTCCTAAACAAGATGATGCTGGCTCTCTTGACTTTGCACCTCTACCATTTTTATAAGATTCAAGGTTTCCTCAACTACATACCAGTCTCTTTGTCCCACAGCCTGCTGCCGTACTTTACACCTGTGAGAACTGGTCCTTAACCCTTCTCCACATCGGGTCTGGCCAACTTACAGGATGGATGGCCAGGGAGTTACCTCGAGCACAAGATCCATAAATGTCCACATTGCTTGACTGTTAACTACCTAGCTAACTCGCTTTTAAACCACTCCAAGTATCTGTCGGGCAGAAAAGTTTGCTGTATTGGGAGCTAATCCTAAGCAGTATGGACATGAGTGAGTTACTGCTAATTTGCCCCAGGGACAGAAATCAGTCCCAGGCCCCTTTTTCCTTCCTGGCAATGTGGGCATAGCTATGCTTCCTTTATCCTGTGGCAAGCATACATGTTACTTTTGTCTAGGATCGCTACCCCAACAGCTGGTACTATGAAGGAGGCATAAACCCAAGCAGAATTAGTAAGTTCTGCTCTTTTACGCAGAAGCTCCCCTTTTCTGGCTCTAAAAATGCCAGTGACAAAATATATTTCTAGTGCACAATCATTCTTTCCAGCTATGGATAAATCCCCATTTCCTGTGGGAAGCAAACAGGCTGTGTCTACCCAAGCTTGGAACCCCCTTTTCCCACCCTTCTTCCCGTGACTCAGCCAGGCTCTTGTTGGACTGTTTCCTATGTAGCATGGGGGCGGAGGGGGGAACAATCTCCACCAAACCTGGTCCAAGGTCAACAAAAATCCTCACTAGATCACCAGATGAAAACATAAGTTGGAAAGATTGTTAGCAAGAAGGTGGAAGAACAGGGTCCCTTAGTACAAGGATGAAGCCGGCTTCAGAGAGTTTTGCTACTAAAGTGGATGAAGTACCAGTCTGGGAGGGATCACATGGCAAAACTGATCCTTAATACAGTACCTCAACTTCAAAGTGGGCCACACACAAAGGTTCCACTTTAGATACTGCTGTTATAAAGAATAAAAAGTTGGAATCATTGTATTTAATTGAATTCTGAATAAGTTAAAAACTGCAGTAATGGAGTTTGAAAACTTCTCAAATTAATCAGGGCAACCGTTTGAAAAGCAGTGGTGAGGGAACAGGCAGCTTCCTCTTCGTTCCTCAGCTTCACTCTCCATAGGAACTATTTCACTTGTCCTACCGAAAAGGAATTTGTTTTTCCAACTTAAAAAAAACCTTTGGATGCATTCTTCTCTTTTACTAAAGCTGTCTCACTGAGAAACTATACCAATAGCGGAAGAGAGGCTCGTAATTTCTATGGACAAGGAAATGCAGATGTAAAGAGTTACGTAGCTTCCCAACAGCCTACCTGCCTCTTAGGACTCTCCTCGGCAGCCCTGACATTTACACCATGTATTTCCTCTTACAGAACGGCAACGTCTGCCAATTCCAGGCCAACCACTATACATATACAGACGAGAAGTTGCGCTTTTCGGATGGTGCAGTACCTTCCGTGATCGCTGCCAGGGGATTTTCCCATCCCCTTCGTTTTAGCCTCCCATCACATCTCTCCTGCAGCCTGGAAATCAAGTGGGGTCACAGTTAGTTTTTATGAGACGGTCGTAGGGCGCCCGACAGGAACACTACTGACCCTGACCAGCTCCTTGTTGTTATTTTCTGCTGTTCATAACTGCCATACCGCAAGGCCCGGCTGAAACAGGAGGTCAGGGACGACGCACATCCCGCTAACAGCTGCAGAGGGAGCCTAGCCGAGGAAAAATCGCTTTCCTTGCTATACAGTTGCTTCGAAATTTCTGTTCAAAAGCAACCGAGGGACAGACAATGTCTTTCTGCGGGCCCTCTCCCCGCCGCGGGCAGGGAGCCCGGCTGCCCGCCGTGCCGGGGCGGCCCCGCTCCAGACACGGGAATTTGAGGGCAAACGCGGACTACAAAGCGAAGGCGCTGAAGGCACCGGGAGGGGAGGGGGGGGGCCGGGTCCAACCCGGTGGCCACGGGGGCACGTCCGCCCTCGCCCGCACCCTGGGGAGCGACCGAGGCGGCTCCCGCGGGGCTCCCCGCCGCGGGTCCCTCCCTCCGGCCCTGACAGGGAGGCTGGGGAGAAGCAGCCCCGCCACCGCCCCAGGTGCCGTGCCGTGCCGTGCCGAGGGAAGGGGCGGCCGTGCCGGGGGCGTGCAGGGGGTGTGGGGAGGGGGCACCGCCGTGCGGCTACATCAGCTCCCGCCTGCCCAGCGCCGGGGCTTGCTGCTGAGCCGCCCAACGGCCCCCAGGCGGCGGCGGCGGCGGTGACTGGGGGACGCCGAGGAGGAGCCGCCTGCGCGGCCCAGCGGCGGCGGGCGGGCCGGACGCACCGACCGAGCAGCCGCGGCCCGCGGCGGGGAGGGGAGACCAGCAGCCCAGCCCGCACCGGCAGCGCCATGGCCACCAAGGTGAGCAGCCTCTGGCGCGGCCCGGGGGGTCGTGAGGTGGCTCCGGGGCGCCCCCTGCACCGAGCCCCCGGCCGCCAAGCAGGCCCCGCCGAGGGGCTCGGCGGGCAGTAGCCCCTCTCGGCGGCGGGCGGGGGGGGAGGCGCCGCGGGGGACGGGCTGCGTTTCGGGGGTCGGGGGAGCGAGTCCCCTCCCCGGGGCCTGCCCCTCGCCGCCGGCCGAGGGAGGGAGGGGAGGAGGGGGCCGCCCGCTCTCGCCGCGCTCAGGCCTCGCTGCCCGGCCCCTCCGAGCGGCGCGGAGGGCTCGGCGGGGCAGCGCCAACTCGGGGGCAGGGAAAAGTTGTTTGCTGCTTTATTTCCGCCCCGCCGCCTGCCCTCCTCGCCCAGCCGCCCCCCGGCCCGCCCGGAGCGACTGTAGGGACGAAAAGCCGCTGGAGGCCGAGGGCTGCTGCTCCTGCCCCGCTTCCACCGTGCCCTGCGGATCGGCGCTGGCCGGCGGACCGCGGCGGTGGTGGGGAAAGGCCTCGGCCGCCGGCGGGCCCCGCCGCCCCGACCCGGGACGGGGTGTCCCGGCTGCCCCGCGGGGCTGGGGACGGGGCGTCCCGGCTGCCTCCCCCCCCATCCACCCCCGGCCGCCCCGTCGCGTCAGGGCAGGTGATGCAGACCCCTTGAGTGGCATCCAGGGGATAGGTGTGCTGCGTCTCTTGTGGGAGCCCAGAGTCTGTAGTGTGCGACCTGGTAATAGTAGGGTCTGATTTAACAAAAAAAAAAAAAAAGGGAAGTGAAATTATTTTGTTCAGTTCTTCAACAGTATCTGCTATGAATGCAACAGTCAAAATTAGCCCATCCTATCTGAAACTGGTCTCTTTCTAAATTAACAATATTTATTTACTATATTGGTTGATGAAAGCATCTCTGTTTGTGTAGGTGTGAGCTAACATCCACCAGTAAATGTAATCTGTAAGTTGTCTAAATATCGCAGAAGGCTTTTTTGGTATTTGAAGTAATGCTTTGAGTCACCTGATTCATAAACTTGGCCAGCAGTTTTAAAACTTCCTTTTAGTGAGGCAGTTCTCATACAGTGCAGTATTTGTGTTGCGCTTCTCAGTACTGGAGAAATTCTGCATCTTGAATGTGTCAAATTTAATGTATAAGTAGCTGTCTCTGTAACCATGTAAGTTGATGGTTACTCATGTTTTAGTAAACTTTTTCAGAAGCACAGAGAAGTTGGGCTTAGGCTTCAAAATCACTTAGGCAGTTTAAGAAGTATTAATATAGTGAAATTTATGTTCTGTTGAGGTTTTAGAATATTGTTGATGGACTCAGTTTTAATATTGGTGGCTTCCACTGATTTGTGGGGTGTGTGTATGAATAATATGTCATCAACCTAACTATTGTAGGTAGCAAGAAAAAAAAAAATTCTCCTGTGTACACATATACCACATAATACACAGTATGCTGAGCAGATACTGTACTGAAACAGTTTACTGTTTCTCTCCTCCCTTTGAGGTGCAGTGTCCTCATGAGATCCTGTGTTCTGTGCCGAACACATGAAGCCATTTTATTCACACATTTGGAAACTTTTCCTGTACTTTTCTTGAAATAAGTGATTTTTTGGAGTCATTGTGGTCTCAGACTGAAGGGTGTATAATTTCTAACTTCCTTATCAGGACTGCCTTGAAATCAGGTGGTGCAAGTTTTTTCATTCTATGCATTGCAAGTTATGGTAGTTTACTTTAACTTGAAGGTTAAAATTGGGAAGTGATAGTCAGTAAAGACTTGATATTTTATTGTTATTATTTTGATATGCTGGTAACTGAGAGCAGTACTGAAGAGAAGCTTACGTTATTTTCTGTGAGCTTCACCCCGGAGATAAGTCTCTCTCTGCAAATTGCCCTGTTTTGGATTTTAATTTGTTAAACTTGTGCAAATGTCAGCTATAGTAAAGGATACATTTTTTAACAGTGTAAGGGAGTAACTGGCTCAAGAAACAGTTTTTAGGAGCTCAGCCAACTAACCAGGCACTATTTCACTTAGGAAGTGAATTTTGTTTTTTAAATTGTAAACAAACTTGTCACCTTCTGCTTGCGCTCCTTCCAAAATAGCCTGTTTATAAAAGAAATATGCAAAGTGTATTTGTATCGTATGTGAAAACATTAACAAAACTAAACTATAATTAGTCATATGGAGTGTGAATTTCTCAAACTTTAATGGTGTCAAATCCTATATAGCTGATAGGGGCGACTGCCAGTCAGGCCTGGCTTGTGCTGCACGGGTTATTAGCACTTCCTGAATTAATTCCTGTTTAAACTAGAATATACTTTCCAAGGAGGGCTGGGGGAAAAATTTGGTCTTGATTTGAACGCTTTGAGTGATGGAAAATCCAGTCTCTCTTTTTTTTTTTTTTTAAACCATCAACTCTCTTGCTGTTGATGCTTCTTTATTTTGAATCTAAATTTGCCCACCTTCTGTTTCCAGTTTCATCCTTTTGTCTACAAGATTTACAAATGTTTGTATCAAAGTGTTAGATTTCCTGGGGGGTGGAGGCAAAATAGGGAATTTTTCCACAGCTGGCTTGTAAACCCTGGCCAGTTTTCTTGCCTCCCACTTTGATAAACCA
This sequence comes from Ciconia boyciana, assembly GCF_034638445.1. Taxonomy (NCBI): domain Eukaryota; kingdom Metazoa; phylum Chordata; class Aves; order Ciconiiformes; family Ciconiidae; genus Ciconia; species Ciconia boyciana. Next base: position 69,250,611 of record NC_132936.1, on the reverse strand, counting down.
CAGCAATTAAGTTCCTAGAGTTTTCCAGTATGAAGACGTGATCTACAGTCATGTAATCTGCTGGCTCTTCCCTGTACCATTCAAACTCACTGGATTTCTTACTGAAATAATAAAAGCTTTTAGGGTAAAGGGCTACTATTTTCATGCAAAAAGCCCTTTAGCGATGCTTTCCTAGCATATTTGTTAACTGGCAACTTGGTAGGGAGCCTTTTCTTGAAAGGGGTCAGGCGTGGCTGTAGGCCCTGGGTACTCTAAAGGCTGTGGAGCCTGTGTCTGATGCTGTGAGCTGAGCTAGCAGTCACCACTGCTCCTTCTCCTTCCTTATTCCTCATCCTGTGCTATCTGTATGTCCCAGGAGTTGACTCCAGCACTTGTCAGGCCTGTCTTCGAGCTGCTGTGAGATAAAAGATAAACTGAACGGAAACAGTGGGGCCATTTTCTCCAGTTCTGGGGAGGTACAGTAGCTGAACGTTTGCTCAGAGCTGATGCAAAAGGTTGGGTGGGGTGGCAAAGTCGGGAGGGAGAGAATTCCATGGTGAAGGGTGGAAATATAAATGGGAAATGGAGGATCTGAGACTTCTGGTGGCAGTTCTTTGGTTGGCTAGATCCTTACTGTAACTTGGCAGTGGATTTTGTGATTCCGTAAAGGCTTGCTCAAGGTCATGTGCTCTAAAAACTGAAGCAAGTGAAAAAACAAATTAAAACAAAAAAAAGGATTGTTTAGAAGATGCTAACTTCCAAAGTTTTACAGTAATTTAACTGAACCTGACTTCAGAGGTAGGCAATTTCATATCCACATTTAAGAACTGACGCATTAAGCTAGATCCTTTGTTTTGGATGCTTCCTTCAGAAACAGAGTTGAGTTTACCAATTCCTTATTTTTAACTGTGCATTACAAAAGAAGGCAAAAAGTGCCTGCGCCTAAAAGAATAAAGCTTAAAAAATTTTCAAAACTCAATTACAAAGAAAATGCAATATTGTAAATGTGTTTCTGTGATAGTTGCTTGCAAAAGCTGCAGATGAGATTCTCATTCTTCTGTTTGTTCCTTCTTGACTTCTTTGGCCTTTCCTCTTCTTTCCCCACTAGAGATTGCCAAGTCCCAGCTTTACTCATGCCCTTTCTTTTGTTTTTGAGTTTCATTGAATAGGGAGAGCTAGAAATGTCGGGAAATGATATGCTGGCTTTTAAATAACGTGCTCCCTACCTCAGTCTATTTTTAGAGTTATTTATTATTTTAAAATGTAGGCAAGTCCTTTTATTGGAAAAGCTGATGTTTTACCATTTGTGAAGTCCTAATTTCAGAAGGAGGTGGTGATATTAGGAGAGGTTGATAGGTGCATGCATGCTGATGGTCAAGACAGTTCTTCTGGAACCTGTGCCGCTGAGGTGCAGTGAGGGTTTTAATTTAAAAGTTGAAGATGGAACTAGAAGCCGATAAACTCTGATTTATAGGAGTAATGCTGTTGAAGTTGGTGACATTACTTTCACAATCTAGGTATTTCACAAGGCAGGTATTGATAAGCTTCATGAGGTTAGGCCTCTTTTAGTATCAATAGCCACAAATTTTTCTTTGTAACCTTAGGGGCACCTGTATCCTACCATTATGTTCTTGATTGTTCAATGGTTTGTCTACTTTAAGAACTCATTTATCTGGTTCTGTTTGTAGGACTGGGTCCTTTTATGTGGGAGGAAGTCCATTGAGATTAAAGCTTAGACTGAATAGTCTGTTCTTAAAAGAAGGTATAGCTTAGCAATACTTCTAAAACATGGAAATGTTGTTCAAGGCTTTTTTGTCCATCTAATCATGTTGGATTATCTCTTGTGAATGTCACTAACCAGGTATAGTTGAATTTAGCATGGTTCTTGTAGTTGTGGTGAGGGAAGATCATTATTTATATATGAAAATTTCAGGTAGGAAAAAATAACAACACATTAGACTTCAAATAAAGATTATTTTTCTTATGTGTGTATTCTTCCTTTCATCTTTCTTTTTGGTTCCCTTGCTCTTTGTCGTGGTTTAGCCTCAGTCGGCAACTAAGCACCACACAGCCGCTCGCTCACCCTCCCCCCTCCCTAGTGGGATGGGGGAGAGAATCTGAAGAGCACAAGTAAGAAAACTCATGGGCTGAGATAACAACAGTTTAATAATTGAAATGAAAAAATAATAATTGTAATGAAAAGGAAAATAACGAGAGGGAGAGACAGAGGAACAAAACCCAGGGAAAAACAAACAAACAAACAAAAAAGTGCTGCAACTGCTCGCCACCCGCCGACCGATGCCCAGCCAGTCCCCGAGCAGCGATTGCTGCCCCCCAGCCAATTCCCTCCAGTTTCTATACTGAGCATGACATCACATGCAATGGAATAGCCCTTTGGCCAGTTGGGGTCAGCTGTTCTGGCTGTGTCCCCTTCCAGCTTCTTGTGCACCTGGCAGAGCATGGGAAGCTGAAAAGTCCTGGACTAGTGTAAGCACTGCTTAGCAACAACTAAAACATCCCTGTGTTATCACATTATCCTTATGCTAAATCCAAAACACAGCACTGTACCAGCTACTAGGAAGAAAACTAACTCCATGCCAGCTGAAACCAGGACACTTTTACTAGTGTAAGGATCCCCCAAAGAAGTCTCACATTTTCCTTTGTACCATCCCAAAGCTGTTTGTATGCTTGCATTATGAATCAAGCAGAAACAATTATTTGTTGATTTGCAGCTGGGAAGTGAAGCATCCCTCTGTGCTAAACCCTCCAAAATACCCAGACTTTGTGTTCTGCAAGTCTGCCTTCTGTATTGTCATAACTTTGAAAGTAGACTTTTCTAGGAAATCATATATTATGAGAATATTCAGTTAATAAGTCTTAATACATCTGTGAGTTGGGATGAACTTTTACTATGCAGATCAGTTCATAATCCATTCAGCATGTTCCACTATTTAAATTCAGCAAAGCAAGATGTAATACAAAGAATGAGATCACGGTTGATTTATAAATATGTAGGATGTGATGGAACAAAACTAATTGGGTAAAGTAATAATGTTGATTTTATGGTCTTAATAATATGAAAAATTGTTTGCATTTTTAAGCTATAATTAAGTAGATGTGAAAATATTTCCTGGGACTTTTTGGATTATTTTGGTTTGGTGGTTTGTGACTCTTTTTTTTTAAGGGGCAACAAGATGACTAGAGAAGGTGAAAGTGTTTGGTAATGCAAATTTGCCACAGATTCCTGGCATACTGATGGAGTGAGATGTCAGGATGAGCACGAGAACTCATACAGTCTTATTTTATTAAGATGCAGGTTTTCTGTTCTTTTGGCTTTCTGTCTGACCTTATGATTTTTTAAAAGTTCGGTGATAAATGGGTTATGTTACATTGCAGCAGTTAATAGTGCAAGGCTTCTCATTTGCCAGCCTGTTTCTGTGCTGGGAAGCTGGAGAGCTGGTGAGATTCTATATGATGCTATGCTTGGGTAATGATTCCTCTGACTCAGTTTTTCAAAGTTATTTTAAGTATCTGGGCATTGAGTCATCAGAGACTCATTACCAGAGGTCATCATTTAAAAACATGATTACAGTAGCTAAAAAGAAGGAAGTCTGGTATCAGATGTCGTAAGTTTCATCTGGTTTATAGACTCAGGGATTCTGATTTTCACTCTGGTAGAATTTTGCCATGTATCGGTATTATTTCAGCAAGAAGTCTTTACAGTTAACTGTGGCTTTGTAATAAGGTTTATTTTACTCCATTTTTTCAGTGTTTTCCTATGTGAATTATCTTCCTCTTTTAGAATCTCTGATTTTTGGGTCTTCAAAAAGCTCCTTAAATATTGAATATCCACACATTCTTCTGTTTATAAAAAACACCTTATTTGGTTAGGACACCTGGCAAACTTCAGAGATTACAGAAACTACAAAGGGAAGATTATATGAGAACCTTGCTGTTTTAAATATACAGGTTCCCTCCTGTATTACATTTACAAGCAATTGCAACATTGATGGTGTTGGAAGCAGTCTTGCAAAATATTACAAAAGCAGGTAATAGAGACTGTAAAATAGTGGGAGTGATTTGTTTCAACCAGCACTGCAGTAGGACAGATCAACATTTAGATATCTGGAATTATTTAAAATAAATAACTACTGCAGTGTTCAGCATTTAAAGCTAAACCTCTTCTATTTCAAAGCATGTTCCAGAATTACAAGGTCATTCAAATTCACTTTAAATTTCTCTGAGAGGGCAAAAATCAGAGCTTGTTCTTTTACTTTCTTTAGTTGTATTCCTCCTTTCTCGGCAATTTATGATTGGAAGGGAGCTTCCCAAGTAACACAAAGTTCAAAAAACAAAGCAGTCTTGTAGTAGTCCAATAAGTAAAATTTAAGTGCTACTGAAGAGGAAAAAATATATGCATATTACTTACTGGAAAATTTAATTCAAGCTCTGAGCCTTATCATTTTTTTCCAAAGCAGTCTTTCTCTTTGAGCTTTATATGGGTAAGAAACCTCTGTCAAAAAAAAAAAAAGCAGCGATTAAGACCAGAATCATTTAACTTTGACAGATAGTCCTCTGAGACCCACAGTAAGAGGAGAAGGGCACGAGAGACAACTCTTCTTGTAGGGAGCTGCCTTTATGCAGGCTGATCCAGCTGTTGTGTAGTTGCGAGGGGACAGTCAGGACGTGGCGTGGTACAAAGGGCACGCGAGCCGTCCTGGGAGCTGCTAATAAGAGGGTGCGTGCTCACAGTAAGCGTGCTGGGTAAAGTCAACCCAGTGACTCTGTGTGTGCGAACAGTATTTTTTGTTGGTAAAAACTCTAATTTCCTCCTGTATTTTAGAGCAGCTCTTCCCCCGGGCCCTGCCCCTTAAAGGAAGCCACTGTACAGGAGGGGTTTCCAATGTGCAAAATAGGTGGCTGGAAGGTGGAGGGGGTGGTAGGAAAGTAGGCAGTGCAGCTTGAGGGAGGTCCCTTGGGAGTCCAAGCAAAACAGCTGCTTCTGGGGATGGGCAGCCATGCCTGACCAGGGGTTTCTGCAAGTGGGACTTGCCCAGGTGAAATCATTCAGTCCCACCCTTGTAAAAAGCGGGACTAGGGTACAACTGGTTGACGGGCATTTTCTTAGGACCTATCGCTGTGTTACTGACTTCTGCTCTGAGTTGCCATCTGCTCCTCCTTGGCAAGGGAACTGTTGTGCTTTTATTTTGTGTATTCATATGGTATCTCTGTTTATACACAGTAGGTTTTGGACTTGCTTTGCTTTCCCTAGCCTTCTGAGACTGCAGTTCTCAATGTTCAGAGCAAAAATAAGTTGTCCTCTCGATGCCAGTTGAATTCAAGCAAAGCGTTTGTTTTCCTGGCTGATACAACAAAATGGCTAATTTTCAAGAACAACTGTAAAAATTCTCTTAGGATAGCTTTAAACAGGTTCTCTCTTCTGTATGAGGTTTTTTTTTCTTTGTCATGATTATATGGGTAGTTTCCAAAAGAAAGATGATTGATATAAGGCTATTACATTTATTGTTCCTGCTACTTCTGATTTAAATCCTGGGAGTCCCTGGAGAGCCTATACAATTCATCTTTCTGCAGCAGTAAGGCCATGACTGATGAGGCACTTCATTTTGTCCTACAACTTCATCAAATTTGAGGATTAAGCTTAAATGTTTTATTTCCTCCACTGCATTAATTCTTTTGGGGGGGTTAAGATTTAATTCAGTTATTGAATATTGCAATAACATGCGATAATATAATGTAATTAGTGCTTACCTAGTTATGGCACGGTTCTTTCAGCAGTACTGTAATTTCCTCCCTTAATAGCCCTGTATTTGTCTTCTGAAAATGGTTGCTCATGGAATACAAAATTAAGCATCTTCCTTGCTGCAAATAATTAGACCATATTCTTGGAAGTTTGTATATGGCTGTTGAATTGTAGTTTTTATATCAACAGCTCTGTCACATTCTGTCAAGCTGCCAAATTTTCTAGTAATTTGTGAGGAAGCAGCAGTTTAAACTTTCTTTTCTGAATTCTTTGATGCTTTCTGTCACTGTAAAGGTTGCTAGTACAAGAAAAGTTTGTGTGGTGTCCAATTTAAATCAATTCCTAGATAATGGAAGATGGAGATTTGTAAAAGAGAAACTTTAAATCTTATATGACTTAATCCAGTTCTGTAATTCATTATATCTTTTTTATGCTTCTGTCAGGCATTCTTTTCTTTTCTCTTTTTTTTTTTTTGACTTAAAGTGGGATAGGGCAATACTGCTGGTGTGCACATTGCATTAAATTGCAGGTGACTAATGTCCAGTTCAAGTGCTGGGTCTTCTCTGGCCAGGTCTAATGACTGAGCTTTGCTTATGTGAGCTGCTGTTTAACATGCCCGGTTTGTAACTTTACAGGGTCTTGTACTTTTCTACACTGTCAACAGAAAAGCCTAAAATAGCTGTAGGCTTGGGTACATCAGAACCCATAAAACCTGAACTTTGCCCATTTCTAGAGTAAAGAACCTTCATCTGATAGAATGGCAATACATTTATGTTGCCATAATAGTTTCTGCGCTTGTCTTCATAAAATAAAAGTTAACATAGAAATGGTTCAATTATTGGGCTTTCATAAAGTAGTGTTTCTAAAAAGGACTAAGAGATCCCAAAACATTAGTATATTTATTAAAGTTGGTTACTCAAGTAACAGAGAATTTAGCAGAATTCCACATTGAGGATCTGCTGCATTTTAGATTCCTTCCCAGCTGTCTTCAGTTAGCATGCTCTTGAGCACTTGTTTTCTTATTAATATTACCAGTATTTGGAACTTGAAAGTAGTACAACTATTCCATTCTGTATTTTACAGGTCAAGTTTTATTTGAAGTAGCATCATTTTAACATGCAGGTAGTTTGCTTTGCTAGTTCTTCATCTGCTTCTAGACTGGCCTGTGCAGTTGGTACGTTGAAATGCACGACCTGTAATAGTGTGGTGAGTCTGAAAAGGCTTGAAGTTCATTAGAATAACCTTAGTGAAACTTTGTGCCTCTCCAGTTATTGGGATAATTACTGTTTTTTCTAATCTCTGCTCTCACAGAGGCAGCACTATTATGTGACTACAAGCTGTCTTAACGAGTAGGTCACAATGTGGCAATTTTTCTGGTGAACGCTGCAGGCTTTTTCTGAAACCTTCACCTCTTACCGGCTTTGTTCTTTGGGGACAGGACTGCGAGGGTACAATACTGATTGCCCTAAAGTTTCAGGCAAACATCAGGGGACTCAGCACAGCAGACTTCTGAGATACACAGTTAAATATTGGTTCAGCAAACAGTTGCAAGTGTTACAGTTTGATTTCTGAGACACAGTAATGATTAATCTAGGCAGAGATTTTAATGACGCTTGGGATAAATGCATCCTGCCTAACGTCCGTAAATACAAACCCATGCTGTACTTACTGCAGTTGTATGTCCTGGTGTAACTAGAATTAATCTTCTCAAATTTGAAATTGTTTAGTGCCCAGTCTATTTGGGGACCTGGAATAGGTTGGTATCCAGAAAGGAAAATGTGGGGAACTCTGGGCACTTGGAGCAGTGCAGTAAGTTGATTCTGAGAAAGGTCTTCTGATATCATTGGAGCTCCTCACTCACGGTTAAAAGTTTTGCAGTACATTGTTAATAACTGGTTTATAAGTAATGTTTTAAACGGGGGAAAAAAAAACTTCAGGTGCTTAACCCAACTGAAAGCTCAGATGTGATTCACAGGAGTATCTGAATCAGTATTGGGAAACATCTCTAAATCACATGAGTGTCTTGCATGTATTTCTGCAGCTGAATTTCCCTTGCTTCTGTATTGCTTGGGTGCATGGGGATTCTTTTATTTGGTTTGACAGTGCCTCATAAATAATTCTGTATGAACAGCACAAAAGGTAACCAAGCACCTCTTTTAATAGTGCATGATGATTCTTTTGAAAGTATCAGAATTTGAATGCTGCTTTTTAAAACTACTGAGCTGCTTATAGATAATCCACAGACTTTAAAATTCTTAAGCATTGTTGTAAACCTGGAAAATGTCACAGTTTCTCTTTGCTTTTTTCATGCTCTGTGGCAGTGGTTATCTACCCACCTGATTTGTAACTGCATGGAAAGAAGCTATAATTTGTTTTAATACCTTAAGATTTTAAGATCTGTTACATTCTAACACTTTTAAGAGATCTTAGTCTTATCACTATTTTAGTCCTAGGTGCTTGAGCTCAACAAGGGGCCTCCCAATGTGTAGGAGTTCACTCAAATGCAAGTTCTTAGTGTGCGTGCTGCCTGTAATGCTGGCCAGGAGTGCGTTTCAGTGGGCTTTGGGGTGTGCTGATGTTTGCTTAGACGTTTCAGTGGGCTTTGGGGTGTGCTGATGTTTGCTTACAGGTAAACAGCTATAAAAGAAGCTCATGTTCTGTAAATCAAAAATAAGATATGTAACCAAAGACCTGAACAGTTCAGGTCTTCTTTCCTGACCAAAAAATGCTTTTCAGCAAGACAGTGAAGTCCTGTGTGGTCTAACATCTGAAGAGCCATCTGTCCTCACTGCAGAATGCCTGAGTTGCTGAAGAGGCTAGTAAGTCATTGTCTTTATTACTAGAGAAAATATTTCCAAGTCTTTTTAACACTTGAAGACTTGCCTAGTCACTTCTTTCTTACACAAAATCATACAGAAATGCTCTCAAGATAAGCTTATTACACCTTTATTCGAATTCTAAAAGTGCCAGTGGTTAAAGCCACATGCATGTTGGTGGGAATGGAGTATTTCATTACTGTCCCTTATCCTGTAAACACTTCAGACTTTGTGTTTTGTGCTTTTTGGAAACTCTTCATGCTTTGTTAACCATTTTCTTGCAATACAAGGTAGGCCTTTCCATTCAGTGTGAATACTTAATTAAATACCTGCCTGAAGTGTTGTAGGCACATGCAGCTTCTGAGGCTGAAGAGGAGCTCCCTGTTGTGAGTTTCCTCTGTGTGCAAGCATGTTTTATTAGCAAGAAGAAATGATGCAAGTCCTTGTTTCTTAGCTTTTTATCTGTATTTAATTTGCTTCTGATGTGCTTCTAGTCAGTGGTGTTGACTTCAAATGTCTAGCTGCAGGCTATCGAACTTATTTTAGAGTTGAAAAATTGCTCAGAAGAAAGTGAGCCAGCAGGTCAAGAGACACATTTTTAATGTGAATTTGTAGGGTAATGTGAGGATCCAGCAGTTACAGCTGGTGAGGGAACTTGGAGTAAGATATCTGAACATTGTGACCTCTCTTAGTCCGGAAGTGGAGTTCTTGCTTGAACTTAGTTTCTCTTTTTAGATGAGTTGGTTTTAATTCTGATGTTGCTGAAAGCAAAAAACAATTATGTTAGAAAAGAAATGTAATACTAAAGGGAGGTTCTTATTAAACAAGTGAATTTTAATTTTTACTTACTGTTTCATAAAATCGTAGTATAAAACCAATTTGAAGGAATGGTTCAGTTTCTACAAGCTAGTAGGCTTTTTCCCTAGGCAGATGTTGTTGAGCACATACACAAGACCAGTGATGCCTGGCAATATACATTTAACTAATACAGAGCAAATTGAGAAAAAAGATAAGCATTGGGGTCTTTCCTTCTTTGTAATAAATCTTTATCACTTTAACTGGCAGCTTCTAGAATAATGTATAATCTCTTGAATCCCTAAGGTAAGGCTTCTGTAGGAGTCTGAGAAGACAGTGTCCCTAGTGTCCTCTTATGCTTCCATCTTCACTTTTTTGTTTGCTTCTTGTCTCTTAGGAGTGCCTGTGAGAGGAGCATGCGTAGAGATTTCTTTACTGCAGGCAGGACAGGAGGTAGCTGCCTTTCCAGGCTGAGAGGCATAGGCACTTGAAGAGCTGCTTGATATTTCTGCATCAACTATCCAAATGTACGCTTTGCCTGGCAGTCTGATACAGTTGTGATAGAGGGACTAAAATGAAGAGGCATTTTTTGTCAAATCATAGCCCCAGATGTTGCAGCTGCTGCAGTGAGAATCTCTTCAGTCTTGGAGTACTTACTGGCTTTTGGGTGAGATGGGTTTCAGGATAAAGAGTGGGGGAAAGGTTAAATCTATCTAAACGATAGCCAGTGTTAGAAGAAAGGTAGTGTACTCTGAGATGGGAAAGAGGTGGGGGGCTCCTGCCTATGTTTCTGAAGCATTTTTCTTCCTGGTTTTCCAAGCTCTTTGGACACTAGTTATTTTAATTCTTCAGCTTCTCGCACTACCCTTAGTGATATCAACAGTGGGAGTTAGTGTGTGTTTTGACTTGCTGAGAGTTTTTGTCAAAGATGCATTGACTAAAACATGGCGACTTCAGCAGTCTATTTGTCAGTGGTGGAATGAAACAATGGTTAGACTCTCATTTAGAGCCTTGCCTACCCTACCTCGTTTCTGTAGCTTCACTGACGCAATGAGGACAGCTAGGGGTTTAATGCTGACCCTTCAGCTGATAACAAGTCAGATGTCTTGCAGTTGTTCTAAGTAGTAAACTACCTCAAAGACAGTAATCATAGGGCAGATTGCTGTGAAAGATCAAACAGTACAGAACAGAAAATGCAAAAATAATCTTGTTAATTGCCTTTTGTTTGCAGAGTATTGCCACTTTTTAGATTAAGTGTTTCATTTTGAATTCTTTCAGATGTAGTCAAAAGATACTGCCAATTTCTGAACTGATTTATTTGCAGCTAGGTTTTTGCCTTTATTCTTTCCTTTCTGCTTCCTCAGTTTCTCTAATCCTGGCATCCCAGCCTGTATCCCAGGAATGCTATTTCTATTTTGTTCTCTTAGCACTGCCCTTTAGCATGAGTATTTTGTTTCTAAAAACAATATTGGTGGGAAAAGCGATTCTGAAAAAAACAAAACCAAACCCAAAAAAACTCCCCCAAAAATGCAACCAAAAAAACCCCAAAAAACAAACCCACATCCAAAAAACTTGTAGTGGAGAATGAATAAAACAAAGTCAGGGAAGACTAAATGATTCTATGATTCTAAGACAGAAATGCATTTTACTGTTCTGTGCTTCCAGGTGAGATCAACGTATTGCTTATCAGTGTTTCACAAGCAGCTGGTTTCAAAGGCTTATGCTTACTAAACCTACTGAAGAATATTTGTACTAACTGATGCAGTTTTTGTAGCAAACCTTTCTGAAATTTATTCATAACAGAACTGTTACTGGAGTTATTTGTGGTGACCAGAAGCCCTTTGTTGTTCATTCCAACCAAAAACTTAAGCTGCTGTCCTAGAAGAAAAGTTCAAGTCTGCTTACTGTCAAGGCTATTTAAAATTTAAGGACTTGACTTGTGAAGAAGAGTCCTAACTCAAAAAAAAAAACTGCCAAAAAAAGCTGATGCTAATGATTAACACTTTTTTTTAAAGGCATTTTACCAGGCTTCCCAAATTATGATTTCTGCTTCTCTAGTGGGATACAAGTTTCTTTGAAAAGATTTATCTGCCCCATTTACTTTCCAAAATAGAAATACGGAATTTGATCCTCTTTCTGTGAATCTGGGAACTGCTGCCACCAACAGTAGGACAACAAACTGGAGGCGAAGGATGAACCTGGAAGGTGTTGCCATCCTTGCTGCTGTGATATAGCAGTTGTCTTTCTGAGACAGTGGCACCAAGCAAATTAAACCTGTGAATCCCTGTCCCTTGAAAAGAGCACTTACTGGATGGCTGAAGCACTGAAGCGCTACCTAAAAGGAAGGCGTGCCTTTATGGGAATTTCATGCTATGAGCCCTTTATGGATATTCCCTTTGTACTATTTGCCACTGCCAGCTGTCCAAGAGAAGCAGTTGTGGTACAAGTTTCCTGAGCTTTAACACATGGCTGAAACAGATGAATCTATGGCATAACACAAGAGGTCTTTCTAATACAATGAAGTCCTGTCTGTAACGAAAGCGTTTTCAAAGGTGTGTCCAATTTTTGAGTGGCTTCTCCAATTTTAGTGCTATAAAGCATACTTTCATTGTAACACAGCAGTTCTGCATCAGGAAGTCCAGCATTACAAAAACATTTTGCTTCAGAAGTGTGAACTTACACAAAAACCAGTAATCACTCTATGTGGGTCATTAATCATTCTTATCAATAGAGGTTTAGACAGGGAAGCTGTTATAAAAGCTGCTGTGAGCACAACTGATGTGCATTAGCTGTTAGTGTGTATGCTCATGGCTAGTGAGGAATGCACAGTGGGTTTTGTTGCCCAACTTCTCCAGGAAAGAGCTAGCCTGCCGCAGGGCAACCATAATGTGGGCAAGTGTGTGCCTGTGCACATCAGGATTGTCAGACTTGGGGGTAAGTTGCTCTTCCATCTGAGCCTAGTGTCTCCTGAGTGAAACATCTTAGAAAAGGTGGAAAGATTCTTCTTATGAGAAATAGGTGCTTCTGTTGCTTTATCACCTCTTTCAAGATTCTGGGGCAAATACAGAAGAGCAAGTCCATCAGGATGTCTGCAGAGTTCTTGGATACTCTTCTAGTAACTTAGTGTAGTGATAATGTAATCCTTCGTTGGAATTTTATTTAGTGACTTTTACTAGCCAACTTCCTTCCCACTTAATTTATGCTAAGAGTCTTGACACACTGACAGCTATAGTTTCATAGTCTTATGTCTGCTTGCAGAAATAAGTTGGCAAATGCTCTCGGTTTGTTTTTTTTTTTTCCCCTCTTGGTTTTTAATATTTTGGGAGAGGAGGGAGGTACTCAACTCAGACAGAATTAAGTAATGGAGAAAGGCTAAGTCTGTTCCAGGTCTGCAGAGGAATAATACTTTTCGCTAATCTAGGTACTGCTTTTCAATGCAAAGAATCGTTTGTATTCTCATATGCTTAGGTACTATTACTGTTATAATTCTAAACAGATAGTAATAGTGATTGATGACAATGCTTAGGATTTCTAGAAGTTAGAGAGGCTTCACTCATTATGTAATAAGTCAGTAAATCTGTAAATTGGGAAACTGCAGTCCTCTACAGCAAGTAGAACCAGCTCCTAAGGATGCTGATGTAACACTGAGAATTACTGCTTTCCTTTCTATTTTCTTCTCCTTATTACAATCTGAATATCTATATCCATACTGCTGAAAAGCTCCTTTTTGTTTAATAAGGAGGAATTCTTACTGGTTTCCCCCTGTCCTTAACTTGTAGAGAAAACTGCCGGCTCCCTCTCATTCCAGAGAAACTGCAATATACGCCAGAGCTGCAGAGACGCTGGGGATCGGAGAGCCCCTTCCTCCTTGGTGTGCATTGTGCCAGGGTTTTGCTTAATCTGTGCCGGCCTCTTCTCACATGAGGGAGCAGGAGATGACCGTCAGGATGTGCTACGAACTCCTGGTGGAGGTGTGGGAAGCGCCCCTGACACCTGAGCAAAGGGACGCAGTTAGGTGTACAGTACAGTGACCAGGTCTGCTTTCTGGTCAATGAAATCTGTTTAAACTTTGTGGGTTAGCAGTCCTTTTTCTCAAAGGATCTGACAAAACAACTTCAGAATGCAGAACCAGTTGTATCTTGGGGGGGGGGGGGGGGGAAGTAAGTGCAGCCAGTAAAAGAAACTAATTTTCTTATCGCTAACAGATTGATTAGCAATTCTTACTTGCTTTGCAGATCTGTAAATGAAGCAATGGCCTTTATTCCACTAACGAAATGTTTGAGTCTCTGAAGTTCCTGTAGTTCTTGGACTGTTTGATCCTTTTACATATGATCAGAAATAAATATGAAGCACAACGGTTATTGTAACAAGTCTTGGGGTTTTTTAAACCTGTGTTTTGAAGAAGCTGCCTTTGTAGTGTTCATTCCGTGAGCTTTGGAATTTGTCAGAGATTCCAGTTTTATAAATATTCAAAATGTCCATAAGCTTAGATCTAATATTCAATGCATGTATTGCAGTGCCCAGGAGCTAAAATCTTTTTCTGGTTAAATGCTTTCTTCTCTCCATGTCCACGTGCTATTTTGCATAAGTGGCAAAGATCTAACTCTAAGCCATAACTGCTACTTGGATGTAATATTTGTGGCCAGTAAGTAGGAAAAAGTTTATTGCGAAACCAAACCATTTCCCTTTTTATAGTATTTTGGAACTGATTACCAAAATTTAAATATGGTTGGGGCTGATGCCTCTGCCCAAGGAAAGGCTAGAGGGAGGGGTTTTCATTTTTTCATTGTTAACAATACAGTTATTAAACTGAGGGAAAACATTTAGTCACTTAGTTTCACTTACTTTGGAATTGGCTGAGTTTATACTCTTTTTTCCCATTAAATCTCAAGAGTCAGAGGGTAGCGTTAAAGCTTACTTGCCAGGAGTTCTTAGGGGCTTAATTCCCAAACTAGGCAAATGAGTCCAGAAATGCAAGTGAAATGGAGAGTACCAGCAAAAAAATCTGGGGAATGTATTTGAGACGTCAATATATGGATCAGGTTACAGATGTACTTCAAATGCTTAATGCTCTGTAAGAATCCATTTCTGTAATATTGCAAATATCTTTTTTCTTTTCAGTTTCTCAAACTGCAGTAAGGAAAAATTATTTAGTTTGTTTGTATTTTTTTTTCCTTCTACTTTTTTTTTTAACAACTTCTGAAACAGGAATCTGGAGCAGGTGAATGGTTAGTCTTTGGCACAATGACTTTATTAAATTCTATGTATCTCTCTTAGTCTTTCCTTCCCCACAAGCTGAGTACTTCCAGATTTTTCTGAGTAACTATATTTCCCTGCTACATTTGGAGAACTGAGTATTTGCATCTGATCTCGTTAGACAGAAATATATCTTACCTTTCCAGTCTGGTCGTTGCTGTGGGATGTTTTGCCAGTTTTCCTGAAGGCTAGTAAAATCTACTTTTGTCCTGCTGAACTCTTTTCATTCCTGTGAATAAAAGCAAGAACTTAATACTGTGGTGTACTACTTGAAGAAGGCTAAGAAGGCTCCCTGGTTAAGAAAGCTGCTTTCCCCACAGTTCAGATGCCTAGCATCTGAGCCTTGTTAAATCGACTTGCAGGAACCGGGTAAGTATTGGTAACCTGCTGTAAAAAGGACACGTTCAGCACCTTCATCTGCTACTGCTGAGGGGAGAGGCCTGGAGGGTGGTGCTTTTTACACTCCTGCTTACAATGTTTGTGTATTTCAAAAGGTATGTTTCTTCTCTTCAATTTACTTTTTAAGGAAAGTAAGGCAGCTTATTCTTATATTTGCGCAGAGGCTTGATTTTCTGCTGGAAGGAAAGCAGTCAGTGTTATTGAAAACAGTTTTCTTGTATTCATCTTTGTTTTGCACAGCATAATCTGGAAGCGCTGAAAGCCTCTGTTCTGAGGGAAGAGCTTTCACGCGAGGAAGCGTTCAGTGTGCTTTGGGGCACATGGTTGTTTTTCCAGTGTTGTGCTTCCCTACCAGAGAAGGCCAAGTGTCTGATTTGTTGTGCACATGGTTCAGGATTAGCTTTGTCAGCTGAACTACAACATATGTGGTTTTTCTCTGCGCTGTTTTTATTTACACTGAAGTAAAGTATCTCTTGACCCAGCAGAAGTATTTCCTCATGATACTTATGAAATTAAAATATGGGGGAGGGAAGTTGTGTTTTTTCTGGTTTTGTGTCAGAAGGAGGAACATCTAGGTGGGGATAATAACAACCTGCAACTTTGAGACAGGCAAGGCTTGATGGTGAATGTCAGTCTTCTGGTATTTTTTTTTTTCCTGTCACATAACTTGCTTTCAACAGAAATCATGATTTTACTGTCATCTTTATGTCAGAAACAATTAGTTTCTTTTTTTTCTTTCCTTCCCCCAACCTCCAAGTGCAAGAAGGACCTCATTGCTGTACAGTGTCTGACGTTATTAATAACACCATTATAAAATTGTTTTTCTTGGATTTAGTTTTTTAATCTGCAGGAACAAAGTCCAATTCTGTATGAGCTGAGGTAACTAAAGCATATGACTTGATGGTGAACATGAGACCATAGTCTTGCCCCTTTCAAGATGCACTAGGGAAATTGGTGTGTTTCCTGAAATAAACTTTCTGCTGCTCTTAATCCTGTTTGAGCTGGAGAAATAAGGGCTATGATATAATCTATGTTGAGTATTGATTTTTTTTAATTATTTTTTTTAATTTTTAAAAATCTTTTAGCAGGTGTATCATGATAGGGAGATGTTTCTCTTCCTAGTTGTCCTGAAATTGCAAATTTCAGGCCTGTATATCAATGATTAAATTATCATTTTTAGAGGCCTTCATATTACAACCACAAATCTTAATAATTTTGCTCTTAGAAATTACTTGTCTCCTAAACTTCAAGCTACTTAAGATTTTCCCCCCCCTCCCCCCTTGGAATTGAGTTTATAGCCTCTTGTTTTAGTTGTACAAGACAAAGCTTTTTGTTATAACTGTTTAGTACTGTCTGTTAAAATCTGTACTTTTTCTGTTTAGCTTTCCTGACCTGTAGTCTAGCTTTCTCTTTTGCTGTTCTTTGATACTTCAGCCTTGGCATCAGTCAGATAAAATAATGTATTAATTACTTCTGGGGCACCTGGTAACAAAGACTTGAGATATAAATAATAAAGCTTTTATCTTTTAGGAGTTCTACTAATGTGATGAGTTTTATTTCATGGGAGAAAAAGCTCAGATAAAGGATTTATTACTGTCATGTTCAGTCAGGTTTAAAGTTTATCTAATATGCCACTTTAACTGGAAAGCTAGAACTTTGATTCTAGATCTTAATTTAAGAGTCAAGGGGAAAATATATGTGGTTTCTCTCTGCATCCATTTCAACAGTTTGAGAAAATAAATATAGTCACTTTGTAATTCCTGAGAGCTTTCTCTACTTTTAGATTGGAAAGGAATTTAATAGAAGACAATGAGAAGATGTTTGGGAATATAATCTTAGACCACGTTGCAACTCTTTGTATAGAGAAGCAGAACTGTTCCTTAAATATTAGACAACTTTGTCAGTGTTTCAAACATAACAACATTCCTTTATGTAGTGTAGTAGCGGAATCAGTACACAGCAAAGCCTTTGTGTGTCTGAACACTTAAAAATTACATTGTTTTTGTTGTTCCTTCCCCCCTTGTGCCAATATGTAACAGGCCTACTCTCACTGTTTGTGCATTTGTGTAGTTCCTCCTGCATACAAAGAGTCTCAAAACACAATTTTACATATTACTTTTTATGTATAGCAGTGGTTACTTACATCTGCAGTAACTTGTTTTTCTTTTTCTGAATTGCTTGCTTTATGAAACAGTTCCCTTTACTCGAGTTGGAATTGGATTATGTCTTGTAGAAAAAAATATTGATTGGATTGTTTCCTAAAGTTAGAAGCCTTTCCTTCTTCCCCTGGAAAAAGTTGTACAGGTAGTTCTGGACACGGCAGGGAACAGCCAGTCTTAAACTGTGAATCCTCCTGGAAAATAACGATCATCTCTAAAAAGCTCTACAGGAGACTTTAATCTCGTAAAGTTTGCATTAGTGTTCGGTTTGGAGGTCAAATGTAGAAAATGTTGGCTTCCTACATGCTGAGTTGCTCTTTGTACCTCCAGCCTTTTGCCACCTAGTATTTCTGCTACTTAAGAATGAGTTGTGCTGATACTTCCTTCATGAAATCTTCTAAATAAGCTGGAAGGCTCACTGGTATATTCTTTTTCACATACAGGCTCGTGTTATGTATGATTTTGCTGCTGAGCCTGGAAACAACGAGCTGACTGTCAGTGAAGGGGAGATCATCATAATTACCAACCTGGTAAGAAAACCAAGATGGAATCAAGACTTCAGTGCACTGTCCTGACCTACTTCTAGCAGGTGGAAGAAAAACTACTAGCAGGTGGAAGACAAAAGGTGCTAAGTGACATCTGAAAGCCCTGGCTACCATCCCCTGAAGAAGTAGCAAATAAACTAAATACAAAGAATTTTCTAATAGTTTTGTGGAAACAAATGCAATGAGCCGTTTTGGAGGACAGGGGCCCTCTTAGCTTGTGCCTACACACTTAGGAATTTGCTCAGCTTTGTTCCCCTCTAAATAGGGCTGAGTGCCAAGGCAGAGGAAGGAGCTAATTGCGGTGATACCCTTTACATCTGAATGTGTTGTCTTTTTTGTGTGCCTAAGGTTCCACATTTTGTGTGTATGTAACTTTCAGGTGCTTGCCACTTGCATTTAAACCTGACATGCCGACTCTCTTCTCAGTTTTGAGTTTTTTAATCAATGACTTCAGCATTCCAAGTTTGTTCAAAGAACTTGCCACAAAATTTGTTACTAAATTGGTGTGTCCTTTCATAATTAAAGTAATATGGACAAGGTACAGGGAAGGAGTGGTGAAAATACTATGGTAATAATATAAAGGAGTTCTTTAAATGAATAGTACTTCTGAGCACTGACATTTGATTTGTGTGTACAGTTTGAATTTGAGTGCACTTTTATTGTCCTGTATAATTCTGAACCTTGGTAACAAGGTAAGTATTATCTGATTCTGCTTTTGATTTTTCTGTAGTGATATGGCTTAGTGAGTAGACTTCCCTTTCAAAACGCATACAAACAAAAAACACCTCATCTTGATGCCAGATTTTATTTATCTGGTTGTATAGGAAACATGGGTTCTGCAGAATAAGCTAATTCTTTGAAAAGCCTTGTTATGTATGATCCTGATAATTTTTAGTTCCACTGAGCTTAAATATTTGAAGCAGATATTTAATGGAACCAGCACCCTCTTGGATAGGATGCTATGCTGTGGCAGAGGTAACATCTTAAATGAGGTCAGGAGTTCAATGCTGCTTTACAAAAGTAGGACTGAATAAATAGCTTACCACTTTTGAACTAGTTCTTGCTGAACAAGACACCTGTGTGTTAAGGCAATATACTTAAAACCAAGTAAAATTTTATTTTATGCTGCTCATTATTAAACTGTGGGATAGATTGCCACAAAGGCTCTTGATCTTTTTTGATATGGTAAGTTTAGACACCAATAGCATAAGTCATGAAAGTTCATTGATGATTGCTCTTAAGTGCAGTGGTGTAAATATGACTTCTGGCTCAAGATGTCATTGCTCTTGCAGTTTAACCAAGCTAGTGGAATTTATAACCTGAGATGTCTAGTTGTTCCTGTGTTCTTGAGTGTAAGCTTCTAGGTACATAAGAAAAAGCAAATTAAAGTTTGTTATTTCAATACCTGATTGATCTTTACTGTTTAAAATCTTGAATACATAACCAGACTTCTCCTTACGATGTGCAGGATTACATAAAATTTCCAAGTGAAATAAGAAAATTCTGAATAAACAAACAATTTAATGGAATACATCCATTAAAAAGCAAATTAAGAAAACCTGAACTTCAATAATTGCTGTCTATCATATACGATTCCAATTTTGGGCTGTGAATTAGCTTGACATGTATCTATGTGTTCAAGGAACAGCTTGATTTAAAACAAAACTGGCTTATTCCAGATAACGTTGTCCTGGAATTGACTTTGCTTGACTGCAAAGGTCTGCAAAGGTTTCTTAATGTGTGTAGAATATGTGTGTTAAAAAACCAAACAATAATGGGATGCCCCACTGAGATCAGAGCTGAACTGTGTTAGCTCTTTCCAAACTAATAGCATGAGACCTGCTTCTGAAATTAAATGTAAACTAGAAAAAGTGTCTCCAGATCTTGCATGGCATGTGCCTCTCTTAACCTTGAGATTATCCTTAATATTCTTGTGGGTTATAGCTCTCACTCATCACCCACCCCTGCACCTTCAATAAGTGAAGCAGAGATTTTACAGATATTACCAATGGCTTAATTCCTTGAGTCTTGTTTCTTTATAATCTGTTGAATAAAATTAATGCTTCGGAAATAGCATACTAATAGCTGTGTTTTGATGTAGTCTGTGTCCAGACAACTGACTGTGGTTTCATAAATGATCAAAAGTGCTGAAAATCAACCTTTTTCCCCTCATGCTTGTTAAATCTAAAGTCCTCCGTAGCCGTGTGAAACAAGCACAGTCTGTGTTCTGTTTAAGTGAGTATCTGCTGCTTCAGCAGATTTAAGTGAGTTTGTTCATGGTCATACAGTCATAACTGTATTTCGAACATTGCATTTGACGGTAAGACAGTACGTCCTCCTGAACTGTTTAAAGCATGCTGTGAGATCCATCTAGCAAAACTGTTTCTGTATTATTACCTCTTTTAGGATGTTGGTGGAGGCTGGTTAGAAGGGAAAAACAGCCAAGGGGAGAGAGGACTTGTTCCAACAGATTACGTTGAGGTAAGTGACTACTACGCTGCTCTGCACTAAGAAAGCAGAACTACTGAAAAGGCCATCCTCTGGTTCACTGATCAGACTGTAATGCTCGAACATAAAACTTCCGGTGTTAAAGCTTGGAATATATAGTCTTATTGTAGCAACTGTAGCTGGCTTTGGAGACCAGTGCAAACATGCCATCCAAAGGTACTGTGCTTCTTAGTGGTTTCCCAAGAAATGCAACAGGAGGTTGTCTATAGTAAATACTGGTGATCTCCAGAACATGAGCTATTTTGAGTCTGCTTCTGGTTTGGGGGGTCTTATGATTCAATAATTGTTTTGTTTTCCTGTCTGAAGATACAGATATGGAAGTGAAATGAGTAATGCAAGTTCACAGTGGTGTTGCTGTGGCTGATTTGCCACACGCTCATGAATCTCTGGAATGGAACCCCATTTCTGGAGCTCAGGATATGGGATCCCAAATCCAGGGACTATTCAGCTCATCTTCTTCCTGAGGGCCTTTGCTGTCTCTTCAGTGTGTGTTGATCTGCTCTTTGTTTAAAGACTGGTGGTATGAGGAGGGGGATGGGATGGGAGTCTCAATGCAAAGACTGGAATCCAGTTCACTCTTGGAGGGCCCAGTGTCTGTATGTCTACAGGTTGCCAGTTAGCTGAAGACTCTGGCTGTAATTCCTGCAGCCTCCTCTTAAGGCATGTGCCTCCCTTCCTTCACCAGTGCAGTGTTTATTTAAAAAAAAAAAAAGGGGGGGGGGTGTGTGTGAGGTGAGGATGCTTGTTCACATAACCTTGTTTTTTGTCTTCAGTTGGCTTGCTCATGGTCTAGTAGCTTTTGGCTCTCCAAACTTGCTGTCCCAAATCGATCCTCTGAGTATTGAGTTCCCAGTCTCCAAGCAGTAATGTTAACAACCTTATTAATCCCCAATGAATTTATAGTTAGGTGTCCACTGCCACAACAGTCTTACGTGTTACACTGTGATAATGCAAACCAGTTCCATCTGTTGTGGAAGTAAATCCTCCAGATTCTCACATCAGCTTCTTGTAAAAGGTACTGTTCAATTTGAATTCAAAAAGGGTATATGCAACCATCTTAACATCTAGTGACATGAATGTTAGGATGATTATGTATGATAAACAGCATAATTTGATTAATGGAAGCATGAAAAATCTTTTGCAACTTTTTCTGTTTCAGATTATAACCGAAGGTACAAAAGATGGAATTAGCTGTGGTAACTCATTAGCTGACCAGGCCTTTTTTGATTCCCTTTCTTCAAATACAGCTCAGACCAACTCTGCTGCAAAAAGCAGTAATCAGGTATGTCTTCGGGTTTTTAAGGCACAGTGCCCATGGCAGGTTCTGTTGACATAACTGCTTGCACTCTTCAGTTGTGCTGTACCATATTGGTGAACCTTCATAAAAGTATTAATTGAAGTAACTGTGTTTTCATTAGGGAACACTTTTGTTGAATATTAATGACATGGGTGCCTGTTCAGCTACTGTCCCTGCTGGAAAAATTAGTATTCTAACACTTTCAAAAATAGAGCATTTTTATTCTTTCCAGCCTGCAATCATATAAATCTGACTACCTCAGTCTCTGTTTGTACCTCAGTTCTGTATAAATGCACTCTTAGCAAATTTACTTTATTTTCAAGTTACTTGTGTTAGTGTGCTAACCTTTTTAAGGAACTGTAACTTTTTTTTTTTTGAAAAGTCTGCTACAATTGGGTGGTCCATGCATCATCAGCCAGAGTGAATGGATATTTATATTTTTTTCAGAATTTGCGTAACAGTTGTTTCTTTGATTAAAAAAGACAAAGCAAGTTCATACATTGTCCCTAGTCAGTTGGAGAAGACGCTGACTTTGGTTTTGCTGGAAGAATGTTTTTCTTTTTCTCCCCCCCCCCCCCCCGCCCCCCATTTTTGCTCAGCATGTCAGTTCATTAAGCAGCAAGTATTTAGTCTCAGGTTAGATATCTGAAGACATGCATTACCTTAAACACAAGCTGTTTATTATGGTCTACAGACTGCTGCATGTCCCACATATAGAAATAGTTAAACATTTCAAAGTCCACAGGTCAACAGAAGAACAAACTCTGCTTTTCCCAGCAGCAGCATGCAAAGGTCTCACGTGTTGGAAAGTAAATGCTTTACTCATCGGAACAGCTGGGGGGACACACCTGGTTTGTGGATCAGTTAAATATCAGTTATTAGTTTTCTTAATTGTAACATGCAACACAGGACTCTGACATGAAGTGAGATCTCTTGGAAACTGTACATGGGGCATTTTTGTATGACAGTGAATGTAACGGTTCACTGACTGTATAGTGTTTGATTTGTGCTTCCTCGTATTCAGCCGGACAATGCCAGGATTGTGATTCTGTGATCACATGTATAGTGAGAACTCCAGACCTCACTGTGACTGTTTCACTGTTTATCGCTTTTTTTTATTGATGCCCAGTTAATATTTAGGTTAAGCACAGAACACTTGAAATGCCTTATTAATTTCTCATGTCAGACTGAGCCAAAAGCATTGATTATAGGTTCGTTTTCCCTCAGTAATACTTAGGGTAATTTTGAAGATAGAGTGGGAACCTCATTTCTTCTGCTGTGTCTGTTACCCTTGCCCCATTTTTTCCTCCTACGGAGTTTCTAGCCAAACTTTACTTCAGGGTAAGCTTGAAATATATGTAGCAGCTACTTCTGACAAATCCAAATACTGTTTCTCTTCCTTCAGAAGAGAAACATACCACTTAATTTGACCTAGGAAGAATTGCTTACTAACAAAATTAATATTTTTAATACAATATTTGAATTACAATATTTGAATGGTGGTAGTGGCGTCAATCAGAGGTTGACCTGTGCTTAACACAATGTACTTGTGCCTGGAGAAGGGAAGAAAAAAGCCCTTGCCTATATAGGAGGAAAAGTTAAAATAAAGATATCCATTATATCTTAAATAATAGAGAATTACTATGGCAATCTAGTTTTGGAAGTTGCATTTCTAGAGGAGGGAAAAGCTTGAAAATATGGTCACTTTACAATACAGTTTACACAGGATCAGTAGTATACTGGCCCTGTAATCCATACAAATTGGAGCTTCTTCTTAACAAATTTTGGAAAGGAGTAACTTCAGGCGAACAGCTTCTCATCTGTTTCAGTGCCTTATTTCTGTGAGTGTCCTATTAGTCTCCATTATCCTTCTAATGCTGTGTGAGACAGCTGGGAGAACCAGGGTACCATAGTGTATTATAGTAAAACTATACTGCTAGCATTAACAGGAGAGAGAGAGAGGGGAGGAGAGTGTGCACCTGGATGCAGCCAAGGCCATGCAAGATGCAAGGGAAGCAAATTCCCTCAGGCTAGTGTGTTTGGGTCTTTTGTCTTCCTGTTTTTTTCATAGCAGGAACCATACTGTTTTGCGTGGTCAGGATTTTATGTCTAAGTTATTTCCATTTTCTCAAGGTTTTTTTCTTTAACTGAGTTCGGTAACTGCAGTTTAGTTATATGTATTTTCTAGGAAAAACAGCAAAGCTTGATTTGAAGACTGGTTTCTTCAGCTTCTGACATACATCTGGTAGTTTGTTCCAGTGGCTTATTGCTAATAGGAATTTTAATTTGTATACTAAGCAGTCTGGCTTCTACTTTCAGCTGTTAGGCCTTTCTCCCAGATCAGAGAGCTCTCTAGTGCATGGTATTTTCTCCTTGCAAAAATTCTATGGCTAATTGTCCTCTTGATTAAGAAGTTCTGTCTGTTTATTCTATCTATCTGGTGTGAGGCACTTTTCCTGCCCTTGGGGGGTGGGGGAGGAAGCTTTCTTCTGCAATCTCTTTGATGTTGTGACTTGTCTGTAAAATGTGTGCATTGCTCCTGTGTACATCGCATGATGTCAAACAGGCTTGATGTTGCTGTTCTGGTGTAGAAAAGCCTGATATAGTGAAAGATTGCATTGATTCCTGTAATATTATTGCATCAGGCGGTTATACTGAGTTGCTCATCACCTGCATACTGGCTTCTCTTTGAGCCGCTGCTTATAAGAATATGATCTTATGCTTGCGGGTATGACCCTTCTTCCGAGATGTATTACTCTGCATTTGGCTATGATAACATTTACATTGTTTAACCTGAGTTCACTCAGGCACTTCAGATTGATCTGTGTGTTCAGATGCACAGTTGCAAGCAATTGACTTACTCTTTTCAAGTGCCTTAATGAGTGACTAGGTCAATGTACAAAGCACTTTAGCTTAAATGAAACTTGTGTGTTCAGGCTATGGAGACCAAAGAAAAATGGCAAATTAGGTGTCAATGTAAAGAGAATCGATGCTGGAGGTGGCACAGTGGTGGGAATTAAAATGTTCGTAGATGTAGTCTGGTGGACTGAATAAGAAATAGTAGCATTCCTAAATGCTGACATTTTATGCTGTCATATTTCATAGTAACATGAGGGGGTACAAGTTTATTACAAAAAGACTTTATAAAAGCACTTCTAAATAAACAGGATTTCTTGGGATTTTTCTTACTACTGCTGTGTTGAAGAAATTACTTTCTGTAAGCATTAAATCACTTTAACATACACATAATTACACAACCCCCCCACCCCCCAGTTTCAGTAAGTCAAAAGATGTTTTCATTCTTAGAATTCCTTCCATTCTTCTAACTGTAAGTAAATAACCAGGTTGTTGCATAGTCTTTCAGTACCAAGCCTTATTAAAACTAATAGATTTGGCTGAGTTGAAATGTGTGAGTGTGGGGTTTTCTTTAAGAGACGAGTTAAACCACAGTGTTGTGGTTTAACCCTGGCCAGCAGCTCAGCCCCACCCAGCTGCTCACTCACTCCCCCCCAGTGGGGTGGAGGAGACAATCGGAAGGGTAAAAGTGTGGGAACCCGTGGGATGGGATAAAGACAGTTTAATAAGTAAAGCAAAAGCTGTGCACACAAGCAAAACAAAATAAGGAATTCATTCCCTAATTCCCATTGACAGGCTGGTGTTTAGCTGTCCCCAGGAAAGCATGGCTCCATCATGCTTAGCGGTTATTTGGGAAGACAAACACCATGACTCCGAACATCTCCCCTTCCTCCTTCTTCCCTGTAGCACTTACTGCTGAGCATGACGCCATATGTTAGGGAATAGCCCTTTGGTCAGCTGGGGTCAGCTGTCCTGGCTGTGTCCCCTCCCAGCTTCTTGTGCACCCCCAGCCTACTCACTGGTGGGGTGGGGTGAGGAGCAGAAAAGGCCTTGACTCTGTGTAAGCCCTGCTCAGCAGTAACTAAAACATCCCTATGTTATCAGCACTGTTTCGGTCACAAATCCAAAACATAGCCCCATACCAGCTACTTTAAAGAAAATTAACTCTATCCCAGCCAAAACCAGCACAACCAGTTATATTTGAATGCAAACTTTATGTCTGTAACTTTTTTCTGTCTTAGTTTTAAAGTTCTGAACTGATTAGCCTATCAGTTTAGGCCTATCATTTATCTCAAATGGCAATGTGCTTCTGGTAGGGTTTAAAAAAAATTCCAACAAATTTATTTTTAGCTTTATACATTATATTTTTGCTGGCATATCTTCATATGCCCTGATAGGTCGGGGGGGATGACTGCTTTTCTTAACTAGCAATGCTGCATGTAATACAGAACCCTAAATCATTGCAGTCTTCCCAGATCAGTTTCTATGCGTGCGTATCTCTCTCTCTCTTTCAAAATAAAACTTACTTCCTCCCTCTGTCTACACCCATCCCTTTTTGCTTTCCAGGCAAACAAGAGGCTTTTGGTTTCCTACTCTGGAATCCATAACTTTTTGGTGTTAAGAAAACATCATCAGCTCAAACACTGCCCTACTCCCTGTCTGTCCTTTTCTAAGAAGGATTTTGTTGCTCAGTAAATAATCTCCTGAAAAGTAATTAATAAGCAATAACTAAAAGCAGCTGCTCTTACTTCCTTTTCTTCACTGAGAAAGATACAATGACCACAGTAACACTTTGGTGTTGTACCTTACCTGGGTTTTCACAGACATAAAGTGACAGTAGAAAAGGGCACAGAGGTACTTCCTAAGGAGAAGAGAAGAATTCTGCACAACCCTTGGCAGTTCACTCTTCCCCAACTCATTCCTTGCATCAGGAGTGTCTCAGCAATAGCTGCCTTGGTAAAGCTTGCAGCTGCTCTTTTAAAGAGCTACCTGTAGAAGATATTGGGGAGATGAAAGCAATTGGAGGAAGCAATTAAGCTAATTATACACAAACAAGGGAAAAAAATGACTTAAGGTGACTATTTTTACACTCAGGAGAAGAAAAGCAGATAGGAGAATTTAATGTTACATCTGCCCGTAATATTTGTGGTTTAATGTCTGAAAAGCCTTTAAAAATTATTCAACAAAATACAATTTAAGTAACCCTTAGTTGCCAAAGATGGAGGCTGTTGCATGGCTCTTGTATGGATCTCGTGCTGTTTTGACCTTGTAGCCCTTGGACAGAGGAAGGAAAGGGAATGAGAAATCTTTCTTCTCTGTCAATCCACTGTTCCTCTGAGCAGCAATGCAGGTTGCTAATTTTAGACTGTCATTTGGAACAACCAGTGAGTAAGTATATCAGCACTTAAGTTTTTTTCTATTTGTTAGAATTGCATCTATATATTAAGTTACCTGTAAACTCTTCTGGTATTAGAATAATACTGGCAATAATGGCACCGAAATGAATATAAATTATGTCAGGTTAAACCAAATGAACATCTTGAAATACACTGAACACAAAATTTCTCATTCCTGATGAAAAATGAGTGGTATATTTTTGTCTTGTAGTATTTCTTTGACGCGGAGTTGCTTCCAGGGGCTGTAGCAACAATGGATATCCTGTTTCACACTTCTAAATAGCGTTTCTCATTGCAGTTGACCAAGAGGTTGTTAGCTTGGTGGCATTTCATTATTAAAGTATGTATGGAAATACAAGCATTAATGTAAAATTCATTCTGAGTAGTCTCCTCCAACTGGTGGTTTTGGGTTTTTTTGGTGTTTTCGGATTGGTTGTTTTTTTGGTGATCAAGACTAGTGTTTCTCAAGTCACAGATGTACTTGCATTTATTTTGCACATGTTCCAGGTTCAGAAACTGCTGTTTTAAGTGATGATCCCTCTCTCCATTCCAAACCACAGCTTGTGGTGGCTTTTCATTTATCGAACTTAAAATGTTTTAAAAGTTGTGAACAAATATTTGATTTCTGTTTTAACAATAGTATTTATCTGAGTTATTTAGGTTTCATCTAAGTTAAATCTAAACTATATTGGCCCAAACTAGGCCTCCTTATTAAGAAGCTAAACCTTTTTTATCTGTACAGTAGTCTCATTAATGGTCTATAAACAAACTGTATGTACAATTAGCCATAATGTAGTCCAGTTATTTACAGCCTGTGTAACATGCATGTTTGAACATAGGATAGAAATGCTATAAATTTCAGTACACTGTATATTTTAGTCTGTTTCTCCTCCTTTCCCTCTAGAGCTTAAAGTCTAGCCTTCCCTGCCCCCCCCCCCCCCCCCCCCCCCCCCCCGAATAGAAAACCAGCATTAAAAATGTATAAATGAAATTAAAGTGGAGTATTGCCTGTCTGTCTCAGGGTGGAAGTGGATCACCAGCTATGTTGACGTAAGAGCTGTAAATGTGGCTTCACAGTATTTAAGATATTTTTAAAAGTTCTTGTAGCTAACCATAAGTTGCGTTTGTAGAGGAGTTTGTTCCCTTTTCTTGACACTGATTCTCTAATCACTGCTAAGTCTACTTCTGTATGAAGTGACTGTACAGCTCTTCTTAGTTCTGTATAAAATAAGTATCCTGAGAGTTCACATTTTTGTGAACTGCAGATTGGTCAGTTAATTCCAGTGTGACCTCAGTGAATCCACGTGTTTTGTGTCTTCAGTTATGTTGTGGGCAGAGCAGCAAGGGCTCATAAGTAGGTACAGGAAGCAACTAACAGAAACCTCTCACATTTGTATTGTTTTATCCAGTGGTAAGTGTGAAATCACTCAGGATAGTTTCTCTCTCAGTAAAAGAAAGATAAGCGGCTACACAGTTGTTGAAGGATATGAAAATAGATGGACTGTCTTATGTGTAGAAAACCCTTTCCCTTCAGAAAACAGTGGGACTTATGTATAGGCAGGATGAATAAATAGTAGTGAAAACACCTAGTTTGGTGTGCAGGAGCTGAGGCAACTCTTAAGTTACCTGGTGTGTAGACATAAATTGCTGAACGTGCGTAAGGAGGACACTAAAGAAGCTACTCCCAGAGCTTGGCTTCATCTCTTTTCCACTCGTTGCAACTTAGTGCTGGAAAGGCAAACTGTCATTGTTAAATTTGCCTACCATAACTTCCCTTTCCCCCCTCCCCGAACTGCTGTGAGCAGCAATAAATGCTAAGATTGAAGAAAATAAATATAGTGCTCTTATTAAGAGTACACTATTCTACTTCTGTGGAAATTTTGACACGCATGTTATTGCATTCCTGTAACAGCATTTCCATTCTCTGACATTGCTGTGTGTGCAGTAAAGTAGGAGTATTGTCATGGGAAATGTGACTCACTCATGTTTGGTTGAGTCCAGTTTGTCTTGTTAAACCAGTATGCTAAACTACCTTATAAAATACGCAGGTAGCTTCACCATGGAAGTTACAATTACAGTTGTTTATGGATTTTGGAAGTTATTGCTTCCTTGACTAATAAACCTTAACTCTGCATAAATGTGTATGTTTGTAAGATTAAGTGTAAAGTTGCCTCTATGTGTGCGTAGGTCGTGTCTAGAAGGGCTTGGTGCAAAAGATATCTAAAAAGTACAAGCCAAACTGGTGGGTTAGAACTGTTCAGAAGTAAAAAAAAACCAAACCAACCAAACAAAAAAACCCACCAGTGTTTTATGGTAGTTTGGCTTTCATGATTAGTACCTTCTAGTTCCTGTTACAGACAATGACACTATAACATCCTCCATTGCTACGTGTAATTTGAAAGCAACTTTTCCCCTGCCCCCATCTCAATTGCAATATTACATTCGACCGGTAACAGGAATTTGTGACCAATTCTTGTTTAACCAAAGTACCAGGCAGTGACTCCCATATAGTACTGGAAACAGCGGCTTGCTTGCTTTGAAATGAATTGCATTCACATATTAAAAAATAACTGTCCAACATGTGATTGTACCAATCCCAATTATGGAGCTGTTGAGCTTTTTTTTGTGGGTGTCCCAGTGGAATGCAAAGGCTCAGGCAGCAAGTTGTTAAACCATAGTACTGTGATCACTCTTCACCTATGGTCTGTACCTGTACCCTCAGGCAACATCTGACTATTGAAATAGTCAGTTTTCCACAATTTGCAGTGTTTGCGTGCTCTTTTTATTGTAGTTTTGTTTTAATTTGACTTCTTGTTTTGTGAGGTAGCCTTGTGGTCTCGTAGTTTGGCATTGACTATATAAAGAATATTTTAACTTGGTAATGGTGACAGTCTTGGCAGCTCTCCTTTGAGTGTTTCTACTTGCGTGCACACTTAGAGTGGCAGTGGCACGCGTGTGTTGCGCGATCCCCTTCACCACAGGACCACAGGAGGGGGCTTACTGCAGTCTGTAGTTTCCTTTCCGATTTAAATATTTTGTTTGTTTATCGTTCACTGAGGACTTCTTATTTTAAGGTGGAATCATTTACATTTGTCATTGAAAGCGGTAAGCTGAAAAGCCTTAGCCAGTAATACTCAACTCCTCAAAAAAAAAAAAAAAAAAGGCAACAAGGGAAACCCCTGTCCCCTGTTCCCAAACAAAAAGAGTGCTTTTCCCAAAAAGGAAGGATAAAACCTTGTTTAATCTTTGTAGCCTGATCCTGGGATGTCTAGAGAACAGCAGAGAGGAACAGGGAGTCTTTCTTCTGTTTCTGGCATTGCTGTGACTGCTGCTTGGAAAACTGTCTGAAATTTCTCATCTGTGTTTCAAGAAGAAACCAATAGAGATTGAAATCAGCTCAAGAGAAGACAAGGATATAAAGAGGTGACTTGATTGCCATTTACATGTGCAGGTGTGGGTAACAAAAACAGAAGCCTGAGAGAGGTCAATTGAATAAATGTCTATAGGATTTTTAGCGGCTGAAAGTTGAAACTAAGCAAACTTTAATTAAAAAAAAAAAATCATTTCCCTTAAGTCGTGAGGGTCACAATAGATGTGGTGTGGTTTTTTTTTTTTTTCTCCCCCTCTCCTCATCCCATCACTGAGTATTCTTTGCTCAAGTCTAAATTATGTATCTTTCTAAAAGACCATTCTGTACTTCAAACACGGCTTTTTTTGAGTTGAATCAGGAGTTAATAGATGGAAATCCTGTGCCTGCCCTGTGCAGAAGCAATGCAGCCTCAAGTCCACTTTGGCTGTGAATAACCTCACAGGTAAGGAAATGGGGTTGGAAGTGCAAAAAGAACAAAAAACTAACTGCCCTGCTCTTCATGGTAGTAACTCAGTTCTTCCACTGGTGGTTTGGGTTTTTTTTCCTGCTGAAAGCAAGGAGCGTCCAGTGGGTGTGCCTTGGCTGTATGTGGTTTGTGAGCAGGCAAAGCCCAGTTCCCTTGCAGGCCTTACTTTATGAGGGGGGCAGTGGAACTGGGAGTGGAGGTGCTGAGTGATGTTTTCCTCTGGAAGGAAGCGAGATGACAGGAGCCGCTGAGGAACAAATGGGTTCCTTGGACAGCATTGCTACTGCACTCCTTGTCAGCTGCTTCTGGAGGTCCTCTCTCCTGTTGCTTTCATGTATTTATGCACAGGAACATTCTAGTATGTGAGTCCATAAGGCTGGTTATCCCTTAAAGTCTAGCCCATCTTCACTCCTGCTTTTCCTAGAGGATTTCTTTAAGGAGAAGACACATTTAAATTGTACAATAGAAAAGAGGGCCTTCCTTCAGGAGTGAAAGAAGTGCCCAGGAACACAATGCTAAGGTAATGATTTACCAGGAAGAAAGCTTGGGCATAAAATATCATGGGCATGGCAGCTACTTCAGTATCTGTTGATGTGCACACTTGCTCTATGGTAAATACAGCACAGTGAATGCAGTTCTGTGATTGCTGCAGAGTAGGCTTTTAGCCCTTCACAATTCTTCCTGAGGAAAAAAGCTTGATTTTTAGGGTGACTGTCTATATCCACTTACTTTTTAAATGTATCTATTATCCAAAGAACTTGAGTTTAGTGTAATGTCTGAGTATGCCTAAGGCTTTATCTCCATGCAGGTAACTAAGGCAGCTATAAAACTGGAGAGGTATGTTCATTCCTGTGAGCTTTTCAGCTGAGCTACCATGACTTTTCTTGTATTTTTTGCCATTCCTCTGTGCTGTCTGTCTCTTCTCAGCCCCTCTTGAAGAGCATAACACTTCTCATTGCAGCTTTGGCTGTCCTGGACATCCCTTGATCTGATCAGACTTACTTTCTCTACTCACTGCTTCAGCATGGCTTCTGTGTCTCAGAGTAGATTTCAAGGTGTATTTCTTAGGATTGGAGGTCGTCCGTTTTGATGGCACAGTTACCTAGATCTTTTTAGGTACTCAACTTAGTTTTAGCATCTGAACAATCATGTTTGGTTTGGCTTTTGTCCCTCAGGAGTGAAATGGATCTATCTGTCCATCAGGAGCATCCATTAATATGAACAAGGAGTCTATCAGGAACAACTTAGTTGGCCAAGAGGCCAAAAAAAGATTTTTAGCCAGGTCAGAGAGACGCCTCAGTGACTTGACTTAGCTTTACTGTCTATAACTTTGGATTCTCTAGAAAATAGCAAAGATGTCAATTCTTCCTATTTAATTCATGATTAATTTGGTGAAGATACTGATACTCCACCTCCAAACTGAGGATTTTCCTGTTGTGGTGGATTTTTTTCTCATTCAACTATAATTAGATCTTTAAAAACATAATAGACTTCTCCCTCCCTCCCCCAGCCCCCCACTAGTAATGATCTCTTTCTATAGTGAGTTTGAATCTGCCCTTAATGGAAGACTCTTAAAATATTTAGTAATGTGTTCCCTCTGTTGTCTGTGTCCCAAATAGCCTTTTTGTCTCTTCTCCTAGAGCAGGAGGAGTGAGCAAGCCTGTAGTAGTCTACAAAAGGGAAAATCAGCTGCCTTTAAGGAGTTTATTCTTGAATTTAATCTCAGTGTACTTGTTTGATGTTACCTTGAGGAGCAAAGAGGTGCAATGTTTCATTTGAGGGTTGATTAGTTTCTTAATTATGCGTGGTGTGGCATTTCTTTCTGTGCGTTTGCATTTGAGATTGCTTGCATGCTTGGATGTTAGGTGTGCTGTATCAAGTTATATTGACTAAATAACAGCTTCTTTCAAGGACTCTTCATCTTTTTTGTGCTGACTAAACAGAGATCAGAGGATTATCAATTTCAGTTATGGAAAACTAAAGGTGTGAGAACATGTAATTTAATCACTTACAAAATACTTGCTGGCTTAATTAGGGTTTATTCAACCAGAGCTAAGCCACACAAATGGCTTCTCTTATGGAATTTGTCAGCTGCTGAGATCCACAGAACTGCTGACTGGAGCTGAGATTACCCTTTTAATAAATGCTGTGTCTTTACTTGGTCCTCCACGGTGCTATGGGACCTTGAGGATGGCAGGTCTGATTCCTGAACCCTTCTCCATGTTTACAGATTTTTTGGCTACTACTTAGAAGTGTCCACAGTGTGTGTGTGTATGTAGGCAAACATTTGAAGAAAGATGAAAGGAGACCTTTAAATGCTCTTTGAGAGGTGTTGTCTGTATATACATTCCTAACCGATCTCTTACCCTCTTCCCCAGTGCCTCGGAAAGAAACGTGGACCCTTTGGCTGAAAGAAGCTGAAGTCGGAATAGCATATCCCACCCCTTTTATAGCCTGTGGCTGATACACCTAGGGGCAAGAGCTTACCCCAGAGCTTTCTTGGACACTTCAGAAGTAAAATTTTCTGATTTGAATAGTGCTTCCATATAGGTACATAGAAATAAAACATCTGAGAGGGCAGTTTAAGTAACCTATTTCCCCTTGCTGTACAGCATTTAGTGTATATCAGCAACTGTCTGCAAGTTTGGTCGTGATCACTCTTGACAGTCATTCTTTAGTAGTGTACCCAGTGTTAATCTTATTGCCTCGCCTTTGTTTTGCAGCAGATTTTAAGGTTTCTTTTCCACCCACTCATGTACCAGATTTCACATGAACTACAGAGAAGAGGAAAACTTTACTCAGCCTTTTGGCAATCATCCCACTTCTGGGCTTTCATTTGCCAGTCATCAGCACAACATCTATTGCAGAAGTATATGCAAATGAATATTATGCAAACTATTCTTTTCTAGGTGCTCTAAGTTCTGTTAGGAGCAGGCATACTTTGCCATGTGGTTGGGCCGCAGCATATGTGTTTTCCTTTAGCAAAGATGGTAAACTCTGACTGATGGCATGTATGGTTTTTTCCTCTTTACATAAACTCGTATCAGGTGAACATCATAGGAGAGCAGGCTGGTACCTCATAAGCTACCAGCAACTTCTTTGTAATTGCTGAGAGCAGCACTGTGTATCAGCTATCCAAGAATTAGGTAGACCTCAATGATATCGCTCTCTTAGGGAGTAGTGTTCTTGTATCTGTTTCATCCTCAAAAAAAAATTCCCCAAACTATCGATATAGAAGCTGTCCACATAATCTCTCTCACTCCATCAGTTCCTCGAGACCCACTGACTCTGAGTCTTCTGAATGGTGATTTCGCCTAGCCTGGGGGCTTGGTCTTAATTTCCAGATCCTGGGGATTCTGTACCTAAAGAACAGGTGTTATACGATATCAGTAGTATAGGTCCAAAGCATTTCCAAGTCTTAAAGGTTTGATAGTGTCTGAAATCTGACTGTCAAACAACTTTATTTTAGGAAAAACTAAAGCAAGAGCTCTCATTCCTAAGTAGTATCTCAAAGCTGAAATGAGAGGAGAGATTTTTAGTGAAGAAAAATGGAGTGTGGAGTAGCTGTACCTTTTCTTGTATATTTTGCGTAAGAAATAAACGTATTCAACAGTTTTGCAGAGAATAATTTGGCTTTTAGTGGGAGTTTTATTAAATTTTCTGCACTGGCAAATGCTCTGTTTCATGTAAATGTTATAGTCTAATAGCAATTAATTTATATTAGGCTTCCCTTCTTTGATATGCTGCTTCATGATAAAAATAATGCACTGGCTTCTGTAGCTTTTGAGACTTCCTTTTACAAAACTCAGTTTCTCCCTCTGCTGAAGAAGACAAGCTTTGTAGGCTTTGTTTGCTTTCCTTCCCCTTCTCCTCCTCCTTCCTCCCACAGTTTGGGTGTGTGGGTTTTGATTTGTGTGGGGTTTTTTTCTTTCTGCCACTAGTCTCTGCACTAAGTGTCTGGAGTAGACTGCACTTAACTAGTCAATGCTTTTTCAAAGTGTAGCCTTAAAATCAAGGAGCTGAGCAGGATGCTAAGCTATTAATCCAACTTACTGACAGATGAACTTGACAAATTGATGCAGTAGTTAGAGACATGTCTGCTCTACACTCTTTCACTGAGGTTTCCACCTCCACAACAGCATCAGCAGAAGGGTATGTGTGATTACCTTCACCAGAAGCTTATGCTGAGAGAGTAAGTCTACAGGGAGATGCCAGACTGTTCCCTGGCAGATGTTTGTTTCCTTCCCTCGTCTTTGCTGTGAATGAGTTAAGCTCTGACAGGGAAGCTGAGCAGGTTGCCGGCCCTAACTCCCTAACTGTCACACCAATAGTGATGGTGTGGGTGGACAATTCATGATTTGCTTTTAGTAAAGCCAGTAATCTGAGTTTGATAAAATAGGCATTTGAAAAAACCTAATCCTTGACTTCTGAGTTTCTGTTTTAAATGTGCTAATTAGTTCATGGCTTTATGTAATTAATAGTTCACATGCACCATACTTATGGTGTTGGTGCAAAATAATTACCATGGGTAAGAGTGCTTCCTAACATTGTTGGAACAAATAGTTTCATTTCCCTTAGGAGATGTAACACTCTTATTAGTACGTATTGGTGTCACATTGCTGGAAAGCTCATCAGTTCTTCCAGGTGCTTACTGCATTTAAGAGCTGTGTAGCTGGGAACGTAAGATTTGGCAGCTGCCCCTAAATCGAACGAGTGAATTGCTGAATGCAAACTCAAAGCTTATCAGCAGGAGATCAAAGACTTCAGGAAGAAAGTACGTGGTTGTTGCTCATTCCTTCAGCATTTTCTTTACTTTTGTCTTTATACAATGTAGGCAACCAATGCCAGTGATCCTTGGTCCAGCTGGAACGTTGGGAAGTCTGGGAACTGGGATAATGGAAATGCTGTTGACAGCTGGGCGACAAAACCTGAAAGTGCGGCTGGCCAGAGAAACAGTGCTTCAAATAACTGGGAGACAGCAGCAGCATTTGGTCATCCACAGGCATATCAAGGACCAGGTGTGCTAATAATGCTCCTATTTTTGAATACATTAGAGTAGGTGGACAGTAGAAGTAAGAATTGCTTAATCTTTCATAACTATAGAACATTACTTATTTAAAAAACAAAACAAAACTAGCTTTCTAGTTGCACATTGCCACAGGGGTAAACTGCACACTAAAATAATAGTTTTTTAAATAAATTTTTTTAAAAAAATATCAGACCCACAGTAACAGACACCTCAAACTTGTATGGAAATCTGGCAAGCCAAAGTCTCGTGCATACATGATCT
Source organism: Ciconia boyciana (assembly GCF_034638445.1). Classification (NCBI taxonomy): domain Eukaryota; kingdom Metazoa; phylum Chordata; class Aves; order Ciconiiformes; family Ciconiidae; genus Ciconia; species Ciconia boyciana. Next base: position 69,214,718 of record NC_132936.1, on the reverse strand, counting down.
ATTCTCAGGCATGTTGTTCAGCTTGCATGACTGGAGCTTAAACACCCTTGAATTTGTGCCCTCAGGCCTGTGAAGTAGTCTCTTAAACCCTTAATTTTAGGAAGTGGCTAGCCTTTCAGAAGGCTTCTCTACCTTTTTGTAGTAAAGGCCTAAATTAAGATGAGAACTCCTAACTGGGGAATGCTAATGTGGAATCTATGAATGTGGAACACTATTGAATTAATCTTAACACACCAGCATCTCTTCTTTCTTTTTTCTTTTCTTTTTTTCCCTCTCCCTCAATGGATTTCTAGTGTAGTGTTTTGCAGGTTATACTTGGTGAAGGATGGTGGTACCTGAGGAGGAATCGTAAAATAGAAGGCTGAACTAGCTCTTAATGTATTTACCTTGTTGGTTATTTGTTGTTACCTTGTTGAGGTAGCTGCTTCTGCTTTTAAAGAGAAAATATTTAACTTTCTCCTTTCCCTACCCTCCTGCCCCCTCCTGTACTTCAGCAGCTGCTGATGACGATGATTGGGATGACGACTGGGATGACCCAAAATCAACTTCACCGTCTTATCTTGGCTACAAGGAGACTGAGGCATCAGAGGCTGGGGGGGTCCAGCGTGGAAATTCTCGTGCAGCTGCTATGAAGTTACCACTTAACAAGTAATGGGAAATGCAGGGCAAATGTGTATATATTGAAGAGAATTGGAATTTGTTAAGATGTGTAAATATGTGACCATTCAACCTTCTTGAAATAGGCAATGTAAATATTACAGTTTTGGGGTAAAAATGGAGATGGATTTGTAGCTCAGAATTCTCCCTGTGTGATCAGAGAACACAGATCCATGAAAGCCTGAAAGTACATGATAAAGCTGTATAATTTTTGCAGGTGTTATACAGGCAAGTGTCACTTTTGCAAGGTCTGAACTTCTGGACCTATTGGTCTTTAAAATTTAACTGTCTTTATGTGTGCTTAGTGAAAATGAAAGGTGGTGGGTGGCTTGTCCATACAGCGAGACTGATCAGACATGCTGCCCCAGAGTTCGTGAGCAATTTGAGTTGCTAGGAGTGGGGAATAGTTCTGCTCTCCTGTCTGTGCATCACCCAGGTTGATTCTTGAGCCACAGAAAGCTTGTTTTTTAGATAAAAATCTTACAGTAGCATGAAGCTTTGTCAGGGTTATACTAGCATTACCTCATGTTACAACTTAATGTTTGTTTATTCTAAACTACTGTTACTCTGAGAAGCTACTGTGTGGTAATCTTTAAGTGGATGAAAGCAAAGTGGAAAAGGATAGTATAATAATGGTCTCCTTGGGCAGGTAACTAAAATTAACAACTAGTCATGCAGAGACAGTTGATTTTATTAATCAGTGGAGGTTTTGTCCAGTTTTGCAACAGTACCTGTGCATCAGTGTGGCATCTACTTGTTGCAAACCCATTTAGTATACCCAGCATAAACATACCTTATTTAAGAGCATTATTTGTCTGTGAAGTAAGTCCTACTTTACCGCCTGCTTGCAGAAGCACGAGGAGTAGGTTGGCAAATAGTTGAAAGGCTAAGTATCTCCCTAATTAGAAAGAGAACCACCATTTGCTTTTTGTTAAGACTTTTTATACAGACTTTAAGGACATTACAGTGATTCTTGTGTGGTTTTCTTTCTAATTGGTGGATACATTTTTTTTGAAGCACTTGATAACTGCAGTTCATCGTTCTTTCAGGTGATTGAATTCTCATCATCTGAAATGGCAGGACGGTAGGCATGAGCGTGTGTGTGTGCATTTCCAGAGAGGGTGGGCTGCAGTGGAGTGGCAGATTTTACTTTGTGTCCTCCTGTTACATTTGCTCTGATGGGCTGCAGAGCACAAACAGCTGCTTTGCCTTAGAAGAAGGGGCCTGTATTACACAAATAAAACCTGGAGGTCAGTAGCTAAAACTTTTCTGCTTTTTCAGGGCAAATTGTTGGTTGTTTGAAATAATCCACATCAATTCTTCTCTATACTTGAGAAATACTAAGGGTTTTTTCCGATAGTGGCAGGTAATTCTGCATATGTCAAAGGAAGGAAAATACAGAATAAACTTATCACTTTGTTTGTTAGATTTCCTGGATTTGCAAAACCTGGGATGGAACAGTATCTGTTGGCAAAGCAGCTAGCAAAACCCAAAGAGAAAATTCCCATAATTGTAAGCTGGGGATGTGTGTATAGTTTTTGTGAGTGGGTGGTGTGGTTTGTTTTGGGGTTGGGGGTTTTTGTTTTGGTTTGGTTTTTTTGGGAGGGGGTGGTGGTGTTTTGTGGAGTGTTGGGTTTTTGTGGTGGTGGTGGTGGTGTGTGGGGTTTTTTTGGTTTGGTGTTGTGTTTTTTTTTTTTTTTTTAATCCTCCCCACCCTTCCCTTTTTCCCCAACTTAACTTTTAGCCTCAGGGTTGCTATATATATTTGGGTCAGAAGAAACTGATACTGAACATATAATTAGAAATAGAACTGTCATAATAAAACTGTGTACCATTTAAGTATTTTAAAGTTGTGGTAGACTACATTTCAGAGTCATACATCACTGAGGGATTTTTCAGGGTCAAGTCTTAACTCCTCCTTTCTTCTAAGTGTGCTGATTCCCACCCCCACCCCTCCCCCCAGTACTTTTTTTTTCCTCATGCTGGATCCGCATTACCTGTGATCATAAAAATAAGCCTTTTTGGGACTGGGAGGCAGAGCAAATGCATTACACTGTCTATTAGTTATCTAGATAGTTATCTAATACACAGGAGCTACATTCATAAAGGTTTGCAATATTCAGTCATGAGGGTCAGGTCATCTTCTGATCTAAAAAATGAACTCTTCTAGATATATGCTGTTCTAGTACAATGTGGTTGAAGTAGCAATCCCTAGAATTCACCACTCCTTTGCTATTTGGGAAAAATTGTAAAATACAGAATAAGATAAACACAACTGTGGTCAATCATCTCTGGTTGTGAGAAATCCCTCTATTTCCTGACTATAAAGCTCTCTCTGAAATCAATGGAAGGTTTCAAGTGGAGAGAGAAAGTATTTGTCTCCTTGTTTGCAGCTGGCACAACATGATGTATTGAAAGATAATATTTGCAATTTCTTACAGATTGGTGATTATGGCCCAATGTGGGTTTATCCTACCTCTACCTTTGACTGTGTGGTGGCAGATCCCAAAAAAGGTTCTAAAATGTATGGTCTCAAGAGCTACATTGAATATCAGCTGACCTGCACTGTAAGTGTACCTGAAACAGGATCTTCTCTCTTGCAAATATGGTTCATTTGTACATATAAATAATATAGTTTGTGTGACTCGGTAACAGGATTGTAAGAGTAAGTGGTAGTTGTCACACTTTTTTCCCCAAAGAGTTACTTTGTTCTAGCATTTCAAGTTCTTCTGTAATTACAGATTCAAGGCTCTAAATCATAACATTTATTTACATTCTACATATTTACTATTCTGGTCACACTTGTTTCATGTCACGATCTGTAGATGCCTGTCAAAATTCAGAGTTGTGTTTCTCTTACAGAACACTAATCGGTCTGTCAACCACAGATACAAGCACTTTGACTGGTTGTATGAGCGTCTCCTGGTTAAATTTGGATTAGCCATTCCAATCCCATCTCTTCCAGACAAGCAAGTAACAGGTAATTATTCCCAGTTGTGAATTCATGGGATGGGAAACAAGGAGATAACTTTTTTTTACAAGGTTCAGTTATTTCTTACTGTTTGTTTTTCCCATTATTTTTAAAGAAGGAATCAAAAAAACCCCAACCTTTCACCATTCAAAACTTATGATGAGTTGTGATGGCCTATTGATAATAAAATATCAGCACTAAGAGCATCATTTTAGAACTCAGGTTTACTTATCTAGTCCAGTGATTTAAAAAACAAAAAAATTAAAAACAAACAAACAACCACCCCCCAGTTACTACAGAAGAGACTATTTATTATTGGAGAGAAGAGATGACTACTTAAGTTCCATATTTGCTGACTGTCTGGAGAAATGGGTTTTGAGTGTGTTTGGGGGGGGTGTTTTTTCTTTTGCATTTGACTGTAAATGTGTTATGTTGTAGGAGCTTTGAAGCAAAGCTCCCGGAGGAAAGGGAGCATCCCCTGGCAAACTGGGGATTTTTGCTCACAAGTAAAATGTTGCAGCTGTTTCTCCTGTTGCTCAATTTCACACTTGATTTAGAAAGCATCTTTAGTTTGTATAACATTCTGCTCTGGTTTGATGTCAGTTCAGTTTGACCAAACTCTTTGAAGCTTATGGAAGTCTTTTGTTCTGACTTCAAGAAAAGTGGGATTGGACCCTTTAAATGCTCATGAGTTCAGTCATTGCAACTGAATATGACAATGCCTGTGTGTTTTCAGTAGTCTCTGGCTTCCTTCCTACAAGGGTGTGCTAGAGAGCACGTGAAGAAAAGAAAAGCACCTCTATAGGAGCAAAATGCATTACTTTTGCCTATTTCCACTTGTGTGTTTTCTGGTAAGATTTTTATACAGCCTTTAAGACAACCAGCCAAAACCAAACATACAAAAGCCGGCATGTCGCCAGCCATGTGGCTGTGGGCATCACTGAAAATGCAGCAGCTCTGCTGTGTTTGAAGAAAGCTAAGCATTGATGCAGATGCTGGGAAAAATGCCGAGGAAACTGAAAAGTGAGGAAGCGACTTCCTCCCTTCCCCTCCCTTTAGTCTCATGTTTAGAATTCACCAGTATTTTTGCTTAAACATGTGCATGTGGACTAAAAGGAAAGCAGAAGACCTGATGGGATCTCTACATTTTATTGTAACTGTATTTTAAAAGACTCAAGAGTTTGGCATCACAGTTAAACTTTGCCTGTGGATTTCAGTTTTCCGGAGTCTGTGGGAGAGGATAACTTGTCTCATGCCAAAAAAAAAAAAAAAAAAGCATGCCTCTCTTTCTCTCTTTTTTGAAACATTATGGGAAACTCTGGAAAAAATTGTGTTTGTTTTTCATTGTGTTTAGGAGACTTCTTTCTGAAGACTGTCTAGAAAAGTATTTCTGTCCATTAGTCTTGGCAAAGCAAGACTCTTTACAAATAGACTGGCTTTTCTCAGGATCATGATTTTGCTGCTGATGATATGCCTAATGACCAGCACATAACTTCCAAATGTTTTTGTTCCTGCTGCCTTGCATTCCTTATGCTGGCAGGAATGCTGCGGAGATTTCAGTTTAGATTAAGGGTGGAACAAGGTATTACTGCAGGTTATATAATGTCTCTTCCATAGTAGTTGATTTTTTTTTTTTCCCCCCTCCTAGCTAATTTGCAGGAAATGTACCCATAGCCAAACTTCATTTCTCACTAGTTGTGCTCTTTACCTGCTAGTCTTGCTAGTTTCCATATTTGCAATTTAAGAAAACAAAAACAAAAGACCCACAAAAAACTCAACCTTGTGGAGCTGCTACTATAGTAACTATATAGTAGAATTATATTGAAAGTACATGGGTTCAAGGTTTGTCATGTGTGCTGCTATGGAAATTAGAAGAGTTGGGTGCTGGAGGGATCTCTCATTCCTTTCAAATACATCCTCTTCACTGTATGCTTTAGAAGTCTGACATTGTGCATTTTTTTAAAATTGGAAAAGATTCTCTCAAGAAGACACAGTTTGTGCTAAAACTAAAAGGTTCTTGTAAATACACAGTCGTGATGCACTACTGGTTTAAAAAAAAATTTGTTACTTATTTAAATAGTTTGTGTTAAAATCTCTTAATTACCAGAAAAATCAGTTAGTCTTACATGTATGTATTCTAACCGGTTTATACATGTGACTTAGTGAGAGGTTTTTTTATTCCTTCCGCCCCCCTCCCCCCCCCCCCCCCCATTCATTTACCTATATAGAAATATGTTTATGGGAGGTACTGCTTTTTTAAACCTGCTACTTGTATCTGAGCAGTCCAATTTCAAATGCTTTGTTAGCTAGGACATGACAACTTGGAAAGTAAGTAGTTCCTTTTTCTCCAACATTTTTGAGCCTTACATTGACCAAAGATTTACTAGACTGTGTCAGAAAAATGTCTGCATTCTAAGCCTGTGCCTAGCTTCTCTCTTGGGTCATCAGAATACCTAATTTTTCCATCTGAAAGTTTATTAATCTTCTCCCACCCCCAATTGATTTGAATTATGTGTGGGTATTATGATTTTTTAATATTTCCTGACTGTCTTTAAAAGGAGGAGCACTCTTGGTCAGTAACCAATATACTGTCATTTAAGGTTCTTCTGACTGGTCAGCGTAATGTTTCCTTCTTGTAAGTTCTGAGTCATTAAATGGTTAATAACTCACCAGATGAATTACAGACTCTAATTTAAAAAAAAAAAAAAGTTGAGCCATACTAGAGTAGAAATGTGACAATTACTGTTTGATGTATAACAGGGCGCTTTGAAGAAGAATTTATCAAAATGCGTATGGAGAGACTGCAAGCTTGGATGACGAGGATGTGTCGCCATCCTGTTGTCTCAGAAAGTGAAGTTTTCCAGCAATTTCTCAGTTTCCGAGATGAGAAGGTAGGAAATAAAGCTCACACACAGACTGAGATTGAGGAATTGCTCCCCCCATCCCCTTCGAACTCGGAGTCCGGCTGTGTAGCCTTCTCATTTGGCTGCCCCCCTGTGGGCAGCAGTGAGGAGCTGAAAACTGCTGGGTTTACTAACTAACTTAGCTGAGTGATCAAAATGAGGCATAAAGTTGCTTGTGTGAAATGCTACATGCCATTCCAACAGAGATGTGCTCTTTAAAGTAGCTTTGTTGGCAATCTTTTAAGGACAGTTTGTGTCCTCCAGCAGACTAGGAACATATATAACAACTCTTCTGGCTGTTGCCCTGATCTGTTCTCTGTTGGACTTACTAATTACTGTGGTCCTCTGGTACTGCTTTGCTAACAGAAGCTACTTTGTAGCAGATCTAGGATGTGCCTGATCCTGCATTATATTTAAAAACACCCCCCACCACCACCAGTTTTCACTAGAGTGGGTTGTTATGCTGCAGTCTTACCTGGTATAACCAGCGCTTTTTTATTCCCATGCCCCCCCCCAGCATTGTCTTACACTTTTTAAAGAGGTTTTAATATCTTCAGTCGATAATGGTTTCTTCATGACTGAACTCCAGCTCCGTTACTAATTTGGGTATCTACAAATGAGGAAATAAACAGGAAAACTCTGCTGCTTTCCCCTCAAAATAGTCATACTTCCAAATACACATAGATTTTGCTGAAAAATTAAATGATCCTTGGAGGTTTTTAAGACTAGACTGGGTAAAGCCCCAAGTAACTAAGGTCACAGCTGACCATTTTTGCATAGGAGGTTGGACTACAAACCTCCTGAGGTCACTTCAACCAGAATTATTCTGTGATCCTGTAAGTAGAGGCTTAATAACATAGTAAGTAGGAATCCTAGTGAAGTGCTATTTGGATGGCCACTGGAGAGTTGTATAATTGTGCTAGCTAGTCAGCAGTTCTTAGCAGCTAACTTAGGGACTGATATAAACAGAACAGATGTTGCAATACGTGGAATTTTTAACCTTTTTATCTGTTCCCACTAAGAACTTAGTATGGCAATTGCCTAATAGTCTCATAATCTTCTTGAGTAGCTTCTGATATCAGCACTATCACATGTGCAGAGACAGCAGAATATAGTTGCTCTTACACCATATTTCAGTAATATAGAAGAAGGGTCTTTTTACCTCAGAATCTAGAAAACAAAGTGCACAAGGAGGAGGGAGGGAAACTCTAAGAAACCTTGGTCCCAGTGAAACTTTCATTTAAAAGATTTTGATGTATGTGTGGTCTATTGGTTAACTGTTCTAAACATTTCATTCACTGCTTAAGTACATGCCCTTAAAGATGCATGAACAGTGGTGGTCAAACTTTGTCTTTTTCCTTTTTTTTTTTTTTTTTTTGGGTTCCTCAAGGAGTGGAAAACTGGAAAGCGGAAGGCAGAAAAAGATGAAACTGTAGGAGTCCTGATCTTTTCTACAATGGAACCAGAAGCTCCTGACTTGGACATGGTAGAAATGTAAGGTGGTTTCTTTTTGCATGGACATTATGCATCTGGATATACAACAGATACTGAGCTAATATAAAACTAGAATAGTAAGTGTGCACATATATTCATGGATTTGAAGAGGTACTCATCAAGGCAGAGCTGAAAAATTGTTTGAATGCGAGGTTTTCATATTGACCCCTCCAAAACTTGGTGGAACTCCATCTGATGTCTCTTTGACTTCAGTGGCTGAATACTGATCCTAAAAAGATTTATGCAAAACTAGTTGACGAGATAGAGTACTGGCAGATCCTATGGAGTTACGTCTTATATTGCTATGGAAGTATATTTTGATCTTTAATCTTTCAATCGTGAACAGTTCCAAAGTGTGCTAGACTTACCAAGTAAGTCAGATAACTGTAGGTGGACCATCAAGGAAAACAATGTTTCTGTAAAATACTTGTATATAATGCACACACAGTATGATTCTAATATCTGGAATCCATGGAAAGCTATTAAAAATGAAAAGTGACTTAAATTATCAAATTTCATTTTAAATGTGTTACTACATTTTTGGGGTATCCTTCTGGAAGTGCAAATGGATATATTTATTTTATATATGTATATGTTGTATATACATACACTTTTTTATGTATAGTTCTCTTGGTGGACCTTTGGGTATTATAGAGTAGAAGACTGGATTTACTCTGTAGCCTTTCACTCCTTTAGGCTTAATCATTGTTCTTAGAAGATACGTAGTATGCATGACATGCTTTGCTTGCTATTGTAGAAAGTAGAAACTTGGATAATGTGTTGTGTCTGACACCTGTGGATAAACTAGATAGAAGTGTTTATAGTGGCAAAGCAGTAGTGTACCTACACCTGGAAATATCCCAGCATAGGCTTTATCCAAGTGATGCAGTGCATATTAAGATGCATATAATAGATGTGTGGTAGCAGTTCTGTACTAGTAAAAAAGATGGACATTTTTTGGTCACTTAGACTTCAAACATGAGGATTGCAAACTTGTCTACTTTTCTTAAGTGATGTTTTATATATCCCAGTGGTATAAAAGCCAAACGGGTTAATCAGTGGGATGATTTTGTACATAGGGTGCAGGAGAGAGTGAGTCTGTATTATCTACAGAACCCTGGCAGGGAACAGCCAGCATGTGTTCTGCTAAACAGTTTGTCCCCAAACGGGGTGAGGGCAGGCAAGCAGCCTGTGGGGAATGCTCCCCAGAGAGGGTATGGGCTCCTGGGCTGGGGCTGGCAGCCTGGGGCGGTTCTGGGGGCCTGTCTCCAAGCATTGCAGGGGTGGCTGTAACACCTCTGACATCCACACCATGTTCCAGTGCCTGGGAACGTCTCAAGGTGCTGTTAAAAAAAAAAAAAAAAAGTGTGTCTGAACACAGTCTTGAAAGCCATTACTCCTGTTAAGTGGACAAACCAGCTTGTTCAATATTTCTTAGGTTCTTCAATGAAAAGACACTCTTTACTGAAACAATTTTGCTAGTACTCTGGCAGTCCTGAGTCATCCTGGTTTTGATCAAAGGATGGTAACCCCGTGCTGGTTCATGAACTTTTCGTGTGATCATGATACCATAAAGTATGAAGTACAGAAAATTAAAAAGGATTATTTGCTACTGGGAAAACTGGAGTAAACCAAGGGCTTCTTGGAAAGCCTGGGTTCTGTTTCTGTGCAAATAACTTCTACTAGGGTTTCCAGCTGAGGAAGGTGGGGAGGTGGGAGCCTCTAGGTGGTTGAGCCACAGCTGGAGCTGCTGCCCTGGCTCTGGGGAGTCACTTAGGGTTGCCTTGCTGAGAGAGCTGTCTCATACAGGCTTTGGCTGAGAGCATTCGTAAGATCTGATGCAGTTTGAATAACGCTCATTGAAAATTAGAAAACACATGCCTAGCTTTCTTTTGTAGAGTTCACAGAGCATTGCTGTGTTAATGATAAGCTTTGGTAGCTGCATGAAAACATGCTTAAAGAGGGGTAAAAAGGCACATACTAATTCAGAATTCTCTTTAGAGCATCACTGATTTTTTTTTTTTTTCCTCTGACACAACTGAACACAACGGTATTGTCAGTATAATATAAAGTTATGCATATATATTTCCCTAGAAGAACTGCTATGTTAATTTTTATTCACCTATTTTAGACTTTATGAAAATATCTGGAACAATTATTTTTCTTTATATTTGTTCATTGTTGTATGAATTTTGCTACTTCTGTTAGAGTAACATCTAATTTCCTGTCAATGTGGGGTCCTTCTATTTGTGTTAAGTGCTCTAGGGATGTATTTTCCTCAAATTGGATTTTGCTGTTCTGTTGTTGTTATTTGATCTCATTGGGGAGGATATTTAGCTAGTAGCCTCTTTTTTTTTTTTTTTTTTTTTTTTTTTGAAGGTAACTAACTATAGTAAGAATGATAGTCCCATACCATGTGTTTAACAGAGGGGGGGAAAATAGAATGAAAAATGCCAGTATCTGAAGAGGGAAATTCTGACCTCAGTGAAATGGCAGAGGTTTCAAGGAATTAATTTATTTCTGTGATATTTTTTTTAAGACCTAGTTGACACTACTAAACATTTCAGTATTGCATTTAAAGTTAGCATAATGCATCTGTTAAACTGCTTTTTGTTTTTGCTTTTTCCAAATGCCACAGAGAACAGAAATGTGATGCAGTGGGTAGGTTCACCAAAGCAATGGATGATGGAGTGAAAGAGCTGCTGACAGTGGGACAAGAGCACTGGAAGAGGTGTACAGGGCGTAAGTGTCCCTTCTGAACTCAGCAGGCATTTCTGTGTTGCTTTTCTTTGTGGTTTTTTTGTCATTGTTTTTGTTGTTTATAATTCAAGGCATATCTTAAAACTAAAGGAAATCCTAAATTATCACGAGGATTGTATGGCATTCTGGCTGCTTTCAGTGTCTGAGAGTATAAATTGTGCAAGTTTTTTGTTTGTTTGTTTTTCTTCCTCTCATAACAGCAATATCTGGTCCCTGCCCATAGGTTTAAAAATATTAAAACTTAAATAATTCTAGTAATCCAGCTAAAGCCCTTGTTGGACCTGTTCTCATATAGTTGTCATTTATCTACACTTTAGTGACGTGGGCAAAGTAGACCTGTCTATTTGATGAAATCATAAATGATTGCATTTTATTAACCCCTTATTTAGGATTCTTGCATGCCAGGAGGAGTGATTTAAAGATGAAATGAGTTTAAAAAAAGAAAAGAAAAAACAACTTGATTCTAACTTAATCTTTAGCCCAATTCTTTTTCTCCTATCTTGTCTCTTCCTTCCCACAGATATTTAGGGTTGCAGAACTTCACACCAAGTCCCTATGACTCTGCCTGGGCTCTAATTTCCTAGTCCACAGCAGTGTTCAGTGTTTGTGGCCACCACAAGGCAGCTATTGAAAGGAAGCAGGTACTACAGCTGAGGATCATAATAAGAAACACTTCAGGGCAGGCTGTAGTGTCTGGCGACCAAAGACCTATCACACAAATCTCCTCAAATCTCCTCCATTTTTTTATTTCCTTTTTTTTTTTTTCCCCTCTTCTTAACTACCACAGAAAAAACTTTGTCCCCAGACTTGGGAGTAAGTACATCTCCTGAGTTATCTCTTTGCTGCTTTCTTATCTAACACTGCAGTTGAATATCTGGGGCTGACAGGAGGAAGTGGGAAGTATAGAAGCCCAGTCTCTTCTGGTAGTGATTACATTAGACCTTAGTATCTGTAGGATGTGAACTTTAAATTATTTACGTTTCTCCACTTTGAATTCAGAGGGTTTCTTTCTACACATCACTGACCCTCCTGCTGGTCAAAAATAGTCTAACACAGGACACACCTCTACCGTTGTACAGATTTCACTTCACTAGGAAATTATATCGAGGGGGAGGTGGAGGGCAGGGGAAGAAATAAGGTCCCTCAGATGAGACTAGAAAAATAGCGTTGCTTTGCAGTTACAGAAGCAGTGATCAAAACCACCATAGTTAAGGGCTGGCTGTGACTTGTGCTTACAGTGGAAATTCAGTATTTAGTTCACTGCTAAAATCTCCCTAAACTTGTGACGCTAGTGCTTTAGGTATGGAATGAGTCTTCTAATACTTACAGCTATTAATTAGTTAGCATAAACACAGTAAGTCAGATGTGATTGCATTGAAAATTTTGACTTTTAACTTTCCAGACATTCATACTGAATAGGAAAAGGAGACTGGTAAACTGGGACATGCACAACTGAAGAATTTCAGTAGTCTCTTAGGTTTTAAGTTCCCTGTCAGCTCTAGTCCCAGCTCCTAGTCAGAAGTATTTTTGGCACTTCCTGAGCAATAGTTACGTGCATTCTATTCTGTGATATTTAAAATGACTGACAGTGGGAACTTCTTAAATGCAAGTGAAAAGAAACCAAACATTCTTCACTGAAGTTTCCACTGGGGATTCGGTAACAAGTTAATGGCTGATAACTGAACTCTAGTACTCTGAGCGGTACCTATTGTATAAGAAATACCAGTTGTCATAAATAAGCTAACTTCTGGGTAAGAACTTGATCAAAGATAATCAATAAAATTATGCGGTTTGGGGTGTTTGTTTTTTTGGTTTTGGGTTTTTTTGTGTTGTTTTTACCACACAAAGGGGTTCCTCTGTGAAAATCAGATTGTGCAAGATGCTAGAGCAACTAAAAAACTGCTGTTTCCCTGGACAGTGTACCCTCTGAATACAAATGTTTGACAACAAAAAGCACATCTACTTGGGTTTTTTTCTGCTAGCATAGGTAGCTTATAAAAAATTGCTTTCACTTTTCAGATTGCTTTTTAGGCCCCTGGGGTGGTGGTATTCAAAGTGTTAATAATGAATGCAGTCATAAATCACAGCGTATTGACTTCATTGTGAGGAAGCAATGTATGCATATGTTTTCAATAAATAGATTATAAAAACCAATTTTATTATTTGGATACTTGTATCAGTTTTTATCCCTAGGTAATCTTTGTTTCTAGTGCCTTTAAATATAAAATCCATTATTTGAGGAGAGTTTAGGTATTATAGATCTGTATAATAATCCCCTCTCTTACAATATTAATGAGACTTGTTCTCCATATCACTGCAGCACTTCCCCCTCACCCCCTCCGGGAGGATAAAGTCTGCTCATGAGGGAGAGAAAAAACTCTCACTGTATGCATAGGAGGACTGAGCTAGGAGTGCAGTGAGACTTTTTTTTTTTTTTAATAGCAGTGTCACACAGTTTCTCCAGCTGTTTGTGGCTTTCAAGAATCCAGATTGCAATTGCTTTATCCAGTTTTGGAATGTCTGTAGCAGGGGAGGGGGTAAGAATGTGATTGTAAATGCTTCGCTAGAGGAAATATAAAAACTAGTTGTTTTTGACATCTGCTTCTATCAAGCTTTGGAAATGCTGCAGATTGTCTCACTTACCCTTGTGGGTTTTTTGCTTCTGTTTCCCTCTTTTCCCCATCCTTTTCCCCCTTTCAGCACTACCCAAGGAATACCAGAAGATAGGAAAAGCGTTGCAGAGCCTGGCACTGGTCTTCAGCACTAGTGGATACCAAGGTACTTCTGTAGTTTCATTTGTACTTTACTTAATAAAAGATATTTTAATTACATCATGCTACATTTTTTTCCAAAGATCTTAATGCTCCCCTCTTTGAACTTTAGATGTCAAACATGATTCTGGAAAAAATATTAAAAAACTTGTTTCCCTGTGTGTATTATGGGGTTTTTATATTCTAGTCTGCAATCTTGTTTTCTCTCACTGTGTAATCATGTGGTGGGGGGGGGTGGTGGTGGTGGTGTTTAGCTTGATCTCATTAATGTGTAATCTGGTCACTGGCCTGACTGACAAAACATGCTGTAGCATTTTTTTGTGATATCAAAGGAAAGGGGAGAAAATGCGGCCTTGAAAATATCTGTCACAGAACTATTGTGTGACTTACTTCATGAAACAACAACTCCACATGGGGATGGAAAACTTATTACAAGATTTTTGTATACCATTATGTGGGCTGGAGGGTTGGCTACTGTAGCCTTTTCTTGTCCTTCACCTTTCCTTCTCCAAGAGCCCTAAAATAGAGCCTGTCATGTTAGGTATGAAAGTTGTGGGAGGGAAAAGGAGGGCATCAATTGCTCAAAGTTCTCCTAAAATATAGTCTTTAGGCCAAATGTAAAATCCTGCTTTGATATGTTAAGTTCTGCTGATGTTTTCCAGATAACTGGAAAATATTTCCTCATATCCCAGAGGGAGCTAGTGGAGTCTATTTTCTCTGGGATTCTCTTGTCAAATTTTTTTTTTCTTTTTTTTCTAGACTTAATAGCAAAATTGCTCTGTTCTAAAACCTTAAACGTTATAGCATAGAGGCTTCCTGAAATCTTTCCATCTTAGGACTTTTAGTTGACCAGTACTTACTCTGACTACTCATCCATCCCTTGCTTTGTATTCTTAAAGCTTTTTGCCCCATAAGCCATGTATTAAAGTGCAACCACTTCTGAGACTCAGGTTCTCTGCTGCTGGAAACATTGGAAATAGGCATAGTCCCTGTAGTTTGCTCTCATCTTTGTCCTGTACTTCAACAGGATGACTGCTTAGTTAGAATTGGAGCATAACATATTGCCTAAAATGTTACTTTTGGATGTGAGAACCAAGTAGGGGATTTGCATGGTTATGTACTCTTAGCATGGGTTAGAAAACTGTAAATCCTAGCCAGACACGATCTGTAGCAAGAATTCTTGAGAAAGGGCTGAAAATTGCTTGAACTCTCACACACATTCTTTTGCCAGGGTAAAGGGAAAACAACATGGCTTAAAGCTAGGATGCAAAATTACAGATCAGCCTTACCAAGGAAAGCTTCAATTTGATTTCCAGCATCTTCGAATGGTCTGAAAAAATAGATCCTGTGATGCTTGGGAACAAAGCAATGATGTTTCTCTCTGCTGTTTGCCCAGTTGTACCTGGTTGCACGCTAGTATCGGGCTGAGGAAAATGCCCTTTGCACTCGATGCCTTTGTCCTGATTTCGTATATTTTGCTCTCTTTAACTGGTACACCGGTGTATTTTTTTCAGAATTTATACTTTTTACAGTATTAATTTGTCTTAATACTTAATACAAATTAAAACTTTTTAATTTGAGTTCCCAGGAAGAGAAAATAAGTGCAGTGCATGTATCACTTTAAATGTCTTCATCACTGCTGCCCTCACTCTGTCCTGCGTGCTGTTCATGTACAATTTCATTTGATGGTTGCCTCAGGTACAGGTCTGTGGATTAAGCAGACTCTTATGCAAGACACGTAAGCACCTGGATTTACACTAGTAGGATGTGGCTTTCCTGATCTCAATATTTAAAAGAAGGCACTGGACCTGTTCCTTCAAATGAAGTACTAGCTAGGCTGAGTATGGGGTATGATTTTTTCTGGACTATCGGTAGAGAGGAATGGCTCCTTCAGCCATACTTAATGGCACTCAGTTCAGTTTCTGTTGGGAACTGAATCTCTCTTTCTCTCTCTCTCTCTCTCAATACTTGAGTTCTGGAAGCTTAAGCATATAGGCTGCTGAAGATTGCAACGACTGATTTGATGACATGAACACTTCCAGCTACTGGTAGCTGACTTCTGACATATTGAATGTGCTGTTAGTTGGTTCATTTGCACAGTTAGGATGGGCTGTATCTACTGTCCTTACCTCTTTCATCAGTGCTGCCTGCTTGCTCTGCAAAGCCTTATGTGTGGTGAATGTCTACCACCTTCTCTTCTGATTTCCAGCCTAAAATGTTTAAGATTGCACCAGGCAAGATGTGCCTGTTAATCTGACTCACTCAAGCTCTTTTTCTTATGCTGCAGAATGAGCCTTATCAATTAGTTGCCAGCCACAGTGCATATTAGGAATCTGTCCCCAGTATTTGCAGAGGCAAGGGTACCTTTAAAACTATTAAGGACACATGGGGAGGTTCTCATTTAACTTGGCCATGAGCCTATGTACTGTCCGATTGGTTTTAAGAACACGTGCTTTGAAAGTATGATCCTGGTCCAAAAATGCATATTGGACAGTTCCAGAATATGCCTGGAAGTGTCTTGCAGCCTGGCACTATGTTGCCTATCCTATTGCATCACATGATGCTCTTAGGTTAATGCAGCCTTAAATAGCATGGCTTCTCTTTTGCGGTGCCAAATCTGGGCAAGTCTTTCTCCTATATTAAGAAAATGTGAATGGCTATGGTATGCCATTCAACCATAGTAAGATCTCCTAATCGTACATCACCCCTCAGGAATTTTGTTAGGCAGTTACACGGAAGTTTCACTATCCTGCCAGCTAGCAACAGGCACATCTTGCCTTCCAAGCTGCTTGTGTGCTGAACATTATCAGTCTGAGGTGTAGTGGTCAAGAATAATCTTGCTACAAGTAGTTCCCTAGTACATCAAACTTTATCTTTTTCCTACTCCTGGGTTGTGTTAAAACGTGCTTTGAAAGAGAAGAAAACAAAACAAAAACACTTACTGACAAAAAAAATTCTGCTGCCCTAATCAAGCCTTACAGAATATTAGTTCCCTCAATATGCCTGGTGTGTTCCCTCAGAGGTGATAATCACTGGCATTTACCAAGCAGTTGAACTGCTAAGAGATGCTCTGCTAAACATCTCCAAAAGACTCCTCATAGTTTTACATCTTCCTTCGTCTCCCTATGACAGCATGCAGGCCTATAAATCAGTGAAAATATCAGTTTCTCCTCATGGTTGGGTTAAATATCTGTAGAATATTACTGGCCATTTTAACTGGTCTTTTTAAAACTACCTTTAGCCGATGCTTTTAAGCCCTCCCTGTTTCTCGTGGGGATATATGTAATGCCCCCTGCCCTAATTTTGTTGTAAAAGTCAGCAGCATGTAGGGCTTTCTGCTTTTCCATTGATTAAAGAACCCCTGACATCCTGGTATATCCTTGCACTGGGACCCAGCTCAGCTTTCACTGCTTGAGTTAAGCAGCCCATTCCCAGCTTCGCATCGGTTCAGAAGCTGAGAATGCTAGAAATTTGGCCCTGTCCAAGTAACAAAACTCTGACCAAAACCCGTGCTGACAAAAGTGATTGGGAGCAATCTGCTGCTTCAATTCAAGCTACTCTGATGTATGAACATGTGGGTTGCGTGCGGTATCTCTGACAAGGTGGCCTGGTGTAGGGAGTGACTGACTGAGCATGGCATGACACTGCTGATAACATGTATTGGAACTTGGAGGGTGCGGCAGGTGAGAGATGAAGTCTGACTCTTTAAGGCTGCCCTGGCACTACCCGAAGAAGATTGTAGAAGAAAAGGATGCAGTGTGAGGAGCTGCAGATATTCTTCTACCACTTGTGTGCCTGCCTATTGTTGGGATCCACTGTCTGGAACAACTTTTAAATATACTATCCCTTAGCCCTGCTTTTGGAGGAGTGTGAATGCCTCTGCTAGTAGTAGAAACTCTTAGTGCACCCTGTGCCTTCTACAAGCTGGCTTTGTGCCCTGCTGCCCCCAAGTGAAAGAGGATCGGTGTTGGGAGGGTTTGTCTAGATTCTTTGAAGCACCAATCTGTGAAGGTCCTTTGAGTGAGTTCTGCACAGAAGGGGAGGATTTTCTTTTTCTACTCAAACATACATACAATTCCTCTTCATTTTTGCTTGGATAGGAAAAGTCATCGTCTTTTATGGCATTATGAAATGAACAGCAACATCTAGACCAACCTGGCTTCTGACTCTAAAGCCACACCGTGTTTTGTCCCAAAATCTGGGAGTCAGTTGCTTAAGCAGCAGTTACTTCAAGGTTATTCAAGGTTACTTCTGAGCAGACATGGGGAATTCTGAAATAATGAAATTATTTAAGTCTACCTGAAATAATGAAATTGATCTCCGTGAAATTTTTTTATTGTTTTACAACACTGTGAAGATATCTCCTGAATTATGTACCTCTTAGATCTCACAATGGGATTTCATGTTGTTTTTATTTTTATTTTATCCAGACAGGCTCAAATAGGAGAAAAGTAACTATTTCTGTAGCAGTGTTTGTGTTGCTGGACTTACTAGTTCTTAGGATCCATGGCTTTCCCTCAAAGCTTTTGGCTTTGTGAAGCCAGTCTAATAGAAAGTAAGAAATGATTGATAGAACTGAAGCAACATTCAGTCATTACCTTGTTTCCTTTAGGACATGCTAAAATGAAGTAATCCTATCTAATAAATCTGTAACATAGATTAGTCCATATGTTGCAGTAAAAGAAGGTACTTCAATGTTCAAATTAATCATTAATGAAATCAGTGTTTGGTAGTTTTCCATTAAGTCACTGATTAATGTCTATAGAATAAAAACAAAATGTTCCTAAAAGACTAACTGCTGCCTAATACCAAGATGTGTCTGAAAGAATGAGAAAAATCATTTTTTCTTAAACTAATATTCGATATCTGCAAATTATATCTTCCCCTTTCTCTACCTCAATTTGCTTTTTGTAATGTTGACTACATGCTTTGGACAAGCTAACAAGAATGGAAAAAAAACAGTGGTGTTTTGGGAAGGTGAAGTGGCATGAAAAAACCAAGAATGTAAGGCTTATTTCCATCTTTGTCCCACATAGCCATGTCCTGCTAGTAATACAGTGTTATGAGTGCTTGTGGTGTTGTCTAGCTTATGATTCGTGGTGATGTCTGTATTTTTAAGTGTAGTTTGTGGGGCCCTTTCATCCTTTTCATATGATGACAAAAGTGAGAAACTCCCTCTCAAAAGCAGCGATTCTTACAGAGCTTGAAAATATTATCCAAGATTTCCCTAAAGGGTCAGAAATCTTGTTGGCAGGGAAAAAAGTTAGTTGGGCCTCCTTCCGCTTCTCTGACCTTCTAACAATTACAGTGCAGGACATTTAAACTACATATAATTGTGAAATGTGGATGTGAATAGTGCTAGTACTATGGTAGAACAGTGTTTACGTGGTCCCTTTAGCATTCATTTTCTATAAGATCTTCAGAGTTTTTGTTCTTTAATGGTATAAAAACTACTAATATTTTTCTAACTTCTTTATTATTGCTGGTCATAAAATGATGACTAGGCATTTATTATTGTAAAATAAGCTGGTTTAGAAATTTGCTTTGAATCAAGGCAAGTTTCTTACTGTAATTGACTTACTGTAATTTGAACACTGATGTTTACTTTTAGGAGAATCTGATCTCAATGGAGCAATAACAGAAGCAGGAAAAACCTATGAAGAAATTGCCAGTCTTGTAGCAGAACAGGTAGGAGTATTATGGATGCATTGGCGTAGTGTGTACAAATATATCACCTATTTGGATCACTTCTGACTTTTCTTTTTTTCTTTTCTGTTAAAACATAACTGCTAGTGCTGCAGACCAGTTAAATGAAATTATTATTAATACTTCTAAATGCACTTTCATCATCTTTTCTACTATGTGTCAACTTGGGGGATGTGATGGGAGGGTATTTCTCTTGGGTCAGAAAGATCACATTCTGGATTCTAAAATATTGAAATGATTACTTCCTCTTTAAATGTGTTTGTTTTCTGATGTCAGTGAGCTGTCTTCATTACTGATACAAAAGAATGAGTTTTAATCAAGGATAGGTTTCTACCTTCCCTCTGTATTCCCCAGATGTCTGCAGGATCCAGATCTTGCTGCGTTTCATTGTCTTGACATGCGATTGCCTGCTTCAGTAAAAATCTAGCTTAAGTAAATCCTGACTTGGTGTCAGCATTCAAGTCATAAATTGATGTTTAGCGTATTAAGCTTAAAGTCTCCAAAATGCAGATCCTCTTGATCTCAAGGTTGAGTCTGAAAGTACTTAAAACAGCTTTGCAAGTCAGTGACTAAGGAGATGCACCTGTGCATGTACATATCTGTATATGTAATGAGATTGTTGCTTAATAGTGCTATTGCTAGGACTGGTAACTCTTCTTCAGTGAAAATTTGAGGCAAAACCCCTCACTTCATTAGCTAGTGTTGAGTAAAACAAAGAACAGAAGCATCTGCTCACTGGTGCTCAGTGCCTTCCTCCAAAGAGCTTATATTTTAATAAGGACCTTTTTAAATATGAAAAACTTGCAACAAACAATTAAGATTTTGGTTTGGATTTTTTCTTTTCTTTCCTTCCCCTTTTCCCCCCCTCACCCTTTTTTTGGCATCATAGTTTCTTTTCTGTTAATATGCCACTGATACACTGATACTTTTACTAATGCTTACACTTCATTTATTAGCCGAAGAAAGATCTTCACTTCTTGATGGAAACAAATCATGAATATAAGGGATTTCTTGGTTGCTTCCCTGACATCATAGGAGCTCATAAGGTATGTGAGGGGCCTTTCCTTTTAAGGGTTGGGCAGTAGGAAGGTCCACAGCAACAAAAGTGGTGGTATGGTACACTGCATTTGTGCAGCAGCCTGGCCCCTGCTTCCAGAAACACTGAAAGTTTCACAGAAACTGGCATGCTCAATTTTAAAATAAAAAATACTTAGAGGGGAGGGAAGCCAGAACTTGTCTTGAGATTTGAGAATATCATGACTTTCTGCTATAGTAGAGCTTCATGATTTTCTTCAGGTTAACTTCATGTCCCAATGTGGTGAATAGCAGTAGTGTAAATTTGTAGTATTTGAGTCTTACATGGTAGCTGATACTAAACCATACCAGTACTGTAGGAAAAATTGTGTACGCTTACATGGCTAGCTTGTAGATATGTGATAAATAATCATGCACTGCCTAGAAGTTTCTTTTAATATTAAAAAATAGAGAATAGGGCTAACTCTTTGGGGGGCGGGGGGGGACAACAACAAAAAAACCCACTTTGTCCTCTGTAATATGAAAGCCACCAAATAATAAAACAATAGATTTAGCCATTGTGTCTAGTTTTGGATATTCTGCCATTTTTTTGGTCCTACAGTTTTCCTTAAGTTCATGTCCCTGCTGTAACATATTTCAGGAAACTAAAAATTTTGAAATATTAAACAAGTACACAAGTATTTTTTTTTTACCAGTTGAAGTGTTAAATGTATAAAACAAGAACATACTTCTGAGAGCAACAAAGATAAAAGCATATCAGATTTGTGTATTCTTTCTTCAGGACACTTACAGTCCCTCATCCCACAATCCTTGGGGAAAAATACCATAAAAGGAGAAGAAATGTTTTCAAAACTCAAAACATAAGTCTACTGCCAAGAGACGTGTAAATAGATTCTCTTGAATGTTGTTTGGCACAAATACATTGTGAAGGGGGAGGCATTTCTTTTTTATGCTTGTTGTTTATGTGACACAAGGATTTTCCTGAATCGAAAGTTATAAATTGCAATGAGTTGTAGTCTCTTGGAAAGTAGTGTATGTTGTCTCGTCTTGTATAATGTGCAAATAAGGTTCTAGGCATTTGATAGTTTGAGGCTTTTGGATGTCTGTTGTGTTGGTCAGCTGTATTTTGAAACTTGGTCCTTTTGTCCTTTCTGTCTATATCCTTGTGTATTACTGCCTTTACCAAACTCAATTTCCTAGTGACTCTGTTCATGCCTGTGTTTGAAGTCACTTTTTGCAAGCTGTTAGGACTCTTGAAAGCAATAGAGTGAAATAACAAACTAGGTGAAAATGTGGGAAGGCAGAATCGGTCATTGTGCATGTATATATATGTGTATAGTATGCAAGCTCAAAATGTGGCATCTTAGATGACTATAAAGACCTTTAAGTTGACTACTCTTTTAATCCACTCTTTTAATCTTTCTGCATTTGTTTTCTACAGGGAGCAATAGAAAGAGTGAAGGAAAGTGATAAATTAGTTGCAACCAGTAAAATAACGCCACAAGACAAACAGAACATGGTGAAACGTGTGAGCACCATGGCTTATGCACTACAAGGTAAACCAAATTTTGGGCTAAATGGCATACAACATTGAGAGATGTCCTCGATTTCTGAAGGACATCTCTTAAGTAACAAACTTTGAAAGAGAATCTTTGTTCTAGAGGAATGATAATAAGAGCTAGGCGTGGTTGGTTCTTTTTCTTTGTGACCTGCTTAGATTTTCCTTAAATTGCAGTTATTTTGCCCATTGTTTTCTTTCAAATCTCATATTGCTATTGCAAAAGATACATGTTTTGGAAATGCAATTTAAAAAAAAAAACAAAACCACCCCAGACTGATTCTTTCATTTTGAAGTGATAATGTCTCAAAGAAGCAGCATGGGCCCTGGTGCAGGAAGCAGTTCATCACATGCAGAAGTGTGTTTTCTGACTCATGGTTTAGTCAGACATGATCCAGTTGAGATTCATGTTCTTGTGGATAAGATTTTATTTCCTGGATGTTCTTTGAATGAACTTTTTCCTCTTTAGGTTAGAGATGTTGTAAATATGTGATGTAGCACACCGCACTTGAAAAACCGGGGAAGTGAGGAGTCAGGGCTCAGTCCTGAAGGATATACAAGCCCTTAAGTGCATCCTGTTACTGACTTCAGTGGGACTACTCATTGCTGAGGGAGTTGCATCTTTTTTTAGCTGACTTAAAGCCAAGAGTACTCAGTACTTTACAGGACAAAGTCAGAGCAGCACACAAAATTGATTTTAAAAACAAACAAGAAAACTCCCCACCCCCTCCTTCTTCCTGGTCACAATGATGCAAGAGGACTGTGCTGTATAAATGATAATCATGGAAGAGACCTCTACCTCTAGGATGACTTTTACAATCTAGAATATTTCTTCTCCCTCTATTGGTATCTCAGAATATATTTAACTTTTTATTTCAGCCATAAGCTGTGATCTGACAAGAGATGCAGAAAGTGGTGAAAGGTGTTATGGACTCAGTAATGCTGTTTCTCAGGTTTCCACTGAAACAGCCTCAGTCAAGAATGGGTCAAACACTACTGGCTGTATCTTTTTTTGAGCTAAATATTTACAGCTGTGGCTTACAACTTGATCTCTATACCCTTGGAAATCTGAATGTCCTAGCCAAATTCTGTTGGAAACACTTCAGGAAAGAGCAGTTACCTCAGTAGGAGAAAATTCTGCTTGTATACTTTATCAAATCTTTGTACACCTGAGTATTGTAACAAGAACCTGGCTTTATCCAGAAAGCATCCGTATTTTAGCAGTGAATAATTGACACTCTAGTAATTTTACGAACAGTTCCATCATAACTTGCATGCTGCAGGCAAAACAAGTTGTAGAAGCATGAGAACAGTAACTATGCTGGCAGAGCTGGACACTGAGTTTGTTGCACAGTAACTGATCTGAACTGAGTGAAACTGTTCCTAATTACGAATGCTTCTCTTAAATTATTTGCCTCCTGGGTCTAATTGCAGCTGAGATGAATCACTTCCACAGTAACCGGATTTATGACTACAACAGTGTCATTCGTCTGTATCTGGAGCAGCAGGCACAGTTTTATGAAACGGTAAGGTGTAGTATTTCAGTGCCATTTTTCCTGGCACATACTGTGTTGTTACTTTTTATAAGAAATACTTGCAGTACTTCATCATCTTTTTGTATGAGCATCTCCCAGAGAGCAGATATTTGAAGAACTGTAGATAGAAAAAAATAAAAGAACAAAGAATGAGTTAAAATAATATTTTCCTATAGGTACTATTCATATATACATGACTATGTCATATTAGACCTCTTAGACCTAAAAACCCAGTGTTGAGAAACATTATTGTTGACAGCTTGATTTTGCCTCCGCCCCCAGCGCCAGTACTAAGGTTACAAAGAATTTTAGTTCTGTGATACATAGTAAGACAGGCCTGCTGCACCAAATACAACAAAAACCCATTTGAATGAAACTTCCCTCCCATAGGATGGGAGGATGAAAGGAAGGTTCTGTCATCTAAAGCCTAATGTATACAAGTGTGGGGCAGGGGGGACTGGAGTGGTTTAGGTGACTTATTAAATATGTTAACTCTGAGCACTTGACCTACAACCTTAGTTCTCATTTAAGATTGTTCTTACGCATGTGTTCCTTGTGGCTTTTTAAATGAAACCCGAGAACAAATTTTCGAATGTGATATGCTGGTAAAACATGTGAGTTTGAGCATGCTGGAACCTGACTTCTATCACTTAAAGAAGTAATATAAGCAACTGGTTGCCTTTCACAGCAGTAAAAGGCGTCAGTGGGACTTCAGAGGTATCTTCAATGGAGGAGAACTTCAGGTCCCCAATCAGGTCACCTTGCTCAGTTTCTCCAACACATTTCATGGGGTTAGGCATAGGTTTCTCCTTACCTTCTTTCAGTCTTTTGTCCAGTCTATCCCAGTTCTTCTAGTTGCAGCCTCACCGGTCTCCTTGTACCAATCCTCTCTCCCCCAGTACAGGGACCAGATCCATGTTCACATGTGGGGTGCTGGCTGCTGTGAGAGCTGTGGGGAGAGCACAGGAGCTCTGTTCTGATGTGTGTCCTTCTTTCAGCAAGGAAATGGATTTCATGAAAAATCTGGCTTTGTTCCTGTAGCCCTCCTGCATAGTGCAGTGGTAGATAACCTAATGGGCAGGATGATAGCCCTGCCTACAATACTTTTCTCCAACACAACCTGAGCAGTGAAAGCACAAAATGAACAAGGCAGGAAGTGTATATACAGGAAGAAAAGTCTTTATAATGGAATGCTTTGAGAGTCCTACATACACAAAATCTGCAGTAAAAACTGCAGGTTTTCAGAAAATGAGGGAACAATTTGTTTAATTTCTTAGCCTGCAAATCTTATTTCTGCATACTGTAAAATGACTACATATTTAATATGTTCTGTTTCTTTGTTTCAGATTGCACAGAAGCTGAGGCAGGCACTCAGCCGCTTTCCTGTGATGTAGAGAATAAGGAGTAGTCAACAATAAAGAACAACTCCGAAGTGCTTTTCTGATTTGGGGGCAATGCCAATAAAAACTTGTTAGCCTTTACCAGCCAAAAAACCCCAATAAAAACAAAAATCAGTTGTAGAAAAAGAAGAATTATTTAAAATTTTACTTTATCAGCCTAAATCATAAGATAAGGTTCTCTTATCTTGAATGCTTTCCCATTTGTAACGTTATTTAAATAAAAACAGCTAGATAATGCTGTCACTTTAGGGGTCTAAATTATCAAACTGATAAGTTGTCATGGACTTCGTGCAGACATGTTTCTATCCAAAAACTCTTAATCAACATTATATGGAACCAACATAATCAACATCTTATGTTGATTAAGAGTTTTTGGAAGAACATCAGAGTTACAAATTTATATCTTTTTTTTAAAGTGGGAAAGCAGACAAGCTTGAGAAAATTACTTTAATACTCATTATATTCAATTCAGCTCTCTAGTGATTCAGTATCCAGGAGGAATTATATTCGTGTATGTTTCTGGTACATGTTCATGATAATCTCCTGAATGAAGACTTTGTTTTAAGTTTTGCTTCCCATACGCAGCCATGGCATACTGCTCCCATTATGACTTCTGGTAAATATCATTCATTCTTCCCTTTCTTTTTTTCCTTCTAACTAAATCTTGTACTTGTGGCACACCACCTCAGACCTTATGTCAGGCTCTTTCTTTCTCGCTATGCACTGTATAAAGACAAAGTACAAACAAGGAAAGAGCCATTCAGGAAGGTGTGAAAACCAGTTTTCCATACCAGCACTTTGACACTCCCCCAGTGTTATGCCATAAGGCACTGGTGTTCCTCAGTGCTGTACAGGGCCAGCTTCCCTTTTACCCCTCGGAGAGTTTTAGGTGTTTCAGCAGAGGGGACACTGCCACATCTAACCCAAACTAGTAGAAGTCCCC
This sequence comes from Ciconia boyciana, assembly GCF_034638445.1. Classification (NCBI taxonomy): domain Eukaryota; kingdom Metazoa; phylum Chordata; class Aves; order Ciconiiformes; family Ciconiidae; genus Ciconia; species Ciconia boyciana. The sequence continues at coordinate 69,188,985 of NC_132936.1, read as the reverse complement.
AAATTCCAACTAAGCTCAGGTCTTCATGTAGTAGTATGGTATGCTGTTGGCTTGGGTTTACCTTTTGTTACCTTCCAATGCAAACTAAAAGGTGACAAAAGTACTGAATAACATCATTAGTGATTACACAAACTCTGTGCTTTGATCATCATCTCTTATGAAAGAGGACACTGGGCCACTTGATACTACTGAAATATCATTTGAGGCCTGGGCTTTTCAAAACAAAAAGCCACCACCAACCCTGTTCACAATGGGCACCAACTACAGTAATTCATTTAATGCCATAAGCAAGCAGGAAAGCCAAAATGCAGTTTTTGCTAAAATGTGCCTAGAACATAAATATTTTAGCAAAAAAAATTTTTTTAAAAGGCATTTTACCAATAAGCCATTCTAAGTGACGGGTACAGTCTGCTGGTTGAATAGTTGCCTTATTCTGTTTTGCATTGGTGTTACTTTTGTGTGCTAGAATGAAAATCTGGGTCTGCCTGAATAACCTGAAACCAAACCAAACAAGACTAAGCCTAAGTCTAGATGCTTTTCAGTGTCACGGGTTTTGTTCACATTTTATAAACCTTGTCTTTTTCTCCTCCCAATTTTAGTTGTTTGCTTCCAAAATTCCATAGCGCAGTGTTGTTTGATACAGCCATTTAAATATGTACAAATTGTAAAGAATGTGTATAAATGTTTTACACCAAATGTAAGATCTGCTTGCATGTAGAAGCAGCTTATATAATAAATTGTTACAATGTGTACAGTAAGTTCTGAAATCACTTTTTCAAGCCAGCATTTTTTTAGCATTTGTATATTCACTTTTTCGTAATGAAATCTCTTTGTAACATACTCTTAATTTGGGAGGGGGAAGGGGGGGGTCTTTTTACCAATCTTTAAATAGCTCCATATGCACTAAAGTTGAAGGTTCTTTATCTTGAATAGATTGTTTTGGAATCTTAAGTGTAAGCTGTGCATTCCCAGTGCAGGGAAGCTATGACAGTAGCAACTGTATCAGAGATGCAACATTTCGGCAAAAAAGAAAAACTGTTTAAAGACTTCTAGTAAAATGAAGTTAAACTGATAATAAATATTTATGTATATCCACAAGGCTATTTTTTATTTTGTTTGAAATCATCACATTGCTTTTTAACAGGGTGATGCAGTATGAGGCAAATCCTCCTTATAGCTTTTCATCAGCTTACAGACACTGGCCAGCTGAGGACTGAGAAAGCATCCATGTGTCTTCTATAAAGCAGGCATCACAACTGAACGGTATAATAGGGCTAGTGACTGCAAACCAGCAAAGGCTATGCATATGTTGTAAGCGTTCATTATTCAGGTCAGTCCAGCTTGTGGTTGATGGAACCCTCCTGACTGCAAATAAGTAGTAGAGCACAGTGCTACTGTGTATTCCTGGCTTTGTGTCAGCATGGTGTTGACCCAGAATAGAAATTAGATTGTCTTTGGTATTTGTTTTTTAAATTAGACATGAATAGTGGCATAGTTAGGTTGACTGAGTTGGGAGCAACAGAAAATCTTCACACTGAAGATGCAGTCATAAAACAAGAGTAACAAGTTAGAGTAAGACTTGAGCAGTGCCCTCCTGAATGTTGTTTGTCATAGCTGAATAATTAATCTCTGGAGTATCAAAAAGCCTTAATACTGTTTCCTGGCTTATGCTTTCCTTCGAGGGTATGGTATAGCCAAACACTGGCGTTATCCCAGTCACTTTGTAGAAGACATCAAATGCCCTAGCTGTTGGGTTTAACTTTTTATTTTAATTGCCTATTCCGTTACTGCTAAAATACTAAATTCATTCTTTAATAATAAAAATGTAGCTATACAAAGGGGAATGCTACCTGTATTTCTCGTCTGCAGTTATTAGACTGCAGCAGTAGACTTTGTTGCAATGTATGGTATGTTTTTGGAAGAGTACTGTATACTGCAATTAGAAAGAGCATTGTTTAATGCTATAATGAGACCTAACTTTGCATGAGTACTGGAATTTTTACATTACTGAGCAATTTGTTTTCTATGACAAAGTACTTGAAGTATTACCATAACATACACTTTATTCTGTAAATTCTGATTAAATAATATACATCAATTTTACTGCTACCAAAATTAGTCTTGTTTAGTGCAGCAGAATAATTCAGACTAACAGCCTTGTAAAAAAAGAGATGCATCTCTTGTGCTGTGGGTTAGTTTGACATACACCAGACACTCTGCCAGTCTGGACTGGCCAGAAGTACTTGGAGCCTCATGGTGTGCAGCCGTCCGCAGGAAGCAGAGCACTCACTACGCAGGCATCCTGCTATTGCTGCTTCTGCCTTAGTGCTTCATGCTGAGATGTCGGAGCATGCACCAGGGGAAGGTGGGGTATGTGGGGGTCTTAAGTCAGTTGTTTTTTCCATCCTATGTTTCTATAACTCTTCTGATAAAATTAACACTAATAACTGCTATAATAAACAAGTATGGAACAGGAGAGGTAACCAGTTGGGCAGAAAAAAACTTTTTTTTTCCCTGTCTAAAGAATCCGTAACACAAACAACCTCATAGAATTTGAAACATACAGACTGGCTGGATCCACCCATCCTGTAGTGTGGCAATATCAGTTATACCCATACTATTTTAAAGGACATCTGAGTCACAAATACATATTTTCTTGGAATCTTAGAAATTCCACAACATGCCAGCGTAGCCCTTTCCAGTAAATCAGCATGTTATTGCTTAAAAAGCTTTCCCTTACACACATCATCACTTCTGTAAATTCTGTGTATATAAAATGCTACCTCTAGCTTGAGTTTTTGTTAACTAGAAGAGTTAACAAACATATCTAATAATTTTTACATATTAGAAGTCTTACCATATACCTTCAGCAAGCTTTTTAACATAAACCATGCTGGATTAATAATTCTTTTCTCATGTTAAAGTGTATCACCTTTCTTCCCTGGGTGTATAAAACTAATCTGTTCTCTTACTCATGCCAGTCCTGTTAATGCATGCCAGAATGAGGATTGTAGTTCTTACCCTTCCAATAGTCACACTGCCAGCTCATCAGTTTATAGTATTAAAGCCCATGTTGCCCTGCTGTGTTTGCTGCCTGGCTGCATAACTTCCATACAGTGGGCAAATACTATACATAGAGCTTTGTGCGTCTATCACAAATGAAATTTAATTCCTAACGACATTTTCAATTTATAATACTCAGTTCTGTCTGTATGTGCAACCCAGACCTAGTTGGAGTCATGCAGGGGGGGTTTTCTGGCTTGTAATAAACTTACATTCCAATTATTGAATAGACTTCTAGTGTAAGTTTTCAACTCATGCCTACCTAGTAGTCATCATATTTAGAATACATTCTCTTGAATTTGTTCTGAGATTTGAATGTGAGAAATTTGTCAAAATTATTTCTAAACCCTTCTCTTTGCATCTCTATATCCCCTGTTTTTAATCAGGCTAATCTTCTAGTCAAATGAGGATATTTGACTATTTGTTTACACAGATTCTTCTCAACAAACTTGGATTAGCTGGCTTTTGTCTTTTTTTTCATCATGGCTGTTTGCATGTCAGTTGTGACTTTGGGATCTTTGACACAGGTCAGCATCTTTGGGATGCTGAATTTAAACTGACAAAATGTCCTTGTTTTATAAAGGCAAAAAATGTGTTTGCCTATTTTTAATTTCCTGGGCCTTTAAATGTTTCCTAATTGGTCATGCTTTCTTAAACTATCATAATTTTTTTTGCCTTCCTTCAGATTCTTGCTAGTATGCCTATTGCCTTCCTGCTGAACTTTCTGAACTCTAGGTTCTTGTCATCTACAGAGTCAACAACTATTTGCTTCATGATAGCCTTGATCAGTTTCTTTGAACCAGTCCTGTCAATCCGAACCCAGCTATCTCATGTTTACTAAACACTGTTTTTCCCTTATTCTGGCCTGTGGCTGTATTCTCCTGTTAAAATACATTTTTGTAAGTAAGTCACACATTTTTCTGTCAGGGCTGAAGCAAGAAGGTGTATGATACTTACTATTTTCTGTTAGCAGCATAGCAGCAGACTTTTGCTTCCCTTAGTTTTCCTCTTATACCTAGCATATTTAAAGACTATTCACTTTTTAAAATTATTTGCTAATAAACTTATTTTGTCTTAGCACACATTTATCAATTCAAGGTCACTTTTAATTCACATTGCCTTCTGTTGCAATTAAATCTCGGTAGATGCAAATCTAAAATTGTTACTCTTCACTGGTATCTTTTATCTTCTGGCATGTCTTTCCCCAAACAAACAATTAAATTGAGGAGTTGTTATTCCAAGAGACGGTCTTCCTAAAAATATATAATAGAGTAGAATTTTAAAGATGCAGTTAAGTTGCTAGCTCCAAGAGGTTTGTTAGGGATCATGCCAGCAGAATAAGGACAAATGGAGGGAGTATAAAAATAACAGAAGGTATAAAAACATTGCGGAGACTTTAAAAAAAAAAAAACTATTAAGTGGTTTGGTTTCTTTTGAATTGTATGTAGTTATTTGACCTTAGTTATTAGCCCATCCCCAAAGACGGTCCCCCAGAGCAAGGAACAGGGAACAAGTGATATATCTGTATGCACGTATATAGAAATATACAGCATTTGTGCTACTTAAGGATGCTGAGCCAGTCCCCATGGGCTGACAAGTCTGCAAAGAAAGGTGTCAAACTGAGAAAACTGATCTGCCAGGTGGGTTGGTAACCAGGCAGGTTCTTTGACCATCTAACAGAATTGATAAAGGGGAAGAGAAGAGCTAAAGAAACAGAAGGGAGCGTTTGTCATCAGCCAGCTTAGACGAGGCCTGGCCGGGGCAGTGGAAGAGTGTTGCCTGAAGAGCTGGGAAAGGCAGAGAAAGTCTGTGGCTCTGGAAAGAAAGGAAAAAAAAAAAAGTAAAGGTCTCCTTTAGGGTTTTGAATTCCTTCTCAGCATTTCCTGAAAAGATTTGCCCAAAGGTTAGAAGCAATGAGAGAAGAGGCAGCGGTTAAGTTTAATTTTGTTTAGTTTTTGGGTCCCTGCCAGAAATAACTACACTTTGGAACCCTTACACACTTTCAACCATAATAACACCTCTGTGCTGGACTACCTAGAAAGGATGAACTTAAGCTGTTAGGATCAGTGGAAGTTGGCCCTGATGCTGGTATTGTGGAGTTGGTGGGCTGTGCAGTCCCGTTTACATGAAGGGCTGACCGACAGAAAGGCTGTGTCTGTAAATGGGGCACTGAGCTTAGGGGAGGAAGATCACTGCATGTTATCTAAACCAAAGCAGGTCAAGTGCCCTGGGACTGAAACACAGCTGCCTGCGGGCGTCTGGGCAAGGGAGTATGCTGCAGTCTGATGTTTCAGAGTGTCTCACTGTGTTTCTTCAGACTTCTTTGTGCCCACAATGTCTGGCCTGAACCAGGAAAGACCGGAGCAATATGAAAGCAAGCACCAGGTGAAATTTCCACAAACAGAATTTCTGTATGTGTGGTTTCAGTAAATTAACCTGCTCTGAACGTACATGATTTTTCCTACAGGCTTCCTTACAGGAAATGTTAATGCGGGGATGGACAAGTATTTTTACCTTTTGCTGTGAAAGACCTGTACCAGGATGTGTTAGTATTCTCTCTGTTTCTCACTGATAGGGAAACTGAGAATGGAATCCAGCTGCTAATTCTGAGGAAGGAATTTGATGCTGAAATTCACCTTAATTCAAAACTGCAATTCCCAACCCCTACCCAGCTTCCTTCTTGTCCCTTGGGCCTCCCCCCACCCAGCCCCTTCAGCTGATGCCTAACTCCAGAGCTCCTGACAGTTTGCAATGGTAAAGTTCCTGGTACATCCAAGACGTACCGATTAAATTGCTTGTCATAGCATCCACCTGCAATTATATGATGCCTCAGTGACTAATGAATTTGGTCACCCACAGGAGACTTGAAAATAGTGGGACAGCAGACTGGAGTTTACAGAATAGGGACTGTGAAGAGCATGCTCTCATCCTTTCTGTACCACAGGAGAGGATAAAGGGACTGAAAACAGGACCTTGATAAATTGAAAAGTAAGCTTTTTATTTGTGACCATTTATAGAGATTATCTGAAGACAGTCAGTCTGTTAAAAAAAAAGTTACAGCTGTAGATTAAACTGGATGCTAAACATAATGGTACTCTAATGCAGAAGCTAAATATTTATCAGGCTTCTTTCAGAGTTGAAATAACATCAAGATAACTAGATTAGGTTAGTTAAGGTACTAGCTGTTGTACTTCATAGCTCTTTGTATACAAGTGGTAGCAGCTTCTAAGACTGTGAATTATCTTAGGACAATAATAATGTTAAAATAATTAGCAAATAATATTGCTGTATCAAACACAAAACACCAGCTCTTTGTAATATTTGTAAATCTAGATAGACAGAAGTTCATGTCTTAATCCTATTAAATGAAAAGATTAAATGCTTCATTTCGCATACTTCTCTGCTTTACGTTTTGGGGGAAGAGTATCTCCCTGCTCCCATGTGATCTTTGTGCATTGCCTGCTCATCTAGACCTTTCTGGACCCATCAAAATTTATTACACTCCTAACATAAATTGCACTGTATTCACTTTGTTGGCATCTCTGAGACCCTGTGTCTCCTCCTAAGACAGGAGGACGTCATTGCTAGTATGTTCTTGCCATTCTGTAAGACTATCTGGAGGGCTTTGGCTAGGATGTCATCCCCTTATGATACTACCAGCACTCACAACTGCACTAGGAATCTGAAATATCTACTGGCATTTCTTAAAGCCCCTTAAAATGTTTATGTGAGAATCCTCATTTCTAATGACATGCTGGAAACACAGACCTTCAGAAGCCCAAAACAAGAGTGCGCCACTGTTTATCCAATCTTAATCTATTTATATTTATTTTATTATTTTTAATCAAATTCTTTCCAAGCCAGACACAGAATCTTGTCAAATTTGGTGCATCCAATAATATAATGATTCATCAAATTAAATTGTTGCCAAAGGGGAAGGTGCCTCAAAAATGAGGGCCATACAGGGGTGAGGGACGGTTTTCTAATTGTTGACTAGTTCCTGACTAGTTGACTAGTATTTTTAAGCTCAGTAAAGATTTTGTTTAAAAACTCAACAGCTGGAAGAGAAGTCAAAAGTTAAACATAGCATCTGTTGCAATATAGTAGCAGAATACAAACCAGGCTGCTTGCTGTTAGGATGGAGCTGCTGAGCTTGACACTGCCCCAGAAGGTTCCCATCTGATTGCACTCACCAGGACTGCACCACTCAGGACTTGTTATGCCTGCAAAGAAAGTTGAGAAGTAAGGAAACTCTTCATTTGTCTTCCCCGTTTAAGTAGTGACACTTTTCTAGCTTGTTCCAAATCACACCTACCAAACTTACAGCAAGGACTTTTTATTTTTTTCCAAGACAAAACTTTGGGAAGGAGATAGGTATAGAACACTTCTTCCCTAGTATTAGCATGTTTATGCTTACTGGGCAATAGATAAACTCTACGGGGCTAAGAACTAGTGCCAATCTATCTGCTGCTTATAAACACTGTCTTAATGCTTGCCAGAAGGGAATCAACAACAAAAAACCCCAAACAAACAAAACCACAATGCAATTGTTTATTAAAGTCTTCCAAAATTTAAACCAAATTCGCAATCAGTAAGAGGAGGTTGCTATCCAAAGACTGCTATATGGTAAACTAAGTCCGCAGGATGGCTGCAGGAGTTAGGAGCTATTCAAATGTGGTGTAAAATCAGCATGAAGAAAGGGCAACTTGCAGGGACTGCAGTGGTTTCAGAGGGGACTGAGGGTCTGCTCCTAGAACAAGAGCTGAGTTCAGAAAAGCTGTGGTTGTAGGTCTGTCTGGCACAGCTCCCCTCTGAGTGAGATGCTAGGTTTATATTGTAATTATCTAGCGTTAGTATCTAATAAAAATGAGTAGTGGCCTTAAGTAATTTTTTAATAGTAAAATAAAACAGCCCTTCCTAAAGGGGATTGTGTGTCACAGGGGAAAAAACAGAACCCAACCAACCAACAAGTAAACATTGTATGGGGTGGTTGCAAGAGAGCTTACGCAGACACCTGCAGCTGCAGACAGTACTGCAGAGCTATGTGTGGTCTCCGGGCTGCTTCTCACTGCTGTGGAGCCAGACAGCAGTAACCAGCTCAGGCCCACTGCTGAACCCTGCCTGGCTCCAGGTGTATGTATGGCACACGGGTCTGGTGATAAACTCTTCTACAGCATGAAGAAAGCCAAGACAGATGTGCACCATTACTGTCCTCTTCCCCCTCAATCCCTGGATGCAGTGACACCTCGGCTGGCCCTACATGGAGCCAGCTAAGATCTTGCAAAGCATATTGGTTCTGCTCTGTGCCTTGCAAGAGGCTTTGCTAGACAGCTAATGGCCCTGAAGGCAGAGAGGGTGTGAGTGTAGCTGGCTTCTGGCACAGTGAGTAAACAGCCCTAGAAATCTGCCCCAGGATATCTTACAGTTTCTCTTAGTGGTGGGACTCCAGCCACCACTAAGTTAAACTCAATAACCAGCATTAGGCAACAGTTCAAGTGCAGATGATCATAAAAAATATATTAATCTAATAACTCTAGTCAACATAGATCTGTCTCTTAAGGCAGGAGGTTGCTTAACAGTAGTAATTTTATAATGGTTTCTCTGCACTATGTTGTATCCTGGCCCATCCAGGACTTCTGTTCCTGTATCAGGGAAGACTTCAGAGCAGCAGCTTCTAGGATTGAACTGATTTTAGTTACTCTGTCTTCTAAGAGGCATTTTTAAGCTCACAGAGCATCTCTGCTTTTATTCAGGCATGCTATGAACTCTGTGCATCAGTGTTTCCATGTGGAAAAGATCTGCACCAGTTCTGGCCCTTCCATGTAGTTTGCAGTAAATCTCCAGGACCAGACAAAGTCTATTTCAAATTTCTGGAAGGAGTAAAGAGAGAATTCAGCTGAACTCCTACCAAAATACACAGAGAATATTATTCAAGATAGCTACTCTGTAAGAAGAGCACAGGAAAGCTGTTATTGCACCCATCTTTTTAAAAGACACAGGAAGCGATTGCAGGGATAACCAAGCAGTAACTCTCCGTATGCACCAGGACCACTAATAACAAAAACTAATGATTAGTGGACCAATTGGGCAAAAAGCATCAGAGAACAAAGCAGGGAGAGGGGAGGGGTAGGGACAAAGAAGAGGGAGGGTAATGGCAGCGTAAGGAACAGAAAATTAAGTTGGTGATGAGGGCAGCAAGGAAGGCAAACCAAAGAGCTAATGCAGTACAGGTAATGAAAACAGCACCGAACAAGACATTGTACGAGGTGAACGATAGTGGCCTGACAGAAGTAGGACTGTTACTTTTGGCTTGTGGCTCAAACAGAGGGAAAGACATGAACATTGGTGTCACGCTCCAGCTGCCCCTGCCCCCTCCAAAGTTTGTTTAAAATGGCACTGTAATTCTCACACCCCAGGACCTGGCTTCCCCCACAAATCCACAGCTTTGCTGAGCTTTTCCAGCCACACCCACACACAGCCTTTCCACCCCACCCCCCTGCTTTACCAAACTGCTGAAATTACTTTGGCCTGCCCACGCTCTGTGCTCACCCCTTCCCACACGCACCAGCCTGCCCAGGTCACTGGTACTACTGGGGTACCTGTAACAGTGGCTGGTACCAAAAGCAAGGAAATGTCCTAGGAATAGAGTGCAAACTACAAGAAAAGATGGTTTCTCACCCCCTTTCCACTCTGATAATTTTTGAGGCCCCCCCAGACACATTTGGAGCAAAAAAAGGATAATAGCCTGCAAATGAGTTTAGCTCTAATTCCTGCAACTTTCAATCAGCAGGGCCAGTAAGCCCTAGACTAGCCTACTCACCTATATGGACTAACTGTTGCTATGCGTGCTGTGATCAATCCCCAGACTAGCAGGGATTGCATGACAGCTACAGACACAGTGAAATCTAAACCACCTGCACCCTGGGGTGGGAATGCATCATTCTTAATCAACCTCAAACTCCTGTAATGGTTTATATGTTAATAGTGGACACAGCACGAGTTAAAAGTACAGGCAATTCTTTTTGTAAAAGCAACGCAAAATCTTATTTTAGTGAAGCAGAGCAGAACACCTAAATAAATGAGTTAAATTGTCAAAAAAACCCCAAACTGACTAGCAAGCAGAATGAAAACCTACCTATGTTTACTTGTACATACACACAGTCCGTGGATTTACTTGGTGCATTAAGAATAATGTAACATACCAAAATGGTTGTTCAAATAACTTCAAACCATGGTATTTCCTCAGTCCTTCTCTCTTCTGGTCTGTTCCCCTCATTCACACACTCTGTGCTATTTTGTCAGCTACCCCTTTACAGCAGTACTGACAGATGTAACACCTCGTTCTACAGTCCTCCTTTCCTTTCAAGAAAAACATATGTTATTCACTCCACCATATAGGTTCACAAAAATTATGGGGCTGTGAAATAGCTTGACTTCTTATCCAGTTTGCTCTATTTTACTGTTTTAGTTTTTCTTTACCCTTCTCCAGTTCGTGGCTGGTGTTGTACTGACGAACTCCATTGACTATTCTGGTTTGAACTAGTTCATATTCACTGTCTTTTCAAACTATTCGGTCTAAGTCATCTTGTCATAAAGCTGCTGAGAAGGACAGGAACACCTGAGATTTATCACCCAATGCCATTTTTACAAGATTTTTCAAAATTTACAAAAAACCCCAAACCCTCAGTCTTCCAGGTAAACGACTATGTTCTCCTTCCTTCATGTGAATGTGTTATTACGCTGCCTCTTGCTCCCCTTGCTCTTTGGTCTGAAACCCCTCCTAAATCTGAAAATTAATGGGCAGGGCTTTCTAAAGCATGAGGAGACATAATACCACAAAGCATCTTTTTATAAAATGAAATGGAACACGCCTAACTTCAGTTTAAAAGCACCGCATATGTTGTACTAGAAACAACTAAAATAGAAAAAATGTTGACATGTGATAATCGAAGAACAAATCTATGCATGCAAAGCAGTTTGGGTTGCTTTGAGAGGGTGACTGAATACATGGCTTTTTTCTATGTGGGTTAGTATCTGGCATACAACCAGTAGGCCGTTATCAAAGGGACTAGCTAGAAAATCTGTATCTCAAGAAAGATGCAGCACATAAATCCTGAACCTTACACCTAGGGAATGTTTCCCATGGAACTTAAATAAGAGAACTGGGGTTCTGGATTATATTTAAGATTTGGGAGAAATTAGCCTACTCATCACAGAGATATAAGGCTCCTTTTCTCAGTAGTTGTAGGGTGGAGGTACTGGCTGCTAGATAGCTGTTGTGTTCCACCAGACTACTGGGACAGATCACTGCTGCCACACGCTGTGTTTAAAGCAGTTTTGAACACCTATGAGATCTATCTGAAGAAAAGTATGAAAAAGTAAAATGCTGATAATACATTCTTTTACACAAGATGAAATAAGAGTCGAAGAATAACAATAGACTTTTGCCCCTTGTGTTCTCCAAAGTTAGTTACTTTTTTCCTTTGGAAAGCAGTGATTTCATGTGCTTTTGTTACAAGTTCTTTTTTCTGAAGGTAAGCACTTAGCTTCTAAAAATCTGTTGATGTCATGATTTGATTGTATTAAAGTGGTGCTCTCCAGATAGAACACTCTCTTTCTTTACCCCTTTTTTTGTCCAAATACTTGAGTAAATCTGAAACTTTTACATGGACAGGTTGTGTCCAATGTTCACTTCTGTTAAAAAAAAATCTTTACTTTTACTTTAGCTTTGTGTTATTTAGGCAAGAAAAAACAGAACTGGAATGTGAGACTACTTTAAAATACCAGTCTCCATTGCTTTTATATATGCATTTCTGTTAACACAGAACATGTGCTCATCTAACTAACGAAATCCTATTAGAAAATGCTACAACTGTAAACAGCTAGCACTGAAAATAAACCCAGTTAACGTGCTCTATTATCCTTATGAGTGTTCAGACAATTCCCACTAATGCTCGCATGGTGAAACTCCATAGAAGATATTCTCCCTTGAATGCCTGATCACACTGATCAGAGGGCAGAACTCTAGTTCAATAAGCTTTAAATAAATTATCATTAATTAGAGTCACATATTGAGTATGGAAACTCTGTTCTCCTTGCCCTCTCTTCCCACCCCTCATTTTCAAATGCCTTACTATAAGTCTCATCTGCTCTGTATGCTCCTTTTTTCTGATATGTAGTCTGTATTACTCAGTAAGACAAAATAACTAAAGATTCTTGTGTTAACAGAATTTATTTACAAGATAATTATAGTAAAAGGGATCAGAAGCTAACATTCTCCTTAAGAAATAAAGTGTACTGCACTGTGAAAATTATCCAGATATATATGAAGCCCTGATGTTACTTGACTGACTGCATTTTCTCCTAAACTTTTCCATTTTTTGTGTGACTTGGTTAGTCTAAAAAATACAAGGTTGTTTTTTATTAATTTTAATTATTTAGCTTTCAGGTTCATCTTCTGTATCATAATCAGCTTTCTGTTGTATTCTTGCATTTCCCACCCTTGCATTCATCTATTTCTGTCTGGCTAGCTATAACATCTCAACAGACAATGAAACTCACAGATTCTGAACAACCAGGAAAACTCTATTCTTCCTTCTTACAAATATGGAGCATCAACAGAATAGTTCAATTCTTATTTAAGAATGAAGTTAGGAATGACTTTGCTGCACCAGGCAGTCTCTTGCAGTACCCTGTCTGTGAAAATGGTAGCCACTATATACTAGAGAAATGCCACAACAGGCAATCTGGGATCGCCTCTTTCTGGAGTTTTCTTTATAGCTGACTCATGGATAAGAGGAAGGCCTCTTTCACCTCATGAAAACCATATCCCTTGATATGAAACTCTGCTTTCACTGTTGATGTTCAACAGAAGTGTGCACAATTTGTCAGAAGATAAGGCATATGCTCACTGAGAAAAACTGCCAACTTGCATGCTGCATCTCTGCCTGTGTAGATATTAAGCAGCTCACTTCAAATTTGAACTTTCTCTTTTATTAAGCATTTTGGTTTTCCTATCAGGAGTTCCAGAAAATTAGGCAAGAAGCAGTGGAAAACTCTGTGGCTTCCTAATCCTTTGAACATGAGAGAGGAATACCTACAACTGGTCATAAGCATGTCAGTCTGGAAGAAAGAATAAAAATTTTATCTGGTTGTCTGGTCACTATTACTGCCTAAATAAATGCTGTCTGACTAATGCTGCTCATCTGCACATAGTTTTGGGATGAAGAAAGTTAAGCTTTAAAACAGCTGCTGTTACTGAAAATAGTCTCTTAATAAGAAAAGGCTAGTATCTGTGAATTCAGTCAATCTGCCTCTCTAGATAGATCTCTTTAATTTAGCATGCACACAGTTAAAATGTAAGTGGAAGAGGAGGTGAGAAATTCCACTGACCTCCCAACAACACTTCAAACACAATTTTTCATTAGCAGCATTTATAAAACAGTTAGCACTCCACCAGAGCATTTCTCAGCCACTTCTGGTAGTGTTCAGAGCTTGAATTCACAGCCCAATCTTCTGCCAAGCTGGAGCTACAGCCTGCAGCCAGATAGGCCCTGACTCAGTCTGAACCTAAAGCCAGCTGGCTTCCAGTCCAGCTACCTTTAGTAGTTGAACCTGCACTGCTTATTCACTTGAGAAGTCTCACCCAAGCAAGGAGCTGTGAGATTTAGGCTACTGCTACACTTAAAGTTAGGCATATGTTTTAGCATTAAGCTGAACTGGAACCTCAGGTCAGCTTTATTAACCCACCCCTCTCCCTTCCAAATAATTGGTTAAAGGGTAATACTGATACTAATATTTCTGTATTAAAAATTTCTTTTTCCTGCTGTAAGGATCACAGACCCCAGGGGCAAGGAGTAAGGGGAGCTTGTCAGGAAAGGTTGTAAACAGGAATGGAAAGTTGAAAATAGTGTCATTGGCTTAAGTACAGGAGATGTCTCTGCATCACTCCTCTTACACTCATGGTGAGGTCAAATGTTCTTTGTCAAGCTCTAAACACACAAATAAAGCATACTAATTTATCACTTGTGCTTCTCACGCTCTTCAGTTATTTTTAAGGAAATGCTGTTGACTTTGTTGAGAAACAGTGACCTAGCTCAAAGTATATCACACTGTGTCTGTAACAAAGTACCAGATGTCTTTTGCACACAAAGTTCTTTACACAGTCAAGACAAGCATAACCAACTAGAATAGAAAGCTCTTCTCTCAGTTTCACTGAGAGTGTAAGAGGTGACATTAAAAACCCACAGCTACTTCAGAGCAACATTCTGAGCAATTTAGCTTACAAGTGTTGCAAATACTTCTCTGTGGCAAATTCAGCTTTAAATAAAAGTTACTCTAATATTAACTAGAAAATGTGAAAACAATAAAAGGTTTTGCGTATTAGCAGCAGTTACTAGTTGTTTTGAATGTCATGTGCAGGAAAAGCTGTGCTGAGGTATTTCCCCTATTTCTTCTTTACTTACTGAAGTCAAAAGTTTCTCATAAAAGGCAAAACCCAAACTCTTTTAAATGACCTTGTGGGCACACACATTTCCTGAGGAATTTGTGACCACTGAGGCTGTGTGCAAGTGGCCAGAAATCTCCAGGAAATGCCATCACAAGTAATCTTTTATATTTGGTCTCAGAGCTTTAAAAAAATTAGAATTGCTTCAGGTAGCGTAATATTGGGGACACACAGGTAGTTTTTGTTTGTTTCTACTGTGTATCATCAAAGCTCTTTGTACAAGAGTCCCTGATTGCAAAGATCATTCAATAGCACATAAAGACAGACAAGTAATACTACAGGAGCATTCACCCATTCTATACCCCAAAATCTAGGATATGGGGTTCACACAGCTGTTCCAGACAGCTAAGCCCAATACATCCTGCTCTCCCCAGTTCTGCTAAACTCTGTTTTGTAACAGCCCTGTTGTTCCTCTTCTGATGCGTCTCCAGACAAACATACAATGCCACCTGCTAAGATCAGCATGCAGGACTCTTTTTCATTAAGGCGGTTATTCAGACCCTGTAAACATCCATTAGTATAGAGACCTGGGAGCAGGAGTCATTATAATGCATAGCATGCTTCAGAGGTAAACAAGGGGCTGGGGAGAGGAAGGGATTGGAAATGTGAACCAAACTGAATAATGACTTGGAAGAAGATAAAAGTGTTCAGAAATTACACTGAGGTAATTTCTGCAGCTAACAGAAGAATTTCTAATGATAGCAAAAGAACTGTGCTTAAAAATCTGCATAAACAATTTATGCCACAGGTGAGTTAACAGGAACTAAACTTTATTTAGTAGCTGAAGGCTGTATCCTCCTACCACGGAGGCTGGCTCTCTAACATATCAGTGCTGCAATTTTTTTTGAACTGCATTTCACATAGTTCTGCAGTCAGCAAACATGAGATCTTAAGGATTCCTTCCCTTCTGATAGGGAGAGAGAAGGATCTCCTTCCCCCTCCTCTAAAGACAGGAGCTGGAAAAGGAGTTGGAAGCAGAAAAGGAAAGCAAGGGAACACTACTGCTGACAAGAGATATTCCACTCCCCAAAATACTCCCACTATTCTCTGCATGTAGAATGGTAGAGATAGCCTGGTAGGTGGGAACATTCAGAAAGCAATGCAAAACATCTGTGACTGCTCAGAGGGAGAAAGAGTGATAAAGAACCAAAGATGGGAGTGCGAAGAGGGGCAAAGAAACTAATATGATGAAACTATGAAGGCAGAAGATTAAAGGAAAGGAAAGGAAAAATCCACTGAGAAAGAGGGATGAAATGAAAAAATGCTGAGGGGTTAATGAAGGTGTATGGCCTGTATGAAAACAGATGCTGTGGAAGATGGAATGAGTTCACCTGAGGGACTCCTCAAATGACTATGGGAATTAATCAGTTTCCATGATACTCACATTCAAATGCTCCAGAGCAAGACAGCTCAACTCCAAATGTCACCTAAAAGATGATCTGTCAATCTCAACATTTTCCCTTAAAAATGGACTTTCATGCATTGAATCATAGTCAGTTTGATTAGATGAAAAGATCTTGAGGCAAGGGAAACCTTTGCATACCCTCCTAATACATCGAGCAAGGTTCCTATGTGAGCCCTCACTTTGGACATCATTCTGTGTGAAGGAGGTTTGTAAATTGTATGGCTTTATTCACCCCTCCTCTTCACCATTTTCTGATAGTTGCCTTCTCAGTCTTATGTTTCTAAGGTAACTGACCTGTGACACAAAGTCTAATTAACTGACTTACTGCTTTTTCAGTAATCATGACATCACACCTTTAAAAATGCATCTTTCCATGCTGTGGATGTTTTGCAACCAGAACCCTCTGAAAAGATCTGTTCGTAACAGATTAAAAAAGACTCGGTCACAGAGCCACCTGTGGAAGCAGTGCTTTGTCCTACACACTGCTAAAGGTTTCCATTTTTCCACCTTCATCTGAGTTTTCCTCTCACATCTTCCTCTCCTCATATTGATTTGAGGTGCTGAAAAAATGATGGAGGTTAAAGAGGACTATGAAGAATCATTCCTCAAAGGCAAAGACACACAAAAAAAAGAGTGGATTTTTGTTGTTGTTGTTGTTATTTTAAATACATAAGTGCATGATCCAGGGCAACTTTTTAAAATCATATGTGATACAACTGTCTTAGGCAGCTCTGATTGTTTAAATGATACTTTCAGTATTTCATCTCAAGTTAGCACTTTTCTCTAGGGAAAGAGGTCACAGTGAAAGATGACAAAGATAGAAATGGATTCTTGTTCTGCAATTCCCATAGGACAGCTGTAAGAAATGCATCCCTTTTCTGTTTAAAATAGAGAATGGTTAATTCACAGTCTTTCTTACATCCTCTAAAACTTTGAGCTGTGTGCTCTCTCACTTTTTTCATCCTGGTCACTTAATTTCTACAGTTTCTGGGTCATTTCTTTTACATTACCCAGCACTCTTTATCTCACCCTACATACTGTATCAAAGATGAGGATCAGGGGAAAAAAAAAGCCCTATGCAAACACCAATCCCACTTTCCCTACCAGATCCTTTCAAAATGCTATCTGTTTTAAGAAGGCACCATAAACATACCTAAAATTAACCGCCTTTTCAAATTACTACTAGCTATAAAATAAATAAAACAGAGGTGTGTGACAGGAGAACGGTACCTGTTTTTCAGTTTATTTCCATCAAGTTCAACGGGGGCAGGGACTGTTATATTCCACCTGGCAGAGCACAGCCATGACTGATGTCCTCAACGTTAATGTGAGACAGTAATAACAGATGGTAGTTTGGGTATTTTCAATTTTGCAGTTTTCTCTAAAAAATGTAAAGTAGAATTCTGCCATATTAACAAATGAGAATTGTGCTTGATTTACCTGTTTATAAATAGGACTACACTTTCTGCTAGAAATTACAGCAAATTTTCTCTCATCCGAACACATTTGTGTACCTGTGCCTACCTCCTCAATCCATTCCTTATGGCCGAACTCAGGAAAAAAATGGCACTTCATCCTGTACAGTCTCAACAGGGAATTGTGATAGGAATCCTGCAATATGAGAGAGAAAAAAAAAAAAAGAAAGCGCACTTTTATGAGAAGGAACACTGCTTTTTAATTACTAGTCAACCTAAAACGTGCATCTTTTACCCGAAACACTTTATACACGACAGGCAGGACCGCGCTTTCCAGGCACAGCCGAAACACTCCGTGAACTCGGAGGGCAGCACCCTGCGCAAGGAGCTGCGCTACCCGACTCTCTCAGCGGGAATCACCTCACCGCCGGCCCACCGCGGCAGCCCCGAGAAGCAGGCCCGGGCGGCGCGGGGAGCCTGGGCGGCCGCTCCCCACAGGAAGCGGGAAGGAGGACGGCCTCTCCCAAGGCAAAGCCGGGCAGCAGCCTCTGCCTGCCACGCGGGCGGAGAAAGCAATTTCGGCGCCTCAAGGCATTTCACTTTTTCCGGCTCTCCTCGCCTCACGCAGCGCAGCCACGACGGCGGTGCGAAGGGCCGCTGGGCGCTGCTGGCGAGCCGTCGGCGCGCCCGCCGCGCTGCCGGGGGCTCGATGGCGAGCTTCACCTCAGCCGCCGCGGCCCGGACGCGCGGCCAAAGGGGTGGGGAGCGGCGCCGCCGGGCTGGGCCGGGCGGGGGCCCATAGCGCCCCTCCGGGCGCGGCAACGCGGCGCGGCCGTTGCGGGCGGTCGCGGCCGCTGCTCCTCCCCTCCTCCGGGGGCAGGGTGGGTGTCGGCGCCTTGTACCTGTCCCGGAGGAGGAGGAGCCGCAGCCGGGGAGCCAGAGGGACAAAGTTAACTGGAAAGTTCACAAGGGACCGTGGGTGGGAAGAGGAAGGAAGGAGAGGAGAGGAGAGGAGAGGAGAGGAGAGGGGAAGGGAAGGTCGCTCCCGCGTCGCTGTGGCCGCAGCCGGGGACTCCCCGAGGAGGAGGCAGCAGCCG
Source organism: Ciconia boyciana (assembly GCF_034638445.1). NCBI lineage: Eukaryota > Metazoa > Chordata > Aves > Ciconiiformes > Ciconiidae > Ciconia > Ciconia boyciana. The sequence goes on along the minus strand of NC_132936.1, from coordinate 69,170,499 downwards.
TGCCGCGGGGCCGCAGGGGACGGGGAGAAGCGGCAGCCGCAAACTCTCCGCTCCCTTCACCGCTGGGCGCCCCCTCACAGGCACTTGGAGGCCTGCTGAGGTGACCGGCTCCCGGGAAGGGGACCACGGCCGTCCTCCTTGCCCGCCTCCCTGGGCGTTCTCGCCTCCGGGGAGAAGCGGGCTGCCAGGACCAGGGACCCCGCGCTCCGACGAGCTCCCGCGGGGGCGCGGGGCTGCTGGCGGCCCCCCGGAGGGTATACCGGCGCCGGGGGTCGCATCCTTCCTTCGCCGGCACCCCCTGCTCTTTCGTCCCTGCGACCGGCGGCTCCCATGGCTCTGAGCAAAGGGCTGCGGCTGCTCTGGAAGCAGGAGCCGGGGCTGAGCGCCCTGCTGGAGGCGCGCACCCGCCAGGACTGCCTGTTGCTGGAGGCCGGCACCGTGGCGGCGCTCAGTAAGTGCCCCGGGCCGGGCCGGGCGGCTTCCCGCGCTGTGCGTGTGGGGGAGGCTGTGGCGTGGGGAGGTTGTGTGTCTGTGGGTACGTGCCTGGTGCCTCTGTGGTGCCTGCGGGACTCGTGTGGTGCCAGCGGAGGGGTGCCGTGGTGCGGGGGCACCTCCGATGCCCAGGAGGTTTGGGGCACTTTACCTTGTGCCGTGAAGAGAGGAAGGGGAGAGCGCAGACCTGGGCTCAGTGGGGCACTGACCTTAGAGAACTCGCTCACCTCACTTTAAACCCTGGCCTCCAGCATGGCCCTCCGGGCCTGCCTGCTTGCTGCCGGTTTGGGGTGACCCCCGGTGCCCTGCCATGCATGGAGGGCTGGCCAGCATCTCCTCCCTGTGCGACTCCAGGCCCGATCCGTGACCGACCGTCTCTTTCTGCTCTGGATGCCTTTAGCCTCCTTACCAGCAGCCGGGGTGAAAGAAGCAGGAGAGGCCACCTGCCTGCCTAGTGGCTGTGGGGTCTCGGCACAGGGCACCTTTCCTTGTACTCTGCAGCCTTGTAAGAGCCTTACCGATTGCAGAGGAGGGTCCACTTAAAGAGATGGGGCCCAGTGCCTCTTGAAGAAATTTCTGTTCAGCTACATCGGATGCCAACCACGAGGGTAGACATCCATTTCACAGCAGAGTTTGTTTTGGATGACTGACTTGAGATTCATGTCCCATAAGAAAACCTGGCTGCTTGCTGTGGTGCCATACCTGCCCTTGTGGTTTGCAATATATATGGTTACTTGAGTGTCTGGCTCTTACTGGAGGAGCTCGAGTCTCACCTGGGGCAGTGGAAGTTGTAAACCTGCTCAGGGTTGTCTCATCTTGTGTTTTGATACTTGCTACCCATGAGTTAATGCAGTGCTAATGTTGAGGCAGACACAGTAAAATGAGGTGACTGAGAATGTAAGGTGCAAGAAGTAATGCAGGGGAACGTTGTGCTTGTGCTGCGTTCTTAAATTGTTTAGCGTGTAATACTTACCTGTTCCTGCAATCATGCCACTGTTGGCAGTGTTGTAGGAGTCCATGTTCAAGCAGCTCAAAGGAAAAGGGGAAGACTTAAACTGTGAACTCTGTAAGAGTAAGAGTAAGAACTGTATGTATGTTGTGGTTTATACAGTGTCAATCACAATGTCAGATCAGGATCCGGGCCCACTGAGCTGAATCTTCCATGATATACAATGGCAAGACATCCAGACTAAAATGCTTAATTTTCAGGTATTGGGGATTTTATGAATGAAGAAAGTCGAAAAGGTCTTAAGGTGGCAGCTGATTTTCATGAGAATAGTTCTGATAGTGGAAAAATTTTCACCTGTTGTGATAAAGATATGTTATTGCCACACTGTGGTTTTAGGTTTTTTTTAATTTTATTGGAATTTTATATTGTGTGATACTTTGGGGGTTCAGTTTCTTGTTAAATTCATTGGTAATAGTGGACATTAATGTGTTCTGTTTTTCTAGGGGGTTTTTGTGTCAATTTTCAATGAACTGACAAAGTGAAAAGTCTGGTACTACTGAGCAGCATTTTACTCACTTTCCCTGATTCAAAAACCTGTTGACATTAAAGCTCTCCACTGATATCAGTGGGTTTTGGTCTGTATTTCATTTATCTGATGCAAATCTAAAGCAGCTCTACTGCCTAAAGCCAATGTGCATGAATAAAATTGAGAGACCAGTGTTCATCTAGCCGACCCCAAGCCATTTGTATGAAGCCAGTAGTTGGAAAGATTATTTGCAATCGCACTAATTAAGGGAATTATCAACTTATGATAGATTTTTCTCCCCCAGTGTTGCTATCCCCCATTTGAATTGCTGTAGCTAAAAATGATTAGAGAATTTATATAGTCTCTTTAAAATGTGTGTTAGAAGAATTTTGAAGTAGTGATCTGTACAGTGGCTAGTGTAAAAGCTTGTTTGCCATGCCTTTTGAAAGTCCAGTGTCACCTCGTTAGATAACTGTAATCATGCATGTGTTGGCATCCAGCCCGCTCCATGTTAATAACTTTATCATTTTATTTCATTTGGTTTCTCTTTTCCTGCCTGGCTTGGTTCCTATATTGTAGGAAAAGCTAGTTTATCCAGTTGAGCCTGTTTAGTTAGTGTCTTCTGTTTGTGCAGCAAAGGACCAGAAAAGGAGGGAAAACCAGCAGTAGGTATTGTGATGGTAAATTTACAAGAATTGTGAAGAGGAAGCTCTGTAGCCAGGGTGGTAACAGAAACAACTTTAATTCTGTTTTGTTTGCCTGGACTTTAGGTTGTTACTAACCATCGAACACTTCAGTGGAAGGTTAACAGTTTGTATTATGTGTGGTTTCAGATATACTAGCCCTAGGATTTCTCTGTCTAATTTTCCATTTCTAAGACAAAGTTTTTAAATTGCATGCCTGTGGTGAGGAGGAATTATGCAACTGTGCCTTATGCAAACCTCCACACTAAATAAAAGCAGATACGTATACCTGGAGCACTTAAGTTGTACAATAGTTTATGCAGTTTTGCAGTAGCAGCCTCATGTTCATAGAACTGTAGAGAGGAATAATCATGGATGGACAACGAAGGCCTGAGAGGAAATTTTAGTCATTGTTCGTTATTCTATTTCCATAATTACCAAGTGTCTCTTTGCCCTTGAACAGGCACAACATCTGCATTTTTTTGAAAGTTCAATTGCTTCTATAATACTTTTGTGCTAGAAGAAACTTAAATGTTGAATTTAACCTAGTGGCAGAAGGGAGTGAGAATCATCCTAGAAGAAGAGGCATTACAAAAAAGAAATGTAAAAAACCACACACTTGTATAGACACTGGCGTTTATACAGGCTGTAAGCCTCTGGCAAACTCATAATTAAAATAAACCCTTTCAGATGTGTAAACCAAAAATTTTATACTGTCTTGTGAATGGATGACTTTATACTTTTTCCTCTCTCCGTATGTTATAAAGATTGTGATGACAATTTTAGTTGTAAATTGGTTATATTTCCTTATTGCATATAGAGATTTAATACTTTTAACTTGAAAAATATTTGCACATTTGATATCAGTAGTGGGAAAGTATTATGGAGATTTCTAATTATCTGAGATGTCAGCAATTTATAAAATGAGCATGCTTGGGCTGTAAGGGAAACCTAACCTACGAAACTTTTGGAAAAATCAAGGAATCAAAAATCACAGCGGGCAACCTAGCTACATAACCCCAAACCCCTTAACTTAGTCTGTATAGCGATGTAATATAAACAGAACAATTTTCTGTTCTATCATAAATTAGATAGTATTTTTGAAGATGGGAGTTTTTCTTCCTCTTCTCATGATGTCACTGTAGGGCGGAGGGCAAAACTCACTGTTTTGAATTTAACAGCACATTTTGCAAGAGGCTTTTTTTGCCACTGGCAACCCTGAAGCTTCAGTCATCTCCAGAAGGATGGGTGACAGCCTGAAACAATTCTTCCAGGAATTCTCTGAACTAGAACATCAATAATTAGATTCTATGGAAGAAACTTAGAGTCATGAAGGATGAAGAAAAATTGTCATTGATTTAGAAGTTTTTGCTTATACAAGAGGGAGTATAGATACATATGCTATTCCTACTTTTAACACATTACAGTTTTAACGCTTTATAGATGAAGTGAACTGCACAAGGCAGTTCTGAACTGCTGTCAAGGCAGTCACTGAACTAAACTAAGGCTATAGTGCTGAAAATGCAGTTATTTAACTTTATTATAGCAGGTAATCTCAGTGAAATGATGTCAACAGGAGTGCTCTGCTATTGAAATGCAGCATAAAAATATGTTTTTGCAAGGGCAGAGCCAAAGGGTGCACGGAATTTTTTTTTTTTTTTGTAAGCACTTTGATTCTGCAATTGCTTTTATTAAAGGGTGTTATAACACCTGATACAGTCAATCCTAAATGACCATGGTCTTTTGAAAATACTGAAATTCAAAGCTGATACAATGTATGTTTTCACAAATATGGCTGAAGTTTTTCCTCCAGACTTTCACCCACAAATCTGGGAAGTAAGCCTTTACTAGAGGCAAACTTACGTAGAGTTAAGGGGTATGTACACTCCACAGAGCAGCTCTGTGCCTGCTCTGCAGCTTCAGTTGCAGGTAGGTGTGTGGTTCTCTAATGCAGCTGAGTGAAATCAGGGTATAGCCTTGCAGGGGGAAGGATGCAAAACCAGGAAGTGGCAATTATTTACCTGCATATCTTTTTTTGTACAGAATGCAGTTTCTGTGCTGTATGTATGTTCACTGTTTACAGTAAGCTTTAGTTTTGTATTTAGGTGGATAAATATGGCACTGAGTGGGGTATGGAAATCAAACACCAATACTTCTGTAAAGGTATTGTGAATGTATTTCTAAGCACTATACACTATCCAAAACAATGAGCCTTACAGCATGACTAATTTTTACTCTTATGCCAGGATATTTATATAGCTAATCTCCCTATTCTATCTGTATTCCTAAAACTTCTTGTTTAAATTTAAAAAAAATAATCAAATAATCCAATTACAAATTTTTATCAAGTTTTCTGTAGTTTAGTGGTGTTCAAACTTTTTCCATTTGTGGATTCCTACAAAACTTGTAGTGGAAGTAATCTACATAGCAGAAGCTTTGCTTTTCTTGGTTACACTGGCAATGGGCACTTGCAAACTATGGTTTCTCAGGCTGAAATTCACTGCTATAGGTTATAGGAACAAGTGTGAGTTACAGTTCCTTTGCTGTTGTTGAAATGGAAATTGAGTACACAGAAGAGGGAAGGTGTATTGGTATAAATGTAGAGTGTAGATTACAAGACTCATTATCTATGCTAGGAAACTGTTAGTGGTTGTGAGGTATAAATTCTGCTTGATGGTTTATGACTGTAGTGACTACAAGTTTCTATGTTAATATATGTAATATATGACAGGAACCACATAAAGATAACGGTCAAGCTCTAGAGAAATGACTTGGGGACTTCTCTTTTATCTTGACTGCTTGCAGACCACAGCACTGGCCAGTAGAAACCCGGTGGTTTTATGAGTCCATTATTCTTTGGTTGTGAATAAAAATATTCATATATATACATGCAGCTATGAAAACATCATCCCTCACTAGAAACAGAATGTTTTCAATCTAATACAGGAAGCCAGTGAACTGATCTTTGCAAAATGACACTTTGTTGATTTGTTTGTTGTGTTTTCAACCAGAAATACCACTTTCTACAAAATTGGTAAATATATTGCTTAATGTTTTGAATATCCAGACTCTCTTAACTGTAACTCTGACCACAGACCTCTTCCCAACTCTGTATTGCTTGACCTATATGGTATTTCAGAATACAGTATGACTTGCATAATGCCTGTGTAGCTTGAATTGAATGTGAACAGGAAGATTTTAGTGATGAAAGATAATGAAAATAAATGAAAATACAACAAAATGCTTTAGGCCTGTCCGAGGATGACAGAAAACAGAATTTGGAGGCGGGTTAATTATCTAAACTGATAATACCAGACATTGGACATATTTCTAGGTAAGATGCTGACAGTAGTGTATTTTTTTTTTTTTCTCACGTGTTTTTGGTTTTTTTTATGTATGAAATTTCTGTTGGATTATAGATTTGTTCTTTCTGGGGAAAATTCAAACCTCTTTCCCCAAAATGCTAAACAGCACAAATAAAGGAAACAAGCTACTGAGACCCTGTCGCATCAAACCTGTGTTTCTAAAAGTACTTAGAAATGCTTCAGAATGTACAAGTATAGCGGTACCTACAGCTAAGCAGGTGTCTGTTTCCAGAATCAGGCTTAATAATCAGAGGGGAGAGCCAGAATCTGTAACCTGGTCCCAGACTCTCTTCTTCAAGAGTTCTTTCTTCAGTTTTATCTTTAAGTTGTAGGCGTTACTGTGTCTGTCCTTAATGTTGGACTTGGAACTATGGTACCTTTCTGCCTTCTCCCTCTGGTCACTGACCTTTCTGGACACCATATGTTTGAGAGCCCTGTTGGTTCCTGCTGAAGTCTGGGGGATCAGCCCTAAGAAAGGGTTGAATAAAGGAAACTGCATACGTCTAGCTAGTTCCTGCTAGCCATTAAATCGAATTTGCAGCTTTTACAAGCAGGAAGTCACACTTGGATAGGCCATGTGGTATATGTAGTTGTGTGTCTTTTCATGGTGTTTTTCTTTGGCTCTGAAATATTTTACGCATGGAAGAAGATCACTTTTAGTTGAGTTTATTGTAGCTTAGTTTCACTGAATTATTGTGTGCCTCTTGTTTTGCAAGGGTTAAAATTTTGAGCTAACATGCCAACCTTATATATAATTTACATCAGGGGCTTTTACATTATTTATATTAAGAAAAGTGCCTGAGGAATGCAGACAGTGTGCAGGTCTGTAAAGCTGTTATGAACACAACACAGTTGTGGTAATTATTGCAGAGGGGTGGATACTCAATTATATGCTTAGTGGAAGGAAAGATTACTAAAAATATTAATGGAAAGCTTTAGTGAAGTTTGGTAATTACTATGTGTACTCTTTAGTACCTATAGCTATTATTAAGTAGTAAACAAATGCACTCTGTATTTGCAAACTCTGCTTGTTCTCTAAGTAGAAAACTTTTTCGTGAGTTTCGTCAACTTCTGTAGCAGTGTAGTGTATTAACTATATATGTATGTATGTAACTCAAGCTGTCTGGCTTGAAAAAGGAAGGATTTTATGTGTGATCAGAGTATAGTTAAACATCCAGTCCTTGTCCTAGGTTTTCAAGCAGACCGCTCTCACTGCCTCTGCATTTCAGAGCTTTTATGAAAGCCATTGCAGAACAAAAACCCTGACTTTGGAACATTTTTCAGAGAAACATGGAAATAATTTTCATGTTACTGATTAGAAAAGTGCTATGTCTTTGGACACATCTAGCTGTCAAATGTTGTTGCTAAAACAGTATTTTCAATACTGTTGAAACTTGTCAGATATGGTTTATATTTTCCCTGTTTGTCAACAATCCTTTAGAGTTCTGTAGTAATTTTTCCCTTTAACTCTCTTCTTCATCCAGCAAAGGCAGTAGCACGTCAGTGAGTTTTGTTCTCTGTGTAGTCGCTCTCTGATTCTGGCAAAGTAGTGTCCTAGCACTGTTTGCAAAATACTCTAGGAGATGTTTCAGACCAGGTTTTGATGACAGTTATTTGAGATTTCAATAAGAAATTTTTAAGATTTATAAATATTTATTTTTAATAATAAGATATGAACTTGGCTCAAGCCCTCTGCAATAATGTCCTTTTAAAGTCACGCTCTAGTCATCCTTCCTGTGTATTGTTTTTTATAGTGATTGCTGGGGATTCCTCCTCCTTCTCCCTCACCCCCTCCAAAACCCAAAAAAAATTGGCTGAGGTGTGTCAGAATCCAGCTAGGACCTCCCAGTGCTCAAGAGATGACACCTGTATCCTCCCTTGCACACTGGCAAGGCATGGAGCAAGACAGTGCTGTGGTGGCTGGAGGCTGTGAGGGACGAAGGAGTCATCCCCCCAGTTCACGAGGTCCCTTATGGAGGGGGTGCAGCGTGCGGGAGCTGCTGCCTGACCTCTGCTGCCCCAGCCCATGCAAAATGACGGTGATCATAGTGCATCTCAGGAGTTTGTGCAACACAGAGGAGTATAATGGGACAGTAGACTTCAGATTCCATCAGTATATATAACAAAGGGAGGGGGGTTTTTTGCCACACAAATTTGGTCTCTATGCACTAAAATATTCTGGCCTGTCCATTTGCATGACCCACAGGCATAGCCATGTCTGTTTGGCATGTTCCTTCCCTCTCGGACTATCCACAGGTGAGGTCTTGGAGCATGCTGTATCTTTAGAGAGTGCATGGAGATGTCAAGGAAAGATCACTTTGTTGCATTTTTGGTTTCTGAGTCTAAATTGCTTCAGGGAGCAAAATGAACCCTAGAATAAATAACAGAATCTGCCATGTGGTAGAAGTTATTGGCAAGTTGTTAGCCAGCCAAAAAGAGTGGCAATGGAGCCGAGTCCTCCTGGAGCTTTGTGTTTGGAACCTGCTTCTCCCTTCCAGGCAGCTCTGCTGGTACTGATGCCCTGACTGATGATGCTGTGCAGGAAAATGTTCTCTCAAATGGCCTGCCCAGAACGACGGGGTATTTCTGTACCACTACTGGCAAAACACAGCTATTTGTCTGTGCATTTGGAGAAGTCCCGTGCCAGGAGCTGATGCGTGTGTGTTGTGTGTGTGTGGCTTGACCTGGGAAATTTTGGTGGCTTGTGTACGTGCCAGTGTCAGGTGCTTCTTGCTGTTAGCAGCATGAGTTGTGTGTTGCTTATTTCCACACTGAAATAAATTCTGTTCTTTTGGATCATGCTCTTACCAGACACTTTAACAGCCAGCTTTCCAACCCGTAATTCTATTTTGAAGAGTATTACTGTGCTTTCAAGATGTCTTTTAAATGTTTTCAGATTGTGCCTAGCCTGCAAGTTTGCGAGCTCCTGCATCAGTCTGAGATCTGAATCTCTTGCTATTTCTATTGTTCTCTATTTCTTAGAGGTGGAATACTTGGAGCAAGAATTTTGTTTATGGTTTTTCCTTTTTATTTTAAAGGGAATAAAGATAAGCTTTTAAGGTAGAGAACAAATTTAAGAAAAAAGTCAGTATGTTGTTGCTGCTTTTTTCTAGTGAAGGTGCCATGGAAAGCGAAACATCACTTTTAACTTTTTTTTTTTTTTTAAATACGTAAGGAAGGCCTGAGAGGGAGCCTTTTAAAAAATGAAACACTGTTGTAGTTTATCTAAACTGTTTTTGCTGAAGTTTTTTTGAAGTGCCAGAGAACTAAGCTTCCAGAGTCTCAGCTCTTAAGAGGTGCTGATACTGAATATTTACATTGTTGCTGTCCAGAGGTTTACCTTACCCAATAAAAATCCCTTTATCTTCTTTCTGTTGCTTATGTTTTGTTTCACTGGTGTGTGTGGTATCAAGGTTTTTGTTTCACTGGTGTGTGTGGTATCAACGTTTTACTAGTTTCTATAATTCACTCAGTGTTTGTAAGAAAGCAAAATAGATAAGTTGTGAAAGTCTGATGTAAAAAATAAAATTTGAAAAAAATTAACAAGTCTTCTCTATTTGTCACGGATGCAAAAATTGAGACAAATGTGTTTTGATTTCCTTTGGGGCTTGCCTCTACTAAGGTATCCACAAGAATTGTGCAAGTGGAAGTGTCCTTCCTTTCACTTCAAAATGTCAGCGACATACGAGATACTTATTTGTTTTCCATGCTTCTCACTGAGCTACTTGCCTCTCGAGGTTTATAAAGAGAAGTCTGTTTCTTTCTTTTCTGTTCCATCATCCATTGCAGGCAGTTCAGTTTGTCCTTTTTATGCCTGGAGGTTTCAGATTTTTTTTAACTGCTGAAGTTTATTAGGAGCATAAGATTCTAAAGTATTAGCTAACCTCTGAAAGTACCATGTTGCTGTTTATCTGTGGTTTAGGAAGTAAATGGACATTTGAGGGTCACAGCCCGTTTTCCTCATTCATGAGGCTAACCTTGCTCCTCATTAGGAAATATATACAAAACACAGACTTACTCATTCAGGAAGTGTTTTGGTTTTACTTTAAAGTAGCCAGTGACAAGTTTGAGCCATGTTCTGGCTTAATATCTAAATGTTCAGTTTGTGCCTATTGAAGTCAGTTGTTGCAGAAATACACAAATCTAATATCAGCATCTGACCCTTTAATTTTATTTATTTATTTTTAAACAGCTAATTCTTACTTCACTAAAATGTAAGTTTAATTCCTCTTGGAATCAACATCTGAGGTGTGTACATCAAATTATGTTATCTTGCATAAAAAAACCCCCTGATTCTGTCTGAAATTAGACTGTGAGAATCTGGAAAAAGAAACCATCTGGTTTTGCACATTAAGAAAAGATATATTTTAGCTTATGGCCAGACAAATTATTATTTTTGTTCTTATTTTAGAATGGTGTAAAGTTTACATGTGCCTGCATATTCCTTTGCTTATTCTGAAGTTGATGTGGCATCTGTACCATAGAATAAGAACATTACTAATGATCACATTGTTTGGAAGGGTCGTTAGTGCCCTTCTTTCTTCTAGGGTGGTGTGTGGAGAGGCTATGCATTTCTGTTTCATCACTTTTTATCACTGTGTTCTTACAGCATTTTAACCCTACCTTTGTACTGTAGTTTTGTTTACTGAGCAAAATCAGCTGGGAAGCATTGATGTAGGCTGTAGCAATCTGAAAATTTGATAAAGACTGGAAAACTAAGATTTGCTGCCTTTCATTTTGTTTTTCAGCTCCAGAAGAAAAGGATGCAATTAAAGGACAATACGAAAAGCTCATGGATGCTTACGGCTGCTTAGGAGAGCTTCAGCTTAAAAGTGGTAAGTGACCATCTGTATGACTGAGATTATAAAGTGTCCAGACAATGCCAAACAACAAGTGGCTGAAGTTGTCTGAATCCTTAACTTGTGAAAGCTAATTGCACCTTGTTACATTCAGTCTGGAAAAGTTCTATTTCTTTTTCTATCCTGTGCCAAAAGCATACTGCTAAGCGATAGTCTAAGAATTTTGGACTTTTCCTAACTTTTGTTTTGTCTAACATTCTTAGTTGCCTGAAGATAATTGTCTTTTTTTTCCCCCTTGCCCCATTTGTCCAAGGCAAACTATGATGTTTTACTTTTTTTTGAACGATCATGTTTAAGTCATGGTCATCTGAGACTGCAGTACTACAGATTCCCAGTCCTTGCTATAATGCCCAATTGCCTTTAATTGGGTAATTCACATGGATAAGGATTTGCAGAAGCAGGCCTTTAACTTCAGCTAGTATAGTAAGGAATATTTACTGTCATTGCTGTAAATTTCTGTACAGTTTGGGAATCTTGATTTAGCAAAGGATTTGCTATTACACTGCCTACAGGAATGTTAATGGAAATAGCATGTTTTAGGAAAAGAACTGCAGTCATTGATTTGAAGGTAATAGTACCTTACACAGCAGACTTCAAATTCACTCATGAAAAAGATGCATTAAAACAAAAAGCGCTATATGCCTTGTTCCTATGGTCTTCTTACAGTAAGTCTTAATTTTGAATTGGAGGAATGACAAGACTGTTTTCCGTATAACTTGATGCTCATCAAGGAATCTGCCAAAGGCAGTGGTGGTGTGAGCGCTGGTGTATTTAGACCAGTAGATAGAAGTGTATCTTTTTATAGCTCACTTACCATTTTATGGCATGAGTAATATGACTTGAGATTGATCTGAAGAGGCGACTGCAATCTGAAAGATTTCTGTGTCATAATTTAAAACTGTATGTCCATCTAGTCTTTTAAAATTAATGTGGGCTTTTTGTTTGTTTTGTTTCTTGTGGAGTTAATTAGGAATTTCTATGGAGATTAATATCAATTTGTTAATGTAATTATAAATGGAGGGCTTGTGATTAGTTTTTCTTGGCATTTGGACCTGTTTTTCTTCATAGGAGTCTAATGAATCCTGTTGTAATAGTAAAGGAATGTAGCTATTGAATTCAAGCTCTTCAAGTTACAGATGAGGGTAGCTTCTTGTACGTGATGGGTACTAAATACATCCGATTTTAGTCTTCATATTAAAAGGTGAATTATTTCAAATGGGATATGAAGTATTCTCAGCCTTATTTTTTCTCTTTTCTCCTTTTATTTCTGTGTTTCCCATGTCCTTACGTGTTTTTGAACCACACCTGCTTAACTTCAGTGCCCTTAAAGTGTGAGGTTTTTCCTCTCTGAGCTTTGTCACTGCATCTCTGTCTTGTTCTAGCATTAAATTACAAGTCCTGGTACAGGACTTCCTTTGGAAAGGATTGTTAAAAATTTTATTGGTAATTGGATAAAAAAGTTAACTACTGGAGGCAAACTTCAGTAGTGATTGAGTGAAAAGTCAGGAGGGTCATGCTGTAATGGTAAGCAAAGGTAAGTAAACATTTTCTGCTGCTGAATATGTTTTAAAAAGCAAAGATGATTGCATGCCATCTCACCATTCAAGAGTGTCGTGGTTCAGCCCCAGCTGGCAACTAAGCACCACCATGCCACTCACTCACTCCCCCCTGGTGGGATGGGGGAGAGAATCAGAAGAGTAAAAGTGAGAAAACTCGTGGGTTGAGATAAAGACAGTTTAATAAGTAAAGCAAAAGCCGTGCACGCAAGCAAAGCAAAGCAAGGAATTCATTCACTCCTTCCCATAGGCAGGCAGGTATTCAGCCACCTCCAGGAAAGCAGGGCTCCACCATGTGTAATGGTTACTTGGGAAGACAAACACCATCACTCTGAACGTCCCCCCCTTCCTTCTTCTTCCCCAGCTTTATATACTGAGCATGACGTCATATGGTATAGAAGAGCCCTTTGGTCAGTTTGGATCAACTATCCTGGCTGTGTCCCCTCCCAACTTCTTGTGCACCTGGTAGAGCACGGGAAGCTGAAAAGTCCTTGACTAGTGCAGCAACAACTAAAACATCTCTGTATTATCAACACTGTTTTCAGCACAAATCCAAAACATAGCCCCATACCAGCCACTATAAAGAAAATTAACTCTATCTCAGCTGAAACCAGGACAAAGAGGTAGCCCAGATTTTTTTCACGATCTTAGTTAGATCTTCCATCTTATGTATAAGTAAGTTCCATCCCTTTAGCTATTGCTTGCATAAAAGGTTAACGCTAAAAAGGAATGCAATGTAACTTTTTTTGTTTTTTTATATAATGTATTCTAGCAGCTGCAAACAAGGGCATAATTGGCCAGCTCTTCACTGAGCATCAGTGACCACATAGACTTTGTTCTATGTGTAGGAGTATCAGTATTTTTTTCTTACTACTGGAAACCTGCAGACAATAAGTACTAAATTAACTGAAAATATTTGTGAAAGTACGTTCCACTGGGATATTAAAAGAGTATATTTGTAGAGCAGAAGGGGAGACTTTTTTTCAAGACATGAAAGATGTCTCTGAGCACTTTAATTAATCTGTAAATATCGCTACTTAGGAATTCAAATAAATCACATTGAACGCCTGCCAAAGTAGATAGTGCTTTTCACAAGAAAGTAGATGAAATATGTGAAACTGACTCACAAAGTTAATGTTTCCCACCAGTAATAACATTCACTTCTATGTACTTATGTCTGTTAACATGACTCACTAAGTTCTTCTGCTTTCTTTTGTGAGATGGATGGCAGCAGAATGAATTGTACAGTGTTTCGGAGCTGTATCTCAGCCAAGATTTTCCTGCCAAAGAAGATCTAGCAAATACATCTTAAGCAAAGTGTTAAAAGAGCTGGCTTTGCGGTGTTTGGTTTAAGACACTGTGATGTTAGGAAGGGGTACATATATAAGGTAGTATTTTGACACCATCACCACATAGGTTGTTCAGTTTAATACAGCTGCTGTATTTGGGGAGACATTCTGAATTAATTTGACTGTGTATATACTCTTGCTCTTGCACATATACAATGTCTAGTTGAAAGGAAGACATTTCAAAGGCAAAAAGGACAACTAAGTACCTGTTTTATATTCCTTTTGAACATTTCCTAATATATAATTGTATTTAGAAGGGGGAGAAAGTGTATCTTTGAGACTAAAACTGTAGTTTGGAAAATCTTGGTTCTTTTCATAATTCTGCTATAGATTTCCTCAGAGATTTTCAGCTAGATGCTTAGAATCTGCTACTCTGCTGTGTTCTGTTGCTAGTTTTGAAGGCAGATGAGAGGTAAAAATACCTTGCAAATTGTTTTTCAGTAGACTATAAAGTGAAGTGGAGGTATGTGTGGAGTGGAGATGGAATAGGCTGAGGGAACATAAGACAATGGCATGACTGTGTTGGAATGGAGAAAGAGCAAAAACTGGAGCGAATTAATTTTTGAAAGGAAAAGGCAATCTTGAGTGAAATATTTACAGTTAAGAAGGACAAAATGAGAATTGAATATTACTTCCTTTTCACTGCAGCTCATAATAAGCAACTCTGAAGTCATCCCATAAACTGCAGGGGAAACAATTGCCTTGAGTCATGTAGGCAGGTTAAATACAGAAACTGCAGCTTATTATTGTAGGGTGTGACGTACCAGAACTGTGTTTCCTGTTCAACTTGGATTAAGGCAGTTGGTTTCACAAGAGCTTTTGAAAAAATGGATGCGAGTTATTTTTGTCTTGTTTCTATGCCAAATATTCTCCATCCTCTGCCTCCTTTGTGCAACCTGATAAAAGAGCATTCAGCACATATCACTGTGAGTAAAACATTTTTTGCATTTCTTCAGAAGTGTTCTTTACAGACTGTTGTGGTGATTTATAGCTGTAATGGGGCAAAATAATGATATTGGTCATGATGCATTGAACATTTATACCCATCTATCTGAGATCAAAATTTGGTCCATAAGCTTTGAAAGATTTTTTTTCTTTAGTACTGTAGGTGGGTCTTGCTTTTTCATAGATGTGTTGCTGTAGAAAGCATGACCAGTAAGCAACACTTTACTTCTTGCTCTAAAATTATTTCAGAGATTTCTTTAAAACATTCCAGATTGCATTCTAAGGAAATGAGGCACGTTTCCACAGGTATGATCGTCAACTGCAGTTCTTATGTTCCTAAATCATTCATCTACGTGTAAAGTTCAGAAAGGCTAATATGAAGCAGGATTGCACATTAAACTACTTGTAACAGGTTTGTTTGGTTTTTTTAAAAAGAATTTGTTTTCCAAGGTGGGGGGCCTAGTAAATAGTCTGCAGCTGATGTGGTTGTTGGTACAAAGTGAAGTGTAAGAGCCAGACCTGGAGCCTTGATTACTTCACAGGAAAAAGTTTTCCATTTTTTTGGGTTGCTTTTTGTTGGCTGTAGTGCTGGCCCCATTCATAATGCACTTTGCAGCTGTCAGCTGAATATAACATGCTTTCTGCTACTGTACTGCACATGAAATCAAGGGAAAATTACCATAAATTTTCCACCCAGTGTACTTCCATTAATTACTTCTTTTGATAGGAGCTGTTGGGGTCCTGTTTCAAGAAATAAGACTGGAGTTTTGCCTGTCCCCTACTCCAGATATGCAGGGAGCCTCTGTAGACTGACTGCAGTGGTAGCACTGGCAGGGCCACTGACTTTAGGGAATTGATTTAGTGTTAATTCTCCCTTTGATCTTGAGGATGCACTGCCAGCATTTTAAAACTCAGCTTCCTGACTTATTTGAGCTTACACTTAAGCGGTGACTGCTCATTTCATGGCTTTAGTATTTTTTTTCCATGTTGCTGTTGATGTTCTGGACCAAAGAAACATAAATACCTTGAATACTGTTTAGCTCCTTTCAAAGGTTGTAACCTCATAATACGCTTCCTGATGATGCTGCCAGGTGGATTTGACTGGACTATCTGATGTATTTTTGTTGTGATTGGTGTTAGTCTGGTACTTCAAGTACTACTTGCATAAAAACAGTTTCACTGGAAACTTAAAAGCAGCAGTATTTTTAACATAATTACAGAATTGGAAATGGTAGTGAGCTGCAGTTTTGAAAAGTTAAGGCTGCAGGGATTAATGGAATAATCTCGACTGTTTTAAGGGGCGATACCTTCTAGCTTTAAGGAATGTCTGGGTGTTTCAATTTCATTAAAGTTGTGATATTTTCAGAGTTTGCTCAGCAAAACTAATTTAATTAGAAAAATCCTCTCTTTCTTGTGCCATGGCCTCACAAATCCACCTACTGTAGGAAATTCCATGTTGTGTTGATAGCAGGATTTTGTTGTTGTTGTTGTTGGTTGGTTTGTTTGGGGTTTTTATTGTTGTTTTTTTTTCTTTTTTTTGGACGGGTGGGTGTAGTAAACCAGGAATGCAACTTCTTGCATTCTTTTGTGAAATTTACTGGATAATAAAAATGAATTGTTTAGGAACTAAAAGATTTGTTCAGTAAATTCTTGTCAGCTAAAAATGTTATTTTCCTTGCAATGAATGAACAATTACCAAATAACTTAGTATCTGCGATTTTTAGACATGGAGAAAGTTGATTTTAATTTTGCTTTTTATAAAAATTACTTGCTCCAGTAGCAGCATCCATCCTGATTGAAGCAATTGAAGCAATTTCTACTCTTAAATTTAAGTGCATTTAGGTAGGGTTGTGGTTGATACAGCTGTTTTCATGTTAAGTATCTATTTTCAACAGGAAAGATTATGGCTTGTTGACATTTATATACCAGAAAAGAAACCACAATGGCTTTTTAAAGTTTAAATTTAGAAGTAAATGGACTGATTTTTTGCTTTAATATATCCATAATAATAATTGGACTTTCAGTGACTGGCAAATAAGCAGAAGCATTTTTCCTGTGGCTGGTAATGCTAGGTTTCTGCCATATTAGGTACTATTTGGATATGTAATGCTTTTGTTTTATTCCTTGGAATAGCATTTTCAATCTAACAAAATGTCTAAGTGAAAGTGTGAGCAGAAGTAGCGCAGTTAGCATTTCCATCACAAACTTGTCCAATGTAGTTATCAATATATTTAAAAACATTGGCAGCCTGGGTTGAGGGGAAACAGTGTGAGAAAGAAGGTTTGGGATTGAGAGAAGAGACTCCCAAACATAAACTGAGGTTGCTGCCAAAGAAGGGAACACGGGGGAAGCTTTGTTTCACTGTGTATAGCTGTATAGCTTAGTGGTGGGTGATTTCTTAGACCTTAATGGAGACATTATTAAAAGATGAATAAAGTCTTTTGTGGAGTAGTATTTTGGTAGCATTAATTTTCCTGTGTGACGTTCTAAAACAGTGAAAGGCTGACAGGAGCCCTACCTCTGCTCAGGACCTTATGGCTACATCTGTGCTGTGAATAAAAATGGGGCAGGGCACAGGCTTGAGTGCTCTCAATAGGATATTGTGATTAGCTTTCTCCCTGTGCCAAGAGCGGCATGCACATCAGGCAAGGATCTTTCTCCCCCAAACAGTGCAATGATAGCCTAGAGCTGATGCCCAGGAACACTGTCCAAATACCACCTGGGATGAAGGTGATATCAGGGGATGCGGCTTGGGAGTTTTTTCCAAGGCACAGAGTCAGAGAGATTTGTGTTGGGGGCTGTGGTGTTGTAGGGTTTCTGCATTCTGGCTGTTTTGTAGCATATCCTGAGTGATTTAAGCAAATCAGAGGGGTTAGAGTTGACCTGAAGACCACCTCACCTCACAGAGCAGTCTAGGAGGACAAAGTGCCAAAGCAGGCTAGCTTTATTGTACCTTAAATCTATTTGTCTGTTTACTTCCTTTTTCTTCAATTTTCTGGCCTGTGAGTGTGAACTCCTTTGCCAGCCTGCCTCTGTTCAAAGACATCATGAAAAGTGCATGAAGGATGAAGGCTGCTCCGTAATTTGGAGTCCTGTAAAGAGACTTATTCTGTGTATATAGAATCATAGAATGGTTTGGGTTGGAAGAGACCTTTAAAGCTCATCTAGTCCAACCTCCCTGCCATGGGCAGGGACATCTTTCACTAGATCAGGATGCTCAAAGCCCTGTCCAACCTGACCTTGAACACTCCCGGCGATGGGGCATCCACAGCTTCTCTGGGCAACCTCTTCCAGTGTCTCACCACTCTCACTGTAAAAAAATGTATTCCTTATATCCAATCTAAACCTACCCTTTTTCAGTTTAAAACCATTGCCCCTTGTCCTGTCACTACAGGCCCTGGTAAAAAGTCTCTCTCTATCTTTCTTATAAGCTCCCTTTATATATTGAAATGTTGTGATAAGGTCTCCCCAGAGCCATCTCTTCTCCAGGCTGAACAACCCCAACTCTCTCATGTGGGGTTCCTGCACAGTGGCAGGAAGGAGCATTACAGCTTCAGAAAGCCATCAGTCTCCTGATGCTTCAGAGACAATGCAGTAGCTTCTTAGCTGTGACTACTGTTTTTGAGCTTGTTAGCTAGTGATTTGGGGGAGTATACATGCTGGACCTCTGCATGTGTAGATGTGTCTCCCATTTTGGGGGTGAGTGGTTGAGTGGAGGAGGTAGTAAAAAGTCTAGAGTCTCTGCTAAGGGATAGCAAGTTTCTAGGTAAGGCAAAACTGTGTAGTTTCAATTGGGTTTTCTGTCATGCTTTATTAATATTTGTTGCCTTCTTAAACGAAAGAATTACTTTGTTTAGATCCAGTTATTTTCCACTGGTTACAAGCTCCTCAAAGGACAGAACCACAGATAAAAAGCTCACTATTATTAAATTTTTGTCCTTTTTGGCTATTTTAATGTTGACTTTCTCATTCGATCTCTTCTGAACCCTCTAGGAAAGTTTAAGGTCACTGAAGCCAATGCAAGTGCTTGTATTCTTTGTCCCAGCATCCCAGCCAGACAGATCTCCAAGTCTGTCACTACTGGTTTTCTGTCCCTGAAGCTGACTGATAGTAAGGCATACTAACAGTGTTTCTATACATCGCTTCCAAATTCTCATGAGTGAAGTTTACTTTGAGCTGATCAGTTTTCCATGGTTTCAGCAAAGTTACAGAAGCTATTAGCTATCCTGAGAGACAGCTAACTCCTTCTAACCCCTTCTGGAGGCTGCAAGACGGTATTTAGTCAGGTATGAACTCCCATGGTGATAACTGATGTATCTCCTACTCTTAATCCTTTATAATTATGCACACTCATGTGCAAAGGAGGAATAAACTGTTCAGGTTTTATGTATTTCTAACCCTCCACTATAGTGTCATCTAGAAAAGTACAGAAGACGTACTTCTTAAAAACACTGAAGAAGGAGACCAAAGCATACCCTTGTTACAGAAGAAATGTGATGAACAGAGCTTTTTAGTAAATACCACCTACACTGGCCTTTATGCAAAACTGGAGTCAGCAGAACAGAATGAATACGATCTAATCTCCCACCTTGTCCTGCCATTCCAGTCCCATGTGTTTATGCAAATATTCTGTCCCTGCTGCAAAACACCCCTAACTCAGGTTTCTGTAGCCAACCTGCGATCTGGAAGCAAGGACTCCCCTGCTGGTTTTTCAGAAAAATAGTTGTTGCATGAGAGTTGGTCTGCATTTTCAGACAGTGGGCCACCGTGGAGAGTTGAAGATTGGTCCTACAAAGTGTTTCCTTTTGCTGTCTGAAACCATACTGTCCCAGATTGTCACTGGGCCCTTAGCTAATTAGCTTGCTCTTGGCAGGTCAGCTGTTGTTTCTGCTATGCAAGAGCAATCAATCTTGGCTTACTTCCACCTTTTCTTACTAGCTGGAGTGAATAGGATGACATTGTCTCCATTAGAGGCCAATTTAAGTGACTCAGTTTCTTCCTAGAAAAACCAGTGTTTTCAGAACAGTTGTTCTACTGTTTCTTAATTACTTTACCATTTCAGAGAGAATGAGCAGAGGTTGAAATCCTGCTGTGTAGAAGAGATCTGATTACAGTGGTGGTCTCAAGCTTCAAAATTTATCTTTTAGTTTTGGGGCCCTGAAATTCAGCTACTTCATGATTTCACACTTTGCTTCACAGCCATGAGAGCTGGAATTCTTTTTAATGAGAATTGGGGTTGTCATCTAATCATGTACACTCTTTTGTAACGTAAAAAGCGAAATCTCAAGAATTGGTAATACTGAAAGTTTCTGAATGGCTGAAGAAAGCCAGCTCCCTCTGAAGCCAGTAAGAAATCTGAATGCTTCATATCTTTAAAATTCAGAAGTCAGGTGAAAGACTCATAGTGAGGAATACACTTGATCTCATAAATGACCAGTCTTTTACCTTTCCCTTCAATCAAATCCAATGAAAACTGTATGTTCTCTAGAGTGGTGAAATTTGATTTTTTGAGTAGTGTCCCAACACCAAGCTTATTTTGCCTCTCCAAGTAAGTGGGAAAAACACATCCTAATTGCAGCAAAGGATGGGAATGTATAAGTATTGTGGAATATTATGCAATTGCACTCACTTACCTGCAGTCACAAGGAATTCAGAAACGTAAACAAACATAGGCCGTGTGCTTGTCGTTTGTTTTCTGAAGCAAAGATACTGGCCTCTGCTGGAGCCCTGTCAGCATTGCATATGACAGGACTGATGCGAAATGGCATAGCCTGTGTCCACCTGTAACCCTTTTGTAACTATCTGTCACCTTCTAGGTAACGCTCGGCTGCACTTTCTGGTCCTGGTGACAGGCTGCACGTCGGTGGGAAAAATCCTGGACGCTGAAGTTTACAAAATTACTGCAACAGATTTCTGTCCTCTCCAGGAAGAAACCAAGGAAGAGGAGCGTGTTACTGCCTTGAAGAAAATACTGAACTCTGGGATGTTCTATTTCTCCTGGCCTAATGCAGGCTCAAACTTTGACCTGACTGTGCGTGCTCAGAAGCAGGGTGATAACCACTATGAATCTGGTAACTCGTTCTTCTGGTTAGTACTGCATGTTATACCAAAGTCTTCTGTCATCCCCACCTGTATCTTACTGGTCAAGCATTCTCAGAGGGAAATGAACATATGCATTTCAGGTGCACCTCCTTCATTTCATTGTCATGTCATTTTACAGGACATGTGGCGTTAGTGAATTCGTGGTAAACCTGGGTCAAACAAGTAACTTCTGTTTAATTAAAATTAATCTGATAGTGAAATGCAATTCTAATAACTGGACATTTTGTGTTTTTAAGAAGGAAACACAAGATGTATTGTTCACACTACAGAAACATGTCTCTACATGTCATGAACAGCTTCCCCTGAAGAAGTTCTTTTTAATAATTTGCTTTAAAAGTTATCTAATAGAAACCTGCAATTAAACTGTTCATAAATCCCATCATCTGTGCTGAAGTATCTTCTATTTCTTAAAAGTGTATGTATTTGAAGTCTGTAGTTTAACGTTTCAATAATGTGCCATACTTTTTATGTTGAAAACATCAATATTAATATGTTTACAGCTCAGCGTAAATGTATGTTGCACAGAAGGAAACTCCTGTGATACTCTGCTCTGTACTTCTTACTTTCTTGTGCTTATAAAGCAAATAAGTATTTCTTGTTGTGGTAAGTATTGGTTGAGTGAAAAGGAAAACACACAGATGCTGGGTTTTGTCTTCCCTAGGTGGGTTCACCGTTGATGTAATTCAGTTGGTTTGCTTTACAGAATGCTTGAATTCCTATACCCTAATTTTTTTATTTTTAAACAAAAAGATAGTCACACAGGAAGCATATATATACTGGAAATAAACGAGGGTTATATGATGCAGGTGGAAAATAACTGGCAGAGTTAAATGTGGGTGTGCTGCTAGAATGTGTGATAAGTCTTGTCGCCCCAAGTAGGTGAATATTAAATAAGCAAAAAAGTTCATAGTGGATGATAAATAAACATGAGAGAGTAGTTCATTCAGGCTAAATAATCTTTCTAGCTATGATGTGATTTTAACTGGTAAGATCTAGTGTTTTAGTTTAACTCAGAAGAGAGATATCTAAAACTTGCTTTCAACTATACTAATTATGCATCCCTCTCACAAAGCTCTCCAAGTATGTCAAGTTAGACATATGGCACAAACGAGCTGTGTTCCAGTGATGAAACTCCTAAGGTGTCAGTATCCCTTAATAAAGAAACAACTTTTAAAGCAACTCTTTTTACCTGTACTGTCTTTTGAAGCTTTTCTTCTTCAAAGATAAGTATTTGAACTTTCCTTCTTTGCTGCTTCTGGCTAATCTAGAAGTAGCCCTTGAAGAGGTTCCATTCTCCTATATGTTGTAGAACAGGGACGAATGGCGACAACATCACATTTAGGACAAAAAGATGTTCCAAAGAAAATTTATCTTGAGGCAATTATGTGATATGGGAAATTTCAGACCAAACAATAGATTCTTGAGAAAAGTAAACAATGGGATAAATAGTTACATGATGAAAAGTGTCAGATGACCTTAGTTGTAAGCAACACAAACAGCCTGTTAAATGAACTGCAACAACAACAAAATTCTACTGGAATTTGTCTGAGTGAGGACTTCCTCTGTGAGTAGAGCTAGGAGGAGGAGGTGAAAGAGATACCAAAAATTGTTTTAGAGCTGCTTTTTCAGTTGCATATTTAGTTTAAAAATGTAAGAATGACTTGCACCTTTTTCAGAGAAATGCTGTATTATAGAAGAACAATCCTTCAGGGGTTTCACTAGATGTAATAACTCATGTACAGATCTGCTGTGGAGCAATAAATGATCATAAAAGGGATTTTCTTGGCCCTCATCTGTGACTAAAGGCACATTTTGAAAAATGAAATGAGGAAAACCATCATAATAGAAGAGACTAGCATCATTGTTAACCAGGCATGATAGATTTTTTTGGTTGTTGATCTTAAAATAAATTGAAGGTTAAAACAGACATTCCTCTTAATTTTATTAGCACGTTTGGCAATATCTCCATTGACCTATGGGTCTAGTTTCTGCTTGGAAAAATTTTCCTGAAAATCCTGGTGGGTTTTAAAATGGCTCTTCATCTTGTAGTGTATGCTAAGGTCGGGGCAGTACTGTTCAAAAAATAATTAGCTTGACAGCACTGTAATTTATGAAAAAGATTACTAAATATAAATGTATTTCTGGAACTGAAAGAGGTGACATTTGCATCTGAATTTATGAGACAGAGGTACAAGATATAAGGACTGTACCTTGGTGGCAAATTAAAATTTGCCATGTTCTGTTCACTGTAGTAGTTCACAAGGATTTCTTCCTGATATTTCCTGGTTTTAGATAAAGTAAAGGTACAACAGAAAAGGGTCACAAAACATTAACTGCTTAAATTAGTGATTGTTGTGGGGTGGCACCCATGCCTGTCTGTCTTATTTTATTCAGTAATGTATCTGTATGTTGTTGAACTTTTCAGGAACCAGCTATTGCATGTGCCCTTCAAACACTACCAGGTGAACTGCTCTGACTGGTTGCTGAAAGTGATCTGTGGTGTAGTGGACATTCGCACTGTTTATGCTTCCCACAAGAAGGCGAAAGCCTGCCTCATCTCTCGCATCAGCTGTGAGCGAGCTGGTGCCCGGTTTCACATTCGAGGGGTCAATGATGATGGACATGTGTCTAACTTCGTTGAGACAGAGCAGGTAAGCGAATGTATCCAATAGCTTTGAATAATGCAGTCCACTCAAGTTTAATTGGGGCAGTTTCCAACAAGAATTAAAGGAGTTCAACAAGTGTTTTTTCCAAGAATATTTAAAATATTATTGTATGACAGATGTATTTGTTCCTGCCCATTAAGCATTTCTTTGCGATCTGTTTTTTTTTCTGTGTTTCTGACTTTTCCATGCACGCAATTTTCACTAATACTTTTGGTTTTGTTCCTGAATGTGAAAGTCTGGCCATTTGATATTGTGGTGAAATATAGACATGGGTTTTTAAACCATTCAGAGAGCTCTGTGTGTTAATTTATGCAAAATTTATGCTTTATATTCCCCTTTGCTTTGTCCGGTATTCTCTTCAGTGAGAGGTAGTAAGACACAGGTTTTATACATACATGGCAAATACCTTATTTCCAGCTGACACAGAGACAAAATATACGGGTGAAATGCACTCAGCACGCTCTCTTGATTGACACAGCCAAACAAAATAACACAGAGTCAGTTGGTTTTATTACACATAGTTTAGCTTACGACATTGAAAGTGAACAAAAAGCAGTGGACCCTGAAGAATTTGAAATCTTCTGTGCCAGCTGAAATGAGTGCTTTCTTATTCAAGTATAATCACCTTTTCCTTTTTGAATAGAAGTAGTAATTGCTAGCAGTCAGAACCATCATACAGAAATGGATGTCTCTATAAGCGGCATAGATAAATGGCTGGTAGTAGTTATCAACAAAGGACAAGGATCTGCTCCTAAAATTTGGTTATTTTCAGTGTCTTCTGGGCAGATCTACAAAACTGTGTATGTAGTGTAGATTGTTTTTATATGTGTATGTATGTGTCTATATATGTAGGTGCACATACAATGAAAGTAGATTGCTTAGGTGATGCTCATAAGGGGAGGCGGGTGAGACATCTCTACATGACACAGTGAGTGTAGCATAGAGTTCAGCTAGCTGTGTCATTACTTGTTCCAGAAGACTTATAGCTGTGTCACTGTAGGACAGTGCCTGACTGCAGAGGGTGGCATCCACCCTCAAAAGTGCCCATACTTTATTTAGCACTAGTATTTCCTCATGGCATTGCATGAGCATAGCGGCTCATACTCAGTGCTGTCCTTTCTGTTATCCCACTGCATGAGGCAGGCATGCCTTCAGGCACCTGCTTGTTCAAAATTCAGCAATGTTTGGGCACTTTCAAAATTTCCTCTAAAATGTTGCCTTGATGGTACAGCTTTAACCTCTTCACCTGGTTCTGCCCAAGGACACATGTAGAGCTACCTTAGACTTGATGGTGCTGCATTGCTCAGCAGAAGGCCTGGAGGAGTTGCAGACTGGTATTTCCCAGTCTGCCGGTGAGGTTTGATCCCCAAGACATGCTCAAAGCATGCACAATGTTACACATATGACTTTCTGCCCAGTGGTCAGAGTTCTCATCGGGGATGTGGGTGGCTTTTTGCTCATGTCCCTCCTTTTCCTGGTTTGCCTGCATTTTCAGTAGGCTGGCCTGGCAGCTTTCCAGTTAGTGTTCAGTCTTCCACAAATTCTACTTGTTGGATGCCAAACTCTTCCCCTTCAGTGCCTGAGTCTCTAATGTCAGCCTCTGAATTCTCTGCTAATAATTCTCTTTCGTGCCTCTGCTCCAAAGCAACTGCAAGTCAAGTCCTGCAGCATCTTTATCTTTCTAGAAAGTCTGTCAGTGCATTGGGAGATGCAGATAGGTCTGCTCACTGAAAAGTGGAATTTTCTCCTGGAACTTGGAAACAGGAGAAGGGACATATGCCATTTTAAGTAATAACTTGGTACAGTCTGCTCTTTTAGTTGAGTGCCTTCTCATGAGCATTAGTGCAAAGTACGTTACTCAGGATTTGAAGAATGTTCTCTTGCTGAAATGAAGAGGAAAGAAAATGTTAGAAAGGGTTGTCAGCTTTCTTTCAGATCAGTCTTACATTCGCAGTACTGCACTTAGCACTTGTCTAATTATGGGAAATACTTCTGCTATCCTGCTCACTAGTTGGGTCAGAAGTATTTCATTCTATTTAATTATATTCCTGGAGTACATTATGTTGCAAATGATTAGCATTAAAAATAAGATGGCCTTTGCATCCCAGCAGAAAACCTGGGGATTGGCTCCTGGTGAGTGGCAAAAACAGTACTTGGTTGCTAATGCTTCCCTTAGCTGGGGCTGGGTCAAGCTCTTCACTAGAACTGCTGTGCTTTGTTCCCATTCAGCCAGGGGCTGCCGTGAAGTGGGAGGACTGAAAGCTTTTGAGTGTTTTGCAACTGGGTAAGCAAAAGCACAAGAGTGAAATGGTTATAGGGTGAAAGGCTCGAGTAGGTTGAAAATTATAACAAGGGTTTGCAGTTTTAAAGGATTGTGTGGTTTTGTTTGCTTTTTGATTTTAAAGGAGAAAAGAAGGTTGATGTTGCTAATGGTGATAAACACTAGTTTTACCAAACTGCGTGTCCTAAGAAAGCAAAGTTGGGCTAACCACTGGGATGCCTGAGGTCCAGTTCAAGCTGGCATCCACTTACCATTAGGAAGGAAGAGTCCTAGAATAAACTCTCTCCTACTTTCATAGTAGACTACTGACTAATCGCCTGTGAGGTAATATCTTGGCTGAATAACATTTTGTTTCCATTTGCTGCAGCCTGTACAGTATAATGGCATGCTGGCTGTGTGCTTTCATGGATAAATAGCACCCTAGGATTCTGAAAAATGAGGACTTGTCCCCCCTTTATAGGAATTACTTCTAACATTTTTCTGTTTTTAGAAGAGGGAGAAACAGTTAGTCTTATCTCCAGGCAGCTCTTTTATGCATAGATGGTATGCTTTTGTCTCCCACTGAGTTAGCCTTGTGACATTTTAGCTCTGCAATGAGTCATTTTTTGTGGGCTCACTTAACTGCTGTGACTCACAGTGTTTGAGAAGAAGGGGGAAAAAGTTAAATATCTCACTTCACTTTTGCTTTTCAAAAAAAAGAAAAAAAGCTACTAGTAGATCTTTCAGATATTTGAACATTTGGCTTGCATCTTTACAAAGAAAAAAGAAGAAAGAAAAAATGGTAGGAAACACTTAAGGAAAACCAAAACATGAGGGGAAGAGAAA
Organism: Ciconia boyciana; assembly: GCF_034638445.1. NCBI lineage: Eukaryota > Metazoa > Chordata > Aves > Ciconiiformes > Ciconiidae > Ciconia > Ciconia boyciana. Next base: position 69,143,901 of record NC_132936.1, on the reverse strand, counting down.
AGAGGGCTTTCTTGAAATCTCTCTAACGTGTACTTCCAGATCTGCTGCTAGTATTTTGTAATGGGATTGCAGCCCTTTCTACTTGCAGTGTTGCAGCTAATCCTCAAGTAGTTTTAAAATCACACTCTGTTTCCCAGTGATAGCTTAAATGTTTCCCTTCACCCTTTCTTCTTCCCCTATTAATCCCCTAAAGTTGAGACTGTATCACATTCTTTTAATTCTTTTCTGCTGATAGCGTTGAGAAACAAGCGTGCTTTCTTCATTTAGTTTGCGTGCCTGTCACTGTTTACATTTCAGCTCCTCCCCCAGTTATCCTCCAAAGAGTCGTGCTAAACTCTTAATATCTTAGTATGTGACTTACGGGGAACAACTCTAATTTACCAAAGGTAAATTAATGGTTTCAGTTGTTTTCCCCATCATGGAACTGTTCAATAAAGAAAATGGAAACCTTGACAAGGCATTAAAAGGAAATGCCATGAATTTGGATTAACCTTCCCTTTCTTCCAGTTTAAGAAAAAAATGTCAAGCAGGAATTAAGAAAAATGATCCCTATTTCACAATAACTCTTAGATGGTGTTGGATAGCTCTCCAGGAGACGAATGGATGCAAGCATGTGGTTAATTTATTTTCTGGATCAAGTTTTAGTATGGCCCCAGGCAGGGCAAAGAGGATTATTTTGGCAAGTATATCCTTGGATCTCATGGTCTGAGTTAAAGGGACTCATAGAGAGGTATGTTTAGGCCATCTGTTATCCATGCTCTTTGTGGGTTGTGTGGCAGAGCTGGGGATACCAGAACAAGCCGTGTGAGTATCGATTTCATCATGGACTCTGTCTCTTTGCCCCTTGAGTCTGTAATGAATTTTGCTATTTGAAGTTGTAACTGGATAATTATTTCCTTCTAATGAAGCTGAGTGATGGAGATTAGTGAATAAATTATTCCAAGCGATGAATGGGAGCAGCACGCTGGGATTAGAACACCAGCTGGTTGATGTAGATGTTTGCTTCTTGCTCAGAAGCGATACCAGTTTGCTTCTTGCTCAGGAGCTTGCTAGCAGTACCTGCGGATGAAGCTTGTGTTACCAGGAAAGGTCTTTGGATCACAGGAGCAAGGTCTGGCCCTATGCAACAGAAGGAAAAGATTGAGAAACGACCTCTTGAACTGTCAGCACTGTCACCTTTGATCCTGGAGTTGGACAAGGAGACCACAAAGAGTCTAAGACAGCAGAAGTTGAAAGAAGAACACGGCAAATTCTAACACCAGAGGCCAGAGGACAGGCAATCTATTATCCTCAAACCCCTAAGAGGTCCTCCACATGGGTTAAATATCCAGTTGCTATTATGTTGTCTGATGGGAAACTGCAGGAAACATGTCTAAAAAATCCATCCAGCTAACTGAATTGGATTGTTCTATGGGCCAGACCCTTTGAGATTAATGAAGTAGTCCTCGAGCGTTTTGAGGATTTCATAGGAATGAACATTCTCCCTGGGGCAAGTAGGCAACAACTTGCAGTCATTTTGGATCTAAGACAAAAGATAAGACTCCACCATAGTTTTATGAAGTCCAAAGACAAAGATTTAGCAGTATCTATCAACCCTAATGACAAAGCGTTGTCCAAAATGTAACTGATTGTTATTGAACTGTTAGAGGAAAACTCATGTGATCTTCCTGGATGTATTTCTTGTCCATGAGTTAAGGAAAACAGAGGACAGGAAATTCTGGAAATAAAGTGCTTTTTAAGAAGGAATAGTTTCTTTTCGTAAAGAACTGTTCATCTTTTGTGTAGTGCCTTAGAGTAAGAGAAATGGATCTGCTAGAGGACAGGGTAATAAAGTCAAAACTAGAACGACAAAAAAGTAGGACAGATGTGTGCTTGTAGAAAACGTGACATTGTGAACCAAAAATGATCAAGGTTTGGAAGAATATGAGAAAAGAAATTCTGTACTTAACCATGCATAAATGCTGGTATTGCATAAGCAATGAAGTTGGAATCTTTTATTTATGAGTGTAATTTTAATCAAGATGTATTATCAGTGCTTAAAGATTTTAACAAATGTGGTTTCTTATAGTGCATATGGGTGTTAAGATTACGTCCATTCCTGAACTGGAAAGTCTTCTTAGTCTCAGTCTGGCAACCTGCTCGCTTAAGACGTCTGCTGGTAGGAGGGCTGTTGCCACTATTATTGTAGCATCAAGGGGTGTACATAGTAGAAGGCAATGTCAAGAACAGGGGTCATGTTCCTTCGGAGTGGTGAATGAAGGATAGTGGGTATTGCTGAAATTCAGGGAAGATTTGCACAGTTGTAATGCTTAATGAAATGGTTACAGTCTGTTTAGGAAGGAATGACTGGCAGAAAAGGGTGTTACTCTCCCAGTCGTTAAAAAATACTAGGTCTTTTTCCAACTCACTGGCAGCTTTGAAGAAAACAATTTTGGATTCATCTGGGTCACAAAAATGAGGTGAGAGGATTGTGAAAGACCACAGGATTGCTCCAGAGAACAGAATGATGAGCCCTGTAAGTGGAAAGAAAAAAAAGTATGTGCTAATGTGGAGAACTTTCTTGTGAGTGACTATGTTGGAGGGGCCATGCTCCCAGTTTGAAAACATCAGAATTTCTAAAAGCATAAAAATGTCAGTTCTTTAAAATGCCCTATCATCGTAGAAGAGTTCTGTATTAGACCTCATCCTGACAGAGGATGTCCCCAGTCCATCACATCAGGATGTGGGCATCCTGTTTAGATCACAGGAATGATCCCCAAATAGTTTGAATTTTTGTTGTTGTTGTTCAGTTCTCCAAATGGACAGCTTAATAGAGCAGAAAACAGAAGAGGTAATGGGTGAAAACCAGTGAATAGAAAATGTGAGCGACAGTAGTAACAAACCTCTGTTAACTCTTACGATGTTGAATCACTAGTAAGTGGGAATATGAACATCTGTTAATGCAGAAAGGCAGAAATGTTTGGTCAGGTTTTTTCTTCTGTATTTGGTATAAAGAATGCAGGTTATATATTCATGGTCTGTAACTGTGATGAAATACTTTCCATTTAAACTGTAGCTCAGGAAGATGTTAAACTGCAGGTATTAAAATTAGAATTATTATCTTTTAATCAATGGGTCTAGAGGATTTGCAGCTGGGACTTTTAAAAGAGCTGGCCAAAGAGATACTTGAGCTGTTGATTTTTCAGTTAGGTATGAAAACAGGATGTTCCAGAAGATTGTAAAGACGACTAATCCTCTGTAGCAAGCTGTTTGAGTGGCCAAATTGTAGTTCATATGAAGCTTTGTCTCTAATCATTATCATTAGATGTTTCATTTCAACTCATCACATCACTAAGGTGATGATTCGTGTCAAATTTTGAAGTGAGACAGTCCTGACTCTTTTTTGCATCGATTCAGGACCTGATCGTCATTTAGTGTGAGTCAGGATAACGCTGGGGCTGTCAGTGGAGCTACACAAATTTGCTTTACCTTAGAATTGGCTCCTCTGGGTCCATGACTGTGAATGAAAAGATGATTCAGTGTTTAGAAGTCACTGACTCATCTTGGTACAACCTGTCTCAGTGAGGATGTGATAAAGAGGAAGAAGGTGGGCCTGCTCACTCCTCCTGTGGTCCAATAGCAGGATGAACTTTTCAGAGCACAGAAGTGCAAAGCGAGGTGCACCAGTGTGTTGCCATGGTAATTAGCTCCTGCACGCAGATACTGGCAATGTTTAGAAAACTTTACTGGGAGAGCATGTTTTAGAGCCACATTACTCAAGCTGTGAGGCAGGCCTCATAGGAAAGCTTCTCTGAGCAACCCCTCTCTTGCAGGGGGTTGTGCTAGGATGAGATGCAACCGAGAAGGGTTCTTAGTTCATTGGTGTGAGGCTAAAAACATTGAAACATACAGTTTTCCACTACATCTGGGCTAGCCATCATTCTAACACTGACATTGTGTCCTTGACAAAGCCTTTCATCGTAGTGAAATGGGGATAATTGTAAGTGCTCTGCAAAAAATTGTAAAGATTAGTTAGATAAAACTGGTGACAGAATATTTAAATACCTACTTCTCTGGTGTAGCTATACTTCTTTTCACATGTGTAGCTCTAAAAATTGTACATTAGTAGTGATTATGAAGATGAGAGGTCAAGGTAAATGAAGGCACTTCCCCTGAGCCATCCAGCCAGCACATCTAGTGGCAAATCCAAAAGCACAAACCACATTAAAGCTGTAGAGTAACCCATTTTCATGTTCTTTTCTATTTTGGGAGCTACTAGCCAGCCAGCAGCAGTTGTGCTAAATGATATGATGCAGTTAGAGAAGCAGCTACCTGGATGACCTGGATACCGTTCCTCTGCAGGGCTGCAGAAGACTCATTGTCATGCATGAGATAACGGAGATGTGCATCATGTGTATCATGTATCCCCCATGGAAAACAGCCAGGATTCCACTGCTAAGTATAGGCCAGGGGAGTGAGCCGGGCTTTGCACAGTTGCTCTGTGGTCATGCTGAATCTGAAGATAGTACCTTTTGTGCTAAGTTAACATATAATGTAACACTTTGCTTGGGGTCTGGTGGAGGGGGAAGGCAAAGGGGGAAATCAGTCTTTATACTCCCCGTGTATTTGACTCAAAATCAGCTTGTTAGCAGTGATCATAAGAACAAGTATTAAGGGAGAGTTTGAGGTCTGGTTAGGGAAGGAAATGGGGAGTTTGGAGCCTCTCGCTATAAGCCTCCTGGAAAAGCAGTAGATCACATGCTATTCACTGTATCTCAGAATGGGAGTGGCAAAGCTGCTGGTTTCACTGAGATTTATTTGGACACTCTGACAAGACACAACACACAGTGAAATAAGAAATAGTAAATAAAGCAAGAGATAAGCTTATCCCACACCTGACATTACCCATCATCAGTCACAAGGAGCAATGACATTTTGCACAGTTAAGTTTTGTGAGAGAGACAGAGGGAGAGTATATGGCTGGTCTTCCTGAGTGTCTCCACCAGTAGATCAAATCCATCTTCATTGTGGATGAAAGATTCCTTCCTTCTTGCCAGTGGTGGTGTTCTAAATTTTCTCTCATTTCTGGTGAGTGGTGAATTGAATCTGCTGTGATGACATGGAAGCAAATACGTTGTGCTTTATTCCACTGCCTGTGAGACTATGGAAAAGTGGCTGAGCAGTAAGTGGATACAGTGAGATACATGGTTTACTTTTTTTACTCTTTGAGTTCAGTGTCTTAAACTGTCACCTGATCAAGGAGTCACAGACTGATAGATCTAACTGCAGAACTCCTTCCCTTTATTTTATTTTTGCAGACAATTTACTTGGATGATGACGTCTCTTCCTTTGTGCAGATTAGAGGTTCTGTTCCACTGTTTTGGGAGCAACCGGGGCTTCAGGTAAACAAATAATGAAAAAGCCTACCTTACCTATCTCTCTTGCTACTTACAATTTAGAAGTTACATAAAACTTAATTGTTTTTTTAAATCAGCTGCAAAGCTCATTCCGTGAAAATGCTGAGCTCTTTCATTTTAGGTTTACCTTGTAGGAAATTTTGCACATTTAGATAAACAGAACTAAACCAGGCAAATGGCTATAGTTAACTGAGGTTTAACATTTACATGTGTTACATGTGCCTGTTACACATTTGTAAGGGACCATGTCCTAATGTCCTAAGCTGACGCTTACAGCAATATCTTTATAACATTTTTGATTTCATTTGGAATAACCTTTCCTTCTGAAAGATGTGGTTGGCTTGATAATATTGACCTCCACAATAAAACTGGAGTATCTAGGGATACCAGGAGCTCTATAGGAGCACGTTACCTTGAAACAAAGTATAATGTCTGGATGGTATGTTCGCTAGATTTCAGTCAAAAGGGTGATGATGATCTAATCTGATCTTCTGCAAGGCAGAGATGTAGGGTTTCATCAGGATATAATTGCATCAAGCCTAGCAGGTTACATATGGTCTGTGACTTACAGTTTATGTACAGTTACAAGCTCAAATAAGAATCATCCTAGCACTCTTTGCATTCTCTGAACAGAGGGATAAGCACTTGGAATGAGTATGCACATATATGCATATATGTTAGTAGAGAGAATACGTAATATAACTGGTTTTTTAGATTCTTTAAAGATTATTTGATACTTTTTATCACTAAATCTAGCACCTAGGTACCATTCAGAACTACTGGATTTAGCCCAAAAGGAAGATGACTAAAGGTTCTGTGCTGTTGTGTGTTAGCACCATCCAGTGCAATACTTGCTTCTTTTTATAAAGCAGGTCTGCCTGTACGGTTGTGCACATGGCCTGCCCATGGTGTAGCTGTATCCAGCACTCTTGTTCTGTATGTTATGAAGCCTTAGAGCTTTTCTCCAAGTATTTTTGGGTAGTGGGTAGCATGTCTAGTTAAACAGAATTTTCAACTTTTTAGTAGGGACACAGTCTGCTTTTTTGCCTAATCTGGATTAGGTTATGCAGCTTTCATTTATGTTGGTGAATACTCGTAACTCTTATTCCTTGAATGTGAGTGTGCTGGCACTGGTGTTAGAAAGAATTGCAGAAACCAACCTCATGAAAAACAAAGGAAGATGATGAAGTACAGGAAACAATGCATGATCCTATAAATAATTAGCAGTGTAGGTTTTGGAGAGGAAAGAAGCCCTCTGCATACTGTAATAACAGTAGCTAGCATTTAAAAGGAGCTTGAGGCTACTCTTGTTGACATCCATATTAAAAGTCCTATTAGATAGATGGCACAGGATTTCATCCTTCATATTTTCAAAGGACTGTTCTGATGCTTTTTAGCTTCTGTAAATAATGAAAGATGAAAGAACTCAGGACACACAACCCATGGAACTGTCATAACCGTAGCCTTTTCTGCCGAGGGAAGGGCAGGAAGAATGCTGGGCACACAGCATGCTCATGTGAGGTGATGTGGGATATTTGCTAGAGGAAGCTGGCGAAGGGATGTGATTTTTTTTTTTTGGCCCTAAAAAGATGTGTCGGTATCCCTTTGCTTAATGATAATCATGTTTGCACTTGTAGTTGTAAATGTTGTTGTCTAATAAAAGCTGTGGCTTTTGTATTAAGGATATTATGTGTGTGGGTGTGTGGAGTCTGTTAGAGGTGTCTGGTGCTGTCAGAGAGATGTTTTTCTCTGAAGGAAAAAGGGAGACATCTAGTGATTTAGGACTAGCAATTTAAGAAGTTATTTCTCTCTTTCTTCTCTTTCCAATATTTTATTTTAGGTGGGTTCTCATCATCTAAGGCTTAACAGAGGTCTGGAAGCTAATGCTCCTGCCTTTGACAGGTAAGCTTCATTCCACTTCGGCAATAACACAGCAGCCTGGCATTTAACCAAGATTCCACAACTTTATGCCTTCCTAGTAAATCCTAAGAGATGTAAAACATCTCTCAGATGATGTTGCCAATCCCCCAGGTGTTGTGGGATTATTAAGTGGGTTTACTTTATTTATTCACTTATTTTTGTGCATTTTCCTTTCTGTTTTCAACGGTAATTGAATTAATTTGGTCTCCTGGCTTGTTTCTGTAAAAGCTAAGAAATACTGAGTGGTATGCAAAAGGAAGGTCTGTGTAACCCTTTGTGAGCCAACAAATGTGAATTTACTCTTAAGGTACACAGAACATATGTTCTTTACCACTGTAACCCAGGTAATTAAAAAGTAACCACTGCTTCCTCTCCAATCTGGATTTGTTTTTCTCCTCATTGTTTTACTGCTATACAGAAATAAGTGTCTTATTCTATGATCATATTATATGATGCTGTCATGCTGATGCTTTTCTACTTTACCCAAAGACTGGCTTCTAAACCTTTTTAAACCATTAATACTCTGTTTGTCAGCTGGAAACTGTAAAAAGCGCCATACATTAGCTTGATTCCTTTGAATGACTGACTATGAAGTGCTATCCTTTAAGGGCAAACTCCCATGGATGTCAGTGGGAACATTGCCTGAAAAGGACAGGAAGGATTTGGCCTGTGGGAAATTTTCAACTTTTAAGTGCCAGGTCATGTGATTAATTTCTATTTTGCTTTGGTTTTGGCAAGTTGGAGTTTGTGTTAATTTTGGGTAAGGCCTGTTAATTCCTTCATTTCATTTACTGCAGCTGTTAGCAAACATGACATTACTGACTGTCAATAGTTTTGCAGTGCTGAAGACCCCAAACAAGGATTAGAATCTAAAGGGAGTATGCACCATAGCAGTCCCTGCTCCGAAGGGTCTTAGCCTACATTCTCCAAGCTTTTTAAGGCTCTTAAATCCTACTGAATTCAAATGCCTTTGAGACCTGTGGTCTTGTGGTCATCTGGTGCCATGATAACTTGCCCTGCCAGTGTCCCTGAAGCTCCATCTTAGAGGTTTGCCTTCCACAGCAGATATAATTTATATAAGAATAAAACAATAACTTACTCAGCATCCTTTTGTGCTGCCCAAGAAATTGAGAGTACCTCAGCAAGGAACAACCCTATAAGACCATTTAGCTCAGAGAATCTTTTCTCTCTGACCCTGATGCAACTGGTGAATAGCTTTCTTGTAAGAAACATGAACATGAGGATCTACTTGCATATTCTTTCTTTCCCTTGTGCACAGTAAAGCCTTTAGGTTAGATGAAGTTAGGGATCTCTCTGCTTACAGGTCTGCAAAAGATAGTCCTTTGAAAATGGGCAAGGAATAAGTAACTGCTTATATGGAAAAAGACATTGAAACTTAACAACCTGCTACAGCTTTTCTGAGAGTGTTGGAGTGGATTTAGCCTGTTTCATTTTCCCATCTGGTAGATTAATGTGTTGAGAAGGCACTGTGAGAAGCAAATGGTAATCTTGTTAGTGGATCTTTTTCATCCCTTCTCCCTGAGAAGTCCTCGGGGAGCTCTGCTTACAGTACTCAAGGAGGTGACCTGAACTTCAGCAGTTTTGTTGTAAGGAAGCAACATTGGCGGAGAAGTAGGACCTTGATGCTGGCATCAGAGGGGTGCAAATGTATGGGAAGAGTTGGCGTACAGAGAACTGGTTGCAGAATCAGGAACATAAATAGCATCAGAAAATATATTCAGCCATGTTTCTTGAAGACCATGCTGATAACTTTTTATTTGTTTTCTTCCCTTCCGTGGTTTTCTGTGTGGCTTATTTCTGGTTATAGGACTTAAAGGTGCATGCCAGAAGATGTGTGCTTGCTGTTTTTCTGATGCTTTGCCATTGCGTGTCGCTTTGCAGCATGTAATAGCTTTTCATTTGTGTGTTTATTTTGTTTTTCTTGTCTATTTCTATCCAGCTTACTCTTAAGTACTACTACAATGTTGTTAGTACATGGTGGAAGATGGCTTTAAGATCTAATTGTTTCTTGATGAGCCAGCACAGCTCATGTAGCACACACATGCCAACTTGAAAAAAATGTATTGAGGGGAGAATGGGTGCCTCTGCATCTGGCTAAAAGCTCTTGACTTTAGAGTCCCTAAATGTCAGGCTTTGAGAGGTTGGGGATATATGCCAAAAAACCCCCCACTTTATACTTGTCTTATTTTGTGTTTTTCCTGGAGAATCTGGGCCAGGCCACTTGGCTAAAAGGACCTTTGGTCTGATCCAGCACAGCAGTTCTTGTGATTGCTAACCCTCCTGCTTAATTTAATTAAGTTGAGAGTGAATGTCTCAGTGTTGCGGTAGCTCAGAGATGTTTGAACCCTGTCACCTATGATGTGTGTTTGTGCCTCTCTGGCCTTGGCACAGGAGTCCTAGACCCATTGCTGCTGCTGACTCTTTGTAGGCTCAGCACTGCAAGATGCTGGGCAATTCCTGTTGAAGTGTACTATGTTTTTCTCTCTTCTTGTCTTTCGTATGTAGTTCCCAGGCTGACAGCCAAGAGGTGGGAGCATACAAAGGGCAATACCAAAGCTAACAGTGACATAAAAGATCTGGGGCCTGTTTCCTAACATGCTGCTTTCTTTAAGTTCAGTACAAAATACTGTGTCCATTAATTGCGTACTTTTGCCATTTGTACTATTTAATAATTGATTGCAAGGAAACTGAGGAAAATGTCTGTAGCTGCTGTGGCTGAAACTTTCTGCTGGATGGAACAACCAGTGGTCTCTACTTCTGTATTTTGAAAAAGGTATGCAACATAACATGGTTTTGTTTAGCACTTATTATGGTTGCTTTTGCTGTAGGCATATGATGCTTCTGAAAGAGCAGTATGGAAAACAAGTGATCGTTAACCTGTTGGGAAGCAGAGGAGGGGAGGAGGTGCTCAACAGAGCTTTTAAGGTAAAAGCAAAGATTCCCCCCCCCTTCCCAGTGGAAAGTGACAAAGTGAAAGTCTTCCCCTGTACAGAGTATGGCCAAAGAAAGTGATTATGACTCAAGCTTGCAAGGCAATGAGGAAGGTACAGAAGTGAAGTCTGGTCCTAGCTTCTGTTTTCAGCTTCTTACTGAATTTCTGCATGACACAGATAAGCCTCTATAATCTCTTGATTTCCCTATCTTTAAAATAGTTTTTATAGTTTATTTTGCAAAAATATTGAAATTTAAGGGTAAGAGATGATCACTTGCAAAATGCTCTAATAACTTATGAGGTTACAAGTCTGACTTTTCCTGCTGGTTTAATACTGAGATTTTATCAAACACTCGCATTCTTGAAGACAGTGTTCTGGCCAGTATCGTACAGAGATTAAGTCAGAAACAGGGCATCTCTAGAATAAAGACCTTGCATTCATTCATTTATTTGAAATAAAGATCTGGTTTAATTGTTAAACTTTATTGATGTTTAAAAATAAATACATTATGAAAGCACTCTGTGAGCTGAAAGAATTTAGACTGACAGCACTGGAAACTGAAGTTTTGTACCCATTCAAAACGACCACCTCTTGGTCTTTTCTTTACCTTTGTGCTTTAATAAATGGATGTTTGGAGAGAATATATAGTTAATTTTTACTTTGATTTTAAAGAGCTTGAATTAAAAAGAAAGTAATTCATAGGGAAATGATTAGGAATGGAAACTTTTCTCCTTTTCTGTCATTAGTTTATTTCTTTTCTTCTCCATCTTCCTTTGCTCGTATACCTTCCTCTTCTCCCAGCTCTTGCTGCAATCTTAGTAATTCTTATCAGAGTTGGTTCAAAATATCCGTGTAATTACTGCTGCTGGGTTTCCTTGATCAGAATGTCACCGCTACCATTTGTTTATGCAACACGAACAAATGAAAAATTGTAAATGACCAACTTACCTTCAGCTGTTACCTGAATCAGCTGTTACCAGCCCAAAAATCAATACTGTTCCCAGTAATGCTGTTCCTCTCGTAAGCATCCCCTCTAACAGATTTGATTATGTTTACAGTAAAAGCAATGCTGTAGTGTAGAGTTACAAATACTCTGACAATGATGTACGCTCAGGCAGTGGGTAAATATCATCCTCAAGTGCATTATTACTGCCAGCAGCTGTAAAGGCAAGTTGAGGTGTGGACAACAGAGAAGCAGATACCAGGTGTTTTTGGCTTTTGTAGCAGTGTAGTGAAATGTATTTTGCACGTCTCTCTCCAAACACCATGCAACACCTTTAAATTTGTTTCTGTGGGGAAGGCTTAATGGCTTACTTCATACAATTATACTGGTGTAACTGCTGCATGTACACTTTTATTGTAATATCAGAATTGTTTTGTTCCATTTGTGTTGCAATCCAAGTGGAGTAAAGTATCCGTCTCTTGAGATGAGAATGTGCAGGAGGAAAGAGAATAGACAAAGGCTTACATAGTTAGAGTTAATATAACAGTTCTCTCTGGCTTTGTCATAGAGAGCAGGATGTATTATTGTCATATCTATTACAGATACCTTAATGAAATTTGTGGTGATTACGGAAACGCATGTGAGGTCATGGAAATTGGAGATGAAATAATGAGGCTATTTGTGCCTCCTCTTTCACTTTTGTGATTTACCACAAACATTTCATAATATGTTTCCTGGGACATTACTTTCTTACTTCCTACCCACGCATCCTCTACCTAAATTTAGGGCCATATTTTCCCATGTCTTGGCACTTCAGGAATGGTTAAAAAATATACCCATGCGCTGTTACACTCCTGTACCTTTAAGCAGCTCTGGACACCCTTCCCATCAGGGTCCTGGTCCTGAGCCTGCCCAGAGCATCACTGTTGCTGTACACCCTCACGCACAGAGGTAGCAGCCCGCAGCTGAAGGGCTGCCACTAGCTAAGGTGCAGACAGCAGCAATTCTGAGGCATACTTTGCAGTTACAGTTTGAGTTCCCCTGCAGAAAAATTGGGGTCTAACTATCCAGTTTACGTTTGGAAAGAAAACAAATAGGAACTTCAGTTGCTTTTTTTCATGTCTGGCCTTTCAAAATCCATATGAACTTCTCAATATTGAAAATGTGATAAACAGTCAAAGTATAGTAATGATAAAAGCATGCTGGTACCGATCCTTACACTGTGGCTTGAGCAGGATTTGTTTTCCTTCATTCTCTATCTAAACAGAAACTGCTATGGGCCTCTTCCCATGCGGCAGACACTCCCATGATAAACTTTGACTACCACCAATTTGCAAAAGGTGGGAAAACTGAGAAACTGGAAAATTTGCTGAGGCCTCAGCTGAAGTTGCACTGGGAAGACTTTGGAATCTTCACAAAGGGCGAGAATGTAAGTCCACGGTGAGTGTCCCTGCCCCCCTGTCCCAGCATAGCCAGGCACCACCTGTCCTGGCCTTCCCAAGTTGCTTGCCATGTTTGGACCATGAGCATAAATGACCATCTTGAAATACAATTTTGAGACAAAGTGTAGTCTTGGTGCTAAATAGATTATTTGGCTTAACTGCATCTCCACTGTTTGAAATCTGGAAAATTACCAGTGCATGGATTTGCAGTTTTGCAGTGCATGGATTTTACAGTTTTGCAGACGTAGTCAAGTAATTAGACATGTTAATGGATACATTGTGCACAATGTGCTTGCACTGTCAAAATGTGGGTGGGTATGTTCAGGCTGAACATTTGATGATCTTGTTCAATCAACTCATGATTAGATGTTATTTTAAAATATACCTTTTTTTCCTCCCTCCTCTTGTGTTTGGTTACCAAAGTCTGCAGACAGGTACTTTTCGAATGAATTGTTTGGACTGCCTGGATCGTACTAATAGTGTACAGTCCTTCATTGCACTGGAGGTGAGTTTGTCAGAGGACCTTTCGTGGATGCCTGTACATTGTCTGTTCCATGGGGAAGACAGGAAAGAGGGCATAAGCCTCAGTGATACAAGTCTGTCTTGCCAGCTCTATGATACAGAATGGTGCTGGCCGGAATACTTAAAGTGAGGATAAAAAGCAAAAACACATTTAAGAACAACGTTGTTGTTTTTTCTCCTTCTGCACCTAATCCAGATCCTGCTTGCTCAATTAGAGAGCCTTGGATTGAACTCTAAATCTATAATTGAGCGCTTTGTGGAATCCTACAAAGCAATGTGGACTCTCAACGGTCATAACCTGAGCAGAGTATTTACTGGCAGTCGTGCCCTTGAGGGGAAGCACAAGGTAAAGAGAAATGGCAAAACTGTTTACTCGCAAGTAAAGAAAGATGTCCAATTTACTCTTCAGTGTCACTTGCACTGATGATTCCTGTCTGATGTAGGTTGGGAAACTCAAGGATGGCGCCCGCTCTGTCTCTCGCACCATTCAGTCAAATTTTTTTGATGCGGTAAAGCAGGAAGCCATCAAGTTGCTGCTCATGGGTGACTTCTTCAGTGAGGAATATGCAGACAAAGGCAAGATGCTCATGGATCACACTGCACTGCTGGGTAAGGCCAGTGTAAATCCTTTGCTTTTCTTTTGTGTCTGTTTTTAGCTGTGTGATACAAGCAATTGCACCCTTTTGAAAAAATCAATAAATAAGCTACTTTTTGCACAAATCTATTGTTTAAAACACTGCTTTCAAGTGACCATAGCACAACTCTGTGTGTTTTAATTCCATTGTGCTTATTTCTCATATTTTGTTTTGGACTTCTGAGTATGTTTGTCTGCTGTTTGATGATGATCTTCTCTGACAGTTTAGAGGAGTTGGACCAGAGGGAAAGATTTTAGGGCTATATTTCCAGTCTGGTCCTGTCTGAGTTTGTCTTGAGGAAATCTCTTGAGCTCAGATTTTTTATCTCCTTATTTTTGGCCTGCAGTTTGTGCATGCTTTTAGCCATTTGGATCTTTAAAGGCACATTTATGTTGTTATGTTGGTTCATTCCCTGCTTTACTCCAGGCCCTGATAGACTGCAACATATACACATTTGTTTGCACCCATCTAGAGTAAACCAACTTAGCTCTCTCTGAGAAGATACTTCTGTGCAAAATATAGGATAATTGGCACCCACAAGCAGTATCAGGTGGTCAGTTTGCTCCAGAGAACTGCTGGATTTTAACAGGATAGACGTGAACCATTCAGCGCCACTTCAATCCTGGGGCTGTTCCCTGATGTGAACCACAAGGAAAATACAGATAGCTTCTCTATGCTTGACTGCCAATGCAAATCAGGTAGTTAAAGACTAAGGTTACCTCAGGTGCTTGCACAAAAAAAGCACACTGCTAATTTTCTATACTAATAAAAAATAAATGAATGTAACTCTTTCCTGTGAGGAGTTCTGACCAGCCTAGAGAGCCACAACAGTGCTAGTTTTGGACTGATGTGAGACTCTGTGCTGCTCTCTGCCTTTCTCCCCACACTCTGAACTTCTTAGGGCTTCAATTTAAGTCATAACTTGTGACATGCTTGATTGCTGTAGGTTAAACTGAAAAGATTAAGGGAGGAAAAATAATTTGTTTGCTTATTACTTGAAGTAGTGCAGGAAAATGTATGCTGAAAGTGAGTGACCAGCCCTTCACAAGCTTTCAAAAGGTACCTGGTTTCTGGAAGAGAAATTGCTGACATCAACCCCAGTTATCTTGTAGTTATTACCATTGTCATTGGAGTTGGTCCTTAGCTTTTGTGTTGTTGCTGCTAGGGTAATGTCATTATTTCACAGTGACTGTGTTGCTGCTGTCTGCATGCTTTCTGTCCTTTTACAGCATGTTCTTCTTTTACACACCCTCTTTCTGTCTCCCCTCTTCCGTCAGTAACTCCAAGTATTTTGAAGGCCATGTCAGAGCGTCAGTTTGAATTCACAAGCTTCAAGCGTGTTCGTGTTGCCACGGGGACCTGGAATGTGAATGGAGGGAAGCAGTTTCGAAGCAACATCCTCGGTACCAGCGAGCTGACAGACTGGCTGCTGGATTCTCCCAAGCTCTCTGGAGTTTCTGAATTTCAGGGTAAGACTTCACAGTCCAAATGTGTAAGCAATATTTGCTGGCATCTCTAGGGTTAGCAAGTTGGGACACAGCTGCTCCTTTCAAAGGCAGTGCATCTTGGAGGGAATTTTCTTTCAATTCTCAGGGGTGTATTCAGCCCCATGTAGACTTGTGCTGCCTCCCCTCAGCAGTGGAACAGTGCGTGTGAAGGGCTCCTGACAGTCAGAGCAACTCATGAGTCTGTGCCAGGTGACTCTGCTTTAAACCTTCAGCAGGTCAGAATTCAGAGGTCCCTTTCATGCCGTCGTGGGGTGTATCTGCCTATTCTGCATCCCATATTCCGTTTTCTTCTTCAATATCTCTATCCTTTGTTCTTCATTGTGAGTGGGAGCTACATGCTTAGGTGCCCTCAGAATGTCTCCTTGGTCTTTATCTGGAGCTATACTTATCTGTACAATCTGGACTCTGAGATTGTCTGGAAATGTTACTATCAAAACCTTCAGACAAAAAGAGTTATATTATTACATTTGTTGAAGGCAGTTTCCTTTCTTTAGCACTATAGAAAGCTCTTGTGCTTGTGGCTTGCTTAAATTGGCTGCTGAATTTCTTACTTGCAGAACAAGGTCAGGTATTGTAATTGATTTACAGATTTTATTAAGGCAAATGAAAAGTGAATGTTCTGTCACTTAAAAATTGAGTGGTTGCAAAACTATTGCAAAACCTGTGCTTTTATTGTTACAGTGGAACATTTAGCTTCCTGCAGGCATCACAGGGATATTCCTGTGGCTAACCTTCAAGCTCAGGAATTAATTCCTCAAATCCTTGGCTGCTTACACGAGTTGTGTCGTTTGAACCCTTAGTGCTTGAGTGCATGGATATGTGATTAGGTGCAGACAACTGTACTCTGAGCAGCTTGGGTGGGTGATTGGTCCAGTCTGTTTCAGAAACAGTTTAGATGTGTTAGCACATGACTATGCCCATGATACCAAAATTCATTGAGAGCCTGGCATGTGCTAGCCTTGCCAGGCCTTCCCCTGAGAGAACGGGAGGAGCAGGACTAAATGGTACAGGCAGCCATAATGTGATAGGTCTAAGCAGCTTCTGGAAGGGAGCTGAGTTTTATGTGAATGGGCAGAGCTAGGGTATGACCATGCAAATGTCCATGTTTGTGGTAATGTCAGTACAGTGCCTACACCAATGGGTAAGTGTTCAAAGACAAATGTCCAAAATTATTAATGGGAAATACACGTATGACAGCACTTGTCATGTTAAGCCAGTAAAGGAGGCTAGCTGTCGTGTGCTAGTTTCACCCTTGTGTCTACAGAGAGTTGCTGCATATTTTACTTTTCTTTCTGTTCTTATTTTCTGAGGCAGGTCTGATTTAGGTTCCTATGATTGTCTACTATTTAGGTCTTCATGTTGAATTAAGTTACTGTTACCTTAGTCATATGACAGTTTAAAAAAAAAATAATAAAATCCCCTTATGCAATGGACAGACCTGATGAGTCAAGAGATGTGCTTCACGCTATTATATGAGAGCATTGGATCTTTGGTGTTTTACCAGGTATCCACATGCCTGGGCCAGGGAAGGGAGAATCACTGTGCTCTAGAGTGACCTAACCTAACCTTAGGTTAGACTCAGAAGAAGGAAGATAGGAAGAAACTTCAAAGGCTTCCTTAAATGAGTAGATAAATTTACTAAAGGCATTGAGAAGGAAGGGACATACTGGTGTGTGGACAGTAAGTTCAGTTACATAGCAATTAGTGTCAAAAAAGAAAAGGAAAAGCATGTTGGGTAAAATGACAAGTGGGTGAAAGGTGGTGGGTAGTGAGATGTTGTGGCTTCAGTGATGAGCGGGGTGAGGGAGAGAGAACATTGAATATTTTCTCATCTTAACATTGCTACAATATAATGCTCTGTTCTGAACTGCTTCCTGCAAGAGAGATGGAGACCAACTGGTGGGAGAAAAGCAGGAAGAAATTTCAGAGGAACTGCAGGGGTTGTTTTGTGAGATTAGATTAAAGGAGCTATGAATATGTATAGCTTGGCAGGGGATACACAAGATAGAACTACAGGAATGATCTCTGACAGAAATTAGAAAACAAGTCGTTAGAAGAAACAACAAAATAGTAACTCTTGTATGACTTTTTCCTCTTGCCAGCAGATGATGAGAACTGCCCTCCTGACATATTTGCAGTGGGATTTGAAGAGATGGTTGAATTAAGTGCAGGGAATATTGTGAATGCCAGGTAGGTTAAAAAAAACCCAAAATAACAAAAAACCCCAAACCTCAAAAACAAAAAAAAACCCAGAAAAGAGCACACTCTTCCCCCAAAGGAACCAGCCAAACAAAAGCCTCCAGAGTTGTGCTTTGTATGGTCAGGTGTATAGAATACGTCCTTCCAACTCTGTTGCTTGTAATCATAGCTGGAAGTATGTTTGCCATTAACAAATGGCACTGGGATGGTGTTGAAAGTGCTGTTTCTCTGTGAACTTCTGTACAGTAGAATACACTATGTTTTCTAAGTCTCTTAAGTCTTTGTGTTGGCAGAGGATTCTGACGGTCGACATTGATTTAACGCTTGTCCTTAAACCCCTGTCTGATGTTGGAGAAATGTGCTCAGTGACTACAAACATAATTGACATTCATGTGGGAATTCTAAAAGGAATGAAATGACTCTGTGGCTAATTGTATTTGTAAAAATTATGACTAGAGAAGGAGTTAAAGGCAAAGCCCTGAGCTTGGGCTGTCAGCATGTACAGTAGGCTGTGGTGTATACTGGTCCTTTTGAATCTGAAGGAGGAATAGGGATGGAACCCTGAAGATAATGTTTCCCATGCTGATTCATTATGCTGACCAGTTAGTTGTCTGTTTTGGGAATGACAAGTTAAAGCTGTGCTTGGCATGGCTGCTGGGTTGGTGGTATATCTGCATCTATCAGTTGACTTTGGAGATAAGAAAACGCTAGTTCTGCAGAAGCGAAGGTATATGCACCCACCCACAAACCTTCAGCTAAGAGCATCCAACAGCTGTGGGTAGCCATTTATCTCCCAGTCAGAGAAGATCCAGAGAAGATCTCTTCACTGTGAGCACAAGAAATCTTAGAAGTCATGAGATTGACATGGATTTTTGTTTTTATGGTTATGATTACTACAATCAGCTTCCAGTTACCCCCAGGGAATGGGGATATCAAATATCATGTAAGCATGGATCTTTCTAAGCATAGCAGGCAAAATCCCTCTCATGTCCAGAAGCAGGCTAACTGTATTTGTGTGCTGTGCCTGGGCTCACTGACCCTGCTGACTCTGGGCTGGCTCACAAGGAGGTATTATCTCTCTCTGCCATGCATCCTACAGCACTTCCCGTTCTGGAGCCAGCATGTGTATAGCCTAATGGATGTCTGTAAACCTAAGGCACGGTTAATCTGCTCATTTTATTGACTGTATGTGGTTTGATTCCATTAAATGATTTTATGCTTGTTCCAGTACAACGAATAGAAAAATGTGGGGAGAGCAGCTTCAAAAAGCCATTTCCAGGACTCATCGCTACATTCAGCTGACATCAGCACAGCTTGTTGGCGTTTGTCTTTTCATCTTTGTACGACCCTATCATGTCCCCTTCATCAGGTAAAAAAAACCTACAAAAACAAAACAAAAAAAACCTCCAACCTGTGTCTTCAGTAACATCCTGCTGTTGGAGTGTGGCGAGAGAGGGTGGGAGTGATTTTTCAGCTTGGTGGGAATTACGCAAACCTGGATTCTGGTCTCTGCTCAGTGTGGGAGAGAGACATGTTTCCAGGCAGCAATAGTCTGGAGTCCATCCTCCTGGGTAGTGCAAAGGCCAGGCAGCCCCAATATCTTCCTCCAGTTCAGCTGAGAAGCCGGGCTTGCTCCAGGTGGGCAGTCAGGATGTAGCACCTTGTTTGGGTGCTGTCTTTCTGGAAAAGGAATGACCTGAGCTAGTATTTGGAGCACTAAGCGAAGGCAAGTGCCTGCCTCTGCCCAAAGGGCAGGTTTTACTTTCTAACCCTCTCCTTCGTGTTTCCATATGGAAACAGGGCTGGTTCCAGGCCTGAAAAGAATGGTGGAAAAGGTGGAAAGGGAGGTGGGGGAAAGAGAGCTAATTTTGCCCCTGACATTTTATAGACTTGAGAGCTATAAGGGCCCATTAAGTGTTTGTCTTTCCTAGATGTCACAAGAACCAGAACTCTGTGCCTAGTCAGGAAGGCGCAGAGCTGTGTGTCCTCAGCTTACTAGCACGGATGTCCCTGGAGACTGACCAAACTCCTCTTGCCCCTAGAAGATTCTCATTTTTATTAAAGAGGAAAGATGAGAGTACCTAGCCACATGGATTTCTGCATTAAAATGCCTTTGCCATGAGCAAGAATTATGCAGGCTAAGTGTGAATGGGTAGGAAATGAGTAATTAGCCCAAACTATCTTTGGGCATCGCTCTGTCCTTAAAGCCTAGAGTGATCCAAACAGTGCCTTCTACAGTTAGGGGCACTGATTGGTTACTGCAGTTTGTGGTTAAAATATCAAAAGGTGCCTCTTTCTTCCCTCTGGTCTCATATTTACTGAGAAGATGAGCGCAGAGCTTCTGCAACATCAAATGCTCTAGGCGAGGCAGAGTAATGCAATCCAGGTAACCCTGATAGTCTTGCATTGCTGCCTTCCCAGTAATCTTTCTTCAACATGATTTTAAAAACTTACATATTTTTGGTGGTATGAAGCAATCCAGAAGAGAAGTGTTTCTGTCAGTTTTTGACTTTTCACCTGGCTTACAAGAAATTTGAGTAATCCAGCAGGAAATGCATGGTTTAAATGGAGATCAGAAGCAGAACGGCACAGTGGCTCTGTTGCAGCTGTCAAACTGCTAGGAATTTGAAATAGCCCTTTGCAACTCAAGAGAAAAAGGGAAGAGTTTGATTTTAGTGACCAAGTTTCATCATTTAATGCTAATGTGCTGCTACGTGTTACGTGAGCATAATCAAACCTAACCTGTATGCTTGTGTAGTTTTTCCCATGTCTAGAAAAGGAAAACAAAAATGATCAGAAGTGCAAAAAAAGGCTTCTGTGCTTGCAGAGATTGAAGAGATTAGGACAGAAGTTAGAGAATAGAGAAATAAAATGAGAGAATAGCTGAAGCTTATACAGCAGTGAAAGGATTGATGAAATACAAGCAGTTGAATGTACGGGGGGTTATCTCAACATCACCTTTGCCATGAATGCAAGTCAGATAAATATCAGTCAGCAGTTGGGTAGACAGGCAGCAGGAAGGGAGAACTCCTTAGAGTGAGAAGACTGAACATGTGCTTCTTTCGGAGCGCATGAAACCCATCTTTTCATAGAAAACATTGATGGTCCCCTTTTGCCTCCCTGAGGGTGTCTTTTCTAGAGGTTTCTGCAGTCAGGAAAAGAGAGGAAAATAAAGAGGGGAAAAAGATAGAAAAGATGGGGGGCAGGGAAGAGAGAGGAAAATGAAGAGGAGGGGAAAAAGAGAGCCTGTAACATCTTGCGTCATTGAGATCATGAATGCTTGACAATAACTCAGATAAGACTTAGTGGTTTTACCCCTGCCCCTTGCTTAAAGCCAGTAACATTCTAGTCCAGATCTGCTTGACGAGTATCTGGAAAGTAAAATTTTCTCACTGGGAAGGACATGCATGGTGCTGGGGTTGGTTACAACAATGATCTCATAATTTATTTATCTGATCAGACAGGCATGCTTTATTCTCAGAGTAGACTGGCTATCTGGGAGAAATTATCCTGTGAGCAGGTGGTCTGATTTGCCAAGCAAGTCATCTTTCTGTAGTAAAGTGTATGCTAATCATGACATTGAAATAGTATGTAATTAACAACATGGAGGACCTAAGCAATTTGTCATCAGTACAGAACTCATTTTAGGAGTTAGGTATAAATAGTTGTGTCTAATAATCACTGATTTTTATTGCATCTGATTTAACAAATTATGGGTTATGATCTGTTGCTCTTTAATTGATTGAAAAATCCAGCACCAACTGCAAAGTTGGGTTTCAATGCACAGTAACACTAATTAAATTGTTAACTGTCTGAAAAATAGATTCCCATATGTTCAAAAGTAAAAGGAAACCTAATAGTAAATGTAGTTATTGTCACTATTTTAAAGATCATGGTAGACGTAAACTTGAAAGATATATTCTGTAGAAATTCCCAATATTTCAGAAATAATGTCTTGCTGGTCTGTTTGGAAGGGACAAGAAGAGGAGGAAAATAATTTCAAATAGTTTTATTTCTATACTATTGTATTATACTTAATTTGAAATGTAAGTACATGAACATGATCAAGAAACTAAAAGATGTGCCTAAAAGCAGCAAGCTTTCTGGAGAGGAGAAGACATGGTATTGTAAACTGGCTTTTCCTTTATGTTGCAGTCAAAGTTAATTGAATGTTTGTCCCTGCAGCCCTTTACTCTCTTCTCTTTCTTTTTTTTTTTTTTTTTAAATATAGGGATGTAGCAATAGACACCGTGAAGACAGGAATGGGAGGAAAAGCTGGAAATAAAGGGGCAGTGAGCATTCGTTTTCAGTTCTATAGTACCAGTTTCTGCTTTATATGCAGTCACTTAACTGCTGGGCAGACTCAGGTGAAAGAGAGGAATGAAGATTATAAAGAAATCACACAGAAACTCAGCTTCCCAATGGTAAGTATAGGGGTACGTATGGTAAAAACATTGGAGATAAAGGCTGTATCTTTACATTATGAAAGCTGGTCTCAAGCTGTCTGATGACAGGTCATCAAAGAAGTCATCTCAATGCCATGGAGAATGGGCATGAAAGAAAATGGTAAAGAAAAAAAAAAAAAGGAAGCATGTTTCACAGGAGACCAGACGCCACCTAATATAGCACTTGCTTTACAAAAGTTCTATGCCTTTCAAAAAACATAGTTGCTGCAATGCTTGAAAAGTCCTCACCTTTGAGCAGTTTTCCAGTCGATCTTTCAGAACAGTGCAACTTAACTGACAAATCTGTAAGGCCTCATGGATAAGATCTAGGTGACTGGTGTTAGAGCTGGAGAGCATGATATTGATAGCTCTTGCTGGCACTAGTTAGTAAGGGTTCCTAAAAGACCTGTGTTACTCAGTACATCAGTGCTTTAGCTGCTCCTGCTCAGGTATGATATATTAGTTCTTGGTCACTGATACGGTACTTTCTGTTCCCTTCATTTTGCTCTCATGAATGTGTCAGTGTCAAGGAACTGCTGGCTTTTCTCAGAGTGTGGCAACTAGGCACTATTGGTCTGTTTGAATAACTTTTCCCCTAAATCATGTCAAATCAATCACCCTAGTGTTTTATTTCACACTTGTCTCCTCAGGCCAGTAGATAACCCATGGGATTTGTAGCAGTGCTTCTTTGCTTCCCTTAATGTTGGTTGCTTTAATTTCCACAATGCTTTCTTTCTTAGATCTCTCTGGAGAGGTCCTAAACCAGGGAGGGAATGGATCAGTTTGTGTATTCTGGTTAGTCAGCAAAAAATGGCATTTAGGTTGCAAAGCATAAAACTTTAACTCCCTGTTGTTTGCAAGGTTTAGAGGCTTGGCACATAGAGCATCTCAATCAGTTGTTTTATGTAAGAACTAATACTGACAGTCTGAACGTCCTGCATAGAATATCTGTTCCAAATGGCCATAAAGTTGTGCTTATGGTAGTTTTTTCTTCTAATACCGCATTAACTATTTTATGTCCTTTACATTTACAATAGCTAAATGTACCTTGTGTGTATAATGCATATAAAGAGTGCCCTCTAGTGCTTTGACAGCCACAGCTCTGGAACATTTCCTTTACGTATCTCTGGGTTTTAGAGGTTTATAGCTTAACTGGGGAAAGAAAAAAAAAAAAAAGACTGGTTAGAGGATAGGATGTTAAACTTAGAATTGGAGTGAATTTTCATTCATGTTTTATTTCAATACATTTACAAAACTATGACATGCACATAAGATCAAATTTGGAGCTTGTTCTTACTCAGGACCTTTGTTGCTGAATGTGCTTTGGTGCCAGAAGCCCATTTTATGTTATATTTAGAATATGTAAATATATGTGTGTAAAATGAGTTAGGGAAACAAACATATATTTTTAATATTCTTGATAGCCAAATTGTGAATATAAAGCTGGTGTCCCAGCTTAGACATACCTTCAGGAAACAAGGGTCAGAGTCTGACACTCTTATTTACAAAATTCAGCTCAGCAGGACACAAAAGACTGTGAAAGAACCATTCCATTTTAGCACAAGATGGATTTTAACCAACAGAATGTGGCAAGTAGGTCCAGTATTTAGTAATTCAGAGAGACTGAGTTGTACGTTTCAGTGCATTTAAAAGGTGTTTTCATGAATGTGATTTAACATTAACAGTATTCTGTACCTCTAAAATAGGGGCGGAGCGTGTTCTCACATGACTATGTCTTCTGGTGTGGTGATTTTAACTATCGCATTGATCTAACATATGAGGAAGTCTTTTATTTTCTGAAACGTCAAGATTGGAAGACACTTTTGGAATTTGATCAACTACAACAGCAAAAATCCAGTGGAAAAGTAAGGCAGTGTGTCTCATTTTCTTGAATACTTGCATGTTGGCTTGGTCTAATTCCTTGAGAGAGTGAAAAAGTTGCATTTTCAGACCCTTGTTTGTAGTATGTGAATGTAGTAATTTGGTTAAAAAGCAGAATGTTGTTTATTTGCAAGGAAGTTGATACGTCACAATGGCACCTACTTCACCTGTAACTTCATCAAAGAGATGGTATTTCTTTTCATAGATTTTTAAAGACTTCCATGAAGGGACTATTAATTTTGGACCAACATATAAATATGACGTTGGCTCAGAGGCTTATGATACAAGTGATAAGTGCAGAACCCCAGCTTGGACTGACAGAGTGCTTTGGTGGAGAAAGAAACTGCCTTTTGAAAAAACAGGTGCGTAGGATCTTTCCTCCTTCTTTATCTGAAAGTTGTTTTAGATTTCATCCAGAACACACATAAAGGGATTTAATCTAGTGAATGGTGAGGAAAGGAGTTAGTGAGTACTGGGCTGAGAGCTGTCTTTAGATGTGTCCCATAGGCTTAGTTAAATTGCAAGTGGCTTTACTCAAGCAGATGTTCTTTTGGCTTCACTGGAATAATTTGCAGAGATAGAGAGCCCTTTCTTCTTGAGCGTGTGAACAAAGACTTCATGCTACAGATTGAAAAGGTGCTGGGAGCTCGCTGAGGAACTGAAAACAATCCAGCTGTAGCAATCTAGAAATTATTCTCTTGCTTTTCAACAGAATCATTAGTCCCCATAAAGTTCCCATGTTATAATGGCTAGATTGTTATAACTGTTGTCCTCAGTAGATGTATAAGCACTTTTCTGTAATTTCCTCTGCTTTAGGAATATTTATGCTAGTTTCTGGAATTGGGGAGATTTCATTAATTAGTGCTTATAAAGTACTTTGAGATCATGAGTGGCCAGGACAACAGAAGGGCTGTTTTCACTTAGTATTCAAAAGTTACAATTACAAAATAAAAAGTATTTCTTTGCATATCCAGGGACAGTTTTCATAACCATTTTCTCAGTCTGCAGGTACATCTATCTCCCAGTGTTTATAAAATCTGAGCAAATTCATACTAAAAGTGTAATTGCTGGAGAAGTAATCTGGTTTGTGCCTGCAGATGTGATTTTTCACATGGCTGGGAACTACTGCTTGGAATCCAAGTCATACCATGCGTACACTAAGTGTAAAAACTACAAAGCAAAACTAGGGCAGTCAGAGAGTACATGTCAGTGTGATACAGAGTTATTCACTCTTATTTCAGGAATGAAAAATAAAGTAAAATGAGGAGCTTAAAGCATTGATAGAGATGTAATCTGGGAAAGAAAAACTGTATGAGACATAATAAGGAAGTTAAAACAGCCCTCTTGTGCTGGCTGTTTTCATTTTAGGAGAAAGAAAACCCTTCAGCATTTTCAAAGCATATTCCTCATTTTGCATGGCAAGGCTTCCCTCTGGGAGGACTTTAGTTGATGGAGTACACACAGAATGTAGGACCTATCTAGCTGGTCTGCAAGAGCTGAGGCAGGTTCCTTTCTTTAGAGCTTGTAGGCCTCCCACAGCTAGCTCATGTGGATATATGACTGACCCCTTGTCTGTTCGCCCACCTTCCCAGCCCTGCAAAGCTTTTCTAATTAGGTTGCTGCCAGAGTTCCTGTCCTTTACTGCTGGTGGCAAGGCTCTTCTGCCTCTCGGCTCTAATTCTTTTGCCTTGCTTCTTTTTGCTGCTATAGTCTAGAGGACCATTTGCCTTCTGAGAAGAAACTGTAGCCACAGTGTGTGATTAGGCAAAACACCATATTCTGTATTAACTCATTTTCAGTTCCACAGAAAAGACATAGAGTTACCCATTAGCCCAAACAGTGACCTAAAAACTTTCCTGTTGTTGACAGCAATATAGTACCTCACTATAGCATAATGTCTGGAGCGCTTTCTGTCACCTTAATGCGTTGCAAAAGAAGTATTTGGAGGTTGAATTTGCATGGGTTTGCTTTCTCCCATCTCTTGTGTATTATTTCTCCAGTCCCTGTGTATTATTCAGATTTGCAGTGTATTTTGCAAGTAGTGTCTGTTTCTATGCTCAATAGTGGGGCAGGAGGAAAAATACGAGTATGACTCTGTCAACCCAGGTTGTACAGGTAATTGATTGGGTGACATTCAGGTTAACCACTTTGCAGATGTTTTATTCTAGTGATCAGCTGTCTGTTGCACTCCCTGTCCTTTCTGTATTTTTTTTCCTAGTCCCTAACTTGTAAATCTTTTAGGATACAAGCTCTTCTTTGAATGGTATATACAAGAACAAAAAAAACCCACCTCCCAATACTAGGGTCTGTGAAGTGCATCCTAAAACTTTTAACTGTTAGTAAAACTAGCTTTGAGTGAGTTTTATATCATGTTTTGTGCTTCATAGCTGGAGAGCTCAATCTTCTAGACAGTGATCTGAATGCTGAAACTAAAGTCAGGCACACCTGGACCCCTGGAGCCTTGATGTACTATGGGAGAGCGGAGCTGCAAGCATCTGACCACAGGTAAAGTCCTAAGCAAATAGTCAGAGAAAGGTCTGCTAGGTTAGAATGTGTCATACTGAATTACACCTTCAGAGTGAGGGACCAAGTCTGACTGTAACAGGAATTACACCCTTATTCTGTGTTCAGTATCCGTTTGGTGTTTTTTTTCCCCTCATGGTGGGTTTTATACCAGGGTGGCAAGTATCTATGGTCCTGTATTGATTTCTGCTGCACTGTGATCTCAGCAAGGGTTGGATAAGTTGCAGCAACAGGTATAGAAAACTGAGAGCTTTTTGTTGCTTGGTTTTGGAAAGCTCCAATACCAAAACAAGCTGCTCTGATGGATTCCCACTCAGCTTGCTGTGGGAGAGGAGGCGGTTGGGACTGTGTGGCCTGACGAGGTGTAAGCCATGTACATAGGGTCAGGTGTGACCTCTTCAGAGTAGTGAAGTGTTGGGCTTCTGGACTTCTCTTAGAAATGGACATGAGAGAAAGAGGAAAAAACAAAGACCAGTGCCTCTGGTTGGTCTATGTCACTAACTTCTCTTTAGGGATATGAACGACCTTTCTTTGTTAAACTTGTCACCGCTTCACTTCTCTGAAACAAATTCTGTAATAAATACACCTTGAAAGCTCCCTTGCATTCAGAATAATCTTTGTCTAGCCCCTCATGGAAATGCTAGAATATTGTTCCTCATAGCAGCACTCAGTGACCCACAGTAGCTGGCTCTGTGCTCATGGTGCTCTTGCATGCGAGGACTGTTCTGTATTCCTCCAGCAATGGAAGAACATGCTTCTTGCAATCAATTTCTCTCTGTCAAGGCTTTGACATTGCTGTGTTCCACAAAGCCCAGTGGAACTGCTGCACTCATTATATAGGACCCTGAGGATGCAATCTTTGAAACATGGCTGTTGTACATTGGTTTTCTATTTCAGCAAACTTGACTGCAAAAACTGCTTTTTAATTACAGTCAGCAGGCTTGCTTTCCCAAGGTTTGTGCTGGAAAAAGGGCTTAGCTATGTCTTTGTGACATATGGAAATGCATTATGATTCACTGTGCTTATAGAAATAGTTAACACTTCCTATCCCTTTTTTTCCGTTTACTAGTCCTTTCTAGCTCTGCTGTTGTTGCTTTCGTATGTTCTGGTAATGCGTATTCCAGAGCCTGCTCTATTGCAAGTAGGAGGCAGCAATTTTGACATAGTTAGAAGAGCAGTTACTGCTCTGTGTGTATGCGCAGGTGGAAATCTGCGAATGTGGACTGCATCCATGGAGATGAGACAAGCTTTACTCTTTCGGACAGCTGTCTCAATTTTATTTAGATCTAACACACAGGGAGGTCGTTTGTAAGAAATGGCTGAAGAAGCAAGTTTGCAGTGTTGACTGCTTATAATGTGATGGATTGACATATGTTTCCTACATAACCACATTATACATTTAGAGTACCTTGTCCTTAGTTTTTGGAAGAAGACGTCTTTATGTGGCCTGCTCTAACAGAAAATAATATATTGCCTTCCTGATCTGTAGATGTTTTGGGAGACAGCTGTTTGATAATGAGTGAAGTATCCTGGTATTTTTAGACTGCAGGTTTGCCAGAAGTGCTACACACAACTGTTATTTGAATTCCTTTATGGTGTGTCCTCACTGTTACATTCGGCTAATGTAGGGCTGGTAAATATAATTAACAGTGCTCAAGGCATGATCCTGCACTGCAGGAAAAATGAAACAATCCACCAGACTCTGAACTTCTGGGTTGTATTGCCAGCCACAGTGCTATTTTGCAGTGAGACCTTAAGTAATTTGTTCCGCTTCTCTTTCTGTGTAGAACATACATAATAATCACTTCCTTCTAAGGTATAGCAGGCTTAATTAAATATTTGCAATGAGATTTGATGTCGTGGAGTTAAAAATGATCATAGATGTATAGAGTTTAAACAAGACACTGTGTGTCCTTGACACAACTAAGTTCTTACCTGTCCTACTGCTTGCCATTGATTTTAATTTTATATAAGCATTTCCTATTGGGTGATGTTGGTCTTAATTTTAAATAAGCATTTCTCCTTTGTTTCATGTAGGCCAGTGTTAGCTATTGTAGAAGTGGAAGTTCAGGAAGTTAATCAAGCTGCCCGTGAGAGTGTTTTCCAGGAAGTGTCGTCTTTCCAGGGACCACTGGATGCCACAGTAGTGGTAAATCTGCTATCACCAACGCCTGAAGAGAAAAATGAATTTCCTGAGGACTTGCGTACAGAGCTGATGCAAATGTTTGAGGATTATGGCACTATTGTTCTGGTCAGGTAAGTTTGGGATCTGAAATGGCATGTCATCTATTCAAAAACAAAGACCAGAAATTCCCTTTTTGTCTGGACAGAATTAACTTTGTATTAGAAAGTAGTATGCTGAATTCCTTTACTGCGTGTTGAATTCTTCACTAGAAATTGAATACAAGTATTTTGAATATCTTTTACCTCTCAT
This sequence comes from Ciconia boyciana, assembly GCF_034638445.1. Lineage (NCBI taxonomy): Eukaryota > Metazoa > Chordata > Aves > Ciconiiformes > Ciconiidae > Ciconia > Ciconia boyciana. Next base: position 69,115,099 of record NC_132936.1, on the reverse strand, counting down.
CAACATGTTAAAGAAATAGTCTAACAGCTCTCTTGGCTGAGTGGAGGAGAATTTTATTCAGTACAGCACCATAAAGCAGAGGCTTTGGTGTGAATCATCACCTTTAGATTCAGGCCTCATTTCCATGCATTGCTTCTGCTGGCCTTGGGGCCCTGCTTCACTTCCTCTAAGGAGGTCTGCTCTCTTCCAGCACTCTTTCACACTTACTAGGATTTCCTGGCTGGCTCTCCTTTCTGTTGGGGGTCACTTTGCTTATTATAGTATGGCTTCTCGCAGTTTGAAAGAGAGAGCGTGATACCTTCTGCAGAGCAGTTTCATTTCATTCTGGTTGGTTCTGTACAGGGCCCTGGCATAGCTATGAGACTTCTGTTTTGAGAAATACAGGCAAAAGACCTGACAGTTGACCTGGGAAACAAGACCAGAAACTTGTTTATGTTGTACTTGACCCATTTCCTAATGGAGAAAACTGATGACCTGTTGTTGTATGGTTTTATGAAGTACCAAATATAAGTTGAGGGTTCAAAAGCAGCTCTGCAGGAACAGCAGCACTGCTTTGCTTGTGAAGAAAAGGAGCAAGAAAAGAACATGCTTTGGTGGTTTTGAGGTTTTTTGTTTTTAATTGCTTTAGAGCTTGATGGTATACTAGTTTTTGGGAACATCACTTGTCCTCTGAGGTGAGGGATATGCAGAGCCATGGAAGTTAGTACAGAACGAGTGTGGATATCAGACTAGGTATCCTGTCAATGGCTGCTGAGATGTTTGTACTGCTGCTTCAGGAGCGACCCAGTAAAGGGCAGGGTGCTGGGGTCACACAAGGAAGGATGGGGGAGAGGAAGAGCCCAACTGGGATTCATAGATCACTTGCTCCTCCCCAAAAAATAGAGTTGTGAGGAAAATAAAACTAAAACCAAGTACATAGCTGTACAAGACTATCATGCTTGCCTTTAAGGCTTCTCATTCAATGGTGAAGTAAAATGCACTGTTTTCTCTCCTCTGCCTTTTTTTTACCAGGATCACTGGAGGTCAAATGCTGGTGACATTTGCAGACAGCAAGTCAGCTCTTCGTGTTATGGATATAGATGGTGTCAAAGTAAGACTCTCAAATTTAAAATAATAATTTCATAACAAATTTCTCGAAAGTAGTTGCTTGGAATGAGATAGTTGAGTTTCTAGCTAAATCAAGTAGCTTTATTTTAAAGAAACTTAGTGCTCACAAAGTCCTTAGCTTTCACAACTGCTGAGGCTTTTAATGCAGTATTTCAGTTTCAGGAGGGCAGGAGGTGACTTTTCTTGGAGCTCTTAAGCAGTGCTTAGTATCTGGCCTCTGATACCACTGCACAATACATGGACTTGGTCATTGTTCTGGCACTTGAAGCAGTTCTCCTGAGATTATGTGACTTTATACTGTTGCCAAAGCATCCTCACGATTGTGGTTTGGAGATTTTTTGTTTCTCTTAAGTGTATCAGATAAACTCCTTCTACCAAGCTGGAACTACGTGATTCATTGGCCTCCATGGCAAACTCAGCACTAGCAGTAGGCGTTCACCTTCCCATCCCCTGCTCTTCCTTCCCACGCACATACTCTACAATTCATCAACCCCCTCATTTATGCTGACAAAACTGTTTGTGGGGCTGCACTATAAACTTAACACTGAAGTAATGGATTTAACCCTCATTCTTCTTTCATATTTGGAGTTTTATCTATTAATTTCGCTCATTTCATTGATGTAATTTATAGCACAGACCCAAACACAATTGTATGTGCACAATGTGTGAAGGTGCTGGGAACCTGATTCAGGAACTTTCCAAAGTAATTTTGCTGCTGAAGCTGCTGCCTTGGATACATCTCACCCCAAATGTCATGGAGCAACACATATAAGCAGCTGTGGTCTTAAACTGTTTAATAATATACTTTCCATATACATCAACAATCATATTTGGGATTTTCTGAGCAGAGTCTCCTTACAGATGGCATCAGGTAGCAAATTCTTGTGTGTTTTAAAGCTACTGACTCAAAAATGGAACCCTCCCACACCATTATTACTATCACAGTATCGCTTTGACGATATTTGATGTTTCACATGTTTCTCAAGTATTTCCCAAATGCAGCAGCAGTGCTTTCGAGCTGCAAAGCTAATTTTCTTTCAAGAATATTGTTACAGCCTGAAAACTTGGTTATGGGGATAGGAAGAGTGCTTCCTTTTCATTTAGCTTCTGAAATGAAGCTTTAGTTGTATCAGTTTCTGAAGCAGTTATACAATAGACTGGCCGCACTTGCTTATTCTGTTCAGGTGTTCTCGTTTTGTGAAGTTGCTTGGCAAAGGGGAAACAATTCTTTCTTTGCATTAGGTCAGAGGCAGAACAGTGAAGATCCGGCCCAAGACCAAGGACTGGCTAAAGGGCCTTCAGGAAGAAATTGCTCGAAAACGGGACAGCCTTGCCCCCATGTCCCCGACAGCGAACTCCTGTCTTCTGGAAGAAAATTTTGACTTCTCAAGTTTGGACTATGACTCAGAAGGTGAGCAGCATGTTTCTGAGCTAAGTTGTGAGAAATTGCTTCGCTGACTTTGGTTGCACAGAGAAGGTACAGTATGAGTTTTAGTGGTATCTTAATTTGTAATGAAGCCACACTTCTTAAAAAGAGGATTGTAACTAAAGCCATGAGCCGGAACTGTGCCTGGGCAGAGAACTGTTGTTTAGATCATCCTATCAATTTAGTGTTATAACATATGTTAGCAAATCCAATGTATGGTACAGTTGTCTGTATAGAAACAACCGTGAAACACATGGGTTACACAAGAAGCTTCCCCAACACATATATTAAATTCATTAATTGGTAGTAGAGAGAGACAGAGAATGCATTTGCTCACTAAGTCTTTGTTATCTAATATTTTACTTCAGGTGATATAGTGGAGGATGAAGATGATTATTTAGATGATGCTTTGTGTCAACACCTAGTAGCAGACACAGCAGAAGATATGTCTGAAGGCTGTGGACATTTCACATCCATAGGTGATTCAAACAAATCTGGACAAAACCAACGGCTGTATAAAGGTAAATTATCTACATTCCTTAAAGTAAGACCTGAAGGTTTGTTGTTTGTTCTCCTTTTGTCTCTATTTCCCTGTTCATTTATATTTTCATTGTAGGTCCTCTACAGATAAGGATCATCTTTTTGGTACATGTTCATACAGTGTTCAACCCCCCTTGTGTTAGTGACTGTAACTGAGGCCCTCAGGCATAACAGCAATACAAATAATAAAGCTTAGATCCTCCTTCTCTCTAGCCCAGGGCAAGGCAGGAGTGCTGAAAAATGCTGGTTTCCTTTTATAGAAATTAGAGAAATTAAGTCTTTTTATCCATTTGATGTTGTTTGGGACCAGAGCATACAACAAAAAAATTGTCCGTTATTTTCTTACTGGTGAGGGCCAGAGCAAAATCAAACCAAAGGAATCCTGTTGATTCAGTGATGGTCTTGGCCCTGTCCTTTGAGCAGTAGCTGTGGCAGTGCAGACAGGTGTAAGGTGGACAGTCCAGAAGGTTGTTGTGTTCAAATGACTTACTTCAAAGAAGCCTAAAGCTTCTCCTTTGTTCCTATTTTATTTATTTCTGAGGAAGTCGAGGTTCACACAACAGGTATATTCATTCTTTTAGTGCTTTATAAATGTGTTACCTTTTTTCCTGGTCACCTGGCTTGTTTGCACATTACTGTGAAATGACTTGGTAAGGAGAAGATAAAGCTGTGAAGAGAATACAGATAAAAACTGCAGCAAGAAGTAGCCAAGTAAGTGGTGGTCTTATATTGGGATGTGATCAGGACATGCTTCGGTGACCAAGCATTGACAGGCTGGGTCACGTATTAAACACTTCATGACAGCAAGTGATTCAGTAGCTGTCTTTCTGCACTCTCTCAGCAGTGCTTTGTCTTCTGACATAAAAGTGAAAACTTTAATACCTTCAAAGGTTGAGCCAGAAGTAGAGTTCAGAAAGATTAAATGAAATTCCTAAGTTTACACAGATTTTCCAAACAATCGGAGTGATATACAGCTTTCTTGCCCACCTTGAGTCATAGGCTGGGTGCAGTGTGGCCAGACCCAGAAACCTAGCCCTGAGCCAAGGAGTAATCTGTTATTATTAAATACTGTGAAGCCAATCACTTTGTATTATAGGATGCCTTCCCCTCCAAACACCTCTGGCCTACTGTGTGATGATTCATTAAGCTACAGAGAATTGCAGTGATTCTTGTCACCCACACTAACTCTTCTCCACAAAAAAAATATCACAAAGTAAATGGAGATTATAAAGTATAGTTTGAAGGAGGTCAAGGTGGGGTCATGATCTCACACAACTCAGAATATGGTATATACAATCCATCTTGAAAGTCTGCAATTTCAGATGCCTCCATAAGCTTCCAATTCTGCCTGAGTAACTCCTAATCGGAGGTATGATGATTGTATAGCTGGCGTTAGACACAGATGGAAACCAGTGACGGGCAGAACAGTGTGTATGTGTGTTTCTGAGGTCAGAGAAGGGCATAGCCTCACAAAACTGATGTCCCTGGGAGCCGTTGCTTAAAACCAGCAGCCTTTTAGGGGAAGGGATAGAGTGGTGGTGGCTGGGTTTTGTCTTGTGTTCAGTGTTACTGACAGAATTTCAAGCCATGCATTTAGGCGCCTGCATGACTCCTTGGATCCTACTGATGAGCCCGAATCTGCCGCTTAGAAGTATTCAAAATACAGAGAAAGGCGAGGGCGGGTTGGGTAGATCACAGGCTCTATCTCTGTGGCCGCCATCCGCTGCTGAGTGGGAGTAGGAAACTGTGCAGCAGCTCAGTATTCCCTGCAGAGCACACCTTTCTGAAAAACAGGAACTTGTGTAAAAATGCCTGAAGTATGAGAGACTGCTGCTACCGCAGTTCCTTTCCCCATCCTCTCCAAACCACAGGGACAAAACTAAACCCAGTGGATTTTGGAGCCCTAAAAAACATAGCTGCATGGCTGGGCAGGGAAGGGAGGTGAGAGAACTGAAGTGAAAGCCCTCACTTCAGCAGACTGGGAGACTAAAGCAATCCCTACTCCTCACCTCTCCAGCTGTCAGAGAGGCTTAGATGAGATGAAAGACCGTGTAATAGCCTAGACATGTAAGGTGCAGCCAAGCGCTATCAGATTGAGACAGGTGTACCTGTTAGGAGACATTGCTGGAAAGCAGAGATGTGATGAGTGAGCCATTCAGAGATTCTTCTCTGGCATAACAAACAGTTCTCCTGAGCAAGGCAAGTTGTCTAATCCTCAGAGGGAATTCCTGCATTCAGGAAGGAAGAGCAAGGGATTGACCGTGACTAGCTTCCTCGTGGCTGCCATGACACAGTTTGAATGGGAGCAGGTTGCTGCCAAGTCTGGCTGTGAAAAGCTCAGAATCTAACAAGGTACTAGTAACCGTGAAATCGGATGCAGGCAGTCTTTGTGTCGGCACAAACAGTTAATAAATGCTGGAAAAGGAGAGAGGGAAGCATTTGACAAACGGGTAGATGTTTCCTGGAGTGGGAGCAGGGAGACATTCGGGGAGAGCAAAACAGTATGAAAGGAGCCGTGTCATGTTGCTGAGATACCTGGTTGAGGCTTGTCATTCATAATCGCCTCTCTCCTGACCACCCAGATTTGGTGCATCTCACCCAGCAGATATCTAAGACAGATCCTTTCTGAAATTTCTCTAGATGATACAGACCTGGCTGACTTGAAGCGAGAGCTGGAGGCAAGTGGGGAATGCCACCGCCGGACTCCAAGCAGGTCTCTGTCCATTCCTACCAGGCCTCGGCCACTTCAGCCGCCACAGAGGCCTCCCCCTCCTGGTGAGTTTAACTTTCTTTAATATTGTCTTGGCTCCAGCTGAACAGTTTTGCCTGCCATTTCTGGGTGATAAAGAAAGTAATACCTTGTTCTAAAATGTCAGGCTGTTGAGGTACTTGTACTTGCTTCCCGGTCTGTTTCAGCCTGACTGTTGCTGCAGTTAGCAATAGGAGAAGTTTGTCTTTAGGATGACAGATACTCCACAAAAAGTGCCTTTAGAGAGGATGGAATGGCCCATATGTTTCATACTAACTCATCTCTCAGGTTAGCGAGTTGACCAGCCACTTTGTGACAATAAAAATAAATATCAGTACTTATGCCTGCTGACTTCCAGACTCACCGAGTATTTTCTTACAGGTTGTTTTTTTCTGACTTAATTGTAATCTTCCTTTTAAAAAGCTTTGACAAAATATTTGTTCTGGACAGTTTTTGTCCTTTCCTGCTTTGCAAGCAATTCCTGCTTGCTTTTGTGTTTATGAAAGAAATGCAAAGTGGCTCATGATTTTCAGTGAGGCACAAAGGGGAAGTGATGCTCTTTACCTAAGCTCTACCCGCCTGAGATGCCATCAGTGCTATGCTGCTCCTGTTTTTATGGCTACTTCTGGATGAATGCTGATTGCTAGATCAGCATAATCATCTTTGCCTTCTGTATGACACAAGCTATACATCACGTTTTTCTTGCAGTCCAATTCTCTCTTTTGTATGTATTTTCCAGCCTTAAATTAAAGGTTCTGTCAGACTCACTGCTGGAAGATGAGTTCTTCAGGGTTATTCCCATTCATTTCTGAGTCTGCTGCACAGAAGTGACAACACCAGTTATCTGTATTTCTGTGCCTGGAATGCAATGTTAATGCTCAGCTGAGGTTACTGAATTCATTAAATGAAAGCAAGACTAACAGGAAACTGCTTCCTGAAACAGTTCAAGATTTCAGCATTTTATTCTGTGTTGAGATTTTTTTCCCTTCAATTAGACCAGTAACAGTTCAGCCCATCACTCCTCCTAGATCAAAGTGTCTTGCTCTTGGCACTCAGGCAGAGGGACTCAAGGTCCCCAATATCCTACAGGAAGGTCTTGCCTAATATGTCTGTCCCTGAAGGAGCAGGGAGAGTGACAGTGTTTCTTTTATTTCTCACAAACAATTTCAAAGCACATTAGTTTTGCTCCATTGCAGATAAAATGTTGGACGAGCTCTTGAATTTAAAAAGCCATTTTTATTCCTCTTTCAGCTGGAACATCAGGCAAAAAGTCCCCCTCAGATGGTTCCCTCTCTCCAGGAAGCCACTCCACCTTCTCCATCCTGGCAACAGCAAAGCTGCTACCTGGAGCCCCTCAGCAGCCAGTGAGTCCTGCTGCTCAGCACGGCCACTTAGCATGGCCACTTAGCATTGTCCCGATCTCCCCCATCTACATAGACACTGCAGACACTGAGCATCATGTACGTGACGCACCTGTCATACAAGGAAGGAAGTCCATCACATGCCTCAGCTGGAAATGCTAAGATGAACTTGTTGTAATGTAATACTAGGCTGTAGGACCTGCTAGACACCAGAAAAATGTTATTAAATTGCCAGGAAATAGAAAGGCCGAAGAGGGAGAGAGAATGAATGGTGCAAGCACTGTTGGTTTATTCCAGGTGCTGCTTTCTGACAGATAAATTTTCAACACCATGATATTGTACTTTAATTCTTTTCCCACCTCTTTTTTCATGGGCCATGCTAGTGCCCAGCATACAGGAAAAGTCTCGACCATTGCCAGCAAGGCTGCTAGCCCTCTGAGTAGACCAAGACCAGAATATGGAAACACCTCCCGACTCCTCTTTTGTTGGATGAGAACCCTAACGTATTGAACAAGGGATGGCTAAGGGTCTAGCTGTGGCAGTAAGCCATCAGCCTGTCTGTCAGCTGGTAACAAAGATGTAATATCTGCCAAAAGACTCCCCACCATTTCTGTAGTATTTATAGATTGCTGAATAGCCACTGGCAAAACCAGAACTTTACAGGTGTGTGAGCTTAGCTGTAAGATTACAGGTGTACAAGAAAAAACAGTTTTCTCAAGATGACTCATTCTCTTTTTTTTTTTTTTTAAAGCCTAAAGTCCGGACTGGAATAAGTAAACCTTACAACGTCAAGCAGATCAAAACCACCACAGCTGAGGAAGCAGAAGAAGCTATTAGATGTCTTATGGAAGCTAAAGGAGGTGAGCACAGCTTTCTAACTGACTTCTAAAAATCTTTAAATAAAGAAAACTGTAGGTGTATTCATCCTTCCTGTCATAGCCCAGATGCACCTATTTCTATTCAGAAGCTCACCTGAACACGGATACATACATTCTTGCAAGATTGTACTTAGTATTCTCTGTCAGTTTTGATAATATTGACCTTTTTTTCAAGATGACTCAAGTTGTATATTGTGTTGTAGAATCTGTTACTGAGTGCCTTGAGTTATTTATGTCCAGATTTAGTCTGAAAAATTAAAAGATGAAGATGGGATCTTCCTAAACTGATGGTGCCTGAGTTAGCTCAGAGTTGCATAAAGGATATTTGCTGCTCTATTTAGCGAATGCTCGCTATTCCAAGCAGGACTAGAGAGCAAATACAGCTATGGGAGAAATAACTTGGATTCTGTTCACATTTGGACAGCAAGTATAGTTGTAACCTAGACAGAGGTTTGCACCACTTTAGCTTGAATAGCTAAGCTAAAAGGCTACTCTGTGTACAGGCTCTCTATGTAGTCCCTGGAGAAGAGAGGTTCTTGCAAGGGCAGGTCAGAGCAGTAAACTAGCTTAGGTACTGAAACTTAGGCAGTGCGAATATACCCTCCAGGGTTGCAAGCAGGCTTTCTGCTGATGCTCTATCAATGAGAAAGAATGCAGCATGACTCTGAGATAGTTGCCTGAGTCTGCAAGGCTCTCAGGAGAAAAACATCCCTTTTCATTTGTACATAGAGCAAATGCAGTTTGGAATAATCCAATTTAATTAGAAATATCATAAAGGCACCTTGATGTTAGTTCCTTAGAGAGTGCTGTACATTTGTTTTTTAACTCAGATTTACTCTCCATTAATTTTGACATTTACATTAAGCATTCTACTCAGTGTTGGTAAGGAAACTTGTCTGGTCAGCATCACTTTCACTCCCTTGTGCTGTACCACCAGTTGGCATTTACAGTTCTTCCAAAGTACAAGACGCACTCGGTATCATTATCTTGATTATCCAGATAAGGAAACCAGGGCAAAAGGAGACTCAGGACTTGAGCCCAGTACTCCTGAACTCCCAGCCAGTGTTTTATCCACTTGGCCAAATGGTGGCACAGCACTGCTGTTTGGCATGAAATTATTTCAGACAAGGGAGTTTTTCCCTAACTGCCTCTTACAAATTGTGACAGGATTGCAAAGGTCTGTGTTTATTTCTAAAACCTACCTTCCTGGCCTGAGCACATTCCCTTTAGGTGTGCACATTTTGGGAAACATGATTGTGAAAGAAATTATCTTGAAGGTACATTCTGATCAATCCAAGACACTAATTGGTTTTGCTTTTCAGGACTACAGGAAGATGCAGTAAAGCCTGCTCCAATTAGAAACCAAACGTTCACCAAACCCGAGCCTCTTCCCAGCATCACAAAGTCAGCATCATTTCAAGGGTCGCAGGCAGGACCAGTGCTTGTGCCCCATCGCCCACCACCCAAAGTTCCAACTACGAAGAAGCCAGTACCTCTGCAAAGGACCGGAGTCAAGGTGGAAAATGTAAGATAATTGCAGGGCAATGCATCCAGCCTCCATTATGCAGTGTGAATGATGGCAAGAGGCATGGACCATTAAATAATTTGTATGAAGTCCTGTCATTTAAAGTTCTTAGCCAGCAGGCACTAAAGTGATTTTGTGTGGTGTTGTCACCAAGGCATAAAAATGTCTTAGGAGATCAGAAACAAAAAAGAGCCTTGAGTTTCTTACTCAGCCATATTCAGCTTTTCTAGATTTTCTCTTAGATTTTGTTACTTTTCTTCTGGTTTGTCTAAACCTTGTCAGGATTTAAGACTCATCCCTTCTTTATCACAGTGTTTACTTTTGACCACATGAGTGGTCTGCTCTGTACTGAGTTGAGGCAGCTTCTTGATCAGTATGCTGTTCTGTGTCCTGTTCAGAAACATCTAACTTTTCTCCCACACCTTATAATGGGATTCAGCCTTTCACTTTGGATTCTGGATTCTACTCAAGAGTTCAGGTTCTTAAAAATACAAACCTGTTGTATTTAAACAGGTTAAATACAACAGGTTAAAAACAGATTAAAACCTGTGTTGGGGTTTTAATCTGTCTCTCTGTGAGGTCTCTACAATGCAGATAATAGTTCTTCACCTCTAGAGCTGCTAAAATGAGTATTTAATGGTGAAAGCAATTTAAGTATGAGGGAGACAAATAGAACCTTTTATATTAATCCTTTGACAGAATCTCTGCTAGGAAGGTCTGTTCTAAGTTGTTAGGACTCCTGCCTTACCTTCCTTTGTAAAGGCATTCACCCCTTCTCTATCATGGACTCTGTGCAATCTCTACTTAGCAGATTCACAAAAGGGGGAAAAAAAAAAAAAAAACAACCAAAAAACAGACAACACAGTGTGTGCCCTTTCCTTAAACGTTCAATAACAAGGAATGGTCTGTTTATGTTGTCGCTGTTCCCAGGGCACTCCTGAAAGGTGCTGAGAGGGACTGCTATTTTGGTGTTAGTTACATGAAATTTCCTGCAGGAATATATCTATTTCAGATTGACTCTATCCACTCCTTCCTCCACCTGAGTGAATTCAGAGGGGAGTTGTGTGCTTGAAAACCTCTACCCAATCCACCTCTATTGTTAAAAAAGCACGCAATCAAATGTAGGCAATTTAACAACAGCATATAGACAGAAGTGGCAGGGGATATGTCCCATCATGAAATATTGACTGGATATTTTGACTGCATTAAAAAGCCTGTATATTATGTTTTAATACTATGGGGGAGTAACAGAGAATTAAAATGCTTTCATTCAGTCACACTGAGTGTGAGAAATCTGAAGCAACCCTTGCCCTCTTGGACTGAGCTGGGTTCCAGTTATTTATATATTTTTTAAATGGTGAATATATGCTAGATTGTACTTTGAGAGCTTACTTTCAGCTTCAGTTCCTAGCATCAGTGAGACACAACAGAGCCATTAATGCATTTCTTGGGTGAGTAGCTAACTGTCCTTCAGCCTTATGTATCAGAACACACCCAAAGGCATGTGCTAATGGCCCCATTAATTTAGCCCTCCCTATGCATTCTTGCTTAAATATTAGTCAGCAGAGAGATGTAACAAATAAATAACTCTTCAGAACTGTGTTAGTTTGGCCTGGAGCAAAACCCTAACATGAGAGAGAGATGGTCAGAGAGATGTGTGTCTCATACAGGGAGCAAACAGGCTGTAGGATCCTTGTCCTCAGATAGCACCCTGTCAATGAACACTGGTCCAAGGCACGATGCAGAACAGATCCAAGCAGGTACAGTGTAAACCTGTGCTGTCAAGTCTCATCTTTGTACTGCTTTTTTTTTCTTCCAATACTGTCAGCTTTTCTCAGTAACACCATCAATAAGACTTGCACTGAATGCACTAGACGTGTACTCAGAGTTTAAAGTACCCCTTTTGTTCTCAAATTTCTTGTTTCTTTTCCCGCTCAGGCCATGCCTACAGAAGAGCAATTTGACCAACAGACAGCACAGTCTCCTTTTGGCTTGCTAGAGCCCTGTCTAGAAGCTGGAGCTATTCTTAGTCCAACCAGGATTACTCCAGTTCCTAAGCCCAGAACACCACAACCTGGGAAGCCTCAGGAGAGCAGGGGGAGCAGTGAAAGGCAGCCCCCCTCAGCAAGCATGGCCGAGGCCAGCACACTGCCTTCCCCGAATGCTTCCTTTGCCCCAAAGGTGCCACCACGAAGAAAGAAGTCAGCTCCTGCAGCTCTTCATCTGCAAGTTCTCCAGAGCGGTGACAACCCACTTTTTAGTGGGTTAACATTCAACTCCAACAACAACAATCCTGGGTTCTGCTCCCAGACTAACGTCCCCGCGCAGTCTGCTCTCTCAGCTCCTACGTCCTCTGCCAGCCCAGAAAACAATACAACTAAGCAGTTGGCACCAGTCGCTGCAGAATTGATGGCTAACCTTCAGGGCCCTCCGGTACCAGAAGGCCAGCATCCACAGCTCTCGGATACCAGCTCCCTTCCAGAGAACACCAGTCTTTTGGACGTGGACACAGATTCTTCCTGCCCTCTTTCCATACAGGCAGCATCAGCTACTTCTCCAGCACACACTCCAGAAAATTTAAAACGCCCCAGCTTGAAAGATTTCAGTCACTGGGTTACATTTAGTGATGACGAAGACAGTAGTGCACTGTCAGAAGGGTTCAACAAACTGCTTGTCTTAGAACAAAACAAACATACCTTGATGAACACAAATACTGATTTAGAATTGTAAAATTTGTCCCCTTAAAGTTCCTATAGAAATCATAATTATGATGCAAAATGAAATCTTTCGCATAAAGATTTTTATTTAAGGAAATAGATTGTCTGTCCATGCTACATTTCATTCTCATGTTTAAAAATAAAGATACTGCCCCTGGAGGGAAGTGTGTAGAGTATATACAACCTAACATTATCTACAGCTTGTTTGAGAAGTTCTATATTCTAAGTTATTTCTTTTTATTAATCCATCTTAAGATGTTTTATTTCATTTCAGGTACAAATCATATGTAAGAACATGTAATGATGTACGGAAAAAAGATGTTACGAAAAACATTTTCCTGGGAAATTTATACATTAATCAATTTCTGTCACTTGAAATAAAGCACCCTTATCTTGAATAGTTAGACTGCTACAGTTATTCTGGAATTTAATCCAAAAGGGGAATATATACCAGCATAACTACAGCAGTAACACTGGTATTGCTCTGCTGCTAAGTTTCTTCTGTGGAAACAAGGCTTAGACAGTATCTTACAGACCTAACTAGCTGCAGTGCTGGCAGGCCCTAGTACTTACCTTGTTAAACTCATTCCTGTGTTGAAAGTAAAATGAAAGTTGTGTACTATGAGGCTGTAAAGCAGAACCATGAGAGGTGGTGCCCAGGCATCAGCAAGAATCAGGTTCTTGCTCTGGACCAGGCAAGTGAACCCCTGTATTACAGCAGGCCTCTTCTGAGTGCTGTGCTGTTAATGGCACTGTAATAACATGCCTCAGCTACTCTAAAAGGACTGGGTAGCCTCTCAAAATACCGCTGTGACCTACAGTGAGATCAAAGACATCCCTAGCTGGTTTTCTACCACAGTTCCAAAACTCACCCTGGTTTTTGTCCACAGCAAGCCAATGCCAAACAACATACTTTACAATGAAATAGCACATGGAGAATGACAGTCCCTTTTCAAAGAAATGCTATAGTCTGCTTGTAATAATATACAATGCAAATCATATACAATGCAAATACTACGGAAATACAGTGAATAGCTGAGACCCACTGATGATGGTCATTAGCATATTAATGTCTTACGCTAAAGACAGTTTAATAATTCAGTAGTATCCCTGTTCTCCTTCTGCTTCTTTGTAAGAAAATGCCATGTCAGTCTTTTATTTCCCCAGTGCAGATGAGGAAAGAGCTGGTCTTAGAACCTAAGTTTATGCACGCGCAACAGAGGCTGTTACATCCTGAAACTAAGCTGCAAGCACACAACTGGGGATGGCAGAACCCTCCTGCAGAGAGGAACAGTCGCTTATGGGCCTAATAATGAGTTTGCCCACTTACAGTAAAGCTCAACTTGGACACCAAACTGGTGGGCTGGTAGGGGGTGGAAGTGTGTAGAGCTACTGCTCTCGCTGTGCAGTTCTGCTGATCATCAGCTATGCAGTCTGTTTATTTTGTACCAGGGACAGAGCTGCCATGTGTTTCCCATTCACCTCAGCAGCTGTGGTAAAGCTGTGCTGCAGCAGCCCAGGCAGCCCCAAGAAACAACATGATCACTGAACATGAGCTGGGAAGGCTAAGAAATGGAACTAGACATGGGCAACTGCATCTAAGACTGAGGACAAATTTAAGAAGCATGCGCACTGCTGTAAATAAAGCTGTTGCTCAGGTGCACTCTGCATCCGTATAGGGAGCATACCTAGGAGGCACTTACTTACAATATAAGTCTTACAGAGTAAGACTAACTGGAAGCAACTGCAATTATCTGTTCTGTGCAGGCTCCTGCAAACAAAGGGTTTAAAAGATGATCATGTTTGATGGTCAGAATGTGACAGCCTAGCTAGGGGAAGCACCCCCTGTTCACCACTGCAGCAACTCCAGGCAGGTACTCCTGCGTGCCTGCTTTGCTTTTCCCTTACATTTACCCAGTATTCCACCAGAGCCTATGGGACAAGTGTTTCAGGTGCGTCTATAAGTCACTTACCATGGTGGGCTGGCTCATGAAGTGTTGCTGCTCAGCTCAAAGCAGACCTGATCTTCACAATGAAGTCCTCTCTCATTTATTAGCAAGCCAGCAGTCATGCTTCTCAGCAGCCCAAGATTTTGGCAAGGATCACCCACGGTGCTAAATGTGTCTGTTCTCTCCTCTAGATGCACAGGCTTTTGCCTTACCTGTGCAGTAAGACTGTACGCTATAGATGCCATTTGTTCAAAGCAGGCAGTTAAAAGTGATAAACAGATTGCAACTTGTCATGGTAACTTGCTAAGAGATGCATCAAGACCTTTTATTATTAAAGGAAGGAAAGCATTTTTAAGCAGTTGGTGAAGCTGAAAAAACTCTCTTCTTTTCAGATGTTTTTTGCAGAAAAGATGTATTAAAGTTCAGAGGTTTTTGGTTTTTTTTCCCCATAGAAAAATTAATTGGCTTGTTCTCAGCTTCTTGGAAGCTGGGAATTCAGCCATTTTCTTACTTGTAATGCCTACCTGTTTCACTGCTGCTGCCAAAGTTTGAACACAAGCCATCCTGTAAGAGAGGATGCTGCCTTTGAGCACCTGCCATCCTCCTCTGCTCCCTCATTTGCCAGACACTCTAAAAAAATCCCTAAAACCTTCAAAGGCCAAACCAATAAAACCCAGTGCTAAGCTTCTTACGTGAGTGTCAGTTTAATGTGGTAGTAGCAGGCTGGTGGATAATGCTGAAGCAAGATAGTTGTTTCCCTACAAGATGACACAGAGCCTTAGCCTCTTCATCGTCCTCTTAAAAAAAAAAAAAATACAGTGAATATTTATGGACACATTTCAGTATAAAACATTAAGAGCAGTAAAAAAGAAAGAGTACGTTATATGACCATATCCAACATTTTCTGCAAAGATAATTAACAGCTCTAGGACAGCTAATTTACATGTTAATGAAAGTGTTAGCAGGAAAGCCAATTAAATTGGATTTATACAAGTCAAATAAAATCTGCTTTATTACTCTCCTTGAATAAGAGAAGTATGTAGCCTTTAGCATTATATCTTATGTCTATGTATGTGGCAAGCTGCCCACTAAAGCATGAATCCCTGCAGCTAGCTGGTTTATACTATCAGTGACAGCATATACTGTTCAATTGCAGCAAATCAAGGGAAAAGAACAGACAGTCCAGCTGAAAAGGTTACAGCAAAGAATGAGGAATCTCCTGTCTCAATATATTATCTTCCACACTGGTGCCCAACACCACAGCCAAGTGTTTTTCAGAGGCAGGTGCTTGTGACCTGGGTGCTAATGGTCAGGAGAAGCTAAGCAGGGCCAGACTTGCTCTGCATTTGGGAAACCACTACAGAAAACTCAAGACTGCAGGAGGTGGCGATTCTTTCCTTCTCACACAGGACTAAGCTGGGCCCCACCACAATGTGAAAAGAGGCTAAGTAACCTGAACCGTTGTTAGCTGACATCCACAACGGGGGAACCCCCAGCACAGCTTTGTCCTCAGCTCTGCTGCCCATTCTCACTGGGACATTATCAATGGAAAACCAATGTTCTCAGTGATAGCTATCAGTCTTGAGGGCCATATAACAGGTGGTAGGGAGTGGCTATCCCATGACATTTTTCATGTTGTGAACCCAGCACTTGGAAATCTTAAAATTTTTGACACTGGCTGTGAAGCCAGGCATGAGTGATTTACCAGATGCAAGTATATAAGCGTCTGTGTGCTTATTTAATGTGAGAGACTTCGGCAAGAAAGTAACACCATGTGAGCCTGCCCAAGACCCTGAAGTACAGCGGCTTTAAGTTGATACAGGCATCCTGCTTGTTCAGCTGCCTTCGTGTCTGCAGTGGGTAAGCAGTTCTCCTTGGTATAGCAACCACCCAATTTAGCTTTTTTTAGGTGGCTGATCACGGAAACAAACAAAAAGAAAGAGAAGCAAAACCAAAACGTTGTTCAGAATTTCCACTCTGACAAAACCACATTTTTGCTTTTTCCTTTTTGTCCAGCACTGACATTTTCACCAGATGGAAAATTTCTCCTTTCTAGCTAGCTGCTCTGCCCGACACCTCTGATGGAGCACAAATCACAGTGAAAGCCAGTTTGCACTACTGCAATCACAGCAATTAAAAACTTGACAACTGTTGCTACTAGAAATACCAATGCAGCTATACAAGAGCGCTGGACAACAAGTGCATGAGGACTGACAAATTCCTATTAGCCCTCCCTTCCTGTCTTACTATTTTAGTCTTGGATGCCACGATGCAGACGAAATACCATCTTCTCAGACAATTCACACATACCTGCGAGCCACATCTGCAGCTGGGTTCCCAGCTAGACGGGATTAACAGCATAGTTTGAGACCTAAGAATTTACATAAAGGCACTGCTCTGAATTAATGTGACACCAGGGAAGCACGAAAGCATACGTTTCTAAGGGGAAGCAGACACAACAGGGGAAACACAAACGCAAGGGGAATGCTACGCAACAGACCCTCTGGCCCTCAAACCAATGTCTGTGCATGGTTTAGGAGGCACTTCTGCAAAATCTAAAAGCACGACTGAAAAACTCTTGGGTTTGGCAAAACTGATGACTGGCTGCGCCCCCCAGTACTACGCCTCTTACAGAAGATGAAGGGTAAACATTACGTTCTTCCAGCATGAGACAATCCCTAAAAAATAATGCAGGTCTTTAACAAAAGTGAACATGATCCAGAGCATTCATTTGGCAAATCATTCACCTTTAATACATTTTGTGGCACACCTAGTACATTTTTAAAAACACATTTCATTACTATATTCCAAAAAAAAAAAAAAACCCCACCCCCAAACCCAACAACTCCCCCTCAAAATATTGGTTTTAAAAGTTGCACATATATACATACAGTTACAAAAAGGAGAAAGTTGCCTCAAGAGTTCCAGTTACAGTAACAAAACATAGATGCATCTACTGAGATTAATGTGTAATGTAATTGATCTGAATCCCTGTAAGCCAAAGAAGTCTATTAAAATCAATACAAGATTTGTCACGCTAAACACGCATTCAGTTATTAGAAGTCTTGTCTATTCACAATGAATTCCACATACCCTCTACTTTGTGAATACAAAGTGTTCCAATATATTTACACTCTGAAGTTTAAACCACAGTGTAAAAAGGATAAACCTCTTTAGAACTTATGACAGTTCTGTTACATTTTCTATCTGAGATACTGCCATGCAGTGTTCTTACCTACATCTCGGTTAGGGGGAAAAAACACTCTTTTTGCTAGCATAGTGCTGTACATTCTCTGTACTACTCTTATGAATTTTACTTTGTAACTCCAGCAGGTCAAGGCTCAACTTCCAGAAATGCATTTTCAGATGTAGTGTCCTCCTGGGCTGGGGTGCTCTCAAGTGGGAACAGCTGAGGTGGCCTCAGGACCTGGCAGGACTGCAATGGCCACTGGTGCCTGCACCAAGCAGAACTGCAAAGCGCATCCCACCTCTTTGGTAGCTTTCATAGCCATAATTTTAAGGCCAGTGATACTAGATCCAGCTCACATAAGTGATGCTAAGAGATGTCTTAAGCCTGTCATCAATACAGGCCTTATTTAACAAATGGTCAGCTAGGGCAGTATGGCCTAATCATAGCCTATGTTTGTTTTCAGAGAGGGTTAGGGGTGGAAAGAAAGGAAGAAAAGAGACCCCACAATTAGACTACGCTGCTTTTAACTACATTGCAAACTATTTAAGACTTTAAAAAAGTGGCTAAGCACTGCCATTTTTTTTTCTAAAAATACTTACTTCTCACTAGTACTGTTAAATACCCTTAACACAAACATAAATAAGACAACACTGCTGTTTTCTCTATATCTACACCAATAAATACACTTGGGCTTAAAAGAAACCAAAACATCTGGGATCTTCTGAATTTCCAGTGGGACCTTATGATCACCTGAATTTTTTCCTGCTTTACTTCTTCTCTACCTGAGCTCCAAACTCTAAGCATCAGCTTTTTTGTCAGGGCCTACATTTGTCTTACTCCACTTGAGCATTTTCAATGCTCTTCTTTAAATCAGCTAAAGAAAGAGTTTCTAATGAGTAACATGAGCCAGGGATTTGAATGTACCATCTTCCCAGTGTGTCCCAAGAGTAAAGCAAAAGAGCTAAGCCTCTGTTCTATATCTTCCATGTGAACAAGCACAGAACTGCCCTGAGTCTGACCAGATGCACACTGTCCTAAAGAAAGCAATCTCACAAGTTGCTAAGATTAAGAGAGAAATGTACAAGGTGAACAATTCTTTTGTTTTGTTTTCATTTATACAAACAGATTAAAACAACTATAGTAGTCTATGCAAGACAACCCAGCAACCTATCTCTTTCTCACACAGAAAACAGACACCATATTTGCTGACAAATCTGGGTGGTCTATTAAATGAAAAGGCAAATCACAAAAACTCCTGTAATTGGGCCACTAGACCAAAATGCTACCTTCATTCACGTGGACAAATTTCTTCAGGCTCCAGTCAGACTACTTAACATGGACAGTAAACCAAAGCTCTGAGGCAGCCACATGCTGCTTCTCCCCTTAGACACAACAGATAACCACCTTAGTTAATTGTTTCTAATCCTTTCCATAAGGCTTTAGTCCAAGATGTACATTTACCTTAATGAGACGATCTACCTTCAGAGCAAGCTTTTATTTTTGCTAAAAGACTATATCCTGGGCACTCTCCATAGTCCAGCTGTGTCGCTCCAGAGGGGTATCTGTAGACTAAGTGAAACTTCACTTCCACTGAATCCCCATCCCCTCCCAGCCAAATTCCTGGAGAATTTACACACATTTTGTTGACAGATCATGGTCACTAAGCCAACATA
The DNA here is from genome assembly GCF_034638445.1 of Ciconia boyciana. Taxonomy (NCBI): domain Eukaryota; kingdom Metazoa; phylum Chordata; class Aves; order Ciconiiformes; family Ciconiidae; genus Ciconia; species Ciconia boyciana. The sequence continues at coordinate 69,095,984 of NC_132936.1, read as the reverse complement.
CATCATCTTTTTGGTAAGTTTATAGGCCTTCAGTTTGTATTTGTTTTGAATATATTCTAGAAATAAGTTGGACATGTGTCTTAAGTTGGAGATGTACTGAAAATTATTTTAGCAGCAGATACTATTGAGACAGCATCTTTGTAGTTCTGCAGATCCCATAACAAATGTTAGGAGAAGAACTTACTGTGTGTTACAGCAAATGGAGGAAATAAGCAGCCAAGGATGGCAAAAAACTCAGTCTCCAAGTTCTTGGGCTAAAACATCCTGAATGAACTTCAATGTACGTTGGTACAGGAAAGCATCCTTCTTCTTTGGCTTACAAATATTTAGATGATTAACATCCACTGGAATAAGGTCTCCAATTCCTAACTCTGGGGGGTGGGGGGAGAAGAAGAAAAAAACTACCAAAGTTCGTAAGATCGCCTAAGACTGAAAGGCACATCTTGCATTAGCAATTTCTCTCTCAAAAGCAACTTCTCCTGTCTTCAGTTTAACTATTTTGTCTTCAGTATTTTTTAATGTGCTAAAAGCATCAATACACACTGTTATAGTCAGGCAGAGCTATACGTTGCTACAAAACCCACACTGGTAAACCATTAGGTCAGAGTTCTACTATCTTTATCGGGAATACACAAATGTACATTTCTCCATACAGACAACTTTGAAGAATCAAAACTTCATTTACCAGCATCTGACTGACAGCAAAGTCCTGACTGAAGTTTAAGCATTGACATGAACAGGGATAGGGTTTAATCCAGGGTATCCAGATTCTGATCACCACTAACTGCCCATACTCCTTATAGAATACTTTGATGTGGAGATTAAAAACAGGACTAGAATGAACCTGAAATATGCCACAAATCACTACACACATTTCTGGGGAAATGAAAAATTTACATTGCTTTATTGTAGAATACAAGTATTCCATTTTCAGCTACTGATTTTGGGGCACACTACAGCATTTATTCTTTCCTGACAGCTATCACCACTAGTGAATTTTCCAGTTAGGATGCTGTGACTGCCACATTCCAGTTTATGAACTATTCACTCAACCTCCTGAGAAATCCTCCATTTTGCTTGGAACTCTGTATCTTTAACCATGTAAAATTACACTAGAGCAGGATGAAGTTTGCTTTCACATGCCCAAGCATGCATGTAAGAAACAGTGAGTGTACTGCTCATCAGCCTGGGTTTTGAACAAAATGAGTGGCGTGCCACTGAACCGTCATGTACCCTCTAAAGGCTTTCAAGAGCTCACATGTTGCATTGTGTGTCATCTCTAGAAGAGGAGAAACATGCTACAAAATTATAAGTGCACAGTGCTTATTTGTGCACTCTGTTATCCAGCCCTCTTTTTCATTTTATTTTGTTAAATAAAAAAAATGAATGCCCAGTTTTTCAGTCCTCCCCAATAAAATTGCATCAGCAACATTTTTGCAAACAATTACTTCTTGAGAAGACATACTGAAAAAATACTGCTAAACGTTGACTCAGGAAAACAGGGATGTGCAGTCTGCCTTTTTCAGAGCAACTAACCTTGCATTTAACCTAGTGGATTTAGCTGGTGGAAAGCCTGATCTAAAACCCAACAAAGCAATGGTTTCTGTTCAAGGCCTTACAAGGTACCTTGGGCAGTGCAGAAGAGGGTTTTGCTCAGGGAAAACCTGAAAATATCAGACATAAAACAATTCTCTAAGTTGAACACCCATAAACAAAGCAAGAGAAAGAACTGTCTGGTTTTCCCTTCTCTCCTACAAAAGACAGAAAGATGGAGGGAACTCTTCAGGAGGCAAACTCTATTGCGTGAGTACCTGAGATATGGAACATAAAGGATTCTTAACACTGAAAACCAGCTTTGTGACTTTTTCCTTCCATTAGCAGTTTAGTACTTTTCTTTCTTATTTTTTAAAGGAGGAAATAGCTGGAATTTGCGTGAGCTTCTAAAACACTATTCAGCCTACCTATACAAGGATAAACAGTTACTCATAATTACAATGGCAAGGACTACAACAATGTAACATTAGACCAGGGTCTACCCTGCTTTTTTCAATAAGCAAGTGTTACTCACATTTAGAAAAATCAAACCAAACAATTGCTTTTCTAAGATATAAAATAAATGTAGCTGCCTCTGATCTCAGCAGGGAGACCGTAGTTTAAACTCAGCAAAAGTTTAAACGAAAAACCCCACAACAGATGTATTTTTCTAGGTCTTTCTACCACAGCATTTATAATCCTTCCTCATTATCGATGCTTACATGAATATATACAAAATTAAATAAATTAAATGGCTATTTGACTTACTTGCTGATTCCAGAGGTACAACATCCAGTTTTATCATGCTGCCTATGTGTGTTGGTAAGGTTTCTGCAAAACTCAGCACTGAAAATTTCTTATCTTTGGCAAAAGACAGGAAGTCATCATTCAGCTCTTTAAGGGCAGGAGAATCTGAGAAAGAGCAACATAATTTTTGCAGTGTTACCTTGAACATAAGATTATAGCATTTGTCTAGCAAGACTGCATTCCTAAAGAGATGTTTTGGAAAAATTAATACTCCAGTAAAAGGAGTAGCATTTTGTTTGCAATCCCTTTTTCCAGCTATCATATGCAACAATTGTTTATTTCTGCATAGCATGGAATTTGTTGAGAAGGTAGGAGTCTGAAGTCCAGCACATGTTGAGTTATTACATTGCTAAATGGCCCAAACTACTATTCTATAAACTTGTTATTACTCCTTTTTTTTCGCCTTGCCTCTGCAATCAAACAAAACAGTTACTCAGAATTACTTACAGTAATTCAACACACAACCCAAAACATAAAAAGGGGGTTTGTTGTTTTTATCCAGCTTTTTCTGACAGCATGATAAAAAAAAAAAGCATCATGAAGAGATTAGCATAGATCCCCGCTGTTAAATGGTAGCAAAGTGAGCGTACCCTTGCTGAGTTCTTTAACCTCCACAGACGGAAAGAGAAGATATCTGGCATTTATAGAATATTCAGCCAGCTGGGAACCGTGGTGAGGTACGCTATAAAATATGATTCCTCTGGTGTTGTTTACAATTTTATCCATTTCTGGATTCTTGGAAGCATCCACCAGCATCTTTTTGACTAGAAGACCTGGCAACAGGAACTGAATTAATGCAGGGATTTAAACCACCATGAAAATAACGATCATGCTATATTATCCGTGAAACAACTAACCATATTCTTGCCTCAGTTGATTAGTCCTTAGTTTGCCAAATATGTAAGATTAAGTTGAAAAAAAACAAACCAAACCTGAGGAGGCATTAAAATAAAATGTTATTGAATGATGCAAATCCAATTTTAGTTTGCTTTAAGTGTTGATGCAAATCCAATTTTTGTTTGCTTTAAGTGTTGCTAATGACATTTACTATATGCCTGATCATGGAGAAAATTTTGCCTCTGGATTCCCATTTACATGAATTTCAACTCTTTTGTGGTTTTAAATCAACACAGTAAAAACAAACAGCAATAAAAACCCTTTCAAAATGAATATGCTATTGAATATAATGCATTAAGAAAGTAGAAATCTATTTTCCATTTTTAGGTCTTTGCAAATTCTTTAGATAAACTATTCTGAATAATTGCATTTCAGACTGAATTTGGTTAACAGCTTATTCCAAAATATAATACTTCATAAGCAAATAAATACTTTATATCAAACAGGAAATGTGCTTACCACCCATGCTATGTGATACCCACACCAGAGGTCTGTCTCCAATCCCAGCAGCTCTGAGCTTGTCAAGAAGCTCATTGCTCCTGTAAGCAATAGACTTCCTGCAAAGACAAAACAAACACAAGCATGGTGAAGCATGATAGGTTAAAAGGCAATGTTAAAACAGAATGAATTTTCAGTGCTGCACATTTATGAAAGTGAATTAAGATACATAAACCATTAATTGCTTAATTATTGTTGCTACATTGAAAAATGCCAAAAACTTTTGTAAGGTTGGCTTCACAAGGATAACAGGAATTGAGCTAAACTCAGTTTCTTGATCTTGCTAGAAAGTTTTATTCCAATTTCACTCACCACTCATTTCCTTTAGCTTTAGTTCAGCAAATATCTTTATGGAGTTTTAGATAGTTTCATTTACACATTGTAACAAAATTATGTTTTCATTTTATGAAAGCATCATCAATGCATAATGAATTTTATCCCCTGAAACAGGAATATACCTAATGTATGACAAAAATGTACTTTGCTAAACAATGCTCAAAATGTGGAGCAATGTACAGGAATTTAATAACTAAGTGCATGATCAACCAATAGATTAAAAAAATCACAGATAACGTCTGTGATACTTTCCAGACAATAATCTCCAAATGCTTTGTACTGGAATAGTATAAAAACACAATAATCTCCACTTTATAAATGAAGCGACTGAACTCTGGAAAGGATAAGCTACATGTTAGAGGTTGAAAATGAATCTGTGGTACAACCAAAACAAAACCAATGCCAATTCCCAATCCAAGCTTGAAAGCACAACATTGTTACTCCTTGCAGTGTAACAAGAATCAAACACAGAAGACCCTTGGATAATGAAAACATCAGGATATTGGGGCAACCACTGTGCAAAGTAATTCACTTCATCTCTATTGGTTCTCAGCATTCTCACTAGAAATTGCTTTTATAACACATATGAAAAGGATACTCAAATGTGTCTTTTCAGCTGAACAATAGGCTTTAGGATATCTGAGAGATGTAAAAATTCACTTTTGAAACAGTGAATGAGCCTATACACTTAGAGCAATCATAAGGTTGTGATTCTACTGCTACATCTTTGTTCCTGCTCGTTAAAAATATCTTCAATATCTTTCATTTTTTATTAACCATATCAAGTTATAAAATAATCAAATACGATGCTTGGGTGACCATAAATAGCAGGTAATATAATTTTCCATTTTGTAATGAAAAAGACATTATCTTACAATAAATAAAGAAATCTATGTTTATGTCTTTTTCAAATTTTCTTCCATTGTACTTACTCCAGATGGACGCAGGAAAAAGGTTCTCTTGGAATCACACAATCATTTAGGTTGGAAAAGACCCTTAATATCATTGAGTCCAACTGTAAACCTAGCACTGCCAAGTCCACCACTACACCATGTCCCTAAGCACCACATCTACATGTCTCCAGGGATGGTGACTCCACCACTTCCCTGGGCAGCCTGTTCTAAGGCTTGACAACCCTTTCCATGAAGAAATTTTTCCTAATATCCAATCTAAAACTCCCCTAGTGCAATTTGAGGCCATTTCCTCTCATCCTATCACTTGTTACTTGGGAAAAGAGACCGACACCCACCCCGCTACAACCTCCTTTCAGGTAGGTGTAGAGAGCAGAGCCTCCTCTTCTCCAGGCTAAACAACCCCAGTTCCCTCAGCCGCTCCTCATAAGACTTGTGCTCTAGACCCTTCACCAGCTCTGTTGCCCTTCTTTGGATGGGTACATCCATACATCCAAAGAAGGCTCCCCTTCTCTGGGAAGTACAAGGTCCCTCTACAAGGTCCAGTCTTCTTTGGACCTTGTAGAGGTAACCACCTACATGTTTTTTGCTGTCATTGTTCTGTCTAATTTCAAATAGACATATTAACAGCCATGTCTTCCTTATTTTGTTCCTGCTTACATGCTTTCTTTAATGCAATAACTGCATTGATCCTTCATATATCCATAGGGAGGAGGGAATGAACAAGTACCAAGTTCCCAGTCTATTATACACATGCTGAATTTTTTTTCACCCCTACACAAAACATAATCAGTTTTCAGACTCTTAACCTGTGAGCAGTCGTGCCCATGCCTTCACTGAAGTACAGAAGTTGAATCTACAGTACTAGTTACATGCTTAAGTATCTGCATAAGTGTTTGAAAGACTCAGATTAGGATCTGATTTAAAAATCACTGAACTCAATTACTAAGCCTAAAATCCATTCAAGCCAAATAACCTTTACAGGCTCAAAGTGTTTTTATTTTTTAGAAGGAACATGTTTGGAGGCAGCATCTCCCTCTGACCTGCCTGGTTCATGGTCAGTAAAAGCATAATTCCTCTGACAAGGGCAATTACACTATCTGACCAAACCAGATACAGTTGAAGTATTTTATCTACCAAAGACTTATATGAATCTCTTTCCAGGGATTAACACTCCTTGAATAAAATTATATGCTTCATTTTATCATGAGTATCAAGTCATAGTACAGTGATTTTTTTGCTGTGCTTATGAAGCATTGTTGAGTCACTTTAAGAAATATTCCACTTAAGATATAAAATTGATGTTATGTTTACATCAACTAATAGCACAATTCAGTGTCTCCCCTAAATATAAAGCAGAACAGACTGTAAGAATTTAGCAAGTTGCCACAAGTAGTTATCCAGGAGGCTAAAAAGCGCAAGCATACTATGACTGTACCTAATGTTTTTCCAAACTTGATTTTCAAATGCAACAGGAGAAGTTAAATTCACTGTTTCACACTAGGTGATCCCAAGGATCAGCTTTACAGGTCTCCCTCCTGTCCCCGCTCCAAACTGCGGACACCACATTTGTTACCTGTGAGCCTCAACAGGACATTTTGCTTTCCAGTCACTCAAATGGGTGTCATATTCCACAGATATGATTCTAAGGGCAGGACAGTCTGAAGCCAGCCATGTCTAAATTAAAGAAAAGCGAAACCAAAAGGAGCTTATAATTGAAGTACTTAACAAACTCTTGCAAGCAATTTATCAGCAATGGAGCAAAGATGCTACTATGGGGACAATATAAAGCAAGATTTCTGCTCTTCAGTTAATCCTCAAATACATCCTACACCTAAGACTATTATTCTTTCATTAGTCTTAATGAAAGAGATAACTCTAGCCTGTTCCCCAGCCACCAAGTAGGTAAAGGATGGAGATGGATTACTAACTCGTGCATTCCTGGCTCCCTCTCCTGGGTGAAACAAGAATTACTAAGATTACCAACAGGACTGATCAGTTTTAAATTTTACAGAGATACTTCGGTGGTTATACCAATGTGAGTTGCTTGAAGCAGTAATTACTTATTTACCAACAATATTTAAGTAGCAATCTGCAAAAACTGAGGTACTCAAACACCTATGTAAGAAAGGATACTTAATTTAAAATGTAATTTTATGTATCTTTTTCTCAGCAATAACATTCCATCAAAAAAAAAAAAAAGAGAGCGAGCGAGCATGAGGAAAGCAGCCATTGCCTCCTCTTTCACTAGCAGGAGAATGACGGTGAGAGCATTAAACTTAGCAGGGATTTTCCTTTGCAAGAAAAACCTGTTCAAAATTTCAGCTTGCTAACAAAAATATATCAGGAACTTGGAAAGCGCTACTTGTAGAAAAGATTACAAGTCATTTGATTAAAAAATAGACAACTGCTAGACAGATAATTCTAGATCCTCTGGACAGCTCTCATTACTGAGAAAACAGCAGCCACATGTGAAAATGTTATTGTCTTTTTACCTTTGGCCAGCACTGACTATAGTCCTCTTCCCCTTCTGAAGCCTTTTTATCCAAACACCGGTCAATGTCTTGCTGTCGCCAGGTTTTAAATGCTGCTCCCAAAAGACCATGAACAAAAAGGATGTCTGCTCTGATGGGCTGACTGATAGAGAAAAAGGAATTTTTATGACATGCATGGTACATATTATTTTAGCAAATCAAATTTACACAGAACTTTTAACCTAAGGGATGCCAAAATGCTATTTTTAACACTATATGTGATTTCATATCTTATGGACAACATTTCATGATCTTTCAAAGAAGATACTCAGATCAAGACAAAAAACAGGGATCCACCCAGAAGAGAGAGAGATAAAAAGAGGTATGGAAAGTACCTACCTCACAAGTCATATTTTTCTATAATGAAAAACACCATTCTCTCCAGCTACTGTTAATGCAGCTTGATAGTTCTAGCTTTATCATCAAATTAGATCTTCACTGTAACCTGACTAACGCCGGTGACTCAGGGAATAGTTGTTACTAAGTGACATACCACGGTGGAGATTGCTTCAGTCCCAGATATACAATCACTATTAAAAGAAGCTGAAGCTGTAAATTTACTGCATCTTAGGCCAACATGTGCTGCTGCTAACAGAATAATTACAAGGCACTGTATCCCAAGACAGCCAGTGCAAAGGTTAAGTGGTTGCAACGCATGCAAAGCAGTAATTCATCTCATGGTTTGTGTTTGGATTTTTCCATGCAGTACAATAATACTCCTTTCATGGCTACGGACTGCTCTCATCACTTCTGTTGTTCTCCTGTTTGAGAATCTAAATTCAGTCTTCTCAGCCTACCAAAGAATAGGAGGAGCAGGTGACATGAGCACTGTGGCACTCTGATGTCAACTCTTCCAAAGTTTTGTACCTGAACAGTATAACAAGTAACTCAAAGTACAGCATGTACAATATCTCCTTCTGCTTTACCTGCTACGATATTGTGGATGCAAGACATAAACACCATCTGGATACTTTTCTTTTACTGTGTCCCTGTCTAGATTAGCCAAAGCTCTGGACGCATGAGAAGACTGAATGACATGTGGGGACTTCATTACTTCAGCAAGTACAGAAACCCAACCTACAATGAAAAAATAAAGTGGCAGGTTAACTACTTAGAAACATCATCCAAACAAAAGAATTCAGAAACATCATCCTTCAAAGTACACTTGTGAAAATAGATGTTAAAACTTAAGAATGGTAACATCAAACCAAATTATTTCAATCCACTCTCTTTACCGCAGGAAAGCCAATGCTAGATAAGTGGAATCTCCAAAATGCAAAAATCCAGAGTGGTGAAGAGGCAATGTATTTTACTGCTTAGAGCTCAAGGAGAACCCCTTCTCAGAAGAAAAATAAAGTGTATCAGTAGGTCAGTGCAGCTGTCAGAGAGAGAACAGATCTCAAGCCCCTTTTTGCAGGTAAAATGCAAGAAAGACAGAGAAAAGAAATGTCCCAGAGAGAAAATGAAGCTTAAAGCATAAGACAGACATAGAAAACAACCCACAGGAATAATGGCAGGTGGAAAAATAGATGCTTGCTGTGAGAGTACAACCCTTTCTAATGTTAAAATCCAGTGTGTGAAAAACTGTTCAAGGAATTAAAATGTCCTCGCTATTCTAAAAATAGTATACCATTAATACCTAAGAAACATAAGAGAATTAATGAAGGAAACCTTTGAATACATTCCTCAATAACATTTTAAGTCATAGCTACCTCAAGAAAAAACAGACACTTTATAATACTTTAACTAAGATGTAAAATATAGTTTCTTAGACATGGATGGGGATGTTCATAGACTCCTGAGAAATGCAAAGGACTATCTTTTATACACACACAGACACAGGATTTTATACACACAGGATTTTATATTTCTTTAAAATCCTGATAAATCTTGTTGCTGCTAGCAAGAGTGGTCTATAAATGACAATTACATTAAAGTCAAGTTCATAAATAAAGCCTGGGAAAGACTTTGAAGAGAGGTTTTCAAATGGAAGCTGATTTGAAAAATAAATAGTTTACTTAATGAGCACTGTTTCAAAATCATGCACAGTATGTTGTTATTAAGGTAGCCAGTATGTTGCTAATTCAAGATAGTTAGTTCACTGTGGAATTAGGAAAAGAATGAATTGACATGTGAGTTTTGTTTAAATGCAAGTACCTTTGAGAACTGTCAAAAAAGTACTTTTTTTAAGAATTACGTATTTAAATTACATTTCTAAGCAGAATAGATGTTGACCACTGTGCAAGTTCTGCTTAAGAAGAACAATAGCTAAAATCTATTTTCAGTTCTCCAAATACAATGAAAGACTGCCAAGCTAGTCTGCTTAAAGCTAGCAAGGTCTCTGGTTTTGCATTTCTCTTAAATGAGCCAAGATGAAGGGTCAAAAATAGTGTTCAGAATCCTTCTGCCCCCAGATACCCCATCACAGCTACCACACAGTGCATCATTGCTTTTCTTCTTCTTCCTGTGCCAGCAGTTTTTGCAAAGCAAAAGAGCCTTAGGGGTTCTTTCTTCTTATGCATTATCCCACAACAAAAGAGAAGTCTTATCAACTCTTGACCAGCAGTATCCAACTGCTCATCTCTGGAGTCTGGTTCACTGTCTAAAATTCCATTTGTACTGAGAGCTCTGCCCCAGGGAGCTGCTGACTCTTCTGTTACAATCTCTTCCTCTACATGTATGGTTTTAACAGTCATCATAAGAATGTAAAACGGTGCTAGAGCTCAGATAAAGGCCTTTGTAGTCCAGCTGTCTTTCTCCAAAAGTGAGCAGTAATGGAAGTTGCGGAATAATAAAAGAATAGAGCCATAAAAGGGCAAGTATATATAGTGCTGATTCTCCACTATATCCTCTCAGTTTTGTGCAATCAACTTGGCTTCTGTGTGTAGAGCTTTATGGATTTTTCTTTCCATGAATTTGTCTAATCACTTTTTGAAGCTTTGTAAGTCTTCAACAATCACAATGTTTTGTGGCAAGTTTTAGTTTGGTCATGCACTGTATAGAAAAAAAAAAATTTATTTGTTCTGCCTCTTCATAATTTAATGTACAAGAACCTTTGGTCTCACGTTATGAGAAACAGCAGATGCCCGTTCACTCTTTGCCTTCTCTACGCCAGTGAGGATTTTATAAATCTCCATCATATTCTCCTTCAGTCGCTTTTTTCATACTAAGTGTCTTAGTCTAGTTATTTGTTCTTCCTACCACAGCCATTCCAAATTTTTAATCACCGTCACAGTCTTTCCCTGTGCCTTTGCTATTTCTCCTTTTGGCAACAGAGAGATTAAAATTGCATACTGTGTTTAAGAGGCAGACACCAGCTCAGACATATGCAAGGGCATATTGATATTTTCTATTTTTCTTTTTATTTCTTTCCTAATAAAACACTGGGAATTATTTATTTGGTACAGAAACTAAAGGAATAATTTCACTGTGATATTTAGGGGGTATTAAAAAAGGGGCATATAAGCAAAGCTTAGCAGAAGTTACTAGCCTAACACGAAACAAGGGAGGGCGGGAAGGCATGTTTCATTTTATTCCAGAAGGTAAGGACTGCAAGCTGGTCTGTTCCTTTACGAGAATAAAACAGAATCAAGAAAAAAAAATTAATCTACCAGGTAGGTGATCTGTAAGAGTAGGAAACTCAAGATTTTTGCCAGTAATGTGAACTGAACATCAACCAAGTCCAAATTTTCACCATCCATCAGACTTCTGTAGCACTGACATATATTGGCTAGACAGCATACAGGAGTTTTTAATCAACACCATCTAAACTGTCTATATTTTTTGTATTAAAACCCCCAACAATGACACCTCCCCCCGCCCCCCAAATATAAAAAAAACACCACTGCCATGGTCTGTTGCATTTTACAAAAGCACTGAATCCAAAATTTTAGAATAGAAATTTTAGATTCTGAAAATTTTAGAATAGAAATCTGACATTCAGATTGCTTGCACTTGCTTTCCTTTTACCTGCACGTACTATGGATGAATGAAGACGTTCATCCAAAGCCATATTTCCAATAATGCGAATTATGTTCCTTTGTATTTTTGCTGAATCTTTGCGTAGCTGGTATATCCTCTGTAGTAGCTGAAGGCCTCCTTTAGCTTCAATTTTATCACAGTGAGAAGAAACCTACCATTATACAGTAAATACAATGACAGTAAGTAGATGTTCTACAAATGGTTCTTTGAGATGCTGTTAATTACAAATTAGGGAATTTTAAGGAGCCAATAATGATGCAGAGCCTTTATTACATAGAAATTCTTATTCATCTAGAATTTATTATGCCATAGTTGAAGAGGAAGTAAATATTTTAATATGCTAAATGCATGATTTCTATGGATTGACAACCTGAAAGATGCTAAGTACCATCACTCTACTCTCATCCACATCCGAGGGAGATGAGATTGCTCTCCACTTGGCGTGATCAAATTTCAACTAAAGTTCCAGAATCTGAACAGGACAATTGTCTGCATTTGTTAAAGCACTATCTCAACCAGAGCTACTTGTCTTCCTGTTCACCACCTAAACTGCAATCATTATAATCCCTTCTCTTTGAAATGCAAAGGTATTTCTACACTCCAAATAGTACTGCTATCATTATTGATCTTAAGGGCAACAACAGATTATAGTCTAAGCAGATGAATAGGCACTAATTAGTTGTCGTGTCAACTACTGATACTGGCCAAATGCTTATGACTTGAACATGTTGTCTATAGTGCTTAAACATGTGTGGTAGTTATGGAACTGCTGATGTCCTCAAGTCTGTGGCTTTCAACAAAGACACACATTTGGAATGAGTACAGTCACAACTTTTTAAAACTGAAAATCTGGAATATAATGAATTCTAGACTAAGTCCAAATTTCTATGCGTATGGAAGATGTGAAAGGAATACTGGCAAACTGCACTTTATCCGTACCTACTACCAATAATGATTTGGTATTCTCAACGCTGTTTCTCAGTGTTCTAGGCTTCTGAACAATTAAGTGCACACTGAAGAGTGCAGCAATAGGAATCAAGAAGAATCGTTGTTACACAAAATCTTCCATACTCTTCACCTGTGTCTGCAAAGAACAGACTGGTCCTGGGAATGCACTGTATTAGCTGCATGCTGTGCAATATTCTGCCCAAAGGCAGTGACGCTTAAAGGAGGGACATTTCTGAATAGCCAAGGTTTGCATTCCTTTCTGGCTTCTGATTAGAGTGAATTCATGAGGCTACTTTGCTTTCTGGAAACCTGGCACTAGAGTTGGATTAAGAGCCATAAGAAGAGACCACTGGTAAGCTTTCTGAACTGATGTACAACAACTGACACAAATCCACACACACTTTGCACTGAGAATTTCACATCATCAGTATCTTGCTTACTGAGAAGCTGCAGAGTGGAAACACTGTTTCCTCATGATATCTCTTTCCAATGACTTTGAGTGCCAGTGGGAAGTAGCCCTACACAGAAAAGACTTGTTGAAGCAGTCTGGACTTCAGGCATTCTCTCCTGCCTTTCTGTGTCAGAGCTGCCCTTTTACTTCTTGAAAGATATATACAGGTATACTACAGGGGAACTTATACAAGCTAATTAGAAACAATAACAGAACTTACATACACTTCCCACGAGAAAAAATGAGTTTGTTCATGCTGCCTTCCAATTCACATCAGTATCAGTTGTCTGAACATCCTTACAGAAGGGGTGAGGGGTAGGAGACAAGGAAGTGGCAACTCCTTCCCAATATACGAGACAGCATTAGAAAGGAGTGCTTATAAATGCAGCTTTTCAGTTACAGTTTAAAGGACAAATTACCTTAGAATGCTGTACTAAAGCCTGCAAGCAAAAGAGTTCCACTGTCTCTGAAGGGATTTTACTCAATGTCTCACAATATGGAAGTCCATTTCCTCCAAAACACCATAAGCCTCCCTGAAATGAGAATCAGTAAAAATTATACCATATTCCAAATGGCTACATAAAATAAGCATTTCTAAACTAAAACGTTAAGTGTGTAATGATGTATAGAAATTGCTATAAAGAGTGCACAGCACGCATGCATTTTTCAAAAATGTACAAATTACACAACAGTACACCATAAAAATACCTATTTTTAACTGAAAATATTAAATAGATTTTCAGTCAGTAGTCTCCATAGTCTATTAACTTCAAAACATAAAGGGGGAAAATGTACGATTTTCATTTTGTTAATGAATGTCTTCTTTTAAGACCATTTGCTTAAGCATAAAAAAGCAAGAATCAGACTGCATCTAGACTACCACAGTTGCAAAAATGAGAAGAGGAGGAAAAAAGGTCTTCAGCACTTAGCATAGTCTCTGAAGACCAGTCTCTCTCAAACAGGCAGTAGGAAGACCAGCATAACCTCAATAAAGAATGGTTTTCTAGAACAGTGTGATTATCAAAGTGCCTCCATGTGTGGTGTCTTACCAAAGCTCCTTGTGTAGCAAGAGCTCTGGCTGTGAAAATAATAAAGGAGTCATAGTGTAAAAATATTACACATAATTGTGTCATAGGAAGTAAAGAGTTATTGCACTCTGAAATCTCTAAACAAAGCCTGTCAGGCATCATTATTAAAATATGACAGTCATTTTTATTATTGTATCTTACGAAAAATAATAATCAACAATTTTAAAAGTCACAACTTTTTAATAAAAAAATAAAATGCACAAGAGATAGTGGATGACACTGGCATTACAATTATTATTTTTAAGCAATAACTGTACTTTAAATGACATTTCTAAAGCCACTTAGGAAGTAGTTGGACACACAGAGTTGAAGAATTCCTACTTTCCGCATCCAAATAGACCACTAGACTATTCCAGTTCTGGTTTTGGCAACAGTGACCTGTTACAGGGAGGCATTTCCATGTGATAGAACAGAGTTTACTATTTAAGGTATGCTAACAACTTATCAGTTTGTTAGCAAGACTTAACAGAGGTTCAATCATCTCAGCAGTGAAAGAACACTCAAACAACGGTAAGATGAAATACGAAAAAATCATTTTATGAGCACTGTAAGGGGAAGGAAATGTTCTGGACAAAATGCTGAAATATCTGCTTTATGGGAAAGCTTGTAAGTAAAGATATAATCTTTCACTAGACCAACTAGTTCAGCTGGGAAAGATAAACAAGCTTTCAAGCAGACAGACAGTACATAGAAGAGATTTTACTTATGTTGTACAGTCACAAAGTCTCTGTATTTCTCTTCCTCTTATAATGCTCAAAAATATGGAAATAGGTTTGTATCTTTGAGCTCTGCAGGAACAAAGAACCCAAATAGTTCTATTCTGCAGGTGGGAACTCACCCTTTGTGCAGCGAGAGTCTGACTACTTTCACGTAAAGCAAGAGATGTGAAGTACTGGACACATGGATCAAGACCAGTCTGAGGTAAAGATACTAACAACAAGCGAAGCTCATCTTCTATGGGATAATCCTGTGAGAAGTAAGCACAAATAGCTTTTAGTTCTGTTCAAAGCATGAAGCAAAACACAGAGAAAAGAAAGATCTGAAATAATGGAATCAGCCACATTAATAAGGCCATAAAATACAAACCCTGGACTTGAGTGCTCTGCAACTTTAGTTTAATTGTTACACCTGTAAAGACTTTGGAAACTGATAATTCTAAAACCACCAACTGAGTGATGAAAAGTAAGCTTTAAACTTCATACTTTGGTGACCTTATTCTAATAGGTCCAGAAGGGCAAAAGAAAAAACAGTTCCTCTTGGCACAGGAAGCTTAAAACCCTTAACTACACAATAATTTTGGTGCTGCTCCATTAAAATGAATGTACAAATTACTAGTAAAAAAAATACAGACAACATTTCTTTTAATCTTTTATCTTCAAAATATTCATATAGATCTTCATTTAATAATCCAGGGTAGGTGACAGGGAAACAGATTCAACAAAGTAATTTTATTTGCCCATGGTCATGGAACTTGCAGTTCCTAATCCCTGCTACAATCAGAGATGGAGACGTATCTGATGTGCAGAGCAACACTTGCTGCCACAATGATTTGCTTCAACTTCCTAAGCAGCAGATTGGGAACTCTTAGCTTCAATCACCTAGCAATCATACTGCTGTAAAAATAAAGTATATACAGAACCACGTACTAGTATAACCTACTACTTCAGGACTGACAGGTACAGATCCACTATCACATAACGTTACAAAGATAAGAAAGCAAAAACTGAGAATATCACTACCAATCAAAGCGTTTTTCAGAGTTTTGTTTGTTACAATGCACAGGTATTCTCTGACAGGGAACTTTGCCAGCATTCATTCTATTAGCATTACAAAAGACCTCTTATGTTATGTCTTGTGTGCCAATTTTGTTTATTGAAGAAGCTGATATGATGACATGATTGATCAAACCATCATATACATATATATATATACACACACTTAATAATTGTAATAAAACCAAAACAAGGTCAAATCTATCCAATACGGATTTGTTGGTACTCAAAAGCTGGCAATAAAGAGTTGGGCCTACAGCAGGCCTAGGCATAAATAAAACAAGACTGGTAGATCTTACTGTAAGTAAAGAGGATGGGGAAGAGCCACATGTCCACCTCAGAACCTCTGGAGGCATTTGGGAATTTAAGACAGATTACTTAAAGCTGTTCCAGATATTACATATTTGCTTATCCCATTAATTCACAGTACTGTATTGAGGTGCAATGCATTTCAGCAGCTAAAATCATATTTACTGAATTTTCTGTTGGAATACTATTCAATTAAATCTAACAAGTACTGGGATAACTGAAGTTAAATAAAACTTAGTTAATAGTAATAACACTACAGCTCATCTCCAAACTCTTTCTGTAACGTCTGAATTCACACATAATTAGACTAAGATGTCAAAAGGAGAAGACAGCAGAATTTTTGGTGAAAGACAGTGAGTATGTCTACATTAGTGATTTAATATGTTGGAGGAATTCTTCCAGACAGCAAATCTCCATTGCATCTGCGCTTGGGAGTCACATGGTGCACTCAAAATGGTTTCCCTACTTATATAATCAAGGTTAAAGCTGCATGCCAGAACACTATCTAGAGCACCACACTAGCAGGGAGGATGAAAAGGCCTCCAGGAGTGCTCTCTATGCACAGGATTCTGTCAGTATCAACAAGGCAATCTAGGATGACTTAATTAAGACTGCTTTGCATTGCCTATTAGGTACAGACGGGCACAGTGCATGTATCAGACTGGTAACTGGCTCAAACTTCATTGCCAGTAAATGTGTAATGTGGACATACAGTCTGAGAACAATAATTGATCAACCCCCCATCCTTACTCCTTTCCATCATGCCATTCACTAATACAGATATACCCCAGGGGTATATCACTATATTATAGTTTTGTATTTTGGTCTTAATTTTACTATTCGTTAGTTACTTTAGAAGAACTCCACTTTAGAAAGGTTACCAACTACGAAAGCACTAAAAACAAACAAGCAAGCAAAAGTCATCTAATACCTACTTTTCATTTACTTACATTCTTTATTTTTGGCAATGGTGGTGGAGGCAGGAAAAAGCGAAGGTCGATATCTTTGGATCGAGCCAAACCTATGGCAGTCCTTTGATCACAGGTTTGGGCAACTGTACCATACTGATAATCTGTAGTACAAGAACTTCAGTGTTAGGGCTAAAACTAACATTAAATATTTCACTGGTTTTAAATGTAGTTTCTGATCTACTTTGTTACTATACTTGCAAACAGAACCACCTCTCTGCAATCTACACAAATAACCTCTGATTTTATAATCACAAATTCCAAAAGACAAATATTGCAGTTGTTAGACCAGCACTACACTGAACTGAAGACACCTGGGCACTAAATGTTCATTATAGACCGGTTTGATAAAGGCCCTCAGATACAAGTTGAACACAAGCAAAAGCAAACTTTCAGTATTGCCACTGCGAAAGGAGTACAAGGACTACAAACCCAAGCTTAATCCCCTGGGCTTGAGTTAAAATTTGAAAGGCATATGGCATATTTTTTTCTGCATACAGTATTAAAAACCAGAGCCTTAAATCGAAATGCTGCCAAGACAGAGACACCTAATTTTAAATTATACAAAAGCTATGTTTCAATAAAATTGTTAAAGTCACAAAATCAGGTGACCTCAGAAAAGGCAGGATAGCACCAAAGTACAGTTTTAAGTAGCCCTTCCTTACTGAAGATACAAGACAAGACTTTCAGTTACCCTACTGAAGGGAAACCAGACTTAAACCTACCTATTTCATAGCTGGAGAAACTGAAAATTACATACTGAAATTAAGTGGCAAACTGAAGGAAAAGAAAATATAAAGTGGATCAATACTTATTCTACAAAAATTAGTTTCTATCCTTGTTACTGTTATACAATTCTACAACACAACTGACAAAGCCATCTAAAATACACTTTTCACAGTCACAGACTGACCATCTTTTTTCTTTGGTGCAGATCACTTACAGCTGCAAATTGAAGTCACTGAAGTGGTGCTTTGGACAAGCAGAATACTGTATTTATGGTAACAGGTATGCTGAACAATTTGGTCCTAGCTGTGAAAAGTTAGCACATGTTTTCAGTCTTTCTTGGACTCAGTTTTGGAATATTAGGTTAAAAAAAAGCTGGTTTCCCTCATGAGGTAGTTGGCAAGAATAATTAGTGTTTGTGAAATATCCGAATACTACAGCAATGAGCACTATAGTGAAAAGGAGATAACAAAAAGCAACTAGATCCCCAAGTACTGGCCATCTTGTGCACTGAGATCATCTGCTAACAGTATTCTCCTATGAACAAGAGACGGTTATGCTAAATGAGTACACATAGCTAGGTACAGCCTAGCTTTCAAATGTTTTCAAACACAGCTTTTTGATGTAAACTGCTTGGGGTAATTAATTAGCATTTCATAGAGGCAATTTGAAACACGATAAATCCCATGGTGTGGAATTGCACTGGAAGAGTGAAAGGTCCTCAACTGACTGGATTACCAGAATAACAAGAGTCAAGATTAGTGTCACCTAGTTTATATGGACTAGTGATGGAGGAGGGAGGAGGACACACATATACGCCCCCCTCCCCCTTTACTTGGGGTTTCAAGGATATTCACTGCTAGAGGAACAGGGAGGACTTACTACTACCAAATAATAATAACTAGGATGGAAAATGGCTTACAAATAATGCTTGCACATACAAGTCCTCTACCTCTAGTTTGCCATTACTACCTATTAGCTCCTAACCAATTTTTATTAACTGAACCATAGTCTTAAACCCACTCCCTTACAGAGCCTTACAAAAATCACTGGCAGAACTAGTGACCTTGTTAGCAGTGCCAACAGAAAAGCTAAGGAACTAATGAACATGAACTGCTCCCCCACACCACAGCAGCAGCTGCGATTCTCTGGTGGGGAAACACAGAGGCCTGCACTGCAGAGACACACTCTGTATCGGAGTATTAGGAAAGAAGAATTACTTGAAATGTAAATAAACGCCCCACATTTTAGACCAAATTTCAGAGCGTATTTACACTCCTTGCAGCTACGAGCCTTTTTTCATGTTGGTAGCGGACTTGCAACAGCTAGCTGAGACTTTGTCACGTTTCTAGGATGAATTAGGCTACATCAGCATACGTTACCATGCCAGTGACTGTTGTTTGCCAGATCTTGTACAGCCTGCAGTCGGACCTCTTTGTCTTCTGACTGACTTCTCTTTAAGAGGAGCCATAAGGCACATTCATGATCATCTCCATCAAATGTACTGAATTGTTCTTTTACCAGGAAACACATAAAAGCCAAGTTATTATGAATGAGCATTTTAACCCACGTTTCTATTTGTTGAGTTAAAAAGATCTGTTTCTTTGAATATTAGTCTTTAACAGTAATTTAGAGTGTAATGTTTTAATATTGAATTAGCACAATAAACAATGACAGAATGGCATTAGTAAAATGCTGATCCTTAAATTAACAGGATGGTTTTGATTCATATTAGTGGCACCAAGTTGATATTTCATATATATATGTTACACACACACACCCTGGCTGGCACTTACCACCAGAATTGCCAGCTTCCAGCAGGAGCTGGAAATGATTAGCAACTCCTGAAGCTCTGACCTTGAACAATTAATTTCATAGCACCACGGTGAAGGTACATATTGTTACAACCATTTAACAGATAGTTAAATGAGAACAGATAGTATGCCTCAGGAGCACAGTTTCTCACATGAATTGAAATTCTTATTTTAAATTACTGTAAAAATCAGTGACACACTCTTACAAAAAGACCGTGCTGCCTTCAGTTAATATTGGCAATTCTGATGAAAGCATAAAATACTTTTCTAAAATGAAATTTTGAGAGTATTTTGTCCCCCAAACATCTTTTGTACACAAAACTGGTATCAAATATTAACCTGGTATCTTAAGCTTCAAATCTCTTCTGAAACAGAAAAAAACCCCCCTCAAATCTCTTCTTAACCATCACTTTCATTTACTTTAAAAAAAGGAATGGTTTTAATACATAGAAAATATTCTATCTTAACACAGAAAATTATAGTAATATTACCACCATTTCAAACACTAAAGAACGTGTTAAGCTTGTAAGAAAAATGATTTTACTTTCTAAAAGGCTTATGTTTTACTATTCAAAAATAATAATCATAGATAAAGCCATGCTTTCAATACCTACCATTAAAAGGTCTCCGGAAAATTTTAGCTTCTGTTTCTAGAATTTTCCTCACAGCTTTATGGATTTCTTTTCTGGCTTGGTATGCGATTCCTATAAGAGTATTTTTAGATTACTCAAAGTCTGAAAGACAGTTCTATTACATCATTTTTCATACATAGGGATTTCATACAACAGGATGCTGGGTTGCATCAACAAGGGCATCACCAGCAGAGATAAAGAAGTCATTATCCCACTCTACTCAGCACTTCCACACCTGGAACACTATGTTCAGTTTTGGTCCCCGCTATACAAAAAAAGATGTGGACAGGCTGGAGAGGGTCCAGAAAAGGGCCACAAATATGATCAAAGGAGTGGGAAGCCTGTCATATGAGGAAAGGCCAAGAGAACTTTTCTCAAGGCTGAACAAAGCCAGAAGGCTTAAGGGAGACCTTATCGCCATGTTCCAGTATTTAAAGGGTGGCTACAAAGAAAATGGAGACTCCCTTTTTACTAGGAGTCACATGGAAAACACGAGGGGTAATGGGTACAAGTTACTCCTGGGGAGATTCCGATTGGACACAAGAGGAAATTTTTTCACAATGAGAACAATCAGCCATTGGAATAATCTCCCCAGGGAAGTGGTGGTTTCCCCAAAATTGGACACTTTTAAGATTCAGCTGGACAGGGTGCTGGGCCATCTTCTCCAGACCGTGCTTTTGCCAAGAAAGGTTGGACCAGATGATCCTTGAGGTCCCTTCCAACCTGGTATTCTATGACATAGATATGAAATATATATATACACACACAATTATATATATATGTTCATATATATATATATCATATATAGAGAACTGTATGTATAGAACTATCTTAAAAAAACAGCCATCAGCTTAAAATAAATTCAGTGACATTGTGAAGGATATTATTTTTGTAACAGATCTCAGGAAAAATATCTTTCCTTATATAAGGGTGACTTCCAGAAACATTCTATTCTCTTAAAATTCTATTTTTAGAATCCAAACAATTATGCATCTTACCTTGGTATTCATTTGGATTTAGAGAAGTTGTACGTACGTATACATAGGATTTAAGTTTTTCTTGATGTATAGCTTGAGTATCGATTTGCAGTAACTTCTTTAAGGACAGGACTTCATATGTAATGAATATAAAACCTCTTTAAAGAAAAGAAAACTGCATATGAATATTAATGAAACAAAATCATGATGGCAAAAATACATTAACAATCATTTTGGTATCGATCATCCAGATTTGACCCAATATATATTAGTCTGCAGATTATTTTAATTTAGCAAAGTAGAGAAAATGCTCTAAAATACTTAAAATAAGTAATAACTATCAGAAAATATGCTTCAAAACTATATTCTATAATGTCTAAAGGTCCCCTAATATTGTCATATTTTTTGAAAGATACATGAATTAAAATTTTAACTGTATACATAAGTTACATATATGCTTGTCACTTACAACTCACCCTAGCATAAGCGATCCAGTTACCTTTGCAATTTTTCCTTGAAAAAATGAAAAATTCATGTCAAACAAAGTTGTGTGCATCACCTCAATATAAACATAGTTAGAATTTGATTACCAGACAGTAAGAATTTCAGCCTTTAACAGTAAGCTTTTTAAAATTTTTCTATTGCTCTCTGGCTTTCAGGAAAACATTACGTAAATTTACAGACAGAGAAAACATTACTTGATTAGAATTTCAGAATTTCCTGCTCTCCTAAGCAAGATGATAAAACATGTATCCTGCCAGTGCTATTTACTTTGAGTATTGCTACCTATCAATTACATTCATTTCTCAGCTGCAGGAATCAACAGTAAACTTTCTCTGCATGCATCACTAGCATTCATTTGGAACTCCAGAAGATTTTAAGGAGTTAACTTTTTCTTACATGGCATGGATATTTCTTCAATGTATATGAATACATACAGGAGTACGTATGTCCTTTGAAAAGTCCTGCAGACACTCCCTAAGAAAAAATATCTTTAAAATAATTCCACTGAATCTAATTTATAAAGCAAAATAGCTGAATAAACACATGCCACTTGCAACAATTTCCCTTTTGAGTCTAAGGATTCCTGTCAGATTCGAGCTATTTTTTCCGGACAAAGTTCAGCTCATTATCTGGATGTAAGGATCTCAATACAGAGAAACTCTATCCTTACTAGTAGCAGCAAACCCAATGAAACACATCTCAGCTATCATGAATAATTTATTTTCCTCAGCATGAATTGGGAGATTTGCCCCACAACCACTGCCACCAGGTTCTGTCTTTGCGAGACCATAAGAATTTTGGCATGCAGACAAGAGGCAGCTACATGTTGAAGAAATAACTGGTAGAGAAGGTTGAAAAGGCAAAAAAAATGCAATGCTTCCTGTAGAGCAGAAATGGAAATATCCTATCTTTTAATACTCAAAAATAAACTTTGGAATTTGTAAGAATTGTCATTCTATACAGAAGGCACTAAAGAAAGCAGAGACTAAGCAGGGAAGACTGCAAAACTAACAGTAAATAAGGAGGAAGAAACAGCAGAAACAAACTTTATTCAAACTTTATGGATGTAATTGTTTCATGACTCTAGAGGTTAAAAAAAAAAATCAGATACAAAATGGAGTTTAAGATAGTTTAATGAGATTGCATCTGGGGGGGACTCTCATCTCGTGTTCTAATACCAGATAATCTGCCGGTGTGATTTTACATATCACTATGCAAAGCAAGGTCAGAAGCAGACATCCACCTTAGGCAAATAAAAGCTTTTGATCACAAAGTATTCAGGGATTTAGATCTTTCATATCAAGCTTTTGATCACAAAGTACTCAGGGATTTAGATCTTTCATTTCATTCAGTTATGCATGGCATCATACCAACACAGATTTTTCCTTATTAACACCTCAGATCAATACACATAGAACTGTACTTACTGATATCATTCCATGCTAGGTGTGTTTTTGTGGCTGGACCAGAAGTTCCTATTTGTCTATAGCAAAATATACAGTAAGCAGCCACTGACATTCTGTATATTAAAAAAAAAAGAAAAAGTAATGATTGATTTGAGAATTATAGCAGAAAACCTGTAGCAGCTTTCTTTCCTGTCTTTTTACAGCAAAGGTCATGATAGCAAGGGTCATGATTTACAGCAAAGGTCACAATAAACCATATTTATATAATTTCACTCCATATAAAATGCAAATAAAATTAAAGAAGTCTATAAACTCAATTTAATAGGCTGCATTTCAATTACAAGAAAAATTTAAAGCAGTTTTTCATACAATTATGCATTACTGTTCATTTTAGTGAGTATGTACCTCCAACAACTTCTCTGCTTGTAAGTCCTCTTTCCTACTTCTTAGTAGCTCTCCCTTAAATACCAAATATGGTCATATCTCCATCAAGACATTACTCAATATGACATGGGCTTTAATACATAGTATTAAATACTTTTAATAGTCAGCAAACAACTGCTTTTACAGTTCATTATTGATTGTGTTAGCAAGTCTTTTATTTTGACTAACAAGGCTCCAAGAACTACTACGTATTTTTGCCTTTAAAGGGCAAATCAGACTAATACTTCAAGAATGTAAAAACTCTACAGTTAATAAAAATAAGTATTGGTTCTAAAATGCTCTGACTCCATGGGCTTGTGAAACTCATAGGGATACTTAGAAGTAAATCATAGAGTACGCATCTCATTCTAGAAAAATTCTTACACATGCAAAAGAATGAAAACCTAGCCATACCCATGAAGAAGAGGAGAACCTTTTCTAAAATTAAGACCTTAGCAATTCAACACTATGAAGACACACAATAATGACAGACTAATTGCACTGCATTCATTGAATGCTGAAATCAAACTAAGCAATATAGATTTTTTTTTCCCACATAGTCACAAACAAATGCATGTAACGTATTTTAGAACTATCAAAGTTCTGAATGTAGAAGCAACCCAATGCAAGCATGAATCTTCTTGATAGTAATATGATCTCCATGAAGGTAGTATCTGAGTGCTTCAGAAATATGAAAGGATTTATTCTTCTGACCTGCCTATGATGCAGGACACTGAATTTTCCCCATTTTACAGGTAGGAAAATGAGTTAAGACAAGCACGCTGCAACTTACTTACACACTCTAGATATTACCTTGCCTCTTTGAACAAGTGGGACTATTCAGGAGGGACCATAAAGGAGCCATGCTCTTTAGCTCACTGATGAATGCTGCATCTTAACCACTACACACACAATGAGTTCAAAGAAAGTGTACTTATATTAATCAAGCACTGAAACCCAAGGCAATTTAGGCCAGGCAAAAGCACCAATTCCTGTTTCTACCAGTCACGTATATTTACCGTTTTATGTATCAGCAAGTATTACTGCCTTTACATTTGATTTATATAAGAAAAACTTACCTAAAGTTAGGAAAATACACAAATTGGCTTTGACAACCCACAACAATCAAATTCTGTACATTACTTCTGCTGAAGACTTAATGTCAAGTCTTAATAGACAGAACGTGTAGTATTTTTAGTGCAAGAATTATGCCAAAATCCACAAGGTATATTAAACTTCTATAACAATCACAAAATAAAAAAAAAAAAATCTGTTGCTGCACACATTGCAGAAGTAACATGAAATTCAAATTTTATGACAGTTGAAATTTTAGTGTCTGCATTGATACACTTATGCTGACTGAAATACTCAATTAAGTTAATCTGTTTAAACATTTAAAATCACACCACCTATCATACATTTAAGAAATTATTATGTTGGAAACATAGGCATCCTTATTTAATGTCAAATTAAGCCTGTACCACCACAATGACAATTAACTCAAAATGATAAAATATCACGCATGTAAATCTTGGTCAGTAAATCTGATCTTGAAATATTAGAGCCTCTGATATTGTCCTTAAATTTAAGGTAATCTCTACAGACTAAAAGAAGAGCTTATGTCACTTTTAATGTCAACTTTTAATGTCAACGTCAATTTCTCTAAACAAGGGGACTTTTTTGTTTCCTGCCATTAATATATCTTCCCTCTTTTCCTGTTTCCCCAGAAGTTTTACATTTTCCCTCTTGCTTGTGTTTGTGAGATTTTGGAAAAATGTCAGCTTTGCCCCAGCACTGCCACAATCACAACAGACAAGTTTTTGGCTTCTGTCATGTTTATCCATTCACTTCAACAGAGCACACAAGACTATGAAACACTGTTAAGACATTAATATTCAGTCCCCTGGAGACATCACCTCCACCTCCAAACTCTCTGTCTAATCTATAGCAGTTCCTTTACTATCTTTATTTATAGAACCACAGTATTCACATTTATTCTTACACCTAACCAAAGTCCGTAACTGCAATAAACACATAGTTCAGTGACAGCAGGTACCACAATTCCCTGAATTCAAAACATGCACCTGCAAACACAAGACGCCAAAGTGAGTAACATTTCTTTGTTGCCAGGAACCTCTGTCCAGGTCTGAGAGCAAATATGCTTAGGTATATAAAAATATAACGCAAAAAGATCCATTTTGCACCCTGTTTCACAGCTGGTTCAGGAAGCTCTGCAGTCTGCAACAAGCTCCTGCACCGGCCCATGCCGATGAAGCTGTGTGGTGCCAATGTTTCTGTCATTACCCCAGCGTGGGGCCGGAACACTGCTGCCTCGCAACTAGGGTACATTTAAAAAAAAAAAAAAAACCCACAATTTTAGGCAGCGCAACATCTAAATAGCCAAGGAGCAAAGTGGGGATAACTCTGTGCCTTTTCCAAAGGGGAAAAAATATTTGTTACCTTTTATGCGCTCACACGGCGCAGGTGACGCCTAAGGCACCACTGTTGTTTCTGGAGGCGTTTAAGAAGCGCGGGCTCCCCCGGGGCCTCCCCGCGCCCGGGCGGGGCAGCGCTGCTCGGCAGGCCGAGGCCGAGGCGCCGGCGGGGGCGGCGCAGCAGGGCAGGCACGCTCGCCGCTGCGGGCTCCCGGAGCGACTTCGAGACCGAGGTCCTTGAAATAATAATTACTATTAAACCGGGAAAACACCCTGCACACCCTCTGAGGTAAACAAGCAACCCCGCTTCGGCAGGCGGTGACGGGGGGGCTGAGATCCCCCGTGTCCCGCCCCGGAGCCCGCCCCCGACCCCCACCGGGCCCGCCCCGCCCGCTGGCCGCCATTACCGAGCCCCTCCGCCCGCCCAGGCAAACGCTGCCGCTACCTTCGGCTTCGGCCTCCGCCTTCCCTCCCGGCACCGGCGCCCACGCGCTTCCGTGACGCCAGCACGCTGCGGGCGGCCCGGCCAATCCGGAGGCGATGCTCAGAGCGGAGGCGGGAGAGAGGAAGGCTGCGCCTGCGCGTGGTACAGCGGTAGTGGTGGCTGGGAGGCGCGGTGCCTGCGTTGTCAGGGAAGCGGTCGGCGGTAGCGGCGGAGGTGAAGGGTGGGTAGGACCGGAGCCCCTGGGAGCGGCGGGACCTGCTGGCCGGGAGCCTCCCCGCCTGTTCAACGCCCCTGGCCGTCCCAGGGGCGGGTTGGGGCTTGTCTCCCTCCGCCCAGGCCGCCTTTCGCAAGGCCGCGGCTCGCCTCCGGCGGCAGAAGGGCCGGTAGTCGGCCGCAGCCGCTGGAAGAGCTCGGCGAGGCTGGCGGGGGGCAGAGCTTCCCTGACTGCCCTCAGGGGTGAGGGGAGAGGACTTCAATTTTCACAGCTCATACGTAGCGGCATACGTAGGCGGGCCCTGCTACCCCGGCCTGGTCCTGCGCGCCTGTCTCCGAGCCGCCGGCCGCTCGGCCTAATAACTGGGCAGCGCTGCTGGTCCGGTGAGTTGTCTTGAAGGATCGCTGAGTTCAATCAAGGCGTTTTCTTTTTTTTTCAGGTTTCCTTTGTTTACGTGTGTGTGTAACCCAAAGCAAGGGTTGTTCTTGTCACCTCTTCCTTTCAGCGCTTGTAAGAGAAGTGAGAAGATGGTGAATGTTCTGAAAGGTGTTCTGATTGAATGGTTAGTAACAGCACTTATTGTCTCTTGTGTCAAAGTCTACTTATTTCTTTAGAGCTGGAAATATTCCAAGTAACTTAAGAGTCTAGACCAAAAAAATAAAAAGGAATTGTTGTGAGGAGGGGTGATGCTGAACAAGCAGACAGAAGAAAAATGCGGCCTTTGGGGGAAGGAGAGAGGCTGTTGTAGGTAATCTTCATTCCAAACCCCTTTTTTCTTTTCAAGGTATTGTTTTCCACTTATGCTTAACTAGTAGATGTTCCCTCTTGTTCTTTATATCGCTTACAAATAATGGGATTTTTTGTTGTTTGTGAGCGATGTGTTTCTTTACTGATTCTAGAGGGAGATAGGTAATCTTTCATCCTTTCTTTCATGTCTTTTTTTCATCAACTCCAGTCCAAATTCCGTTCAAGGCTGACATGTGCCTCTGTTTGTAGATCATACTCAAAAGGAGTATGCTTGTTGTTTGTAAAAGTAAGCTTTTGATGTATGTGCAGTTAACACATTCTCATGCAATCTGAAGTCTCTAGGCTAAGAATCAGATAAGTGGTTACCTCCAAAATAAAAACAAGCATCAGTCAAGATTTGTGGGGTCATCGCATAGCATTATGTGACATATAAGATTTCTGCTGTACACTTAGATTGTAAACATATTAACAGATTATAACTGCACAAAAGCAGAAGAACTTTGAACCTCTTGTTATGTCCCTGTATGGTGAGCTTACAGCAGCTAACTTCTGAGCTGACTGGACATTAGCCAGCTGAAGTCTGGATGTCTAATGGCTATGTTTGAGCAGTTCAGAGCCTAAACTCTGCTATAACAGAAGGCCTGTCTTCTCAAATTTGGCTCCATGCTGGTACATTGACAAACCTTGTGAAGCACAAGAAATTGCCTGCCTGCAGCTAACTATGTAAAGATGCCCAGAGGAGAATTCTTGACTGATAAGGCAAGAAGTTCTAAAATCTCAAGCAGTTAGCCAAATGTTTTATTTTACACCTTATTTGTTTATTTTGCACATACCTAAAGATCTGTGTGTTTTTATTCAGCTCCATGGCCACATCCCACTTAGTGTTAGCATGGAACTTAATCATTCTCCCTGGAAGGAAAGGGAATTTTCTATCTGATAACAAATCTACAGCATTTATCTCTAAAGTAACCCAAGCAATCACTATTGTGAAAGAAACAACTTTTTTAAAAGCTTCATAAACTTTCTTTGAATTGTAAGCAACTCTTGAAATTAATATTAATCTCTCAAAGAACTTTGGGAGTGTCTTCAAGGGGCGGTTTTTTGCTTTTAACTGTATCTTATTACAGTAAGGTGGGATCTGATGTGTGTTTGTCTCTACAGTGACCCAGCAATGAAGCAGTTTCTGCTCTACTTGGATGAGTCAAATGCATTGGGAAAGAAGTTCATCATACAAGACCTGGATGAAACTCATGTCTTTGTATTAGCTGAGCTGGTTAACTTCCTCCAGGAGAGAGTGGGCGAGTTAATGGACCAGAACTCTTTTCCTATTACTCAGAAGTAAAAAGACTAGAGAAATGAGATTACTGCAAGTTTTGGAATAGTTAATTTCAATATCTTGGATTGTTACTGTTTTAATAGATACACTGTGGTTAGTAGGTTCTACATGGAAGTGGCTACTCTAGAAAATGGATCGTTTTCATAGACAAAATACTCTTGAATTGGATTTTATTTCTCATTTTGAAAATTATGGTATCTTTATTAAAATTCTTAAAATGATACACTTAAGGACTTGCCTAGAGAATTTTTGATGCATGCTCTCTGTTTTTCCTATAGGATTTTTATGTTGCAAGATGGTATGACCCAAAAATTAGAGTAGTGTTTCTGTATTGGAATGCTATATTAACTCCTCTGACATGTTACATTCCTGTGGAATTGATTAAATATGGTTATAGTGTGACTGACAGAATGTAAAGAATGTCTGTTAAAGTATGATCTGTGCTTGATGGAACATCATCATAAGTTGAAGGCATGGGCAGATACTGCTTTAATTTAATGGGTTTTGTACACCAAAATGGAAGTTGGTGTGAGTTTTCTTTTTGTTTTTGGGGGAGTGGGGGTGGGGTGGTGTTTGTTTGGTTTTTTCCCAAACATTTTACAGATGCCCCATGCTAGTTGTCTACTTTTACCAAGGCTATGCTTTCTGTATTCTGGGTTTGGAGAGTGGTGGTGGGGGTGTAGGAGTTTAGAGGGGAGGGGGAGATATGGGGGGATGGGAACAACAGAATCTATTGCCCCAGATCATCACTTTTTAATTGTAAACTGATTGCTTGCATATCAACATTAGCAAATTAAAGGGGTAACATAAATGGGAGGCCAATCCTTTAGATATAACTGCTTGTATTTTTCCACTGAAGCTAATACCTAGTCACAAGAAGTGATGTGATCAGGAAGGGGAAATAAAGACTTGGTTGCTCTACCTATGAAAAAGAAAGCTGGTTTGGGTTTTTTTGGGGTGGGGTGTTCCCCCCCGCCTCCCCCTCCAGCTTAGCTCTTCTTCCCCTATTAGCAAAGTGCGATTTGCTGCAAAGAACAAGCCTCATAGTTTCATAGGTTGTTTTTTTTACACTGTATTTGTAACTCACTATCTCAGACACTGGCTTGTTTAGTAAGTCAGCTAGTGAATGATGATAAAACCTGTGAAGATTTCTGTCTACAAATATGGCAGATACAGATTACAGAAACAAGGATAACATGTATTACCTTTTCTCTTATCCTACTTCCTACTCAAAATAGTCAAATTTATTGCATCTATAAGTAATCATTTATAAATGAAAGACTTCTAGGATATTACTCCAAAGGGAAGCTTGGTTTTCAGAGCTGCTCATGTCCATCGGATAGATGCCATCATTTTATCTTTGGGGGGAAAAAGAAGTATAAGTAGAAAGGCTTTTATAAGGAACAGTTTTCTTTACTGACTCTCCCACCATTGCTTTTTTTCTTGTCTAGTAGATATCAGATTAGTTGGTGGTTTTGGTTTAGTTTTGTTTTTTTTTTCTTCAGGAATAGGAGAGCTTCAGGAGAAAGTTTCATAGATGTTTTTAATCAAAAAGCTGTCCAAAGAAAGTTCTGCAGAATTGCATATATTCCAGTTCATGTGAATGAGCAAACAGCCCTGTGGAATGTAGCTTCATGTAGTTTCTGGTACCCCCCCTTCTCTCTGACTGTATAGAACAATGGGGTTTGGTCCAAGTTGTTTCATCTCTTTCTTTTACTAGTGGATTCTTCCCCAGTCACATAGATCAAGAACCAGCTACACATCTTCACTTGAAATAAAAAGTTGAAATCTTTTATGAATGGTTTATGGTTCCTTACCTCTTCCTTGAGATTGGTCAAACATTGACCTCAACTGTTATTTTGTGGAAGACTATTGAATGATTATTTAATGGAGAGATAATCAGTAGTCTTAACATGGCATGATAGCTTAATGCAATTTATTGAAAAGTGTCTTATATCCTTTCTTTGGAATCCTAGTTTATTTTCCATCCGGATTTTGATGAAAGGTAAATGATCCCTCACTCTCTTCAAATGACAGTATTTGAAAAGTCATGTTAGAATTACACCTGTTAAACGTCTCTCTATTGACCATGTCTGGTGCTAGATTCCTATTCTGATTTTCCTTTTAAGTCTATGATAAACTTCTTGCAGTTCCTGTCTCTTTCTCCTGGCTAATTGTACAGCTTTATTGTTGCATTACCTGTGTTTTAGCTTGTATTTCCAATGATAAATGGCTTGTATAATACAGAGGGATAGAAGTTCCAAACTGTATAAATTAGTTAGGCATAGATTCTTGTACTCATACTCTCAACTTTTTTCGAGCAAACATGTTTATGGATTTTAACTTCTAAACCTGTCCAGACTTAAATCCTTCCTGCAACCTAACCAGGCCTAACTGATTCTGTACTGGAAGAATAAACAAAAGATACAAAGACGCTAATTGGTATCTCCTTATGGGGTCTAAGGGGTGGAGTTCTTTGTAGTTTCTAGGGAAAAAAGGGTCTTGAATCATGTAGTATGGTGAAGTAAATCCAATGAGGAAGCTTCTAGAACTTGCGTATGTATATGTATTAAAAAACCAACAAAAACCAACAAAACACCCAAGGATTTCTGGGGTTGAATAGAGTTGAACCCCAGAAAGCCTTTTTTTTTTTTTTTAAATTCGTATAATCCTGGAACTTGTATGCTTTTAAAAATACACCCCCCCCACCCCCCACACACACCCACCCACCCACCCCCCAGATGGGAGAAAAGTAGATACGAACTTCAAAAATATCAAGACATTTTGAGATAGTTAACATTTACACTCACAGATTTTAAATGTTTTCGCTGGCTTTCATTTAGGTGTGAAATATTATTGGTGAGCGGAGCTCAGAATGAAACGTTAAGAATTTTTTTTTTTTTAAAGGCTGGAAGCATTTGAGAATAAAAGGTTAAGGAGATTTAAAAGGTTTAAATATATACATGCTTTGCTAATAGAGTTGATATGGTGAGAACATCAGCTCTCACTGTATTTGGAATTTTATATGTTAATTTAACTTTTCTATCCATAGCTAGTAAGGTTTGGTGGTTTGTTTTTTTTTTGCTGGTGCCTAGCATAGGAACTATACTTCGCTCAGGTCCTGCTTGGGCAACAAAAATAGAGCTTGAATGACAGACTTCTTGTTGCTTCTTGTTGAAGCAGTAAATTTTATCTTGGTGAGCTTTCACTGCTAAGGGTTGAACTGGTGCTTCACTTCTTGCTTTCAGTCTGAGTTGAAAGTATCTTGTCTACTGGAGGAAGAGCATGGTAGAATAATTGCCTAAAAGACACTTATTTGACCTCCATTTCTTATTTGCTACTTATTTATACTTAGCTCTAAAAAAGCTTGAAAGCTCACTTGTTTGTGTTTTATGAGGTAAACAGTTGCTCTTGGGTAGTTACTGTAACTTTGAACAGGCTTATAAATACCACTTTCATTAACACAAATGCAAAAGCTAAAGAGTAATATTTGACAGACAGATGAGAGAGATCTCTAAAGCAAGGTAGGAAAATTTGAACAATGCAAACAAAGGATTTATGTTAAATGAAAAGAGAGGGGTGGGAACTGAAAATGCAGCTTCCTATTAAAATAAAGCAATAGCAGCTCTTTTTTTTTTTTTTTAATGACACTAATTGGTGTTTTGGTTTTTGTTCAAGCCTCAGTTTGGTTTTTTTTTTTAGTTTGTTTATTAACCGTCTTCAAATAAAGCTGTGTAATATGACCATAGTGTACCACAAAAGCAAATAAGCCTACATACTGTCACATATTTAGGTACTTTCAGAAACTGTGGGATAAACTAATCCTGGCGGGTGGGGTTTTTTAACATGGGGGTTGGCAGCACAGCAAGGTGACCCTGAGTTAGTATAGATAGGGATTATAATGAATTTCTTAGCTTGTTACCAATGCGTAAGTCCCCTTCTCTCTGGTACAACAGTTAGCCCAGGGAGAATAATTGCCCAGTGCAGTAAAGGAGGAAATAACCAACAATCAGTAGAGAGAATGGATGTGGCCTCAAGAAAGAGAATGTGTTGAAAGAAAATAGAGAATGCTTCTGGGAATTCCACGATTTTACCTGAGAGAACCCAGATTGAGTGGATTTGACTTTGTAGCTAAACTGCCAGTGTTATTTCATAAAAAGGTAGGCATCTAAATCCGTTTGGAATTAAGAATGATAGAGTGCTTTTGTTTGTTTAGAAATTTAATGTGCTTATAATGATAGTTTGGTTTTTGTTCTATGTAGCACAGTGCTGAGAGCTAGATGGCTACTGTGATGTGCTATACAAAAACTTCTCCAAGTGCTGTTGTATGTTAAGTAATCCTATTTTACAGTCTTTCCAGAATTGTAGGGTGTATTCAAAAACGTATCTTCTGATTTTATTTTTTTTTTAAATGTGGCATAACAACAGATTTTACTATTTTTTCTCACTCAGGTTAACTCTGTAGGGCCACCTCAAGTATGCGAGAACAAACTAGAGAACATGTATTTTAGGCATTAACAGGATTGTTTACTGTGAGCTGAAGTAAACAGGATTGCTTACTTTAAATTGAAAATAATGATATTTCATGGTGTCATTAAATTTCCTTATTTTAACTTTTCTTAGTTGGCATAATCACCATAAAAGTGTCCAATTTCAGTCAGCCCCTAGGTTGAGCTTGCAAAAGTAGGGCTCTAAAAACCGTGTGTATATATATATAAAAGATCAACAAGTCTTTAATCATATAAACTAACACAGACTGAGAGGTATATTTGTAATAAATCTTTTTGCAGTTCCTAATTCCACAGCAGATTCTGATCCTTTTCTCACACTGACTTGTTGATTATCCCACAAATGATCCAATTAAAGCTGGTGGTGGTTACTGTGAAATGAGGCGTTAGTCGGTATGTCAGAATTGGGTGTCCATGTTTGTTTTGTAATTCAGACTTTGGCAAGACTTACATGTGCTACACCAAATTAAGGATTCAATAAATTGGTGAAGCTCATAATGATGGAAGAACAAATTCTTCCTAAACTAGGTCATGATCTTTGGTCTTATGACTTAACAATTAATAAGAAATTTAAATAGGGTCTCTGATAGAAATATGATGTGGATCTTTTTTTTTTTTTTAATGTGGAATATAAGTAATATTTTACCCATCTTTGTTTCATATAAAAGATTTTCAGGACTGAAGACTTAACAATGTGAAGGCAGACCAGTAAGGGGAGCTCTTACCAATATTTTAAACGGCTTTTTAAAAAATTGCTGCAGCATGGGCAATGGTGGGTCAGAGACTTACCGTGCTTTGGAACATTAATATCTTTCTCTCTGGATATGCTTTCAGCTGGAAATGAACATTCAACTTCAAAGGATCCTTCTGGAAAGATATTTGCAGTAGGAGATTTTGGAATGTAGTATCTTTAGCTCTGAAATTTCTTAGATGTTTAGTTATCCAATGTTTTCTTTCTATGCTTAGGTGCACAGTCCTGTTACATTAAAATGATGCATCTGAAATGTGGTCTTCCTTTCAGATGTTACTGGTAGGTGTGTGTATCTCCACACCACTAGCCTGCTTTAGGAGTTGCTCTGTATTAAATTACATTATTTTTAGTGAGTGTAAATCACAGGAAGACATTGTTGATACAGTCAGAAGTAGCTTTCATGAAGTTTTTTTTCTCTTTATTTCCTCATCATGCAAAATGCATGTGATTGGAGGGTACCTGTTCCTCAGACCACATGTACCATACCATATGGAAGACACGTACAACAACTATTCAATCTTACTGTATTTCAGTCTACACTGGGAATTTCTGCATCTGTACCCCTACGGTGTTGTACATAGAAATGAGACATATAGAAAGTTTTTTCCCTCATTACCCCCAAAAGTGACTAGCTTTTTTGGTTTACACCTATATAAAGGTAAAATTCAGTATGTTCCCTAAACAAACAAACAAAAAACCCACAACACCTACCAGTTAAGTTTTAATATGAGGGGAAAAAAAAACCTAATGCCTTGGATATTAGTGGTTGTATTTTTCATATAGACAGAAAAAGTAATTTCCTCTCCTCTGATTGTGTAGCAATAATAAGCAGATTAACTGCAGAATAGAAACGGACTATAAAATTGCTGTCCAGTGAACAAATTTTAAAAGTGAACATTTTAGAGTATTATTGTTAGCTTTTAGCCTTTTGTGCTTGAGCAATTCAAGATGTTACTAACAGCAACAAGTATAAGGTTCCTGGAAAAAAATCTCATTTTCAAATTAATATTTTTCGTTTACAAAAGAAAAGCAGGCTCATAATACCCATGCAGGAATGTGCTCGAACACACCAAAGAAAACCCACCCAACACCAAAACTGACAGGTAATTAATTAGCCATGAAACTAGCCCCTCAGGAAAGAAACAGCAAGCAAAATTTCTGGATGGCTATAGATTGAAGGAGCTGGCTGTCAGAGCTATACAGTTGTTCACTTTTCTATTACAGAAAAGATTGACCCAGTCATAAATTACAGGATGTGCAGAACGATGGGTATACTTGCAGCTGAAAGAGATCACTTGCAGATAGGAAAGTATTGCACATTTCTACAGCGTTGGCATAGCTGATACCGTGTCGGTAGTGAGAGGTAAACGTACTAAGCAAACCTCTCTAATCTGTCAGCATTTTGCATGTTGTGTTTCTGGTGTTTTGAAGTTAGAGGGGTGAGGTAGGAGAACAAAAGAGAAAGAAGATAGGAAAGAGGGGGAAGAGTAGTTTAGGCTTGTAACTAGCATTTCCTGTTAATTCTGAAATTGAACAAGATCACAAAGAGTGTAAGGACAAAGTTGAGAGAGATTGCACTCAATTTTAATTTCGTATCAAAAAATGTACTTGCAATTAACTAGAACTTAATTGGTTTACAGGAGGTCCTGTATTTATCATCAGAGCCAATATACCACGAGGACTGGGAGAGCAAGTTTTCTTAATGTAATGCCTATTATTCTACCTTCCTTCTGTCCTGGATGGGACCACCTTTCCATGTGGAATGATAGTGTAGTTGTGCTTCCTTTTAATCTCTGGATTATCCTACATTGACAACTTTATTGGGTGTAAAATGTGTTTTGCATGTGTGTGGTATGTATATCATTAGATATATAGGTATTCCAGAAGCTAGATATTCAGCAGTGATGAGTAACCCTGGAATAAAATGATAGCCTTCTGTATCATCAACTAGCTTGAAATTAAAGACATGAAAGAAAAATCTCTCTTCAGTTGTAATATGAAGCATACTCCCTGCATTTGATTTTGCTTTTGCTCTAAACTGACACTAATTAGATCTTTTAATTTCGGGAAAGTTAAAGTCAGTATAAAATTGAAGAGGCCTGGTTTCTTAAGGAATATTTGAAACGGATATTGTCAAGCACAGCCATAGTGAGGTCAGTGTGGTAGAGGACTGACACAGCTTTTTGCTGCTGGCCAGGTTGCCATTTGGGCAAAGGCAGCTGCAAACAGCATTTGAGAGGAGCAGGAGAGTAGGGATGAGGAGTGGGCAAGGCTAAGCATCTGAACAAATCTGTCAGGAGGACCAGGGAACCTGAAGTCTTGGAACTAGTAAATGTTTCCCCTTTTGGCTTTGAGTAGTGCTTTTTTAAAAGCTATTTCTGCCTGTTTAGCCTGCTGTGTGACAGCAGGAGCCAGAAGGAGCTGTAGGGAGTGGGAAGGAGGGATTCTGAGGGTGTATGTGTTTCAGAAGGTGGTTCCTAAAGTTGTTTGCTACAAGCATGAAAAACTAGATCAAGCTTTTCAACATGCAGAGTTATTCTAGCTAATTTCTTTTTTAAAATGTACTACAAAACAAAAGGAACTGTGAAGGTATTGGAAAGAACGTTTATTGTTCAAATTGCTAACTACAAGAAGCAACCCGCTACACCTCTCAATTTGAAACAGTGAAGGAGGCTTTCACGTAGTGCATTTTTTCATTATTGTCATAGTTACATGAAGATCATAACCAAAACAAGTCATAGAAACAAAGACAGAAGGCCGATATAAAAAGGCCTAAGTTTAAGACTAGTGGTCAGACACTGGCAACACTTCATCCTTGCTCAAGCTTGAGATTTAATCGCTTGTGCAAATATTTTAGTTTCCACTAGTCAGGAGGCTTGCCTTGGGACATCTGGGGCAGAATCATAAGTTGGATATGCTGGAAACTTGTCACTCTTGGGTCAAGGGAATGTCAAAGTCTGGATTTTTCAGTCTCAAAAACTGCTACACTCAAACATGACAGGTACTTTGCTCCTTTGTCCTAGCACCTAGTATGTAATGATGACGGTGGTGCACATTCGTAATGTCTGTGACAATATGAAGTAATGCAATAATGAAGTATCATGTACAATTAAAAGGGTGATGTACAGATTTAATTTTCTTCTCTTTTAAAAGTACAAAAATAAAAATACATATGTGAATGACTTGTGTGTGCACCAGTAAGTATTGAATGCAATTCATTCTAAGTATGATCTCTGGCACCAAGTGATTGATCTTTTTTAATGAAGCAGCCATTCAAATATATGTAAATTGTGTAACAAGTGTTGAGAACATAGACAAAGCACCAAGTCATTAGTTCCAATTTCTTCCAGATGTTGGTAAGAAAATCATTAAAAAATAATAAATATACAAAGTAAATATTAGCAAAGCAATTAAGGGTTTGTTCATGCAAATGTGAACTTATTACCAAGTGCAGTGAGCTTACTACTCAGAGTTGTTCTGCTAGCTTTCAAGACCTGATTGTATGTGATACTAAGCACTACATTTAACAGTAATGTTTTTACTTCCACCTTACTACTAGAGCGGTGAAAATTAGTTCTCTCTGAGAAGGGAAGGTGTTAACAACATTATTTTGGTGAGACTATCTCACCACTTAAAGAATAGTTCACCTTTAAATTAACTAGTATGATCTAGTGGAGAAGTGAAAAGTCTGACATTGCTCTGTGTTCTCAAGCGGGTGGCTTTCCTTTGCCCTAATGTAGATTTCCCCATCTGTAAAATGGGGATAAGAGTACTTATTTTTCTGCTACTCCCACTAAGCAGGACTGCAGCATTGCTTTGTATTCTATCTATACAAAGTGCACAATAGAAGTCTGTCCTGCTGTCTGTTCCTATTAAAATATAAGTATTCTCTAGTAGAAGTAAATGTTGGGGTACTTCGTAATATGCATAGGAAAATATACATTCAGTTGTAGGAGATATTACTATGCTAGTATGTTAGCTTACATGCATGCATGTTAAATACTGCTGTCAATCGAAGATTCTTAGGTCTTCATAGCACCTCATCCTGGCCTAACCACGATTCTGAGTTAGGAATACTGTGTGTGGGGGTGTCTATATATTTGTGTATATATAAATACACACAAAAAAATAACTGTGTACATATGTGTGTGTGCATATATATGTATATGCAGTGTGTATATATAATCACTGAAGCTACAGTATGCTTACCTCATGTGAGAAAGATACCCTTCCTTGCCCAACAATATTTCTTACAATTTAGGGAGGAAAGGGATGCTTTTTCAGTCCTTGCACCGAGTAGCATCACTGTAAGCCTCAAACAGGTGGTGGGGTTCTCCAGGGGGAGCAAACATAGGAAATTGGGGTGCTAATAAGGATAACCAGACCTTTCACATCTGGAATTTATTTTGTGTCCTTCTAAAACTGGGATTAAAATGATCAGTGAGATCCCTAATCAGGCATTCATGAAAGTAAGGTTTTTTTCTTTGTACATAGAGCTGCTTTTTATCATTGTATTATATTTTGCTAAAACTGTAAAAAATGCAAAAAACAATCAGTATATTCATCGTATTATTGCAGTTAATTTTCCTACTGTTAAATCTAGATTGAAATTATTTTTCCAGTGGAGTTAAAGGACTTAAATATTTGATCATGTTCCTTTATAGGACTACCCACAGCAAATGCAGGTATCATGCTTTAATTGTGTTATCTTTTAAGAATTAACATTTGATTTTGCAGCAATCTCTGTTGTATTTTCTACTATGGAAGGTGATAGTACAGAGGATACTTATTTGGGACTCTGTTGATAAACTGTTGTTAAAATATTTTGATGGCTTTGCTCTTATTCTTTCAGATTTTTCAAGAACTCTCTCTTTATTTTTGGATTTGTTGTCTCCATTGAATTTTGCAAAAAAAGGATTGCTTAAGCTTTGCTGTGCTGTCCTCTTACTTGAACTGCTCATGAGACCACACTTTGAAATGATAAGAAGCTTTGAAGAACCTATATATATATATGGCATTGGTCTCTGTAGAGTTAAGCTAAAAAAGATATAAATTTATATGTTGGCCATTAAAGCACTTGCCTGAAAAGCCTAGGGTCCTTGGAAGTATTTCTACCAGCTGCTATTTATTTTAATATTCTAATGTGGGTTTTGCTGAGAAAGTTATATTAATTGCTTTTTTATACTGTAGACATATTCAAGGGTCTCACTTTGAACTAAGGTTTCATAATGCTAAACTTCTTACGAAATGCATAAGAAGAGGACCTAACCTGATGTAGCAAATGAAATAGGCAAAAATTGACTGTGTTTGTTGTTTTTCCTTTTTCCTACCTTAGTTATCTGGACTTACTAGATCCACAACTTTAAATTAAACTGCCTTTAGGATGGGATTAATTATGAAGAGCTACATCCCCAAGAGAGACTTAAAAACAAACAAACAAACAAAAAGCTCTGAGTTAAACTAAGGGATTCAAAAGGATCTTAACAGTAATGGTGACATTTGATTTTTCAGGTGTGCTTTCCCCTTCTCATGGAGCATATGGAACACTTCAAGGAAGTGATTGTATTATCAAAAAAACAACCACCCTTGACTTTACATATAAAGAGTATTTAGAGAACTATCAGCTCACCAGTTCTGGGAATATAATGCCTGCAGAAATCACAGTGTTGTTCTTTGCAGCGGTAATGTTGCTTGCATTTGGAAGGCAACCAAGTCCTGTGCTTTGTTTTCTGTCCCAACATACCCAAGTTGTATATAAATGAGCATGAACAGAGTGAGCTTGTGAATGGGGAAGAAATCATGAAAAGTGAAATGACATAGGAAAAAAAAGTTATGTCTGCAGTGAAAACATTTAATGTGAGAGAGTGTGAATATTTTACCTGAAGAGAAAAAAATTGAGATGTTCTTGTTGGGCAGACTAAGGAAGGTGAGTTGAAGAAATTGTTTCCTTGTGTTTTCTTCTTGAAATAAAAAAATTTGACATTCAAAAAAGTTCATGTAGTTGCTCATAGACAAGTGGGATTTATCATCTGCCTTCATGAATGGTCATAGCTAGTTATTTTAAAGGTGTCTGCCTTTAAAAAAAAATAGGAGGTACTATAAGAAAATCTTCTGGAAAAAGAGGCCAGCCTTTGGTTGCTTAGGGGGTTGTGAATATGGGATTAATGGTTTATGGAAATGGACAGATATTGGAGTAGCTGCTTACCCTCACAGCTGGGTAAGATGTAAAAGCATAGGCCTGGTCATGATTGAAATGAACAGAGCTGAGTTCCTTCTGAAAAGGCACGTGTCTTACTGCCTTTGACCTTAAATTCACAATATTCCAATAGTAAAAATGAATTTACAAACTTTTCTGTACAGTTTCTTGACTGATCTTTTATTATCCAGCCAAGTTGGCTAGGTAACTAAGCTTTTCTTTAGATCAGTAATACCAAGAAGCAAGTAGAAACACAGCTTTTTAAAAAATGTAGGGTTTTTAGGCTTCATAATAAAATTGACAATGTTGCATGATATGATTTTGATAACACAATTTTAAGTTAATGTCTCTATTCATTTGTACTGTTGAAGTTGCATTAAATGTTGCAGTTGGACTATTGAAATGTTCATGCTGTTAGCTCCATAATATAATTATTTTATGGTCCTTTAGGTCAAGCTTACTACACTGGAGGAAGGGATGGAATAGACTAGTGAAGGACAAGGTTGTATCTCCCCTTTGAGTTATCTATGCTTTGTACATATCTTTAAAAAATACTTTGGAGTGTGAATGAAGTGGGTTTTCAAGTGCTTGATTATCCTAGAGATGTACCTTTAGTCACAGAAAAAGTACAAAATAGTAGTTGCACAAAACTGATGCAATACAGTAGTGGTATTTTCCTTAGTGTGATCTGCCTTTGCATTTATAGAGCAGCAGTGTCCTGTAGGCAAGTTAAAAGAGCATGTGCTGTTGCTTAAACAATAAAGGTTTTGACTTGTGTTTTCACTTTGGAAGCTGAGGCCTTGTCGTAACTGCAAGGATACTCCTGAGTTCCAGTCACTCAGATTATGGACTTGATTTGAGATTGCTGTTGCTCCCCTCCTGCACATGGGTGAATGCTGTAGTCCATCCCTGATGTGGAATCGGGTCTTGTTGATTCACGCATGCAGACGAAAAAGATGGGCAATTGCTCCTCTGTTGCAAGGTTTAAACGTAGCCTGAAGTATCTAGTTCTAGTTCCTGGGACTTGAGTGAGTCTGTGTGAATTTGGTTTTGGAAAATAAATGTGTTATGTTGGTAGAATGAGCTGCAGCAATGATGAGAGTTCATCTTCCTGTGTATTTTCCTTCAGTCCTCAACGTGTAATAGGGTGCAGAATGGGTAGGACTCCTGCAAGGTATCACTCAAAGTTATGGTCATAGTTTGTAGAGGCTGGTGAAGAGCTACCAGACATAGTTTTCTCTTGTGATTATGAACCCGTGTCCTGGTTTCAGCTGAGGTAGAGTTAATTTTCTTTATAGTGGCTGGTATGGGGCTATGTTTTGGATTTGTGCTGAAAACAGCGTTGATAATACAGAGATGTTGTAGTTGTTGCTGCACTAGTCAAGGACTTTTCAGCTTCCCGTGCTCTGCCAGGTGCACAAGAAGCTGGGAGGGGACACAGCCAGGAGAGTTGATCCAAACTGACCAAAGGGCTATTCCATACCACATGACGTCATGCTCAGTATATAAAGCTGGGGAAGAAGAAGGAAGGGGGGACATTCAGAGTGATGGCGTTTGTCTTCCCAAGTAACCACTATGCGTGATGGAGCCCTGCTTTCCTGGAGATGGCTGAACACCTGCCTGCCCATGGGAAGCAGTGAATGAATTCCTTGCTTTGCTTTGCTTGTGTGCACGGCTTTTGCTTTCCCTATTAAACTGTCTTTATCTCAACCCTCGAGTTTTCTTACTTTTGCTCTTCCAATTCTCTCCCCCATCCCAGCGGGGGGGAGTGAGCGAGCGGCTGTCTGGTGCTTAGTTCCCAGCTGGGGCTGAACCACGACAACCCGGCTACAGAAAATTTGTAACCCAGTTGAGAGAAGGGCCTAGTAGGCAACACTGTGACAGTGTAGTTAATGAGCCATGGGTGGAGAGGACGGGATTACAAAGGGGGTTAAAGCTGCAGCTGTGTTTTGGAATCCTCTCTGTGCTGTTTTTTGCTTTACTGCCTAAACTTAATTCTTATGACGGCCTGTAAATTAGGAATTGAGCTAAGGCACAGATGGCTTAAGTTAAACACAAGAATTGCGTGATAGAGTGGTTTTAACTGTTTTGGCTCCTCAAAATTTTCTACTGAAGAAGTAATCCCAATATAATAAACGTAAGCCTACCAATAAGGAGAGTGGTGGTGGTTGTCTTTTGCAGCTATCCAGGAGGTAGTTCAGGGACCCTGGTCTTCACAGCTCACCAGTTGATAATAACTGCTGTAATGCACCCAGAAATGGGGCCCTAACTCCCTGATAACTTTTTATTGCACTTTCGCTATAGGACTGTTATTCTACCTTTGAGAGATG
Source organism: Ciconia boyciana (assembly GCF_034638445.1). Taxonomy (NCBI): domain Eukaryota; kingdom Metazoa; phylum Chordata; class Aves; order Ciconiiformes; family Ciconiidae; genus Ciconia; species Ciconia boyciana. The sequence goes on along the minus strand of NC_132936.1, from coordinate 69,053,507 downwards.
CCCAAAGGTTTAGCCTGTGTAGTACAAGTGAAAATGTTCAATAAAAAAGCAACTTTTTTCTAAATGAGAATTATATTAACAGATGAAATCTCTACCTAGCTCTAACACATTATCTCGGGCTTCAGTCTTCCAGGTTTTCACAGAACTAGCTGGTCCTCGGGCACCTAGTTTGGCCCCTTCTTGCTATAGGTTGTAAGATAAAATCCTTATGGAGCTTTGGGGAATAGTGTGAAAAATATTTACCTTTTTAGTTTCTGCAATGGTCAGTAAGTTTTGATTACTAAATCCAGCAAGGGATTGGGCATTTTCACTTTTTTCCCTGTGTACTATTCCTTAGATGGCTTTTTTTTAGAGCTGATAGTTACAGTTTGATCCTGGTTTCCTTAAAACCACGGAGTGCTTTGTACTTCTTATGTTTAGGCGTTTCGTTGCTCCTTTCTGAAGAAAGCGAATGTGCACTGAATGTGATACCAGAATACAGCTTCAGTGTTTGTTTGCAATACAAATCCCCTTTTTACTGAGGCTCCCCCAGGTCTTGTAGTGTCGACATCTCTGGATTGTATCCTGAATTGCCAAGTTGGGGATAAAGGCATTCTCTCACGTGAGACACCCCCTTGACTCTTTCTCGTAAGCATTATTTTCTGGGAGCAACGGTTATGCTTAGCATGGGGCACTAGTCAACAGGGTTAATTTTCACTCGCTGTGGCTTTTAAGTCAGGATGCAGGACTACAGTGGTGCCAGCGCCCGTGATTTCTGCTGGGAGGAGTGTTGCTGCCCCAGCTATTGGCACCAACTTCTTTTCCTTCCCTCTGTTAGCCCTGAAGGTGGGAGGGGAAAGTCAGCTCCCAGTGCTTTGTTATCACATAACCCCCAGTATCGTATACAGCTTGCTGTCACGCATGTTGTCATTGCTTTTTCAGAGGAGGGTAAGGAAGGTAAGGGGCTGAGGGGGGACGGGGAGGTGGGGGCGGCAGCCTTGGCTCCCCGCGGCTGTTTCCCCTTGTCAAATGAGCTGTTATCACGTCGCGTTACGGTGTCACGCCGTCATGGCGCTGGCCGGGCCCCGCGAATGGGTCGTGGCCTTGCAGGGGGCGCCGGGGGCTGCCGGCGGTTCCGCGGGGGAGGGTTTGGGGAGCACCCCCCCCGCCCATCCCGGCGGAGCGGCCCCGGCGGCGCCCGGCGCTGCGGGAGAGGCGGCGGGGGCGGGGCCGGGCCGGGGAAGTGTGGTGGTCACGTGGCGGGGTCACGTGGCGGGGGAGTCGGGCCCAGCCGCCGCCGCTCCGGTAGCGGTGAGAGACGGAGCCGGGAGGGCGGGCGGGCAGGGAGGGAGGGAGGGGCGGGCGCGGGGAGGGAGCGAGCGAGCCCTGGGGTGCGAGTGGCCGCCGCCCGCTCCGCCGCCGCGCCGCGCCCCGCCGAGGTGAGTGCGGGGGGGCGATGCGCGGGGCAGGGCCGCAGGGCGGGGGCGCCGCCGGGGGCGGGATGGGCCGGGCGCTGTGCGGGGCCGCGGGCGGCTCCGGGGCTGTTTTCCTTTTGTTCCGGTGGGCAGCCGCGTGCCGGCGGCCGGCAGAGCGCTCCGTTTTTGTGGGGGGGTCCCGGGGCGCCGCCGGGACGTGCGCATCCGTTGTGTGCCGCGGGCTGCGTCCTTTCTGTGGCGGTCCCCCCGCGCGCCTGCCGGACACCGGCCGGGCTGAGCCTCGGCCGCCGGCCGGCGTCGATCCTGCCTCCCCCCTCAGCCCCAGCAACGGGGGCGGGAGGCGGGCGACGGGCTGGAAACCTCGGTCCTTCCGTTATACCTGCGGCTCCGGGCGCTCGGAAAGCCGGGCGGTGGGTTGGGGGTGGTCCCCGCCCTCTCCCGGAGGGCGCCGCTCCGCCTCGCCGAGCGGCCGGGGTCCGGCAGCGGCCGGCGCTCCGGAAGCCGCGGGCGGCGGCGGAGCCGGGAGCGGTGGCGCTGCCTCCGGCATCACCTGTGACCCGCCGCGCACCGCCTGTAGCGCTGCGATTTTTCCTGGTTTTTCTTCTTCTTTATTTTTTCCTATATCCCCCCCCTTTCTCGGGGGAGGGGGCAGACGGTTAGGAAATCTCCCCTGCGATACGGTAAAATTCGCCTAGCGAGTGCAACTCCTCCGTGTTCTTTTGTGTTGTGTCTTCACATCACGCCTTTTAATAAACGTCTGCGTGCGAACATGTTCGAGCACCTTGGCTTCCTAAAGGTTTCCTGAAAAGTGCAGGAATCATTTACCAATTCAGTACTTAAATTCGACCTAAAGAGCAAAACATACAATTAAAACAGCTGTATGGGATCAGATCAAAGGTCCGTCTAGTTTAGATTCCAGTTTCTGCAAGTGGCACATAGCAGATGCTTAGGGAGCACCATAACAACAGGGTGAGCATGCTGTGAAGCGTTGGGAAACCAGCCAGGCCTCCAGCAATTTGAGGTTAAGGGACTTCCTGAGTCAAATGTGATGTTTTAGTATTTAAGAGCCCTTTTTCTTCCATAACTTAGATATACGTGTTTTAAAAAACAGAACAAGGCAAAGACCTCTTAATAGAAAAGATTTTTCTTTGCCTTAAAAAAAAAAAAAAAAAAATATATAATTGCACTTGTATTATTGTCGTAGGCAATTTCATTTTGCTGGGATGAAATTTGCCCGTCCAAGGATTACTGATTCATGAGCAACCTATTGCATTTTAAATAGGTAAGGGGTATTTGCAACGGATATTTTCTACACATATGGGAGCTGTAAATAATAAAATTGGGTTTTAATGTGTGTTTTTACAAATAATTTGCGAAATTTAAGTCTTAAAACCAAAAATATATGTTTAATAAAATGCAGAATAGTAAGAACTTGCTCAAAATAGCAAGTGTTTTACTGTAATAAAATATTGACAGCTTTGAAGATGATTATATGAACCACTAACATTTAACTATTAACTCTTTAAGCTTAAAGAGTTAACTTATATAAAAAGAAGAGATTTGTTAATGGAACTGTTTTCTCATTACATCAAGATTTCTGGTAAAATTATTTCAATAATACCATCATAGATTTTTCCATAATAGCAAAATCATGGTGATCCCTAGGGATGTTTGCTATCAACTTGATCCTGCAATCCTAATTCAAGAAATAGCTTCATGTGAGAAGCTCCTAACCTGATTGCTCTTATAAGGAACATTTGCACGAGTGGGCCTCATTTTTCACAGGCAATGTGAATGTCAAGCAAAGCAGAGCTATTTCAAAAACCTGCATATCCCCCCACGCCCCCAGTGGAATTTTATAAGAAGGGCATTATCAGTTTCTTGGGGGCTGAAAGGAGGTAGTGGGTTGGGCTGTGTATGTGTGTATATATATATATAGATATAGATATTTATAAGATTAAAAATAGCTAAGAAAACTGACAACTATAACTGTTGTGAATGACTTTCATGGAAAGATGATTTTTTTTTTTTGTACAACACATCACTGTTTCTAACAACAGACTGTGGAATTTGTTCTCATCTAGTCAACAGATGTTTATTCTAAAACCCTTAACATATTTCACTATTCTATAAAAACCCTACTCTCTTTGAACTATACTGAGCTCCTGATGGACAGTTTAAAGTATTCAATATATTTTCTTCAGTAAGTTGATGAATAGATTTAAAGGGTTCTATTGTAAGCTTACACCAAGAAAACTGTTGCAGGGCAACTTCCCTTAGCTCACTGAATCATTTTTATCACAAAAAAATGATTCGTTCAGCTGAACTTTCAAATAAAATTAGGTTTTTTTATAACTAGCCTCTAGGAAAAGTTGTACTTGTTTTATGTACTTGTTAAGCATACTTATAGTACACAGCTTTCAACAGTACTTTTCATTAGTAGGTCTCAAAGCACCTTGCAAAAGAATTCAGTGTAATTATTCTCTTCTTATCTAAGGGTAATTATTCTCATCTTATCTAGTGCTCATAAAGAGATCATTGTCTGCCTGTGATTGCTGTAAGAAGCTCTATAAGAAGGTCTAACAATAAAGTCAGATATTTGATTTAAATTTTTTTACAATAAAAACCCCACAAACTCGCCTTGCTGTTTTGTACAGTTTTCTGTTGTAGCATTTTTATTTCGTTTTATGATGCCTGAGGTAATTTCATACTGTACTTCCATACCAAGGTTGGAAGCTAAGCCTGTGCCTTAAGTAGAACTGACTTCTTTTCTTGGTGTCAGAAGAGACCCTGCTGAAGACTTAACCAAATTCACTGATGAGTTAGAGAATAATTCAAGACAGTTTCTGTTAAGGTGATCGAAGTAGTAATGGTGCATATCTCTACTTCAGTTACCAGCGAGCTTGGCTGCTAAGATGGTTTGTACAGATGTCTGTTGGTATCTATCAGGAAACAAAAAGGGGTGTGTGTGTGTGAATGAGTGAGTTACATGGCCTCGTATCTTGCATCCTCCTATCTTCTTGGTTTTCCTTCCTTTCCACCTTGCAGAGCTGGTAGAAATGGTACGGAATCTCACATTTCATTTTTTTGACTGGAACCACCAGTTGCAGTGACCTTCAGTGTCCCATTTTTGTAATGCATCTGGTAGCAGAACAAAATTCTGATGCAAGAGGTGTGAAGTGCATACCCTTAAATTGTTTTCCAACTACCTCTGTCAGTTGGGGTGTGCAGATGCTATCGCTAGTTATATTATTGGTGCATTTTAATAGTTTAGTTTAGGACTTGAGGTCTTCTACTGGTTTGATATTTTCCAAAATAGGACAGAAAGCCATTTATTTGCTTTTTATTTCAAGGCAATACATTAAAGCATTGTCATTTAGGATACAATATAAGTTAGGAAATATATGAAAGATTTGATAATGGAAGGATTATAATTTGGGAACTACGTAGTATACTATATATTAAATAGTATGGGAACTTTATTCCCAGGTAGTGTAATGCTATCCAGAAACATGAGCTCGTACAGCTTAGATCTAAGTTGTAAATTAAAGGGGACGAAGGCTTGCCTACTCTAATGAAGTGTTTGCTAGCAGTCTTACAGGTGTAGTCAGTGATTTAAATTGACTCTCTTTAAAAACAATGCCTGCTTGTTGTCAGGCTAGCATCTAGACTTTGGTTAGATCTGTGTAGATTCAGATTATTTGGCAAAAAGGTGCAAGAGAAAACAGTCTGAGAGGTCTTCCAAGAATAAGCTGTTCTGTCTATTCCTGTGTTCATTGTTTTTGTGTGACTCTTGTTTTGATCCATGCTTTTGTATTTGATCCATTATTTCTATGTTGTGTTATTTTTAACTATGCCTTTGTTTACATCATTTTACAGTACTTAAAACTTCAATATCTTTTAAATGGTCTATGATAATAGTTTTCACTTTGTGCTTATACCCATGAAAGACCTTAGTATTACTGAGCTGCACAGATCCTTGATAGCTGTAATATATCAAGGCTGGTCTGGAGAACCTCCTACTGGAAAGCTGGGCTATTTGTGTAGCGTGGAGGTCCTGATTCATTTATGATTGTTGCCTTCTGCATAGTTTCAGAGCTAGCAGACCCAGCTGGTAGTCATACATTTTCCTAGTACCTAGTACCTTGGGTTTGAACAGTCTCCTTGTTCAAACATCCTTGCGCTAAACATCCTTGTTGAGCGCAAAGTACTCCGTGCGAAGCATGTACTTGAAGATTAACTCTCCCATTAGAATATAAAGATCTAGCACTTCTCAGTACTAATATCAATCCATCCTGTCAGTTCTTCCTCTGTTTTGTACGTGCGATGGAATAGATTCCTGTCCTTTGAAGACACTCTTCTCATTAAATATTTGCTGAAGCAAATATTGCAGCTAAACTGATTTCTAAATAAAATCTTCATATATCTCTTGTTTCACTAGTTTGAATAATAATTGCAAAGTAAAATTTGGAAGAAGGCCAAACCCATTCACATAGCCATTTAAAGAAAATTACTGCAAATACATTACCAATGGTACCTGGCACCACTTAAGCAGATGAAAGGAGCCATAAATGTTGGACACAATATGAAAGAAAAGAATCTTTCTGCATGTATATTAAGAATACTATCAAAGAGCCGTGTTTTTGAAGATAAGTAGCAAATAAAGTTATTGCGAAAAGCAAAGGTTGGCTGCCCGCTGTGATTGTGATGGATCACAGTCCCCAGGAGGCTCTTTAGTTGGAGAAAGACCATAGCTAACAAAATTCTTAAATTGTGAGAGGGAGAGAGCGCTCTCACTTTTATTCTGTTTTGGTGCAGTATGTAATACGGTGGGAGTGCTGGTCTGTTGGGCATACAAGCATTATAAGCAATGCTGTTGCTGCCTGTGCTTGATAAAGAACAGATCCCCCTATTCTAATGGCATGCTGGAATGACTTCTAGGAAATCCTTTCAGTTGTAAATAACTAAAAAATAAAACAACCCCAAAGATCTACCTGTCTAAAATCTGAGTAAAATACACAAAAGGGAGATTGACTAACACAAATCCTCTCTTGCAGATAATATAGGCTGTGGATAATAGTTAATGTTGTATAAAAATATAAAAAATGTTACTCATAAAGCTGTTTTAAGTGTTAAGTAAAACTTGAAAGGAGGAGTGAATTCAGATAAAGGAGAAGGAAGAAGGGTTATATATTTGTGGTGTCTTCCCCAGCTCTCATGAGTGATGTATATATAAGTATATTAAGAACTGTTACTATATAAATATCTTGGCTGCCATACAAGTGCCCTAAATAGTGTTTGGAAATGAGGGAATTGAACAGTGTAGGTGTTGCACCAGCTTTAGATATTTTACCTTCCTTTTTCCCAGGCACAAAAATATGGGCCTAGGAATGGCATATCAGCTCAGACCAAAGGTGTTTCTGCATCAATATCTTGTTTTTAACAGTGGATGATAGCAGATGCCTAGGGAAGAGTATCATAGGGCATGCAGATAGCTGAGTATCTGAAGGAAGTGTCACTGGCTTCTAGCAGGATGCAGTTTAGGGGTCTCTGGGCAGGTAATCAGGTATTTAATAATTTGGGTTTTAATAGTTGTGGTGAATTTATGCAATCTCTTTTTGAACCCTTGATAGTTTTAACATCCACAGCATCCTGTGACACAAGAATGACAGAAATACAAGTGTCCATTTTTAGTTAGGCTGTTGCCATCTTAAAAGTTACAGTCCTCCACTCCTTTCATTTTGCATCGTGAAAAACCCTGTTATTTTTAATTTGTAGAGTCTGATATCAAACTTGTGTGGATGAAGTTCACTGCTTGATGTGTACATATGGAATGTCAGACCTTGTGTGCAGACTCTTTCTTTTATTTACTGAGAAATATAAAAAAGAACTCTTAATGAAATCTTCTCACTTTCAGTAATGTCCAGTTTGTTCACGCTTTGCATTTCTCTTAAAATGGAACCTGAGAACTGCTTATAGCCAGTTTTGCTCTTAGCAATGTATCTTTTTGTAAAGACTGCAGCATTCCTATCTCTATATGAATTGTATCTGTAGAAACATTGCAAGCACAGAAAGCTTGCTTTTGAAAAGTAATTGCCAAGTTTGTGATTGTTTATAAGAATGAAGAAAGTTTTGATTCAGATTTTGGTGTGAAGTTCTGTAGTTGAGTAGCAGAGGACAGGTATTATACCCATATTTATCATATGGTCACCCAAAAAAATTGTAAGACATTCCCAAATAGTTTGGAAACAGAACAGTATGTAAATGAAATGGCTCTTTCCTATGGCCAATACTTGAACTTTCACTTAATCTGTAAAGAAACAGTGATATAAATCAAACCCATTTGGTTTGCCTTTCCAGACTTGGATCACTCTGGAGACTGCTGAGGACTTTCCCAGTTTGATATGGACTTATCCCTGGCTTGGGTTCCTCCTTCCTCCTCTTGAGTGTGAGGGTTTGTTAGCAGATCTTTAAAGATGTTTGATTGTTTGATGCCTAAGGAAAAGGATCCTTTATGTGGGGGGAGAGAGAGAGAGAGAGAGATAATGGCTCTGTGTGTGTGTGTGTATATATATATATTTTTTTTTAATTATTTGTCAGAACAGAAAAGGGGGCTACAGCTCCCATTGTCCGGTAGGTCTTTACAAATTTAATTAGATAAAGCAATGAAAGTGGTTGAATTCTAGGAGAGAGATTTAAATAAATGGATTTGCATCTTATAATAACATGGGAAGCTATGCAGTGAAAATCTGCTATCTTACATGAATGATCAAGGGATAAAATTAAACCAGCTCATGTAACAGGTATGCGATTTAGAACCATTTGCAGTTTTTCCAAAGCAGAGCTGAAGATACAAAAAAGAAAAAAAAAAAAATTAGCGGGATGGGGGAAGGGACATGGTTCTTTGAAAGATACCTATAGCAAGCCCTATTATGAATTGTGGTAGACCACCATGAGCAAGAATTAGTCTGTTTCTCTCAACAACAAAAACTTCAGTGCAGCAACAGAGTTCTATTAAAAGCAAATGTAAATCATAGGATTAAGTGATCAAGTCCTCTTCCTCTGAGTTACAGACCTTCCAGAGGTGGATTCCTTCCAGATTTTGCCAGCCTGCTGAGGACACATTCTTTCTTCCTTTATACCAGTAGAATAACCCTGTGGAACATGTATTAAATCCAATATATGTTACTTCCCAGTGTTGCAAAGAGAATTTTTGAATTTGAAAGTCTGTTCACTGGACCTGTAATAAGATTGAGGAAAGTATACTGTATAAAAAAGTATAATTTGAGCTCAGTACTCGTGCTAGGAGTATGCCTGTACAGTGTTAGTCCCTCCCTTGTACTTATTTTTATTAATAAAGGAATTGGAGATTGCTCTTTCTTCCAAGAATTTAAATGAGAGACCACTGATTAGAGAATGATGTTGTAGCTTGGGAGATGAGGAAGAAGATTATATGGAAAATTCTCATAACAGAGTTTCATTTTCAGTACTGTGTTGGTGGGTTTTGCAATCGTTATTATTAATACAGAGAGCAGATGACCTGAATAGTGGTTGATCTGGGCTAAAAGTGACCAGTAATGCTGAAAGATTTCATAAAAGATAATGTCCTATTTTCACAAGATGCAAAAGTAAAGTCTTTTGCCACTGTCATAGGGAGGTTATATTCCAAAGGTTGGATAGTTACTTAATTCAGTCTTCCCCTTCCCCTTTGGAGTTTGGTTTAAATAATTCTGGTGTGAGGAAGCTTCTAGTTGGTTTGGAGAGAAAATATTTGTGATTTAATTGCCTAGTGCTGTGGCGATAGTATGAGCTCTTGCTGGTTTTAAAATAGCATTGCTCATTGAAACTCCAGAAATACTGGGAAAACTTTGTTATCTGTTTTAGATTTGAATTTGTGTCCTTGTCATCCAAGGATGAGCGTGAAAACCAAGAAATCACTGGCATTAGCTTTATGTTGGACAGAGAATGAAAAGTCTCCTAAAACAATCAAATGACCTTTGCATGGGAAATGATAATATGATTTTTATAGTGTCTTCAGGAGTAGATCTGCTACTAGTTGTCCATTTTTTAGGTTAAGGAAGATATAATGGGACAGATGTGTCGTGAGGATTTGGATCATATTGATTTGCCTCCAGCTGCATTATTGCAGTTTTGACAGATATCATGGCTGATGACTGAGTGTCCATACTGATGTGCAACCGTCTATTTGTTTTCACTTACGTCTACTTCTGCTTTGTTTTGTTGGTGTGTAGACTAAGATCTCGTTGCTTTCTGAGCCTAACATTTGCTCAAGCTCTTGGAATAACTTTTCTCCCTTGGAGTATCTTAAGATGTTTGGGTTGTAACCTTCTTCACTGGCAGGACTAGTATGGAAGCATTGAATGAAGGATCTTTAAATGCTGACAACACTCAGTTCTGTTTCTATTTTGGTTGCCCCAAATGACATTTCTGAATGTGCTTCTCTGTGTGGGCTGATAACACTAGTGGTAAGAATAGGTCTGAGGTGATGCAGGTTGAATGAGAGAGCACTGGAGAACATACTAAAGAGTACATGACTTCTTTGAGCTTGTGTCCTTGATTAGGCTGGGGATTTTGGGGGGGGGGTGGTGGTGGTCTATTTTTTGTGTGGTTTTTTTGTTGGTTTGGTTTGGTTTGATTTTTTTTTTTTTTTACAATGGTTAGAACAGTTTCTTCCAATCTTTCTGGTAAGAGTTGTGACCCTGTTTCCTGGATGCTGATATTGTTTTTGTCTTTGCCTTCATTGAAATTTACAATTTTGCAATTTTGTGGTATGCTAGGTGAGATTGTGTTTTGTTATTGCTTCCTTGTTTCCTCTACATCTTTATAGCAAATACAGTCAGGAAAGAAATCTTGGGGTTTTTTGTTTTGTTTTAAAGCACCTTGTTACGTTAGCTGATCTAAAAATCTATCTGGAAAATTGCCCCAACTTAAAAATAAATAACAATTGCACACAGACATACTTGGCTGCACAGCAAGATCTATTTTTAGAAAAGGGTTCTGTCCTGTTTTCACTTAATTTTAATCATCTGGAGTTTTACCTTCATTTGAGAAATCCTAATGAATTTTGGCATCTTTTGCAGTCCTTCCTAATAGATAAATGCATACGTCCTCTGGATCAGATTTCAGAATCATTTGTGTAGGGGAAGCCCTGCTTATCTGTCAGATAACCTCAAGTATTCCAATAATTCCTAGTGTGTTTGAAGTTCTGCCTCTGCTTGTTTGGTGTTTACTCTAGCAGGGTCTTGTGATGGGGAAGGTGAAGTAGGCCGTAGGAGGTTGCTGCCGTATAAATACAACATATAAAAAAGCAACTGCAATCCCATGTAGATTAGTGTTCTGACGAAATGTTGTTTTCATTCTTTAAATGAACCTGTGTCAGTCTAAGTTAACAGTTACACTTGGATTTTATTTTTGTTGTGCATTAGTTGATGATTACAGCAGCAGACTGGGAGTCAGAACTCCTATACTTCTCTCTCAATTCTGTCATGAGCTTCTGTATTGCCTTGAGATGCTTAATTTCTTTTACTCAGCAGTATAACGGGAATAATGCTATTTTCCTACTTCTTCTAGGATCACTGAAGCTAGTAGAGCACTTCTAGGACACTGGATAAAAGGTTCAAAGTTCAGGATCATGTTAAAAGAAATCATCATGCAGTTGGAAATGAGTCAAATGTTTGTTCAACTGAAGATGAATAGGCTAGGTAAAGGTTAAACTAAAACAGTTGCAGAAAGAGAGGGGATTGAAATAGGACAGGCTAAGCTATAAATACTGTTATGTGACTCATTATTTCCTTGTTTTCTTGTTGATTCTTGAGACTGTGAACTCTTGGCCTATCACTTAATGTCTGTAAACCATGAGACACAGCAATGATGCTAAAGTAATGATACTTTAAAATAATAAGATTGGCAAAAGTGAATGCCTGGATGAGGTACCTGTGTAGGGCACATATTTGAACATAGCCACTAAAGCGCTCTGGTAGTTGAAAGACTCCTATACCTGTTTGTGGCAGATGGTGAATCATGGAAAGGGTCCACAGTGTTGCTGTATTAGAATATGGTGTGTTGGGAGTTTTGGGAGTTAGCAATGACAAGTCTGTATTGCTCGTTCATTGGCAAGGGTGCATTTGACGGAAAGGTTGATTCAAAAGCTTAATGCATTTCTTTCTCTCCTATGTAATAGAAAATGCATCTATAGACTATTCAGCTTTATCCATAGAGATACTTTTTGGCCGCAGATTTTTGAGTAAGGTTGTGGGAGTTTTCATTTTCACAATCCTTTAGCGATGTCTGTGTTTACTGAAGCAGTATGAATAAAGCAGGGGTGCTCTTTTGTTGAAAAGTCTCATCCTACCAGTTTGGGATTGTTTCTGGAGGGCAGAATCCTAATTCCTATAATAATTTTCTTCAATACTTACTCAGCTATCATGCCCCAGATTTATGTTTGAACAGTGTAGTATACGAGATGCAAAATACAATTTACCCATGTCATAGATTTGTTAAGACAAGAATTAAACATTAAGGTTATGTAGTCTAAACTTCTGCATAGCACTGTCTTTGCATTATATGTGATGTTGGGTGCTTAGGTTAAACTAAAGCAGTGTTCAGAGAAAGTAATTATGGGATTTTCTATTATCGTTAGGCTTAAACTCATGATACAGGTATGAAGCTGGTTCTCTCATGTAGTCAACTGTTAATAGGTCTGTTCTTTTCTTACGCCTAGGTATAGGTAGAGACCTTGTGAAGAGGAGAATAGTACTTCAAGGCAAAGAGGCAAAGATAAAATTCCTTAGGTCACAGAGAGGGGTAAGAAAAGGCAAGAAGGTCCTTGCTTCTCGTTTTGAGGCTTATCAGTGTTCTGGTGCAGATGTTTATTCAAAAATTTAACTGAACTAACAAAACATGCCATGAAAAATGCAATGAACTAAATTACATTCTTTCATGATAATTCTCTTTGCTAGGTTTTTCACGTTGCGGTGCGAGGCTTCTTGGGTGTCTCACCTTGAGCTGCTTGCCACCTCTGTTTGTAACGTGTCTTGTTTACTTATCTTTTTCCTTTCTATTTTTTAAGAGACTTATTCTCTGTCTTCAGAGGTTTACTTGCCACCTTTGAGTAGCTGAGTAAATTTAGGGATCTCTTAGGGATTTGAATTTGTCAAAAGATGATAACGCTGTCATGTTTCTTGCCTTGTCCCTCTGCATTTTTGAGTTTTTCTTTCAGGACAAGCTCCTGTGGCTATGAGGTTGATACTGTGCATAGGCCTCAAAGTGAGACTTAAGGTTTTTGCTCTCCAGACTGATGTTTGTTAGGTGGCCTGTACCATAGTACACAAGCCTTCTCTTTCAAGCTTTTCTTACAGGATATTTCAAAGCTGTCTGTTTTAAAGTATGAATAAGTGATAATAGAGAGGGAAAAGTTGTGGGAGATGCTGGTTTCCACACCAAAGAAAACTCTCAGAAGTGCACAGCTTGTTTGGCAGCATTAGGATATCTAGTGCACTTTGCAGCACACTTGCTGTGAACTGACAGCCAAAGACCTTTTGTTCAGTGTTTTGGAAAATTTCAGGCCCAGAACTCTGGTCAAAACACTATTCGGACAAAAAACGGCATAGAGCCACTGCTCTGAAAGCCATAATCTCTCTTCTTATAGTAACGTTTTCAGACTTAATGTAGAGATGTTCCGTACTCTCTACTGTTTGAAGGATCAAAGGCTTAAAAACCATGATACTTCAAACTGCGAGTTATTTTCCCTTGCACCCATTCACATGGAGTATCTTCTGCAGAATTTTTCTGGTATTTACAAACAAAGTGGGCAAAAGATTAGAATTTCCTAGGGTAGGTTTGTTTAGTCTGTGTTTGATTTTTTTTTTTTTTTTTTTTGTCCTCTAAATTTTGAAATCCTTACTGATGAGTCTAATTATAAACAAGACATTCCCTCATGCTAGTGATAAGTCTAAATCTGCCTTGGGACAATTACCTCTTTCTTAGCATGATGTCAGTGGAAAGCCTGAAAATGCTGCCACACAGCAGTTTGCTTTCTCAGCTAGAAAATAAATGTTTATTGTCGGTGGCTTGTTAGATCCTTAGTATCATAGAAATTTATTTTGCATAGTATAGTCATAACATCCTTCAGTCAAATGCCCTGACTCTTTGTGGTTATACCCAAAATCAGCAGGGTATCATAGTGTGTTCGTAGTTTGAGCGTATGAAGACATATTTTGCTGAACCTAGGCCTTGATCAGCTGGAAAGGGTGCTTCCTGCTTTCCACTGCTGGTTTTTGGTGCATGTTTGTGTTGTACAGAAACAAAAATGAAACAAAGATATTGGTATTATACACAGGTTTTGAGTTGAGCCAGGCATGTTGGTTGTCAAAAGAGGGATTTTTGTTTGTCCTGTCCTGTTCCCCCAGCCCCAGTCATGGTATATGATTACAGTAACAGCCAAAAATGTGTCTGGAAAGAATGTACCATGAGGATAACACACTCTCTCCTCTCAGGAGTTTGCAATCTGTATTTGTTTTTTTAAGGCAAACACCTATTGTACACTTCTGTCAGTTGGGTCTTTACGGGAATAACAAGAAAGGAATCACTGCCATCTTAATTTTTTCATCAGCATTTTATCTCTGTTTTGCTTAATTGGTGATTGTATATTGTTTTTCTAATACCACACGCCTATCTCCCTATGTGAACTTAAAGTGTCTAATTTATTGAGACAGGATTGTCTTGCTTAGTGGATTTTATGAACATGTAATTTCTCATGTGAAATGATTTAGCATTTCATTGGCTTGCTAATAAAAAAATGCTTCAATAACTTTGGTTTTGTTTTCTTTTTTTTGTGTGTGTGTAAAAGTGTCTTACAAATGCTGTTGCTAGACTGAAGGACACAGATTCTCCCACCTCCCTCCCGCCAAACCCTGTATCCCTACTAAGCTAATTAAACATCCCTTGTACTAGATGGCAGATGATGCTCTCTAGTATGTGTGTACAGGCTGTTGGCCTGTTTACTCAGTCCAAGAGATTGATACCATGCCTGAAGTCTGATTTGGGCCTTTTGCCCAAGAGCTTTAGCATCATGGCTTCAAAATAAAACTTCATGAATTCCACATGTTAATCTAGTGCTCTTTTTACCCTGTGAACCACCTGCCTGTTCTCAGTATGACCTTAATTCACCCCATTTTCCCAGAAGCAAACTTACACCTTGTGTCTCTACTTTCCTCTTAGAGGGATTCCCTCCAGCTCTGTCATTAGCTGTGTGACCGGGATAATGTTTGTCATGACCTGATGTCTCAGCTGGAAAGGAGCAGATCAGTCACTGGTCAGGTTGGAGCCAGCTTCTAAAGATTGACCTGTTGCTGCCGTATGACACTGCAGGGTTTGGCAAATAACCATTACAATTTTTCTTCTCATGCGTGCATACGTAGATGGCTTCGAATGGCAGGGGAAGTAGAAGTACTAATTTCTCCTAATAGCTCCTTTCTAATAGCTCCTCTATTATGAACCTGACATATGCATTGTTGATGCCGTATTCATCCATCTGAAACCTTGCGTATGTTGAGATTCGAGGTATGAAGACTCTATCTTTTCCAGAAGTTTTAAAGAAATAAAACTAGTATGTCTAAAGGGCTTTAGCAGACAAAATATGTCAAAATCTGGCTGTGACAGTTTGATATGTCTTCTCCTGCTGTACCTGGTAGAGACTATCACCAGTCCACTGTTGAATGATTAGAAGAGAATGTGTGCCTGTACCTCATGCAATTTACTTTAGAGTTTGGCTTTTTAGCTTGGTCTTAACCTTCGTTGTCAGCTTTTAAACTGAGATTCAGGACCTTTTTTGTGTTGTGATGGAAGTGCAGACGTGGGTCTGTAATGGAGGAGGAACCTTTCTGACAACACCATAGCCAAAGTCTTTTCTTACTACGATATGTTGGAGAGCATTTACAGGGTAGCTAAAAATGGATATAAAAAGATACTATTTTTAAGTGGAACTTTTTGTCTAAGTCTATTGTAGTAAATTTAGCCTTTAGCATAAGTTGTCAAATTTAAATAAAATAGCTTTGCTAATAAATGAGTGTGTATTGCTTAAATATTTTTTGCTGACGTTTTAAAGTACATCAGATCACTGAAATAAGGGAAATTGCTGGGTAAATAATTGGATTCAGTTTGCTGAAGAGGCAGATCAGCTTGCAACAGATTTTCTTCAGTAGGCATAGAAAGAAAATTTGTGTTTATTTCAGTATAGTTTATGTCAATTATTTTTTTTTTAAAGGAGAAACTGAAAAGGATTGTTTTCCTCTTGCAAAATGTAATAAAAATGAAATGTGATGTTGAGATCAACTATTTCTACTGATGTAGTGATGTAGTACCCAGAAAGTCACCTCAGTTCACTAGCTAAAGATAATGCTTCCTTTGATTAAAAAAAAAAAGATACATTTAGTTTTCAATGAAAAACATGATTAATAGAGGCACGTGAATCCAAAACATCTAGTGTAGTTTTACTAGCAACATTCTTTAAATGTTGTAAAACTCAGATTTGTGTAAATGGAATTCTAGTTTCCTTTGAAAGTAACTTGATACAGTTGTGAGTTTGGAAGATAATCCTAAAATGTAATCCTTGAATATATTGCAACTTTTTTTTGCTATCCCCAGCAACATTGGTGACCTTGGATTTGATTGTTGTCAGTGGTAACTTCGTGTTCTAGACTGGGTCTTACAACACTTCGGAGTACCTTGTGTACTTGCAGTGCTACGTGTGCATATACTGTGTGTCAGTGGTGCATATATGGCAGTTTGGAGAACATCTGGTCCATAAAATGAGACAGACCATTTACCATTCTTTAACATCAAATATGAAAATCATCAATCTGAATAAATGTGTGTTTAAATTATGCAATTACTAAAATTTGAATGTATTATAGCATTACAGTTAGCAAAAAGAAATCAGATGTGAGGTATAAGCTGTGTTTACTTGCAAATCAACATCAGTTTAAGTTTACTATCTAGTCACAGGCTTTCTTTCAGAAAAGGAGCAGAAATGCAAAATCAAATGGAAATTGCATGTTTAAATTAAGTTTCCTTGCTTGATGATTGAAATAGTAACTGTTCTTGGTTACTGTAAATAATTTTGAATTAACCTGGCCTGAGTATCTGTCCTTCTGCAGTGAACTGCAGGAGGAGTGTTTTGACACAAGATGCATTTCACCAAATGCGATTAATATTTTCGAATATGAGAACAAAAAGCAGAATGTTGGTTATGGCTTTTCCTGTGGATCCAAAACAGGTAAGTTTTGAAGCAAGATGGAAATGGACAGGAAAACATCAGAGGAGCCACACTAAATGGGTGATAGGATCGTAGCACAGACTGGAAGGCAGTAATGGTAAATTCTTCCTTCTTATTTCGATGCTGTCTTTCCCTTCAGTATTAAGGAGGATGCTCCAGGTCTGTCCCATGGGGAAGTTCTGTGGTGCAGCTGAGCCGATCTAACATCTTTCTGTTTCTGAAAGATCTCCCTGCATCTAAGTCTTGTGGGTCCTGCCTGCTCCTTTGCTTCAGCTCGGACACTCATCTGACCCGTCAGTGAGTTGATCCCCTTCCCTAAGGCCACAGAATACACCTCACTTTTTTAATATTTATTTTCTGATGTTTTAGGAAACTGAGTCTGCAAGGAGATGTCAGGCAGGCACCCGGCAGTGGACAGAGGGATGAGGACCAACCAGATCTAGGGAGGCAAATTGGAGTAGGTCATAGGGGTGGTGGAGATCAAGAAGTCTTTCTGTGGCATAGGCTGCTTTGAACAGTTTGCTTGTCTTGCAGGCCTGTACCTTTAGTTTCCTCATCTGTTACAGCAGGAATCATACTTATCTGTCTTACAGGATTGCTAAAAGACTTTGTAATGTGTGTTCAAGGCATCGTAAATGGTAAGAAAGATCTTACAGAAGCAATCCTGCCTTACTGTATACTGAATGTACTTACTGCTTTTGCCATAAAACTTTGTTTCTCAAGAGATAAGATGTCATAAAGCCATTGGATTACCATTGATAATGGTAATTCTGCCAGTCACGTATCAGCTCTTCTGTTGAAGAATGATGAAGCTCTCTTAGTATTAATAATTTTGTGGGAAGAGCAGGGCTAGCTGTTTGAATCATTGAAGGTTGCTATGAGAAACCCAGTAGTGTTTCCATAGGGCATACCAATGTAATTATAGAAGCTTCTTTTGAAAATTGATAAGGCATCATTTGTAGGTTTGTAGCAGAGATTTGTAGCTCTGCTTCAGAGCAAATAAAACAGTAACAAATATTGAACAGAGTGGGTGACCTGTGGGTATCCTGATTTTCTTTGCAACTGCACGTGGCCTTCCAGAAGATAGGCTTGGGTTTGCTTTTAGTCTGTTCGAGCTCTGGCCAATCTGGGTACAGTTCTGAGAAGCAGCGATAAAGGGCATTCGCTGTCAACCCATAGCAGTTGCTTTGTACTTGGCTTTTGGCTCTTGCAAGGAGAGCAACAGGTCCAGGAATCACAGAACACATTGCATAGGGGAATGTTGTGAAACTGTAAGTGCCTTGCTATGCTCTGCTTAAAAATTTTGATAAAATGTTGGAGCATTGAGAGGGAATAATCCTGTGACATCTGTAAGGCTCTGTATAAGAAACACTGTTTTATTGTAGAACATCCCAGTGTATGTGCTCCCCATCCCAGTGGGAGACTGACTGCCCAGCAGAAGATACTGTCTGTAATCAGATCCTTGTAGCTCTGCATTGCTCTAGTATGTCTGTCTAGAATCTAGCAGTGTCTTGCTTTATTTTACTGTTCGTGTTGCTCTCTGAGAGATGGATTTCTTAATCTGAAACGAAAATTTGTAAACATACAAGTGCAAACTTAAGCTTGCGAGTTACATTTATAAAAAGCCACGTTACCGGTTTCAGTCAACTGAAATATCAATTTAACATATTTTCTGGATGTGAGCTTTAGTTTCTCAAGCTTTACTCAACATAAAACGTGAGGTGATAGTATGAGCTCTCCAGCCTTTTTTGCTTGTATCAGTTGCAAGGCTTCAGAAAGTACTTTACTTCAGCTCCTAATTGTAGTTAAGCAGCTAAAAAGAAATCTGATAGATTGGATATGGTATTATCATTTTATTAATATTTTGCCCTTAGAGGGGAAAAAAAATTCCATGAATCTTGTTAATACCATCTCCTACCTACTTGATATCCAGTAGAAATAACAAAAAAATTTAATGTATGCAAGATAATTAAATGGACCAGATAGGCACTGCAGACAATTCATAACTGTCTTGGAATACCGAGCATAGAATATCTCTCTCTACATGGATGGAAACAGGAAAGAAGTTTTAGAGAGCTCCTAATCCTAGTTCTATACTTTGATCATTCTTGAGAACAAGGGAAAGAAAATTTGTTTTTGTTAGCTGGCCCCTTAAATGCCATGTATGTGTGGGATCTTTTGGGTTTTACTTGCGTAAGGACTTTGTGTCCAGTATGGGTGGACAGGAAAGGATGGAATATTTGTTTTATGTTTTTTGTGGTTATCCATCAGTAAAATGTTGTTTACTCCCATTCTTAGTGATAGATTTTGGATGGGTTACTGTAGGAGTGACAATGTGGGGAATACTTGGAAGAGATAACGCTGACAAACTACAGATCTGTCAGGTGCATTAATTTGTAAAATTATTTGTTCCTCTATGATAATCATCTTTGGGGGTTTGCTTTTCTCAAGATTATGGTGGAACATTTATCCATTCACTGTCCATGTTACAGTTATTTAAAGGTATATTTAACATGTTTGGAACAGTTTATGCCATTTTCTTATTCTCTCTTACAGCTTTGGAGTTGTATTAATGTACTGATGTGCTCATTCTGGGAATATTATGAGTCAGTTACTCATCTTTCTTCTCCCAGATAATCCTAGCAGCCTTTCCATATTCTGCTTTGACCAGTGGCACAAGTATTACACAGCCCCTTGTACGAGAGAAATACATTACAATATGGACACAAGGAGAAATAGCAGTGGCAGTAATACGGCTGTTTCTGTGATGGTCTACAGTTTTAAGCAAGACAGGATATTTAGGTGTAATGTCTTGTTTTATATCTTTTTAGAAAGAAATAGGGTTATTTCAGGCAAACATATAATCTTTGGATTATATACAAAGTATAACAGATTTTTCTTTTTTTGTTTTATAATCTTACCTCATTTTAATCAACCAGCCCAATACAGAGTTGGTAGGCTGACGATCCAGTGAAGTCAGCATCTGTGTCATGTATTATTTGAGGTTTTAGGATCACTGAGTAACTAGATTTCCCCATATTTAATTTAGGGTTTTCATTCTTTTAATAGTTAGGAATAGAATTTTTGTATTCTGACATTGTAATTTGTTCATCAGCTGTCTTTGTTTCATGCTGTCATGTGGTAGAACAGTAAGTGAAAAGTAATATAACATTTAAGTTATTGGGGTAGAATTTTCTTAAAATGTCGTTCTCGAGTTACTTAATTTCAGAAGCTTTTTATCAGCTTTGTGAAATACTGTATATTTTACCTTTTTGTCTAAGTAATGGGTTGTTTTGTGCATCCATCTACTACAGATCAAATGTAATGGCTGTTTCAAGCAGATGCTGAAGTGTTGATTTCATTGCAATCTATCTAGTATAAATAACAAGAAAGCATCCAGTTTTCTCCTAGTTACCTCCTGTTATTCTGTGGTCTGTGCATAATACACAGTTAAAGGAGAAAGTATTGAGATGTCATGAAAGCATTAGATACTGAAGTAGTATACTGCCTTACGTTCCTTGAATCTAAAAAGAAACTGGAAGGTACTGATCCTTTTAAGCTATAGAATTGAAATCCTGTAAAAGATATTTTCATGTAGTTTGTTTTAATAGACTTTGTAAGCTCAAGGGGACCACTGACACTGCAAGATTATGATGTTACCTTGCCAAGCTGCTTACCAGAAAAAGCAGCAGAATTTTCCTTGAGCAGTTTGCAAGCAGACTTTCTCGATACAGAAAAGGAACCTTCAATACAGATGTTGAGTTTTATAGAGGGAATGATCAGGGTGGATTATATGTTACCATTTTTTTTTTCTCTAATTGTTCTGCTTTTTCACCCCTTCACATAGACATACAGAAATAGCACTTAATATAGTGAATATTAGGCTTTTATACAGCTCTGGAGGTACTTTGAGAAGTACTTATTTAGTAAAAAAATGATTGTACTAAACCAAGTTTGTCTAAATATATAGTAATTCTAGGCATAGAAGGAAAAAAGTGACTGTATGTAAAATAGCTTTAAAATTTCAGGTCAAAATTATATTATTCATGGAATTACCTCAGATTGCTTTTGTCTTATTATTGTTACTTTTGGCTAGAATCTGTAAGCATGATGGAATCCTAAGGAATTTACAGTCATGTTAAAAAAAAAAAAAGAAAAGGCAACCTTTGCATGAGCAAAGCATGAGTGCAGGAGTATGACCTACATTTGTCAGATTTAGCAGAAGCAGCCTGCTAAGTAGCACATCATCTACTAAATGCAATTGTATTACTTTCCCAAATCCAAGTTTTCAAAATGAAGTAGAAAATGCATGAAGCTGACATTCTTCAGTTGAGTCAGTCTTTTCTCTGGCTGTTTTGAAAAGTTTACCATCTTCATCTGAAGATCGTTGTGCTTCTTGGGAAGGGCAGTAAGGTGAAACTTGGCAATGGGAAAGAAGAAAATCCAAACAAAGAATGTCAGTGGTTTTTTTTCCTCCTGTTTAGTCGTGGATAGCTTTAGCTTTGTGTGTATGTGAATGCATTAGCTCTGTGTGAATATTTATCTAAAAGGTATAGATTTAACTATGACAATTAATTTCCCTTTTGATTTTCATGCTTTGTAGATTCTGAAACGGAGCTTTACCAAAAAAAATCTTGTAAGCATAGGTTAAGTAAAGATGTTGAAAGGCATTGAGAGTTTTGTGTTGAGGAAGAGAAATAGTTGGGTCCAAGAAGTTTGATAGTTACTGCATTTATATAACTTCCTGGGAAAAAAATGAAATAAAATTAATTATAGGACTATGTAGGAAGTAGTGAGAATATTAGTTTTGCTTAACACCCCCCCCCAATTTACAGTATTTGTTTACTTTCTTGGTGAAACCTGAATGTTTGTTCAATGGAAGAGCATTTTCCATAACTTTGTAGAGACTATAGTTAGAAGCAAGCACTATCTGGTAGTTGTACAGAGTTAAATGAATTACAGGAAGCCTGGCTATCTTGAGATGTTACCATGTTAAGAAATAGATATCTCAATACAATATAAAATGAATAAATTTTATATTAAAAATTATACTTTTCAAGGGCTTGTTGGCCTTTGCAGATTGACAAAGCTGAATGGGAAGAATTGGCATCTCAACTAAATTTTTAGTTAATTATAGAAATTAATTTTATAAACAAAATTTGAGTAGTCTCTTTTTTACATTGACAGCATTAAGGTGAAATGTTCAGAATTCTTAAAATAACTGATGTTGCTCCTTGAATATATTTTTCCAGAGTTTCTGAAAATCTTTTTCTGTTCATTTGTTTTCATCTGTGATCATTTTTATACCTATTTTTGTATCATATTTAAGAAAATAGAAGATACAGTCCTTGATAGCTGTCCTTCCACTGAATACTTCTCTAATCAGCAATTTTTACCTATTATGGATTTCTTACTAGAAAGGTTATAGTGTCACCCTGTCATGCAAGAAGAATGATAGAGCTGTTTGTGACTACAGCATAGTGCTGTTTCTTATCCCCACTTCAGAATTTTATATTTTTTGTACCTAAATCTTTCATATGTCTAGCAGGAGCATCTGGCCAGGAGGAAGAGAAAATCATAATTGTGAAGACCTCTACAAAGTAAAAATAATTAGACACGAGACTGCTGTGCTAATTTACCTAGGTGCAGATCTGCCTTCCTGGCTTCAGCTTTCCTACCAGAGTATGACTGTGCGTAGAGGATGCCTGCTTCTTGCTGGCCTCCTTTCCTCTATTTGTACAGGTGACCAGTCAACACTTGGCATATTAATGCAGACAGAGCGGCTCAAAAACATCATTTGCTTAACTGAGCACATACGTATGCAGCTAATCGCACGTCCTCTGAGTCCTGCTAGTGAAACAACTCACTTCTGTACAAAAGTCTTTGCTTTGCTGCAGGCGTTAATTTAAAGCTTCCAACTCTTATGAAGGCCTCTTCAGTGACTGTTGCTTGTCAGGGTTGCTCTGAGGCAACCGGTCTTTGTGTGTGTCTGTCTTCATGATATTAGATTCTTTTAACCCAGAGACCTTGGCACAACCTTGCAGAACCTCGAGGAAAAAACATGGAACTTGAAGCAAGAGTAGATAGGTATGGGGAGGAGATGAAGCTGTTCCTTAGCTTTGCATCTCTCTTATGTGAGGGCAGGAGTATCCCTCCTCTCCATCTAGACCTCTGAGCAGTGGTTCTGAGGTGGGTGCAAGTCCTCCAACACAGACCGAAATCTTCGGTTATGGCACATTTGAGGGACAGTCAGGACTAGAGTTAAGTTCTTGATCCCAAAGCCAAAGACCGAGAAACCCGAGTTCTTTGAAAACGGCAACTCTCATCTTTTTGTATTAAAAATTTAAATAAATAAATACCCAACTCATTTAAGGTCTCCGGTGTGAGAAGTGCCTTGCTTCACAGCTCTAAGAGTGCAGCCTGTGGTGAGCAAAGGGCTGCGTGGTGGGAAGCTCGTGCCCACAATCCCCTTCCCACCCGTGATGCAGCTTGCAGGCATCACCAGGAGCTCCCTCCCCACAGGCTGACTGACGCAGCGTCCTTCCCTGCTGCAACACGCCGCACTCAAACTGCTCCGCAGAGGTTATCAGATTTCTGACTGAAATAATGTCTTGCTGTCCAACAGAAATAATTCTTGTTTATGGGGCTCTTCTGAATTTTAAGAACTGGTGCCTTCTGTTATTTTCTCCCTTCGTCTCCCCCTCCCGTTTTTTATTTTATTTCTTATTTCCAGTGTTGCGGTGCATGTGTCACATACAAAGGTGTATTGGGATTTTGGGGGAGGATATCAAAACTTCAATGTATGTTCATAAGAAAGTATTCAAAGAGCCTGTGGGCAGATATTGGAGATAATTAGGAACTAGCTGGAACTGCTGCAGGCTCGAGGGATGTTTGCAGGCTGCAGAACGTTCCTACGGGAAAGAAATTGCTCTGTAATTACAGGCAAGGTCAGCGCAGTCGGTTCAACAGAATAGAGATGGTAGGAGCTGGGGCTCCCTCCCTTGAAGATCTTTGAATGTCATTAAAGAGACACAGTTGTTACCACTTTTTAAGTAAATGTCCCCTGAAGTATACATTGTGTAATTGTTCTCTGTGCTGCGAGGATTGCAGTCCTTTCTTGAGAGAGAAGATTCACACTTGTAAGTGCAGGGAATTTCTTGGTCACACTTCACATTTCTTTTAATCTCTAAAGATTTTGAATGCGTGTTTCAGTGGTGTAAATCTCCAATTTGTTTAAAAGGCTAATAAGTGTTATTTGTACGTTTTTCTTTTCTGAAACAGGTCTTTCAACATCTCTCTGAAGTATTTCAGCCCACTTCAATTTATTTGAAAATGAGGCATATTTTAATGGCTGGTGGGTAGCCTTGGCTCCAGGACATTGTGGTGGCTATCTTAAATTCATCCTGAAGAGACAAACTTTGCTTCCCTCTCTTCTGAGGGCAAACCCTTGAGTCAAAAAGTACTCTGTGCCCAAAATTTGTCATCAAAAGCCTTCAAGTGGCAATACTAGTTGCAAGTACTCCTCCCTTCTGTTTCTCCCTTGTGCTGTACAGCTCTACCTTCTCCATTTTGCCAGTGCAGCTGAGTGTGGGACCACGCTGGGACTGTGTCAGGGATTGATTCAACTTAAGCCTAAAAAGAAAAAGCTCTTAAGCACAGTTCAAACTGGTTGGAATCTAGGCTGCTGTGGTGCCATACTTCCCACCCCCTTTCTTACCTTGGCAAGATGACATTATGGTGAGTTCACTAAGGGAAGCTGCCTTAAAATCGATTGCTGATTTTGGAGGGAGAGTTTGTGGCAAGATCAGCTTCCTGAACTGCACGACTGGAAGAGTGCTGGCCATTATGTGAGGAGAGGCTGGAGGGGTACGGCTTGTCACGAGGGAAGCTGAGAGTGCAGCTGAATCTAGCAAACCAGCTCTATATTGGTGAAGCTGTTGTGAATCTTCATTTCTGAAATTTTTAATTGGATCATTTCGCTGATGTAGTTCAGAGTGTAGCACCTTGAATGATCATCCTGGGTTAAGTGAGGGGCATGGTGTGCCGTGCTAGGGGTTGAGAAAGAAGTGGTGAGGGCTGCGGGAGCAGAAATATCTTCTGTTTGTCTCGCAGCTGAATGCTTTGTATTGTGAAGTCTAGCCTTCAGTTATTTTTCTGGTTTGCTTCCCTGCTATATAAGCATAACAGATCTAGCATTTGACTCAGAAATATCCCATGGGCGTGTTTGACCAGTAACTGATTAAAGGGACTTCCAGCAGTTCTTCCACAAGTGGATACAATATTTATTCACCTAAAGTTGCTAAAGAAAGTGTTTAAAAAAACGAACCAAAACCAAACAAAAAACCACACCTAAGTTAGGTATTCTCTTTCCTGCATGAATTGGTAGGTTCTGTTTAGCTCAAATATCCTTAGTTTTGGAGCTGAGTCTGTTCTGCAGTGCTTTTATCTTTTCTAACTTCTTTTCCCTGTGAACAGCATAACTGCTTACCCCACTTCCTCCATAGGCAGGATTTTTAACAATTTACTGTATTTCATGTCTTCAGGCCTCCACCTTTTGGAGAACGTGTATAAATTTAGCAACTCACAATTAATAGCTTCTAACAATTTGCTTAAGGACCCTTGGTGTTTTTCTTGAAAATATTTTTCCTGAAGGCATTTTAAAATTTGTTTCTTGCTTGTTCTTCCTAACTGTATTTTTTAATTTAACTCCCATTTAATCTGATGGTGTAGCATCAAGCGTTGAAAGTGGAGTATATATAATAGTTCTAGAAAGACTACAAATATTTCCCTTATTTTTCATATAAGACAACTATACATGAAAAAAGATCTTGCACTTTAAAAAATGTATACAACGTACATATATTGCCTTCTCCCCTATTACAAGAACCCAAGAGGGTCATTCAGCACATCAGAAATGCCGATCAGCTACTACTATTTTTTGTTTTCACTTCTCTGCGAGTGTAATTTGGTGGAGGAGATGGCTGTAAGTTTGTCGGAGTATTGCACTGAAATAAATTTTGTCAATATTCACAATGAATGTCTGCTGAACAGCTACTAATACAAGCTTCACTTCTCTCAATATGCCAACAAATACATTTTCTGTCAGTTTTATTTGCTTGACAATGTATGGGTGCATATAACTAACATTACAGTGTCTGTATTAATGGGCTGGCAGTTACTCTCACAGTGCCTGGTATTACAGCTTTGCTACTTATCTGTTTCTGTGCAGCTATGCTGGGGTAACTGATCTCTTTACATCTCTGATTAGCACGACTGGCTGTCTTGCCCAGGCCATGCAGCTGTCCCCGAGTAGGGGAAGAGCTTCTAGAATTACCCAAGGACAAACATTGTGGAGAGAAAACCATTTAAGAACAAACAGAACAAAAATCAAGTCTCTTCTAACTTTTTTTTCCTTCTCCACTCTTCCTTCATTTTTCTAGGGGTGAAGAACATTTTTTACAACCACTAGTTAGCTTATTGGTATTTGTTTAGAATCGTGTCCTCCAAATTAATTTTGTGTTGTTGTGTAATATGAAAGAAAGGTGTTAACCTCAATGACTTATACCACAATGGAAAGTGAATAAAGCAAAGATAATTAGATGAGTGAAAGAAGAGGAAAACCAGTACTTATTCAGGTCAAAATTACATTTTCTCCCTATGGAATTGTCCTTTTTTTAATGGAAAAAAAAATCATTTTACCTCCAAACCAGTTATCTTTTCTTGTATGTACTTCAGCCTTTTAGGAATTGAGTAGTTCATTTTGTTAAATAATTTTTTTCCTTTTGGATAGGATTATTTAATTTATGTTACTTCATAAGTTGGACTAAATAAACAACAAAATGTATTATCTTGCCAGCTTCTAGCTCTATAGTATTTAGCCTGTAATATAGTGACTGTATTACAGAATGTGCCAATTTTGTAGTATAGTGTTCTGCAGTAACCTTGAAGATTACTCCCACACCATCATTTGATAGCTGGTGGGATCATCTGCCATCAGCTTGTGTAGAACCAATTGTGGTTTGATCCTTCAGAACAAAATGCAAGTTCGTGGTCTCGCGGATACTTTTTTTTTTTAAAGTATCTTGCTATCTTCATGGATATTGGTGTATATTTTTTCCTTCTTAGACTGTAAAGGGAGGGAAAACTGCAGTTTCCTTTGACCTCATGCAAGTTTGACAGGAAGGAAATCTGGTTAGGCTGAAAAATCCTGAAATCTGGTAGCCTGACTTTTCAAAGACTCTGTAGCTTACGTTTCTTTCCATAAGATGTTTGGGCAGTCAGAACCTTCAAAATGCAGGCTGTGAGTCCTTTTTTGTTTTGGTTTGGTTTTTTTAAGATAATAATTTAGAAATAGTGTGTACTCACCTTAATTTTTCCTTCTCTGCTTTCCTTCCCCTCCCAGTCTCCTTTTGTCCTCACCTTCAGATACTCTGCTCTGGAGCCTTGAAGAGTGGGGTTTTGAATAAACATAAAATGCTGAAGAGCTTGCTGCAGTATTGGTACACTTGGCTGTGCATGACTTCTTTCTGTCAACAAGAGAGACACCTCAATGAAAGATGCATGAGAACAAGCAAATATTTTTCTGGTTGTCCAACTGTGGCTTAACGCTTACACTTTATATAAGTTAATCGAAACAGGAGATAAAAATGATGAGTTAAATATTGACACTTAAATATGAGAGCCACTGTTAACAAGCTCATTTTAAAAAACTAATACCTAAATTTATTTCTATAATGTGGAAACATAACTTGTTGCTGGTTTTGTATTTGGAAAGAGCTATGCTTTCAAAGCAAAATCAGATGAAATACTTGTGGATCCTTCTTTCCTGTGTCACAGGTCCAATATGTTTTTGTCTCATTCGGTATCTGTACTTAAGAAATGTTTTACATCACTGGGCTTAGACACAAAACAGTATTAGAGGATGAGTTCAAGTAGCATCTCCCTTTGTTAAAGGGAAAATCCAGAGCAAAGATATTTTAAGCTACCCTTTAAGTGAGAGTAAAAGTAGGTAACTGCAATTTGTTGATAGTTAGTGTCCCAGTAGTGCTAGAAATAATTTACCAGCAAAAATAAATATTTTTTCAGAATCCAGTGTGCTTATATGATTAGCCCTTGCCCTGCTCTGAAAGAAAAGATGCATAAAGTTTGATTATAAAAAATCTGCAGTTAAAAATTTAGTTTGGATGAGTTTCATCTGGAAGGCCAAGTTCTCTTTATATGGGGAGCCCAAACTGAATTCAGACTAGTGGTAAGGTCATGCAAGTAACACCTAGCTCTTTTCTAATGCTTTTTATCCTTGACTCTTACACATGCTTTACAATAGAGGTAGTAACCATTACCCTTGTGTTTCATGGGGGGAAAAAAGAAGGCAAAAAGCTTGGTTTAAACATGTGAAAAGGAGCAGAAATGTGGGACTCCTGTAATGGTAGAAGGAGTTGGGGGGTGTCTAAATTAGTTACTGATTTTCTTGAGGGAAGACTAGCATCTGAATCTTTTAATTAAGTTATTTCTTAGGAAATACTGAGTGGGTGGAAATGAAGGAGAGGGGAATGGAAAGAATTAAATCTTAATGTATAATATATGTAATCTTAATTCAGCCTATCTTTTGAGTGTTTGACACTACAGTCTTAAAAGTATTTTTTATCTTGTCTACTGAATATAAGTACAACATAAAGGAAGTGTTGACCCTTGGTGATTTAAAGGTAAAATATTCTCATAGGGTGTATTGTATTGAGAGAGAGGTATTTGAATAATGACTGACTTTATTCCTTTTGTAGTTATTTTAGATTTTCATCTCTCCATGTCCAGCATTCCTAATGCAGTTAGGATATTTTTAAGAGGAGAAGCCTTTGGTTTGTCAAATCTTGAAAGTGATGGTAAATGGGACTCAGGTGAGAGAAGGTTATTGGCCAAGATGCAGAAGAGTCCTTTTCTCTAACTTGTTAATTTTATATGCAGTGAATAAGGACAGGCATTGCATACAGATTTAGTGCAAAGCCACTGCATCTATAGTTGTCTGTATTTTAAAATCCATTTGTAAAGTCATGGTACTTGCACAGTTCAAACAATTCTGTTTAATGCTTAAACTCATGCTGCTCTAACTGATGTTTCAGAGACTTTCTGTTTTTGCAGTAAACCAGTTTTTTTGTTTCTCTGTGGGATTAGTAAAGGCTTGCATCATAATACACATGCTGCTAATGTAACAAGTCAACTCTTGAATGTAGATGTTTGTTACGAAGACCCCAGTGGGTATGGAAATAATAGCGCTGATCCTTGACAGGATCAAGGTTTGCTTATGGGATAAGTGCAGAAATTCTTCAAACCATTGTGTTCTGAAAGTCTTTCTGAATTTTCCTTTACATGAACTTTCTTTGGACTGTTATTGAGAAGCACCATGAATCTGGAAAGTCTAGGTGATATTTTTCATATCCTCGTCATGCTATGATGAAAAAAATTGGTAGCAGCCATTATTTTTAAATCTTTGGTTAGTTGTAATGCTGAAAAGTCTGGTAGTGACTCGCCAAACCTCATGGACAGTGTTCCTGATAAGTGTGCTAGCCGAATAGTGTTGTAAACTACTTTATGACCTTGCCTTTATATCTATAAATTTGTTTTCCTATCTCTTTCTCTTTTTAAAGAATTCTTATTGGTACATCTATGCTAGACTGAAAAAAGTGGTTAATTACTCAAAATGTGAGGTTAGTACAGTGCTATATCTAATATAGACAAGACCATTTCTACAGCTCTGATGAATTTAATGAATGCAATTCTTAATTTAAATGAGCTCTCTTTAGCAGTAACTGTATAGATGCAATAACTGTGCGTATGTGTGCACTTCAGATACTACTTCTGGAATATCCTGGACAGCCTTTTGCTTGGTCTCTTCTACGCTATTTATACTCTCCTGTATATAACTGAATTTGGGTAAATTTTTCCCCCTTTTTCAAATGGAGACTTATGCAGGATTTGAGTAGTCTTTAAAATTAATCTGTATTGATTCAAACTTACAAGCTTTAATTTTGGAGTACCTTAGATTCCTTTAAAGCAGTAATTTAAGCCCTGGAGGAATCTTCTCAGTCTCCTTTGAGACTGATACGTTTAGCACTGTACTTTCATGGTTTGGAGCATCTTTCATATGAGGAAAGTTTGAGAGAGCTGGGACTGTTCAGCCTGGAGAAGAAAAGGCTCAGGAGATCTTTTCAATGTGTATAAACACTTGATGGGAGAGAATGACAATGAGGGAGCCAGGCTCTTCACAGTGGTGCCCAGTGACAGAACCAGAGGCAATGGGCACAAACTGACACGCAGGAGATTCCCTCTAAACATCAGGAAACAGTTCTTTACTGTGAGGATGGCCAAGCACTGGCACAGGTTGCCCAGAGAGGTTGTGGAGTCTCCATCCTTGGAGGTATTCAACAGCACCCTGAATACAGTCTTGGGCAGCTGGCTCTTGGTGACCCTGCTTGAGCAGGGGGGTTGGACCAGATCATGTCCAGAGGTCCCTTCCAACCTCAGCCATTCTGTGATTCTGTTTGTGTGCCTTGGGGTCTAACTCTGTGTCTGCTCCGTCACCGAGACCTCCCTTCCCTACTCTCATTCCAAAGTTGTGGAAGAGTTTGCCCCAGTGACTGTGGCCAAAAGAAAGTTCCTTTTTTTCCCCCCAAATCTATCCTTCCTGGATATATTTCATTAGTTATGCATGTCAATTGTGAAAAGTTTTGGGAACTTTGGAAGTGAAAACGAAAATTTTGTAGTTCGTATTTGTGTGTGTATCAAATACATATGTGTGTGTGTCTGAATACTGCATGTATCTATATATAATATAGATACTTCACAGGAGTCCAATATAAAATCCTTAATCATAATGCTCCGATTACTGTAACAATAGTCCTTGTATCTTAAAGTTGTTTTGTGGTTTATTTTATTAACTTTTTTTTCTTTTTTTGTATGTGTGTGTGCTTTGTCTTGCAGAGTTGGAAGAATCCAGGGATTTCAAGCTTTGAATGACAGGCGTCTTACAAGATCACCACAGCTAAACTGAAAAGGCAGATGCAGCTCTGAGTACCAGATTGAGTGAGCTGGTGTGTGTACTGCATGTACCTGAAAATGCACATGTTTTTGTCATCACATAGACTTACTCTTGCATATTCCTGAGAGCTTTGCAATTGATGAAAATTAATTTGAGAACCAGATGGAGCACCTTTACAGCACAGGAATTGGTAACCCATGGAAAGACACCTGCCAGTAATGTTCCACTTTCCACATGGTCTTCACTGGTGAAAAAAGTTTGCAAGAAGAGGAAGAAAAAACACCCTCTACACAGAAAAAGCCTAATAAATACCTCCACAATCTAAATCAATAGCTGCGAGGGAAACAGAAGAGTACAGAGGGTAGAGGAAACTGATCTTGTTATTGCAGAGGAATAATGTATGGTCTTTGGCACGTTTTGCTTTGGGCTCAATAGATTGTGAATGGACTAATAAATCGTGACCATATGTTGAGTAATGATGACTGGAAGTGAATAAGTTGAGGAACTATGGGACAAGTCTGGGCATTGAACTGAGCAAACCTCGTCATCCTTCTTGAGTTAACCAGGTCATCAAACTTGCATATTCTTTCTCCCTCTCCTTTTTCCTCTTTTCACTTAGTGTGGTATAAATACTAATTAATTGAGCTCATAAATGTTATTCAAATAAAACGATTGGAATACTTCATATGTTTCCTTCTTGTACAGCTGCAAATGTTGTGTCTGGAACTATGAATCTGTGCTGTAGACAAGCATCAAGAAGGAAAGATCCGATCAAACAAGCAAGGAAAATACCTAGAGAAATAGTGAACCCAGGAAGTCAGATTTTTAATGCTGCTTCTCTTTCTTTTTTAGATGATTATATTCCTTCCTTCCTTGAATTTTAGAAGATTTTGAAAGAGTGCTTACTTGATGTGCTTTAATTCTGGCATTTGTTTTTTACGGTAGGATGAAAAGTCTGTGATTCCTTGTAGCAGAAAAAAGGGAAAAGTAAAGGAAAAACAGCTTGACGTTTTAGCCTGTTTTGGAGGAGAGAGAACTTCATGGTTCACCTGAGGCAAACTTATCTGCTTTGAAAGCTAAAAGCTTTAGAGCATTTTTGATTCTGCTATAAATGAAGAAGGGGTTTCTTTTTCATTCGTGTGTGGCAGCAAAAAGTGGGAAAGCAGGCAAGATAGCGTGATAAACAGTTCAGGCTGTGTTGGGTCTCTGGTGGAAAAAAAGTGCTGCAATGAAAATTGGATTGGCTTTGGATTGCAAAAACTTTTGAGTCCAACGAGCGGTTCAGTACCAAGAGGGATTTCCCAGCTGGCCTGGCACACCAGTGCCTGCACAAGTTCGGGTCTGTTGTTTCGCACAGTTTGTGTGCCTTTTTTTCCCTTTATGCAATCTCTTTCAGCTTTAGCAGCAGAAATACATCAGATGGAAAAGATATGCCAGAGGGCAGCTTGGAAAAGATGAATGTCATATATATACATATATATGTATGTGCGTTTGTTTAAATTTCTGCAACTGAACTTTTGAAGAAAATCTGACTGGAGGAAATCTTAAAAGCCTTAAGTTACTTGAAACCTACACATTTGCAACTCTTTGTCTCTGGAATTGCATTACGCTAAACTGGAATCTCAGGCTGTATAAAGATTATATCAAGTTGAGCAAAAAGATGACTTAACCAATTCTTGAGCGCCTCTTATGAAGTAGCTGTTTCTCCAAAGGATAAGTGCACCCTCACTCTACAAACTCAAAAACAAAAATGAACCTGAATTTTTTTTTAAGTGTTACTTTTTCTTAGCCAACTGCCATCATCTTTTATAGAGGAATTTTTCACTATGCATTTGGTGGATATTTATAAACACTGACCCCATCCTCCTCCCTTTCAGTGATCTATCCCAGGTCAGTCTTATCAATAAAAAAAAAAATTGATTTAAATTTTGTGCACTAGACATATTACTTTCTTATGTCAAAAAATAAAATATTTAAAAAGCATGTATGCAGCAGTGGAACATGGGCCTGTTCTTTGCAGCGATTCCAACATCCTCTGCCTCTCCTGGAAAGGGAGAGTCCCCAAAAGTGAGAAGGAGAAACCGGTGTGCAGGAGGCGGTACTATGAGGAAGGCTGGTTGGCAACAGGCAATGGCAGAGGAGTTGTAGGCGTCACTTTTACTTCCAGCCATTGCAGGAGGGACCGGAACACCCCTCAGAGAATCAACTTCAATTTGAGGGGCCACAACAGCGAGGTAAGCAAAATGTGTGTTACACTTTAAAGGAAACGATAGCAATCTTTTTTTTTGTAGTATTTCTGCTTGAAATTTGACAGGGTGGTATGAAGGAGGCTCAGGACTAATCCAGATGTGATCGGGATCTATTGGAGTCTTTCTAGTAAATTCAAGTGCATGAGGCTGATGGTGGAGGTGTTCTCTGGAAATGGGTCTGGTTTTGGTTTGGCCTATTTTCTCCTTCATTCCCCAGCACCTCCCAGTTTCCAGGCAGATTCAATAAATGTGTGTTAAGGTAGTTAAAAGTTGTGATGGTTGACTGCTTTTGCACAGTATTCAAGTCTGGCTTGGAAGACTAATGGAAAGGCAGGGGAGTGGGAGAGGAGTTCAGTTGAAGTCTGCCAGTTTTTCAGAAGCTGCAAACTGAAATGGCCTGTAGCAGGGGGTAGCTGTTATCTCTCAAAAAATGTTTAATTTTGTTAGAAGAAGGAGCAAGTGAGACTTCTCAGAAAAATGTTAAGATGCCCTGCAGTAAAATACTGTAACTTCAGAGTGCAAGGCATTGTCCTGACTACAATGATAGAAAAACTTTTCCATTCATTTTTTCTAAAAGGGATAAATCTGTTGGTAAGAGCTGATGTTTCAGCTGTGCTTTACCACCTTCCTGGCGCCCATCTCTTTCTCTGCATAATGCTTCATGGAAAGTTCAGATGATGCCCAGGAGCATACAGAGTGTCTTGGACAGATGTGAGGACTTGGTTTGTTTCTGCTTTCTAGTTAGGCTGTGTTTGGATGTGCTCTTTGAAAAGAATCTGTCCAAATCAAAGCTTTGCTCTTAGGTTAGTGGGTGGAATGACATTGTATGTACTGAAATTAAAGCCAAAGATACAATGTGGTTTTTCTTGTCTTTTGTGCTACTTACTCCTTGGACTCTAATATGTTGCCCTTTTGACGTAAGCCGCACCAAAGTTTTAGAGGTGGGTGGGTTTGATTCTTGTGTTTACAACAATCCTCTTTTTAAGGAAAAAAGGGAGCAGGGGATGAATATTTAGTCTTAAATAATTTCTTGCACATGCTTTGTCTATATGCTGGTGCGTGGGTGTATTGTAAATTATATAGATTTTTATATTTATAGATGACAGACAGATTCATGTATATATTTGTATTGGGTTCATTCAAAAAATTACAGCTACCTTTTCCCAAGGGGAAGAATGATGTTTGAATCCAGCATTTTGTTTTGAGCCATCTCTAGTTGTCAGTATAATTTTCAATTGCAAATTGCATTTTATTTTTGAAATGAGTGATACAATGATCACTTTGTATTTCTCCATATTTTCTTGTCTAACTTTTCCGTGAACCTGGGCACCTATTTTTCTCCTTTTGCATAATATGTGTCTTGGAAACAATGGAGGAAGTGCTGCTTATGGGAATGTGAGGTCTTGTTGCAGAACGTGGAAATATGAGGCTAGGTTTAAGTATGTACCAGTGAAGTGGAGAAGATGCTGATGTGCATGCTGCCCTTTGCTTTTGGCTAGCTTTGCTTTGTTTACTCAGTTGGCCATTAGTTTCTCTTCCTGGGTCACTGCATCGTTGCTGTGTAGATTGAGCTGTGCTGTTTGCGCATCCTTTCACCTAACAGTGATTGGCATGAGAGAGACTCTCAAATGAAAGGAAAATGTTCTGTTTGATTTTTTTTCTTTTTTAATTTTGGCGCCTAAAATGTGCTGGGTCAAGCTTGTCATTAATAAAGAGTTGTGTTTCTGTAAATAATCTTCCTGATAGCAGAAAATGTGTGAATGACCAGAATAGAGGCTGCCAATTCATTTCTCTGTATGGCACTACAAAACTGGTATGGTGGGGTCAAAAATGTGTCGTACTGAAGGAAGAAGAGAAGTGGCTTTAGCGCAGTGAGCTTTCTGTGATGAGTCTGTGGCTGCTATCAGATTCTCCCGCTGGCATATTTTTCTGAGCATTGGTGTAGATGAAAGTTCATCTTTACAAGATGGTGTGTTATACAACACTTCACCAGGCTCACTGAATGTAATCCTTTTATAGGAGAATCCTACTGATTTTGGTAGGAATGAAACTATAATACAGGATTTGTTAGTTGTTAAAGGTATAGAGTTGAATGGACAACAAGATTTTTTCTTTAGAAAACACCTTTCCTTCTAAATCTATTGAAAGATTCGTTAAAAGAAAAGAAAAATGTTGAACAGCACAGCTTATTGCTAATATTTGCATAAGAAGTAGTAAATGTTTTGTTTTCCATTCTCATGTTAAAAAGCAAGCCAGCAACAACCTTGTCTCTTCCGTGTACCATGTTATACAACGGAAAATGCTAATTCTGCAAGCGTATCCTGGTATATGTGTCTGACTAAAGCTACGTTTGTTGTACAGAATGCGCCCAAAGGGATGTGATTGGCTTACACACAGGCTCTTTAAGTTTTTTCACTGACCAGTTCTAGGAGCATATTGTATTGTCCCATTCCCAGAAATGGTGATTTATACCTCTACATATTTTTCTCTTGGATAAAGCTAGGGTGACAAGTCAAGTTTATTGCTTTTCTGACATCCATTGCTGCTTTAATATTAGTATGTATTCAGTTATAATGTGTGAAATGCTGTAATGAACAGAGTGGAAGAGGTGAAAATACAGAAGCTAAATGCTTTCCATTTGGGGTATAATTAGCAATATGCTGTGGGCAGAGCAGTACATTGTATTTCAGTTTTAGGGTGAAAATCTGGAAAAGGTAATGCGGCAGCGCTGTGCTTTTCACAAGAACGTGAGACTATTTTTAATTGGGTCATGAGGGTGGATGCTACTGTTGTATTTTTGCTATGTTTTTATGATTGCTGAAGAGATTCACTGAAACCTTCTTTTGGTACACAGCTCCTTTTTTGACTGTAATAGCACGCCTGTAGCATATCAGAACAAATAAGAATGAAGAATCCCCAGGACTGAATTACTGACACGCATATTACAGTGGTGGACTTGCATGACTCATCACATTGAAAAATAATTGAGAATTAAATGCTTTGTAGCATGAGCCACGCTTGTGTTTTTACAATTGCTTCAAGGCTGGTTTTTAGAGTTTGCAACTAGGAAGTGTCTGCCATATTATTTTAATTAACAACCTCATGTTTTTGTAGTTTCTAAGGAGAACTACAGGGATTAAAATAAGTATATTCTGTTTATTCTGTGGCAAGAGGTGAAAATACTGCATTTTGTGATAGATCTTTTAACTTCAGCATTGCATTTACAGTCCTGAATCTCATTTATATAAGGCTCAACATTCTAAAAATGAAAACTTAAACGGGCACATATCAAAGGCAGAAGCAACTTTGATGCAGAAGGAAGGGGAAATGTGTGTTGTGCAGCAGTTGTGCGGCTATGACATGTTTCACATGTCATAGGAACACATTGCATCTCTGACCATGGGATGTGTGAAGGTAGGTAGTGGATGGAGCAGATGTGAATGACTGCAGAGGCGCATGGTTCAGTTTGGCTTTGGAACATTTCCCTTGGTCTGCGAGAACAAACTGTGGGAGGCTGGCGTTCGGTGGGTTTCTTTAAGTCTGGCAGAAAGGTTAGAAGGTAGGACAATGTGCCATTGTACCACAATGTGTGAATTAGCAGCCAGGGAGCAGAGATGCAGTGGCCTAAAACACCTTCCCCTCCCCTTCATGTGTAAATGCAACGCTGTGCAGAAATTAAAGAGTGACATTTAGAAATCTTTGATTTTGACCTAACTTGACTTTCCTTGGCTGCACTGGGAAACAGTGTCAGAACAGTAATTGAGCACATTCCTTTTATGACTCTTATTATTTCTGTGATAAATTAAGGATTAAATGAAAAATATCTGGTCACTTCAGCAAGGTCAGGGTTTTACCCAGTGTGACTAGTAGGCTCTGAAGCATGCCAGGCTGAATGTTTTTTTTATAATACCACAGAGACACTGGCTTTCAGCTTCTGGTCCATCCTGAGGTTTCTGGGGAGAGATTTTCAAGGGGATCCATGAAAGATAATTAGAAAAAAAGCCCAAACTTGTCCTCAGTGGGCTTCAGTTAGCCTTACGGGGATCCTTCCTGCCAGTGAAAGACTTAGAGGACGTCTGCAAATCAAATTGGTTGGATGGTGCTGCTGTAGGTGTTTCTCTGAATGGGTTCTGTTGTGTCTAGGGTATTGAGATAACAGTTTCTATGGCACTTAATGTTTCTTAAATTATTAGTGTTTAAAAAAATGTTTTGCAGGTGTATATTTTTCTTTTCACTGTGCTAACTAAAAAGACATCTTTGATATATTTAATAAGATTCGGTATGCTAATTGCTGGACTGAAGCATTAAAAAGTAGTGCAAGAATATGCAAATTCTGATGCAGTGAATTAGGTAACGTGCTGAATACATTATTGAGTATGCGTAGGGTTTTTTACTGTAAACATGAAGTAAATTGCTCATTTATTTACATTTTATATTATTTGAGTGTCCTAAGTGCATGACTACAGCTGCAAAAAGCACCCTGTTTTGTTTAGCACAGGATTTAGAAGTAGATAGGGACATAAATATATCTCAGCTGGACTGTCAAATGAATTATTTTTAGTTACAGCTTTTCAAAGGAATGCTGTCCTTTTAAAATATTCAATCGATGTTACTTTTCATACCTCGTTAGTTATGGAAGTCTCTGCACAGTTCTTGGTTTTGTTTTGTTTGAGTGGAAGGAGGTTACGAATAGTTTTTCCTGTTTTAAAAAGAAAGCTTTTCTTTTTTCTGTCCGCCTTTTTGGGCTTGTATGTGAAAGTTCTGAGCAATTCTGGCAGAGTAGATTCTTTCCAGAAGTCTATTGCTTGCATAGGAAATAAATTTAAAAAAACAAACAAATAAACCTTTTCAGTAGTGTTTCTTGGTTTGTAGAGTCACTGATAAGAATATACAAAAAAAAAAAAAAGATTTTTTTTAAAAAAAAAAAAACAAAACTTGGTCCATTTTAATTGTAACTGGCATTTGAACCTTAAATGTGATTCTTATTATGATTCGTGGACAGAAAAAACAAGTCAGCATGTGAGTCTTGACAGCATGGGTACCTTGTATCAATCAGACATAGCTGGAACAGTTGTTACTGGTGAACACTTAAGAAATCTTGAGGTAGAGCGATACCATAATTATGCCTTTTGGCTAAAGAAGCCTCAGTGGTACAAGACATACACTGATGTAAACTGCAGCGGTACTGCAGATCATCTCCCACTTTGCTGTCACTGCACGCAGAAGACAGGACAAGGTTTGTCGGCAGAAATATTATCTTTTTGTTAAAGCAAGCTAGTATAATTGGAAAAGACAGACAAGCTTTTGGGCATACAAGATCCTGAAGAAGAACTTGTATTTATGAATGCTTGCCTAGGTTTTACAACCCTGCTAGCTGATACAATGCTAAATCTGTCTACAAACCATGCCCTTCCTCTGTCCTTAAACTGTTATGGCTACAGCAAAATAGTGCTGCAGAGAGAGGCAGAATTAGTGCTTCTGTGGGAAGTGACTTGTAGGAGAATAGGTCCTGTGCCTGACTGGGCTGGCTCTGTTAAATTTGTATTGTCACTGGTATTTCCAGGCTTTTCTGATTATTTATTTTCAGAAACGACAAACACATCGGGATTTCATGCAGGCTCCTTATTACACTTTCTTGAACTGTCTGCTCTGCACTTGGTCTGGGTGCTTGAGTGCTTTAATTTCTTAAAACAAGTATTGTAAGAGCCAAAATACATTTTAAACCTCTTTGTTAGTCTTTTCCTTATCAGTCTTTTAAACATTTGATGACGCTTAAATATGCTCTGTGGCATGCAAGAAGTTCATAGCCTTCCCTTAGGAGAATTAGCAAAGAAAATAAATGGAGCTGGAAGTTAGAAGGGATTGATCCTCTTCCCTTAACTGAGGAATAGCAGTCCTGCTGCTTCCCATTTCTGTGCCCTATATCAGTTTGCAAACCCCAAAGTATGGCCTAAACTGTACTGGTACACCTTCTGTACAGTTTGTTTCCTCTAAGAAGTGTGACTGTTTTCAACGTGTCTTTTATCTTTTCTTTGTGATATTGTTTTTTCCAGACACGCTCAGCTTCTACTTCCACAAATATTTGTCCCTTTCTGTCTGTCTGTCCATCTCTCTCAATTGCCTCAGAACCTCAGCCTCCAAGTTCAGGGGGAGTTGACTGCTCAGTGCACTCTCCTCTTGCTCAGGTACAGGATTATATTTGTTCTTACACAGTCATGTGGCTTTGAAGCAAACCATCCAATATTGCTACAACTGTAGTTGAGTAATGAGAGTTGGTAATGCTGCACTGATGTGCTTCTTCAAAGTTGCTTTTGTATGTCATGGCGTATGCAGTGTGTTTCCTGCAAAGGATAGGTCATCTGCTCAGGAAAATTTTAAATTACAGTTTTTCTGTTTTGTTTTAATAAGCATCTAGAAAATCATCCCTCAAGGCCGGGTAAAAGAAGAATATATGACATGAGAACAGTATTGTCAGCTTTTGAACAAAACTAATTATATTTGTAAGCGAGTCATCAATGTGGTTTTACATTTTACCGTGCCATAACACGTGGCTACAGTTTTGTTGTTAGATAATTCTACTCGAAAAAGTTTGAAGTGGAATCAAGCTCACCTTTATCAGAAATGAACCCTAAGCTTTTATTCACGTTAAATTGTTGGAAGAGAACAACATGCATATTTCAAGATACTGATACACCCAAGGGGCATTTCTTGCCTTTTGAATTAGGGCGAAGATACTCTATTGCTCTGGATAGGAGCAATTGTTCAGCATGATAATTTG
The DNA here is from genome assembly GCF_034638445.1 of Ciconia boyciana. Taxonomy (NCBI): domain Eukaryota; kingdom Metazoa; phylum Chordata; class Aves; order Ciconiiformes; family Ciconiidae; genus Ciconia; species Ciconia boyciana. The sequence continues at coordinate 69,013,741 of NC_132936.1, read as the reverse complement.
GGTGTTCAAGGAAAATAAATGCATTTTCTTTAACAAAAGTGTAATGATGAGGACCTCTAGACGTAGTGAATAGGTGAGATTACTACTAACAGTTGATACCTAAGCTTGGAATATGAGCACCTTATGAATAAGGAAGGTCACAACTCAATATGTAATTCTGAATGCCTTGTATATGCATACATACATACTGAGCATCTGAATAGTGGAGAAACCAGGTTTTATAATAGCATTTCTGAGCCATAATAATCATTAAGGACACTGCCTTGGTTTGAACAGTTCCCAGAGGAATTAATCAAATTACAGATAGTCTGAACAGATAAGATACCCATTACAAACCATAAACATTTCACAATATAATTGAACATAGAGCACCAAGTAATTGCTTGTCAAGTAGAGCTAGAATGTAGTAGGACAGACAAAATAAATTTTATAGGCACTTGTCCTTGGGCAACCAGCATCTCTTCTCTAACAGCAATTTTTTATGAACATGTTTGAACTTCTGAGGGAGTTCTCAGTATTTTCTTTGCATTAGAAACTTCTTTAAAGAGAAGTAATCCACTTGTATAACAAAAATGTTACAGGAAGTAATTAAAATGAAGTTGAATTGGGGAATTTTTTGTGAATTTTCAAAAGGAAGCACTGGGCTTAAGTTTTCAATATAGAATTGTGATGCTCCAGTTCTGGAATTATTTGACAAATTAGTATATTGGAAAATAGTATCCTTATACACATTAATTCTTTATATACTTCCTCAATTTTTTGCACTTTAAGGAAATGAAATGTACGTAGATGACTTCATTAATGAAGAAAACAGCTTTGTTTAGCCTGGTCAGAATGTAATGAAACTGCAAAATAGAGTGGATTTATTCCCCTATTCAAAAGGGACACTCTGGCAGGAAGGAGTTTACATCCCTTGTCCTGATTAACAGCAGGTTCTTGGGTTGGTGGAAGATGTGCATTGGTGCAGCCTGATTTGGTAATTTTGGCTGTTCTCTGCACACAATAGACAACACTGTCTCCCATGAGATTCTCACAGACAAGCTGTTGATGTACAGGCTGGATAAGCAGACAGTGAGGTGCATTGAAAAGTGGCCGAATGGCCAGGCCCAGAGGGTGGTGATCAGTGGTACAAAGTCTAGTGGGAGGCCAGTGACTAGTGGTGTACCCCAGGGATAAATACTGGGTCTAGTCCTCTCTAACATCATCATTAATGATCTGAATGATGGGGCAGAGTTTACCCTCAGGAAGTTTGCAGATGACACCAAACTGAGAGGAGTGGCTGATATGCCAGAGGGTTGTGCTGCCATCCAGAGGGACCTTGACAGACTGGAGAAATGGACTGACAGGAACCTCATGAAGTTCAACAAGAAGTGCAAAGTCCTGCACTTGGGGAGGAAGAACCCCATGTACCAATATATGCTGGGGGCCACCCAGCTGGAAAGCATCTTTGCAGAAAAGGACCTGGGGGTCCTGGTGGATGCCAAGTTGAACATGAGCGAGCAATGTGCCCTTGTGGCAGAGAAGGCAAATGGTGTCCTCAGCTGCATTAGGAGAAGTATTGCCAGCAGGCTGAGGGAGGTGATCCTTCCCCTCTGCGCAGCACTGGTGAGGCCACACCTGGAGGACTGTGTCCAGTTCTGGGGGGCTGGCACATGGACATACTGGAGAGAGTTCAATGAAGGATGAAGTTCAATGAAGCCACAAGGATGATGAATGGACTGGAGCACCTCACATGTGAGGAAAGGCTGAGAGAGCTGGGAGTGTTCAGCCTGAAGAGAAGGCTCAGGAGGATCGTATTAATGTATATAAATACCTGAAGGGAGAGTGCAAAGAAGATGGAGCCAGGCTCTTTTCAGTAGTGCCCAGTGACAGAGGCAATGGGCACAAACTAAACCACAGGAGGTTCCCTGTGAACATCAGGTAGCACTTTTTCACTGTGAGGGCAACTGCCTCAGGTTGCCCAGAGAGGTTGTGGAGTCTCCATCCTTGGAAATATTCAAAAGCCATCTGAACATGGTCCTGGGCAACCAACCCTGTGTCCCTACTTGAGCAGGGAGCTTGGACCGTCCAGAGGTTCCTTCCAACCCCAACCATTCTGTGATTCTGTGAAATCTGTTGGAAATCTATGTGAAATCCTTTGCTCCTAAACTGGTGGAGCAACATCAAAAAACAAAACTCTTGAAGGCAGGCAGGAAGTGCTAAATATGCAAAAGTCTGGAGAGAAGCTATTCAAGTTTGGCTAAAATGAGGGAACAAAATGATGTGCTAGAAGAGGCAGAGAGCATTTTTCTGAGGATGAATCCAGATGATATTCCAAGTAGTCAAGCAGTTGGAGAGCATAGTCAAAATCCTCATGAGGAATTACAGGCAGAGATAATTAAAATGCAGAAGAAAGTCAAAGCTGTTGGATGTGAAGGTAACTTCACAAGAGAAGCAGAATTTGGGAAGGAAAATTGTCACTAAGCTGAAGAGGAGAAGAAACTGTTCAGATGGCACAAGCCATGCCCCTTGGGAAGAAGTTTTAGAAGAAGCTGCAGAGCATAAGTCTGTTGTAAGCTTTGCTTAAAACAAAGTAATAAAAAAATGCTAAATGTAGACAGTGAAAGATCTGACTTCTGGAGGAAATTGTACCACAAGATAGCAGTGCCCTAATTACTGAGTTGGCTCATGTGTGTGTAAAATGAGAAAATGGCAAGTAACTGTTTCATCAAGGAGAGACAAGGCAGAACTGTGAAGAAACCTGCAGCAGCAGATCATCACAGCCTAGGATAGGTGTGTACACGAACCTGCGTATGTGCAGGAGAGACAGGCGTAGCTGGAGTAGAGCTCGTCTCAGAAATGTTGTCCAAGCTGAGAGTGACAGTGGCTTTTGTGAAGCTGAGCAAATGTGTGGGGGATCTGGCATTCACTGACAGTCAGCAGAAGGCAGCAGTCAGTTCCACAGATGGAGTTTCCGGAGAGGATAATGGCCAGCATCAGAAGACACAACTGAAGGCCGATTATCGGCAGTATGGTGACCTCCTGAAGTTAATGTCTTGAGTAGAGTCCTGGAGAGGGGACCAAGCATAGGGACCTGCAAGAGGTGTTGGAGAAGTTGAAAAAGGGAGTGTTTCAGCCTCTTGAAGAATAAATCCATCATCTGAGTAAGATGGAAAAAAGAAAGACAGAGGGCTCTTCCACCCAGGGAAGAGACAGCTCTAAAGCCTTTAACCTGAAAAGAGCTAGAGGAAGTCGAGTTTCACAGAAAATCTGATTCCACCAAAAGAATGAATCAAGGTCATTCTTCAGGTAGAGACACAACAGAGAATTGTCAGTGGAAAAAAAGAAAGGTAGGAAGGAGACTCAAGTAGGCTTGATTACTCAGTTACAAAATTCTAAAAATAAAGAGATATTTGTAATTTCTAGCTACCCTAATGAGGACCTTTCTTGAGGAATGACCTTATCTTTAAAGGGTGCACATGTGAAGATATCCCAAAAGGCTGTTTTGAGGATACGAGACAGTTTTCTGATGCTTTGCTATTGGTAAAAGGAATGTTGATTGCATGCTAGAGCTTAGTTTACAAGGGATACAAGCAGGCCTTTACCTTAGGATTATCGTAAGGAAAAGGGATCCTATTCCTTTTTCGTTCTCTTCCCTTAATTCTGATTTGGTCCTGTGAAGTATTTCTTGAGCCTGGTAATATACAAATATGTTGCTCTTCAGTTCAGAAGTATTCTGGGAGCATATGATGAAGCTATGTTTGCTGCTGCTGCACAGAAGTGATAATGTTAAATGCCTGGTTAATTAATAAACAGTGTTGCTGTGGAAGGAGTTATATGTATTGTAGGGAACGGATGCTCAAAATGTGGTTCCTTGAAATAAGGTGTCTTAAAAGTACACAGAGGGCTAAGTGGCTAAGAAAGGCTGCAGTTTGAGAGTACCTGTCACTTCTTGTTCTGGTAGTATCTTGCATTAAGCATATACTTCATGACCTAAATGGGACCAATACTGAATAGAGTGTATGAAATGGAAGAACATTTGACGTTACAGTTACAGGCACAGATTGCCTACTGTACAAAGTGAGCTGTTAGCATAAGTTATGTTTATCGGTGCATAAGATAAATGCTTTCTCACATATGTCATCTTAGCAATTCTACTTTTGCCCACAAGGCACCCCATTGATCACAGATGTTAGAGTAGGAATTGCTGTTTTCCCATAGAATACCATCAGTCATCTGCACGTTTCATTTAAATTTCATTGCATTTCCAGCATTCTCACTGTTTCCAGAATAATACCCTCAATAGTTTCTTCAGATTTAGTAGTCCTTTTACTAATTGGGGAAAGCAGACCCTGCACTCCACTTGGGAGAGAAGTCTGTGTGTCATAAGTTCTCTTGAATATTAGCGATACTAACGCAAGTTATAAAAATGTAAACCAATACTTGTTTATTGAGAAATATGTATTGGAATATATATATGTGTTGTTCTTGTTTGAAGGAAATCAGAAGTCTTTTGAAGCAGTGTTTCAAATTAAGCATAGTTGTTAAGGATAACATTTGTCCTGCTTTAAGTACTTTCTCCAGAAGAGACAAATCCAGCAGGGAGGGTAACAAATTAGATTAGAATATTGTCATTTTAATACATACTACTTATGCAACCAATTACCTTGTTACTATGTCTTATGGCTGCCATAAAGTCATTCTGTTGATTAAACAGATTCAAATTAGGCTTTGACACAATGTTATTATGTATTATTAAAGGCCTTACCTGGAGCTGGGTACGGTCACTGGGTACATGTTAAAATTGGCCTCCCTCAGCCAGCTTCCTGCTCAGTTCCCTCAGAGTGAAGAGGCGAGATGTGGTTGTGATTACACTGGCTGGGGCGATGACTGTGTTTAATGGCTGGCAGCGGGTGTCAGTAATTACAGGTGTAGGTCACTTCTCCATCCTGAAGGTCCTGAGCTGCTGCTAACAACTAAAATGAGCCACCTTATGCCTGAGATGGGAGAGGGAGATGCCTTCTCTAAAAATAGATGAGCCTAAACTACCATTTGAGGCAAATACATGTAATGTTGTTTCTGTACATATCTAATATTTTCATACGTGCCTCATTTTTATTTTAATTGCTCTTTCTGCAGCTTTGATGCATAACTGTGACAATAATCAAAACTTGGTTGTAAGACTTGAAGGACTTCAGCTTGTTCATATGACTAGAAAACTTCATATAAAGAAGTATTTTGCATATATATATATATATAAAGGATTTGTAATATGTATTGTCAGATAAAATAAATTAATGTAAGTAAAGCTATTGAAAAAATAACAGCCATTGAAAAGTTCTATTCCACGGAAAAGTAAGCTAATGAGGAACGAAACCATTTGATCTGGGGACCTCATACAGTCTCCTAATGTTTCATGCTTTACTTTCAGCTGGCTTCATAAAATATAAAACAAATGTTTTATAATGAGCTAAAAATTCATATGGAACTTGATAAATGTGCAAATAGATGAGAAATACCACTATAACATATGATACTATTTTAAATGAGAGCATAGCATTTTTTATAGTAACCTTTGAATATTCTTATTTTCTAACTAACGATTCTTCAAATCTGTTGTGAATAGATAGGCATGAATCACATGCTAGCCGAAGGAGTAAGCTCTCTGTCCTTCTGTTTTGCCTATTCAGCTGTTTTGTTTTGAAGGAAATGTCTGCTCTTACTATGGCTGTACATGTGCTTTGTGTTTCTTTCCTACAAGTTCCCCATTTTTAGTGCCGTAAAGATTCGATGATAATAATGGCTGAAACTAAACTAGAAACACCTTTTTGATATATGTACCCAAAATGAAAATTATTGCTGTGCCCTAGGCGTTTTATTATTTCACTTGAGATATTTTATCAAGGTAGTTTCTGAGCGTGACACTTTTGTACTGAAATGCACAGAGATTTAGTTGCAAGTGTATCTCCTGTCTGAAAAAAAGACATAGGCTTAAAAGATTTTAAACTTGATGTTTTTGAGTAGCTGTTATTTTTAAGTTTCTTGTGTCCTTTATGTTTGTCATTTGCAGGACAGAAATTTGAAAGCTTTCCATTACTGAAGGCACTCTTGTTTCTTAGGTTGTTTGTTTTTTTTTCTAATAGTACTAGTAGTATTAGAATAGCTTGCTATAAAAATGCTATTTTAAAATTATTGGTGCAAATAACAGCAACACTTGAATTGTTAGCATTATTTCTATTTACCCTCTGGAAGTTGTAAGGTTTCCTGTATTATTATTGTACTGCTGAAAAATAGAGAATTTTAGGTGATAAGCATCCATTACCATTTTTGCTGGCATTTATTCAAGCAGGGATTTTTACTAATTTGAGGTAGGGATCTAATATGTAATTAATTACACGTTAAGTGGTAGCAGCGTCTGTGAGAGCAGGCAAAGAGCTGGGAATTTAGGTAGAAGTGGCAACAAGCAGGCCCTGGGGAGCGGGGCAGCCTGAACGGTGGCGTGGGAGTTTGGGGCTGCTTGGATGCGAGTGCAGGAGTTCCTGGCGGGGACGGGAGGCAGGGAGAGGGCAGGGCTGCCTGCTGCTTCTCTGACGAGACGTTCTGCCAGGCCCTGGGGTTGGACCTACGGCTCTGAGGTCCTGAATTCCCCTTGATTCATAAACAGCTATCGGATGTGGTCAAAATGTCTTCATCCTCCGTAGCGAGCGATCCAAATTGGAGATGACAACTTTAATAGCTGTGCGTTAAATGCAGATAGTAGATATCGGTCCTGCTCATCGTTTTGTGGATTGATAGTGGATGTCAGGAGCAACATGTAGGTTTTTCCGATTTCTTTTGTAAAGCTTGAGCAATTTGTCAGACAGCCATTGTGTATCAGAGAGAAAGATTAAGCTATCAGAAGTTATGAAATGTCAGCATTACCTACAGTTGATTTACCGTGTCGGTTCATTTCTTTGAATGTGTTGGTGCATACATATGATGATTCAGTTTTCAATTACCTGAACACGTACATTTTTTTTGACTCCTTGGAATTCTCTTCCCTTCAGTGCCTGGATGGTGCCTGTGGATGAGGGAAAGCTGCCTAACAAACTCTGTATTACTTGGTTTAGAAATCAGTAAGTATGCAGTGAAGGGCAGGAAGAAAAGTGAAGTCCTGTGGTTGAGGCAGCTGAATGTTGCTGTGGAGGATTGGTTTTCTTACTGAGCTTTTCACCATAACCAGGATGTATTTGTCATTTTCTGTGTAATGGTAGTAATCATTTTACTGTCTTTGGAGCTGTGAAGATGAATTAATTAATTTTCATTAAATGCTCAGATACTATAATTCTGCCCAGGTAGCCAGCATTTCTTGGTCTTAAAGCATTTGCTTTTGTGCCTCTAATCTTGATAGTCTTCTGGGGATTTGATTTCACAAGCCAATTTTGAAATAAATTTTCATAACTCATCTTCAGAGTTTGATTGTGAGTAACAATCAGATTCAGAGTTTAATTGTGGCCCCACAGCATGTGGGCAGCAATGCAGTTTTTTTGTGGTATATATCGAGCTAATCTTGAGGGATTCCTTGATGGACAGCATAGCTAACTTCAAAACTTGAGACTTTAGGTGTATAACAGTCAGAGTAAAGGGATTTTTAGTTGTGTTTTACATCCAGCTCATTGTGATTCAGTCGGTTTGTCAGCTTAGAAATCACCTTCAGAACAATTGGAATGACGCGGATTGTGCCCAGAGGATGTATAACACGATTCCTGTTAATGGGAGGTTTTAATAATTGAGTTCAGTGTTGTTGATGATAACATTAGAGATGTTAGATCTAACTTGTCCTGTTGAGCTTGACTTTTAAAGTGTTCTAAAAAAATTCTGTGATGTACTTATATGCTGCAGTGATTATTAAGACTGAGAATCACAGGCATTTAATTGAATCTGAACCATGGTAGTGTGACTCCCTTGGGTAGGCGTGAAAGCTAGAAGAAAGTCAGATAGTATGTGGAGTGAAGTTTCTTATTGTCAGTTAACTCCAGAATCACTTGAGAAATGCAGACAGTTTATCAGCAAACTTACTGTATCCTCACTGCAAATACCACCTCAGTCTGAAAAATCAAGTTGAGCTCTTAATCCTCACCAGTAATCAAGGGTTTTTAGGTTAATGTAGGTTAGCTCTCCTATATCGTCTGTCCAACACAGTATCTCCAGTGGGTTTAAGCGGCTGTAATGGAATGAACTGTTCTATGTATGAGTAAAGAGATTCCTTTGGTTGTGAAACCAACAAAACCAATCTTTTCTCTTTACTGTGCTAACTCTGCGGTATTAACTTTTTATCTTGAATGTCAGCAGAGGTGAGTTTTGAATACACATGGGGAGCAAATTTATTGAGTAAACAGTTGCTACTGTTAAATAAATCACCCTTAAGGCTGCATTTTAAAGCCCTTATGTTGCCAGAATGAGGCAGAGGCCCATAAAATGCCTTACAGAAGGTGCGTGAACTGTAGAAGAGGCTTTAAAACAGGGGTAAAATGTCTTTTTAAATGCCCTTTATACTTCCAGATGGTTGCGGAGAGTGCTTTTTTGGGTTCACTGTCCAATGTGATGATGGTTAATTTTCCAAATTATTTTTACAAGTGTTCTTTAGCAACAGCAATTCCATCGTACTGTGCTGTGGCACTCGTGGGTAACTTCTATCAGTATAGATTTAGCTATCATTCTTGTGAAATTGAATTTTTCCTTCATAATTTTCCTCCATAGCAAAATATGGGTGGTTATTTTTTAAATATTCGTGTGGACAGCACTGGTTTTAGTGGAGCATGTTAGATTATGTAAAATATTAATCTAGTCAGGTGATAATGACAACTTTCTATTTGGGTTTTTTACAAATTGAAAATATTTGAACTTTTTCACTTAAAATACCATTTTCAAAAGCCATTTCGCTCACTCCTCTTAATCTTTGTAATTCTGCTTAAAGAAGGTAGTCTGCTGCTTTCTTCATTCACTACTTGGGATAAGTAGGGAGGGGAAACCTTGAAAATAAAATAAAACTGAAGACACAGATTTTCCATTTCTGTGAGCCAATAGTAGTCTAAGTTGAAAATAAGAGGCTTGTTTTTGAGGATTTTTGATCAGCTGAAAATTTTTGGAACAACTCTAATCACGACAATCACCTAATTGTTTGACGGAAGGCTGCTCACCAATTTGTATTCATTTTTGGGTGGTTATTAGCAAGCTAATAACTCTGGATGCTGTTTTGAAATTTCCTTTCACTTCTTGTCATTGTCAATGGACGCAGTGGGTGTCACTCCAAGGGATCAGCCTGGCATTTTATACCATGTTTCTCACAGGTAGTGGTGAGGGGTGCAGTTTATCTAGACCAGTGGTGCCCAATCTTTCTATCTAGATGAACCGATACCTTATTCAAGTGTTAAGAGAAAATTGTGTGCTTTGGCTCCTCCTCTGCCACATGACTAGACTTTGTGTGGGGCACTACAGTCATGTACTTTCCAGAAGCAATAAAAATAAATAGGTGACTCGTACCAGCGAGTTATATTTGGCCCGCAGGTGGAAGTTACCTGAGCAGCAGCTGTAGAATATGCTCATTACCATGCTTTGCTGAAGGTGGTACAAATGTGGAGCCCAGGTGCTTTGTAATGGCTGTGCTACAGAATGAAATTTGGCTGCCTTTCTCCTCTGTGTTGTTACCACCAGCGCTGATAGATTGTTCTGCCTTCCACAGGTGCAAGAGCCACTGCATGTTTGCAGTGGTAGCACTCTGTGTTGCAGGTAGCTGGAGTTGATCTGTCACTGGAGACAGGCTATTCCTGAAGGTGCGTTGCAGCAGAAGCTCTTTGTTTGCTTCCCCCATTTTGCAGGGTTTTCGTCAGTGAAGGATCCCAGCAGTAAGAGACCAAGTCAAGCTACAGGGCGGAAAAGACCGAGGCAGGATCTCTCAGTCACAAGGATGCCAAACCATCTGACATCAAAAAGCTGTTAAAACTTACAAGTATATGACAAACTCTAGTACAGATAACATGCTGGGTCTTTTAGAATATTAATCTATTTTATGATCTCCCTTTTATAAATAAAGCTATATAATAAAGTGCTCCAGGGTCCGTTCAGATGAAAGGCATTAGATAATGGCGCCTTTGGATGTTTACCTCTTGTCTGGGCCTGTTAATTCGTTTATCACTGAAATGCTTTATTGCAACAACTCTATTCTTGCCCATGTGTGGTGTGAAACCATTTGAATGTCATCCTTATTTATTTTAGCTCATTTATTAAGTTGCCTATTGTGAGGCATCTATGGCCTGAATTAAAATAGATATGAAACACTAAAACCAAATCTCTACATAAAGCTGCCAAATAAAATACATAGCCAGGCATGATTAAAAATAAATAAAGAAATAATCAAGCAAAAGGACAAGCCCAACAGACCTCTCGCAAACCACCCACAAAAGGATTAGTTCCCAGCTACTCAAAGGAATGTGAAAAACATGGGTAGCAGATAAATGAGCAAAGGGAGGAGACCCAAAATAGATAAAAATAGCTCAGTTGAAATAAACAAGTCTTGCAGTAAAGGCGGCCAGAAAAGGGCAAGAAAAGAAGTGCATGCTGAAATGTTACACTGAAATGTGAGTTGTTATACAGGGGTGGAAGTCACTGTGCAATGTGGCATCCTGAGCCTGGATCTGATGCGGAGCAGGCAGAGTGCCTCACTGACGTACAGCCCGCAGGTTTCAGTTCAGTTTTGCCTGGCCGTTTCAACCTGCCCGTGAATGGCCAGCTGCAAGGAAGGAGATGGCAATGCTGATACAAGTCAGAAAGCTGCTCTTCCAAAACACAGGTTTGCTTTCTTTGGTTGGAATTACAGTATTGAGGCCCTTACCCACCCATTAAGCACGGAAGACCCAAGTTCTGAAGCATTTTGCAGGATGAGATCTAGAAGCTGTAGAAAGATGCATCCTTCTGAGGTTTTGGATTTTACTGACCTTGCTGATTTCTTCTCATCTTTCCCAAGAAAAGCCCGTTGTAGCCATCAGAATGCTATAGGTAAATGAAGACCAAGTACAAGTGCTTATCCAAAGCATCCCCTTTTTAATAGATTATTTTCCACAAATGGACCCTACTTCTTATAAGATCATTTAAATGAAATCTGTGTTGCTGCCGTGTTTGTAATCTGAACTGTAAGCCTTCACCTGTGCCAAATTATTGTCCCCAAACAGGTTAAATTATTGAGGGTGGGAGAAAAGTCTAACATGTGACTTGGCATTTTTGGTAGGGTCTACCCATGTGCCCAGCTCTCAATTTCAAAACAAACACACCCTGAACATTATGCTGCTCTTTTATTATACCTTCTGGCAACCTGCGTTTGGTTTCTGCTTTGCATAGCTGCCACTTGATGGGATTCTTACTGATGGTTGTTTTCTCCACTTGGCCCATTTAGGTATTTGTTTAAATGGTACAAAGAAATAAATAATAATAATTAAATATATCTTTAGTTCCACTGCTGGTTTGCCTCAAGCAGCATTCCTGTAGTTTTCTCTCCCTCCATCCCTCCCCTCTTGCAGTCTCACCCTTTTGCATTAAAAATATTTTAATAATAATGTTACTATATTTTGTCCTTTCTTCCTTCATTCCTTTTGAATCTCTTTATGTGAAATCCGTGCTTGTGAAAGCTGGAAGCTGACTGTCCTGGGGGATAATCAGAGAGGTACTGGGCAGAGTGGATGTGCAAAAAGGCAGCAGTTGTAAGAACTCCCGTGTCTTGCTCTCTGTGACCCTTAAGGTTTATGCTCACCTATTGCCAGTGGTCATGCTGCAGTCCCCAGTGCCGATGCTGGGGCGGCTCCTTTGTGGAATCTCCTATGCATCAGGATCAGGAGCACGTGTATAATCGTCATCTAACTGGAACAGGTTTCAGTCATTACTGTCCTGTCTTAAAGGTGTAACTGAAGGCAATCTCCAGGTGACTAGGAAGATGCTACAAATTCTTACCTATAGAGTCTTGTATAAATTGGAGAGTCATAACCTGGCTGGTTTGTGACAGATACCCAAGGGATGTTATAAACAGTATGGCTGGAGCTTCACAAAGTAGTGTGGCATTGCAAATTTCAGTTCCTCTTTACTAATGTGTGTTTGGTATTTGTAAGTTAAAAATAGAATGGCTGTTTTAATTGAAAACATACATTAATCGAAATAGTTAAGAGAATGTAAAGTAATGATTTCCGTTGCATCAAGCAGCGCTCTGACTCTATTGAAGCTCTCTTGGACACTGCAGTTGTCTTCATAAATGCAAACCCATCATACCAATGCAAAGCCCTATCCTCTTCATTGTAGCTTTGAATGGACCCACAGATGGGTGCTATGCCCAGATATGCAGCAGCGTGGGTAAAAGGAGTATGATGAAAGGAATAGACTGTTTTACACCCTTGTGTAAATCTACTTTTTAGCATTTCTTGATTTCTGTTCCTCACTGGTAGTATGCTGTGAGACTTCCGAAAACTATTGCTGTGGTACTGCGTTTATGGTTGTGATAAAACACCCCAGTCTTCAGAGCTTTCCAAGAAGCTGCTGTTTGCAAATGGAGTATTTGCTTATTTTTTTCATTTTATCTGTCATTACCACACTTAAAAATGCTGCTTTTCCTGTATTTCTAGTAGTTTTCTTTTTCAATTTGGAATTAAAATCTTCAGCCTTAGCTGGTGCTTAGCGTCTCTTTGTCTTCCTGATCTGACTCCTCGCCTTAATTACATTCAGCTCCAAACCCCATATATATTTCTGAAATGGCTCAGTCCTACTTTCTGGCTTGCCAGCTTGATTCCCATTGCTTAATGATAGATTAATTTAGGCCAGAGATTTCTACTCAGGCTTTCTGGTGGTAATACAATCTAAGGGGTCCTGCAAGGTCTTGAGGTGTGCGTTGCAATTGTGATTTGAGGCATTTGGTCTGGTAAGGCTCTGTGCTGAGATGTCCTGTAGAACAGACGTATGTGAAGCTGCCTGCGTTGTTACGTTAGCTTACTTATAGATATACTGCTCGGTGTTCTTAAAATGTCCCTTGTCAGGATTTTAACTTAATGATACAATTGAACTTTTTGATGTGAAGAGAACAAAAGAGATAGTTAAAACTTCAAATATTGACCTTTTGAGAAAAGGAGTGAAAAAGTAATACAGAGCAGACTTTACCAGAGGCAGAGAGAGAGAGAAAAGGTGGCACTGATGATTCCTAGAATTAATTTGTAGCTGTATGTCACCAGTTTGAGACAGGACAGCGTGAAGTTTCACATGTTAAAGGCTTTGTCCACAGTGGTTAAGAGCATCCATAGAGTATCAGATCAAATGTTCAGATGGCACAGTGTCCTGTCTCTGGAAGTGACCAGTAGCCTACACATAGGAAAGAGTTTAAGCACCAGTAAGCTCATAGTTGTGCTTTCCTGATACAGACCCTCACTCTCCAGGAGTCTGCAGCTCAGGAGCTTGCTGGGCCAGGCAGACGGACGTCGTGTACGTACAACTTTCTTCTGTGAATTTGTCTAACTGCTTTTTGCATCTGTGTAAAATTTTGACCTGTCCTGTATAGTGAGTTGTACAATTTACCTCTGAGTTGTGTGAAAAAGTACGTTTTTCTGTTGCTTGAATATCCATCCTTCTGATTTCCTTTGATGATCTTTATGTTCTGCACTGGAAAAAGCAGTAACAGTTGTTACCTATTTACTCCATGCCACTCCTGATTTAATAGACCTATATGATATCCCTTTATAGTCCTTTATATTTTTCTGATTTGAATAGTGCTAGCCTGTTGCTCATACAGAATCTAATCTACCCATACATTTGAAGCGTCTTTTTTCTTCCTGTTCTCAATGTGTTTTCAAGTTGCCTTATTTGCATTTTGAGACTAGAGGAACAAGAACTACACATAATAGAAATGAAAACCCATACAGTGGCATAATGCTGGTTTCTGTTTTCCCTGTCTCCCCTACCCGCTTACAGTTGCGAATGGTGGCCAACATAGTAATGACAATTACCACTTGTTATAGTTAGGGCTGATGTGTTTCTTTGAAAGAAGGCCTAGTGGGGGACATTTTAACTGGTGATGGATAGAGGACCTGACGTGGACTCCCAGTACAGTTCCTGCTTCTTTGTTCCATGTAGTGTTTGTCAAAACAGTGGCAATGAATGATGATACGTATTTATTTTTTTTCAGAGTGAAGGATGGCTGCATTCAACATGCACACATGCAGATAAAAGACATTGAACAGCTTCAAAGGCTATGTCAGTCAGTCTGTCAAAATCACATTGGCAGACCTGGAGCGTTGTATCTACAGATGGGACCTGAAAGTGAGATCTGTTTGCTCACGGGAGAAAAGGGAGCTTGGTTTGACAAGATTACTGCGGAGAGCTGCAGGCTTGCTTGGCTGTGACCGCACCTTCACGTGCCTTGCAAGAAGCTTGCCCTAAATCTCTTTTTCTTCTGCAAGCCGTGTTTCCCTCTTGGAGGCCTGCAGCCTTTGTGCGCTGTGTCCTCTCTGGGGCACCAGCCGCCTTTGCGGCCCTGGCCTCGCTCCTGGGGTCTCCCTGAGCTGCTCACGGCGAGGGGGGTTCACGCAAGGGGTGAGCAGGCAGAAGAGCTGCGGTTACCGTTGTGCCTTTGCTCGTGCTCTGAAGGGTCTGCAGGGGAGCTAATAAAGAATCAGAGGCTACTTTTCCGTGTAGGGCAGTTAGGGAAGAAAAGCACAAACCGGGCAGGGTGCAGGCTGCAAGTCCTGCTCGTTCCTCCAGAACAAGCCCTCCCTGGGACCTGAATTCTGGCTGGATTTTGTGGTGAAGAGGTGTGTCCCTGTGCTTGGGAAGCCCATCCTATACACCCCGGAGAAATCCTTTTAAACTGTACAAGCCTTGAAGCTAAACAGAAGTTACTTACCTGTTGGCTAGAATGTCGAGGGTTTTTTATTGTAGGGTTGGCAATTCAGAGCAGTTGTTCAGTTACCAAGTTAATGGAAATAAGCATGTTTGAAATGTTGGGAGATTCTCCTTTCTGGCATCTATAGCCTTTACGTATTTAAAGTTTTAGTATAATCAGTTATCCTCATCTTATACTTTTGTCACGAGAAATAAGGTAATCTTTCGTTGTTTTAAAATGTGAGCCTTTAAAAATGTGTTTATGTAGGCAGTATACTTGATTTGTGTCTCTTGACCAGGTAATAGGTATGTATTATTTTGCTCAGCTTGCTCCAGAGGAAAACTGACATACTGAAGTATTGATCTGTTTTCAGGCAACTAGTTTTTGTGACTGCCTTTCTCAGAAAGATCTCAGGCGTGAGGGGAAGAATTTGTGGGTCTTTTTAGAGGTGTCCACCTTCCCAGCTCTGATCATGCTGCATACAGTGGCGTAAGAATGGCACACTGTGTTTCATGATAAGGCTGCTTCACTCTGATTTCAGCTAGCAGATCACTTAATTCAGTAATATTTGTCCACTTTGAAAATGGTGAACATTTTTTAAAGTTTTAGTGAGGAAGATATTAAATGTCTAATATCTGTATTGTTGAATGGAGTAAAATAAATATATAGAAATGATGCAACTTAATGAGCATGTTCCCTTGAGAAGATATTAAAATGCAAAGGGTAGGGGAAGGACACGGGCACCTACAAACTAGAGCAAACGTACAAAGGAATAAAATTCCTGTAAGACAAAGATTTGTGAAGAACAGAAAAAAAGCTAGTACACAATAGTAGTTAAAGGGCTAAAATCTATAAATGAGTCCTTGTAATGGGAAATGGAAGAAGAGAAATTTAGCAAGGGAATGCAGACATTAACATAAATGAGGTTCTTGCAGCCTTAATTGTTACTTAAATTTTCTTTAAAATGTCAAAGGCAGTTGTTTTCATTGTCCCTTAAGTCCTTGTAAAGTCTGAATTTTCTTTTTTTTTCTGAGTAGAGAGCTGAGTGGTGCCCAGTGACAGGACCAGAGGCAATGGGCACAAACTGAAACATGGGAGGTTCTGTCTGAACATCAGGAAACACTTTTTCACTGTGAGAGTGACCGAGCACTGGCACAGGTTGCCCAGGGAGGTTGTAGAGTTTCCTTCCATGGAAATACTCAAAAGCCACCTGGACGTGGTCCTGGGTAGCCAGCTCTATGTGACCCTGCTTGAGCAGGGGCTTGGACCAGCTGATCTCCAGTGGTCCCTTCCAACCTCAATCATTCTGTGATTCTGCAAAAAAAGTCTTTTAATTATAAAAAGGAATATTTTATTCCTATTTGCATAATGTAAACAGCTCAGCCAGCATAGTTGACGCTTGTAAAAAGAAACATTCACCTTCAGATATTAAAATTAGCTTTCTAACCAAATAAATGTTTAAAACTGTTACATTTCAGTGATATGAGAGGATGGAAGGGAAGCTTCAGACCACAGTGTGAATTTGGGGCTCTGTCTCCTCTACTTGTAAAATGGAGGTTTTGCAGAACACTGTTGATTAAACCTATCTTGTTATGGAGGGTAATATTCAGAAACAACCTTGGTGGGGTCTTGTTAGCAGCACTGAGTAGGTATTTGGTGTTTATGACTCACTGAGATGCTTACTAATGTATTCTTGGGCGAGTTCTACAGACTTTTGTCCAAGAAATTATTTTTTTAAAGTAGAAGTGGAAAATTAATTAGGGATTAATTGCCATCCAAATTGGATTATTTGGCAGGGCTTCATGTGTAAATCCATTGGCATCAGTGCTTGATCTAAAATGATGATGGCATTGATACTAAAATGTAAAGCATTGGCATTTTAAGATGACTCACTTTAGGAAGAAATACTATTTTAAAATCAATCCTTCAGCCTGAGCTACAGGCTGGGGAGAATGGTATTTGCTTTTGATAAGGGATATGAAAAAAAATTGATTGAATGTTTACTGAGGGACGGAATCATTGCAGGCATGCAAAGTTAGACAAGGTAAAGCACTTTGGAGAGGACTATAGAGGAAAAGCCTACTTTCAAAGAGACAGAATAGGCTGTATGATCCAAGACGGATACAAGCTAATTGGCTGACCTTACTGCATTTTCTATGAGGTTTGGCTTGAAAAGGAGAGAAGTAACTTCCAGTCGAAGGAAATTTCGTGTCTACTTCTTTGAACTTCATTCTATGACTTGCATTTGTGATTATCGATGTAGCTTGAGCTGAATTACAACTTTTTTTTAATAGCATAGGGGTTTTTTTTATTTTAGTGAGTTCATATTTTCACAGTATTTTGAACGTGAAAGATGCTACTTAAGTGCAAAGTGTTGTTACATCTTTGGACTGCTAGTCTTAATTTATTTACTTGCATGAAATTGTGCTCCAATTCCAGTCTCCCTGTGATTTCCCTTTATCTTCTACAGCTTGTGTTGCTTGGGATAGATGGCTTAGCTGAGAATAAAGCTGAATTATTCATCATTTTTCTCAGATCACTTAATGACTCTTTGTGGTGCTGGTTTCCTTACCTGACGCATTCCTTTTTTCAGTTTTTATTTTTTCTGAGAGTGTTCAAGCCTTCAAATTGTTTCCCAGTGTCTAAATCTAAATTTTAATATTTTTTACTTTCTTCTGAATTGCCATAGGTATCTTTTTATTACTTTAAAAAAAAAAAGCACACCTACTATGTAATGCTATCTTAGTTCCCTGATATGTGATGCATCAGTAATCAAATATATTGTATCTCATTCTCCGTATCAGAAATTTACATAATACTTGAGTCTTCTGTGACTGTGAAGCTTAATAAAATTTAGACTGCATCTTTGCTTTGATACAGAAGTTATTGTTTTTCAAGATACTGGATTTTGCTTGTTATACTACCTCCCCAGATCACTGTAACGGATGGATGCAAATCCATCTGCAGTTCAGCTGACTGTCTGTCTTGCTGCGTGCTATGAGATAAATTTGATTTCTATGGAGCAACTTAAAATAATACTTTGATAAGAAAGAATGTTTAAGCTTATGAAAAGGAGATTGCTTTTGCTGTCCAAGAAACCAGATTTTTACCTTTGTAGGTCTCTTTGAAAGAAAGAAAATAGCATGGAAGCTGAAGTTCTTCTTAATATTTGAACAAATCAAGGGAAGAAAATTTAGCTTTACATTGGATTAAGCAAGAACGTGCTTACTATTTAGTTGGCCTATTTGGATTTCAGCATTTATGGGAAAAGATGCTGTCTACAGTTTTAAAAGTTAAACCATCCAATTGTGGATTCTATCCTGGTTCATAAATAGAAAAGATTCAAAAGGTTAACTGGAAGTGAAACTAGTCAGTTGGGATTAGATTGTTTCAGTCAGTGGAAAAAGAAATGTTTCTGGGGAATCTGACCTATGTTTCGAGGGATTGAGTGAGGGATCGAGTGCACCCTCAGTAAGTTTGCAGATGACACCAAGTTGTGCGGGAGTGTGCGGGGAAGACACCAAGATCTGCTTGAGGGGAGAAAGGCTCTGCAGAGGGACCTGGACAGGCTGGATCGATGGGCTGGGGCCAATTGTATGAGGTTCAACAAGGCCAAGTGCTGGGTCCTGCACTTGGGCCACAGCAACCCCATGCAATGCTACAGGCTTGGGGAAGAGTGGCTGGAAAGCTGCCCAGCAGAGAAGGACCTGGGAGTGTTGGTTGACAGCCAGATGAATACGAGCCAGCAGTGTGCCCAGGTGGCCAAGAAAGCCAATGGCATCCTGGCTTGTATCAAAAATAGTGTGGCCAGCAGGAGTAGGGAAGTGATCATGCCCCTGTACTCGGCACTGGTGAGGCCACACCTCGACTACTGTGTTCAGTTTTGGGCCCCTCACTACAAGAGAGACATTGAGGTGCTGGAGCGCGTCCAGAGAAGGGCAACGAAGCTGGTGAAGGGTCTGGAGCACAAGTCTGATGAGGAGCGGCTGAGGGAACTGGGGTTGTTTAGCCTGGAGAAAAGGAGGCTCAGGGGAGACCTTATTGCTCTCTACAACTACCTGAAAGGAGGCTGTAGAGAGGTGGGGGTCGGTCTCTTCTCCCAAGTAACAAACGATAGGACGAGAGGAAATGGCCTCAAGTTGCGCCAGGGGAGGTTTAGACTGGATATTGGGAAATTTTACTTCACTGAAAGGGTGGCCAAGCATTGGAACAGGCTGCCCAGTGAAGTGGTTGAGTCGCCATCCCTGGAAGTATTTAAAAGATGTTTGGATGAGGTGCTTAGGGACGTGGTATAGTGGTGGTCTTGGTAGCGTTAGGTTAATGGTTGGACTCGATGATCTTAAAGGTCTTTTCCAACCTATACGATTCTGTGATTCTGTGTTTACTAGGGAAAAAAAAAATGGTGACAATAATAATGTCCATTAGCAGAAGCTGTTAATAGGAGGATCTTCACTTAGGAAGTCTGGTAGCAAGCACTGTGTAGTTAAATGCTTTGACTTGACGGAGAAGCATACAGGACTCTGTCTCTGGCTGCCCTGCAATTGTGGCGGTGTTCAACTGTGGTGAAAGAAATAAGATGGAAGAACAGAGCAGAGGAAGAAAGGAGATCAAAGCAGAAGCTCTCACTATAATAATATTGAGAAAGAAAATATCCAGCAAGATCCCCTTTCACTTTGTCCCTCTTCCCATTTGATGGTGTTGAGAAGTAGTGTTCGCACCAGAGCAGGGAATGGCCTTTCTTTTCAGCAGGTGTCTTCCAGGAATTTCCAGTAGTGAGTAAATACATCTGCTCATGGTTAGGACTAGATGTTTCTTTTTATAGGCAGAATCTATTTTTGTTATGACCCATTTATAATGCTTTACTTTCTTTAGTTCACTGGAGAAAAGTAGCTTGTTTTTCATCTGAGTTGCCTTTTGGTAGTCACATTTTCCATGGCTTTGGAAGCCTCTGCTCAGTTGTTTCAAAAGTTAATCTTTTTTCTTTTTTTTGGTTGATGACTTGAAGCTGCAATAACTTCTAGTTAGGAGACCAAGCTGTTTGGTGGTTAATAGGCTTATTTTAACATTAGGTGATTTTAATTTTCTTGGAAGATCTGTGATGGCCAGTGCTGTTCAATTCTGTCACTATTTGTAGAGCTTTGCTTTTGAATGTTCTCTTCTAGGAAGGAGAGCAGGAAACAGTAGGAAACAAACAAATCAGCAACTCTGTTTTTTTGCAAACATTAGAGAAACTATTTGAACAATCTTATTTTGAAATAAAGATGAAAGATTGAAAGCTACAGAAGTCAACGGACTTATGTGATCTCCTAGAGAAAGAATGTAGATGTACTCTGGAGATTATTTCCTTTACATCAAAACAAAATTAATTTGGTACTGGTATTTATTTCCAGCTATTTGCATGTCAGTGCAAACAATGATGAGAAGTTCTTTTAATCCTCATGTCAGTGTCTACGTTATGACTTAGAAGAATCAAACTCTTCAAATCTGTAAGAGCCTAAGGAAACAGGACCAGTGCATCGTCTAGTCTGGCCACCAGTATGTCACAAACTGTAATACCAAGCTCAGTGCAGAATTCAGTAACTTGAAAATTGGTCACACAACTTGTATCGGATAAAAATCTTCTCTTGCAGTCGAAAAAAGTACATTCCTTTTGTCTCAGATGTTGCAAGTTTCTGTTTTGTTGAGAAAATGAAAATTATAAGCCATTGCAATATTTTTTCTTACCTCTAAGTGAATAACCAGTGGCAACATTATCGACAATCTGTAAATTGCTTCAAAGTACTACTGAGATACTAACTCTCTTGCATGTAGCTGTCAAGAGAAATGTGGAAGGCTACTTGAGACAGATTAATTGGTAGGAGTTAATGGGACCCGAAGGCGGTCTACTCGTAACTGTGTGCTCAGATAACCAGACGCTCCTCTCCCAGTATTGTCTTTCTCATACTGTCAGAAGTCTTTTAAAGTGTCTGTCATTGTTCTGGTGAAAGACCATAGAAATTTCACAAAATCAATTATTTCAGTATTTTCCTTTGGGGAAAGGGAAATTGAAGTAGTGTTTAATGTGATTGCTGAATTGCTACCAAAGCGCCCCAAATCAGTCCTTTACATGAGAAAACATCTCAACACATGCTGTCATTTTTCAGCTTGTATATGGACTGTGGAGAGATGAAAATACAAGTGCAATGCAGCTGAGTTATACCTTTTAATCATACAGCGTGAAAATCACTTAGGTTATCCTAAGTTCCTAGAAAATGAATGCATTCAGGTTGGATTATGAAAAAGAAAAAACTTGTCTGCATAATGGCTGTTCTTGGAAGTATACGCATGGGTGAATTGGTTGGTTGGTTTGTTTTGTACATTGCCTCTTTTTTAGAGCTCAGAACAGGTACAGAGATTGTCACCTATGATATTTTTAGGTTTTAGGGCACTTCCTAAAGGCAGAAAATAAATCATTAAATCTAAGCAATGAACTCATTTGTGAGGAGCTCAGTGAAAATCTATTTAGTTTTTGCTCATCCTACTTAAGCTTGATTTGTTGTTCTGCCTGTAGGGGAACAGTACTACTATGCATTTTAGTAGTGTAAAATAAGTTATTAATTTTGAAGTGTTAAATTGACAGCATTTCTATGCAATTACTGTCTCTTATGGATTGCTTGTGGTTCTTTTTTCTTTCTCACTCTAGCATTGGGATGGGACTTACTTCAGAGCCTGTCACCACTGGTTCATATTCAGATAGAAGAGTGGCAACTGAGTTGAGTGCTGGGCTGAGAGTGCAGCTCCGTAGCAGTCCCAGCTCCTGCAGTCCCATGCAGGCAGGCTCTGAGAAAGAGAGCCAAATTTTGCTCTCAGAAAAACTGTAGCAATATTAGTGAAGCCACATGGATTGAAAGCTGCTTAATACTTCTATAAATCAGGTTGACTGTCCACATGTCTCCTTTTGGGCTGTGCTAACTGCCCACTTCTGCACAGTCTGTGCGGTGACAGTTGCCACGGATAAGAGAAAGAATGGCATTGTTTTTTCTACCTTTCTTGACATACAGTGACCAAGCAAGGCACAAGAATTGGCTTCAGAAGCACACGAAGTTTGTCAGCTCTCCAGGAGCTTTGAGGGTGAACCACAAATTTTTGGGTCAAATCTTGAGCCCACTGGAAACAATGAAAATTCTCTTCTGATTACAATAGAATCAGTCATGGTTTTAGCTTTAAAATAAATAGTGTATTTGTGAAAAGATGCATATCCTTAAAAATTATTCTGTGTAATAATTGTTGTCTTTTAGGGTTTTTTCTTCAGGAAGATGAGCTAGGAATAAAAGAAATGCTGCTATATTATTATATGATCTTTTATTGCACACAGCATATTAATGACAGATGGCAATTGTCACTAATTTTGTTACTCCTGAAGAAGCAGCTCTGGAATGAACTTCCTTTTTATGTCTTGATACCTTTTATTCTAACTGAGAGGAGAGTCCAATGCCCAAACAGTTTGGTGTATTGAAGTTGAAAGCATCTGTGCTGGTAAGCCGTCTTCTCACTCATGAAATGCTTTCATTTTATCTAAAATGGGATTGTACTAGGCTGTTGCTTGGCATGTTGCACCTGTTCTAGTGTTGAAATGAGTGGGTACAATATATTTAAAAATTGTGAAAGAACGCTATGGCAGATGAACTATTGAGTGCATGACATTCACAAAACTCCTGAATTAAATCTCTCTGTGTGACACGAGTTCTCTACTTTATGCACAGGCATCAGGAACAAATCTTTAATTACACAACCACATAGTGGGGTTTCCTCCCTTTCGTACTACAGAATACCTGGTCTACTTGCATTTACTCTGGGAGCCTCCAAAACCAGCTTTGAGTTATCACTTGTTATAATAGTTGGTGCTCAAAAGTAAAAAGACCTCAAAAATTCCAGACAGGAGAAGTCCCAACCCATGTTAAATGCTAAAGTCTCTACTAGTTGCCTATGATATTGTAGGATTCCTGGCAAATTGTTTAAAAATTAATGTTTAAATCCATGATTGGCACGCAGTAAGGGGTTTGTTAACAAGGCTTAAAAGCTGTTTAGTAGAGTTGTAGCATGTAAGCACAGAAATACATGTCAGGAGATTTGCAGCTGTAAAGAACCATGCTCATTTCACATATCAAACTGAAGGTGCTGAAAACTAAGAAAACAATTGTGTTTTCTACTCTGTATTATATTTAGAGAAACTGAAATAAAAAAATATGTCAGTACAGGCTAATGATGAAGAATCAACCTGAGTAGGTGTTAAAGGGTTAGAATTGCACTGGTAACAGACAATAAATAATAGGCTTGAATCCCACAGCTGACCTCATTTTGAAGATACGTGCAGCGATCTCTTTCCTGGAGCCAGGGGCTGGGCTGGGGCTGTATTCCCTAAATGCTGCAGTGTGGCGAGCATTTGCACAGGCTCTGACACAAGATCAGATTAGGGAAGATAAAGAGTTGCTGTGCATCACTCCAATTTACGGTTGTTTTCTGTGTGCCTGCTCTTAGCCTGCAGCAAATATTAGATAATTTGTGTCAGCTCATTGAACTTACTCTTAGTGACTGAAGTTGTTTACTAATGCTGATCTTGGACATTAAAGCTAAGATAATCTTAAGGGGCAAGGAGGCAGTTGTGCTCTCAGCAGTTCTTCTGCGTCAGATCTAGTGCTTAGCAGCTCCAGGGAGGGTCAGCTGAGCTGGTTGAGCCCACACAAAACTAATTCTGTAATTAGTGCCATTTCTTCCCTTTCTGAGGTCGCTGTCAGTTTTACTTATTAGGATTATTCTCTGTATGAGCTATTAATTGTCTCTTTGTCTCTTTGGGTCGTGCTTAGCAATTTGCGGACACTTCAGTCTCGTGCACTGTAAAGGTTAATCTGCTAAGCTCACCATGCGGGTTTTATGTGGCAGTGGCTGGGTTTTAACATAGCCCGCGTTTAGTTCTGAATGCCATTTGAAGAGGAAAGGAGAAACACAAAACCATCATATATTTTAGAGAGAAGTAGGAAAGGAACTGAAGGAAGGCTGTGTGTGGAAAGCAGTTTTATAGAAGTTGGGGTTTTGCTTGCTCTGGCTGTTCAGGGTAAAAGAAATAATGAACCTATGTTGCTGCAGCCTAGAAAAATGAACTTTAAGGATATGTGGGTTAAAAATGCAAGAGCAGTTAGCCAATAAACTAAATTGCCAAGGGAGATAGTAAAATTGTTAATTTAAGCCTATGTAAGCATAGGATAGATCAGGCTCCCATCCATTAGGGCTGTCTTAGGGCCAGTAGCATGATTTCTGAGATGTGGCAGCAAAATAGCTGGCTGAGCAGCTGAGGAGTTCTTCTAAAATGAAAAAAATAAGTGTGTTACATATTGGTTATTTAATGGCTGTGGTAAATACAAGGTTCAGAGTAAAGTCCTGTGAATTTAGATGCTCGCATCTGAGCTGCATCTTTGTGTCAGTTCAGCCGAGCAGGTTTGGCTTGTAGAGGGATCGGAGAGGCTTTGTCTTCTCCAGTCTCGATCTTAATCTTTCTTTTTTGTGATTAGATGAAATTTTCTCAGTCATTTCCTTGCTGTGAATTGTTTCTGCCCTTTTCATTTGCAGGTGGGTTTATGTGTGGATAAAAGGTTTGGGTTTTTTTAGTCACTTTGACAGCTTGCTCCTTTATGGCCAAGAAAGCTTCTCCCCATGTAGTGGGCGACCACAAGCTCTCAGGACCTCTGGTGTTCCTCAGCGTTGTCTATAAAAGCTCACAGAGGAGGAGGACAGTCTTTCAGTAAGCATTAGATGGTGATTCAGTGCCAGCTCCAACTGTTCAGTCTTTTGTAAGTGACTGTTTTGGCCAGTCATTTAATCTTTTTCTGTTTAGGTTTTCCCTTCATACAGTGTGAGTAATGTTAATTCCCTTCTAGCATCCTTTTGTTTGTATGTAGATTTTAAACTTCTGGGACTCTTTATTACAGCGTATTTGCACAGAATCTAGCACTGTGGGATCCTCATCCTAGCTGAAGCCTCAGAGCACTGTCATAAGTAGTGGCAGAAACAATAAGCTCCATTCCCTATTTATCCTTACCTTAAGACAAGTAAAAGAGCTCTTGAGGTTGGTACTTAGCATAAGACCCAGCAGACTGCTGAAGGCTTTAGTCAGGAAATTGTTATCATATGAACTCACCAGAAGAGAAGTTAAATTTATGAGGGAGTTAATTTTTCAGCCATGTATTCCCAGTGTAAGCCCTCATTAAGATGGAATTTATGTTCAGAATGTATGCAATTAATCTAGGTGAATTTGCAAAAATGTTGTAAAGATTGGGAACAATACAGCCTGACATTAAAGAGAGAAACCCCCAAACACTAAAAGTTCTGGAGTTAATGTTAAATTTCATGTGTTTGGCTTTCTTCTAAGCTCAGAAATACATAGTTAAAATGCATGAACTACTAGTCTTCTGTTATGCTGTTTAGTGATCAGAAGGTTGTGACTGTGAATAATAGTATTGTGTTCCAGTTCAGATCAGGCTGATTAATTAAAAAACATAGAACTGTTTTTTCTTTCAGTTTTTTTCCCCCTAGTTAATAGCCAGAGAACAAAAAGAAAGCCTTACAGGTTGATTAGCAAAGCCTTTCCATGTGGCGTACTTTTTCCCTTATGGAGGATGGTCGTTGTTCTGAAAGAAAGGGGCCGTCATCTTCTTAAAGCCAGATTGCATCACTGGTCCTTCAGGGATGTGGGCATGGGATGTGGCCGTCCCTTTGCGGTATGGTTCTTAATGGAATTTTCTGCTACAGAGCAAAAGTCATCAGTCCCTGTTAATTTGGAAAGAGTGGGGGAAGATGACGTGGCCATTAATCCTTAAACAGATAAATAGGCAAAATTTTTGAATGATGCATGAGATTTCAGGGAGCTTTTACAGTATGTGAGAGTCTTGCACTAAGATCCCGTGGGACACAGGAATGATTTAAAGCAAGATTTTCAGCATTTTAGTAACCTGTTTTTGATTTAATTTATATCTAGGCTTACCTCTCAGTTCTGCATTTTGTGCAAGTGTTGCACCTGCTGATGTTGGTATATATGGTATTATTGATATGTAACTGTGGTTGAATCTTTGGTTTACTTGGAAAACCTTACAACATATAAAAATGGTAGTTGGTATTTCTGCAGTACCAGGAAGATCAGAACTTGAAATTTGTACTTGTAGATAAATATAGATATAGATACTCTCCCCCCACCCCGTAATTGTGTCCTTATAGACAAATCTTGAAATACTAACTATGGTTAGCGCCTGCTGAGACAAAACATGTTAGTAACTATTTCATTTTCTGACTATTAGCACTTTCTTATAATCTACAATTCATAAATTTGCAATTCAGATTTTGTCTCACTTCATTACCAGCCTCATTTCTTACTTTTAAAGACACAATCTCCAGCTGAGCTAAAATCAATTGTCCAGTGGATACAATCGGTTAGGCAAGCACCTGGGAAGACCTTCAATATATCTGCTTATTTGAAAGACAGAGATAATCTGCTGCAGAAATAAAAATAGCATCGGAATTATCCAGAGGAGACAGAGAATGAAGCGACCGGATTACAATACTGCTCATTTGTATGCAAATGTGCTACCTTTCTCCCTGAATTTGATCCTTAAGATCTGTTAATTTGGAAGAGTAAGGGATGAAAAACATTCTTGGAATTGATCCAGACAGATACACACGGGTTACTGCTGTGTAGCTCAATCATGATGTACGTGTTGGGGATTATCTGAAAAAAATCTCCATTTGAAAAGGCCAAGCTGACTGCTTTGGGAGTTCGAAGCACTGCATCTACCATTACTGAGGCTGATGGTCCTATATGACTTTAATCATATAAAGATTTTCATTTGCTGGAAAGTTTCGGTGCCTAGAAAATCAAGTGGTAAATGCCTGCATTTTTGCTACTAAACATTGCTGATTACCTGTGAATAAACATTACCCAAATGAATGGAAATATTTTGGTGGAAGGATTTTTTTTTTTCCATGACTTGGATACAGGCTTTTTTTCTGCAGAAAACTGAGGGAAAGAAAGAGCAGGGGGGAACAAGACTCTGCCTTAGAAGCTAAGATTTCAGCCAAACCTGCAAATAGTTATTTGCGTATTTGAATCTTGTAGGAGCTGTACTGCTCTATTCAGTTATCTGAAGCGTGGGCTCCAGGGACTGAGTTCCAATGCCATGCACTTTCAGTCTACAGTGGAGTTTGCAATTTTGAAATTTGGTGGCGCAGGAATGTACCTAAGTACACCTACACACCTGGTTGAGTGGTCTTTACATTGCATTCTGTCCATACCTAAAATTAGATAGACTCAGGGTTTTTAATTTCCCACGGTTTCTCTGCTGTCATGATTACCTGTCGTGTCATGAAAGAACAGCTCTATATTTTTCTGTAGCAAGAAAAATGAGGAAACATAAATGAAGGAAAACAAAAATGAAGGAAAACAAAACTGCTTATTTGAAAAGAAAGCAAGGATATGAAATCAAGAAATTGAGAATTAATGTCAGAATTAAGGCTATTAGTCTGTCCTCAAATTTTCTTCTTCATATTTGTTATGGCTATCTGATTACAGAGATACTACATTTCATAGGTGTTGTTCTTTGGATCCTTTGCCTTGTGCAGGACACATTTTGAGTGGTACAGGGTAAGAGAGAAAAGTTGCTATATTTACAGCTCTAGACTGACTTTGACCGGTCCAGCAGCGTGCCTCCAGACACTTTATGCCATGCTGGGCAGGAACGCTCTAGTGCCTGTGCGCAGAGCAGCCAGGAGAACCTGCCGTTCCAAAGGCATGTTCCCACAGCCGGGAAATGCTACTTTCTTTTAGTTTGGGGATTTTTTTCTGAATTTATGTAACTTTTATAAGTTGAATATGATGTTCTGAAATGAAACTTTGAGAGAGAGATTATTTACAATATTTTCTGGGTGCACTGAACAATACTGTTTTGTCTTACGGCACAGAATACTAAAAATATGTAATTAGGCAAAGGATAAGGGAGACACTTTTAAGGGGTTGGCATTTCCTAATAATTGCATTATTATACATGATCTTAAAGTTGTAGTCAACCTCTTTTGCTTTTAACCAGTCTTAATCTGTTTAATGAGTAGAATTTTTTATAACTTCCCATGCAGTACTTGCAATAGTCAATCTCTAGAAATTATGCTTTCTGTTTAGCCCCCATGTTTTGCAGATTCCTTTATATTAAAAGTGGTTATCGATCTGTAGGACTCAGTATACAATTGAGAAAGGTCATCTGAAAAAAAGGTCTTGGAGGAAGAAGGTATGCTATGTATATAGTTGGTTTTTTGGCTAGTGCACTACATAGACTGTTACCTCTTCCATTTGTGTGACTTATCTCCCACTTAATTTCATCTTTCTTTTTACCTCCTGGCAAATAGCAATATGCCTCAGCATAACGATGAGCAGCAGCAAAGGTAAAAACAAATATATTTATATTCTTTCCAGCCTTCCAAATTTAGAACTGAAAATAGAAACTAGTTAATATCTGCTGTTTGGAAGGATAACAAAAAACCATGGTTTGGGCAAAGAGGCTGGGTATACATCAACATTTTTCTGTATTATGCTTTTCTGTAGTATGTAAAGATTTTTTGTAGGAATGAAAAATAATTCAGGAATGATGCTGACAAGAAAAAGATAAGCAGGAAGATAATTAGCTCCTGGAAACACTTTATGTATAGCTTTTATTTCAGTGAGACTTCAGAGGCTTAAAGCTAAAATATGCTGAACTATTTGCAGGATGAAATGCGTGGCACATAAAAAGCAACACAGTGCATGCAGAGTATTTGGAGTCCATCAAGGCTTGGAATAACATTTTTGACAAACATATCCACCTACTGCTGTTTAATAACTCTGCCATCAGTGCATACCATTCCTCCTCACTACGAAGTTAGCCCTCTGGGTGCTGCAGCACAATTTTGTGTTTCCATTGTCACTTGGGTGGTCAAACGCTGGAAGATGTTGCCCAGAGAGGCTGTGGAGTCTCCATCCTTGCAGATACTCAAAACCTGACTGGGCACAGCCCTGAGCTCCCTATTTCAGCTGACCCTGCTCTGAGCAGGGGGTTGGACTAGACGATCTCCAGAGGTCCCTTCCCACCTCAGCCGTTCTGTGGTTGTGATAGCAAAGAGCTTTTTATTAAAAGTGCTAAAAGTGTTGGGACATCTACAGACTGCGACTGAAAGGGGAGCTAGGCTTATCTGAGGGCAGCTTAGGAAATGTTGGCAGATCATAGCCATAAATGTTTTTGCAAAATGTCTCCAGAGCAACTGTAGAAATCAGTGCTGCTAGTAAGTAATCGTAAGGGGGAATGAGGAGCCCAAAGCTAACTAGGGGATGGATGCGACAAGGATGTCATCAGTAAATAAATTGTCCACAGCTGGAATTTTCCACATACCAATCAATGGTTTCACCTGAGTGAAAGGTGAGCAAAATAGTTGTTTTAGCATTGCTAAAGGTTGTGGGGGTTTTTTATTCTTATTTTTTCCTTTTCTCTTCGGGAAAGCCTGACAGGCAGGGTGGCAGCAGAGGCGGTACCTTTCAGATGGTACCTTATGTTCCCCTGACAGCTCCCTCTAGGCAGCAGCGTGACCGGGGAAGCCACCTCTGCAGGGCAGCTGGTGGTAGAGGCTTGCTGGTGGCGAAGGTGGTTGCATCAGTGGGTTGGGAACGTGAGCTGTGGTAGTTCTGTATTCAACCCAACTTCCCTCCTCCCTCTCTAGGGTCATGAAATCACCAGGCAGGAACTGTGAATTTGAGGTTGTATTTTCTTTCAGGCTGTTTCTTGGCCAGGGGTGCACAGACATTTGAGGTTAGAAAGGACTGGTGTAAACATTCAGTCATATCTTCTGTACTCTAGGCCTCAGGGCATCTTTCAGTTAGTGTATTAATGAGCTCAGACAAGGATTATCTATTATTATGAGCTTGATAGATCAACTGTAGTTTAGCCCATAATTATCATCACTATTACACATCGCCTCCAACTGATTTTCTTGCCTGAATTTAACCTGAGATGGATGTATGTGAATGTTGAAATAAAAAGCTTGAGGACAAAGTATGACAAAATAAAACATACATCCAGGATTAAGTAATTGGTTAGAAAATGCTTTCAGGAAAATTCATTTTAAGAGGTAGATGCATAGTTCTGTAATCCTTTAGTATTTATATTCTCAGCCATGTAATTCCAAGGCCTGATTGAAGAGATGTAGGCAAGAGTGGTGATGACATCGTGACTATAAGACAAGAGATGGTCTACAGTACTGTGATGCCAATCTAGTGACTGGTTACTGCCAAAAAAGCAGGCTCCTCTCCCTCCCCCAGTTGTTTTCTCTCCTTTTTTTTTTTTTCCCCTCCCCTTCATAGTTTCCTGCCAGCTTAGCCCCTGAAGTAGGGGTTATGTGAGTGCTAGGAGAAGAGGTTGGACAGGAACCATTCCTTTCAGGAGTAGCCCACAGTTAGATTGGCTCAGCAGTGTCATTCAGATCTAAGGGGACATAAGGGACCCTGGGAACTAAGGGTCTGACTAGGAACAGTATTGTTAAAAAATTTCATCTTGCAGCAGAGGTTTGAAAAATCCATGTTTTCTGAGATTTCTGTTAAGGTTTAGATGTTTCGGCTTTATAATACTAAATTTAGACTGCAGAATATGGCCATATTAGGACATTGCTGTAGAATAACGTTGCTAGTGTGGACCATGCACAGCCACTGAAGTTACAGGCTTGACATTGGCGTGCGCATGAGCTGGCAACACCCCCTGAATAATACATACGATGGGCATAGGTGGTTGATGCACTGGTGTAAGGTGACTGACATGTACATGGTGAGAGGAGAAGAGGTTAGGGCAGCATGAGGTTGGAAGTGCCCTGCTGCCTTTTTGGCTTCCCAAGCTTACACATCAGGAATTGGAAGAAAGAGGGGAAAAAGTGCTATGGTGCCTTCTGGGTCATGGCAACACCATAATGTTGTGTATGTCTGAAGTGAGCTTTGTCATCCTGTCTCACAAAGTGTTTGGTTAAAACTATGATATGCTTCTACGGATGCATCTACATTCGGGGGTTTGGTAACACAGTCATGTCAAAGGCTGTTCTCTAACTAGGCTTTTTCTGAGCAAGCTATTGACCTGAGCTGGGCCTTTCTTTTGAAGATAATGTAGGAGAGAAGAAAGCAAAGTATTGCTATTTTTTTTCATGTATATGTTCTGAACTACCCCGTTGTAAAAGGTGTTTAACTCTTCTCTCCTTCCAATATATTTAAGAATGTTTTTAGAGATACATAATTCTGTTTGTACTCCTTGTACTTAATGATTGCATTAGAGAACTGTGTAATTGCCACTCTTTCAAACTTTCATGAAAAGTAGATACTGCCTGAAACATTAACAAAGAAAGATTTTCTCTAGAATATTGTCTAGCTTGTATTTGACTGCAGCTTATCAGAAATAAATAATGAAGAGTTTATACACTGGAAAAAAAAATTACCTTCCCTTTTGAGATCTTCACAGTATCTGGTGCTTGTATATAGGTATATCTTTTATAGTGATATAGAAGGCTTGGCAGTTCTAATATAAAAATGCATGGGATATTTTAGCAATGAAAAAACCCCGCCCAATAATGGTAACCATGCCAAAATCAAACCACTTCATATTTTTGTGCATGAACATTAAATGTGTAATTATGTATATGCTTATAATGGGGCAGAGTGGCCATAGTGGTTTTCTTTGTGTCCGTTTATATTTCTGGAAAAAAACCCCTTCCACTCTAACACCAATATTTGAATGGGATAAAGCTTCATTCTCCTGAGTTTACCAAATCTGTAACTATACAGAATCACAGAATAATTGAGGTTTAAAGGGACCTCTGGAGATTGTCCAACCCCTGTGCCCAAAGCAGTGTCAGCTGGAGCAGACCAGGACTGTGTCCAGTCGGGTTTTAAGCATCTCCAAGAATGGTGACTCCACAACTTCTCTGAGTCCAAATAGCACGGTATGTGGTATAAAATATTGAATATGGGACAGGAGGTGAGATGAAGAACCAAGTTTTATGGTCTGCAGTCCATGGAAGCATTTAAATACATACTTCAGTCTCACTACAGTAAACACAATTTATGTTTGGGCTTAAGTGCAGTACTGAGCTGGAGTCGTTAGTAGTGTTTATTTTCATATAATGGTGCCTTTGGTATTCCTTACAGATCTTACACCTAATATTCAGTCACAGAAATCAGATGGACAATTGTCAATTGCACTGTCTTATTGCATACTTTTTGTTTTCCTAATGTTAGTGGAAAGGGTGCCTTTGGGACCCGGATACAACTGTGTATCCCTATGGGCTTTGGTCAATTTTATTACTAGTGACTAGGAGTACGTTTTCATTTTGATTACTGTAATACTACATAGAACTGTAGGCATTTATAATGTTTGCATATGAAGAGGTGTCATTTACTTATAATGTGTGCAGTAATATTTTTTATGCCATAAAGCCTTTGAAAGAGTGATGAGGCTGCAGCAGGCCTGTGCAATAATCTTGTCATCCTTAAATTATTTTTCTGAAGCCCTGCTTCTCAAGCTGTCCTGTGGGATATTTTCATTTATTTTGCTGATGGCATTCACTATGTCTGCTTCCAGGGCAGCCACAGGCAGACCTCTTTAGAAAAACAGATGAAGCGGTTTATATATAGCATTCCATTTATTCCCGATGAAATCAAATGGTCTTGTGGCCAGGACTTAAGTTAAAAAGAGCAGTTTATTGAGAACCTCTCAATAGGATAAAAAGGGTAACAAATGGTGCTGTATTCCCCTGCTGGTTACCTTTTCAATATCGTACGGAAAAATTCCCTCTGAAATGGAAAGCATTCACCACACCCTGTTTACGTAGAGGTGATTCACTTCTTCCTTGAAGATTTTACAAATAGTAAAAAAAATGGGTACACCCCCTGTGGCACTGAATGTCAGAACTGGGACACCGGAGTAACTAACATGTAATATTTACCAGGTTTCCCAGTGTTCCTTCCTGAGCAGAAAGATGTGATTGGATTTTATTTTTAATTGAGATGAAAGGACAATTTTTTTTAAAAATATATACTGAAATTCTATTGCAGTTACTGAATTTGGAGGATAAACCTGAGACTTGTTTCTAACTCTGTAGTCAACTTCAGGATGCAATGTGCTGGAAGGGGCATAAAGACCTATGGATCATGATTCCTCATGGGCAAAGCTCTAAACTGAAAGTATACTTTACCTGTCAATGTCTGCATAATGCCCACAGGTATAAGATTAGACATGTTTACATACATACTGGTGCGGGTATGCTGTACTTAATGACTATATACAGTGCTTTGCCATGGGAAGACTTAGGATTGCCCCTAGGTCATTAGCTGGAAGAGGCGCTGAAGGTACATCACTGTTTCTTCTTGATAGAGTGAGTCAGATGATGCATGAAATTCAAACCTATGCAATTAGTGTGTGAAAAGTCATCATCTATTCACCTCATTAACTGTACTTTTATCTTGAGATGCAGGGGTCTAGATGTGTCTCTTGTAACTGTAATATTGGTAACCTGATTGAATTGTCTGCTTGAAGAGTTTGTTCTTCTAATTGGCTTCTATTATAATTTAATTCTTTAGAGTTCAATTAGTTCTGTAATATGGCTGCGTGGTTTAGTAATAATAAAAACCCTCTCAAATTGAGTAATTTTACAGCTCTGTAAATGTTATATTCTGTCTTGTGTGTTTATTGTCTGTTACTCTTCCACTTTACACCTGCCTGCACACCTTTAAGCTAATTACCCATACAGGAAGGCTTTTTCCCTGGATGCGTTTCATTGTGCATTTTCTCAAGGTCACCAGGGGCTTTCCACCTGTTCCTTTACTCTTTTCATCTCTCTCTGATTTTTAGTAGTTGGCCAGTTAGATAATCTTAATCTTAAAGAGCCAGTTGATCAAGACAGTTGACTCAGGCTTGCAACCAAACTTGGGAGAGCACCTTCCATGAATGTGTGCCTGATTGTAATGAGCCTGTCAAAGAAAATTATTGAACTTCAGCACCTTTACAATTAAAGTGGTGGTTATTATTTGAAATTCACCTTTTTCAAATGCTAAGAAAAATATAATTTTTTAAAGGTGCTTGAATTTGCAAAATCTAGGTGCTGAAGGTAGCTTTTCATTGACCCAACGGAGTGTTTCAGCAGTTGTTGGAAGAAAGGAGTATGTAGCAAACTAATCTTTATTAGTTGCCATGGGCAATCAACTTTTTATAGTGACATGACATCAGAATTTACAGAAAGAAAACTTCTTTGAGATGCAGAGACTTTATTTGCTTTTAATGCCAGTAAGATTTACCTTTTAAATTTGATACAGTTTTGCAATAACTTAGGTTTGAACACAAACTTCCTAGCCTTTAACAACCAAAGGCAGGAGTGGCCTTGGTTTCAAGAAGGAAACAACAAGAGTATGGCGAGTGAAGAAAGGAGAATGGTAGAGCCCTTCTTTCAGCCACAGGACACTGCTCTTCCACTTGTCCTCAGCCCTCAAACCCCACTTACTTTTCCAGTGGTATTACAAGTAGTATTTCCAGGATCTCATGTTCAGGATTTAATTTAAAAACTGAAGGAGACAAACTGCAGAGAGCAAAGCCTGCCCTTTAGCTAGATGTAGGCTCACTTTGTTCATCCCTTTCTTAGTCTGTAAGAGCTTTAGTTCTCTCTCGTACATTGTTCTTCTTCGCTTACCAACCTGGAAAGCCAGATATCAATATGAACAGTACACTGTGTCACGTATGGAGAAGATATGGAAAAGTACACCCACTGGCAACCTGTAGAGATGGGGCTGGAGCCTAAGGGTGATTACTTCTGAGTAATGGAATAAAATATTTTAGTGAAAACAAAAGGACTACAGGTTTTATTTTTCTTTTAAAATTCCTGAAAGTATGTTTGTAAGCAGATAATTCCAGAGAGCTTTATGGCTCTGAAGTTGGGCTCCTGGGCTGTGCTCAGCAGAGACCCCCGTGCCCACATCCCGACATGTGGTTCATGCCCCATTGGTCACTCGGCCGGAGCCTGGCAGAGGGACTGCCATCCGTCTGGTCCGTTTGTCAGCTCTAAGTGCGGTTGTTATTTTGGAGCTTTCAAATAGGCACAGATAACAAAAATAAATTATTTTCTAGTTAATCATATAGTGCTGAAAAGCAAGTAAACCACTGAAATAATTGTAAGGAACAAAATATACAGGGAGGAGAGGCAGGAGTACAGAATTGGGAGAGATATACACTGATAAAAGAGATGAAGTGGCACAGACGTTAAGTAGATGAACAAAGGTGAGGAAAATACACATACCGTAGAAACTCAAATTTTAAATTAATATCATTTTATATTGTAATGTCAGGGTTATACTTTATAGCTGGAGCAAGAACTCTGTCATAAATCCAGACTAATCTGTTTGGTTTGT
This sequence comes from Ciconia boyciana, assembly GCF_034638445.1. NCBI lineage: Eukaryota > Metazoa > Chordata > Aves > Ciconiiformes > Ciconiidae > Ciconia > Ciconia boyciana. The sequence continues at coordinate 68,978,408 of NC_132936.1, read as the reverse complement.
AAGTAATGGACTGAGAATGACTCACTCCTCCTCTGAATTTATATGCTGTTACTGTTAGTACAAGAATGTGTTGCCTGTTACACTCTTTGGAAATGCAGGTCTTTTCCCAAGTATTTTGAATGCCGTGGGGCTTCCCTAATCACGGTTGCCAGTGAGGAGGTTTGCACTGGTTTATGCTATGAACCACCTTCCTGGAATATCTTGGAAAACATGTTGAGATGCTGTCTGCTACTTCCCTTCCCAGGCGTTCCTTGAAATTGCCTTGAAATTCTCCTTAAGTCAGGTTAAAGTAAAAGCAAATGTGTTTTTATTTATAAAATTCACATTATACAATACAGTGCAAAAAATGTGAGCGATGTAAAAGAAAGAAAACCACATAGTTGTCTGCTTGTTAGGTTAAATCAGGGTATTCCTCCTAGCCTGTATGAAGTAGCTCACAGGTTGCTAGAAGTTGACGTCCCCATGGCTGAGGAGCCATTTCACAAGGAAGTCTCTGGTCTTAGATTGTAGCAGTGCAAGAGTGTTAAGGGAAAATGTAAGCTGTTATAACCCCAGCCATTTTTTGCTGTTTGCTTGGGTTTCATTTGTAGTTAAATCTCCTTTTCCTTCTCCCTCATTCCTACACTTGTGTAAGAATTACTGATCGACAGGTTACTCAGTTTTAGATGCCTTCTGATCTGTTAAATAGCTCGCTTTTTGGAAGTACCAGGATCCCTTTGGCTAGATTTCCTGTAAGGCAGTAGGCTGCCTTTTTGGTAGATGATTTCCTGTACTTGATTAAACTGTTGCTAAAATGTTATTTTATTGAAGAGGGAAACTGTGCTTCTCACCTGGTGAGGAAACACAAAAATCTCAGGTTAAAGCCTTTTCATGCTCTGGACCTTGTGAGCATTCAGTTCAGCAGCTTCATACAGATGCATAAACCAAGATTAATGTATGCAAAACCAAGATTAATGTATGCATTACTGACTTTTGAGTGAATCTAGATGTGACTCTCTATAGGCCTCTTCAGGGTGAAAAAGGGGTTGGGATGACTGACCACAACTCTTCTTTTTTTCTTTAGAGAAACTGTTTACCCTTTTGTCCTTGCTCATTTTCCTGAAAGTCATAGATCTGAGCCCATTGCTTCTCATGTGATGGCAATGAAAAGCTGTGATCCCAGTTGTAGGCTTAGTTTCTCAGTCTGTGATGTTGAAGCTTTTCTGATACAATGGTGAGTCATTTCTGACTGTATTAACATATGGCCAGAGCAGCGGGTGATGCACTCTTATATACTAAGCTTTTGTCTTATGGACTGAAGACTATTAGAACTCCGCAGTTGGTTTCCAGTGGCCTCGTAGGAGACATTACCTGAAGAATCTGGTGTCTTTGCATAGCTACATGATTGAATTCAGTAGGTTTGCCCTTTGCACTTTGAAGGGAATAATTCTCATATTACTACTGTTAATCTTGTACAGATCTTTTGACTTGCCATTGCCTTAACTTTTGTAAAGTAGAGCTAATTATAATTCCTTCTTTGCAAGGAACCATTATAATAATTGGGGAAAAAAAAGACTGCAAAGTGTATTGCCACCCTGTGCTATAAATACATTATGGAAATGTGAAGTGTGTCATGCATAGATCTGTAATCCTTCAGGGGTAAGATTAGCCTTTGATGGGACCATTCAGTGAAACTGCAGTATGGACAGGTCTTTAAATTTAAGATGGTGAGATTTTAAAATAGAATAGAATGGTGTTTGTAGTAACCATTCTGACTGAAATGCTAAATTCATAATATCAGATTTATTTTTAACACCTATTTACTATCTGTAGCAACTTGTAGAAAAGTCCCATCTCCTGATGTTTCTTAGATGTTTGGATGACTGTGTTATGTGGGTGTGTTTTGATGTGCTCTCCATCTTTATCTTGTCATTTGGTGCTAGCTTGAAAGAAAATACCTGCATGCCTTGTAGTTATGCACCTTTGCCGAATGAGTCTTTGCTCTTTTGCTCAAAACCAGTGTGGTGAGGGAGTGGGTGTTGAGGAGGGAAAGCAGCTGCCGTTCTTGCTGTTCCCTCGGGAGCTATTTCGTGTTTCTGACAGTAATGCTGGAAGTCAAGCAGGACTTCTTCAGGTCAGCAGGTTATCCCCTCTGTGAACTTGATTGCGGGCTGTCCTACAGTAACCCCAGTGCGCTGTCTTACTAAACAGGGCAGTATTGCTGAGTGTCTATTTTTGGTATCTGGAAAAAACATCTCCTCACTTGAATGATTGCTGGATTTGTTTGTTTGTTTTTTAGGCACGCTGTTGAATGAATGACTGCTAATGCCTCAATAAATAGCTCAGCAAAAAAGCACCCATATGATTATTTGCTTAGTTTTGGAAAGGAAGAATCCAGCATTGTTTTTATTTACATGGTGTAAATCCCAAGCCCCTCTACTAACTTCATTGGTGTGTCTTTGTACATACTTTTTCTTTCTGAGAGTTTCTGAGAGCAAAACACAGCCTATAATTTAACAGCAGAAAGACCCTTCTGCAATAATATTTTTAAAAGTAACTCCCTTGCACTGAACTGGTAAATTGAGAACTCTTTACATTATTTGGCATAGCTTTTATTTTTGATCTATAACCAGCAAATGCTGGAAGTTACTTAATAGTTATGCTAGCAAAAGGCAAAGAATAATTCAACAGCTTAATAATGTCCTCCTTTAATTACTTTTTGCTGTCTTTTTATGTTTAATTTTACATTGAATGAAGTGTTCCTTAGAGTAATTCAGATGTTGATTAGTTAAATGGATTATTCATGATGGAAAAAAGTTTAATTGAAGTGAAAGCAAACATCTTTGCATATGTGTGTACAAAGCCAAGCAATATTTTTTTGTAAAGCTTGTATATTTTTAGCTGATTTACAGCAGGAATATGATAGTGTTCACCAGTTGAGGAGTCGTCTCTGATACTTCTGATACTTCTTCTGTTACTGAAGCTATGCTTGCTGGTTGGAGATTTCAGTTGGACTAACAGAAATTATAATTAAACCATACATCTTCCTGAAAATCTCTGATTTCACTGTTTTCAAATTATCTAAAATAATTGGGCAAGTGGGCTTTACACACACAGGAACACACATAGTAACACAGGTTACTATGGATTTAGTATAGGTAATCACAGAAATACTGTTTACTAAAGGTTTTCTCTCCATTTCAAATGGTTATCATCAGCTGAAATGCTTTTGTCTGACAATAAAGCATGTAGAGTAAATGGACGAGGTACCTAGATGTATGTGACAGTCCATAAGTGAAAGCTAGGACTGTTCACAAGGTAGTTTTTGTCATATGTGTGGTTACTGAATTCTCACTTGGGAACAAAATTTTCTTGAATTATTTTGGTATGCGGTATATTTACATTGGCTGCTTACTAGAGAGGAACTGCTGGGGAAGAATGTGAGCAGGATTCAAAGCCTTTGATTTCTCAGCACTCAGCAGGAACACAGTCTAGAAAAAAACCTTCTCAGATACAGTAGATGATGTGACTGCATCAAATACTTAACCTGCATTGGGATCATTATACTGATTTTTTAAAAGTGTTTCTTTCTCTCCACCGGACTTTTCCCAGCAAAGAGGGGTCTTTGCCTCTTCTTTCTCCTCCTCTTCAAGATCTGGCTGTTAACCTATCTGGAAGGCAAAGCTAAGTAATTTTAATTTCAGAAGGTTTTACTGTTAGACAGTTTTAAAATTAATATGTCTAAAGACAAGCAGTTGTACTGTCATAGTGTGTAAACCAGGGACTGATACTTCTATTGAAACTTCACTGAATATAATACAGAGAGATCTGTTTTGGTACAATTGTGTTTAGCTTGGAAAATCCATATTGTGAACTTTCTGTGCAGAGGATGTATTTCAGGAGCAAAGCATACATGAAGTTGTTAGGTAGCGTGTGAATCGCAGAGGAGAGGGTGCAGCACACATGTCCTCTACTGCTCCTTGGAGTAAGTACAGGTAGGGTTAACAGAGTAGATTTTGCTGGGAAGGGAATTATATCTTAGTGTCCTGGGTAAAGCAGCAAGGTACTCTCTTAGGTAAAAGCCCTGCCTGTTACTGAGGTTGTCTGACACCTCTTGTTAGGAGGCTGTGTTTTACAGTGCCTACAGGTTTGTCAGCTGGAACCACTTGGGCTGAAATTTTTATAAGTTGTTTATCTAGCTCAGGATGATACTTCTTTTTTCTTTGAATACTTCTGTTATCTCTGTATTGTGGAATAGGGATTTCTGTCTCTGTATTCCCCAGCTCTGCTTTTAGACCAATTTATAACTCCTTGACATCTGAGAGAGGCAATTTAAATTTTAGCAGTTAGATCTTTGAAGATTTCTTCCTTGTTGAGTATCTTCCCATCTTTCCTCCTGCTGGTCGAATTGCACATGGCATCCATCCCACAAAGCGGCTCAGTGCAATGGTGCCTGATGCTGCGGGGATGAGGTTGGACCATTTCTGCTTTGGCTGCTTCTGCATTGAGGCAACCGCGTGGGAATAGGGAAAACAGGGAGCGCAGGCGAGATGAAAGTGATGTGAACAAAGTGAAAGCAGGAATGGGTGGGAGGGGAGAGCAGAGTTCGTGAGGAAGAGCTGTGGTGGGGGAAGAGAAGTGAATTTGTCTGGGAAAGGAGATTGGAAGATGAGGCAAGGCATAGCTGAGGGGGAGTCCGAAATGGAAAGCCCAGCAGGGAGGCTGGGAGTGGGAACGGGCAAGGGGGAAATTGAGGAAATGGTCAAGGGACGGTTCTTCACAAGGACATGGGGAAGCGGAGGAAGGGAGACTAGAATGAGGTCCGACGAGGATCTGGTGGTGGGGAAGAAATAGGATGGGGCCAAGGACAGTTTGGATAGAAAGGGGCTAAGGAAGTTGAAGCGCAGTGTGAAAAGGCAGAAGATGACAGTATTAAACACCATTGCCTGCCATAGGTATGATAAGCCCTGCTCTCATGAGTGTCTGTTGTCAGCAAATACCTGCGAAACCCACCGGTAAAATCTGCCAGCACTGTGTAGAGGTGGGGGTCTATGGGAACAGCAGGCTGCTAACGTTACGGGTTGCTCTGTTAGTGCAAGAGATACAGGAGATCAACATGCAAGTGCCATTAAGGTACGAAAATTGGGTGTTCAAGGTTATCAAAATGGGAGAATTTAGGTGGCTCTTTTGTCCCAGTGTGACATACAAGAACCTGGAAGTATCAAAGCAGAATGACCACCACTTTATCCACTTGGTGGATTTAAAGGTCACATTTAAAGGTCAGTGTTTGCCCTCCATTGCTCTTCAGCAGTGTCAGATCCTCCTTATTCTCCCTGTATAGTTAATGTAGGAACCCGCCACCCTGTTGGAGGTACTAGTGGTTTGGGACTCCAGATGCACAGGTTTTAATCACAAGTTGGCCACTCACAGGCTGTATGATCTTGGACTAGTTAATGCACCTTAATGTGCTTTATTTTCCCCATCAATAATTTGGGGATAATGATTTCTAACCACCCTCTGTAGAGGACATTGAGCTCTCCGAATGCCGCAGTTCACACAGGAGCTGAGAGATTCTGGTCCTGTTATTAATGACAGTTTCTTTCTGTCTCACTGCTAACTGTTTCTTTTTTCTCTTTGGATCATTGTGTGATTGTGGTAGGACAGAAATGGAGAAGAAAGAAAGGAAGTGCTGGGGATGATAGGTATGGTGTAACAGGGACAGCTTTCTGTCTATTATCCAGACCTACTCAGCCAACACTGGATGCATTCGTGTCTGCAGCCAGCCTGACTCAAACTTAGTAGAGTTTCAAAGACATACAGGCTTCCCTAATGACGCTCAGTTTATATGAAATCATTTTGAGGAATCTGGCTTTATTAAGTAATTGTGAGTGACTGGGACCCCAGCTCTGAGTGCTCGTTTTGTAGCTGGTGTGATAATGCTGCTTGTGCTGCGATCTCGGGGGCTGCGGGATTGGGCAGTGCCACAGGAACATGTCAGGGTGAGAGACAGGGCTAGGAAGGGAGAAACTGCAGAACAGCATGTTTATTTTTATACCTTGTTACATGCACGTTTTAAGAACTTTATACAGCTGCCCTTCATTTGAACGAGATAGCTTTTTTATTTCATGTTTATTCTTGCTCTTCTTACTATTCGCAGCACTCTTGGAGCAGAGAGAGCACCTCAGTGCTGTACCAGAGGTGGCTCAGATGCTGATTTACAGTGTATATCTGTGTCTATGAGTTTGGACTTGAATTCAAATGAGAATCTGTTTCAGTGTCTTAGGTATCTAGCATTGAGAAGCAATTGCATCTTAGTGGTTTGTGTGTTATACTTAGTACAATTGTTATGAATATCTCTGACCCTTGTCATTCTGTCAAAACTGTCATTGAGGAACACGCTCAGCTCAGACAGTTTTTGGTATGTCTTATTGTTAGAAGAGAAGATGCTATCATATGTGGCATAGAGATCAAGAAAATGTCTCATTTACTACTAGTTTTTGAAGTAGAAATCAGTGCATTGCCTCATCGACAGAGGTCTGTGAAAGTAGTCAGGCTCAAAAAGCAGTTGGCTGAGGAAAGTGCAGAGTTAATTCTTTCAAGCTCTTGCTGTAACACCACCTCTCCCATTAGATTAAGATCTTTCCTGCTTTCCTGCTTTTTTTTATTGTTGTTTTTGTTCTTGAGGTTTAATGTTCGTGAGAGTGAGCCCGGCTGGAAGCCAGCAGGCTGTACGCTGGCTCTGCAGCCCGGTATCCGTGCTGCTGCTTTGCTTCCAGAAGCTATGGCGAGTTTGGTCCTCAACCAAACCTCCAAACTCTGCTGGGAAGTTGATACAAGAGCAGATTAAAGCGCTTAGATGTTCTTTTCGGGAACAAGCCCAGTTCAGCTGGTTTTGAAGAGGCAGATACTTGTGAACTTCAGAGGCCGATATCTTTCTCAACTGCAGTATTCCTTTCAACCTCTTTCTTTGGTTGTTTCTGTCCTAGCTCCTCTTCTGTAACCTGTCCTTGTAGGGTAACACAAACCAAGAGTTGAATAGAAGTATTTTGGCATTCTTTTGTCTCAAATCTGGGTGAGAAGGTACAGATGCTGAATTTTTTTCAGGGAAAAGAAAGTTCCACAAAACATTATATTGGAAACATATTAAGTAAATCACATTTTATGTTGTATTTCATGTAGTGTTGCATTACTTTGAGAGAGCTGTTGTCTATGTGCCATATGACGCAGTTCTTCCTTACAAGCCTGGCTCTGTGGCTGACCACATTTCTTACAATGTGCCTGCAGCCATGCTTGGGAGTCTTTAAAATTTCCCTGGCAAGTTGATGTGCTTGCTTTTGTCATATTTATCTATTGTCATAATACTGCCTCAATGCATTGCAGTTTGAAAATAGTCCCTAAGCCACTCCAAATTGTTCAGTCCGGTACTGTAGAATGGTCTTCTTTGTGCACTGACCTCTCATTACAAAAACATTTCCTTTGGATCACCTCCTCTCATCTATTTTGAGAAAAGAGAAGGCGGCTGTAATTCCTGAATGCTATTCATGACTCCCAAGTTGAGAACTTCTGTCCTAGAATAAATGCTTCCAGTGACACTCCAGTGCACCGTCACAGGAGCGCTGCATTGCCCGTAACTCTGCCGTTACCAGTCGTGAGATACCTTGACTAGTGAACAAAATACAGTGCTGTAAATTGTGGATAATATTACGCAGTGGTGATATGAAGTGGACACCAAAGTGTAAATAGTGTATGCTTCAGGAATAGAGAATGTAATTAGAAAAGATGATTTAACTCCTATGGATTTGTTTTAGCAAGAGGAGGAAAAAAACAAGAAGGTTAATGAAGTAATCTTAGTCTGTGATCTATGGAAGCCTTTTAATCTTCCTTTCTCTTCTTAGGAATAGCGTTGCTGTCCCCTTAGCGTAGTGACTATACATTAAATAGCATCTCTTTAAGACTAAAAAAATATTTTTGGTCAATTTTACCCTTATTTCTGGAGCTCTGTTCTCATTTTGCTGGATAGTGATAACTCCCTGTGAAAAATTGAGAATTACTAATATCCTTCATCCAGAGGGTCAGGTTCTGGACTCTGAGATTTACCAGAAATGGTCAAAAGTATTATGTAGACTTCAAATGCTTGGGCTGTATAAGCAGGGATGAGTCTCAAATGAGAGCCGTGTTGAATAGTGAGAGTATGCACAGCTTGATTCTTAGAGCAGCATGGATTTAGCTCACAGAAGACCAATTTGGAAGCAAATCTCTTTACTGTGGATGAATTATCATATTCTCTAGATTTGGGTACATGCTGAGTGGGTGAGTAAGTTAGCCTGGAACACTTAGCTGCCCAAAAAGAAAGTTTTTTTAGTACCCACTTGTGGAGTATATATTTCTGGCCTTCAACCTTTTTTAATTCACTTCACATGAGAGTTGTGCATTATTTATAGTGAGTATGGGAGACGGAAAGAGTACTGTGGAAGAAAGAAAAATAAACCTTTCAATCATTAATTCTGTTTTTGACTGTGATGCCAGTTTGGGGCAAGATGCCAATAATTTCGCACCCAAAATGGAAGTGCTAAAATCCCCCAAAATTCACCAGTCTCACTCATGATCTGAATATTTTCTCAAATTACAGTTAGGAAGCAAAGTGGAGAGTCTTGAGGCATGTGTCAGCCTCATGATGAGAAGAGCAGATCATCCTCTTTTAACTCATAAATGTCTTCCTGCTGCTTTGAATAGGCTTTAATGGCCAGAGATTACTTCTGTGTTTAGATGTTACTGGGCTGGAAAAACAAACTGGCAGACATCTCGGGTTTTGTGTTCCCCAGTGCTGGGTGCTCCACACTGTGGGTCATACATCGGCAACAGGCTTCCTCTTGGCTGGGGGCGAGGCGTGCCGAAAGCTCCCCCAGAAGGCACCCAAGTTTTGGAGCTCTGCAGGACTGTAGCCTTTCTTCAGCTCTGAAGTTTAGCGAGTCAGACAAAACTCATGTAGGAGTTGAGCTGCATTGGGCACGCGAGGCCATAGCCATCAGATGGACATGCTCCACTGTGCTGCCATTGTGTGTTTCCGTCACTGCAGGGGTACCAAAGGGGCATGAATGCAGTTTCATGGACAGCCTTTTGGTATCAGAACTTACTCAAGAAGTTTATTTTCTTGCACCATAGTTCAGCAACACTTGATCATTGCTAGAGATTATTTCTGTGATCTGATTTACCATGTGGCCACTCACACAATTGCATTGGCACAAAAGAAGGAACAGTAAGATGGGAACCAGGCGTGGGAACAAGCAGCTGAGATGGGAGCTTTGCCCACTGAAGAAAATTTATACAGCAGCTCTTCCTGAGTTTCCTACAAAGCACGGCGCTTGGCAGATCTGACTCAACCAACCTGGGAGTGTTCGTGTAGATCCCAAACACTGCACCGGCACTACTAAATAGTCCTAAATTTTTGTTGAAAGTGCATCAATTCATACCGTTTCATGCATGCCTCGTGTCGCTTACAGCTGAACCACAGTCATTCTGTTTAGTGCTACAGTAAGAATTACTTTGAGTCACAGCCTTGTTGTTTAGAAAACTGGAGTATTGCATAGTGCAACTGTCAAGCAGGGTTACTTTTAAGGGAAGACAATACCCTGTATTGTTAAAGCAAGGCAAATGTAATTTATTTTGAGCCTGGTTACAGAGTAGCCTAATAAATACTTGTTCAGCCTAGGTAGCACGGAACATAAAGGCATATTATGCTTATCAATAATGAAAGGATCAAACAACATGGGCCTTTTCTTTTCTTTTTTTTTGTACATGTTGTACTTTTAACATACTCTACTTGTTCTTCATCTTTGACTGCTAGAGGCCACGAGGGGACACATTTCATGTTTGGAGTGTCATACATATAGACACTATATAAACATGATGAGTAGGGCAAAGAGTAAGAGACAGTGATTCAGCCTGAATCTGTTGTGGAGCTATTAACTCTCCTTATCTGATAGGAAAAGATAAGAGACCAAGGGTCCATAGGGGATCATCTCATTAATTGTCTTGCATTTCTTAGTTAAGTTCTATAATGTTTCTTTACACAAGCATTCTACAGTCATGTCTCAGACCCAAAATCTATGAATTTAACTTAAAGGTATGAAAATTTTTTGGCTTTTTGTCTCTTGAACTGTTAATATTGGTGATTCTACTCTTGATAACTGCAGAAAAATACTTGATTTTTTTTTTGTATTAAACTATAAATGAGATTACTTTGTCACCTTCTGGTGTGCTTTGAGATCTAACAAACATGGAGAAAGTTACAGTAAAAGTCATCCCTTACACAAGCCCATGCACCAAGAGCATTTTTCCGTGTAGTCCTGCAAGTGTGAGAAGCAGGGAAGGGAGAGGCTTGGCAGTTCCCCCATCCACAGCAGATCCTGGGCAGTGCCTCTGCCCTGGGATCCTGCAGCTGGGATCCAGTAACCAGGTGGTCTTTTGTGTGCACCTTGCCTGGAGAGAGGAAAACTGCTGTCTTCAGAAGGTGCTTGGCTGTAGGACTCTTAAAGGAAAGCAAGCCCATAAGGTAATCCTACAACAGGTAAAAATGGACCCCAAAAGACTGAAATGCTGGCAGTGGAGCACATAGCTGAAGGAATAAGAACAAATAACAGAGAGTGCTTTCAGTGAATCAGAAGCTGGAAGTTGATGAGACAACTGGTGGACCTGCGGAGTGGATTGCCATGCGCAAAGGGAGCAATTCAGGGAAGCAGAATGTTGCAAAGATGTTAAATTATTTATTAGTACCAGTCCTCACTGCGGATATGCATCCAGATTTGTTGAGAGAGCACAAGTATGAGGTGGCTGAGGTGTTAGACAAAATATGTACAATCTTATTAGAAATAACATGATAAGAATGTGGAACTAAATGTGCTAGAAGGCTCTAGGAAGCATCTGGAGAATTACAGTCCAGTAAGCTTACACTGGTAGTCAGTAAATTAGCTGAAATAATAGTTACCGACAGGTCACAATTCATACATAGATTGCAGCCATCAAGATTGCACAGAAGAAAATGGTGTCGTGCCGAACTGAAGGGGAGGAAGGTGTTTTGGCAGATGGAGAATCATTTGATTTAACTGATGAAAGCTTTTTGAAAGTTTCGTTGTCCTTAGCAGATGGTTATTAAGAAACACGGTACTACTAAGATGAGAATCAATTTGCTGGCACAACTCAAAACCAGCTTTTGCTTCTGTCTTGGAGACAGAAGCAAAAGGCACGTTACTGCTTAGACCTTCTAACAGCAGTACGTCAATAAATCCCCACTTTAAACTGGTGGGGACTGCTCCGTTCTTGCAGGCATGAAGCAGCACTGGTGTGGGATGTGCCTGCCCTGCTAGCCCTGCCAAAAGGCAGAATTGGGAAGTGCCTAAATGGTGTCTGATCCCTGAGCATGGAGAGCTACGAGGCTGTCAGGACTACACCCCTCCATGGAGACCTCCATTTAGGAAAGACCTGGACCTGAGAATAGCAAGCTCTTTCTCAGTATGCAGCTGACTTGAAAAATACAGTAGTAAAAGAAAAAATCCCAGTAATTTTGAAAACTTGCCATTAAGAATAGGAAAAGTAATAACGAATAGCATGGGGAATGTTACTGAAAGTAAAAGCTGATATATCAAGAACACCCTCGTCTCACCTCAAAATAGCATTCGAGAGTTAGTGGGAGTTCTGGGAACACAAGATGAGGCTGAAAAAGGATCAGGGAAATCTCGGGTGTGGAGAGTGGCTGAAGAAAACTGTGACTGTTTATCTTAGAAAGCAGATGAGTCAGAGAAGAGAGGTGCTAAAACTGTATAATGTACCATTACCAGTAAATGGTAATAGAGAAGGTAGATTGGGGTAGTTTAGTGGATATTTAAAGGAATCAGAAGGTTGCAAATTCCAAAACTGATAAAAGGAAATTCTTGTTCAGATCTGTGGTTATGAAACTCACTACGGCAGTAAGTTGTTGGGCTGAAGAATTCAACAAGGTTTTAAAAACGTTATTTTGATGGACATCAGAAATATTTACAGCTACCATAATCCATGCTGGCAAATTTTGAAGGGGACATTAAGCCTCACACTTGAGATTTTAAGACAATCTCTGGCTTCTAGGGATATATTTCTGTTCTTTTGCTGGTTATTCTTCCTTCCTAACATAAAGTGTTAGGTAGGACTTTAGTGGTGTAACGCATATGATATTTGTATAAAAGGTGTGAAATTAGTTCTGATTCTCAGTAACATTCTAAAGAGCATTCTGTGTGGGTGTTGCCTGAATTCAGAGCGGCAGGGTCTGTTTTCAGGCACTGGCTGAACAGAGTAGCCCTCGGGGACGGTAAACTTAGTTCCCAGCATCTCTTGAAGTCACCAAGGTCTGTGGCTAAAGAAGTGTGCAGGTACGGGATTCCAGAAATGTAGTAAGGTCAGGAACTGATGCGATTGTAAATTTGGGTAGAAGGTGTTGAGTTGCTTCTTTTTGGTCATATGTGCATTATGTGTATGAGTAAAAGATCTTCATCTCTTAAAAATGCCCTTAAAGCAAGAGTGCTTTCTGCGCTTGTGTTCTGGAGTTCATTTCACTTACAGTGACTGGAAGGCATGATGTGAGCAACTGTTGTCTTTACCTGATGACTTCAGTTAAACTGTTAAAAGTAAAAAGGCAAACCTAAACTAAGGAAATTTTTTTTTGTTTGCCTACAAAAGCACATCTCCTTAGTGCAGTTGCAGTATGCACAGTTTTCATGGATATGCATGTGAGTACATGATATGTATGTGAGTACATGGCGGTGAGCAGTTCATCGTTTTTGTTAAGGTTTCAGTTGTATTAAATTACGTTTGTCCCTAAATTAATTTGGCTCTGACACTTGCCAGATATCAGACAGTCAGTTTATGTAGTTCTGCCATTTTACCTGATAGTAACCTCCTCAGGAATTGTACTTGCAATCTTACAAGCACGTTCACCTCAGTGCTGGGGTACAGTTATTCTCTAAGTTGTGCCTCCCTTTAAGTGACATGATCTTTTAGGATAATTCAAAAAACCCCAAACAATAATTAATGATGTTGTCTGCAGTTCTTAAAGGTATGAGATAGATATTTGAAAGGACTTTTGAAATCAAATCCTCTTGAGAAAGGAAAACTATATACGCAAAAAAAGAAACTAATTGCTGCTTAATTGCCAGAAGGTAAGGTAATTCCAGAATGTTAATGGAAAATGTTGATATTTGGCCTTCAAATGGCAAGCATAACACAAACCTGGTGATTGGAATCAGTAAAATGGCATGGAAAAAACCACCCTACTTGAGAGTTTTAGGAAATCAATGGGTAATAAATCGTGCATATGCCTATGCAGTAATATTAACAACAGAATTTTAGAAAAAATAAAAAGGCTAGCATGATTTCTGTTAAAATCGCATTAACTAACTGGATGTTAAATGCAAATAAAACTATTAACTCTAGATGACTGGCTCATAGTTACAGTATCTCAGCTATGGTGGTTTCACTGCATAACAACAGACTCTCCAGTGCATGAGTCTGCATCACATGGTTTTATTTTTAGTACTGATAAATCTAATATTTCAAGATCATGTGAGACTGGTAGTCAGGCCAGGCACTGGGGGTTGCTCAGTAGCTGCCTCTTCCGCACTCCCTTGCTCTCCTTGCTGAGAGACACTGTCCAGGACTCCCCGACTCGTGCTCATTCCCCTCGACAAAGGTGTCAGCTTTGGCAAACAGCGCGTAAAGAGCAAAATCATTCTTCAGAGACTGAGTTTGAGATTTGGTGATGCACGCAGCATCAGGAGGGTTGGGAGCGTGGTTGCAGGCCAGGCAGGGTGCCCCTGCCATGGCTCACACAAAGCAGTGGGCAGGTGTCGGCATCACGGATACCATGGGCGTAATAGGGTACAACAACTCTTTTGCTGGTATTTTCTACAGAAACATACTTTGAAGGAATTAGCGTATAGTAATGGTAGCAAAGCGGCATATCACTGCAAGGATGTGGTCGGCGCCAACATGGAGGTTCGCTGAAAAGCTTCTGGCTGGTGGGCTGTACAGATGGACTGCAGAGCAGGAGGAGGCAGTGATTGCCACGAGCCACATGTCCACCTTCCAGCTGAGGCTCTGGGACAGGGGATGGTGGAGGAAGCTGGTGGCTGAGAGCGGCAGCTGTGGGATCCCTGTGCTCCACTGTTTGGGGATGCTTAGCTGGAGCCTTCTCTGCTCAGCTTCACCTCCTGCCCTGTGCTAGCTGAGCTTGGTCCCGAGTCAGCTTACCGGGGCTCCTTCACTCCTGCGTCTAAACATTGTGGTACTTGATGATCCATGTAGTATCCTTGAGTCCTCCACAGGGTACTCTTGGGACTCTGTGGAGGACTTTGCTTGGTGAAGATCACTCTTTGTTGGATCTTGGGTCCCATTTCTCACTCCATGCTTTTGATCTGTCGCCCTAACCCTCCATCTCCCTTTTTTGGAGAAAGGGAGACACTCCAATTTCTCTATTACGATATGACCCACTCAGAACCACCTCGTACAATTAGCCTGCCCCCCCGCCCCCCCCAGGTCGCTAGCTGCTTAATAATATGAACAATTCCCAAACAGTTTCCAAATGGAGCTGTTTGATCATCAGGCTAGTGATGTCACCGCTTTGTTATTAAAGGTTTCTGAAAGAGCGAGTGACTCCCAGATTGTTTCACTCTGCTCTTCTTTAGGAAGACGTTGTACTCTGAAAATGCTAGCAGGCTAACATTTCGAAGTGTAACAAGAGCACACACACAGCAAAGCTTACTGGAATGACTGATTGCTTGCAGATCTGCATGCAGACATGAAAACAGCTGACTGACCATCTAGGCAGCCATCACCTATACCCCCAGCCTATAGACAGGCACAAAAATTGTGATTTAATCATAGCTATATAAAGACGCAGATCATTCCCTTCACCCTTGTGCGTAGAATAGGACTATATCTTTCTTTTTATCACACGCTTATCATACTGAAATAATATGCCTTTATTCCATATATGTGCAACACTGCAGCACTCAAGTGAGCTTAAAGTGATACTGTTCTATAAAAAGTTAGAAAATGAAAATAATTTATTGTTGTATTTATTCATAAACCACAATTCTTTTTCTTAAATCTCAGTTAATGAATAAGAAAAGAATGTTTTAATAACAGAACCAGTGAACTGCAATAACCACATGTAGTCAGTTAACACACAAAAAAAAGTGAGTCCCTGCAATATACCTTCTAATGCTATGTGAAAATTTGTATGAAGTGTTTCCAAAGGTTGGCTTCATTCCACCTTTTCTTTTAGAAGACTGTTCAACCATTTCTTTCATTGCTGGAAGCTTTACTTGATATTTAACATAAAATACAGTTTCCTGAATATCCTCCTGTTACTTACAGTAACATTTAATAATGTCTTACCTTCCTTGTTTTTTCATGTCATTCCAGTACTTCCTGACTCTTTGCATGACTCCACTTTGCCAGTATGCATTTTTTTGTTTTATTTTTGCCTTTAATCTAATATCTCAAAACTTCCATTGCTTTTCTTGCTTTTTAAACTCTTTTAAGAATGTTTAAAAACCGTTCCTTTAAAATCTGTAAAATATCATAAAGAAAATAAACCAAAATTGTGTGTAGAATGAAGATGAGTATTTTCTTCAGCCCAGTCTGAAGTAATGCCGTTGCTGCTTGGTAAGGGGATGTCCAGTGGCAGTGTTTTCTGCTTTTGAAATTGAACATCGTAGAACCGTGGCAGTCAGAAAGCACAGCCTGTAGTGCTTGTGGGCAACCTCTTGCATTACAGCAGTCTTTATTTAACAATACTTATTAAATTCCATGCTGTATATTCACAGTTTTAAATACTTTAGTGATGTTTGTTCCACAATGTCTTGCAGAAATTCTTCTGGTTAATATGAAGGTGTGGGGCTTTTTTTTCCCTCAAACAAAGGCGTCAGAAATGATGCAGATGAACAGCAGTGTTTGTAAGGAAAATGCAGAATTGAGGGCGGGGAGAATGAATTTACAATGCTACTTGTGTATGCAGTCTGGAGTCCTTCTCTGGAAATATCTAATACATAGAGACAGAAGACTTAAAACATGGAGGGTGTGCCAGCCTGAAGAGTAGGAAGAAGGCTTTGTGGTGGGAGGAAAGCTGCGATGGCTTGCTACAGAAGGCTTGGTAGCACAGACATGGACAGGCTCTTAGGCAGGGTGGCACCTGGTCACATGTAAGCTTACTGTTTGAAACAGTTGTTTTCAAGCTGGTAACTCGCCAGCTCTTTAAGGGTGTTTGACAGAGATGTAGAAATTGTCAGGTCAAACCCATTGTTTAAATACTAATACCTTTGCTTTGAAATAAAACGGTAGAGAAGTTTCCTTTTTAATTTAGGAGATTTTTCACTTTTGGAAAAATTTGGTAGCCACCTACCTCTGCTTCTTTGCTGTGCCTGGCCAGATTAGTTCTTGTTTTATTGAAAACCTGAAAGGAGAGCCAGTTGCATTGAGACTTTCACATGACAGGGAAGAGGGAAATGGTATCTGGATAACGTAGAGGCAGTGCAGACAGTGGGGCTTGCCTAAATACAGTTCATTCCTTCACTAGGTTTTTGTCTCGGTCATATTCCAGATGCTCGTCGACAAACAAGTGACTTGGGATAGAAAACATCTGCTTATTTTGCCTGGTGAAACTTTCTTAAGGATTTTGCTGGGGAAAAAAAGAACAGAAATGTGTGTGCTTCTTATTGCTTTTCCTCTTTGTTTTTTGAGTGAAGTGAAGGATAAACTATCTAAACTATAAAAATTACTTTCCAGTGATGCAGTGCTTATAAGCTAGCTGGCTCGGGCTCTTGGATACAGATCAGACAACTTTCATCTCTCGTCTGTGGTTCATACGCTGGCTGGGTTGTTGAAGGTTGAACATTGTTGCTCTTTGGTCTCTGAGAAGCAAGTCAGTTTTAGCTCAGTTCCTTGAAAACTGCTTTCTGCACCACAGGTAATCAATATCTTTGTTCATATTTACATTAGATGAGGTCAAGTATTGTCCTAGCCAGTCAGATGTGTGTTTCCTGTCACACTTGTGGCCAACGATCTGGTAGTCTCGCGGTGACCCTTACATCCCATTAGGGTGCCCAGGGACCTGTAGTTCAGCCCTGTTGGGTCCATTGAGCGAATACAGTCATTTTACAGTTCTGTAGAGCTAGCCTTCCCTGCAGTGCTTCCCTAGCCTGCTTTTTGCTTTGTTTTCAAGGCTAAAAACTTCCAGGACTGTCCTTGTTCGTAAACTGTGTGGTTCCCACAACATGAGGGTCTCTTCTGGTTGAGGCTTTTTTATGCTACAGCAGTAGAAAGGAATAGCGGTGATTTGTGCTTTCCAGGGTTGTCCACTTTGCCTGTTGCGATCCTTCTATCCGAGTAACTGATTGAACCCCTTATTTATAGCTCCCTTGTGTTCTCTGGAAAGTCAGACAAGTAAAATTATTGGTCACTTGGCCAACTGGATCATGGTACAGTTTCTATTTCATAAGAAATGAAGATAAAACTGCTTACAGGGGTTTGTTCTGAATACAGTCTGTGCAGAATTGCAGGCCAGCCAAAGCAAGCATGGCATTTTCAAAATCTGCTATTTGGCATTTCCTAGAGTATGGCATTTCCTTAGCTTGTGTTCAAATTGTCAGAAGTTTGTATCACATCAGTTGCAAATCAGGTGGGCCAGTGTGTCTCAAGCCTGAATCAGAGCCTCCATGGGAGTAATTATTGGTAGATATCTGTTGTCTTATTTATTCTAATATGCTAAACCGAATATTTTGCATGTAAATATTGGGATTTTTAGTTATTTGTACTGTTAATTTAGATTCTCCTTTTTGTACCTTTCTGTCCTGAGATGTGCAGGTGCTGAGTGGCTGTGCTGCCTTTTCTGCATTCCCTGTTTTGCTGCCTGCTCCCTCCCTGGCATCTTTAGCCTTGGAAGTAGACACTATTTCATTTTCCATTTTGTTTTCGATGTCCACCTCAGCAGTTATACAGTCGCCTCAATAGCTGCCCCAAATGCCACTAGCTGAACATTGCATAAACAAACCCATGCAGGGGCAACCGGCAGGCAGGGGGTTCAGGTGGTGGCCTCGTGATGGAAGTTAAAGCAGGTGTCCTACCTTTGCAAAGTAACGTGGTGGAATTTCATCATTCTCACAAAAGGATTAGGGATGCGTGGTCTCTGTGGGTGACGCAAAGACAGTCCAGGCAGTCCAATAAAGATTATACAAACGCTTTCTTTTCTCAGTTTCTGTGACTAATTTACAGTCACAGATACTCCTTAGATGGCCAGAAATGTTCTACAATTGCATGTAACTCACACAGAGGTCTTACGGTTGGACTTGATGATCAGGATAACGATAGTTGAGTATTTCTTTGGGAATTTGGGATAGTAAAGTAGTCCCACTTCAGCAGTGAAATGCCCAGCTGTACCATTTGTCTCTAGTCTGCCTTATAACTCACCTTAATTAGATTAGTGCACAGCTATTATCACCTGGGAAATGTTATTAGATTTGAAGTGCTGATCTGTGCTTTTACTGAAGTTTGGATTATTTTTACTTCCTTGTGTTTGAAAAAAATAATTAAGGTTGAAGTATTGTAGCTGTCAGAGAAATAATCACACTTGGACAACACCTTTTGACACTTGCCTCTGAATTTTAAGAATGTTTCTATTTACATTGCTGACAAAAATCAAGTTTGTACTGCAGTTCTTAAGGGGTGAAGTTCATCTCCATGGAGAGGCCTTGCACAAAGGTTATGCTGCAGTCAGATCCCATGTAAGACTTGTTTGGAGGACTGTTACGGTGATTTCAGCTAAGCAGGTGCAAGCTAAGTTATAGTCTACCCTGTAAAATCATCAAGACAGTCATTGGCCGGCTTCTGATTATAAAATCTCTACCACAAATGCTAATGATGATGTTCAGAAACCCGGAATAATGTTACTTAGTTGCCATGCTGTATGAGTTTGAATAGCTGATGAGCAAAAAATTATCTGTTACCTTAGTATATTTGATATAGACAGACTTAGTGTGTTTGATATGGGCAGATGCTCAATATGTGGTCACGAGAAACCATTATTTTTCTGACACTTCTCAGAGTAGACTCCAGAAGGTGAAGAACTTGTGTTGCCTCCTTTCTATGTGTTAACTAGCACAGTTCTATACAAAACAATTTATATTACATTTTTATGAGTTTCCTTTAAAGTTTCCTAGTAGTGCAAGTGGTTTTTTTTGTGAATAATGTTCTCATGCATGCATATATACATGTAAAGTTATAAAATTATATTTCACTATTATATGAACATTTTGTCAGGAATTTTTAACCACCAAACTAGGAAGATCGAGTGTAAGGGAGAGTGTCTCTGTCATAGTCACTTCACTGACTTTTTTCCAGCAGTTCATTAGCCTGGGGGTATTCCCAAACAAGATAGCATTTACAAGGTAGAAAGATACTATAGGAATTCCTAAGTAGCTGCTGTTGAGAAAGCAGAGCAGAACTAGCTCATTTTGAGTAGGAATGGTTTTCAATAATGTTTATTGTTATCCTGTCTCCTCTGAGGTTTTTTTGTAATTATTTGGTGATCCATCATTTTGGATATAATGCATGGTTCCAAACAGTATTTTGTCCTTGATTGCATATTTTTAAAAAGAAGAGACAGAATAAAAGCCATAGGCTCTGCTACAGGGTGTCTGTGTCTCTGCATGCAATATTTTTCTGTATTTTTAGCCAGGAAAAAAAGACAGAAAGAATTTTAAATCTGTCTTACGTGGGGTGTTTTGGTTGTTTTTTTACCCCCTCTCCTTGGAACTTCTAACAAAAATGTGCGTGGTCTCTGAATTCATATATGGTGATGATGCATAGGTGGATGTCAGTGAGTGTTATTCTTGTTTTTAAAGCTTGAGGTTCATTTACACTGAGCTTCTTATACACAGCCCAAAAGTGAATGTAAATGTGGAGGTTGTAAAATGGTCCTGATTTATACCATCTGTAATGTAATTTTGTCAGACCTTAGTGAAATGAGCATTAGGATCATGTACTTTTAATTTAATGTAGGCTAAATACCAGAGAATTTTAAATCTAGTGCTTTTTTTCTTGTGGGAAAATATTTGACCGTAGATGCTCGAACCCAAGGAACTGCCAGCTTTGCACAGTTATTGCATGTGTCTTATTTTTAACAGCAATGGACCTTTCCTAACAGTGCTCATCAGCAATTTGTGCGAGAGAGGGGGAACTACTTTGCTCTGGATATTTTGATCTTAAGGCAAAATGGTTGTTCATCTTTAGATAGAATACTCATCTCTCCTTTCTTTATTATGGTGTTTTTATCTGCACGGAAACTAGAACAAAGTGAAATCTTTCTTCTTATAAAGGAAGGCGATGAAAGTGCTATTTTATCCTTTGCTCGTCCTTATCAACATTCAGTTTTGATTTATTTTTAGTGAACTTGGGCTTGCCTCTGCACTTCTAGGGAGTATATATGGGCAATTAAACAGAAGTATCTTGCAGGAATGCTTGAGGACAGGCAGACCATTGATAGGAGACAGTGGTAGTACCATACATGCTACAAAGGAGTTTCCCCCACTGGAAGTGAGCATGGCATAATTCTAAAAAAGATTTTTCTGTGGAAACAGTTATCTTTTCTGTGAAAGAGCTTTTGGGACTTGAGCATCCTTGTGAAGGGATGGGAGTCAAAAGCAGACCATAGTCCTTATCACTGTCACTCCGTTGTCTGTGAGATGGGAGCTGAGGAGACCTCCACCTGTTTCCCTTCCAAAAACACAGTGTGCAGATATTTCGTGCATATGGGTGATTGACTTCAGGCCTTTACTCTATTCATGCCTTAATTCTTTTCCTTCAGATTATACCTAACTATTTTCGTTAATAGCCCTTGAAGGAATAGTTAAGAAACTTATTCAAATGAGAACTGGTAGCCAGATACCAACATCTTGTCATCCACGTTCATATCGCCTCTCGTTGCTGTTTCTCGCATGCAACTTCCAGTTCTGACAAGTGACCTGTCAAAGATCCTCAGCTGCCCAAACACATTTATTGGATACACCTGGGATACAGCTAATTTCTGTTGGGTTTTTTCAAATGTTCCCTACAACTGTAGTTCTTTGAAGCCACGATTAAATGTGGTGATTCCAAAGTGAAAAGAGTAATTCCTTTGGAACTGGCCCTGTAAGCCACTTTGTTCACAGGAGCATAACGCTGCTTATTTGGTACCTGTGAGGGGTATTGGGGATGCTTTCCTCTAAGGTAGGTGATCAGATGGCATGTTTTGTGTTCTGTGAACTTATAAAATGGTTATGTGGCAAATCCTTGGGATTAATAGACTTTGGGGGCGTATTTCTTAAAATGAAGTGTATGACTTAAGGAACGTAAGGAGATTTGTAAAGCTTTAGAGCCTTTCTGAGTCCTCGTCTTCGCAGTTTACTATCAAGGCTCCTAAATGTATTCAGTGAGATGTTGACAGTCTAGGTATTTTTAAGACGACATCTTACTCACACTAAGTACATTCCCTCCTCAAAGTAGCTATCGAAAGAAATTTTCCTTGCAGTTGCCTATTTGCCAAAATCATCCCCTAGAGCTTTTAAAGATCAGACTGCCTTCCATTGAGGATTGGATGCCAACCATATGATACCTTTCAAAAATAGGTGTATGTGGTGACTCGGATGCCAACCCCAAGATACCTTTTAAAAATAGGCATGTGTGGCGTTCATCTGCCAAGCAAATAGACAAAACTTGCTGGGGAGCATCAACACTCTCCCCAGAGGGTGAGCAACCACACTATTACTTGCAGAGGGTACCAGCCGCTCAGATGGAGAGCGAGTGCACGCTAGGTGACTGGTTACCTCCCCTGTGCTTACTCAGAGGGTTATTGCTGGTGAACTGCAGTGCTCCTACCTGGCCTTTTCTCTTTCTGCAGCTGAGCAGATGATCTGAGTCTTCTGTCAGCCCCGTGTGTGCTCTGAGCATTGTGAAAACTAACGCCAAGGAGAAAGGGGAAAAAATGAGAGCAAGCGTATTGAACAAAATGGCACAGAGCTTCTAATGTATCCCTACATTGTACTTACCTTTAGACCCTTGCCTGAAGTGTTTGAGTTAGGGATGTAGTTGCTTTGGAGTAGGTTTTCATGTGAAGGCCACAGCGAAGTCTGTGGTCAGAAGAAGGTCCAGAGTCCTTTCAGGTCCGTTAAGGTCAGCACATTCTTGCTGGTCCAGCCTTACCTCTGATTTCAGTTAGCGCAAGGTTAGGTCCCCAGCTGACACAGATGTCACGCTCAGCTTATTGATAATGTTATACCATGAAATCACATATCCAGTTTTAAAAAAAAAAAAAAAGCCTATTCAAATTCGGTCCTTGCATGGAATTTTTTTGTAGTTTTAAAACCTCGTAGTTAATAGCTTTTATATCATCTGTCACAAGAATGTTGTTATATTTGTTTAAATAGTATATATAGAAATAGAAACTCCTTTTCAAAGAGCAGAAAAAGCAAGATGACAGCTGCTGGCAGAGTAATACACTTTTTCAAGGAAAAGGGAGGATGCTGGGATAAAGCGGCAGACCTCTAACGTATGAGCGGCAGTGGAAAGCGCTGCCCGCAGCAGCAGCCGAACCCCCAGGGGCCGTGAGCAGCTGCCCGGCCGCCGGCACACCTCGCCAGTGGCCACAGCTTCTCCCGTGGCAGGGGTAAGGGTTATTAAAGGGCCTCCGTCCCTGAGATATCTGGAGGCTACTCCAGTCCTTCCAGGAAGAGGGTTCATTTTCTTCTTATTTAGACTAAAGAAACACGAAGAATTTGGATGGTGTTTTCTGTCTTCAAGAATTCGTTCGCCGGTCCTTTACCCACTATGTAACATGCAGCCCCTATTGTGAGTTGGCAGTTTTTCTCAAGAAAGGTAGACACTGACTATTATAAATTTGCCGTTCTTTAGCTGCAGCACAATGTTTGCAATACTACAATATTAACAGTTGTAGTTTCTTCTTAATAATAATTCCTTGACGGGTATCGTTCTTTGGAAACTGACAGCTCCATATGCAAACGAAACACTTCCACCCGGGTGTAATGTCTCTGGAAACAAAAAGTCAAAGCTCTGCGGGTGTGGGAGAGACAGGGACTGTATCATTAGAGAATGCAATATAAGACACGTAGGATAGGAAGATGGGTGTGCCACCCCAGGAGAGGCAAACTAGCTGTCTACCATGTCTGCTGATTTTTTGTCTAGTGTTATTAGTAGGAAAAATACCTACGTGATGCTCTTTGTCTGCGTGATTGAATTAGTTCAAATGGAGAGAATTATCCTGACTTCATTGTAATGGCAAGAAATGAAAGTCATAAGTGAAGACGAAAGTAAGAACAATTGAAAACAATCTGTTTGCAGCATGGGAAATTAGGAGAGAGAAACTTGAGTAGCCTTTATTTTAAAAATACTAATATTTAAAAAAATAGTTGAACATTACCTTTCATTGAACCGAACATACGCAGAACCATTTAGAACCAAGCATTGGTTATAGGTAAAGTATAGCGAGAAGCAACAGCTCGTTAACTGCAACCCTTGCTTATTCTGGGCACCTGTTGTCACTTTTAAATTACATTTGCATTATAAAAATCTGCTTTAGTTCACTAACTTCAAGTCAACAAATGTACAAAGTTGGC
This sequence comes from Ciconia boyciana, assembly GCF_034638445.1. Lineage (NCBI taxonomy): Eukaryota > Metazoa > Chordata > Aves > Ciconiiformes > Ciconiidae > Ciconia > Ciconia boyciana. The sequence continues at coordinate 68,954,739 of NC_132936.1, read as the reverse complement.
ACAGTTTCCTCAAGGATTTAATAGGGATGTGTGTTCATGCACACACCCATATTACATGTATGTAATGTATATTTGCATTATATGCGTATATTTATATCTTCATATATTATGTAGAGAGAGACACTGAACTGTATTAGCAAGTAAAGGTGGTTATTGGTTTCTCTGATCCCTTTACTTTTGTTTCATTTCTGTTCCCCACTGTACACTCATCTTTTTTCTTTGATAAATATACTTACACATCTCTTCATCTTTGTTGCCATTAATAAACCATAACGTGTGCCAGTGTGTTGTACATACTATATGCATGTATTTCTCTGTGCTTATAACCGTGAGTGAAGGTCAGTCTACTTACTAGGAGATTGCATAATAGGATTGCTCAGTACAGCAAAGAGGTGATGCTCAGTGATCCTGGGTAGATTTTCCAGTCCCCTTTTCCAGTGCTTTGTTTCAACCCTTATATGTTCCTTTAAAAACTTAAGTACTTTCCTAAAAGCACAGGATTGGAAGAGGCCTTCAGACAGACTGAGTCCTGTACTCTGCGGCTGTAGGCAATAGCCTAATGTCCTTCATTAGTTTTTCTGTTTCTGTCCTAGGAACAGTTAGGCCTTTTGCCATCACTGCTTGGAAGGTGGATTCATGTCAGATAGCATTAGAAATGCAGTATGCTTTATTAGGGGGAGAAAAAGGCCAGCAATTGCATAGAATGTTTAGTGTTGTATATGCTCCATGGAGTTATAATGCATCACAAGCCTGTGCACCCTGCAAAGACGCCCAATTCACTTGTAGTTTCAGAAATGCTCCTGCCAGGTAAAGGAACATGGCTCTCCAGGTGTAGCAAATCGTGCTGTAATCAAATATTTGCCATCAAGTATCCTCTGCTCTCTATTGCTGCCATAGTTTACCTGCAAGCAGATCTCCATAGCATATGTGGACATGAATACTGGAGAAGACCTCTATCTTTAGAGCATATGCCTGCTCCCCAGTAAAATGCATGGAGGAGCTGAGATTAAAAACAAGTCTCTGTGACTCGCTACAGTGTAGTGTAGTTTCCTTTCAATAATAAAATCTGTCTAAATTTGGTGAGGAACTCTAGGAACTAAATGCCCTAGTTATTCACCCATTTATTTGTTCTAAATGTTTGTCCCTTGCCTCTGCAGCAATTAGGTACTGGATGTTTTAGGGACTCCAGCGGTAAGATTTCAGTAATGACTGTTGTGTGGTGTTCCAGATGAAGGACTTCTGCTCTTGGAAGATTGATTGGTATCCTATTTTCAGTCATCTCCTTCAAAAACTGTAATGAAATTAGGAATAACAAAAGCTCTCAGAATGCTTTGAATTTTAGCGGACTTGTACTGTGTTAGAAAATGTGAGAAAAATAATAAAAGTGTCAATAGCACGTAATGAAGTTAAATCACCAAACCTGGCTTCTGTTGGGAAGAGGTCACATTCACTATAAATCACATATTTGCTACTCCAAAAATTCCAGTTACTCAAAATTTCTTGTCTAAGATGTTAATAAATAATAACATTGCTAGCTGCATGATGGTCTTTCTGTGGCAGCGTCTTTCCAAGAAACTTGATGATCTTCCGGGCCAGAGACTGATTGGACTTTGTTTTGTTATTTGCAGTAATGGACCAAAAAGCATTAGAGTGAATGGAAATGGAAATTTTAAAGCATAATTAAGTGATCTTAAAAAAAAATATTGTCTCTTTTTTCAATTAGAATAATACAGATGTTTCCTTTGCCACAAGACAAGGCCTTTCCAAATGGAGCATCTGTAAAGATGAGAAGTACGGGGAAGTAACTGAGGTTGATAAACTATAATTTATGTTTGCACAACATTTTTAATTGAGAAATGTTATCAATTATTTCATTCTTGATTAGTCCGTAGTACTGGAAGTGAATGCATGGGTTTATCTCCCGAGTGTAAGTTAACAATATTTTCCCCTTTAATTTTATACATAAACAAGTTTTTTAATGTGGAGGATAACAAATCCTCACGTACCCTTAATTTGTGATGAAAATAATTTTTAAAGGTTTTATTTTTTGCTGATTCTGCTGTGTTTGCAGCAGCATAGTATGCAGCCAGTTCTTGGGGAGAGTTTCTAGCACCTTTAGGATTAATTAAATTTAATTCCTGAAAATCAAGTTGGCAATTAAACAGATCTATTGAAGGTGCCGAATGTTCCACTTTTGAAACAAATTTTTCACTACTATGCATTGTATAAAAAGGAGCTCAAAGAAAACATATGACCCTGATTCAAAAGCTCATTGAACTTCATGGAAAGCATCCTGTTTGGGGACAATATATTGGCCTTTACATTGTACTTAATGTATTAGTCCAGGAGTTTCTTGAAGTTTTATTCATGGGAGATCATTTCCTGTATGATAGCAGTTCAGAAGCTGATTAATGTCTGTGATACAAATTTTTTCTAGAGTAGAACAAACACAATTTGCGATTTTTATAGTATTTAAAAAAAACCACAAACAAACAACAAACAAACGAAAATCACTAGGCAATATAGAAAGGCTATGTGGACCACAAAGGGTCCACAGACAACTTTCTTTGGCACACCAACATTTTTGCTCTTGCAATACAAGATAAAACAGCTTAGTCCGCCAGTACCTGTGTGAAGGTGCTAAGTAGGAAGCAGAGAACTATAAAGGCAGAAGTAAAAATGGGTCCCTTGTGAGTTGAAGCTGTTAGTGAAAGTAATGATATCTTTGCGTTTATGGGTTAGCAATAAAATTCCTCTTTGCAGAGGGGTAATTCAAGCTTATGCGTTATTTAAGTGTGCTATCAGTGGGGCGTGTTTTCATATGCTTTACATTTTAGCCAACATAAAAGCCAAAAGTAATTTTAATCCTTAGGGCAGTATGTCTTCCTTTCTTTATCTCTGCTTCACTATGTTATGAGAAATGAAATAAACTTAAATTGGAAATATTCAAAACAGCTGTGGACTGAGGACCTGTAGTCGGATGTTAAATGTAAATGATGGAAGAATCTTTAAAATGACCTCATAAAATGATAACCTTTACTCTGTGTTTAAAGAAGTTGAATTTTCAAATTACAAATTTGCTTCCTTGTAAGCGTGTTATCAGAAGGCATATAAAATCATTGTCTTACTTTCATTTGTGACTATAAAGCAGTAAGTTTGTTTTGGAAGTTACTAATTTTTATCTAATTGGGACGGAGGGAGGGATGCTCTAGTAAATCTTGTTTACATTCAAATGTACCCTTGGATGTATCAAATCCAAAGAAAAGACAGTTTGTAGAGAATTTGAATCAAAAGGTATCTTCAAGTTTTAGCAAGATTCCTATTTAAAATAGAAAAGAGACAAACTAAATCAAGGTAACTGTTGTCACTTTGCCCATAATTCGTACCATTAAGTCAGCTGGTATGTCTAATCTATAAAATCATATGCTTGTCTCAAGTCTTTGCCAAAAGGGGGCAATTTTAAGACAGATAGTAGTAGCACCTTTGATGGTGTTAGTTAAAAAACATGTTATTTGAACTATTAGTTTTATCTTTTATTCCTAAATTTTCTCTAGCAATTTATTCTGTATGATCTGTGAAATGACCAACATGGGCACTGTATAAGCGTTAAAGGTCTGATTTTCAGTGGTGATAAGTACCTTCCACTCTATTAATAGTCATTGTTAGCCTTAGCGACTCCCAGCCTTAAGGGTTGGGATGGAGATTTTTCAGTGTTATCCTTGTGTTACATATGGGAGTTTCTTCACTTCTTTCTTAATACTGTTAGGCATTGCTGACAAGTACAGTTACGTCGTCATTGTGTTTTGCCTCAGGGTGGATGAAACGACGGGTTTGTGCATGGGAGTTACACCGAATAGAAAACAAAATTTTGACAAATCTGTGCTATTCTTGTTTAGATGGAAGGGGCAGAGTGAAACTTTTACCAAACTACAGCTGCTTGTATTAATATATCGGAAGGTTTTATTTACTGCTCTTCAAAAAAAAAAAAAAGGCAGCGTGTGCTATAATCCACCTAGTGGCATGATATAATCCACCCGACTGGAGACAGAACTTGTGACTTGGAGTGCAGCTGCAAGGTTATAATCCAGGAAAAGCAAGTGTTCTTCTGCAAAATCTCAAAGGGATTCTTCTTAGCTGCTTAACAACAGAGAGGTGGTTTGTCATACTCGCTTCTCCCCATAATCTTCACATATGCATGAAGAAAGTTTTATTTTAGCCGTTTAATCGTTCAAGGGTTGATGCTTCAGGCTGGCGAGCTACACTGATGTACACGTTCTGAAGTTCTGACCCTTGACATTCTGTGAATAAATGTAGCACTCGCTAAATAAATGTAAGATAATCTTTTTTCAGCTGTCAAGTTTAAGTTTCGGGTATGCTTATTTACATCCTAATTCTGAAAATGACTGCTGATTTTATTATGAAGCTTGGTGTGTCTGTCTACTCAGAGCTCATCTTAGGACTGGGATCTTTAGGAGCATTGGTCCATTTCTAAACAGCAAAATATATTTTGGGAAAATCTTCTCTTTCTGTCTCTTTTAAATGATTAATTATCTATTTAGATTTATGAAAAAGCATCATTAGAGCTGGATGCCCATTTAGTTAAAATAACACCCTACTGATTGACTAGTTAATATATGTTTTCTCTGTTTGTATATGCCATGTCTCTGTAAAGTAACTGGGGGGGGGGGGGGAATCTCCTTGTGGATGAACATAAGCGTCCCACATATATCTGCATGTTTTTGAAATAAAACTGATTTGGAAAAAAGTTTTTAAGAAAAAGTCACTAACAGAAGGTAAATGGTTTTAAAGCTAATTTCTGCTTCACGCACTAGGATGACATGTTTTTTTCACTTCTATACTGAGGTCTCAAGAGATACTGTATTTGTTAAATTTATATTAATGAGAAATGAGAGCGCAATTTGGTAGGTTTAGACTTGATTAGATTCTCCAGAAAAGCCCAGATAGCTCTAATGTGGAGAGAAGAGCCTAAAACTGCTTTGTATTCCTTCTGCACTCAGTAGCAAAGCAACTTTTCTGTGAAACTTCTATTTTTTAATAATTTGGGACTCTCAATTTTTTTTTCACGTCACTATTGATAGGAGTATTCAAATTCAATCTGATACCAGTGCATGCAACTCCATTTGAAGTCAGCAAGAGGTGATGATTTGATGTGGAGTCTGACAGTCTGAGATTACGGTGGGGGAAATCATTTGAAAGAGTGTTGGATGGTCTGTACGGGGCCTCCTGTTTGCTGCTTCTGTAGTGAAATCCTACATACCAGTGTACAGTATGTTTTTGTTGAAAGCATGTGATGATGCCTTCCAAAAAGGCCTGACGGTGAGAGATTGTGCATTTCCTGACAGCCATGACTAAATGATTCCAGCTGTTCTTGAGAGGCGCCTAATGCTGTGCTGAAAATTACTATTTTGTACATCTTCTTTAGGATTTAAATGTGGTGATGTTTATTTTGCAGTATTGTTTAACTGGCTCTTGTTAAAATAGTTGTTAGCACAACACGCCGTTTTGGTAATGCTGGTTTTGTTTGTAATCTTTTAAGGTTGTGCTGGTGAGATGGAACGAACCATTCCAGAAATTAGCAACCTGCGATGCAGATGGAGGAATATTTGTTTGGATACAATACGAAGGCAGATGGTCTGTGGAGCTTGTGAATGATCGGGGGGCACAGGTTGGTATGCATGTTTTCTCTGCAGTCGAGAGCGATCAAGTCCTGAGAGGCAAAATTAAGAGGACAATGAATGGTGCTTTATACCTTTGGAAAAGCACAGGAGAAAATGAAACATTTCTTTATTGAAAGGAATATGCAAGAATTGTCACAAAGACACTTTGCAAGGACAGTTGCTTTATCCAGTAGCCGTGACATCAGATCTACAACTGGGCTAATAGTTGCCCTGGCTAGTTCTGTGCAGTGCTACCTTTTATTAAAACAACAGAAAATTCCTACATGGCCCATTCTATTTTCTTGTCTTTGATGTGTTAAGGTAAGCGACTTCACATGGAGCCACGATGGGACTCAAGCACTTATCTCCTATAGAGATGGATTTGTGCTGGTCGGTTCAGTCAGCGGACAAAGACACTGGTCTTCAGAAATAAACTTGGAGAGTCAGATCACCTGTGGCATATGGACTCCAGATGACCAACAGGTAACGGGGGCTTTAGAGGTATTAATTGTGTTGCATTGATATGCTATAGAGTACAGCTTTTTAAAAGTTAAGTAAACTGGTCGCTTTGTAAGAACAGTTTCCCTCAAAACTGGTGCTCCCACAGATAATGAAAATTTAATTCATCCTGTCATTCTCATTAGGCAAATATGATAATGTACCAAGTTACCTATCATCACTTTTCACCCCGATTCACATGCAGTCTTATTCAAAGTTAGTTGTTTGAGACAGGAATCTGTAGTTGTACCCCTAATCTGTTGATACAGCTATCTTGAAAATGCATTTAAGCAGAGATACAGCCTGGACTATTAAACATCTGACTTGTCATTTCTGTATACAGCTGTCCAGTCTGCACTTGCAGCAAAAGCAGTTCCAGTGACGGATATGGTTATGTTTGCCTTCACATGAGTAAATGGATCCAGTTGATGGAGTGTCAGAGAGACTCCTCAGCCTCATGCAAACAACATAATATAAAATAAGGCCATTTTTCCAACCATGGAGTCCAAAACTTGTTGAGCTTTGAAAAAGCCACTTAAAAAATTCTTCTCTACTGCTTTTCTAAAGAAGCATATGATACTGGTCACATCACCATTTATAGTGGGGCTTGAGCTAGTCCATTGGTTTCATTTGCAGAATTTACAATGGCCCTTTGCCATTCACTGTTGAGCTTACTGGAACGTTCTTTCCTTCCACGTGCTTGCTGTCGTTATGGTTAATGTGTGTATAATATAGTACTGAAAGAAATGATGGCGGTAGAATAGTGCAAAGAGAAACTGTGTTATGAACACAACTGGATTATTTTCCTTCCTTCATTTTACACTGCCATGAAAAGGTGCTGGTTCAAGACTCAAGGTACCACTGACTTTAATTTACAATACTATAAATCCATCCAAGACAGAGTCATTTTGGGAATTGCTAGTGGAATATAATAGCACTAGTAATATGCATTTCTGCAGCAGCATCTAATAATTTTAGAGTGCTCTACAAAGGACAATGAATTAATTATTGCAACACTGCTCTTTAAAGCCAGGGAGTCTAACTGCCTCTTTTTGAATCTGGGGAAATGTAAATCTTGACAATAAATAATTTACTTGAGATCAAGAGGAAAAGACAAGCAGCAGAAATAGGAGGGGAAACTAAGATCTAATAGCTCTCAGTCCTATGTTTTAAACATGACACTACCCCATTTGTGGGATATTCAGTTGTTGCTGCTGTATTTGGAAATATCTTCACTTGAGTGTTTAATTTGGGGTGACTGACTGCCTGTAATTCAATTTAGACAATATGTTTGTACTTTCTAATCTGGATGCTCCGTAAGTGGTTATTCCAGAAAACAAACACTTGTTCAGTGTCCAGATAAGCGCATTCAAACATAATGGCTAATTCTAGCTGTGTGAAAATCACTTGCTTGAGTTACAGACTCTGCTGCTGACAAACTCACTGAAATAGAGACCAAAACCAGCCATGAGCATCATGTTGCTCTGCACAGTTCTCCTAACTATGGGGCTTGCGTGTTAAGTGATGATGGATTTTTGTCCTGTTCTCCAGAGTTGGTGGAAAGAAGCGATCTTCTAAAATGTATGTAGATGTATTTGCCTCTGGAGGCACAAGGAAATGTGGCTGGCTGAGGTATGAGGCGAGAGACTATGCTCAGTTCAAACTAAAAATAGCAAACTGGGGGGGAAGGACATTGCATATATTACACACAAATAAGCACATACGGAAATGCATGTGTGTCCCTTACTAGCTTATCTCCTTATCTAATTTCTCTCCTGATTTGTATCTGTGCAAATGAGAACAGAGTATTATTCTAGTCTAGAGTAGCTTCAGCATGTTCCCTATTGCCTAACGTAATCTACTTATCAGTACAGTGAGTGAAAGATAAATGTCAACATTTAAATTTGTACTTTCATACTATTCTTTTTGTCACCCCTCTGGCACCACGAAGACTGCTAATGAAAGTATTCCTGGAAAACATTACGCTCCATGGTCCCATGACATTAACGCAACTAACTTGGAAAGTTAAATTTCCAAGGGGAATGCATTGTTCAGTGTCAGTTTTCTATTGTCCTGATAAAAATTTGCTCAATACAGTCTGTCTGTTCACCTCACTCTTCAGTTCTCTTAACTTGCTCCCTCAGCCCTCTGCTGCATGCATCCTCCTCTTTTCTTCAAGTCTCATTTTCCATCTTTTCTCCTATCGGTCTGTTCAACACCAGTAGCCTGTCACCTCTGTCACTCCTCACCACGGCTTCGTGGCAGCTCTGCAAAAGGAGGGTAATTTCCTACCACCATCTTTCCATTGGAGGCAAGAATTGGTTGGAGCTACAGTATTGCCAACCATCTGCTTGTTTGCAAGAGCGTGTGTGGCCTCTGAGTTTGTGTCCTTGCTGTGCTTTGACATGGGCTTGTAAGTAAAGCACCTGAGGTAGCAGCTGATGCCACCTGTGGTTGAAACTCCATAGTCTTGCCAAAGTCTTTTGAGAGCCTGGAGATGGGATGAGAGCTGAAGAGATGGGCACGGAGAGATTAGTACACTCCTGCTGCAACTGAGCATATAGTTGTATCTTTTGACTGATTTGGTATGTACTTTGCCCTCAGGAAGTTGCTGGCTGATTTTATTAATACTAGATGCAACTGTTCTGCATTTTCTTTCAGGAAGAGAGTGGTATCATTCTTCTTGTGGCTCTGTTGGTTTTTCAGGATTTCTTGAGCTCTCCTTGTGTGTTGGGGACAAACTTAGTGTGAGTCATAAGACAGTTGATACAGCCTGTCTGACTCCAGCGCTTTCTTTCTCAGCATCATATGTCGTCAGATGATCTTCTCGTGAATGTCACTAGCAAATTTTTACTGTGGTTCACACCCAGGTCTTGAGCCTGGACTTTGAGCTATGGGCTTCTTCAGCTAATTCAATACATAGGCCTTTTGATTGTGATTCTGCATGTTTATTGTAGAGGACTAGAAGTTAATTTTGTCTTTTCCATTGTGTGTCTATAGTTCTGCTCCTGTGGAGGGCTTCAGGTGTGTCCTGCTCCTGTACACTATAACCAGAGCACGCGTCTGGCCGAGGCACAGAGCCCCGTTATACCAATGGGTTCTTGAGGATAATAAGCAAATACACAGAATAGTAAGACTTTACAGGACTGGGTGCTCTGTGTCTCGACCAGAGTGCCACACTTTGGTTAAACTCAGACAGATGGGATCACTCAGGAGTGTGACCTTCCTTTCACTGTTTTGAAACGTTTTTTTCAGGGCTATGAGAGGCTGTAGTAGAGCCTACTTCCTCAGGGTCATGTGGAGTATTTTTCTGGTGAGGAGGCTCACCTAGGATCGTGTAGGGATAAAAGTATATTTGAAATGAAAAGTAAATTTGAAATATTGGAGAATGCTGTACCCTGTCTTGAGAAGACAGGTCTGTGGTGTTGTACCATGCTTGTTTGCAAAGAGGGAATGTACATACCAAGCAGACTGAATAACTTCCCAAGTGAGAAAAACTTGAGTTTTGTCTAGCCAAAGGGTTTACTTATAATTACAGAAGCAATGTCAATAAGTAATTGAGGATTTTTCCTAAGCCCACAAGTCATATAAAATATCTTTCCAGTGCTTCATCTCCCCTCCTGTGTGCTTGCTCAGCTCCTAGTGACATTTTTCTATCAACTTCTGCTGCCCTCGGGCCATCCTCTCCCTCTCCTTCTCCCAGATTTTACCTATTAAAGAGGCTTATCTCTGTTCACGAGGAGAGAAAGGCACAGTGTCAGAGAACTGGGTGAGAACTGTAGAGGGGTCTGATTATCCTCTTGTTCATAGCAATATAGTGTAACTCCCTGGACTTCACTGGGGTTGTTTCTGATGCTGTTTCTGTATGTGAGAAGGGAATCAGAAGGGAATCACTCTCTAATAGAGGGAAGCCTTGATGAAAATGAATGAATGTATTTTAATTCCTGGATATCCCAAGAGGTGCTGTTAATCTATATGTGTTCCCTGCATCTCAGCTAATGTAAATTATTAGACTTTTCTGACAGCTGTAGGAGCCCATTTCTATTTTTCCCCCTCCTCTTTCCTGTTGTAAGCTTTTATTTGTGGAAATGCAGGGACTGGCCAGCATTCTCTTTGGCCGGGACATGACAGACAACAGGTACGTGTGAAGTTTGCCAGCGCACTTCCTTCTGTTTGCTTTGAAAATAGGTATACAATCAGTTAGCTAGTTTGATTGGCATCCTGCTGGGTACAACATTAACTATTGTATGTGGTCCCATCGCAACACAACATGCATTAGTACTAAGAATGTGTAAATACAGGCCCCAAGTTTCAGCCTGTTCTGTGTCTAATCATACAAAATTCTGCTCTCGGTGGAAGAGAAAAGCAGCACAGTGTTAGGAACAGATACCGTGTGCACTGCAGGGTCTTAGGAGACACTGGAAGAAAACCTGTGAGACCAGGAGCAGATGAAACCGATTTGTCTCAAAATGCAGGGTGCGGGAGGTCTGTATGTTGGGTTTTTTTAAATCTTTTGTAGTTTGCAGTAGCTGTGCAGGAAGGCAGTTTCTACGCTGTTAGCTCCTGGTGCTTGCCGTCCCATGGTGACCACAGATGCTTCAGCATCTTTTTCCTTGAAAGGCACGAGACAGGGGCAGGCTTCACCTCCTTCACCCTGCCTGCAGCGCTTCAGGATGGAGCCCGGGATGCTGAAAGGGGCTTCACGTGAAGGAGGGGATGCGTGCTACTTTCTCAGTCCAGCAGTGTAGTCGTGCCGGCTCTGTGTGCTAATACAGCACTTTGTGTCTTAGATGTCCCTGATAGGATCAGCACCGTGCTGTGCCAAGTGGCTGCCGTGAGGTAGGAGCTACGGCATAATTCTCACCACGCGGTAGGAGCTAATTAACAAGAAGCGCTGTCAAATGATTACCGGTGGCACCAGACGTTTCATGAGCTTGCCTCTCAGGCTCCTTGGTTTTGGTGTGACTTTAGTCCCTGGCAGGAATTTTAACTAATCAATCCATTATTATAGTCTGCTTTTGGATCCCCCCATTTTCATCTGTGGACTGTGATTTGCAGTTGCTACCACCTTTTCAGGGAAATAGTCGTTCTGAACAACTCCTGAGCTGAAACTAGGAATAGTAGCTTTACCTAGTTCCAGAACATGGCTTAAAAATAAGGAATTTATTCTTGAAAATGTGTTGTATCTGTTTGGGCCACGATGTCATCTTCTCACCTACGTCTTCTTTTGCTTGCTGCTCTGGAACGAGGAGTTTGTGCTTCCATTCACCCTACCATTTTGGTTTTGATCAGGTGCTGTAGCGCACGTCTGATGCAGGCAGTCCTTGCTATTGCAGTAGTCACACTGATCAAGTTTAATTATGCTCAGACTTCTAGCTGTGTGGAAAAAAAACCTTGAAGACAGCCTTCTAATGAGTTGACAGAATGATGAAAGGGAGCTACAAACAGGCAACTGGGGCAGTATAGGGAAGGCAAATATTTACCTTAATTATTATGAATGAAGGGAAGGAAGGACAAAATGAAAAAAATTACAGCCTGTAAAATTCGAAAGTGTAAGCAATTATTTTGGGCTTTATTAGAATACTTCCTGTCCCTATTAAGGATCTTTAGAGGTTCACGTAAAGGAGCCTTTAAAATGCCAGGGAATATCTATATTTTTGTGTCTTACCATATAAAAATGCATCTTTTCCCCAATCCATTGTGGGTGCAGGGACTATCAAATGACCTTACATATATATTTACAGTGACCAGAGCCACTCAGAATTGCACTGTAAGATACAGTCTTTGAGGAAGAACTGAAAGACTTATTTTCACTGATGGATGAATTACTCAACTTACTGGGAAAAATGGCTAGAGGCTTTTTATAGCATTGAAGAAGTGTCATTAATTAACTAGGCAGTTTATTCAAGCCACGAGGACTGCAGACAATGGTTAAATCGCATATAAGGATTTTAACATTGCATGCTGCATAATTGAGCAGTACCATTAAAATGCAAAAAGAGAACAGGGGAAGGAGACTTCAGTTGTCTTTCAAGATAAATCCGCTTGTTATATAAAACAAACAGATAAACAAAACCCACCACAGCTTAACTGTCTTTAATATTTTGGACTATTTTTAGAAGCATTTCAAACCTTTGTGGCAGACTTGCTATTAAAATGAAAGATTTCTGCTTGCTTGTGTTAAGGGTTCTATGAATGTTTACTGTCCTATTGCATCCTTTTATAGACAAAATATGTGGGGTTTTATATATACTGAGAATGTTTAAATGTTTTTGCAGAGACTTTAGTATTCTTGTTTTATGTATTTATACATGCTGGAAGCCAGTAACACTTTGTTTTTGTTCTTTGCTTGGTGACTTGATTTTTATGATGCCACATAATAGTGACAGACAGATTTGGGGTGAACAAGTAATGTGAATTTTAAGTGCTAGTTAGCCTTTCTTTCTCCCGTCTCTTTTTATTATGTTGTTTTGAAGCTGCAGTATGCAGCTATTTCTGAAATAATAGATTTCTCTTTCTTTTTTTTTCTGATGTCTATACATAGTTTTATTAGCACTGTCTTTTCTTTGCCTTTTTGTCTCAAGTAGGTTTTCATGCATCATTCTGCTGAGAACACAACTTTCAAAAAGAAGGAAGGGGAAGAGTTAAATAGCTTGGTGCACTATGCCTTTTTTTACTTGTGCTCTCCTGTTCTCACTAGCAATGAGCAGCTACACTGCAGATTTCAGTACTCAGATGAGGACTTTATAGGCTTTGCCTTGAGTTTTGGGGAGGATAGAGAACAAGATGTTCTCCTCAGAGACTCTAGGGTTCATCTGCAGCTTCAGGAGCCGTGGCATCTCTCCGTGGGTTTATTCCAGGCAAGGTTTTTCCTGCCAGAAACTCTAGTTGATACCGCACAGTGATTGAGCGGGAGTTGAAGGAGTGGAGCAACAAGGTGATGCTTCAGTGTGCTTTCTTCTTCCCACTCGCTTCATCTGTGCCTTGCCTAATCTTTCCCTAGACACTCTTCATCCAGCCTGTAGTGGCAAGACACTGAGAGAGCTGACGAGGTGGTGCTATTTGTTCTAGTCATGAGGGCTGTAAGATGGGAGATGTTTATGTGCTGACAGCGTCATGGCTCATTTTTTCTCAGTAGCTCCTGCAGTGTTTCATGTCAACACTGTTTCAGATGAGTCTTGCAAAGACATTTTTCCCTTAATAACTCTGTCTGGAAGGAAGAATACAACTGTTTTAGTGTTTTGCTCATCTTTGTAGACAGGGTATTTGATATTTGTTACTACAAAAAGCAAATGGCTGAATGGATTTCTGCATCCCCTTGGATGCACAGTGTGCTAGGACATACGGATCACCCTCAACAGTGTATCTTGTAACTCTTCACTGTGATCTAACATGACACTCAGGTCACAATATTCTTATTTTAGTTGACCAGAATCTGGGGTTTGTTAAGGTCTGTGCACTCTACCACATCTTCCCCTCCCTCAGGAAAGGAAGGATGTCAATGGCAGTGACAGACCAGAGATGGAGGGAGAGCTGAAGGCTCGTTGTGCCATTCAGTTAAAGTGTCCACTTAGCATTTTTATACCCAGTACTGTTTTACATTTTTGGAGCATCAGTGTTTGAGTCAGCAAAGTAAAGATGAGCACAAATAGAAACACGACCGGTCTCTGTGTGGGAAGTGGCAGGAAGAAAGAAGTCGTTTGCCTCTCCTCTCACCTTGCTGGCACTTGTACAGAAAGATTTGCTCACATAGCCTGAAGTCTTTAGTTCTTTGGGACAGGGAGTACTTATTTGAAACTGTGTTTCTGAAAAGCACTGTGTTATGCTGTGGGGCAAATAGTAAGAACGCGGATTTGCAGTGCACCTCTGCAAAGTAGCAGCACATACTTATGCTATGTTTTAGGCAGTGCAGGGAAAAAAATGGCACCTCCTGCAGGAAGCTGCTCTCTTTCTAAGAAGTTGTATGTAAGGTAGGAAAACTGCTTTAATTTGTTCATTCAGATTTTGAGTTGATCAGGAGAGGGCACGTGAGTGGAAGTGTAATTCTTACAGAGGAAAAACTCTCCAAGCTCTGAAGGTTTTTTCAGCATTTTTTAGAAACGGTCTGTGTTATTCCACTGCGAGAGCCACTTGGCTGAGAACGCTTCGGCCCCGGGACCGATTTGGTTCATCCAGAGCTTTGTGGTCTTTTCAGTTCAAAAGAAAGGTAGCTGGCAGAGTGGTAATTTAAACTTTATTATCGCTGGGACTTCATCCGTCGATTTTTTGGAAGTTCGTAAGAAGACCAGGAGCCAAATGGGGACTTGAACTTGGGTCAGATGTGTTCAAGCCTGTGAATAGCGTGAAACCTTGGTGCAGGGAAGGAGGATTAGAGTGATTGAATCTGGAGGAGATTTGTGGATTTCTGCACTAGGTCTTGTCTGGGAAAGCAAGGCCAAGTTTCATAGTAAATTGGAGATGAAAGGTGGTATATTTGGAAAGTGGTATCACATGGTCTTTCCACTGATTTGACAAAAAGAGATAGTATGCCAATGGAAAGTGGGAGCAATATCTCTTTGTTCTCCAAAACCTTTCCGATCAGTGTTTCATCCCACGTGGATTCAACTTGAGCTCTCTGCTCTTTGTCCAGGAGCCAGTTTCTTGTCGGTGTTCAGATATTGAGGGATTGTTGGCGACTGCATCAGCTGAAAAGGGATTAATCCTTCCCTGCTTTCCTTGCTTTTAGGAGGACAGTCATTCTTCTTCAGTGCCTCATTTCAGTAACAGTTCATTACTCAGCCTATCTCCATGTTGACTCAGTTATACTTGACCTCACCCATTCTATGTATTTCCTGACCATGCTGAGTTACTCCTCTCTGCCAGCACCCAAGACCTAGAAGGAGAATGCAGAAGCTGAGGGGCTGGCTTCCATTAGCATATAGCTTAACCCAGGGGCTTCTTGATTTTGTATTATGAAATTCAAAAGAGCAAGGACATTGCGTCTAAACTGCTTTGTATTGCATTTTCACTGGTCGAGAGTGCAATCCTTGTTGCTAAGTAATACCATTTTCAATTAGGAAAAAAACCAAACCACAAAACCCCAGCAGAAACTCTCAGACTTCTAAAACTCTGAAGGAAGTTTTAGCTTCAGCAGTCAACATATCTTTCAGGAAATAACTAAAACCTGGCTTGGGAACAATGCAGGAGACTGCCAAGTGTATCAGTTGACTTCTTTGCCTGATTGAGTGGTTGTTGGTAAAACTAATTGGATTTTCCCACCTAACAGTGCCAAACAGTTGTTTTTGTTGCTATGTATAATTGGATATATGTGAAGAATATGTGTTTCCATAGACATGTGTGCACTTTCCTGGCAGAGTTTAGTGAGAAAATGGCGCTGCTTGAAGAGCGTTCCAGAGTACTTCTACTATGGGAGCTCAGTGGTCCAGGCTCGGAGTCCTGTTGTGTTAAAAGCTGCAGAAGATGTTCTGTAGAAGGTGTTCCAGCTGTTGCTGGCTTTTTGTTCATTTTGCACACTACTTCAAATGCGATTTGAAACCTGACACAAGTTTAAAAAAACCACAAATCTTTTCCACATCTAAAGTAAACTGACGCATATTGTTAATTCAGTAAACATTATATAGAAAGGCAACTCTTTTCACTTAAAAATCTAATTGTCATAGGATGCTTTCTTGAAAAATGTCTCGAGAGTCAAGAAAGAATAGAGAAATGTGTGTGCCTGGAAATACACAAGTCAGAATTAGTCCAGATATAATTACAGGAGCATATATAATCAGTCTTTCTGTGATTTGCCAGAGTGCTTTCAAATAACATTATCTTCACCTGGACAATTGTTTCCATCCCCACATGTCCAGAGTAGTTGTATAGCTTGAGATCCTGGTTTTGAGACTACTTACATTTTTGACTCCTGAAATGGCATGCAAGGCTGTATCTCATTGACAGCCATTCAGCTATGTTATACTATTTTAGAAAGACATAAAGCCAGTGCAGTTTGAATCCCCAGGTTTTGCTATTTCAATATTTATTAAATGGATCTGTCACCAAGATCTCCAGTGTATTTACTTTGTCTTCTCATTTGAGGGCTTTGTAACAGTTATCTAGACCCTATGGACTTTGTAAGAGAGAGAAGGAACAAGCCTGAAAGTAGGTAGCTAAACCAGTGCTGCTTTTGAAAGCGTTAATGGTCTCGAATGAGAATTTCACTGCTGTGTATATATGCAGTTAGCTGGATGATCTCGTGGGGTATCATCCATGTATGAGGCTGGTAACTCCTCGTGTCCAAAGGAAAGAAAAAACTCTTCTCAGTTTTTTCAGACATAAAGACAGTCAAAGAAAACCTAGTGCTTTCCCCCGAGCTTGTGTGTGAATTGTGGTGATGTCTCTTTTTGTGTCAGTTCAAGAAATCATTTTACAGTGGCTGAATTTTTAATGGAAGTAAAAAGTATTCAGCAGGAGAGCAGCTGTTTCCCTCTCTCTGGTTCTCTCTCTTCTTCTCTGCGTTTTGAGGTAAAAAGAAGGAAAGCCAGAAATACCACAGTGAGAAAAAACAAACTTTCACTTTTTAATGTATCCTAAGAGGCGGCTGCTGCACTGTCTCCTGCTTTGTGATGGAGAAACAGTAAACAAGAAGAGCACAAGGAATGCAAAATGCTAATACCACAACTAAATGGACTGCAAAATGTTGTAACTCAGCCTTTGCAAGACTGGCATTTTTTTGTTAGGCTAATGAATGAAAATATTTAAAGGCAATAATTTCCCTAGTATTTCCTATGTTACTAAGCCTACCTGCATAAATAGAAGGTTGATCCATCATTTTGTATATTAATCAGTTCATAGTTCAGTTAATTCTGGATCAGCAAAATAGATTTATCTCTATTAGTATGATGGCATTATGGTGACAACTGCGAAGGCCTTTCCTATCATGAATACTAATGTTTGTCCAGGTGGCTAAATCCGGGCAAACAGAACTAATTCAGCTTCCTTGAACTGCTCAGCATCTTCTGACAATGCAAATGCAGTTGGCCTTTTTAGCGTTTTTGCAGAACGTAATTTCTGAGGTACAGTGCTGACTTTTTCCTTTGGGGGGAGATAGGGGAGGAGGCTGAAGAAAAAAGCGTAAAGATAGGTCTAAACTTTGAAAAGGGGAATGTCAGGGAAACAACATCCGATGAGGGGGCTGCAAATGCAGAGGTACCCAGGGTAAACTGTTGGTGGCATCATTCGTACAGCAAGACATGTATGCCAAACAGAAAAGGAACCAGAAAGGCAGAGTAGAACAAAATGTTGAAAGAGCAAGGTTTGCAAAGTGGGTAGGTGGAAGAGGAATCCTCCAGACTTGGGAAACACAGCCCTGGAGAATGTTAAAAACCAAAAGCATAAGTTTTTGTGAGATCATTCATGGTTTACTTGGTCACAAGCTGCTGGTGAGATTTCTGCCCTGGGCTACTGCTTCACTGGTGAGAGACTTCTCACTAAGTCTGAGGAAATGAAAAGGGGGTCCTGGAACAGGTTACTTTGAAATGCAGCAAGTCCCTCTGTCTGACTGGTACATCCAAAGATTATGAAGGATCTTGAATATGAAGTAACTTAGCTGCTAGCAGAAATAATCACATCTCTGTTCTAAGTTTTGAAGGGCAGCACTATTTTGCTGCAGTACATTTAGAAAAGGTTTTAAGAACATCCAAGAAATGTGCAAATAAGGCTTACATCCTGTCGTGGTTTAGCCCCAGCCAGCAACTAAGCACCAGACAGCCGCTCGCTCACTCCCCCCTGGTGGGATGGGGGAGAGAATCGGAAGAGCAAAAGTAAGAAAACTCGAGGGTTGAGATAAAGACAGTTTAATAGGGAAAGCAAAAGCTGTGCACGCAAGCAAAGCAAAGCCAGGAATGCATTCACTCCTTCCCATGGGCAGGCAGGTGTTCAGCCATCTCCAGGAAAGCAGGGCTCCATCACGCGTAACGGTTACTTGGGAAGACAAACGCCATCACTCCGAACGTCCCCCCCTTCCTTCTTCTTCCCCAGCTTTATATACTGAGCATGACGTCATGTGGTATGGAACAGCCCTTTGGTCAGTTTGGATCAACTCTCCTGGCTGTGTCCCCTCCCAGCTTCTTCTGCACCTGGCAGAGCACGGGAAGCTGAAAAGTCCTTGACTAGTGCAGCAACAACTAAAACATCTCTGTATTATCAACACTGTTTTCAGCGCAAATCCAAAACATAGCCCCATACCAGCCACTATAAAGAAAATTAACTCTATCTCAACTGAAACCAGGACACATCCGCATCTTGCAACTGGTTAAAGCAAAAATTGAGCATGGAATCACAAAACACCTATAAACTGGTCTGAAAGGACCTAGGTAGGACGTTTCTTCCAGAGGGAGATCATGGCTCACTAGTCTCTCAGAAGTCTTTGCATGTGTTGTTAAAAGTCATGGCTAGAAAAAAATAGCTGAAATGGTGTGTTTAGTTCTGAAAAAGTCAACAAATTCCAATGGAAACAGGCCCCCCTTAGGATTTCCTGACAGAAATATCTGTTTGTGCGCTTTGGCATAGTGGGGATATATCCTCTGCATGAATGATTTGGCAGGTGTAGAAACCCCAGCAAATTATAACAATGCATATTTTACTTACTGTGTTTGGATGGCTTAGCAGTGCGAAGAGAACAACTGGCCAGGAATCAGTCTGCAAAGGGGAAGACTAAGTAGTGAATTTGCATTATAAAAATGGGAACAGTGGGTTTGCCTTTATGTCACACTATATATTTTAAATTATTTTTTACTTTTAAAATACTTGCTGTTGTTTAAAATATTAACTGCTGTGAGATAGCAACATTTACAGGTTACATACAGTTATTTGCATTACTTAGGGCTGTAGAAGGCTTGAAAATTTCAAGTCCAATAGAGCTCAGTTTGCTGGACTGGTCCAGTAAGCAACTTCTAGGACACATCTAACCCTTTGCCTTTTTCTAATGTGATCAGTCTCTTCCTGGAAAAACTTAGTGTGGTCACTTTGTCCTTCCACCTGCCACCTGTCCTATAGGAGAAGGAAGAGATATAACTCAAGAAATTGCTCAGTGGAGTTACCATAAAGCTGGCAACTTAGCCACAGCTTAGGGAAGATTAGACCACCTGAGATTTTGTGACAGATGACATTAATTTTCATAACATTTCAGTGTATCCAGGAATTTAAATACAAACTGTTAATACACCTTGCATAGTCCAACAAAGCAAGTTCTGTCTTTCTGTGAAAATTTTGGTTTTTAAATAATCAAATTATACTAGGATGGAGCTTACTAGATTAATTTTCAATGCTGTTTTAATTAGCTGAGTCTGTTAGTTGTTTTGCTTCCCTCAGTTGTTAGATGTACATTCTTCATAAAAAGTCAAAGAGGTTTTTTAAAAATCCTGGGCCAACATGAGTAAAGCAGATGTTCCTTTTCCAGCCTTCTAGCATCACGATACTGGAATCTCTCACTTTGAAAGTGCTGTCCTGAAGTAAACTCCAGTGGCTTTATATTTCTTCCAGTAGCTATAGCAAGTCCAGCTTCTAATACTTCAACTTGAGCTTCAGTCAAAGGCTCAGCCACTGCCCTGATACAGAATGACGGCCCATGTTCCGAAAATGTTTTGATCAGATTTCCTGGGAGTTTTGTTTAACTAGCAACCTTAGAAACTTTCAGTGTTAGTACTAAATGTCATGAAGGGAACATTTTATTTTATCAGTGTCTTTCTGCAACAGTATTGACTATTCAGTTTGTACAATGAAAACCTGAGATTGGAAATAATTCTTTCTTTTGCCCCTCGTATATACATCAAGTCATCGAATACATTATTGCTGGGATTGGATTATCCTCAGTTATTAGAGAAGTAAAAGTGGTTGTAGTTCTGGAAAGCTTCTTTGACCATGAGGACAGGCTAGGACGTAGGAATGGACAGTGGGTAGGTTCCCTGCAGATATAAGTCAGCACAGGTTCATTGACCTACTGAAATTGTTACGATTTATAGACTTTTCTCAGCTGCTGCATGTAATCAGATGTGGTGAGATGGCAGGATCTCCCCCTCTCCTACTGGGCTAGTGTATTCAAATTAACATAAAGCTTGAGCATTCTTTCTGTTGAGGAGTTCAATTTGCATATGTTAAACCAAATTAAATAGCAACACAATATATTTTGTGCAAAAATAACATCACTGTTGGTAAATTATAGTTCTCTTACTAACTAGTGGGCCTCCTGAGCTGGACCTTCAGTGCGCCAGGTCTGTGGTTGCTCTGTTGTAGCTTTGTTGATCTTGGTGCTGCCAAACCATTTTCTGCTAGTACCATATCTGGTCCAGACACGTTACAGCGTCACAACAGATCTTATGGGAATAGCAACAGTTCAGCACAACAGATCCACATACAGCCAAGTCACTGAACAGGTTCAAGTTGTTCCTCTTGGACTGAATTTTTTAGCTTCTTGGCTGTTCTAGTATTCATCTCTTCGTGAAAAAATAACTTCAGAGCAGAATACCCCATCTTTTGATTACCACATGTCTTTTAGGAATTGGTACATTTGAGACTGAAAATTGAAGACTCTGAAATCTTGGGCTTTTAAAGGGATTGCAATCTTGAATGTTAATTTCATAGATAATAGTTTAAAAACTGATGAAAAACCTTTTTATTTACCAAAACTAGCTTGTGAAACTCATCACAAGTTACCACAGAGGCTAAGAGGTCAGCAGATTTCAGAGAAGGGTGGTTTTCAGGTATTCAGATTTGTTATAATAAATAGGGATCACCTGAAGCTTGGGTTTCATGGAGAGCCCAGACACTTGTGTTTCAGGACTGAACCCAACTTTCAGCTCTTGGTACACTTAGAAAACTGTGTGTGAATTATCCCAATGCTGTTTATCACAGTTTTCCCTTCAAAGCATACAGCATCAGGGTGCCACTGGAGACTGCTCTGCATTTGTATGACCTCTAATCAGCTACAGCTTCACTGTAGTGCAAGATTTGTTATGTTTGATGTGCTTTGTAAAGAAATACTGTATTTATGTTAACTGACTCACACTTTGAATGTATGGGTGATTTTAGGTATTTTATTATCAGATTATGCATAATTCTACAAATGCAATTCTACAAGTGGTAATGCATGTAAAAACAGTTGAAATAATGAATGGTGTGACAGGAGAGGAGATGGGACAAGAGAAGAAGAACAGAACAAGGGGCCAAAGAACCACTTCAAAATAAGTACTTAGGATCTTTTTTTAATTACTATTATTATCATTTAGCTTTTGTATTCAAGGGTTAACAAACCACTGTAACTTGTTCATTACCTTTTTCCAATGTTCTCTCAGACCTCCTAGATCTGCAAATGCGTGAAAAATATTAGTTTAGGCAGCTAAAATACAACCTTTTAATTTCTCCATTGGATCCTTCAGGCATACCCTGTGGCTCAACCTTTTTTCTGAAGGTCAAGAGAGTTTTATTCATCTGACATAAGTAGCTTGAGTGTGGCATTTATAACTTGAGTAATGTTATGGATGATAACACCATTAGACATTTTTACAGCTTCAGCAGGAGTTCAGCCAGCAGGACTATCAGCCTGATAAATGCTTTCGTCTTAAAGGTTGTATTGCTACAATAACCCCAAAACTTAAAGCTATTCCTTGAAACCTATAGCCTGGCTAAAGAGATGAAGAGTGCCCTCTGACATTTCTAGGTTGCTAAAGAGCTCTCTCAGGTTCCAGAGCAAGAATTAAGATGCCCACATGCAGCTGTTCTGATGTGAATCGGAAATTACTGTAGGACTTCGTAGTTTTAATTGAACTGGGGGCAGTACTACTCAAAAGAATTAGCTTTAGATTGAAATGAGACTGAACTCTGGGTGATGAGTCCCAACATTTTGTTCCTACCCAATTATAAAGTGTTTCTACAGGATTTTAGGAGGCAGAACTCTTATACTGCTATTTTCAGAAACAACAGTGAGTTTCACCTCCTCTGTCTGGGTATTTTGCAGTTATAAAAGTCCTAGGAGACTGGGAAAAACTAATCTATAGAGTAGGCTGAAAGTGGTATGAGAAGCTAGCAATGACAATCAGTAGGATTTTGCCTTTGTAGAAGTTTGTTTTGTAGAGATCTGAAAGAGAGTGGTTATGTTCTGAAAGTAGATAGCGAAAGTGGCAGCGCACTGATTATGCATGTAAAAACAGTTGAAATAATGAACAGTGCGAAAGGAGATGGGATGAAGTGGAAGAAGAGTAGAATAAAGGACCACAAGGGAAGGGAGCGTGAGATGAACAAAGGTCGAGTTCTTGCTTTTATGTCTAAGAATAGTAATCTGAGGCTTGTAACAAACTTTAGCTGTTGTTTTAACCCAGCAGCTATTTAACACAAAAATATTTGTAACATGTAATGATTGCAGTTAAGGCAGCCGGATACTGTTTTTTCATTGCTTCTGATAATGTGAAACAACTCCATTGATTTTCTTAAGTTTTTAATGACTTCACTGAAGTTCCTTGTTAAACTGCTATTCTAGTTTACAACCTTCTGTGTTTCCTGATCATCACCTTGATCATAGAAAAAATTTTAGTACTTCTTATTTTTGACTGAGACCTTTGAAGCCACACTTCCTTTCTGGAACTTTCAAAAATGCAACCATGACAATTGCTTCCTAGGTGAGTGCTATTGTATAAATCTGATATAATACATGGTTTGAATGCTTCAAGTCTGGCACGACATCTCAGAAGGAAGATAGAAAGGAAGACCTCTGACAGCAGACGTCAACAAGGGTGATTGGAGTCTTTGAACAGCAACTGTACAGGGAGATCCTAAGTAGGCTATGATTCTTCAGCTTGGAAAAGAGATGACTGAGGGATTAGATAGTTGAGGTCTATAAAATTGTGACCAATGTTGAGAATGTAAGTAGGGAACAATTATTATATATTTCTTTTAGTGCTAAGAGGTAAAGGTTACCAAGTGAAATTATCAATTACCAAAGACGAGGCAGTATTTTTTGCTGAAAGCTACATGAGTGTGCAGGGGAGGTGCCTGTTTAGTGCATCCTGTTCTCTTACTCTTCCCCAAACATTTGACCACTGTTAGAGATAAGATACAAGGCTAGGTGAATTTTTGATCTGGGCATATAATTGTTAGAATCTTAAATTTACACGCACTGATAATAGGTGGTAGACTGAAGGGCAAGTATAAGATTTGCTCTTCCTTTTAGCTTCATTTTTAATGCTGGCTAGTTTTCAAGTTGATGAGTGCTTTTAAACTTGCTTTAAAACATATTTGCCTCATGTGGAATTACGTGATAGCAGCAGCAGCCTTGGCTAATGCATTTATCGTTTTGTGGATTTATTAATTCTTATTTCCTGATGTTTTTCTGAAAGTCATCAAATATGCAGGATCTTAACTTGCTTAAAGCCTCAAGACAGAAAATGCTTATAAAAAACAAATTGTAGGTTCCAGTCAGTATGACTTCAGTCAGCATGCATTGGCTATGGAATAGTTTAGGGGCAAGAGGAAAACTTGTGTTATCCATTTTGTATTTGGAATGGTGGGTAGAATCTCTTCTTCATCTCCTCCTGAATGTGTAACATATTGCCTTCCTCTTGGGCTATAATAATCTACTTCCAGTTGACTGATCATATTGCTTTTTGCCTCTGTTTTTGGAAGACATTCTCCCACCTTCTCTCAGCTCATCAACTAAATAACCTGTCCTCCTCTATTCAGCTTTCTATTTCTCACAAGCTGTTTGAAATCTCTGCTAAGACCTCATTTTTGTCAGGTGTGCCTTTTGATATTATTATAACTGATGCATACCTTGGTTTCTGCCACCAATTTTAGAATTTTCTGTATAATCCAAGAATACTGCAGAATCTGTGGTAGCCCTTCTGCCAGGTCACTTTGGTGGTAGTAACGGCCAAGTTCAAATAAAGTGTATTGGCTCATATTAAAGTGAACAAAATGCACCGCACCATGAAACATTACTTGCTCAAAGATTTTAGGAACTTACCTCTAGACCCTGGTGCTTTGACTTCATTCTTTATATATATCTTTGGTTGTGGTGTCCTATTGTGGCACCATTTCACATCCCTGGCTGCTTTGCTTTCAATTAATTTCCAGTGTAGCTAGTTAATTACAAGATGCGTTTGAAGGAGGGTCCAGTGGCTGACGTTTGGTGAGACTGAGGGCTGTTCTATTATTTTCAGGTACTGTTTGGCACTGCTGATGGACAGGTTATTGTCATGGACTGCCATGGCCGAATGCTGGCCCATGTGCTCCTTCACGAGTCAGATGGCATCCTCAGCATGTCCTGGAACTACCCCAGCTTCCTGGTGGAGGACAGCAGTGAGAGCGACACAGACTCCGACGACTATTCCCCACCGCAAGGTAGTGTTGTGTGCATGTGCTTCTGTTGCAGGTTTGCAAGTGCTTCTGAAGGTATCTCAAATGCCAGGGAGTGGTCATGCAGTACTGAAACAGTAGGATGGCCATGTCTTCAAGCTGGTAGAGGCCAAAAGATGGTGTGTGCCTGTGGTGGTAGTGTGGGGGATGGAGCAGAGAGCTGGTACAAGGGAGTGAGTTTGTCCCCAGCTCTGCCACCAGCCTTGCTGCATGGCTTGCTGCAAGTCATACCTCATCTGTGCTGCTCTGCCTCCATTTGCACAAATGAGATAACAACACAAAGCTCCAAGTTTTTAGTGAGGGTGAGTGAAAAACACTAGATAGGGACATATCAAGTTTCCCTGATAAGCACATGTGAGAGATTGCAGTGGTCCGTATGTATGGAGGTAGTCAGAGGGCAGTCACAAAAGTTAATGCGTTATATATATTCGTGTGAAAAGACACCAGTACTAGACATAGTAGAAAGTACTACATCTTCAATTTTAAAGAAATCCTGAAGCAGAGAGAATGCTTATCATTATAGTCCCATCCTTGATAGTCCTGACATAAAGAGCTCGATAAATTCCATAGAAGGATTGGAAATGAAAATATTTCTTGCAATGACACACGGTAGAAGAAGGGTGACTGGAACTGTCTGGAGTTACTAATTCCCATGCTTCAGAGCACATTGCCAGTTTGAGGGTCAAGAAGACATCCTTCCCTCCCCTTAAGTATAAATATAACTCATTAGGTGAAATGTTTTGGTTTTAAACTCTTTGGCAATGATCAATAGCAAAGATCTAGAAGGCCTAGTTATCCATGCGTAGTCTGGGATAGGATGTGGTCATTGCTCCTTTCACCCCCATCCTTCTTACTCAAGCAATGCCAATACTTCTTTTTGTTAATGCTGTTGATTAGTCTATAAGATTTAGGTAAGCTGTTTCTGTGTCCAGTGTATAAAGTTTGAACAAAATTAAGGACTAATATAACAGTGAGTACACAATGAAAAATTTAAATACATAATAGCTAGAAATAATTTTGAATCTGCATCTAAGATCTGAACCACTGAATTGAGGACTCTTGCAGTTTTAGCTCAAATTTGGACTCAGTCAAAAAATCTACCTTTTCCAGAATCATGTGTATATATGTCAATATAATAAGCATATGTATTTAAAAAATAATGATAGAAGATAATGTGATCATCTGGTAAAATGTTAACATCTTTTAAACTGAATTTTGTTTTGGCTTTCATGCCTCACTTTTGGTACTGGGTGATATTTCTTGCCCTAGAAGAAAAGAAACAAACTTCAAATTTCCTAGCAAGCTTCTAAAGCAAGACAAGGAACAAGATTAAGCTGGTTTCTCATTGCTTTTTTAAAATACTGAGGTTCCAGTTGGAGGATGGTGAAGATGCACAGTACGCAGATGAGAACTTAAATGATCCAAATGTGCTAGCTTTTTCTGAGTCAATCGGGGGTGGGTGGACTCATTACAAGCCTACAAGCCTATTTTAATGATTACCCAAACATGATGTGTTTTCTTTAGAGCAGATGCAGCAGAAACCTCTCAAAGGTGACAAACCTTTGACTCACACAGATGTGTAGGAAGGACTGGAAGTTTGATGGGTTTTTCTTACCAAATTATATACACACAGAGATGCTGATTACTAGACATCTTTCTCCAAAGTGCTTTTTGATCAGCTTTTTTACAAGTTCAGGAAGCAATACCACTCTTAACTGGCTGTGCCATTTTTGTTGACTGAAAAGATGCTGGTTGGGCCTTGAGAGGCACTTTATCAGGGGCCAGCGGCATCTCCTGTCAGAACTTGTAAACCAAAAGAGTTAAACAGCGAGTGCTACAGATGATGATATTGATCATTAAGTAATTGAACAAGGGGATTTCAGTGAATACTGAAAAACAAGCCTAGAGGAGCCGAGACTTTGCAGAAATGGTTTTTAAAGCCACGTGTTCCATTTGGGCTCATCTCTACCTTTGAGTGCATTGGATCCTGTTATGCAGGATGGCAGGTAACTTTTCATGCTGCTGTCTAGCTCTTAACATTTAGAATACAGTAATTTGTGAAAGGTCAGTATGTGCTCTTAGAAGTTCTTATAATGTCTCTGTGTGACTTCAGGAGGAGTCCCCAGCACTTGCCCAAGCAGAATGTGTATCTAACAAATAGCTTTTAATGTGATTACCTTGTTTAGTACACTGGTTTTCAACTTGAGTCCCAAGAAAGGCTTCTGAAGCATTGGTTTTCAATTTGTGGATACTTTGGGGAGTTGACAATGGAGAAAGATTGAAAAGTACCACTGTATAACATAACAGTATATGCATAAATCACTTTGGATATACTGCAGTAAAAATTCACAAAGTAAAAACATTGGGGTTTCACAAAAGCAGACAAACTAACTAGCTAAACCTGCTTTGCTTTTGCCCATAGACATTGCAGGAATAAGCAGGTAGAGTTTGAGGCTTGGAACCACTCCTGATGGCAGTAGTTATACTACTGAAATACACTGTATTTCAGCCTGGATGTAATTACTTCTGGTTGCTTGCCTTTTGCTCACTCCAGAGCCTTGTTTTTGCAGATGGACCAGCTGCGTATCCAGTGCCAGTGCAGAACACCAAGCCACTACTTACTGTCAGCTTCACGTCGGGAGACATCAGTTTAATGAACAATTATGACGACTTGTCTCCTACTATCATCCGCTCAGGGTTGAAAGGTACAAAAGGAAGCCATTTCACCCCCTTCCTATGCTCTGTCTTTCTTGTGTATTTAACGATGTGTGTATAGGTTATGTTTTTGTGGTTGTCTCTCCTAATGCAGAAGCACTCGGCCACTGTTATTGCCATTTCCAGCAGTGACACCTGCTGGTGGAAGAGCAGTGCTTGGCTGATAGAGTTTTTGGGTTTGAAAAAAAGTTTAAGTTTTTGAGACCATGTTTTTATGGCAGTTTTGTAGACCAAATGGATCTGTTTGCTGTTTTTCAGCTGAATGTGCTAATATTTTTATGCTTCTTTGTGTGAATGCCTCTGCTACGTAACACTTCCTTTGCACCTTTAATTCACAAGGTCTCCTCCCATGCTTTTGGTAACCAGGTATGAATCACAATGCGGCTTTGACTCCCACAAATTTTGAAAACTTGCTCGAATTCTTAATTATCAAGTTATTCTGAGAGAAGGAAAATTCCACTGATTAATTGCTATACATCTTGCTAAGTGATGTGCATGAACGTTTGTAAAATCAGTATTCCATGTAAAATCTTTAATTCACATCAAAATTTTTACTGTTTTTACCTACCAAAAAAGTCCCTTACTTTGCCAGCACTCTCAGTACAATTTACAGTGCTTTTCCTGGAGAGAAGTTTTAATTCACTTCGGCACATAAGCACATACTTAAATACAGGTTCCATTGATTCTTTTTCATCTCCACAGGTAAATTAGTTTTACATTAGATTAAAAAAAAAAAAAAAATTAAGCTGTTGGAGTAGACTCTTAACTGTTCTGTAACAGTGGGATATTTTTGGTGAAAAGTTGCCCTAACACCAGTCCAAAAGTTTTTGGGTGATCCACTATGTAGGGTAGTCTTAGGGGTTAAAAAAATCACCTTTGAGGTTTCTCTTCCACTCCTGCTTCCACCTGTGCCAGCACAAGAAGCACACGGTTGGCAAAACGTAGCATCCTGGGGCAACCCTATGATCCAGAAAACTTCTTCAGCTGAAAGGATGCCTAAAGTCTGGGAAATTGGAACCGATTTAGAGAAGCTCTTGTGATATCCACCAAGGGGTGTGCCCAGCATCTCTACAGAATTATAGTAAATAGGATAGGAAGTAGTCTTCATTTGTCATCTAGTCTAGCTTTTGTCTGGAAATAGTAGGAGAAACAAACTCCATCTTATTCTCTGTTTAGAGTTGCAGGGCTCTGTCTTGTTGAGGATGTCTGTGTGTTTCTCTTTCCCCGTTGACTTTCACTAAAGGAAAAAAGATCACTTAATTATGTCACCCTCCTCTAGCAAAATATTAATGTACAAGCTACAGTAGAAATATGTTTTATTAATTGTAAACAGGACTACATCATTGACATCAGTAGAAGAAGAATGTGCAACGTCTTGCTGGATTGGGAGTGTGTATGGTGAGAGGGAAAGGTGATTGGGATATCACTGTCTGTTGTTTTGAAGCTACCCATTGTACAGTGGGAAGTATTTTGCATATAGCTGTCATATAGATGTAAACATTTTC
The DNA here is from genome assembly GCF_034638445.1 of Ciconia boyciana. NCBI lineage: Eukaryota > Metazoa > Chordata > Aves > Ciconiiformes > Ciconiidae > Ciconia > Ciconia boyciana. The sequence goes on along the minus strand of NC_132936.1, from coordinate 68,925,959 downwards.
TGTACCTTCTTATCATTTTTTTTTTCAAGTGACTGCAATTTTACTGGTTGTTATCAGATGCAAGAATGTGCGAAACCACCCAGTGCAGGGTCTCCATCCTCTCCAGCCACTTGGTATTCTGCTGAGAGTGGATGGTCTTGTGTGCGAGTCTTAATTCATGTGTTTCTGTTTGAAATCTGTAAGTATTGGTTTGTAGTCTCTGCAGCAGATGCCCTTGTCTTTATGGGCTGCTGTAGGCTACTCAATGTATTTTTAAAGCAGGCAACTATAAAACTGTTTCAAGCATTACCAATATATTTTTGCTGTTCTACTAGCTTTGCATAGCTGTCATTTTACTGGGGGAGTATTCCTATTAAATTGATGGAGAAAAGCATTTGCTGTTGGATGAGAATTTGATTACCCAAATACAAGTTCTTCTTTTCATCCAGCTTGAACACTCCTGGAAGTTTTATCAGTTCTAGTGGAGGTCCTGAACTGTTCAGTTGTACCCTTTCTTTTTTTATGCTTTTTAACTCAGTGATTCTCAGTACACTGCTACTTGCAGAACTGCTGAACTGCATCTACTAGTTGTACTGGTTAGCTGCAACTACTACCCGCAGAGCTATTGCACATTTAAAGTGCCATCTATTCAAGGTTTGCTGATAGACATGCCTGTAGTGCCTGGCAAGTAGTTTTGAGGGATGGCTCTGATCCACTGATTCACTTGCAGACCGTTACCCTAGATGAAACCTCCATCTGATTTCTAATCTCTGTGCTTGCGCTGAAACCTAGTTATCAGTTGAGCTGGTTTACGTCAAGGTTTGATAATCATTGAAGACCTCATTGGCAGTGCAAGTGTGCTGTAGAGCCACGCTGTCCCGGGGGCATGCTGCAGCCCACGTCCAGCCCTTCACTGCCTTTGCAGCAGCCTAATTCTAGGAGTGTTGAGAGAGAGAGAAAACTGCTGGACACAGTAATCACTCCTCTTCCTCTTGGTGTGGGGATCGGCTGAAAGTTTTACCTAAAGACACGTATCCAAAGGAGACTGTTTTTTCACTTTGGTAGTAGTGTAGTTAATCCAGTTACCAAAAGTGGAGCTTGCTTCATTGATTTCTACCCTGCCTATCATTATACTCTCTGAGAAAGATTAATAAATCCCATTGTAGATTACTTAGAGGTCTGAGGACTAAGAGAAAAGAAGAGACATACAATGCCTAGCTGTGGAAAAATTCATAGACTCATAGAATGGTTTGGGTCAGAAGGGACCTTAAAGATCACCTAGTCCCAATCCCCTTGCCATGGGCAGGGACACCTTCCACTAGACCAGGTTGCTCAAAGCCCCATCCAGCCTGGCCTTGAGCACTTCCAGGGATGGAGCATCCACAGCTTCTCTGGGCAACCTGTTCCAGTGCCTCACCACCCTCATAGTGAAGAATTTCTTCCTTATATCTAATCTAAATCTTTCAGTTTAAAGCCATTACCCCTTGTCCTATCACTACATGGCCTTGTAAAAAGTCCCTCTCCAGCTTTCTTGCAGGCCCCCTTCAGGTACTGGAAGGCTGCTATAAGGTCTCCTTGGAGCCTTCTCTTCTCCAGGCTGAACAACCCCAACTCTCTCAGACTGTCTTCACAGCAGAGGTGCTCCGGCCCTCTGATCATTTTTGTGGCCCTCCTCTGGACCCACTCCAACAGGTCTATGTCCTTCTTATGTTGGGGCCCCCAGAGCTGAATGCAGTACTCCAGGTGAGGTCTCATGAGAGCAGAGTAGAGGGGGAGAATCACCTCCCTCGACCTGCTGGTCATGCTTATTTTGATGCAGCCCAGGATACGGTTGCCCTTCTGGGCTGTGAGTGCACATTGCAGGGTCATGTCGAGCTTCTCATCAACCAATTCCCCCCAAGTCCTCCTCAAGGCTGCTCTCAATCCGTTCTCTGCCCAGCCTGTGTGTGTGCTTGGGATTGCCCCAACCCATGTGCAGGACCTTGCACTTGGCCTTGTTGAACTTCATGATGTTCGCACTGGCCCACCTCTCAATCCTGTCAAGGTCCCTCTGGATGGCATCCCTTCCCTACAGCGTGTCGACTGCACCACACAGCTTGGTGTCGTCGGCAAACTTGCTGAAGGTGCGCTCAATCCCACTGTCCATGTTGCCAACAAAGATGTTAAACAGCACTGGTCCCAATACTGACCCCTGAGGGTCGTATTATTATTATAAAAATTATATTATAAAAATTTTATTATAAAAATTATCTTGAGGAACATGCATCTTGCCTCTGATACGTACAGAAGCATAAGTCCCATGAGAAGTATCAGAAAGTTGAAATAATACAAAACCATTTGAAATTGCACATAAAAGTCCCTGAAAATGACAAGTTGACAACTTGAAACAATTTTGAGATCCTTCCTGCCAACCCTCATTTCTCTCCTGCTTCTTCATTTGAAGACAGCTTCTCGCCCACAAATGTCTTCAAAAGATTCTTGGCAGATTGAGCATCCCAGAGCACAAAAGTTTTGTCTTTACCTTCACTTTGTCTCAGCACAAAATAGCTGCCTTTCACCTCTGGTTTAAGAGTAAAAAGATTTAAAGACTGGCTCAGTATTCCTTGCACATGCAAATCTGCCTCCGAAACACAAGCAGAAACACAAAATACTGGTTTAGTGCTCTTGTTGCAGTGTGACAAAGAGCTGGAGGATATAAGGGTTTGAAATTAGCATCCCCAAATTAAGCTGTGGGTGTTCCTCATCATGGGGTGCCTGTAGGAGAAGTAACTGATATGTATATTCATATCCATGTATATGACAGACTAAGCAATTCCTGTGTGCTTCTGGCAATCTCCTGCTAGACAGATGAGTAGATTTTCACAAGTCATGTGTCAAAAGAAAACCTATGACATGGAGGCCATCTGTATTTATGGACAAAAATCCAAAAGTCTTTCTAGTTTGGTGTTATATTAAAATATAACTCTAGTTTGAGTGGTACTAAAAGTTTTATTCACAGCCAGTGAGAACATGAAGCGTTGCCAAATATGCTGCTTTTTTGCACTGTAGGCCTTTCCAGACAAATACTCTGTGCGGCTGTCTTAGTGAGGTTATTTGTCTACATATTAACTTAATTGCAGTTATTTACCCCAAAGATGCGCATAGGATCTTCCACATCAGTTTTAACATCTGTAATAAATTCTTGTACTTAGGAGCAACCACTGATTACATTCTAGACTCACCACAGAGAGAGAAGAATGAATGGTTTTTACACATTTTTTGCAATTTACAAAATAAAAAGAAAGAGTCATTCTCAGAAGTGCATGTGTGGCATATTTGCTATTATTTCGATGAAAGGATTTAGGTTTATAAGTACTTAAGTAACCTTTAAGAGCATGATTTAGCTGTTCAAGTCACTTTGCAGCATCTAAAAACACTGTTCCTACTGATTCTAATCAGTGATTATTGCAAACTGTCTTTGCAATTTCAGATGTGGTGGTACAGTGGTGTACACAAGGGGACTTACTTGCAGTAGCAGGCATGGAGAAGCAAAGCCAGCTAATTGACCTCGGCAATGGTTCCCTGTTGAAAAGCGCACTTGTCAAGTTCTACAACGTGCGCGGGGAACATATCTACACTCTGGAGACACCTGTGCAGGTAGGAGGTATTTTTTAAGTCAGTTCTCAATGCTTTGCTGACATGCTTTTCCCACATCAGCTCTTTGGTGTAGACCTGCAATGTGAAAAGGTTTACAGAACATCCTGAACATGTTCTAAAATACCTTATAGATAAAAATGCACTATAAATAATTATTGTTTGCTTTAAGGTAGACATCCAAGAGTGCATCTGATTCTAAGGCCCACTGTGCTAGGTATTGTGCAAATATGTAATGAGAAACATTCTGTTTCCCAAAACCATTGGGCCATGAATGGACAAGATAGAAAAAGGAAAGTCTGTTGTTTTACAGATAAGTGACTGAGGAGAAAAAAATGGATAACTTGCTTGATGTTGTAGCAAAGCCAAGAACTGGACAAAAATATTCCAAGTCTAGTATCATAACCACAAGATTATTCTCTCTTTGTTATTGCTGTAATTTTCTAATGTACAGTCAGTGGATCTGATGCAATATTTTACTTTTTATGGCATCAGATGGAGAAGGATGAATCAGAAAGTCTTGTTTCTGTTCCCACCTTCTGTACAGACTTTCACTGTAACCTTGGTCATGTTACTTGACAAGTAAATGTCAACACATGGTCTCTGTGCTGCTTAGAAGCACAACATGCTTCATAGGTCTTCACGATATTTCAGAACCCAGCTGAATGTCACTCTACAGTTTATTTCATTTTCTGCAGAATAGGGATGACTCTGATCTGATTTCTGGCTGTACTAGCGAGACTTAATTAATTTATAATAGCTTTGAAATCTGGAAGTGAAGGAAAATGCTGTAGATATATTTACTTAATTATGTTTAATGATGATACCATTTATTATCATTTCTTTTTCAGTACCCTGATCTGGGATGGATACAAAAGGATGACGTAGTAAACCAGCTGCTAAGCTTTTGTGTTTGCTTATATTTAGCATTAACCTGTGCTTATTAATGTTAGCACTCTAATTTAGATAGAATTCTTTAGTTTTGTAATGTATAAAATAATGTTCTCTAAAGCCAACCTAAATATGTACAGTGACGTCTAATGCTGATTTAGGTATCTAAAGGACTTACCCATACACACAGCTTTATTGCCTTAAACATAGCCCTTTCAGCAAAGCAGCACAGCCTTTTCCTCTCTGGATCGATTCTGGAGAAAATATATTCATACCGGTGTTGCTTATTCCCAGACCAGGTAAAAACCAAACCTCATTCTGTTACTTCAGTACCAGAATACCGTATGTCCATCTTAGCTGTTGAACCGGTGTAACACCCTGGTCTCAAGTTGTGAAATCAAGCTGTGGTTTGAGCAGTGGAACTGAGGGGGTCAGGTTGCCTTAAGGCGTGTGTGTGCGCAGGCTCATCTCTTACTGCTCTCTGCCTCACTTTGTTCCCAATCACCTCAAATGCCTTCATTTCCTCTACTTCTCCCTATATCCCATCAACTTCTTTTCATATTTTCAGCTCTTCTTTCTCCTCTACTTAATCAACTGGGAGAAAGCACATATTGTGGGTGACGTGAGGGCTAATTATTCTGCCATTATATGAGTACTTATAGGACAACTGACAGGTCACAGAGAACAGGTAACTGCCAAGTTCATACTGCCGTATTTCTTATAGTGAAAATATTAACATGAGGCTCTCTGCTCTTTCCAGCTGCTAATTTTCACTGAAATTGCAGCATTTCAACATCATGGAGGTTTCTTCCCCCTTTGTCAACTTCAGATGAAAAGCCAACAGCTTCAGCAGTTGTAAGGCAGGTTGGAAGTGAAGGATGGGGGGGTGGCAACTACCAATTAATAACGCAGTCATGGAGTCTCATTTCCTTAGGAAACCAGGGTAAAAATAACATTCAAACTGATGTATTTACGTTTATTAAAAAACTGTATGCATAAACCTGCCTAAAATTAGAGCCACTCCTCTTCTCCCATTAGTTAGTGGTTATTTTCTTTATTTAGTGTATTTAAATTCCTGTTTACTCAGCTGCAGGAGGAAGTGAGGGGGTCTTTCAGAAGGACACCTGTATCTGCTCATGTGGATTTTATGCTTCTGTGTATTCGAATGCTGGTCTAACGATATTAGCAGCTAAGTGACAGGTATGCTAGAACACTGCTAAGAATTTGGTTTACTAACAAAACCAGATAAAAAATGCTGTTGCAAAAAAAATTGCTAGTAACTTCTGTTATTCTGTGTTTCTGCTCCAAAGATGACAGAGTGAGTCAGTGGTCCCAGTAATTTGTCTGATGACAAATTCTTCAGAGTAAATTACCTGTACCCTGACAGTCAGCCTTGTAATAGGATTTTATAAAATTCATCACTGGTTATTGAAGAAAAGAATTGAAAAAAAGAAAATAATTTCTTAATCTCAAACTCTTCTGCTGAAACTGTTTCTTCTTAAGTAAGCAAATGTGTGACTGGAAAAGCATATTTATTCTAAATGAGCATTGTTCTGAATATAAAAGTCAAAAAAAAGTAAAGCAACAATGAACATAGAAAATAGTGGATTACAGGTGCCAAACTGATTTTCTGTGTGGTCCTCTGTCCCAAATCTTTGATAAAGCAGACTTCTGAAAATTTTATCAGTAAAATATACTGAACTGTTTTTGTTTCTGCTCTTTGTCTGTCCTGTCTTTGGTAGGATATTCAGGAAACAAGAGATTTTATTGTTTATAACAAAACTCAGTCTAAAACTGACGTAGTATTTATATGCAACTTGGCTGGAACGTTACCTAACATGAAGTCACTGCAAACCCCAAGGTAGAATAGACTTGGGTGCTGCAGGTTACTCATCTTGATGATGACTGTTGTCATGGATCCCTACAAGGTGTTTTATATGCCACCTTCTCCTCCAGCTTTAATACGGTTTTGGCATCCTCTGTCTCATTTGATTAACTCACTTAAGCTCTTACCTTCTGTGTAGGATTTTATGGTTCATAAACCTAGTTTGCTGACTGTAAAACCCTAGATAGGGAAATCACACTTGTTTAGAAGTATCCAAATGAACACAGTAGCTTTGCATGAAAAATAAAGCTCATAAACAGAGTGGTAGAGTTAGGGTAGTGTAACAGTCTCTCTTGTTCCCTGCTCTGGGGCTTCAGCCTGCCACCCTGACGTGCTGCAAGAATATATTTGCAGAATACAGTAGAAAGAGCTGAAAAAGCAGCAGTAAGGGTTGGGCAAATGTTGAACTTCTGCTACACAGAAGTTCAAACTGGTTTGAACCTTGAAAGGATGATGAAAAAATTTCAGAAGGGACTTCAGAAAGTCACACCAGACCTTTATCTTATTGGAAGCAATTATATGAAAACCGGGTCCATACTGTGAGTCCAAAGACTTGATTTTATAAATGAAGAGCATATCTTATTTATTTTATAAACAAACAGCATATATTAAAGGCTGTTGATCAGCTGATAACGATTATAAAATATACTATCAATTTCTGTAAAACTTAGCTCTTACTATGCTTGCCCTTTTGTACACAAACACCAACCTGATGAACCAAAAATATACCCAGTTCTTTTAACTGGCAGTTTTTTCATGGTCTTGCTTTTTCAACATTTAAAAATGTTATTACAACAGTAGGCTGTCCTGGTGCTCATAATTTTTTATTGGAAGAATGTTAATTTCTTACATTATTTGTTAAATCCTCATAACCCTTCCCTGGCATCAAACAGGGATGAGAATAATCAACTCATTCAAGACAGTTTTACAGTCTTGCTAAAATTGTTTACTGGAAATGCTGCAACCCAGTTCTGTAATTTCAAAATTTCTCATCTGATGTGCAGACAGGTCTTTATTATATCAACTAACCATACCTACTGTCCTAAAGCTCTCTTCTGAGTGGATACAACTGCTTCATATCTTCCCATTTGAACTTTAAACACAGGAGTGTCCTGCAGGATCACTGCAAAATTACCTAACTGCCGACTTTACCAAACCTGTGAAATTATTCTGTCTGATGGTTCAAAGTTGTGGCTTATATTTTGGTTCCTTCTTCACTTTTTGTAATTTTCATTCCTATATGTCCCAGAGAGGACCAGGGGAACAAGAATGTGGATTTAGAAACCCTGACACTGATCTCTTTTATACACCTATAATCCTAGAGTAAATTTACATTATCTTATGATTTTATATGACTGTGTAGCTAGTGTAAGAACAGATTAAACCTCAAGTGCAATTAAGAAGAAGGATAAGAGTGAACTGAGCCCCATATGTTCCAGAATCAGCTGTATAGGCAACAAGATTAGGTGCAGAAAAACTCTGATCACATTTTTATCAGTGTAATATTTTTAAACCCTAATTCAAAGTGGTGTACCAAAGGCTAAATTTTTGTGGGAGAGGTTTCCAGGAGTCTTTGAGAAGACATCCCACTTGCTCTAAACCTGCTGCTGTCAGCAGCAGCCTTCACAGCATTTCACAGGCTGCTTCTCTACTGGAAATGTCCCGGCATCTGAATGGATAGATTTAAGATTATGTGATCCTGCAGAAACCTGGTAGTTGTGTAAAAGCTGTTTTGCTAAGGCCTGAAAAGGAGGGTGCCATTTTCGGTTAAATTCAGATCAAAAGGCTTTGAGAGAAGAGGCTGCCTTTTATGTTACCCAGCTGAGCTGACCATGCTTACTTTGTCTTCATTTATTTCACACAGAGTGTTCAGGTTTGTTGCTTCTGAATTAACATTGCCTTTCATTTATAGCGCCTGAAATTAATTCTATTTAGTTGTTATTGGATGACAACAGAGCTTCAAGAAGAGTTTATTTTCTTACAGAAAGAGGAACAAGAGCAACAGTTTAGAACTAGCTGGGGAAACATTCTTTGGGATATCAGTAAGGACCTTGATGTTTTCTGTATAGGCCATAAGATCGTCTCTGACTGCTGCAGAAATGGGTCATGATCAGGACTGGAAAATTGAGACACTTATCTAAGCAAAGACTCATTCTGCTAAAATGAAATCTCATCGTTGTATTGAAATCTAAAAAAAAAAAAAATTACTGTAGAAACAGGGTATAAGGAACATCTGCAAATCAAATAAGAGTTTGCTGTATGAAAAATCATATAAGGCCACAGCAGGGTAGTTTCTGACCGCATTGTAGTCTTTATTGCTTTTATCACCATCGATTCTTACTAGTTAATATTATTCCCACTATAAATATGGGGAACAGAAGAATAAAGCAGTTATGTTGCTTTCCAGCAGCCATCCATGAGTGCTGCGGCAGTACAGAGATGTGCACACACAATTCACAAAAGCTGGGTGGGCACTGCAGCTGTTGCACCTTCCAGCTTCTCTCTGAAAAAAGCAGAGGGAAAAATGTGTGTCTCCACATCAGCAGTCTACAGCGAGAGAAAGCAAAGTGAGCAGAAAGCATGTACATCAGAGTTTTACTTACACATGCCATTCACTAGATACTATTTTGCAGTGGGGTTCTTTCTCCTGAGAAAAATCCTGCTTGTTGCTGGGCTTTCTACCCTGGAATATCATTTTTATTTCATTACCAGTGGGACTCCCAGTGCCAGCAGACAAGGGATTAGTGCAAGCAGCAGGCGGGCCCCATGGCTCAGGATTTCTGAGCTCAAGGCAGGCAGCAAGAATCAGCTTGAACAGTGTTTTCATGGACTGAACTGCATACAAGTGATGAAAAGTATATAAATTATGTTCTCTCCTGTAAGAGAGACAGATGAGTGACTTATAAGAAGCAACCACAGAGCTTGAGCAGGAATATCTATTCCCGTGTTCTTTTCTAAGGGGAGTTGACATCCCAGCTGGGGGTACAGATTTGAGTAGATGTAGCTGACTTTCAAGCCCACTCTGAAAAAAATGGCAAAAGAGCTCCTTGTTGGCAACTTTTTGAGATGTGTTTTCAGTCAATATTTCTCCTGATAAAACATCTCATTTTTTTGTCCTTTAGTCAATTATTTCTAATATATAATTGTCGTAGAGCTGAATCCTATCTATGTGTAGAAGTTCAAGGGTTTTTCCAGGATTTTTTTTCCTACATGTTTGTATTTAAACCCTGGAATTCATTCAGGTATTTACAGTTTGTGCTGAGATTTTTCAAAACCTGATGGGATTTTTATATGCAAAGTGAGATGAGAAATTATCATTAGACGTTATATTTGTAGCTGCACTTCCTTGTTCCTAGCAGAAAAAAACAAGCGTGCAAACATAGAAAATAAAATTCTTCTGTGCTAGAATCTGCTTGTTCATTTTTTAACAGGTGCAATATGGATATCAACAACTTTTTTCCTTCCTTTTTTTGCTAAAACAATGCAAATAAGTGGATGCTTTATGAGGAGCAATACTTTTGTGGTGGACATTGAAGTTCAGTTGTTTTTTCTCAGCAGTTTGGAAGGAAAACTGTGGCCAGCTCATAACTGACTTGCTGCAGTAATTGATTCATATCCCTTGTCCTTCAAGGGAAAGAGTGGGAAGCGTAGTTATTGAAAAATGTTATTGGAGCAGTACATTTAAAGGTCAGGTCAGATCTGGCATTTAAGTGATCTTTTATTTCTCCAAGCCTGTAATGACAGGGTAATTTTCCCTGAACCTCATCTTAAATCTTAGCCCTGCACCATAAATGAAGTGTTGCTGGATATTAGGCTTGAGGAGTACTGGGGGACTGACCATTCCATAGAAAAGGAAGGCAAGGAGTGTCTGGTGAATCAGTAAGCACAGGCAAACCAGTATGGTACAAGCGCTCTTTGATGAGATTGAAAATATTAAGATTAAAACATGTGAGGTGAAAATATTAAGATTAAAACATGAGGTGTGTGGGGAGACTAAATGTACAAACGTAGAAGTGTCATGATTTACAAACAGTACGACACTGATAGGTATTGTGTGTGTGCGCGTGTATTTAAACATGCACCCACTCACATATTGTTTACGTAAAAATACATAAACAGAATATAAGAGAATCAGACATTCAGAAGTTTAAAAGATGGTGGAACTATGGTTGCCTGCTGGGAAACTGTGGTGAAATCATGCAGTGAGGCAATGTCTTTCGACTTCTGACTTTCTGCTCTTCCCCAGCTCCACAGTGCTGTGTTGCCAGAGGTCCCACCCAGCATTTCAAAGCTTCTGAAAAACCTGTTCCTTGGGAATATGTGTAAGATTGCAAAGGTTCTTGCACTGGTGCTAAATGCATCTCTGCTCTTCTCTGCATGCAGCGGTAACCTGAGGAGAGAAGTGGTTTCATTTGACTCTATTTGGATGAACAGAGGCCTGTCTGGGTGTGATATATTGGGTTATAATAGCTGCAATACTGGACTTCTTGGTAGGGCTATCTGGGTGTGCTCTATTGGATTATGATAGCTGGGATATTAGACTTCTTTTCTGGCATTAAACTCTATCCAATAAGTAAACACTTGTGTGCTAAGTCACATACTTGTTTGTTCCTTCACCGTATTTATAGGTAAGCTTTGGTTGATGCAAGGTGAACAGAAGGATGCGGTTTGGATCCCACAGTAACGCTCAGGTAGATAGTTCTGGCCATGCTGGGTTTCAGCCCTTGGGGAAATCAGGGTCACTTCTACTGGTGCCTTTCTCAGGCTGTCGTAGAGTCGATGTGGCAGGTACCTAACTGTGTCAGCGCCTTTCCAATTGCATTTATTTTGCAAGCAGCTTGAACTGTCTCATTACTGCCAGAGCGTGTGAGGGCTGAGCCACACTCTCAAATCATGAAAATACCAATCAGTAAGGGATACTTTATGTGATCTCTCGTCAAATTTAAGGCTCTGTCCCACAGATTATGGTTATGACAAGCCATGTAATAATTATTGATGGGACACAAAGGATTTCTCAATTCTTTTGAAGATGTCCACTACAAAATGCCTTTAGCAATTACTGTGAAAATCACAAGGTTCACATGTTGCTGCTTTCTATTTGCATATCAGTCAGCCTGAAGGTTTGTGCTTCCATGGAAGTGTGTGCGTGTGTGTGCGTGGTGTTGCCTAGATGTAATGAAAATGAAGCGTCTTCATTCCTCCCACTTTAAAACCAATATTTTCCTTGAAATTTAAATCTAGGATGAGATGACATAGGAGGGAAGATCTTTTCTCTGAAAAAGTTGTTTCATTCAACCCTTTATCTTGATGATAGATATTGATATAGAGCTGTGCAGCTGCGTTTTGCTTCATATCATTCACATAAAAACATCTTGTCCCAGTTTTTCACCTTTAAGCGTCTTGAATTTGTAACTGAAGGGAAAGCTTTTTTCCCCAAACTAGATTAGTACTTCTGGGCTGATCTAACCCAGCTATCTGGGTACTGTGTTACTGGAGAGGAGTGGATAAAAGTTACTACTGATGGTGCCTTGACCCTTATCTTCTGTATAGTTAATTCTTGTTTGGTGCATCTTGTGAAGAGCTAAGATATTCCAAAGAGACCCTGACCTTTCAGTAAATACAGTTCATAATTTAGATGAAAAACATGTTTGCTTAAACTTTTGAGTGTCATGGATTGTGAAAAGAAGGGAGCCCTTCACAGGAAGGAGTAAATCTTTTGTAGTTCACTGATTACAGCCTGCTGCACAGTATTCTGCATGGAGTGAGAGTTTCTTCTTTACTCTGTTTTGTTTATTTGTATAGAGATAGCAGCTACAGGATTCAAATTCCATACAGTATGTGTATATATGCAAATACAGATGCTTTGTAACACAGAAAGCAAGAGATGACAGGCGGATGCAGCTAACACTCATGAAGGACAAAAGTCATAGTGATACGGCTATAAGAGGTCACAACAGACTGGTGCTTTACATGAAAAAGATGGGGTTTAGGAAGAGAGTTTAGACAAGCAGAAGACAAAAGGCCATTCTCTAGTTTGTTCCTGGTGCTCTTTCAGAGTTCACTTCCTCTGGGAATAGTTCAAAAGAGACACTGTGCAGAAGAAGACTCATTGCAAGACAAGAAAGCCGACTGTTTTGTCCACTAGTTTATTAAGTGTCTCTGGGCATATAATTTAACTTTTCAGTTGCAAATGTGAGCCATTACCAGTGGATGAGGATTGATTAGATGACTGAAAAAAATCATCTGGATAGGGCATCAAAAGATCCTGCATTTTAACACTGTGTGACTTTAAAGTCACTTATCCTATCTAGGTCATGAATTTGATAGACAATTCCTTGTGTGAAGAACTTTAAGCCTTGTGAGTAAAAAGGACTGTATAAACATCAATCGTTGTTATTGATAATTTCAGATGTTCACGTTCTTCTCCCTTTTTGTGGGCAATAGCATGCACTTTTACGTTTCTGGAAGACTTAGGGTAACATGATCGGTGCTGAATTCATGTGATCACTTGCTGTGCAACTATCTTGGAGAAAGTACAGGCTCTTGTAAACTCATATCCTTTTCCTCTCCATGCAGCGTCCCATCATCTCCATCTGTTGGGGTCACAGGGATTCGCGCCTGCTGATGGCTTCCGGACCTGCGTTATACGTTGTCAGAGTCGAGCACAGGGTCTCCAGTCTGCAGCTGCTGTGCCAGCAGACCATCGCTAGCTGTCTGCGGGATGACAAGGATATCAGCAAACTGACCCTGCCCCCTCGGCTCTGCTCATACCTCACCACTGCCTTTATACCAACAATCAAGGTAAAATGAAAGAAACGTGTGTGTGAGGAAGATGAAAGGGTTGCTTGATTTCCCCCCCATGGAGCTCCTAAGCGACAATGGATAAATTCTAAGATATTATAATTATCATAATTATAATTTTAAAAGCTTGATTAAGGGTCATTCCTGTCCTCTTCAAGAGCCCACTGATCCATTTGGTGCCTATTAAAATCTGAAAAGAAGGCTCACACATGCTGATCTGCATTATTCCATGGGGGATTGGCCTTTCCAAGGACATCCCAAGGCTAAAATATGCTGGTGACTCACAAAGACTTCTGAAGAAGCTCATGCAGATGATAATACTGTATCATGGTTATAGGAGGGATTCACAGTGGTAAAACTGTTGCCTCCCTACTTGCTACATGAGTCCTTATATTGCCAGGAAAGTTATACTTAAGACCTGTGGCTGCCCAAATATTTCTACTAACAGTGTGTTGTGCTAATCTTACTGCTCCAACAGTGCTATGGAAAAATGAACTAGATATTATGCCTTTTCCTGTACCACTAACAGAGCCATCTGCTCAGCCCCTTTGTTTCATGGTTTTGCCCTCAGTCACATCTCAGGATTCCCAAACTCTTTATCACAGCCTATAAACCAAAGCATTAGCTGGTAAATGCCCTACATTCAAACATATATTTTTGTGTTACGAATTTTTTGTGTTATGTGTTACAGCATTCTCTTGAGCCAGTTTCAGGTCCTTGTTAAAACAATGCAGAGCTAGAATAACTAATTTGAAATCAGTGGAGTTGGCCCAGCTTAAATGAGAACAAATTATGCCTATAAAATAATGATTCAGCACAGTTCCATTTGGGTACTGCTAATCAGGGCAATTTGTGCGACTGTGAAACTTTCATTTGCCAGAGAAGAATAAAAATGCCTTGTAACCATAACTCCTCGATCTCCAAAGATGCAGAGCATTTAACAGACCAGTGGTTCTCAGTTCTTTCTAGCATGCCTACTTCTCCCCAGGATGCTTTCCATGTTGTCCCAGAGCCACCCCTGCAGCTTTCTAGAGCATCAGTGATGCTTGCTTGGCTGTTAGGGAAGGGAGGGAAGGGGAGGGGAGGAGACGAACGCAGCAGTTGCCTGTAGCAAAGCCGGGAGCCATGACAGGGATCAGAGGGGCAGAGGCAGTACAGGGGCACATTGTTGCCGACAACCCTTCTGTCACCTCCTAGAGGGGATGCCGGGGTGGGGAGCGGTTGCGGGGCTGCATAGCTGAGAGGCTGAAGCAGGGTTCCCAGAAGCTACGTGCCCCTGCTGTTTCATGGGTGTTTCTGGAGCCTCCTCAGCACTGCTTTATACTTCACTGTGGCTCTCTCCCAGCCACGTACTCTCACCTACATTGTCAGCCATGCCTCCAGTGCCTGGCAAGGCACCCTCTTCCCTGCATGCATTCCTCTTCCCCCTCCCGCTTGAGGACTACATTATAGATCAGTCCTCAGCCCATATCCATCTCGCCAGGTTAAGGAGGCTCCTTTTTTCCTCTACTTTTTTTTCTTGTACTTTCATTTTGAAAGAAACTATGTTGACTTATACACATTAGTAGTATTTGGGTCATACAGGCTATATTGTCCTAGACAAAAGCAGTCCAACCACTTTAGGACTGAGCTTTTCGTGGATTAATACAGTGTGCTGGCAAGCAAGGCAAAGTAACCCACCCTGAGCTTTGTGCTTGTTATTTCTCCACGCTGCACACAAATAGGCCCTCAGCAAAGATGGGCCACGTGCTTGGAAGTGACATAAGAAGTACAAGCTTCTTCCAGAGCTGACAGCATTGTAGCACAGTGGCATAGCATGTACCAATACTAATCAGGAATGGGAACCTGAGTGGCCAAGTTCACTTGGAGGGCCAGCAAGAGACAAGATACTCTGAGACTTAGACTTGACCACATTACCCAAGTTTAAAAGAGAAGTTTGTGATAGAGCCGGGACTTGAAGACAGGTTTGTTGTCTAATTCAGTGCTCTAACCACAGGTCCAACCTTCCTTTTTGATGTAACTAGTTTTAGTTTCTGTGTACAGCTGTTTTTGACCTAACTAAATAATACACAGCCACTCCATCTTGCATGTGGGTCCTGCATAACTCACGCAGTAACCTGTGCTAATCTTGACCTGCCAAGTTAGAGTTGGGTTCAAATTCAGTTAGTTGTATTGGGATTAAGTCACCACAGAAAAAGAAAACAGTAACCTATAGGAAACTTTCTCTTTCCTTCCTTCATTTAATTAAGCCTCCTATCCCAGACCCAAACAATATGAGAGATTTTGTCAGCTACCCAACAGCTGGTAATGAACGGCTTCACTGCACGATGAAGCGGACAGAAGACGACCCAGAGGTCGGTGGTCCATGTTATACTCTGTACCTGGAATACCTTGGGGGACTGGTGCCTATCCTGAAAGGACGTCGTATCAGCAAGTTGCGGCCAGAGTTTGTCATCATGGATCCTAAAACAGATGGAAAAGCAGGTAGAAATGAATTGCTCTGTATAAAAAATGATTTAGAAATACTTTAGATATTAAATCCTCAAGAGTTAAAGAAAATCTATATATGCAACATGGAAGGTGGCATCTGATATTTTTCTTCTGATGGGAAAAAAATCTTTAGCGTGACCTAGGCTCAAGCCTCTGAAATTATACCATGCTGTCTTCTGTTTTACAAAAGGGAACTTCTTGTATTTTGAATAGTGGGGAATGGATTGCTAACTAGCAGAAAATATTCTTTAGTCTCAATTTTGAAGTTGATTGAATGCTATTTACCCCTCTGAATCATGTTCACTTGAGTTTGAACCATTGGAAATTTGGAGTTTATACTAGGCAGGGTGAAGAATGGTTAATTTTCTCTGCATAGTTTTATCTCAACTGTTGCCTGTGATCGGATTTATGCTTCTGATGACTGATAGTTGTAATTGATATCAGTTTTCTGAAGCAGCACTTACATTTTCTGGGGCCTGTCTTGATAGATGAAATCTATGGAAACAGCTTGATTTCCACTGTGATTGACAGCTGCAACTGCTCGGACTCCAGCGATATTGAACTGAGTGATGACTGGGCAGCAAAGAAATCTCCCAAAATCAGTCGAGCTAGCAAGTCACCCAAACTTCCCAGGTAGTAATTTCTTGGATATTTCTTCTACTTTTTCCCCAGGTTTCCTCCTCTCCTCTCCTCTCCTCTCCTCTCCTCTCCTCTCCTCTCCTCTCCTCTCCTCTCCTCTCCTCTCCTCTCCTCTCCTCTCCTCTCCTCTCCTCTCCTCTCCTCTCCTCTCCTCTCCTCTCCTCTCCTCTCCTCTCCTCTCCTCTCCTCTCCTCTCCTCTCCTCTCCTCTCCTCTCCTCTCCTCTCCTCTCCTCTCCTCTCCTCTCCTCTCTCCTCTCCTCTCCTCCTCTCCTCCCCTCTCCTCCCTCTCCTCTCCCTCCCTCCTCTCCTCTCCTCCCTCCCCTCCCTCCCTCCCTCTCCTCTCCCCTCTCCTCCCCTCTCCTCTCCTCTCCTCTCCTCTCCTCCCTCCTCCCCTCCCTCCCTCCCTCCCCTCCCCTCCCCTCCCCTCATTTCCTCAGGGGTATTTTCAAATTCACAAGTCCATGCATAGGTGGCATAGATCCTGGCGTGGGTGGCACTGCTGCTGTGGTGACCTTGCAAGGGAGCCTCAACAAACAGATCCTCCTAAACACTGGGTTGACGAGCTTCTATAATGATATGCAAAATAAGCTTATTATTCGTCTGGTTCTTTCCTGCCAGCTCTTCGTTATATTCGTTATGTACATAGACAGCACAGAGCCTCACTGATGTCTGTGATGCTTCTCATAGGCACTGACATCTATCTGCCAGCTTCATGTTATGGGATTGAGGCCCTGATGTCTTCTAGCTGCAGCTGACACTTTTCCAAAGACCTTATATTATGAGTTTGTCCTAGTATGAGGCAAAGCAAATGCATCCCTTATATGTGAACATAATGTGTGAAATATTGAAGTTTTAGTTCAGTCGTACTTGACAAAAGAACCATCAGTTCCTGAGCCTAAAACTGAAATGGCGCAGGAAAAACAACTATCCTGCGTCCTTGGTTTTCTAAGACCGTACTTTTGAAATGTAACTTTTGTTCATTTTTTTTTCTACCAGTGAGCTTTTTCAGGTGCTTGATCTCTTATTCATGACCCCCTTTGTATAGTGGGAAGTAGGAATAACTTTTGGCTTAGAGTAAGAGCACTGACAAAGTTTGTGGATTGCATTTTTTGGTTTGCTGTATTGACGTGGAGATCTGCCAGCTGAGGTGTCATGTCTCCATTTCTTGAGGCTTTGCTCAAAGTCTGCATAGCTGAAATAGCTCAGCCCTACACCTTTTTATGGATTAGGGGAGGGTATATTGTATCTGGCAGAACTGCTGTAAGCTTTGTTAAATGAATCAGAAAGCATCTGGTCAGAGTTACTGCAAGTGTGTTACTGCAAGCCTTATATAGCTTTAAATTTGACCTGTAACTCTCCATCCTGTAGACTCTACAGTCTTCGTTAGTCACTTAGAGGACACCATACCAGTTGTCTTTGTTACATCTTTACATTCAAAGACATTAATTTTGTGCATTTTTGTATTCCCGTTGATGATTCTAATTATTGCTTTATATGCAGAATCAATATAGAAGCCCGCAAATCTCCAAAGATGTCACGAGCTGCGCAGGAGATATCAAGATCACCAAGGCTACCAATAAGGAAACCTTCTATTGGTTCGCCAAGCTTAACCCGAAGAGAGTTTCCTTTAGAAGATATTACTCAGGTATTGTGCACATTGTTAGCAGACCTGAGTCCAAATGCATCTCCTTCCAGAAGCAGCAAGTTGTGATATAGATCCAGTGATTGCCAATAAAAAATTTTCATTTAATTACAATAACTGGATGGAACAACTAGAGAATTGCATCTTCCAGTTCAATGTTAACGTTTGAAAGTGTCAATGGAATATCAGGCGTTGTTTGATAAATCCTGGCACCACTAACTTCTGTCAATGTGAATCCATGTGAGAGGTTTTATTCTAGGTGATGTTGTTGGCTGTTTGAAAGTGTATGTGAAAATGCTTCTTACTCGGTTTCTCAGAGCTGTTCTGATGCCACCATAGTTCTCTGCTTTGCTAGGAATTGCAAAGATAAGTAAATGCTTGCTTCAGAGACCACATATTCTCTGTTTCATAATTCATAGAATCATAGAATAGTTTGGGTTGGAAGGGACCTTTAAAGGTCATCTAGTCCAACCCCCCTGCAGTGAGCAGGGACATCTTCACCTAGATCAGGAACACGGAACAGCCTTAACTGGAAGGAAGGCAAGGAATTAGCACTTTGTGCTCTTTGTGGTGTTCATGACCTGTGGGTAAATGAAACTTAGCAGTCTGTAGAACTGTCTGGGTTACATACTTTATTAATATCAGCCTGGGTTCTTTTAATTTTGTTTTGTTTCATTTCAGTTGTTTTTTTCTGCTCTGTCTTCTCACTTTTTCCTTTATATTGAAACATTCTGGATCACTTACATAGCAGCAGTAGATAGGACCAAAAGTCCTTTGAATAGGGCAGGAGACCAGAGGCTTAGATCCTGCTCCTGATATTGACAGCGTAACTCTTGGCCTTTGAGAAAATCTCTTGGTCTTTCAGACCCATAATTTGATCACCATGGAAGCAGTGGTTTGGGAAGCTGCTTTGGAAGCTCCAGGAAAAATATGTTTGTAATTACGAGTAATTAATTTCTGTCTTATTTATTGTTCTACAAAGTGATTCGTAAGCATAGAATCAAAGAGCAGGGTGTATTACTTTCTGAAATACAGAATAGCCACGCTCTTGTTGTGCAGGAGAAACAAGCATCTGGAAACAGACCTATTCTTACTAAGCAGCCATCATGTTGTTCAGTTCTTCAACAGCTTTAATCAGCCTATGTGGCCATTTTATACATCATTTCTGATGGTGTTCAGATATCAGAATGAGACTTCTTAATGACTGTGTATAATAGTTGCTACATAGGCACATTAGGCTGTTTCAATAAAATAAAAACAAGAGAAGCTGAAATTATATTATCACTTGCAATAGCTTGATTGCTCTGCAGGTTTTTATTAGAGCTTGATACAGATTTTATTAGGTGAAAATTATCTTGTTTTTGCTTTGCAGCACAACTACCTTGCTCAGGTCACATCTAATATCTGGGGAACGAAATTTAAAATTGTGGGTTTGGCTGCTTTCCTACCAACTAACCTTGGTGCAGGTAAAAGTAAACTATTGATTTTTTGCATGTCAAACTCTTTCTAACAAACAACAGACTTATGCCATGTGATTCTTTTTAAGTGATCAAAAGGCTTCTTTAACAAAGCACTTATTATCTGTGGACAGTAGGAATTAGATTTTACAAAATTCACTGTAACTAGAAGAGATTAAAATCTATAAATACAATAATGAGATGATCAATAAAATGTTAAAAGTCTCAGCTATAATAAAAAGATTAATTAACAGTCAAGCCCAGACCTTTATTTTTACAGTTTATCTGAACAAAGCCCAAACGGATAAAGAAATTTTTTGCAAGAACACTATAAAAATCACAAGGTTTAAGTTACTGTAATAGCAATATTTTAAAAACTCAGATGTTTATAGTCATTTAGCTACTAATTATACCAAAATAATGTTAAAAAAGCTCTTACAGCATCATGCTCCAGATTCTTCAAGTCAGTGCATAGCCTTATCATAAGGTTCTCTTGCTGAAGCATCAGTAAATTGGTAGCCTTCATTAAAAGTAGCAGTTGTCTAATCTCTTGACCTTCTTCTGTGTACGCCATTTCTTCCTAGATAGTCCTGTTGAAAGGAAGAAGGCTAAGTAAAGAACAGGGTACCACCTAGCAGAACTGAGCTCTGAATTGTGAAATAGTAATGCAAGTATAGGAGTTTTACAAGTTCTTTGGAAAACTTTTTTCTTCTTGTGTTGCACTATATAGTTAGGTCAGGACTACATAATGATGCCCTGGATGCAGAATTAGTTAAACAGGTATCTTTTGTGGCTATATTGACTACTGTCGGACAAGAGATGGAGTCCCAACTACTGGGGAGAGGACCTTCTCTAGCCCAGCCTCCAGGCAAAAGTTGTCCTCTCAGGATGTTGTCACTCTGGGGACAACCAGTGCTACTACTATAGACAGTGGCACCTTCTACTTAATGAAGTGTTATGGAACCCTCAGGTTAGTTCCCGCCACGTTTTTTTCAAGTAACTTACAAATTTCTGATGTGCATTTGCAATGATTGTCAAAAGATGGTGTAAGAACCTACTGGTTCAGACCAGAGGTTGTTCTAATTCTCTCATTATCAGTGACAGATATGTAGGGAAGGATATAAGTGTAGAGTGAGTGTGTGGTGATAATTCATTCAAATGTTCTCCCAGTCTCCAATGGTTTGGGTCCCAGGGACTTCCTGAGCCAGGAGGGGTTTCTTTGTGTGTAGTAACCGTCAACAGATTTCCTTCCTGAGAGCTTTCCAGTTTTCCCCTAAACTCATATAAGTTGGTAGCATCATGTGGTGAAGAGTTATAAAAGTGGAATGAATCATAGAATAGTTTGGGTTGGAAGGGACCCTTAAAGGTCATCTAGTCCAACCCCCCTGCAGTGAGCAGGGACATCTTCAACTAGATCAGGTTGCTCAGAGCCCCGTCCAACCTGGCCTTGAATGTTTCCAGGGATGGGGCATCTACCACCTCTCTGGGCAACCTGCTCCAATGTTTCACCACCCTCATTGTAAAAAATTTCTTCCTTATATCTAGTCTGAATCTACCCTTTTTTAGTTTAAAACCATACCCCTTGTCCTATCGCAACAGGCCCTGCTAAAAAGTTTGTCCCCATCTTTCTTATAAGCCCCCTTTAAGTACTGAAAGGCTGCCATAAGGTCTCCCTAGAGCCTTCTCTTCTCGAGGCTGAATAACCCCAGATCTCTCAGCCTTTCTCCATAGGAGAGGTGTTCCATCCCTCTGATCACTTTTGTGGCCCTCCTCTGGACCCACTCCAACAGCTCCATGTCTTTCCTGGGCTGAGGGCTCCAGAGCTGGACGCAGTACTCCAGGTGGGGTCTTACCAGAACAGAGTAGAGGGGCAGAATCACCTCCCTCGACCTTCTGGCCACGCTTCTTTTGACGCAGCCCAGGGTACGGTTGGCTTTCTGGACTGAGAGCGCACATTGTTGGCTCACGTCCAGCTTTTCATCCACCAGTACCCGCAAGTCCTTCTCTGCAGGGCTGCTCTCAATCCCTTCATCCCCCAGTCTGTATGGATACCAGGGATTGCCCCGACCCAGGTGCAGGACCTTGCACTTGGCCTTGTTGAACCTCATGAGGAAATGGGAATGGAAAAATTATTTTCCTTCCATAAAAATAGATGTGAATAGAAGAAGAAATAATTCATTATTTCTACAGATTATTTAACTACAGAGATGCAGCTTCTATTTAAAGAGAAATAGCTGAAAGTAACAATCTCTTTTATCCTGTTCATGCAAAGTGTTACATAGTTATTTGGCTAAGAATGGCCCATCTCTGCATTTGTTCATTAATACATTAAATAAAAATAGTCATAACCCTTCTGTCTGCTTTGAATTGATTCTTTCTCAGCTTTAGATGCTCTTTGTGTAACAGATTTTTTTTATTATTTCTTGTTATACTCTTTCTCCAGTAATATATAAAACCAGTTTGCTGCATCTTCAGCCCAGGCAGATGACAATATATCTCCCAGAAGTACGGAAGATTTCAATGGACTACATTAACCTGCCTGTCTTTAATCCAAACGTTTTCAGCGAAGACGAAGATGATTTACCAGGTAAGGAGGAGCTGGAGGTCTGCCATGTTATAGGTTAAGCTAGATGGAGGACAGATCAGTTGTGTCACTAGCCCCCTCTGGTAAACACACAAATCAAAATCCCTTACTCTGATGAGGTCCTGTAGAACTGAATTAGAATAAGGCTAATATGTATTATGGACACTGTTTTCTAAAATATGTGGAAAATATAATCGATATAAGTTTCAAGTTCATTGGAAAATTAATCATCTTCTATTTAGTTCGCTAAGAATTCTCCATATAAGGAAGCCTTGCATTCTGCATCTTTGTAGGACAGAATTGTAATGTGTTGGAAGCCCAAAAGGGTCATTCTTGTGACCTGATGGCAGCAAGGCACAACCTGCTGATAGGAGCTTGGGCTGGAGAGCAGGTTCCCGTAAAACTCAGCCACCCTTTGAGAAGTGATAAATGCCCATTTTGATTTTTATCAATACCAAGTCTTACAGAGAGGCTAAAATAGTAAAGTAGTCTATAAACAGGGGGGATCAGGAAGAATTTCTCATTTCACTGAGATGTAAGGTAGCAGAAGATTCAAGCAGTGCAGGGAAGGCT
This sequence comes from Ciconia boyciana, assembly GCF_034638445.1. Lineage (NCBI taxonomy): Eukaryota > Metazoa > Chordata > Aves > Ciconiiformes > Ciconiidae > Ciconia > Ciconia boyciana. The sequence continues at coordinate 68,903,384 of NC_132936.1, read as the reverse complement.
TGGATGCAGGTGATGTGAATGTGGCAGGTAAAAGGATTGGAAATACTCAGGACCTTCTCCAATAAAAAAAAAAAAAAACATGCCAATAAAATTTACAAATAATAGACAAGAAGATAAATTAATACATTTTCAGAATCTTCACATCAGTGAGGGATTCCTGTTGCCAGGTCACAGGTTTTTGGAAGTACAGGAGTGGCCATCATGCCAGTACCCATTAAGGAGGAAGGAGTGTGAGCACTGCAAAGCAATTAAAAGCTTGTGCTAGAGTCTATTGAAATAAATGGAAATACTCCCATTATTTCAGACCAAGGTTTTTACTGCTGAAAGCACCAAAGCTTGTGTCTGACCCAAGCATCCAGGTAGTCCTCTGGACTTGCAAGGAAATATTCGTGTGCTTAAAATGGAGGCCAGTCTTTCATGATTTGGGGCTTGGCTTGCCTTGTTGATGTCTACATGATATTCACCTGTAGGATCTGCAGAAAATAATAGAGACATTGATGATCACATATGTATTATGCATAGGAAGCACTCAACATTTTCTATTATGAAACATGGTCCAAGCTGACAGAAAGTAGTACAAAAATTAAATAGAAAAAAAAAGCTAATATAAAGTCTTTGCATCCCTTCCTGAAAATTGGATTAGATCTGCAATATCAATTCCTTTTATATTATTAAAAGAGCTGAAATGGTATTCAGAATTGCAGGTTGGTGAACACCACATAAATGTAGGGAAAATTGTTAAGAGAGTTTTGTTACAGCTCTTTGAGAAGGCTAGTAAAAGAATCATACTACCCTGTCCTCCATAACAGCCTTCCTCTTCTTGTCCACTTTTTTCTTTATAGTTTCTTCCGAAAATTCATTTCTGACTTAAATCTTCAGAAACATTTTTGGGGATATCCTTTCTTAAAGCCTGCATATAAAGGAAAAAAGTGCCATATAGTAATGGGAAAGAATATTGCAGTATAAGTAATAATTATGTGATAGATTAAAGAAAACATAGTAGAAAGCTGCTCTTGGGCAGTGGAATGTTAATAGTGAGGTACTCTTGGGACAGGTGTTTTTTAATGTAGTCAGTAAAGATGTGGCAAGGCAAATGGACAGTGAATCGATTTAACTTGCAAATTATGCAAACAAATCAATTAAAAACCATTGGAGAAATGAAAAAAACATTGGATTTAAACACTTTGGGATATTAAGCAACACCGTGACGAATGAGATTTTGTTTGATAAGGCTCTTAATACCCATGACAGCAACATTCTGGGTTGCTCAAGCCAAGCTAACAATTAAACCTCAAGCTCTAGCAGTTAAATTGCTAACCTGCAGGCATCAGGATGAAAGCATGGCCTGCCAGCCGTGCACAGAACCACGCTGCCTTAGGGTCAAGTTTAGCTGTCAGTCTTCTTTTAAAGGAACGAACAGAACTACCATAAAAATTTGCCAGCATAGCCACAGACCTATCTGTACACCTATCACGTTCGTGACTGATGCTGGTAAAAGCCTAATGCTATTGAAAATATAATTATAGGGCATAGGTAGGTGACTAGAATTTTAATTAGAAATTAATTAGGAACTGGGCAGTGGCTAGAGGAGTCCTGACTAATGGATCTCTTGCCTGATCTGGTCTTGGAAATCAAAGGTCTCCACAGAACTTGGCACACTTAAATGATCCTAGGTATGACTCTAGGATCCTGGATATTACTCTAGTCTCTTTTCCTCCCATAAACCTGCTGATGCAACTTGCTTATAATTTTCCATGGTTTCTATACAGGAAAACTAATAAAGAATCTGCAAGATTCTTGGGGGCTTTAATAGAGTATTTACCTTTTCCCCTCATTATTGTATTTTGTTCCTTCTTATCTTGACTTCTGCACCTGTACTTGGTTCCAGTGTCCTCACTTCCCTGCTGTGCTCCAGCTTTTCAGTGGTAGTTTCTGTTGGAATCACTCTCACCACTTTTTGCAAAAGGAATTGCAAGCAATTGAGCAAGCTCCATGCTCCTGCTTAAAATCATCAGAATTGCTTCTTGCCTCACTGTCCCTTGTTCACCACCACCACGTGGGGAAAACTTTCCTATATACATTTGCTTCTTTTCACATTTCTGATTGCAGCCTGTCCAAACAGTGATGCTGAAGTTGCCCTGACTACAGTACCCACTTCTTGAATCTTTTTGGCTTCCCATCTGTTTCCTCACATCTTCCCCTTACATTTCCCATCTGGCTTCTCATCTATTTCCTCACATCTTTTCCTTACAAATCTTCTTTCAAGAATTTTGTAAGTTTTGTCTGTATTTCATTCCATCATATTCCTCTCTCTCTTTGTTTCATCTTCCTTCTTTTTGCGTTACTGGTTGCTTAGTATACCCACTACACGCAAGTGATAGTACTTCCCTTTTCCCAACTGTTGTCTGTAGTCTCCAGTTTTTTTCTAAGCTCATTGAGTCTGGGGACATTATACTACATACTATACAGTGCCTTCAGTGCAGGTCTTCAACTTTCTTTTTCTTTTCCTCCACTTTTTTTTTCTTGTTGATGACAACAAACGTCCAAGTCAAAACTCACAACTGCTGTCAGATCAGAGCAGGCTTGAGGAACATCATTTCATCTTCCTTCTGAAGCTTGGTTCAGCATGGCACAGTGTCACCTGACCGGCTCTAGAGGGTGTCAGCCTGGGCCAGCGGGGACTTTTTTGTGCCTCACCATCAGGTAGCAGCAGCCCTAGAGGAAGCCAGGAGGCCACATTAGTGGTCCTAGGACTAGGGCAGAGAAGAGATGGCAGCAGCCACAGGTCTGTGAGTGGATTTTCCTTTCTGTTGTTTGTTGATGTATTTATTATCAAAAAACTTCCCTGAAAACTAGTGAGTCCTGATGCAGCAAAACTTTTATTGATTTGAGTATGAGTAGTTAAAACTGGCTGATAAGTGAATGGTAATTCAGACTCATCAGGTAAACTTCTTGCTCTGTGAAAGTCTGTGGCAATCATAGTGTAGGCTGAAAGCAAGCTCTGAACTTTACCTCTGAAGCATCACTCCCAAGAAGTTACTTTCAAGGTGACCACCAGCTGTTACAATGGGAATCAGTGGAGATGCTGGCTTACTTGTTCAAACTAAGGCCTGATACATTGATTTTTGGATCTGATAGCAGTCCATCCAAATGCAGCAGAGCGCTTAAGCGCGTACATAAAGATAGCAGGTAGTTTAAAAAGTCAAAGGTAAAGTGGAATGACAAAGTACAAAAGACGTGCAGTCTTTCTTCTAACTAGCTTTAAAAAACAATTTTCCCCCAGTTTCTGAATTTTATGTCAATGCTGCCATGAAATTTTCCCGTTAAAAATTTTTTAGCGACCTGCATGTCTTCCACAAGTGCTGAAGAAAACCCAAAAATATGTGAAACACTGCTTCAGGAAAATTCCCTATTTTAGTGCCTGTTACCCAACCACTTGCCTAACCGCTGCAGTCAGCAAAGGCTCACAGCCCCTTGCACCTCTGGGCCTGGGGCTAGGACAGCCCCACAGCTCAGGCCTCGCCACCACCGTTGCGTGTGAGGGGCCCCTGGGGCAGAGGAGGCCAGGGCGCATGTTCCCCCATGGGGCAGCAGGTGCTGGAAGGAGGACCTGGGGAACTACGGGCCTGTCAGTCTGACCTCGGTGCTGGGGAGGGTTACAGAGCAGATCATCTTGAGTGCCATCATGCGGCACGTACAGGACAACCAGGGGATCAGGCCCAGCCAGCATGGGTTTATGAAAGGCAGGTCCTGCTGGACAAACCTGATCTCCTTCTACAACAAGGTGACCTGCTTAGTGGATGAGGGAAAGGCTGTGGGTGTTGTCTACCTGGACTTTAGTAAAGCCTTTGACACAGTTTCCCACAGCATTCTCCTGGAGAAACTGGCTGCTCATGGCTTGGACGGGTGTACTCTTCACTGGGTAAAAAACTGGCTGGATGGCTGGGCCCAAAGAGTGGTGGTGAATGGAGTTAAATCCAGTTGGTGGCTGGTCACAAGCGGTGTTCCCCAGGGCTCTGTGTTGGGGCCAGTTCTGTTTAATATATTTATCAATGATCTGGAGAGAGGGGATCAAGTGCACCCTCAGTAAGTTTGCAGATGACACCAAGTTGTGCGGGAGTGTTGATCTGCTTGAGGGTAGGAAGGCTCTGCAGAGGGACCTGGACAGGCTGGATCGATGGGCTGGGGCCAATTGTATGAGGTTCAACAAGGCCAAGTGCTGGGTCCTGCACTTGGGCCACAACAACCCCATGCAACGCTACAGGCTTGGGGAAGAGTGGCTGGAAAGCTGCCCAGCAAAAAAGGACCTGGGGGTGTTGGTTGACAGCCAGATGAATATGAGCCAGCAGTGTGCCCAGGTGGCCAAGAAGGCCAACAGCATCCTGGCTTGTATCAGAAACAGTGTGGCCAGCAGGACTAGGGAAGTGATTGTGCCCCTGTACTCGGCACTGGTGAGGCCGCACCTCGAATACTGTGTTCAGTTTTGGGCCCCTCACTACAAGAGAGACATTGAGGTGCTGGGGCGTGTCCAGAGAAGGGCAACAAAGCTGGTGAAGGGTTTGGAGCACAAGTCTTATGAGGAGCAGCTGAGGGAACTGGGGTTGTTTAGCCTGGAGAAGCGGAGGCTGAGGGGAGACCTTATCGCTCTCTACACCTACCTGAAAGGAGGCTGTAGTGAGGTGGGGGTCAGTCTCTTCTCCCAGGTAACAAGTGATAGGATGACAGGAAACGACCTCACGTTGCACCAGGGGAGGTTTAGACTGGATACTAGCAAAAATGTCTTTACTGAAAGGGTGGCCAAGCATTGGAACAGGCTGCCCAGGGAAGTGGTGGAGTCACCATCCCTGGAGGTATTTAAAAGACGCATAGATGTGGTGCTTAGGGACATGGTTTAGTGGTGGACTTGGCAGTGCTAGGTTAATGGTTCTTAAAGGTTGATCTTAAAGGTCTTTTCCAACCTAAACATTTCTATGATTCTATGACACGCTGTGTTGTTCGTTGCAGTGCCCGGTGCCCCCGGCGCCCCCGCCAGCAGCCCGCCGTGCACCGTCAACATCCCCATCGCCCCCATCCACAGCTCGGCCCAGGCCATGTCGCCCACGCAGAGCATCGGCCTGGTCCAGTCGCTGCTGGCCAATCAGAACGTGCAGCTGGACGTGCTGGCCAATCCACCGGCAGAAGCGGGGGGCGAGGGGGTGGGGCCCTTCCCGGGGGTGCCAGGCCGCTTTCCTGGCCCTGGGGCAGGGGCGCTGGCCGGGGGGGAGCTCGGCCGTGCTGCCCCCGTGCCCCCTGCCCTCGCCCCACCGCCCCCCGCACCTCCCACTATCGCCCTGGCCGACCTGCGGGACCACAGCGACCGTGAGCACGAGCCCCCACCCAAGGCCAAGGCCCCGCGGCCGGGGCCACAGCTGGTGGAAGGGGACACCGTCATCTTTGGGGCCACCCAGGAGCTGCAGCTGAACAAGATGAACCCCCCGCCGCCCTACCCTGGCACCATCCCTGCCGCGCCAACCACCGCCCCGCCGCCCCCACCCGGCCCCCCACAGCCACCCCTCGATCTCTGTCTGAAAAAGGGGGAGTTCTCCCTCTACCCGGCAGGGCACTACCAGACGCCCCTGGGGTACGAGCGGATAACAACCTTCGACAGCAGTGGGAATGTGGAGGAGGTGTGCCGGCCTCGCACCAGGATGCTCTGTGCCCAGAGCACCTACACCCTGCCGGGGCCTGGCAGCTCCGCCACCTTGCGCATCACCGCCGCTGAGAAGAAGATGCAGCAGCCCTGCGCCAGTGCCACCCTGAATAGGCTCACGGTCCCCCGTTACTCCATCCCAACTGGGGACCCACCGCCCTACCCCGACATCGCCAGCCAGCTGTCCCAGGGCAGAAGCATCACGCAGCGGCTGGACAGCAGTATCATTCATGCAACTCTGCGGAGGAACAGCAGAGAGGCAGCCCTGAAAATGGCTCAGCTGGTGGATGGTCAGAGAGCCACCTTGCAACTTCCCCCGAAGCCCAAGAGCAGCGTTGTGACAGCGCAGTACCAGCAGAGAGTACCCACTGCCTTGTACACCTGCAGCCAATGCAGCAGCAGTGGTGGTGGCAGCAACGTGAGCACTGGTGGCGTAGGCAACATCACTAGTGCCAATGCGAGTAGCAGCACTTCCAGTATTGGTGGCATGAGACCTGATCTGAGCACAGGGAGTGGCTCCCAGCACAGCTCTGTCATCGCTCACTCTGTCAGTACTTCGCCTCTGGCCTCCCAGTCCTCCTACAGCTTACTGAGCCCGCCTGACAATTCCCGTGACCGAGCAGATTATATCAACTCCGCCTTTACGGAGGATGAGGCCCTTTCTCAGCACTGCCCGGTGGAGAAATCAATACGGCACATACCCATGGCCTTGACAGAGGCTGCCCTTGGTGTAAAACGGCCACCGCCCTACCAGTGGGACCCTATGGTGAGTGAAGAGATATGGGTTCCTCAGGAAAGGACATCTCAGAGCTCAGTGCCCAACCCTCTAAAACCTACTCCTCTCATCATCGGTCAGGCTCAACATCTGGATATGTCTCGAGTGCCGTTTGTTTCCCCCAAGTCTCCAACCAGTCCCACTGCCACTTTCCAGACAAGTTATGGGGTTGGAGTACCTTACCCAGGAAGCTACAGTGCCCCTCCCCTTCAGGGAATGCAGCCCCCCTGCTCCCCCAAAGAAGCTCTGGCCCCAACGCAGTTTGCACAGCAAGAGCCCACAGTCATGCTTCAGCCAGGTTATCCATCCAACCTCTCCTATTGCCCTTTGCCACCCATGTACCCGGGAAGTAGCGCCTGCTCTAGTTTACAGCTGCCACCAATCGCCTTGCACCCATGGAGCTCCTACAGCACCTGCCCACCCGTACAGAACCCCCAGGGCACATTGCCCCCCAAGCCGCTCCTCGTGGTGGAGAAGCCAGTGATGTCTCCACCACCGGCAGAGCTGCAGGGCCACGTGGGCACAGAGGTAATGGTGGAGACGGCAGACACATTCCAGGAGGTGCTCTCCTTGACAGAAAGCCCTGTTCCTCAAAGGACGGACAAATTCGGCAAGAAGAGCCGGAAGCGCCTGGACAGTCGAGCTGAGGAAGGAAACATGCAGGCTATCACTGAGGGCAAGGTCAAAAAGGAGGCAAGGACGCTGACCGACTTCAATTCGCTAATATCCAGCCCTCGGCTGGGGAGGGAGAAGAAGAAAGTCAAGAGCCAGAAAGACCAGCTGAAGTCCAAGAAGCTAAACAAGACGAACGAATTTCAGGACAGTTCAGAGAGCGAGCCAGAGCTTTTTATCAGCGGGGATGAACTGATGAACCAGAGCCAGGGCAGCAAAAAGGGTTGGAAAACCAAAAGGAGTTTGAGGACAGCCAGTGAGCTGGACGAATTCAAGTGCCGGAAGGCCAGCGAGAAGGAGGATGGGAGGCTGGGGAGCCAGGGCTTTGTGTATGTGATGGCCAACAAACAGCCACTGTGGAATGAGGCGACGCAAGTCTACCAGCTGGACTTTGGAGGGCGGGTGACCCAGGAGTCGGCAAAAAACTTCCAGATTGAGCTGGAAGGACGACAGGTAGGAGGGGGTGGCACACGTGGGCTGGTGTGGGGGACAGGAGGTAGGAAAGCCGTGCCAGAAATAAGCTCTGCCTCTCATGTGGCCGAGTGCCTCCCATTTGTGTTAGCTGCTCTGTGAAAAAAAGCTTTGCCATGTGGTTGATAAAAAACAGCTGTCAAAGGTCTAGATTCAGAATGGAGGCTGAAGTTCAGTCGTAAAGCAAACGTACAGAGTATGTTTGGTCTTACTCCAGTCAGACATGGGAATAAGGGCCTCCTTTAGTCTCACTGGCTCTCACTGCTGAAGCTGGGTGGGTTTTGTAATAAACACAACAGATCTCCCTAACAGTAGCTGCATTTGCCGTCGGTGGTTGTGGATGGCAGGTAGCTGAATGAACACTGCTCCCTTCTTGCGATGCTACAAAGGTCAGCCAGTCAGCAGAGAGCTAAGGCAGAGATGATGGGTGGGCAGTTAGGTTCCCTCCATGCCAAAATTTCCCCTTGTGGGCTACCAGGCCTCTGGGGCTGGTTCTTAATGCTAGAGGAGGGAGGCACTGACCGTCCCCAGAACAAAGTGCTCCTGGGCTGCTTCTGAACCACCCAGGAGTAGAGGGGTAGAGGGGGTCTGTGGATAGTTCAAAAAATCAGAACATTTAATTTTAGGCTTTCTCACCTTGGCCCACGTGGGATGGTACTACACCAAACCCAGGCTATTAAGTGGTACCAATCAGCAGGACACTGGACTGAGACTCAGTAGACACATTTATTTCCTTGTCCAGCTGTCCCATCTCTGTAAGTCACTTTTGATTTATTAAAGACATCAAGGCTCTCAACTCCCTCTGATTTAACTTGGGAGTTAGATGTCTTAAATATCCAACATGCATGACCAGTGGTAGTCTCTTGGTTTTGTTTGTAACAACAGCTCATTAAAAAGGCAATGATCAGAGCCATTTATACCCCTTTCTTCTTCAGTTAAATGGCTGTGGGTATGTGTCTGTGGACAGCTGTGGAAAATCACCCGGCTGTAGGTTTTATTGGTGGGGGAACAAAGCCTGACTCAACTTGCACAGACAGCCTCCATTCTAGCTCAAGGACCTTCACTGTAGAGCAAATATGATCTGGGCTTCTGATGAAGCAAATGAAAAAGCAGTAATAATAGGCCCAACTTCAGATATTCCCTGCGGAAGAACAATGAACAACCTGACTAGCCTTACTTTACATTTCAAACAGCTCCCACTGCCCCTTTGCTAATTCATTCTCAGTGTAATTATGTGCTAGTGAAGTTTATGCAAAGGAAAACAGAACTGCCAAGAACATACAGCTTACCAGCTATGAAGTGCTAGAATCAGGAGACTGGTTATTCCCCTTCCCTGAAGGCTCCTTTCTTTGAAAACAAAATCTGTTTTCCTGATGGGCTGATGATAGGATCTCTCCAAGGGAGAGAATGGTATTTTCCTGCAGGAAGCATGGTGCTGGTGTAACCCACATCTGTTGAAGTAATTGGTGACTATCTACTCACACCAGTGCTGTATAGTGTAGCATGTTTTAAAGCTCAATTTACTCTATAGAGTCAAATATTGCAGTCAAATACTCTATACAGACAAATAGTACAGTGCTCTTACTCTTCTTTGGCATCATACCCCATTCTGTGAGTAGCCCCATTCCTATTAGCTCAGGAGGTGAGGTGTTCTTACAAAGGAGGAAAAACATTTTACTTTTATTCTTTTCTGGTTCCTTTTCTGTGGTTCACTTTTTTTGACCTTGTTCTCTTTTTCCTTCCCTTCTCCTCTTCCCCTGCTTCCCAGGTGATGCAGTTTGGAAGGATTGATGGCAATGCTTACATTTTGGACTTTCAGTATCCATTTTCTGCAGTGCAAGCCTTTGCTGTTGCTCTGGCTAATGTGACTCAACGCCTCAAATGAACAAGCAGAGACTGGAGAGAGGAAAATGTTAACCTTCTCATAACGTCCAAACCGGAAAATGTCAGGGCAGCCTGCTTTAGGTGTGCAGAGGTGCCTGGGAGCGAAGAAGGCAGTAAAACTGGAAAAGTCTCTTGGTGCCCAATGGAAGGGCATTAACTCTAATCAGTCATGGGGTGGAGGGTGGGGGGCTGTTTTCTGTTTTGTTTGTTTGTTCGTTTGTTTGTTTTCAGGTGTTTCTTTTCTTTTTAAGCATTGTGCTGGGTCTCAGAAAGAGCGAAGGGTTGAGAGCCATTCAGTGTTACGTGGAGAAGTGTGGCTTTTGGCTTGTTGTGGTGGTTCTGCCGTGTTTGCTACAGTAGCTGATGTAAGTTCATAGGGAGATTAAGAAAGACTGCTCTTTTTGATAGACTGCCTTATATCATGCTGTTCTTTTTAAAACAGGGAACATAACTTTTTTTTCTGGTCCAGTTTGTACTACTACTACTACTACTACTACTACTACTACAACATCAGTGATAGCAGCAAAAAAAGAAAAAAAAGAAGCTATAATACTTGAAGACACGTGTTTCTTCTCTGATCTCTGATAATAACTGAGCACCACAAGTTCCAAGGAGGCTTATGTAGGTCAATGTTTAATTTATAAATAATGATGTATTATTCAGAAGAGAAACAATTGTTACCAATGGGTAGTTTAAAAACCCACTGTATCAAAGAAGTTGATGTCTGCTTGTTTTGTGTGCTGTTATTGGGGATAAACATCTTTCAGTAGGTGACAGAAGATAGAGGAGGAAATAATTACAAGCATTGCTTCTTTTGTTATTGGGGATAAACATCTTTCAGTAGGTGACAGAAAATAGGGGAGGAAATAGTAATGAGCGTTGCTTCTTTGCCCATATTGATCAGCAGTATTCTCCAATTTGGCCTGTAGCTGGGAGAGGTACAGTGTTACCAGATGTACCTCTGAGGCCACGCCTGTACATGCTCCTCATTTAAATGTGTTTACACTTTATAAACAAAGTATTTCAAGTGAATGAGAAGGCCCAGTGTATTCAGTCTTCTTAGCAATCAGTATGAATCAAGTTCTACAACAGTGTATTGGTGCTTGAATTAGGAAGGAGTCAGAAGTATAGCAAGTCATTGCAGGAAGCAATTTCATCAGGAAAGCAATTTCATTACAGGAAACAACATCATGGCTGGCTGGAGAACAAATGAGTTGAAAGAGGAAGGAAAAATTGGACAGAATCATCCCTTTTATCACCTTGCTACTTGAGTAGTCTTTGTGACTGTGGTTTGAGAATATAATGCTCCAGATAAGAGTGGGAAGCCAAAGTTTACATGGAGTGTTTTAGAGGAAGGCTTAATAACTGTAGCATGACTCTCTGTCTGCAGTTCTTTCTGGTGGACATGCAGACCTGTTGATCATTTCAGAAGGGTTGCTTGCACAGAAGAGTTTCTGTGTTGTCCATGTGCTGTGCACATATTTATTTGCTTTCTCTCTTTCCTCCTTGCCTGCATTTTGCTATGGAATATGTTTTTATATGGAAGTAGTTTCTCCAGTAATACACAAAACCCAAAACTATTAGTGTAATTACTTGGACATTAGATTACAAAATGTAACTACAGATTTCCTTCAGAAATTACTCTTTTGAAGTGAAAGGCACACTGAGAAGGATATTTTGGCTGAGGTGTCAATGGCTGCTTTGTCTTTGTCATCCACAGTTTAACTTCTTACTTGAAAAACTCAGTATAACTTAAGATGAATAGGCGTGATTTTCCCTCTTTGCTTTTCTTAAATCCTAATGGTAGGGCAGATGTGTGTTGCACTTGATTCGTCCTAGAGGAACGTATCGCATAAGATAAGACCCAGCTGTAGTAGAAGTTCTCAACATGGAGTGAGCTTATAACTTCTGCTCTGCTGAGGCTTCTGGAGCTGTATGGCACAGAGGGAGTAATGCCAGTCAGAGTGGGGTTTCAGAGAGCTGCCAAGGGAGATGATGAGGCAGATCATCCAGAGGTAATGTCCCACAGGGTAAGTCCAGGAAAAAACACCTGCAACGTGATTTCCTCGGAGAGGAAGCAGAGGCAGGAAGGAAGGAAGGGGAAGTAGATGGTACCATGCCTGTATTATCCCAAAGCTCAGCAGCTTCTGCTTGCGTGCAGGAGTGGTCAGGCACAACATTCCCCTTGGCATCTAGCAGATCATTGTTTGCTTTAATTAATTAATTTTGTTGAATTTCCATCAGTTGTCTGGGCCCATTCGTATTCTTTCTCACGTGCATGATTTATTCAGCAGTTTGAGTGCCTGCATGTCTAATGTGTGTGGAACAGAGGAACCAAAATGGATTTGCTTCTGGTCCCTTTAAAATCAATGGAAGTGTTTCCCTGGGATTTTTGTGGAAGAAGCACTATTAAGCCCTTTGTCTATATTGAGTTATATGCTATACAAACAGTGGGTTGAATTCTCAGTCCACTGATTCCAATACACAAGGAGAAAAGTTGGCTGATGAGAGTCTTCACCTGCCCTGAGGTCTGTGTTAACCAGTTAAATGCTAATTAGAGTATAACAGGCACACACTGAACACCGTAAAAGAAGAAACACACCATGGCTTGCTTGCTTGCTGAGGGAAGGGCCACTCAGTCACATGTTAGAAATCTTCAGCTGGAAGGAACATCACCTGTAGTTTTAAGCCCAAATTCTTATTACATGGAAACAACATGAATGTTTTTAATGAACAAAATCTAATCTAAATAGAAGGACTTCTGCATGCAGTTTCTTTAACCTTCCAGGGAACAGTATTCCTCTTCACTTGGTTCATTGCCAAATTTTTCCAATTATCAGCAGTTTTATGCTGATGGAGAACCAAGAAATGAAACCCGATACAACAAGTAGCAGAGTTAGTAATTTGGTTTCATTGGCCCAGGCCATGATTGCATCCTTCTGATGGCACTTACAAAGAGCCTTGGCATAGAATAGACCTGGTTTCTGCCTCAGCAAAGCACAAGGAATAATGATCATAAATTAGGAAAATAAATGCAATTTCCAACATCCTTCCCATTTACTTGTCAGAACATGCTATAGGATAAGATAATCTTTTATCTTTTTGAAAATAACAGAGTCCCTTTAATTGAGGATTTTAATGGCGTAGAGAATACCCAGTATTAGAGAAAATACTCTCAAATATATAGAATTTTAATGAAAGGAATGGGAATTACGTAAATGTCTGAGTGTGCAACTGGATCCTAAATTATACAAAGAACAAGTGAAAGTGACAGTTGTTTTATTTTTCATTGAGATACAATATAGGAAACAAATTTAAAAGCCCCCCCCCCCAATCACTTAAATCCTGAAGATTGCTGTTGCATTCAGCCAAAAGATAGATGTTACATTTTATATTTCATTAGTAAAACCCAGGTTTTCTGTAGATAACTAAGTTCTTCTAGGAAGAATGTAGCAAAGTGTTCAGAAATACCTAGTTCTTTTGTACATACAGTAATTCCCAGTAGTTAAGTATGTTTTTCCAAAGTTTTTTTTTAGTTGTGCAATAATTGTGACAGTCTAGGGGTTTTATGGGGTTTTTTGTTGTTTTTTTTTGTTGGGTTTGTTTTGGGGGTTTTTTTGAGGGAGTTTTGAGTGTTTTTTTACAGATAATTTAATGCAGATTTCCTGTTAATGTCCAAAAGACAAATTATTTATCTTGCGTAATGTAATAAGTGATTTAGGGATTATTTTATTACTATGTATCAGTGAGTTATACACACTTTCTTATTTATATTTAAAGAGCATCTTTGTAAGTAGTTGTTTGCTAGCAGTATGTTTTGCTGCAAGAAGTTAAAAATGCATATAGAAGGACCTGTTTTTGCTGGATAGTATGCAAAATTTCGTAATGCAGGCAGGCAAAAATATTTTTTTGGCAGCTGAACACAGTGAGTTTGCTATGGAGGACTGTGTAGACTACAAAGAGTGTAGATGACCTCTTTGGGACCTGCAGAAATCTGTCCCTCACAGTTTTCCTCCTGTGTTTCTAACTATATATTTCAGTTGGGAGTGGTTTTAAAAACACAAGGCTTGATTTGCTTTCCCTCTTCTTAGTACAGTGCTTTTTCTTGAAATATAAAATAAGGTGGCTTACGTGATACAAGAGGGTATAACGATATAGGTTCAGTTTGTAAAAAGTTAATTGCATAGTTTAGTAGGGTTTGGCAATGGCGTAATTCAGTGCTATGCAGAGATGCAAGCAAGCTAGCTTGGAATAAGCTAGCACAAGAATAGTGTAGCAGTAGATACATTTTCCTCTGCTCAGACTAATAACACTTTTTCAGCTGGGCTGAGCTGATTCCAACACAGCCATAGTGCTTCTGGCATCTGAGCTAGCACTGCACAGAGCTGATGGAGCTGAGCCCTGATGCTGCCTGCAGCAGCTTTGACTCTTCAAGATGCTCCATCGGAGACCTGGTGGAGCAGGCATTCCTCCACTCGTCCTTCTAGGTCTGCTCCAAGAGCAGCGTGCAGCTGCCACGGGGTTTGGGCTGCAGCAGCTTTGGGCAGAGAAAACCCCGATGCCAGCCAGTGGCCATTTGAAGTCAGCATCTGCTCCACTGGAGTTGCAAAGGGATGCAACAGAGAACTTGATTCTTTTGAAAAAATATGGCTGATATCCTCGCAATCTAGCTCCTAACAGAGTCTAAAAATGGATACTTAGTCTGGTACGAAGTGCACCATGCATGGAGCAGCAAATTTTAGCTTGAAACAGCAAGAATATCATGTTTCTGCAACACCCTAAGAAACTATGAGAAGGATGGGGGTAAAAGAGTAAAAAAAGGAATTATCACGTTAATAATTTTGCACTCAGTTCCAGAGGTAGCAGTAACATGTGTCATGGGCTGCCTGAATATTGGTTGTATGACAGTAAATCTGTACACAGGTTCACCTCAGTTAGATAAACTTTCTGTGATGCAGTCACAAGTAAAACAGTTCCACGTTTCTCTCTCCAGTTTTGTTCCATTGTTTTTATGAAGATGCATGAAGGTGTACAGGTGTCAGACAAAGAGATCTGACTTCGCTGAAGCCTTGAGCCTAGACTTACCGTAGGTCCAGGCTTTTCTTGATGTGTCTGTTTAGTCTCCTCTCAGAGATTCCAAACAGATTTCAGAGCTTGCCTGATTGTTGCCTCAGACAATTTCTGTGCATTTGCTTTTTGCGGCCTGATGTGTGTGATCCTATATTATCTGGGTGCCCTGTTACCTGTCAGAAACAGTTTAAATCCTCATATGAAGAGAGCAACAAGTGCAAAAACTGATTTGATTGAGAGAAAGGGGAGAGAAGACAGAGTAAGTTTTCACTAGCTTTTAAAAATGTGTTTCCCAGAGCAACAGTTTGGAAATTGCACATTTCTGCAGAGCCCAAACCACTCCAGACCAGTAAATCTGACTTGGAGATTAGTAACAGATGACTCACTTGCGTGGCATGCTGACAGAGAGCCAACTTCTAGCCTCGCTACATGGTTACACCAAGATACATAAGAGTAGAATCCAACCCAAAATGTACTTTCCCATTATTATGTGATTATAAAGTAAGAATGACTTACATGACCCATATATCCACTTAAGAAAATTATAAAGCATTAGCCAACAACTATATTGACAGTTCTGTATAACCCCCCTGAAGAATGCTAGAAGTAAAATCCTGGCCATAGAGTAGTAATTCAGATTTTTGCCTTTTATTCCCATTTCTAGGATTCCATCACAGGAGAGCAAGCTGTTTATGTTATTTAGAGATTGGCATAATGGTTTTCCCAGTATAAGAAAGCAAATGTTATCATACTGCTGACAAAAATGGAAAAATTCAGGTAGAAGAATTTTTTCATTTTAGAGTCCCTTCACCTTCAAGGCAAGCACAATCCTCCAGCAGCAAATACCAATTTAGAGTCCTGCTACCCTCAGGAGTAATCTGCCGGTAGGCACCACATGTCCTTTTTGCAGGATTGGAATTTATGTGCACCATTCTCAAAGGAGTAAGATTAATTACTGCTTGTGAACAATGGGCTATGTGAATTATTTTATCTTTGTATTTATTTAATTTTCTTCTTAAAAAATCGAGTTAAAAGACTCCGCTTTGCGTGTTGCCTGATATCACTGAAGATGTATCAAGAGATAATTTCTTTGGGCAGTTTGATTGTTGCTGCGTCTAGAAAATTAGATTTTTAAGACAAAAGCAATTAACCAAATAAAAGAATGAAATAGGATTCAGTGAAGCAATTCTTGCTAAGAAAATTAAAAACTTCACCCTTCAACTTTTGATTTTGCAAATGGATCTATAATGAGAAATTTGTGCTTCAAGGCAAATTGATTGTTGTGGAGCTCTATGCAAGTGCACAGGTTTGCTGACCCAGAGCTGACTACGGGATCAAAACAACAAGATTTTGTGAAACTTAAAATTAAATAAATGAAAACACCAAATACTTACCTATCCAGAGCGTTCAATGAAAAAATTAGATGGTATGATGTTAAAGCCTGTCAGTTTATTCTTAATCCTTGCCCTGCAGTTTACATTATTACAAATTTTAAAATATGATCTGATTCAGCAGTTCTGAATCCTGACAAATGTTGTCTGTTTGTGGAATGTTTATCTTACTGGCCAAGTAGATGGTGTAAGATATGGATGAAGATTAAAGTAATAATAAAAGAGAAACATTTTTGAACAGTGTGCAGACACCTGAGTTTCAAGTATTTCATCAGAATAGTGCTCAGCTTGTAATTCCTACCTATGTTGTTTCAAGCTATTTGTTCAGAACTTTCCTAATTTTTCCTTTGTTTCTTTTGTTTGCTTGATACATGTTTTGCCTTTGGTTGCCTTTCATTTCACTATTTCTGCATTCACTGCTTCTTTTTATTTTTGTGTGTTGTGCGTTTGGGGAAGGGTATGTCTGTTCAAGATCTCGTTGTTTATTGTAGATAAAATATAAGGTGTTGTGGAATAGCATGGGGATGCATTTGATTGAAAAGGCACTGTAGTGTTTCCTGAAAAAGAAGGGGAGTTGCATTTGTTTATAAATGCATTATTTTGGTACTATAACTTTGAACATGATTTTGGATTTTTTTTCTTTTTTTTTTTTTAATTTAATGAGCATATAGTCATGCAGGTGCATGCGTTCTTAAGCTAGCAAGCCCAGCATGTTTTTCTTAAGGCTTTTGAAAATTTGGTACACAATTTGTGTACTTTTACATACCTATACTATTTTTAAATATATTTTTTGGAATCTCAAGTTTTTTTCTTTTTTTTTCATCCTCAGTATACCATGGTATACCTGGTTTCCATTGTACTTAAAAACTACCCTGATCTGCCTCTCCTTTTATGTATCTTGTGTAATAGATTTTGCAGGAGGTGCCTAGAAAGCATTATTGGTTTCCCTATAAAAATGTGGTTTGTCCAAATTCTTTACTGTCTACATGATTGAGAGATGGACTGATTGCCCTATTTTTCCTTGATGATTTGGAGTTGTAAGAGTTGTCCAGCTGTTGCTTAATAAAATTTTGCAGACTAGAAAATTCCCGAGTTGTTTTTGTTGCATTCTGCATCTCGTCAAGCACCTTAAATACTTTCAAAGCACATGACAAAACTGCGCTGGAACAACCTGAATAATAAACAGCCAGATGTCGTGATACTTTCTCTTTTCAATAACTATATCCACAAGTTCCACTGAACCTGGTGCATGTGCCAGCCCATCATTCTTTGTGTCATTCATATGGGAGGATGGATGGCAAAAATATTCCTATCTGTCTGGATATCAGTCAATTCTTCTGCTATTTCTCCTCTTCTTGCTTTCCTTTTTAAGGAAATTACCTTTGGGGTTTGTGGTACTTCTCATTTTGTCATTGATATACTGGAAACTTTAACATTACCACAAGGAACTCCTCTGTTCTGTCATCTTTAATAACAGAATAAAATGCTGTGATGGCCAGTGTTCATTCTCTGGTTTTTAACTAAAATAAGCATTCTGGGGGATGAGGAAGTAAAAAAGGTAGTAAAGTAGCTTACCTTGCATAACAAACATCTCATCTCTGTCACAAATGAGAGAGTCCTGGCATGGATCCTCATAATGGACCCAGGTTACCAGTAAGGTTTTGCAGGGGTCTCTGCTGGATCCTCACCTGTTCACCATATTCATGGGTGGCCTTGCAAAGAGTTTGAACATTGAGCTACAAAGTTTACTGATGATATGAAGTTATTCAGAATAGTAAAGGCAATGGCCAATCGTCAAGAATCTCAGAAAGTCTTTATGAAATTTGGCAATAAAATGGCAGGTGAAACTCATTATAGGTAAATGTAAAGTGATACACATGGGGAAACAAAATAGTTCTAACTTCACACTTGCGGTAATGGCCTCTGAAGTGACCTCTACTACTCAGAAAAGACCTCTGAGAGTTTGATAGATTGCTTCCTGAAAACATCAGGTTGGTGCTCAGCAGCAGTCAAAAGAAGAAAATAAAATATTAGTAATGTTTAGGAGAAGAATGGACAGCAAAGCAGAAAATACAGGGTCATTGTATAGAACTGTCGGTCATCACACTTTGCATACTGTGCAGTACCGGTCCCCTTGTCGTAGAAAAGGTAGATTAGGTCTAGAGAAGATTCACAGCAGGGCAACAAGGATGATCAAAGGCATAAATCAACTTCTACATGAGGAATAACTGCGAAGGCTAGGACTCTTCAGCCTGGAAAAGAGAGCTTAAAGGGATTGCTAGAGAGCCACCAAAACAGGTGTAATGTGGAAAGGTGGGTAGGGGTTGTCTGTTGATTGTCTCTTACTCCAGAAACACTGGGAGCTATGAAATGGAAATAAAGTGAAATAATAGTGGGGCAGGATATGAAACAAAAGGAGGTGGTTCTCCAAAGAGGTGAGAAGCAGACCACTTTGCCAAAGGAAGCTGTGATGCAAGAAGTTTACAAGAATTCAAGCAAGACTGGAAAAGTGCATGAAAGAGAGATCCACTGGGACACTAAGCAAACTACAACAGGGGCAGAAAGTTCCCTGAGCTGAAAACAGTCAGAGGCTGGGAGAGTATTAAGGGAAATACTACATGAATTTTCTCTGTTCTTGCTTTTCCCGAGGAATCTGCAAATGGCTATTGTAGGAGACAAAACACTGGGCTTAAAAGGATTCTCACTGTGAACCAGTGTCACCATTGCTACGCCAGCGTTTCTAAAACAAGCTTAAACCTGGAGTGTCAGCCTCTGGGAATGAGAAGGGGGAGGATTCCCAGCCTGGCATCTGAATACTTTGCACTGCAACTGTGAAAAGTCCTCTTCTAGCATCAGCACTGCTCAGGGAATGAGTGCCGGGGGTCTGCCAACATTGATGAAATCTCCCTTAGCTCTAGATGAGTTTACAGGTGAAATTCAAATTCTACTAAAATGCAGAAATTATGAAATTAGTTGATAAGTTTGGAGACAGAGAAATGGAACAGCAATATAGCTTCTGTCATGGCACCCTGCTTTGGCCTTGTGCCGTTTTGCTTTTTGCTTTGGCTAGTTTCAGGGTTTCCCTGAGCTAGTAACTGGCCAAGAGAATGAAGCTGATTCATGCAGTTCCCTTTTGGATCGAGGTTCCAGCAGTTTTCAGGTTTTTCCTTCTTTGTGTATGATATTGACTTAAAATATAGTCATCTTCTGCTTCCCTGCTCTTTTTTAGTGTTAATTTGGAGGGTTCTGCCAGCTACAGCACCAGTAATTAATTCAATCAGGGTCATAATTGGTTTACTCCTTTGCTCATGGAACTGAACTGATGCAGTTTGGTTTGTTGTTCTGGAAGATCGTTTTTGGAAGACCCCTCTCTGCTGGGACTCCTCCCAGCAGATTTAACACAGGTAGTCACTTGTAGTTTGTAAATAAACTTCAAGTTTGATGCATCACCTTCTGTACATGTCAGTACAGAAATGTGACTAAATGGGAACACTGGAGCTGTAACTAGCTCTTGAGAAAGAGGAGGCATGAAAGGAAGCAAACAGATCTGGGGAGGTGGCTTGTTTGGGGGAGATGACTACTGAGATGCCTGCCTGGAAGTGGCAGGTGACGCAAATGCAAAATTTATCAATTAACAGGGGCTGCAGTAAACAAAAATGTGAGCATTGAGGAAAATATCCTGGAAAGATTCCTGTGACCTTTTTCTTGCCTCGTAGAGGGATTAATAGCATTTACTTGTTCTTTTTTTATATATGATTGTGGTTGTTGATAATAGTGCTATCTTATTTTTATGATTTAGATGAACACAAGGGCTATGTGTGCCCAGTGCCCTCTATTTATGCTGCCTGGTTTAGAGGTCAGAAGGACATGTGCAGACAGCGAGGGAACGATACTTAAGCAGGGGCTTTTTAAAGAGAAACTGAGAATACAGCAGCTGTGCATATATTTAAGCTTGTAAATATGATCTGATAACTACCAGCTAGATCATGAGCTTTTTCACCAAGACAGGTTATTGCTGATGTTCTCTGGTCAATGGCATATTCCATTTTTTATTGGCATTACTACCAAAATCACTATCAATAGTAAAATAGCAGTCTTTACGTATTGCTGATTTTTTCAACAGCAGCCCAGCTTTTAATATGCAATCTTAATGGGATACACTCAGGAGCTAAGTAATTACCTAGTTGTGAGGGAGTTGTACAAGATTAGAAAAAATAACTGGAGCACTTCATACCAATCGAGATTCATCTCAGACCTTTCATCTCGCGCCTCATCCATTATAGCTGTGTATTGCATATTCTCATTTTCTGTTCTGTTTAAAACAGACACATTTCAAATCTTTTTTTGTTTGATCAAAGGGAAACCTATTCATCTGGGGAACTGTTTTGCTTTGTTGCATCTCCTGATATTTTTATCCTTTCCAACTGTTCCACGTTTTCTTCCATTTCTCACTTCCCCATGGATAAGGAGGAAAGCTAGATTTGAACTGCAGTAGGTAACATTTCTTTGTTCTCCTCCTTTCTCATTGCACTCTGTGGTGATAGTCCTCTCTTTTAAAACAAGAGTATCTTTGTTCCCTTTGTTGCACAGTTTTGGTGAGATTAATTTCTTCCTTTTCCTTTCAAAGCCATTTAGGACTTTTTTACTTTTTTGTAATCTGAAAGGATGTTTATTTTAGACAAGAGTCTATACGAGGCAGTTATAGCAAAGGGAAGATACTAAAGATGATTTCAACATCATGGAGTCCTCTAATTGCCTCACGCGGAGGCAGCCAAATGCAGAGTCTCATCTTCAGAAGTCACGTAACTGTGATTTGACTTCTAAGTGACTTCTCTATCTCATTTTATGATGCTTTCTAATGAGCGAAGCATCCTTGTTTTCATCAGATCTATGAACGTACCTTAAGATTTTTCTCCTTGAGCTGGTGTGGTAGCTAGTATAATCTGAGGTGGCAAACGTTCATTTTGACAGGTTTTATTTGTATGGCTTAGGGAGTCACTAAAACCAAGATTCCAGTTTTGTTCATAAATCCACTGCTAGTATTCCTATTTATATGATACTAATAATTTTACCTGCAGTTTATAAAATATACAGGTTTTAGCAGATTTGAATTGTGTCTGATCAACAGAACATATCAGTGAGTGTGAAAAAAGAGTGGACATCTTTCCAAAAACCATGGCATGTGTATAATGCACACTGGAAGTTCTGCTATGAACTTCAGAAGTTCCAGATGCCGATGAAGTGTCCCTCAGGCCATAAATTGAGAAAGCATCGTTTGGAGAGCTGCCAGAATCCAGAATTAGATTCCACTTCTGGAGGTCGTGGAAAACTTCAGTGAGAGTAAAATGCATCACACTGAGTATCATCAGAAGTACTGCAGTATGTTCATGATGAAAAAGCTGTCCAAAGAGCAAGGCAATAGTGATTGAGAAAGGAGAGGCTTCTGGGAAGTCAGCGAAGCTGTTGGGGGTGGATCAGCAGCATATGAGACAGAATGTACCTTACTTCAGAAGAAGTAAGGACAAAACTCATGAGCTGATGCATTAGTATAAATCACTTTTATACAGATATATCAATGCAAAATCTACAATGATGGTCACCCGTGCCATTATCACTAGAAATATAGTGGTTGTGGAAACTTTTTTTTGGTGGAAATTGTTACTGTGTGAATATTAAATGTGAAGAGAATCAAAATAAAATTTTAGAAGATGGTGAGAATTATGATCTAAAATTAAATATTCTGACATAGAAAATGTTGCATACTAAGAGCCATTTGCATCCATTAGGAAAATATCTTTATTTATCCGAAGATAATAACAATGAACAACCTCATAGCAAGATTGCTTGCATCTGTGAAGTTACAAGCAAGCCAATGAAGAAAAGATCGAAGAAGTGCAGCTGTCCTAAACTAGAGGTCAGGTCTGAAAGACCAAAACATGGAATTAATGAAGATAAAGTTATATTTATCATGTTCCCAAAGTTGTTGTGTTAATCTACTATGTGTAGACTACTCAGTGCAAGAGACAAAGTTGAAAATAATTTAAATAAAAGAACAGATGTTTAAAAGCGTTCTGACTAGACAGTTACAGACAACTGATGACGTCAAGTGTCTTTGAATTGGATCTCTACATTATTTGGGAAGAATCTTAGTGTAGCAGGCAATTGAGAAGTAATCAGCTGAACAGATTCAAAGAACAGGATGTACAACGAAATTTACTCTCAAAATAGTTAAGTTAGGTGGTAATTACATGCATGAGTTAGTAACCATATGAAACAACTGGCAACCATGATTTAACTGATTAATTTCAAATAACTCATGAAGACCTGTAAGTACATATGACTTCAAAATATCGGGTGGGTGTTAAAGCTTTGTTTGAAAAGTTTGAAAGCACTAGATAAATGCAGTCAATGCTAATGAGGCAGATGCTGCCAGTCCATTAACTGCGTCGCCAATTTCCTCTCTGATGTTGTTGATAACCTATTAAAGTATGTAAAGTTAGGGAAGAAGCACATAATGATATCAGGAGGAACTGTTTTAGAAGTGATTCACCTTCATCGAAACATTATGACTAGATGTCTGAGTAGAAATTTAGGATGTTTTCAAGTACCAACAGAAAGAATGGGGTTGGAAAGTGCTCAGGAAAGGATGTTGGAGGAATTTGTTAGGACAAATATTAATTGTTGTGCAACACAGAGAGCTGAAGGAGTCCCTGTGTATTCCCTGGGCACTGGCAACATTGGATGGGTTACAAGTGTGACTCCTACTGAGATCATAATTTTCCCTGCTACTACAGAATGAATTTAATCCAAAGAATGAACAGTGTTAACTAGGCATTGACTTCACCAGGTCATTAGCGCTACCAAATGATACAGAAGCTGCAAAATTTTTCTAATGCTTGATATTTCCAAAAGATGACAAACAAAGGCGAAGAGAGAGCAACAGAGGATCCAAAGCAAGTGTTCATTTCAAGAACAGAACTGTGTAGCAATGGAGAAACGTTTTTAATCCCATCAGCAACTCAGGCCTCATCAAATTAATGGCAGAAGACAGTAAGTTTATGTGATAAATTCTCCATGTCATAAATGAGTCCCTGAGCTAATCAGTGACTTGAAAAAAACTCAGACTTAATAAATTCTCTTATGAAAAGCTGATGGACTTTTTTGTATGCAGTCTGTGCCTCAAGTCGTGGATACAAATCAGCCACAGTTACCCCTGAAGACATAACTATTCTTGAGCTTAGCCTTGGGTGCAGCAAGTTTCTATCTTGCCCAGAATATCAGATGATTGGAACACAAGCCTGGACAAGATTCACAGGCATCCATGAAGTCGAATGCTCCCCTGAGGCTGATGTTTGTGGAGCAGTAACAAGCCCATGTGTCTTGTTTGGGATGTTAACACTGCTAGTGCTTTTATAGGTGAGGGAAAGTTGGGAGATAGAAAACTCATGCAGATGTAGCTCCGAGCACTAGCAATTTCATCAGATGTTTTTGAAACAGAGGTGACATGAAATCCTGTGATGAGCAATACTTGGTGTCAGTAAGTTTCTTTTATTAGCCTTTCTTCCAAAATGAATGAAGTAGGTCCCAGCTGTCTTTGGGCATGCAGTGTGTCAGTCTGCGCTGTGTACAATTACGCTGGAATTTGGAGGCAGTTGCTGCAGTGCCGACCTCTGTTGCTCAGTCCTGCAAGCTGTGGCTAAACAACTGGTACCCAGAAGAATCTGGACAGGGAGTGATGTTTGGATCATCACCGCCACGGCTGCCTTTCACATTTTTTTATCAGGTGTGTCCTCTGCGGTCAATGCACATGTCCAAATCAGTAATACCTTTGCTTGAACAGAGAGGTGCAAACTGCAAGTCTCTGCAGGTGCAAACTGCAAGTCTCTGCCTACCAGAAGATTAAAGATGAAGAGAGATACTGAGTAAAATCATTTCACTGAAGATTTGTAAGACATGGAAGTGAATTATTTTGTTTGAAATAGAATCTTACAAGTGTTTTATAGCATATGAACAAGTTAAGGGAAAATACTGTGTTGTCTGTTTATGGTGCTTTTAAACAATGAATGTATATAATTCTTATTGTATTAATAATCAAATTTTGACTGATAAATATGTAAAGCTTAAATGTTACAGTGCAAAAATATGTTGCCAACAGGCAGGGCACCATTTTAAAAAGCTTAATCATCACTTTGAAGCTACCAAAGGCTATAGGATCTGAACAAAGTCCGGCAACACTGATGTCTTCAAAAAGCATTATTAAACTTTGCTACTTCAAATGACACCAGCAGCTGAATTTTCTGACCTTGGTTCATTGACTCTGTGAGCTGAATGCTACTCCCAGGAGCTTCACACGCAGCAAGCTCACCAAATTAACTGGATTTTCCTTGCAGGTGGTTCCTGACAATGACTTTTCTAACACAGTGACACAGAGAAGCCCTCTAACAACAGTTATCTGTGCCTGACTCAGAGTGATTGAATAAGCCATCGTTTCAGCTCCTCAGTGTTGCATTCTAATAGCTTCCCTTTTATTGCCCTGTTCTTTATTTCCCTTGACGTATTCATCAAGCCAATTAAAAAGGAAAAAAAATACCAAAATAAAAACAACTTCAACACAACACTCTGGCTTCCCAGCGTGTGATACACACAGCATACCAGCAAGCCTCAAAGGAACCTAGTCTGTCAGTGATGGCAACGGTGTGGTGGTGGGGCAGGGGCTTTTCATAACAGCGCATTCAAGAATGAAGAGGGAGCACACGCAAAGCAAACACCGATTCCTGAGGTGCACCTGCGGTAGGAATAGGAAGGCATCCCCCTATTTCATCATGCCTGTGTGAATTCACCAAGAGGGGGACTTTCCTATGTAGCAGGTGATGAATGAACATACAGACTGCAGCTGTAGGGACCAAATATAATCTTTTGAAAGCCAGAGGAGATCAGGGAACTGCAGACTGCAGCAGTGTCTTATGGTATGTCACAAAAATAAAGTAAATGTGAAACACAGATCCTTGCTGCAACAGAAATCACCTGGGACTGCAAAGCAGTGGATGTGAACAAACTAGCAGAAGGAATATTCATTGTAATTCCCTGGGGGACCAGACAGTACACCCACAGGCAGCCAGGAGAGAGCTTGAATCATCAAAGAATTTGAGTCTTGAGAGCAATGCAGAGATGTGAAAAAGCAAGCTGTGTTGTGTCCAGTTGCTCATAGTACAGATGCAATGAGCAGTATCCAGGAGGTGGACTTAGTTTAAACTGTGACTGATCCCAAGAGCTGTGATTTTAGTAATTATCAGCTCTTTCTCGTGGACAGCAATAACTGTATGGAATCCTACTATAGCTTGAAACTTACTGTACAGCCCCGAAATAAAATGCTTCTAAAGAAATTCCTTTCTCACACAAGGAGGCAAAAGGTGCACAAAGGCATTGAGCAGTGTGTCAAGAGATTCCAAGCTCCAGAGCCAGCTCTGCAGTTTTAGCTCTATAAGAAAATATCTCTCTATAAAGTACATGAGCTACAAGGTACATGAGCTAACTTTAAGAAAAAACGTGGGAGTCTACTAGCTATACTTTGTCACCCTGAGCGATGCAAGATGGTATCACATACTACTGTTGAAGAGCATATTGCTAGACTTGAGCACGCTTAACACCTTCCTTCCTTTTCTGCTAAAATAGATGGGTTTGCACTGTGTTTAAAAATAAGTAAAAATGTAAATGTCCTGCCAAACTCATTCCTCAGACACTATAGTTAATGACTTGCAGTAAGAACCAGAATTGACCTGTGTTAGTTCATCCTGTTTCACTCTTTTTTCAAAAGGTTGAGACTTGGCTAGTTTGTCGTCAAGAGTGGCACAGAGCAGGCTGAAAAGAATTCCAGCCAACTGGTGTGCATTTTTAATGAATTTTATATAGTCTGAGAAATTTCGGGAGCCTGAGAAAATGCTTAGCTAACAATATTTGGAAAAAAGAAGTAGGTAGCAGGCCAGCCATGCTGACCCCAGCAGCAGGCAAAATAATAAAAAGGGTTATATAGGAGTCAGTTAAAAACTGGAATATAAGGATGTAAACCATGAGAAAGTAACTTTAGTGATATGTTATTGTGGAGGAAAAAAAGAGATCTTATCCCGCTGTGTCCTTTGGCACCATTATTTGAGGTTATTACCTCAATTTGTAGATAAAATTTCATTCACAGGGCATTTGATGAAATACTGCCTGAGGTTCCAATACAGAAATTAGCAATAACTAGTGTGAACGAGGTGTGCTTTAAACGGATTATGAGATCTCACAAAGTAGCCTGTGACATGGAATCATCACTAGTGGGGTGTTTCTGATAGGATTTTGCAGAGGTGGATACTAGATCTGACAGTAAACAGGACTCGAAAGCAAATACAGGGCTGTGCTTGATCAAATCTGGGTGTGGCACAAAACTGCCAGAATGATAAATAGCACTAAGGGCAGGGCAGTAGGCATTACAGGCAAAATGCATTACAGGCAAAATGCATTTTTAGTATAGACAAATGCAAAGTTGTGCATTTAAGGAGCAAGGAATGTGGACATATCTTCAAAATCAGTAATTTAGCTCTGAAAGCTGCAGGTTTGATTTGGAGGCATAGGTCAGAGCAGACAAGCATCTAAATGTGCTATGTTAGCAATCCCAAGAGATTTTCTTGCAAAAAGAACTAGTACAATCCTCAGATTGGTAAGTAGGGCAGTAGAAGGAGGGAAATGATTTCGCCTGATAAAATACTGGGTCTGCTTCCGCTGTCCAGGTTTTCAAACTATCTTGGAAGAAGGGAGAGTGTTGAAAAACTATGAAGTTCAAAAACTGAAGAAAATGCCTTGCAGCAAGAGATTTGTCTGTTTAGCTTATTTCAAAGGACATAGTTAAATAATTCTCACTATCTTAAAAAACTTAACTGAACTAAAATACTGGTATCAGAAGGCACATTAATTTAGCAGGGAAAGGCACAACAACCACTAAATGACTGGGGCTGAAGCCAAGTACAAAAAGAAGCAAGACACATTTAGTGATGAAAATTATTAACACTGGAGCAAACTCAAAGAAGTCGTGGGTTCTCCATCCTGTGAAGGCTTCCAATCAAGACTGCTTTAGTTAAATGCATTTGGGTAGATATAGACGTAAATGTGTGAAACATGCAATGACCAAAGGCAAATTGGCTCCAGAAGCAAAGGTCAGTATTTGTGAAGGTCTTGATGCCCCCATCAGCCAGATGATGACCTGGCTGGAGGACACTCTGGCTACTTCGCCATCTGCAAACCCAGGTTTCTTTCTTTCTTACAAGGGGAGGAGAAGTGAGGGCCTGAGGATGAGGAGTCCCTGTCTTTTGTGGGTTCATGATTTAGCCACGCATATGCCCAGGCCCAGGAGCTTAGGAATATGCCAGAGTCCTGCAAATTAGCTCTAGTCCTAAATGGCTAAGTAGGAGACAGGTTTGTGAGTTGGTTTGTGCAAGCAAGAGCTAATTCCCTCTAGTGGGCTGCAAATACATGCTACAAAACCTATATTATCTATGTTTTTCTATTCCTTTAAAAAAAATGTCATATGCTATTTATAACTGGGTATTCAGCTTTGTGGTTCAGACCAGAAATGACTGGCTGGAGAAAGGAGATTCCCAAGCACAGAAAAAGACCCTGGTGATACTGCATGTTTCTAGTTAGATCTAGCAGTACCTAAAGGTTCTTACCATGAATTTATGTGTGACTGTGTATGGAGGCAATAAGCTGCTTCTAAAAGGAGAGGAGAAGTTTTCCAAAATGTCTGGCACTTTTCACTATTTCCATGTTAGTTTTAATTGCTTCCCTTGAGATGTACAGAAAGCAGTTCAGAAACACAAGTATTATAAATAATGGAAAAGTATTATGAAGTATTCTGTCTGAATAATGACATATTGTATGGGGTGCAGGTGCCCAGGTGCTGGCAGTGGGGGGCTGCAGGGGTGGCCTCTGTGGGAAGAGGCCGGGGCTGCCCCATGTCAGACACAGGTGGTTTCAGCCAGCTCCAAAATGGACCCAGCGCAGGACACAGCTGAGCCCATCAGCAAAGCTGGTGGTGCCTCTGTGGAAACATATTTAAGAAAGGGCAGAGACAGGATGAGGGAACAAAAAGAGTGAGAAGCATCAGGGGAACACCAAGGTCAGAGGAGGAGGAGGTTCTCCATGGTGGTGCAGGCACCCCACCACCGCCAAAGCACTGGGCAGTCTGTGGAGGACACACACACCCTGGAGCACGTACAACCCCCTGGAGGGACTGCGGCTCATGGATAAGTCCATGCTGGACCAGGTATACCCCAAAAGAGACAGCAGCCTGTGGAGGACCCACACCAGAGTGTAGGAAAAGAGTGAGAAGGAGGGAGCAGCAGAGAGAAACCTCTGTGTCCTGATTGCACCCCAACCACTACCCGTTGCCTCACTGAAGGAACTGGGTGTAACTTGCAGTGATAGTCGGGGTGGGGGGATTGCGGAGGAGAAGTGCTTGGATGAAGATGAGCCTGGGAAAGGTGGAGAAAAGGTGGTTTCCTTAAGCGTGCAAATGTTTGTTTGATTTTTTTGTTTTTGTTTCCCAATATCCAAATCAGTACTCAAATATTTATCTCGATTGACAATAAATTAAATTAAATTCCCCGAGTCAAGTCTGGTTTGCCCCCGACAGTAATTAGCAAATGGTCTCCCCGTTTTTCTTTTGTCCCATCTAGCTGGTTGCAGGGCAGGATGGGGGAGTGAGCAAGCAGTTGGGTGGGAGTTTGGCTGCCCATCCAGGGTCAACCCACCACACATTTGTAGTCTGAGGTGATATAATTTGCACGATTATTAGTCAATTAATCCTAAGTATTCAAGAGAGATGAGATTATATCTCACAAGAGACCTGACTTTCAAAGGAAGTGTAATAGGCATCTTAAAATCAAAACAAAGGTGTTTTGCTTAAAATAGATACAATAAAACTGGCAGGATATGACATTACATGTATTTTCTCAAACTTTTTACAACTTTTTAGAAAAATACAGCTATGTGGTTTGAACATTGTGTTTAAAATTTTCTCTAAAGTACACGTGCAGCAATATGTTGTGTGAGAACTGAAAACTGAAGATGGTGATCTATTTCATTGACTAAGGTAACCAAAATACAAAAAGTAAGCAGCTATTAAAAATACGCAGTTACTCTTAAGTTGTCACTAGTTGTTATCTAGCTATCACAAATTGCTGAGTTTTTCTTTCCCTTACAAGTATTCCTTTTAATACAAGCAGGATATTTAAGCTAATATATGTCACTCGTAATTATTATTCCAAGTATACTTGACATCTGAAAGCTAGTAATCACACTGGAACACCATATTAAAATGATCATTTATACAGGACAGACAACCTAGTCATGCTCCCAATTAGGCCATTTCAGTCTTCCCATTGCTTTCTACGTGACAGTCAAGAAAAGAGCAACCCAGCCATACTAAGGGATAGACAAGAGCGTGAATCAGGTGTGATTAGGGTTTCCTCTTTGTCATCCTTGAAATCACCTTGCAAGAGATTCTTCTTAACTTTTGATCAAAAGGGATTATAAATCTTATTTCATTTGCTTGTCTTCACATCTCTTCAAAGCAGGACAGATTCAGGAAAGATTCATCTCCAAAGATACAAAGAGAGAGAGATGAGTCTTTCTTGCTGCTGCTGTGAGGGTCGGGACTGCCAGCTGCAGCCAGCTGTGGAGAGCTTTATTCCTCCCAGCGATGACAAGAGCAGCTGTGGCTCCAAAGCCCCTGTCAGCTCAGAGATGATTTGTTATGGATGATCTGCCAGGGGCTGTCCCAGCTGATGTCTCTGTGCCACCTCTTCAAATAAATGAGAAGCCTTGCTTCATGGTCCCAGCTGAGCTCAGGGACCCCCGACCTGTCTGTCCCCAGCACACTGCTGTGACCCACTGCATGCGCAGCAAGGGCCATGTGGCAACAGTTGTCATCACATAACTGAGTGGCTGTGACAAAGTAGTTTTCTGACAGGAGGAGACAGTCAAGCCATGATGGCCTGGGGTGAGGCAGGGGTTACTCTCTTCCAGAATCAAGGCAGAAGTGAAGAAGAGGGCAAGGTGGACCAAAGTCCTGAGGGTTCTGTGGGCCTTAGCACGGTTTCTACTCATGCAATTTGGGAGATACTCCCTGACAACTCCTGTGTGCGGCAAGACTCAGAGGCATATTTGCAACTGGATAGCAGCAGCATAGACTCTTATCTCGGGAGAGTCGGTATGGATGTTTGCTTGGTTCTGTGCCATCTGATGTGCCAGTCCTCAACTCCACTCGGAAGGAAAAAGGCAGTTGTTCTTTTCAGCCAGCAGCTGCCACTACTGCCTTTCTCTGGCTCAAAACAATTTTGAAGGAGAAAGTATTTGCTAAGCAGCTGGACTTCTGCTTGTTTGTGGGCTTTGTTCCTTTGCTGAAAAAAGAGGGACTTGAGTTGGCAGCATTTATTCCCTTAACTTCTCAGCACCAGCTGCTATTGCTTCTGAAAGAGCCCAGAGTAATAATCCTGGTACTTTTACATGGATTGCCAAGCTCTGTATTTAGCTACTATCACAATTTAATATGTGTGGCTGATGCTGTAAAAGGCTAACTATACACAGGGGGAGAATCAGGAAGAAAAATTATGTGGGGGACTTCTGTTAAGCTCCACCCTCAAAATAAACTCTGTCTATGTGATGTGATACGATGAGCGCATGGAACAGATGTTGAGTTTGATCACATCCTAGTCTTAGACTCTTGGGGCTTTTCTCTCCCTCATGAGGTCCAGAAGCACGTGGGGGATGAATTGAGTTCCAGATGCTTAAATTCTAACTGAGATTTATAGGACTCTCAGTATTACTTTAGATTAGTTTGTTCTTAGGTGCGGTTTGATGCTGCCTCTCTTTTATTATGTGCTGGGAAAAGCAGCAAACCAAGGTTGACTTAGAAGGTGCTGTGCTTGGATAGATGTGTTAGGGTGCTCTGAAATGAACGGGGCAACTCGTACTTCTCAGAGTCCCAGTGCAAGTACTGTTGGTTGGTTACGCTTGCATCTTGTTTGCAAAGCTGCCTATGAAACCTCAACCTCCCTTTGCTTTTACTGTAGTCGTGCTTCCTGCAGAACCAAACGCTTTTCTGTGCCAGCCCAATCTGTGCTGTGACTGCACTGGACAGGAAAGAAGGGCAACCAATGACAAAGGTAGAAGCGTGATCCGTAAGGATCTGCAGGGCGAGGGGTAAGTGAGCAGCTAATTGAAATGTGCCATTCATTAGGTTTTGACAAAAGGAAATAGACTGGCAGTTTTACTAGAAGTGCCTGTTTAATACTAAAAGCCTGTTTTAACATTTTTCTCATTTAACAAAAAAAAGAAAACCTGAAATTTCTTTGAAGAAAATGTTTGGATGGAAGCTGCTTTTTTTCCCTTGAAAATGTTACATAGGAATTGCTACTGTGCAGCAAGGGCCACACTTTTTAAAAAAGCAGCCGGCCAGACTTGTAACTACAGTCTAATTTTCTCAAAGTCACTTGCAGGTGGCTGAGCTTCACAGAACACCGATGTGCTTAGCCTGTGGGTGTTTTCTTGGCTGCACAAGGCATGGCCGGTGCAGCTCTGCATGCTTTCGGTGTCTGGTCATTTCCCAGGCAGAGGAGGCCATCACTGAAAACTGGTGCATGCATACAGCTCTGTGCACTGCTTGTTTTATCGACATATTGATCTTTGGAGACTCAAAATTATTTCCCTACCTTCTTAGAGTCTTTGAGAATTCAATACAGACCACAGTGGGAATACACAATCAGCCTGAGTCTTCACACAGTTGCAAACTTCACTGTTCACAAGCTCAGTAATTTTAATCCTGTAATGCTTGGTAATTGTTAGTTGAAACAATGTCTGGGGTTTTTTGATAGCGGAAGTTGGGGGGTTAGTACATGGTCAGTGCTAACACCTTCTCTGTGTGAGTAACCTGCAGGCCTGACTGTCAGCCTTCCGGAGGGGCTGTGGTTTCTTCCCAGGGCACTCGAGGTGTAGGCGACAGACGCAGTTTGAAGCCAGTCTGGATAATGTTCAGCACAGCAGGGAGGAAACTAGATTGCATCTCTCTAATGGTGCTGCTCTGCACCTTCAAGAAAATCCTGTCTTTTTAGTTTTGGTTGGTTTGTTTTGGTTTTTTTTTGAGAAATAAATGCAATAGAGGTCACTTAGTTGTAAGTAGTTAAATGATAATCAGTTTTTAATCTTTGAGCCTATTCTTTATTACTTTGCTACACTAATTGCATAACTCCCAGCAGTGAATGTGTTTTTACTCAGCTGAAACCTTAAATGTTTTATTTCCTCCTTTTGGTAAATATTTAAAGATCCCATTGAAAATTCCTACCTCTGAGCCTGAGAGCTGGAAGCAGCACATTCATCATACATAACAAAGAATTTTAATTCTTGCTTTGAGGGAAAACATGGCTAAATCTTAATCACAAATGAAACATTTACACAGAAGTAAACACTTCCAGAAAAATCCAACTGGACTACCTCAGCCACGCGTACTGTGATGAGCAGGGTGCCGGCAAGTTATAGCATACAGACAGTCAGAGAAGCGTGAGGGACCTGCTGAGCCTGTCCCGAGGTTTCAAAGCAGCCATGCAGAAGCTGGTCAAGCTCCACCCTAAGACTGGCTGGGCTCTTTGCTCCTCTGTGGAGGCTGCTCCAGAGCAACAGTCCCGTGGGTGTTAGGAACCTCCTAGGCTCCAGCCTAAATGTGCGTGTGGCTTTTATCCTGCTGCTGCATCTTCGCAGGCTTAGAAATATTCAGAGTTAGGGAACAGAAATTCTCAGTCAAAGGCGATCCTTCCTCTCTCCCCCACCTACTGGAAGAGACCTGTTGTCCCTCTCCCACCGCACCACCAGGAATAACCTCTTGTCACCACCGGCTGGTGAGACATCGAAGTGGGCTCTGCCGTAAAAGTGCATGTTCTACTATGTGACAAAATACAGAGTACAACACTGAAAAAAAAAACCCAGACCAGCTTCCTAAACGTGAATGGGGAAGATATTTACGTGGGAGGGGCAGTATAGCAGTCTTCTGTATTTATACTCTCTGGAAACAACAATGACATATCAATAGTAACGTATTTTTGTATTTAATATGGATACCATCATTGCCATTAATTCATGGGTATTATTAAGGTTTGAATTGATAGAATAATTTAAAACTGAGTTTAAATGTGAATTTGTTTATGAAGAACATACGATGAAGCTAACATGGCACTCCGCAAATTGGCTGGAGCTCAGCAGAAGCCACTCTGAAAATCTAAACGGCTTCATTCTTGATGTTGGCATTGTGATTTATGGCATTATGACCATGAAAAGTGGCTTTAGCGTAGGATTTCTTTCACGCATGTTAGGCCTTCTTTGGTGGTGCAAATTGGCCTTATTTAGGTTGGGTAAAAGAGGCCATAAAACCCAGGACATTAATTTTAAATAGAGCCGGTATGTTTTTAAGAACAAAACGGTTTTATTTTAAAAAATCAGATCTTTTCAGCAGAGGTGATGCGAGGGCTTTGCTTACTTCCCCGGGGAGCTGCGAGCCGGAGAGGAGGGGGCAGAGCCGAGCGGGGCGGGAGCCTGGGCCGGCGGAGACGCGGCCGCCCGGCATCCGCTGTCGTGGGGGGGCTGAGAGGCGTCCGGCGCCGCAGCCAGGGCCCCCGCCGCGGCCCGCCCGCCGGCTCCTGCAGCCCAGACCACCGGAACGCCGCGGGGCGCGGGCGGGGGCGGGGGCGGCGGCCTCCCCCGGGCGGCGGCGGCGGGCGGCGGCCGCCCCTCTCCGTGGTGCTGAAGCGGCTCCCACCGCCCCCGCGGGCGCGGGCCGTGCGCCGAGGGCCCGCCCCTGCCGCCGCTGCCGCTGCGGCTCCTGCGCCGCC
Organism: Ciconia boyciana; assembly: GCF_034638445.1. NCBI lineage: Eukaryota > Metazoa > Chordata > Aves > Ciconiiformes > Ciconiidae > Ciconia > Ciconia boyciana. The sequence goes on along the minus strand of NC_132936.1, from coordinate 68,869,520 downwards.
CCCGCCCCGCGGCCGCGCAGCGCCGGGCGGGCTCTGGCGGGGCGCCATGGCGGAGCGCGGGGCCTGAGGCGGCGCGGGGCGGCATGGAGGCGGATTTCGCCGCCTTCGGCAGCCCGCTGTGCGGCGAGGTCAAGCGCTTCTGCAGGCGGGTGCGGGAGACCTACCGGGAGATCAAGGAGGACCTCACCCCCTACAAGGATGACCGCTACTACCGGTACGGGCGGCGCGGGCGCGGCTCTTCCCGGGGCCCAGGGCCCTGCGCGCCCGCCGGGGCTCCGCCGGCTTCCTGCGGGGTCGGGGCTTCGGCGCTCGGTCGGGGCTCCGGCGGGGGCCGGGCCGTCTTCGCGGGACGAGCGGGGGGGGTTGGGCGGGGACCGGCAGAGGGAAATCTGGGGCCGGGCTTCATGCGACGACCCCCGGCCGTGCCCCCGGGAGCAGCCGCCCCGGCCTCGGGGCCGTCTTCAGGGCGGCGGCGGCGGCGCCGTGGGTGCCCGGGCCCCGCAGTCCCGGGCGTGCAGCAGCGGGGCGCGGCAGAGGCCCCGCCGCGGCGGATGGGGCGGTCTGCTCTGCCCGGCGGGACGTGGCCTGGCAGCGCCTCTGGGCAGAAGGTCCAACACCTCTGCTTCTACCCTCACGTATTCGTGTCCTTATACAGGCGATAAAAGCTATTGCCATTTGCATTCCTCTGTGCTACGCCTTTCCCACCGTCGCAGCAAGCTCGGGGAGCGTGGTCGAAAGCAGCCGTGAAACAATCCTGGAATAGGTACCAAACTGGCCAGGGAATGACAGTGGTTGGCAGAGGTTGAGGTCAAAAGGGCCAGAGGTGCCGAGTAGGCTACACCCATGTTTCTTCTGTGCCTGGCCCTGTCTTCTGCTTCCATGAGTGACCAGTGATGGCTGGAGAGTACTAATGTTTTGAGATTACACAAGGCTAGGAAGGACTCCGAAGGTGTTGGAGGATGGGGTTATGCATTGAAAGAATTTTTGGATCGGAGAAAGGGTCTGAAAAAGTAGAATGAAAATCGGGAGAAACAAATGCCAGGAGCTATACAGAAAATAATATTCAGCCACACAAATACAGGTTGGAGAATGAACAGTTATATAACATTTTGGTAACAAAAGGTATGGGAATTTTAATGCTTTATAAAATAACCTCTTTCAACAATTACATTGTCTTATAGATGTGAAAAAGGCACAGTAATTTGGGGTGTACAGCAGAAGCACGGTTCGCAAGATGTGCGAATTAAACCATCTACTTTAGTCACCACTCCAGACCTTAGCTGGAGCTGTGTTCAGTTCTGGGCACCACACTTCAAGGGCCTGCTGGTGGACGAGAGCATCAGGACAGAGATATGGATAATCAGAAGCGTAGAAAACATAGCTGTGAGGAAAATTTGGGATTGCTCCCCCAAAAGAAGAAACATCCAAGTTGGGGGAATAGGAGTTTCTGTAAAGAGAAACTTCATGCTCATTTGGACAAAATACTACAGAATATCTTAAATTGTAGCAAGAAAAGTTCATATTAGACATTAAGGAAAAACTTCTGAGTGGGATGGATGGTAAAACACTATCGAAAGGGTTATCCAGGGAGACTGTAGCATCTCCATCATTGGAGGTCTTTAAAAACTTTTGACAAACGCATACCAAGAAAGACATAGATCTGGCAGATACTGTCCTGAGACAGAAGGAAAGATTAGGTACCGTGTGAGGTCTCTTCCAGCTCCAATTTACTATGAATCTGAGTGTAGGTACTTCTGTCTGTTTGTGCACAGTGCCCCAGTTCTCCTGCTTAGATCATTTGGCTTCAGTACACTGTGTCTGTTTTCCCCCATGAAGGGGTACGTGGTCCATTAAACTGAATTTGTCTCATTGTTCACAGCAGCAAAGACTACAGAGAGTCACAGAGTTTGGAAATGCTGCCTGACAGCTTAGCAAAGTTTACATAACCACAACATAACCGCAGTCCTGCCTGTCAAAACAGCGTCTCCTTGTACCTGAGCATGGTGTGAGAAGCCATGGGAGGTGATAAGGAGTGATGGAAATGTACCTGTGTGCATCTGGCAGCGCAATAATGAGTATTGGCACTAGAATGGAGAAAGAGGGGAGACATAAGCTTTGGATTAACAAATAAGAGGTCCTGGGAGAGGCATTTGTTCAGCTTTGTTTCCAGAAGAAACCTGAGCTCTCCAAGGCAAATTGTCATTAACTCATTTTCATGACTTAAAGTGTGTATGGAGGGACTTTCTGTATTGAAAAGAGAAGATGCTACTCCACCAAATCAAATGAGCTTGTAGAGTTTATGCTAGATTGCCCTTACTTCAGTGAGAGTACCCCCAAGAGGTATGAGCCACAGGTCGTCTAGAATGAAATGGAGTAATATTGGGCTCTTGGCAAGGAAATAACATTTTGTGACTTAGAAATCATGCTATTACTTCTCTGCATTCCCAAGATCTTAACCTAAGTGACCTAGCATAGAATAAATTTACTGTTACTGTCACTGCATACCTGCTGTTCTGGTGAGTGTTTCCCTTCAGTGTTTTGGATGGATAGCACCTGCTTTTTAGATTCCTGGTAAGGAGGAGGGTTTCTTGATGCTACTGTGCATTCTTCTTACAGTCAACTCGCACTTACAGGAAGGGGAATTAGATATTTCTCCCTCTCCTCTCTCTCTATTTTATTCAGTACATTTGGTCAGGTTATAAATGAGCACACTCAGGGATGTAATGGAGAGCCTTACTGCTCTGAAGGCAGAAGGAATTTTGGAAATTTGACCAAGGAAAAGCGGTGTGGCTTGTCTTTACTTCAAACCAACTAGATTCTCTAAAATAATCAGGTTACTAAAAGCAAGTAATATCTTATAGCAGACTAACAAAATTAAGAGATGGTAAAACCATATAAAAGCATGATTTTTCCTTCTCACACACTGTATTCACAAATGTGAGGCTATCAGCCACTGCCAGCCTTAACTCTCCTCTCCCACTGGTTGAGCAAGGCCATTTGGCCATCAGCTGGTGGTTTCCGTTCCCTCTTTGGAAATGGAGCGGTCTAGTCCATTAAGCGGTAGGGAAGGAGGGGGCAGGGGACTGACCTTGCAAGTAATCAGTATTTGACAGAAAAAAAAATAAAAATTGGCTGCTGCAGTCTCACTCCTGATTTCTATAAGGACATCCTTCTTGGAGTGCCAACAGGAAAACTCAAAACTAGAAAGCTTTGGAGCAGAGCTGATACAGAAGTGGAAAAACACCAAGCAGTCCCCTTTGTGACTGGCAGGGAAATAGCTTTTCTTGACCCAGGAGTGCTACTTGTACACTGTGCTGGTATGTGACAGGGGATTCAGTGCGAGGGGATGACCTAGCTCAGAGATGGCTGATGAAGCTGTTATCCCAAGTAACTGTGCTCTCGCTGCATGGATGGCTAAGTCATTTCTGATTCAGCTCTGAGGCTGTCCCAGTTTAGTGACATCTTTTTGGTGATGATTTCCTTTATAGCACGGTGCTCTTGAACATGTGGTTCAGCAGCTGTCTGTGAGCAGCCTGTTCTTTGGGCACAGGTGACAACTAAGGGTGGCAGGCTCCTCAGCCATCTCAAGCTATGCCATCCTCGCTTTGCAGAGCCCCAGGGCACTCATCCACACTATACAGATGAAGGCATTTCCGTGTTAGTGAGTTTGTTCTGCCCAATATCCCAGAATGGTCTCTAAATTGTGCCTCCTGGTCTATTTCCCCACGAGCAGTGCTAGTTTACCCAGCCAGCTGGGAGAGATGGAGGGAGCAGGGTTAGCCATGGCTCAGCACAGCGATTGACTCCATCTGTCTAGGTTAATAGTTCCCTTAGGCAGACATGGCACTTTATGGTATGCTTGTAAAAGAGACTGTATATTTACAGATTAATGGGCACAGTATTAAATAACCTCATTGGTAACCCAAATACAAGGTTGGTCTGGACTTAGTATACCTAGGATTAGTCTGTGGTACACCAGGAGATGCTTGGTGCAGTAGAAGCTCAGAGAAGGCAGAAGGGAAAAGTGCTATGCTCTCCCATCAGTCCTGGGGACTGCCGTACAGCGTATCAGCCCTTGATTTATTACAGCAACTTCAGGATTATTCTAATTTATACCCCTGAAAAATTGCTCCAAACAAGCCACTTGAATGAACAGTTTGTTCTCTGTTGTCCCCCTCCCACTCCAATATGGTCCTTCTTCCCCTCGCATACCTCCTGGCCGGGATGGCAGGGCAGGGATAGCTGATGGAGGGCTGGCAGCCGACGGCTTCCTCCCCTGCACTAGGTAATTTTAAGTAAACTATTGGTATGAAAAGAGCTTAGTACCGATGGTACTAAACCATCTACATTTTTATCTCTTTTGACATGTTGTCAGCAAGATATGCAAAAGCTTACCAGAAGACACCAGGCCTCCCAATCAGCTGACAGTTATTTCAGTGGGAGTTTCATAACCCTAGCTAACATTGAAGAGTTCAGCATGCTGAAAACATTTTGATAGGAAAGCAAACAATTGAAGTGCCTACCTGATACAGAGGAGAAGGCAGGAAGGTGGCCAAATTGTCATCTGGCATCAGAGTTGCATAACTATAAGTAACAACTTGGTATTCTTGAAAAATCAATTTCTAGGCTAATGAACATATCCCACTGGCCAATCAGCTTATACAGGGAAGCACAATGTTGGCACTGAATTTAGTAATAATACCCAGAGATTAAGATAAACGATCTACAATCTGCCCTGCTTTAAATAAGGGATAAATTTTAAACTCTTAGCATGCAATAATATGACATTTCGTACATCAGAAAGACTACATATAGGACATCGTGAAATGTATTATTTAACTTACAGCTTTACTTAATGCTTGAAGTTGCTTATATGGGTAACAGAAGAGGTAATTATAGATGATACTGATATTCTTAATTTCTCAACATCTCTTATTAGTGTTTCCAGTTCATTAAAACATAGGTAATCTTTCAAAACGTGGGAAAAGTTCATTCACAGTGGTTCTGCTCCTTTGGCAAAAAGACCAGAGAACAGCACATAATGTGACTCAGCAATAAAGAGAAGCTGTTCATTTTTCCTCAGAGAAACTCTAGTGCCTGTGCACTTCAGAGAAGAAACTTGGATTCTGCCAGAGATGGCTGTTGTGATAAGGATACACTTCTTCTCACCTTCTTAAAATCTTTCCCAGGTGCTCAAAGTGCAAGTCCGGAGAAGCCAAGGGGTCCATAAGACCCTGCTGGAGAATTGCAGTCAAATTCCCTGAAGGTTCATGCTGCTTCCAGCCTACACCCAGGCAGAACCTTCAGTAGCTGCTTCAAGCCACACCTGGTACCTCTCTCTTCTTCTTCCAAGGCTCACTGCTTGGTTCGGGCAATTGGGGGAAGAACCCGAATGACCCCAGTGTGAAGTTCCCAGCTAGGGCTAGAGGGCTTGAAATGGCAGGAGGAGGAGGAGGAGACTAACACTGTAGCTGCATGATTGCTTTAAGCTGCCATAAGCTGGCTCTGTGGCTGGAAGAAGCCGTCCTAGCTCTCCTTTCCCTATTCACACATTTCCGTTGTCTTCCTCGTCTGCCCACAAATGTTCCTGTAGCTGCACAGTGACTGAGCAACTGATCCAGCAGAACACCATTTTTTTTCTGAGTGGCTTTTAACTCAGATAATTTCCATTATTTGATTCACCCCTCTACTGCACAAACGTTTGTGCTGGCAAAAGTCAAAGAGCTACAGAGAGGCTGTCTTTCTTCTTTTGTCGCTAAAGCTGTAGGTATGAGTATAAACTGGTCATGAAACTATAGCGTTAGTTAAGGTGGTTAGTGTAAGCAGAATCCCGGCTGAGCTAGCATTCAGCCTCCTTATTCACAGATCAGCCTGCCTCTTCTTGCAAGCCTCATTCACCATACACTGTCCAGTTTCTACCACAGATGAGGCAGACAGTAGCTTCTTGCACTGTTTCACCCCAGAGTGGGTCAGACAAGGCACAGAGTGAGGCACCTTCTTGCAAGGAGCGGAGCAGAGTGAGACTCTGACTCTGTGTTTGTGGAGGGAGAGGGGTTTCACACTGCTTTCCCTCCGACTGTTTAGTTTGTAAACCCAATACCATTATTTTCACAAAACTTACAGGGTGCAACGTACATGTTTACAATCTACTCACAACCCTTTGGAAGTTGGTAGATGGCAAAGAGAAATGTGGTCCCACGGCTCCATGGATAATTGAAGTGAGCTGGATTTCAAGCTCTGCCACCCACACTGTTCTCCAAGTGACTTTTGGCAAGGCTCTGTCTCTCTGTGCTTCAGTTTCCTACCTGTTCAATGAGCAGAACGTATTTTTGTTTTGAGGAGAATAAATTCATTCACGTTAGTGAGACACCCAAGTGCCAGAGGGATTGGAGCAGTCATCCAAATAGCTCAGGTGTGCGCACATAAATGGCAGCAGTCGTAACTCTGCAACTGCGCTTCCCAGAACACTGGAAATGGTCACAGATGCTGTAAGCATCATTCCGTCATTTTCTGGCCAGGGAGAACTTGTTGGAGAAGCCTAAAGTGTGCTGAAAGCTACACACTGCATGGCATAGTCACCGGTGACCTAATAACTTCAAATTGTGGCTCGGCAGTGCTATCTTGTTCTGAGCAGGTAGATACAGTTGGTTAGGTTGTCCTGATTACTCAAAGCTTTATTTTCTGCCCTACAGTAGTGATTCTTGTTGACCTAAAATTTATAAATGCCTTTCCTTCATCACTTGGTATTATGCATTTCTCAAGACAGCCTTTTTATGACATTACTAAATGAACATCTGTGCTGTAAATCACAGACCTAACTGATAGGATAAATACCAGTATCAATGACTGGATTAATTCCCAGCATGTTTCTTTTGGGTTTAGTGGCGTTACACAAGAGACATACTGGGTCCCACAGGTCACCAGTAATGACATGAATTCCCCATAGGTAACTGAATGAAATGAATAATATTATTAATCTTCAGTACCTTTAAAAAGTCACTGCAATAAAATCATCTTACCATCTAAGTAAGCTTTTAATGCAAGTATTTGATTGTTGAAGAGATAAGTTTTAAATTTTATGTTGATTGATCTATCTAAATATTTCTGGGGTCATCCTGAGATGGCTCTACCTTACATATATGACAAACACCAAAGCTGGGAGGTTACTCTGAATTTTATCCTAGACTAGGCACCAAGTATCCCCAGATGTTTAAGTAACTGCAGTGCTGGCTTTCAATAAACAAATATTAACGCTACCAAAAATGAATACAAAATATAACTTGGAAAAATCCCTAAACTTGCCTAATTCTCATAATCTCTACCCAATGCATCTGTTGACAATGTTTGTTGCCCCATCTCAGGATATTTAATAGGAAAGCAGAACAAAATCCAACTTTACCTCAGCATTTGTGCAAGAATAAAATAGCGTTAGATGCGATCTGGAGATTTTTATTAAGCGGTGTGTTTAAAGTAGTAGGTTACTCCTAGGATTTAATTTCCAGCGCTCGTGAGCTGACTGTTCTCTGTGAGCACGATACATTAATCACATCTCTTGAATACCACAAAGCTGCGTGCAGGTGACCGCAGCGATGGCATTTTCATTTCTCCGAAAAAGCCATCGCCGTTTGATCAGGCTGGGAAGAAAATCATTTGCAAACCAGGAGGCTGTCTCTGATGGGCACTACACACGCACGTGTTCAGCATGGATAAGCCGCGCCACTCGTTACGCCTAAAATGGATAGGTTTAAATCAGATGCAGAACCACTTCTGTGTCTTACGTATTCTCTGATTATACGGTTAAATTCCCCTGTGAGGAACGGGGCTGCTACGACTACAATACAAGCTGGAAAAGGGCACTGGGAACGTGGAAAACACCGCTGTCACCCCAACAGAATGACGTATTTCGAACCCCCGCGCTCGGCCGGGAAGGAGACGGCACATGCTTGCGCTCGAGGCCTATTCACCAAAGCGAAGGCGCCGTTCAAAGCGCCGAAGCTCCGCGCCGGATTTGAACTGCCTTCCCGAGGCGGCTCTCCCTCCCGCGGCCCCGGGCGGCCCTCGGGGCTGCCAGGGCGGGTTGGCGGCCCGTGACTGCGCCCGTTGCCCGCCCGCCCGGCGGCTCGCGGTGTGGAAAAGCGGCGGTTGCGGCTCGCGGTACCGCGCGGGAGGCGGCGGTTTGCCCGCCGGGCCTGAACCGCCGCGAGTGCCCGCAGCCGGGGCCGCCAGCCGCCCCCAGCACCGGCGCTGCGCCCGGGAGCGAGCGGCGAGCGCAGGCCCGTGTCCCCTCCGCCTCGCCGTAGCGCCGCCGCCCCCTGCCAGCAGCGTCGCCTTTCGGCCCCGCGGCGGAGGAGCAGCGGGGGCTGCCGTGACGTCGCCCGAATCGCGTGGCGGCCGGGTGACGCACGCGGAAGCCGCCGCGAGGCACCGCTCGCGATTGTGCCACGGCGGCGGCGACGGCGGCTGCTGCCGGGCGAGGGCGGGGGGGAGGAGGTGCCTCCACTGCGCATGCGGCGCCGGGATGGAGCCGTGAGTGGTGGGCGGGGGAGGAGCGCGGTGGTCGCCGCTCGCGCGTCAGGGTGGGGGCTCGGCGGTGGCGGGGACCCGGACCGGGAGCGGGAGCGGGACCCTCGCGCGCGCCGGGCGGGTGGCGGCTCGCTGGGGGCTCGCGGGGCTGCCCTCGCGCTCGGGCGTTCAACGGCCGGCGGGAGCCTGCCGGCGGGGAGAGCCTCCCTGTGGGGAGCCTGCCCGCGGGAAACCTGCCTGCGGCTCCGGGCGCCCCGCGGCTGCCACCGCCCCGGCCGTCGGTGCGGTCCGCTAAGTCTCGGGGGGACATGCACCGACCGGGCGCTGCCGGGACCGGGACGTGCTTGTTTGCTTGGGGCCGGGGCCGGGGCCGGGGCGGGGAGAGGAGAAGAAACGCCTTCCTCTGGCCGGGTGCGGCGACTTAAGGTTCTTCCCTGTAAAGACCTGAATCTTGTCATTCAGTTTATACACGGGAATTCTCATTAAGGAAGTAAGATCACTGAGGGAGGGTTAAATGGATGTTTCTGAGGCTATGGTTCACCGGTCAGAAACCTGCGAGTGAGTGCCTGCTTCTTTAGAGGAACGCTGCAGCTTTTCCTCTTGGGTGGTGAATCTGTATCTCCACTCTCAGGTTGTGTCTGTTAAGGAAAAAGAAAAACTTGTTTTCCCGGATGTGTCTGTGCATGGATAGAGCCATAGTCCTGACTAACTACTCAGACTTCAATGAATACAACAAACAAGACACTAAAAAAAAGCCAAACCCACCCCGTGCACACGAGCTGTTTAGCATAGTCATGGTTAGCTGTCAGTTGTCCTGTAACAGTACTACGTAGTACTGTTAATATTAATTGTATGCATCATTTTATGGAATCATGTGCTGCCTCATTAACCATGGTGGAATACATCTGCAAGAAGAAATTCAAGGTCTTCCAAGGGACACCAAAGCAAGCAATGTCTTTAAACCATGAGAAAGTGCAGTACGTACAGATAGACCCAGTACTATGAATGTACATAGCATGTATAATCATTTAAATCAAAGTGGGTTTGATGGTTTTATTTGAGAGCGAGCCTAAAATAGAAAAGAGCAGTTGGAGGCAGAGATGTTGAGGCTAGTATGTCAGAAAAACTACTGTGCGTGAAAGTGAGTTATTTCTGATTTTAATATCAACTCTGTGCTACCTACTGCTTAATCCCAATTTTGTCATAGCCTTCCCATCTGTAAAGTGAGAGTCTTAAGTGAAAACTATTGTATAAAAGGCTCTGTTTTTACTCTAGTAAAGACCATGCTGTGCAGGCATGAGAAGTGATTTGAAGATGAGGAATAGCCTGAGAAACATTTTGCTTAACCATTTGAGCCAAAACTTTACTCAAAGAGCAAGTTTTAACCTACCTTTACATCTCACATATGAATGGCTACCAAAAGATTGCAGTTGTTATGTCTGTGTGTTTCCATAGGTCACTCTATCACAGATTGCATTAGTGCAGTTTAGTTTTTACTGACTGCTATTTGAGATGTCTAAGTATAATATTTCTCTGTTTGTATCTCAGTGCTTTCTGCTCCTTTGCAGTTAGTTTCAGACATATCCAATTTAATTATATTTAGTTTCTATCTGAGTTAGGATAAAACGCAGTACAGGTGGTAAAAGCTGCCTGAGGAATCTGCAGACACTTGGATGGCTAGTCTTGAGCTCTGGACGGCCTTGGCTAGGCTGATTAAAGCATCTTCCGCTAATAAAGCAAAGCACAGTTCTTTACTCGTTTGAACAGGTGCTTCCAGAGCGAGGAACCTTTTCTGCTTTTCCCATAAATGCCTTTCAGATGTAAGAAAGAAGCTGTTACTGGTGGATCATCAACTTGCACTTATGTATATTCATACATTTTATATAATCTCTTTCCAAAAGGCAGATGTTAAACAATGAACACATGGGAGGGTCATTTTATCTGCTTTGTATGTCAGCTGGTGATAGGTTGAAATGAGGAACCACACAAGGAAATTCTGTCATTGCAGCAAGGGGCAAGGAAGAACACATCATCCAATAGGAATGCTATAAATTGTTGGCTGCTGTCCTGATAAATGTAGTTAAGAGTTGGCTGATTTCTTACATTTGCTCTTACAAAAAGTGTCCGTGTTGCCTTACTGACCTGTAAAATAGCACATACAGTCAGTGGCTTAAATGAGACTTCAGGAGTACCAGTATGAAAGAAGAAGGGAAAAGACACAGCACGTCCCTACTCTCTCTGGCCTCCTCTCTTTGTAAAGCACCAGCGTGACTGTTCTTAGGTAGGTGTATACCTACCATTTTGGCTTCTAGTTGTTGCACCACCTGGAGAGGAGTTGGAATAAAGAATGAGCCAATGTCTGGAACATGTTTCTTCAAAAGCTTGCAAGTGCATCTGTGCTCTGGCATACAAGTAAACCAAGGTGATAATTGCCAATAGCTGTAATGCTGTGAATGTCAGCTGGGTGAACTCTGGTGACTTTCCTGTAAAGACTGTGGAGATGAAGCTGCTTTTCATGTTCACATTGTGCGCTTTGGAATGTCTACAAAAACTTGGAAATTAGGAAGCTTATCAAAAGAACCAAGAGTACACATAGCAAGTCAGAAGTATCCTGCATCAGACTGTAGCTGTTAAGTAGATGTCCAGATGTAAGCTGTTAAGAACAGCATGAGCATATATGATACTTTCCTGCATATACACGATACTCTTCCAAGTTCTCAGCTATTCTCAACCCGTATACTTTCCAGTCCAGACCCGGTTTCTGTGTATTGAGTGGTCCTCAGTGGGAGCTCTTCCAGGAAGCATTTGGTATCCACTTGAACCCTTATAGCTAAGGCATATCAACATTTTATGTACCATTTTTATATATCAAGGATTTTCTTGTTAAGATTAGTATTTTGGTATCTCAAGGTAATATCCCATACATGGTGTTCTTAGGCAGACAGGGAATACCAGGTCATCTGTGGAACTGAAGGAGCCCTTGGAACAGTTAGGAAAATGCAGCTTATTTATTTAGTTAGTTTAGTACTAGTACAGATGTCATAGCTTTAAAGTGGTTTAAGTGCATGCAGGCTGAGGTGTTAAGACATTGATTTAAGGAAAATACTGTCATTATATCCCTGCAAAAGTTGTGCTGACGTGTCCTGGTTTGAAATGCCTCTATTCATTGGTGTTTTTCAAAGTCAATTTAAAATCATATTTGTCTGTGAGACTTCTGTGTGATGATCTCTGTGGCAGAGATCTGATCTGTTCCCATTTAGGATTGTGATAATTTAATGGTCAATTTACCTTTTTTGCCTGTACGATCAGCTATTCTGACTTCTTAGGTTGGCGCAGGGTTTTCGCTCTGCATAACGGTGTGCAGCAAGGCAAGTTACACTGCGTTTTCAGGTGCTGTGCCCAGAGTCCGGTACAGCCAGTTTGTGCAAAATTGTAACATTTACAGTTACTCACTTGCAGTTCTCATTACTTCTGTGGGTTTTTCCTCCCTTCCCCACCTCCTTTGTGTTAATTAAGATCTGGATCTTTCAAACTTTACAGTAAAGGAATTATGTAATTATTTTTGTAGTGCCTCATTTGGACAGAATGCAATGATTCTTAAAGAAAAGAGAGATTATTATTAAATCCTTTTACTGGTTTAAAGTGAATTGTTTGCCTTGCTTTTAAGGGCTGCCAGGTATGCAGGCCTGGGGTACCTGGTCCCAGAATTCAGGCTGGGCTTATGGAAAGGATTCCACCACCTTTTCTGCATTTCTTCATTAATGTGGTGAACCAGTAGAAGCACCATTCAGCTGGTGAAAAGAAGTTTTATTCCAAGATGAAAGGGAGCACTGTCATTAAAGTCTTATGCTTTTATTTCTTTCCATGATGGTGCTCTTACAACTTTATCAGAAAACTCCACCACCACCCCAATTCTACAGCTTTCCCATATAAACGTACAGCTTTCTATGATCGTACCTACTGGAACAGCAGTAGAAAATCAACTATATGGTGGCTCAGTTCTGGCATAACTAAAAAAAAAATGTTGGCTGTATTTTGAAACATGGTGGATTTGTCCTTTTTTGAACTATGCATTTAATGAAAATGAAGGAGGGATAAGTTACATAGGATTAATGCTTTGCTCCTATTTCCCTTAAGCTAACAGAACCAGAATTTACCTGTTTCCAAGATAATGTAATTGGTCCTTCCAGTACTTTTTTCTCCTCTATTTTGTCTTTAACCTAATGATAATCACCAACCAGTTGTGGAAGAGATGTCATTGCTTTTATGTTTATTTGTATTTAAGTGTCTAATAATAAACTTCCAGGTGTCTATTTCCCAAGCTTTGGTGGAGCTCAGACAAGAGTGCAGAGCCTGAGCACGCACATCTAGCAGATCTGGAGTTCTGCCTTACTCCTTGTTAGGGGTGATCCTGCAGGGATGAAGTATACATATAGGGTGTAGAAAACTCATCAGGATCCTGTGCAGGTAACTGAGTTGTTAGTGATGTCAACCCCTTTAGGTTAAGCTGTCATTTCAGGAGACATGGTATCTTGGATGTTTCAATTATTACCATATGAACTAAAAAAATGTAACTTTTTCTCCCTCTAAGAAATGCTTTCTCTTGCTCAAGTCTTAGGACAATAGAAAACCCTAGCATAAAAAGAATGGGCAAAATTCATACGTTTTGGGGTGCAGATGTGCGTGCACTTACATATGTCTAATAATTCCTAGTAGTTATTCTTGGTCTATAAAGCAGCATTAATATTTTTTTTTTCTTAGTATTACATGTTACCTCAGAGTTTGGTTTAATTTTCTTTGTGGAGAAATGAATGAGGTCTATTGCCCCCCCGCCTCCCCTTTAGAAATATGACTGACCACTAATTCTATGCTTTCTTTTGCTTCCTGTAGGCTGGCACCGATGCGATTATATACACTGTCCAAACGGCATTTTGTTCTGGTCTTTGTAGTATTCTTTGTTTGTTTTGGTTTGACAGTCTTCATAGGAATAGCAGGTAAGGATGTTGTCTTTTTAAAATATTACAGTTCTTGTATGCTTTGTCTAAACCTGTTGGTATTTACAGATGTATTTAAATGCTAATGAGCTTACTGCCCCTGAGATGTCTGAGGAAGCATTACTTTTGACGGGGCGGGGGGGGGACGGACGACACACGGAGGGGACAGGGACCGGGGGACAGTGACGGGACACGACGACTTCTATTGTCTTAAGTGGGAGTGTTTCTTCCATCTCATTTTTTTTCATAGGAGTACTGCCTACACAGATTTGGTATTTGCAAGTGCTTTGCAGGGGAGAGTCGCTAAAGTAAAACAAACGTAGCTTCATTATAACATAATTTTTCAGCAGACTGCTACATTAATTTTCTTCTTTGTATTTCAATCTGTAAAATGGTGGGGCTAATACTTGATTTCCTGTGAGGGAATTGATAACTGTTTGTAAAGCCTTCTAAATGTTTGGGTGATAAATGCCACAGAAATAGAAAATATTTTAGTAATGTAAAAATACGAACTTCTGTTGTCGAACATATATGAGCTTAGGTCTCTGGTTTCAAAGACCTTTGTGGGAGTCATGACATGATCTGGGAGGCTAAGCACTTAGTACCTGGATACTTATCCTGGAGATCAGGGAGATTTGTAGAAGTCTGGTTGACAAACATGCAGAGTGTCATGAGGCAGATGGAAAGCGTGGGAGCCCTCTGTATTTCATGCCAGAGAGCTTTTCCAGGTCTAAAAAGTACTTGAAAAAGAAGTCAGCGTGCTATCATTGCAGCGTTAGTAAGCTAATACTCTGCTGTCAGGATAGCTTTGTCAACACAGAAGTTAAGTGACAGACAGGGAAAGGGAAAGGGAGGGGCTTGTACGTATTAAGCAACCCACCCACCGTGTAAGAATTATTTAAGGACGTTACCACCTCCCTCCACTTTACTGCTTATTTCCGCATCACCCAGCATGTTCTCCTGTGCCACTCTCTGACACCTCTTGACCTGTCTGTAGGGTTGTCTCTACCTCTGCCCTGTCCTTCGCTTCCTTTAGAATGAGATAAGCTGCCCAGGCTTGGGACTCATCCGCTTGCGCCTGCCTTGCAAAGAAGTGGGGTTTAATTGGAGGCAGCTGTTTGGGCGTTTTGTGCCTGTCCATGCTCGTAGGCAGTACATTCTTCATAATAGCATTAAATAATAAAATTCGTCTGTGAAATAAAACCTTCTTTCCTGCTGTTTGATTTATTGTAGCAGCCTAAGGTCCAAACAGACTTTCAGTTCATGAAGGTTAACCACTGATATTCCTGTGACATGCTGAAGGGCATTATTTGGCCACTAAAATACCATATAAATACATTTACAAAAATGCATTTTATTTGAATGATAAAGGGAAAAAACCTGGAATTACTTAATTTAGTGTAATTTGGCCATTTGGCTTAAAAAGTGAACCATATTTGTCATTGTGTATTTATACTGTCCAGTTGCAAGAAAGGCAAGAATGTTGTTTTATGTGAGACTAGGCAAAAAGCAGTGCTCCTGGAAGAGAAAACTGAGCATTTCATTCTTAATTGGTAGCAGAACCTGAAAGACAACCATGCTGGTGTGTTGCATTATGTGTGCGTGCAGAGTGATCTGATGATGTGGTTGCCTTTGGTCCAGGGGACTTGGCTGCTGTAAGCAATGCTTGGTCGTCTGTACCCTGTTGGGGTCCCAGGACTCGCCTGTGATCCCCTTCAGGAACTGGCACGGCTGTGGGATTCTTGTCCTTGTGTCGTGGTTTAGCCCCAGTCGGCAACTAAGCACCACGCAGCTGCTCACTCACCCTCCCCCCTCCCCAGTGGGATGGGGGAGAGAATCTGAAGAGCACAAGTAAGAAAACTCATGGGCTGAGATAAGAACAGTTTAATAATTGAAATATAATAATAATAATAATAAATTGTAATGAAAAGGAAAATAACAAGAGAGAGACAGAGGAACAAAACCCAGGGAAAAACAAAAAAAACAAGTGCTGCAACTGCTCACCACCTGCCGACTGATGCCCAGCCCGCCCCGAGCAGTGATCGCTGTCCCCTGGCCAACTTCCCCAGTTTCTATACTGAGCATGACGTCACATGGTATGGAATAGCCCTTTGGTCAGTTTGGATCAACGATCTTGGCTGCGCCCCCTCCCAGCTTCTTCTGCACTTGGCAGAGCATGGGAAGCTGAAAAGTCCTGGACCAGTGTAAACATTACTTAGCAACAACTAAAACAGCCCTGTGTTATCAACATTATTCTCATACAAAATCCAAAACACAGCACTATACCAGCTACTAGGAAGAAAATTAACTCTATCCCAGCTGAAACCAGGACACCTTGTAAGATTGGTTTGCTGGATAGTTTTGTTGACAAAGTGTGAATACAGTGCATTATTATAACTTAATTATTTTTAAAAGAATGCTGTTTACCTTGGGAGGAGACCCACTGAACACTTGCTGTGATGATTTTCGATGCTTTTGTTGACAGCTCCTTGCTTCCTGTGAATAGAGGGAGGGGCACTAACAATAGAGTGCTCCCTCATTAAAGGGTGCAGTCTGAGCAAAGCTCACTAAACCCACTAAGTAAATGAAAAAGTGGGAGATACGTCCATATTTTCTGAATATTCATACTTGAATATGCCATTGCCCATGCTCAACATCTGTATATGCAGTTTGGGAAGCCTAGCAGAAGTCTCGCTTCTCACCTGAGAAAACAAGAAAGTTTAATCTGAGGTGGCTGTTGCTCTTCAGTTCTTGTAACCCAGGACAGATGCAGACTTGGGGTTTTTTTCCCAAGTTACACTCACTCTCTTTCCCTTTTCCCAATGGGTCTGTGTTATCTTTGGGGTGGGACAAGTACAAGGAAAATCCAAGTTGCAGAGCTCATTTTCTGTACCTGTGCAGTTTTCCTGTTCACCACCTCAAGTGGTTCTTTGCTTTCAGATGTCATTCTGTTAACTGAGCAAGACTAAAAGAAAAACAATAACAATGTAATTTAATCACCATTTGTTAATAATATGACCACAGCATCGTTTTGGTCAGTTGCTTTAAAAAGCTTTAATATATTGCTTGCTAGAGGAGTAGCAGTTATAGCAGTAGAACCTCATTATTTTTTTGATTGCTGTTCTTAAAAACTGGAACTATGATCTCTCTGCCCCAATACTGGTTCATATCTTTTGGTAAAGAAGCCCCAACTTTTTAAAAAGGCTCATTGTATTGTTTTTGTTAAGACTTAATTACTGAAATATGATGACTTACCAACTGTGAGCACTTACTGAAATTGAATTATGCTTTTCAAAACAAAAATGTCTTCCAAAAATCTGCCCTGTTTATATGTACTTGAGAACTGAAAAGTTCAGTGATGCAGAACTGACTTTATAGGAGGTGGCTGTTAGTGAAGCTGAACTGTAATTCTAATATGAAGCTTTGAGTGTGATGGGTGAAATTCTTCATTTTTCCATTTAAAATCTGTAAGATGGTTAATATTGTAATTAGAGTGGTTATAGAAGCCCAAACAATGCTGCATGTTTAGACCTGTCATGACAGCTAACCTAAAATACTTCTTGCACAGAATGATCCCATGTTGCTCATTTATAAACTTCCTTCTTTTCTGTTGTTTCTCTGTAGTAACTTTGAAGTCCATGGTCTTTGTGAAAAACTGCTTTTCTTGCATAACGTTTTAATACTAAGTTTGTGGCTGAAACAGCATGTTTTGAGGATTAGTAAATTACATTTAATTGCCAGACTGAATACATAAGGGGAGAGACCATTTGGACAGAGAAATCTTAGTGTGACTGGGAAGCCTTTAGAGTGACCCAAATACACACATAGATGTCCTGCCTATGTCTCTACCTGCTAGACATCTCCTCTGTGTTTGTTCATACCCCAGTATATAGATACAGACCTTTTCCAACTCTTCCCTTTCATTTTTCTGGTTTAGTCCTTTCATGTATGTACATATGCATGCATGAGTACATACTTTTGTATATGTACATACATGCATGCATTCCTCTTCTCCCCAGTACCATGTGTTCTTGCATACCTAAGAAGGCTAAGGGGAACCGTACTGCTGTCTACAACAACCTTATCAGAGGATACACAGAAGATGGGGCTAGGCTCTTCTCAGAGGTGCATGATGATAGGGTGAGAATCAACAGACACAAGCTGGAACACAAAAAATTCCAGTTAGATATTAGGAAATTTTTTCTTACCATAAGGGTGGTTAAATACTGGAACAGGTTGCCCAGGGAGGTTGGGGGTCTCTGTCCTTAGAGATGTTCAAGACTTGACTGGACATGGCCCTGAGCAACCTAATCTAACTAAGTAAGAGGGTGGACTAGATGGCCTCTGGAGGTCTTTTCTAAGATAAGTTATGATTTTATTGCTTCCCCTTTACTGCATACAGGACTAGAGGTAGGGTGTGAGTGGATGGATGCAGTTGATCAGTACATATTAAGTGTGTGTGTCTGTATCCAGAATGATTGGAGGAATGGTTGCATAAAAACTCTGGTAGCGAGCTGAACATGTCCCACTGTCCCACTACAATTGGACATGAAACTCCATTGATTAAATGGATTGTCTGTTTTAGGATAAATTGTTTATAGAACTTTTATGCAATTATGTTTATTTACGTGATGATATACATCATATATTATAGCCCCAGATTTCTCTAGAAAAGGAGGGGCCCAGTCTGAACAGACTGAGAAATGTTCCTAAACAAACAGACCAATGCGATGAAAATCCAGCAGTAGCTAGAAAGTACTGTCGTGATTGTACAAGCAAGTACACTACACGTACATAAAAAGGCATTAGCATCATGCACTCAAATATAATGGGATGTGTTTGCCCTGGTATCCAAGCCTTGAGTGAATGCATTATGGATGCTATGCTCTATGTAAATCAGCTAATGGTATCAGTTTGGCTATAGAAAATTTATAGTACAATTAAATATGCTGATTTTTCAGGTAGTTTTTGCAGCCCTTGTTGAGCTTCAAGTTGCTGTAAGAACAGTGCCACTGGTGCTTAGCTAGCTTTTTCTGTAGCAGAGTACTTTCATGACTGCAGTGTACAGCTTAGCTGGGGAAAAATACTGTGTGGTTTGTTGTAGTAGTTCAGAGCACACATGCAGGGCTTCTGACATGGAGTTCTTGATGTATAATTTACTTCCTATTTAATCATGCCTAGAAATACTATGGCAGAGAGGCTTAAAGGAACATTCAGGCCAAGTTTATTAATGATATTGAAATGTCCAAGTGATTTACCCTTCAGCTTAAACATCTGAAAAATGGGATACTATTTACTTGCTTTGCAGGGAGGTATTTTGTACAGTCTTTTGAAATCCTGTATTTACGTCATTACTTATCAGTAATACGCATACTTCAATACTGTTTTCTTTCTTCCTTCTTATATATTGTGTAGGTCCTAATGTAATTGAATCTTCTGTAGCAAGAACCGACTTAAATAACAGCCTAAAGGTAAGAGTTCATGAATATTGTTGGATTACATGAATGGCTTTATTTGATGTCAGTAATGTTAAACATTCCCCTCCTTCCCCCCAATTATTTTAAGTATTTAGATTTTTACTGGAAAACTTCTTGGCCACATGGTGCTTTCCAGTTTGAAATTGAACATGCAATATTGTACTACCACTGTTATTTCATGAGTGGCCCAGCAGCAATTTCTAGTCTCTTACTTTTGTGAGTAGGTAAGGTAGAGAATTCTGTGGTGTTTCTGCACAGTAATTTCTGATAAAGTAACACTTGAGTGTTGATAGGATTCCCTGGTGAGTTCACATTGGAGATTCTTGTAGGGGGTCCAGAAACAGAAACTGAGAACATAAACTGAAAAACAGTGCTCTCCGTGGCAACTAATGATCTCCATCTTGTGATCTTCCTTGCTATCAGCTGGGAAGGAATATTTCTTTTTGTTAGTTGTTCACTGTCACATGACCAAGACATGGGATCTGGCTTCCTAACATGAACCTTCACATTCATTTTCTTGAAAGCTTTTGTATTTGGGTTCTCAGTTCTTGCATTTTAATTTCTGTCTAGCTCTTCACCGTCAACCTAATATCTAAAGTAATTTTTGTGCAAGTGCTAAAAAGGTTTTGTTGGTTTGTTTTGATTTTTTTTTAAAAGTAAATTTTCTTTAAACACACTAGAACATTTCTTTTTTTGGTCTATTAGTCACCTATATGTTTGGATTGGTACTGTATTATGGGTGGATTTTTTTTTTTTTAAAAGCATATTTTTATATCAAATAAGAAAAATCTTCCCTGCATGTAGGTTTTATCTGTTAATGATATCTTCCATGTTTTAGAAATGAATGTGGGATTTTTAGAAAAGCTAGTGGAAAAATAGGTTTTTTCATAATTATAGTTGAACAGGTTTAAAACTGTGTGGCAGATGGGGCATCACAAACCTGACTTTTGATGTAAAGTGCTAGAAATGACTTTTTATTCTCAGGCTAGGTCTCAGGATTTTGTTTTTCCTATCTGAACTTTTTTTGTTTTATTGCTGCTGCTTTTATGTGCTTTAAGTAGTCGTACCTTTCCTTACTTCAGTGCTGTGCAAAATACATGTGCTGTTTAAGCTACTTCTCTGGAAGAATTATATTTGAGCTGCTTATCATACTGTCCACAGAGTAGCACATATTAAATCTATTCCCAAAAATATTGTCACAAACATAATTAACATGCCTTTCATCATTGTAACTACAGATGTATCATGTAACAGAATAATGGTTGGTGCTAACCTTGTGGGTTTTTTTACAGTTGAAGCCATTTAATTTAAGTTCGCCACCACTGTCTACTTACAATCAGCAGCTTTGGCTGACCTGTGTAGTTGAGTTGGATCAGCATGATGGTGAGAACCTTACCTAATTCTCAGGAAACTGCTGTAGCAACCTGTGTATTGTATATTGTATCTTTAATTTCATCTGTCACATACATGACCCTGTTGCTTTCTGGCTATGGTTGGTGGGTTTTTCCTCTGATACAGTTTCTCCCCCTTCATCCCCTGCCACCCAGTAAAGACATGGACAACACTGACCTTGAGAACTGGAAGCAACAGATATATGGGATAAATTCTTTGTTATTTCTGTGAAAGCAGTAGTATCTAGAGAATCTGTGTCTCACTTCATTTTGGGGGGAATTAGATGTGTAATTATAATGATATTAATTTTTCAATAAAACTTCCCTGTAAATATGTGAGAAATACTGTATTAGTAATTGTTAATCTGTCAAGATTCAGTACAGGGTATTTGCGACTTACTGCTTAAGTATATAAATAAAAAGTTTTGTGGGATTTTTTTGTTAGTATACTGGACCCCTACTCCAGTAAAGTATAACTGAATAACTTTGAGTAATCTTTGGATATCGTATGTGTTTTAAACTATATTTGGAAC
Source organism: Ciconia boyciana (assembly GCF_034638445.1). NCBI lineage: Eukaryota > Metazoa > Chordata > Aves > Ciconiiformes > Ciconiidae > Ciconia > Ciconia boyciana. The sequence goes on along the minus strand of NC_132936.1, from coordinate 68,848,602 downwards.
TCTATTTGAGAATTCATTTCTGCATGTAGCAATAGCTTAATGTTTTCTCTTAATTACAGTATCCCTCAAAAAGAATGTTACTATGACAGTCAAAGTACTCGGAGTGGTGAAGGATGGAAGCACACCATATGTTAATAATCAAGTTCACAATCGGACGAGATTACTCAGTTGTGCACAAGTATGTGTCTGCTTAAACAAAACTGATGCAGTACATTTTCTTTAAATCTATTTATGTGCATGCTACATTGCATTGCAAATGAGAAGAATATATCTGTTAAGCACGTCTCAGGAAAGACTCTGGAGTATAGTTTTATTTATAATTGCAACCTAGCTAGTAATGCTGAGCAAGATACCTACCTATCCATCTTTTTCTGTTTCTTTCTATGACTTGTGTCTGTTACCCCTTAAAGATTCCTCTTTCTTGTTAGAGTAGCTCTCTGCCAGCAAAGCAGTGTGTGCTGCTTAGTCACCTAAACAGATTTAGCAGTACTGAAGAAAGGAGTATTGTAGAAGATTTGATATAGGGCTCCAGAGGAGAGAAAAATTCTCCTCCAACACCTAGCAGAGAGTCTGGTTGATATCAGCTGGCATCTGTGCTCTAAAAAGGCCAAATTTCTTGCCACCTGTGAATAAATGTTTAAGGGTTTGAGTTTCTAATATAATTTTCACTAGAATTTTTAAGTTTAGAGACATCCAAAACAGCTTGTCCAGATGCAAGTCCTTTAGGAAGGACATAGCTGAAGTTTTTTGTGATAAGCATATAGGGTAAATCAAATGTTTTCTTTTTATATATATACACATATATATGAATTCTGCAGAAATTAATGAACAGCGTTCCATTAGATTTAATTACACACAGCCAAGAGAGCAATATGCTTGAGTTTCCTCTTTCCTCCTGTTAACTTTTAGAAATGAGTTAGTGCAAGATAGCCCCATCTCACAATCCGATGACCTAGAGCGTGACTGACAGAGTTATTCAGATCCTTCCTGGTGCTGCAAGCAGTTGCTTTCACAAGCTTAAGTGAAAAACTAGCCTTGTTTATTGGTTCAACCCTTGATCCTGCTGACTGATTTTATCAGTTTCTTCTGCTTTGTCCGGTATCTTTCAAGAAATTCTTTATCTGCGGGTCTTGTTTGAGTCTTATTCTGACTGATCAAGATTGGTAAGGCATATAATAAATATCATCAATATCTCACCATTTAGAAACAAATTCTCCAACCTATACTAACAGTGCATATTCTGGAATAAATTGAAGGCTTTTACATACTATTTTTCACTGTATGTGTTCACAGAAGTGCAGTGAAATCATTGTTGCTCACCTTGGGTACCTGAACTACACTCAGTACAACATATTTGTTAGCTTTGAAGATCTAAATAAGTTAACATACACCATCCAGAATATTACTTTCACAGTAAGTATAAAGTTTTATACTAATAAAAGAAATCTCTTTAATTACTAATGCTGTAGAAGTCTGCTTTAACTGTAATAAAAAAGTTATCTCATTTTTGAAGATAAACATAAAGATGCATCATAATCAATTTTTATGTCACTACTAATGTCAGAACTATTATAGCATTTGCTGTTAATAAGGGTCTAGACCAATTTTTTTAACTCTGTAAGGAAAGATTTTTCTTTCAGAACTACTAATGCTGTTTTCTGGAACAGATAAATTTAGTCTAAATCCTGGGAGATATTTTTAACAGTAGGCAAGCTAGACTAGAACATCCAGTTTTCTGCATTTGCTTATAGAGATGTTGCCTCTCTAAAGCATGGTATCTTTTTCAGCCTTTCCAGTAGGTGTATCTGAATTAGCAAGATTTCCAGACTTTACAAAAGTGTGGGCTAGAAAGATTTAACGAACTCAAAGAAAAATGAAGATTTTTTTTTTACTGTGCTTATGAGGAAGAGAAAAATGTTTATTCAGCTAAAATAAGCAGGCTAATAAATAATTCACTAAAATAATTCCTAGTGAAATAACTATCTCAGTTCATGGTGCTAAAGATTGCTTATGAAACAGTTGCATCATCAGTGTGTGCTGATTGGCTCCAGAAGGAAATTTAGAAACATTTGCATTGGGAGAAAATGGAACTAAACCAAATTTTAATACAGGTTACTGTGGTATATTCTACCTGTATGCAACATTCGGTATGTCAGAGCAGGTAGCAAGCAAAAATCTTACTGTAAAGCAAAAGTGTCTTCTATATAGTAAATTAACTTCCTGAATATTAATATTTGTAATATTCTAGGCATAAAGCACATCATTAAAAATAAGCTCTAAGGAAAAAAAAAAACCAAACTCACAAACCCTTGGCTTAGTTCCAGATTTCAAACAGGACGAAGTGGTGGAGCATTTATAGTATGGTTTATTATCTTGCTTTGCAGGCTGCCTTTAAGGCAGACTTGTGTGCAAAACCAAAAAACCCAACCCCAAAGCCCTGCTTTCCCACAGCAACTAAAATTGTCAATTTATTTCATTATTACAATGGTTTATGGTGATCTCGGTTGAAATCATAGATTGCCTTTTGTATAATGGAGTTCTCTACATATAATTTTCATTCTACATCTGTGGTTTAAAAAGACAAGACAGAGGTTGACAGATTTAAAACATTGAAAGGTAAAGCTTCTTGTTCAGATGGGCAGAGCATATGTTGTACCAGGGAGTTTACATTTCAAAAGTGGCTTCAAAAGAGAAGCATGCCAGGTATGAGATAAATTGTCAACAGAGCAGAGTTTATGCAAACTGACATGTTATAATTAATATTCATGCCCTTCTAATAATTAGAGGAGAAGAAGGAGCTTTTCCTCCTTAACCTATGAAAAAAGTTCTTTATTTCTGGTTAGCTCATTTATTCTTCCCTTACTTGATTTTCTTTTTTCCACTTCTGAAACAAGAGAATAAGCTTTAAGAAAACAAACCCATTACAGGAAGCATGCCTGTACCTTATCAACCTCTTCATAATCAATTTATGCATCTGACCTTGGTAATAAAGAAGAACATACTGGATTTACTCAATTATTGGCATTCAAACTTTGAATGAAGGTGCAATTGAAATGAATTAAGAATATCCTTTTTGTCCTGAGAAGTGCTTTAACATATGACAGCACACCGAGTATGTTACGAAGTGGCAGCGTAAAAGAGAAGCAAGGATATTAGGCTGCTTCGATTATCTTTTCATCAGATAGTCCTATGCGTATGAATTTATCTTTGTCTTTCCATGGTGACATGGTGGGATTCAGTTATACCTTTAAATTTTGAAAAGCCAGAGAACTTTTCAGTGTCTGCAGAAAGTGCTAATTATTTATGTCATATGTACCCTGTCAAAACTTTGTTCATTGGGCTATTTTTCTTCTGTTTTCTTGTAGTGGAAGACCTACAATCCAACTTTTTCACAAGTGGAAATATGGTTCCGATTTGTCTTTGTAGTTCTTACTTTTATGGTCACGGTAAGATTTTGTTTCAGTTTTTCTGGAGTATATTATGTAGGCAGCTGATAACACTGCTCTGTAGTGCTGTGTTTAGGAACTTGACCCCAGGCAGCAGAGTTGCAATATCACTGAATGGGTGTAAAAAATGTTTCTGAAATACTTATGTAGTGGCTGCTTTTATGTTTTCAGCAGTCGTATTGAAGGGGCATTAAGAAAATAGGATAAATGGGAAAACTTGTTTTTCTAAACTCTTATTTTTAATTTAACAGAAAGAATTTTGCTTAAACAAAGGAAATTGTGATTAGATACTAGAAAAAATATTTTTTTGCACTGCAGGTAGGCTCAGACGTTGGAATAGGATGCCCAGAGTGTGGGCTCTCCGTCTCTGAAAATAAGCAAAACTCAGTTGAATATGACCTTGATCTAACTTTAAAGTCGTCACTGCCTTGAGTGTGAGGATGGGCCAGATAACCTCCAGAGGTCCCTTACAACCTAAATTATGCTACGATTTAGATTCTCTCTCCCCTCCAACTTGGTTTGGCCCATGGAAAAGAAGTGTTTGGAAAAAACCCCAACATAAAATCTAAAATGCAGAATTTTCAGAGTAAGGACACTAAAGCACTGAATACTTGCATAGCATTTTTCTCACATAGATGATGTCACTCAGCAGGTAACTGTGAATGGGATATGGAATCTGTTTTTTTAAAAAGTGAGTTTAAGTGGAAGTTGTTGGTAGTGTGCGACCAGTAATTAGGCAACAATTTTTCATACATTGATTTGCACGGTACTAGCTGGTTTCCTTCTCGGTTTGTTTGAGAGATTGAGTAATGTGCATTGGGATATGCCAGAAAACTTGAAGCAGAAGTAGAAGCGAGGAGATGTGGCTTCTGTTTTACAATGTTCTCAGTGGCAAAGACCTCGTGAAATAGCCTTTGCAATGTGCTGTGTTATCTCCTTACTCTGGTAAAACCATTAAGGCTGTATTCCTTCCTTACAAATTGTTGTTGTTGTTTTATAGTGTCTGTTTGCACATTCCCTGCGGAAATTCTCCATGAGAGACTGGGGTATTGAACAGAAATGGATGTCCATCCTCCTTCCCCTCCTGCTACTTTACAATGGTACCTGTATCCTGGAATTTTTAAAAAAGCTCCTTTTTTTTTTAAAAAAAAAAAGGGGGGGGGGGGAGAAAGCACGAGAGAGAGAAGGCAAAATGGAATTTGGCCTTGAACTTATAAGCAGCTGTTTATAAGGCTTCAGAAAACTAATTTAAAAAAAAAAAAAACCCAACCCTTTTTAAGCGTATCAAATTCAAGGGCATAATGAATAGGTGGATTTCATTCTTTTCAGTCACGTGAATGTCAACTCCATTTGTTTAAAGCTCTAATTGGAATAGGTGGCTGCAACCATACTGAAGCTTTCATATAGCAACATGTAAATGCAATTTCTGTGTTTGTCTGCTAAGTCTTATTTCTTCATTTTTCAGATACTCATACTTTAGTTAAAAATGGAGGCTGGTTTTAGGCCGGTAAAACACATCAAATTCTAGCACTCTCTAGCCGTACCAAAAGAATATTTGCCTTTCAGTCATTTTATGATAATTTTTTAGGTCATCACCAAGAACAGTGGTTTAGTAGAAAGTCTAATAAAACCTGAAATCTTCTAGAAACATTGCCAACTGTTTCAGATTATTTCTACAGCACAGAGGATTGCTGCTGGAGTCACCGTTTTCGTTGTAAATTACTTTAAGATACAACAAACTTCAATTTCATTTACTGGTCTAATTTGAAAAATCTAGCGTTTTTTGTTCCTCTGAAGATACATTCTGCTTTACTTTTCATAATGGAAAAGACTGTGTTTTTTCCAATCTGTTTAACTTTTTTTTCTTATTTTGTTACAGATCCATTTTTCCCCCTTTCTTTTCTGGTGAACAGCTGGTTTCCTGGAATGCTGGATGATCTATTCCAGTCACTGTTTCTGTGTGCATTGTTGTTGTTCTGGCTTTGCGTCTACCATGGTATAAGAGTACAGGTAAGGGTGCAACATTATCTACTACTTACTGAGATGCAGTACTTGATTTTCAGTTCTCTCAAAAGGTGACAAAAATGAAACGAAATTTTTAAAAGAGAGACATTTATTTTATTCTTAAAGTACAATGTGACACATGAAGCTTTGGAGTTAAAATGAATTGTGGATAAGTAGATTGTCTTGAGGCTACCATGCCTAAATGAGATAGATGGAACAGTCCACTCTATTGCGAGACAGTCTTCAGAATTATGATGCCATTATGCTTTGTGCTTGCTGTAAGGGTTTTGTTGTTGTACATGGTGGTTGATTGTTTTTTAAACCACTTTAAAAACTGCATAAGATAAATATGAATTCTGGAGCATATTCCTATAGTTGCAGTATCAGTGAAATATGTGGGACCTTATAAATAGGATGCTCCAAATCTACTGTATCTTATTAACACAAATGATGATACAATTTTATGTCTTCTGTAATCACCTGTGCAGGTTAAAAATACAGAAGATGAGTCTCTTAATCTAGTTCATGTTAAACGAAACAAAGACGGTATTTTATTCTGCCAAGAATGAATGAAATCTCAAATGTGGGTTCGCTCCTTCACCACACTATTGTTTTCTCAACAGGGGGAAAGGAAGTGCTTAACTTTCTATCTGCCCAAATTCTTTATTGTTGGACTATTGTGGCTAGCCTCTGTTACATTGGGAATATGGCAAACGTAAGTAATTTAAAATTTAGTGCAAAAGTAACAAGCTGAGAGTGTTGAAGAATGAGAAGATTGTTTATAATTAGTGGTATCTGTTTCTTAATGCTCTGACTGTGATACAGGAATGGAGTTCAAATTCTTACATCTTTCTGTTTTGGAAATTGTGACTGGTTTGAAAACAATTCCCCATGAACGGTCTAGTCGTACATAATTTTATAAATCAGAGTGAGATCTAGAAATCACTACTTTGTCAATATGTTATGGATCCCTACAATACTCCCTCTAGTGCTATGTCCCAATTAGCTTTTAGTATTTGAAGCAACAGTTTCTCTGTAGTTAACTATTACACAGTTTGACCAAACTTTCTCAACTATTAAACCTGCACAATTGGTACTGACACTGCTTAGTTAAGCTATGCTATCTCCTCTCAAAACTCAGTTCTTTTGCTTGGTTTAGTGTTTTTCTCTTTTTTCCAATTTGTTGTGTTAACATAAAGGTGTCACTATTCCCCACCCAGAAAACTTTCTCAGTTTTGGTACGTGTGTAGTTTCTAAACTGTTTTAGTCTCAAGTGTTTGCCTCTTATTTTACTTCTCAGAAGGAAGATACCTTCTAATCTTCTCCATGCCATTGTACATTGATGAAAGCAGTGCAGTTGCAGGAAATGCTTATGCTAATGCTTCATCAGCAGAATTGCTGTGAGGGAAGGGCTTATACCACACTTATTTCTTAAGTATAATTCTTATCACCAAGGATAAAATTTAAACACTAAATCCTGAAGGCTTGTAGGAATTTACCAGATTATACATTTTCTGAAAAATAAGTGGGGAGATTAGACATGCTCACAACTGAAATCCTCCATATTCCTTGAAAATTTGGTTTGGGAAGGAGGAGGTCACATAATGTAAATTGTTGTGACTCCATTGGAATCAATGGCATTGCACCAATTTGTGCAGCCAAAACCTCTAGTTATAAACTCTGTATAGTAACTTTAAACCTTTTCCTTGTTAGTGGGTTTCTTGATCAGTACGGCTTTTTGACCTTGTCTTTTGTAATGGTGTAAGTACCACTTTTTCATTTTGAATCTTTTCTAGTGTTAATGAAGTACATGATCCTACATATCAATACAGGGTTGACACAGGTAATTTCCAGGTAAGTCAGAAATGTTTTCTTGCTATTAAATTGTCAGGTGGAGTTAGGCAATACAAGGAGCTGGGGTTTGTTCTTCTATTAAAAATCTATAACACAATTTAGAAAATAGCAAATGCTGGTGAGATGGTCTTATTCTGACTAGGGTACTTTTAATTTTGCTTTAAATCATGCATAGGCCATATCGAGCTCCACCCCAATGAGAAGAGTAAATTGTCTTGCAAATCTGGAGACTCAACACCACAAGTTTAGTCACAGACTCATGACTGTTGGGATTTAAAATTTTTTAAGCCTCTTATTAAGTCAGTTTTGTACGTCTTTACTCCTGCTAAGATCCTCTGTCCTAGTAAATTTCAGACTTTCTTGTTGAGAAGGAAGATCTGATTTATATGGGTCCTTGTATTGTTCTCAGGAGCTGTGTTTTTAGAAAATCATTGAGACTCAGCTCACTGTGAACTCAGTGAACAAAATGATGACTTCTAGTAAACATCCTTTCTTTACATTCCCCAAAAACCTACCTTGATGTATAGCCATCCTCATTTTGTACTTCCTTTCATGGGCCTACTTTCCCTAAATAAATGGACCATTCTGTGTTGTGCTTTGGGAAATAGTGATTTCTACTGAGGGAAGAAGGAATAGATCAAATCTCATTAAATAATAAAAACTAATACTCTTCTCATAGGGAATGAAAATCTTCTTCCTTGTGGTGGCAACCACATATGTTCTCTACCTTTTGTTCCTGATAGTGAGGGCATGCTCAGAACTTCATAACATGCCTTATGTTGGTAAGGAATATTTCTTTTGATACTTCCTCAAACAGGCTTGCTTCTCCTAGATGTAGGTGTAAATTCACTAATAACAACTTTTCTCCATCTTTTTCAGATCTCAGGTTAAAATTCTTGACTGCATTAACCTTTGTAGTGCTTGTCATTAGGTAAGGCTTTTCAAAGTATATTTCTCAGTACTGTAACTTTTATAACCTTTTTTTCAGAGCTTCAAATACATTTTGTTGATAATAAAATTGTCAATGAAACTGAGGAATGTCTTTTGATATGATTGTTATGGCAAGCATTTCTTAATTTTTTAACCCTTCTTGAGGCTTTTAGAGCTAACTTTATATTATTTCTGTTACCACAGCAATACACTGCAAGATGTAGAGATTCGCTTAGTAGAGATGTTTTCTCTACTGCTGAGTGGTCTGCAGTGCACCGTTCACCTCTTTTGGAGCTTTGTAAGCTTCACTTAGTCAAAGCAGAAGTTTAGAATTAGTTTCATCAATTATTGTTAATATCTGTCTCCCCCACCCCAAGCAGTTATTTCAAATTACTGTTGACTTTTGTATTGTTTATAGTAGATGAAATCTGAGGAAAATAGACCATGGGGGGTTTTTTCCGCTTTACTCAGTTGACTGCTGACTTCTAATCACAAAAGAATCATTCTTAATTTAGAGCTATGAAAGCGAATGTGTCTTAGAATAAATGGTCAGCATGTTAACATAATTATTTTCTCATATACTCTTCCATCAAGCTACCATTTCAATTTTGCAGTTTAAAGACACAGTACACCTATATGCTTTAACTTTTTTCCACAGCATTGTTATACTCTACCTACGCTTTGGAGCACAAGTTCTACAGGACAACTTTGTTGCGGAGCTGTCGACTCATTATCAGAATTATATCCTTGTGTTGTGATACTGCTCAACTAGGAATGTTAATCTGTTTTCATGCAGAAGGTACTTTAAAATGGTGTACCTAAGAACTGAGACCTTTGAGTTCTAGGTTGGCATTTGAAGTTCAGTCCATTTTGATCGAGGTTTCATGTCAGCATTTTGTAATGGCTCTTTGTAAACATTATGAGCTGAGACAGTTTCAGTCTAATTTGTTGACATCACATAAATCACAACTGCATTTGATACTCTTCAGAAGGAATGAAGGCCTAGATATGCATGCATTCAAGTAACTTTGACAAGTTATTGTGACAAATTTGGCTGTATTTGCTGCATGAATTCAGTTTGCTGTATACCTACCAGTTGGCATGGGGCATACCAACATATTTAGGAAATTAATAGTTTAGAAGTCACTGAAAATGCGTTTGTGTACTGGTCCAAGTCTACATATGGAAGAGGTCATAGCAGAGAATTTAAGTGACTTGAGAGAGACTATTTCTGATGTCTGTTGGCAACAGGATTACAAACTATATTTCTGGATCTGAACCATGAGATCCTCGTTCGTTCTACTTTCTGAAAGTGCCTGTGTGATTGCAACTGCTCCGGTTACTGATAAGCTTAGATATTTGTTGGGAGCTAGTAGAAAACAGTATGTAAAGCCTTTAGTATTTTCCCAAAATGATGGCAAGAAGCCATCTTCAGAGTTCTATCTACAGATAGTCCTTTCTCCTTCCTTCTCAAGGAAGAACTTTTTTAAAAATAAACAAAACAAAACAAAACAACCCCACCTGAACAGCCCCCTTACTCAGCTTTCTTTTATCATTGAAGGCAGAACTATTCAATTTGCCATGCACTCCACCACTCAAGAGTAGACCTTATCTCAGCAAATGTTACTTGTGTTAAAGTTAAAGCTTTGTCTTTAGTGGGAGCTTTACCTTGAAATAGCTTGAGTACATTAGCTGTCACTGAATTTAAAATATGCAGTTTTGTTTAGCTATTCATGCTCTCAAACTTTAGTAAGGTAAACATTCTTTCCATTGAAACAGCTTGTGTATGGTTTGGGTCTTGTTTCCAAAGTTAATATGTATGGAGCTATATTGAGCAATATCCTTGACACTTACTACCAGCAGAATTCTTATCATTTTATGGTTTATTGAACTTTTATCTCTACACATTAGCCTTCGTGTATTCCCCCTCAAAGAATGCACTATATGGTAAGTGTAAGCAATTGTCTGGCAAACTTAGATGACAAGAGCTGGCATATTAGCAGATACTGCGTAACATCTTTGTATTTTGGTTGTCTCATTACTGTTTCAGTTTGCTTTGAGTTAACATAAGCAGAAGCTGCACTGCTCCTGAGCAAATTAGTACTGGAAATATGAAGGAACACATAAAATGTATACAACTGATTAGCTAGACTTGAATTCTTACGCACTTAGATCAAGCTTATAGTCAATATGATGTTTGCATATAATGCACTAACTTCTGCACTGACTCACAGACAATCCTTAAGGAGCAACAATACTTCATTTGCACTTTGTTCTAACAATAAGGTTAATGTATTGGCAGGCTGGCAAACTGGACTCTGAAAATAGGTAACATGCTGTTGGAAAAGTAGGAGTGAAGCCGATCTCTAACATGGGAGGAATTTTGGGGAACTTGCTATGGTGAGAGGGCTGCACAGAGCCCATGTAAAGGGCAATAAAGGATTGAATCGGTGGCACTTCTGTTTTTGCATTCCTACGTAGAGGATGTAATCTGACTCACATGATGATTATAAAGCATTATCCCTCTCTAAAAGATAAAGATTCTGTAAAATAAATATTTATACTGAGTGCATTCTCTGCTTTAAGCATTGGGTTTAAAATATAGAACCACAGAACAGCCCAAGTTGGAAATGACCTGGAAAGATCATCTGGTCCTTTCCTCCCTGTCATGGGAAAGGGAGCCTAGATGAGATTATCTAGCACCCTGTCAAATCACATCTTGCATGCTGAGAGCTATGCAGGGGGAAGGTACTAAATAGTGGAGATGGTCCTTTCTCTAAACTTTTTAGAGTAGAGACGGAGGGAACTGTTACAGAAAAATGCTATTTTTCCATTAAGAAAGACAAGAGAAATGGCTGGGTGAGGATAAAGTTAAAAACTTGCTGTTGGGTTGCAAGAAGTGTTAGTTTATAGAAGGCAGAAAGTAAAAAGCTGCCAGGAAAGATGTTTATAGCGAATTGCTGGATTGAATTTTGCTTGCATATAATTACGAACTGCAGCTAAGCAGCACAGATTATGCAAGAAATGAAGGCCTTAAAACAAAATAGAGAGAATAGTCATAAATAGCCAATGGAAAGTATGTGCTTCCTTTCATCTCACCATAAAGGTACAAGTCCTTCCTTCATATATTACAAGGATGAAAAACAACTGGCTAATCATTGACCTGCATGCAAGGGATTACAACTTTGGTCTACTTATATTTGTAGCTTGGAAATAACCAAGAAGTTAATGAAGACTGTGCTTTTTAAATACATATGAACATTTGAATAATGATTAAGAATAATGAAGTCTGACTTAATTACTCTTATGTGCAGGTTCAAATAATATGAGACAGGAAACTGCACAAGGGAGGAAATCTGTTTATACAACATGGAGAATATCTATCTAAAAAGAATATGAGATAGTTATGTCATCTCCTTAACTCTTAAGAATACCATGATGTTGTGGCTGAAGGGTGAAGAATTTAAAGGAGAGAATTCCTGTTTGGATACAGTTTTGTTGAATTGTAGTTGTGACTGCCTTGGAAGTTGTTGGGTTTGTTGCTTCAGTGTTGGATTAGAAGTACAGCCACATTTCTATATTTAAGGTGCTAAATTAACCCTTATTTATATTTTCCAGAATCACAGTTGAAAGACAATCCCGCTTTTTCTATGCTAAATGATTCAGACGATGATGTGATTTATGGGTAAGATTATAAAATAGCTATAGAGAGTTACTTTTGATGTGTTATTTTTGTAATGTTCTTTTCCATATTCATTAAATAAGTGCAGGCTTTGTAGGTTGCTAGTAAAAGTATTCTGCCTAAAGAACAAATATAACCTTATTCTGAAACAGAAATGCAATGAGAATGCATGTTATCTTGTTTTTTCTTTTATTTCTAAAAGGGATTGCCATGGCACTGATACAAACAGGTAAGTAAGTATCAGGATGGTGGCAGGTCATGGAGCGAAGGCAGCAAGAGATGTGAAAGGAAAGCACATCCTTTCAAACCGGGAAGGACTGCAGGAGTCAGGTGGAGTTAGCAAAGAGGCAGCTCATACGTAAAATGCTTCAGGGAAGGAGAATGGCTCTTCTTGAGTGCCCATCACTTATGAAATAATAACCAAATCTAGCAAAACTTCCTGGACTTATGTGTTTATATAATATGAGCATTACAGTAGCACTTAAAACCCATCCCCGTCAGGTGTCTCTGTGCTAGACACGGAACAAACTCATTATCTGCCCTTGATGTTTTCACCTCTTACCAAAGAGACTGAAGTGGCTGGAACAGTGAGGATGGGATTAATACTGCAGTAAGCGGAACAAGTTTGTGCTAGACTAGCTATACGCATTGTCTGAGATAGCCTGTCTTTGTTTAGTTAGATGAGTAGTGGTGGTACCAGCTTGCTTCTGTACTAATCCTTGTGAAGAGTGGCTTGTAGTTACTGGAATAACTCTTACTATGCGTCATCCTCTGGAGAGAAGTCATATATATTGTTCATATTCCCAACAAGGAAGGAAAACAGATACCAGCTTCTTACTCAAATAACAATTTGATGCTTCAATGTAGTTTAGAACTTTCCTGTTTACTTTGGACTTCCTATCTGAACACCACGTCCAGAATTTTTAACAAGTCTCTGTTTCGCAGGAGTGACTATGAAGAAATGCCTCTTCAGAATGGCCAAGCTATTAGAGCCAAGTATAAAGAGGAATCGGACAGTGATTGATTTTGATGTAGACAGACTTGTTCAGCTGGAATTAAACCAATTTTGAAGTTTTCCCAGATGGACAACTTCCTTGGCTTCCTTACAGTGTGCTGTCATCTGAACACTGACTCCCAGGAAGAACATCCTGCTTCTGTTTCTGTTTACAAAGTTAAAACTGAAAAAAGAATGCTTGAAAAGGTTGTGGTGAAAACTTAAGAAACCAAAATTTTTACATGTCTTATAAAATGCCTGATAGCAGGATGTCTGTGGACTAAAATCTTTAAGTCTATTTCCATTTAGAAGTGTCACTGATTATATGCTGATTTTAAAATTGCTTCCTTGCTGCTTGGTTTTTGGGTTTTTTTTTTTTTTGAGGATTATGTACAGCATACTGTCATTCATCTGTTGCATTTGTGTTAGCTCCTTTGTATATTGTCCACTGCTGTACGAAGTGCCTCATTTCCCTTTCAATTTTCTACCTTAGTCTTTTGAGCTGGAGGCAGGGAATGAAATGTTTTAGGGTTTTCCCTCTCTTTTTTTTTTTTTAAATGCAAGAAAACACAAGCTTTCCATTCTTCCTTTGAAGAAGTGATATAGACTTAAGACCATTTTTAAAAATTCATTTAAATGAGTTTACCAGATTTGTAAGTGCAAGATATGTGCAAATAGTGAAGTTCTAGTGAGCCAAAATAGCCTCAGTGCTGCAAAATTATGTGTATAATATGTGTTTCATAACATGCTTTACTGCCACAACAGAAGTGTTTGTTTTGGGTTTTGTTTGTTTTTTTTAAACAGCCCTTTCAAATGGAAATATTTAGGCAGCAACAAATCTCAGAAGGAAGCCAGGACTCTTCTTTCTGGGTTTTTTGTATGCTGGAGGAGATTGTTACAGAGAATAAAGTATGAAAGTTTCATAGAGAATTACAATTTCAAATTTCCAAACATTTCATTTTTTCTACATCAGAATTCTTCCTTAAGTTGTAGTAATAGTTAATCTACATCCTAGGAATAGTTGTGGTTGCTCATGTATTGAACGTGCATGAGAGTTAGCTTTTGAGCATGTTCTGTGCATAGTTCAACTCCTTTGTCATACCACAGTTGCCACCTGTACTGATCAAAACTTTTACTAGCACATTTTGTGATTATCTGTATTCCAGTCTGTGCTGGAATGGGGTTATATGGGAATTAAGTATTCCTAGTACAATGCTGCTGCTTCTCTATTTAAAAGTTGGGTTTCTCCTACACCATTGTTCAGTTCTTTATTTAAGTGGATGCTGTTTGTTTCTAACTACTTACGTTTTCAGGTACTTGACCTGTCTGAAAGTATCTTTTTTTTCATGGAGTCGTAACTGTGATTTACTCTTGTAAAATTTCTCTGCCCTGCTGCTGTAGAAAAGACTCTCAAAAGTACTGTTAATGTATTAGACAGAAAACGGTGCTGGCTTACACTAGGGAATTGTACTCATCATTGAACTAGTTTAAGCAGAAGAGTGCAATGAACTCCTACTAGACTTGCTGACTCGTATTGGGACTCGTATTGGGGAAAAATATTTGTTCTGCTTTCATGCAACAACTGTTCTAGACCATTCCCTTTGCAATAAGCTCCTGGTAGCTGTTCAAGGTCATGAAGGGGAGACTTCACAGGATAGCAGTTTGCTTAGAGAGGATCAATGGAACTGCTCCATGTGGTTGCATCCTTGCTGTCATAGAATAGTTCAGATTAAATCAGTGTTCTGCTCAAATCAAGTGTGGTACGATACTCTGTGTGTGTGAGAGAAAACTTTCTAAAATTATGTAGAGCTGTGAAATTTTTTGAGGGTATCTGAAATTTAAAACTTTCTGTACCAGGGATCATTTCTTTGTTAGAATCCAAAGCACTATTGTATGGCTACAAGGAAACTGCTGGGGGGGGGGCAAGGTGTTTTCCTTTAATTTCTTAATTAATTGGTGTTGGTTTAGAAGAACATATAGGAAAACATTAAAGAAGTATTTCAAGTTAGTGGTGGGTTGTTTTTTTTTCAGTGAACTGTAGTAAGCTGTACCTTCAGTGCTTCCTTTTAGACTTTTTTTTTAACAAGTATGGGAGATGATCTTTGTATCCTAAAAGAGGAGAGCCCGTTCTCATTTTTACCATTCCCCAGATGACTCTCCTGAGGTTTACAGCTGTTTGAATTTGCAGAGTCAGGCTCTGATATTGCTTAATTCTGTTCTCAATTGTTCTGAAGAGATAAAATGTTTGATTTGACCAATGTGCAATGTATACTAATGTTTCTTATCACAGTCTGAACTGGTTTTTACAGTTAACCCTGAAATACAGTGTCATGCTTTGGGATTTTGTTAACTAAAGAAAATATTTTTCATCTAACTTTGAGATGATTAGTTTTTTCTAAGCTGCTCTCAGCCCATTTCACTTGCCGTTTTGTTTGCATTAACTTTTCTACATCACTGCATTCAAAGTGGAAATAGGAAAGCTGAGAATGGGAAACATGTACTTAAAATAAGTATCTATCTCACTGTGAAAATGGTGAGAAAATAGCTTCCTTGTTAATTTTTAGAGATCATTTTTAAGCAATGTTTGCCATGCAAAATAGTTTTGTGTCTCGGAAGTGCTAGAGTGTAATGGTAAGCTTGGTTGAAGCACTGTCACATCAAATTCAATATACAGTAAAAAGGCAAAAGCAGTGAAGCAGATGAGGAAATAGTTTTGCTAGCAAGAAATCTCAAATTTCACTCCTCTTATTTCCACAATTGGAAAGCAGAGACAGCATTTGAGGAATATTACAATATGGATTGTAAACAGCTTGGGAGCAGGTGGCATAAATTCACCTCTGAGTCAAGTATTGTAACCTAAGGGTGAAACAGAAGAGATCTGGATAAGAAACTAGCCTGGCTTTCCTTTCATTACTGCTAAAGTAATTAAGTATTTCCATCACTAGTGGAACTGTATAAAATTAGAAAAGTATGCAAAAAGGCCCTGCAGCATACAGTGTTCCTGCTCTAAAGGAGATGCCATCTATTAAATAATTGCAAGACTTCCATGTACACAATCATCAAGGGGGACTTGATCAAGAAATCAAAAATCAGTGAGTGTGAGCTGTTCGTGGCAACCATTTTCTGTCGTATTTGCTTTAAAAATACAGTTGGTGTGGGAATTGGTTGGAAACGTTCCTAGGACTGGCAAAGAATAGCAAGCATAAGGCTTAAGACCAGTAAGGAACAGCCAGTGCAACAGACCCGTGGCACTAATACTGGGGAAAGTGGGAGGATGGTTCCAGCTAGGAAAGATTTTGATCCATTGTCTTTCTCTGAGCCAAAAGACAACTTTGTATCCATAGTCACCTAATTTTTCCCCTATTTTCTTTTGCTTATGCTAGTAATAACCTTTGCATTACTGTAAAACTTTTTTTAGAAGTTTGTAAATATGTAAAATGAAAATATGGAAAAATTGTGTACCAAAATGGTATAAAAATGTGTAAGATAAATGCTCTGTTTAATGAGAAGCTGTAATTAAATGCTGCTTTGAGAAAGTCTGCATGAGGATGTGTTAAATATTCTATGTGTCTAGAAGTTGTGTTAATGACAGCAGATTATCCATTTATGTCAGAAAACTTCATGCTAATACAGAATATGAAGGAAAGCTAATATTTTACTTCAAGCAAAAGTTGGGTATTGAGTTTCTTGGAAGACTTCATGTGCATAATCATTGTTAAATATGTTCATAATAAAGTTTTATATCTTTATATTGTATCTTGGTTTTATTTTCCTTCTAGTGAATAACTGTACCATTTTCATAACTTACACATGTATTTTCTTACACATACTTAAACTTGGTTAATTGCATAAGGATGGGATCCAGGAGGCTCTCTCAGCACAGATTAACCAGAGAATTTGGTTTTGGGGTTTGCTTGTTTGGTGTTTTGGTTTTTTTGTGGTTTTTTTGCTTACCCTGCCTGGGCTTGAAGACAGAAGAACAGGTTGCTAATTTTCCTAAGAAATACACTAGCTAGTTTAGAAAGGGGAACTAGCATTCTCAAATGACTTCACAGTGGCTTTGCAAAGCCTGCTGTGGTCATGCTGGCAGTAAAACTTCCCCTGGTGAATGTTAGTGCCAGCTATCTTTCTGCCAAACATGCATGCTTCATGTTAGCTGCTGTCAGGTGCCTCTGCCAGCAGGGCTGTAAGGTCTCCTACCTACCCTGCAGTGATGCATCTTCTCAGCACACCCAGGAAGGGCTGCCCCATCTTCAACCCACTGGCCAGTAATAAAAAAAGGTTTAGAGATGATGAAGATGCTGATGTCATTCATCTCCTTCTTATAGCTCTCTATCTTCCAAGAGTCTCTCATAGCTGGTAGACTGCAAAAGTGATCAGCACGTCACCCTCCAGTTGGGGTGACGCCATTCCTTGTATAAACTCAAGAAGAGCCTGAAACCTCATTGCATGCTGAATAAAATGGCTGTAAACATCTCTGCACAAATGGATACTCAACTGACTCCTGCTTTAATATCAGAGATGGCAGTGCTCATTTACCAGCAGCAGTTAATTCTGAAGCCATTTCCTTTAGGTTTCAGTCAAAATAGTTAATGGTGGAAGACAGGTCATACTCATTTGTTGCATTTACAGTAAATGATGAACCCCCACACTTCCCCCTTCCTCCTCCTCCCCTCCAGATCAGGGCTGACATGCCAATGATTTCTACAGCTGTAGTCAGATGAAGAGCTATGGCAGTAAGCTAGAGACAAGAAACAGAGACTGCATTTATAATTACCTTCCTGACTACTCCAGCCCACAGTCTGTGCTGATTTTTTTTTTTTTTTAACAGCCAATTACCTAGAGCAAGGACTGTGCAAGCTCATCACCCCAGTGCTTTACTTTGGCACTGAGATGAGCTAGCCAGCGGTCTTTGAAAAAGGTAATTAAAATTAAGGTGTTTGAAGATAATTCAAATTTAAAAATCAGTAACTGTACAACATCAAGACTGTAATATGTAACGTCTACAGTATTTTACAGTAAAGCCCTATCTTAACTTGGGGAGGGGGGAGGACAACACCAACACCCCCAAAGAAAACCCCTTGCTGCAGTCCTAAAACTGTTACATCAGAAGCACTGGTTATTGCTCACAGGTTAAACGATCTAGAAAACTGTATCTACCTTTCTGTAGCATGACTTCTGTTTTAATGCACCAGGTTTTTTTCCTCCCATACAGCTTTTACACTGACATCTCAAACTGTTTTCTTTTTCCTGCAGTTCAGCATGTGCATGAACCAACAAACAGCAAAAAACATCAAGGGATTTGCTATTATTAACATGAACAAAGGACAAGGAACATTTGAACGGTTTGACCAAGCAGCCAAGTGTTTCAAGAAGTAAATACTGACTCCAAGTGCACAAAACTATTTCTTTTAACTGTAAATAAACAGCTGAGTAGGTATTACACTACCAGCATTATTCTGGCATGCTGTCGGAAAGGAGATAAAAGTATCCAACCATCCAGATTTAAAATTTCCTCAGCAATTCAGAGATCAAAGATTTATTCTATTTATGACAAGTTTTTCTCTCACCCTGATGACTATTTCAGGCACTTTATTCAATCTATCTTGTTTTAGTATTTTCTTTTTACAGTGTTGTATCATTTCTGACACTGACTACTCAGCATTCTGCTTCTAGTCAACCCCATGCTAAAACTCTCTCTGCTACAAAATATAAGGCATATACTCCTCAGTATAAGGTATATGCACTCAGTATAGCCCTGTAGCACTCACTAGGACATATGCTAGAATAAAGAAGTGGCTTGTCATGAAGGAGACGTGTTTATAGCGATGTTTTGAAACTGGTATGCTAGCAGAAATATAAGCCTTACAGCTATATTAAAAGTCTCAAATGTACCAAGCCCAAACCTGCTGATAAAGACAAATTTTTTGCCTGACTGACAGCAGAAATGGTCGGAAGGAAGACGATTGAAGCCTTGCCTAGCACAGGGTTTTCTATAGTCTGTTTGGATATGCTGAGTAGAGTTATCACAGCAAGCATCCCTGTGCACCTGGCACTATAAAAAACAAATCCTCTACTGTCATTTGATTTTTCAGTATTACATCTTCCCACATCGTGGAAATGTACTGTTGTATCAGCAGTCATCTCATTCTAAACAGCTGTAGTTGAGAGACAGATTCTGAAAACATTTGACAGGGCTTCCTAAATATAAGCAAATGCAGGTCAATCAGACTGACTCTAGCCCAGGAATAGTCTCCTATACTTGCTTTGAAAGTAATTCTTTCAACTTCACTAGCAGTGAGCTACTGCTTACAGAAGCAGCATAGCAGTTTGCAGAGGCAGTCTGAAATTCATAGCATGCTCCCATTTCTTTAATTAGGTGACAAAGAAAACCTTATCCAAGCCTATGCTGAAAACTTGTTTTACTTGTTAATCCTCTGCAACTTTACTCTAGAAGGCTGGAGACTTACTCACATGTTATTTAGTCATGGTGCTTGAGGCAGTTCCCCCCCCTTTCAGAAAGAATCAAGTTTCACCAACTATCAGAACTCATCACACTCACCATCAGCAAAATCGATGTAGAAGGTAGCAGGTAAGTTCAAGACTTACTTAACACACGTAGTTGGCTGCACTAGTGAATGATTATCCATGTATAGCTGGCTGAGCACTTGTAGAATGTGAAAAACTTCTTATCTGTCTTTGTTCAATGAAGATGGTTATTTCTGTTATCGTTCTGTGCCCTAAATACCATACAATCAGATTAAACAGGTCCGAAAAATGCAGCCAGGTTACTTTCTGATAAACATCATCTCATTTTCTTGCAATTTTGTAGTGACTTTGGCAAAATTATGGAAGTGCTTTGTATTCTGGTATGTACCTCAACCACCTTGAAGAGGATTAAAAGAATTGGAGCTTTTTTCTTTT
Organism: Ciconia boyciana; assembly: GCF_034638445.1. Lineage (NCBI taxonomy): Eukaryota > Metazoa > Chordata > Aves > Ciconiiformes > Ciconiidae > Ciconia > Ciconia boyciana. The sequence goes on along the minus strand of NC_132936.1, from coordinate 68,828,768 downwards.
TTAAATAACAAAAGAATTGAGTTTAAATGAGTCACACCAATGGCTATGAATTTCAATAATTTAATGCTAACCAAGAGTACAAAGTGTGAAAGTCGGTGTCTCATTTATATTGGGCTTAAAAAAGAAATCTAGAGAAAGTGTTTACACTGCAGCAGATTTCAGTATTAGCACCTTGAAGAGAAGTTCTTGAAGTGTTAAGACAGTATGGCAACACTGGTACGATACTAAGTACAAACACAAACCATGTTAACAGCATGTTTTCACATTTGTATGTTTGAAAAAAGTTACTTAAAAAGTACATTAAAAACAGAAGTTGTTCAGTGTATTCACAGTTTGAGTAGAGATGGAATCAAGTGCTGGAGTAGAAAAGAGAAGGATGAATGATTCCAAGGCAATTATATTGCAAGTCCAAAGGCACTGACAATACAGTACATAGTCTTATTCTCCCATCTCACAGTGCAGGTTCCTACAAATATAAAAAAGGGTTTCAGAGACAGAAGAAAGTTACAGTGATAAAATGCACACCCTTATATGCATGTTTGTAATTGTTTACATTATGAATCTTAAGAACAAAGCCTTCACAACAGCTAAGCATTTCATATGCATGAGTTAGCATCACAGCCAAATGGAAAACACACCAAACCGTATGCTATTACTCCAAAACAATAGCACTTGGAAAAAAAAGTATGCTGCCTAGTCTTAAGGGGACTAGCGTTAAAGCTGCAAGCTTAAAAATCCAACAGTTGTGTTCCTTACCATCACTGGAGTTGTCCCAGAAGCAAGAGCTTGCTGTATGTAGCCCAGCACCATTCTTTTGCATAATCACACAGGTCACTGTTTGTCAGTAGAGAAGCTTTTATTAATTTATCACTATCATTAATTAACATTTAGCTACATTTTTGCTTAGCATGTTACATACATACACACACAGGCATATATACATGCTTATGAGTAGTTTACAGACATGATTCTTGCTAAGATCTTCCCCCACCCCCTGCCCATCAGTGCACTTAACTGTACCAGCTTTAACAGAAAACAGAAAGTTGAGCTCACCAATATACTTGAAAGGCTTCCCCAGCTTTGTGAGTTGGCTTAGCGTTTGTTCCACCACACTTGTTGTCCACTGGTTCACTTTGCTGTGCTGGTAGGCATTGCCACCTATCGCACTTTCTATGGCCTATCGGCGACAAACACATAAAATAAGCTGCACTGTTCTCAATCTACCAGGCGCCCATTAATCCTCTCCAACATGGAGCACTAAAGATGAGACCCCATATCCACAGAAAAAATCCTAAATACTGCTTGTCCATACTGATTGTTGGAAGTGTTTTCAATTATTAAAAAACTTGCAGGTCAGAGTTTGAGCCAGGCATAGGGGGAAATATCATAGATTCCATCCTCTCCTCATTTTGTGATGTTTTGATTCTTTATTTGTAATTCCTATCCCAATATCCTGAAGCCAGACTTATAAAAAGGGTCTTGCATTTAAACAGTCCTGAAGAGACTGAAAAAATACACACAACAATGGCTCACTCACACATATTCTTCTATGGAAATGAACTTCAGGTTTTTCAGCAGAATCATTTTTGGGAAGCAAAACCCCAAATCAAAACAAAAGACCCCTGTAGTTGTGGTTACTAATAGAGCAGAAGCCTTCAGCCAAATAATCTGTTTTACTTATGAGGATGGTTTCCCCTTTAAGATACAAATAAAAGTACATTAAAGCTGCATGGTTTTCATTGATATATTTTTTCCTCACAGAAATTCTTTAAAAAATAACCACAAAATTGTTTCAGATTCAGAAGAGACAGGAGCATGTATTAAAGCATGTGTATTCAATTTACAGAGTCTGACCAAAACAGTTGTTTTGCAACAAGAAAGAGATTGCACTAGTCTACTGTACAAGAGGAATTCTGGACACAAAAACCAAATCTCTCTGGAAATTTTATAGACAGGAAATTCATGATTCTTAACAACAAGAATAGTTCAATCATTTCAAACAAACAAGAACTCATTTTGGAGGAAAAGCATCTCAAAAGAACACAGTAACATGCATATGCAAATAGCCTGTAAAAAACCCTATATGTCACTGAAATATAAAAATCTATCTCTATAAGGTTTAACATACAACATCCCCCTAGAAATTCTAATAGGGATACACTGCAACCAGAGAGGAGCATATAAAATTATTTTAATTATCTTTTGGATTTGTAATACGTATCACAACTAAGGCTAGGTATAATTTCTATTTGAAGTATGCACATTGGTTAAATCAACAATTATCTATACTTTGATAGCAACCTGCCTAGAAATCTATTACATATTAGTTATCAGATTTTCTTGAATGCTTCTTAGCACACAGCATACAACATACTATACTTTCACACCAACAAAATGAAAATGTTAGTTTACCTCTTTAATGATGCTACTGACTTCATCAACAACAAAGGAAGTCTACAAAAAAAGTAGAATTTTAAATAATCAGTGCACACATTCATCTGCTTACAGAGTTAAAGCTTGGTTAAGAACATGCACTAGAAGCTTAATTTATGCTTGTCAGATTTCTTGCAAGTCAGAAGATAGCGAGTCTTCCTTTATTTGCTCATACGTACTCTGGCTCCCTGAACCCAGTCCAGTGAATGTTCTTAGCAAAGTAATAAAAAGTAACAGATGAACTACTATTGGCTGGCCTTTTGAGTCAAAGGTTTCAAATTTTAACTTGAAAATATTTTAAAATAATCTGTATGGCACTTCTGTACATATAATGCTTATTGTAAAATGAGAATATAATGTCCACAATTCACAGTAGGGTTGCAGAGATAACCTCAGTGTGCAGACATAGCTTACAGTTAAATTAAACTGACATCTCCAGGGCACTGACACGGACAAAACATCAATTCACAGCTCAAGGAAAAGCTGTCATGACAATCTCAGCTGGGGATAAGAAGAAAACTACCCTTGGTAACCAAAGGGGAAATCTAGCTCCTTGGACTTCCCACCACCTTCAGCCTTCTCTCAGGCTTTGGGGAGTAGAGATTAAGCATGTGGAATGGGAACAGAGGCGGCCCCAACTTTTTACTAATCTTAAAACTACCCATTTTCTCATATGGTTAGTATGTTTTCCTGTTTCAGTCCCTCAGCTATTGCTGTCTCCCATGTAAGCTGGTTAAAACAAGCCGCCAACACTGCAGGGGGCAGCCCACCACCCCCCACAGCTGTTCAAACAGCCGGAGAGCCCTAACACAGCACCACATTTTTACTACAGGTATCTCACAGCCTCACCTCACAAACCAGAAGAAAGGAATCAGACAAAAGAAATGCACATAACAGCAAACTAATTAATTTCAGAAGACAGAATAAGGATTTCAAAATTAACCTAATCAAGCTTATGTTGACTGAGTTTTAACTGGGAGGTCTGTCAGCTTCTCCAGCTGGCAAACATGAGCAATAGCATAATTCAGGGGTGCAGGCAGGAGGTAGCTACACCTGCTCAGGAGAATTTCCACATTACATTCATAAACCTTTGGTCAGAAGGTGAACAGCCTAGTCAGCTTCAATGACATGCGACGTTCAGAAAGATGTGAGCAGCAGTGTTCTCCCCTGGTAAAAGAAACAGCACGCCCCAGAGATGTGCAGGCAATGTCTTTTCTCTAACTATTCAGAGGCATCAACTTCCTCGCACACTTCAACATTTTTAAAAGCTTTTATGTGCTGTGGCAAACTGGCTTTTATTTTCAGCTTCTTGACTTTGATTTAATTTTAATATGCCTCATTTATTTTCATGGTCCTGAATTTTACAGGTGCTTACATTTAAGGTGCACCACTGTATTTAACCAAAGAAGAGCTGTAATTATCAAAACATCCTTTCCCATAGAGCATAAGTTAAGAATACACATGCCAGACATGCTGGCAGACATGAAGCATGCTGTCAGGCAAGATGATAAACCATATACAGATTTTTCTTCACAAAGTCTAGAACTCTGCTCAGAAATGCCTTTGAGTGAGCACAAGCACAGCTCACCAAAGTAAACTGAATTAAACCCAACCCAAGTTCTCAAAGGTATTTAAAACAAGTGGGAAAGAGCCATAGACACATTTGAGAATTTGGTTCTAGAGTTGCTGTTACTTCTCGACACACTCCCTTTTTTGGGATGAGACAGTACATGGGTTTAGATATATGAGAAAACAGACCATAATGTCCCGATATCCAGCTTTGTGATTTGTGCGCTGTAACTGAGTTGCCAAATAATACAACAGTATTCCATCCTTTTATAAGATAATACAAACACTTTTTGCATTAAAAAATAAAGGGAAAAAATTCAGAAGCTTTGTAATTTCTCTCCACTACCCCTCTGGCACAAGGAAAGCAGACTCGATGTTTCCAATACCTTGTTTAAAAGGGGTGTTCCCAGGCAACAAATGCAAACTGCAAAGCAGTATTATTTTTGAGTAATTCTGAAGACGTTTTTGAAAACAGCTATAAGAATGATGTTTAAGCACGTTAATTATCGGTTTTTTTAAAATATCTGCAACTGTATAACACAGGCCAGGCCCAGCAATCAGGACAAGGCTTTTAGAATAGCACAAGCCTGACACACCTTCACCCCTCGCACTGCTTTGATATTGTCTAACCAAGCCACACTGCAGCTCTTGAAGAACAATGCAGCAAATTGTCACAGCTCAGAAAAACGGTCCCTCTGCAAGAGCAACACTTGCTGGGTAGTCATTTAGCATAATCAAGAAAAAGACCCTTGATTTATCCGACTTTGTACCTTCGTTAAAGGGGTATAATGGGATAGCTGTCTCATTAGTGCGCCTGTAACATGCAGACTATCTGCCTGAACTCTTCTGCACAAGTAGCTTACTGAGTCATCCTCACACTGAACTAGACCGGACCAGCAAACCTTCTACCACAGCATGCTGCTTCATCCTGTTGGTGAAGCCAGGAGCCATGATACCCCTCGAGCACTTTCTCTAAGTGATTTGCAGTGGCAACTTTCGGGAGAGAAGCAGGCGTGGGTCGTCGCCAAGGAAGAGAAGCCCAGCGGACCCCCGAAATGCAGACAAGGGGCTGGCCCACCGGCCCGCCCTGTAACCAAATCTGGTCACGCCGCCAGAGAGACCGCAAGCTCCCGGGACGGCTCCAGCCCGCCGGAGGGGCAGCAGCTCCGCGCGGCAGGAACAAAGGCTGGGCCTGTCTCCAGCCGTTGCCCGGGACGCACGGCTCGGAGACGCCATCAACGCCCGGTGTCACCCCGAAGGAGGGCAGTAGGGGGTGGGGCGGGGGGCTCCAACGGTCCCGGGCTCGCCCGGGGGAGACCCGCCCGGGGGGTGGGGTCCGGGGCGGACAGGTATCGCCCGAGACCGCCCGCCGGCCCGCAGCCTCCCGAAAGGAGAAGCCAGGGGCAGCCCCGAAGCTGCCCTCCCTCTGCCCCTCGCCCCGCTCCGTTACCTCCTCCCCCGACTGGAAGTCGTCCATCTTCCCGCTGGAGCCCCTCACACCGCAACCGACACCCCGGCACCGCCCCCTCGCCACCGCGCGCCGGCCGCTGCTCGCGATGCCCGAGGCGCTTGCGCAGTGCTGCCCGCGGGCGGCGGAGCCCGAGCACCGAAGCCGCTCTACGCCTGCGCGCCTCGCGCCCGTCTCGGCTCGGGTTCCGTACTGCCCGGCGCGTCCCCACCCGAACGACTGGCAGTGCGCCTGCGCACTCCTGCCCCCCCCCCCGGTGGCGCTCTCTTTACGCCTGCGCAATGCGCTCTCCGCGTCTTGGGCGCGTAGCAACGGGGAGCGCGGCGATCACCGCCGCTGCGGGGCTCGGCCTGCCCAGCGCCTTGCAAGATGGCGCGGTTTCCATGGCGGCAGCGCGGAGGCGCCTGGCCGGGACTCGGGCCGGGAGGTGCCGCTCTGCGGGGTGGTGGGACCGTCACGGCGTTGTCAAACGCCCCAAAGCATGGGGTTGAGAGAGAGAAGGCTGCTTGTCACGGCGGTGTTTGTCATACAGATAGCTTGCCGTTTGTGTTCAGTGGGCGTGCCTGCGGAGAGGTGGGTCCTAGAGGTCCTTCCCTGGGAAGGAGGATCTGCATCTTCTTTTCTGGAAACAGCCTGAAAAGAAGGCCTGAGTATGTCATGTATGCCCAGGAACTGAAAAAAAAACAAACCACGGAAAGACATGAAGAATATGTGAATTCTTACAGTTCTAAGCAGACCCCATTATTTTTAGCAGCCAGAATCAGGACAATGAAATTAAAGGGCACACTTCATGGATTTTTTGGGTGCATGCACAGTTCACAGGTTGCTCAAATTAGTGGTGATACCAGCCTCCGAGAGACGATGTAAACAGTGGAAGATGCTGTTCAGGTTCAGAGTGGCCTGGATGAACTGGAGAAATAGCCTGAAGGAAGGAGAAATTAACTTACTGGGGGCAAGTGCAAAGGTCTTTACTGAGGCAGGAATAACCAGCTCTATAAATGCAGACAGGGCAGGATCAGCTCACTCTGTAGCCGTTCCATAGGCAAGAGGGTAGGGGAGTGTATTTAGGTACGATTTACCTCAGTCTGTCATACAATGCTGCTGTTAAAAAAGGAGATGTCATACTGGGACGTGTAAATGGATGTATAGCTTCCAGGATGCAGGAAGCAGCATTTCTATTGTACTCTGCACAGTAAGGCCTCATGGGGAACACTGTGTCCAGTTTTAGGTGTTGTATTTCAAGAAGGTCGTGAGTGAGCTACAGCCTCAGGGCCCCAAGTACACCCATAGGCCTCGGCTGCACTGATCAGCCTCAGCTGTGGCCTCCACCCCTGTGCCCTCTGCTCCAGGCCTGTCTCTTCAGCGGACCTTGGCCCTACGTTTTGACCTTGTCTCCAGTCCCATGTCTGGCTCTGCTTCCTGCTTCTCCTGAAGAAGACGACCCTGACCAGTCACCTCGCTTTGGGACTGTGTGGGCACCCTGCGGGCAGCACCCGCTCTGCCTGCCCCACTGGGATATGGCAGGACTGCAGCTGGCTGCTGAGCTGGCCCTCGGCCCCTCTCCTCAGAGCTCTGTGTTTGCTGCTCCCACCGAGCAGAAAGCAGACACAAAAAAGTGAGGACTATGGGAAGGCTGAACAAGCGGTGCTTGTTTATCCAAAAGAATAAAAGGCTGTAACTTGGTTACATTCTTAGTGCATATAAAATACTGCAGCAGTTTTCCATGTCCAGGGGTGAGAGAGAAAAATATAATGATGTAAAAGTGTGGCAATTATTAAGGCTTTGGTTAAATATTAGGGAAAAGCTGGCTGTAAGGCTAACTTTCCCCAGCCTGGCTTTGTGATACTACAAATATGTCACTGTGGGTAGTTACAATCCTCAGGTTATTTCTGGTCTTTCATTTAGTTAAAGTTTTGCCTGAAATGAAGGCCCAAATAATCCAAATACTCTTTGTTGGGCTTAGCTCTGTGCCCCACTAACAATTGTTTTCAGTGATATGGTTGAAGGTGGTGATTAAACTTCTTTAAGTGCACAGGTGGAAGTGTTTGAACCTATTGAATTTAATGAGTTTATAAAACTGCAGGCTGATTAATTTTTCCACGTGAATAGAATTGCAGTGCTTTGCTTCATTTTAACTAAAATTAATATTTCTTAAAACACCCAAAACACTAAGAAGGGTTTCTGTATTGTACATACAATTTACCTGGTAGAGCCAAGAACAAGGAGATCAATCTGCAAGAACAGACTCTCTTCTTCTCCAGAATTTTAAATAATTTGGATGTAATTTTGAACTTCATTACTCACACTTGGTTCTGTAGTAGACTGAACTGGGATATCCAGTCCAAATAATGTTTTAATCTGTATCTGACATCAGATTTACCAGTTGTGAGGTAAAATAGAGATGAATTCTTTTATCTGTGCTAATCGCTTTGTAATTCAGATCTGAATAGAAAACTATTTTGTTTCCAGGAAATAACTGTTTGCGATACAAGCGGCGTTTTCTGTGCAAGTCCTGGGGACATTGAGGTTAGTAGTATTTTCACATCTATGGTATCAGAAAAAGAAACGATGTAGAACTCAAAGCCACTTCTCTTCCTGTGTGTGGCTTGAAGACAGCATATTTTGATGATATCAGTCAGCTTTTATAGTCTCTTGTGCCGAGTCTCTTTTAATGTTAGAAAAATGAATAACTTCTCTTTGATTGCTAGGCGCTGTTAATAAAACCAGAGACTTGGCAAAAGCTGTTGTAACACTAGAGCTCTTCCTTGAGTGCATTTGCTTTTAGCTGTTTTGGGGATGCTCCTCTGTACATACGTCAGTCTAATTTTGGTGCCCAAAGGAAGGAAAGGGGGTGGAGAAAAGCCACCAGTTTTCTTTAGGGAAAGATAAGTAAATAGTAAAAGTGCTACTCAACTCTTAAAAGCAGTTTACTTCTATGCATCTTTCTTTGATGGCTCCTGAAAAGGTAAGAACATCTTTTTAATCTGTTCTATGTGACATTGCACAGGGGGATGCATTTTTACGTACTGGGATAGTGTTTTTTAGACTGCAAAGATTTAATGGAAAGAGCACAACTGGAACTTTAAGAAGTGTTTGTGTTTTTGTTTGGTTTGTTTTTGTTTTTACACTTTAAGTGCTGGGGTGGGATGTTATTAAAATCACAAGACATAACTTTGGTAAAACATTATCAAAGAAGTTATAAATAATTTGCCTCTATGGAAGGATATGAAAATAAAACTGTTGCAGGCAGGTAGTATAAAATAACACTTGTAATTTTCTTAACTAAGAATAAATTTATGTGATTGGCCTCTGCAGAATAGAAAATAGCCATAAATTCCAGGAGCTCTTGTGATTGTTTTTACTCTGAACCTCCTTAATCTGTGTCCTAGCTACTGATGTATTACATCCATCTTCTTGGTTAATGGATGAAGTAATCCAATTATCTCAAGTCTATTAAGGCTGAGACTTTAGAAGATCAGTTTATTTATACTTATTTAATTGTCATTATTTTGCTAATGCTTAAGGATCTGAAAGGAGATCAATAATACATTACATGCAAAGTTGCTTTGAGAAAAAGTAGCTTGCTAAGTCAGGCATTTCTAAGTTCAAAAACTTAAAAATAAGCTACCTTTTGCAAACTTAATCTTGTCCTAGGTAGGCCTTTTGATTGCTCTTCAGTTACATAACTATGTACTATTTTAGCCTGATATAAAAGAAAAAAGCATGGTCAGCTGAGATTGCACTGTGTGCGTGCATGCCTCCCTCCTCTAAGACGTGACCATGTTGGTCGTCCCATCTCCTTTATGATGGCTTTGAGACTTCACATGATAGTTTTGGAAAGCTACTGATCCATCTGCAAGGTTCCTGACACTGGATTATTTTAAATACATAATTTAAAATAATGCTTGAACAAAATATTTTATGTGAGCTTTGTGCTGAAAAGGGAGAAGTGTCTTGGTATTTACTAAAGAGGTTGCTGTTGCTTTTGGTTTTACACAGGAGATGCTTGGCTTTGAGGTTAGCTGACCGTGTAAAACAGCTAGCTAGCCGGATTCGATGGGTAAACATGAAAGGAGGGCATCTGTGAAGGTTTTTAAGATTGTTTTTTCCTGTCAAGGAGCATCATTACTGAAAACACCACTTCTTTTTTACCGCCAGAAAACTAATCTAATGCCAGAGAGCTTTGGTGTTAGAAAAGCTCTTTTTTTCTGTTAGGAAAGTAGAGAGCTCTTCAGTCCAATTTGAACATCTCTGTGAAATTATTACAAGCTCAAGTCTGTTGTGGGGCACAAGGATTATCCCCTATTTGTGGGGATATAGTAATTTATTTATTCTTAAAGCTACCTCATCATTAAGCTAGATTTTGAATTATCTTTGAATGTGCAAGAAAAATTGACAGAACACAACGATTGTCTGAGCTTAAATCTTCATGAAGGTTAAAAAAAAAAACAACTGTAGGAATGTCCAGGTGCAATATTGATAGAGCTGCTGGCTACATGATGAATTTTAAGCTTTATTCTCTGCAGCATGTGATGCTCTTACCCAAACCATTCTATGATTCCATGATCTTGCCCAGCAGTGAGAGAGCCACGGTGGCTTTTTCCCTCTCTGCATAGTGCAGGTACTGTAGGAGGTAGGGCCCCTGGCACCTTGCTCTGCAGTAAGTTTGTTCTGTTGTTTGGTGCCAGAAGATGATCCTAGTCTTTCCATCCTAGTTGCTGTTGGCAGTCTACTACTGGCATTAGATTCAGTGCTTACGATCTATCACTGTGAACAGGATATGAAGTGTAGCAATAGACCAACTGGTTTTGATTATGGTGTTTGCAGTATCACTGATGGGCTGAGGACGAATGCCCTTCTGAAGAATCCTGCCCTGGCTAGTGAGAACCTGTGTCTCCCGGGGGGAATAGCTGTGAGCACAACAAAGTGGAAACAAGGGGAGGCTCCAAGGTGTTCTTTCCCTCACACCATTTAAATTTGTGCAAGCTTGAATAGCTGAAAATATAGTTTTAAAAAAAATTTTATGCATCTCTAAATAAGATTCTGTATGCCCTCAATATTTTTCATACACTAAGATGTCATCTGAAACCCATTTCCCAAAACAGGCTTGACATATGGAAAACTTTGTGCTCTTCTGTGAAGAAGGGAGGTAGTCCTTTTTTTAAAGAATTTGAAGGAGATATCAAATAGCAACTACTTCTGTGCTTGCTTAACTGTAGGTGTTGCTTTTAGTAACTATTTTACAGTGGCACGTTCTTAATAGGTCTGTAAGACATTCATGTATTTTCTTTAAGATCACTAGAGTGGTTTTATTGGATCCACCTAATAATAATTATAATGAATTTGCTAGCTTTTACTGATGCTTCAGGAGGATTTTCTGATGATGTTGTAGATATGCTAGCCTTTGGAAATCCTAGGATTTTATAGAAAACATAATTTACACTGTAATGGGTGTTTTGGTATTCTGTATAGGGCAGAGGTCCCTGAGCTTGTACTGACTGCTCTTTCAGATTGTACTGACTTAAATGGAGTTGAAGGCTCTAAACATGCTCATCAATCCTGGGAGGTATTCTTGAGGTAAAAGATGAAAGCAGGTAAAGGATGCAGGGGCCTTTGAAAATGACATATATTGTGTTAAAAAATTGCTCAGGCTTTTTAGGTTTCAACTGAGTAATTTCCTGTGAAATTGCAGTTGGTAAGGAAATAAAATATGATTATGCCTATCTCTGCCTCTTTTGTTTCCACAGGAAACCAGTCTTTTTGTTTTCATTAACACTGCTTCTGTGAAATGCTTTGTCCTTCTGGTGTCTGTTGAAGGGTTTCACAAAAAAATATAAAAGAATGGAATGCGTAGTCTTTATACATACAAATTATCACCTCCTGCTTTTTTTGTGTGAAATTAAGTAATTTAATTGGGGCAAGCTGTATGTAAAGTAATTCCCTGCACCGACAAAAATACATTACACTATGTATCTGAAGTTTTGGTGGGGTTTTTTTTGTTTGTTTTTTAATTAAAACTCACAGTAATTTTAAAATAATGATCCAGCAATGCAGATAGTTGGTCAGATCCTCAGCTGAGGTCCATCAGTGAAGCATCAGTAACTGCTCTGGGAAGGCTTTACCCTGCCGTCCTAGGGTCTAGGCCTTCTGCCTAGAGCCTGACTGTATGTATTTAGTTCAGATTAAGTTTGAAACACTTAACCAATTTTCATATACACATCTGTAATATTTGGTGTACCATAAGTGGAACTCTCTTACATTTCTTGTAATACACACTAGACAGTAGTATTAAAACTGAATATGGTGTGTAAGCTGAATTAGATTGAATAATCATTTTCTTTCTCTACTTCACTGCAAAGTATATTAAAATTATTTTCTATTTTAGTGGGAGTTTTACAAAAGTGAAGGTCACAGAATATATCCAAAATACAGTTGTGATTCTGTTTTAGTTTTATACTTCTCATATATTTGTACATTAACATCATCAGTTTGGGGCCAAAATTGTTAGTGCACTGAGCTGGAAATACTATATATCTTGACTCTTTAGTGCTTGTGTGTACTAATAAAGATAATAGCATTATTGGGTATTAAACTGTTTATCTAGACTTAACAGATGTAGGTAATTGATAGAAGTGACTCTTAAGGGGTGTCTTTCCCTGTTTCCTCTTAGGCTTGTGATATTTTGTCTTTTCAGTAAGATGAGATTAGAAAGGGGCATTTTTGTCTCAACCAGCATGACTTTATCAGTCATGGGGCGTGTAGACCTGTGCTCAAAACTAAATTAAGCTTCTTTATTGGTTGTTTTATGTTGACTGTACAAAAAATGTGAAAGTACATGGCTGAGTGTTAATGGACAGTATGGTGAGGCTGTTTGAAGAACGGGACTGTCTTAAAACCTTTCCTGTATCTGAATTAGTGCATGAAAGGTATAGCATGAGTATAGCAAAATGTGGTCTTCACATACTGTTTGAAATGTCTTGAAGAGGTGAGGAGAAGAGATAATAACATGTATTCTTTTTTTCTCTAGGCCCAGAAATCCCAAATATACAAGAACAAATAAAAAAAAAAAAATCCCCCCACTCCTTTACACCATCTCTTGGTGAATTGTCTGTTCATCTGGTGACAGTTAAAGCCCTATCTAGGACCTTGCTGCAAGCTCTCATCCCTTTTGGAACCACTCTCAGCAAAAAAAGAAAGAAGAAAAGAACAAGAAGTTCTTTCATGGGAAAAAGACAAGACTGCTGTGACCTTGCTAACTGTTCATATCCCCTGGGTAGCAGAGACACTTAAACGATGACTTGTGTGAAGACAGACGCAGTTATTTTTCTCTTCAAGGGTATGACACAGTGAAATGTATCACCAATCAAGTAAGAGCGCAGGCACTTAGTAAACACTCAGACCACATTATACTCTATAAAGTAGTATCCATCGTTCTGGATGTAGTAGAACTATAGGACGGGAGTCTACAAAATAAGTGAAGTTTGGGGAAAATGGCCTGTGAATTTAATCTAAACTTCCTTAAGGAATTGGAACGAGAGGCTGTTCTGGAAGTCCTGTACCGTGATCAGATAGTGAGAAAAACAGAAGAGGAAAGAATAAGGTATCTGCTGTTCCCCTATTCCTGTATTTCTGTTCCTTTTTTCTCAGAAGTACTCTTCCTCTTTGCTATCCTTCCAAATGTTTTCCTTTTTTTAACTTGTTGTTAGCTAATGCCTTTTTAGTCTTTGGGAAAACTAAGGATTATAGAGAGCCTTGGCTTTACAATACTATTGATTACTCTACAGTAAAGATGAGCAAGTACCATTCAGTGAATGATCTACTTGATGAATTTTACTTCTGGCCTTCATAGAAAGTTCTGTTGCTGCCTGTATTTTTTCTATGAAGGCTTTATAGTATTCTCATCATGTTATTATGCATGCCTATATAGTTCTGGTAACACAGAACATGTTCAGATCTTTGGCTTGTTTAACTTACGTTGTGTCAAGACTGGAGTTAAGAATCATTGGATACGTGCTTATTGTGCTGAATCCATCAGTGTCCCTTCTCACATACAACAGGTAGCAAGCACACCACACTGTCTCGGAGGTTGTTACTAGTGTCAATAGGTGTAAATGGTTAGGAAAAGGATTGTATTTCATTATTTCACACTAGGCAAGTATCTCAGTTGTGAAGGTTAAGGCTTAATCCTCCAGCATTTTATTTGCTTTGTATCAGGGCTAGGGCAAGGATTTCCTTGCAGCTTGTACCCTGCTTTATCTCGTTGCATCGCCATATAAAACAGGATATTTGTGTTGCTAAGTTAGAAATTTTTAGTCTCTTAATTGTAGAAACTTAAGGTTTGTTTACAGCAAACATTTATGTAAGTATTACTGGACATATTAAATGATTGTGAAAAGTAAGGAGAGGGTTATAAAGAAAGTCTGAATTGGTTAGAAAATCCCTGACAACTGTTGATGACATAGCTAACAAAAACATAGATATTGATTATTGGCCTGTGCAATGGAAGCAAAGTTAATGAAAGGGAGAGGTTTCAATATTTTGGTCTGATGTGTTTTTTATTTAACTTTCAGATTATGCATTTGTTATGATTATTTTTACTTGATAGAAGATTTGATTCTTGGGTAAATATGTTAAAAAAAGTCATCCAATGAAAGGGAGCACATTTAGTCTCAGTTTTTGTATGTGAATACATAATCACTTGCATATACAATTTCGGTGCCCTGAGCGTGCATAACTGACGTGAACAGAACCCCATTTATACTAGACTATTACTCTGTTTGTATGCACAGTTGTGGTTGCATATACAGTCACAGTGCAAAAATGCTGTGTGTAGACACCTTCAGGCAGTGCTCAATTGAGGTCAAACCTGATGGCATATCTCCCACCAGTAACAATATTGCACAACCAGGGTATTAGCTTGTGACTTACATGGGGATTTTGGTCTATTTAATTTTTTAATCTTTTTGTTTGTTGGTTTTTTTTTTTCACCTGGGGGATTAGGAAACTGAAACTGCAGCTCCAGCAGCTTCGGTGGAAAGGGGCAAGAAATGTAAGCCATGAATACCAGGAGAGATCTTGTGCTCGCTGTCAGAAATCACTTGGGTTATTGATGAACAGAGGTGCAGTATGCAATGGGTGCAGTCATCGAGTGTGCTCTGAATGCCGTGTCTGCCTGAATCCCTGCCTTTGGAAATGCACCGTTTGTTATGCTCATGGGTAAGAAATTTTACTGGTTTGGGTAAGTGCCAGTTTACACTGGTTATCCAGTGAATGCACACTGGTTTTGTGTGTATCTGTTGCTTTAAACAATTAATGAAACAAAGCCTCTGGCAGAATGAAAGTGTTGGATGAAGTCCTGGTAGCAATTAAATTGATGGGAATTTTGCATTAGACTTCATGTAGTCAGGATTTCCTTTCCTGTATTTAGCAAAATGGATCCTCAAGGTAGGCCAGAGGTAGTATGGCAGAGATGATAACAGCAAAGCATAGGAACAGTCATTAGTTTCTGAACTGTAGATAGAACTCCTTCCCTTCACTCAGTACTGAACCAGTGCATCATAACAAGTTGCTGAAGGTGCTGTGTTTTGGGGTAGTATAGCCAATTCCTTGATAATTTCCTAATCATGCCTCATACTACAGGAGTGAGGAACCTGGATTGATGAATAATTTGAAGTCATGTTTTATATAAATTTTAAAAGCAAAAAGCATTAATAACATTATCAGGAATTGTTTAAATGTGGACAGAAATCCAAATTTATTTACTTTGAATTAGTAATTTTTTCTTTTACTATGTCACCTTGCTTTTGTTTTCCAGGACACAGGAAACAATCTTTCCTTTACTGCATTGGTACAATTTTTATATCAAAATACTCCATCATTGTCCTTCCTATACATCAGAATCTTCCTAAACCAAATGGTTAAGCTATATTTCCACCTTGGATGAAAAATAATATTATGTAGACAAAGAAAGATAGTTTTGAAAATGAATCAACAGCTGTGCTGGATGATATATATATCCCTGTACAAAGGGTGAGGATTTGGATGAAATTTTACTTTATGCCAATGCAAGATTAATGCACCACTTCACTCCCTCTTAAGATGCCAAGATGAGATTTAAATAATGCCAGAGACATGTAAGGCAAGGTATTGGTCTTAAGCTAAATGAATTTCTACTACTAGTTTGAAGTAATTTTCTATAGTTTGGAAGAGACTATAAACTATCACTAAAAATGTGTTCTCTGAATCCTCAGTTTATTTTACAATTTATACATAAAATAGGCAGATTAGCTCCATCTATATTTGATACAAAGCAGTTACTAAATTTTGATTCATATAATTCACTGTCTGTGCTTCACACTATAAGCACTAAAAGGAAAGGTTAAAAAGTTAACTTTCCATATGCTCCTCTAGATACCTCCCTCCACTTCCTCTTCTTTTCAATTGGTTTCCAGTTATTTGGTGGCCACAGTGGAAGTCCCCTATAGAGAGCAGCTAATTGTTAAGCTGCCTTGTATAGTGCTGTGCACCCTTAATTATTTCATAAGCATGTCCAGATATTTAATGGTAAAACCAGGAAAGCATTATTTAAATGAATTAAAAGACATTTTTACTTTTTCTTGAGGAAATTACTTTTTTGTCTTGCTAATATAGAGGAATTCTTTAGCTGTCATTGAAATTCTCTTTATGGCAAAGAGACAGCATATTTGATCTTGTTTAGTCACGATGCAAAGTCCATTAAAATTGGTCAGACTTCTTCCGTTGCCTTCAGTGAGCTTTACATCAAGGCTGCAAATCTCAAGAAGGGTAGGGAGTGCAGCAGTGTGGTAAATGCTACTCAGCGCCTTTTGTTTACCCCGGTGAGGGAAAAATAGGGCAACTAAGAAGTTTAAGAGCTGATTTTCAAGTCCTGAGCAACCGTAACTTTGAGTCGTGGTTACCACTACAGTAAAACATTATCATCAGCAGCTGATAATGGAAAAAAAACGTTATCCTGAAAAAGAACATTATCAGCAGGAGCATTATTGAGATTCTCTCCTAGACACTAGGGTTGTGTTTGTAACAAACATGCTTAAACACCATAGTGGAACAGCATGCAGGGATAGGTGAGTGTCAGTTGTTTACAAAATAAGAAATTTAAAAAGCCTTGTGCACTGACAAAGTTTGTATCTTTCACCTGGAAGAGGCATCTCTTATGTAAATGGAGTTGGTATAGTGTGTTTTTTAAAGGAATCCTGTCTTCTAGGAGCCTAGAAAGACATTTGCTTTGAAGTAGCTTAGTCTTTTACCCGACAAGGATAGCTCTTTATGAGCTTTGTTGTCACACTTTTGGCCATGGCTTAGCTTAATACACTCGTTAGCCAAAAAAAAAAAAAAAAAGGGGTATTTCCAGATCTGTTTTCATCCTGTGAGTAGTCTAATCATCATATGAGCCTGTGCAGAACTGGAGATTAAACTCTGTGAAGATAGGCTGGAGATCATAATCAAGGCACTACCTATGCAGAGCCCTTGACATAGTGCAGCCAGAGATTTCAGACATTTATTAGTTAATAGATCTCCATCCAAAGTAAGTAAGTATCCTGTCTCAAAGTTATTTTAACCTAATTTTCAAACTCATCTGTGTTCAGTTATGTGCAAGGATCTATGGTTAGGCATGCAAATAAATAGTGCAATCTACACAGGTAATGAATTTTTTGAATATTCTTCATTGCTACTTACAAAGGTATATTTTAAATGCCTAAAATGCCTTAAAATCAAGCCACAGAAAGAACAAAGAGCATCCTACCTATAGTTTGTCTATTTTAACATTGTATAAGGTGAGGTGTGAAATGGCAGACCCAGGGGTTTTGTTGCCTGGCCTTTGGTGGATATGAGTATAGCTCTCATGTTTAGAGATTTTGTTTTCTTAAGGAGACAAGCCCTACATGAATTTACTGTCTATATGTTGTTGCCAGTTTCAAGCAAGTTTGGCAGAGGGAATAGTAATAAAGAGATTAATTTCACAGAAGGAAAATTAAGTACTGGGTAAAGAAGAAAATTTAGCAGTGCCTGCACTGAGGAAATTTTTGCAGTGGGACTTCATCCTATAATAACATCAGAAAATCCACAAGGAACAGAGATAATATATATGCCCTAAAAATTAGTAAGACATTTAGATGAGAATTTGGAACCTGAAGACTCCAGAGAATCCCTTCCTCAGTTAAAGAATTTTTTGCCTCTTTAATAATGGATGAGTTCAGGTTGCAGACTTTGTCTAATTCACTTGGAGACAACAAAATGTAAGAGTCAAATCTGCTGAAAATCTGCTCTTCACAGAGCTATTTAGTCTGATATCCTTTCATACTTGTTAATCATTACTTTTCTCATTCTGTGATCCTGGTGCCTGTGTATGACATGGACATCATTGATGTTAGCCTCTACAAAATGGAGAGAGATGGGCCATGAAGCCATCAGGGTTGTGAAGCTCAGTGCTCCCTGGTAGCCATCCCAAGCTCTGCTTGGGAGAATATCCTCTATCATTGACTTTCCCTGCTCCTTAGACTAGGCTGCAGCTGTAAGCAGTGGTATCAGCACAAGTGCCTGGGGCTGTTATGCAAGTTGGTTGTATAGACTGGAGTGAACCTAGGACTCCTGGCTTCAGAGCAATGCCTGGAGCAGTCTGTATGGCTTTCCATGGGCAGTCCTACATAGCAAAAAGGAAAAAAAAATAGAGGAGAGGAATCCTTTGTTTGCAGACCCATGGGAAAATCAGTCAATGGAGTGAGCAGTCATGAAAGACTAGTTTTATGATAGCATTAAGAAGGATTGTTGGATTGTTAAATGGTTATCAAACATTTGAAGACATGCACTTTGGAAAATGTTGATTCAAATGTCTTTTGCTTGTTTTTCAGAGATGTGAAAGTAAAGGCTGGTGAATGGTTCTTTGAAGAACGAGCAAAGAAATATCCAGGTGAAGGTAATCACTGAAACAGACAATAAACTGCTGTGTAATGTGTAGTCCTCATCTAAGTGAAACACAGAATGCAGTCTGCCACTGTATTTAATGTTTCTTCCACTTGGTGAGAGGTCTGTCAGAAATTATCATGCAGTGCATCTCTCTATGCACTAAATAAAACATGAACACAAACTAGCAGAATGCATTTAAAAGTATAATGTATTTTGTATGAGTAAGAAGAATAAGAAAATTGCTGGCCATATCAATTTGAATTAATGAGCATGTAAGGCTTCCAGGAAATACAATGATATGAAATAAATATAGAAATGTTAAAATATATGTGCAGGAAGGAAATTATCTTGCATCCATTGTTTGTCAAAGTTAAGACTTCAATTGTTTTCACTGAGAAAGATCTAAAGCGTAAAGAAATGACAGAATGGAATGAAGAAAAACATGTATAGCTATAAATCAACAGAGAGCTAAACGCTTACCATTTCTTTACTGTCAGCCAGCTGCGCCATTGCCTTGTGTTCAGTCTTTTCAGTGCAATTAGAAATACAAAGCCCTAAAAGAAACTACAGAGGATGTGGATGGATTGCCCTATGGTGAATGTGTTTCACCAACAAAGAGGCTGTTAGTCTTCGTTTTCACCTACAGTCACTAATAAGGTGGAGAGGATTTCCTTCCTCTTTCCCTTGAAGCACCACTTCAGATAGGCAACTATTTAACTTTGTGCCTGACTGTAGCTAAATGTTACAGTTTCATTTCCAGTATCTGCATGGTATCTAGATTTAAGAATAGCTGGTAAAAGGAAAGCACTGGACCTTAAATATCTCTTGGGAAACTTGAATAAGAAGAAGTTTATAAATGGAAGAACGTAATCGGGCAAATTTTCGGTAGTAGGTATTCACAAAAGACAGCAGGTAGCAAGTTAAGAAATGAACTACAGTTCCTGCTAAAACAATTCATTTAAAATTTGAAAGATTTCACTGAATTCCATTTTAGCTAATACAGTTTCTGATTTTAAAGTATTGGTTGACTGATCTTTTAAAGCACAGTTGTATCCCATAACAATTTTTAATAATTTTCCCTCATATTCTTTTCAGTGAGTCTGAAGCCAGTAATTTTAATAATGTCTCTGAGTTATTGGAAAACGCTATGTTGTTCTCAGACACTGAATCTGATATTGCAAGATACTGACTGTCCCTCTTTCCAGTACAGTAAATGAATTCTCTCCTTGCATTATCAAAGCTTTGTGGGTGCTTGAAGCATTTTGCTTAGTTAGTCTAATAGTGATACTGTTGAAGTCACAAAGATCTAAGGATATACAGAAGATAAGCCTTCAGGGAGAAATAGGTTTTGTTTAGTTCCTTTGATTAGATCAACTGATATTGGGGTTAAAAAATGGCAAACTTTTGAAACAGCAGTCGTAGTAGTTATGTATCCTTCAAGCCTGGGGAGGCAGTGCCCTCTTTTGGTTTGAAAATACAACACAAGTGAAGTATTCACTGTAAAATAAGTTTAACTGAAGAAATATATGTTACAGTGAAGTTTTTTCAAGTTGCAGAGTAAAAAAAAAAAAGTTAGATCAGTATGCTCTTTATTAATTTTGTGTTGCTTCTACCTAAAGAATAAAAGTCATATTTTCATAAAAGTGGTAGATTGCCTTACTAACTAATAAATTGAAAATCTAAGAAATCATTTAATGCTGCAATAAATCAAGATACCAAATATTACTTATTAATAACAGAGCATTAAGTCTGGAGTTCTGATTGAAATTTGTAACATCAATAAGTTGATTGTTGTTTCTACCACCACCAAGGTCTGCTACTTATATGTAAGTAATACATTATAATTAATGGCATCTTCAGCAAAGCATAGATCACATGCTGCTTTTTGTGTTAGGAATGATTAGTGACTAAAGCCACTCCAGCTACTTTCATTTGGCCATTTGTTACATGCATTTAGCCCTTCTTTCTGTTGGCAATCACTCAGGAGCAAACTACCTTTTTATGAGTCTTCATTGTTCGTGCCTGATGGAGCGCTTGCTCCTTGGTGTTCTTTACATCATGTGGCTGCTTACCTGAGGAACGTGACATGGTTGCTATTTCCCCACAGGGATGGCCTTAGCAAAGGGTTTTGCTCATGTTTGTGAGCTAGTCATGTGTTTTCATGATTGTTCAGGTCACTAGTAGGAAAAGTGAAAAGAATTTTTCATAAGATGCAAGAGATGACCATGTGCCTACTCTTGTACACATTTTCAAGCTTTCCACAGTGTTTGAGTTTTATGGTTGAAGTGTGCTTTAGTGTGGTGGGCCCATGCACTACCTGCCTCCTGGACCTCAGGAGGCTGAGAGCACTTAGCAACCTGTAGGAATGGACCTGTTAGCATCCGTACATGATTGTCCTCTGCATTTGTGAAGAGCTGGTCTGAGTGTGTCACCTGCGAGAGGTGAAGGTGAAATCATGATAGAGTTTGTGATACAGGAGAAACTTGTGTGTTGCTTGGCATGTATGCTGATACGTCAGGTGGGGGTTGATTTCACTCCTGACTTGCATGTGCATGAGCTTCTGTAAATACAGGCCGGTTCCTGAAAAGGCACTGATTTTAAAAAGTATTATACAGGCATTAGTAACTGCTGTTATTGCTAAATGACCTTTGGGTGTTGTTTTTTTTTCTCCTTCACAGGCAGGCATGAAACAGTTGGTGCAAAGCTCTTGAAATCTTATCAGAAACTGAGGTAAGACTCATAAAAGGACAAATGGTCCTAGGACACTGAGAATTTGTCTAGGTAATATATTGTATATTATAAACCAGTCAGCAGTTTTCATTTTTTTATTATGAAAAACAAATTTCAATACTTTTGGAGTACAAATGGTAAAAGCATAGAAAAATTACCTTTTTTATCTCTCAGCGATCCATAGAAAGGATCCCAAGTACAAAAGAGAGTACTATGTTTGGAGTAATAGTTTCTTATTTACTTGAAATGAAGGGACATGTAATATTCTTGTTAAAACTAGTTGTATTTTTCGCATACCTGTTTACACTGTTATCTTTCAAATTTACACCCTACTTTTGAATGATCAGAGATGAAAATTATTTACTAGGTATAATAGCAATAGCATCATTATTTGCTCAATGAGATATATTGCTGATTTGATAGCTTTAGACTGAATAGTAGACAAGAAGTTCTGTATTCAGTAAGGCGCGTCCTCTTACCAAAACTTAAAACAAGTAAAAATTCCAGTTTACACTGAATAAATACTTTGACTTGAGGCCTAAGCATGACCATACTTATTACCAGTGATATATAATGAAATAACAGTCTACTTAAACTATATTGTATAAAAGAAACCCTCTTCCTTTAAAAAAAAAGTAAAATAAAATTGAGACCATCTCTTTGTATCTTATCATAATTATCTGTCAAGGCATAGCTGCGTAAGACAGAAACTTATAGTCAGCTAGATGTGCTCCTAACCAGGGCTGCATAAGGACTTGCTTTTACTTAGATGTGGTAAAAGTAAAAGAGAATCAAAAAGGGAGTTTGCCAGCTGCCTTTAGGGTCCGTGATTGTGCCATGGTAACAGACTCAGTTAGATACCAGATTTTTTTTCACAGACCTGGGCTATTTACAACAGATGAAATGGCTGGAATGCTGTAAAGAGGCTCTAACAGCTCTGGGCCCAGGCAAGGAAGGATCCTTTTAGTACTGTAAATAAAGATGACTGTTTTCTGAAAACATCTCTGAAACTGAGATGGGGTGCATTACACAGGAATTGTGTTTTAACATTCCAGACACAGACTGTAATACTGCCAACCATATAGAAGTCTAGGAAGCCTGTCCTAAATTAGGTTGTCTTGATTGTTTTAAATTAATAATTCTGCCTAGAGCAGCCCAAGATTGAGAAGATAGAAAGGTAGTCCTAACTCTTACAAACAGGCAATAAGCCGGTGCTGCAACTCTTAAAGACACAGGATCTCAACCCAGATCTTTAGATTGCAGGAAAGACAGATAACAAAGATACTGTATATGAACGTGGTTTATTTATCCATCTATTAGCATAATATATTAATTGTTGCACTGTTTATTGTCTCTTAAATTTCTAGTAAAATTTCTGTCGTACCTCCAACTCCGCCTCCTTTCACAGAAGCCGCAGCAGGAAGCAATGTGATGGTAAATGTACACATCTGCAAAATATACTTATACACGCACCTCTTAGGGTGTCATTCATATGAAAAGGCCAGCCACAGAAATGCAGTAAATAGCAACTGCTGTAGCATCATATTGCAATATAAATGCTGCCTTATGTTCCTTTGTCATTTTTTTTTTTATGCTGCATTGGTAGTAGGAGAGAAAGGTCAGAGTCTATCATGAGGGATGTTTTCAATTAGTTTTCAGTTTTTGAGGGAAGTGATTAACCCTCTCTGCTTGGTACTAGAACACTACACCTGGTTTTTGGTGCCTCAGTACAGGAAGGCTGGACTGAGATCTCTAGCCTGAAGGATCCCATGATCCTGTGATATTCAGTAGTCATTTATAAAGCCATCATTCCATGTGTTACTTTCATTACTGAGTGAAAAATGGTGAATTTGATGGTTGCCTTTGCAATACAGTTTCTAGTGGACAGAATAGTAGGACATGGCTCAGAACTCATCGAAATCACACTAACTTACTATTTCAGTTCATTTTGGACTGGGTCCTGAGGCCCTAGTTTTGAAGCCCATTGCAATTCTGTAAACATTCTAATATGTGCTTACCTGGAGTTTGACGAAAAGTCTTTGATTCAGAGGCACAGGAGCATCTGTAATAGATAGGACTTTCCTACTTGAAGTATTAAATACACTACAACAAATCAGTGATAGAATTACTTGTATTTATGAAATTGCTATGTGATCTTCCTACAAGGAGTTCCACTTTGATATCAAAGAGTATGGAACTGGAAAGATTGTTTTCCATCTTCATACATTACTGTGACAGTTTTCAACCATGTCAACATATGTCTTCAGATGTATTTGTCTACAGAAGTGAGCAAAGGGCTGCAGCCTTACCATCTGATTGTTATGTGACCTGTAGATATGTGATCATGGAAACTTTAAAAGAGCAAATATTTTGTGTTTTCTTACTCTTGGCATCTCCCATTTGCAGGAACTGAGACAGTCTAAAAGTTTTAATAAATCTGTGGAAAACTTGTTTTTGTCTCTCACAACACATATAAAAAGTAAGTAGCTTTCACTGCTTTGTCATTCTAGAGTAATGTAGTCAAATGTTTCAATTTTTTTGCCAAAGTATTGGCCAAAAAATAGTTATAAACAAAGGGTATTGAGTAATGGCTGAAATGACTAATGCCAAGACTGAGCCAACCTGAAAAATACAGTAAGTCTAATTCTCCTTCAGTATTCTGCTAGTTGTTTACCAAGCTGATGATACCAACCCAGAATGCCTTTCTTGTAAAGATGCGAAAAGACTGTATAATGTTATTTTTAAGTTTACTGGGTGTTCAGATGCAGTACATTTAACTCACATTAGCCCAGCGTAATAACCACTTTCTACTGTAGTGATCTTCGTGTTATCTATCTGACTGAACTCCAATGGACCCTGTCAAAGAATCTTATCATGTAATGGGAGTAGAGTTTCATATTTTCATTCACTGGCAGTTTTCAAGAGAACTTCCTTCCTCTTTCTCAGTCTGTCTAGTTGGGTGGTTTTTTTCAGTGCATACTTCTAAGAGCCAGCCAGTCCTAACAACTCTTCTTGCATTCTGATGCTTTTGGTTCCTTCCATTCACTTATGCTGCGTGCTGTTCTTTAGGGTGCAAACTATTTACACACCTCTAAGGCTAACTACACTGAGGACAGCCAGCCTTTGTGAAGAAGAAATTAAAGGCATCAGTGACCAGAGGAAAACAACTTCTGAGCCTTATGAAGATTACAGGGGCTTGCAGATTTGCATGTATTTGAACAAACCTTAGTGTTTTCTTACTAGCTTCATCTTAGACAGCCCCAAATGTGAGATTAGACCTGAATAAATTTGGCTTTAGTGCCTTTCTGCCTTTCCCCCTAACTCTTGTCTTAGCTCTTGTTTGGTCTTTCCTCTAACTTCTTCCACCCATCCTAAAGGCCTGTTCTCTTTTAACTATGCAAATTTAATGTTGTGTCTGTGTGAACACATATTAAAGCTATGCAGAGGCTCAATGGCTGTCCCTCCTCAACAGAAGTGTAGTGTAGGGTGGTGTAGGATACTTTGTTACTGGAAGCAGATAGCTGAGGCAGCAGAGAATTGGATGCAAAGTAATTTATTTTGCTGTTAGTTTGAAGCCTGGGCTTATCCCACAGTTACTAGTACAGACTGTCAGGACTGCAGCAAGCTAATTGAATAGTTCACTGCTACCAAAAGGAAGGTCCTACTACCCCCACATCTTTCTTCTCTCTCTGTTTGTGGCCTTACGCTGCCATCACTTAACTTGCATTAGCACCAGTGCTTCTAGACCCCTGTGGAAACTGATTTAGCTAATTAAAAGGGAAGAACATTAACCCGGACAAAACACATAGGTACTTTTCTGCTGGTTTAGTGAGTTAAATAGGCTCCAGGTAGGGTATATACGTTGGAGCCTGCACAACAGAGGGTGCTGGGCCAGGAGCCAGGGATTGAGGAGGGAAGAGCAGTGGTTGCAGAGGGGGATGGCAGCAAGTTGTTAGCTCAGGTCAGCTGTATGTGAAACCCCACTCAGGTGCTATCATCCTCAGGGTAGAACCTTTTAATTTGTGAGAAAATAACAGGCTGTTGCAATCACTGAAGTCAATAATTAAAAAGTATAGGA
Source organism: Ciconia boyciana (assembly GCF_034638445.1). Taxonomy (NCBI): domain Eukaryota; kingdom Metazoa; phylum Chordata; class Aves; order Ciconiiformes; family Ciconiidae; genus Ciconia; species Ciconia boyciana. The sequence goes on along the minus strand of NC_132936.1, from coordinate 68,803,548 downwards.
AGTCTTACAGAGAGAAAGACTTGGGCTTCTTGACCTAAGAAAACAGCTCTTTCAGACAATATGGCCTCTTAAAGTGGAACCTGGTACTGTGCTGATAAATGCTTTTGGTCACGAGTGTCTAAAGTTAGTACTCTGTATCTTATCTAGATAAAAATGTCCTGGTTTGCAGAGGTATTTAATACACCCAGCTCTTGTGTATTGCAGTAAATAAACCTGGAGAACCTCTTTATGCCTCTGATTCCATCACTGGAGCCAGTGTGTGCACGTGCCTGAGAGCAGCTGGAACAAAGGATTAGCGCGTGTAGCACAATGCCGCCATTGTACAGTCTGCTTTTTATGCTGTTACCTCCTGTTCCAGCATGGTTTGGAAGCAACAGGAGATTATAATCCAATGGTTGCCATTTGGTGAATGTAAAATAAGTTGCTGGTTGTAGTTTTATTTGCAGTGCAAAATTGCCCTTGGCACTAGAGATAGTGTCTGTTTTACTGACTATTTGGGTAGAGAAGCCAAAGGAGGAATAGATATGAAAAATGAACAATCATTTTTTTTTCTCACAGTAACCTGTTCTGTAACCTGTTCATTTTAAGAGAGTGAGGCAAGCTTGTGTTTCTGCTTCTACTGCTGGTCGAGCTACTCAGATTGTATCTACTCCATTAGATCACTCACTCCAGTCTCTTTTATGATCTCTCATTTCACTGTGTATTTTAAAAACCTGGTTTCATTTACAGTCAGAAATGACTTAATTGAGCCTGCCTGTGAATATGTCACATGATGTCTTAATGGTGTACACAGAGTACAGTAAACATCTGAGGACTGAATGCTAAGAACAAAACTAACCCAAAGTGGCTTTAAAAATCACACTTAAGAGTGCCATTGTTTTTGAACACCATAATGACATATTGTCTGCTGTCTGAAGTTCCTCCACAGAGGCTCATGTTGTGAGAGAAATATTTATTTCTTCTGTATGAATTAAACATATGATAGCTATTTCATGTACCACTTATAAGTTATTAATTCTTCATGAGAGACTATCTGGGATTTACAACAAAGTGTCTGCTGCTAAGCCTGCTAGTTTTCAACTTCAGAAATCATGGATGAGTGCTGCCCTTCCCTTTAAGTGAAGTTCTGACTGTACCCTGAGGAATAAGAAGCAAAAAGTGGTGCACTAAATGTCCAATTGTCCTATAGATTTATTTGACAATAAACTAGATGTTACTGAAGTGCTAATTCAATAAGGTACTTAAGTATGGACATAAGCTTATCCATATAAGTAATGTTATTGAAGTCAATGAGGGCTACTCATGTTCTTAAAATTATATGTGGTTTGGGACCAGAGTATGTAATACCTCTCCTTTCATCCATACTTTGGATGAATTTCTAAATATTTTCCAGTATGCTCTGCTTTCTACTTTCCATTGTCATGTTGCTTTATGTTGTTATAATGATCTTGCTTTTATCCTGAACCAAACCAAACTGCTTTACAAATCAAACTATATATGGGGACTCGTAGTAGCTACTTCTGCAAGGAAACCATATTTGATAGCATACAACAATTCATTGCAGCAGCTATAATGATAGGAAGCAAGGAGTATAATTTCCAGTTGAAACAGCAGGCAAGACTTAGGTAGGCAAAATATAATTATACAAAATGGGACAAGCACTTGCCTTCCCATCTGTTTCTTGCTCTTAGGAGATCAACACTAAAATTGCAGGATGAAAGTTTGAAAGCTACAGAATTAGCCTGTAAATCTACAGGATTGCTTGCAATGTTGGTTATAGTGACTTCTCTCTTTATTTTCACTTCAGAAATCTCTAAGTCCCAGAATGATATGGCTGACAGACGTCTCCTAACCACAGATTATGGGCAGAACGTGGAAAGAAGGAAGCAAAGAAGGAGCCAGTCTGACACTGCCATCAACGTTACAAGCAGGGTATCCATATTATTATACACAGTCTCTAACTGTAATAAGGGCTGTTTCAGGAATGGAATATATTTGTAAGAATAATGACTTACACAGTGGAATTTTACTTTTATTATACAAGCAGGGCTTAGCTGATGTTCACTGACCGTGGCCAGAACTCTGATTCTTCACAGGTTTTTGACTTGAGTCTGCACACTTGATCTCAGCCCAGAGCTGAAATGTTAGACTGAGATTTTACAAAGATCCTCACATAGGGAGGGATAGGATGGGTCATTTTGCTGTCAGGTGCTCACAGACTTTCTTGAGGCTGATTGATGTCTGCTCTGTGTGATTGATGGGCTGCACGGAGGTGAGAGCACCTTCTCCTCCTCCTGCCACTCTTGCTGCTGAACAGGACCAAGCTATGACCATCCAAAACCCATCCTGACACTTTCTGAGCACTTTTTAATTTGGCAAGGAGAAAACGTTGACTGCTGTTAGTTGTTGGGCAACTTCCCTTTTCCTTTTGCTTTGGTTACAGTCTCTAGCTTTCAGTGTTTTCTTGACAAGTTTGAGAAAAATCCAGTCATCTGTTTTTCCACAAATTGTGCAGGGCTGAAGATGATGTCACATATCTGCTTTAAAGTTACACTGAAGATTTTGTTTTGTACACTTTCACCTCTCAAGTGACTGAACTTTGTCCATACTCAGTTTTCCACATAGTGGGTACTTACTGAATTGCCTTGTTCATCTGAATGAGGTAAATGTGGTCTGCTAAGTGCCTGAATTAGATGCTGAGGAAAGGTTTTGCTTTGGGCCAGACCTCATGGCAAATATTACTCACAGCTCCCTTGATGCACACTTTTCACTTTCCTCTGAAGTGTTAGGTGCTGATAAATGGAAGAGACAGGATGTCAGACCGCATGGACTAGTGGTTTGAATTGGCCCAGCACAAGGTCTGTGAACTCTGCAAAATTAGTTCTGGTATTTCTGTATGCAATTACATTATAAACAAAATTCACAAGTGTTATTAACTACCTGAGTGCTGCTTTCATTGTGGAAACCACACTTCAGTGTCACTTTATTCCACTGGCAGAGCACTGCTCTTTTAATGCATTGAAAAACATCAGAGTTGGAGATAATATGAACTTAAACTGTGCTTCATTGCATGCTGACCACACACAGCCTGTCATGTTTAAAAGATGGATATGGATTCTTTGGCTTGAGAAATGTATTAGTAGGAGATTCCAAATTATTTGTGTGGGGTTTTAATTGCCCATTTAAAGATTTAGGACTTAATTTATGTCTACCCTTTGCATTACAGATTTTGAAAGATAGATTTCAATGTTGTTTGTGTGTCAGAGCTCTGTTTCTCTGAGGCAGGGAGCTTTTGTTTCACTCAAACCAGTTAGACTATACTTAAGCTACAATTTTAATTTTGCTAGAATTAGTGTTGATCTTTTTTTCTTGTGAATGTCATCTTTGCCATTTAGGTTTTTTTAATATTGAAGAAATTTTTTCTTGTCTGTCCCTGCACTTATATGATGGCTTTTTGTATCTTTACTGTGATTTTAAAAATTATTTTTAATCTCTGTCAGTGGCAGTATTGCATTATTATTCCATTTATTTTTTTTCTTTTCCATCTTTGTTTTCCTTTAATAAGGGTAGCTGTCTACATCCTTACTAGAACTATGACTTAAGTTTAGGGACAGAACCTGTTTTAAATAGCACTTACAAAACAACTAATTACTCAACTTTATAACAAAATATGATGTAGAAATCTTACTTGTTGTGATGTCCAAGTTCCAGAAAAAACTTTAATTTTTGGAGAATGAATTGAAACAGTATTTTTTCCCCTAGAAAGTGTACATTTTTCTTCTAGGAATGACTGGGAAGTAATAGCTGTAACTGCCGTTTTGAACGTGCAGGGTATAAGACTGGGGCACCACTTCAGTCTCAAGAGCACTATCTGTTTCTTAAGTAAGTTTTCTAAATTTGTGATATGTTCGGAGCTTGATTCCTTCAGATTAAAGTTGAAAGAGATTATATTCAACTTCAGTAATAGTGAAAAAACAATCCAACAGCAAGAACTACCAGCCAGTGTAAAATCTGGATTTAGGAAGTTAATCGAACAGTGTTTTCTAGGGCCTCTCACCGTCAGAATCTCTAAGTTCATTAAAGGAACTGCAAGTATACCTGCCTCACTGGGGGAACAAGCAGACAGGTGCAAGCTTTGGAAGCTGTTTGTGGTGCATCGGTAGCTGTGGGTTACCCCTCCTGTGACAGCGGATGCGTGCTGCTGCAGACATTAGAGCTCGACTAGGTGGGAGTCTTGCTTATGTGACCTGATGCTAAGTTTAGCACTGGTAGTTATGTTGCCTTGTCAATCACTTAGACTTCTCTGTTGTGTTAAACAGAATATTTCTGATCCAAGTAGTAGCTAAAATTCACTGTGTAGTAGGTTGTTTTGGTTAGCAAGTGAAATCAGTGGTGTTTCAGGTTTTTATAAAGCAGAAGACAATTTCTCTGCTGAGAAATATGATGTTTTGATTTGTTTGAGGGTTTTTTTGAGACTATATTCTGAATGCATTTTCTGTCTGTTTCCTTCTCACAAGGGAACTTAATGAATTCTTACATCTATTCTTAAGGTAGGGCAGTTATTACACATAACAATTTCTGTGTGTTATAATAACAGCATACTGGTTTGGATTTTGCACATTCTGTTTTTTCAGAAGTAATCTCAATATATTATCTCCTCTGTTGTCCTCATTCTGTAGTGCTTTCTGCTGATGGTGCAGGAGGGGTTCCCAGGTCTGTTAAATATGTATTATCTGTTTCTTCTATGCAAATAAGTCCCAATCCTTTTGTTGATTTGGTCACACTATATTCTTTCTAGTCTTTCAGGTAGTCGCTGTTACACAAATTTTTTTGGATAAATTATTTTCTTAGATCCTAACCCTGTAAAATGTCTTGCCTCACTCTTTTCCTACCCATTGAACTGTGAACATACTTTTCATAGATTGTATTATCCAGGGGTAGTGGTGTGCCAGAATGAGCTAAAATCTATTTTCAGCGTATTTCTAGCCGTATGTGTTAGTCTTTTGGCACTTCATTCTGTTAACTGTTTTTAGGATAACGGAGGTGGCTGAAGGTAAATCTCGGGGAGTTTTGCTACTATATATCTTAACTTTCCACAAATTATCAGGGTTTTAATGGGAAGACTGCAAAGGTGAATGGACTTAGTCAAAGCAAAGTCAAGAACACCTCAGAAACTGAAACTTTTTCTATGATCAAAGCTAAATAAGAACTTGTGAGTCTGTTTCTATTTTCAAGTCTCTTTCAACCTATATTCATTCTTGCATAGGTAGACATGGGCATGTGTCATGCATATGGCAAAATACTATTTTTCATTTTTTTAATTTCCTGGAGGCAAGATATTTTTTTTCTTGCAAAATTACTGTTTTGTTAAAAGCTAATAAGGCCTTTTATTAGTATATTGCCACTTTTGGTGTGTTATTAGTAGACCGTTGTCAGTAATTGCTGTGGTAGTGATCCTTAGATTAGGTGCTGGTATGTTGATTTTAGAAAACTATGAATATAATGAATGTACTACTAGCTGGGATGAGAGAGTTGTAAATCAACATTTAAATTAAGTTAATACATTGTCTTTGAAAGTGTGCCACCTGTGTGGCATTGATCAGAGTGAATTGTAGCTATTACTGAATTTTCTTCTGATAGCATTCCTGAAGCAATCAGGGAATTTTTCTTAAATTAAAAAAAATTACTTCCTGAATTTCTTACAGATGAAAAGTACACCCAGTCTTCAACAGCTCATCACTGGTGCCCAAAATGACCATGAAATTCTGACCAAAAGGAATTGCAAGGAGGAAGAAGACATAACAACCAGTCCCACAAGTGATGCAGTTTTCTGTGATGGCAGAAAACATGTAAGTTGAAGGATGAAGCACAACAGAAGAGGTGCCTAATAGGGACAGAAAAAAGCTAAGATCTTGTGCAAAATGTTGGTGTATTTTGGATTATATTACAAAATGAACGAAGAATTTTACTTGAGTTTGTATCTGATGAAAGACTGACTGCCTTTGGCATGGTCCTCATAGTAATACTGTGAACTTTTTGCAACATAAGCCCAATCAAATTAATAATGGATAATTGATAGATGGATATACCCATTAATAATGAATAATTGATAGATCAGCTTCTGCTGCAAATGCAACTAACATTCTTCCCATTTTATATTAGGGTTGGTATCATGAACATGGTTCTTTCTAACCTAGTAGCTATCTTTTTCTCTTAAAACTTCATTTAACTGAAGGGTTTCGTTATTCTGCAAGAACTGTGGTAATGGAAATGTCAGTGGAAATTCAAATGTCAGAATGTCAGTGAATGAAGAGGAAGCTGACAGTGACGGAATCCAGGGGAGCAATTCATAGGTTTAGGGGATGGCATTGAGTCATCCTCTGATGGATGGCATTTTGAATACTGCAAATGAGAGAGAAGGAAGCCAGTTTGAAATTAATTCAGTGCATGCTTTAAAGTCTCTATGATTAACTGTGGAAGCCAATTTCTATGTCTTAATGGTGAGGTTAAGCAGGGTGAAGTATCCAAAGAATCCATGACTGATATTGTAAAGAAGGGAACTAAAATGACTTTTAGGGAATCAAAATTAAACCAGCCTGCTCACTTTGCAGATGAGTAAAAACACACACGAGGACCTTGGCAATCTCTCATAGTTTACTGCACTGTGGAGTCTGAGGTGTTAAACTGACAAATGGATAACAATTCTGGATGACATTTGTGATTCTAATGACAACCATTTGACCTGGGCTATAGACAGCCCAGGCTTAAAAGTGAAATATTTTCTACTGTCTTATAAAGGGGAAGGTCAAGTTCCATTTAAACTTCCCTTTATGGGTAAGTGTTCGATGTTGATTACCACTCCATGAAAACATATCTTCCAAAATATCAGATGGCATTGCTTCCAGTCATGCCAGCAGGGGTGCAATACATGAAGTCATTGCTAAGTCCCTGTTCACTGAACCAAAAGGATAAGTGATTTCTACATTGAATGTACGTGACTCCTGATCATGTGCGAGATATATGTAGTGATATTCAGTCCAAAAGTCATTAGTCAGAACACCTATCCAGCTTCTCTAAATAAATAAGAGGTTCTGTGGAATAAATATTAGGGACTTTTGCAGAACTTTTTTTAGGACATATGAGCTAAGACAAAAATCTATTTGCATTCCTTTGTCATGAAGGATTTTGGTGGAAAATAAGCATTTTCTGGTCAGATGAATAAAAATATGTCAGTGAGTGAAAGAGCAGAGCAGAACAAAGCTGCAAGGGAGATTGATTGATTACACTGATACACATCTCGTGGAGGGAGCAAGATTACATGCAACAAGCATCAGGTCAAAACAGTCCTAACACTTCTTCTGACTTCCTCAATAAGCACCTGGCCCTTCTTTTGTCAAGTTTGTATGTTACTTAGAGCTTATAAAATAGAGTAGATAGCTTCTTTAATCTAATTAAGCTGTTGGTGTGAATTTTAAAATGAATATTTGGCAAGCTGCACAAACGAAGTAAAGCACCTGCATGGAAGAGAGATATGATCTTATAAACACTACTCTGCACTCTTAGCTGCTGGGTTGTGCAATGCAGAACTCCTTGGTTAACCAGTCCTGAGTGGGTTGATGCTTATTTTCAGAGGGAGGAGTGATCTAACAGAGATATCTTAGCAATCTAGGGCAATGCTGCTGTAAGATTAATCACAACAACAATTGTGTCTTCATGACATATGCTATGTAAAAAGTTTCTAGGGCTCACCTTAAAGAATATAATTCTAAATGAGTGGAGACTAAAGTATTTTGACTGAGTTGATAATTTGTTACAGTGAAGGCTAGATAGCACCATAAAGTTAGATGTCTGTGCTGGGCCACAGAAAGGATTATAGTCTGTTCTTGCATTGCAGTTTCATGGCCTCTGTAAATGCTAGACACAAATGTTGTTTATATATGTGGATGGACAGCATCCAAACCTTTGCCTCATAGGCAAAAGTAGATGAAAGGAGAACAAAGTGGCTGAGGTGAGCTAGGAAACACCTTCTTTATGCACCAACATATGACAACTGGATGTCTTCATATTTTAATCTTTCCTGAACAGTCTGCTTGCAGTATGGAGTATGTCATTTTTACATGGAATTGGGGGGATCTTGTAGAATATTTACTGGATGTGCAAGGCCACTTTTGTTTCCTTTAATACATGATAGAACCTAACGTCTCAGCAGTGTACCCTACTATGAGCTATGTATTAAAAGCAGTCTAGTTCAGTGTTTTCTATGTTCTTAGATTTCAGACGGTTTTTCACTCTCTTCCTTTCAGACACTTATCCCATTTTCTCATGGGAAGCCACATAGCAGTTTTGTTTGGAGACAATTTCTAGATCTAGACGCTACCTAAGAAAGCATTTTCTTAGCCTAGAGAGGTTACTGAAGAGAAAAAGGCAAAGCAGTAGAATTGCAATTACAGTCATAATTTGCAGGGCTGTTATGGAAGCAACAGAATGTTTTATACAGATTACCCTAAATCTTCATGATTTGCAGTATGTCTTTACAGTCATGTCTGTAAAGATATGGATCTTTGAGGGAAATAAATGTTTTGTCCTATTTGATCTGAAGCTACTTTTCCCAAACATTTGTCTTTTCTTAGGGGAGTTTGTATAGTCTTAACAGCACTTGCACCGAGTCTGGCAATTTTGACAAGGCTAACGTCACGGGAGAAATAGAGTTTGCCATAAGATACATCTTCAAAGCTTGCATCTTAGAAATTTGCATCAAGGGATGCAAGAACCTGGCTTATGGCGAAGAGAAAAAGAAAAAGTGTAACCCGTAAGTATTTTGTAGAGAAGGAGAAAAAAATAAAGAAAATATTCTAGGTTTAAGATACTTATGTATGTGGTGATTGAAATTGATTGATATATGATGGTATGCCATATTAGCACTTTCAGAACATCCAACATATATACCAGACCTTTTTACATATACACACTGCAAGACAAATAGGTTTCATACCAGCTCTTATTCCATTCTGACCATTTTCTGCTAGTAATTGTCTCTTTCCCTGCCTGTGACCAGGCAGTTGGGTATCTGTTGCTGATGAGCACCTTTGGATCTCAAGAATAGCTGTTCAGATTTTAGCTCTTAAGTTGTGCCTGCAAAATTAAAACATAAGTGGTTAAAACATGAGATGTCATGTTCCTAATTAATCTGCTGACTCACTGTGGGTCACTAGGTGATTGCTATGCTTTGCTTCCATCTTCTGTAATAAGAAGAGAAATTTCAGATACTGCAACACATTTTAAAATCTAAAGCTGTTTAATAATTATGTATTACTGTACGAGGAAGAAATACCTACTTCTGTGGATAAAATATGCCATAGAAATTTTTGGTTGGATAGTTAAGCCTTGGTGATTTGTCTGTTTATTACTAAATGATCCTCTCTGACCATGCAGCAATCATTCATAGAAATCACCAGGTAGAATACCTAACTACCTATTCTTGCCCCTGCTGTCACACCGTGTTTGAGCACTTGAGTGACCACATTGGAATTGTGGAATTGCAGTCGCCTTCACCCAGAAGGAATATGGCTTTTGCACATCTTGCAGAGGACATTCATAAAGATGAGCTTGGTGATGAAAGAAGCCTTCCTGGAACAGCAGCTTTTGAAACAGGGCAGTTTGGGAGCACTTCTGAAGAAGTGGGTCAAGGTTCTTTAAGTCCCCTGGTAATTATGCCAGGCAAACAGTTGCAGGAAGCCTGAAAGGCGATCTGGGAACTGCTGTGTAGAGAACATTATGTTCTCTATTGGTATATATTTATATATTTCTGTTGGTTTCCAAGCCAACAGAAAAAGTACAGTCAGTGTACACACTTAACACACTTGCTGAAAAGCAGACTTTTAACTGACATTTAAAACCTGTTGAATTATTTAGCTTGTTGACTGGTTTGAGCTCTGACTGGCTACTTTTTAATTAAATTAATCTGGGGCGATAGAGGCTAAAACTTCTAGTACCTGAATATTTTAAAAAGTAGTTTTACCTATGGATAAATTTGGAAGGAATAGGGAAGAAGTGTAAGTTCTGCACTGATGATATGAGATACAGCTGATTTTATTTACCCAGTAAGTTAATAAAGAGGCTGTTTTAAAATTGGTTTAAATCATAATACCTGAAATATATACAAGTACAGTTTAAAAATATTTAGTATTATGTTAACAATCGCTTCTTTCCCTGCCAAGCTGTGAGCAAGCACTCTCTATTGCTAACACTCTTTACTTTTGAAGCCATAACACAAATACGGCCCACTGAACTCATATTAAGGGGAATATTTAAGTATTAATATTCACGTGACCTACACATGAGAAACTTTGGGTAGGAATCATTGGTGCTTGATATTGGTCCAACTCAGCTTCCAGAAATTTTTTTTACTGGTTTTCATTGAATCAATGTTAGAGCAATTCTGAGCACTTTAGAGAATCTCCCACTTTCATTCTAGTGGCTGTTACAACAATTAGCATTTGTAAGAGTTATGAATTATTATGTATTATTTGTGTGATTATACATTTTTTTGCTACATGGTACTTGGTGTTGTAAAGATGAGGTATTTTCTTAATGAACAAGCAGCAATGAGCCTAAAGTTGATTGAGTTGATTTTTATTTTTTTTTTTAGCACATAATATACTGTGTGTTTTCATCATAAAGCTGCCACTGCAACCAACAAGGTGACTTCCTTGGTGGCTATTTTATTAGAGGCCAAGAGGATGAAAACAAAAGATTCCTATTCAGATCCTAATCCCTTTCCCAATTAGAATAGGATTGAAACACATTAGCCAAATGATATACAGGGACCCTTATAGTCTTTTATTGAGAAATGATATAAATCACAATTTACCATTTTATTGCTTGGAAAATTGCAAAGTCAATGAAATTGTTTAAGAATTAAGAAAAAAGTCCTCTCATCTAATTAATTTTTCTTCTTAGTTTGATTTTTTTTTTTCCTGGTCACTTTCCATACATCCTTCTCTCTGTCTACAAGGTATGTTAAGGTTTATTTACTTCCCGATAAATCTCCTCGGAGTAAGCGGAAGACAGCTGTCAAAAAGAGCACAGTGGATCCAGAGTTTGATGAGACTTTGAAGGTACTGTTTGCAATTGTGTGCCGCTAAGCACGCTTTTCCATGGTAACGTCTCCTTTTGTAATGTACGATCCTGCAAGTTCAGAATCATCCTGATGGGGCAAATCTAGGAGTCACTGACAACAATAATTTAAAATATTATGTCTTTCAGTCCAAATAAGAGAAAATGCTTTTGGAGTTACAACAGTAAATTGCAAACCATCAGAAGAGTCTGCCTTTGTTAATGAAAACACTCTTAATGAATTCCAGTGTTGTTCTGAGTTGTGGCAAAAGCAAAGTGTCTTTCATAGACACTTTTTTTGTACATTCAGGAACTGGGTGTATTGCAGGGCAGTTAGTATTTTACACAAGTATCCTTTTCAACTGATACCCCTTTTGTCATTGCCACTGGGAGTGTCTCTCTGCAGTTACCTGAATGCTAACTGAATTCCACCACCTCTAAAATGTTGCCTGCTTCCTTTTTCCCCTGCAACTGATGCCAGGCCATCTCTTTGTAGTCTCTAATTTCAAACATTGATAATCCCACCACAGCACAGTAGTTATGATTTTAATTCCTTAATGCCTTGCAATATTACTTCTTGCATCCTTGTAAGAACTATGTGTAGAAAATAGGAGCCCTTATTCTTACTTCACAGACGCTTGATGAAATGTGAAGCTGAAGCTGAGTACCGTCAGCTGGGAGAGTTTGGATTAGTTTGGTTGTTCCCAGCTCCAGCTTTGTACTCAGATCACTACAAACCCATTTTTTGTGTGCATCAGTGAGCTGCAATAGCACATAAGATGATGAGTTCTTCATTAACATGTTGTCTTGGAAGAGATATGAAACAAAGTTAATGGAGGGACAAACTTATATTGTTAGTCCTTGAACTACACAAAAGTTTCAGTGTTACCCCCACCTCGCCGTGTGTATGAACATCAAGAGTTTGTAGTGAGTGAAACAGGCAAAACGTTTGAGAAGACCATTGTTAAAATTCAATAACAACAAAAAAAGATTTGTGTAATGTATGTAATTCTCATATTCTCAAAGTCTGTATTGAAATTCTCATATTCTATCACATATCAAATTCTCATATTTTTTGATATTTGAGAATACCAAATTCTCATGTTCTCAAAGACTGTATATAGGGTTTAAGTTGGAAGAAAAAAGAGCCTGAAGTTGGAATAATTGGTCCTGATTTTATAGTCCCTTTTCAATGCCAGAGTCATGCAGAACTGATAAAGGGAGAGTGAGAGCCATGCCTGAGCTGGCTGCATGAGCACTGAAGGTAGTTTAGAAATATTTAAATTTAGTTTAATTATTAGTTCACCCAGAGTAGCAGAAATGGTCAAAAGAGCATAGTGCTAGTGCAGGTAAACTACATCATGACACTGAGATCCAACTCAGTGGGATTCAGCTGCAAATTAAGGCCACCTGCATTTAGGTAGCTGCATGTGTGAGAGGTGCGTAAGTGCTCTTGGGAATCACTGGAGCCCAGGGTGATTCACCCCAGAGCCTACACCCAGCTTGTGATTCACAGCCTAAATGTGGGTAGCGATGTCCTCATCCATGCCATTGCCTCCAGATTTCAGTCCAGGTGGGTGCAGGTCACCTGTAGGCTGGGTATCATATTTACCGGTCTCATGTGGCTATATTAGATACCCAACAATGTCTCAAAGGGCTCTAACTATGTTTTGGGAGTAGATCGGGGATTTATTTAGTGGTCAGCTGAATTACTTCCTTGCCCCTACTGACTGCATTGAATAGATGTCCACTGACCAGAATGGAAGTTTTAGCACCTTTGATAGTTGTCTTAATCTTGAACTGGCCTGCAGAGCAGACACATTCTGCTGGGAGTGTAAAACAGAAATATAAAAAAACCCCAGCAAAAATGGTCAAGAATTATTTAAAGTTCTGCATTAATAATAAAAATCTTTAGCAAGGCAGGCCAAGGTATTCCTGGAATGTTGTTTCATATTTGGATAAGCATTATTTAGCATTTAAGTATAATGCTAAATATACTTAATATTGGGCTAATACGCAAATTGCAAAGCACATTCAGACAACATGGTTCTGTTTGCATCCACATTCCTTCAGCTGTACTGTGGCTGGGCTTCCTTTGAGCAGGTTATGAGCATGGGCCTGCATTCATCCTGTGTATTGGTTTGTAAATCCTGTTTATCTTTCTAGTACAAGATTGAATACTCACAGCTGGGAAGTCGACAGCTTCAGATCTCTGTATGGCATGCAGGAGCACTCAAATACAGGGTGTTCTTGGGGGAAGTGGTGATTCCACTGGCAGCGTGGAATTTCAAAGATAACTCGATGCAGTTGTTCAAGTGGTACCAGCTCAAAGCCAAGGTAATTCTTAATTTTTGTGCTTAGTTGTATCTTAAGAGGAGGATGTAGTGAAAGCTATGAAAAAGATCAGCCTTCTGAAGTCATGGAGGGAAGAATGCTGTCAATCCAGCCCGTTAGTAAGACATATTGCAAAAATAATAAGCCGTGAGAATGATGTAGAATAGCATGATTGCAGTAATGCAGGTTTCTGTATGTCCCCTTCTTCAGCTTGAAAAGCCTGAAGATGATCTTATCCAGTACAGCGGCGAACTCCTCGTGTCTGCAAGACTGTCAGTACCGGCCCAGTATAAAAATTTCCAGTCTGAAGGTATAAAACATTTCAGCACACATTCTCGCCCTTGGCGAGAAAAGAATTGCGATCAATGAAGGACTAACAATGCGTCCATATAATATTCCTGTATGGCGTTGATAACAGCTACTGCAAACCGTGCTTTGTGGTGTATTATATTTTAAATTCATTAAAATCCAACCATTTGCCAACTTAATCTTTTTGTTCTTTTTAATGCCAACAAAAGCTGCACATTATAATGGCAGCAGGATGATGCATCCAGCTGTTTGGCTGGAGAGCTTGTGCCTGTCATGGTGTTGCCAGTAGACCTTATTCTGGAGGTGCTGCAGCAGTTTTACTGCCCAAGGCAGAGACTGCCAATTTAGGGAAAAGGTGGAAGGGAAATGGCTGCAAGGGCACCAGACCAGCACCCTTGACTTCCTCCAGTGGTCTCATTTTAGAGAGATTGTTTCACTTGGAAGATGTTAGGTTCAAAATGTACAGTGAGGATTCAGGTTTTGGTAATGAAAGACTTGTAAGGTACATTAAGTATTGCTGTAGTGTGTCAGAGCAAGCACCTGCTGGTGGAGTAAAATAAACACTTTTGGGGGAGGGGATAGGACAACCTCATTTTCTTTACCTCCCCAGGTCATAGTGAGGTATGCAGACATTCAGAGGTCTAGTAGTGCTCTCTGTGTTCAGGATCATAGCAACAGGTAGATACGAACAGAAAGATCTAATTAGCTGTTACGTTAATTTTGCGCCCTTTTCTTTTCCAGATGACCCCAAAGTTACCAGCTTGCTTTCTTCCGTTTTTCCTCCCTATGCATGCCTGTGTTCTGGGTCTCTGCTCTGTAACTAGAGCTGTCACAGAGGAGCGGTATCACACCGTGGGTTTGGCTGTTTCTCCTGCTTCTGGCTTTGTTTCAGAGAAACGCTCCTGTGGGTACAGCCCTGTGTTTACTTTTCACAAATACAACAGAAAGCTCTGTGTTTGGAACAGGAATCACAAAGCAACCTGCTACTCATTGCTTGCTTTTTTGTGTGTGAATCATACACATACAAGCAGGTTTAAATCTTTCAAATGATCCTAATAAAGCACTATGAGTCCTTATCACAGTAGTACTGCTTAGTCATTTTCCTACTTAATTATAGCAGCATCTTAGGCTAGCAGCTGAACTAACTGGTTATTTAATGTGTTAAATGCTCCTATTTCAGGAAAAAAAGACCAAGGAGTTCCTAACTGCCAACTTCAGGTCATGATATTTGGGGCCAAGAACTTGCCCATGCTGAGATGTGCTGGAATGCTGAACTCATTCGTTAAAGGGTATGTATGAGACCTAACACTTCAAATAGCAAATGTCACACACATTTTTTGCGAAGGTATGTATTAACGTGTTTTCAGCAGGAGACTGGCATGTGAAAGTGGCATTGTCCATACTCTTAGTCAGACTTCCTTGTAACAGTGACATTTGGGTGTCTGCACAACAGCAACACTCAGCAGGACGGTGACGGGTCCCACATGCTCTTTGGGTCCTGAATGGAACTTCAGAATTTACTGATGTCATTAAAATTTAGAGTTCACTAGTTTAAGTATCTGCTTTTAGATATTAGGGAAGGAAAAAAAAAGCGCAAATCAAGAGGGTATTTTCATTTCTATTTTCAGCTGTGCCTTTGCAGAATTAAATATAGCTTTGAATACATTGAAAAGGAAACTTTTATCCTCTTCATTCTAGACATTTGGAAAGAAGAGGGACTGAATTTTTCTTCAATGCGCTGAGTAGCTTGCACGTGGGATCATTTTACTTTCTTACTGTCAGGCATCAGATGCCATTGGAATTATGATACTGGGGTACACTTACAACATTTCATAAAGCCATTTCATCTGCTGTGGCACCTGTCTTCAGTGAAATGGGTGACCATTTTATCTACTGAAAAGCAGGTTTCAGGCAGTATTGGATAACAGAATGGGGAGTAAAGACTCCCTCAGGAGTCAATGATAGCAAAGGAAAAGCAGATCAGAAGACCCTCCTGGCACCCACACTGAAGGCAGACAGGAAAAGGAGCAAGTCCCAAAATAAACACACTAGCACCATGTTCTACCTTGCACTTCAGCTGAACTTTTTTGCTATTTAAGGCAAACCAAAGGGCCCTAGTTGATTATTGTAAATGTTCTGTTTTCTGGTTCAGACATCAGTAACCTTGCTGAACTCTCATTGTTTTTGGGAAGTTGTCTTATCCTTCCAGACCAAGCAGAGGTAAAGCAAAAGTCTCCTGTCCTGAAGAAAGAAGCCTGTCCCCAGTGGAAACACTTGTTTGTCTTTGATGGTGTTACCCCAGCTCAGCTACAGCAATCATGTCTACACTTGACTGTCTGGGACCAGTCAGCTTTCAGCTCAAGCGATCAGTTCCTAGGAGGAGCCAAGCTTGGTGCAAGTAAGTTCTTTATCACTATAAATTGAAGGTAGTTTGGGAAAAAGTTTGTTTAGTTTACATTCTAAATAATAATATTTACACTGTGCTATTTATTACCTGCTGCCATGTGCCTACACATACAGCCCCAGCCCATCCTAAGCAACTTGCAGTCTTGGGCTTTGAGCCTGCAAGAACCTATGCATGTATTTTAGTTCAGGTCTGTGTAGAAGCTCAAGGGTGTCAGGGGGAATTTTCAGGAAAGTCATTTGTTAGCATGGTGACTTTTAGGGCCAGAGCCTGGCCATGCAGAAGACAGGCCCAGAAAAGTTGGGTGGAGTCAACTCATCTAGAGCTTTCTTTGAGACTTGTTCCTTGGGCTGTTTTCTATGAATTGGCTACTTTTAACCACTATCTCATTAAAAGGAAGCACAAGAACTAATGAGCTAGTAGACTCCACCCTTGTTTATATCTGTGCTTATTATTTTACATCCACGAATCAATAGTAGACACAGAAAGTGAAACTTGCTCAGAGAGGC
Source organism: Ciconia boyciana (assembly GCF_034638445.1). Taxonomy (NCBI): domain Eukaryota; kingdom Metazoa; phylum Chordata; class Aves; order Ciconiiformes; family Ciconiidae; genus Ciconia; species Ciconia boyciana. The sequence goes on along the minus strand of NC_132936.1, from coordinate 68,786,877 downwards.
CTATCGCATGTCTGAGTTTTGGGCTCTGCTCTAAGATAAGAGTGAGCTTTCTTTCTCAAGGCTGAGAAACCCTCTGCTTGCTGAATAGGCCCTGTCTAACTGGTAGTTGAGCAGGGAAGTATTGTCACTTGAAGACTGCCCAGTGGAGTCTCTCACCCCAGAAAGTAAGTGCTTTGGTTTCAGTATTTGAGATGAAAGATTGAGGCTCAGCCACTTTGTTATGGTATCAACATGCACTTTAGAGGAGCATTATCACTAGCAATGACTCGGTGCTGTGCAGGCTTCTTCATGAGCTGCTTTTGATTGTCCTACCCAGCATTTTCCTTTCTGCTAGAGCAGGGACTACCTGCTTCTTGAGGGAAGATGACTATCCAAGCCCTAAGCCTAGTAATGCAGTAAAGTCACTAGAGGTGAACAGAAGCAGGAGGCTTTGTGCTGTTCTGCTGGTTTTTAGTATGCACACTTGCTCCCCTGCTTTTAAGTCATACAACCAAAAAATTATTCTTTTGTGCAAGCTGAGAGTGAGTGATCCTAGTTTAACAGGATGTAAATAATGCTTCAAAAGTATAACTACAGTTTATTGCAATTAATGCCTGAGGAGCTACAGAACAGCTGAAATTGCTATAGAAGTGAGAGAAGGAGGTTGGTTGTTACCTAGTCCATTGGGCCAGAAGTTGGGTAAAGCCAAGTGAAAAGTAACCCTGTGACCTTCCCTTTCACTTTCTTGCAGAGGAGTCGTTTGGCTGTACAGACCTTGTTTCTCAGTCAGTGCTCCAGTGGCAGGAAGTGCTCCACAGTCCAAACAAGTGGATGGACTTTACTCTTCTACTGCATTCACATAAGGAAAACTTTAAGTCCTGAGAGATTACTGCACAACAAGTTTTCCTTCCCCACATGTGATGTTTTGAATTCAAGTGGCACATACCTTTCAGGTCTGGGGAAAGGTACACTGCAACAGTGCCTACTCCAGGTTTTGGGGAACAGAGTTACACATTTGAAAGCATGTGATATTCTGAAGGTTTTATTTCTCCGAAAGTTAAGGCTTTGTTATCTGTGTCTCTAGCTAGAGTATAAGGTTAGTATAGTTTCTTCAGGAGTGACAAACTCAGTATGAAATGCATTATGCTGACAAGACAACAGTAACCAGATGATAAGCAGTTTTCCATTTCTGGGCACAGCAGAACTAGAAGAATTTAATCACAGATTAAAGTCTGTGATTAAATTCTTATAGTTCTTAGAGAAAATTCTTACAATTCTTAGAGAAAATAACTGTTACCTTAAAGTTTTATGCTTTCACTCTGATCTCAATGTTTTATACATGTTCAGAGAGAATTAAAAACTAGCTTATCTTTAACTGCTTGCTGCAAATGGGTGATGCCAACACCTCTGTGCTTCACAATTATCTACAGTGCCAGTATTACTTCACATGACCCTAAGAAGCTCTGGCCATATGCCTTTCAAACATGTGCTGTATCATGGTACTTAAAACCAGTTAAATGTGTAAATTCTCCCTCAGCAAGAGTGTGGGACAACAGCTAATAGAATAAATGTAGCTGTAGGAAGTTCCTTGTTCTTAGCAGCTGCTGATGTAAGACAGTATTAACAAGTGCTGTATACCACATGGATCAGACAGGACAAGAGTTTAGCTAAACTTATCATTTATTCATGTGAACTGGTGGAAATGCAAGCTTAAGGCCCAACTACTGTGTCAATTCCCTTTGCCTCAGATGTAGTGTTACAGTCAGCAGAAACTTCATATATACAGCTGTAACTAGTGCTGCTGCTATATATCCCTTCCCTGGGACTCAGGTGAAGATGGTCACCCTAGTCATTACAGCAAGTATTCTCCTTTCTTTCTTTCAAGGTCAATGTGGCTTTTAAGGACTTAAGAGTTAAAGACACAGGGATTTGTATGTTAAGTTCCAGAACTAAGAGAGCAGTAGCATACCTTACACAAAATACACCCCCCACAAGAAACATTTGACTCCAAGTCCTTTGTTACTTTGCAGATCTTTTATTTAGATGTTTGCTGCTGCAAATAAAAAAACCACACAAGATTCAACTCAAGTATAAAGCAGCACAGATGTCATAAATGGAAGAGAAGAGCTGACAACATACTGTATCTCACTTTCTAACAGATTTTCAAGGAAAGGGGGAGATTAGTGGGGAAGGAATGGTCACAGAAATGCTCTCTACTAGAGAGAATACAACTGTGATATAAAGAAGCAGTCCCTTCATCTTTGGAGTCTGAAACTTTAAATCAAACATTTAAAAAAATTAGAAAATTTGTTAGAAAAATAGGTGCAGTAAAATTGTATATATTGGATCGTGTACATATAACAATTTTCATTAAGTAAAAAAATGATCTTTACACAATGCTTTATAGCAAATAATCAGCTGCACTGTATCAGACTACAGTGTTGTTTAGGCATTTTTACAGATGCAAGTCTTATTAAATCTGAAAAGTAACAAAATATACAGAGCAAAACTATTTCCCTTTAAACTCATATTGCATGTTTTATATATATATATAAATACTACACTATAACTGATCAGTAAGGAAGCTGGAATGCAAACACAGTAGTGTACTAGATTCCAACAGAGTATTTGCCTAGTTGTTACACGAGGAGGGCATCATTGTCCCTACGCCACACTTCTGAGCCATCACTGCAGAATTTCTCCAGTTGAGAAGAGCAACCAGAAAAAGCCTAATTTCTACACAAAGTAGTTCTGAGGTGTTGTCAGTTCTTTTGTGTGGGGGTAGGGGGAGGTGGGCATCCAGACCAAGACAAAAAACAGGGTGTATAAACACATGTGCACACAGGTACACACATACATACAGGTGCTTGCAAATCCTGAGTTCTACAATCTGTCTTATCAACTGTTGGACTTTACACTGTAACTAATAATACAAAGACGTATGGCACAAAATTCACCCACAGTTGCTTATTTTTAGACCAAGCTGGACACGTATCTTCAACTAGAAGCATGGCCTATTACAATTTGTCTTGCTTAACAAGAGATGTGACATAAGGCCTTTTGGCACTAAGCAAAGGCATGAGCAAGTTACCAGGATCAGTGGTATAGTAAGTTTTTAACTATACCAAGTTTAATAGAAGGTATGGAATAAAAAGAAGATTCAAACACCTCTGGGTTTAGAGAACATTTGTTAAATGTCATACAGTGACCCCTCCTCAGGAAAAACAAACCACAACAACAACAACACCACCAAACCAAAACAAGAACACAGCATTAAGATCTGCCTTTCCCACAGTCCTGCCTTCTTGTTACAAGCATCATTACATTGCCTCAAACTCATCAATTCGCTGCTTAGTGTTGCCTTGCCGGATCTGCCGCAGCGTCTTGTACTTGTCACGTCCCTGTCGCATGTTCTCTGAGTGGATAATATCATTGTGGGTCCTCTTATTTTCATCTCTAGCCTGGGCCAGCTCATCTGTCAGCGCCTGCAATATAAAGAACATTAAATACAGATTATACACAAGAAGCTTTCAGCTCATGACAGTAGTGTTCTTTGGTGAGAGTTGACAGTTGTTAGATGACTAGACAGATCAGTGATATGGATACAACATATGCTTTCCATAAACACTATGGATGATCTAAGTAATCTCAAAGCCCGAGCAATGAGAATAACCTTTATATACCTTATCTTTGATTCAAACTGCCTACAGGAACTGTAAACAAAGAGAAACTATTATGCTTTGTGCGCTTAACCAAGTGGTTAAATGATCTATTTTCCAGGAATTATTTGTTTCATTACTCCCCCTCCTCCAAACCTTTTCTTACCCTCAGTTGCCTCTGTACACGTTCATTCTTCTCTGCTTCAGTAATGCGTTTCTCCTCGTTGCGGTCATTCCTGATCCCCTCGCTGGAGAACTCTGCACTGTAGCCAGAGTACTCAGATCCTTCATCTTGCAAGTTATCATGGACATGGTAGTTCACTGGCTCATAGACAGGCGGTGGGGGTGGAGGTGGAGCAGTCATTACCAGGTGTAGCTCCTCCTTTGTCTTTACTAGATCCTCCTGGGCTTCTTTGGCCTTTGGGAAAAGAGTGAAAAATATTTTCATGCATTTCTTGCTTTAAACCAGTTTAATGAATGCTTCAATGCTTATCTTCCCAATTTTGTCAATCTACAATGAAAAGCAAGAAAGAGGGAATTATATCGCTGCAGCTGACAGCACTCTGTTACAGTCTTGGGCAGAATATCTTTTTTTTTTTTGCTAGTGATGCTATCATCATCCACTCTGTAACGTGCAGAGGATCTAAACAAAGAATCTTCTTCCAATAAAACACAGACTAGGAAAAATAGTTCTGTGCGACGTACAGTTCTCTTCATCCTGTTCTCCATTTAAAGAGCTGTAGGTTGTAAATATGGGTTCCACAGAGCAAGAACTTAGATTCCTGAGCTGGCGTTTTTAATGCAATTACGCACTAGGCAGTCAGCTTCCTTGCTGCTTCAGTGGTTCTGCCCTCCCACGTGGTCTGCAGCGCTGGTTAGAGGGCACTGGGAGCGCTGGGCGCTCCAAGCCTTGCATGGTTTATTTGTGGGTTTAGTGCATCAAATTATTCAACTCTCCCAACCCAGGTACCAGGAAGCCACTGACAACAGCATACACTCCTCAAGACTGGTACCGGTGGTGTGGCTGCATTTGCAGTGTCTTCTCTTGATTGATGTAATGTTTTCAGACATTACATCATGGATTAAATGCATCATTTATACACACACCCCTTCCCCTCCATGGCTCCAAGATGATGAGCACATTTTTAGGCTTTATACCGGCTTCCATTTTGAATTTTGACTCAAGGCTTGTTGGAAGAAAGCTGTTTTGCAGGTAGATTGCACATTCATCACAAATCTGCCCTTCCCTGCTGGTGTACAGATGTTCGTCTCCACATGTTTAGAGATTTCATACCAGGCTAAGCACTGCAGTATGCTCTGCTCAAGTGTAGAGCTTCAGAGCAACTTTGTAAGACAGAGATACTCACTCTGATTTGCCACTCTTCAACCTCGCTCTCTTTACGCCTCCTTGCCTCTTCAAGAAGTGCAATCTTGGCTGTATACTCCGCAAGCTCTGTAGCCTGTTGAATAATAAAACTGGAATGATAAGGACTCTTAAAAAAACCAAACTAAAACAAACAAAAACCCAAACAACAACAAAACACTGTTGACTGAGAAAAGACCCAAATGTTACACTCCGCTGTAATAAAAACTGAATAGGAAATTAAGAACAAGAAGTAGATTGCTCATGATAGAAACCAGTGCCACAATGATGCTATCGCATGGTCTAGTACTTCACCGCACTATGTTTTTCCCTGGAGAACAAGGCTTTGCCTTACTCAAAGGGCATAGTAACATGCCTGTATATCTCATCCTTAAAATGACTGGGTCTTACCAGCTGTTCCTGGTTCTTCATCTGGTCCATAGTTTGTCTCTCCAGCTCTTCCTTGGCCTGCAGAGCAGCCAAGCGATCAGCTTCCAAGCGTTCTGCTTCCTCCTGGGCTCGTCTCCTTTCCTCCTCCAGCTTAATGGCTCTTTGGATCTGATCTGAGAGCTCTGGACAAAGATGGATCAATGCAGTTAGTCCACAAGCCTGGTCAAAGCAAAGGGACTACAGACAGTCTCTTCAGTAACTGCAGAAGTCATGACAAGCACTTGACTCCAGCTTGCAATATCCCTTCCCTGTGCACCTCAAAGCAGTTATCTGCATAACACATCAAGTAACTGAATTCAGAAGTAGTCAGCTGCACATGGTAACTAAATCTTCTGCAAGATATTTGCACTGAAGTCTGTAGCACTGACATGATTCTGCTGCCCTTAATTGACAGTTTACTGCAAGGACCAGATGTTGCTGTCTCCAATCTGCTCATCTGTGCATTGAAACAGAAGCTTCCATTTCACTGGAAAGACTTGTTCCCAAAGTACTTTTTCTGTTCCAAAAGTACTTGAGCGCTAAACTCTTGCTCACTGCCGGAGGAGGCTATACTACTAAAACCCTCTTAACATCAGGGGAAAACAGAGTTCGTGCCCTTCAGTTCCCAAAAACAATCAGCAGATTTTATGCTACTTCCATGCTTCGGATGATCTCAGCAGTGCACGCACATGTATGAATTTAGCTGTACAGGTCAATATTAGTAAGCCTTGCCAAGAGATCCCAGTATCACCAGATTTAAGCTAGGTGTAGGCAGCAACCCATATAACCCTTCTGTGGGGCACAATACACGTGATCTGGTCAGCCAGTACAAGTACTTTACCTTTCTCCGCTTTCTGAGTCTTCACCTCATACTCTTGTAGCCTCACCAGCAGCTCCTCCTTCTCCTTCAGCATTTGCTCCTTCTCCCTCTCAATTGTCTCCCTCTTCTTCTTTTCGTTTTCTAGTTGTTGCCTGTTAGAAACAGATTTTGTGCTTGAAGCTCACTTTCAGACCTAAGCTACAGCAAGGCAAGAAAGTTGGCTGGGCATCTCTCCAGGCAGGGAAGTGACTGCCACAAAACAAGAGCCAGAAAACAGAAATACATATAGCCTGTTCCTTCATCACTTCAGAATTTTTGCTCAGTTTTGGATACCCCCATTTCATAAAAACATTTGTATTTTTGTTGCCTACCACAGAAATTTAGAACACCAAGTAGCTACTAAGTGCAAAGAGAGAAAGCCAGGACTCCATACCGCACAGCAGAGGGGATTTAACTTTGTTCGTTCTGTCATAAGGGAAGTCAAGGAGGTGTAAAGACAAGAGCACTGAGGGAATGAAGACACAAACGCCACAAATACAGGAGAAAAGCAACATCATTTCTTGAATTGTAAGCAACCTGCAGGCAGTGGTAGAAGTCCAATGGAATTGCTAATCCTTTTTCCTTGCCTGTAAGAGGTCTCCCAGTCCCCTCTTCTCTCTTTGCAGCGTACACACATGCTCCACACATTCTCCCTTACTCCCAGCCATCCCATGGTCCAACACATAAATCAGGTCCTAACACTCAAGAATCAGGAGAACCCCCCTCTAGGTGTGCGCCACCACACAAGAGCCCACTGTGCCTTTACCTGCACATCTCCTTGCCACTCTCAAGACTGCAAACAGGACAGCAGACTACATGGCCACAGGTCCGAGCCAGAAGAATAATGCTTACAGTCCTGCTGCAGGATATCCCGAGTCCAACCCGGTAAGCCAGAGCTCTAGGGCCGCTCGTGGCCTTGCCTAAGTGAAACCCACGTTACCTACTGCTGCCCTGCAGGCACAGCTGCCTGCTGAACGCTGGCAGCTTGGCGTCATTTCTCTCTGCCACCCCATCCACGCTGTCCGTATTCAAGCTTACCTTTCCAGTTGTTTCTGGTGCTTCTCCTCCCGGGCCTGGGCTTTCATCTGTTGCACCTCAATGGTGTCAGGCTTCCTGCGCCGCATATACAGTTCATGGTTGCCCATGCAGAGCTGCAGGATCCTCTTGTTAATTCTCAGACGAGGGGCGTAAAACACGAAGTCCTAGAATAGAGACACCACACAGTCAGTTTTCCAAGCATGCTTTCTCTTCTCCCAGCTAGCTGCAGACAGATCATCTTGCCACTAATTTCACTGTAATCGAGACATATATGCAGGCCATTTAAATATAGCAGCAGGGACTGCCAATATCATCTGAGGCAAAATGAATTCTTATTTATATTCTCAATTTAAAGTCTACATAGAACTGACAAGTTACTCTTCTAGAAAAAGTATCTTTCAGAGAAAATTAAGTCTCCGTTCAGAGGAGACTTTGTGGAGTTTGGAGAAGTTGCAGAAGATTCTGTGTTGGCAGATAACCATGTGGGCAACTCAAACCTCTAGTATGGAGTAATTAGTTTTTAAGTTTGCATAGTTTTGTGACTGAAAGATAAAGCATGAAACTAAAAAGGTATGGCAGACTATTAAAGTAACTTTGTAGAATTTCCTGATCTATTTGAATCGATATTCAAGGCATCACCTGTGTTTTTTTCAGAGAAAAAGAAATACCTTCCAATATCATTCTTTCCTCTCCATAGCATTTCCTAGGCTGTTACAAGAGTGTCAAAGGAAAGCATTTTTTGTTTTTGAACCACCAAACATATGGGTTATTTTGAATACTGGGTTGCAGGCAGTAACAAAACACAAGATATTCTAAAATTTCTGCCTCTGCAAAAAGAACAGCCCCAAATTTCTTATTATCTGTGTTATAACCAGGCTTTACAGAAACTATACACCAGACTGGATCTTCTAGAAGTATATCTGCTAAGGGATACAGAGGGCCAAGTTCATTACCTGCCTGATGAATTTTCTGACTCCACAACCATACATGTTTACAATGCAGTCTGAACTTACACAGTGAACAAACTCTGCATCTCTGTGCCTTTTTTTGTGTACTATGTGGATGGTGATATGGGCAGTGGGCAAGCTTCCACACTACCACCGTAAACCTGTACCCATTCCTTAGAATCACTCTCCTATGGATTGCCTCACTGTTAGCAAGAGGTGGAACTGAAAAGGGGCACACAGAGGCTCTACACTTTTGCATGGCAGCAGCGATCATGCTTTTGATTGCCTGAGCTCAGAAGCACAAGTTGTGGCTATCTCTGGGAAAACTAGAAGTCACACTAGAGCAATGAAAAGCTCTCCAAGTACTATTAAGATGAACACGAATATGCTGACAAAGACTTGTTTTCTTCAATGCATTTTCCTAATTCACACACTGACTGCAAGAGGCAGCCAGCGTGGTGTGTTGTGCTCCCCCGCTAAATCCTGCCAGAGCTATTCGGAGCTGCACAGGTCTGATACTGCTAACTGTACCTGTAAGCTATTCATCCAACCTCCTATTTCTGACAAGTAATTTTAAAAGCAAACAGTTTGTGTACCTTGTGATGAACAGGTCCTGTCCTGAGGGAAGGTTGACCTACACAGAAGTAAATACTGAGGGCATGGACGGTGGTTGCATTTGTCATTTAAGGCCGTAATCAAGGGACAAAACATTCACATAAGAACATAAAGAATCCCCTCCTTTCTTCATCCCCAGCCTCCCCCAGTCTTGCACAACTGGGGGCATTGCAGCTTGATATTTTCAAGGTGTCCTGGTTTCAGCTGAGATAGAGTTAATTTTCTTTATAGTGGCTGGTACAGGGCTATGTTTTGGATTTGTGCTGAAAACAGTGTTGATAATACAGAGATGTTGTAGTTGTTGCTGCACTAGTCAAGGACTTTTCAGCTTCCCGTGCTCTGCCAGGTGCACAAGAAGCTGGGAGGGGACACAGCCAGGAGAGTTGATCCAAACTGACCAAAGGGCTATTCCATACCACATGACGTCATGCTCAGTATATAAAGCTGGGGAAGAAGAAGGAAGGGGGGACATTCGGAGTGATGGTGTTTGTCTTCCCAAGTAACCGTTACGTGTGATGGAGCCCTCCTTTCCTGGAGATGGCTGAACACCTGCCTGCCCATGGGAAGGAGTGAATGAATTCCTTGCCTTGCTTTGCTTGTGTGCACGGCTTTTGCTTTACCTATTAAACTGTCTTTATCTCAACCCTTGAATTTTCTTACTTTTGCTCTTCCAATTCTCTCCCCCATCCCACCAGGGGGGAGTGAGCGAGCGGCTGCGTGGTGCTTAGTTCCCGGCTGGGGCTAAACCATGACACAAGGTAATGTGCTGAAGATGTTAGAGTACGTGGGCAGACAGGCCTAAAAATTACAAAGCTTATCCTGGGCAAGGTGCCCAGGATACCCATTACATTACATTAGTGTCCATTTAAACACTGACATTTAGAACCCTCCAAATTAAAGGGGAGCTTACAACCCACTTCTTGGGTGGACTGAGTATTTTGCTGTAGTTATAATACTTGCCTTTTTAAAAGGAGACACAAGCATATGAAAAGATCCAGACAACTTTCTGAATGCTCAGAATTAGTGTCCAGATAAATTCTTCTTTCACACATAGCTTTAAACATAACACCACCCAGAGGGAAAAGGACAACTGAGACAGAGGGAGGAAACATAAGTGAGGTTTTCAATGTTAACACCTTTCTGTGTCAGCCTCTTGCAAGTCTCCCATTTCAAACTCAGTCAGATTTACAGCTGGGGAGTGGATGGAAAGCTGTGGTCCATAAACAGGAGATTAATATTTTGTAACGAGTACAACATGTCCAAGAGGCTCTTCTATTGAGAAAAGCATGCCTGACAGAGACCAGCTTTCTCTCTCTGTGGAGTTTTGTTGGCTTTCACTAAGAGCATCACAGAAAAGCTCCTCTCCCTCCAAAACCCAGGTTGTTATCTAGAGGAAAGCCCTGCAGCACGCTGTGTGTTAGTATCCTTTAAGTTATGAGGAGGATCTTTTTCTGTTAGAGATTTATAAGCCATCACTCTTTGCCAAAGCCAAACTGCTTATTATTTCTCAGGGCTGTACTTACCCACCAAGGCCAAATACTGGGGTGGGGGAAGAGGAGAAGAGGAGGCCTTTCTCAACTATTCCAATAGTTTCACAAGACTGACAGAATGAGATCCACCTATACAGTTATTCTACTTTATGTTCTCAACAGGTCAAAGTAAATTGCTAATTCTTCACTAAAATAACACTGAAAACATGTTTCTAAGTATTGAAAATCAGCATTCACAGGTAGGTCCATTCCAGTTCTCCACAGGAATCATATCCTTGCCATTTATCCTAGTATTCAAGAAAGTCAATGGACACCATGGTCATTAATTGGCTTTTATTCTTTCAGTGGCGTGGAAGCGAGCAGTGAGCATTAAGATGGGAAGCCATATGTATCCATGTGGTTTTGCAGTAGCATTTGCATGATTTTTGTGAGTTTTTATAATTAACAAAAAAAAGTTACCCACCAGCTTCCATGCACCGAGAGAAATGGGGAGAGGACTAGGCTTAGTATAGTGTCACTACACAGAAGACTCACAAAATTAGTGCAGAATATCAGATTTAAACATAAGGCTACCTAGTTAGCTGGAGGGGAAGAAAAAAAAAAAAAAACGACTCTGCAGTTGTAAAATCCTTGTCTTTCTCCACCACAAACCCTTTATTTATACTGCACAGAAAACAGACAGCTCTAAATACACCCTAAATACTAACGCTCATTTTGCATCTAGAATATCTGCAGCTTTCTTCTGTCCAAAGACTACTTTAATTTGAGATGAAGCACTATTAGTTGTTCATATGCAGTATCCAGGAATCCATTCTGGATATACTTACTGGTGCCTTCTTGTCAATAGGCTTTATAACAAACTTCTTGTCATTGAAAGAGATGTTTCTGATTTCACTCCAGGGGAACCCAATCTTTGGAGTCAGTCTGGAAAGGAGAGAGAAATATTTTTAAGAGATGCTGCAATTAACTTTTTTTTTCCCCACATTGCTTCTAACACAGACTCAGTGGAATGCAACACTTCACACAGCTCTCCCAATAGAGAGAAGACAGTAGTTGAACAAAAAGCCCACAGGGAGTAAGGAAAGATGTCCAGTCACCTCCCTTACAGAGTCTCTTCTCATTTTTGTCAGCCACCCTACTGACCTTTGGCTATGCAATAGGGACAGTCTCTACTGAAGCCACACGCTCAGCTTTACCAAACACCTGCTTTAAGTTCATTTCTTTGAAATCAGGGCCTAAAACCTGCAGCATGCAGACTTTAGGCATATGTGCTGTGCTTCCAGCAGGCTTCTTATACATCATGGGAGGCATAAGCCAAAGTAACTCAGCCACTCCCCACACCTTCTAGCACCCACAGAGAAGCCCAGCCTGCTGTGTTACAGCTAGCCCAGTTACCTCCACGCTGCCTTCAGTTCTGAAGTACTGGACAGACACAAACACAATTGGTAGAAGCAGATTTCTTGTCTTTTGTTTCCTCCCCTAGATTACAGGCAAGGCTAGTGGCAAAGAGCCCTGTTCTTTCCTTACACGCAAACTGTTCTTTCAGCCCATCTCACTAGTCATGAAGCAGACCTTTACACACTGGTCATGCAACGAGCTGTGCCACGTGGCGCTCTCCTATCGGAAAGCACCCCTACGAAGCTAAGGGCAAGATTCGGACTCCCAGCTCTTCCTCGCTGCCTAGGAGTTCAGGTCTGTTGATTTGTTTAAAATTACTTCTTTAAGCTTCACTAATCATTTGAGATTTTCCTCTGCTTTAATTTCTCCAGACTCTTGCATATAAAAGGAATCAAGTCATTCATGAGATCAAATGTTTCCGAGCCATTCCAGTACTTCACCCTTACATACCTGTCCAGCTCTGCAGCAAGTTCCAAGATTACAAGGACTTGCGTATTTGACTGTAACTAATTCCTTTAATTCCCCCCAACCAAATATTTCAATTTTTATGTTTAATATGACATTATTATTCTTTTACTCTTCTCTGATCAAGGGAGAGTATATTCTCTAGAGGTGGCAGTTAACAATTAAGAATTGTGTCTTACATAAGTGATAACACCAACAAACAGTTGTCTTGTTATTATCTAATCCCTCCAATATACGTGTCTGACACACACTGAAGTGCTGAAAATTATTTCTAGCAAATGGTTTGAAGACACAAGTATTTAACATTTAGCACTCAGAGAAGTATTTCTCACCATGGCGAGCCACTTGAGCTCTGTAAGAATCCTTTCTATGGAGCTCACTGGTTAAGGAAAAAACCAGCAATTTTGGAGGAATTTGCCTCATCACCACAAACATGGAAAGCTACTACATAGCATGATTTCACTGGGCCCAAGCATAAAAAACAAAAAACTTGCTTAGTTTCAAACCAGACATCAAATAATAAAATACTAAATAAAATAATAAATAAAATAATAAAATACGTCCTCTTCAGAACTTACCATTCCCTAACCTTTAACTCAACTGCAAGATTATTCAAGTATGTGCGTGTGTAACATTAAGAACTGTAAAGAAAATTATTTGATTAGACTAACATTAAGTAATTACTCCAGCCTCCATCACATTATCTTAAGAGTTTCAACCCTAGATAATACAGTATGACGGATAACTAAAATAATTCATTTATTAATAAGTTCTATTGCAGATTCTCCTCTTTATGGTGGGGGGGAGGGGGGAGAAGCTTGAAAATACCTAGAAGCGGGACACTGACATACACTGCAGTATGGAGGCTCACACAGCTATAGCACAATTTCATTTTCTTCAGGTTGAACTTCAACAGTGAAGTCTTTGCTTTTTCACCTTTGCCCCAGTCCCCAAATTTTGCATGTACAAACCAGAGGCGAGGTACACATTACCATTTTTCTAGTCCCCATATCTGCTCAAGACTTAATTACATAGTAGCAAGAGTTACAGCAGAAACAAGCAGTTTATTCCAGCACCGTATTTGTTTTGCAAACACTCTTGATAGCTCTTTACAGTCAATGGCTATATTCTGTCTGCTTCTGCAGCTCGAAAAACCTGTTTGTGTGACCATGGTTACATAGCAAGACTAGTCATTCAAGACTGAAGTATTACCTGAGCGAAACTACTTTTCTTTCAAGTGACACTCCTTGTTTTCTGGGTGACAGCACATATTAGCATTACAGAAAAGACTGCATTTCTCTTTGCCATCTTAACAGAAGCTCCAGAGAGTTCCAATTAATATTTGGGTTGCATTCAAAGCTTTTTGGAGGCAAAGATGTAGAACAGGTGAAATCCTCTCTGTATTACAATGATAGTCTGTTAAAGATTTGTGACATGAAACCAAGACTTGGAAAGTAGTGGGGGGAAGCAGTCTAGACAGCAACCTTAATCTAAAAAAACCAAAAGTCTATTTTAACTCTCCTTCAATCCTTCAGTTGTGGAGTATTAGAAGAGACTAGCAGGCTTAGACACAGCTGCTCTCACCTTCCTTTTATGTTTATTTATAGAGGTAGTCTATCATTTCCCACGTACTATCCAATTAATAATGGCTCTGTCTTTACCAGAAGGGCTGATTAAAACTATGCGTACCTCAGCAAGACCTCATTTCATTCCTCGTTCACAGTAACTATATAGGTTAACTCCTCCCTGGGTTCTGCGTGTTATCCGGCTTTAGTTTCATGTCCACCCCATAATCTCTCTTTTTCAAAACCAGGCCGTTGTACACACATCTATCATTAACTTCAGTATAGGAATGGCCTTAGATGTCCAAACACTCTGCAGATATGTTAGCCTGTCTAGGTTCTTGTATTGTATCCATTGCTGGCATACCTGGCAACCTGACTCAAGGAAAAGCTTGGTAAACTTTAGTTCAGGGTTCAGCTCTACAACCGTACACGATTTACCAGACGGCATTGTACAACTGACATCTCTCTTTACATGGTAGGTAGCATCAGCAGGTCAGGCTACAAAGGTCAGGAAAGTCATGAAAGCATAAGTGATGTGAAAGCTCATTTCCTAGCACAGCTTCACCTACTGATCCAAAACTGGAACACAAGCAACTTCTAAACTTTGCCTTGATCCTGCAAATGAGAAACGCCCTTTGGTTCCCACACCAGCCCTCACTTGGAGATCAGAGGTGGACAAAAAAAAAAAAGCCTTACTTATCATCCTTTTCATAGATGTTGAGCCCCAAGGCATCAACCCCCAGCCAAAGGTCAGTTCCTTTCTTGTTCTTAATTTCAAAGTAGTTGATTCCATACATCTCCAGGTCTTGAGCAATCTTCAGGTATTCCAGCATGGCATTCTCTCTGATTGAGACAGGAAGGAGAGCAGATGTCAGCTTCTCATTTATCTGACTATCTCAGAAAGCACCAAGTCCTCAAGAGAAACAAGTAACTTTTCCTAAATCAACACATCAAACACAAGAGTTAAAACTGAACATTCAGCATTTGGGGTTCACTTTAGGAGTTACGATATTACACCTATGAACACACACACACAGAGTACTCCCATTTACCAAGCCCTAGTATTTCCAGACAGAAAATTAGCAACATTCATCTCTTCCAGCATTCATCCTTGTCTCAAGGTACAGTCAGTGGGAAAGGTATAGTACCTGAACTTTCCCCATCTGCCAATGCAAATGCTTCAATGAACTTAAGGTTAGATGCACACCTGTACTTTTTTTTCCCACTCAAAGTCATCACTGATACACTGTGCCTAGGTCCAGGATTTTCAGGAAGCCATCCAAGAGACTGTCCGCAGCACAAATGTGAAGATCCTATTGAGTTTTACCATGTGATTTGATGTTGGACTAGAAAATACACACCAAGAGTTCCCACACACAGGCAACTCTTGGAGACTATTTCAAAAGCATGTTGTAGAACCACAAGCTTCAGGTAATCAACCAGTGACAAAGTGACTGGTCTAGGGATCAATACAGAACACTTACTTGAGCATGCCACTGTGTTCAGCATGCCACACCTGGATCCGTTCTTCCCACTGCTCTCTGGAGAGTTTATGCTGGTCCATCACCCTACACAACAAAAGAGATATTAGCAAGATCAGACTTTCTGCAGTATCCATTGATGCTGATCTTTGCTACGGTCTTACTGAAAAATCAGTCCCACACTTGAAGCCTTACTGAAACCAAGAGGAAGATCCTACTCAGCCCAAAGATGTACTCTGTGAAGCAGAGTGAATTCAAAATGAACAAAAAAACCTCTGCAAAGCCTTTCTGGTAACTGACCAGAGACATGAGAGGAGTAAGCAGAACAGTGCAAAAGAATCACATGCATGTTGTAGACACCAGAGGGTTAAAGCAAAGCAAAAGTTGGTGTCATTCCTGGAATTAGACACTGTGCAGGGTGTCATCACGAAGTGTAAACAGAAGCCATTTGTCTGGTAACATACACTTATCCTGTGTGGGGATGGACTACATAGCCTCAAGACATGCTTTCCAGATACAGGACTTTTAGGACTGTACATTAGGATTAAGAACACACAACTCAAACTTCTCCAGGGATGACACGTTCATGACTGAAGGCTGCTCTTTTCTTCTTAAAGAGGAGACATTCAAACTGCCAGTTACCAGCATGGCAGCAATGTTTAGGAAAGAAAAGCTGAATTCAAAAGTATACTTCCTCTCCCTAACCAACCCAAGGAGAGAGTACAAAACCATACTCTGACAGACAGAAATAAAAGAAGGAAAAAACCCAAATGCATACAGTTCAATTAAAAAAAAGTCATGCTTTCAGTGAAACTCTTTGTATTTAGCTAAAATGCAAATTCTTGACTTTTAAAAAAAACAACAAAAAAGGCCCAAAAAAAGGGAGACTGCATCAACCAACTCCTTCACCTTTGGGGGATCAGACGCTCTGAATTGAGGTATCCAGGCTTATACACATCTTTGTTGTAATCTCCAAATTTGGCCTGCACAGCATAGGAGCCAAGAAGCACTGCTGTTTCAGGAGGACAGTAGATCTCATCGCTGAGGATCCCCTCCTTCACCTGCAGGAAGAAGAGCTTCTGCGTGATGTCCTGGATCAGCTCTTCAGACACATCCTCTGGGAAGAACTTGGCACGGAATTTGAACTGGAGGGGATTCTCCTTTCTGATTTCTTGAGCAGAAACCTGAAAACAGAGGCGACACCACAACTGAGCAGGGTTGCAAACAATAGAATAAATTGCTTTTACACAGAAAAAGAGATTTGGGGCATTTGCCTTAAGCAAGTGACTGGGAACTCATTACTGGCATTCCTTAATTTCAGCTCCTTACTGGTATGAGAACACAGGGGAGAAGCATTACGTTTTCCAACTAAGCCAGTAAAATTCTGCTTGCAAAGCAAACCTTGGTCACTGGAGAATGACTTACTATTATGATGTATCAGATGGCAAACCCATCCAGTGTTGTACACGTTTGACGGAGAACAGCCCCCTGTCATTAAACAGGTACGTCACTGACTGCCCCATCAAGAAAAACTGTTCATACCCTCATAAGAATTGCACATTCACAAACAAGAGCACATCAGAGGTACCTGTGCTCTGCTTCAACTGCCCAGCCTTGAAGTGACCTATCTTTCTTAGTGCAACAACTGATCCTGCACAAGCAGAGACTAAAACCATCACTAGCCAAGATATTCCTCCAGACACAGCAAGAATAGCTGCTTATACCCAACAAAGTACCATATCAAGCTGCTGCTGTACATCTGACAAATGCTATAAAGCTTTCTACAGTTCACACAGAGAGAAAGGGCAAACTTCCACCGTGCCACACCTCACCCAAACAGATCCCATGGAGATCACAAAGTTTTCTCTAAAAATAATCCTGGAGTTGTGAGAATTAAGGAACAATCAACAAGATGTAGAAGGTTTATAAAGTAGCAGCCAATAACACATCAGGAATCATGTAAGCTTTAACCTTTTTTCAGCAATTAGCCCGAAGTCTGTTACCTTTTTATCGAGCTTCAGCCAAGTCTGGAATCCTTTGTTGTCCACGTACTGGAGGCCGAAGTACCACACTTCTCGCAAACCTATGGTTTTAACCACCTGCAACAGAAAGGTCAAAAAAAAGTTTGTTTTTTTTTTTTTTAACAGTAACAGTGCACTTGAGGCCCAGGTATCTTCTCCAGTCCCACATCACCTGCGAGTGCAGGCAACAGCCTAAACCTACTCATCTGGCATCTCTTAATTTCATCTTGCAGACAAAGATATACAGCTGCCGTAGTATATGACAGCAATGGCATAGGCTAAGCTACTTGTCCCACCCAGTTCCTAGGAGAAGAGGATTCTGGGGAAACTGGGAGACACAAACAGGTCAAGTGACAGGCCACCAACTGCTAGACTGGTACACTGGCAGCAGGTGGGGCTTCTGCTTCATTGTATCTACTGGCCCTTCTTAAAATTGTACTTGGTGAAGCAGACAAGTTATTTCTCTCACCAAAGCTTATGGCGAGATGATCTGTATTGGTGTTAGTACTAACTACAACAAGTTAGCAGTACTAATGGCTCAAGTGATCTTGTCTGCCAGTCACCAAAGATTATTTGGCTGAAGGAAGCAACTGAGGGATGCTTCACACAGCTGCTGCCGTAAGCTCCCTGTGCGATTTTGAGAATTAAAACAAGCTGCAAGTATTCTCAGTCAAGGACATTTTTTTTAAACTCACACAAAGGCTGGTTTTGAAGGACAAAATATATTGATGGCCCAACATGAGGACAAATTTCATTTCATATATTGTAAATACTAACCAGACGAAAGATCCAGAAACACCATCCGTTGACTGGGTGGCACACTTACTAGTGAAAGTAGTCCTGTTTGGACACATTCCTTTTCCTCAGTGGAGGAAATAGCCTAAGTTCCTGACCACTTGTTCTTATAGCCCAGTAGTTTGCTGCCAGCTCATCTACCTGTAAAGCTGTGCACTAGACAGAGCCGACATCTGGAAAGATCTACTACATACATATCTGGATCACTTCCTTGATGTTATTTGCAGAGTAGCCCCTCAAAAAGTGATGTGGGCATCACCACAGGGAGCTGAACTGAGTGGAAAGCAAGAGCTTTTTAAAACTACTTTGCAAGTTAGGAAAGTGTGACAGACTTTAGTTACATGTGCTTCAACAAGTTTAAGATCTCAACCAAGGATCTGTTTCACCATTTATAGTATTGCTGGAGACACTCTGGCTAGAGAGCAGATTTGAGAGACAACATGATTTTAGGATACTTAGTGTTTGCTGTAGTTTCCCTTAAATTTTCTCACTGGTGAGCTAGAAGCCAGGAGTCTATACCTGGAAGCCAGAGCTTCCTGGGGTTGGTAAGGGAGATGGGGAAAACGCACCATCCTGATTAGCACTCTGAGAATTACTGTTTGTGTGACATTGTTGAATAACAGGCAATCTATAAAGTTTAGTGATATAAGCAGACCAAGAAAATTGCACAGTAGTATGAAAAATGTCACTAAGCAAATATAATTTTTAAGGATAAAGAGGTCAGTGCCTACTAGTTGAGGAAATGGGATAGCTTCATAGCTAGACATGTGGGCTGTATTCAGTAGGCTACAGTTTATATATTCTACTTCAGCAAGGCCAGAAGTAACTAGTTATAACGAACTAGAGTTTATGTTAAAAAAAACCCCAAACAAAAAACCTCAATCCCCACAGCTTTTAAAAAAGAGCTGGGGTCTGAAAACACTTCAGCCTTTACTTGGCTAAAATTCCTTTTCCCTCCTGCCCCAAAGTGGCTTGTTTCATCACAGAACAGCCAAGTTTTCTCACAGCTAGATGTATTTTTAGAAGGGTCAGAGCTGGGCTTTACCCAATCTAGCAGAAAAGCAGGGGTATGTTGAGCGTGGTACTTCCTGTTGCACAAAGAAAAAAAGTGTTGCAACTTTGTTAAAATAAGGAGTTGCATAAATCAAGCAGTTATCGGGTTGTTATCTCTGGATGTCTCTTACAACAGAAAAAGTACACTTTTTCTATAAATCAAATTAGAAAGCTTGCAGAAGTTACGACTCCTCAAGTTCTTCCCAAAACCTAAAGGCAAGGAAGGAGAAAGTATTAACCTAAACTTCAGTTTGACCATTTGGGTTCCAATACAAAGAACAGACGTGAATGTTTTAGTCTATATTCTGGGAAATGGTTTGGAAACTTCCTCCATAGCAAAACAAGGAAGAACTAAGAACCAAGGCATTATATTCAAGATGGGAGACACCTCCCCCTGCTCCTCAGATGCATGAAGCAGCAAATCTTAAGTCTGCTCATTCCACCCAGAAATGCATTCACTCCCAGAAACTGTCAGTGACACACTCTCCTCCATTCGAATCTCTTTTCCTTGTGGCCAGGATGGCTCACGACTACCTGGGAGGTACTCCAGCCAGCTGCAGAGCCCACCGCGTTGGTTCTTGGGACACCTTGGACCACTGCGGCATAAGCTCTGCACACATCTGGCTTGAGCGGAGCTGAACTCAATATTCACAGGTTTCCACTATTTTCCTCTTTCTATAAAAGGGAGCTATAATTCACCTTACGTGCAGGATACACTTAACGCTAGCAAAGCCTAAAGCACAAGGGCTCTGCCTGAGTAGTTTTGCTAGCTGACAGCCAGGCCAAGAAATCATCTTGTGGTTTTTAAAAATAGCTTGCTTCTTCAACGCCCTTTTCCCCCCCACAGTGGTTCTGCAGTTCAAGTTGGGCCACTCCCCATACCTGAGAAAACCTGTTGCCTCCATAGCCTTTATCAGAGTGTAAACTCCGTCCAAGATAAGGGCCTAGTAAAAGGCTTGCACAGCAGAAGTGAAGAAAGGATGTCAGAACAGTTGCAGCTAAACATACCGTCTTCACCTTCCCCGGTTTTGTGCTGCACACTTCTACCTTTGTCTTCCCTTGATGTGTAGACGTGCACTCCAACAAGGTATGGACTACAGATAAGAGTTTCCAATCACAGGTGTTAAACCTGAGCCATAGGGTCTAAGGAGCAAATCTTCATGAGGTGATAGTCTATCCCAATAGTGCAGTAAGTGCTACAACAAGCAGTCTTCAGAAGTCCAGAACTACCTAGACAGCATGCTAGAAGTATCTTGGATCTGAAGTATCCTGCCTTTTTCCATGTTCTCAGGATTTTGTGCTTCTCAGCTGGAGGTCAAGAAAATAGTCTCTCTTCTGCCAGAGAGATGACCCTGACTCTTTTACAGACACAAACATTACTGAATACATGGGGGGGGGAAAAAAGTCCATATTGAATCCTTGTCATAAGGAATATAGGACATACTTACACTGTCTGATGTAATGCATTGCTTTTAAAAACCTGGCTTTTAGTCATTTTGATTTTTGTACCCTCAGAGATGAAATCAGAGTTCTCTGTTTTGGGTTAGCGTGGAAGGGGCTGGGGGAGGAAGTGACCCTGATGCAAGGCTGATCAACAGTGAACGGAAGGTCAAACACCAAATGCTGGTTCCATAAAAATGCAGGTTTCATATGCGCTTCACCAAATTCCCAGTCAATGAATACTTGAAATTTATCCCACATCAGTAATAATCAAAAAGAATTAAAGTTAGATTTAATGCTAAACACAATTTGTAGTACTCTTTGTCCTGTGAAGCTTTGCAGTGATTATAATTTGGTTTCCTCCTTTCACTCCCTCCAAGAACCCACTAAATGTTGGGGTTTTTTTAATTTGTTGGGGGTTTGGGTTTTTGTGGGTTTTTGTTCGTTTGGGTTTTTTTTTTTTGAAAAAAAGTACTTCTCACTGCAGAGTTGCCATAAGGCCTAGCAAGTTATAGCTAACTCATTGAAACAAGAAATTGTACCAACAAAAATTCAGAAGGAATGGACATTGTTTAAGCCAGTCCTGCATACCTAAGTTAAAGCTCAACCACCCTTTGCTATCAACGCTAGCAGGGTACAAGGGGAAAAGTGCAAAGGAATTGCTGTAACACTTCATAAACAGCTTAATATGTGTAACTGAAATCTGCGTAGATCAACTCTTTGTTTTCAGGGTTCCAGCAGGAATAGCTACAGCAAGCTGCTTTTTTTTTTTTTAAATTCCAGAACAGTAAGTTAGATTTTTCTGCTGAGGTCTAGGCCTTGCTTCAGTTTTATAAGAGCAAGCTACTTAAGAATAATAAAGTTTTAGAAAGTGCTCTTTGTTTATTTTAGTTGTCTTTATCTGACCTTCGTAGGTCCATCTCAAACAGACCTGTACGTTGTTAACGCAGTAGCAGGTAGAATAACAGTAAGGGAGGAGAGTCTTGGCTACTCATGCCCTCCACTTCCCTGGGTACCCCTGGAGGCAGGCTGGACAAGTCTCTGCTCCATCCTGCTGTGCAGGGGCTTCTTACAAGGCACGTTACTATAGTTGCTGCACGGAGATCACAAATTCTTCCGGTTTTCCAGTAGTTTGGCAAACTCGAACACCTGTGGCAAGCGGCTAACTCCAACCCAGCTTCTGAATGAATGCAGCTATGCCGACGCCTTCGTCAGCCATCTGAAGACCTGATTCTGAAGAGTTTTATGCACAGGGACAACATTTCAACTTTAGAATTTAAGAAATAAGAGCTAAACTGTATTTCAAAGCAAGAGGTGCATTTTACACACTACCTACACTGTCTAGACATTTTAGATCCCTTATGACACTTCATCACCCAACACTGCTAGGAAGACAGGTTTCACTGGAACATAACATACCTGCAAGGATTTTTGCTTTTTTCTTTTACTGTGATAGAATTTAGAGATCTCAGTTCAAACCAGGGCCCTTTGATTAGGAGGTGGAGAGAAGAAAGGTAGGTTTGGAATCCAGTCTTCAGAAGACACTAGTCTGAAATGTACTCTAAGCTTAAACAACAAGAGCCCATACCAACCCTTCACTGACCTGGTCAAACAGCTGTTTGCCTGTAGTGTTTGGCTGGATGGCAAACTCCAGCTCTGCATCCATAGTAACAACTCGAACATTGATCTAAGGAGAAAAACAAAAAGCATTGTTTAAGATGTATTGAAAGCTATTTCTCGTGTTAACACAGTACTTCGTGTACAATACAGTCTCCACGCTTTGATGCGCTACCGTAACCTCTGTAATATACACATTTAAGCCCCAGTTAGATTTGTGTGATCACACCAGCAAACTTAATTGGGACACTGACTTTGCTGTCTTATCCAGATTGCTCTGGAGGTTTTCCTACTCAACACAGGATTGGACTGACTTTCTGGTTAAACGAGAGGGCATTTTAGAGTTGACCATTTCCAGGCCTAAACCCCTTGGAATAAGAGCTCCTGTGAGTGCACAGCATAGCTGCCTGCAGACCATCCCGTGGATTACGAAAGGCCCTAATGACTAAATTAAATTTAAGACTTATAATTTAACTTCCATTTATATTAGAGCTGGAATTAATCTGAGGTTTTAAAGGCAAAAGGCTGAAGATTATTCTTACAAAGCAATCAGCATTAACCTGATAAACACTCATTCTTTCCCTCATAAAAATCTACTCAGCACATAAAAACAGCAGCTATGGGTACCGAATGATACTACAGGGCAAGAGTTCACTAAGCTATTGCTGTTAGTGAAGAAACAATATAATCAGATTTACTGCAATGGCAGAAGTAGACTGCAAGACAGAGGTTACTATTGTATGCAGAAGACAAGAGTGTTTAATGACTAGGAAAAGTCTATTAGCAGTTAATCAGGAGGCAAAAGCAGCAACTAAGCTTGCAGGGAATAGCATAAGGACCAGCAAAATGGCAAATCAGGAAAGGATTATATCCAACTGCTCCCACTACAGAAGACTGTATCACTTACAATATTATACTATGTCTCAAAAAACCAAACAACTCCAAGTAAAAAAACCCAAACTGGGATGATCGTGTAGTATGGTTCTACTAATAAGTTAGATTTGTAGCTTGGTATTTTAAAGGAAAGAGAAGAAAAAGTGGACATGTAAACACAAGGCCAGACAATAGGTAAGCTATAGGCAGGTAAAATTTCATTACATTTTCCCAACATTTTATAAATGTCACGTTACAAAAAGCCAGAGCTAACAGACCAGGAGAGCCTGCTACAGCTGCAGCACTGGTGCCCAGCGCAGAGGCACACGTGAAGAAACAAGAGGAAGGGGCAGAAGAGGAATAGAATACACTACAAAGAAGAAGAGGAAGGGGCAGAAGAGGAATAGAATACACTACAAAACCTCGACACCACAGCAGTTTCCAGCCACTTAATTACGTAATTTAAACTCTAGGATAAATGTCAGGTAAAACAATGTTGCAGTTAACACAGAACTGTGAATAAAACAAGTTGCCTCAGCTAGTTCTAGTCAAATGTATTAGAAAATTTTGCATTCCTTTTTAGTGAGACACGAAGGCATCAAGTGCCTTTTAGCCTTTATAGAGCTTTTTCTTTCTCCTGCTCTCTCCCAGATGACAGAGGACCCTCCTATAGAGAGATGACTGAAGGCAGTTTCCGAGTCATGGAACCCCAGAACAGAACCAGAGAAGATGACTGCTTAGGGGCCCTGTCACTTTCAAGCTGTACTTTTAAAGCGGTGTCCTTTAAATCAGGATTAAAAAAAAAAAAAAATCCTTTAAAAGCAACAAGAAAGAACAAGCAAGAAAGGTTTTCTAAGAGCTCCTTTTCTCAACTGCAGCTTGAGATCCATAATGGAACATGGAAGTATGCTTAAGGCTTTCTTCCTGTGCCTTAAGAACCAAAGGTTTCCCAAACAGTGTTTCCAGTGTAGCAAGGGAGGCGAAGTTCAGATACCAAATTCTCAGGAACAGCAAGACTGCAATTTGAAGATGTGACCTTAAAAAGCTCCTGTTGCTTAATCCCTCTCAACAATAAATCCCTAATCATATTCTAATCCCTTTCTACCCCCTTCAAGAAAACATATGCTCGTAATCCACAGTTTTGCATTGTGCAAGTTATTTGTACTTCTGGCTGAAACACTACAGTGGGTGTAAAATAAGTATCACTTTACAAGGTAAAGAACTTGAAAAGATGTGCCACTCCTTACCAAAAAACCTGCAGTATGTTGGCTGAGTACAGAATTCCCGTCAGTACCAGTAAACTCAGCTTTTACTCTATTTAACTCTAACTAGCAGTTATTTGCTAGTTTAAAAAAAAAAAAAGAAAGTAAACTCCCTAGTCTAGGGGAATACTCTGTATTACTCCAACCCTAAAAGACCCTTCTGGATACAGTCCCCTTCCTAAAGGATCAGCTACATAGTGAGCTATTTAGTGCTAAAGCCATCTACCTGCTACATCTTTTAAGAATTATTTTAGTGTTAAGACCAAAAATTGAAGTCATCTGCTTTCCACTTCAATCAGTTAAAGCCATAAGCATGCAGGAACATGACTGCTTGGTTATCCAAAAGCTTTCAAGGACACTTGGGGCATATGGTAAAGGTTAATTTCCGTGTTCTCAAAGGGCTGAACGACCAGCAGGATACAGAGGAATTCCCTGGTATGCCCTCGGACAAACTGCTAGCCACATGAGAGGCAGAGCAAGAAGAGACAGGGCCTCAAGCAGTTGTCCCTTCAATGAGTCGATGACTGCCTGAGAAAATCCTTTGAACCCCTTTCCTCCCATATTAAGTCCTCCTGCTTCTCGTCTCCAAACCTTAGCCTTGATTTCAAGAAGAACATAATGGTTTTAACAGTGTTTCTAAACAGATGTCCTACAACCACTCCAGACAAACTTTTAGCCACAGAGAAGCTGGTAGTGAAGCACGCAAACAGAGCTTAACCCACTTGAAACCCTGGTTTAGAGTGTCTGAAGAAACCTTGATGTCTGTTAGGCTGAGAGAAGATAAGTTTGGCATTCAGCTCAGACCACGGGAAACTGCCCATGGCACAAAGACAATTAAATCAAAACCCAAGGTGCTAACCAATTCAAGATATTGTTGGGGAGGAAAAGAGGGAACAACTCAGACTAGTTTCTATCAGCAACAAAAAGACCAAGACACAGTTAAGACAACTTTCACAAGTGAAGTCCTGCTTACCCTGTGTAGGCAAGGCAGGTCATTTGTAAGATCCGTACCAAATCCTGGCAGTATCCCAGGACAAAATTGAAGCCATAACCAAAAAGAAAGCAGTTTTCAATTGTTCAGAACACAGGTGCTTGGAGGGGGGAGTAGAACACATGGCTGTTATACATGAAATAAGAGTTTTTAAATGCACATAGCATGCTAAAAATCCTAGACAGTAAGATGTAACTTCCTTCTCAACAGTCTGATGCTGTAACACTTTATGATTATACTTCTATGTCTGAGACTAACATACTTAAAATTAATAACAAACAGGGCCTTAGAAGGTTTGTTTGTGTGTACAAAAACATTACAGAACATGAGGTTTTCATCTTCCCCTGTCTTAGGATGCATAAAATTGCTAACACAATTGATCCAGAGGGGAAAAAACATACTGTTGAAAAGGCAATGCCATTTGCATTAAAAGGAAAAAAAGCTCCATGACTTATAAGAGACAACAGAAACTGAAGACCTTACTACACTGAATGACTGAACACTAATTCCGTGACTTCAGACTGTTCAGGGTGGACTGTAACGTTACCTACATTTCCAACTGGGACAAGAGAGTGGAAGGAAAATGAAAGATGGAACTGAAGAGAACTTCACAATATAGTTTAAATAATTGTAACACTATGGAAAATTCATGTACTAGAAGTTACAGTAGTTAGAATGAGATCTTGCTTGCTTTAGCAGTGCCCTCAAGTCACGTATTTATTCTTACTTTTTCTGGTTTTTTTGTTAAGACAACATCTCTTCTCATGCTAAGTCAGTAGATCAATCCATGGGACACTGCAGCCTTTCAGATACAGTATCTAATTTGGAAAATTAGTGCCATTTGAAGAACATTCAGAAAACGTTGTCTCTTAAGGAGGCAACACATTACCAACCAGCTCATCTTCTCTGTGTAAAATCCAAGACTTAGATAGGAACTGAAGACAACTGTCTCTTCAATCCCTCCCTCTCATAAATGCAGTTTCCAGGTTTGTTGGACACTGTGCATGCACAGGTAGGTTTTTTTTCCCTAAAGTCTGACTTTTGAGCTACAGCCTGCTGGTCCAGAATCCATCTCTGGTTGCAGGCAACAGGGTATCTTTGAAGTTGACCATCCACCTCCTGATACTTAACTGCTCCACCGTAAAACATCAGGTGGAACAGGAAAAAGCCCACAGCCCTCACACATATTTTGCATCCTGATGCATGAAATCCAATACCCCTTAAGTTCACTTGCGTAATAAAATAGTTTGGTGAAACCATGAAGTTGTGCAAGTCATTTAAAATACCATACAATTTATTTCCAGTGAATCTGTAAGATAAAGGGCAGTAAATACCAACTTTTACCCATATACGCAAGACAAACTAGTACTTAACGTGTTGCATATCATTATCATTATGCAGCTCTAAATGCCTCAGACAATGCTCAGGAATGTTTTCTTCCTCTTTCCAAGGAGGAATAAAGACCAGAATCTCTTAAATAGCAGGTTTACAATTACAAATGCTAGTGAAGTATCTTTCCAAGTGGTGGCAATTAGTGCTATGATAATGGAGAAACCTAGATAGGCATGCCTTCTTTCTTCAGTCACTGTCTGGAAATCCCGGGCAAGTAGTAGTACACGTAAGCAGATCAACCACATAGCACAGAGGGGATAAGGGTTTCTCTGAAGTGCTGCACCTGCACAGCACATAATGTGAAAGACAGTATGCAGGCCTGTTAAGGTTTCTTGCACATACACAAACTGACCATATAGTACATGGACATGCTTGTGCTGAAGGAATATGGCAGTCTTAACGACAAATAAGAGAAAACAGTAGTATTAAAAATACTATTAAGAAAGCAGTAGTATTAAGCTTGCATCCTCACTTCTGCAGGGCTACTCTTCTACCACACAAGCAATAACTACTATTGTACTTATAATAAATAACAGAGAAGCTTTTTGCCCTGAGTTGCAATGCATCTGCATGGACGAAGTAATCTCATTTCAATCTTAGCAATCAGACCTGTTCATAGACATGTGTAGTGATTAGATATCTGGTAACAGGAAAGGCAGTTTCACAGAGCAGCATCAGAAGGGCACTGAAACTGCTCTCTATTCTTCCACCTTCCATGCATTAGTGTTCCTTGGTTCCAGGCCCAACAATAAAGCAAGATATTGTGCTAACTGATGGAGTAACTGTAGTCCCAGGTTCTGGAAACTATTTTGGGAAAATTTTCAACATTGATTAGGGAAAAATCCCTAGAGGCTCCAGAACTGACCTGCTAACGCTTCAGTATCTACATTTCTCTGTCCTCCACAAGTTACTGAAGTCAACAGCTAATGGTTCTTTCTGAGACTGTGGAGGGGAGAGGACAACTCTGGGAGGGTGAGTAGCTTGAATAACCCAAGAAACTGGAGAGATGTTAGTTCAATTTATTATATTATTCTTTAGTACTTATAAACACCAACATGTACATCTTTGTCATATGGTTTAGTTTTAGGTAGTCTGGCAGGGAGCAGGGAGCTGGACTCAATGATCCTTATGGGTCCCTTCCTACTTGAGATATTCTATGATTCTATGTCAAGAACACAGCACTTGCAGCCAGTTCTGTTTATTCTCTGACAGAATAACCTGCCTGATGGATCAGACATAATCTAGTAACATATTTGATGTGGTCCCATATGACATAGACTAGGTATACAACAAATCTGAGCCATGTGAAATTACAACTCAATGACAAGTTCTGCACCTGAATTCTCCATAGCTTCTGTCAAAGCAGGAGACTATGTCATGAATATCAAGCCAACGATCAATTCTATTAGCTGCTGAAGGACTGCCAAAGCACGACCTCTCTCCCAGTTGGACTCAGCATCTTCATCTTGCTGGAGCAACTGTATGGACACATATTCTGACCTTTTCATGGCAGACCAAGGCCTTGAAAGGGGGATGTGTGTGGTGGGGTGGAGGGAGTAAGAAAATGCAGTTTAATCTCATGGATCCTGGAAGGCAGAGTGCACTTACAAGTCCACAAACAGCCCCCAGTCAAGAACTAAAAAATTGTTTAGGAGGACTGCGCTAGAATTCAAAGATCTTGGCAGGTCTGAGAAATAGTTACAGGTGTTACACCTGGAGAGGTGAGAATGGACAAGAGGCAGATGAAGAGATTAACAAATTACAGGCTTGCAAACAATGGGCTACAGCAGGACTGCAGACAAGGTTGTGGTCTATTATAATCCCCAGAAAAACACCACATTTCCTGGTATGATGCTGTTGCGTAGAAGGAAAAATTACATTCTTGAGTGTATTTGTCACCGGAAGCATTACAGAAGGGGACTATTCTGTTCTGCTTGCCTGACAACTTGCCAGTAGGAATGCTGTCACCCAAATTTGAATGCTTTTTTTGGAAGGGAGCAAGTTAATGAAGGAAAGTCTGCACTAAACTGCAGGTCAGGTAGTTTTTGGGTTGATTGTGGGGTTTTGGGTTTTTTTTTGTTTTGTTTCAAACTGGAGTTGATTTGTTAGCATGGTACTGATCTCTTCCAAATGGGAGTTGTCTGAAACGAAGTGCTTATAGAGAAGACAGCAACTTTTAAAGCCACAAGGAGGAAAACACCAAAACCCCCTCTTATTTTGCAGGCTGGGTAACAGGAAAAGAAACAGTAATTGCTGGAGTGGTAAGATATTGGGATACTATATAACCACTTCCATGCAGCCTTCAGACAACATAGGTTCAAGTCCTCCCCAGTGCTACATTTTTACGATGTAAAGCATCTCCATAAAGCTAAAAGGACAAGGCAAATGACAAACCTGCAATTCTCTTCTGTGGGAAGGAGAATCTGATTCCTATGAGAGTGGGAAAGAGATGTACAGCACAACACTGAAGAAAGCCTTTCAGTACGATCCATGCTCTCCTCCCCTGCTCCCATGCCAGGATCCTTTCTGCACTACCTGCCCAACACTTGGCACTTCAGAGAGGGCAGTGGCAGCACAGCAACAGTCCTGCGTGTTCCCTTCCACACTGCAGAGCACACAGTTTTCTAACAAGGGAGAAAACAGTTCACAAAACGTGAATAGGGGACAGCCTCATGGGCATCCACTTGACTGACGAGGCAAGCTCATTGCACCGATTTAACCGACCCAGTTTCACAGCATACCATGTTAAATCAGAAAGACCCGACTGTGAACCAAAGGACACGTTCCATTTCAAATCTCATTGTGTTAAACATTGCTTCCTCATTGCAAATAAATGGGAACATTAAGTCACGTTCCACTGGAATTCCTCTGAGTCTATGAAGCAGAGTTAGGTACTGCTGCATTCACACAGGTAAAATTAGAGTTGAATAGGCTGGTCTTTGTTCCTTAAAACATTGCTCACCTTCCCATGAGAGGGGGAAATACCACTGAGGGTAAATACAGTTGTATATAACAATCTAGAAAGCTAGTGGTTACTTTAAAATTGTCCAGCATGGTTGTTAGCCTTAACTACTAGTCAACTTTAATGCAACAGCTTGTACAACCACATTTTTTTTTGTAGGAATCCTCAGTATTTAAGGAGCAATAACTACATTAGCTATACTTGACTGAAATTCCTTAAGTTTACTCAAGGCAATAGGAGCCCAGGTATTTGCTGCTCTCGTGTAAGGTGAAAAAGCCTTATAAGAACTTCCGTGGAAGTTTTTCCGAAGAGAAAAAAAGTACTTTGAAGGGAAGCCAAAAGTAATTTTGAAGTGAAATCTGAAAGCTAGAGACTCTTTTGGATGAAGTGGGGTGGGGGGGCTCATACGAGCAGGAAAGCCTTGAATACCCAGATGTGGGGAGTCATCCAGAAATTCCAGTTTTAGCAAAGCAGGTTGAATTTGCAGAACAAACTTCCCCCTCCCTGCCAGCATACACAAACAGATCATAAGAAAGCCAACCCATTGAGTTTGGTTTTGCAGCCAGGTCACTTGCTTCTTGTGAGATAGCATGAAACCTTCCTTATAATTAAACATTAAGATAATCCTAGAACATTAATTCAAACTTTTTTAGTTTATTTGTGCAGAAGAAGATGCCATACTAAACTACATGCCTATCTCGGTTTCCTTTACCAAAGCCTGATGCTGTCAGCATGTAACAACTGCATAGCAGGCATCTGCATGAAAAGCAGAGAAGCAGCCATAGCTGTAATTCAGTTCTTTATCTTAGGAGAAGCAATAACACCTGCATGCCAGAAGATCATGAAGATTTAATGCAGATGTAGCAAGCACGCCTGACCCTGCATCTCTGACAGCCCTGGTTCCCAAATGGCTAGACCTCAGCCAGACTTCCAGCATTCTCCACCTCTCATCAGCTCTGTACATTTAACATTAGTTGCTCAGTGAAACAGTAAAATCAAGCAAGTACTCTTCCCAGAGAAAAATCTTTCTCCACCCACCAAAGTTTCTCCCAACTCTTTCCTAATGAGCAAACTGCATCATTCTGTCTCGAGTTAGGAAGAAATTGAAAAATTGAGAGACAGAGGCCTTTTTTAAAATTCAAATTTTTTAAAATCTAAAATTACCTAGGGACAGCCCTACGTTCTGACGAGACATAAAGCAATGCAGTTTAAGCCTGAAAGGCTCCAGGATATTGCCCTTAAACAAAGCCCCATACACTTAGGGAGCCCAGATGTTTTTCATGCAAAACACTTGCTCTTACTTTCTCTGCGGGCTGTAGGAATGGTTTACCCTGAACACAGACAAGGCTCAGAAGTGGCAGGAGGGTTTATGGTGTTCTGTTGAAATACATTAACATTCCCTTTAAAGACTCTCTGATGCTGTATAATACTCCATTAGCATTGTGAGAATATCTGTGTACAAGCAGCAGTCTGTTCTTTAAAGAAGGAACACACAGCCAGTGACAGCAGGCTCAGCACAGCACCACTGCTTGGATGAGCCATTTGCCCTCAACAGATGTTAGGATGGATTTAGGAATACAGACCACAGCAGCAACAGCTCCTTTGTACCTAAAGGATAAATACAGAGGGAAGCTACAGGCCACTGGATCAAACTCCTTCATACACAGGCCTTTTTATCATGACAGCTGTTGCATCTAATTAAACATAATTAAGTTGTGAGACTAAGGCTCTACACACAAAGTTTAAAGAAAGCCCCACAACCAATCCTCAAATAAGCTTTATCTCAAGAAGTCACTCAGAGTCCAGAACAAATCAGACCATCTTTTGTGGTCTTCCATCAGAAACATCAGCATGGGGCCAAGTGCAGGTAATACAGAGGTTTAAGATCTCAAGTTTTATTATAATTACAGAGTCTTTTAAACAATTTAACATCTCCAATATTTATGTGAGTCAGCTACATAAAGTAATATGACTCTTCTGCAATCCCCACAAGGGAAAATAAAAAAAATAACTGAGTGTCTTATAGTCTTGATCCAGAACACAAACACCATTTCATACCTCTGCTTTGCTTTTTCATTTGGAAACAACAGGGACACAAAAACTTATGCAAAAGCTGAACTTCACAGTACCAAGTCACAACAAACAGGGGCAGGGTCTGAAGGCATGAATAATCTAAATAAAAGCTGTAATAGCCTCAGAGCTTCTCCTGAACCCGAGCACCCATACTGGTTCCTTTTATTCCAATGTTTACGCAGAGGCATAGGTTCTAGACAGCAATGTGCACGGAAAACCCAGAGCCATTCTGAAGAGTCAGAAGTCTGACAGATACTCACCTGGACACCAGGCAACACCACAGCCGGTCAGCGCACAGCTCTCAACACTTTCAATAGACCCTGTATGAACAGTACCAGCACAAGGTACAATGATAGTTCTTCTGATGTGGAAGAGTGGCACATTATATTGGAGCAGGGTGGGCTGTGTGAACACAAGGAGAGTCTATGACTTACTCTCTCACAGGATTATGCCCTGAGAGTTTAAGGGGACCAAGAACCAACTGTTGGAGAAACACTGGCTCAAGAACTGTACTCCTCCCAGATGGAGACATTACAGGAATCAAAGCAGTATTTTCATCAGAAGTGAACTGGAAGAACCTCAAGGATGTTCAAAGGCATGGAATAATTTCCATGCAAGGATCAACTAAGCTGGTTAGGACTTCTTGGTTTGGAAGAAAATTAACTGAGGCTAGGACACAAGAGCATATAAATTCATGAGTTACATGAACAGGGTGGACAAGGACCACATGTTCGCTGCTCTACCAATACAATAACTACAGGGCATCAACACTCTGAACAAGAAAAAAGTTCTTCAAATAGTGCTGTAGCAAGGAGTTTTGTAGATAACCTTCACATTGTTTGGAAAGTTATCTAGGACAGCCTTTGTTAAAGCATACTGTGGATGCTGGAGTTCACATGGTTTCAAGGGGAGACTGGACAAGTTCAGAGAAATCCATTTAGCAACTCATTATATAGGAACTTTCAGCCTCCAATACCTCAACAGCTCAAAGGAAAACAATGGTGCATATCTGTAAAATACTCTTCCTCAAGCATCAGCTTTTGGCCAACATCAGAGGTATACTATTAGGCTACAGGGGCTTTCTGCCTGACCTAGCAAGGCCAGCCATGTTCTTATAGAAGTCAAAGTGCAGAAGGAACATGAACTCCATTTACTTAAGGAAAAATAGCAGTGTAACAAGTCACACAAGGCCCAGTAATGATGTATGTTCATTCTGCATTCTAGATATGAATCCATTTGTCAAAGAGGGATTTGTTGATTCGATACCCCACCCTTCTGATTTACCTGTTCCATAATCAGGCTCTTTCATTTTACCTCATGGACTTCGGTAGAATGTACCACATGGTGTTTGTGAAATTTATGAGTGGAATTATGTGATGTGATCCCCTCTGATAGCTTGATAACCTGATCTACGTCCAATGCACTACAATGCTTACACTTCCCAACAATGCACTTCAAACAGTATGCAACAGCTACTATTTGCTCCCAGATAAAGGTAGGTCATTGCAAGTCCCGGAATGTCACCTAAGCACAAAGAGATTGCTCTTGAGAAGTTACAGATTACACAGGAAAAGTGATTGGAAGGATCAGCAAAATACCCCTTCCTGACCCCTAAAACAGCTTGAGGGCTTCTGAGATGGAACTCTTCACATGCTCTTCACTATAGAAGTATGATGGCAAACAAATATGCACCAGTGATTCCCGAAGTGTACCCAGAGCACAGTGGGGGCAGAAAAAGTAACTTTCAAAAGTTTGCCTCCACAACTGTGTCAGTTTTTAAAGGGGAAAGCTATTTTCTCACACACTGAGATCACTGAATATCAATTATGCAAATCCACCCACCAATTCACACCACATACTTTGTGCACCAGGAACTTTCTATAATCACTTATCTCTACAAAGACAAAAAATTAAGCAAAGCTAAGCTTTCACAATTAAAGTGTATTCAGCTAGATATTAAAGAATCACTTTAGCTCCCACAAAGAACTCTGAAGTTCTTTGCATCTGAACTCTGAACTTTGAACTCTGAAGTTCTCTGATCCTACAGTACAGACTTTGAAGTCCTCTACTGGGCTACACAGGCTAAATTCAGGCACTCCGATACAAACATGATACTCTTTAATTTCTACTTCTTCAGGGAGCAGGCAGCTTGCAGATCTGCTCTCTGCATCTGCAGAATGGTGGTCTCTTGGCAGAACTGAGCAGCTCTATTTCATTTCATAAGCCTGCTCAAAATTCATCAACTGGAGGTTCATCCACCCACATCCCCAGAGGAGCCTCACACACATTCCACACTGAGGTTAGAACAACCACAGCAAACACGGACATTTTCATGCAAAATCAAGAGAGGAAGAGATTGTGATAGTGATGCCTCTGAGTTTTACACAATAGTTAGAGCACTTGCTCATGAAAGTGGGAGGGAGAAGCAAGCGCACAATAACCCTCTCTCAAACAGGGCAATTCCATACTCCCTTCTGAAAGCTAGCAGAAGGCTACAGACCTTGTGTAGCCAGCACCTCTTCCACTGAGCCTACGCAGTAGGTAGCTAAATACAAGTCCTTGGTCATCAAGCAACAGTTTCTCTTGCTTACTCAATTAGAAGATCACAGTCCTCCATTTTAATTCTTAGACTCAGGATTTTTATTTTAATTGACAGCAAATAGTACCAGGTGCTGATCAGTCCCAGCTGAACACATGGCTGCTACTCATGCTCTCTCAAAGATGAGGGCAGATGCAGAGAAGGCAGGTGATTTTTCCCCACTAGGAACTAGAAAGAGAAACAAAATCTGGATCTGAACAGATGAACAATATGGGGGCAATATGGTTAGCTGTTACACTGAGCTATGCCTTGTTTCCAGCCTCACATAGCAAAAATTTTCTCTCTTTCCTAGGGGAAAGGATCCCATACACTGCTCAGTAAAAGCCAGAGACTTCAGTTTCTTCTGCAAAGAGCTGTACTTCTCAGCTCACAGGTTAAATGTTATCTAATACTGAAACCAGGCTTCAAAGCAAGCACACAACACAGCTAAAATACATTACTTAACACCGTGTGCAGTGTGGTTCGGTGATCTTAGGCAGCATTGCCTTCCTTCAAGGTCAATTGAGTGATTATGGGATTTACAGTGCGCTTAAAGCTCTTTGGACACAGTGCGAAACAAGAACACCACCGATGCGGGAATCTTCAGTGGTCATCAAGAAGTCTTATTCTCAAAAAGTCCTGACATACTGCAGCCTTTTTTTTTTTTTGTGGACAGAGGAAGATGTTCATGTGGGCGGAGGGAGGAAGAAGAACAGGAAGGCTTATCTCCCCTCCTCTGCCCTTTAAGAAGGCTAAGAAATTCTTTAAGTAGTGACTAACATAACAGTTAACACCCTTGATTTCTCTGCAGCAGCTAACATCCCAGAACAAACTGTCCTCAGAAATGCTTACTCAGCTCAGGCAGTAATTCAGGTTTTTGGCACAATTGTGAGCTCATTCTCTTATAACTTTAGTAATCTGTGAACTACTAAATTTACTATTAATAGAATCCTCCATCTTCCTTTTGCAGCTATGAGTGGGAGTTCTCACATTTGGCAAATGGAAGCTTCCTTATGTTTCCATTTTGCACAAGAGTATATACCTCCTGGTATCAGTAAACCATACACCATATCATCTGATGTACTGCAACTGGTGCGTACAAGGAAAGGATAAGATTTTATTCCTGACTAAATCTATAGCTATCCATAAGGTAAGAGTATTTTAATTAATTATGAGTTCTTAAGGATATGAAAAAATATTTTTCTTTCAGTCCAGTTATAGCAATGTACTGTGAAGAACTCAGAGGTAAAACTGCTATGTGTAGTTAGAAGATGCACAGTCAAGAATAAATTGGAAAGATCCAGGAAAAATTATTAATTATTTGTATTTAGAATAAATTCCTGTCACTACACTTGCATCTCTTAGCACTGGCTTATCATAAACTTGTTGAATTTTAATGCCATAATCTGTTCACAGACAGCTAAAGGTTTGGCAGAAGACTTACATGCTGTCTTCAAGTTCTTTTTTCAGAATTCATGTATATTCAGCATCAAACAGGTATGGAGGACTTGTCTAACCACTTAATGCCTAGCACACACTAGCACATTATTAACAACACAGGGCTGGGAAAAACCTTTTGAGTCATCAGTTCCAGTTCCCCACTCCTACAGGCAACAACATTAAACTGTGTCCTTGTCAAACTTTATCTTAAGGGATGTTAGGTCTTGGAATAGTCTCCTAAATCAGACCAACAAGAGGGGAAAAAAAACTGCACTCACCCACAAAAAAAACCACCACACACTCAACTGCTCTAATGTTTAAAAGTCTCTTAAACCACAAGTTCTGCTTAAAGCAGTTCTTTCTCCTCTTTGGTACTTACATTTTATACAGGTGAAGGAAGAGGTAACTTGTTTAATTCTACCAGGCTAAACTAGGCAGGCACTCTCTTATTGTGAGGTAGCTTTCTGCCTCTAGTCATCCCAAAACCCTTCTCTAGGTTCTGCTTTGAATTTGTCTCTCCTGGACACAGATGATAAATGCAACCTATATTCAAGGAAAGATCTCACTAGTACCTTCTATTAATGCTTTCCAGTAGAGAAACCTTATGCATTGCAGATGACATGGACAACAAGACAGTCATTTTACCACTGATTAATCCATATCCTTCTATCCTGTATAGTGAGGGACCTTCTTCCCCCACACCTCCAAGTTTAACTATTGCAATGGGACCTTACTACCCCAGTCCTTCAATTCCCTTTATACGGTGGCCCTCTGCATCAATAATACCTCCTCCTCAACGGCATGGCATTAGCAGATTTCATTAGTATGCTCAGCTTTCTCACCACAGGCCATTAGTAAAGGTATTAAAAAATAGTGCCTCTTGGTATTATTCAGTTGTATTTTCTCTTTAGCACCAGAAGCTGTTAGACTGCATTTACTGTTGTCCTCTCTTTACACAGGTTTATACACATGCACACAGGTATTCCAAGTTCTTGCGTGACACTACATCAAATGCTCTGCTGCAAAGCTGACTTCATTTCTTGTGAAGTTTTAAGTTTTTTCCCCAAAAGGAAACAAACAAAAAAATCCACCTTTGATAAAGTAAGAGAGAATGCTGATAAGTCAGATCAAATTAACAGGTCTATAGAACAGAGATCACGTTTCCTTCTCCTTCTGTAAGTACTGTTCATTAGCCCACAGCCATGCTGTTCTAGCCACAATTTATTAGATTGGTTTGTTTTGCAAAAGGATACAATTCAGCTAAAACACCATCCATTCAATGAGTCAAACAGAAAAAAACTAGTAACATGCACCTAGGAAAAACGCAGAGAGCACACAGACACTCCAGTAATGAAAAGATGCGAGGCTGAGCAAATACGTTTATTTAGCATTTCACTTGCTTTCAGATAACACAGCAAGATTTGGACAAGATGATGTCTCTTGCATTTCCTCACATAATAATTCACCACCTGTGAGACCTAATGAACCTCTGTACAGACTAGATGGAAATGATGTATCTGAACTGTTGATGAACTCCAAGCCATAAATCCTTATGTGCTGGGTACAAGAAGTTATATATTTATAGCTTACCTCAGAGAGATTTTGTTACTTTGTAACTGTTACAAATGGCAGAATGTCTGTGTTTAATTATAAATTAACACTTGCCTATATTAACAAATATATTTATTTCAGAATTATTTTCCAGACTGTTGCTAAAATTTATTTTAAGCACCATAGACATGCATCAGATCCAACTAATTAAGTGTTACCACAGAATATGAAATACAGGAATACACTTCGGTACTC
Organism: Ciconia boyciana; assembly: GCF_034638445.1. NCBI lineage: Eukaryota > Metazoa > Chordata > Aves > Ciconiiformes > Ciconiidae > Ciconia > Ciconia boyciana. Next base: position 68,749,286 of record NC_132936.1, on the reverse strand, counting down.
AATTAACATACAAAATCATTAACGTTCTAGTGTTAATGTACTTACTATTTGTTTATTATGAAATAATAAATTCCAAACGTTATCTGTAAGCTTTGAGTGTGCTTGCACATTTTTGTTAAAACAAAAGCTTTATACAAAGGTTTAACTTAGTGGGTTTTTTAGGGTGGCAGTGACAAAATTTTGCTTTTGTTTACAAGTAAAGATAAGATGACAACTGATGACCACTTTGTCAAACTTCATCCACAGCAGCATGAAGTCTGCCAAGCAACATCGTATGTACTTACGCCAAGCAGACAAGACACATGCAAGCAAGCGCAGGTAGTAAATATTTAGTACCCATGTCAAATACCCATCAGAAACTAAAACTGTCTCCCTGTGTGTCCCAAGAGTTTATGCTATTGTTCCTCACGCATGCCAAAGGCTGTTGTGTTCATCCTGAGCACAGTTCTGCCTCTGGAGTGACAGCTTTACATCCTCTCCCCCTGCTCCCTGCAGACTGACAGGAATCCTATTTAGCTGTATTAAGACCAAATGAGCTGGGCTGGGAAGGATCCAAATCCTGTCTCAGTCTGAAGCAGTCAGACCAAACAGCGTGTTTTATTAAAATAACCTCTACAAAATTCCTCTTTTCTGTTTACAGTAAGGTGGCAGCTAGCCCTACTGAACAGCAGATTGAAAGACAAATGCTTATATCGTACAAACTATTGACACAGAGTCTTGTCCATAAATCCTAGCCAGTAGGTCACATCTCAGAAATCATTAGAGTACAACTGTCCTTCCCCAGTGGAAGGTGGTTTACACCACCCATCTTTGTTACTCACTGGCTAGTCAGCCAAGAAACAAGCAAAAATCACCAGCTACAAGGGAATATGAACACAGCCATCCTTGCCAGGTAAAGGGATGAACACAGCTGCAATTTTTTTTGTTTGTTTTTAAAGAGATTAAAGAGTTTTTCCACACCTATCCATGGCTTCCAGTACGACTTAGTCCTAAACCAGGATTTCAGATTATTCTGACCAGGATATTTCAATAAAGCACTCTGTAATTAGCAAATGGCTAATAAGGCAGAGAGAGATTATTCACACACAACCTTCTATATCCATGCTTTGTAAATTATGTATTTTCTCCCCCACTTGCAGAAGGGTCCTTTCAGTATACATTTTTTTAATATACAGTAATATATCACCTCCTACTGATGAAATACACCCAGGGACACTGAAGATTTAGCAGTTCTTAAAAGGATCGAGCACTTTTTTTTTTTTTGAAGGTTTACAGAAACTGCAACATAAGTTAACCTAAGCACTTTTTTGGGGGGAAGGGAGGGGGAGGTAAGTTAAACTAACTTTAATGTTATGGTGGTAAAACATCAATTGCTTATTACTATAAAGATAAGCTTGTTTACTCCCATTTCACAGCGTGTAGCTAATACTCACGTAAGTCCTCCACTGCACTTTAAGAAATATTGCCTCTATTGAAAATAGATAGCAACAACAACCTGTTCTGATCATGCTCTTCAGAGTTCAAAAGTGCATCTGCTCCAATGACTGCTCAAAGCTTTGCATTAGGCAGTTAGCTCCTCAAGGGAATTGTTTCTAACTAGCAGAATAGTAGCAGATTTTAAAACAAAACAAGCAAAAAACCCCATTAGAAAATCAAGGGGGGAGGGGTATCAAGAAAAAAAGGAGGGATGAAAAAGACAGCCAAGTTTGAAGACAGACAAGTTTGCTCAATTGAAAAAAAAAGATACAAAAAGAAGAAACACGTTTTTGATAGTGACTGTTAAAGACTACTGTGGAGAACTGCACTGAAAGTCCCTGCCACTTAGCTTTTAGATCACAAAGCAAGGGGGGGAAAAAAAAGTTTCTCCTATCTTTACAGAGAAATACACACTTCCTGTAGGTAAATACATCGGCCATGCAAATACTAAATGAAAGCTAGCACAGTTTTGCCATCTCTCGTTAAGTGGGAGCATCATAAAATCTCTTAAGAATTGCTCGGGAGGTCTGTATGTTTCTAGCACGGGAGCATTGCAGCAGACGGAGCAATCCACCTCTTTGATCTCTCTCAAGCCCAGCTCCTGGGGCTCCTTCCCCCTCTCCCAAAGGCAGGCGGGGCAGCGGCGTCCCGCCGGGCGTGGGGAAGGCGAGGCGCACCCCCAGCCCACCCGAGGCGCCTCCGTCCCGCCCGCGGCCCTGCGCCCGCCGCCGCCCGGCCGGCCGTTACAGCTCCAGCGCCGCTCCGCAGGGCGCATGCAAGGTCTTCAGCAAGCCGCCAAGCCGCTCCGGTTATTCCCCCTCCTTAGAGGAGCTGCTTATTTGGTTCTGGAGTGCCTGTGTGAACCGAGAGGTGCCCCCAGTTCCCTCCTCGTACCGCGCAGAACTTCTGCGGGTGCCCGAGCCGAAAAGCCCCGTCCCGGCACGGGGAGCTTGGGCCGCGGCGGAGACTTCGGCTCAGCCCTTCCAGCGCGGAGGCGGCAGGGCCCCGGGAAAAGCCCACACCGCAGCACCGGGAGGTGACCGCCCCGTCAGGCGCCCGGGCTCGGGCAGCCCCTAACGGCCAGCACCGGGCGGGCCCCGGTACGGCCCCACAGAGCGCCTGCCTCCCTCCCCCTGCGCCCCGCTTACCGGCTTCGGCATTTTGAGGGCTGCTGGTGCTTCTCCTACTCCCAAGACAAACGTTCATACAGTGGCTGCCTCGCCTGAGCCGAGCGCCCCGTGAGGAGGAGGAGGAAGGAGCCGCTCCCGGCCACGGCGGCAGCACAGCCCACGAGTGCGGCGCCGGCCGCCCAGAGGCGATTAAGTACGCAGGTGGGGCCGCGGCGGTGACTCACCGCCGCCGGCCATTACCCGCCGCCCCCCCCGGCGCTTTCCGAGCGCGGGACCAGCCTCGCCCCGCTGCTGGGCACCCCCGCCGGCCTCGCTGCGACGCCCCCGGGGCGCAGGGGGGGCCCCGGTCTGGAGCTTTCAGCCGCCCCACAGCCCCTGCGGGGTGAGAGGCGGGCGGGGCTGCCCGCGAACCGTCGGGCAACAGGTGCCTGTGGGCGGGGGCAGTGCCACCCAGTAACCCGCCGGGCACAGCCGAGCCGCGGCGAGGTCTCCTTGCGTCGCCTCTTCTCCGTGCCCCTCACCAGAGACTCCCCCTGGGGAGACCCTCACCCCCTGCGCCGCGCTCCGCTGCCCTGCCCACCGCAACATGGCCGCCGGGGTGAGCCCTGCCGCCACGCCCGCACCTGCCCCTGCCGCCGCCGCCAGCCGCGCCGGGGGCCCAGCGGGGCCCAGCGGGCAGGGCCCCCCCCGGTGCGGCCCGGCGGCGACGGCGTTTCCCAAGCTGGCGGGTGGCTCGGGGAAGGTGTCCGGCTTCGGGGAAGCAGAGGAGTCTGACAGAGGGCCGCGGTGCATGGGCTCACCGAGTCCCCTGCTGCCCCTGCCTCCAGCCCGGGCTCCCGGGAATGGGGAATGAGTTCCTCTTTCGTGTAATGATGGGCACTGGTGCTTCTTCTGTTTTATTGCTAGTCTGTAATAGTCACTGTGTTTCTTTAAGTCCTAAGTTGGGAGATATGATTACTTAACAAAACACAGGATTGCTTTGTGTGTTAAAGCACGTTTTCAGCAATGGGAGCAAGAGAGAAAAGTTTGAAAATCCATGTAAGCTCAGAAACTAGAAAGCAAAGAGTATACTTCAGTTGGCCCTGATCTTTCATCAAGAGCAAAAAAGACCATGCAAGTAGCCTTACTTATAGGCAAAGACGTCTCTGCCCCTTGTTCCTTCTCCCTCCTCATCCATGAACGCTCTCCTGCAGATACAGTGTCTGCCAGCTCTGCAGGAGCTGCTGGCCTCCCACTGCATCTCCTCGCTTGGCTGGTCGCAAGAGCACATTGTATTTACATAGTCATGGGCAACAGCCTGCAGGACACGGCTCTTCCGCTGTGCCAGCAATGGCATGTAGCTGAGCTGCACGATTAAGGAAATCGTGCAGCCTGTACCCAAGCTGCTGTCTGCAACATCCTCACTTCAAGCAGCTTCTGGCTGTTTGGTCAGAAAAGGCATAGGACAGGAACGAGGAGGCACAGAACAAGGCAAATAACAACCCACTAAATGAAAAATAGATAGGGCCGGAGAGAGCCTGGGAAATACCAAGGGACAGTAACAAAAAGGCCAGCCCTAACAATACAGTTCCTGCATTGGAGAAGATCCAAATGCTGTCTTCCCTCACCCGAGTTCAGTAGGCAGCAATTGGTAGTGCCACATTAAAATAAAAGAACTGTTAGTGTGTCAAGTCTGTGAGAGAAAAGGGAGGGGAGCCGAGTTGGAGGCTGAGAGAATTCACAGTTATATTCCTTTCCTGTTGCAGGATCCTTGGGGATTAGAGGAGGCTTTACCATCAAAACGGAACCATGGGGGTGGCAGCTTGCAACAGCAGGTGAGAAGAAATAGCCTAAGCTGAACAGCTTCTAAGAAAAGGGCCATGGGATCAAACATCTTTGGGAAACAAATATGCCCTCTGTTTTCAGACGGAACGATTCCACTGAGATTTACTTGGATCAGGTTAATTTAACAAAATATGATCTGTGAGGAGACTTTCTACGCTCTTCTGTTAAGCAATAGGTTCATGCTGGGATTCATGCCTTATTCGGTGAGATGATACTGGAGACGGACCAGACCAGAGTATCACAGTGCTTTCGGTAGACTGCCAAGCACAAGGAATGACTGTTGCAAGTAAGGAGTGCTGTAAGAACCCAGCTTTTGCAGCTGTCACTCAGAACCCTAAGTGGCGTTCATGGATTTTTTGGGCCATGGAAAAAGGATATAGATGAGATATTTTCATTCCTTAGTCTTAAAATAAAGATTTTGCTTGTGACTGGAAAAAGAAAAGCCAAAACAAGTGTGTGTCTGCATACCCTAGAAACAGGATATTGCACAGTTCTAATGGGAAGCCCATTTCCATTCTGGGAGATTTCCATGCCCAAAATCCCTTCCTGTCCGTAGCTGAACATGGGCTCAGAGACCATCACCCTGGGGCTCCATGTTGGAGTGATTCCATGTCAGAGTGATGTCTCATTTAATAGATCATAATCTCTTCAGTCAGGTAAGTATTTGTTTCTATATGTTACTTATATATGCAAGCTTAAACTCCTGATCTTTTTTTATACTTACTATTGCTTCCTAACCACACAGACCTAGAGGTACAAGGAATTTAGGTGACTAATAATGAAGTGTGGCAACATACAATCTTTAGGTTCCTGTTTGCCACAGCACATAACCTTGTGCCATTCTCTCACAATCACCTGCAATACATGGGGAAAGGTAGATACCTCAGTGGTATCTGTAACTACCAGCTTACTCAACACTGCTCCACCCAAAACCAACCACCATGAACATGTTGAGCTTACACAGGCAGAATCATCTTCTGTAGAAGGAACCAGAACAATTGCCAGCTTGGAGCATACGTTAGAGATCCTTCACCTCCTTCTTGGGTTTCGCCTTCTGCTAGGTGCATTTTCAACCCCCCTTGGCTGCAGAGCACAGTGCCTTATTAAACGCTCAGTTAGGTGGGGTAGCAAGGTGTCTTTGTTACAGTAAGAAACTCTCTTCTGTAGCTGGGTCCCTGAGCTCTTTGTGTTTCTCTCCCCACCTCCCCCTCATATAGGACGGCATATAATGCCAGCCCCTTCTTCCCTTCTATACAGAAGCCTCCTCATCCTTTGCAGATGCAGTACAACCAGTCTAGCTTCCCTCTCCTCCAGAGGGGGGATGAAAGCCCTCAGTTTTCCTGGTTTTCCAGCCCTCTGGTTTTCCTGAGAGTGTCCTGGCAGTCAGCATACTGAATTTCTGGAGCATGGGCACCATGTGTAATACTGTTAAGCATCATCTGTGAATGCTTACAAACTGAATCCCCTTTGGAGCTTGGGCGAGGGAACATCGGAGCAGGCATGAAATGGGCGCAAAGCAATCAATCCCCATCGAGACAGCCTGGGGCAGAAATACAAACACAGATACAGATACAAAAAGCCAGATACAAATGTAGAAGCCAGGGAAATTTTCACATGAAAAATCTATGGAACTTGGTTACTTCTAGATTTAGGCATTAGGTAAGCAAGAGAGAGCTTTTACAGCCACCCTAACTACAGCATCTTCAGTCAGACCTCACAATTAAGCCTAAGACCCAAATCAAAATGAAGCCTTTAAGTTACAGGATTAAGATCTGCTCTGATCCAGCACTTATTCTTAACCTGCTTTATTAAGAGCATAGCATTACTAACAATTTACAGGAATTATTAAGGCAGAGGAGGTGATGAAAGGATCTCGATTGCTCAGCAGGTCAGTAGCAGAACCCAGTTTCTGTTTTCCTCTCTGTAACAGTTTCTGTACCTCACTGACCCCTAACCAAACCATGTGTTGTCATCCTCATCAAGCCTGCCTCCCCCAATTTTCCTGTTCTACTTTAATCTGTAATAGCATTCCAACTTGACGTAAAACATTTATGAATTCCAAGTATTTGCCAGAATTTGCTCAAGCAAGTCCTATTGCTATAAAGTGGCTTTTGCTTAACAGGCTTGGTGCCAGACAATTTTTAGTCAAAATAAAACTTCCTAAGCCGGATCATCCCAGAACTGGAAAACATGGAATCTTCTGCCCTAAAAACACCCTTCTCAGTCGCTCACGCAAAATCAATAGTCTCAACAAGAGGCAGCCTTGAACTCCTTGTTTCTCCATATAGAAAGCTTCATCCAGCTTTAGGATTTTTGGCAAGGCATAGCTGGAAGAGTTTTGGAGCATCTCTGCGGGTTCGTTTGCAGTTTCATTCCAGGGCTTTTTTACTAACTGGAAATCTATAGTAGCTAACTCTGTCCTCTTGACAATTCACAGACTGTGTATTTAGTATAGCAGTTAAAAGAAAGGACATTCAGGATAGTAGTTAAAGGAAGGGATGCTACATTCTGAGGCGTGTTGTATAAATTTAATGAGATTTGACTCAGACAGTCAAGAGGGTGATTTTCTTTGTCAATTGCAAGAGCTGTAGGAGGCAAAAGAACCATACGGTATTATTAACAATAGCTTCTTTTTCATTGTGCTGAATAGGCAGCTTATTCCCCATTGCAGTTTCTGAAATTTTGGCACTATAGTTCCTGAAATGTCAGACTTCAGGAAGAGTGGCCAAGGACCTGGAGAGTTCTAGTTCTGTCTGCGCTGAGAGCTGCTTCCCCACTACCCACACTGAGCTTATTGAAAACCCGATGAATTCAGGTCACGGTGGACCAGCATCTGTTGACAAAGCACTGTTGACATTCTCTGGGTTTCATTTGAAGGGGATATATGAGGTAGAAGAGCGCAAAGCTTGTGCCTCATTTTTGGTTGTTCCTAAATGAGAAGCTGCTGCCAAGTTCAGTTAATGTTTTTTTCCAGTAAGCATGGGTTCCCACAAGTTTATTTTGTACTAACAAATGGTTAGGTGGGTTCAGGCCTGGAGATAAACCTCATTAAATGATTCAGTGGTTACATGCTGGAAGACCCTTATTTTTGCATTCATTTTACTTTCCAGCTGCACCCCCAAGTATTCCTTGGGATTACCTGACCCTCTGATTGATTATTATGGAGCCCTATGGGGACATGCTAGGTTATGGAGAAATGTATATATAATGAAGTTTATGAAGGATTATTTTAAAATGTGGTAAGAAGGAAAAAGAAGCAGACAAGACTTCAGGCTTTTATCTGGTTCATTCTTACCCATCATAAAAAGAGAGAAAAGCTTAAAGGAAGATTATGAATATGTTTCTTCTCAGCAAAAATTCTGAAAAGTCCCAAGGCCAGTTTGCTTTCAGTTCCCATGAGAGTCGTCTCAGTAACAACTCTAGTAACACATTCTTCACTCTACTTTCACAGGGAGTGATGCAAAGTGTGCAATAAAATCTTCTTTTGGCCTGAAACAAAACATAATTTGGCATTTCCATTTTGAATACACCAAGACTGAGGAATTATTTACAATGGCTGGGGAAGGCAAGACTTAGTGACAGGTAAAATACAGATAAAATATTGCTCAAAGTAAAGGCAGGTTTAAACATGCATGTGATCAGGGAAAGAAAATCTATGGTAATCATCTCTGTAACTGAAATCCATAATGAATTATTGGTCTTACCAACAAAAATAAACAAATAGAAAAAGCACTGAGAGTTTTCTGAATCTACTGAATGAGAACAATCATGTCACAAAGCATTGTTTAAAAATGTGTAAAATGACAAATGAAGTTCATGACATACTGAATTTGTGGAGATTATACCACACATGTAAATCCAGGCACGTTTGTCCAAGACTCAAAGCAAATGGAAACTAGGGGCAACGCAGCTTTTACGTCTCAAAATGAAATAATGATCTTAATGTGTATGATAAGAAAGGAAAGAGGAAGGGAGTATCCCTGGTTAGTAATCTCTGTTCCACCTTGATATCTTCCTTTGTGCTTTTTTATTTGGAATCTGATTAAAAGCAGAGCTGAGTGCCATATACTGCAAATACCCCCTGCAAATCTGAACTCTTTCTACGGGGACCGGCTTGTTTAGTTTTGTTTTTGGTTTTTTTAACATCAAACTAGAGATGTATAAAGACATTGTTGACAAAAACAGCGGGTCAAATAATGGTAACTAACTTAGTTCATGTGCTTCACAAATGGAGCACAGATGTGTGCTTAGAGCAGGTGTGAGTAGTAAGGACGATGGAGGCAAAATAAATGCCCACTGGTTGACAGAGGGAAAAATAATTCATCAATGTACAGGACTTTTTTTACTCCAAGTTGTTTTATAATTATATATACTGCTGATACTCGTATCGCTCTCACTGTGGGAATGAGGCTGTAAGAGTTAAAAAATACAAATAATAAGCTATTTCAACTTAACTGAGAGTGCCAAAATTCTGAATTTCAGGGCTAAAATAAGAGTGCAGAATTTAATGTACAATTAATGGACATAGAGTACATTTTGTTTTCCTGTGATATGATGCTGACTCACACCTTTTAAGATCAGAAGGACCATGTTGTTTGACTTTCAGTATAAAATAGGACATAGAGTTTTGCCTGGTGATTCTCAAATCAAGCCCGTAACATTAGAAAGGCCTTAAATCCCAGTCTCAAAACCGAATTACAGTGATTCTACCTGCTGTCCAGTTCTGTCCACGGCCAAGTGCTCTTTCAGTATAAGTTGTGAAAGTTGTTTGCATTGACTAGTACTTGTATTTCTCCTTCAATTTCAGAAGATGCACTATCTATAATGCAATTTGCAGTTAAATACTGAGCCAAGATAAAACATCTAGCATGGCTCTTGCCTCATCTAAGTCAGTAATATAAGCTGTGCACTACTGTGCAGTTTGGTGCCAGCTATCAAAATAAAACACCATTTTCTCTTACTTTTCCCTAATTGAAACAGAAAGAATTGCTTGATGCAGAGGTTACTAGGTAAAGTTGAGAGGGTCCCAAATATCACTCTAGCCTATTTTTCCACTCAGGACTGTCACTTTCAGATTATCTTCCCATATTTTGCCTAGCTTCATTTAAGTGCTCTATGCAACAAGGCCTCTCCCCCTTTGGACATTAGGGATCAGGTTTATTTCGTAGCGTAAGGCTGGTTAGCCTTAACAGCTGCATCCAATAGCAAGAGAAACAGAAAATATGTAATATTGGGGCTGCTGTTTATTACTGGTCGTACATTTGCCCTTCTACTCTGCATCACTTGCTTCTGCTGTAGACAAGAACATTTCCAAGTGCCATTAGGAGCTAAAGTTATTTCTGCTCCACTCAGGCCACAGCTGCCCAACGACAGCGCAGGCTGCACAGGGAACTGCCAGCGCAGACTTAGAAGAGAATGTACAATGGAGACTTCTCTCGCAGATAAAGGAGAGTAATTTTGACCTATCATGAGTGAGACACTAAGCTGGAGTCTGAAGTACAAGAATCCACCTATCTCTTGGGAAATCCTCTGTTTGCTCTGTGCTAACAGGCAGGCACTGATAAAGATGTAAGACCAAATACAAGGCAGGTATAAGCAGGGTGACATTGCTAAACAAAGCAAAACACTGCCTACTTTCACTAGACCTGAATTTTAACTGGTATTTTCTAAGGGCTTACCTGGAACTGTACCTCAATTAAATATTAATTCATGAGAAAAAGCTATTTGTGTTTCATAGCAAACAGCTCATACACAATTTACAAATGGCTACATATATCCTTAATTAGTTTTCAACAACCCAGCTAAACAGTGAGGGCAAACTAAATTCATTTTATATCAAGGCTGCAGATATACAGTCACCTTATCTAATCAGCCCCAGCTGCCTTAAAGCCAGTAACTCAGAAACAAAGAGGCTACCAAACCAAATAACTTCTGTGAGGCCTCGCTGGAGGAGAAGGGGATCGGGTTGATTACTGCTCACCTGCCACACTGAGGCATGCAGGCACCTGAAACAAAGGGGGTTTTCAGAGCTTCCCAATGACACACCTAGTTTGTGAAGTAATTACCTCTGACGCATGACACACAAGATAAACACCCAGTCTTGTAGCGTGTTGGCTAGCAACTCCTCAAAACACTTTGGAAAATAATATCATTATGCTGCCTTTAAAATAGCAGGTGAATTTCACCTGTTTGCAGTAGGTAAGTCAGGACCTCGGTACTAACTGAGTACCACTTGAGCCTTCAAAATAGAGCTGAAGTGCTGCCTCAGATGTAACCAGGATTTCACACAGACTTGATTTGCTCCTAGGCGGAACATGGCTCAGCTCAGTGTTTTGCTTGCTAATAAGCTGATTATCTTTTAAAGGTGGTGTGAGGAATTCTTTGGTCTCTTTTAATAAAAGACAAATGTAAGATAAGGGGGGAAAGTCTATACCATGTAAACTTATGATCACCTTCTGTGCTATGGTTTCATCTGCGTGACCTCTCAGCAATTGCTAGCAATGCCTTTGGAGCCAGATTTGTTGGTCCACTGCTCTTTTTCAGCCTTCAAGTGCTTACAGTGTGGGAGGAGAAGGGTGAGGACTCCAGAAGCAGGGTGTTGTGTCCCTCCACCTGGTATCAGTCGAGGGTGAGGATCTGGTGACTCCAGAGCTAGTGGTTCATGACTTAATTGTTCCGTATGTTTAATTATCTTGGAGTGGTAAAAACATTGTCGTTTAAGCAATCAGACATGAAGCAGAGTTTCTGTATCCAAAAAGTTTGCCTGTTTTTCCCGACTATGTCAATTGGCCTTACAGACTATGCTTTGGGTGGTTTAGCACAAACATATGTCCATTAGAGACATTCATAGACTTGCCTTGGATTATCTCCAAAGCCATCCCCGGCTCAATCCTGGATCCGAGAGAGACCAGGAGCACAAGAGCTGGAAACACCTTGTAGACACGGGTGAACTACATTGTCCCTAAGGCATGGTATGCTGTTATGTGTGGCATTTTCCTATGAGAAACTGGGTGCTCTGTGTTGTTCTCCCTGACTGTGGTCTGCCTGCCAGGGCAGGTGGAGAGTGAGGTGAAAATACAACGTCAGCTATGGCCTTCTTTTGCAGAGTTCAGTTTTAAGGCCAAATGCTGTTAGCACTTGGGATGTTGTTACAATAAGGGCTTCACAGTGGGCTGTACTGGGTAACATGGCCTGTTTTTGACACAGCATGTTGAAGCGCAGTCACCCCAGGCACAGCTTCAGTTCAGTGTCCAGGTGCTCTGGGCCTAGGGCCACGAGTGGCTTCTTGCCTACCGTCCGTGGGGAAATGGGTCTTTGAGGCCTGTTTGCAAAAGCCTGCAAGAAGGACTTCAGGAGGGCAGACTTTGGCCTGTTTAGGAGACTGGTTGACAAGAGTCCCTTGGGAAGCAGTCCTGAAGGGCAAAGGAGTCGAGGAAGGCTGGACATTCTTCAGGAAGGAAATCTTCAAGGCGCAGAAGCAGGCCGTCCCCATGTGCCGAAAGACGAGCCGGCGGGAAAGACGACTGGCCTGGCTGAACAGAGAGCTTTGGCTGGAAGTCAGGAAAAAAAGGAGAGTTTATGACCTTTGGAAGAAAGGGCAGGCAACTCAGGAGGACTACAAGAATGTCATGAGGTTACACAGGGAGAAAATTAGAAGGGCCAAAGCCCAACTAGAACTTAATCTGGCTACTGCCGTAAAAGACAATAAAATATGTTTCTATAAATACATTAGCAACAAAAGGAGGGCTAAGGAGAATCTCCATCCTTTATTGGATGCAGAGGGAAACATAGTGACAAAGGATGAGGAAAAGGCTGAGGTACTGAATGCCTCCTTTGCCTCAGTCTTTAATAGTAAGACCAGTTGTTCTCTGGGTACCCATCCCCCTGGGCTGGAAGGCAGGGATGGGGAGCAGAATGAAGTCCCCATAATCCAACAGGAAATGGTTAGGAACCTGCTACACCACTTAGATGCACACAAGTCTATGGGGCTGGATGGGATCCACGCAAGGGTACTGAGGGAGCTGGCAGAAGTGCTCACCAAGCCACTTTTGATCCTTTATCAGCAGTCCTGGTTAACCAGTGAGGTCCCAGTTGACTGGAGGTTAGCAAATGTGACACCCATCTATAAGAAGGGCCGGAAGGAGGACCCGGGGAACTACAGGCCTGTCAGTCTGACCTCGGTGCTGGGGAGGGTTACAGAGCAGATCATCTTGAGTGCCACCATGCGGCACATACAGGACAACCAGGGGATCAGGCCCAGTCAGCATGGGTTTATGAAAGGCAGGTCCTGCTGGACAAACCTGATCTCCTTCTACAACAAGGTGACCCGCTTAGTGGATGAGGGAAAGGCTGTGGGTGTTGTCTACCTGGACTTTAGTAAAGCCTTTGACACTGTTGCCCACAGCATTCTCCTAGAGAAGCTGGTGGCTCATGGCTTAGGCAGGTGGACTCTTCGCTGGGTAAAAAACTGGCTGGATGGCTGGGCCCAAAGAGTGGTGGTGAATGGAGTTAAATCCAGTTGGTGGCTGGTCACAAGTGGCGTTCCCCAGGACTCAGTATTGGGGCCAGTTCTGTTTAATATATTTATCAAGGATCTGGACGAGGGGATCGAGTGCACCCTCAATAAGTTTGCAGATGACACCAAGTTTGGGTGGGAGTGTTGATCTGCTCGAGGGTAGGAAGGCTTTACAGAGGTATCTGGACAGGCTGGATCGAGGGGCCAAGGCCAATTGTATGGGATTCAACAAGGCCAAGTGCCGGGTCCTGCACTTGGATCACAGCAACCCCATGCAACGCTACAGGCTTGGGGGAGAGTGGCTGGAAAGCTGCCTGGCAGAAAAGGACCTGGGGCTGTTGGTCGACAGCCAGATGAATATGAGCCAGCAGTGTGCCCAGGTGGCCAAGAAGGCCAATAGTATCCTGGCTTGTATCAGAAATAGCGTGGCCAGCAGGACTAGGGAAGTGATTGTGCCCCTGTACTTGGCACCGGTGAGGCCGCACCTTGAATACTGTGTTCAGTTTTGGGCCCCTCAGTACAAGGAGGACATTGAGGTGCTGGAGTGTGTCCAGAGAAGGGCAATGAAGCTGGTGAAAGGTCTAGAGCACAAATCTTATGAAGACTGGCCAAGGAAACTGGGTTGTTTAGCCTGCAGAAAAGGAGGCTGAGGGGAGACCTTATCACTCTCTACAACTACCTGAAAGGAGGTTGTAGAGAGGTGGGGGTCGGTCTCTTCTTCCAGGTAACAAGCGATAGGACAAGAGGAAATGGCCTCAAGCTGCACCAGGGGAGGTTTAGACTGGATACTAGGAAAAATTTCTTCACAGAAAGGGTGGCCAAGCATTGGAACAGGCTGCCCAGGGAAGTGGTTGAGTCACCATCCCTGGAGGTATTTAAAAGATGCATAGATGTGGTGCTTAGGGACATGGTTTAGTGGTGGACTTGGCAGTGTCAGGTTAATGGTTGGACTCGATGATCTTAAAGGTCTTTTCCAACCTAAATGGTTCTATGATTCTACGATTCTAAGGGCTCAGCCCACTCCATGCAGACATGGCAGGCCAGGCCTGTGCAGCAGTTTCCCTGCCCAGCCCACTGTGGCTGCTCTGCCAGGCAGGAGAGCAGCACAGAGTGGGAAAACTGAGAGTCCTGGCCGCTGGCCTAGCTTCCCTTCACCTGCCTGACACTATGAGGCAGGAAAATGCCAAAAGGGCCTTAGACATGACAACAAAACAGGGTGTGCATCTGCAGCTGATTCACAGGGTGGAGTAACAGCTGGACTGCTTGCAAAGAAAGCCACTGGTCTCACAGGTGGGGACCTGCCCCAGGGCAGATGTGCCTGGGAGGGTTCAGAGGCATCCTGGAAAGCTGCAGCTAAGGTGCTCCCAGAAAGCAATGTGGACAGGACTAACGAAAGTGCTTCACCCACGCTATTTCTCTCCGAGCACAACCATCTCTAGCAACGCAGCATTTTTTCCAGTTGTGTTCAAATTGATGGGAATTCTCCTGGTTCCTTTAGAAGGCTGCCCCATAAGCGAGCAACGTCACAGCAAAGAATAATTTTCTACTGTATTCTTTCCTGATACCTAAATGTGCTCCTTCCCTGCATTGCTCTCAATACCCTCCACCCCTGTTGCCTGAAATAACTGCTCACTCATCACTGTAGTGGGTTTAGCTGTGCTGTATGAATCCAGAGAGATAAGAAACAATATTCTTTAGATAACAGCACAGACTCTTGCACAAAGTTCTTTCTTGTCTCAGAGTTCAGTCTGCACCCTTATTTTAAAAAAAGGAATGTAACAAAAAAACCCTCTTTAAAAGAATTACGTTAAAATGCAGCATGCAATACCATTAGTGCAGTGCTAAGGACTTTTGAAATAGTGATGTTATTTAAAGTAAGATTATGGCCACCATTTTCCCCATGGTTACTAAAGTGTAGCATTTTAAACGATCTTTTTCTGTCCTTCAAGCAGCAATTAAGTATTGTGTTTCAAATGCCACCACACAGCAATGGTGAGTAAATAATGGCTTAAATAAGGAGTAAGAAAAAGTTTTGTTTGATTTTGCAGGTGTTAAATTTCAGCAGGACAATCTAACTCAAACAAAGCCCTAAACAAAAGTTACTGGAGTTCCTGACTGACAACCCGAGTTTCATGTTAGACAAGGCAGATAATCAAAATTATCTCTCCTGGCTCTAAAATCTCTAACCACCGATTTTTACCATGACTGTAAAATTCTGAGATTGAGTTTTTTAACTTCAGGTATAACATATTTGTTTAAATTTTTAACACTTGGGAAAAACAATTGCAGCAACTACATATGCTTAAACAATTTATTTCTGTAATGAGTATCCTTAAAAAAACCAGTAAAACTCGCACTGGCAAGTACATTGCAGGATTGAAATGTGAATTTAGGTTATTTTCTTGTTCTTCTGGTAACCTGGTTATTCCTCCCTTGAGAAGAAATGCAATACTACATATCCAGTACCCGGATGGATTCAAACTCACATCCTGTAAGCAATCTCAGAACATTTTTAGACCCCGTAATTAATTCTGTGGAACCCATTTACGGGAAACTCAGCTGCAGTGAAACCCTGCTTGTAGAGAAGAGAATAAAAACTGCAAGTTGTTTCAATGCAAACTAGCGATGCTTGTAACTGAGACCCTTCCCACAAGACTCAAGCTTGCAATCCTGCCCCAACGTCAAAGCCCCTTCAGAGTCAAGATGGCGGGACCAGGCCTGTAACGGAGAGGTTTCATGGAGAAAATTCCATGACTTCATTCCAACAGGCTCCCATTGTAATTCTTAACTGGTTACTTTACTCTCTCAGCCAATCCTTGTTAATGTGAAATGACAACCTTGAACTGTGTTCATGGTTTAAGTATTATCCAAAGACCTGCACGCAGCATACAGGGACAAAGTCAGAAATTCTTTTGCACTTGTGTGAGGTCAGAATCAGGCTGATTCTGTCAGCCTGATCGCAGGATCGCAGTAATCCAGCTGTTTATGGGCCTTATCAAACATTAGATTAAAAGTGTGCGTATGCCAGTCTGGAAATAGAACTTACCAGCCTGATTCTGCTACTTTTAGGCATGGTGTTATTACCTGATTTGCTCTGCTTAGCAATTCCTTTTGCATCTTCCAACCCAAAGCTGCTTTTTCTATACTCGTTTACCCAGTGCCTGCTCTGTTTCCTTTCACAGCCTGTCAACGCTGCCCTTCAAGCCACCCCATGGTTCAGCTCCTCTTGACTCTCCCCGCTCCTCTTTGCGCCCTCACTCCTCACCCCAGCTGGGAGCTGGGGAGGCAGCTGCACCAAGGGTCCTGGTTCAGCCCCCAGGCGAGGAGGGACAGGAGAGCAGGGTGGAGCAAGGAGTTGAGCCATCCCTGTTGTTCACAGTAAGAAAGTAAGGTGTGGCTCATCTGAATTTGCCTGAAACACCCTCATCAAAGGACAGCCGGCAGCCAGGAAGAAGGTTTATCAGGTGAGGGTTACTTGGAATTGCCCATCCCGGCCCTACAACAAAGGTTGGGCCTTCTGGGACTAAGAGATTTGTTCTGTGTAATATGGTTAATAAAACCACTGCCCATAAACAGGATTCTGGGCTGGGAACAGACTGCTGTGGGACACACAAGGACCTTCATCGGAGCACGTGTACAGGGCAGTACACGCAGGAAGGAAAGGGGCTGCTACAGCAGCCAGTAAACGTTAGATTATCCTAACAGCATAGCAAGTTGGTTTTATTATTCTTCATGTCTTTTTTTCATTAATTATTAATATTCAGTTAATACAGCAGTGAGCAGAATGTACCCACAGGTCTATCCATAAAGGAAGTAATTTACTGCCTGCTTTACAACAGTGCTGTGTAAACACTTGAGTTGCATTAAGTACTGCATTTCTATGGGAGTAGTGGCACATTCAGGTGAGCAAACACAACACTTTGGAGAAAAACAAGCACTTTTGGTCCAGCCCCAGCCCGCACTGCTACCAGCCTGCGACAGTGTAAAAATAAATCAATGTTGTTATTGAAAAAATTGAGGAACTGAAAATGATCCCAACATGCTCTTTTAAGGTTCAATGTTTCTATTATTTCCACAGGACTTCTGCTTCATGCAGCTTGAATACAGCATTAGAGAGGCCCCGGCCTTACTCCAAAACTCTCATGGATTTCACTCAGGGGCCCAGGATGGGCACCTGAAACCAAAAGGCTGAGAAAGGAAGCCCAAGGGACCATGATTACTTCCCAGCATCAGAGTGATTTCTTATAAACGCCTTAAAACACTCTTCAAAAATTAGAAGTATTTATAAATACATAATTCTACAACCCTGTATTGTCCTGTTACATCTGCCTCTGTATAAGAGGCAGATTTTCCTCTATTCTTGTTCCCTAAATCACAGAGCAGGTTTCAAATGTCATGATTCAATTTTTTCTTTCTCCACAGACATAACACTGTTTCTCGCAGTGCAGTTTCACTGCTGAACAGCAAATGGAACTGACCCAGATGGAGACTGGGATCTGCAGGACCCTCCTCAGGTTTGCAGTGTTTCCTTGCCTTAAGGCACGTATCTGAACTGTTCACTGGGACCTTGCGGCAAGGCATGTATCTCATTGTGAGGCTACTGACCTCAGTTCATCCTTGAAACCAGCATCCTCCAGAATTCAGGGAAATTACAATACTTGTTTAACCTTGTATCTATACTTACGAGTCTTGCTGAAGTGGAGCCTGAATAAAGCAGGGGTCCAGCAGGCATTCCTGTACATGCTCAAGGATAACAGCTGACTAAGCCCTATGGGGAGAGCTGACAGACAACTTCTAGTGACCGTGATCTTCAGTAAAACTAATTTTCATCCTTAACATTTTTAGAATCCTTTCAGTAGGTGTGTATACATCGTAAGTCACTGTGGCATACATACTGCCCTGTTTTCTTGCAGACATAGGAGCTTTGAATTTTTACTCTACCCTCCCACATTCCAGTGCAATTCCTTTCCTTAATGAGCATGCACACAAAATGACCTCTGTGTTCCCTTCTGCAAAATTGTGCACTGTCTCCCTGAACTCTGGAGCTCACATTTTCATGATAAAAGGTGCAATTATTTTCCTGTGCAGCAACATTTGCAACAAGACTGACTTTGCCAACAGATTTTCAGCCTCTCATTACGTTGACAAGAATTTGGTCAGCCTGGTAAGAAATCTTTTGTGGGTGGCAAATTCATTTCATTTAAGCACCCCTTTACAAAAGTCTTTTAAAAGAGCCTTCTGAATGCAAAGGCAGACACTATTGCTCAGTCTACCCTTCCCTGTGCATTACAACTTGTTAATTAACGAGGCAGGTAGAATCTGATTTTATGCAATCGATCATGAAAATGTGTTAACAACTGTAGCCTAAAATTAGCACCTTTTATGACTATAACATAATTCCCAAACTTCCCTCAATTACAAGCTGATCCTTAACGGTACAGTTCATTCTTTGTCATTCTGGAGTCTCAGAAAGCTCTGAGCAGTGCACTACACTGGTGACCAAGGCACTGGCAAGGCAGAAACTGGATCTATGTCATTCTTAAACACTACTCACGTATCTTTTTTCCCCGACAGTAAATGAGATTCAACGTGTGCAAAACTTCACTGACATTCTTTGATGATGCCTTTGATTTGTGGTGGTGGCAAAACTGCTCGTCCCAGTAACCTACAATTATGACATTTAAGTGATAAAAACCACACAAATCAATACCTCCACTAACAATGCAGTTTCACTATTTTAATGTTGGGGAATTACTTGCATTTTACTTCTGGCACAGGTTCTGATGCAATTCCCAGTTCAGTCAATGAGAGCCTGGAAAATCTCTTGGTTTGCACAAGCGATAGGGGATAAGCCCAGCAGTAAAGGTTTATTCTCCAAATATTAGCAGAATTGCTCCGCTTATCAGGCAGTTGATATTGTTAGCGTGAAGGTAATAAAATCTTTGCATCCAAATATAAGCTTTCGTGAGATCTTAGTTGACAGACAGATTTATAAATTGATAATACCATCTTGAATTTCTTCTTAAACTTTGGTTAATTGAAGAATTTGGGAAGTGTGGATCTTACCAAAAACACTCCTTGAAGAACAATACTGAAATTATGTTGCCTACTCAGGAACTTTAATGTCAGTGAACCTTGACTTTCCAATCATCGTAAACTGTCTTTAAATTAAGACTATTATAAAACTGGAATCTAGTTTTATTTTCGTTTGGATAAAGCAGCTCAAGACACATGACATGGACAGAGCTAACCAGATATGAGGCAGATCTATACTAAAACTGCAAACTTTATTTTCTGCTCCCTCCTAAACTTCTTGCCCAGTGAAGGCAATTTAGCAGTGGGCTTCATAAACTATTTCATGAATCTTTATGCACTGAGGGCATGTCCTCAAATATACTGGAATTCTTGAAAAGACTCTCATAGGCTTCAATGGACTTGTGATCAAGCTCTGATTTTATTTTCTCAAGCTCAATGCCCTAATTTTATTTTCTAGATAGGATCAACAGTGATGGAAACACCCAGCTCCGTGAAGTGCTGTGTAAAATTTTATAGTATGCTGTTGTATGTGGCTTGATAGTGGTACAGATGTGACAGCCTGGGAACCCCTATAGTACAGAACAGGGTAATTCCTGAGTGAACCGCCTTCTGAAATAAGAAAATTTTATTTTAATGAATTTATGGGTAGCAGATGCTGAGAGGAATGCATTTCTCTGTCTGTCCTTCAACTGTGCTTCATATGTAAATACACATAAAGCATGATACACCTCCAAATGTATGTAAAAGACGTATAGCCAGGATTGCTCTTTAGAAATTACGAAGCACTATCAGATGACCAGTAGCATAATCTTTAAACAATTCAATACTTTTGAGAATAATTTTTAAGCCCTAACATAAATAGGTTCTGAAATCCTGTAACAAGTTGGACAAACAGCAACAGCTTCTGTGAGGTTTATGTATTGCACTCCACTTGCCAAAACCATGGTCTAAATCAGGAAATGGTGTGAACTAAACCAGTCAAAGTCCAACTAATTAATATTTTACTATAGCCGTTGGTAGACAAGACTGTAAAAAGTCCTTCTTCTCCATCTGTGTGCTTAGCATGTGACAGGCCTATCACCTGGCAGAAACTGTCCAGGAGTCTTTTGGCTCAGGCTCCAGATTAACACAGATCTTGCCTGCGCAGACAAATTCCTGTGGGAGATGAAGGGCTTACACAAACGAGTATTTCAGGGCCACACCAATATGTTGTTGCATTTCCAACCTGTCTGACTGCCAGAAGATGCACTGGCTGTAGAAAACTGGGGATTTCCCACGACACCCATCTCCACGTGCCTCGACTTCTGCATCCTCTTGAGAGCTACATCCAAGAACTCCAGGGATGATGATTCCTGCAAGACTAAAGGGAGGCAATTACCATTGCTTGGTCAGTCTCGTGCTACATTTGCCAAACTAATACTTGCAGTGACACGTTTCTCAAAGTGCTGTCTTAGTTGAACAGAGCTTGGTGAACTGGAGAAACTTCCACGCTCATGTAAGAATACCAGGCAATTGGATCTTGACACCACTTAGTGTTTAGCTCTTTGACCACTAACATGGCAATCCGGTCTTTCATCTTTACGAGTTTTCCAACCTTAATCTCAGGTGCATACCGATGTACCAGCAGACCTGGTGGAGACATGAGGGACTGCAGCTGCTAAAAGCATACATTGCAACCATAATCACAAACTGTTGCTATAAATAGAATGTGAAAGTCACACGTGGCTTTTATGGGCCAGGTGTTCTGGGGGCTATTTTTGAGTGGTACTAAGTCCTGGTAACATATTTAGCCCGTTCGTTAAATGTTCACAAAGTGCTTGTGATATATGCCAAAAATAAATCTTCAGTGACATGATCCAGAGGACTCTGTGCCATCCTGTCATGGAGGAGCAGGGATGTGAGGACGCTCCTACCTAGAAACCAAAATCAGCAAAGCTGAATTAAGGTTGTTTGTACCATCTAGAGATGGACACAACCTAGCCGCTTCCCGCAAGTTCATTTCACCAGTATCAGGGGTATGCAGAGGTACCACAGCATGCTTTCCCAGCTAGAGCAACACCTAAGGCAGCTGTGGCTGCTGCAGCTGGTCCCTCCCATCCCCTCTCCCCCACGTTCATGCCCAAGCCCAGCTGCCCCTACGAGGCCGTTATCCTTCGCTGCTGCAAGGACATGGACGGACAAACGATGGCAGCATCACCCGACGTCTTCCCCCTCTGCACGGAAGGCTAAGGATGAAACCCCTGAAATATGCCTCTGACCCCCCCTGCCCCGCAGGCTCCTGGCAATCCCACCCTCGGACGCTGCTGCCCTATCCAGCACGCCTCGGCAGCCCCGCCGCCGGCAGCAGCAGCCCTCGACCATCTCCGCGGGACTCTCCCCTCAGCCCCGCCGCCATTTTGAGCGGGGAACTGAACGGCCCAGAGGTGGCAGACGGCCTCGGGGCAGGGACGACCCATGTCTCCCACACCTCCAGCTGAGGAGGAAGCCACAATCTTCCTGCCCAAGCCGGTGAGGCTGTCACGGAGCTGCCCCCACCGCCGGGAGCCGCTCCAGAGCCGGTCCCGCCGGGGTGACACCAGCCTCCCTCCCCCGCCCCTGCCCCATCCCTGAGGGCCATGCGCATGCGCACAGCCGCCGTTCGCGCCACACCCCGGCCGCCACCCCTGTCACCCGGGGGAAGGGGGGGAACAGTGGGACTTTGCCTTGGGAGAGCCGGTGTCGTCACACGGGCGGCGGCCAATGAGCGAGCGAGATTAAAATAGCGCACTATAAATAGCAGCCCGCGGGCGGCCGTTGGTGCCGCGCGGGTGCAGGTGCAGGGCAGGAGGACGGCCCGTCCCCGTCCCGTCCCGTCCCGTCCCGTCCCGTCCCGTCCCGTCCCGTCCCGTCCCACTCCCCGGTCCGGGCCCCGCCGCCTTCTCCCGCCCCTCTTTTCGTGCTCCCCGCCACCCTCCCCGCCGGGGCGCGTCCCCCTCCCTCGGGAAAGGCCCCGGGACAGGGCGCGACGTCCTTGGGGCGTTGGTGCTTGGTCCCCTCACTTCATCTCCCCTCAAGGACTCAGTGACTCTTCCTGCTGGTTTTAGTTCATTTCTTGCTTTGAAGCGTCATCTCCTCCTCTCTCTAAAGTAGCTGAGGGTAGCTGGTGCCATGCCATCATGAAAAAAACACTGTTCTGGCAGTAATTTCTTGTGCATCGTCTTAAAAGAGCATCTGTTTAAGATTTGAGACTGGCTGTTACCAGTGAAGGAAGTGGAGTGACGAAGCGTATCATGCTGGCCTATATTCTTCCATCTCTCCTCTCACTAGTCTGAGCCATGCTGCAACAGAAAATTATTTCGGAGGTATTATAGAGCCAGGCCCTGGGTAAGATCCTGCTGGAAAGATGCAGGCCTGCGCTGCGTGGGGCTTCCTGCTCAGGCGTCCCAATCCTATACAGGCATGCACAATGAATACATAAACTAAGAGTATCCACCAATAAAGAAACATAAGGTGAGGTTTTCTTTTTATCCCCTTTCCCTCTGGGAAAGATGGGGATGTATCATATGGAGGTGAGCAGAAGAGGACTGAATTAAAACAAACATGACTGATAATGAAAGCAAATGGTCTTTGCTATGGTTTAGCTTCAGTTGGCTATTTGAAGATTTTTGCTTTATTTTTAATACATGATAAGGAAAATGTTAAAAATATGCCGAGTTCCTGACTGTACTCAAGATTGCAAGTGCTAGAAATGCAGTGGATCACTTAGAAGATGTGTTCCTACTTGCTTAAACTATGCTGGTTTTGTGGAAATGCCTATAGCACACCTATTCTTGGTCTGTGCTGTGCAATTGTGTTACACGTGTTCTCACCTTACTAATTGCATATACTGCATTGCTACTCTCATATCAGATAAGGTATCTGCTATAGGATCACCAGTTTTGTTTTTAATTTGTTGGGTGGTTTGGTTTTGCTTTTTTTTTGGTAAGACCTTGGTAAGATAATAAAGAATATGCATTTGCTATTTGGGAAGGTATCAAGCAGTGCATCTCATATATTTATATATATATATTAATCCAGCCGAATTTTCTATATATGAAGTTTATTCTCTATTTTTTATACAGTTGTCACTGGATTAAAGGAGAAGTATTTACTGAAATGCTTAACAACAGCTGGGGGGAAGAGGGATCATCAAATGAAATTATGAGGTGGCAGGTTCAAAAGAAGGTACCCCTTCACACAAAACACAAATAAATCTTGGAACTCATTGCTACAGTATGTCAGAAGTTCAAAAAGCAATTAGGCATGATCATGGAAGAAAAATCCACGCAGAGATGTTCAACACAAACACCTCTGATTCAGGAACTCTTTGAGGTGCAAATCTGCATCCTGCGGAAGCGTTTTGGGGAACAGCCTCCCCTGTCCTCACTCTGTCATTAGGCAGTTCCTGTTGGCCGCTCTAGGAGATAGAGGCCTGGACTGGACTAGAAATGCTGCTGTTCTGACCCAGCACGGTCATCCCTATGTTTAACTGTCATTTAATTCAACGTGTTTTTTTCACAATCTTCAATCAATCATAAACAGCAATTCTTGCAATAAACGTTTGTGATGCCTAAATGCTGTTTCCTTATGCTCCATACATCTCTCTTCCTTCTTGCCTGTTGCTTTGCCTGGAGGATGGAAGGTTGCTTTGCTGTGCGTTTGTATAATGTCGCTTTATCAAGCTGAGCACTGTTCCATGCCTGTATTTCCTAGACAATTATTTCATATAAATAAATATTAATAATCTGTATTTCTGAAGATGGCCACAAGCCAAAACGTTTGCTGCTCGTATAAACATCCTGAGTAAGGAACCATGGAGCTCCGGTCCTCATTTGCAAAGCCATTCGAGAAAGCGATTAAAATGCCAGCAATACCTGCCTAAAGAGTTACAAATTCCACGCTCTGCATCCGCAAGGGCTTGTATTTATTACCTAGGAGCACTAGGACATTGCGAACCCGCTGACGCTGAAGGGTGAGATCAAGGGTGAGACGCTGGCGTAGCAGAACAGCTGTGGGGGGCTGTGCGGTGCCAGCCTCGCCTCTGCCCCAGCCGCCCGCTGCGCCTTCCCTGCTGAATCACGGTGCTGGCTGCGGGCCCACGGCTGGTCTGCGCACGCCAGAGGTGTTCTCTGGCTCCGTATCCACTCACGGCTGTGCCTTTGGCAGAGAGGATGGGGTGTCTCTGGGGAGCAGGAGCATGATCATCCCATTGTATTGAACAAAATTCAGCACAGATTTCTGAAAAAGCCCCAAATCCTTTCCTGGCGAGGCGGGAGAACCGCTATAGACTCTCATGCGCATTTTAAACATAATGGAAATCCAATGTATCAGTCCCAGGGCAGGGAGGGAACAACCCGGGGGAAAGACCCTTTCCCTAAGGAGAACTGAAGAGAGGAGAGGCATGTGATTGCGCTGAGGAGCATCCTTGCCGTATGGATAGGTTTTTATACCAGTGTACAGCTCGTGGCTTGGAGGCACAACCTCCCACGTATATGACAATCCAGCTGAGGATGGATGTGGGTAACCCAGCAAAAGCCAAATGATAAACCTGTGGTTCTTCCTATTTGTCTCACCTGTGTTCCTGTTGCTCTGCTGATTTTGCCGGGCATCAGAGAGAGGCTGCACATGTACAGAATGAGAGTCAGCACGTGCTTATAGCAGTTGACAATGGAAGCCAGTCCTGCTGCAAAGTCGCATTTCTTTTATGCAACTGCCATTTGTGTTGCCGATAACCACACAGACCATGGCTTTAGCAGCCCCTCAGAAGTAACAGTTTCATAAGGATGAGCAGTTCTTCAACAGCTGCTTAAACAACTGCACCTCGGACTCAGATGCTTTGTATAACACTTTTCTCCAGGAGTGAGTTAGCATATAGTGTAAATAAAGGCAATAAAACTGAATTTATGCTTTAGTTGGAGGGCACAGGCCTGGAGGGGATGGGGTAGGTCACCGAACTCAGTCCCACAGGACCGTCAGCAGGGATCAGGCTTCAGTCCAGAGAGGGCTGCAGAATGGTTATTCCACCTGTCCTGCACTCAACCTATGTTTACACCACGTTGGCTGCGCACCCATAGCTGCTTTCTGTACTTCCCGGTAACTTTTAACAAACCTCTGCCTGTTTGTAGATGTCCAAAAGTCACAAGTATGAGGTCCCATAGGAAGAGAAGAGAGGTCAGGGGCGCTGGCACTGTGTCCCTGTGGTTGAGGGGTTTTCCAGTCTCAAGTCCCACACTGCTGTGGCACTGCATGATTTTTCTTTCAGAGACTCTCGCCGCCAGTCCCCAGGTGCCTCTGTCTTAAAAGTTGTTTGAAGTGTGGGTTCTTCTCATGTTCATGTGGTGAGCCAAATCTTTCCTTTGAACCATTCTCATTAATTTACTTTGATACAGCCTGAGCTTCTGTTAAGTGCCAATTGCATATTTTATCTTTGTCTATAGACACAATAAAAACCCACACCTTCTTCCCTGGAAGCTCACACAATGTCCACAGAGGAACAGGGAAAAGCTCTCCCCACTCCTGTGAGTTTCAGTTCCTGAACAAGGCCTGACTTTGGTACCCTCTTCATTTTCCTTCGGCTCATCCTGGCCATTCCCACAGGCGCTGCTGCAGTCCTGTACTGCCTGTCTGCATGGCCAGGCAGCTCCTGCAGCCCAGGCGCGGGGTGTAGGTGTGTTCATCATCCCGACTTTTGTGGGAACCCAAGTCATCAGTGGCTGGGGATGGACAGGAGACCTTGCAGCTCAATGGCATCCAAATGGGCAGCAACGTTTTCTTGGAGTGGGGCAGTACCTGAGAGCCTTTGGAAGAGGAAAACTTTTGTGAATTGTCTAAAGGGACAGAGGTGGTAATCTGCCACACAGGGGTAAGGAGGGAAACATGGAAAGAAAATAAAAATTGTAAATTTATATTTTTATTTATTTTCCAAGAGAAAGACTTGTCTTTATTGACTAGTATCTCTTCAGACAGTGCTGATTTACAGTCAAATATAACTTTTTCCTTGAATGTCTTTTTCACTTGACAAAACTAGACAGTTCCTACTATTTGGGCAATTATACACACAAAAATACATTCATTTAGATTTGTAATTTTTACATTTTAATGAATGACATTTTTGCTCTTCATTTGGTGTGTGAAGCTAGTGTTGGAGGGAAACTGCAATTCAAAATTCAAAAAACCACAATTTTTAAATTGTTTGTTGGAAATAAATAATATTGGAAATTATTATCTGGGCATACTTACCAAAACATACACTGCATCAATATTTATTAAACAAAGGTAACCCTAGCTGGATTTGTGAATTCCAGTATTAGTGAACTGATTGTTTGCAATGACCATGTTCTTAAGATGTTTTAAATTAGTAGATTTTTATGCCTGCCTGGAACAGAAAAATATGTTTCTCAGCTATTTCACTCACAGTCACCCAGCATCACATGTAACCTCAGTGGAAGAGACAAGCTTTGGGGAAGCCCAGAACTAGTGCCAGTGCCAGCTTGCTCTGTCTCTGCCTGCAACCCTCTGCCACAAACCCGCCACTGTCCCCAACTAGCCCCTGTAGCACTATGGTCCCAGGTGGCTCCCATGGCAAGTCCATCCTTGGCACTGCATGGAGCAGGGACCCTTGAGACTCTTTACAGGCACCTGTGAAGTGTCCAGTGTAAGGACCTTGAGGGCTGCTCCGGCAAATCCTAATGCTTGTGGGTTTGGCTTTGCCACATCAGTAAAATACCCTTCAGAAGCAGCGTGTACATTGGGAAGGCTTGAGTTATTGCGGAGTACAGATCAGGGGTATCCAGCAGTGGATCCTCGAGCAGGGCAAGTGTGGTTCCCAGGCTGGAGCGGGCTCACACGACAAGCAGCGGGTTGTGCAGGTACAGATGCTGCCAGGTGACATCAGGCACCAGCTCTGTGAAGAAGTACATTGGCAGAGGTGGCTGCCCAGCCCCATGGAGAGCACGGGCCCATGGGGAGCGGGTAAAACCCATGCTGGAGCTCTGTCCTCTTCCCTAACCCTTGGCCATATGAAGACTCTGGCAGGAAGCTTACAGGAGCATGAAGGTTGGTCACCCTGGAGTAACCTCGCTTCTCCTCCAGCCTCAAGACATTCATGTGCCACTGCTACACAGCAGAGACCCAAGGATCAGCTGTAACTCTGTCAGGTACACAACTCTTCTACCTCTCATTACCAGCCAGCTCCCTCCCCATATGTCAGTTTGTCCCTGCTGCACGTTTCTAACGCTGCTTTGTGCAAATGTTTTAGTGCAAATGGAAGGAAATGCAGCAGAACCTGCCCAGCCGCTGATCCGTCTACTAGCAAGATGCACTCTCTGGGTCAGTGCAGTGCAATTTTTATTGACATAGGAACAAGACAGGCTTCTAAGTACATTCTGTTGGTATTGCTGTCTTTAAGTTAGGACGAACTTAAATAACTCCCATTCAGCCAGAGGAACATGACTGCTGGGCTGACTGCAGAGCACGGTAATGCCCTTCTACCAGCAAAGAGTCCCTTGCAAAAGGTGGCTCGGAGATGGCCATTATAATCTTTTTCTTTTAAACTTGGGTACACCTTATCCATGTGAAGAAATATTTTTCATCAAATAAGCATTCCTGGTGCCCATACTGCTGTTATCATTAAACAAATATTGTATTTAGGGAGCATGGAAACTGGTTTATGAGTTTTTTACCAAACACAGCCATTAGCTGGTGACAAAAGAACACAGATTGCACCATACTTTAGAGCTCAAAGAACTGGTTCCCCTATTCTAATACATTCTGCAAATTTACTATAAGATAATTTTTACAGCGTAGTGTTATCTTCATGCTACATTTGCTTTCTGAAGCACAGACTTTAAAGTATAGATATGATTTACATGCTTGGATTGTATTTGTAAATTCTAATGAAGTAAAAATGGCACTCTCTCATATGAATGATGCTGCAGGAAAAATATCTAAATGTAAGTTCTCGCATAACTTTCTGCAGGTACCCTGTATCTGCATTGTAGCAGGTGGAGGGTGAAGTCCCAAGCAGCATTAGCTAAAATGCCTTAGGCTGACCTTACAGTCTCTTGTCAATTTTACACCATAAACAAACAATCAAACTCATCACATTCTACTTTTTAAAAAGTGTTGTTGTTATGAAATCAAGAGCATGTCTTTCTAGCTATGACTAAACCTGCTTTATTTTCTATAGCTGTGCGTAGTTCACATCACTTCAGGTAAGTGAGGACAGGGACTTCCTGAACAGGACTTTTAATGTTATGTGAAAATCAGATATGAGGTACGAGCTTTCAAATTTCTCTTAAACATGGTCTTGACCTTTCATAAGCCAATATTCCTGACTTATTGCAATGGATACAATTCATTAACTTTTCTTATAGCAATTTAAGAACAAAAATAATGTCACAGACGATTTAAATACAGCAATTCAACACTCTCTAACTAAATTTTCCAGCTAATAAAGCACAAAGCAGAAGTGGCAGAAATTAAAATCTTCCAGTTGACCACTTCCCCCTTGGACATTTCCAAAACAAAAATACAAGTCAGCATTCGGTTGCTTGAATCTTTTCACAAATATCCAGAGCAATCCTCTTAGTGATGCTAGATCTCTTGTAAAGATATGAAAAGACATCCAGTAATGAGTAATCCCTAAAACTGACATGTGATATTCCACTAAAGAAGCTAAAACATTTAGAGTTCTCACAAGCCACATCTTAATGTCCTTTTTATTTATTTTAAATCCAGATAAAGTTAGCCATAATGAGGCTGATTTATATGAAGTCATGACAGGAGTCTCCATCATTGTGGAAGCAAAAATAATGTGAAATCTTGGTCCCATTGACTTCAATACCTAAACCAAATTTTCGCTGCCAGCCTTTGACTCCAGTCTTGTGTGTCATCAAAAGAAACTGAGCAATTGTTCTCAAATACTAACAGGCAGGCATAGTGAGCGTGGATTATTTTAATTTCAGATGGATGACATATATTTGGATACTTTTAGGAATGAAGGATAAATGAAAAGTATAGCACAGTATGTTGAATTACTGTGACTTAAAAAATAGAGTTTACAGAGGAATATTTCATCTTTGGAAAGTGTCCATGGTCTGCTAGCCTAATTTTGACCTCAAACCACTGACTACTCAGTTTAACACATTCAAATCTGCTGATCCTCAAACCACTGAGTGGATTTGCTGGTGGTTACATCTCATTACTTCCGATTTTCAGCTACCTACAGAGAGAGGTAGATACCTGACACCTTCCAAGGGAGCTTTTCCATGTAAGCAGTAGCTGCCCTTATTATCACTGGACGTCCTAGCCCAGGATGGAGGGAAGGCAGGGTCTGCCTGTGAAGCCACGTGTACAAGTGGTCCAGTGAAAAGTCTGGACATCCCTTTTGAGGGTATGAGATGTGGAGCAGGTACTTGTCTCTTCAGGTGTCCTTCCTGACATCCCACTCTCAGACTGGGATCTGGCCTGCTGGGTTAGCACACGTGGCAGATAACGCTCTGAACCTGAAGAGCTTCAGAAACAGCACCCTTCGCTCTGTTGCCTGTTGAGATGCCCATGCGAGGCTCTGTCGGGGCAGAAGAGGCAAATGTGATGATAGCTTTCCTGTTAGCCATTTCCCAGTGCCCTGCTGGCTCCCAGGCCCATCCTGGCTGGGTCTGTCCCCTCCACCTGCCCTGGGAAAGGAGGTGAGGCTGCTGGCATGCCCTCTGTATCAGCCACATCAAGCCCTATGACGGTCTCTGTAGGATGAGCCTAATCCTCTGTTCAACCATTTTGTCTCAAGTCAGAAGGTAGAATTTTATTACCATTTCACAGGTTTTTGATTTTGACCTGAAGCTATGGAAAGCGTGTTTTTTGGTACCTCGCCAGGCTGCGTCAGTAAGCCTGACACTGGTCTACCAGTCACTCCCACAGCTGTACATTTAGGGAAGCCCAGTCCCCAAGTCTATCTCCATCCAACCTAGGGAGATTCCAGCAAAAATATTACACAACCCAAAATGCATGATAAGCAGAAACAATGCTAGGAAGGGCTTTTCACTGAATAAGCTCCACATGACAAATGCTAAATTAATGCCTGCAATGTAAACCACCTGTGGCCATGGTGCAAACTGTGGACAACAGGTGGGTGTGCGAAGCCTGCCTTTGAGGGAGGACTTTAGCCACAGGTAAATGTGCTTTGCTTTAGTGTTATCAGTGACATCTGGTGGTAATATGCAGTAAATTCAGTTTAAATCTTTTTAAAGGCTATATACGAGTTTAAATGTCTAGTCCCAATTGAAGTATTTTACCAAGTTCTATTTCCCCAAGTATATTTCTGTCTGAAACAAACATATAATGACCGTGCACCATGCCAAGAACAAGGACTAACCAGGAGACTGCCTGTACACAGCGTGGTATTTGGTGGTGGTGGGAAACACTGGAACCAAGGAAGCCACCAAGTTATTTTGTGTGTCCAAAAAGCAGTTGATGAATGCCTGTTCTTTATTACTGTCAGCTACATATAGCCTTTGAAAGTTTTCCAAACCTCATAGCCCTTCCAAATCAATGAACATGGCAACAATTCAACTCCCAATTTGAAATACATAATTTGAATTTAAAATACAAGAGGTTAAAAAGGCCACCAGTGAAGGTGGAGGGGCTTAATACAGAGAACAGGACAATACAGAGGTGCTGCAAAAAGCTCCATTGGTAATTGATGGGTTGGGTTTTGCACAAAAAGAAGGAATTGTCATCAACAGGAGCAAGTTTAGTGGTGGGCCACCAAGATGGTCGGTGCTGAAGCGCTTGTCCTGTGCAGAGAGGCTGAGGGACTGGGGCTTGTTCAGCCTGGGGCAGAGATGGCTTTGGTGGAGCCTGACAGCAGCCCCCCAGCACCTGGGGGGGGGTCAGCAGGATGACAGAGCTGGGCTCTTCCCAGCAGTGCATAGCAGGAGGATGAGAGACCATGGGCAGGAGTTGAAACAAGAGAGGTTCAGCTTGGGCTTAAGGAATTCCTTTCTCACCCTGAAGTCAGTCAGGTGGTGGATCAGGTTGCCCAGAGGAGCTGTGCAGTCTTTGTCCTTGGAGGTTTTCAAGACCTGACTGGATAAAGCCCTGAGCGAAGTGAGGAGTGGGCTGGAGTGAGACACCACACACTCTACCACAGCCACTGTGGGGGCTGCCAGGGAGAAGCAGAGCACTCACCTGGACACTCTTTCTGTGTTCCCAACCCCTTCTCGGGCTGGACACTGTTTCTACAGGGGAGAGCATTTCTCAGCATTGTAGTTCTTAGCTGAAAGCAGCAGAACCAGTGGACATGGAGAAGCACCTTCCTTAATTTTGCACTTAACCTCACAGCAGACACTGGAGACAGTTTTGTTTTAATACCTCCTGTGAGGAGAAGTTCCTTTCTGGTTTTGCCCCAGTTTTGCATCAGAAACTTGATTCATACAGAAGACATGTTTTGACAGTACTTGAGGACCCGCACCTCTCCTTTTCCTACTTGCATGGCCACATGTCCTCCTCTTTCTTCTTGGGTGAAGGACGGAGAAGGTTGTCTGTCCAGAAAAGCACTTTTCTGACTCTCTATATGCACCTCTCTTGCTGCTCTTCTGAATGCAGCTCTAGAAAGCAAAAGCTGCAAGACTCCATTGTGATTTTTAAACCCGACAATTCAGTAAGGCAAACATTATCCAAGAACTGAACAGTAAAATGACTTTTGTGAAGCCAAAACCAAAACTCAAAACCCAATTTAAAACATACACCAGGCATCTGTGCATGCTCTGATGCCGTGTTCTCTGCTGCTCTTCTTGAAAAAATTTCCTGAAAGGACATTTCACTCCACAGAGTTCTGAAGCCAGCGTCTAGACCTTTAATTTTCAGCTCACCTTGAAGAATAAACAGCTCTCAGAGGAGTTAACTTTGATAAGGCAAGTGCAAAAAAGGACACTGATAGCATATCAGCTATGATGAAAACATGTCTTTCTTTTCGTAGCCTGTTCCTCCCGAGAAGCAGTAGCAGAAGAGAGACCTCTGGATCTGTTAGGTTTGGAGAATGATGCTCTATTTCGAGCTCTGCCAGAAAGATCATTGACGTATCAGCACCTCTGTAACAGAATGTGCTTGAGGCAGATGTTTAACATCAGGATTTAATTTTGTTTTGTGAGTGTTGTAATTTTGAACTTCTGGAAAGAATGCCTGTAGAAAAACACTCAATGACGTATTGAACCCTCTGAAAATCTCTGTGTTTCCACTGATGTATTCCCAGATCAAATTAGGGAATTTGGGCTAGCAGCCTCAGTCTGTGACATCCCCAGTCTGTTCTCATACCTGTGGAGCTGTCTGTGTGCTCCGGTGACTCCTCAGTCAAGGCATAGACAGGCAAGGCACTGTCCTCCCCAAATATTTCCGAGCAGTTGCCTATGAGGAACTTCACCAACACGATCACCTGCACACAGATGCTGCAGACTAATTGATCTGCCCCGATGCAAACAAAACGCCATCAGCCACAGCTTCAGCCTCACTGTCCAGAGGGCCCGCCGGTGGCAATGCCCACCGGGTGCCCCTTGCTCTCTGTGTGCAAAGTATTCGGGAGCTGTGATACGACGTAAGGGACTGCAGGGCAACTGCTACTTTTGCTCAGAGGAGGCGAGACGAGGGGCAGCCTTGCCCATCACATTGCAGGAACCTGAGCTGAGGGGCACCCCCGATGTCCAGGGGTGCTGTTTTGTTCAGCTTTTGCAATGGCAGTGGGATCCCTGTGGATGGCTCTGAGCTGCCCCGAAGCGGGTGGCTGCTTGGTGAGTTCAACACACCTTGTCATTCATCTCCTTCTGCACTTCCAGCGGGAGCGCGTTGTCCGTCTCTGGGCTGAGCATATTTGGGCCAACGCAGATGGCCAGATTGCTGGAGTCCATCCTGTTGGTCTCGGCATTTTGGCTGATGTGGTGGAGCAGAGACAGCAAGTGCTTGAGCAAGGCGAGGTTTGGTCTAGGCAGTTTGTCAGCCACCCTGCATGGACACAAACAAAATGTGACGTTAATTCATGGTGCAGCAGCCGCTACTTCTTTATTTGAGCAAGTCTCAATTAAACTCAGACAGATGACGCTTCCTCCAGAGAGAGGCATGCGTGTGCTTTTTTCACTGCTTAGCAGAAGTATCATTCAGAAATCCCCAACGGCAGCTGAGCGTGTGGTTAATTATAAGAGCTTGAATTACAAGGTCTTGACTGAAAGGCAAGCATTGCAGCAGTCCGTGTCCCTGAGTAGATGAGATGGTGTCAGGAGATGTCACTGGAGGCTTCCCGAAGGCACGCGAAAGCCTGTGGTTGTGCTGTGCATCTTTCAAAGCACTCCCAGTCAGCCTCCACATCTGCTCTTTCTAAAGAGCAAAACGCGCGGTGGTCTCCACGTGCCCGACTTCACCGCCAGCAGATGTGAAGGTTCCCTGCCAGTGCCTGTGCCACAGCACAGTGACTACATTAGCTGAGACACTGCAGCCTCTCTCCTCTTCCTACGCTAGTCGTTTCGTAGGGCAACCTCAGATACCTGCAGGAAGCGCTGCTGCTAGAGCCCTCTCGACCAAACCCCATGGAGCAATAGCAAGCTGATATAAATGACAGGCTTTTAAGTGAGACTCTCAATTTCAGGAGACATCATTGGCCTCCACCAGCCACTCCATCACACTGGGGCTGGTTGCAAAACTTCCTGGTCGCAAAACTTACTCTTTCAATTCTTCAATTTTTTCCTGCTTGCTTGGCTTCTCCAGAGCTTGCATCCACTTCTCATAGAGGTCGGCCGACAGGAGTTTGGAGGGGATATTTCGGAGGAAATCCTGCAAGGCCAAGAGATTTAGATGAGGCTTTGGACACTACCCCTGAGCACACAGGGAGCATCACCGTGACTCAGGCTGAGGAGACACAGAAGAGAAGGTGGGCAGTTGGGTGTGGGTCTGGGCCTCCAGAGGGGCTGCTGCTCCCCACTGCACGGGGCTGGCACGCAGCTGCTGTCTGCACATGGGTCTGTACAGCTGGGGCTTGGGCGCTGCAGGGTGCCTGGCTGCTGCAGAAAGTGTCAAGTGCATTCTCTTGGACATTGAGGGAAAATGCAGTCCTGGATGTGTCAGCTGGAAGGAAATGGTTTTGACTTTGTTTTTGGTAAGAAGCCTTCCACCTGCGTGGGTTCGATAAGAAACCTTCCACCTCCCCACAGGGCCTCTCCTGATGTCCACCGCTGCAGTTTGGCTGTGCACCCACGGTGGCACAGGGGAGGCGGCGGAGGTCTGCAGGCCCCGCTCCCTGCTCAGAGCCACAGCAGCATCCCTGGAGTGCATGTGCGTCTGGGTGCAAGAGGGAGCGGAGAGGGGAGAGAAGGAGACGGCGCTGCAGGCACTAGAGGGCAGGACAGCCCACAGCAACTCCGCTGCAGGGACCTGGAGAAAGACACTGATGTCACCTGTTGTGCATCGCACACCCTGCACTAGTGACACCCGTCTGGAATTCCCTGCTCTGATAAACCCCGAAGGCGTCGACCTTTTGCAAAATCTACTCATGCTTATAACATGAGGAGCCAACACTTGGGGTCACCTGTCACAGTCCACACTAAGATCACAGACTCACAGAATGGTTTGGGTTGGAAGGGACCTTTAAAGATCATCTAGTCCAACGCCCCTGGTGTGTCCACGTGTCCCCTGCTCAGTCCACACTAAGATCCGGGGTGTCAGGGCTTTCTAACTGCAGCTGCCGAGTATTTCCACGCCATGTCTCAGCCCTGGGCTGAAGCCTTTCAAAAAGTTCAGCAGAACTGTTTCAGCCTGTCCTTTGAATGAGATTGGAGGAAAAATACATTTCCCTGCCTATGTTCAACCATCTTTTCAGATGTTCCAGTAAGTAACCCTTGTCACCTCCTTGCTATGGAGCCAGATTTTGGTGTTTTAGCTTTGCCCCACCATCATGAGGTTCCTCAGCCAGGAGGTGGGAGAAATGGTGCAGCACAGCTCCAGCACACTTTGTGAGAGTGAAGCAGAGGCTTTAGCACACAGATAGGCAGGATGCTGGACTTCTACTTTGTGTTTTGGGGCTCTCATGGAAATCTTCCTGCAATTTTCAGGAGGAAAAAGGAAGTGGCAGAATCAAACTGATGAAAACCAGAAGTTATTCTCTGGACCAGATCCTCCAAAGAGTTTATATCCCACATGGGCTCCAAAATACCTGGGGAAATTTTCAGAAGAGCTCAAGCTCCTGGCTGCTTTGAAAACACGTCCAGGGACACTGTCCATGTGGAAATCCAGTCCCACAGCTCACCCTTCTTGCCACTGCTTCACATCTGAAATCGAATACACAAACCCAAACTGCATTTAGAGCAGGCTGTATAAAACCAAACAAAACACTCAACAGCCACCTGAAAAATGCATGCTGTGCTTCAAAAAACACAGATTATGGTGGGCTCATTACCAAACCCTATGTAGGGAGCAACCTTGTTCTGTTTGCACACCGCATTAAACTCATTTAGCCTGCAGTCCCAGAGGCGCAGCTGGTGATTCATCTCCTCCAGCACCTTTGGCCGCTTTCCCAAGAGCAGAGCTCCCGGCACAGACCCTGACACCGCTCCTACCCCAGTCCCTGCTAAGTAGCTGCCTACGTAAAGCACTAACATTGTCTCCTCATGGAGACCTGGAAGGAGCACTCAGCAAACATTCAGCTATACATTACGCTATGTACTTGTAGCAATATTTCCAGAAGGAATACATTCCTGCTGTCTTGCTGCTCAGGATCCACCAGCAATTCCTCTGGTGCTCTTTGGCCTAAAGGGACAAATATTCCTTCAACGCACGCCACCCGATGCCTGTTTCCCTCCAGACCATGGGTCTGGACTCTTGCAAGCACCTCTTGCCAGTCAGGGCTGGGGACAAGAAAAAGATGCAGATGTGCCTCTTTTCCGAAGCATACAAAACCTTCAAGATACAGTTCCTGAGCAGTCGTCATGAAATGTCCTGGCATATGCAGATCCACAGCATTTGCAGTGCCTGACCTACACACAGCAGCTCTGGATATGATCCGTGACATACCCCTACCTCGTTAGCTGACACGAACAGAAAGGTCTGTCTGGGGATGATGTGAACTCCAGGCTTGGAAATGAACCCCAGGAGAGTCCCTCAAGAACAATTGGATGACACAACACACCAACCCAGGTGCAGGTTGCCTCACCCGTGCTGCACTCTGCCGGCCATCAGCACTGCAGGCAGCATTTCTCCCAGGTACAAAGCTTTCCTATGGCCCAACACAAGAGTCATGTGCTCTCTGGTGCTAAATCTCTTCCCAGGTAGAGACCCACGGGGCTGCACAAGAGCACACACAACCCCCCGTCCTGCACACACATTAAGACACTCATTCACTGTGGGGACCCTGCCAAGGGCTCAACAGATCACACTTCCCAGCCCTCTGATCCAATCCACAGAGCTTCACACAGCAAACAGCACACAAACGAGAGGCTGCACTTCTTTTTTGATAAAAGCTCAGGGAAAGGAGGATTATCGTGTTTGTCTTCCCGAGCTACGATTACGCGTGCTGAGGCCCTGTTTCCCATGGAGTGGCTGGCATCTGCGTACCGATGCGAAGTCATGAATGAATTCCTCTTTTTGCTTTGCTTGCGCACACAGCTTTTGCTTTTCTTATTAAACTGTCTTTGTCTCGACCCACGAGGTTTTTTTTCATCTTATTTTCTCCCCGTCCTGCTGAGGAGAAGGAGTGAGAAAGTGCCTGGGTGGGCAGCTGGCAGCTGGCCAAGATCAACCCACCAGTCCTTTTTATTGCCGTCCAACGTGGGGCACAAGATAACAACAGTTTTGATCTGGGCATACTACAGCTGTGGTAGCTGTTAATTGGCAGGCTTCTGCGCGGGTCACGGAGCTCGCTTGATTTACTGTGTTACAGAGCCTAGGGCTTGTCAGCGGCTGCTTTCAGCTCCTGCTCTTTGCTGCACCGCTTATCTCTGTGTTTAGCTGCGCCTGGGAACATTCTGATAAAAGCAGCGGCCATGCGCTTGGCCCTGGGACGGGTACTGCTCCTGTGCCGGGAGGGCTGTTCTGTGGAGAGGGACTGCACCTCCTTCTTCCCCTCTGGGACTGATGTGGCCGCCTTTGTTGCATGGGCTCCAGAGGTCCTCGTACATCCTTATCTAAGCTGCTTGATTAATGTCATCATCTTTTTGTCGTATGGTTTTGGTCTGGTGTTAAGAGAAAACAGTTTATCAGTGAGATGACAAGGAAATGTACCTTTAGGCCATCGATCCCTGGGTGGCAGGGTGTGTGGCAGGACTTGGGCAGGTGCCTGGGGTGGTTATCACCTCCCATAGCCTGAGATCTTACACCTCTACAGGTGTGTAATCCCATTGAATTGGCACACTACTTGGCACAAAGGTGCCTTGCCTACCCCAGTGAAACCCGGCAGCTCTTAGCACTGCACTGGGGCTTTCCTGGTGTCTCTTGAGCCTCCCTTCAGCACCATCAGAGGAGCATGGTTGAGACAGGGACCCAAAACATATCTGGGAACACCATGGATAAGATAGGGACCCAAGCCCCAACTACAGTAATTGCCCTAGTAGTCAAAAAGAAGCACCGGACGCAGAGGTCGATGGGTCCATACCATCGATTAGTACAGGAGGAGGAGGAGGAAGGGCCTGATCAGGAAGCTGGTCCTTCAGCCAGGAAGCGAGAAGAAATGAGAGAAATCACCCCAGAGGTGGAAACTAGCCAGTCCCTAACGTTGGGCAAACTTCAAGATATGCTGAAAGATTATAGCTGCCAGCCAGGCAAGCAGATTGCTGCCACTACCACTGACGAAGGTATCCAATATCTGAGAGAATTAGCAGGGCTGGAAAGTCTTCTACAGTGACCTGGATGACAACCAGGCCTCCAAAGATCCGGATGATGTCCAGTGCACGTGGTGGGCATGTGCAGAAGGGTCATCCGAAATGCACCAGCATTATATTCCAACCGCCTGGCAATGATGGGCTGACCAGACTTTAATACACCAACTGTGGAGAGAGCGTCCCACTGGCTCTGATGTTTGGAAGAAAACCTGTCTCCCTCCTCGTCCCCACAAGCCAGCGTCTTGGCTGTCGGGGGTGCCCTGCAGACCCAGCCCGCCCCCGGCCAGAGGGGAAGGGAGCCCAGGCATGCACTGTGTGGCACTCTCTGGGTCCTCCTGTGTGAGCACGGGGAGGACGTGAGGAGGTGGGATGGGGAGCCCACCTCCAAGTTAGGAGCCCATGTACTCCTAATTGAGGGAGGAGACAGCTGATAAGAAGGGCCATTCAAGATGGCTGCCAGTTCAGCTGCTGTTGAGACAGTAGAAGACAACCAGTCATTCCCCAGGTATAGAAGAGGACTAAGAGTGCCTCCCTTGATTTTGGTGAAGGGACTTCTGGTCTGACGCTGCAGGGGTCTCCAACCGGGAATAGAGGGTCCCTGCCTTTGGCCAGGAGGAGGAAAGGGATGACTGGGTTTACTGGACTGTGTGGATTCGATGGCCTGGCACACCAGATCCACAGAAGTATAAAGCTTTGGTACACACCGGTGCACAGTGTACCCTAATGCCATTGGGGTAGAGCAGGGAGGAACCCATCTGGATTTCTGGATTGACAGGAGGATCCCAACAGCTGTCTGTATTGGAGGCTGAGGTGAGCTTAACAGGGGACAAGTGACAAAAGCACCCCATTGTGACCAGCCCAGAGGCCCCATGTATCCTTGGCATAGACTACCTCTGGAGAGTGTACTTCAAGGACCCAAAAGGGCAGTGATGGGCTTTTGATGTAGTCGCCATGGATTCAGAGAAGGTTAAACAGCTGCCTACCTTGCCCAGCCTCCTGGAGGGTCCCTGTGTTGTGGAGTTGCTGCGTGTCAAAGAACAGCAGGTGCCGATTGCTACCACGATGGTGCACCATTGGCAATATTGCACGAACAAAGACTCCCTGGTTCCTATCCATGATCTGATTCATCACTTGGAGAGCCAAGGAGTGATTAGCAAGACTCAACCACCCAGCCATACTTTGCTTTCATGTGGAAGGTTGTCCAGTGCACCTGGAGCTGACCATACCAGGGAAGCACAGTCCTACCATTTGTCATGGACTAATCCAGACTGCACTGGAACAGGGAAAAACCCCTGAACATCTGCAATACACCAACAACATCATTGTGTGGGGCAACACAGTGGAGGAAGTCTTTGAGAAAGGGAAAAGGATAATCCACATTCTTCTGAAAGCTGGTTTCACCATTTAAAAAAAAAAAAAGCAAGGTCAAAGGACCCACCTGAGAGATCCAGTTCTTGGGAATAAAATGGCAGGTTGGACATTGTCACATATCTACAGATGTGATAGTAAGATAACAACTATGTCCCCACCAGTTAACAAAAAAGAAACACAAGCTTTTCTAGGTGTTGTGGTTTCTGCACAATGCATATTCTGGGTTACAGTCAGCTTGTGAGCCCTCTTTATCAAGTGACCTGAAAGAAGAACTATTTTGATTGAGGACCTGAGCAACAGCAAGCTCTTGAGCAGGTCAACCAGGAGATAGCTCACATAGTAGCCCTTGGGCCTGTCCATACAGGACCAGCTGTATAAAATGTGCTCTACACTGCAGCTGGGGAGCATGGCCTCACCTGGAGCCTCTGGCAGAAAACACCAGGAGGAACCCAAGGTTGACCTCTAGGGTTTTGGAGCCGGGGTATCAAGGATCTGAAACCTGCTATACCCCAAATGCAAAAGAGATACTAGCAACATATGAGGGAGTTCGAGCTGCTTCAGAAGTTGCTGGCACAGAAGCACAGGTCCTCTAGGCACCACGATTACATGTACTGCACTGGATGTTCAAAGGAAGCGTCCCCTCTACACATCAAGCAACCGAAACTATGTGCAGTAAGTGGGTAGCGTTGATCATGCAACAGGCTTGAATGGAGAACCCCAACCACCCAGGAATCCTGGAAGAGATCATGTGCTGGCCAGAAGGGAAGGATTTCAGAGCATTGCCCAAGGAGGTGACTCCTGCCCAAGAAGCACCACCATACGAGTTATCAGAAAGTGAAAGGCAGCGTGCTCTATTTACCAACAGATACTGTTGTGTTGTAAGAAACCATCGGAAGTGGAAAGCTGCTGTATGGAGTCCCACAAGACAAGTTGTTGAAGCTGTTGCAGGAGAAGGCTAGTCACGTCAGTTTGCAGAAGTGAAAGCCGTCCAGCTGGCCCTTGAGATTGCTGAAAGAGAAAAGTGGCCAGTACTCTGTCTCTATACTGACTCATGGGTGATGGCAAATGCCCTGTGGGGCTGGTTACAGCAATAGAAGGAGACCAACTGGCAGCACAGAGGTAAACCTATCTGGATTACTGCATTGTGGCAAGACATCGCTGCCCGGGTAGAAAATATTGTTGTGAAAGTATCTTATGTAGATGCTCACAAACCCAAGAACTGTGCCACTGAAGAACATCAAAACAATAAGGAGGTAGACAGGCCACCAGAATTGAAGTGGCTTATGTGGACCTGGACTGGGAATGTAAGAGTGAGCCATTTGTAGCTCAGTGGGCCCATGAACATTGGGACATCTAGGGAGAGATGCAACATACAAATGGGCTTGTGATCAAGGGGTGGTCCTGACCATTGAAGCCATCACACAGGTCACCCATGAATGTGAAACATGTTGTAATCAAGCCAGCCATGTGAGTAAAGTATTCCTGGACTACAGCGCGGTGGGTGGGTTATCGATATGGCAAGGCCTGGCAGATTTGGCTATATTGGACCACGTGCCAAGGCAATGTGCTCACCATGGTGGAAGCCACTACCAGATGGTTGGAAATATACCCTGTAACCCATAACACTGCCTGAAACAGCATTTGGGCCTTGAAAGGCAAGCTCTGTGGTGACATGGTACCCCAAAAAGAATTGAGTGAGACAATGGGACTAATTTCCAGAATAACCTCATAGATTCCTGGGCCAAGAAAGGTGGCATTGATTGGGTGTATCACATTCCCTATCACCCACAAGCCTCTGGAAAGGTTGAATGATATGATGAACTGTTGAAGACTGCTGAGAGCACTGAGTGCTGGGGCATGAAAACACTGGAATGTAATTTTAGCAGAGGATCTGCTGACTGTCCTGGTCCTGCCCAAGCAATGCCCCTGCATGCTGTGGGAGGAGATAAGGTCCCCGTAGTAGTGCACATAGGGAAGTGGCTGGGAAGGGCAGTATGGGTTGCTCTACCCTGGGAAAAAGGCAAACCCACTCAAGGGATTGTCTTTGCTCAAGGATGCAGGTGCACTTGGTGGGTAATGTGGAAAGACAGGGAGATCCAGTGTGTACCTCAAGGGGATTTAATCTTGGGGGAAAAATAATCTGTGAATTGAGTTGTATGTAAGTAATGCAGCAGGAACTGCCTGAACTGATGGAGAATGAGCTTCACCAGGAACCAGGTGAGTGCAGTGATGACCCAACCCAAACTGATCTTGGTGCCCAACAATCCCACATGCTGCTTCTCCTGTCCTGGGCAATGACCTTGACAGATGGGGCCAGACTCACTGACAGTTCTTACAGACATTTTGGGGAGGAGACCCATGGAATGGGATAATAATACCTCTTTACATGTCACGGAACAGGGTATAGTGGTTAATGAGGATGTATAAACCTGACTTGGATGTAAAGAAGGTTTGAGTATGTAGTATAAGTGTTGGTAAGAGGGGATTTCAAGAATGAGAAGCAGATAGAATGGGATGGTCAGAGGATACCTAGATGTATGAGATAACGTGGGACCTGAGCGTGACACAAATGGTATGGAATTAGGGATGGAGATTGTGCTGGGTCTGGCTGGGATGAAGTTACAAAGTTAACTTTCCCCATCGCAGCCTCTATGGTGCTGTGCTATGCATTTGGGGCTAGAACACACCACTGCTGAACAGTGCTTGCATGGTGTCAAGGCTTTCTCTCTCTTCCCTGCACCCCCAAAACCAAGTAGGCTAGGGATGGGCAAGAGGCTGGGAGGGGACACAGCTGGGACAGCTGACCCCAACTGACCGAAGGGATATTCCATTCCACATGACATCATGCTCAGCCATAAAAGCTCAGGGAAAGAAGGAGGAAGGGGGGGACATCTGTGGTTATGGCGTTTGTCTTCCCATGCAACCATTACGCGTGCTGAGGCCCTGCTTCCCATGGAGCGGCTGGACATCTGCCTGCCGATGGGGAGTCGTGAATTAATTCCTCTTTTTGCTTTGCTTGTACGTGCAGCTTTTGCTTTTCTTATTAAACTGTCTTTATCTTGACCCACAAGGGTTTTTTTTAAATCTAATTTTCTCCCTCTGTCCTGCTGAGGAGGGGGAGTGAGAAAGCGTCTGGGTGGGCATCTGGCAGCCAGCCAAGCTTAACCCACCACACTCATGTGCACATACATATTCACAGGATTTGTACACATGTTTATATACCTGAACATACATACGTTCTCCTCCGAGCTAATT
The DNA here is from genome assembly GCF_034638445.1 of Ciconia boyciana. Lineage (NCBI taxonomy): Eukaryota > Metazoa > Chordata > Aves > Ciconiiformes > Ciconiidae > Ciconia > Ciconia boyciana. The sequence continues at coordinate 68,706,813 of NC_132936.1, read as the reverse complement.
CGCTTAGTAACAGTGGGCAAAGAAGACCAATTCAGCTTTTCAAATGGTGAAAATAATTTGAAATAAACTTCAGGTTGGAGAATTGCTATCAATTCCCTGAACTAATTATTATTATTACTGTCTTTCGTAGAGCTTCCAGGGGGGTAAGAGCGAGCAACGTTGACTGAATGTCAGTGAAATGCTATCCCTGCCCCAAGGAAAACCCAGGCACCGGCGCAGGTCCTGCACCGTTCAGGTGGCGCGAGCAGTGCCGTTAGGGACACCTGAGGGGAAACTGTCAACAGAAGTGATGGTAGCAGAGCCTGGATCTCAGTATGTACAAGACGTGGCAGATGGAGTGCAAAAGCAAACGGGCTGGCTAGCAGCAGGCACTTTAGTAATGAAGCATCACAGGAGCTCGCAGACCCCTCTCTGATTTTACTGGGCTATGTTCCAGAGTGCGTTTTCACTTTTTTTTTCCTTAAGTATCTGCAAATGAAAGCCTGCTAAGCTCTTGGATAAGATAAGTGTCTCTTTAACTTCTCAGTCTCTTATGAATTTCAAATAGCAGTTTTTTATTATCTTAATTGGTGACTGCCTGTTTTAATTAGGCATCACAGTTAATCTTACACTGCTGACACGTATGAAGCTTTGTGCAGAGCGAAACATGGTTTCTTTTAGCAGGAGCACCATAAGAAACATGAATTGTAAGAAATAAGATGATCACGTTTGCAATTCTGATTTTCATTTTCTTCCTTTCACTGTAGCCTTCAGTTACCACCTTCCGAAATTCTCCAGTATTTCACATGCAGGTAGGTCCTGGCCAAGACATTGTGTGAGCTTAGAAAAAATGTCTTCCCTTTGCAGTGGTCCGGAAAACTTTTCTGATCTAAACAACAATAGGCAGAAAGCAATGGTCTGTCTCACTTCTCCGAAGGCCTCAAGCCATAATTTTATCTGTCCAACTTGAGCTAATATCAAATAATAAACAAATATGTAAATGTAGAAACCAATCACTCCTGATCATGTTGTCTGGGAACATACTGCAACTTCCACAAAAGCTGGCCTGCGTTCATGTCCTGCAGGGCTTAACTGAGCCTTCACAATAGTTGCACTGATGATGCCAAACCTCCTGTAACTTCCCCCTTGATTTTTGCAAGCTGCCAGAGGGTGTCACAGAGGGAATCCAGCACCTTGGAAAGAAGTTTTATTAATATTTTATACAAGAGATGCACTCAGCAATAAAGCTGAAAAAATACAAGAGGAAAAAACCCCAAACAAACCAAAAAGCCCCCAGAACTCCCTGGATCACACAGAGCCAGGAAAGGGAGGGAAATCCTGGCAGAGCTAGGAGGCTGATTTGCAGCGGCCGGCTGTATGCAAGCAAGGGCAGAGCCGTTGTGGTTAGATGCAACTTTTGCAGGAGTCTGTATCTACCTGTCCTTTCAAGGGAGCCGAGTGGTTTTGCAAGGTGCTATATTTTGCTGGGTTCTTTTTAAGGAGTGCATTGCGGACAGGCAGGAACGTGGTATTTCATCTCTCTCCTCCCACAAGGACAAACTGGAGCTCTTAATAACCAGCTCGCATTTGACAGGTCACTTCTCCTTCTCATGGGGAAGAGCAGTTCGTATGCTTTTTCCTAGGTAAAATACCATAATCTGGACTGCAAGAGGTAGTGTCCCATCTGGAGGCAATTCATCATTACTTGAAACAAATCCTTCAACTTTATCTCTAGCTGCCAAGCAGCACAGCTCAGTGAGAGCAGGTCACTTGTAAAATATGATGGTTAAATACAGGCAAGTCTGTGGAGGAAATAGCCCACTTGGAACTGACAGAGCTCCCCTGCACTTGAGTCAGATTTCAGTGAGAAGATGGAGTGTGTTGGGTAGCAGAAAGTCAATCCCAGTTGTTTAAGAGCCCTGTGTAATTCTTACCCCAGTTAAAAGGGTGATTCCCCAAACCGGTGCCCAGGAGGCTGCTGAGGGTGTGTTTTACAGACCAAGCCAGACGCCTGTGGGCCTGGTTTGCACTGGTTTGCACTCAATGTCAGATGAGTGCATTATAGAGCCTTTACCTCCAGGCCGGTGGCGACACAGCCCCCTCTCCCTAATGTCCCTTGGCCCCATCCCTCATTCCTGCATGCCTGATGAACTCAGCTTTGGGCTGCAAGTTCCCCAGCACCAGTGCTCGTTATTTCTGACACCCTACGGTGTCCCATTCATACCTGCCACGCTGTCTCAGTAATAATGCTGGCGGGGAGGGCTTGGCTGCGCCACCAGTAAGTAAGCAGCCACGAAGGCTCTTCTCTTTGTAAGTCCCTTTTCACTTCATTTCTCCCTCGGCCCATTGATTTTTGGCCCCCTTTTCCGGCCAGGAGACAGGGAGCCCGGCAAGCCCGGCTCGGCGTCCTGCCGGTCCCCTCGGGTTTTGCTGCCCGAGGGGGGAGCGACTCCTCCCTCGGCGGGGAGGGCTGGGCTGGGCTGGGCTGGGCTGGGCTGGGGGGAGCCGGCAGCGGGGTCCCCGCTCACTCGCTCCGGCTCCGCGCCCGAGGCGAACCGGCGGCGCAGCGCAGCGCCGCGCCCCGCGCTCCTCGGCCGCCCCCGCAGCCATGCCGGGGCCGCGGGCCGGCGGGGCGGCGCGGCGGGGCAGCTGCGGCGGCGGCGGCGGCGGCGGTTGGGTGCCCGCGGCCGAGGCGGTGAGTGCGGCGCGGCGGGGCGGAGGTGCGAGCGGGGCCGGGCCGGGGCGGGGGCGCGGGGCAGCACCCCGCCTTTGCGGGCGTTAAAGGCGGTGCTGGCTGCTGCCGGGTACTGGGGGAGAGAGGCTGCTGGGGAGCTGGCTGCGCCTTTGAGCCTGGTCTTGGCTTTGGGAAAAAGCAAAAGCCGAGCCTTCTCTCGCAGAACTCTAGGAATGCGCTTCCTAGGGCACCGGGCTGGTCCCGGGCTGCGGGGCTCGGCGCGTTCGGGCTCCCAGCCCCGCACCGCAGGGCGCTCGATATCCAAAGAAAGAGGGCGGCGGGAGTCGGGGGGTATCGGGGTCCGATTATCAGAGGTCAGGCAAACGGGCAGGCCCCCACCTCCTGCCAGAGACAAGAGACTGCTTGACGATAGCCCTGCACGGCCAAACTCCTCAGACACCGCTTTAGGGCAGCAGAGCCCTGGAAAACAGAACAAACCCTCAGCCACGAGTAAATGGATATTGTTAAATTAAAACCAGAGGGTTTCTTGGCTGTAGCTGCGTGAGGGAAAGAGTTAAAGAGGGGGTTTTTTTGTTGTCGTCGTCGTCGTTCGTGTTATGCAGAGGTTTAACATCATCGCAAGAGACATGTTCCACATCAGCGCACGCTGTGAACTCTGTCCCGCAGCACCTGGCAGTCTGGTGTGAGCCCAGGACCAAAGCCCGGTCCCCAGGGGGGTCTCAGCTGCAGCGATCGCTCCTGTCAGCAGGGAGAGGAGCCCCGGCCGCCAGCGCATCGACTGGGAGGCCAGAAGGGACCGTTACATCATTTAGTCTGACCTCAGACAGGAGTGAGGTGCTGGCTGGGAAATAAAAAGAAAATTGCCGGGGACTGAATCTCTGCACCGAAACATAGTATTTCATCCTGATATTGTCAGCTTTGACAAATTGAGTCTTCCACAAAAAATGAGATTAGTGGCAGGGGCTCTCTGCATGAAACGCTTACACAGAGCTGCGCGTATCGTAAGTAGAAGCTTCGGAGCTTCCAAATGTAATGACTGGAAGGGTATTTTACATGCCAACTGGTCTGGCTTTCCATTGTTCCTCCTGCTCTTCGTAAGTAGGGCTGCTAGCAGAAACGGACTATTTTGCAGTGAGAGAGAGCTTACTGAAAAAAAGAGTTAAGAGGAAAAAAGAAAGAAAATAGTATGTGTTGTTCAAAGTTGTCAGCAGAGACATTGTAAAAAATTGAAATTTCAGATAAGCATAATTTTCTCTCTCATCTTCCTATTGCTTTCTTTTTAACCTCTCTTTATTTTTCTATTTCTGGTGAGAAAGTAGGAAAGGGACAAAAAGAAAAAAGTAGGTGATTATTTAGCAAAGAAAGTTGAGATGCTGACTGCCCCGAGATCAATTTTTTCCTTACTTAAATTTTTTCAAAAGTAACCCTTCAAAATACATTGAAAAAATGCTATTTTCTTTAGACATAACACAGCCCCGGCACTCGCACCCATAGCACAGCGCTGGATCTGACTTACTGCACTTTGCTGTTCAGTCTTGTCTTCACGTCTAGTTTGATGGATCTGGCTGCTCACCATTTTACTTAAGCCTGGTACTTTTTCAGAGTACCAAAGGTCTCCAAAAATGGAGCAAGGCAGTACCGAATAAGGCTCCTCAACTTACATCCCGCTTTTTCCGATATTAACAAGGTACATAAACCCCTCGCAACGGCACGGGAATGGAGCATCTCCGGAGTGCCAGGCTGTACTGGGACATGATCCCAAGAGACAAGAAGGGTGAATCACCTCCCCAGCCCCGTGCATCCATCAGTCCCGTGCACCATCTGCCACGCACCAGTGGGTCCTCCCGGGAGCCTGAGCAATGCCTGTCTACTGCAGATAGTCATGGATGTCTGGCTTGCATGGTGCGGCAGGAAAAGGGACAACAGTGTTTGCGGTTAATGAAGTCCAGTGCAAAGCTGCATCCCCCAGTAATTTGTTACCTTGGAAAGCAGGGGTGTGATGCCAGACAAATAACTGGCCCCACGGGAGGGCAGGACACCGGCAAGGCAGGACCAGGAGGGTGGTAAGATGATGAGGAGGAGGAACCTCCCGGTGCCAGTGCTGCTGGGGACGGCAGCAGTGTCCAGCAGAGCTTGTGAGGGGGACTTGTCACAGCTGGCTCTTAGAGAGCCTGCAGCAGGGCCCCTGTGGGGGCTGTAAATCACACTGATTGCACAGTCAATAAAGAAAATCTCACCAGTCCCCATAACCAGGCTGCTGGCTTTTAAACCTCTTTAGATAAAAATCTGTTTATTGCTGTGTTGTTAGAAGTTCAGAGTAACTGCACTGACTCCAATGATGTTAGTAGCACAAAGTAGCTTTGGAAAAGAGTTTTAATACAGACCAGCTTGAGGCAAGTTCCAGTCTGGTTTATTCCATGTAAGCCAGGAGCCACTCCAGTGACCTTGGGATGGCTAGCTTAAATTGAAGGTGCTGCCGCTTATTTCAGAGGAACCACTCTCTGCCCACGCTGATACAACAGAGACCAGAAATCCTCCTCTGGCATATATATGTAAGTTCCTTCCCAGCCTGCGTGACTGTTTCGGGGCAGCAGTGTCTCGGGTGTCCCCGTAAGTTGGGGAGCAGAGCCCTGCCTCCGGGCAGGCATCTGCAGGCGGTTTGGTCTGGCAGCACGGCGCTGCCTCGGAGAGTGTCTGGATGCTCCTGCCCTGCGCCGCCTGCTCCGAGCCCTTCCCACTCCCTCGCGGCCGTGGGACCTTGCCCTAGCCGTTCCCACCTGGCTTATTCCCTCTCCTCCTTCTCTTCTTCCATTTCCCCTATCCCTCCTGAATGACACCAGTTATACAGCAATAACAAGATTTGGTCCCTTGCTCCCATCACCTCGGTCACCCCCGTTACATCCCCACCTCATCTGTCCCCACTGTGCCTGCCCAGGCAAGGCCCTGTGTGCCGCGGTGCCTGTACAGCGCCGGCTGCACCCGCTCACCTCCCTGCGGGAGGGGACAGACCCTTTCCCTTCGCAGCCGGGTGGGGAGCTACGGGTGAGGACGCCCCGGCTGTGGGGACCACTGGGGGCTCGAGGCCTGGCCGCACTGGGGGGAGAGGTGGTCTCGCTTTCAAGGTGGAGCAGGGCTGCCCCATGGCTCTTGCCCCCTCCTTGCTGCTGGCCTTGGGTGAGAGACAAACCAGGGGAGAGGTACAGGCGAAAGCTCATTTAAAGGACTCATCCCTCCCAGGAGCCCCTTTTCCTCCCCTTTTTGGTGGTCCAGTGTGCCGGGATGGCAACAGCTGCCCCTTACCCGGCCTCCTCCACGTGTGCACATGCACGACATGGCCGGGGAAGGGAAAATCCCTGGGAATTTCGGTGTGTCCCCCAGGAAAACCTGGTTGAGGAAAGGCAGCGTTACCTGCCAGCACACCTCCCGGGACTCCCCCGGGCTCCTCTCTCTGCATCTGCTTTTGGTGTCTTGTGGGGTGTGGTTTAAGCGATCACTCAACGTGAACCCTGTGAAATTTCTGTGTTCCTGCCAGTGATGGATTCTTTCAGGAGGAGAAGGAAGGATGTGGGTTTGCCATTTTCACAAGGACTCTCACCTACCATGGTGGAGGGGGATGAAGAGGCTTTTAGTTCGTCCTTAAGGATTGCAGAAGTAGGTTTGTAAATTTGGGGGCATTTCTGAAAGTCCCAAAGAAATAAAAGTCCAGGTTTTAGGAACGGGTTTTGTTTTCAGCTAGTGCTGGCCCTTGCCTGCTGAAGAATCTGGGCACCTAAAAGTCTCTCCAGATGGCAAAATCATGTCCCTGTATATCTCTGAAGGAAATAACACTTTGAAAGGCTTTCCGAATGAGTAAAAACAAGTGATGCGTTTGCACCTATAAGCCAGCAGCACATGGTTAGCCCATCTGAGGAAGAATGACTAACCTCTGGATTTTCAGGTTTTTTTGGTGGAGTGCTTTGAGCTAATAAAGGAGTTGACTCCTCTGACAGTTTCAAAAAGCAAATCATTTGGTGCCAGGCTTATTCAGCACTCTCAGTGCCCTATATCCCACCACAACGTGCAGAGCAGCGATTTCTTTCAGGCTTTCCCTCCCATTTTCCTGATTATGGTCCAGCCTTCAGGCAGTTCTCCTTGTGGATGCCTGGGATGGAGCCCTTGCGCGGTGCACGTCGGTGATTTCATTAAGTAAAGGGCTCCCAGTGAGTGCACCTGAAATTCTGCAATCTGCAGATGTGATCCTTGCATTATCTGCTTTGTGTCTCGGAGTGAGAGTGGGTTACAGGCTAGAGTAAGAAGGGCTGGAGTTTAACTTGTGGCAGATACTGTGATATCCTCCATGAAGCAAGAAAAGATTTCTGTTAAGTGGAGGAAAACCTCTGAAGAGAGAAAATATAATGTAATTGATAGTCAATACTGGCGTAAATGGGTTCAAATTCTCCCAGCTCTTGGACCACCGGGCAAACCTGATTTGGCTTCTCTGTGCCTGCTGCACTCTTTCATTAGAAATCACATGTAGTTTTTTCCACTGAAGTACCAGCAACACTTGGGAATAAAGTTTTTCTTCACAGCATAATTGTTTGGTTCAATAAATGAAATGAAAATGCCCATCCTCTCCATGTAAATTAAAGACCAAACACAAAATCTGACAGGTATACCCAGGTTTTGCACCACGAACCCCTGACCTTGGCATTGCCCACCTGTACTGGCTTTTGAAGGGATTTCCAGAGCAGGGAGGTTTTACCAGGGATCATACGGGAGGCCGGGGAGGGGACGGCATCCCCAGTAAAGATGCTCAGTAGCCGTGAAGCAGCACGACGGCTGGGCGACGGCTCAGCAGTCCCAGGGGGCTGGTGGGAGCTTCTCATGGAGCTCTTCTTGCACTGATGAGGACTCAGGCCAGAAGGAAAAAATATACTCCCCATGTGGGAACTTTTATGCAAACTCTTCTAACAAGGCATTAATTTAATTTTTAAAACCATAAAAATTGACTGTGCTTTCCATGTGGAAATAGCCAGTTCCAAGCCCCTGGACCCTGATGAAGTAATTTATTGCTTTTACCTGAAACACATTGCATGCGCTGGATTGATTCCCCACATCCCAGTACCTCCCCCTTCCTAGATTTAGTCCTTTGCTACTGAACTGCGATAGGAAACCTCTCACCCCATCCAGACAGGATTTTTCTTCAATTCACCGAGAGGAGAGGCCATCACCTAGAGACCTAAGGGAGGGCATAATTTGGAAGGACTTCTCACCTGTCTCAGCCAGCAGCCAGCATGCTCCGTCTGCAGGTGACAAGCACCAGAGCTGGGTGAATCAAGGAAGATCTGTGCTCCATCCTCACTGCTGGGCCTGGGGCCCTGCCTCCCCACCTCTGCAAGGAGGTAGCGAACTACCGTGGACCCTGTCCCTCGCCCAGAGCTGAGTCTGCTAAAGCACATAACCCAGCTGCAAAGCGCGGTGGTTTCTGCAGAACCCGCCGTGGCTCCCCACCCTGAGGACTGACACTTGGGTTCATGCCTCAGCCTCTCCAGAGACCCTCCAGCATCACAGCCCAGAGCCAGGTCTTGCTCACCGTTGTATTTGGAGTGAGAGGAGGAACATCAGGTCTGGTATTTTCACTGGTGCCAAAATGTGTGCGTGTGTATGTATGTAACTTGAAACGTATTGCTCATTTAATCTTCGCTATTTGCACGTGGTAGAAGAAATTGTGGCAACTCTGGAATAACAGGAATAACAGTAACAGGAATAATTTGCTTTATACTGGTTCAGGGAGAGGAACAAACCTGTCCTTCCCCACAGTGCAGCGCTCTTTGTTTGCCCTCCTGGTGACACGTCGTCCCAGGCACCCCGCGCATCACGCTGCCACCAGCTGTGACCCCCATCCCCTCCCCAGGCGGCAGTCGGGAAGGTTGCGTTTCCCTGAGCATCCCCTCTCCGCTCTCCAGAGAGCGTGCCTCCGGCTGGCCCTAGGTGTGTTCAGAAATGGTTCCTGGCCGACCTCGCGGTGCTGCTTGCTGGCAGACGTTGCACCAGATTAAGAAAGTGGTGTCTGCCCTCCCACGTGCAGCTTGTTTGGGAGTCTGCACTGAACAGTCCTCGTGGGTTTAAACGGAGGCGGGATGACAGACAACACTGATGGTTTTATAAGCTGGTATGGTCACAGCTCATGATACAAGGGAATAAGCTGGGAAGAAAACAGACCTCTGCCTGGGTTAGGATTCTCCCTCACTCGCCCCGCAGTGAGCACCTGTTTCCATCACGGGGGATTTATCCTGAATCTGCAAGCCCAGCGATGGACAGACCATGCCCCCCCACATACCATATTTTAAACTGGAGCTGAAGGACTCCCCCAAGCTGGAGTCCTGGTGGGCTCAAGCATGAGGACAACAGCCTACAGCATCTTAGGAGAATAACCTTTCCCCAAAACTTGCTTAACTCTGTGTGCTCTGCAGTGACTGCTGTGCGAGCAACACGGGCTTGGTCACGTACTAACCTTTTGTCAAGCAGCTGACTTCAGAAAAGCTTCTGGTAATAATGAGTCAATGTTTATCAAAGAAAGGGTTTTTTCTTTTATCAGAGCAGCAGGGTTTTGCTGCTCTGATAACAGACACACGTACATAATAAGCGATTTCAATGTTCATTTCTTTGACTTCCGATTGTGTATTTTAAGGTATTTGTCACAGGTAGGCAGCAAAAAGGGCCGTGATAGTACAAGCATGGGAACAATCATTGCATTCAGATGCCTGCTCCTCTGCCGGTATGAAGCAGTGTCACCTACTCCGGTCACACAAGCTCCCACGTGCAAAGAGGCCACAGGAGTAAATATACCAGTGTCAAACTGGTATAAACTAGGCATAAACCAGGAGTAAATATACCAGTGTCATCCCTGGCATTCAAGTCCTGCCCCAGAGCCAGGGATACCACAGCGTGCCCACTCCTGTCTTTCGCTGTTCCTAGCAGAAAGGGCTTTTCTAGTATCTCACCGCAGTGCTGCTGCACCTTCACAGCCACACGTGCCAGTGCCTTTCCCTGCAGCAAGAGCAAGGTGACTTCTCCCGCTACTGCTTTACTTTTCTCTGCTGATAGCAGCCAGGAACATCGCTCATCTCCTCTGGGAAACTGCCTTTGCTTTGGGTTACACGGGCCGGGGCACCATAGGGGTGGGCTCGGCCGGCTCGACTCCCCATCACCCTTCACAGTGCTCGGTCCCCGACACCCTCACGGAGCACTTGGTGCCTCCAGCTCCGCTCTGCATTGCACAGGTGCCCTCCTTTGCGCCGGGCTGGTTTGCACTGACTCAATGAGATCTTCTTGGTTTCTGCCTGCTAGGAAATTCGTCAGTTCCTCATCTCACCTCCACCTTTGGCAACGGCACTTGGTGCATGCACACACACAAACACACACACATGCTCACACTCACCTCCTCCATGTCTCCCCAGCAGAAGACTGAGGCCCAGTTCTCCCAGGAGAGAAGATCTGCAGGCACAGATAGTAGGGCTTGTTTGCCATTTGTAAACCCCATGGAGTGGTATGCTGCTAACAACTTTCAGGAGTAAAAATTGAGTTAGAGGTGAAAGCTGCTGAAATTCTGATGAATTTGGAACAAAGTTTCGATAAAAAGCAGATGGCGTTTTTAGTCATTCTTTTTCCACTCAGTAATCGGGGCCAAATGTTCAGAAAGTTGTCTGTAAATATATCACCCTGCTTTTCAACTATCTCAAAAAAATACTGCAAATACGACTTTAATAAAACAGGCATCCCCCAAAGGGCAGTAACCCGCCCTTTATCGGCCTCATGTCAACGCTTGGCAGCAAGGAGCCATTTCTTGCCTCTGATGCTCCTCTGCTGTGTCACTTGTTCCTGAAATAGCATCGTTCCCTGGTGCTCGTGCTCACGTTTGGATGGCGGGTGGCCACATAGAGCCCGCTGTCCTGAAGCCCAGATTTGAAGGATTTGAGCTCTTTAAGAGGCAGGCAGCTCTCCCATGGATTTGCAGGAGGCAGCTTACCCACCTCGAACTGAAGCCAGCTTGGCTGCCTCTGCAGGGCACCTGGCTTGCTTCTGGGAGCCCAGCTGGGCTCACCGAGAGCAGCCTCCTCTCACCCTACCTTACAGAGTTAGAGCGTGGAGGTCTGTATCCAGCCCAGCTGCTGCAGGGGCCTTGTATAGTCAGTGCAGAGAAGTGGGCACTTCTGGGAAAGGACATGGCTCCTCTTCTCCCAAAGCCGGCAGCAAAAGTAGGGAAGGAAGAATGGTGCCCTACAAGCGTCCATGTCTCCCCACTGCTTGTTAAAGGAGCTCAGGGTGAGCAGCCCCCACGCAGACACTGGTGCTGAGGTTGCCCTAATTTGGGCAGACACCCACCGGGGGGCTGCGGCTGGTGGTCCTAGGGCTTTGGCTATGGTGTTGTGGCTGTGCACCTGCCCTGGCCAGTGCTGCCGTGCCCGGCCGCCTCCGCAGGGCAGCGGCTGTCGTGCCGACCGCTGCAGGGCTCGGAGCCCTGGCACTCGAGGGCAAATTCGGCAACACCCAGGAGTTAGGAGCACAAACAGACTTTATCCTTTTCCCGTACACACTTTGTAGCAATTACTCCTTTAAATGCTCAAATCCCTCACCTTTGCGGGAGCTTTGCTGGATGATGGAAAGTGATAACAAACTCATTCTCATTTTCAGCCCCTCAAGACCGTTCCTCCTCGCCGGCGTTCAGCACCATCGCTCTTATTCAGCAAAGGTTTGAGCAAGCCATGGTTGCCTTCAGCCAGGTATGTACATTGTGTGCTGTATACACAGTGCCTGCACAGATGTTTAATGCCCAGGAGCGAGGCAATATACCTTGGCTTGCGCATGCACATAGCATGCGACGCCGCTGTCAGAGTCCTGCACTAGAGGACCCCAGGCGAGTCGTAGATGGGGGAGTGTACACGCGGTCCCTGGGCAGCTGAGCTGGCAGAGTCGTGGGTGCAGAGTGGGGGCTGCTGTTGTAGAGGGGACGGAGGGGAGAGGCAGTGGGAACGGCACCTCCTGGCATTGCCCCCAGCTGCTCTTGTGCTCTCCCACCAGGCCTGTGCGAGCCCAGCAGGAGCTCAGCCTCTTCCTCCCATCTCTCCCACCCCATGACAAGGGCTGCCAGCGCTGGCTCCCTGTTCATATTAGTTTCTGCCTATGCTATTGAGAAGACTCTGTTGGCAGCTTCCCCTGCAGAGCATTTCAATTCTTTGCTTTCCAGCTGTTTTTCTTTCTTTTGGGTAGCAAAGCCTTTAAAACAGGCAGAAGAGTTGGCTGTGGTAGCATTTGCTGCCTTATTTTGCTACAGGTCATGGCTTGCCCAGCCAAACCAATGGGAAATTTCTGCTGACGCTAGTGGCAGTGCCTCCTTCCTTCATTAAACTGATTTGCAACAAGCAGAGGAACACTGTCATTTGAACTGCAGCTACTTCACTGCAATGCCCTGACTTCCCTTCTATCCGCTAATAAACCCAGTCCAGTTAGTCAAGCGGCACTGCTAACTGGGCATGGTGGTGTTGCAAGTAGGCTCGCTGTGTGTTTGAAAAAAAAGCTTACAGAGGAAAGGCAAGAAGGGCAGCAGTATCTTGGGTTTTCAGGCAGCAAAAGTCTGAGTCCTTGCGCATTCCTTGCTTGGGGAATGGGGCAAGCTGTGCTGTATGAGCACTTGCAGTTAATTATTCTTCAGTTATGTCTCTTTCTCAGAATGAGCACATTTTTTGCATTCGTTTCTTGAACATCAGGAGCTGTCAGACTATGAGACAGGCTGAGTTTAACACATTTTCCTTTCACTGGAAACATTCTTGATTGAAGTCTGTGCAGCAGCTCTGTGTGACACCTCCTGGCTTGCCATACGGCTCCATCTCAGAGACCAGAATCATCCTACAGCTCTGGGGGACAGGTGGAACTCAAATACTGAACAAGTGCCCAGGACTCACTGCTCTGTTTTCTTTGATGCCATAATTTACTAGGTGTTACAAGTGAAAAATACTACCACCACCACCCCCACCCCCCCACCCCCCCCCCAAGCCCTGCAAACTCCAGGAGCCTGAGCCTGCAAGAAAAAGGGGCGGTTGATGTCTCTATAGGAAGGAGACAGCAGCATCCCTGCGTTGGCTGGTGATGGGTGACCGGCTGGAGGGGCAGTCGTGCCCCACCTCCAGCCCTGAGTCCCTGCCTCCTCCAGCCTCTGGCTTTGGCTTTCAGACCTCTGTCCGTGAGAATGAATCTGGCTGGGCAGGAAAGTGGTCCCAGTGCCTCATCCCCGCTTCATGCACAATATGGGTCCCCCCTCTCATTTCTGCAGGAGGCAGCATTTACCAAGAGCACAGAGTGCTCCCGGTGGTGTAATCCACGTTGTTGCTGGTGCCATCAGCTAATTTGCAGCTGGTGCCAACAGCTAATTTGCCTGTGGCCTGGGTGTATGGAGGAGGGAGGTATGCTCTGGCAGTCTCCCCCATTTTACTACCCCTCCAGACAAAGCCACTTTAAGGTATCTCAGCAGGACAAGCAAACATAAGGTGCCAGCACTGGGCTGTTCCTATGATGGGAAAAGGGAGGGAGAGGGCAAGCAGCAGAACTGGGCGGAATAGTCCTTGGGACCCGGGTTTGCCTGTTTGCACTTCATATGGTGAGCTGGGGCAGGGCAGAGCAGGGGCTGCTGCTCCTCCAGGCAGCGGTTCAGCAGGAGCTGCCACCTCCCTTCGCCCCAAGCCTTCCCTCCACGGCCAGCCTGGCTGCCCAAGGAGCATCGCTCTCCAGGCAGTGTGGGCAGGAGAGCTGCGATGGTTTTCTCTCTCGGCAGCTTGCTCCCCTGGGTGACTGCCTGCTTTGCCTATGCCTGGAGCTGGTGCTAATCCCACCAAATAGCCTAGGCAGAGCCTCAGCTGCTTCACCAGCACCTGCCTCACAGCACTAATGGCCACAAAGGCCTTGAATTACCTCATCTCGCAAAAGGAAGTATCATTTCCACTGAATGCATTTGGGTCAATGAATACACAAAACCTCTGAGGTGCAGAAGAGGCTTGTGTGAAAGTCAGGTTAAACCCCGCTTCCTTTGTGCTGCAAACACAGTCACTCCCCAAGACCTCCCAGCCCCATGGCCAAGCCACTGGTGGCTTCACCGTGACATGATGCAACAGAGAAGGCCCACAAAGCCCTGTGGAAAGAGCTTTTTGGTTGTGAACGGCACAAACTAATCAGCCTTTAAATGAAAAATGTCTTTTGTATTCCAAAAAATGTTTCCATCTTGGGCAACACTCCAGACGTGCTGCCTGCAGACATGGTCTAGAACCTCTGAACCTACAGAAGCATAAGTAGGAAAGTCTCTGTTACACTTAATAGCAGGAAAATTGTCGCAAGTTGGAATTGTCACAAGGAACCCACCTCCATAAAGCAGTCACCTTTCAGGATTCAGAGTAGTCACAGATGGAATATCCCCTGAATTTTTCTGTGCAGGTAGTAAGCTATACAAATACCACAGAGCACTTACTGGAGCATTACCCTTCATAGCCATTATACAGTGAGGATGAATTTCAAGTGGAGGCGAAAGCCTTTGTGATCTGGTTGCCAAACCCGTGAACCATCCAGTCCTGACTGTTCTCAGTCTAAATGATTATTTTCCCTTTCCCCTACAGAGGTTCACAAACTACCTGCCTGGGCTAATGCAGGTGATTGTAGTAACTGAACCGTAAGTCATTTCCAGAAAATTGACGAGTTTATTCACCTTGCAGATTCGACTGCCTAGAGATTAGTTTCCTTCAGCTCTCAATCCAGTTCCGGATTGCAGTAGCATGCGGGACACACTCGAATCAGCTAGTGCAGATCCAGACATTGACCGAAGAGTTAGCTCGTGAGATAAAGTCACTGCAGTGTCTGGTTTCTGGGCCTACTGAGCAATTATCAGTAGCATTAGGAAAAGGTAACATAAGCATACTCCCACGCTTACTTTCTGGTTATTAACCAACATGCCAATCAGAAATCCTTTGGATTTATGTTGGAAAACTATCGATGACAAACTTCAAGTAACTAGGGCAAACCTTTTGTTTTAAAGCACACATCCTGCATAGCAAACTGAGACCCTGAAGGAACATGGTCCTTGGGATGTTGTCTAGAGGACATTTCCTGACAGTGGATGTTTATTTTTGTACCAGGCTTCTTCTGTACCTCTGAGGCTGAGTTTGCATATTGCTCATTAGGTGCTATCTTCATTACCTGCTCCTGGCAGGGAAGACATTGAACAAGGCGCATCCTCTTCAAACATTTATGGGGACAGGATTCCTACTCCAAGATTTTCCACTGGGTTTTCCACTGACGTAGTGCTGGAGAGGTCAGTGGACCCAGACCAACTCTTGCCATGACTGCAGATGCAATTGCAGAAGATGAGAGGCGCAGTGTACTGAAGATGGCACTCAGCTGGGCTTTCAGGAGAGTGAGGCAAGTCTGATCTGCAGCTTTTATTGTGACATTGGGAAAGTAATCTAATTAACCACTGTCTTGATTTCTGGCCTGATAGGGAAGCTAGCACTGCATTTCCTTGCAGAGGGAAACATCTATTCGGGGGGTCTTCACAGTGATAGAACAAGGAGTGGGGGAGCTTGGGCTCTGTGTGATCTTTTCTGTGTTGCCCCAGCTCCTTCCCCTGCCCAGGCAGCCAGGTCCAAGCAGGGAGGCACAGCATGTGCTGAACTCTCCTACAGAGATGCTGGATCCCATCCCAACACTGAAGATCTGATTTCTGTCATCATGCAACCACATTTAGTTGCCTTTTTATTTTTTTTTTCAGTGGTGTGACAGACTTGCCTTGCCAAGCTGAGAAAGCTCAGGGAAATATCTGCAGAGATGCAGAGGGGGTGAGTCATGCAGAGTCTGGTGGCTGACAGCAGAGACCCTTGTGTGGAAGGCTGTGGTTAAAGGAGGTGGGAGGGTTTCTTGCTGGCCACAGGACTCAAGTGGGCAGGTGTATATGAGTCAAGTGAAGGCTGCTGCAAAACAAGATCTCTGACGGTGAAATCAGGGTGGTTGCTGGTAACACTAGGGAGTTTTATGGGTCAGCTCAAAGCTTCAATTTCCTTTGTGTACCCTCCTACTACTTCTTGACAACCATGCTGCTCCTGCCCTTCACTTCTTCTCTTCATTCACTTTTACTCTCTTCTTCCATTTTTCATCCTTTGTGTGCTTATACTAGCTAAATGATTTAGCTCGCTTGTTTAACCAGCTGATGATAGTACCGTGAGTTTTCTTTCATAGGCTGACTGATGGGAAAATAATGAGTAAAAAAATAACACTATCATAGCACCAGCCGCATGGAAGCATAGTGGGTAGGGTACTGCCTTTCAAGGGAAGAGTGGGCGTCCACCCCCTGCTCTGGTCCAGATGACCTATATCATCTTCAGCGTGACATTTCACCTCTCTGCACCACAAGTCCCCATCTGTAACACGGGGTTAACAATGCTGCCTTTCCTCACAGGGATACGCCGAGGAAAGGAGTAGGTAACATCAGGAGGCACTCAACACAGCAATGGGGCTGATTCATTCGGAGGTAGGCATAAGACAGTCAGGAACTGCAGAGACCTGGAGCAAACCCAAAAGATGAGGTTTTTCAGGGTAAGACTCATCCCTTTATTAACTGTTAGCATAACAGGGCTCTGATCCATGTGGGGATCCCTCTTTTTTTATAATACAAGTAATAAATGAAAGTACTTCGTATTAATTGAGAGCAGTTTACTTGAGAAAGAGTCTTGTGAAAACAGGCCTATTTATAAACACAGAATTAACATATTCAGCTTCTCTTGAGGGTTGGTTCAAAACAGTTCATAGAAACTGTTCCGATAAGAAAGCCAGAGTTTGGCTGACATTATTACAGCAGGTGTCTGCTTTCTTTGGAAATGTTACGTTTTTGTTGAAAAAAACAACACTAAAAATATCACCCAAACTAAAAAGCTTCTTAATGGCAAAAATATGTCATAGTTGTTGATAGAGACCTTAAAACTTTTGTTCTACCTGTTTTCTAACTTTCATGTGAGCTGTAGAAACTTGGCCTGCGTGACTCGCCTTTGTGCTTTTGATAAATTACAGTCTCATGAAAGTTGCAATCCAAATTTGTTCAATGAACACCAAAAACATAGTTTTCACACCAGGAAAGCTAAGCATGTTCTGAAGCAGTATCGCCCTGCCACTAACTGATGTCACCACACACATATCTGTGGCTCCAAGAGCAGTCCCTGGGGGCTGTGATGGGATGAATTCGATGGGGTGAATCAGGAGCTGAGGCATCACCCATACAGGGGTTAGCCCGCAGCAGGATGGCCTGCAGAGCCCATGCTGCCAGCGTGACGAGAGAGGTGTCCAGGTTGTCCCCAGATGCAGATGCATCGGGGCATCCATGCAGCTTTAAAATGACTGGAGGGACTTCAAGTATTACTGCCCTGTTCCTACTTGTCACCATTCCCTCTCTGGAAGTTATAGCCAGCAGCAAAGGCCGGTGGGTGGGAGCTCACAGCTCTGGTACCAAGTCTGCTACTTCTGTATTACGGTGCTGAGTGATGGGGCTTGAACTAAGCTGGAGGTTTTCCCCTGGAGAAAACCTGGGAGCACTCACTTGCTCCGTTTTACCTGCAGACTGGTGGGAGCAGGACGCTCATCGGGTGGGCAGTGACAAGCAGCATCCAGCTGCTGGGCAGCAGCTGCCGCCCTCCCAGATGCTGAACCGTACAGTTATTCCACACGGGGCAGAGTCTGTGCTTCCACCAACACGCCTTCTTTAAAGCGATAAAACTTTTATTATGTGTCCAAGCCTCAGTCATAGCCAGCTTACCTCTAAACAGCTGATCATTTAATTTCATTTCTAAATGAAACTCTCAGGCAAGCCAGAAAAGGTTTTTCTGACCTTTCTGCATAAACATGGCTATTCCCATGTGTGTGCCACAAGAAATGTGCAGGGGCAAGTGCGATGTTGCTGCTGGACACATCTAGGAGTCAGCTGAGTCCAGCAGTACTGCAGACATCTGGACAAACACGTCTTTATCCAGAAACGGCAAGCACTCTGCAGTGCTCACAGGATGCTTTTAGAAAACAGGATTCCGTGTTTTTTTGAAGTGTTGTACCTAGAAAAGAGAGCTTGTAAAAGGCCTTGCAGGGATGGGGGCTTCAGTGCTGTGGCCCTGTCAAAGAACTGGTCTGAGAAGAGATAGCCTCAAACTGAGAGATGCGCTGATGAAAATCAGGAGCATTGCATTGCAGGTCTCGGCGAAGGCTA
This sequence comes from Ciconia boyciana, assembly GCF_034638445.1. NCBI lineage: Eukaryota > Metazoa > Chordata > Aves > Ciconiiformes > Ciconiidae > Ciconia > Ciconia boyciana. Next base: position 68,688,880 of record NC_132936.1, on the reverse strand, counting down.
ATTAACACCCGTGACAGCTTACATCCTGTCTGCTGGTGGAAAGGAAACATGCCGTAGGCGTCCCAAGGCTGACATTCATGCCTGTCATTTCCCCCGTGTTGCTGCCGTGGGGAAGACGGCACAGCCGGCAGCGTGCCGGCATGGGGACCGCTGGCACCCCGGGCCCCCGGGAGCTGGCAGGCAGACACCTGGCTGGGACGGGGGGCTTGGGGGAGCAGCATTGCTCTGATGGGGGTCGCAGGCTGACGGGGAGGGGGGACTCCCTGCTGACGCCTCCCCCTAGTTAGCCGCTGTCCCTTCTGCCTCAGCAGTTTTCTGCATGGCGTTTGCTGCTGCTCTCGGAAATCTTGGAAAGGCGCGTACAGCCCATTAACGCGCAGGAGGACCAGTGCTCCCGAGCCTGCCGGGAGCGCTGATAACCCTGGCCATTGCTGGTGATGCCTCCAGGGCCTCCAGCCAGGACCTCCCCACACTCAGCAGCCCGCGGCAGCCTGTGGAGGTCTCCTGCAGCAGAGCATCAGCCCTGGGCTTGCCAGGGCACCAGCTCTGCTAGCAAACGGGGACTCTCAGGGACTTTCCCCATCACTGGCACGGGATCATCCCTGTCAGAAAGTGTTCAGGTGTTCCCAGCATGTCTCTGCCTGGGCCAGCCAGCCCTTGCCAGCAGCTCCCCAGCACCGTCCGGAAACTGGCATGAGCTGGCTGTCCCCAGCGGGTGGCTTGGATGAGGTCTCCCTGCTGGGCAGGGCGATAGCCTTGAGCAGCAAGGACGTGGACTGCCCCGTGCGAGGTCGCCCCACAGCCAGGCCCATGCAACGTGCCAGCATTGCCACGGCTTGTGTTTGGTGTCTCCCCAGACACCGGGTGGGGACACTATGAAGGACCATCCTCTGCCCTGAGCCCAGGGCATGGGCAGGACCTGGCCATGCCAGTGGTGCAGCCCCGGTCTCTTTAGCTCCCTTCCCCACCCAGCAAACCCACTTTCCCCCTGTTCATTTCATAGATCAGACCTGGGTGCGAGATTCCCTGGTGCTATGAGAGCATTTGGGAGGCTACGTCTATGATAACAGCACCGTCTGCCTCCTCTAACTGGGGCTGCCCTATGCAGCACCTCAGCCCTTGATGGGTTTCGCAGGATGCTCCTCGGGCAGCCCTGGCACGTGGCTGCTTTCGGGGCCCGCAGGACAACCCCAGCTTCCCCACGGATGCTGAAGACTTTCACCTTGGCCGCCCACAGCGCTCTCCCCTGTAGGGGTGGAAGGTTTCTTACCAGGTACGAAGGCAACGCTGTTTCCTCTCGGAAGGCACACCACAGGACCTCTGCACGTTTCCTCTGTGTGCAAAGCACCAGCAGTCGCTGCTTTCCGTGGCAGCTGGGCACACTGCCCTGCCCTGCCCTGCTCTGCCCTGCTGGCTCTCCCTGTGGTGGCTCCTGTCACCTCGGCCACCCCATGGAGAAAAGATGGGGGAAAGTGCTGGATGTTGGGCAGAAGAAGACCTGTGGAAAAGAAACCAGGCAGGAGTGGGAGCAAGCGAGAAAAACGTCTCCCCTCCTCAGCCTGGCAGGAGGTCCCCAGCCCTGCGCTCACGATGGTTTGTCACCATGATGGGGTGAGCAGGGAGTCTGCTAACATCAGCACAGAAACTGCCCGTCCGGCCCAGGGAGGAGCATTTCAAAGCTACAAATCATGCCTGGAAAAGCACCGAGGAGAAGCAGGGAAAAAGCACGTATCTCCATCCTGGCATTGCCCCAGGAGTTTCCTATGAGGCCCCCCAGTTCAGGCAGGGAAGGGCAACTTCCAGGTGGGGGAATCTGAGGTGAAGATGGGATGGATGACTTGTCTTTTGCGCTAGTTGGGAGGTGCCTGTACCCCAAGCCTCAGCTGTGCAGACCCATATGCAGGTGGTGGTGAGGTGCCAGCCCAAGTGTAGTGGGAGCAGCAGCCCCTCTGGGTGTCCAGACCCACACCCAGCCACCCTCCTTCATTTCTGTGTCTCCTTGGCTCCAGGGCTGCTGGGTCAAATAATCACAAACACAGAAGTCTCTTTTTCTAAAGCATCTTGAGAGCCTGAATCACTTTTGCACTTGGGATTTAGTGGTGGCAGCCTATAGGTCTTTTGGAGAGGACATCTCTGGCCCTCTCCATATTCCCATTCCCTGGGTCCATCTAGCACTGGCTGCACAGCCCTGCTTTAGCTGTGTGTCTCTGAGTCCTTCGTAACCCTCCCAGGGAGCCTCTTTTCCCACCCTTGCCCCTCACACTCCATTGTGTCCGGGGGAGACCCTGCCAGTGCCTGGGCTGCAGGGCCCTCCCCAGCCTCGGGTGAGCCCCAGGGCCGATTGGAAAAGCAAATCTGTGCACCTGCTGGCAGTGGTCTTGAAGGTGAGCTCCTCTGACCTGCAGTGGGGGAGGACACTGCCAATCTGCATGGGCCCACTTCAGTGCCCAGAGCTGACCTAGGTGGGACTCCAAGCTACAGCCAGAGCAAAGCCAGACTAAATGTTTCGGGCTTAGGAAAGCTTGGCATTTTCCTTTTCCACCTGATTTTCAGTCCCACTCGTTGTGCTGCTGATTTCCTGCATGCCCACAGGAAACTCACTTTGTCCTCCTCCTCAGCATCCTCCCCAGGGAGGAATACTGAGATACACAGGGGAACAAAAAGCAGCTAAGAGCCGGGTCCTGTTACTACCCCAATGCAAGTGTACTTGGCATGTTCTTGTACAGCCCACTTGTGCCAGTGTTGACAGGCACCTTTGAGAGCAGGAAAAATGAGAGATGGAGGGCTGCAGGGCCCTCCCAAGGCTATGATAAGCCCCAGGGCTGAGCTGAGCCGAGTAACTCTCATCTCCCCTTGCTCACGTGTGCCTGAGGCAGTGCCTGTTCCCTGACAGCCTTCGGCGCTCACTGAAGCTGGAAGATCTGGGCAGGTCTCACCTCAGCAGGGTGAGACAGCTCCAGGCTTCTGTGGAGATGAGCTTCAGACCGTGCCATGGTGTCAGCCTGTACAGGCTGTTTCAGCCACCAGCATGAATGGAGCCTGAGGGTTTCCACCCACTCCAGGTCTGTGCGCTCAAATTTGGCAGGCTTTTAAGCCCAGTCACGCAGTTATTCAGTGCCTCCACTGCCAGGCAATCTCCTGCTAGCCAGGCCCAGGAGAGTACTCCTAGCACCGATGGTCAGCCAAACATGGGTGCCTGGAGCCTCTCATGGCTGCGAGGGACCCAAAGGGCTCCGTCCTGAAGAAAACCAAGATTAAAATGGGTAAACACGATCAAACAGTTCTTACTGCATGACACCTACTACTCCTACTCTTTCTCCCATCCACACATCACCTCCCACAAACAGCACATTTTACTTCAGTCTCCACAAAGCTGGTTAATAGCTAAACGTCAGCTGAAGCAGCAAAACCTTTGCAATTCTGCACCAGCCCTGAGCTCCCTGGTACCACGCAGCCGGCACAGCAAGTGAGGGCTAGGGAGGAAGCAGCGTGTACCATGTATGTGGGTGTGCTCCTCTCGCTGCACAAGAGGAGGGCGTTGCTGGAGTATCGCTCGTGTTCCTCATTCCACACGTGACTCTGTCACCTGCTCTGCAGAGGAAAATTTATGTGGCAAGTCCTGAGTGAGACAGAGAACAACCAGATGAAGCTGCAGTTGTCTGACATAGGACAACCTTCATATGTCCCCAAGGCGTGCTTCACACCATATCACTCTGACTCGGCTCTCTTTGAGGTCCCTGAAGGTTTGAGTGTTACCTGTCATGGGAACCGGGTGTAAATGAGGTAGAAAATCCAGCTGTGCTTCTTAACCCTCCATGAGAGAGGGCAGACTGGGAGGTGCAGGATCCCGAGTCGGTCTCAGCCCCGTTCACTGGAGGATCTGTGGCCACAGACGGACCTGCGGTTTGCCAAAAGCAAATGTCCTTACTTCCCTTCCAGGGCAAGTGCAAGTGTCTATAGGCCACCCAAGCCAACAGAAGACCCTGGTGTACTGCAGATAGGCCTGCGCATTTGGGTTTTGTATAGAAACACAACCCAGCTGCTGGACCTGCTACATCCTCAAACACCAACCTTGTCTCCTTTCTTGTCCCAGGCAGAAGTCATATCCCACTGTCCACTGCCGGGAAGCTAAGTGGCAGGCTCCACTGATGCTCTGATTGCATCTTTTAAAACTCAGGCATTGAAGGAACCGGGGCTGGGGTGCAGTCACAGTGGTTCCCCTGCTCCACACGTATCAGTGCATTAATGAGAGGAGACCTGGGTGCAGATATCAGCCCCATAAAGCTGCAGCCTGAGGCAATGCTGCTATTTTTGCATATGAAAGAAATGGCAGTCACTGACATTTCAAGTACCCAGTGAAAAGCAAGGGATGAGGAGCTCCCACTGGAGGATAAAGTACCTCCTTGGCACTTCCTGCCCAACATTTGTCCCTCAGTGGATGTGCTATTTCATTTTAAACCAGTTATAGCCATAAAAGCAAAATGCCATTTGCTTTAATGTCAAAATGAAGTTCCACCGAGTTGCTCACCGCTGGGCAGGAGAAGGAATTTTAGCCAAACTCATTGCATCTGCTTCTTACTGAACAACAAAATCAATACAAATAATATAAATACTGTCAACTATTGTTTTTCTAAGCCTCTTGTATCCAGCCTGGCCCCACAAAACTCATCCAGGAGGATGCCTTATCCCTGTCCTCACTATGTATCAACTGTATGCAAGCCCTTTGCTTCTTAGAAACTCTCTTGATCAAAATTACTTGTCTCCTCTGTGAGTTGATCTGTACGCTGTGTATCCATATAGAGGAAATTTATGAAAGGTCTGTCTGGGTATGAGTTCGGGTTTCCTTGAGACTTTCAGCTGTTTGTTAGAAAGACAACCATTTGTAAGGAAGCTTTTATATACTCAAAGCTTGATGTGACTTTTGGGTATATCAAAAACAATTAGCAGAAGTAAGGACATTAATTTTATCTTACAAAAGTGTTTGAAACACTGGAACTGAAGGACTGTTGACACGCTGGTGTCTGTATTTTTAAAGGGTTTGGAAACTTGATGAAAGTGCAGAAAGATCCCATAAAAACTGCTGCAGAGTTTGAGAAAGGTCTGCAGTACGAATCTGAAGGATATCAGCCCAGATAGATTACTACAAGGAAGATCAGGAGATGACTCAGGGTATGTGTGTGGATTCATTCATGTCGGGGAAACACCTGCCCCACAAGGGGCTCTTGAAAGTAGCAGAAATAGGCTTTAGGAAAATTGGTAGCTCTACAAGCTGGGAAAAATAAAATGTGGAAATAACCAGGAAATAAATGTGGAAATAAGCAATTGTAAAAGTTTGAACAATGGGGAAAAAATATCAAGGTAAATGGCAGTGTTTCTGCTGAGATCTCCAGGCTGAAAGGAAAAGCCTTTTGGGGGGGTGTATGTGTTCACTAAAAGCAGGAGTATTTTAGTCAGACACACATTACTGGCTGGGCTTGCTCCAAGACTAATCAGCCGAAATTCCAATGTGGACATGCAGCCAGACTAGATTATTTCAGGGACTCTTTCCTGGTGTGGAATGGTGGATGAACTTATGTGTCCATGTTACCTGTCTTCCTAAGGAAAAAAGAAAAACATCTCCCTTCTACTTGATATTCCCTCATTCTGCAGTCCTCATCCAAGCAGTTTCCATCAGCTTCGTCACAGTGTTGTTCACATAATCCTGTGAGGCCAAGGCCAGACCTCACTCTTGGCCCTTCTCCTGGCTCAGACCATGACTCTGACGTGCCACTTTCACTGCTTCATTGAATAATAAGGGCCCAATTGCAATATAGGAAAAGAATAAACTCTGAAAGGGACCAAACACATCCAGAGGCATCTAAGGAGACAACTCCTTGCTTTCTTGGGCAAGCAGCAATATTTAACTACAGCCAGCCACACTTTGCTCTTATCCACAGTTGTAAGGTTGGCCCCATAGTGGCCCTGGATCGCAGCCTCCCAGAAACCCAGCGATGAGCATCCATCTCCCCTTGGCTAACAGCAGTAACCCTACGTGTACACAAGGAAATGTGTACACTGATTATGTCTCACAAATATCAAGTCAAATGGATTTTCTTACTTCTTATACTTCTCTTTTTTTCATATAACATCTCTAAAAATAATCCCCGAAACCCCCCTACCTTAAGTGTTTTTTGAAAAATAACAAAAAAAACCAAAAAACTCTCCAGTCAGTTATAAACAGACGACGGGAAAATCCTGCACTTGACTAATTGTAGTACTGCGGCCAGGCTTTGTCTTTGGGGATTTCTCAAAGTTCAACTTCTGCATGAGTGAGCTAAGAGCCAAACTGAAAGCGAAAATCAGGCTCTGCTTGGAACCCTGCTGAGGCAACTACAGGTGAGCCGGGTAAATCTGCGACTCCGCTTTTACTGACCTATGCCAAACAAAACAAACAGGTCTTTTTGGTGCTGGCTTGAAGAAAAAATTTGAAAGGAGCTCGATTTCTTAAGAACAGCTGCTCAAAAATCTCATTTTTGGCAGGCTGCTGGGGATCTTCTTTGCTGAAAGTGGAAGAAGCGCAAGAAGTTGACTTACATTTCAAATAGTTGGTTTTCGGCTGAGGAAACCTTACTTTTTTCAGTGAAAGCATTTTATATTCAGTTAAACTTTTCATGACGCAGAAAAATATTGCATTTCAAAAAAAATGTGCATTTCCCAAACAGTTTTAGTCTTCCCTTCATTTTGCAAAGAGATGAACCTAACCTATTTTCCTCAGCATTTTTACCACTTTGACCCTGATGGGGGCTCACCGTGGAGCTGGCTGGGGGGAGCAGCGCAGTCAAGCGGCCGCAGCTGCCCCATCAGCACCCTGCTCACTAACCTGGGCCCTGCAAACGGGCTCGTCCCTGCCCCCGTCCTCACCCCAGGGAAATCCACCCGCATCCAGAGAGCCTACTCATGGCAGACCTCTCCAGGCTATTATGTTTAGGTTATAAAAATATTTCCCAGGAAAGTGGTAGCAGTTTTTCTTCGTTTGAAAAGGATTACCAGATCCCTTCAAACTGGTAACCTTCTCCTTGCACGGACCCCAGGTACCTGCTCTGTCCAGGCTATAACCTGCTCAGGCAGAAACCGGATCCCTCTTTTGCCCGTGGTGCCCTGATTTGGTTGAGCCCCAGGCACTGCGCTATAATAAGCAAGGTTAATAATAATCATGCTAATGGCTAGATCAACAGCATCAATCAAGCGTGCCCACCCTCAGACCCCAAACCCAGCCTCTCTATATATAACATACTGACACAGTAACCTTTCCTTATCAAAGCAGTCGATTGACTGTTTATCTAGCATTTAAGCATTCACCACTGGTTTTCAAATCAGCCATCTGATGTTTCCTGATTTATATAGGAAAGGCGCAAGCCTTCACTTCAGGAGAGTGACTTGCACAAAGCCTGTGCTCACCTTGAGGAAGTCATCAATATCCACCGCTCTTGCACACCGATGTTCAGCCACAGGCAGCTCTCCCCCTCTTCCAGCTCCACTTTTCTAGTTGGACTTCTCCATTCAGACCCTGCTAATACAGTCTCTGGTTCAGATGCTATCTAATGAGCAGATCCTTCAAAACAAATGGAGGGGAGAGAGCAAGAAGCTCTGCTTCTTTTAAAGAAACTTTGAATGTAATCATTCAGGATACTAAAGGCAGACAGGGAATTTCCCTGGACAGGCTTGGTCTGAGGGGGGCTGATAGCACAGCTACAGGGAAGTCCACAGCACAGAGAAAGTTAGGTCCAACCTTTAAATAGCTTTCATCTGCTTCACAGATCATAAATGTTCCTCTGGACTCTTTACTGGGTAACGTGCTCATTTCAGGGTCCCAGCTCTTTTTTTTTGCAAGCTTTGCAGCTAGAGGAAAATGAAGGAGGCTAGGCACTCTGAGGGGAGCTATGCGTCTTAAGCCCTTTATCCTCACAAAAATGCATCAGGACTCAAGTAGACTGTGTAGGCCATTATTCAGAAAAATGCTGCCACTCTCAACAGGTGCCAGCTGGATGCGTTGCAATCTAGTATGTCAATAGGGCTTGCTAGCGACTTTTAGCAAAGTATTTGCCCAGTGGACCAGGACAGCTCTTTTGTAGCAATAGAAGGAAAGATTTTCTGAACCCTAGCAGACATAGAATGGGTTATGAAGTATGATGATCCCTAGTATCTGGTACTTGTTTTTCGGTTGGGTTTTTTGGTTGTTTTTTTTTCCCTGCAGCTGCTCTATATGCATGCATCTAAAATCTGTATGTGGCTCATTCATCTAGTAAAAATTATCACATCCTCCTTCTGTGTCCCATCCAAGTAATTGTGCCATGTATTTGGAAATGCACCACAAATCAGACTAATTTTCCTTTTCCTGGCAGCACTGGAGGAGGGGACTCTGTGCTTCAGGGCCCAAAGGATTTGCTTTTGTTCTTAGAAAGACCCTCTCCTCAGGTGAAATTATCTGCCTACGCTCTAAATCCTGGGGGGAGAAGAAATACCAGCTTTTCTGAAAGAGTCTCTGCCATAGTCTTAAATGGCAAACACCCCTGGACAGCTTTTCTCTTCACACAGGCAAAACATTCAGCCCACGCACAGGTCAGCCAGCCCACCGCACTTCGTTGACTTTTCACTTTCCTCCTACATTCAAACAAGTTGGTTCTTCTTCTTAAAGCCCACACTTCTTAAATTACTCAGGGGGGAACTTAATTTATTAGTCTGAAGGTCTGGGAAATAACAGAGGCTACACCTCCTGATTCAGCCTCAATTGCAATATTTGCTGTACTGATGGACGGAGTGCATCTTGTGTTTCCCATCAATGCTATTCATTTCTGCTGAGAAGTGACTTATCAGAGAGAGCTGACTGAAAAAGAACAGAAAGATCTAAATGTATTCCTATCTAATTTCTTCTCACAGTCAGTTCAGATGTAGTTTTTAATTTCCATTGTTTGGGGTAATTAAAAAAGTTTCAGTTGTTGTATTAGATACACTTCCCATCAGAAAATCCCCTAGATGATACCTATAAGCAGAATTCTTAAAATTGATTTGCAATGTCACTTTTGCAATACTATGATATGGGTTTGGGCTTTTTTTTTTTCCTGCTGAGAAGCACAAGGAAGAGCAACAGTCTTTCCTGGTTCTTTGGGGTGTTTTTTTGGTTTTGGGGTTTTTTTCCTGGTAGAGCTATTGGCAGTTGCAAATCTTGTCTTTGTTTTTCTTGGCCTCTTCTTTGATGACAGAGGAAGGTGACTGGGAACTCAGCTGACACTTAAAGGAGAAAAAAAGCTGCACCTTTAATGGACACATTTTCATCTACCTTCTTGCAACAGACAGCATTAAAAAAAGCATAATTTTAAGGAGCCTTCAAGGAAAAAAAGAGTAATTAAACCCAGAATTTTGACTATAAGCCCATTCAAGCATTTCTTGTCTTGCTTATGTTGTGTGAAAAGACTAAAGCAATAGCAGAACACATTAATTCACTTTGTTAGTCATTCTTTAACATGACTGTATGCTGCTTTACAGAGAACAACCAAGATAAGGGTCTCTGGATATGACTGAGAGAACTGAGTGATGCAAAAAGCATAGGCTTTAGCAGAGAGGAAGGCTCTTCTGCCTTCAAGGACAGCAAGCTCAGAGTCCTGCTGCCAAGACGTAATGCAAAAGGGCAGCATATGTGTCACAGCTTGCATGGATTAGACAAACATGTGTTCATTGATTCTATTTTGGGGCTAGAAGATGCCCCAGAAGAACACTCCAGGTCCCTACCAGCAATCTTTCCTTTGAACACTGTGCTCTCCTGCCCACAGGGACAGAAGCTGATGTACTGGTAAAACTGAAATGGTTACCAGTGTATTATCATTCCTACTTGTTTTAGGCAGATAGTTTCTAATGAAATAAGAACCAAAATTAGCCTTCTCCTATACTCTTTTGTCAAGAATAAATAAAATTAATAAACTAGGGGCTTGGAAGAAAAAGCTTCTTATAAAGGCATGAGAATTGCAACTATTTCTGAAGCAAGGAGCATCATTTAGAGATAGAAACCTGGGTTAGGTGGCTCACCAGCCTGATCCAACTTGCTAATTCCTACATTCCTATGTTTTATGTACACCTTTTTCCCCAATGAGATGGCTCAAGCTGAAAATTCAGCTGTGTTCAAGGCTTCCATGAGCTGATGAGTATTTGGATACAGAGGTTAGCTGTGGTCACCTGTAGGGGCTTCCCACCACCACACATCTTCACAGATCTTGGTTTCGATTGCAACTACAAGCAGAAGTTCCACAAGAAAGGATATTCCCCAAATTGTTTCTAAAATTGGGAAGTAGAAGAAAGCTGGTAATACAAATGCTAGCCTCATTCACAAGGTATGCGTTCTTGTTGAGTGCTTCTGCCACCCAGACTTTCGGGCTTCCCAACCTTGAGTGTGTTTTAAATATAATGTAAGCAGACTACGCTTGGGTGTTCAGAGAACCACAGACCCTCAGGATCAGCCCACACTGCAGAAGCCTTCAGGTTGCTTGGGGATTTGCTCTGTAGACACCTCAACACAATCAGCATGGAGAAAGGTCAGGGTAGTCCCCTTAAATGGGCACTGTATGTCTCAACTATTATGGATGTGAATTATAAATGCAGTCTGCAAATCTACCCTGGATGTCTGTATTTTTCTTCCATGTAATAATGACAGAATTGTGTAGACACACAAATGCTGCCTATCTGCATATATGGATGTCTGTATATGTAACTATGCATTCAATGGGATGGATCCTGTTTGTCTTTTCTTTACACAATTCATTTTTATAAGGAGACAAAGATGATAATATTCAGGTAGCTCTGTTTTAGGCCAGCCTCCTCAAGATTCAAGTTTTCTTGTTCAATTTGGAATGACTAGATGGAATAAAAATAGCTGGTTTAGTGAAATGTGGTCACCCACTCCAAAAGCAGAATCCTGCTTTATCACCATCAGCTCAGAGCGGTGGCTGGGAGGTTGTTACAGTGGCTGTGTGCCCAGTGTCGTCTGATAGCCCTGGAAGACCTTCCCAAGGCTGGGAGGACCACCTGCACTGGTTTCAGCTCCTTCCCAGCACCGAGTGCACAGGCTGAGGGCGGGTGGTGTCTGGAGAACCAGTTAGAGCTCCCTGACCTTCCTCCTGCCCCTGGGGTTTGGGGTCTGGCTGCAACAGCTTCCAGGTTAGAAAATACTTGCAAAAGACACTTAGCCCTGTTAAGTTTCATACTCCAGAGTAGGATTTGTTTGGCTGACCTCCTCTGCTCTGCCTCCAAGGGTGTCTCTTTCATGAGACCCCATGCTAAGTTGCCTCATACGGTAGAGACAAGAAGCATGGAGAGGTCTGGGAGCTGGCTGGCAGTGGTCCCAGGGACCAGACAGGATTTGAGGAGACCTGGAGAAGAATCAGGCCACCTCGAGCATGTCTTTTTCTCACCTTGCAAAGCCCATCTTCTCCATCTCTCTTTTGTCCTGAAGGTGGGGGAGGATGGCAGAGGTGCTGCTGTGCTAACCTTGCAACCAACTGAGGCTCTCATCCAAGGGGACACTGAGGTACCTCAGGAACACGGCAAGACAGAGAAAGTGCCCCAGTGACTCGGACTGATAAATGCAAATGGTGTTCAGCGTATTTAAAATGCAGCCCGCATGAGTGTCAGCAGCATGTCACAAAAGAGTTATTTGTATTTGGGCTGATGGATACAGGTTTTATCATGTGTATTCTGGTTTCTGAAGGTCTGAAAAGGCTTGAAGTCATCTGTGAAAGGTTAAAACCCTGAAGTGAAAAACATAAAAAAATAACTTGAAGTCACCCAAAGGTGGTGTTGACAAATAACAGTTTCTCAGGAACCCAAGAGAAGAGATTTTGCCTCAGTTTGGGTTGGCTGAATGCTAGGTGATGAAGCATGAATGTGACAACTGTAGGCTTTTCTCTGTGTTACCAGATAACCTGAAAACCCATCGCTGGCATTTTCAAATATACTGTGGTTTGTAATCACTAAGTAGTCAGTCAGCTGCTGTGAGGATGACACAAGTGATGGTCATCTCAGCACTGGGGGAGGACCCAGTGGGGCAATGATGACCAGTGTGTCCCAGCAAATGGAGAATTCTGGTCATGGGAATGAGCAATTCAGCAAATCTCTCAAACAGCAAAAGGCACGCAGTCACTTTCAAAAGAATAACACAAGCCAAGGTAAGTCATCTGACTGGCAACAAAATGAAGAGCTCATTTAAAATAAACTGGGCATATCTGAGTTGTAGAAAACTTTCATCCTTGCACAACAAGCCACTAGGCACTGAGGCAAGACACCGACCAGCTGCCATGGATCATATGATGCCATCGGTCACATGAATCAGCTTTGCAGAGAAAATCTCTCTAATGAGCCTTTTAGACAGTTACTCAGCAGATTAGCTGCCGTGGCCCTTGCAAAAAGTTATCTATCTTCTCCATTTTGTAGCGTTATGTATTCTTAAACACTTGTTCTCAAGAGTGCTTAGCAGGGTTAAAGAGAGAGACGGGCAAAGGCCCCCAGTCTCCATGAGGTGATAGTGGGCAAACTTTTACTTTTTCATACTCCAGTGTAGATTGTTGCAAGTCTAAAAATGATGATAGCTGGTCAGATTAAAGGCACTGTTTTTTCCCTGCTTGCTTGTTTAGTTCAGCACAAGGAAGCAGACCCTGCTTCTAGTTTATCAGCCTCCCACATGCAAACAAAAAGTGTAACACCTCAGAACCTGCCAATTTCTCTCTGATGAGGAGGAGGGCATGAAGAAATGTCACCAGCGATTGCTTTCTGAATGCACAGTGGGCTGGAACGTCCTCTCACTGGCACCGCTATTATGGAGCCTTTGGAGGAGCCCCTTGCTGACATGTGCAATCACAACTGCAGATCTGCCTCTGCTCTCATTCCTTTTTTGCCTCTCTGCCTTCTGCTTAGTCAAACTGGAGGCATAAATCCAGCCACTGTCTGGGCCTGGGACCATTTTGCACTCACCATGCCCTGGGCAAAGCAGGGGAGAACCCAGCTTAGAGCATCCCCAGTGGCATGATAGGAGCCTAAAGCAGCTCTTACAAAACTGTCAGGAAAAATCAGACGTGGGAATCCCAAGCCTCCTTTGTCATAAGGGAGGCATGAGAGTGGTACAGACCCACGCTGCTGAAGGGAACCTGGGCGAGTAAATGAGATGCACCGAGGTGCATGTGAGAGCTACTGCTGGGGACAACAGTTTAAGAGCAAGGTGCTACTGTTATTATGTGAGCAGTACAGGAGGAAGGAAAATGGTGGTGTTCCTTCCTAAGAGCTGCACAAGGAGAATGCCTGTCTTTATCAGGAACTGAAAGAAGCACTTTTCTATAGAGAAGAGCAAGAAGAAGGTTTTATTCTGTCTCAATTTATTTCTTCATCTGGAAAATAGGCTCCCGCCAGTTTTCCTCTTAGACGGAAGGAAGCATGCTATCCTTCATGTTGTGTATGCTACACTGTACATACTATGCATTTACCACACGTTTATGGTGTTGTGGGAAATACTGAACATCTGAGCCTGTGGTTTAAGCCCCTTTATAGTCAATGGGGAGAAAGAGGCAGTTCCAGCTGCAGAAACCCTCTGAGCTGTCTTACGTTCCTATTGTAGGACAGGATTCCTCCCCATGTAGACATGCCTTGCTCTCTCTCTGGACTAAGGAGAGAGTCTAGATTACTAACTTGGATGTAGATGTGTCAATTTAGACGGCGAAAATAGCCAACGGGTGTTATGCCCGCTATCTTTTGCACTGACAGGGAAGATCTCATTGGTTCCTCGTGACGCTCCATGGGACTGGCTGTGTCCACTCAGTCTCAGCCTTTGGCTGCATCCTCTTTGGGCGAAAGCTGTTACTTTGTGCCGTGTCTGAACAGCACTTTGAGCAATAAGGGTTCAGTCTGTGCTCCTTCAGTGAACCCTTAGTGTTGCCACACACAAAACTGATTATAACCATCATCCCAAAAAATGAAAGTATGTTTGTCTCATGCTTCTGTGATTTCAGTGTTGGGATATCAGTGCTAGTGTAAATGGCAGGATGGAGGGAAAGAATAGAGACACATGGCATAGGTCAGAAACCATGGCAGTGCCAGTCAGCATGTCTTCACAGCAGTGACTGTTGCTGATTTCTGCCATCTGAGACTCTGGGCCTCCATTCCCAAGGCTCTGCCTCGGTGAAATGACTCTCCCAGAGACGGTTCCCATGGTTGCCCTAAGAAGGCAACCTAGAAGTGAGTCTGTGCTGCTCTGCGCTGCAGCTGTGGCACAACCTTCTGCCTGAAGCACAGGCTGGGTCTCGGTGAGCTGTGGGTTGTGTGCAACGAGGAGGCAGCGTCCAGGTGTGAAGAAGAGCAGGAGGTATTCAGCTTCAGATGCAGTAGTTCTCTTATCCTTCTCTGGCCCACCATCTTTCCTGTTGGCACTTTCTGGTGAATTTTGGTGACATTTCACAGAGCTGTGCTGGGTTGTATGGCATAGCATTCATCTGCCATCCCATCTGGGCTATCTCAGGCTTGTGTAGGAGTGTGGGAAGTGAAAGTAGAGGCACCAATTCATATTTAGAGTGTGACCACATTATTTTGAATTGCTTCTCTCCCCTTTGTAAACAGGCCATACAGTGAGTGTGCAACACCATAACAGCGAGGTCAGGTTTGCAGGAGGGAGTGTGCTGAGAAGTTTGCATGTGTAGACTACTGGAACGAGAAGGACAGATGTGCAGGGGTGCATCTTTTGTGTACTCCTACCAAGTGGAAAGTGGTCACTCTTGGTCACAGGAGAGTCGTCTAAAATCAGTTAAACACCAGTCAGCACCATTCCTCTTAGCAATCCTGAATTGCAGGCCATGACAGCTCTGGAAGACCAGACTGCTCGTATAAAATCTAGAGAACCACTGACTTCTCTTTATTTCATGACAGGCCTCACCAGTAAGTGGCAGCTATACAAGATGTAGAGATCCAGGATTGAAAGGGACTACTGTAAAGACTTCTTCTGGCCTTTGTGTCAGACAAGCCTTTAGTCATTTTACGTTTCTCTGCTCTAAATCTGCCAAAGGAGGACAGGAACACTGCCTTTCTTCCACCTCATCTCCTTTGTCCAGTGCAACATGCGTATTCCTGGAGGCAATGGCAGCCTCTTGTTAGAAAGACCCAAGAGCAATGGAGAGCTCCTTTTTGGGCAGGTCCTCCTGGTACCACTGGGATGTAGCCCTTGTCCTGGCCTCCAACCTCCCTTCCTGTATGCTCAGAGAGATGCCCCCCCACTGTCTCTGCTCCCCATTTGCTTCTGAATACACAGGGGAAACGAGGCATCTCCCTCCTCTGAAGCACCATGAGATCAGGGGTAAGAGGCACCTCAGCCTTCACCTACCCTTTAGCCAGCAGTAGGCTGAGGAGACTGACTGAAACTATCTGTGGCTGTCAGAGCAGGACCCAGATGACGAATGAGCTTTGATGGCAAAACTGTTTTCACTGACAGAAAGTCCCCATGGTACAGGATAGGGCTAGGTGCTGCCATGTCAGATCCTGTTACCAACCTTGCACAGTCTCTGCCAGAGCTAAGAGAGGAGCGTGCTGATTTGGAAAAGCCCTGGTCACCTCCCTCGGACATTGCTACGACCACTCTGAGGAACAATCCTGACACTGCAGCCCCGGCAGGCATTATACTGGTATGGAGAGACTCCAGACGAACAGCAGCCTTACATTCAGCAGAAGTAAGAACGGGAAAACAGAAGGGGAAAGGCCGGTCACATGGATTTGCCGTGTAGGAGCAGAGCTCCTTCATCCTGGGGTGGGAGTGGGCTGGCACAGGCACATGCAGCACCAGCGGTGCTCCAGCAGAAACCTACGGTCTGTGCCCAGAGCTGAAGGGGAGCTGGGATTTAGGCTTGCTAGCCCTTGGTGACCAACATCCAAACCCAAACCTCCCTGGCCTCCTCGGTCCCTCTTATGTGAGGAATTCCTGATCTTTTCAGGTATGGGATGACGAGCTGGGTGAGAAACACTTTACCCATCCCATGAAAAGTTTCTGAGTCTTACAAATTTTCCGAAGAAAATTCTGTTCAGATTGCACAAAACTCCAGTTTCCCAAGGTATTTCCCAAGGAACTGAGAGGGAAGATTAAAGAGCTACATTGAAATAAACAGCAGTGGGAAAATCAGGCTAGACGGACACTTAATGTCAGTCACGGACCTACCAATATTGGGCCACTTTCCTGTCTTTTGTTGCAAACTAGTAAAATGAAAGTTAAATTCAGTGGGTGGATTTTAATTGCAACATCATTCTCTGTGATGTCAGTTTATGGATATGTTGAGCCTCTAAGAAAAACATTTCCTTAAACTGCAGAAGTAACTGCCCTTCTGCCCCTCTTGTGAAACATATTCCAGGAAATCATGAGGAAAATAATATGTCTAGTGAGCAATCCATTTCCAGGAAAAACACCTCAGGCTGGATGGACCAAAGAGAAGAGAAACTGAACAGTGTGGAGGGGAAACATAATCACAGAAAACTGTGTGGTAGCTGCGTATCTCAATGCAGAAACAAAAATGTGCTAGAAAACATCAGATGGGTTGTGATGAGATGTATTAAAAATTTTTGAACTAAGAAAGACAAGAATATTGTTTACATTTACCTTAAGCCCACTCCTTGTGCATTCATTTCAAATCCAAAATGAGACAGGGATCTTATGAAAAAGACATCTGTGTAGTCATATGACCAGAGACATTATGAGAGCGCACGGAGACAAGGCAGCTAGCACAGGTTTGCCCATGCAACCATAAAGTGGACGCTTCCCAGTCACTTCCCAGTTTTACTCGGCAATCAAGATCACTTTCTTTCTTCAATGTAATTCCCCAGGTCTTTATTAGAGGGAAACCAGAGACACCTTTATTGCTTTGTTGTGCAGGCACATGTATCCTTTCAATTCAGATTTCATTGTTTGTGAGCCTGAGTTTGCAAGATGGGGCTCCCAAGCCCCTGGCAAGGAGAATTAGCTGTGTTTATAAATCTGAATGGAAGAAAAGTGACAACCCAGCTTAAGCCAAGTCCAGGGAGACAGCCGTAACTGGACAGCATTCCCACCAAAGTAATAGATTCTCTGGTTGGGATAAAAATGTCCACAAACAGGAGAAAAAAAGGAACAGCGAGAACTAATAAAGATAGCCTACAGATACAGTTCAGGAGACCCTTTTGCTCCCTGTCCTTCTCGTTCAGAGCAAGCATGATGCATCGCTTTTTCTCGCTAACTTCAGGTGGCTCTACAGAAACCCTGCAGACCCCTTCCAGCCTGTCTTCCCTCTTGACAGTCTCTACTGTGGCTTTGGACCTGTCTCCCAAAGGAACAGCAAACGGAAAAACAGATGTAAACAGCTGAGCATCTGGAGAACAGGTTCTTTCTGCTTGTCACTTTTCCTGCCTACCTTCCACAGGGTCTCTGACCTCCATGCTACCACTGTCCTCGACTATGGGCACTGCACTAGTTGGGTAACACGGGGGTGATCAGAGCTGCTTGCTCCTCACTGAGCACTCTCTTTCATCTACCCAACTTCTCCATACCATTATATGTAACTTTCACTAGTATCTGCATTTCTTACTCCACCTCACCATCAGACCATGGTCTGAAAAGGGAAAATGAGAGAGAAAAAGAGAATACCGTATCTGCATAGGTATTAAAGAATTCTTTCTCTCTGCTAATAATTACTTGGTATGTTTGTCTCCTTGAAGATGTCATCCAAATGTCCTTGCCACAATCCCTCCCACTATGCACCAGCTGAAGGACTTGAACCCTTTGTCATTGTAAGGATTGAGTCAAAAAACAAGTCACAGTGGCTTGCACCAAGTGAGGGCTGCTATCTCCAAGATAAGGATGCATATCTGCATCTGAGGAGCCAGCCAGCTCCTCACCCAGCATCTCTGTCAACTGCTGCCTCCCCATCTCATGGGCCCAGGAGCAACATGTGCTGCAGTTCAGGTGGAAGTTGGTCAACTGACTAAACCATCTCCCATCTCCCTGCACTGTTGCAGCTGTTTTGACAGCTGTCAGATGTTCTTAGCACAGCGGCTGCTGCTGTTGCTGGATTGGTACTGATGGGAACTTGGCCTTAAATCTTCCTGCATTTAGTTGTTATTTGGACAGGCCAACAAAGTGTTTCCAAGGAAACCCAAGCTTGGGAAGGTCTTTGACAATGTTTGGTACTTTCTATCTCCCCAAAAGACGAGTGGACTTGAAGAAAATAATGCAAAAGTATTTCTGTCACTCTGTAGTTTTCCATATGCTGAACAGCAGAGACACTGAGAAGGTTTGTGGGTCCCTCAGATGAAAGATTCTAAGATTCATATATAGCAAAAACAGGAATCACAATCAATCCCCCCTTAAAACATCTTTCTAAACAGGGCTACAGTCAGCAGGTACATTGAAGATTTGTTACTAGCTGCTCTGAAGTCGAAGTGTGTGCATTCCCTCAGGTGTTCAGAGAAGTGTGAGCGGACACTCGCTCTCCTGGAGGACAGCTGGTTAATAGGAACCAGGTTACCCAGCAATAATGGGGTGAGGCCCAGCGATGACTGGGGATTCTGTAGTACAAATCAAATATGACATGTGCAAGTGCTGTTCTGCATAATCATCCAACACAATAGGATGGTTTCTTGGTTTTCTCCACACTTTTGTTATTGTTGCATATTTTGTGGGCAGATCCAAACACCTCCTGAATTCCTGCAAGACCTTAGCAGGATTCGTATTTTACACTTTGCATTATAACCCTACTCATTAAAGAAAATGGTACCTTGCTCATTTTCCTGTGGTCATGCATATCACTTTTAATGCATCAAGTTTGCAGAGAAGGAATGGCTTCTGCCCGTGCATAAGATTATTAGCATGTCCAAGTCCTGTTAAAGGTTTATACAGTGTGGCACCGTGGTGGAGATGTGCCAAAGGATCTCGGTGATCCAGTGCCCACTTACAGTAAAGGAAATTACACTAAAGGAAACATCTTGCTGTGGCCCCATAAGTTAGTCCAAGGCAGAGTTCATTCAGAGCAGAGTTCCACTAGGGACACAATGAAATATCTCCATTCATAACATTTTGGCTGCTAGTAGATCTTTGAATCATACTCATTTTTTTAGAGATGAGTCGTTGACTAAAACTTGATGCAAGCACCACTTGGAGCAAATCGTCTCTGAATCCCAGCTTTGCAGCATTCCTGTGCAATATTTCTGTGACAACTCAAATCAAAACCTAGATGCTGATCCCTGTCCCTTTTCTCTCTGTGTCCCGAGACCTGGCATTCCAGGCGAAGCACCCTGATATTAAATCCATCCTCTGTAATTATCAGATGTGGTCTAGGTCGTGCTTTTCCCACCTGTTTTCTGTAGACATGATTTGGGGAATGCATCATGTAGACTCTCTGTACCTCCTTTCACTGGTACTGAAAATAAAAGGGATCACAATGAAAAGCACTGCCCAAGCACAGGTTAGTTTTCTCTCAGCCATGCTCAGTGCACTGTGGTCATGAAGAAGAGCAAACTGAAAGGAGTTACACCTCACACTGCCAGAGCCTGCCTGCCCTCTCCCTGACGCTGATCTCATCCAAAAATTGCCAAGGCAGTTATGTCCCCAACTCCCATTTAAAATCAGGGTGGGTAGGTGACTAAAAAGGCGTTATGTCCCTAAGTATCTTTGAGGATCTGGTCCTTGACTCCACTTCCTCACCAGAGCCCTCGGTGGTAGCTCCCCAGCACAACGTTCACCACAGCCGCCAAGGCCAGCTCCAGCCTCCTCCCGCCGAGATGGCACAGAAGTCACGGCAAAGGAGATAAAATCCCAGAAGTGGGCAAATGCTGTTTCCATCCCCTCTTCTCTTCTAAGGAACAGAGACTAGGGTGGTACCTTGGTTGTATAAAGTAGAGCCCTCCTACATGTGTATCATTGTGAAAGAGTCAGTGGTTTCTGATGGAAATTCCCTGTTTTGAGGACAGAAATTTTTGCTAAAAGTGATAGAATATTTCATGACAGCAGGCTTTTACAGGTGTTCTCTCATAAAGGCAACATCTGCCACCAAAAGCCTGGGATTTGTTCCCATTCTTCTTGTCACTTATCCCTGTTTAATTTTGAATGCCACCTCATTCAGAATGGTGGAATTTTATACCTGGGGTGCACAGAGAGACAGGCTGCAGGAATTGGGCCCTTTTCAGTTATACCTACATGGATACAGACACAGCCGCACAAACCACTGCAAGGGAAGGCATTTTTGGCGGGAAAATTCATTCTGCAAAACTAGTGGTATCTTATGCATCGAGAAAAAGAGAACCAACAAAAACTGCATTTTGAGGAACTAAAACTAGGATCTGCTAAGCAATAATAAAGAAGAAAAAAAGAGAAGGAAGAGAAAAACCAACCACAGTGTCTGACCGTAATTTCCTTTTGGAGGATTACCTCTGTGTAAGAAATTAAGCAACTATTTTCAAGTTGATGAAAGTTTTTTTTTTTTCAATCAGTACAACATAATTC
Organism: Ciconia boyciana; assembly: GCF_034638445.1. Taxonomy (NCBI): domain Eukaryota; kingdom Metazoa; phylum Chordata; class Aves; order Ciconiiformes; family Ciconiidae; genus Ciconia; species Ciconia boyciana. The sequence goes on along the minus strand of NC_132936.1, from coordinate 68,668,365 downwards.
AGCATTTAGAAACTAAACTGGAAAATACAGGCATCTTTTTTCCTTAGTTTCATTAAAATCATTTTATCCACATAGAATACTGGCCAAACCCCAGCCAAAATTCTCTAAGGTATGCTAAGCAAAAATCACTGGTTGACCAAAGAGAGGATATTGTTCCCATTTGTTATTGGATTCTTCCCCCACTGTTAAAAAAAAAGTAATCTTTGGGGTATAAAATAGGCCTTTGTCTCTTGACCAGGTATCCCAGTGTACTGAAAATGGAAGAGGGGAATTTCAAGCTCTGAAGTGATACATAAGCCGAAATGCCATTGATTTTCATTTGTTTATGATGAGAGTAGAGGAAAGGGACAAACCTATTAATTACAAGGATAAAGCAGTGATTTCTGTCTTGGTACCAAATGTATTCAGTTCACACTCCAGCTCAGTGTGTTCAGCCAAGCACTTGTCTGTGCTCTTTGCTGAAAAGCGATGAACTGAATCAAGGGCTTTGATACACTCTGAACATCTCAGTGTTCACACAGACGGTATCACACTGGTGGAAGGGGATGTTCTCTGGCTTGTTGTTAGGATATAGAGCAAGAAGGCTACCTCCATACACACATCCCTCCAGTCACCATCCCAGTGTTTTTTTTAGATTAAAAAAAATTGGCAGCTACCTGTTACCTTCCGTACTTCTTGTACATTGAATATACAAGAAGTTCTTGTATATTCTGACAGCCCTCCAGATATGTATTTGATGACAGACGCACACCTTGGCACAGGCCTTGCTGATAGATAGAATGGGCTGTCCATCTAACCACCTTCCACCCTCCGTTTCCTCATCTTTGTAGCTCAAAACCTGAACGTGGTCACCGAAGCTTTATCTGAAAATCTGAATATACTGTTCTGGGAACAGTGGAACCAACCATGTGACATTTCCTGCAGGCTGCTGTCCTTTGTGCCCTGATCCACCCCTCTGCAAAGACCTTCATCTCCACCATGAGTATACGCCGTTTCCATCAGGCACACTGCAGCTAGCCCAGAGCTATGGGCACAGTGACTGCGTGGTCGTGATGCACATGCTGATTAGCCATCTAAGATTGTTTAATGACTTTTTCTCAGGGAAAAAAATCCCCACCACCCAGGGAAGAGTTGCTCACTTGCTTGTTGTGACTGAAATTAATGTAGAGACTAAAAGTTACTGGTGGTGATAAAGGAGTAAAAAATCACCTGGGAAAAAAGTGCAGTCACATATGCCTTGCCTGCAAGACTAGGAGCCCAAGATTAAAAGCATGCAAAGGACTAAATCCAGTTAAATCTGGCAAAAGTTCTGCATGGCTAAAGATAAAGAATTTGGCATAGGAAAGTAAAAATTAGAGGACAAAGAATATTGCATGCGAGAAGTTAGACGCCAGTGTCTTAGAGGGGATAGCTGTGGGCTGGGGGTTTCTGAGGAGCTGCCACTGAGGCCCCTGAACCCCACGCAGAATTAGACCCTTTTTGCTAAGGGGTCTTGCAAACTTTCTTGCTAAGGAGGCTAAGTGCCTCCTTAGGAGCTTGAAGGTACACAGCGGTTGCAATGACTGCAGTGCCACGTGGCCCTTCCCAAGCTCATTTTGAAGGAAGTAGTTCTTCAAAGAGCATGTTGGATATCGTGTGACAGCACATCTGCTTGATGTTTAAAGCATAGCCTTTGCTGTGACTGTGCTGGAATCCCAATGTCAGATCCCTTCCCAGAGGTCAGGCAAAGGGAGGGGAGTCCATGCTCAGAAACATTTTTATTACAGAATCTAGATAAAATGGTTAGTTCAGTTACCATATTGAACGGTTATTTCATTGTGACGTTGTCATATTGCCTCCTGACAATAAGCTGCATGCTTAAAATAAGTGAGTATTTGATCTGGCCAGGAGGTGACTGTTGCATTTCTTTGTGGTAAGTAGAACTGCAAGGACTTTGAGGGACACAAGTAATGCCCAGAAAATAACATATTGTCCTCACAGACAGTGCATTTAAAATGCCTTCATTTGTCAAAGATTTGCCACTAAGCCTAAAATTAAGGTCTTCTCTTTGCTACGTGGCACATGGGAGACAGAAGAGGCAACAGCTGCCAAACTCTTTACTGGGTTCTCTTGTATGTACCACTTTTCACCAAAAGATATCAAAGCACCTTATGCAGTGCAGTGACCTTTTATTTTTGGCACGTTATTCATGAGAAACTGAGGCAGAAAGAAGGTAAGCTACCTTTCAGATGTTACATGGAAAATCAAAGGGCAAAACAAAGCATCTCCTGGAGTTCACCCACAAAACCCCGATACAAAGAGGCAATTACAGTTTTTGGTTAGTCTGAAAATTCCCTAATAGGGGGATTACTGAGCGCTGTAGGGTTGATGAGTAAGCCTGTTCAATTGTTAAAGTAACGACTTTTTCCATGCTTGTGACATTCGTTAGGATTTTTCCTTTAAGGTCAGTACAAAAATATTATCTGCATTGTTTATTCATGTCAGTCTCACAGTTTTGACAGGTTTACGTTGCAGCACACTCTTGTCCAAAGAAAACTGCGGGAATGCTTGGTTCTGGAAGCAAACAGAAATGTTGCGGGGAGGAGGGACAACCACTGGGACATAACACAGGCCTCTCAAACTCCTCTTCTAGCACATCTGGCTCTCCTAAAATAGTACAGACAGGAGCCAATTACAGTGATATGTTGTATTTCAGTCCCTGAGTTCAGCAAACATTTTCGCTGAGTATAGCACTGGAAGTGACTAACTTAGAGCTATAATAATTCCAGGGGGTTATGTTTAAAAGATACACTCTGAGGATCTGTGTATAATGCAGTAAGAATAGGCACTTTGCTTTGCTACCTACCAAATGGAAGTAGGACCCTCTTGCAAATGTACCAGCATCTTGGGTTTGGCATAACTTACAGGATAATGAGTGTTCATTTTTACTCTCTGAATACTAAGTTCAATTAAGTTACACAAGGACAGGATCAGTTCACGGTGTTGCACAAGCAATACTAAGGCTCTCTGTAGCAATACGGTCTTTGGTTTACACAAATGTTACAGCAGTTGCTGGACTGTACATCTTTTGGCTTAGCATTTTTGTATCTTATGGTGCCTAAAGGTAAGAGGATTCAATCTCTCTTTGAAAAGAGCCTTCTTGAGGGGGGTACCTATCTTATCTCAAGAAGTAACCATGTAACTGATTAATATATCTAGTAAAATTCAGAGCATTTCTTCTCAACTTGTCCTTAGATTGAAGACAGGCATTTCTCTTCAGATCTGAGGAAGGGTTTTGCACCTGTATCAGTTGGCCTCGTTAAAGATATATCCTTGCCTCGCAAACTTTCTTGCTAATACTAAATAAGGCAGTTCATGACTGTAAGACCACACACAGCGACTGTTTTCAGAGAGAAAAATCCCAAAGAAACATACTCATCTGATAAATGGGAGAAAAGGTAAAGCCCAAACAAAGCCCAAACAAACCTTTAAAAGGAAGTAGAAAGGGAGAACAAAATCTTCTGTTCAAGCCTCAGCCACCACTGCATGGGGAAAGGGACATGGTGTCATGCAGGTACCTTCTCTACATACTCCTTACTGTCACCTCTGTGCAGTGGCTGCAGATCTGAAAGCAAAGGCAGGGTTCAGAGCAGGCACACAAGAGTGGAGTAAGCAAATGCAGTGGTAATAGCACCTGGTCTGCATGGCAGCAGCAGTAATTAATGGTCAGCTTTGCAGGAATGCAGGCCTGAACACAACAGCCTGGCCTTCAAGCCAAGCCCTCTCCAGTAAAGAGCTGATACAGCTGAACTCAATCTCAAAAGCATTTTTTCTTCCCCCACCCCACTCTTGCTAGCAGGCAGTCCCAGGTCCTGCTTGCTCTGGAGGGTGGGAATTCCCCTCTTATTTCTGGCCTGAAAAAGTCACTGTGCTTTTGCAAATGTGGAGGCAAGGACCTGGCTGCCCTGTTCCAGGCAGGGCAGCCCTTGCTGCCCCCCAGTTGTGCCAGCTGGTGCCCGAGGCCGGCTTGCCCACAGCAGCTGCGGCGTGGAGCACCTCCACCTTCCGCGTGTCCCCTCGCGGCAGTAGCGACAGTGCTGTTTGCTCAGAGACCTCGTGGTACCCTGTGGCAGGAGGCAGAGCCCATGCCATAAGAAGCATTTGCTTTCTGAAATCCTCATAAGGTAGTCCCGCTTTAAAACGGGATAGCAATACCAAAGTGGAGTGTTTATATAAAACACTAATACAGCAGCTGTTGCTCGTAGCAACAATATGGCAATCACCAGCTAATATGGAGATGTTTGTTTTGAATTTATCATCTTGATTTTGATGGTCGGCCAAAACTTCGCAACACATCATTTTATTTTGCTGTGTGTGGATGTGCATGCACAAGGACAGAGGGCATGACAGCCAATAACTCTCCCAAAGTATGGGGTCAAATGTGCTCAGGGGAGTTTAACTGCAGCCAGCAAAGTTGTGCTTGGAAAGATTTGCCTTGCCTGACATTGCTTTTGCCTGGAGGATGCAGTCCAGGTGTGTGGTCATAAATGTTCCCATTCATGGTTAATTTAGCGGTGATGAGGATCCGGTTACTGGCAGTTCTGCTTATTACTTAGGAAGCAGGTACAACACAGGACTGACAAACTCACAAGGGCATCACTATGATGAAGAGTTTGGGGATATTCCCATCATACCACTGGGGCTCAGAGGAGGCCAACTGGAGCTGAACGATGGGGAAATTCCAGCTACTTCTGGTTGTTCCTCCTGGGCGCCGACAGTGACAGCCGTGTTCACGGCCATGGACGCTTGCTATGCCTGGAGCAGCTCCCACTCTACCAGGTCTTGCCACCCCTGAGCCTGGCTTTCTTTTCTAGTTTTTGTATCAATGGGACACATACACAATGAAACCCAAAATTACACTCAGGCCAAGTTTTCTTGGTCTTATTCCGGACTGGCTCCTAGGCCATTGGCAGTCTGCAGATCATCTTTTGTGTGAAAGTGAGATGACTTATGCCTGAAAATCACATGCAAGTTAGAATTCAATGTGAAATCCAGGTTACCTCTGGTTTCCACTGATTCTCATTTTGAGATCTGAGATTGTTTTGATGCTGAAATTCAAAGCAAAACACAAGGTGCAGAAGCAGGAGAAATACAAGCCTACATCAACTAAAATCGAAAAGAAAACATTTGAATTAATCCTAAAAAGCAAAATCAAGATTCACACCTCTCTGGATTCGGTAAGAAATATAATCTGTCCCTGAGTGCAAATGAACTTGGCAGAAAAGCACCATCTCAGTTTCTGATTTGTGAATGGACAACATAAAGAAGCAAAACAAGTGAGAAACCTGCTGGAGTAACAAAAAAAGTGAGTGGCATCTCACTTTTCAATACCTTTTTAGTACCTTCAGCCAGAAATCTTGAAAAGAATAGAATTCAGACTTAATTACACGTGTTCTCTATTATCTTGTTGTTTATTGTAAGCGAGCAAAGATTTAGATCTGCATCCGCTCAGTCAGAAATGATGGGCAACTTCAACTCCCAGACTCCTTTGTGCTGGCCTCCTCAGGGAGCCCACGGAATGAGTGATTCCCGAGCGCCGCCGAGATACAACAGCAAGCTGAATTCAGACACGACTGAACACGAGCGCAGACCTTTTGGAAAAATGGTCGACATATGCCTGCTCTTCACAGCTAAAAAACCCCCACTGGAACCAGTCAGCTGATGACTGGTAAAAAACTTTAGAGCTGCCAACTTAGTCTTGGGAGGAGCACTCATGAAAGAATAAACAAACCATCCTGCAAAGCAAATGCAACCAAAAGGGTGTCATGGGAAGGGCACAGAATACACCTTGGGCTGTATTTACGATATTATTTTTGATTTGTAACTTTTTCCTGTGCAATAGTAACCCAGTGTGTAGAAGGGTGATGCAATCTACCCCACATTACAATCTAATCTTGATATCTGATTAAGGATAAAAATCAGCAGAGCAGAGCTGGGAAAAACTGCCAGTCGGTTTCACTTTCCAAAAGCAGGGTTAGCATGAGCCCAGGTCCCACCTGACTAAAACTGTAGGAGTTCAGCACCAGCTGGGTTGATGGATCTCGGTCTGAACTGTTACAGGTAGGGGGTAGGGACTGGCCTAACTAAAGGTCAGGCCGCCCTCTTTTCTGTGATCAAACCCTGAACCATGCCTATGCAATCTGCAACACACTCTGGAAAGTGGTAGGAAATTGGAGCTGCCTTCAGAAGACAGGTAGAAATGTGACTTGTTCTCCGCAACCCACACAACACCCTGTTCTTTGAGTCAGATCGTGCAGAGCTTTCCTTTCAAAAAAAAAAAACCAACGCAACAACTGTCTGACTTTGGCATAATTGCTTTCCTTATTTTGGTAAATGTTCCTATCATCCCCCGGGAAACCGCAACTGTGCCAGTGAAGACAAAACTGGAATACAACCCCTTTTCCACACGGAGAGGCAGCGGTGCAGAACTTGGCTCTTTCTGCTCTATGTGGGCTTGAAAGAGTCCCTGCTCCAGGCGTGTCCTGCTGTACCCTTCTCACAGCTACGCTCCTGCTGCGTCCTTGCTGGTGCGACAACAGGGCGAAGGTGGGTTTCAGGATTCATTCACACACTCCCTCATTTCTAAGAGCCATCATGTCAAACATTTTTGAAAGTAGTGTTGAAATAAACAAAAGTGAGCTGTGGCTGGGATTTTCCCATTTGTGGTTTGATAAGGAGAGAAGAAAAACAGACACTTTCCAGCCACAGCAGATTTGTACTTTTGTTCTTTTGTTTACTATCAGCTCCTGATTCCTTTCTTCTCCCAACTGATGCTGCCCCTTCATTGCTATGGTCCAGGGTCTTTCACTGAGCCACAGTGTAAGAAGAGAGAGGAGAAAAGAGGAGAAAATGCCTAGCTTGACTGTAGCTCACAGAAAGGGGAAAACCACCATTGGGTCTGTGTTGGCAGCAAGTGCTATATAAGCCTTCTCTCCAAAACCGGGCTGGACAAGGTGCTTGGGAGCAGACCACAAAAGCAGCCATGGCCTGGGAGGAGAGAGGGGCTGCTTGGGCCCAGGGGGAAGCAGAGGCATCGATCTGATGTCCAGCCTTCTACAAGGAAAATGCTTCACACCTCAAGGAACAAACATAGTCCTGAGAGGCCTGGATTTACCCAGGGTCTGGTGCTCTGCGGGACCTCCCCGCTCCTGCTTTCCCTCCAGTGAATGCAAAGCACTTCAGCAGAACTGAGGGAAGCAACGTGATCTACAGGAGGGGAAGAGCTCATACACAGGCTAGTCCTACAAAACCCTTGTAAGTCCACCCCCTGTCCCATGCCCTGATCTTTGTGTAAAGGACCCCGTGTCTTTGAAGGAGAGGGCATTCACCTAGTCAGGCATGGCATGGGAGAAACACATCACCTTGCAAACAGCTCCAGGTGTGCCCAAGCCATCTGCCATCTACTCCGCCTGCCCTAGGGCAACCGCTGTGGTACAAACCCCACACTGTACTGTACACTGTGGTACCAAAGAAACATTGTACTCTAATGCATTGTTGTGTAAGATCTGTACCGAACTGAGGGGCAGACCATAGCAAAGGCTCTGAGTCTGCAAAGCAGAGCTGGGTGGTAGAGAGGGAACCAGTCTCTTCAGGGAAAGAAGCTGTTCATGTAAGGGACCTTCATTTGTAAACATCCCATATGGCAGGCCTTTTCTGTTAATATTCATTGTGGAGACTGGCTTTGGGAGCTACATCTATGTTACCTTTTACACACTGGTGGAGGAAGCTGTGAAGCTGCTCTGGCTGGTAGGTGTGAGGGCAGCTCACGCTGTGCTGGTCCTCCTGTCTTCACCCGCCTGGTGCAGCAGCTCTTCTGACCCTGCACGCAGCTCTGCAGTGCTCGACAGGAGCCAGCACATGCTCGCTTACTGCTTATCACAAATACAGCCAAGCTTCGTTCTATGCGACCATACAATTACTCCACCAAACCATAGCTTTTTAGGATGTCTGCTATTCAGATGGGGCATGTTTGTTTGTAATGAAATAAGCTGCTTTAAAGTCATTTTGGCACAAATTAAGTGTTTGTGATACACACCATACAAGAGCTATAAAAAATGAATTCTACCACGAGGGTAAAAAAAAACCCAAATTGTTTTCCATATGGACAGGCAGGCTATACACGTACCTTCCACATACAATGGCCATTATATCCCCATAACTGTTAATAGCTGGGAACTAATTAGATAGAGATACAGCAGTACGTGCCAACGGACAGTCTGGTGATGTGCTATCAATACACCACCCATTACTGTATCTTTTCCTCCTGGGAAATCCAAAGCATTAGGCCCTGTGTACAGCTGTGCCCTATTTGTAATCTAAGCTTCTGGCCCGACTAATCACCACCCATTAAACTCCCATTTTCTTCATGAGTCGCACATTTTCCAGATCAAACCCCATGTCTTAATCATGCAACAGACTGAGCTTAGAAATATGTCTGCGTACAGTGCTGGAAGTAAGGGCAAGGCAGAACTGAATTGCACAGGTCCCCTAAGCCTCCGAGGTATTTAACAGACAGATATGTTTAGATACACATTTAAAAGATGTACTGAAAAATAGATGCGCCTTGTCCCAGAAATCCTGCTGGGACTATCAGCATGGTGCTGCAGCTGCCAGCAAGCCTCAGAAGAAATTCTCAGGAGAACACGATGCAGGACAACAATATTTCTGCAAAAACATGCATCGACCCATGGAATTTAGTAGGGAAATGACAGATATCACAGAACTGCTAATTAACAAAAAATCAGTTACAGCAGTGAGTAAAAGATCAGTGTTAAATGCACAGGCCTGAAGAGTAATTGATTTAGATTCCTGTAAGTTTCAGCCCTAAACAAGTCTACAGACCGCTGTCTCTACAGAAGCATGGAAATGACGGGCCTCAGGAGGACTTGAAAGGTCATCTACACCATCTTCCCCTGCAAACACAGGGCAGCTCTCCTTTTGCCTTTCTGGACACACCTCTGTCTAACCAAAAGTGAATTTTGCACCTTGCATTTCTGCCAGAGTCATGCTGAGACTGCCTCTTTTGCATGACAACCCGGGGTCAATACTACATGGGCCAGGACTGATGTGGTTAAGCAAAGAACGGCTTTCAGGGTGAATTCAGCAGCGGATGTCGCCGTAACGTGCATCTGCAAAGAGCTGTGCTATGACACAGCCTCGTCACCTGCACATATGAAATGGAGCATCCACCGGGAGAAGCAGCAGAGAGACCACAGTTTTACAAGCGTGCTTTCCACCTAAATCCACCACTGAAATATTCCCAAGCCTTTGACTCTCAGCCTTAGGCCCTCTTTTTCGCTAGATCAAAAGACTGGTACCCAGAATACCAGGTTGTAATTTGCCTCTGTCAATTAATCAGTAGAACTAATATCATGCATTTAACATCAAATGTTGATGACTTTTCCTAATGGCCTGGTAGAGTGAGTACTGTTGTCCTTACGTTCCTGGTGTGCCCAGGTTGGGGGGAGTCAGCAACAGACCCTGAAGAGGTACAGGGAGAGCAGAGGTAGATTTTTCCTGCATTTTTTGATCTCTTCAGTTGAATTAAACTTTATTACTTGGACACATAGTTCTTACTAAGACATATTGTAAGCAAGGCTTTTTATTACATATTGTCATGCATTACTAAATTATTACATAACACCACTTGTATAGAAGTCCAGTGCTTAGATCCTCAAGAACTAGTTGGCACCGGCAAAGTGTGTGTCTACATCTGCTTGCAGACAGTAAACTGTTGCCATTAGTTTTTAAAAAAATATACAAAAACATTTATCTGAATCTTGGCTATTCCACTCCCCCATCTTTTTAACTATTCTTAGTGTAACTTGATCTGGTGGTGCGTCTTTAAACTGCAAAATGTAAGGTCTCTGAGCAGTTAAAGGACAGACTGTACCCACTGCCCTTTAACGGTAAGGAGAAGCTGCCCACACTGCAGCCCCCTCTGCACATCCCACCTCACGCTGGTGATGCTAGATGGAACCTTTACCTGGCCAGTGCCTCATCTTTTCCATCCATAACAACTACAAGGGCTTTTTTTTTTTTCTTTAAGGAAAAAAAACCCTAGCTCCTCTAAAAGGAAAGAGGAAGCCAGAAATTTCATAGCATCTCAGTCCTGCCCCATGATGCTTCTTCCTGTCTGTGAATTTCCACCTGCCCCTTCTGCGTATATAAGGCAGCATACGTGGGGTAGAACTGTTTAGTCGCCTGCCCTCATCCGAAGGATTAGTAGCAGTGGGGAGTGATGCTGTTTCTCCTTTCCTCTGCAGTTCACGGGAGGTGAAGGAGCTCTGGCTGGACTCATTCCTTGGGTAAGTACTCCCTGGGATTAAATCTGCAACATCGCAGTTGAAGTCGGTGGAGTGCTCCAGAAGCAGCTGTATAGAGATGTACAAAAATATAGACGGGGGAGAGGTGCACCCACGGCTAAGTGTAGCTCATGGGCAGAGCCGACTGAGTTGCTTAGTCTTGTGTTTGCAGATTGACAACAACCTCACATAGCTGTCACCACTTTCTCATTTTTTGCATGGATTAGAAATGGAAAGCTGTTTTTTTTCTGTTTTAATCAAGATGCAGATAGAGCAGTAGGGCTGGGTGCCTTCCAGAGAAGGGCTTTATGATTGACTCGTGTGGGATATCTTGCTGGTTCAGGATCATACTTAAATGCCAGACTGGCTTGCAGGGGAGAAAGACAAGAAGGGTGCAGTTTTACAAAGCTCTTTCTTTGTCCATTCCCTGTTCAATAAACAGGCAAACAAAAGGACCGAAGGAAACCAGAGTGTCCAGAGCTCCCCCGATCAAACTCCTAATGAAAGTGTTAAGCAGCTGTAATACTGTGAGTGTCTTTATTGTTTCAGCTCTGTCAAGAGAGTGATTTTGAAAAGCTCTGATTTCTAAACCATAGCATTCAGTTACTCACATAGTGTCTTTGTTTTCTTGCCTAGTCAAAGACACTAAATGCTGGGAACATGGAGAGTCTGATTGAGTGCCAGTCGGAGGTAAGCAGCCACTACATTTCCCCCGATCCTTGTTGGGTACTGATGTGAGATATCTTAGCGAAGTGGGGGTGGCCCCTGTAGGAGCTGCGTGCTGCCTGCCATTACCCATGAGCGGGCAGAGCCCTTTGAAGGCGACTCCGTGCAGCACCGTGCAGAAGGAGCTGGGCATTGCTGTGAGCAGCCAGTGCATTCCCTGGGCTCCTGGGGAGCTTTGTTCAGGAATCTGGCAGGCTCCGAAGCCATCAAGGCTCCCTGGAGAAGTTTGGGAGGAAATCTCCAGTGCCAGGGAAGGACACAAAAGGGCAGGCTGTGTCCGGCTGTGGCTTCTCTGGATCAGAAGAGCAGCCTGAAAGAGCACGGGGTTGTGACCTGCTGGGCAGGTCTGGGGTGGCTGGCTGCAGGGTTTACCATAAATCCCTTTATTGGGCAGCAAGGTGGTCCACTCCTGGACTGAGTCACCTCTTCAGCAGGTGTTAGGTTTGCTCTGGTTATTCCCCAGAGCTTCCCACAGATTTCAGAGGAGCTGCAGCAACTCGCTGGTGGCCCTCGCTGCTGGTGGCAGCTCTGTAACTCCAACACGCTTCTTGCAGGCTGATGCCAAGAAATGCCCCCCGCTGGTCCCAGCAGATACTGAAGATGGACTTTGCCACTCAACTGGTGAGTTTCAAAAACAAACTGAGGAACTGCCTTCTTATATAATGCTTGCAAGCTGGCGCTTCTGCAAAACCACCCAAAACTGCCCGCTTCACCTCCCTGAGAGCAATCCACAGCCCTCAACCCCATCCAGAGATGGCTTAACCCCTGGAGTGCCACTCACTTGCAAATGACCTCTTTCCCTTATGCTCAGTGGCAGAGGTGACAGTGCTGATGCCAGAGGTCTTGTATCCCTGTTCCCTGGTCCTCAGAGCCACGTTTCATTGTGTTCCCTGGCAGCAATTGGAAGTAAATGTGCTCCTTTCTCACTCGAGCATCACCACTGAGGTGTGGCACTGCAAGGGAGTACAGCTACCAGCGGTTGCACGCCAGAGCAAATAAACAACAGCAACAGCACTTGTTTTCTCTCACTATGCAAAACCTCAGCACCTGTAAGCAACCCAGAGGAGACCATTAGCAGGGTGGGGTCAGATTTGGAGCAGACCATCATATCAGATCATTTTTCGAGAGTACCAGAAGCAAACATTTTATATGACACTATAATGTTAGGCGACTTTCTCATAGCTTTTAACCCCTCCCTACCAAAGACTTGTGCTAAGCCACAAATACAGGCCCTGAGAACTTCTCAGCTGTGTTAGACAACTTCATTTTGGAGTAGAAGGCAAGTCCTTTATGGGAAACTTGCAGAAGGCAACTCCTTTAGAAAGCTTTCTAGCAAAAGGATCCTTCTCTCACTGTTTCTGAAAGGGAAAAAAGGCCACACCTCATCTCCAAATTCCTAGCATGCCCTCCTCTTTAAGATGCAGATGCAAAACCCATGCTAAGAGATTTCTGACCCTGAAGCCAATGAGGCCCTACTGTGACGCTCCCATCCTCTGGAGCAAGTATCACCTTCCACTGGCTTGCTGGCAGGGGGCAAGCACTAGCTCTAGCAGGACCGCTATCATTAGAGCTGGGTCCGAAGCTGGCAGAGCTGAAGCTGTGTGTTTTCATTTCAGCCTGTGAAAGAGGATGAAAAGAAGGAGCACCTAGTTCCACTCTTGCCCTAAGGCTGGGGCACAGTCAGACCGCATAGTGAAAATTGTCATTGCTAGCTGCCCAAGCGACATATCTGCCTTAGATAGTTATCACAGAAACCGCTGCAATATCAAAAATCTCTATAAATGCTGGGGGTTTTGTGCCTTGTATGTTCCCACTCTCTAGGAAGAAACAGTGACTAGAATGTAAAAAAAACAACCCAAAAACAGGAAAGGTGGTGTCCTTAGAGGGATGGTCACAGTTTTACAGTTTAGGCGGTTGTTTCCTTAGTAACCACTTAGTTGTCTTTCAGTTTCTCCCTGTTTAGTTTAGTTTGAGTTGTTTCAACATACATCTCTGCACTGCACACAGATGAATGGCTGCATAGCGCGCTCTGTTTTTTTAAAAATTGATTTTTTGCTTTCCTTTTGCTTGCAGCAGATGGAACAAAGAAAAGAAAGAAGGTGATATCGCAGTCATTTACTCTGAGACGAAGCTCTACCAATGGGAATTCCCCAGGGCAGCTAGACTCGGGTGCCAAAATCGCTCTGTTTGGCCAGCCTCTGGCAATTATCTGTGGGGAAGATGAAACACTGCCCCAACCGGTCCAGGTAAGCAAGCCTGACGATACAGTTATCATACCTCTGGCTTCCAGCATGAGGCAGGATCCTTGGTACTTGTGCTGCAGCACCCAGGAGATGAGTGATTTGGGTGTTTCCCCTCCACACACACTTCTAATAAACTCAGGGACCATCCCAGATGTACAAAGGGTCAGGTCTGTGGGTTCTGTCCAGCGCACCCAACTTTCACTGGAAGTAACTTTGAGTGGAGACAACCCAGGACCAGGAATAGGAGAAGATCTGCTCCTTAGTATAAACATCTGTGATTCTACAGAAGTCATTTAAATGAATCTTTCAGCAGCGTAAACTTCCAAGGATTTCTGTATCTCCCTGAAAAAAGTGTTCAGCTATGGCCTGCCACTGACAAATACCTAAACACTATCTTCTGGATAAAAAGAGTTCTCGCACTGAGTTGGCTTTTCCAATAGACAGGCTTTTGTCTCTTCTAAGAAATATTTGCCTGGCTTTGGAGGGAGGGGATTTGAACCAAGACTTAAGGCATCCCTTGTTTCCTTCTGGAAGGAAGCAGGGATAACTCCACTGAAGTTAGTGGAATTCACCAGTCCAAAAAGAGGGTGGGTTGGGGGAAAAATCAGGTTATTGCCCATGTAATCTAACTGGAGCAAGAACTAGATACTGACCTAATTAGAGCACAGTGTACCTCCAGACAATTTTTCTTCTGTTTCTAAAGAAATATTCACTTGCTAAAGGACCTTCCTTCACCCAAGTAACTGTTCTCCCATTCCTGTCTGGTTTTTTTTCCCTGCAGGATCTCCTAACGATATTGTATATGAAAGGACCTTCCACTGAAGGGATATTCAGAAAAGCTGCCAATGAGAAAGCACGAAAGGAGTTGAAGGAGGACCTAAACAAAGGCGGGAATGTTGATTTGAAAAGCAAATCTGTGCACCTGCTGGCAGTGGTCTTGAAGGTGAGCTCCTCTGACCTGCAGTGGGGGGAGGACACTGCTAATCTGCATGGGCCCACTTCAGTGCCCAGAGCTGACCTAGGTGGGACTCCAAGCTACAGCCAGAGCAAAGCCAGACTAAATGTTTCGGGCTTAGGAAAGCTTGGCATTTTCCTTTTCCACCTGATTTTCAGTCCCACTCGTTGTGCTGCTGATTTCCTGCATGCCCACAGGAAACTCACTTTGTCCTCCTCCTCAGCATCCTCCCCAGGGAGGAATACTGAGATACACAGGGGAACAAAAAGCAGCTAAGAGCTGGGTCCTGCTATTACCCCAATGCAAGTGTACTTGGCATGTTCTTGGGGACCCCACTGCTCTGCAGGTGCTGATGGTCAGGTAGCTCAGGCCAGCCTGCCTGCTAGTGAGTCCATGTCACAGTGATGCTCCCTGTGTGCTCAGGGGTAGTGTCCAAAGCCTCATCTAAATCTCTTGGCCTTGCAGGATTTCCTCCGAAATATCCCCTCCAAACTCCTGTCGGCCGACCTCTATGAGAAGTGGATGAAAGCTCTGGAGAAGCCAAGCAAGCAGGAAAAAATTGAAGAATTGAAAGAGTAAGTTTTGCGACCAGGAAGTTTTGCAACCAGCCCCAGTGTGATGGAGTGGCTGGTGGAGGCCAATGATGTCTCCTGAAATTGAGAGTCTCACTTAAAAGCCTGTCATTTATATCAGCTTGCTATTGCTCCATGGGGTTTGGTCGAGAGGGCTCTAGCAGCAGCGCTTCCGGCAGGTATCTGAGGTTGCCCTACGAAACGACTAGCGTAGGAAGAGGAGAGAGGCTGCAGTGTCTCAGCTAATGTAGTCACTGTGCTGTGGCACAGGCACTGGCAGGGAACCTTCACATCTGCTGGCGGTGAAGTCGGGCACGTGGAGACCACCGCGCGTTTTGCTCTTTAGAAAGAGCAGATGTGGAGGCTGACTGGGAGTGCTTTGAAAGATGCACAGCACAACCACAGGCTTTCGCGTGCCTTCGGGAAGCCTCCAGTGACATCTCCTGACACCATCTCATCTACTCAGGGACACGGACTGCTGCAATGCTTGCCTTTCAGTCAAGACCTTGTAATTCAAGCTCTTATAATTAACCACACGCTCAGCTGCCGTTGGGGATTTCTGAATGATACTTCTGCTAAGCAGTGAAAAAAGCACACGCATGCCTCTCTCTGGAGGAAGCGTCATCTGTCTGAGTTTAATTGAGACTTGCTCAAATAAAGAAGTAGCGGCTGCTGCACCATGAATTAACGTCACATTTTGTTTGTGTCCATGCAGGGTGGCTGACAAACTGCCTAGACCAAACCTCGCCTTGCTCAAGCACTTGCTGTCTCTGCTCCACCACATCAGCCAAAACGCCGAGACCAACAGGATGGACTCCAGCAATCTGGCCATCTGCGTTGGCCCAAATATGCTCAGCCCAGAGACGGACAACGCGCTCCCGCTGGAAGTGCAGAAGGAGATGAATGACAAGGTGTGTTGAACTCACCAAGCAGCCACCCGCTTCGGGGCAGCTCAGAGCCATCCACAGGGATCCCACTGCCATTGCAAAAGCTGAACAAAACAGCACCCCTGGACATTGGGGGTGCCCCTCAGCTCAGGTGCCTGCAATGTGATGGGCAAGGCTGCCCCTCGTCTCGCCTCCTCTGAGCAAAAGTAGCAGTTGCCCTGCAGTCCCTTACGTCGTATCACAGCTCCCGAATACTTTGCACACAGAGAGCAAGGGGCACCCGGTGGGCATTGCCACCAGCGGGCCCTCTGGACAGTGAGGCTGAAGCTGTGGCTGATGGCGTTTTGTTTGCATCGGGGCAGATCAATTAGTCTGCAGCATCAGGCCTCATCCTCCAGAGTGGACTCACCCTCTGACTTTAAGCTAGCATTTTTTTGCCAAGAAAGGTTGACCAGATGATCCTTGAGGTCCCTTGCAACCTGGTATTCTATGATTCTATGATTTTGGCAGCAGCTACCGTCCTCTGTGCTGCCCTTCATACAAAGACAGCAGGCAGGAGCAGGAAATACTGTTTAATATGTTTTCAGCCCTTTTGACTGAAGTAAAATGTTTTCTGTGTGCAGGTGACAGTGTTGGTGGAGTTCCTCATAAACAACTGCTCAGAAATATTTGGGGAGGACAGTGCCTTGACTGTGTGTGCCTCGGCTGGGGAGTCACCGGAGCACACAGACAGCTCCACAGGTATGAGAATGGACTGGGGATGTCACAGACTGGGGCTTCTGGGCCAGATTCTTTAATTTGATATGGGAATACATCTGTGGAAACACAGAGAGTTGCAGAGGGTTCAAGACACTGTTGCAGTGCTCTTCTACAGGAACTCTTTCCATATAGTTCCCCTTCATCCTCAGATGGTCAGTAAAAACTAACAGGTGCTTTCTCCCCACAGAACACCTATGTGCTGCTCATCAGAATGACTCTGCCTATGACAGCCCAGATCCTGAAGCTGAAGGCAGTCCCCGTACCTCTCAGATGGAGCAGCCCAAAGGGAGGAGCACGAGCGTGAGCAGAAGATATCCAACACGCATCTCTGCCCCTTCCGGGACTAATTTCAGAAATGACATCAGCACAATGGACAGGAGGTACTCAGAGCCAGACCTGTCCTTCCAGAACCGCCTTGAAGGCAGGATAAGGAAACAGAAGCTAAACAAAAGTGAGGACAGTTTTCCAGTTCAGCAGAAACAGCTAGGCTTGGAGGCACTGGAGAAACAGCTTGTAATCTTACCTTCACAATTATCAACTGACTCTCTACCCAAAACATCCTCCAGTTGCTCCCTGGAGAGCTCTGATGGCTCAGTCTTCACCAGCTCGCCAGTAGTTTCGCCCTCTAGTCCCCAAAAAAACTTTTTAAATAGGCCCCAGTCCTTTTCCACCAAGGCTACCGAAGACTGCAGTACGCCTAGCAGAGAGATCAAAAAGCATTCCATGTCGTTCTCTTTTGCAAACCGCAGGAAAACACTACTAAAAACCCAGAGTTGGGGGCCTGGAAAAAACATGGGCTTTCAGAGAGACAGTTTCACAAAGAAAGAAGATCAGTTCTCCTGCAGAGTTGTCCAGGAGAGCAGCCCTGATGGTGACAAACCATTGCCTGTGGCGTATCAGCAAAGGCCCCGTTTCAGGTCAGCTGATGAAGTGTTCAGAGAGGTAGATCAGAGGAATCCTGGAAGACCACCCTCTTACGAAGAGGCTACTAAAAACTGTCTGGCCACTAAAGCTCCCCCCCACAATCTCACAGTTCAAACTATGAGATTAAAGGTGTCAAACCAGGACGCTTTGCTGCCTCATCCATGCAGCAGCTGTGCACAGGACACAGCATATACGGCTCTAAGGGATCCACCCAGTGGCAGAGTTTCTGCAGCAAAGGATTCTGACGTGGAAACTGAAACCCTCAGCATCACTGTGGGAATAAACTCCCGCGTGAGTTTACCCGTGACCCCGGGAGTCTACCGAATGAGAGCCATGTCTGAATCATGTCAAAAGAACAAACTTGAGTATGTGGCTCGGAGGTGCAGCCAGCCAGTTTTTGAGGTAGATCAGATCCAGTATGCTAAGGAATCCTATGTTTAAAAAGCCTATCCGTCCTTTTCACACTGTACAAAGTAAATATTGTAAAAATAGACACCTTGCTCATCCTTTGTGAAATTTTACTTTCAAGAGACCAAGATAAGCTAGCTCTGCATGAACTTATTTTTCCTTGAGGCTCTCCTGAAGTGTCTGTCACCTTGACATGTCACATTCTTTCACCACAAGAGGTGGTGGTGGGGAATTATTGTGTATTATAATACCTGTGTATTATTATGTAAAAATGTAAGTGAATATACAGTACATAACCTGTTGTGTGGGAAAACTAGTTAGTAGTTGATAAACACTGTTGTATTTGTATCCCTGAAAGGACAATTAAAAGGTTGGCAGGTCCAAAACCTGTCCCACCTTCCTTTTCTTTTCTGTAGGGTCACAGACTCCATGCCATTTGTCATGTGTTTGTGCCAGGCTGATGCAGTGCTTTGCTGATTTTCTGCATTAAGAAGTGGGTGGGCAGTTACCCCATCTGAGGAAGAGCTGTTCTGTCATCAAGGCCACTTCAGCAGTCTTCCATAAACCCCCTGTACCTGCTGCCATTCCCCTCTTCCTGCTTGCTGGTGATGAGAATGATCTGACCACTAACCAGCATTAGCGTTGTATACTGAACCTGGGTTTAGAGCCACTGAAGCCCTACAAGGTCAGTATGGGAATGTATCAAGTAAAATTCATGTGGCCTGAGGTGCTTTTAGTCTAAATAAACTGGACAGGCTAAACAGAAAGAAAGAGTATCTTCAGGTTTGCTTTTATGAGGGGAAAAAACCCAAACAACAAAAACTCCTGTAAGGAAACGTTCTGGATTCCAGCTTTAAATAGTTAAAGCTGCAGCTCCTTAAAAAAAAAAAAAAAAAAGAAAAAAAAAAGGAAAAAAAGACAAAAAAGAAAATGCCAGGTGGTGTCCTTATAACCTTGTAAAAATGACTGGAAGTGCAATGTGTTTTTACATGTAGGAACTTGTTTTGGTTAGCATTTACCTCCCCTTTTATGGCTCAGCATAGCCTTGAACCAGGAGCAGGGAGACTTTTGTTTTTCTCCTGTGTAACTTCACTACAATAAAACATTTTTCTGCATGAATGCTAAACTGTCCATTGTCTGTCTTTAAAACATCCGGACCCTACATGTACTGTACCTACTTTTATACTATTCTACAGGTACTGCAGGTCTGCTTGAATGACATGGCATATCTAAGTAGCAGGAAGGGAAGTAACTGACCAGTTATACTATCACTACTATTGTTGTTGATAATACTATCAGTATTATCAACTGTAGTGATAATACTATCACTACTATTGTTGTTGTAAGAGGCTGCAGGCTAGATTTTGGGAACAAGTCCTTCTCTGTCAGGGAAACACGTTATACTGCCATGTAACAGCAGTTATCAGTGAGGTGAAGAGGGAGCTGCAAAGAGGTGATGCTGCTCCAAAAGTGGAGCAGATTAGAAAATAGCATACCAGCATCTCAGGTATGATGTTTTCCAGGTGTAGGTGTTCACAGGACACAGAGAAAGGGGAAGGAGAGTACCTGGCCTGACAGGAGAAATGATGTGAGAAGGACCATACTGGTAGGCTGCAACTAGAGAAAATGCCACCTCACTCAGCCCCTAAGCAGTGGCACTCTGCTTCCAAGCAAGCTGAATGAGAGGGCTCTGCTGCAAGCTGCAAAAGGCATTTGCCATTTTCTGGAATCTGCAACTCCTGAGTCACAGAATCACAGAATAGGTGAGCCTTGAGAGCCTCCTGTCCAACACCCCCTGCTCAAGCAGGGTCAGCTGGAGAAGGTTGCCCAGGACCATGTCTAGACGGCTTTTGAGTATTTCCACAGATGGAAACTCCACAACATCTCTGGGCAACCTGTTCCCATGTTTCATAGAAATCATAGAAATCACAGCATCATTAAGGTTGGAAAAGACCTCTAAGATCATCTAGTCCAACTGTCAACCCAACACCTCCATGCCTACTAAACCATGTCCCGAAGTGCCATGTCTACATGTTTTTTGAACTTCTCCAGGGATGGTGACTCCACCAACTCTCTGGGCAGCCTGTTCCAATGCTTAGACACCCTTTCAGTAAAGAAATTTTTCCTAATATCCAATCTAAACCTCTCCTGATGCAACTTGAGGCCATTTCCTTGTCCTATCGCTAGTTACTTGGGAGAAGAGACCGACCCCCACCTCACTACAATCTCCTTTCAGGTAGGTGTAGAGAGCGATAAGGTCTCCCCTCAGCCTCCGCTTCTCCAGACTAAACAACCCCAGTTCTCTCAGTTGCTCCTCATCAGACTTGTGCTCCAGACCCTTCACCAGCTTCGTTGCCCTTCTCTGGACACGCTCCAGTACCTCAATGTCCATCTTGTAGTGAAGAGCCCAAAACTGAACACAGTATTCGAGGTGCGGCCTTCACTAGTGCTGAGTACAGAGGCACGATCAGTTCCCTACTCCTACTGGCCACACTATTCCTGATACAAGCCAGGATGCCATTGGCTTTCTTGGCCACCTGGGCACACTGCTGGCTCATATTCAGACAGCTGTCAACCAGGACCTTTCCAGGTCCTTTTCCGTCAGGCAGCTTTCCAGCCACTCTTCTCCAAGCCTGTAGCATTGCATGGGGTTGTTGTGACCCAAGTGCAGGACCCGGCACTTGGCCTTGTTGAACCTCATACAATTGACCTCGGCCCATCAATCCAGCCTGTTCAGATCCCTCTGTAGAGCCTTCCTACCCTCGAGCAGATTGACACTCCTGCCCAACTTGGTGTTGTCTGCAAACCTACTGAGAGTGCACTTGATCCCCTCATCCAGATCATTGATAAAAATATTAAACAAGACTGGCCCCAAAACTGAGCCCTGGGGAACACTGCTTGTGACCGGCCACCAACTGGATTTAACTCTGTTCACCACCACTCTCTGGGCTCAGCCATCCAGACAGTTTTTTACCCAGCGAAGAGTCCACCTGCCTAAGCCATGAGCCACCAGCTTCTCTAGGAGAATGCTGTGGGCAACAGTGTCAAAGGCTTTACTAAAGACCAGGTAGACAACATCTACAGCCTTTCCCTCATCCACTAAGCGGGTCACCTGGTCATGGAAGGAGATCAGGTTGGTCAGGCAGGACCTGCCTTTCATGAACCCATGCTGGCTGGGCCTGATCCCCTGGTTGGCCTGCACATGCCTGTTGAGCACACTCAAGATGAACCGCTCCATAATTTTCCCTGGTACTGAGGTCAGGCTGACAGGCCTGTAGTTCCTCAGATAAAGTTTTAGTTTGACCACTCTCACAGTGAAAAAGTGTGTCCTTGCATTCAGATAGAATTGCATGTGTTTTAATTTGTGCCCATTGCCTCTTGTCCTGTGTCAAGTGGGAATGACAGCTTTCTTTTGTAAAAAAAACAAGTGTCTTGCCCTCATGACAGAACAAGTGTGAAGAGATAATCCACGTGCAGTGGAAAGGCTCAGAAGCCACAGAACAGAAAACAAGAACTTCAAAATGTACTCAAACAACACAGCTCCTTCTTTGGTAAGTGACTCATTCTTTTTGACTGTGACAAGACTAAGGATCCCAAGAAGAGGAAATGCTTGTTTCCTTTCCTGTAACCACACCAGAGAACCCAAGGAGAATAAGCACAGTCACTTCACCAGAG
The DNA here is from genome assembly GCF_034638445.1 of Ciconia boyciana. Lineage (NCBI taxonomy): Eukaryota > Metazoa > Chordata > Aves > Ciconiiformes > Ciconiidae > Ciconia > Ciconia boyciana. The sequence continues at coordinate 68,646,873 of NC_132936.1, read as the reverse complement.
ATGAGGAGAGTCTCTCTTTAGGTCCAAGGTGTTCTAAGGCAGACATGACAATCACACTCAGAAAGCTTACCTGGGTTCTAAATATTCAATATAGATGAGCCTAAATGTTCCAGCTCCTGGATAAGAAAGTCCATTTGGAATTTCTTTTAAGGCACTTCAATAGAGGGAGAAAAAGGAAGATGAGCGTAACAGAGAGGAGCTCTACACATTGTTAACAAACAAGGGGTAAGGTGAAAGAGTGGCCCAGTGCCCCTCACCTTGCTCTTGCATTTCTTCAAGTCCAGGGAACACTATGATTAAACAAAATCTGAATGTAAATGGACCCCAAAAGAGATTTACTCCCTCATGACAGATCACTTTTGTCTTTCTCCATCTCTTAAGACTTGCCTATTCAGTCAGCATTATTTTCATGTCACACAAGGGATTTCTCTTCTATATAAGCACTTAGGAGGCCTCAAAAGACAGCAATGACACAGAAAGCAGAAAGCTGTGCTTTAGCACTTACTCATCTGCCTTCAGCTCAGAAAACAGCTTTATCATGCTACCAGCCCACTGTACCACATTCAAGTATTCAGCCCAACTATCCTGACCTCCAAGAGTAAGGCCCTTTAACTGCTATGTGCAACAAGTGAATTATCTAAGTGCCTTTGTCAAAGCTGTCTTTGACTCCTTAGCCAGAAAGATCAAATACCCATTTACAGCTGGGTCAGCTGGAGCTGGATTTTGGCACAAGAGCTGAATGATAACAGCAAGCCTCCTATTCTCCACAGGTTACTCCACCATCAGTATTGCATCACTTGCTTCATACATCCAATTTTCTAATTAAATTTTGTTAAAACACTTTAAACATACATGGCATATAAGACTGAAAGAGGGAAAAAAGCAATATTAAAGCAGAAGATCAAAGCCATTGCTGTGTAAGGCAATACTGGAATTAAGGCTATTGGTGCAGCCTGAATTCAGTTCCTTGTGTTTGCATCCTGCTGTTGTTTTCAATCACATGATGCACTCTGTTCTTCCCCACAGGATGCACCTGCTCTGGGGAGGAACCAAGGTTGTGCAGCAAAGGAGAAAGTTTTAATTCTGACATTCCCCAGCACTGCTTGCCTAGCAGGGCACCCGGGCTTTGGACTGAATTTCTAGGCTTTGAAAGAGCCAACAGAAGAACAAAGGAGTTCCTCATGGAGCAACATGCTCCTCTCCTTCCTTCCCCATGTTGTGCACTGGGTAGTTGCAAACTCTTTGTTCTCTGCCACTGAATTAGGACAGCAACCTACAGCAAAAGCACATTATCAGCAACTCTATGGCCAAACATTAGTGAAGGCTGAGAGAAATACCATGCCTGCAGGTTTCACAAACATTTGGACTGGCACTCAGGTGCAGACTGCAGACATAGACACTTACATTTAGTTATCTGTATGCAAGCATTTATGTGAGCCTGTGTCTCATCTTCTGCACAGTCTGCATTTGAATATCTCTCTTGACTCCTGGGACTGAGTTGAGCACAGGTGGAACACAGTTGCCTGAAAGTAGGTGTCTACAGTAATTTGGGTATCTTAGGGCACCTTGAGAAATTTTCTAAGGCATCAAAAGTGGAAGCAGGTCCAGATATTTAGGCAGCTGAATTGTTCCCTAAAATCTTCTTTGACTGTGATGGGAGCTTAGACTCCCACCTCACACATTGATGCCACATTTAGATACCTTGAATGTAGGTCTCTATAATCTAGGGCTGACACTTACTTTTACTGACAGCAGAGAAACAGTAAAACCTGGCATTTTAGGCTCCACCTAAGCCTTCAAAGGAAGCATTCTTGAGCAGGTATAGGCCCTCCTGCTTGCCCCCTTCCAGAGCTTGGGTCCTTCTGCTCCATCCCACCACAGACAACCCTGACTGAAGCCTTCCTCTTCTCCACTCCTGACTCCTCATCTCTGCCTCATTTTCATTGCCTCCCCATTCCCAGCCTGCATTCCTCACCTCATCCTGTTATCTTTTAATTGAACCAAACCCAATCTATCGCTGTGGACTTGCTGTCAAAGCCCTGATTTCATTTCTGTCCTCTCCACCCCCAGACCCACTTTTCTCAGTCAGCCAGTTTGTTTTCCTCTTCCACTTCTTCCACATTTTTCCCTCATACCTGCATTGGTTATTATTGCAATAAGCCCCACCAACAATTATCTACTCTCAGTCCCACACATACGCCCCCCCTTGTTTTAGTCTGAATATGCAGAGAATCAGAATAAGAGAAGAAAACGTCTCTGCAAGCTACAGGAGAAAACATGCAATTCATAAAGTCCAGTGATGATCTCAATTCACAGCTTTAACTATGGAAAGCCTCTAGGATGAAACTTCCATGGACTTGACTTTATGGGATTTCAGCAAGGGTTCTGCACATCTCTTGCTGTGGGGAAGTATGGGCTGTCAGCTACTTGGAAGGAGATTTGGAACTAGGTTAAGGTAAAATAACAAGTCAAAATAAGCCATTTTTCCCCGTGCTTCACCAAAGCCATTCACAAGCTATGATGTTAGGGATATTTTTGGTAATTTGCTTACGTTCTCTAAGAAAAGGCATTGTCAGTACATTGATTTTTGCTGCCTCTACATGCAAGGTCTTGGGGAAGAAGCTTTCTCACCTGCCTGACCTCCTCTCAAAGCTGTTATCTGAAGGGCATCTCTTTCTGGGAACTGCAAAAACTAACGAGATCATGAATCCTTCCCATCTCAGGAAGAACAACTGCTGGCCACTTAACAATGATGCACAAGAGAATTGTTACTACCACAGACACCTTCTACAATATCTGCCACAACATAGCCCATGAAAGCTCTTCACTGGACATAGTCACAGAACAGAACCACTTCTTTACATAAGATCTTTCTTCTGTATTTTCCTCCCATGATTGCTACCTGTATACCCCAGGCACAAGATGCAACACTGAGATTGCTGGTACAAACCTGTGGCAAAAATATTAATGGAAGGAATTCCACCAACTTTATACTAACTAGTAGCTTGGAGCGTTACTGTCCACACTTTGTATTTGGCATTTACTTCTTTACAACACAGACACTTGGCTTTCTTTTTTCAGGTGCACTTAGCTCTTCAGAGTTTCTTACACTGTATCTAGCTTGATGAAACAGGATTTGCAATCTTCTTTGGACATTATGTAAATGGTGGACAAGACTGCATGCCCTGCGTTGACAAACATTCCCTGGAGTTCAATACCTAGTATTAGGGAAGGTAGGCCATCCTGTTTGTCACACAGAACTCTGTTTCTGCTGGGACTGAACCACTCTGTAGGATGTGACTGTGCTCCACAATTCTGACACCTAAAACAAAGCCAAGAACTCGGGAACTTTTTTGTAATGGGATTGTATCTCTTCAGCCTTTTCCTTAGAAATAGATCTCTATATTTTCCTATAGCACTAAAGCCAAAATGGATGGCTTTGGGATTCCTGCTTGGGCTATGTATACTTTAACATTAAAAAGCTAATACTAATGTTAAAAGCTAATGATAAAATTCCTGCCTCATAACTCAGTTACATATTGTAGGGAGGTCCACACAGACCATTTTTACCATAATCTTCCCTCTTGTAATACTGCTATCAAATGTCTCCAACTACAACAGGAAGAACTATTGCAGCAGACAAAAATCCCGTCTGTGTTATTTTTAGTCTGGGAATGGGAGTTTTTATTTCTCTACTGCCTGTTCTGGTTTTGGTGCTGACCCATCACAGGAAAGCAGGTGGTTTGTTGCAGCACCACACCAGCACTGCTTATTCCTGGGCTGACTCATTCCTCACCCGTACACTGCAAGTGACAATTTCAGCCTCCCATTGCACCCAGGCAGGTCTCTTGACCCAGAGAATGAAATTTTTGCCATAGTGAGGCCAAGAGATTACAGCACTTGGCTATCACAGGGGTGAGTTTTGAACAAATGTAGGTAGGCAGCCCAGGATCCTGAATGATAGCCTACAGTAGATAAAAGAGTTCTCAAGTTAAGGAGCCACTGATTTCCAGTGCCTCTTTTCCAGGACCTCCAAGCCCAAGGGTTCCCTAGAGGAAGATGGGATTATGCTTGTCAGGAATTTTATCCTTGTGCCACCTGAATGTGTCCAGAGACACTTCTCACAGGATTCCTACAAAGGGAACCCCTTCATAAAAAAGGCTGAGAAAAAACCCCAGTGGCTCACTGCCCAAACCCCCATGACAATAACATTATCTTTCTTCCCTTAAATCCATTAATTTATTCTCTCTCTCAGGAAAAGAGGATGTTTTCAAGTGTAATTCATGCAATCCTACATTTCTGTTCAATTTAAATCATGTCTTTGATAATGGGTGCACGAGCCATTTCACCTGCCTACTAAGACATGTTCAAAGCAGCAGGCCTGCTTCTCCACTGCTCTGCAGAGTCAGGGGGCACCAAGACCTGTGTGGAGCAGGTGTGAAAAGCTGTTTTCTCAGTACACATTCCCTCTGCATGGCAGAATATGCCTGTCTCAGATGGAAAGCAGCATAGAAACTCATTCACCAAGTTAACTTGGAAACTCAGCCATGAAGTTAACCAAGTTCACTTTGCAGTTGGCTTGGTAAGCTGTCTGACCCAGCAAGCATTTCATGTCCATAACTGATCACGTCCAGCTGCAAAATTCAGGTGATTAAAACATGCTGCTACTCTGCTAGCATTAGCCAGATAGCAGTTACTGTGGCTATTGTGTGTCTCCACGAGGACAATTTCTGACTACAGGAAAAGGAAACCCAGCTTGGTTAGGCGCTCTGGTTACATTTTTCTCTGAATTTTGTTAGCAGTCAGTCCTTATCGCATGTGTCATCAGAACAGAGTGAAAACTTCAGAGGAGCTTCTGAAGGCTAAAAATTCAGAAGAGGAAGCAACTTTTAAAATAAAAAGTCTGACAATAACAGAGAGAAAAATCTATGGGAAAAGGGCAGGTACTGTTGGAGAATTGATATAATCTTCATTTGGACAGCTGACTCTCATATACATAGCCAACTGCAAGTCTCTGTGGATGTTGGGTGAACAATTGCTTTTTCTGTCTCCCTGTGACTCAGAAATGCTAATTATCTACTTAATGCTAACTACCCATTTTTTCTATAGAATGCATCACTTTTATTGTTTTAAATCAGTGTCTTTTTTTTTGCCATGATAAATACACCAATTTAAATCTTACTTCCGAGCAAAGCCCATTCCAAATTCTTCATGTTCTTCTACAATGGGAGAGGAAACCACAGATTATTTTCTGTTTCCAACCTGAGGTGCCAACACATAAGTCTGAACAAATGGTTCACAAATCCCAAACAGGCTTTGACTCCGTTGAGCTCTGCTTCCTCTGCTGGGTAATAATATGAAAAGGTTTCTATGAAGCGTTTCACACTTTCTAAACAAAACGTGCTCTTTAGCCAACCAGCTATTTACAGAACTGATCCAACGGCTGCTTGAAACTCTTCCTTCCTACAACCCACAAACCTCCCACCAACTTCCTTGACAGATGCTACAGTCCAAATTCAAACCTTGCACCTTCAGTATCACACAGGCCAAGCTGAAAATTATAAAAATATATTTTTAAAAAATTTTAAGGCCAAACCCAAGCAGATTCCAAGACAGATGATCAGAGAAGATGCTCTTATGATAAAGTTTAGAGATTTGTCTGCTTTTCCACATGCTTGCTGCAGTCCTGGGCTGTGCAATTCAACCTCATCATATATAGGGCATAGCCTTGTCTACTTCCTTCGTGTACTGAGGAAGAGGTTTTGCACTTGCCTTTCCTCCCACTCCTCCAGGTGTGAATTCTGTCTCCCCGTCACAAAGCTGTGACTTCACACAGCAAGTGCAGCTAGACAGCTTTGCCTGCAATTCACCAACCAGTTCTCTTTAGCACAACTGGTCACAAGGTGAGAAAGTAACCATGGCATCATTCAAGAACTTCGCAGAGCACTGCTACAGACACCAGAAGACAAGGCATTTGAGAAGTCTTTGGGTGTATGAAAGAGCAGAGCAGTCACTGGTTCTCCATAGGTGATCAGGGAGGATGGTCTTGAGATAAAGACTGGAGATTTGTAGTTAGGTTATTCAACATCAAGGTCTGCTTTTTCCACATGCCTCCTGCCCAGTTCTTGGACTGTACAGTTTAACTCCAATAAAGCACAGATGATACTGCTCTGCCTCCCAGAGATGTGATAAGGGGCAATTTATTTCAAGATGGACAAACACTGAAGCTACAGTGAAGGGGCAACAGAAGCAGATCAGTCTTGTTTCTCACTTTGCAAGTTGAGTGCAGTTGAACAACTGCCCTCAATACAGGGAGATGGAAAATAAGGCAGAGCTTCCTGGGCCAAAAGGAACACAACTGGGAGAGCCCTGTTCAAGGAAGGGAGAGGTAAGAAGGGGGTGGAAAGGGATTAGCAGCACACAGTCTAGTTGAGCTTAAATAAGAAGGTCACCAACAACTGATTTTCCAATTAGCAGTTTAATGAATGGTAGTTTAAAATTAAGTGTGCACTGCTCCACCCTCTAAGGTGCTCTCTCACTCCTCCATAATTCTTTCTGGTCACTGTCTCTGAAGTCCCACGGTGGTGTAGGGCAAGAATACAAGCCCTGAGAGCAGGCTTGTCACACTGAAAAACAAAGCTTGGGGGGGACACAGAGGAAAGGGAACCTAGGGAAAATGGTGCTGAGAGTCAGACATTAAGTGGTACGGGGAAGCAGGATTGTTAATTTTGCCTGGAAATAATGAATAATAAAATCTGGTTTTTGACTAGTGTTGGAGAAATTAAGGCCTTCAGAACTGGAGTTTCCCACTCCTGCCCAACCCCACAAGCTCAGGACTGAGGTCAAAAGAAAGCTGTGCTGCTACAGAGAAAAGGAAGTTTAATAATTTTGGTTTGAAGACATGAGTGATAGGATCCGTGTTTTTTTCTATTCACAATTGCATATCAAGATTAACAACCTTATTTAAAAAACTTACTTTTTCCTTCTATGTCTCTCATCTGTCAAAACTCTCAGGCTGGCACATATTTTTAAAAACTAAGTATCTCACTATTAGGACCAGGACTATATGTAGGCAATGTATGTATATCATGGATGCATTGAACCTAGTGCCTATGAACAGCAGCAAAGACTGAGGGCTGGCAGACACCAGTGATGCAATACTGGTACAGTATTGCTGATTCTCTTTGATCACGTCACTGCAGCAAGTTAAAAGCAGGTTTCAGTGCAGTTCTATTAATTGTTCTCCAACAGCATTGGGGCAAATAGTACATATGCACCTCATTTGGGCCCTGCAATTCTTTCATCTTTGCAGTCACACTGATGGCTCTCCATGTTTGTACTGTGTTTTCTGTATTTCTGTCAGACATCTCAGGGCATTGATTAGCAGCAGCATGATGCTTTCTGGGATTTTCAAGGCTAGCCCAAGCATCTCCATCCCTGGAAATTTAAAAAACCTGGCAGGAGAAGGCCCTGAGCAATCTGATTTATCTTTGAATTTGTCCCTGCTTAGGCAAGGGGGTTACACTAGAGCCCTCCAGAGTCCCTTTCAGCCTAGATTGCTCTGTGATTCTGTGATGTGTACTTGAAGGCAACAGCATTTTGGCCTCAAGTAGAGTTACTTCCAAGACTGGGAGCTCCATCCCTTTATCTGCAGGCCCAGAGGGGTAAGAACGACAGCTTAGAATTCCATCTTAGGACCATGGAAAACCAAATCTAACCCAGATTTCAGGTAATTACACAGTATTACATCAGGGAAGCATTCCTGTAATTTTAAAAGCAGCCATGGTCCTCTCCAGGCAGAAGGCAATGCTCTGGGAAGGCAATATGCCCCTCCATGTCCTTCCTTGATAATTAAGCATTGTCTATATCCAAAATGGCTCCGTAAACCTCCTTCCTTTCTTAATTATGCAATGCTGTAGAAAGTTAAGATAGTGGAAACTGGACACAGCTAGTCTGCTCAGCATCATATTATTCAATGCACTGTGGCACAGGGTCTCCCAAGCTAGCAACATCCAAGCTAGGGCCCCAGGAAAACTCAGTCTCAGCACTGTAGACCCCTTATATTCTATTTCAAGATGTCATTCAGTAGTTACAGAATGCATCCCAGGTGCTGGAGGAAATGGTGGATGCACATCTTTTGTTACCAGATGCTGACACCTTCATGCTTGCTTTGCTGTGAATAAACTCATTTCACATCCAGAAAGCCCACTACCAAGGAGCATTCCATAAGGCATGGTACGATGCTAGGAAATTCTCATGAAAATAAGAAAACATAGTCTGTGGCTCCAAAGCATTTTAATAGACCCACAGCAAGCTGAAAGGAGACAAAGCCCTTGCTCTGCAGCTTTCAAGTCAGCTGAAGGCACATCAAAAGGTCTTTCTTAGCTGCCATATGGGAGCTGATTCATTCCTCTCTAGGCAGGCCCACTTCCCAGGCAGCACCTCCTGCACCGAGATCTGTGCATGTCCCAGACAATCCTCCAAAGAATATGTGAAACAGCCACTGTAACTGCAAGATCCGGAGTGCAGCTATGGGTACTAATGGCAGCCTAGCCATCTGATTACAATCAATGTGGTTTTGGCTCCTGCTGCAGTCTTCTGATGACATGAAATGTTCCAGAACTCATAAGGTATTTTTAGCAAAAAACAACATAAAAGGGGGCAAGAGAGAAGAGAGGAGGTTTTTCCTGGACATGGCTTTGTCACTTACAAAGGCCTGCTAACCCTCAAAGCCAGAGACCTTCGCCTCTCCCACAGAGTACTTGCAACGCTTTTGCACTAAACTGATAAAGGAGTTATCAGTGTTTCACAGAGGTAAGTAGGAGAGTCACTGCCATTTAGTCAGTGCACATATTTGGTGAATGAGAAATTCACCCAACACGTAAGACACCAGGCTGGGGCCAGCTAAACAGCATGAATCTGCAATGCAACACCATCTTCACAAGATTTGTGGGCAACGGGTGTGTAACAACAGGCAGTTCCTCAGGAATCCTTGCTCAGGTGGTTACAGGCTCTCCTCTCATCACCTCCCTGCCCAGTCCATTCCAGCCACATTTCTCAGCAAGCACACTCAAACAATTCCTTACCGGACATGTACAGACTGACTTTTTGAAGGCTATACTGCAGCTATTTTTTCATGCAAACAGAAAACACTGTGTCCCTAACAGCTTGGAAATGTCTCCCCAGATTTCAAGTCCTCAGGCCAAAAGCAGAAACAGGTATATAGCCCAACTCAAATTTTCAGAAAATACAAGTCAGGTCCCCAAAATCAAAGGGTTGTACTGGTTCTGGTCAAATGTAAGGGCCATAGTCCTCTGGCTTGGCTGGACCGAGCTGCTCATTCATTAACTTTGCTTGCCCAGACGCAAGCAAATATTGAAGGACTACTCTCCCCTCCCACCTCAGTAACACTTGCACTGTGCTCCTGCAGCCTCATACCCTCTTGTCCTACCACCCAGCTGGTAACCGCGTAGTCAACACAACTCCCATTCCTGTATTGACTCTGCCAGCTGCCTGTTAATTAATTACAAAACCATTCCTTCCTCTTTTCCCTTGCCTCCCACACTTGGCCTTGGTTTTTGGTAGGGTTTTTTTTGGTTTGGAGTGGGGTTTTCTTACTTCTTTTTCTAAAAGTTTCTCTTGCTATACAGCTTCCCCCATGCCTTGCAGGCCTCCTATGAAGCGCTCACTGCTACTTGCAGTTCTCTTGCCTGTGACTGTCTACACAGGGCTGTCATGGAGCACAGACATCTGCCACAGTAACATAACTGAGCTGAAATAAATAGCATTTCACCCATGAATTACTTTTGAACCAAAGAAATTGTTCAGAAACAAAGGGCATGGATTATTTTATACAGTCAGTCTTGCCAAAGTAGTCAAGGCTTTACATCACTACCCACATAAGTTAAAAAAAGGAGCTATCACTATATCAGTAACCATTAGTTGCTTTTCTGTTTCTCTTAATGGAAGTTTTTCACAGAATCTGAAAACACATCCTCATGATTTGTCATGAGGGGGAGTGCAGCTCACTATGGACATGGGATGGCATATTGAGGGCCCACCTCACTCTCCTATCCCCTATCATACAACACCTTTACGGTACCCAAATCCCCTACTTCCATGGAAAAAACAGAATTAAGAGTGCAGCTGTTTGGGCTGCCTTTCAGGACACCGGTACTTAAGCCACCAGCACACCATCCGACAGGTTTTTGCGATCCCCCAGCCAATTTTTGCATCCCCAACGGCGCTGCAGATCGGAGTAAGGCACCGTTAGTTTAAGTGGAAACCTTCCAGTCCCTGAGCAGCTTGTACAGAGGCAGAAGACGGACGGTGACACCTCGCGGTTAAACCCCCTCATTACCTCAGCCCAGGAGGGGCCCCGCAGCGCTGCCAAGCGCAAACCCGTTAGCAGTTAAAGTGATGGTTTTCCGCTGAGCACCCCAGTGCCTGGAGAGCAGGCACGTCCTCCTTAAACCTCCCTCAGGGTTTAGCTCTTTCCCAGCAGGAAAACCCGCATGAGAGGAAAGGCGACCAACTGCTGCCCGACGGCGCCTCAACTGCCTCACGGCCACCGCCGCCCTCCCGCCCCGCCCATGCGCGGCGCACTCCCCCCGCCCCGCTCCGCTCGCGCGTTGCCCTGGAGACGGTTGCCGCGGCGCGGGCGGCTGTTGCAGCTCCCTCAGCGAGCCGCCCGGCTGCTGCGGGCCAGACCCGCCGCGTCCCGGCCGGACCCCATCATGCTGCCCGCCTGCGAGCCGGAGGTGGTGGCGGCGGCGGCGGCGGCGGTCCCCGCCGTCCCCTACAGCTATTGCAGCCGGCCCCGCGCTCTGCCCGCCCGCCCGAAGTATCGAGCGCCGCCGGACGCCGCCGAGCTGTGAGTGCTGGTGTCTAGCGGGCCGCGCCATCCAGCCCCGCGGCCTAGGCGCCCCGAACGGGCACCGCTGCCCCTCCTGCCCTTCACCCTCACCCCAGCTCCCTCGCCGCCCTTCCTGGGGGAGGGGAATCCTTCGGGGGAACTTGCACCTCAGGCCTTTCAAAGCCCTTCTGGCTTGTTGAGGCGGTAGCATCCGGGTTGCTGCTCTGTAACCACAACTATCTGTGCTTGATGTTGCAGAGAGAAGGAACCTGTTCGTTACGCCAACCTCATGTATGACAGGAGAGTGGTGCGTGGCAACACTTATGCCCTTCAAGTCATACCTGTGGTATGTTTTTTATGCAGATCATACTACAGCTTTGTTGAAAAGTAATAGGTAGGGCAGGGAAACTGTGCCTCGTTAATAATTTCAACTACTGAAGTTGCAGTTTTACTTAAAATATTTCACAGTCACAAGCTCTCCAGTTAAACTAGCATGCAACTGTTTTCAGCCTTTCTTTAAAGCACTTAGTTTCCCCTGAATTTCTATAGTTCTGATTATTTTTTTCCCTTTTAAGTACTTGATTATTCCCCCCCCCCCCTATTTCTTGACTTTAATGATACTGGGCACAAGTCATCACTGCATCATCTGTTACCATCTGCATCCACAGGTGTTACAAGTGAGAATAGCAGCTCTTGGGAAATTAAGTCTTGGGGTAGGCTTTGGCTTACCCTACTAAAGAAGCAGAGCTAGACGGTCCAGCTGTATGCAAAAGGTGCTTGTGTGGAGGCAAAAGTATTTTATTTATCCTGATACAATAGTAAATGTTTTAGTGATACGTTCTTTTCAGAGAATATTTCTATATAGATACTTTGATCATGTAAGAGTTTAAAGCAGTCTGTATTTTTAAAAGCTACTTTATGGAAATAACTTCATTTTGTTCAGTAGCTGTTTCTTAGAGTGAATTTCACATCTGTTCTGTTTAAGAAGTTCAAAGTGATGCTCATTTCAATCCACAAACACAGTACTGAATATAAAAGTTAGTATGGGTTCTTTTGCTTCATCAACAATAAAGAACCTATAATTTTTATTTAGCAAACAATTCTGTTGATAATATGATAACTGGATTTAAGTCCACTTGACCTTCTTAAAGCTTTACCTAGAAACTCTTACTTGTCAGCAAAAACATGCTATTTTAATACACTTTATCTTGCAAAGCAAAGTTCTGTATATAATATCCACTTCCAAATAGCAACTGATTGCTCTTAGAGTGAGATGCCATTAGTATATGCCTGTAGACAGCTAGCATACCTTATTAGTTTCATGCCCTACAGTCTTTAAGATAACTGAAAATGTAGGGTCAGGACCCAGAAAAGTAAATCCAAAATGCTAGATTTATGTAGCATTAAAATCAAACAACCTTCATTTTCCTGTAGAGATAAATTAGTATCATTTCCAAGTACAAAGTGTATTCTGTTTCATGGTTTTTTTCTTCTTCATCCCTGCTCAGAGTACCCAACCCAATCCCCTTGACATTCAAAGGCAAAGGGAAGCACGGAAAAGAGCACTGGCTAGAAAGCGTGCAAAAGAGCAAATGCATCCAAGAACACCTGAGCCTGTGGAAGGCAGAGAGCATATTCATGTACAGACAGGTAAAAGGCTGAATTTTTAAAAAATTCATCGAAAACAGAAACTTGCTGATTTATATTCACTTACTAAATTGATGATGCAGTTGGTAGATCACATAGAGTTACGGTTAGAATCATAGAATTCTAAAGCCAGAGGTTCTTGAATCCTTTCCATTATAACCCCTTATTTTTAGTTGTATTTAATAAACTTGGCTAATTAGTGACATATTCCCAGAGGCTCTTTTTTTCAGTTTTCAGTGTACATTCTTGAACACTAGTCAAAACTTCATTTATTCTTTCCTCTTTCAGTATCATCAGAGAAGTTTGGTATATGCTTAAAATTGAGGGGGTTTAAAATTTTTGCTTAAGAATGCCGTCATATGTAAGAATAAAACTGCTATTAAAAATTTGGGGATACACCCTAATTTAGAATAGGAAACTGCCCTATTTGTGGGAAAACAATTTTATTTGTAGGAAACCCAAAATTTGGCAGTGGGGTAATCATGAGGTGAGGGTAATGTATTGCTGTGCCCTCTGAAAATCATTTCAGATTGGACTGACTTACAAACTGGGAAAACAGCTGTGTTACACGCTAATCAGACATGGTCTTTGGCTTCTGAATGTTCCCTCTGCCCCAGCCCTGCTGAACCTCCTACACCACCTGCAATGCACACAGCAGCTTTTCACCATTTGGATACTGTTGGATGCAGAAGGAGGCTATCTAGTGTGGAAGTCTTGGTCTGATATCCTTCCCACTGACTAGTGCAGATAATTTTAAGTACTCCACAGACCTTATTATCTGAGACAGGCTATTTATCTCTGCAGTAGGAGACAGACAGTCATAATTCAATCAAGCACATGTTGTTACAGATGTGTGGTTACCTCAAAGCCACTTCTCGTGGGGCCAGAAGTAGAATATCATTCTTTAAACTGACAGATGCAGTGTTTTGGTTTGCCACATACAACGGAGAAAAATGTGTGTTTTCAATATTACTCGTTAGCAGATAGGCAATCATTATCCCTTTTTGAAATTGTCCTATCCTGATGACTCTATCAAGAATTGTTTATTCTGCAGGGTGGGCTGAAATGGTCTAGACTCTGACTTTTGAAACCTACTAAGTGAAATGCCCCTTTAGGAAGTGCACCAGATGTTACAGAGAACAAGTGATGCAGCAAACTGATCCATGTTTTAAGTTGAGGTGTCTTTTTTTTTTTTTTAACTTTATAGAAGACATTTTATTGCACTATTTGGATATAATTTACCCTGTAGAATTATCAAAAATAGTTGAGAGTTAAAATAAAAAGAATCCAACTTACAGCTTTCATTGTGCTTTTATTTCTAGAACTGTATTTGGAAGAGATTAGTGACCGGATAATAGAAGTTGATACAGAGTGTCAAACAGATGCATTTTTGGACAGACCACCCACTCCACTCTTCACACCAGCCAAAACAGGAAAAGATGTGGCCACACAAATAGAAGAAGGAGAGGTACAAAGCGAAGTCAGGTCTGCAAGTGCTGTCAAAATACGTCTCCCACACAAAACACACTTCTGATGCAAAATTGAGGCAGAAACAGAAGGGACTTATCCTCACAGAATATGCAAAAAAAAAAAAAAGTCCCCAATGTCTGCTGTGAGGTTAAGTGCAAAATTAAGGAAGGTGCTTCTCCATGTCCACTGGTTCTGCTGCTTTCAGCTAAGAACTACAATGTTGAGAAATGCTCTCCCCTGTAGAAACAATGTCCAGCCTGAGAAGGCGTTGGGAACACAGAGGTGAGCAGAAATAGGGTCCAAGTGAGTGCTCTGCTTCTCCCTGGCAGCCCCCACAGTGGCTGTGGTAGGGTGTGTGGTGTCTCACTCCAGCCCACTCATCGTTTAGCCCCCAGCTGCATTCATGCTTCTTGCATTAGCTGACACTGGCCCCCCCACCTGCACTTCTCAGGCCTGCCTCCAGCACAAGGGCTTTGTTCATCCTCCTTTTCTCCTTGCCAAGATGCTAAGAGTGATTGTGATCAAGGGACATTTATCTCTGTTTCACTGACTCCCATCCTCAGTTGTTTGACTTTGACGTTGAAGTCAAGCCAATCCTGGAAGTGTTGATTGGGAAAACAGTTGAGCAAGCTTTGCTGGAAGTCACGGAGGAAGAAGAGCTGGCCCAGCTGTGGGCACATCAGCGTGCCTATGCAGAGCTGCGTAATGCAGAGCTTGCTGAAGTACAGCGCCTGGAAGAGCAGGACAGGCGATACAGAGAGGAGAAGGTAGGACTTCCTAAGAGCAGAACAGGCCTGTCTGCTCATCAGAAGAGAGAAAACCATTTCCAGTACTGAAAGACAATCTGTGAAATAAGCTGGATGTGCTCAAAAGGGTATTGTCAAGTTTGATATTCCTCAAAGCATTTTGGTGCCATACAGCTGCACTCTGCCATTTACTCTCATGCACCAGCACCATGCTGTTGTGTTTATTTGGAGCAGTCATGCTCCCGTGACCTGGTGCACTCAGACACCTGATCAAGAGGCCAAACCCAACAGTACCCTTTGTACCTGGTGCAGCTGTTACTCAAGCCTTTTCACTATAATAACTGCTAAATGAATAGTCGCAGAGCTTGAAAGTAAGAAAGGCACCTCCTAGTCTTTCACGCTCAATGCATGCACCTACTGTATGTGCACACATACCTCTCAAGATCTCCAAGTATTAAGCTATATTAGTACTATCTAGTAAATAGAAAGGGCAAGTCTTAGTTTCTTGCTATTCATCAGCCTTATATATTTGGGGATTTTTCCACGTTTTCCTGGACCAATTTGAGTTTTAATCTTTAATTACATCAAATAGGATATAAAATTGGAAAGATGAAAAGTTCAGGAAATCCTGACCTGACTGCATCTCATTCCAAGGCCAATTATCAGCTTTATGTGCAATAATAAAGCAAAGAGTCAGGAGATCAATGAGGTGTCAGAGAATGGTTTCATTTGGCCAGCTACAAGGCCCTTATTTCACAGACTTGCCAAAATCAGAAAAGGTATACCAAAGGTATACTGTGTTTCCCTCTAGTCCTTGGGGATTTTAGTACTCCATAGATTGAGTACAAGCTTGCTTTCAAGCACTTGTTCACATGAGAAGTTTTTGTGAAAGTTAGAGGCCATACGTGTCGGTACTCTTGATTGTCTTTGCCATTTATAACTCTCACACTGTGATCATTCTTCAAAGTCTAGATCAAACGAGTAACGGCTAAAGGCCTGAAAGTTTTATATGCAATATTGTCTTGACAGGAACGTCGCAGACTCCAGCACATGCAAATGCTGCAGAAACAGAAAGAGACCACAGAGAAAATTGCAGCTCGGGCATTTGCTCAGCGTTACCTGGCTGATCTCATTCCCTCGGTCTTCAACAATCTTCGTGAGAGTGGGTTTTTTTATGACCCTATAGAAAGAGGTTTGTATTTTTATTTTTTTTTTAATATGTGAACTGAGTAATATAAAGGTCAAAACAACCATAAAACATAGCTTATTGTCCTGTGATTTAGAATAATGTCACAAGACTCTATTTTTTTACATTTGTGGCTGAAGAGATAGTTTCCAAACTCAAATTTTTAAAACAAACATTGTTGGTCATCTGTACAAGTAGTCAAGAATAAGCAAGAGCTGACAGTGCTACAATGAGAAGAGCTGCTTTTGAATTGGAGAGAAATAAATGGGTAGTTAGGATTGGTAGAGCAGAGAGAGCGAGCGAGTGAGAGATCCAAACTGAAGTAAATGTTTTTTGAAAGGGCAGGCAAATAAATCTGTAGGTTATTCTGAATCTTTGTTAATGATTATCAGAGCAATGGAGAAATTAGTCAATTATAATTAGGCCCTGAAAATAATTTTGGAGTTGTACATTGGTGACTTCCAAGCTTTTTGAATCAGCACCATTTCTTACGGGCTACCTTGCTGCACCCCACTTCCCCAGGCCCCGCACAGGTGCCCAGACCACAGCTTGGGAATAGATACACTCTCTCCAGAATGAGTCATTGGGCAAATGCAGAAACTGAGTGTATTTTGCAAACAGGGCAGGCTTTGGGACCATGGCATACAAAGGGCACGATTTGAGAAATATGTGGGTAAGCAAGAGCTCGTTAGTCAGAGGGAACAAATGCTTTTAGCAGACCAGAAGCCAGACATCTTTGGAAAGCAAGGCAGGAAATGTTATTCTCCTGACTTCTTCAGGATAGTTATTTTCATCTCCCTAGAACATTACTGTGTATCTCATCTGTGCTAGCACTTCCAGGATGCCAGACCCCTTTGAAAATCACTGCAGTTGAGAGAACTCTGGTCTGGGTCCACAACAATGAGGAACCTCAGTAAGAGAGGCAGGAGATAAGAAACCCAACAGCACCCCAGAGATTTCATCTGGCTCTTGCAAAGCAAGTGTCTCTTGGCAAGGATGTTCATCCCTTAATGGTCGTAGCAAATGAAAAACAGCCTCAATATCCTGTTGCTCATCCTTAATAAAAATACATTTTTTCTTTCTTTCTTCCTGCTAAATGCTTACAGATATTGAGACAGAATTCCTTCCGTGGCTGATGACAGAAGTGGAAGAAACACTAGAGAGGAAGGTTCTGGGGAGGACAATGCTTGACTGTAAGTTACCAAATCCTGGAATGTAATCTGGGCTGCTTGATGTTCTTGATTGTTTTTTTTCCCCAGTCAGAACAAATACCACATTTACAGGCTCATTGTGGGTTAAGGTAGCAGATGTCATCTTAGCAAGAACTCCAAGTACCCATGGCTTTTTGTGGTTGGTTTTTTTTTTACTCTATTAAAACATTTTTAATGTTGGAAAACTACTACTACATACATCTAGGTAATTGATTTTCAGCTGAAATAATAGAAGTGTCAGTCATGCTGCACTACCCTGTCTCTGCTGGCTTTATACTGTTTGGGATGTGTTGATGCTGGGAGATGCAACACATTTTGCAGGAGCAGAATGGTTAAAGAGCACCAAGTCTTTTCTCTGCTATAAAACTTTTATTTCTCATGTGTTACACAGCCATCATTGCTGTGCTGTTCTCTGTAGTATGCCTGATGGTGCCAGTGGGTACAGAAAAGCCCATCCTCTCTACAGCCATGTGTATACCACAAAAGTCTCTTAACTTGTTTGTGTAAGGTCCCTGAGCTACGGAGTAATATGTTCATCCTCCATGAAAGGAGAAGAGAGGGATAATCGTAGGCCATGGTTGAGAAGTCAGGTGACCGACACTTTTCATCAAAACAAGGGCTTACCTCCTCAGCAGTCAATAATCGTCCTTTTTTTTGAAATAGATTAAAATATCAGTCTTCTTTGGGGCTAGTTCAAGCTAAGTATTCAGGTTCTTTTATTAGTCAGTCTTCAGAGGCTGCAGTTGAAATAGCTGAACAATGTAAACTCTGTCTTGTGTAGAAACAAAATTATGATGAATGCATGTCCACTGTGGTGGTCCTAGACCAAACCACTTTTTATACTTGCATAACATCTTTCATTCCTATGGTTTTCCTCCTGCTGTGATTTTTGGGTTTGAATTATAATTGTGCTTGTTTCCTTTGGGTTTATTTTCAGTTTAACCAGGATCCTTTGTTAGGGTATAATTTGGATAATTACAGCTGGTCTGTTAGGTATTTTATCCTATGATATGTGTGCCAGTATGTACACTCAAGGATCACTTCTTCATGTAGCTCTTCGGAAGGGAGGGAATTTTCTCTCCTTTTAAGAAAGAAGTATTGTATGTGACTACCGAATAAACATCCCAAGGAGAATGTTGCTGCAGGATACACTATTGATGAGAACATCTATCATATTCCTGTTAAATTTTTCTGTTTAATTTTTTAACCAGGTATCATGGTCTTGCACCAGTTCTAAGATACACAGAGCAGGTGGAGCAGGCCAATAATACCAGCAGTCCCTGTCTTGCTATTTACCCTTTGTATTTCCTGACTTATACCAAATCACCCACTGTTGAGTAAACATCATCTCTGCAAAAGAAACCGCAAATTAGATTCTCCAAGTTTTGTAGAGGCAGACACAGCCTCGGCTGAGAGAGTTTGTGGCTTCTTCCCCCCCTTACACAGAAGCATAGGAAAAATCTCTAAGGATCCATTTTTAACCTATTTGAATGAAGACACTACTTAAAGAATTATTTTTGTCACTGTCCAATAAAAGAGCTGTGAACTACAAGGGAAACACCCACAGTATAAGGGGGCTATGTTCATCCTCTCAGAGATGACCATTCCTTCTTTTAATTGCTAAAGTCAACCCATGAATTAACAATGAAGCTCTTTTTAGTACCTGTACATTGTCCTATTTTCTGTGTTAAACCTCTCTTCCTTCATTCTTGGCCTCTATTTTTCATATTTAAATGATGTAAATCAAAGTGAGCGTTGATTTTTTTGTTGTTGTTGTGTTCTTTGATTTGGAAGGGGTATAATGTTCAGAAAAATTTACAAAGGCTAAACAGCAAAAATAATAAAGAATAGGTGCTTTACAGCTGCTTTTCGGAAAGAGAAAATCTTTTGATGACTCCCTAGTTCCAGTATTTCGCACTGCCAAAACCATCCTGCTGTGTGCAGCCTGGCTAGTCCTTGTTCCTGGCGGAGTGACCCGCTCCAGAAGTGAGGAACAACTGTGAGGAAATCAACAAAACAATCCAGGTGAACCCTTTCCAATCACTGCTTTCAGTGTAAACCACTCATTTGGCTGGAACTAGGATACAGCAGCAGGGATAATTTTTCTCATTCAAGTATTCTTTCATTTTTAGTGTTTTTTCAGGTTTTTTCCCTGTTTAAGAAGTTATAGGTCAGTAATATATAAAGTAATCTCAAATTATAGGTTTTTTCCTCCATGTTTGTTAATGGTGGCTTTCTCTGTTTCAGCCTTGATTTGCACAGTGGTTGAAAAACGCTTAGATGCATTTAGCCATAAACCTCTGTCTGATCTGACAGAGGCACCCGCTGAAGAGCCCAGGCCAACAGATGCAGCACCACAGGTGGCCGGTGAGACAGATGCTGCTGACCAACTGGTTGCAGAGAAAGAAGAGACTGACCAACCTCCTGCTGAGGAACAGCCTTCACGTCACATCTCTTTCCGGTTAGAAGAATCAGATCAAGCAGGAACAGAGGATTTGGAAACTGAGTAACAAGCAGGCAAGTCATCAAGTAAATGGAGATGAATAGTTTAGCTGAAAGAAGAAACGAATTCCTATGTATTTACAAGTATTGTGCCCTAGCCATGCTGAAGGAAGAACCTGAGCAATGGTCGAGCATTAAAGCGTGTTTTCCATATGCTGACATTGCTGATTTCAGGCTGTAAGAATCAAGAGAGAGGTTACTAGTGCAACGAATGGCAGTGAAATTCTATCCACTTCTACACAATCCAATCCATCAAAAACCTGGGATGTTTACAGTTGAAAAGTAATGCTGTCTCACACCCTGTGCTAGAAGGTCATGAGAAGGACATTGAGAGCATCCTAATAACCTTTTCAAGTGCTTTGATAACGTTCTCAGAACAGAATTTCCTTACTTTCCTTATTTTGAAAGGTAGCTGCTATGGCACTTAGATAAATTTATTTTCACTCGTGTTAGTCTTTCCTTTACTGACAAACTTGGATGGGCATCTCAGCAGGTAATAGAGCAAAGGCTGTTGTTCCTGAAGCTCTTCAGGTTCAGAGAGTTATCTGCCACTGGGAATTTCTGCCAGTGCAAAATCCTCCTCAGCCTCCTGGCTCCTGGAGCACTGGTGAGGGGCTGGAGCCATGTGCTAAGTCCAGCCTCAGTTTTCTTTGTAATTGTCCTTTCCTGCTGGTTCACTGGAAACGGTACCAAACATGACTGACAAAATGCACCTGCACTGCCACGTGTATCTGTCTGCTCACAGGCCAACTCCACAAGTGGGGCATTCCCCCTCATAAAAGTACATCTGCACTCCATTGCAGCACCACCATTTCCTTGTTGGCTG
The DNA here is from genome assembly GCF_034638445.1 of Ciconia boyciana. NCBI lineage: Eukaryota > Metazoa > Chordata > Aves > Ciconiiformes > Ciconiidae > Ciconia > Ciconia boyciana. The sequence continues at coordinate 68,626,430 of NC_132936.1, read as the reverse complement.
CGCCTGTGGAAAAAGTCCCGCCTTGTCCAGGCTGCTTTGTGCTCCCTCCTCTCTGCAGGTCAGAGGAGGTGTGTGCTAACCCAGCAGGCCAGATCCTAGTCTGAGAGTGGGATGTCAGGAAGGACACCTGAAGAGACAAGTACCTGCTCCACATCTCACCCTCAAAAGGGATGTCCAGACTTTTCACTGGACCACTTGTACACGTGGCTTCACAGGCAGACCCTGCCTTCCCTCCATCCTGGGCTAGGACGTCCAGTGATAATAAGGGCAGCTACTGCTTACATGGAAAAGCTCCCTTGGAAGGTGTCAGGTATCTACCTCTCTCTGTAGGTAGCTGAAAATCGGAAGTAATGAGATGTAACCACCAGCAAATCCACTCAGTGGTTTGATGTAATATGAATGTGTTAAAAGCAAGTGTCTGGAGTCACATAGTACAGGTTGTAGATATACACACCCATGGATGCTTTTCAAAGCTGGAATATTCCCCTGTAAACTCCTCCTCTGTTTGCTAAGTTGATAGTATTTCAACAAAGTGCACTTGTTTTTTCATTTATGATGGATTCCTCAAAGCATCCAGCAAAATGTGTTACATGTATGAAATTAAGGTAGTCAGTGCTCACTACATCTGTTTGTAAGTTTCTAAGAAGAATTTACTTTTATGCATATGACTGGAATTGAAGGCTTGAAATGAAACTCTGGTTTAGGCATTGAAGTCAGTGGGAGGTTTACCTCAGTTTCAGTAGGACCAAGATTTTGCATTGTTTTTTTTCCCATGATGATGGAGACTCCTGTCATGACTTCGGGTAAATCAGGTAAATAACTTAAGGCTAATTTTATCTAGAGAAATAAAAAGGATTTGTGACATGATTTATGAGAATTGTAAATATTTCAGCTGATTTTTGGAACACTGTATGTCAGTTTTAAGGATTCCTTATGACTGAATGATTGTTTTGTCATGTATTTTCAGGAGGCTTAGCATAACCTAGAGGACTGCCATGGATCATTCCTGAAAAGATTCAAACAAATGCTGACTTGAATATTTGGTTTTGGAACTTTACAAGAGGAAGGTGATCACCTGGAATATTTTCATTTTTGTGACTCCTGCTTTGTGTTTGATTGCTAGAAAATTTACTTGAAGTGGTGAATTATTCTATTTAAATAGGTTGTGGCATTATAAAAAAATAATGAATTGTATGCCCTGAATTTTTACTTCATTAGAATGTATAGATACAACTCCAGCATTGTGTATTGTGGTAGATTTTGCTGTAACAGGTTATGTTTTTATGGGGCCATACAGCCACGAAGCTTTATACTGCACTGTCAGTTTTCCATTAGTAGCCCTGTACTTGAATTCAGCCCCAGACATGGGCAGGTTGGCAGAGAAGGGGATCCCTCGCATCCTATCGGTCACTGGAGAAGCGGAAAACCATGAGCAACAGTAAGGAGGAAAAGAGGGATATGAGGTAATGGCATAGTTGTCACCTGTTTGGGATGATGCCAGCAGACATGCAGGCTGTGCAGCACAGGCCTTGCTGCTTGCAGGGTAGCTCGGGGGCTGGCACGTAGGTGGGGGGGGGGCACTCCAGCCAAGCCCGGGTGCAAGCACATCATAGAATCATTAAGGTTGGAAAAGACCTTTAAGATCATCAAGTCCAACCGTTAACCTAGCACTGCCAAGTCCACCACTAAACCATGTCCCTAAGCGCCACATCTACGTGTCTTTTAAATACCTCCAGGGATGGTGACTCAACCACTTCCCTGGGCAGCCTGTTCCAATGCTTAACAACCCTTTCAGTGAAGAAATTTTTCCTAAGTATCCAATCTACACCTCCCCTGGCACAACACACCACCCTCACACCACCTCCCCACAGGGACCCCTCCTGACGCCCTTCCCTTCCAAATCTCCTTTCTCTGGTCTGTGTCCCCAGCAGCAGCTGTCCCCGGCAGGCAGGTAAGGCCGCAGGGTGGCCAGCTCTGCACCCACAGAGGCCCGGGGGTTTGCAGCTCCTGCTCAGAACCACAGCAGCATCCCTTGAGTCTGCGTGTGGGTGCAAGGGGGAGTGGAGAGGGGAGAGAGGGAGACGGTGCTGCAGGCACTACAGGGCAGGATGGGCAACAGCAATCTGGCTGCGGAGACATGTAGAAGGACACTGATGTCACCTGTTGTACATCACACACCCTGCACTAGTGACACCCGTCTGGAATTCCCTCCTCTGATAAACCCCGAAGGCATCGACCTTTTGCAAAATCTCCACATAACATGAGGACGTGCAGGGTCACCCAGCGTAGTCTGCACTAAGATCATAGAATCACAGAATGGTTTGGGTTGGAGGGACCTTTAAAGATCATCTAGTCCAACGCCCCTGACATGGACAGAGACATCCTTCACTAGATCAGGTTGCTCAAAGCCCTGTCCAACCTGATCTTGAACACTTCCAATGTTGAGACATCTACAACTTCTCTGAGCATTGTGGGTTTCAGGGCTTTCTAACTGCAGCTGCTGAGTATTTCCACATCATATCTCAGCCCTGGGCTGAATCATTTCAAAAAGTTCAGCAGAACTGTTTCAGCCTGTCCTTTGAATGAGATCGGAGGAAAAATACAACCATCTTTTCAGATGATAAGCAACTTGATAAGCAACTCTTAACACATCTGTGTGCTGGACCCAGGATGCAGGCTTCTGGGTGCTTTCTCCCAGAACCATCAGAAACTGGACACAAAGTTCATTTTGGCATTGAACTGTATCCAAAGGACCACTTGTAGCACAGTGGAGTTGAGCTGGTACCTCTTCTAGTCATGCCCAGGCTGGGTACCTGTCAGTAAAAGCCTCAAACACTGGTGTGTGTGCACAGTGAGGCTTCCTATCTTTGTGTGTTTTTACCAAAAGCAGCTGGTTACAATACGACCGTGGTTTCCATCTATTGATTTCTCTGCAAAGAGCCAAAGCATTACTCCAACAACCAGCTCAGCAGTTTAGCTCCATGTTTACTTCAACACCCACTTCAGAAGTGGGAAAGACATTAAGACTTACTGCCTGGCCCTGATTCAGTTTGGGAATCCTCTTGATGCTGACGGACCAAACTGGACTCTCCAAACTGGACTCTCCACTTTTCTCCATTGCACACCGACAGACTGGGAGCATTTTGCTGAGACTAAAATTCATGTCTGGTTAGCTGCAGGGAGAAATCACGAAATCATGGGTTTCAAAGAGCCGGGGAGAGGACAGATAAAAAGAATACACCTATGAAAGCGTTTGTTCGCTTGCTGATAAACATGTGTTAAACGTGAACCTCACCTTATCCATCTTTAATGGCCACAGCCTTGGGAGCCCACAGAAGCTGTATTATTTTAACAACAGCAGTATACAGCAATATACAGCAACAGCCCTGTGGTGTTCACAACGCCATGCAGATTCCCGTCCTGCCCTCCTGCAGGAGACACCTTTAGACCAGTAGGACAGTGTCTATCATAGTGAAATAGTGAAACTATTTCAGTGTGGTTTCTCACTGCCAGGGTTGCTTTACTGGTACATACCAGAAGCTAGACATGGTCTGGAGTACATTTCAGTGGTCTAGCTGTGATGCTGCTTTATTGCAGTATCATTGTAGTTATAAACTGCCTTATGTCGCCTCACTCCTCCTCAGCCCCACCATGAACATTTGTCCCTCTCAAGTTGCCCAGGCCTTGGTTATTAACATATGATAATATTAGCATACATGTATCGTCACTGGCAGTTTATGTTAATAAACTTGACAGTGAACTGTAGCGGCAGTGGCATATCCCATGCTGCTGACTGCCATGGCGTTCATGATTTCTGGCAAAAAGTCTGGCTGAGAGGCTGATGCAATAATGCTTGAAACTACCCCAGAAAGATTACTTTTGTCTATCAGAGTCCTAGCTGGAACTTGCAGTCACTGTTGAGACAACATATACTGTTAACAATGACCTAACAGTGGAATTTGACTCAATAGGAATCATGATTCAATCATGCTTCGGCAACTGAAATTATATCTACTTTAAACAGCTTTTTTAAGATGATCATGTTGGAAAGTACTCATATGTATGACGGGTTACAGAGTACATCTAAAAGATTATTTAATGGGCAAATACCAGCAGGCCAACCATTACCATTTTAATTAATGGCAATTAATCAATCAAATACATTTGTTTAAAACGGAGTTGACGTAATACTCAAGTTATCTACAGTTCCCCAAAACAACACACTGAGCCACAGGATCGCTGAAAGGTCCAGCTAGATTGGAAGGGATCTCTGGATCCCTGCTCATCTGGTCCAACCTTCTCTAAAAGCAGGACCCTAGATTAGGCTGGATTTTGACTGGCTGGACTTGACTGTAGCGCTGCTGAAACGGGTTTGGGGGGCCTGGTGGCCTGCAAGCTTAGCAGCAACGCCCGTTGCAGCCGTGAAGGCAAACTGTGTCCCAGCGTGTGTCCGCAAGAGCATAGGAAACAGATCAAGGGATGCTGTTACTCCATGCTATTTGGCACTTGTTGGTCCACGCTTGGAGGACTGAACCCAGCTGTGGTCTTCCCCAGTTCAAGAGAGACACTCAAAAATTGGAGACGGTCCCGTGGAGGGCCATAGAGATGGTTAAATGTAGAGAACTTGCCATAGGAAGCAAGACTGAAGGAACTGGGTGTGTTCAGCCTGGAGAAGAGAAGGCTCAGCTGGATCTGATCGTGGTTTTCCAGCACTGGAATGGTGGTTACGGAGAAGGTGGAAGCATCTCCACAAGGACAAGAAGCAACGGCCACAAGTCGCTCCAGGGGAAATGCCAGCTGGCGATGTGGGCACGCTCCCTTCCTGTGCCCCTCAGGCTGCCAGGGTGCAAGTCTGCAACAAAACCCCAAGATAATGAAGCAAAATCGGTATCTGTGCAGGAAACTCTTAACGCTGTGAGGTGCCTTCCTTGGAAGCAACTAACTACCGCCAGTGCAGGTGAGGGGTTTGTGTGGATCCTTACAAGCACGGGCAACTCCGTATGGCCACAGCAGTGGCAATGTCGGCGGTCGGAAAGCCGCCGGCCGGGATACTTACACTTCGTTTGTAACAAGTTTCCCGGCAGGGCCGTTGCAGAGCAAACCCTCGGGCACCAGCGGCGGAGCTGCACCCCGCCCGACCCGCCTCCGCGCTCCCCTCGGCCCGGCCCGGCCCGGCCCGGCCCGGCCCTGCCCTTCCCGGCGGCCCCCGAGCACCGCTCCCCGCCGGCCGTCCCGCCGAGCGGCCGCGGCCCCGCCGCAGCGGAGCGGAGCGGCGAGGAGGGGACGGGACGCGGCCCGCCCGCCCCTGGGCCCGGCCCTCCTCCGCCCCGCCCGCTGCCGCCCTGCCGCCAGGCGTCTCCCCGGGGCCGGGCACCGCCGCGGGGACGGGAGGAGCCGCCGCTGCGCTCCCCGGCCCGGCGCTGGGGGAGCGGGCGGCGCCCGCGGAGCTGGGCCATGAGGTGAGCAGGGCCGCACCGCGCCGGGGGCGGGCAGGTGAGCGGGGGCGGCGTGCCGAGCCGAGCCGGGCCGGGCCGGGCCGGGGGCGCTCCGCCGCCCCGCAGCGGTGCCGGGCCGCTCGGGGGAGCGGGGGCCGCGCTCCGGGCGGGTCGGCGGGCGGCGGAGCGCTGAGGGGCGGGGGCCGGGCGGGCGGCAGCGCCGAGCACCGGGGCTGGCGGGCGGGTGGGCCGCCCGCCGCCGCAGGAAAGCGAATTGCGCCACATGCGTCCGCCCTCCGGAGGGGACTTTTTATTTATTTATTTGTTTGTTTGTTTTTCCTTTCTCCCCCTCAACTTTTCGCAAGCCGCAGCCGCTGCGCAGGCTCTCCCGCTTGTCCGCTTGCTGAGCCTCGCACCAGAGCGGCCCACTCCAGCCCCTCTTGCCTCCGGGAACAGAAAGGCCTCAGGAGCGGGGGCTAAGGGGGGGCACATCTCTTCATCATTCCTTCGTGCCCCTCATCAGCCCCACGGCCCTCGCGGGGCTTTCACTGCAGGGCGGGGGGCAGCGGGCGGCGCCTTGAGGCGCGTTCGCCCTCCGGCGTGAAACTCGGGTCGTGGTCGGGGAGGTTTGTTCCCGCGTGAGAAGACGTCTGTGGGCCCAGATGTGCACCCGCCGCTCGCAAGTGGGTCTCCACGCCTGTGTCAAAATCCCGGCCGACAGACGGGCCGCAGTGGGTTTACATCGGTTTTTCATCCCTCTTCGGCAGGGCGACAGCCTGCTGCGGTCACGACTTGAGCTGTCATTGACTCCTACGGGAGACATGGCTTTTTTTTTTTTTTTTTCTGTGGGGAAGAGGGATTTAACACATTATATGATTTATTTTTTTCTTAAAGTACATAACTTTGTTAGATTTTAACTTTCAGTTGTTTTTTAGTTGCCCACTAAAGTCTGCACCCCATAGCCAAATGACAGTTCATTTTTCTAGAAAGGTGAATTTGGGACAGCCAAACTCTTCTCCAAGGGCTGTCGCTTTCCCTGTGTGACTTGAGCGTAGCAAGTATGTTCCTCCTTACAAAGGAGGGCCAATAAGGCTAACTGCTTTTGTAGAAGATATTTAAAGTAGTTGACGAAGAGCACGAAGTAGTAGCTGTCTTTAAAATGTGAGTTTAAATATAATCTTCTCTCCTCAGCTGATACTTCTAATTTATAAAGGACTATATAGGACAAAATCTAAGCTATGTTTTCGGGTACATGATATATCTACATACATATTCGTGTGTGGCCACTTCGTCCGACATACAGCATTATTCATATCACCTTGATGACAAGGGTCTTCATGAATAAATAAAAAAGGCACATACATTCTCTTTCCAAGTGGTAGCAGAGGGTGTGCTTGGCCTTATTGCCAGAAGATTAGCAAATCCAGCTCTGACAGAATGAGGAAGGAAGAGGTTCCCAATCTGAGCACTCGCATCTCTCAGTATTACAGTTGTAAAATTAGCATCGTGTGCAACCTGATTGTTGGTTGTCCCAATGCTTAGCAGAAAATCTGGCTGTTTAAGTCTGAGATATCTAATCACGAGCAGTGGCACAAAGTGTCCAGCGGTGCTGTCCTGACTTGGCAACTTCTCCTGCAAGACAAGAGCGTCTGTTTTTCTTGCGAGGTCTGTAGTACTCCACTGACCCTGCACGGGCAGCACCTCTGTTGTGCTCTGACCCTTCGTTGGGGAGAAATAAAGATGCTGTCATTGGGAATTCCTCGTCGCCAGTCCTTCAGGTCCCTATTGTTCATTTGGAGAAGCAGTGCATGGAGCACTGCTCCACCTCTGTGCATGGGGAGCAGTCATACTGTACAACACGAAATGGGGCTGTGCCGGGCGGGTCGCTCTGGGTGGAACATGGGTAGTTTGCTAAACAGAAGTACGGGTACAGTGACAGGATCAGTGACAAATTGTGTGATTATTATTTGATATTGTGTGTGTTTGCTGCTGTGGTGCCGCTATATGCGCAGTATATTTTCCACCATTAGTGTGCACTTACTTGCCCTGCATTGTAAGTCAAAGCAGTCAAAATCTCATTTGCAAACCTAATGGGAGCCAGTATAGATCCTGGAGTAGTGTAACTGCGTAACAGGCTGATCGGCACCACGTTTTGAATGGTTGAGTGCTCTCGAGGTGTATGTCTGACATTTAAACAGGACCCGATTGTTCTGATCATTCAGATGCTGCAAACTGGTAATAGAATTATTTGTGTAAGAAGCAGGAGATGGGATGAGCGGGAATAAAAGCTAGAAATAAGATCAGAAGGACTGCACCAGTTTCTCTGGACCTGCGCATCAGAGTGAGAACAGTAGCGGGAGGTTTGGAGAGTTTGATACAAGAAAGCACATAAACGCATACATAATTATTTCTTAAAGGCAGAAGGGGCTATTAAATCATGTAGTTAGTTCTCCAAGTTTAACCAGGTTGAAGCCTTAGATTGGCATTTTCAAGTTTATTTAAAATTGCTCCGTTTTTAAGATAAAAATGAAGAGTTAAACCATTTCGAGTGCATTGCTTGTAGGTAGACTTTCTTTTAACATGGGCACTTGTTTTGCATTCATTTTGCAGACATGTAAGCCAGTAGGTCACAGATTCATGCTCTCTAACTAAAGACAATAACTTCTGTTTCCTTTCCATTCCGTAATCTCCTCTGCAGAGAGAATCTCCCTGTTGTGAAGCTCTGTGAGCGCACGCATTTCTTCTTTCCCTGCCTGCCCTTCTTCCAGGACTCGGTGGAAAGGAAACAGCATAAGATAATTCCCCCCTGACTGTTGAGACACATTTACTCTACAGTGCGTTGCAGGGGCTGGGACCTGAGCTGCTTTCCCTTTCCCTCAAACTCCTAACTTCTTGGCTGATGATTAAAAACCAAAAACATCAACCACCAGCCTGCCCATAAGTGAATACACACACTGTACTTAAGATAGTCTGTGCTGGTGTTTGATATGTTTCATGTGTTTGATATAAGTTTTCATGTGTTTGAGCACTCAACGTTACACGTAACTTTACCAACCTAAATAGTCCTCTTCAGTAAGAGCAATCTGGCTCACAAGATGTTTGCAGAACTAGAGCACATTTAAAGTACACATTGCCAGCTAGTTCCCTACTGGCTCTACTGAGTTTTTATTTTAAGATGTTCCTGCTTTCAAAGATAAGCATGAAACAAATGAGACCGCTCCAAACACCAAGGGAACAGCAGTCACACACTTCTACTTAAGCACATGCCACTGTACAACTGGCCACATCATTTAATTGTCACTAAACTCAGAAGAAACTGTTTGTTCTTTTCTTGGGTGTGTGGAAAGAAGTAGGAAATCTCTTTAAATGATGCCAAGGATACTGCTATTTTATGATAACTAGCAGGAAATAACAAGAGTTAGGACAGAAAGAAGGTCAGTCTACTTGAATTCTGTATGGGAAAATCTTGGAAGTTGATCATAAAATTTAATTCCACACATATCCCAAAGATAATCAACTAAATATTTTGCTTCTAGCTTTGCTTTTTTGCTGACTTACCTCTTTCTTCCATGCATTGTTCTGAATATGGGCTATTTGGAATTTGCTGTGAAAGAGCATTTCAGGTTCCAGATTCTCCAACGTGACGATCTAGAAGCGACAGTTCTTTGCAGTGATCTTTATCCGTATGCTTCTCGCGTTTCCTCTTTTTTCTTGCTTTTTCTGCCTGTACTGGTTGATCTTCTGTAAAATGGCGTGAGTTGCAGTGCTAAATCAGGATCAAGGATGACTTCGTAAACTAATTCTGTCTTGGAGGACAGAGTAGATCTGCTTTTATCTTTCTCCTTCCTGCACCTAGAGCACTATTTTAGGAGCAGCTGTTTCACAAACAACTTGAGATAGCGAAATTTAAGCTTTCCAGATAGCACTAACTACTCATAATTCCAAGCTGGAATGATGATACAATAGAGATTGTATCATAAGGCATTGATTTATAGTTCTAATGAGTTGGAGAGATAACTTGATCACACTGATTACCTCCCAGTGTTTCCTCCCATTCAGCTTCCATGATTTTTCAAAGGACATCCCTGAACACACTGGCACTGTGTATTCCCTTGCTTAAACCCCTGAAAAACTGCAGTGGGAATAAAATGCAGAAAAGCGTGCATTTCTAGTGCTTGTGGTGAGTTGTAAAAGGGTTTAAAGTAAGATCAAGCACACTGGGTTGGTAAATCAACATCCTTGTTTGTTGTCATTTTTTCCTCTGGAGAGCCTCAGGTTTCACGTATAGAAAGATTTGGCTCTTTGAGTTGGTAATAAATCCTTGAAGACATTAGACAAATATAAATGAAAACTCTAGATCTTGTCTGTATCAGTGAACAGCCTGAAAAAGTAGCTGTGCAGAAGAACTGTGTACATTTCATCTTGTTATTCCTAACTTAGGTGCTGCTATTGGAGTATAAAAGAAGATGTAGGGAGTATCTCAGGAATATCACAGTGGTCTGCTGTGAGTGGCACCTAGTCCTGACTGTCCAGCGATTAAGTGCTGGGGAGGAAGACCTCCCAGCTCTGTCTGACCCACAGGGGTCAGAGTAAGTGCTGACATTCATCCCAGCCCAACTGCTGGGAGAAAGTCCTCTGTGTAATGTGGGTGGATTCCCTGTCCCAATTGTTTTCTCCCGTCTCCTCCTGCCCTGCTCTGAGGGAGGTGGGAATGGTTCTGTCCTAGGAGGGTGCTTCTTCATTGCCTATTTTATGTGTATCTTGGGGAGGAGCAAGGGAGTTGTCTCTTTTGTGTGTGGAGATACAACAGGAGAGCAGTCATATCCTGGATGTCTAGAGCGATAGTATTCTTTTTTCCTTACGTGGGGCAGTGGTCTCCTGACAGGGAAACTCGTGCTCATGGTTAAGGTAGTTCAGCTGCTGGCTGCCCAGACCTGCATGTTGCACATAGAGCTGTTTCAGTGCTAAATGTCAACTCTGTGTGCTGAGAGGTGTTGCAGATGACCTGCACGACCCAGACACGCTGCGTGGGATGGCTCACCACGTTCGTTGTGCAGATGGCACCATGCTTTGTCTTCATAGTGACGCTAACCATGTTGGGGAAAGTTGTGTGCTGCCAGTTTGGGAGCACTAGTCACTCCAGAATGGCAAGATTCATCCACAGAGTAGTAATTTTGCTGCATTCATCCTGTTGGGAGGCAATGTCCCCCTGTCAACCTTCTGATGCCATTGCCTCTCAAATGATCGTCTGAGGAACTGTTGCAAGAAATGTGTTTGCAGCAAATGCAGAATAGCAGCTGGTAGACTGCATAGTCTGCTGCCACCAGTGTGGTCAACTGTGTGCGTTGGGCATGCAAGTCACGGGCATGGTGTAGGTAGGCTAAAGAGTCCTGTTGTGTAGACACACAGAGAGTGCAGAGATAGCCACTGTGCCCCTGTGCAGTCCATCTGATACCTAGAGCAGACAAAGACAGGGCACAGTATTTGCTCCAAATCTTGTACCATGGCACAAGTAACAAAATCAGCATAGATGTGCTTTGCTTTTCTTCAGAGCATGTAATAGAATTACACTTAGGAAAATACTAGAGTAGCAGTATCTAACCTGTGCTAGCATATAATAGCAAGCAAATGTAGTACAGTGAGCAATGTTATACTTTGCTCCTCCAGTTGGACTCTTGTTTCCAGGTTCCTCTTGCTGTAAATGGTGTTGAGGGACTCTTAAGGATAAGCAAGGATATCTTCTACAAGAGTGTCACATACAGAGAGAACTGAAACACCAAAAGTCCCACGTGCTTTTTTGGCCATAAACTGTCACTGCAATTTTGTTGGTTTACTTCAGCTAGAATGTTATTTCCATCACCACAGCTGTATAACATGATCAACAGCATTGCTTTGTCCTGTCCTACAGAAATAAGTAACATTAGAATGAGTTTTTTAATATGAGTTTTTTAAAGATTACAATTAGAAGTGCTGCAAGGCTGAGCAATAAACAAGTGATTTATAAAGCATTAAAATTCCGTTTTGCTAGTGCCTTGACAGATTGATGCCCAAAGAAGACACCAAGTATCTAATTATATTGTCCTGCAATAATAAACAGTGGAAGGACCAGTGAAGCAGATGTTAAGGACGTAGCTAAGCTAGTTCAAAGTTTATTTTGTCCCCAGAGAGGTGGATGTTCCTTCTTTGTCAGGTGGAATTATCCCCAGAGTCATCACCACAGATGCGGTGTGCAGAGAACCAAGGGGAGTATGAAAGGAAGGGAAGCAGCGATGTTGAACAAAGATCTAGAAAGAGGCGGTAAGCAAAAGGCAAAGGAAAGATAATGAAATACCGGAAAGTATTAGCTAAAGGAAAGAAGTTACTAAAAACATAACTGAAGTTGGATTGAAGAAACAAAAGAGCAACTCTTAGATGGAAGAACAGTGCAAAGAACCCAGAGATTTGTTTTGTCAACATAAGAAGTTCTATTTTAATTCAATTTTCATTTAGTCTTAGCAACCAGCTCCACTTTCTGTGCGGAGTGGCAACTTTGTAATGTTCTAGAAAACAAAAAGACTCTGCATACGTGGTCCAGGATGCTTTCTGGCTTCTGATTTTTTCTTTTATCTTGGTGGGAGTCGTGGCTTACCTGCATCAAGTAAGTAAAAGGCATTAAACCCTTTTTAAGCGATTAAGACAAACTAAGAAGTAGTAATGTAACTCTTCTGCTTCAATTGCAATTAGATATCTCAGCAATCCCCCATATTAATTAAACAAGTGACTTAATACCTCTCACAGTGAAACAGCAGCAGGTGATTTGCCTGCTGAAATCAGGTGATTTACCTGTTGAAACACTGCCTTTTTGTATTCTCAGGGCTCATCCAAGAAAAGACTGGGGCTGCTGGCCAGAATAAATCCAAATGCTCTAGGATAAAACCACTCCTCCCTCTTTTGGTGGAAGAGAAATTTGAAAAGTAGCACATGAGGTATCTCGAGTGGATGCATCATTTGCTGCTTGTAAACCTGGCAGCCAAATAGCCCTTCCTCATTCCAATGGTGCCAAGCACTGGAAAGAGATCGCTCAGGGGTTGGTCCTCAGTGGTAGGTGCTAATGAAAGTAAGAAAAATCATGTCAGGTGAGGATTTCCACAGTTGGGGGGGGAGGCTGTTATATCCCAAATGAAGGAGGATGAAACCAACAATTTCAGTGAAATATAACATGGTCTGTAGCACTGATTAATCGCAAAACCAGTGAAGCTGATACATTTCTGCAAAGTGTTTTGGTTTCAGTTAACTCAGCGTATTCAGACAAAAATAAGTTTTACTGGAAATATTTTGACTTGTTCATGACTCACTTGTTTTTACAAACCTAACACTCCTTTCCCCACAAAGCAAGTAAATAAGCAGGCAAAGCAAGCACACATTTACCATAAAATCTGTGATCTTGAAATTCTGTAGTTCTGAAAAGTATTCTCTGCTTTCCCTTCTGTAGAACCCATTGCGGGGGGGGGGGTGTTTGTGAAAAGTTTCTTACTGCTGTGGTGACACTCACAATATCCTGGTTTGGAAATCTGTTGCTTTGGATTTTTACTTTTGCTTAGAACAAAAGATTGCAGAGGCATTTTGGGTCTCTTGGAGGGTGCAGGTGGATTCTAATGATATTCTTATCACTGGTCATGCCTGGCAAGGCTTCTGGACCTTATTACTTCTCGCGTAACAGCTGCCAATGACAAGAATAATTTTAACGCTTGGAAATCATCTTTACTTGACCTGTGCACATTTACATGCTGTTCTTCTCTCTAAAATATTCTTAGTGTGAGTGATAGATGGAATCATCTCCCTTTCTAATGCATGAATTTGCTATACAGATTTTTCACTGAGTCTGCTAAGGTATGTGGAGGTTTTTGGTTAATAAAAATGTATCCTAGTTTTCAAGCATTTATTGAATAAAATGAAGAGAGACTGCCCTGACCAAAACAGAGAGATTGACAAGGAAGAAAACAAAACAAAGATAAATGGGAGAGTAAATTGGTTTTCCCTCTTTATCTTATTCTAAAAGAAAAGAGAAGACTAAGTGATTTTTTTTCTGTAAGTTGTTCTTACAGTATCAGTGATTTGTCAACGTTGAAGCCTGACTCTCAGAACACTTTAGTCTTTTGCAGGCCTCAGCACCCATACAGGCAAATATTTACAAACCTCTGGACCCCTAGCAAAGATGAAATACTGAGTTACAGAGTGTATAAGAGGATGGTAGAGGTCATCAAAGTGACTCGGTTGAGAAGGGGTTGTAAGTCTCAGTCTTTTTAAAAAAAAATGTCAGATTTTTGCTAAGTTTTTCATACCACTTTTATCAGCATTATAAATATCAACATTTAAAAATAATTTTAAAATAGGACATTACAAAAATGAGTATAGGCTTCTTAAACTAGTGGAAAATAGAGTATAAAAATAAAGTTATTTTAAATATTTTGTACCCAAATCAGTAAAATGGTTCAGAAAATAGTTGAAGACAATGTAGAATGAGTGTCTTTTTCAATCTGTAAAAAATATTAGCAGGATATATTACTTTAACTTTTTTTTTCTTGTCAAATTCACTCATTTTTTAGACTATATCATCAATCTCTGAATTGTCTTTGTGGTCAGTGATTTGCGCTGATTACTTGATTAATCATCTAATTTAGAAAAACCCATGGGCAGGTTATAATTTTAAAAATTAAATTCCGACCTGATAGCAAAAGTTGTCACGCATCTACTTAGGTGCTAGCATTGCTATCATACTTCTAATAATATATTTGGGTCCCAGAATCTTAAATTGCATTAAACTGTAATTTTAGTTTCATTTATTTTGACAAGAATGTTCTTCAAAAGTTGAGTCGATGGAGTTTACAGGACAACTTAAAACAGCATCTTTGTGGAAAGTGTGACCTGTATCTTCAGTTTGTCCCAGCAGAGCACTGACTCTTGAATTGTACTGACTCTCCCAATGCGAATCTGGTTAGCAAGTCATCAGTGACCATTTATTAGAAATGTGGGGTTTTTATTAACATTGTAGTAGATGTTGGAGACTAGAATGTCGTGGTGCAACAAGTAAAATACACTTCAGTGGCTTATTGACTGAAACCATCTAAGTATTGGATAGCGGACACTTTTAGATAACCCTAAGTTCTTCCACTTGCAGACCTCACATCCCACATGAACATCTGACAGAATATCTTCATGTAGGTTTTATAAATTGCTAAAATGACCTTCAGGTAACTTGGGGTGCAAATGTCAAACATCCGAGTCATTAGGGGTTATTTTTCATTAACTCACTGAACCATACTGAATGGATGTTTCAGATGTCAAAGTTGGAGTTGAAGAGGTCATGCAACTGCGTGAAGAAATAAGGACAAATGACCTCTTAGTGAACTTCTAATGAAAGGTTAGAGATCACAGGATTTTTTTCTACATTACTGTAACAAGCTTTTCTATGTCAGGATAACTTTTAAATGAAGAAATAGTGTTCTTCGCCTCTGTTGCTAGAGCCCTTGGAGAAGTTAAACAGATTCCAAGACTGTCTCTGAAAAAATGGCATACAGACAAGTAACTGTAATAAAAATGCCAAACTGCTGAAATACCTGATGTATTTTATATCTGCCTGCACTTTGCATTCATTAATCCATGGTGCACCAAATTTCAAGTTCCTAATTTAGTACTGATACGGGTGTGAATGGTCACTTATTTTTAAGTGGGTTTTTTTACTCTGTGGAGGTAGTGGCTCAACTCTTCCTCTGCCGGTCTCTACAGGGCTCTTCAGCATTGGCCTTGTTATTCTGGTTTCGTAATTCCTTTCACATTCTCCTACACTGAAAAAAGAAGCTTGTGTAGACAAGAGCCAGTCTCCTTTAATTTATTCAAGTTTCAGTTTTGCTGGAGAAAAGGGTAGAACTACATTAGTGTGCGGGATGAAATTTTAGACAAGCACGAACACTGTGCATGTAATGCCACATTTTTTGGCTTCTTGTTTGAGTAATGTGCAAGAAGTGGCACAGGATCCCAAGAAGGTTTGTATACTATACAATTACCAAGAAGGCTTCCAGTCCAGACCTCGGAAAGGCAGGAGTCTAATTATCACTCTGTGTTACAAGCTGTCAGTATGGGAGAACAAGAGGTTCAACTGATCTTTCACAGTGGGGAGCAACTTTTTCTCTCTCCTTTATCTGAGAAACAGGTTACTGTGCTGAATATGAATGGTGATTCATTGTGTTGAATCTGCATCTATATCTATATTTATTCAACAGTAACCTGTGAGCCACAATTTGCAGATTTTTTGAATCATCGTATGGCTTCATAATCAAAGGAAAAATTAAGGAAACAGCTAAGTAATATTTGGGAACGTGTGTAGCTTTCATTAATCGAGCATATATGCATTATTTGGAGGATTTGGATATTTTGGAGTTGTGCACCTTAGGCATTCACTACTATGAAAATAATAACCCCTAAAACTAACATACCCTTTAAGAAAAGGCAATAAGAAATCACTCCTCACGTTACAGTTTAATTCCAGCAGAATTAGTCCCTGATGATTTAATGTGATGGCTCTGTTTTAGTTAATTAGCTTTAATAATTGCCCCTTGCATCTGTACCTTGTGAAGTGGTAGGTTGCATTTTTCATGCAGTATCCCACTCCAGCCAGTCCATGTCTGCGAACGGGAGTGAAAGGACGTGGGTGGTTTTGCTGCCAAGTTTGCTGTTGGCAAATCCAGCTGCTGTTGGCAGAAAATCTGAGTGTGCAGGTTGCAGCAAAGAAATTGAGGGATGTGACAGGCAGCTGTTATCTGGTACAAGGCTTGTGGCATTTAAACAAATCAGCTACTGTTGTCTCTCTAGCTTGAGTATTAAGTTCGTAGTGAAAACTCTTTGCTTATGCTTTAGGTTGAGTTTTGAGGATGTATTAGTGTTATCATTGCTTCCTTCAGATGGCTCAAGCAGTTCTCTAAGTCTGAGGCCT
Organism: Ciconia boyciana; assembly: GCF_034638445.1. Lineage (NCBI taxonomy): Eukaryota > Metazoa > Chordata > Aves > Ciconiiformes > Ciconiidae > Ciconia > Ciconia boyciana. The sequence continues at coordinate 68,610,026 of NC_132936.1, read as the reverse complement.
TTAGGAGGAGATAGAAGAAAGGAAACATTTGTAGTAGCCAAGATGCTGTTAACAAACAGTGGGCATATTATGGAAGAGCATTAGTTATGCTTTGATACTTAATTTATGTATAGAGACATCCAGCTTTTATGAAGCAGCTAAAGAGACAAAGCTGCTAAACCTGTTGAAATCACCATTAAGATCAGCTGTTGCATCTAGAATACCTGTAAAAATACCAATATTCTCGACCTGAAATTCTTTTTCAGGTGAAACTTCCTTAGTTTTACTAGTTTCTGAATGAAATGGCCATTTCACAGCGTTGAAATTTAAAGCTGCTAAAGAGTGAGAGCAAGACTCTGAAAGTGAAATTTGACCAAATAATTTGAATGTTAATATTTACACAATATAGCAGCAACATTACACACTGCATTACATTATTGTAATAGCGCTGTAGGATGCGTCTGGATGATGCTGTAAGTATGTGTGAAGTTTGTGAGCATCTGAGGCTGAGAGGTTTTAGATTACTATAATCTAAGCAAGATGTGTGAGGCAAGGTGTTGGCTTCCAGATGACAAATCTGTTTTTATGATTTCCTGAAATTTACTGACGTTGCTGAAGTACTGGCTAAACGCGTATCCCCCCCTCTGGTCACAGGAGCGGCTGTTGCACCGTGCGGGAACTCGTCAGTCCCTCTGTCTCTCCACTGTGGGTTTCGCTCACCGCGTTTGGAAAGCTGGTGGCTGCTAATGAGTTTTGTTTGTAGTGAGCTTATGAAAGGAGAGAGTGTTAAAGCCAAAGTTTTCGTAAAACCTTTTTTGAAGCCGCGGGAGACTTGTTGACTCTTGCGGTAGGCTGCCTCAGGAGGATGCAGGGAAGGGGAAGGAAATCTCCCTGCCACCAGCCTGTCCAGCGGAGAGAAGCGGCAGTGCCCTTTCTGAAATGAGTGTTGAGATGCAGGCCTGAACTGATGAAAGGAGTTTAGCAAAGGTATTGAGGGAGAACAGGAAAAAGTGTTTTTTCACGTGACCTCATACAAGTGGGTTCCGTGTTTGTTTTGTGCCGGTTCAGTCCTGAGTTTCAGCGAGTAGACCAGAGTCCTCTCCACAGGCTCATTGAAATGGAAATGGTTTTGCTGTGGAATGCAAATTATTTTAGGAATGTTCCTGGGTCTGGAGGCTTTTTAAAACTCACACTTTTAAGATTTTTTTTTTTTAAGCTTATTTTAACCAATTCTCATAAGAAAACAAGGATCCAGAAAGATGATTGGTGCCTTGACCCTGACCCAGCAAAATATGAAGTGGAGGTTTGTCTTCACATGTACAAATAGCTCTCTGCAAGTCAGTGGTGGAAAAACGTGGGAAATGCAGAAATGCTTTGCTGGATTGCAATCAAAATGCTGAGTGCTTTGCAAAGCCAAACAACAAGAGCAGCCCTCAGTAAGGCAGGCTGGCATGAGATGCCATTTGGTATCATTCCCTAGGGATTTGTCTCCCTTTTGTTACTATCGCTTTTTAGAAATACTATTTAATAGTATTTCTTCTGTTATCAGGGCACTGGAGATGGGCAAAGACTTGATGCATTGTCTGCCGTAGGTCTTTTGCTGACCAAAATAAACCAACATCAAGTGATACAAGGCTAGGAAAATTATGATGAGAGACAGTGCCATATTTCAGAACAGGAAAAACTTGCTTAGAAACAAGGAGTGGGATTTGTTGGTCTTTGTGTTTCTGGTATCGGGACACAGAATATAAAATGGACTTACTTTCAGTGAAATTTATTTTTTTGCTTTAAACTGAAAATAGACTTGGATAGATTCGGTGCATGTGTGGACCATATTTGATGATGCTACATTCTAACCAGGTTAGAATATTGATCGGTTGGTGCAGGGAATGGAAAGGCAGGACTTTTTTATGTATCCAAATGTAACACTCAATATAGCTTTGGCAAAATAATAGTCAACTGATCAAAAAATTATCAAAGTCAATAGGATGTCTTATTGCCTGACCTCTTGAAGTCACTGGAAACTGACAGTGCTCTTGATTGCTTGCTTATCAAGGCATTTAATCTGTAGAGATGTGTATATAGTTACAAAGTTTCCTTCAGCAGCAAGACTAGTTTATATATTTGTATAGTATTTGTGTGTGTGTGTATACTCACTTTAAAACAATTATTGTGAAGATATGCAAAATATTCTTAGTAAACACTTTAGAGAAAACATATCCTTGAGTGCATGACTTGTATCTGCCCACAGTATGCCTTATGATTTTGTGCACCGTTCTTTTACATCTGCATAGTCCTTTGTAGGAGAGAGATATGTTCCATGTATAACTTTGGGTTTTCATTATTTATTACATTCACAAATAAGACTTACATTTGAAGAACTTCTGCCAGATTTCTGGATCAGGGACACAAGTGTTTGTATGTTGTACTGCTCAAGTTCTTTGCTTAATCAAGGGAAAGATGCGGAATCCTGTACATAAAGAAAAACATTATGATGGCAAAAGAGTTATTCTGTTTTATAATTATAAAATAATTCAATAATTTGAAAAAAAATTATGTAATTTTGTAAAAGTACAAGTACATGCTATTTTATATGATAAATTATAAAGTGATTTATAATTTCATGTTTTCTCCAGTGAGGAACTCTACATGTGGTAGATACAAAATGCATGGAATTTCACTGTTGGACATGTTTGAGTTGTACTTAGCATGTACCAAATCCTGATTGTGGATACACATGTGGGACTAACACAAACTTCAGAAAATCTACGTAGTTTTCTCTGGATGGAGATTTTGGCCCTGCATATTCATTTTTCCCTGTTAGTACTCTGTTAATACTTAAATCATTTCTATATCATTATGATTTTCCCTCCTGTTCATGAATTAGGGAGAAGAGAAACTATGTCAGCAGAAATGCAGTTAGCCCAGCATGAGCACGAGCAGTAGCCAAAAGAGAACAAGCAGGGACACCAGTGGAATGCTAATGCTGTGTAATAGATGTGTTGTCTCCTGAAGGTATGTTTTCTTCTGATGGATGCAACCTGGGGCATAAGGTATGCTGAAAGTTAAACCCCGGTCACGGATTTCTGTAATGGGGGAAGAGAGTCCTTCCTGATTTAATCTCAGTATAAGTAGGTTAAGTGTGGTTTTCCTGTCACATCTGTTTGCTTGTGTATTTTAAAGACATCTGCTACCGTATTACTTACCATAGATGTCTTGAAAAAATGCTTTACTTACAGTTAAGATGTGATAAAAGGTACTTAGATAACAATGTCATCTACATGGGGCTGTTGTGAATATATAAACGGTTTGTCCTGGACGTTCTTTGGAGTATCTGAAGTATAGCAGCTTCCCCTTTTCAGCTGCACGAGTGAGGTGGAGAGATGACTTCACAGCATCAGGAGAAGAGTCTTCCGGGGACTGGTTAACTAATGCATCTCTTGTGGCATGCAGCATGAAACTGAGGTGCATTTTTGAGCTGTATAATGTCAGATCATTAGAAAGAGTATGCCTGTGCTGACAATTGTCATTGGTTGTTGACATTGGTTTTGTGCGGAAGGCAATGTAAGGGATTCTGTAATAACCTCTGAGGGCTTGTGAGGGGGCAGATGCTAACTGGTTGAGTACAGCCGTGTTTCCGCTCACAGTGAATTCATAATTCAAAAGCTATAATCCAGGTCTTTGTCTCTGCATGGCCTAGGTCTCTTTTGCAGACAGCATGTTCTCTTGTCATCTACGGATGGCATCATGATGCAACCATAAGTGTATCACCCACAGTGTCAGTATGGCAGTATGAAAGCTTTTCCTGTTGCTGCCACTTACATCTCTTCCCACATCAGTGCCTGCTTTTCCTCTGGCTTTCTGGGGCATGATGCCAGGGAAGGTAGATGTACCTCTTCTGGAAGAGAGTCAGGTCAGCGGAAGAGCTCTGTCACATGAACCCATGTGAGAATGCTGTGGCATTACATGCAGGACAGCTATCTTGAACAGCTAGTTGTAGTCTTACATTGCAGACATTGCAAAGGTCCCTCACAGAGCAGTTTCTTGGCCTCCCTTGCCATGGAGTTTGTTGTCTCTGGTGAAGATGAGCTTCAGCGCCAGTGAAGCAAGCACTGGTTGGTAAAGCTGTCATCCTCGTAGAAATCTGCAGTGACCTGCAGTGGATACAGGACTTTGGGTGAGAACTGCATTCAGAAACTTTAGCCAGGTGTCATCATAGTATTTTCCAGGCACAGGAGGAGTAGAAAGTGGAGCCTTTGCTGCCCCTCTTGCTGCCTCTCAGTGTGAACCACTGGTAAGCAAGGTAGTTATCAAGGCCATTGTTGGCAGCCTTTATGGATGTCTCGTGCATCATGAACAGCCCCAGAGGTCTTGTGTGGGCTGGTTTCCTTTGCTGTGCATTTCCTTGTGGGAGTCACCTTCCTTGTGGGAGTCACGGTGCAGCAGCGACCGTGGTCCTCATGTAGGTCCTCCTCATGGACCGTACCTGGAAACTGGTTGTCTGATTTCATTACTCCCGCATCCTCTGCATCAGAACAGAAGGGGTAACAGGCATTGCCTTTCCTACTGTGGACCCTGGACGTCCCAGGGCAATCCCACCACCATAATGCATACCCATCCCAAGTCACATATGCCCACACTGTGCCCACTACAGTCACTTCTGAAACACAAAATGCATAGTCTTTAAATTTGTGGCAATGGTGGAACAAATAAAAAAACCCCAGAACCTAAAATCCTAGCTCCTACATAAATGTACTCTGCAACATATCCTTCTCCTCAATAGGCAGTGCAGAACCCATCCTCACTTCCTCTAACCAGCGCATAACCACTTTTCACCACCACAAAGCATTGAACTTTTCATCATCCAGTGTGCCTGTAATCACTGTTTTGCTATCTGTAGACTGTTAACCATCTATTATACTTAACCCATCACGTCCCATTCAACCTAAATGCATAAGCTAATTTCTTGATACCTGAAAGCCTGTGAGAACCTCATAAGGCATTGCCTCAAATTTTCAGGGCTGCAGTTTTCATGTATGGGCAACATCCCCCACTCTGCTCCTCCTCCTCTTCTGCCCATTCATTGATGAGAAAGGACAGTATTGAAGAGCAACCACAAACAACTTCTTTTGGCTGTGTGGGCAGCACAGCAAATTTGGCCAATATATTTGCAACACTTCATATAAAGGTCAATGTCAATGTGGTTTACAGGGAGTAAAACCACAGAAGATTGGCCAATGGGACTGTTAAACTGAGGCCAGCATGGCCACTGGCCAACCACCTGAGTTTAGGTTGACAAATGACTGATGTGGCCAGAAACCACCAGGTACTGTGCCTGGTTGGCACAGCATAAGTAGCTGCCATGACTCTGCATGTGTCGGAGCCCCCTTGGCTGAGGGGCAATACACTGCACAAGAGGTGCCCTCGTGCACCAGAGGGCTGACGCTGAAGCAGGAGAGGGAATTATGGTGGTGGTTTTCTGCAGTTAGGAGGACAGGCAGTTCTTGGTCCATGTTGAGGGTAACTGGGGAAGAGCTGGCATAGCTTATAAAGGAACTTGTAGTTCTGCTTACACTCCCTTGCCTCTGCAAATACACCTTGCTGTACTTATCCTCACCCTGTCATTGATAATGTCCTGACTGACTGCTAGAAGAGGAGCAGTTCCTTGTGTTGGTGCAGCTGTTGCTCTGTTGTTCTGCAAGTGGCTTGTGTTGCAGTGACTGGGATGCCCTCACGGAGGTGTTCCCTCTTCGTCTGTAGTCCCTGTGTCCTCCCCAAGGGCTGGACTTGGGCACTATGGGGTTGCTGCTGCTCATGCTGCTTCATCAGAGGACTGTACGGGGGAAAAAAAGAGAAGGTTTCCCAGGATTTGATGGCCTGTGGAGAAAAACGCTTTGGTGATTTTTGGTTATCCTCTTCCTACTGCCCTCATTCTCTGGGGCGAATCTTTTGCATCAGGGTCTTGTACCTTTGACCACGTCCTAGGAGGACTGTTAGGGGTAGAGCTCTGTACAAGGTGACCTGCCTGTACTGGTAAGCACCTTTAATACCATGAGGGGCAGCAGGTAGATGGCAGTGTCATGGACCGATTCCTTCCTGGCTCCAGACAGCAGGAGAAGCCCTGTCAGCATGGGCAAAAGGGATGGGAGGGAAGAGCCAACCTGTGCAATAGCACTTTCCTGCTGTGGTTTTTGTAGCTGCTTCTGAGTAATGAGTGAATGGAGAACCTCTTTGTGCTTCCGATAGCTGCCCCCACCCCAGCAGCAGGTTAGCCTTTTGATTGCAGCGGAGGTGTCTTATAGGTGTTTGTGTTGCTCTGGACCGTGTTACTCTTCATCTGAGTCCCTCCGATGTCATTCTGACCTGTCACAGTCTCTGTGTCGAGGTACGGTCTTCTGTCCCGGCTAGTGTATGTGCTCCATCTTCTCCATGCCCCCTCCTCTACCACCGAAGTGACACCACAGAACAATTCAACCAAACCTTAATTGGGGTGTTCATGGACCACAGTGTCACTGGAACATGGTGGATGGCAGATGTGTGGGGGACGGGGAGAGGATGGACTGAGGCTGGCCTTTCTCATGACAGGAGACTGCTGTGGACCAGATGTGGGAGGATGAAGGTATACTACTGACTCAAACCATACGGAAGGGGAGAGCTTGTTGTGTTGTGGTGGTTTACCAGGTAATTGCCCTGCAGATTGAATGCCAGCAAAATTAAATCATTTTGCCTAGTAATTCAGTGGGGGGATGAAATCTTTATTAGTTGATGGCACTGCTCTGACAGTGACAACATGTAGCCTGCTGTTTCTGGGGATGACAAAGGTTGGCGTGTGTACAGTCACATATGGATGCCATTAAAGTTCACTGTTCCCTCTGCAAGGCCTACATTCTTAGAAATTAACACCATAGACAAGTGCCTCACTCTCAGCCAGAATGGGGTCAAACTGCAGAGTAGTTTTTTTGCAGAAAGTGTTTTCTGGCTGATGGAAATCAGGCCAGGACACTTGCTGCTTAGGAAGCCTGCTCTCAGCATGGCTGTTTTCACCTGGAAAGAGGACTTGCTGATGTCCTTTTAGCGTGCAGGCCCCTTTACTGCTTCTCTCTCACATCTACACACAGTCCCAGTCAGAGACAAAAGCCAGTTTATAAGCTGCATGTTCACTGGAGGCAGCTGTTTTGGCAGAGGACAGAGGTTACAGAAGAGAAGTTGATGTGCTGGCACTTGTGTTTCGTGCCTCATCTGCAGTCCCCTTGATCTCAGACAGAAGTGATGGACCAGCAGCCTGCCTGTTCTCTGCCTGGCTTCTTGTAAAAACAGACAAACTGCAATACTGTAGGACTTGATTAATTTGCTGAAACATAAGCGTCTAGTGCTGCCTGAGATACCCTGGGTAGCCCTGCCTGGATTCTAGCTCCTGGTCCAGGAGGGACTCTTTTTCCTGTGTAACCAATATTATAGCTATCAGCCTCATATGGGTGCTTCAGATGTCGTAGGGCACACCACAAAAGACACAGGATGCTTGTGCATGGGCAATGGAAGCATCTTTCCTTGTAGTCTCTTCCCTGCTGAAGGTCTTTGATGAGCTTCTCCCTGTCAGTTTTATCCCACTGATGTTAGGGAGTGTGTGCAGCCCAAAGGTGGGAGGAATCTTTTTGGTTTTGTGTTGAAAATATGAAATTTCTGCAATATACCTGTTCTTCAGTATATTTGTTCTACAAATTCTACAGTATACCTGTCAACTACCCCTCACCACCCACCACTGTAAATCACTTTAAAATGCAAAGATTGTACTTGTCTTCTGTTTGGTGAAGGCAGCATAGGCTTGAAAGACATGTTTAAGCATGTGGGAAGGAAAGACCAGGCAGCTCTTTATATGTCAACATCAGAACTCTTCCAAATTCCAGAGTGCAGAGCATCTATAAAATATATTTTCTTTACATATTGCCTTTTATGCTAGGATTGACAATTTAAATCCTTGGGGGGTTGATTATGTTGTGATGAGGCAGATGGTAAGATAGCAAGTCTGATTTACTAACTTTGTGTGTCTTGTCTTGGTCCTGGGATTGGGTCTGTGAGCGCTTAAATGAGGACTTGTAAGTTTATCAGTTGTTAACTTGCTAATGTAATTGGCATACTTGTTATGTTGCCCAGTAATGATGATCTGTATGTACATCATTGCTGAGTAAATGCTGGGGGGAATGCTCAGCATGGCTGCTTTTGTATGCAGGGACAAACGGCATGTCCTCAAGCTAAGATGGCAACTTAGGTGCTTGCAGTGGATCACCAGAAGTGTTATCTCAGCCTTCTCAAACTTGAAAATGGCACTACAGTGTGCTCGTAGATTTCAGCAGATAGCTGGATCTTGGCTTCCTCTTCTGCTTATGGACAACCTGACAGAGTCAGCTTCTTCCTTGGCAAATTATCATCAGCACGCTACTGACTCCTCTCTTCCTCATCGTGCTCTGCATTCAGCTTATCTTAACCACTTTTTTACTCTCCTTGAGTCTGTTTAGTCCTCAGTTCTCATTATTCTTTGCCATCCATTTTTCCTGTAATCTTTATTGCCTTCTTCCATACTCCTCTTCCCTCAGTTCTCTCAACCAGCTCCAAATAACTTGGAAGTATCTTACTAACGATCATTGTATTTTTAAAAATGAAGATGTTTCCTTTGACCCATTTCAGTCAGCAACAAAATACTGTTGTCTTCATCAGAGTCAAGTTTTCACCCTAAATCATATACATACACCTTCAAACGCTGCCTGAAATTTTCAAGATTTGTACAGGACACAACAAAATGGCATAAGCTGATGTGATTCGTACTGTTATTTGCATGCCCCCTTATTATTACATGTCTTATTATTTCTGTTGCTCCAAGTAGTCTTATCCACACATTGGGATCCCACTGTGTTGGAGACTGCTCAGACAGCCACAGAAAACTCAGACTCTGCTCCTATGAGCTTTTAGTAAATTTTCAGTCAAAAAATAGCAGATGAATGGGAAGGGAGCAAGATCAACAGAGTTCAGCAGAAAGCTAGAAGATTCCAGAAGTCTTTCAAGAGAGCAAATAAAATGTCTTGCCCTATATCTAGTTAATATTCCCTTTGACTTTGCAAGGGTGAGGACTCTTAAGATGAATACCAGAAATAGCAGGCTTAAACACAGGATGGCATGCAATGGGGTAAAGTACACGGCACCTGAAAATTCTGTTTTAATAATAAATGTTAATGAAGATGTGGGATACAGTGGACTGCTCTTAATTAAAATGCATTACATTTATATTGTCAGTTCACATTGTTTGTGAAATGAAGTGGAATCATTTATTAAGGAGTAAAAAATAGATGGATTTACTCTTTTCCTCTACAAATTGAAATTCTTCCTTGTTAGATTTCCCTAGATATGTTCTCCTCATTTCCTAAAGAACTGAAAAACTACGCATATGATAACTGGCATGAGGTTTAAACGTGAATAGTGCTAGTTCAGAAAACTGATCATTCTTTTTTCATTTATTTTATGTAGGTTTCCTTTGCCTGATCTGTAAACATGTCCACAGACCTGCTATGTAAGTACATTTCCGTCATCCCACAGTGATTTTTTTTTTTTTGTACCGTATGTTTTTATCAGATTCCCAGATGTGCTCATGATTGATGTCTTTTATCTTAAGTATAAAGTCCGCTTTTACATTTGCGTTTCTTCTGAGACATCTGTGGAACAATATTACCATTATAATCAACGGGATTATTCTTGGAGTAAAGCATGACTTAATATGAGTAAAATTGTAAAAATCTGGCCCATGTATAAGAACAGACTGGCTCATTGAGACTTAAAATTACAATCCTATCTAAAATTTTTTATCTATCTTTGGCACAAATACCATCCCAGATTACTACTGAGTGATGTGCTTGGGGTTTTTTAATCACTTTCTGAATTTAACTCCTGTGTTTCCAAGGCATCATTATCCAAGTCACATCCAAGTCTCACGCCTCATCGCTATTATCCATCCTTCTTTTTCAACAGCAAAGAATATATACGTGGCATATCGTTACACTTTGCTGTCATAACTACCACAAAAATTACTGCTCAGGTCTCCCCGATACTTGCACTTTCTCGCTCCTGCCTAAGCTATCTGCAGCATTAAGCACATTTTCTATGCTTATTGATCTGATCTACATGCTTTCTTTTGGAGTCCCTCCAGTGCCTCAGCTGCCATCTTTTATCATTGCCTCCAGGGGCTGCCCAGCTGCACACGGTGCAGTATAAGAGAGGGGAATTTCAGAAACCCATTTTATCAGTCTCCAATACTTCCTCAGAGGAACAAAGAAAACACCTTTTTTTTTTTTGTTCAATAGCTGTAATCAGTTAATAAGTATAAAAACATCAGTGGCTTACTGGCAGATAGCAGCGATATCTGTACTTCAAGATTAAGTTATTTGTGAAAGTGCATTTTTTGAGCTTTATCTGCTAACTGGCAATTTTGGGGCATGCTTAAGTGCCATTTAGATATACGGAGAACTCTAAAATGAGGAATGTCATATGCCTGACTGTATTGTATACAACAGGCAAAACCGCTGTCAGGAGTGAAATGTTAAAGAAAGGAGAGAGGGCAGGGTGACTGCACAGTGGTCCTGGTCGAAATCACTTAAGACTGCTCAACTCTACTCAGATGTTTAAGCTGGTTTGACTGTTTTAGCTAATTTATGCCCTGGCAGTTTCATTTTTCTCTCTTCAGCTCAGCGTCAGCACCTCTCTCATGCTTTTCCTAATGATCAGTGGGTTAGAGAAGTTGTCACCTGTGTAGAGGTTGAAGGAGTTGGGTGTGTTCAGCCTGGAGAAGAGAAGGCTCAAAGGGAACTAGTCATGGTCTTCCAGTACAAAAATGGTGGTTATGGAGAAGGAGGTGGAAGCACTCTTTCCCCAAGCATGCACCATGGCAGGACAAGAGGCGATGGCCACAAGTTGCCTCAGGGGAGATGCTTCTGGATGTAAGGGGCATTTTCACTCTGGGATCGATTAGACATTGGAGTAGGCTGCCTAGGGAAGTGGTGGAATTTCCCACACTGGAAGTATTCGAGATATGGCTTGACAGGGCCCTGGGTAACGCTAATCTAAGGGCCTACTTTCAGCAAGAGGCTGGGCTAGTTGATCTCCACAAGACTCATGCGACTTAGGATAATTCTGCAGTTCTGTATTTCCTTGTGTCCTCAGCTATCTTATGTGCAATGATCAGTCATCCCTACCACCTGTCCCTAGTCTTCTCAGTATTGTACTGCTTCCGCTGTGGCAGGTCCTGTGGTACTCGGTCATGCTAGAGGGACAGACGTTTGTCTTCTCACTTGAAGATGTGTGAACAGCCTTGAGGCAGTACCAGTGCTGAGGGCACTTTCCAGGTTCCAGCTGCTGGGAGTACACATGCATGTGGGGTTCATGACAACCACGTAGTGCCTTGGAAAAATGTCAGTGCGCAGGAGAACGCTAAAGAATAACATGGCAAATCTGTGCAGATGTGAAGTGACTCTAGATCTTTATGACTGTTTTTATATAAACAAATAGTACAGAGCCAGCCCGTGAGCTTAGTACTGGCCTATGCTAACAAGCAACAGCAAGGTGTGTTTTGGGGATAACATCTACCAGGCTCTGTTCCAGGTAAGGAATTTGGATGTAACCAAAGTGTTTGTGAGGGAAAAGGGAAGGAGGTGAGGAGCGTTTAGACACATGGAGCTGATGCCAGGTAGTCTCAGCACCAGGGAACAGTCTCTGGCTCTTACTGTTTAGTGGTAGACATGTAGCCTAACCTAAGCCTGACCACAGCATCGTCTTTCACTAATGCTTCGTTCAATACAAAGTCAAATTCTAGGATTAAAAATCCTGTTCCAGGTCACATTAATGAAGACTAGATATATAATTAAAAAGAAAAAAATCTAACCAAAGCAGAACAAACCCCCTTAGATTCCTAGGAAAAAAATGCTGCAGTCTGGGGCAAATTGCACAAAGAAAATGTCATGGCTGCACAATACAAGGGCTGCTGCAGCTAGACCTCAAACTCGAGCACCTAAATCTTCAAGCCTGTGGAAATAAACTGAAAAAGCCAACGTCCCAGTGAAGTTTTGGCACGATGAATTTGAGGTAGCAAGTGTTTCTCTGTTTTAGATGGAGAAGCTAAGGAAAAAAAAGAGAAGTTTGCAAAATGTCTGGCAGCTACTGAGGCTCGGCCGGTCAGGGAAGCAACGGACTTCCCTTGGAGCTTGTTTTTCTTTTTATCCTTGGATGAACTAGCGTGCAGTATATTATGCTGCCTGAATGTAGGGGTTTGTCACGGTTAGCGCCGGGGGCTGTCCCGGGAACGTAGGAAGGCGACGGGTGTGAATGGAGCACGCGGTGGTCGGTGGGGCTGGAGCCCGCTCTTTGGGAAACCTGTCGCTGCTTCTCTCGGCCTGGCTGGCCAAAGCCGGGCAGGAAAGGAGGTGGGTCTTTGATCCCTTTGTTGTAGCTGCTCCCTGGGAATTTGCTGAAATCAATGCCCTGTTTTCCTGAAGAAATGAATGGCTATGCCTAACTAGCTTTGTGAAGCGCCGGGGAATTCACCGCTTCTGTTTATTGACAGCTGAAAAGGAGCACATGGTGCTGAATGGGTCCTCCTGGGGAAACAAAACAGAGCGGAGTTAGACTTAGTTGAACACAGGGGCATTTGGAAAAGTCTGCTGAAGGAGGATGGCATGGCTCCTGCCACCTTGTACTGGCATAGCCTGACTTTTTACTAAAAAAGCTATTTTGAAAAAGGTAAGGATTGTTTTGATTTCCCATACGTAGTGTGATTATGAAATGTTTGCATTTGTGTTCTCGAGTGCAAAAACAATGTTTGAATTATGTTCTGTCATGGGAAACACCTAAGTGACTCTTGTGCTGTTTCTAGCCTCTGTGTTTGTTCATTTGTTCTTTATCTAATAGCGATTAATGAATATGAAAAGTAATAGGAAATAATTCGGTATTTGGGTGCTGCAGTCAGGTCCTGAACATCAGTCGTTTATGTAGGCTGTTATATGCAGTTCTTTACGTCTTTGAGAATCAGCCAAATTGCATCAGATGATTTCTTGACTGGTACAAATCGCTGCGTTCATACTTACACACAAGGCAGTGACTAACAAGCAGGCCTGTCTGGCAGAAAATCTGGGAATCTAAAAGCTGTTGAAATGTAAGGATATATTTCCAAACCTCTGTTTCTATGCCTAGACTCGAGGCAAGAGATGGACTTACCACTATGCTTGCTGGTTTTAGATGTACAGTTTTTTTGTAAAGACAGCAAAGAATAGCAAGAGGAGGATGATAATGAAGAAGCAGTATTTTCTTCATGAGAGTCCAGAACAGTTTATCAGACCAAAGGAATTTGGTGTGTAATTCATATGTAAATTTTCTACTGAAAACAGGAGAGCAAATCGCCAGAGTTTCTATATTAGTTTCTGGGGTGACTGAAGAAAAAGGTTTCTGAGTTCAAGTAGCTACAACTTTCAGGTGTGGCCAACTTGTGACTGCAGGAAAAAAAGTTAAGTGATGTCATTTCTTCCTTTGTCAGTTTAAGTGTAAGGGCAAGCTCCAAACGGAATAATCGCTGTCCTGCGAGTAGGAATTGCTGGTTTTGTGTTGCGAACCTGCTTCAAAGTGTCTGTGCGTTTGTGCAGTTGTTTGAAACCTCTTGAGTAATCCCCTCATTTCAGGGGAAGTGCTTGGGAAGTTTCACGTTTTATCAGAGTAGTTTGTGTTCCTCAGTCTGGCATTTTTGCTTTGAGTGTCTTTGAGCTAGTAATCTTAGTAGTTTTGTCTCATTTTGCTCTTCTCTGCAGCAGATAACTTATCTGTTTTTCTTGGAAGCATTGGGGCTCCATATGCAAACATGCCTCCTTTAGAGTACTTTGCGATCCTGAAATTGAAAATACATTGCTTAACTGCAGTGTCAACATTGTTGCTTGTGGCGTCTGCCTTTAAATTTCCAAGATTTTCAGAGGGAAATGCAAAAAAAGCAAATGCATTTATAATTTTGACAGAGGTAAAAATATTGAGCTCAGGCAGGCTGATATTGGTGTTTGTGAGCTCTATTGTCATTATTGTTATCCAAATGTGTCAAGAGTGGTTTTTGGCCTCACTTATGTGTATTTATACATGATAGACATTGGAAGCCACTAAAATTTAAAGCTAAAGCTGATTTAAAGTTAATATTTAAGTTGGAAAGGAGGTATATTTGTAGGTCATTTTAATGCTATAGTCTAGATGTGTCATGAAAATGTTGACCGGTGAGGGTTTCTGGGTAGTTGTAATGGTGTAAACAGTGAAGAATTATGGTCATGGAAAGCTCAGTGGCAGAGCTATTTTCATTAGTATAACGGAGAAGAAAGTAGGTGGTTCACGTGTGACACGGAAGGTGGCATTTATTCTCTGCTACATGGGCAACAAGGCAAGGCAGAGTGTGTTATGTTTAACTTACTGGACTGTGTTTAGGCAGAGGTGTGTACGGAAGTACATGGGGATGTTTTGGCAAGACAGTTGTCCCTTTGCCTCTTATAACATCAAGGGTCTTTATAAAATATGAATATCGTTGTGACCTATTGGCAATGTTGAAGTGGAAGGAGAATAAAATAATTTATTTCCAACCAATAGAGTAAGATATACCAAATACAAAGTGGGATATGTGAGATCATACACACCTCTAAGTAAATATGCATGTTAAATGACCAGGGTTATACAAATACATATCTGAGGAATGGCGCATTTCCCCCAAGGTGATGCCTTTACCATCTGTTGATCTTGTTCTTCAAGCTAGGAAAGTGTGAAAACGGAAGCAAATTCTTTGCAATTTTGCTATGCAAGGTTCCTTCTTAGATTCTAGTAATAGAGACTACTGTTATTTTTATTTTTGTGTCTTTTGGAAATAGTTTAAAGAAACTACAAATTAATCAGAAACAAATGTAGAAAAAGTGTTTGGATTTTATTTTATCTCAAACTGAGATCACTGTTAACAGGAGAATAAATAGGGCTTTATGGAGATACATTATAATCTGAGTTTAGAGTGCTTCATCTGCAGAAAAAATCTGCCATTTTTTCTAAACCCACAAATAATACTCTATAATCACATACTTTTGTAATTCTTTATTTTAGAGAACTAGACTCAAGGATGTCCTTATGCCTGAGGAGAATAGTTATTGTAAGGGAAATGTACTATGTTGCTGCCTAATCTGTTGCTGCCAATTTTAGTATCCTTTCTTAATCAGTCTGTTAAAGAAGCTCAAGTGGACATAATTTTTTTAGTACAGTATCAGCCAAGACATTAGATAATTATCTTGTTGTTCCCATTGAAAGTCTTTAGAGTAGAAAAAGAAGTGTATGTTAGATCTCAGGAAAAAGAGAACAAGTAAATGGAAACACAGATACGACACTTGCACGTGTGAGTATTTTTTTCACAGAAATACATTTTTGTGTCTGTTCAGCAGCAGAGCTTCCCAATGTCTATGTTTTTTTTTAAAGAAATTGCTTCATGCCTTAAGAGAGGAGAATAATTTAACAGGATCATAAAGGCTGAGGATGAGAGTCTCCTACCCATTTTGTTCCCAGAGAAGCTGGGAATCAAACATCCTTTTCATGTTGGAAATTAGGCAAGTAATAACAGAAGTTGTTGGCTGTGTCCTCTGTTATGAAGGTGATGCATAGTAAGAGCTAAAGCTGTTCTGCTAAGCTGTTAATGACCCTTCATTTACAAAACCCAATGCTTTTAAAAGACGACTCCTACATTTCAGTATTTTAAATATATGCTTTAAGATTCATTAGTAAAAAAAAAACCACAACTTGTTCTCATGGGTGAATTGGAATACTAGTAGGAGGTTTGGACGGTTCACTGAGAAGGTTAACTGATTTTCCAGTTTTATTCAGACAGTTTCCACTGAATGTAATATGGATTGGAGTGTTCTTTCAGGATTGGCCCTCCAAGGTCTCAGCCCCCACCAGTCTTAAGTGTCTGTGTATTCACTTCTCCACACGGACTTCCTTCTTTCATAATGTGGCTATTCGCACAGCAGTAGAACCGAGTGTATGGACTTCTACCTGCAGAAGTGGGTCCCATGGTTTTTACGCTGTGCTTTTATTCCCGGTAGCTGTAGCTTGCTTCATTTAGTTATAAGCGCCTCTAAAGACCTCAGGTTCTCCAGCTGCAGGATTAGTACAGCATCTCTTCGCTCTTGTCATGTCAGGCTTCCTCATTGCGTCCTACACTAAACTCATATTTCCTTCTCCAAAGCGTGTCTACCTGCATGGTTCTTTCTACCAGTAAGCAGCTGGAAATATATCCCAGCCACTAGTGTCTTTGCTGGGAAAGTTCCCGCAAGTCCGTGTTGAAAGTTGTGTCACAAGTGTAAGAGCAAGAATCGATTTGGGCTGGTTTCCTAAGGAGAGGTGGCTTTTGTCACTGAGCCCTCCACCAGTCTCCTCCAGATGACATCTGGACTTGGTGGCCAGTAACAACCAAGTTCAGTGAAGGAGGGAGAGACCCAATCTAAGGTTCCCTTTTAAGGGAATGTTGGAAGGGTTGGAAATATTTCAGCTAATTAATACTAAGCATTAGTCATTCGAATCGCTGTACTTTGTTTATCACAATTGAAACTGTGGTGTTGACCTGCCACAAATAAAATTGTCGACTGTATTAATGCACTTGATATGGTGTGTGTGGCTGCGTGCATGTGTATTTATACATACATACATTTAGGAAGACATACGTGCTTGGGGGTTTTTTTGCTGGAACAAAGATAGAAGATTCTGGTGTCTGTGTTAAATTACAACAGTAGCATTGGTGTTATCCACTAAAAGGTCTGACACTAAAATAAATCAACCAGCCTGCCAAAATCTCCCCAAAAGAAAAGTGCTCAAGACCAATTAAGGCTAATTCTGCTGTGGGAGGTAAAACTAGTGCTGTGGGAGGTGTAGATTGGGGGGGTCCAAAATGTGGCCTGGGAGCCACAGGGTGCTTGTGAGTAGTTTGAATATGACTCTCTTGATGTCTGTCAGTATTTCTGTGGACAGGGGGATTTTAGTTTTGCTGTCTGCGGTATGGAAGCAGTGCAGTTTGGACAGTGCTAGTGAAGACCTAAAGCAAGAAGGTGTCACAGCCAGGAGCCACAGCCTTGCACCACCACCAGCTGCTGCTGGCTGTGCGGGGAGATGAGCGGAGTGCAACAGGAAGGTTTGGCTCTCAGGAAGCTTTTGCTGGGCATTAGGACCAGGCTACGCTGACTGAGGCTGTTTCTTGTAAAAAAATGGCAGTTGTTTCTGTGCATTTGCTGTTAACCTCCTTCCTTGTTTCTGGATCTAATTTTATATGACTTCATGCCAAGCCAGTGGAGGGAGGGGGAGAGAAGGAAAAAAAAACCTGAAAAATCCGACTGCATTTTTCAGTTTGATTGTTTGAAATGTATTCAGCTTTCAGCAATGAGAGAAATCTCTTTGTTCATGCTGATTAGAAGCTATTACGTATAACTACGGGAAGTGACTTCACTTGAACTGTGCTCGTTATGTATATTGGTTCTGATAGCAACCAAACCCCATGTGGTGTACCAGAAATGTGACACGTACGTTTTAGTCCCAAGAATAACCAGAAAAAGATTTCTTTTTTTAAATTAATTTCAATCAATCAATCAACCCTTTGATCTCAAGTCATTTTTAGATGAATGAACCTACCAAGAACTTTGATAAACCTGTTGCTCAGACTGCAGACTGAAGTTAAGCTTGATAAACACACCTACATACTTTCCCTGCTGTTTATTTGGTTTGGGATTTTTTTTCTTTTTTTTCCTTTAAGTTTGCTGGAAAGTCCTATAAGGTACTGCCCTTCCAGGCGTTCAAACAGTGAAGGTAACTTCTGTTCAGCTGTGAAGCTTGTAAGATATAGCAGAGCACAGGCATCCTGCTGCTGCACAGGCTTCATGGGATCCTGCTAAAGCTGCTGTGTGCAGTCACATTGCCGAATTTCACAGCCTGGCTGCGCTCCTTGAGGCTTCTCTAAACTGTTTTGCTTCTAAGATTTGCTAGACAGAAGGAGCACGGTAGAAGGCCTTGTCGGGGTTGGTGGGAGGATGACTGTTTATGGGAGGCTGGTTAAGTTCCTTCTGGCTATGCCTGTCATAGTACTTCATGGCTGCCAGGCGAAAAACTTACTGTTCCCAGATGTGCTCGACTGTCATCATGATTACTCCCTATTAGGAACTAATAATGAATCATAATAGTTGTTATCATTTATATGTTTGTATAACAAATACCTTTGGAGTTCTAAAGAATTTACATACTTAAACTTGTGTCTGCCAGGAAAATACACGTGTGCTTTGCATTAGAAGATTTATTTACAGTCAGATAAGTGCTGAGTCTCCCTTCTAGAGGCATCCTTCCATAACAACAGCCATGCTGGACAGGATCATACTGCTGTGAGGAAGGAGCGGGTGCCTTGGTGGATGATCATCCTCGGAGACCCGAGGATGTACCCTCCCTACAAATCTTCTTTCCTCTTGGGAACAAAGGCAGGGGCACGGGGAGGATGGAGGCGAGGTGAGGAAAAGTGTCACTGCAGATCAGCATCTGGGTCAGGATGCCCAAGGGCTGGGCTCACCTGCAGTGCGGGGTCCTAGTTTTAGGGAATTAGCTCAACCTGCTGGTCTGGCTGAACGTATAGCGTGGCAGTAAGGCATGTTTGCTGTTTTATTTTTTTGTTTCTGTCTCCAAATATAGTAACTCATTTTTTAAGTTTTACATTTTAGTAGAGCGAAGTCACGTTCCTATGAATATGTTTAACGTTAAGAATGATTGCTGGGGTGTTTGCTAACCACCTACTGTTCTCCTGCCTGGGGAGAGGGGGCCCCAAAAGAGGCGTAGGCATTCACTCGCAGGGTGCCGCTCACCCCTGCGCAGGACCAGGACTCCTCCTCCCCCTCCACCAGCATCTCAGGGGCTTTGGTCCACTCGCCAGCAAGCCTGAGGAGGGCAGTCGGCTGGGCAAGGCCTCAGCAGGGGAGCCCGTGCTGCTCCAGCAGCATGTCCCACAGTGTCTGTGCTGGTGCCACCAGGTAGAGGCTGTGAAGCTTCAGGGTCTCCCTGTGTCAAAGATGTGGGAACTCACTGCTTGAAATCTATGGAAAGTTTTCCTCTCAAGCACTTAGGAGTAAATCTCCTTTCTTCCCTGCCCCCCCCCCCCCCCTTCTTTTTTTGGGAGGTGTTATTTTGAGTGCGGGGTTATGGAAAATACAATACCTGCTTCCCAAATAATACGCTGTGTGGTGCATGAATGTGCAAGTTTGCAGTCTTTGCTCAGGTGAGCAATTAAGATTGCAAAGTCAGCCCGGAGTGTGGTTTCCTGATTTATTTATTTATTCTTTTTTCTGTGCAGAGCTGAGCAGTTGTAACTCTCTGCTACTACAAGGTTTTGTTGTATAAGATAGAAGAGATACAGAAAGAAGACATTGAAGAAATGTTCATCTATTTTTGTGTTGGACTACGGAATCAGTTATTACAGTTAAAAAGTGAAAATCAATCAGTAGAAAATTTAGCATGACAAAATATCAGAAGTTATTGGGATTTGAATAAAATTTGTATCTTCTGAATTCTGGTAATTATAACGAGTTCTATTTTACTATACTGTAAATAGAATGAATTATTAATCAGTTAAGAGTTTCAGCTCCTTTGTACATGCACTTTGCACATCAAACTTAAGACACGTAAAGGCTTCTTTCATAAACATTTTTTACAGAGAAAATGTGTGGTGGTGGCCCACAATAATGGGAAAATAACTTGGGATTAACTGTTTGCTAATTGAGTACTTTGAATTTTTGCCAAATAAATTATATTGTGGAACAAGGTTTTCAAGCTTTTCTAGTGAGGAGTGCTGCAGAACAAACCACAGGGCAGGAAAACCTCGTGTACCTTTGTGTAAGAAGAATCAAGACTCGCACACTGCACATGCAATGTATATTAGACAGAAAATGTCCACAAGGTATGTATGCAGCATTCCTCTACATGAAAGCTGAACAAGGCTAATGGAGCAGTACAGTTTTACTCTGGGATAAATTACTGTTGTTTGCTATGCAAATCTTATGATTGTAATTAGGCTAGGATTTGGAGGGCTGTGTACACTGATCTTTGTTCCTTCTGCGCACGGGAGCTAATGCTAATGCTGCAAAACAGCACAGAAAATGTCGAGCGCTGCTCAGCCGGACGATTGTTTCTCACAGGGCGTCTTTGCTCGAAGTGGACATTTTAAAAGGAATCATTTACCTCTGTCTTCACAGGGCACGTAAATCATACCACAGGCATCTTGTGGGCCACTGAAGTGTTCAGGTACCATAAAGTCTCGCTTGAAAGTAGAGGTTGGAGAAAACGCAGGAAGGACTCCCTGATAGGCATCTTGTTTTTAGCAAAATGGTTTTAAAAAGTGGTGTTCTGCCACTGATTGGTTAAGGAGCTGGTGGTATGTTTGAGCTATCATGACAGTGATTGCAGTTCCTAGTATGGCTATGTATAGCTCCCGTTATCTCTGCAGCCGGACTTTGTGTAACTGCAGCCTGTGGCTCCTTGCCCACGCTAATGAGCTCTCCCCGAGGCCGGGCTTGTGCCTGTGGGGGTGGCACGGCGCTCGGACGGTGACACTGTTTTGGAAACCCGAGTTTGTTAACTGTGCTCGAGTCCATCTGGCCCGAGCTGCCGTGCCAGCTTGGCTGCTGCTGGCCGCAGGAGCTCGTCCCTGTGCAGCGTGGCCGGCCCCAGAGCCGCCTGGAGGATGAGGCAAGCTGGCCACTGAGGCTGCCTGCCAGGCTGTAGTCCGCAGCAAATGAGAGCTGTCACCTAGACCTGGACTGGGGGGAAGCACCAGCATGGTGAGGACGGTACAGGTGAGCCACTTGCACAGCCCGTTCTCCTCCCTGGGAACGTGGCTGCCAGTGTTTCGGTCAGCCCATGTGGTGGGAGTGCGTCTCGCAAGCAGCGGGTGTCATTTTTGCAGTGACCCAAAGAGCAGAGGAAAGCCATAGCTGCCAACCGTGCCTCATGATGGCTGGGCAGAAGTGGGAGCAGATGCATTCAGGGGCAGGGGTAGCAGGCTGGGGGTGTGCAGGAGACGTACCCTTCTCTTAGCCCGTCCAGTGGCGATTCGCAGGGCACGAGCGGCGATTCGCAGGGCACGAGCACCTCGTCTGTGTGATAAGGTGGTGGCTGCACACCCGCAACCTGATCGGAGTCTGCACCTGCACCCGTGCTGGGCTCTTCTGTACGCATGCCTCCCCGCTGCTGCACTGGAGCTCAGCAGAATAAAAATCTTACCAGCTACAGGATCAATTCCTTGTGTTGTTTTATCTACAGATAGATAAAAAAGGCATTATTTGGAACTTTTTCAGAATCGCTGCAAAGACATAGAGAAAGAACAAAGAAGTACCCTTAAGGGGACAATATAGCACTGCTGCTCTAAAGATACAGTAAATGACACGATCTGTTCTTTAACAGCTTGTAACTCCTGTGAATCTTGTTTATTTCTTTTTGTTGCCTGCTCGTCTAAATAACAGCAAAGCAGAGAAATGGAGGCAGTTTTACTTTTTCTTGCATGCTTGCACATTATCAAGTATTCCTGTAAACATGACATCTAATCCATTAATTTTGTTTGTGTAAATACAATTTAAGGGGGCAGGGAAACTGTAAAAGCATCAAGTGAGGTACTAAAGTGCCTAGCAAAAAGCAGAAAAAATCTTCTTCACAGAAAGTGATTTTTCTAACCAAGTGTATTTCATTCCTAGTGCTAATACGACAAAGTGTGTGTTGTTTCCGTAGCTGGATGCTCCGTATTTCAGAACAGGTTAGAGTGTGGTCTGAGGCTGTTGTTGAAAAAATTACATTTTACTTAAGCAGCCGAGTTAAAAGGGGGCATAAAATCTGTGTGAGCTTTGCAAACCAGTGCCATGCTGCAGCTGTGATAATGCATACATTCCTTCGCCAACG
The DNA here is from genome assembly GCF_034638445.1 of Ciconia boyciana. Lineage (NCBI taxonomy): Eukaryota > Metazoa > Chordata > Aves > Ciconiiformes > Ciconiidae > Ciconia > Ciconia boyciana. The sequence continues at coordinate 68,588,051 of NC_132936.1, read as the reverse complement.
GCATCTGTAATTTAGCATTGAAATACAAAGGATCCTGACCTGGTCTGTAATTATCTTGGAGGAAGAATGTGAACTTGACAGTTTTGCGCTGTTAGTTTGGGGGGAAGAAATTACAAAGGCCCCTGTTCCCCAGGGTAGTCCCTGAAGTTGTTATATTTACAGTGATCCAGTCCTGTGCTTCTGGCAATTTTTAGTGTGCAATAAATTCAGAGTCGGGATATTAACGTGCTGGTGTGGGGTCAGAAATACTGTGCAGCGAATGTAATTCCAAGATGACTGACTTATTTAACAGGCATCCAGTTATCTTCATATCCCATGTAATGAAACATAGAAAATCCTAGAACAAGCCTTGGGCAGCTCTGGATATTTCAAGGTGCCGTGCAGCGATGCCAGGTCAGAATCCCAAGCCGTACTAGCAAGGTGCTCAAAAAACCACTTCCAGCTCTGCAGCTAATTTCATTCCGTGCTAGCTGACAGCTTCATCATGCCGGTTGGGCGTACCACCTGGGGAGCCGTCTCTGGGGCCCCTAACCTCGGTGCCATGCTTAGCACCTGTTTGGATGCAAAGCGGTCCCTGATTTTGGAGGAGTGCCTCCCCAGCACCCATACCACGTGAATCGTTTCAGACCTTACTTGGATCCGGAGGACCAAGGGGGGTTAGCTAATGGGGCACTAGTGCCGAATTTGGAGGCCGATTCAAAGGAGACCCTTTTTCCCTGCTTTCCCTTTCCAGCCTTTCACTGAGCTGCCCACCCTGGGGCCTCCGCGGTGGGCACTGCCCCAGGGCGGCTGGAAGGTTTGCTCAGGAGCTCGGTAGTGATGAATCACAGAGGCATGGCATGGCTTGATAAGGTCGTGTACTTTACGATTAGATACATCCTCCCTCTAACAGCAGTTCTTTGTCTCCATTTTGGTTTTGGTAATGTTTTTCAGCAGTTTACATACAACGACACTCCGAGCAGGAGCTGTTTGACTTGAGACAAAGTCGCTATTATTCTAGGTAAGCTCAGGAAGCCCTCATAATTTTGTTGCCCTCAGAAGACGTAGATTGTTGGCAATTTATTTAAAAGCCAATTAAGTTAAATCACCAAGAAAACATATTTTTTTTTCTTGCAGCCTAGCTGTAAAGGACTTTCGGGTACATAAAACAGTGTGTAACAAGAAAAAGCAGCTGTATTATTTATTTTTTGTGCATTTTAGGTGATGGCTGTTGAGTGCCATGTTCTTTATCTGTAGCACTAGCACAAAAAATCATGTATTTCAGCTATTCATAGTGCAGGTGTGCAGTCTGGGAGCCATGGCAAAAGAAAACTATTACATGGTGCCCAAATTATTGAAAAATATGGACTACTGCAGTGCCTGCCATGCAAGTCTACCTCCTCATTTAGAGTTGATGGAGAGCCCAAAGAACTCAGTAGGAACACTTCAGGCTTATTTGGGGACATTTTGGACTAGACTCTCGAGGCGTGTAATTTAGTCAAATGCTTGCTTGTGTTTACAAACATTTTCAAGCTACCCAGAATATGGCATTTATGGTGCTACCGTCCTTTCTCAAAGACCATCTCCGACGTCTCTCCAGGCAGTGTCTCCTGAGCCCTTACGCTTCTCTTGTCCTCTCTTCGGCTACGAGCCCCCGTCTGTGGTGAAGCCTCACTTCTCCTGCCCCAGTCTCTGCTACAGTGTCCCGTGGCTCCCTTGGACTCTCTTGGCTGTTCTGCCTCCCCTCCTCTGCTGCTTATTGCCGCTTACTGACTAGATTTGCTCAGCAGAGTTTTCAGAAGTAAAAGAAAACGAGGTAGTCGTGGATGACCAATATCAGCTTTTGCTTTTAACTCGGTCGTAAAGCGTTGTTGGCTTGCTGGCTTGGTTTCTACTGTCTATAAAAAGGTTTTGTGCAAGAAGTCCCCTTTTTCCCGTCGCCCTGTGTGACACCAGTGCCGGGATGACCTTCTGCTGGAGAGTCTCACTGCTCAGTTGTGTCGCTGCTCCGTATGAGTTTCCCTGACAACCAGTTTGAGCTACGCTGAACCACAAATACCTCACTGTGCTGGGGGAAAGTCAGTTTGCAGACATGTATTTCTCATTAATGACTTCTCTGGATGGTTTGTGTGTTCAGCCTGCAGATGTCATTATTGTGAACCGATGACTGGGACATGCGGCGTGCCCCTTTTGCTTACTTCCGCAGGCAGCACGGTCTAGGAGAAGGCTGCCCTTGCGTGATTGTCAACTGAGTTGTGACTGTAAGACCCATCGTACTCATTTTTCATGATACGCTGAGGTCTCGTCTTCTACTGAGAATGGTTTGTGCAGGCTCACAAAGTCACAGTGATCTTTCTTGGACTCCTTGGATCTCTGCAAATTACCTTGGTTATTACTAGCAAACTTTGCCCTTCTCATTTCTATGCAAATATAGGCACCTTGATTTATAGGTGTGCATGCTGCGAGCTCCAGTTTTGCTGCCATCCTAGTCTTCAAAGGCACGGTTTGTGACACCTCCAAATGAACACGCATATAAATCTTTGGAGGCCAGGACCCACCAGTTTGCACAGGAGAGAATGCACAAACTGGAGGTCTTATTTCAAACCTTCCTAGTTCAGTTTTGGCTTGCAGATAATCTTTTCACTACCTAACGCAGAACAGTGGTGTGAAGAAAAGCATTGGTAATTCAAGATGTGTTCTCAAGGTGACAAAATTAGGAGAGACTAAATTGGAGAGCAGTATGTCATTTTTAGTAACAGGTTCCCTTTTCTGGATTTGTAGGGTGTGAGGATTGCGGTAAAAGCCTTATAGGAGAATGCAAACTCCACGGACCACTCATCAAGGCTAAAGATAGGGTTATTCCTAGCCGAGCCCGTCTCACCCTACCTCATTACCTCACTTTGCGAGTGTTGGAGCTGCGAGCTGGAAACCAGCAGAGTAAGTATTTTATCTCTTTTCCCCACATTTGAGAAAGAGGAGGCAAAAGTACTAACACTGGCTTGTTTTCATTAATAACTCAAGGCATAATCATTGGGCATTAACAGTATGAAGACTACTTTATTTTCAGCTGAGCGCAGCTAAAGCTCACATTCAGCTACTGGTTTTTATGACTGATTTCTAGTAACCTCAATGCATAGGGTGACAGCAGGACATTAACCACAGCTGGTGTGACATTTAGCTGTGAGCAATCAGTTAGCTCTGTTCAGTCAATAAAAGTTTAATGAATGTTGAATTCGTATCTAATAGTAACAGCCATGCAGTATTACATGGTTTTTTTTCTTTTCCCTAAACATGCAAAACAGGAAAGAGTATTCAGTAAGAGGTCAGAAACAAAATGGTAAATAACATCCCTCACCCACCCGCTGCAAACTCAGAGGAACACAGGGGGTTAACTTACCTATTGCAGCATCTTCAGTTCATGTTATAGAAAGACTGTTGTTTTGGTCGGAGGGCCGGGCAGTTTGAATGCCCAAACTTGAACAAGGGAACTACATCCTTAGTGTGCAAATTTTCCACAGCTACCTGTGTAAAATTAGTTCTGCCTAGATTGCATTTCAGAAGGAGAATGACAAGGTGCCTGTTGTGTCACACCATTAGTATTAGGCAGGGGGATAACTAGAACGGTTAAGACGGCTAATGTTGTGTTTTTACAGATTATCTCCGCTCATATTGGGAGAGAACAACCTTGTAAATTATGCCAACAAGCAGAGCACTGTGATAACATTAGCTTGTAGATTGAAGAGTATCAGCACATTTGTGTTGCATACTCAGTTTAATATCCTGTTATGGATTTTAGACACTTTTATATTCAATGTAATACCCATTTTAAAAGTCTCTGTACCTTTTTACATCCTTTTCAGATTCTTTGTGTTAGAATTATTTACCCGGGTTGTCTAGAAGAAGGATTCATGTGTTCAGCACTGTTGTGTTTATCTCCATTTTCACAACTGTAAATATACAAGAAATAGTTTGTGATGTTTATATTAATATTAGACTGGTCTTTTTTTTAATTCACAGTCCTTGGAGTATTTGCAAAGAAAGTAATACAGAAGAGGACGCAGTTCGGTCCTTATGTTGGTCAACTGTCTACAAAACTGACGCGCTATGATGAGAGCAGGCTAGTCCTGCAGGTAAAAACCCGGTGACTTACTATGAAGTGTATATGTGTCTTTAACAGTTCATATGTATTTATGTATTTGAACCAGTCAATTTGCCTTCAAATCTAATTAATTAATTGTATTTCTGATCTGTATCTATGAATTTAAATCGTGTTATTAGACTGCACAGCATAGCCTGAAGTACCAAAATGTTCCTGTATGCTGTGTTTTCTAGAAGTTTACCTTTCTGCTTTCTAGTTTTACCACTTCCAGGGTGATTTACCTATCAGTCTAACAGCTCCTGATAAACTTTCAGAGCACAGCTACTGAAGGTATCCAAGGATAGTACTGTCTTCCCAAATAAAACAGAATTAGTGCTTGATACCATGGAACTGGGAGAGCTAAGTTTGTGCACTGAATTAGCAACAGTGGCAGAAATATGCACTAAGGCAGCTGCTTAGCAGTGCAGGGATGGGAGAACACTTCTTAATAATGTTATTATGTATAAACTTTGACACACAGGGCACTAACTCAGTTTATTTAGTCAGATTGTTATTTAGGGCTGGTACCATCCCCTGCTGCATGCGCAGGTACTGATCATCTCATCTGGACCGTGACACTATTGTTTGTACTTTATCCAGCACAAATAATGGCCTCCCAGGACCACCCTAGCTTAGACGTAGCTGCATGCACATCCTTTCCCACAGGAATTCCTTGGGAGTGATAACTGATCATGATCCTCTACACCCTGCTCTGCATTTTGCTGCATGGGGTCGTGCCTGGGCACACTTCTCTGTCACACAGAGAGTCTGTGGTCAAGCCACAGCCTCTGTCAGGACTTCCCGACAGGTCACGGTTCTTCCAGAGCCTGCATTTCATATCAGGCCCTCTCACCCCCCAGGAGAAAGGGACCAGCAGCAGCTGTCCTGTGACATGCTTTATGTCTTCATTTGAGCTTTCTCCAGAAGCTTGGGACTGGAAAACACTGTCTGTTGTGGAGGAAGGCATAGATACTGATACTTCTGTAATTTCATTTGAGAGCAAAAGTAATAACTTCAGTAATTGCTGTAAACTTAATTTGCTCATGAAAGTCATGTGAATGGTCTGCCAGGAAACTAACACTGTCCTTCTGTGGGATTTTCATGGCTTGTTGACACCAGAGAAGATTTGTTCTTCTCCATAACTAAATTTCTTCCGTCTTTTTATGAGACACTTTAATTCTTACAAATGCAGAAAGCGTACTTCTCTAACAAGCTTGCGAGCATGGATGAGCTAAGCACCCAGTTCCTTCCTTGCTATTGTAAACCACACCCTATCCTCTATCAGTCAGCCCCGTTTGCTTAAAAGTATACAGTGATAAGCACAGCTCTGGCTGATGAATGGACTGTTTCTTCAGAAGAGGAGGCCAGGGTCCCAGATTTCCTACATGACAGCAGTAGCTGCCTTCACTTCTCCCTAGCAGCATTCTGAGTATGTGACCAAACTTGTCCAACAGGCAGGTGTTTTCATCGGAAACATGACAAAGATAGATAAAATAGTTCCCAGAAGCAATGGAAATGTAACTTGTTTTGCAATTAATTGCTCACTTACGTGGTTAGTAAAACAGATACATGCTGTACTGACATGTGTTGTGCAGTTTCAGCTGTCCATGTTTGAGAGTGTATTTGCAGAAAAGCAACTGTCTTGTATGAGGTCGGGAGCGTTTGCCTCGTAGAAGCGTTCTCCTGGAAAGGAATCTAGGAAGAATGAAGTAAAGCAAAAAGAAAGGGATCTTTCTGGCACAGTTGTTAATTTGTATTTACTTTTGCATTGTTAAGGGGAAAAAGAGAAGACTATTAAAATGCCATTACATTGTATGTTACCTCTCTGGACTTATTACACACGTTATACGATTGTTCCATGCAAAATGTAGCACTAACACAGCACTAACGTTTGAGATTATCAAGTACTCAGGAAGTACATTAAAGCATAAAGCTTATCTTTCTACCTGCCTGCACTTAGTTCTTATAATATTATCTTTATATAACATAAAAATGATGAAATATAAACTGGAAATACCTACAAAGGCCTACAGTTATTTTAGTAGCTGGGTGCCTCAGCAGGGATTCATTCTTCACTTTCTTTTGCACTTGGTATTCTTTAAGAGTGATCTGTTTTAAAACAACTGCTATTTCAAAGGACATACGACCAAGACAGGGTAAATAACTGATAGCCACGATTCCAAGTTAAAGAAAACTAATGTGCCTCTGTACAGGACTTGGTTTTATCATGTTCTTTCTCCTGTCCTCCCCCTTTGTTTCAGGTATTGAAAGATGGAGGGAAGTACTTTCTGGACACTCCCAATGAAGACTGTGGAAACTGGATGATGTTTGTCCGGCTAGCCCGGAACCAAGAAGAACAGACTCTTGTGGCTTATCAGCACTGTGGAGAAGTCTACTTCACAACTGTTAAGGTAGTTAAATCCACATTGCTTTACCCGTCACCCAAATGGAAATTGATAGGCAAAAGTTCTGAAAGGCTAACCCTTTTACAGATGAAAGACTGATTATATTCTGCCAACTAGATCTTTATTACCTACCACCTTTTATATCACTTAATCTGTCGTAAAGTAAGCAGTGTATGGAGTTTTCCAGTAAAAGGTGGTGTGTACTTGCTGTTGTGGGTAGTGATGAAACTGAGCAGAGAGAAACAGAAATACCATTCATGATGGCGATGTTTAAACGTGAATGTTGTAAAGTTCTTCAGTTCCAGATAGGTGCATGGTGAGATTATCTAGCATTGTTACATTCAACAGTACTTCATCCTGGAAAGAACAAACACGTTCCTTTCCTTTATTACATTTTCAAACACACATTGTATTCTGAGCACATTACCAAGTGCTCAGGAACAGGGTGCTAAGTAGAATCTTTACGTACTATTTTCCGCTTTCATTAAATCTGAAGACTTAACTGCAGAACTTACAATACTGCAATGTTGCCATGAAATGATCAGTTTATGTTAGAGATTCTGGACTGCATCTTCATCTGAGGAGAGAGAACGAAGTACTCTGTATTTATAAATGGTGCTGGAACATACAGTCTTATTTTTTGGCCACTTTCTCAGGCAAAGTTTGTTTTAATCAGAACTTACTCTTTTGTACACTTAGGAAACTGCAGTCTATATGTTGACCATTCGTTGTTTTCCTTTTTTATTCTTAAGTTAATGCTTGGATATCATTGTGAGCAACATTAAAAATTTTAAAAAAAGAGAGAATATTAGTCAAAAGAAGTTACTGTGCGATCAATATCCAGCATTTCAATTTCATTTCCAAGATTGGCACGCATTTGTGTGGGAGAGTAGTGTTTACTTTTGTTCCTCCATTTTTGTTTCTCCACCTGCACAGTGAGAAAAATATTTACCACACAGTGATGATGTGACAATAAGTTAATAGTGATAACATTTTACACCTTCAAAGTCTTTTATAACAGTATGAAGTATAATTGCTTTTGGATTAGTATTAAAATAATTATTTTTAAAAAAGAACATCAATGTAAAACAGCATATGCTAATCTGAGACATTGTTTAGGCTGTATTTGAGATCCTGATGCAGTCCATACCATTTGAGATTTCAATTTGATTTTAAATGCATACTATACTTGTAGAACTGACAGGATTAATAACACTATATTTGGGAAGCATGAACAAATGCTTTTCTAAGAAGTTGTAGTTATGAACTGGTAACTCACAATTTCCAGTATAACTTAAATACTATTGAACCAGCTCTCTGCTGACTTCAGCAGAACTCTGCTCATTGGCATTAATGGAGAGTTGCATCCTATATACTGACATGAAGAGTATCTTAGGATGAGGAATGTGTCTTGGAACCTTTACTGTGCTGTGTATCATAGGGAATTACTTTGGTTTTATTTCTCCTAAGTCCCAGTATTGTTCACGGTACTGTGGCATCCTGCAGATTTTGTCCTGGTCAGCAAAAGCGATAGCCTTTTGCTACACTTAGGCACACCCTGCTGGTCACGGTGTGAGGCTGCCTTAGGGCTGGTTATGAAGATATTTTCTCAAGATACTGTGAATAAAATCTGTTAAGCTGGGAGTAGAAGGATTGGCTCATCTCCCCACTGTTTTTACAGAGAGATGGGATTTCAGTGACATGAAACTGCAGCTACAAAAGCTTATATGTAAGTGGCATGCTAACAGCACTTAGCATACTTGCTGACCTAATGACCGCAGTCCCTAAAAATACGTGCTTTAAAAAAAGTATAGAATTATAAGGAAGTAAAAATCATCTACAGCTGCTGTCTGTGGTCACAGGGGAGCTTCACATGGGTCCTGCCGTAGCTTTCTCTTATTGTCACAGGTGAGACAGAGTAAATGACAACTTGTAGTGGATTTGGCTACTGGTGTTTAATCTCAGTTTTGCTGAGATTAGAGCTTTTACCTTACTTGACTATTTCACATACTGATGCAGTTGCTCTCCCTCCAAAGTCACATTGACTAGGTCTCAGCTTCCCGCAGAGGAGATCGCCGCTGGTCCAGGAATGTCGGGTAGAAAGTCAGGACAGTATCATGCTGTGCAGCTGTTCGTGGGTACCAGTCTCAGGTGTCACTGGCCAAGGTCCTGGGGCATCCCCAGGCATTTGTCTCTGTGGACCTTCCCCAGGCTTGGTTTTCTCCATCTAAATAGACTATATGCAGGAGCACAATGCATGGTGGGCCTCCTAGTTGGTGGCTCTGCCTTGTGTCCTTTATTAAGTGGAGAATTCAGCACACACCATTTCTGTTTAGGCCAGGTGTTATCAAAACATACAACCAGCCCATACTGGTTGTAGTTAGCAAGCAGGCTTGTGCTTGGGAGTTCAGAAGTTCAGTTTTCGACATTATACACACAATTACCTGTCAGCATTCACAGTCTAAGTTGTCTTTCACCTGCCATGCTTATCCAACAACAATTTTATAAAATAAGTGCATTTTAAGATGTCGCATTTTGTGGAGTAAGACTCAGCTGCTCTCCTTCCAGGCTAATTCTTTTTGGAGGCACTAGTTTAGCTTAGTTTAAATAAAACTACAAGTACAGTGCAGATTGGCTCTACCCCTATAGCAACAATGTTGTTCTTTATTACAGATGAAGAAAATTGTGTACAGGGCCAGGGAGTCATATAAATCATGACCCCAAAGTTAGTTTTCTCCTTTGCTTTTAAATAACTAATGGATCTTTAGCCAGTGAGTGTAATCACACCTCTCTTTTTCTATTTGCTGTATTATTGACTGAAAGTATTTGTCAGAGGAGGTCATAGTCCAGTCCAAGGAAAGATTTGTGCAGGCATGACTGGATGCGAGACTGCAGGTTATGGGCTCCCTTAGTCCTGTGTGGGAAGGCTTCAGTGAAAGGAGGGCAGAGGAACAATAAAGCACACGCATAGTGAGCCTGGCACGTTAGAGCCAGCGCATGGAAACGTGCAAGTTTGACTTGCAGTCCATGTATTGATCAGACTCTGCACCTACGCTCTATGAGTACGACACATCCAGGAGGCATCCGAGCAGTTGTGCATTCACGTTGCGTTTTTCCTTTGCCTGTACCCTATAGTTAAGTGGGTCCAGCGGGCTTCAAAATATCGAGGAATAGGCATGGGATGTTGCTTGGAAAGACTGCTGGATGTCTGGACATCACAGACAAATAGATCTCACTGAGCAAAGGTCATGAGGGCTGAGGCACTCCTCCTGCTACTGTCCCCCAAAAATCTCTGTACGTATTCATTTCTGCTTTTAGAAACTGTGAAGGTGTAAAATGCTAGTGATAGTAATGCTCAAAAAGCACTTGAATCTTGAAACTAAGTTACCAGTAATTTAAACAGATTCAAAGAATGCAACTTGGGTAAGGACACAAATTGTGCACACACCCCCCTGCCAATCTTCAGTATTATTTGGTATAGGAAAATTGGCACAAGTAAACATGTACTATTTCCTTCCATTCACAGCCAATTGAACCCCACACAGAATTGAAAGTATGGTATGCTGCCGATTATGCCAAATTTATGGAAGCTTCTGCAGTCTTCATTAAAGAAGAATCTGACATCTGTCCTTTGCCTCCAGTAGCAGTAAGTACCCCTAATCTGCATTCAAGTCATCAGCAGACATAGTAAATTACAATTTACATGCTTTCTCTGTTTATGTAACTCTGGTAATGCTAGAGTAGACCATAGAGTAGTAGGCTAACACAAAGCCAAGAGCGATTTTAACCAAACAGCTACTTAGAGAAAAGCTGTTCTTCCTCTCCTGTGTTTGTAATCCAATGGAGCCATTAGATATAGCCAGAAGTAAGTGGCATCCGTGGGGTGTGTTGGAAAGACTTAAGATTGGGATTAATTTGTAGATAACCAAGCCGTCTAGCCTCAGACTTCTTTCACCAGTTCCCCCTTGTTATGCTCTGACCAGTTGGTCAGATAATGCACTGATTATTTCAGTCTTTCCTGTGCAATAACCCTTCTTTTCTAATCCCAATACCTTTCCCTCTGTATGATAGTAGGAATCCTTAAACTGATAGGAAAGGTTCGTAAGTCTTGAAAACATGACTGTGAAGATTGATAACCTACGCTAGGAGGAAATGTTAAACAGGGAATATGATAGAACCATGAATTCAGAGGTGCTCCAGGAAGGGAAGTAACCCCATTGTTGCCTTTGCATATGAGGGCTTTAGAGTATACACCAGCAAGAAGGGGTGGGAGGGCCACAGCATCAGACGCAGATAAGGTAGAGGAGGGCTCTCTCTCTAAATAAAGATAGAGTGGATATAGACTCACCATGTTCTTCACAGCAAGCCAGCCCAAGAGCAAGGGAAAGTAAGGACAGTTTATGAGAAGCTTAAGTAAAATACAGAGACAGCTAAGGAACTACATGGTCATGTATTAATTGGAAGTATATTTCGTCAGTGACTGGGGTTTTTTTGTAATTGTTTTTCACTGGAATTTTAAAAATATCAATATTTAAAGTGAATTCAACTGAATCCAGTAGAGCTCTTATTTCCACAGAAATCATACTTCCAAATAATGCATTGATTGCCAAAAAACTTTTATGTTTTAATGCCTCTAAGTCAGGATAGGCTTGAGATCCCCACACCTAAGATGTTTCTTATCAAGTTTAAGAAAGTCTAATGCCAAATGATGAGATAAATGAGGAAGTCTCTCCTGGAGGCATTGACCATTACCGTCTGGTAAAGCATGGAGTCAGCTCAAAACATAAGGAAATCCTGTACAGCTAAACTACAGTGGTGTGCAGAAACGCACCCAATTTTTGTATGGTTGCAATGGCAGATAAATTACATCAGTCTAAGGATAAAGTACAATTTGCAACTGCTTTTATGGGTAATTCCATAAAAGGAACAAATGTGGAGACTTTGAAATTCAGTAAGCACAGATGAACAAATGTGAAGGACTCAGGACTGTTACAGTAAATGCGAAACAATAACATGGAAATTGGTATTTAGCCAGCCATTTTTTTTTTCTTTCTAGTTTGTAGACTCCTAGAGAGAATCCATTTCCAGCTGAACACCTGTGTGGTAGTACATTGAAGTAAATATCACTAAGGACAACAACAGGTCTTGGGAAAGCCCAGGAGAAGATGTAGGGTCAGTGAGAAGAATATGACCTTTCCTTAGAACGGCTAATAAGAAAGACCTGTTTCTGTTCTCATTGCAGAAAGAGCCTGTAGACCCTTGGATATGCTCCAGCTGTAGAAGCACTTTTGCAACTTTTGCTCTGCTAGAATCTCACCAGTGCATCCATAAAGACCGAGTCCTTACCACCAGGTTCAGACCACCAAATAAATTGGGACCTGTAAAAGCAAAAAGCAAACTCAAAGGGAAACTGAGAGGAGCAGCATTAGGCAAAAGCATTGCTCAGTGCTACGGGACCATTTCCTGTTCCTCTGCTGCAAAGCTTAGCTGTGCCAGCTCAGGAAGCAATTGCGATGCTCTTGTGAGGTTTATACCTAAATGGAGAAATGGCCGGTCTTCACTGTTGAAGGGAAGAGAAGTGAAGCAGCCAGACAGTTACCCTTGCCGACTCTGTGGGAAGATATTTGATTCCATTGACAAGCTCACAGGCCACACTTATGCGCACAAAGGGGAGCGCCCCTACAAGTGTTCACAGCACGGATGCACAAAAGCCTTCATTTCCAAATATAAACTGCTCAGGTACAGCTCTGAAGGCAATCCTTTTCTGGTGGGTGTGTGGGGAAAAAAACAAGGACATCTTTTTCCTCTTGAGTGTCCTAGTGACAGTTAATCCCTGAGTTCCAGTTTTTCTTGTCCCTGTTGTGGCAGAATTGGAGAAAACTAATCTCCCTCAGTTGCGGTGGCTACTCAAAAACATTATGTTGAGCAATTTTAGCCTGCTTTATGATTAACACCCTCCCCCAAAAAAAGTTAGGCTTTTACTAATAATCTGAGAACTTGTGAAAATGCCTTCCTTCAAGAGTGCCAGTGTTTTCAGGTCTTGAAGCTGCACTGTGTACTAGAGTGAATGTAAATGCAAATAACTTTTTTTTTTTTTTTTTTTTTGTCTTAGGCACTCAGCCACTCATTCTCCACAGAAGTCTCACCATTGTGGCTACTGTGAAAAGACCTTTCACAGGAAAGACCATCTAAAGAATCACCTTCAGACTCATGACCCTAACAAGATGGCCTTCAAGTGTGAAGAGTGTGGCAAGAAGTACAACACCAAGCTAGGCTATAAGAGACACTTGGCTCTTCATGCGGCCACCAGTGGGGACCTTACCTGTAGGGTATGTGCCCAGGAGTTTGGCGGTACTGAAGTTTTGTTGGAACACCTCAAAAGCCACGCAGGGAAACCAACTGGCAATACCAAGGAAAAGAAACATAAGTGTGACCACTGCGAGCGTCACTTCTATACCCGTAAAGATGTGCGGCGTCACATGGTAGTTCACACAGGCTGCAAAGACTTTCTATGCCAGTTTTGTGCCCAGAGGTTTGGGCGGAAGGACCACTTGACTCGCCATACGAGGAAGACTCATCCACAAGAACTGCTGAAGAGCAGGTTGCAGAACGGTGACTCAGTGGGTCTCCTTGACCAGCTTTTTCCATTCAGGCTGAAGGAAGATGCCAGCATACTGTCCCCTTTTCCTGAAAGGGTCTCTGTGCATAATGGGATTTTGAATAGTTCAGAATCAGGGGAATACAACTGTTCACATCTTCATTCCCAGCCAAGCTTACAAACTGCTCTTCCTCTTGAACCTTCTCCTCATTTGCAAAGGATGGGCTGTGCAGACAGCCTTCCAGCTGTCCATCCCACACCATGCTCAACAGCTGTTCCTGCCAACCTGACCCTTCATCAGCCTAATAAATATGACCTTAGTTCTACCTCATTTGCAGCAGGATCCCTCAAGAATCTACCGATAAAAGTGGATGTTAAAGGTTACAATGTGCATCTTCCTGAGGACCTGCCGTTACCAGAACCTCAATCTCTCCACAAAATCAGTCTGGAAGAAGCTTCCTCAGGGCCTGTAGGGGATACTAACAAGTACCCAGTGCACAAGGAGACAGAGGCAGCAGCTGAAACTACGAGCCTACCTTTCATGGATCTCACGCATGTGATGAGTTTCTGGCAGCTCCCACCAGGTGACAACCAGAACACTACTGGGGACATCACAATGGCATTTGGTCCAGAGGAACCATCACACAGGCTGAATGGCCTCGGCCAACAGCAAGGTCTTCAGCTGGCAACTGGTGGGATGGCCATAAACCAGCTGCATCATCTTCCTCGCTCTTTTCCATCCACTACAAATTCTGTAACGTTGCCTCATTTTCACCATGCCTTCAAATAACTGTCACCATGGTAGTTTTTTTTTTTGTCCTTCTTTTTTTAAGACTGTGCTTCTTACTTAAATCTGTTAGGATGGGGTGGTTTGGTTTTGTTTTGGTTTGGTTTTTAAGAAAAACTACCCCAAATGTTTTCAAAGTACGTTATAAACACGGTAGTTAAATTCAGGATGTTAATAAACAAGAAGCTCTATTTTTCATACTACTATTAGTTTTTTAGCATATGACAATAGTAGGACTAACATATTTCCCTCAACACTCTCCATATTTTTGTTTCTTATGTTTCACGCAAACAACTGAATAAATATCTTCAATGATAGCAAAGCAAAGCATGATAACAGGCACAATAAAACTATGACTGCTGCGGTAGGAAAATAGGGTTAGGGTGAATAGGAAGAAGGGGAAATCACAGAAAAATAATTTTAGTGAGCCATAAATCACAGCAAATTTATACATGTGGCAAATGTAACAAACGATTTATCAACATCACATAGATTTCTGTTAAGCACTTAATTACTGAACTTTATGAATCTTTAATTTAAATCAGAATCATTCCAAGAATAAATCTTACCTCCTTGTTTCACTTTTTGTAAATGAAGATCACTATTATGATTACATTTAACTAGATTTTGTTTTCTGAAACGCACTTCAGCTGGGTGCATCTCCTGCATTTTTTCTTAGGGCTGGAAATAACTACCACTTCTGCATGACTGTAAGAACCGGTATCTTGTACATATGCAGTTTTCAGAATGGGAAGTGAGTTGTCTCAAAGGTTAGAGCAAAACATTAATTTTCACTTAGAGCTGAATCTGGCAAGTTATCAGACACTGGTCTCTCTCTCTAGTAAAGCACTTAAGCCTTCACTTAAATTTAAGCACATGTTATCCCATCGGGGCAACAGCTTGATTGATTTAACACTCAATAAAAAATAATGCTTCCTACCTAAGGGGCCTTTATTCACCTTTTGTTGATAAAAATGGCCTTTGTTTAGTCTGGGAAATGGTCATTAATCATAGCCATCTGAAATGTGGATTCCTTCATGGAAAGCGAACACTGACCCAGGGAGCCTGCGACCAAGCAGGACCTCTGTGGGGCCAGGGGCAGGTCCACGCACAGAAGGGTTGTGGTGGTGAGCTGACACTGAGCCCTGTTCAAAACCAGGTTATAAACCTGCCTCATAAGTGTCATCTGAAATTAGTGGGTGTGATAATGGTCAAGGCTGTTTTAATGACAGGGGTTTTGCTCAGTGGCAATGGGACAGCTACAGCTGGACTTCCAGCCTTTGTTTCTTCTAAACTAGAACCACGGGGTCTTCTTTTTGGTTCCTGGGGTAAATTGTCCATGTACATTTCCAGTTGATGGTTTGTTGGTGTGACAGTCCTATCGCCTGATGCATGAACTAACAGAAATTGCAAAAATCACATCTCCCAGTAGATGACATTATTAAAAAAAAAAAAAAAAAAACAACAAAAACTCTTCACAATTTACTTTCTTGCCTAACCCACAGTTATTAAAAAAAATCCTGGTTTTAGTGGATGATGCAGTTACTAGTGGATTCTGTTGCAACTAAAACAGACACAGAATTTCTGAATCTGAGTAAATTCTCAAACCCCAAAAGCTACTCTTCTATTAAATCCAAAGAGTGTTAATAGTACCTAATGATCATTACAAATATAGCATGAAGTAAGCGTGTTCTCCCCCATTAATCACAGGGATATTTCCAGACAACTTCAAATGAAAAATTTTTTAAATGATTGCTGTTTTGCTGTTAATAAACTATGCTGACATTGTGCAACTACAGCAATCCAAATGTTCTTATAAGTTATCAGTACTTGGATTAAGGGAAGGTTGTATTATGGCAGTTCATGTGAGAAATGTTCTTCAGATACACTGTTGAGGGGTATTTTTTGTTATGCAAAAAATTTTCATAAGGCAAACTAGAAGGAATTGTAAGATCATTCTTGTAATGACAACAGCAGGAGGAAGAGCAGGTGCTGCAGAGTCATGCCCAGTTAACAGTTATTTAAATTACAAGTTCCAGAGTAGGGAAAAGATTGCAAACAATGTTACATGCACATTCTACAGCTAGGCTCGTATTTTCATCCAGACTTGGAAAGGTGTGTATATATTCACTTACTGCATTGTTTTGCTTGTTCATGCAAATTGTATTCACTTGGCTTCAGCCAAGCTCATGTATTAAAAAAAAAAAAACCACAAACAAACAAAAAAAAAACAACCCACAAATTTTGTAGCACTGCCTGATCATATACTGTTAATATAGACATTTTGTCATTTTGGTTTGTGCTTCTATAAGAGGTGTAACTAATTACTGAAATACTTGTCTTTGAATTAAAATGTGATGTTAAGAAGAAGACGTTACGCAAACACTGAGCGAGACTGGTGCCCGTGTTCCTTGAGCTGCCAAGAGAGGTACTGCTGCCTGACCTCAGCCTCTTCTGAGACGTGGAAAGATGCGTTGGTGAGAGATGCTTATCGTATGTAACTACAGGTTAAAGACCAAGTCTCATTCAAGTAAAAAGAAAATAACCACTTTTGATATTAAAACACTTAAAAAGCACACGGAGATGGCATCTACAAGTAAAACAGAAGCAAACCTTAAATGTGTAATAGTGCAGCTTTGACCCTTCAGTCCATTCAAATTTCTTTTTCCAGAGTCTCGACATCATAAATGTAGAGGAAGCTGATGATGTCCCACCACAAAGGAAGGCAAGTTATTTCAAAAGGTTGGGTTTGCAGAAAAATTGTTTTAAAATTCTCACAACTTGGGAGATACCCCCAAGTCATCTAGTATTTAAAGTAGGGCTGGACTTTCTCATAGCTTTTGTTAGGGGGACTTCTGTGAGCATTTTTGAGAGGCCATCAGTAGCTGAGGCTCATGAAGGCTTTGTTTCTTTGAGCTCAAATTGCTCAAATTCTTTGAGCTCAGTAGACCTGCCTGGTGTGGGCCTGAATATTGCATTTCTGAAAGAGCAATAGTTTGGGTTTGGTGGGATTCAGATCACAGGCAAGGCAGTGCTAAAGGAGAGGTGTGGTGACAGCAGCAAGTCCTCACCAGCTCTCCTGGCGCTTACCTCTGGTGACTGAGGGGATGGGGCTGCAGTGGGTGGGCAGGTGTGATTTCAGGCGGTGACGGTGGAGAAGGGAGCAAGAGCTGCAGGACATCTGTCTGATGGCACTTGCCTTTGGCTCATGCAGGGCTGCGACAGCGCCGGTGTGGGGAGAGGTGGCCCTGCACACGCCGGGGGTACGGTGGAGGAAGAAGGCAGCCCCACCAGTGCCCGGTCCTCCCTCCTCTCCAGCACAGCCCATTCCTCCTCCAAATGGGAGAGGAGGATGCAAGGGCAGAGAGGTGGTGTGGGGAAGGCAGGATAGACCCTGGCACAGCAGCTGAGAGAACAGAAAGATCTGACCCAGTTCAAGCACTGGCCCTCCTTGGAGATCTTGGGATATTTTACCTCGCATCATACTAGAGGTAAAAATACTCTTTTTTTCTGAGCGCTGCTTGGAAAGCTGTAGAAGCAGAGTGATACATGCCAACTAAACAACAAAATTATTATAATCAAGTGGTACCATAAAATAGAGAAACTTAGTAAACATTTGGTCTCATAGAAAAGATGTACTCTTTATTAAAAAAAAAGGAAGCCATGTAAACCTGCTGAAATAACGTTAAGGAGCTAAAATTATACTACATAGAACAAAAGACTCTGCATCCTCTATGTAAACAACTATTTCTAGTGCTCATTTCCCATCCCCTATAAGAAACTATGTTAATTTCTTACTCCTTTGGTTTTATTTACCAACTGTTTCTGGTGGGACTCTCCATTTTCTTAACCAATGAGTTGCTGTTAATTCCTGAGAGTTTTTCCCAGCCAGTCTGAAATAGGATGGTAAGTTCCGTACATTAATGATTGATTCATCTTTCTGCTAGCAGAATTTTGAAGTACTCTTCTTCAAAACACCATTCCTGTCCTGATAATTATGTTTTCTGTAAGACACGGGAAAATGATCTGTGACATCAATACCAAATAGCTCTACACACAGATAGAAAATAGCGGTGGGGGGGGGAAACAAATGCAGTAAAACTTGCTCTAACTTTTATGGGTTCATTTATTTGGTTGTAAAAGAAAGCAATTGTGATAATGTTGCACAGGATAATCGGGTATGGGCGGGTTTTTTCCCCTCCTTCTTCTTGGGTTGAAAAAAAGGCTCAGAAGCACTGCTTTAATGTATTTGGGCTAATTTCATGCCCGTTGTTTCTAAGACAGGCTAGCTATAGGAGTTACACTTGTTTCAGTGTCATCCTTTCTTTATTTATCTAGTCACTATTGGCTACAGCCTAAGTAGAGTTTAATTAAACTCTGTAAAGTTTGGTATTTATTATTGCTGTGTCCAACTACTTTTCATCTTCATTTACTCTATAAAATGGGCAAGAACATTCCTTATGGATTTTAATTGAAAGCCTTATTGGGAACTGTTGGGCTAAAAGAAACCCAGCCCAACATATTGCAACATTGAAAGTTTATGTAAGGTGATCCAAGGCTGGTAATAAATCAGGTAGCAAAAAAATAAGAAGGGGATATGCCTCCATGACATCTCTGTCTTGCCAATCAATTTCTAAAAGCAACTGAAGTTTTTAATGGGAGAATGAGATTTGGTTTTAATTAGTCTGAACTTGAAGTGCTTTGAAGCTGATGCACAGCTTACACGGCCGTTTATCACTTACCAATCACTACCATTTATCATTTATTGTTTACTGGAAGATTCTATTAAATATATACCAAAAAAATCCAAAATGTTCATTTGCCTTGTTCAATATATCAAAGCAAAGCATTAGGGAAAAAAAAAATCATGATGTTGGATCTTCCTACATTTTCTTGAAACCATTGAATGAACCACTGGTAACATCCATCTCCTTTTAGGCAATCAGTTAATTAAATTTGGCAACAGATATACAAATAATCTCACAACTTTAAAAAGGACAGCATAATAAACTGTGCAGCCTAGGGGGGGAAAAAAAGGACAAAAAAAAGAGTGAATTTCAGTTTGCTTATTTTATTGAATGTGGTAGCTGTAGCACTTGGAGTGGAAGAGGTGCTGACAAATTGTGTTGCTTAAGGTCTTCCATAATGCTTCAGAAGAAAACCTTAACACATCCTTGCTGACCAGCCACTCTATCTTCTGTTGCACGTTTGCCGTCTGAAAGCAGCAACAAGCCATATACTTGTCATTTGCATAGAAACAGCTTTTATATTTTACTCCATTTTATGTAAGAAAATTAAACCTCGATCCCTGGGAAGGTGATGGAGCAGCTCATCCTGGAAACCATTTCCAGACACTTTAAGGATGAGAACATTTATTTGCACCACTCAAAGCCAGTTTCTCATGTCTGCTTTCTCAGCTAAAAAGCACTCTTGCTTCACACTGGAACTGATCTCTCGCTAGCCCAAAGTGCTCTGTAAAGCACTTGGCAAAGCTCAAGTTTTACAGAAAATGCAGACACAGTTTCCAACAGCCCAACATCTGCAAGCTCACCCAGGCCAGTCACTTCCACAGTTCCCAGGGACATACAGGACTCTCCTGTATTTTGGACGCTAGTGTGGATGTCTGTCCTTGGGACTGGCTGTCCCAAGCCTCTGTAAACTGGCTGCAACTACAACCCCGGCGATACCTGGACTTGCCAGTGTCCCTAGGGAAAGGGGTGTCTCCTCCCCAAGCCTGTCAAGCGTTCAGTAGCTAAACCTTGAGAATGGTGATGGTATCAATAAATCCCTGTTGGTGGTCTGCAAGACCCTGCATGATAACCAGAAGAGTTACTACACTGTTAACACAGCTACAGGTAATTTGTGGAGTGGAGAACAACAGATGAGACCACTGGGTACTGTCAACAGTTTTTCCTGGAGCGGGCAAAGTCAAGGAGATAGGTAGTTGATGATGGCACTGTGGACTGAACACTCCCATGCTCATTGCAGACTTCCCCACAGTCAAAGGTACTTAGCCACTGACCAGCAGCAATCAAGGACAGCAGAACTCCACATAGAAGAACTCTAACAAAGACTTTGAATGTGAGTCTCTGCAACAGACTGGTTTGTGCACATTACTGTTCATCCCATGCTCCAAGCACTCTTACAAGCTCATTTCTCAGGCTCAAAATACCTTGCCACCTACAGGGAATCTGTCTTGGCCACATTTCCTGCCAGGATCTCATATTCTGCAGTCGTACATATCTCACAGGGGTGCAAGATGCTGATCATCTGAGCATCCCCTTGCACAACAGCACCACAACCACCTTAAGCAGGGGCTGGAAGGCCTTCTTGCTGCTCTGACATGGTTCTGCATGGCCCAAGATGGGAACAACACTGACTGCATGGTCTGAAGAGCAGAAGCACCAAACATCATGGTCTGGGAAAGTAAACATTGAGGAGAAGGAAGAACCTCTGCACCGTCATCCTGACATAGTGATTATTGAAATGGATGCTGGCATCTTCCTCACTCGGACAACGGAAGCACATCGTGAGAGCACAAGACCTGCTGGAGAGGTTTGCGTTATCGAGCAGCAAATCCTCTCAAGATGCCTGTTACAGCAGAACAGAGTCACTGCCTACTTGAGATGGAGCTGCTCCAAACCAAAGAACATTTAACACCAAAATGAATATTCTCAGCAGCCTATACTGGGGACATGAGGAGCTCTGCAAAAGTTTTCAGAGCAATTAATTGCTTCAATTAATACAAAGAAGTTCATACTGCAAGCACTGCAACAGGATATTGTATATACACGAAAGCAAACAAGGTCCTTTTGTGTTACAATGTTGAAATTAAAAAAATGTTTCTTACCCAAACTCTCCTGAAGATTTTTTTCCAGTAGATACACCCAAAGATTTTCTGGTTTTCTGCCGTGTTCCTGGAGAGATCTCTGCAGATCGTTATTTAAAAAATGTATTGGCCATAAAAAATTATAACCTACATAAATTCAATATAAAACCCAGAAATGTAGGGATCAAAGATATTGATACAAGGAGCAGTATGTATTATCATGCACAGGTTATACTACAAATAACCATTAAAATAAGTTTATAAAATGTCTTCTAAACATAGACTGAGTACGGGTCATGATTACTGGTAGCAATGGGTGCTAGCAAACATATTATATGTTATCCTGCTTAGAGGAAACTGTTCTAGGGATGTGGTGGTGTTAATTTTAAGGCTGAATCAACAGGGGGAAAGTCATATGGCACAAACAACATACAAAGCTTGATGCTTCATCTAAATGGACTTAAGAAAAGTTAAAGATGGAATAAATCTTAACATCGAAGATTAAAGGTTATGGAGTCCTTTATGGGACAGAAGGAACCTCACACCCAGACTGTGTATTTTTGGTCTATCTAGAGACATCTGTTTGAGGACCTCTAACTGAAAAGGCTAAGAAGCCCCTCCTGAGAACCCACATGAAAACCTCTGTGTATACACTCAGCACAACGGATCAGGATAAAGACTTGGAAAGCCATTCAATATCGACATCCACTTGGAAATTTTTGACTCTTCTCATTTCTAACAAGTGTTGTACGGAAATGAGTTTAGGATTTCATGTCAAGGCCTGGACTTGGGAAAAAAAAAAATAATTCACACTTCATTATTCTATCAGAAAACTGGATTCCAAAGCCTAGGATCTGCTTTAAAAATGCCGCCCCCCACCTCAAATACACCAGAGTTTGTTATAAGAAAAACATAAATATGGCTAAATGAACTCCTTACCTGGTCTAGGTTTGTCTGTGTTGGCACCTTCTTCTACTCTCTTCTGAAGCGACAACACAGCAGTTGTTAAGGTTGGGGGTTTTCTCTGAGTCGCTGGTTGCTTGCCCTAGTAAAAGAAGATGCACAATCCACACAACTCTAGCAGGGAGCTCACGGAGCCTGGTGACAACTCTCCAAATCGCCGTTGAAGCAGTGCTAGGAAGAAAAAGGAAAAAGGTGCACCCCCTCCCACTTGGAAGGCATTTTTCCTGCCGAAAATAGGTAAAGGAGGAATAAGGTTTTCAAACATCTTAAAAAAAAAAAAGGAAAGAAAAGCAGTACTCTCCTAAAGGAACTGTTTACATTATTTTTTTTTTCTATAATAAAATAGGAGCTCACTTCAAGACACGGCCAAGTAGCTCCACTTTTCTGATTCCCCAAAGGGGCTTAGCCCTTTGGCCTTGTGTCTAGCGACTAGGGAGTAAATCAGCCATACATTTGCAGGGAACAGCAAGCCTGCAAACAGCAGGGAGCCCTAATGATCAGGAAGAGCTTTTTCTGGGTATTGCAAAAGCTGCCACGTTTCTGCTTCCCTACAGCTCTTACCCTGGAATCCAATCACAGAAGAGTCTGCAGAAATTGTCCAACTTTTTCGTACTATCGTATTCTGTCACTTTTTATATCGGACAAAGGGCTCCAGTTTCGGGGAACTCCTAGCTGATGTTCAGCATGTATCTTGTCTTAAGAATTTACCAATGTCCCTGGAGTCTTAAGTTTTACATTAGTATAGGTCTTTACTCACCATAAACTACAGTTTGGCAAATCTGCCTCCAGGACAAGACAAGTGTGACTGTGTTTGCTTACCAAAGCCTGTTCGGCGGTCTTTGCAGCAAAGGCACGGCGAGCAGCTTGTTCTTCACAAAACTTCATGTGCCTCTCTGCTGCAGCCTCATTAAACCTTCGTGAGCAGTGTGGACACTGAATATAGTCTGATCATGAGAAAAGAACAACTCATGTCACAATTTATATACTACAGGAGAAGAACCACCTGCTTTACTGGAGCACTCAAGATGTAGTTCAAAACCTGGCTCCATCAGCAGGTGACCATGGTGAGTTCCCATGAGCGCCCAAACTTAGGCGAACTACAAAAACCTCCTCTAGAAAAGCACGTGGGATCCCAAAATACATGCTTACGGTATTAACCCAGCAAACAGTAATTGCTTTCAGAAATAAATCCCTGGGGATTTTAAAAGCAGATTTTATTATCTTTGTCCTATTCCCACACCCAACCTCACAATTAACATATCTGCAGAAAAAGCAATATTTAGAAATTTCTCGAGTAGTCTAAACCAATGATTTTAAGACTACTTTTAAAGATTGGTCATTAAGATTGATAGCTGTTTTCACTAAATCCATTTCCTTTGGACATTGACAAAATACTGCCCTGCCAGCTGAGGCTCATGCAAGAGCCAGGTTTCTGGGTGTGAAGCAGCATTGTGAAGAACACACAGCAGCGCTTCCTGGAGTCGGTTTTGACAGTGTTATAGTCCTGATTCTGCTAAAAGCTGTTCAGCTACATTTATCACTGGTGCAATCCTACTAATTTCAATGAATGGTTGGTGTTCGGGGTTAACGCAGTCACATTCAGCCCTTGCACTGCCCTCGCTGTCCTCAGACCCTTCCTCCCCACCCCTTGCCTTTTACAAAAGCAGCCCAAGTGTCCTTATCATAATATTACGGATATGGGATCTTTACAAATCATTTCTCCCAGTAACAGCGCAGAAAAGGTGGCCCAAGCAGCCACCAAAAGCCAGCCCCAGACCAGCAGCTTGGGCAAAATCGTTCTGAAGACAGGAGGGGAGGACGAGACAGGGCAGACGCCTGGCTTTGGGGGGGCTCGCAGGGGCACCTGGCACTTCAGGGGAGAATGGGGAGCTTTGGACTCTATTTGGAGGAGGAGAGGGAATGGGAATATCTCTCTCTCCTCCCCACAATCCATGTGCTTTCTCTCCAGTCCTGTAGTATAGGATATACATCCTCACTAGGCCCCTCAGCAATTTGTCTTTCCTAAAAAGCAGTTCTCCAATTCCTTTCTCCACAACTACAGCAGCTCTCGCACAACTCTTTCCTCCAAGAGGGAGAAGGAAAGGGAGGGGTCTGCTCTTAGGGTCGGTAGAGTCAGACAAGAAATAACAGAGTCATTAAAGAACTCAGCAGTGGAAATTCAGAGAGGTGCTTGACCCCAATCAAGGAAGGAAGATGTGTCCTGCTGCTTATACTGCATGGCTGTCATCTAGAAGAGGAGAAAGGCTGGAATCATGGCAGCTGGTTTTGCTATCAGTGACGAATTCCTGCTCTGGAAGCGAGCCCGGAGAGCCCCCCCTTCCCCCTCCCGCCCTCCGCCTTCCTAACGCAGGCGGGACTCCACTGAGACCCTTTCCAAGGTTGCTCCCACGTTTCATAAATCACATATAATGAGCAATACTGGCTGTATGTGCATCTTTTTGCATCCGTAACTTCTAACACAGTGAGCTCTGTGCAGAGACCACACCTGGTATCAGTAGTAAACCAGACCCATCTTCTTCTAACTGACTTCCCCTGACTACACAGGAGGAGGGGACAGTGGAAAAGCCATCACATGGGAGTGGGGAAGCCCGTGTGCACTACAGTTGTTTTGAATGGTGAGGGGATGTATTTCACCCTCTGTTATACCGTGGTACAGCCTGTGCTAGAACACAGGCACCCCGACGCTCCTCCCAAAGCACTGTCTAATATCAGACCCCAAACTTGCTGCCTTTAGACTTAAAAGGTACAGTGAGTTTTCTCTTCCTCCCCACCACCTCTGTATCGCACTCCTACTCAACTTAAGCCAAGAAATACAGCTGAAAATTAGACAGTACGGAGGGAATTAACGTTCACATTGTGTTGTGCCGGGGGGGTGCAAAACTGAAGGCCAGCTGTGCATAATAAGAGGTCACTGCTTTACCAAAGATCAGTAATAAGATAAAGTAGACCACAAACCTGGATTGATGCTTGGTGGGGGAGGAGGCGGAAGAGGGCGGCCCTCCTTCAGAGCTTTTGTGACTTGCTTGGCTGATTGAATAGCATTAATAAAATCCTCGTGGTGCTGCCTCCAGTTAGATTTCTTCCCTGGCTCTTTCTGTAATGGAAATAAAGGAAGACACAAACTATATTTTTCCCTTGCAAGCGACAGAGAAAAATCTTAGAGTGAGGGTTCTTCCTTTCTGAGGGAAAGGAAAAACGTTACAAACAAAAGAAATTTGCTTTTTTTGAAAGGCACAGGAAAGCTGATTTAGCCCTTTGCCATCTATTGACAGCACCAGAAGATGGATAAAAGAACAATGCCCTCCAACAAAACACTCTGGTCATGGCAGACCAAAGGGCGCTTAAGAGGGAATAGAAAAGACACTATGACCAACGCCTTCTCTTCTCCTCCACTTGTCAGATACTTCTTGCTCTAAACCTTTGTGCACTTCTGTTTCTTTCCACAACTGATTTTAAAGGACATTTTACAACAGCAGGCTGCATGGGTACCAAATCAGAAGTGATGTGGCATCTCTGGGTAAAATTATGCACATGCACGTCCATGTGCATTCCCCTCTTCCCCAACAATACATGAAAAAAAACTTCTTCCAGTAAGAGCTTAGGCCTCTTCCCCTCCAGCTCTGTAAATAAGTTCAATTTAAATACATTTTTAAACCCTTGAGTTCAATAGCAGTGAATCTCCGTAGTTTCATCCGTGGAAGATTTGGGGCTATTGACAGCCCTCAGGTTCAACCTGGGGTATTCATGCACCAACCATCTTGGATCACGCTCTCTTTCAGATTTAAGTGAAAAGGAAGCTGTCAGAGACTCGCGTAGTCTTTAAAATACATACATGAACATTTCCTAGAAGAGCAGAGACACTTATGCGCCCCGAGTAGTGATGACACCTACTGGTTTGGCTTCTGAACCAAGAAATATTCTTGAACACTAGCAGCACAGGGAGGGGGAGGAAAGAATTTGGCACCGAGTCAAGCACGTATGTGAGACTCATCCACAACATCCAGGCTTTGTCCCCGGTGTAAACAATAGCGTTACTGAATGAAAGACTTCATATGGAGATAACACAGGTGCTTCAATTTTAACTATACCTTTTGTGGGGGCTGCTTCTTCACAGTGGTTATTTCTGTTCCCTGCAGTCTCTGTTTCAAAGAGCTGAAGGGCTTGCGCTTCTTGTTGAAGACTTTCTTGCATATTGGATCATGTCTCAGCTGGGATGCGAAGAAAAAGAGTAATTTATGGGTTGAAGTCATGCTTTGTTAATGATGCTCCCTTGCTCAGGCTTTAAAACTACTTCTATTTAGGAGCAGGGAGCTGAAGCAGTATTTATTTTGGGTTCAGTTTAACTCCTGCAGGAGTTCAGCAAAACTTTAAAAAGCTGTCCAAGTACAGCTGCAGTGTGACACAAATAAGAAATAGAAGCCATTTCCAGTTTGTTCTGCTCAGGGACGTGCTGGAGGCCAGGACAAATAACAACTTGCAGAGAATAACAGAGCGGGTCTGTGAACAGGAACAGTCCCCTTAGACTCCCCCCCTCCCTTCTCCAAGTTGGTTTCCTTTCTTTCTTGGTGAAGAGGGAGAACAGACGGATCCTGTTCAAGGGGCTGATATTTACAGTATCAGTTCTCTGAGCTTAGAGAATTATTCCAGACTGGGGGCTCCCTGACAAACAGCAGCACTGTCCATCCCCTCAGCACCACTGAAACAGCGAGGGAGCAGCCGCTTACCCGCACACGTAACCTGACAGCTCAGAAGGAAAACTAGGGGTAACACCCGCACCTGAAAGCACGGGGAAATTCTAGGTAGGCAGATATCCAGTGCGGAATTTGTGGAAGAGCCACACCTTGCAACAAAGGAGAATTTAAGATTCAGAAGCGTCTCGGATTTTAGCATTGACCTCACTCTTCTGCAACAGGATGGCCGGTCCCCTTTGTGAGGAACTCCGTGAAAGCGAGGGCCAGGCTACGTCCTCACTCTTGTGCTGTGGATCACACCTATTTGAGCCCATCCACAGCTGGTAAATTAAAGACTCCATTCCTATCTTCCTTTGCTTACTCCCCCTGTCCTGTTCTCCGTTATTCTTCTTGATCTTCTCATTAATTTCTCTATGCCATCCACTCTCTTCCCATATGAGTTAAGCAGCTGCCTGAGCAAGGCATTTTGGTTACAGCTCAGCTGGGCCAAGAAGCACCTCGTTCTACCACAACACACATTTCTACATTCTCATTTCCCTTTGAAATTTCCCTTTGAATTAGTAGAAATCATTTCTACTCATGTGCTTCAGGTCCTTATCTTCTGTTCCTAGACATTTTTGACAGCAAACTTGAGAGGAGGATTCCTCTGCAGGACCAAGAGGGCAGCAGATACCTGTGCCTTGCTCACGGAGGAGCACACCAGTCCTGCATCGTCGGGGCATGGACAGGCGTTACAGGACTTGCATCTCAGCAGTCATAGTGACAAGAAGATTCCCGCCTCCCCAAAAATATAGATAACTGTCTTTTCAAACGATTTTGCTAGAATAAGCCATCATGTTCTTCATGTATCTGATCTGAGATACCGAACATTGAACTACTAACATGGTGTAGTTCCACCTGCGTCTCAGTGCTCACAGTTACTCAGCTTTCAGTGTATTTTTCTTGTCTTTTTTTTTTCCTAAATCAGTTTTTAGTTCTATGGTGGGGCTGCTCTGATTTACCACAGAGCCACGGGATCAGTAACGCAAAG
Source organism: Ciconia boyciana (assembly GCF_034638445.1). Taxonomy (NCBI): domain Eukaryota; kingdom Metazoa; phylum Chordata; class Aves; order Ciconiiformes; family Ciconiidae; genus Ciconia; species Ciconia boyciana. The sequence continues at coordinate 68,560,610 of NC_132936.1, read as the reverse complement.
TGAGGAGGGGAGGGGTGCGTGCAGAACCCCCCCCCTTGCAGAAAAACCCCGCAGTTGGGTTGTGCCAGGCAAACTGTGCAGCCACCCATTTAGTTTGTAATCCAGGGATCAGGGAGGTCAGGGGGAATCTTTTCATTCACTTCAGCAGGCTTTGGAACAGAGCCTGATGCCCGCATTATGCTGTCAAAGGGACTGCTTATCAGATGGTTTATTAGTCTGTTTTCCCAGGAAGCCTGAAATAACAAGTTCTGCCTAGAAACCTGGCACACAAAGGAAGCTTCAGGTTAGTAATTTATGTCTCGCCAAGAGATAATACATTACTTTAAACGTAATATATAGTAAACATCTGTTTTGGGACAAGCAGGTAAATTAAGATAGTGCAAGATTGCAGATTAAGTCACAATATTTCTATGAACATTCTCTAATCAAGTTCACTAATGAAAGCAGTTATTAGATCATTTGCTCTTTTAAACGTGTTCAACCCATTTCTCTACTAGCAGCCACCTCCTTCTTCCCCAGTGCTCACCACCCCTTTCAGCTAAACACATTGACATTGCCATTAAAAAAGAAAAAAAAAAAAAAGTTTTACCAGAACATCTTGTGCAAAATGTCTTCCACAGGTTGTACAAGGAGCTGGATCCTGACTTTGGGCAGCTGTGTAAAATTCAAACCATGCAAGAGTCTCAGTTACACAGTACAGGACAGCTTGGCTACAGCAGTCAGCGCTTGGACCGAGCCCTTGCTGAAACAGTATTTTGTTGTCAGAAAGAGACATCTACAGTCATGTGCCAGGGCTCCCTGTTGCAGAACTACCTTATTTATCTTGCTCCTATGAAGCACAAGCTCTCCTTTGCTACGATGGATAGCTTTTTGTTTTCCACATGACTGCTCAGGTATGTCCTTTCACAATGACATCTCGGTTGGGTGAGGAGATTATGGAAGAGTACTCAAAGTCATCGCTGCCTAAATTCAGGGAGGGAGGCTGGAAAGCAAGAGCAGGCGGTGTGCACCCAGATTTATTCCATTTCGTTTGTAAGTCATCAGCCCGGTAAGGGCTCAGGGTAAACCGTCGCTATTGCAGAGAGCAGCAGGTGGCACACTAAGTGTGACACAATCATCATTCTTAAGACAGTTTCCATGATGTGCTAAACAGCATTCCAAAATGATCCTACTTTGTAGATGTCAAATTTGTGGGGATTTTGGTTTTGTTTTTAAATCAGTAATTTTAAAAAAAAATAAAAAGGGTTTTTCAGTTACGTGGAAAGTAGTTTTAAGCCTTTCTGACTCCAATGGCAGTCACATACTCTCTCGTTTCAGAGCAGGGACATTACTCGTATTGAACGAAAACAGCTTTTAGGAAAACTTGAACAATAACAAAGAGCCCTTTTCATAAGACTTGTAACTACAGAGGGAAAGACTTCTCATTTAAGTGTGCCTTACCTGCTCTTGCTGAAACAAAAGAAATCCTTGTTTTGCTGAGGAGAAGCAGGTATGTGCCTGCTTTTGTTCCTTACCTTTTCCTTCAGATTTTACCACACTCCAAGGCACAGAGTTACGGTTACTACAGTGCTTCATTGATTACAAGTGTAGAGGAACAAAGCAATTCTCTCACCTTTTTGGCTCTTAATTCTATTGCCTCTGTTTAAATGTCTTTCCACTTTTGTTCCCAAGCAATATCTTTCTGTGTGTCTGTGCTTAGTCTGGACTATACTCTTCAAGCGTCTCCCTCTGCCTCTCCCATCTCTTTTATTCTCTCCTCATCCCCTCAAGGTTTTGACTGATACAGCTATTTTTGTTTTTTTTTAAAGGAATTTAGGTACAAGCACAGTATCACTGAATCAGCAATAAGAAATCAGGAAAAATGACAAATTGCCATAGATTAGTTAATTTAGACATGTACAACAGCAGATAAGTTAAGGACTAGTAAAGAACATGTGCACTGTCTTTAGTAAAAGATTCTCCTTTCCAGTAAATCACAAAATCACATTCCACCCAAACCACTGAACAGCATCTGTTACTCACTTGTTCCATTTAACTCCTTTCCTAGTATCTGACTCATCTCAATATAATGGTTTCTCAAATTTCCTCTTCTGCGTTGTTGTCAGGAGTCGGAGGACTAGGTGGCCAGTCTTCATTACTCAAAAGCTCTCACTTCAAGTTACCGTGCATCAGCAATTACATAATTAACAATTATGACACAGGCAGACTCTGCTTAAGCCTGTGAAGCGTGAAAACTAGTACAGAGATCAGCTAAATGAAAACCCTGAGACTTGTTCTAATCTTAGAGATGATTTCTTCTGATTTGGTTAAGACAGACTCTTGAACAATTTTAGAAGATGAAGGCTTAATCTAGATGTGAATATTGTATCGACACTTCAGTCTTCTGAGCAGTGATCAAGAGACTTGTAGTCTTAAATGCCTGTTTATTCCCTTCTCCCAAAACCGTGTTACTTTATCAATTAAAATATATTATAAAAGCCTTCTTCCAATAAAAACAAGTACTTTGAATTGTTTCTGTACATTAAAAGGCCTCATCAGTCCTTCTGTTAGCTTGTCTCCACCTAGTATTCACAAAACTATTTAAGGAATATTTAAGATGCTTTGAATTTAGTAGTAGTCAAGTCACACTACTGATGTGTTGGTTACTGTGTTCCTTACCAGTAAAATGGTTAACTCTTCACCCAAAGGCAGAAGATTGCTCAGTTTATAGTCCTAAAGACCTAAAGCTGAGGGTTTCTTAGAAATACAGAAGGATTGACTACAAATCCTACTCATTTCATTCACATGTATGGACTGGTCACTATCAGAAAAATTCACATGCACAGTACAGAAATCTAAGATCACACCAAGCCTAAAGATACTGCCCCTCTGCTCATCTTCAGAAAGTCTCTGCAACAATTGCAGTGGGTCTTAAGTTTGTATTTCAATGAAATCAAACTGAATGCAAGACCTGAAGAATAGTATTTCAGGAAAATCAAGACAATGTTTATCTGCAATATACAGTATTTTTCTAAGTATCTGCTGTTTTGTTTGCCATCCTACCGAGACTGAGTACTTTCAGCAAAGCTGATTTCAACAGCAACAGTAAGGGTCACTGACTACTGCAACACTTGTTGCAACAGATTTTATTTGCTAAGAAATTTAAAACTCAGGTTAGGTAACAGGGATGTCTAGCTACACAACAGCTTTTCAGACACCTCTGTTTACAAAAGGTTATTTTACATCTTTCGTAATAGTACCCAAACAATAAAAAAACCAACCCAGAAAAAAAACCTAAGGAGTGGGTGAAAACTCCTTGACTTACAAAACTGTGCTGTATCAAGGCACTATATTCAATCATCAGTATAAGGGAGAGAAGACATAAATGGATATATTGCTTTGTAAACTGAAATAATTTAATAGAAGAATCTAATCAGATCAAATCTGTAGGATTCTGCTGATTTGTTAAATACATTCAACAAATATATATATAAAACTTTGTCCAGTGATAGATTGTAAGAAAAGTATTTTTTTTATCATTTTAATACATTTCTACTGTAATGAAACTTTGCAACAGTTGCCATGTCACTCATGACAGAGTAGACATCACTAATACATTGTTTTATGTATAACTTCATTTCAGAAAGAATGACAAGTTACTGGTTCTGGTTGCAGTAACATCTGAATAACCCCCTCTGAGCATGACTGGCAAAGCTATGAGTTAGCAGTTCCCTCCTCAATACAAATGAAAACTTAAGGATGTTTCCATGATAAGTTCCTCAGTTTTGTCAAGACAGCTTCAGTCCTTGAATATTTTGTTTCAGATTGAGCAACTCTTTTTCTTGCCTTGTTTTCTCCAATTTGAAGGCTAGCTTGTTGGCTTTCTTCTCCATTCTGCGTTCCTGTGCACATGAATAATTTACAAAATAGGCATAACGTGCAAAAAGAATCCATTCTAATTAACAGTTCTAGATCATGAAAACAGCAGCAATCTGGACAATGATATTGTTTATGGCACTAATTATTAGTAGTCAAATTATTATGTGTACCACCAGGATTATCATCTTTAATTAGCTGAAGCTTCTAATATGCTGGCAATTTCTGTTCCTAAATAAAACAACTAGTATATCATTGTGGCCAATTAGATTTTCCACATTTCTTTCAGAGACTTTTCACTTTGTGTCATCTTAAACATCCTAACTGTTTTCTTTGCTTCCTTAGATAATAAGGAAATATGAGGGCTCCTTCTGAAGTTATATATGTAATAGTGGCCACAATAACAGACCAAAATTTCCATATAGGAAATTAGGATGACAAAATTATGAGGTTAACTTCCTTTCCAGTAGATTTTTTTTTAAAGAAGTAATAATTAGTCCTTTGAGACCAGCAAGTTTTTCCCATTGATTTCCAGACACAAGAACAAATGAACTTTAAAAAAGTTCATAAGACAGAATTCAGATAATATAACAACTTTTTGCAGGGTTTTATTTAAAATAAGGCGTACCTTTCGCTCCTCTTTTATTGCCTGTTTTCTAGCTTTGCGATCCTCTTTGCTCTCGTCTTTGGAACGGGGCTGTGTTGATGCTCTTGGCAGGTCACTGCCATTAATCATTTGCATGCGTTCAATCTGCTTAGCAGTAAGACCTTTCTGGGGCAAGATATGTAGAGGAATTCCAGTCTTCTGGGAAATTTTTACTGGTTTGGGCTAAAATAGAGAGCACACGTATTAATGGTCCCTAGCTTTCTCTCCAAGACTGCCTTATCAGTATAAAAACATTAGATTCAGATTTAACAGTAATAAACATGTAAGTTTCCTCGTACTATTTTCTTCCCTCAGAAAAATACGCATTAATCCCAAAGTAAGAAATCAAACACACCTGTGAGCAGAACCTGGCCTCCCAGAACTAGAAAATTTTTCTCCCTTTTATTTAAATACCACTGAAAAAAAAAGAACTTAAGTAGGCACTTAATATTCCTTTATAAGCTTTCAAGAAAAAGGTTTCCTTTCAAAATCTCACACATCTGGAACATCAAACTGTGCTCTAATGATGGGGAAGGTCTGGAAGGCCAAAGAACTAGAATAAATTGTTTCAAACTGTGGAAGGGAAATACAAGCCTATTTTCAAGAAAAAAACCCTAATATGTGGTTGTGAGACAAAGATTACACAAAGGTGTATCACAGATAACAAGAAAGTAAGTTTCTTGCTCTCTACATTTCTGCCTAGCTATTACTGAAATTTTGAACTTACTAATTTTCCTTCTAATAGAAAAAGATATATCCAAACCCTTCTTCAGTGAAGAAGTAATACCAGGTGCTAACACCCTCCACAACCCTCTTTTCTGCTCCCTCCTTCTTTTAAAAAACAGATATCCATTGAGAAAACAATCACTTTTGTCTCAAATTTTCCCAAGCCAGGTTGTTAGTCAGAATAAGTTTAATGATTTTACCTTTGATGGCTCCTTAATAAGTGTTGGGTGATTATATAAGTTTGAATATGTACCTAGGTCACAAAGAAAAAAAAAAGTAGTGAAGAAAGGCTTGCAAATAGAAATTAGGTAAATTTATTATGAATTGTACTACTATTTAGTTTTTGAAGATACAAAATTGCAAGAATTAAGTTATCCACACAAAAGCAGTAGTTTTATCTAGCAAGAATTCCTCCTGTTGTGCTCCAGAAGCATAAACCATTTTACCTAAAGCACTGTTAGAAAAATTCTGAGATCACCTATCATTTACTTTGAAATCCTAGGAACGAACAAGCAAACTCCAAAATACTTACTCAAAATGGATTCACAATCCCACTTTTCTTTTGGTTCCTCAATAACTACAGCTACTATTTCTTCCTTTTCTTCCTCACTTTCTTCATTCACAAGAGAGTCTAAATCTTCACAGGGTTCAAGAGCATCCAATTTCACACAACTTTGAAGAAGTGCAGAAAAGAAAAAAATAAGGTTTATCTTTTCTTGAAAATGTGTAATTATGTAAACCCAGTCTCCCCTCAGTAAAACCCCAAACCAAAGAAAGCTATTCCTAATGAAACTTGCAGCAAAAATAAGTTTCCTTAAGTAAGCATCCCCAAAATAAACCAAAACATTACGACAAGAGACGTAGTCGACAAAAGAAGTATTTCTGCGTTTCAAAATTATGTGGCACACAGTATTTGTGATTGGAGGGCAGGAAGAGAAGAGAGTATACTTCTTAAGTCTGTAAGCAAGGCAGCTCTAGAGGTGATTACGCACTCTGCTACTGACCAGTCATCTTTCACTACAAGGGACACATTACCTTTCAATCAGGAAACGCAAGACTAACATGAGAACATTTAGCCATTTAACTTTGGGATAATATCACCTGCTTTAAGACAATGTGAATATACTGTGGAAATGCAGTCTTACATTGACACAAGGTTGCTTTATAAGGACTGATTTTTGCAGTGCTCCAAACAGTGGTACCCATGCAACAGTCACCTGCCAGTTTATTACCATGTAACTAGGTATACAGTGGAATCAGCTGCATACCAGCAGGACAGACTACACTTAGCTACAGAGTCTCTTAAAAACAAAAGTAAAGGTATAGGAGAAAATAAGTTACACTAAAAAGGGAAAGGAAGAATTCCTCTAGGTATTACTTACGCTAAATTCAATACAATTATACAAAAGGAGCATAATCTCACATAAACCAACAAAACGCCTCCTCTTAATTTTATCATCTCATAAACTAAGGTCGACAGTCACTGATATAAAAAAAATGGTTAATACTCATATGTAGCTGCTTTTATTGTGGGATGTAATCTTTGAGTACATGAACTGGAAACAACATACCCAAACTTTCAATATAAACACAGGATTACATAATTACTGATGTGAAGCAGTACTTCTGTGAATACATACTTCTTTGCTTTCTCCTTGTAGTAATCATTCAGGACTTCCTGCAACCGAGCATTGTCCGTGTCAATATAGCCTTCTAACTCCACATTATCCAAGGCTCCAATTTCATCTTCATCAAATTGTTCAAAAAACTAAAATAAAGAAGTGGATATCTGTAATTAGATTGCATTTGTCGTGCAACTTCTTGATAGCTTAAAGAAGATCTACGCATTTCTTTCTACTTGCCCCTTTTTCCTCTCCCCTCTCATTTGCTGAACAACTGCCAAACATATCTGCAGCAGGATTTTCTCCTTACTGTCAGTATTCTTTCAGCATGGGAGTCACAAAGTTATCTTTTAACAATATATAAATCAGCTTCCGGAAACTGTTTCTTATTCCGATGCATTATTTCAACCTGTACATTAAAAAGCCTGTCACTGCTCAGGACAAAAGTTACACCGTATTTTCACTGCTCTAACATCATTTCATGAATGTGTACTTGGCACAGTGGGGAGAAAGGGTGAAAGAAGTGAGTCTTTACCAGGCACTTGTACATGGTTTGCTGTGTTGAACTGAGCCTCTCGGACAAAGTGTACACCAACTATGAACGCTCATTACAGCAACTGGAATAATTTTGTTTAACTACATCAGTGTTAGGCCTTTTAATAGCAATTAACACTATAACCTATGTGATACAAGCCACTTAGTGCATACAATATTAAATGCGGTATATGTGCAAAGAACAGCTGTTTGGTGCCCTGCCTACTGAAGGCAGTAAGAATTTGCACAGGCATACAGGACACAACTTTATGAGATGAATCAAAAGACAAAGAAGCATTTAACCTTATGTTTAACAGTTAAATTCTTGAGCTGCCTCACCTTCTCAAATCTGTCATCCAACAGGGTTAACTGCTCATTCCTTCTCATTACCGAAGAGGTCATAGAATATTCTGTGAAACGACTCCTGGTTTCTTCTTGCATAAAAAGAAATTCTTTTGTCTGTCCATTAACCCCATCATCTGATAAAGGACCTTCTGAATCATAGTCTTCATCATTACTGCAACTATCCTTTTCATCACTATCCTCCTCCACATCTTCCCATTCATCTTCATCCTCAGCCTCTGATCCCCTGAACAGAAGTATAAAACAGTTTTAGAATAATACACAGACCTTCCCACAGCTCTGACCAATGTTGGATTACCTGAAACAATCTGGCAATAATAGATTTAAATCTTGAGAGGCAAAGATAAAAAGTGATTACTTTCAAGCCAGTAAAAGAAAAACAAGTTTAGCAGTAACGGTGTTGCCAAAGTCAGCACCGTACTACTTTTGTCTGAAAGCTGAAAACATTTCTGATAACTGTTGGATCACACATCTGTGCACTGAGAGTGAGGTTATGTTTAAATTCAGCTATACATGTCATAGTGGAAAAAGAAAAATACTAGCTGCATTCTTGAATATTGAAACTAGCAAAATTTCTCATTGTTCATAGAATTACGAGAATGATACCAAAACCTAAAGAAATAATATGCCGTGGGGTATCACATGAAGCATTTGTAAAGGTTCTGGAAACACCTGTTAGCCTTCATCAATATTATTACTGACATATTTTAAATGTGATAGATGGTAATGTTTTAAATAGTTCAAGAATCCTATTATTCCATACATTGCATCTGTAAACAAATACATATAATCCATGAGCTCAAAGTAACAAATGAAACCCATCTCTTGGATAACACATGAAAATTCGATTTTGTAAGCTACCACCCATATAACCCCCCAAGGTACTACTTTTTTCCTTTAACACACCTAAGTATTCAATTTGAAATCTGAAACCATTCTTGCTTCCTACAACACCACATGAAACAACAAATAGCATCATTCCTATTTACATATGACAAACAGTTCTACAACGCTCCGTGTACCCTTTCTGTGGTTCATTTGCTTGTAGAACAAAATCATCTTCCAGGATATTTTCTGGATTGTCAAAGTCAAAATCATCATCAAGAGCTGCAACAATATCAGGGTCAAAATCTAGCCGTGGTCCTAGAAAGTTAAAAAAAACCAAACAAATAAAAAACCCCAAAACATAAATATGTAAGTTTCTCTGACTTTATGAACCTACTTTCCTGGATAAAAACCAATCCAACTAGACTGTTAATTTGCATTAAGGAAAGATTAAACCCAAGAATCACGAAATTCCTCAATAATATTTGTAGATTTGATACAAGCCAGGGCAAGTCACCAGCCTCTTGTCAATTTTCCTTATCCAGAAAAGAACATTCCCCAGAGGTCTTAAGTTTCCATAAATATATTTTAATATATTTTACTTAGAATACTGTAGAAGGAAAAAATATCCAAGTTAAAGTACTGTATGATCAACTGCCAACCCTAGCTCCCACCCCCTAAAATTCCCTATGTTACAAGACGTCAGAAAGTGTTTCTCTACTGCAATTAAGAGTAGTGTCTTTAGCATCCTTCTGTCAGGACAGAGAGAACTACCACAATTACTTCCTGTTATAAATTATGATGATAGCTGTAAAGTGAACGTTCAGTGCAAGTATGGATACATAACAAAAGCGTACTTACAGCCTATAACACTGAAATAATACTAATGAAGGAAAGTAAACACCACTCAGCATTTGAAAAGAGGAGAAATTTTGAGAGTGAAAATCCAGTTCCAGACTTCGATTCAAACAGATGGAGTAATAAATCAATACTATTATCTACAGTTTTCCCCTGTTATTAGTTTATATTTGCTATGCAATAGTAAAAGCTCATGGATTCCGCCCCCCCCAAAGCAAAGCTAAAAAGCTATTATTAGTGAATCACAGAAACAGGTCTCAAATTGAAACATAGGTTTCTTACCAATCATTCTTTATGTCTGCTATTGAGCCTGTTCTAAACCAAAACTAATATGACACTGTAATCAAAGCCATAATTACCATCTAGTACCTAGATAGCAACTCATGTTCCAGAAAGGTAAAAGATTTAATGATACCTGAAACAGGAGCAGCTTTATTTAACAAGCCCACATCCTCTTCAAACTCTGTGGCAAATACCGAGGAAGGCAACTTAATAGATGGAGCCTTAGAAAAAGAAACAAAAAACCAACATCACAAGTTTCTCATTTGAGCTCACATTAACAAAAATGTGCAGATAATCACACGACCAAAAGAAACTCTGTGAGTGCTACTTAAATATTAAGACAAGTGCTACTTTATTGGTGGCAAATTTTCAAAGTTATGCAATGAAACCTAGGTAAAGTGTTAGCAGCATTAATCCTCATGTCAATATTCTCCACGTATAGAGAGAGTATTTTTGCATCTCTGAAGCTTTTTAGAGAATGGTTGTACAGCAGGCACAATTAAATTTGTAATTTTTTTTGTTTTGGAGAATACTAACACACATTTGAAATTACCCCTTTATTGAAAGGCTTATTAAAAGCAGCTTACTAACATACACATGTAAAATAACTTCAAATCTTATGTAGTTATCACCAAACTGTACCTGAAAGGTATTTCTGACTAAGAACATCGGTTTCAACTAAAATTACAGTATTTGGTTAAACCAAACTCCCTCAGTTAAAAGGGACTGACTGGCAGTTGCATACTTCATTGCCTGAAATTACTTACTGATTTTCCGTTCCAACATGATCTAGTATCATGAAATTACACAAGTTGCGCCAGGAATTGAAAAGTTTATTTTTATTCCCTCTGGGTTCTGTTACATTCCACTTTAAAACATGACGTACTGGTAATACAACCTGGTATATTCATAACTCCCAGAGCATTCAAAAGTTCTAAAAATCTTAAAAACAAATGCCAACCCCAGAAAAATACATGAATTGTTAAAAAAAAATACCTTTGCAAGCCATCTCCGTCAAGAAAAGCTTGTCATGGGTACACAAAGTTTTTTAACACTGTGCTAGCAAAATACTGTTCCTCAATAAACTCTGGCTTGTCAACTTTCGTTTCTACTTGTAGGAAAGCGTGTTTATGGGTCAAAAGGATCCTATATATAGACAACATTCACGATAACACTTGTTGAATATGGTTAATACATCTACAGGATGCTAAACTCCAAAGAACAGCATAAGATGATTATTAGCAAAAATACTACTTACTGGAACTTGCTGAATTTCGTCTTCTATGTGCCCCTCACTTGTGACAACAATTCTGCTTTGCTGTCCACGCACAGAAGGGACAAGCTCAGAGGGACCAGAGGCTTCTTTTAGATGCTGCAAATAGTCATAGTCATCATCAAAGAAGACTCCATACTTCCGCTGCTCTTCCTTCCTTTGCTCCTCATGCCCCTTGGAATTGTAAAAAGAAATACATTTAGTTACTTAAGTCCATTTAAAACTTATTAGCAAGAAGAAAAGTAACTCATCTGTTGAGAACACCCGAATTCTAAAGTCCTTGTAATCTTCTCTCTACTCATTACCCTAAGGCACAGCCAATTAGAACATTGTAACCATCTGGTTCAGTGTTCAGGTGCTGTCTGAGCAGGACTTTAAACAACTTTTTCCATAAGTAGCATAACTAACAAAGCCTGTTTTTTCAGGGTGGGTCAGGCAATCTTTGTTGTTGTTTCTTTAATACATTTATATCCCTAATGCTGGTTAGTCATCCTTCAACCCATCAGGTAGTAACTCGGCATTATCAAATTCCCTACAACATCCCCTTCTTTTTAATAAGCCGGACTGAAAACTACCTTCTCTCAGGCTGTGTTTTTGAATTGTAGGACTGCATATCCACTTTTCTCTCCTGTAGCATTTCTTATCTGAATGAACCTCAACATTAAAAGCGAGTATTTACTTTCTGTGTAGGCAGCAGAACTCTCTGGGGTGCAGTATCATCAGCAGCAAGTGGATCCCTCTGACTTCTGTGCACTAAGTGAAATGTTACCGCTTTCTTCTTCTCTATGAAGGGTTTCTTCTTCTTGTGAGGCTGCAAAAGGACATATGGTTAATCATTAATAAACAAAAAAAATATTAAATGCACCTGAAAAGAATCTTTTGCCTAGAGCATGCTACTGTATTCCTTTTAAGGCAATGTCGCCTTATAAACATATACGACAAAGCAAAAAGAGACTAGTGGTAGCTTAACTGTTCTCACCACGTGCACAACAGCCATTTCATATGTTCTAACAGCATATGCAGCTGCATTCAGCTGCAAAGTGGCAATACATTGGTACAATAAATATTTCATTATAGCATACACACATTAACATAAAATCCTAGAAAGGAATTTTTAAGTAACTACTTTCTAAACACTGCATCAAATCAGAAATAAACTTCATCCAAGAAACACAGGAAAGTAACATAAGGAAATGCATCTAGACACACCTAGCTTCTTGAAAATTGTTTAGACAGCTGTTCCTACACCAGTAATTCAATATCAGCCATGAAAACTATTGACTGCCCCATTACACAGACATAGGTCTAACATAAAAAATGTATCTACATTCTGGATCAACAAAAATCTGAAGTGTTCTTAACTGGGTGAAAGCCTGTTCAAGTTAGCACATCTGACTTGGGGAAATACTGTTATCAAAACTTCCAGCTTTTCTTACCTACCAAAACGTCTTAATAGCAGATATATGCAACTCGGAAACTACTCTACGGATTTAACTTATCTTCTTTACCTGGTAACTTTAAGTATACAACATTACACACTATGCCATCTCAAAGTTCAGAGCATATCAACTGCCACCATACGTTTTGAGTTAAAACCCCCTAAATTGCGCTTTAAAACCTTATGCTTGGAGCAGCCATAAAAGGAAATACAGTAAGTTTTTGGAAGCAGGCAACGTGCTGCCCCCACAAGCAAACTTGCCGGTGACCGATGGTACAGGCGGGGTGCTAGTAACGCACCGACGCCGCGCGAAGCCGAGCAGGAAGCCCGCCCCCCCCCTCCCCGGGCGGCTCACCGGCACGGCCCCGGGACCCCGCCTTAGGCTGCGACGCGCCTCAGCCGCTCCCGCCCGGGCGGCCCAGGCCTCCCCTCAGCGCGGCTTCTCCCACGCCGCCGCCTGCCTCCTCCCCGGCCCGCCTCCCCGTCGCCGCCGCCACCTCCCGCTCCCCGTCGCGGGTTCGGGGCTGCCGGGGCAGACCCCACGAGCCGGGCCGGGCCGGGCCGGGCCGGGCAAAGCTGCCAGACAGCCCAGCAAGCAAAGCGGGCCGGGCGCCCCTTCTCCCCCCCAAACGGCGCTACGGAAACGGCCCGATTTCAGCCCAGCCGCTGGGGGAGAACGGACAGACGCGACAGTTAGCCAGCCGCTCGCGGCCGCCCTGCCCCCCCCGCCCCTCCTCACCATGGCGCCAGGGCAGGCCGGGCAGCGCGCGCTACCCGCCGGCGAGGGGAGTCGCTACGGCCGCTGCCGGCACCCCCGCTCCTGCTCACTCTCACGCGGGCCGGCCCTCAGCACCGCCGAGCTGCGGCCTCCATCTTGGGATAAACCAGTGACCAACGGGGGAAGACGATAGGCTGCCACTCTGGAGAGTTTGGTTTTTTCTCCAGTAACAACAATAACGAGAGTTTTCTCAGACTTAAATAGCATTTTATTAAGAGCGAGGCTCCGTGAACGCAAGAAGGATACGCTCCCGCCACGCTTCACAGACATATTTTCCTCCTTCTCCCCCCAAGTTAGTGGAGAATGGTTCCGCTCGCCAGCGGGCCGCAATGGCAGAACATCTGGGAGCGGGCCAAAGGGCAGTGCGCGTGCGCAGTGGCCGTGCTGTCGCTCGCAGAAAGGGCCGGGCGGTCGAGAGGGGCGGGGCTCGCTGGCAGAGAGGCGGGGCTTATGGCTCGGGGCCCCGCCCCCGCCCCGCCCCCCCGCCCGCGGCGTCTGTCAGGGGCGGGGCGGGCGGCGGAGGGCCCCCGGCGGGGCGGCGGGGCGCGGTGGCCGGGCCGTGGAGCACCCCGGTCCCCCGGGCAGGCTGCGGGCGCCACGCGGTGCGCGCAGGGCCGCTCCGGGCTGCGTGCGGGGTGAGGGGAGGGAGGAGGCGCCTGCAGCCGCCGTGAGGAGCCCAGCCCGGGGAGCGGTGCGGTGGAGGTGGTGGTGGTGCGAGATACTGGGGAGAGAAGAGCGTCTCTGAGAGTTTGCGGCCACCTGTGGGTTGTCTCCCCCGTCCCCCAGCCTGTTGCCGCCTCTGCCCGCCGCCGTCGCGGTTCCTCCTGGGCGCCGGCCCTTGGCGGAGCCGCCCTGTGCGCCGGGCCTTGGTGCGGCTCCCCGAGGCGGTCACTCACTCCCGGCAGCGACGCGAAACCCTTCCCCGAGCTCCACGCAAACAGAAAATCCCCAGCGCGTCCTACGACGGCAAGGCTTACAGCTGCACGTCTCTCCGGTCCAAGCGAAGGAGATGAGAGGAGGTTATGTGACAGACATCAGTCATTTCACTTACTTTCTGCACTACGTGCTCAGGCGCTACAATGCAATGCAATATAATGCAATACAATAAACTTTTATACAGAACCTGTGTGAGACAGGAGGCACGGCACTGCTCGCCGTCTGGCCCTGCAGAAAGGGCCTCTTGGACTAGCTGTGCCGCAGGGGTCTCTGGCACACGCCTTTGCAGTCTGGCTCTGCACAAGCTCTGCCAGGCTGAATTTGAAGGCTCAGGTGTAACTAATATGTATTCATATTAACAGTGTTTTCCCATATATGAGTTCTTATTTCTTGTGATATGACACTGCTGCTGTATAAATTATACCTACGCCATGTAGCATGCCTGTACACAGACACACAGACACACGCATACACGCTCCTGGCTAAGAAAAAAAAGTATCCTGGGTATTTTAGGAATATGGTGTAAAACAGTTTTGTTACATTTCAAAAAGAAAGTAAAACACAGAAGGGAGCAGTTTCTTCCATGTGCATATAGACGATTAAAACAATAACAGCTATGGAAAGGTGGTTACTGAAAATTATGAAAGAATTATCCACATATTATGTGTGTATATGTGTGCAGCTAAATATATATGTATATGTACACCTTAAAATATTAGCTTGAATCGTATTTGAGCGGATTTCATTGTTTTTCAGTAGGTGTCACTAAAGCTCCAAAAGAGCCCAGATTGTCACTCTTCTGGGTATCGTTGTCTGAAGTCTTGCATCTTTACCAGCAAGTTTCATCACATCACTCTCACGAAGTGGACAAACTGATCTGATCTGCCCCATCAGCTGAAATGACTCCTGTACTCAGAGGATTCAAATTATCCCTGCCTATATCCGCACAAAGGCTAGAGCTTCCTTTCCTCTTGCTTCCTAAAAGTACATGGTGAGTATCTTGTTGCTGTCAGCCGTCTGAAGGTTGTAGTACACACCTTGTGGTACAGGAAGGTTAGCAACCCTTTGACTGCATGCTGTGAGTGGGTTTTTCAGGACTGCACCTAACAGGAGCAACCCCCTTCCTATAGTATGTCTATACTGCAAACCCAGTGACAGGTGGAATAGCAGAGCTAGCTTTTCACAAGGTAACTAAGAGGAGAATCACCCAACTGTTAAAAATACAATACTTAGCATTTATCTGTGGAGTAGCAAAGTAGATTAGATTACTCCTTATTGCTTCCAGGTCCCTGAGGTAGCTCTGGCATCCATAGAAGTGCAAAGTACTTGTACTTAGACTTGGTAACGGGATTACACCTGACAATCCCCTACGCCTGGTGACCCCCTATCTAATAGTGGCAGCACTGTCATTCCAGATACCCCAAATCTGGTCTAGGGGTATCATGTCAGTCTGGAAGTGGGAAAAATTAGCTTTTGCTCTCAGCTCTGTTGCTAATCATCTTTTTCATATGTGTAAGTTAAATTTACCTGTTCAGTTTTTTAAGTCTCGGGGTCTTCTGTCTTGCTTTAACTCACATCCCCACCCTGTATTTCCTGTTCAGATTCTAAGCATTTAGGGGGAAGGACGTATATTACATGTTCACACTGTGATTAAAACAACAGCCTCCCTTATTGCAGGAGATTGATAATGTATGCCAACAGTAATACATCTGGAGATTAGTTTCAAGATTGAGGGATTAGCAATAATAAGCATCATATTGCCTCCTTTGTTGATACCTAAGGGTGAGTCATCTCCTTCCAACTGATTTACGATATATCAAAATTCAAAATTTAGTATCACATGTATGGGAAATGTGTATGAGAGAGTCTCTCAGGTGGAAACTCCACTTAAGTTTCTGACTTCATCTATGCCTTACAAGGCCATCTGTAAGATCCCACTGTACTCTCTCATTGTGTTCTCTCCTGAGACACCTTGCAGTTTAAACTCAGCAAAGAGCATCTGCAGAGACTGAGGGGAAAAGCACTCAGGTCACTAACCAGTTCTTTTATGCTTATGGAAGAAGAATGGTCAGTATTGGAATGGTCTCACTGTCGAGGCAGCCACTTGAAAAATAATATGCTGGAAGCATGCATTTCCTTAACGTAATCAACAACTTGCCTTCCATGTAAGGAAATTTATGCTAATAATTTTTCTCATAGTTCTTGCAAAGCAGAAGTTTTTACAAAGTAATTAAAAAGTGAAAGTTATTGTCAGTCACTTTGTAATGTTAAAAGATTGGTGGACATACTGCAGACTAGGTTGAACCCTCAGCTGTGCAAATCAGTTCTGTCCATGTGCAGTAGGTGTAATTCTGCTGCAAATCTGCTCTCAATGAAGTTATTCCACTGAAACTAGTGAAAACCACTTCTTGCTGATAAAAAAAAAATTAGGAAACTGGAAGCATAAATTAGGTCTCTGAACCATTGAGCTACAACACTAACTTTGTATTTTTAAAATAACTATCACCACTTAGAACACACCTCTGCAGGAATACACCACCCACAAGAGAGCTACCAGGTGTGTTTGAAGGACTCCCAAAATTCAAAGGAAGGTTTCAGGAACTTTCCTTCATTTCATTTCCATGCAGAGGGACTTTTAATTCAGTCTCTGGAGGCTACTTTCCAACAAGTAACTGCTCTCTGAAGTTAACTCCATTATACAGGCACATGTACTTGCTAGAGATTCAAGAACAAAATATTTTCTGTAAAGATTTTCTGAACAATTTTATTGAGGTAATTTTCTTCAGTTTATATATATATTCATTCATATATATCTATCATTTAAAGAGCTGAACAGCTGTCTAAGGCACTTGGAACTGTGCACAGCAGAGTATCCTACACTACTGTACCACTAGGCAGCACACGGGGTTTTTTTCTTGTTAAATAAAAACACCATAAAACAAGCATAATATAGGTACTGTATAAAAAGGATAATACATATTCTATTTTTCAGATGACAATGTTGGAATATATTTGTGTGTGTTTGTGTATATATAGAGGAATATACTACAGTACAGATAAAACCCCAAGCAGCAGCTATTGTAAATTTGTAACAATTCCAGTTATTTACATTCACAGATATCAATACACCTGTGTAAAATGCAGTATTAGACCAGCCACTTCTTAAAGTTACCATATTCAGTCACTCTAAGTCAAACTGCTAAAATACAAGTAAACACATTCATTGCGTAAGCTGAAAAGTTATCAGTATTGATTCTCCACAGCCTCACATCTTTTGAAAGTCATTAAACACGTGGAAAGAACATTTTAAAATGCCAGCAATTCTAAGCTGATAATGTTTCAGATAGATACATTTTTTATAGTTATCAAGAACTATCCAGCATGAAGGGCAGTGGGAAACCAAGTCTTGAATTTTATTTGCCTTGTTTTACTTGTAAATAGGAACATTTAGTGAAATTCAAGCGAGTTACTCTGAGCATAATTTCTTTCTATTTTTAAATCAAATTAATAAAAAAAATAGAGTCCAAGAAGTGGCCCAGTGCCTATTAATAGGTGACACTCTCCATTATGTGCTGCAAAATTTAATTCCAATGAATTTACATGAAAATTTCATTTCAGGTGATTGTGTCCTGCTCATAGTATATTCAGCACGTAAGAACCTCCTGGCTTCACTGGATCCTAATAAGACCCTACTGGAGCTTAACCACCTGCACCAGTGTGGATGGGTTATCAAGCCCTCCTTACGGGAGTCATCTCCAAGAGGTGTCCTTGCAGACGTGAGTGGAAGAGTCGCATGCGCAAGGATTCTTAGCACTGAGTAGTACCCTGCTGCAGTGTATTGCAGCTCTGCCACAGAAATATGCATTCTTGAACGCCCAGTGTTTAAGGTACAGTTGGGTCTACAAAGCATGACATACTAATATTGCAAGGATTTACTGTTTGAGCAATTGCTCTGTGAAAAGCTGGGAAGGAACGCAAACTTATTAGCTCCTGAGTGTACAGCAATGTGCTCTGCAGCATTCTTGCACCTCTCCTAGATTTGCAGTTTGACTGTAAATGGAATTCTATTTCTCTTTTAGGGGAAAAAAAAAATCTTAAGAGCTATTTAAACAGTTGCAGGCAATTAGCATGTTCCATCTCCACACCCTTCCCACTCATACAGTTAGATGCCCATTCAAACAAGCCATTGATATCTTTTTGTTTCAAATCACACCAGCTAAAATAATTGTCCAAAACACAGTATTTAATTCCAAAATTTATACAAGTTTACAAATCAATATACCACCACACAAAGTAGTGAAAGGAAGAGGAGATATGTTCAGCAATATCTTACTGTATTATAACAATGTTCAAATATGGTTAAATTTGACATACTACTGCAAGACTTTTTCATATAAAGAATTAATGATTGAACAAGGAGATACAGAGAATGCCATTACTTTCTTTGTTCCTATCCAATGCAATATTCAGCTTCTAGAAAATAATGAAATATTGGTGAAATGCTCTATCTAGTTCATATGAGCTCTATTTCCATTAAAATCCTGAAACAAGATGGGAACACTGACAAAGTGAAACAAGATCTTATTAATCATTAAAGTTAATAAATAGAAACCTGTCAAAACATTACAGTGAAATATGTTACTTTTACTCCATCTCTCCCTTTCTCTATATAGCTACACTTCCATAAGTTTTTTTTCAGATGTCTCTTAAATAGAAGCTTTAAGCTATTCTGGGGAATTTACTTTGCTTTTTATTTGATCCTCAAAATATTTTAATATCAACCTAATACAAACTTTGAGAATTGCTTTTTTTTTTGTTCACCAAAAGGTAGGTCCCAGCAGTGAGCATTGCACTGAGCTTTGTACAATAAGAATAAAGATAGCAACAATAATGGAGCTAAATGTGGGAGCTCCTGAAGGCAGGAGGCAAATTTATTCTGTTTTTCACCCTGAGTGTGTCTTTTACTTTATAGCAGCGGTACAGGTCTTCAGATATGAATAAAAACAGATGACGTGAAAGCGTTAAAAGATGCAGTTCTGGTATACCTGACAATTTAATGCAAATGTAAGCTTTTAGCCTGGTTTACTTTATCATTAAAGTGTTAACAGACATTAAGACATGGGCTTATATTCTCGTCTCCACTTAGGATGCCAGCAGTGCTCAGCCAGACCTGTCCTGCTGGTGCAGTCTGCCAGGTACCCAGGTGACAGCGTGGCTCTCCCTTACCCTGGCTCCGTCCCGCTGCCAGCTGAGGGGGTTTCGGTTGATTCCCAGGCTGCCGGACTAGATCCACCTTTTTAATCTGTGCTAGCTGGATCTTCCTTCCGTTTTATGATGATATGAAATTGTGGCTCAGACCATATTTATCATCAGGTTAAGTGACAGCTGTTTTGAAAGAAGTTCTCTGACATAGCTGTAGTACTACTAGCCACAGGATCTGGGTTTGAGCATCGCCGCTGGAAACAAAGCACTAATCTCACCTGGAAGGAGGGGTCTAGTTTCTGTAATATCAGGGACATTTTCCTCCCTTTGTTTCACAGCTTTCATTTGGTTTTCAAAGGAAAAAAAAAGTTAAAAAAAAAAAAAGGTCATCCGATACAGTTTTTACATGTCAACACTGAGGTTGTGGTGCTTCTCCAAGAGCTGCTCAGTGTGGCCAAAGCAGAAGGTTGGCTGCCCTGCCCCACACCACATCAGAGGTCGGTGAAGTCCACCACAGCAAGGGACACACACAACTGTAGGTAAATGCTAAACCCAACAAATAAATACAATCTTGTAGACCTACAAAGAAATGGCTGTGAATACTTTCAGTGACTTTGAAGAGACACTGCTCCTGGTCCTACCTTGTTTCAAATCACCAGTCAAAATGGTATTTAGCTTAAATAATTGTTAGCATTTAGTTTAAATATTTTTTTTTGTACTTTTTGAATCAACACATATATCACAATTAGAGGAAATTCAGACAGACTATTTTTCATTTGAAACAATGAATTTCAGTTATAAGGACTTAAATATATTACCTGAAAGAAGAGAGAGACGAGAGACATTCTAGAACCATTTCAATTTGTTATGTGAAGAAGAAATGAGGATTTGATTAAGCATCCATTCTTCTGCAGCCACAGCAACATGCTGTGATGCGTGATCCTACTGATAAATGTGATATATGAGGTCATTTCAGAAACCACTACTTCAAGCTACTCATTTTCTCTTTGTGTGGGTGTAGACATCTGAGTTCGTATCTGACTCTGTGGAACATAGGTATGTGTGTAAGGTTTGTCATATGTTGTGGATGACATTTAAATGATTTGTCCAACTTAATAAAAATTAACACATTGATCCCTTTTAGCCAGCTGGACTGTACTATGTGTTGCATGGAAAGTGTTAATTTTTTTCTTTGCCTGTTTTCCATCTTTTTTTTTCCTCAAGGATTACTCACTCAGGAGTATCTCAGGACTTACCCTGATTTTTCCCTTCTAACAGGCATGCAGCACCATAGAGAGTTAGGTACATGACATATTGTTTCCAACGGGCTGTTGTAGCAACTTGAAGACATTTGAAATCATCAATACAGAGGACTAGGAGATAAAGCAGAAACTGACTTCAGGCAGCTTAATAAGGTAAAGCAAACTTGCTTCACTGCACACAGTGACATACCAAAATCTTGTTATTTTTTATTGCATGGATAACACTTTACAGCTGTCGTGTTTCTGCCAGTTGATAGAATATACTTATATATAGAATATAAATATATATTTATATTCTAAATATATATTTAGAATATAAAAATAGTATATACAATTCTAAGTCTGTGTGTGGGTACAATACACAATGGATAGTTTATAGTTCTAATTCTGCAAGTATACTACATTTTTACATAAGTCCCAATAAAGGCAACTCTTTTTATCCAGTTACATAAATTTGCTTAAGTAGTTTGCTGAATTGTGGGCCAAAGAATGCATCTGATTATTTATCATCAAAATAATAAGAAATTACGTAAGAAATTAAAGATTAGCTCAGCATCTCTACCTAGGCTAGCATTCTGCCTCCCGCAATGGCTTGTAGTGAATACTTTAAAAAAACAACAAACCCAAACCCAGAAGGAGGATAGGGAAAGCCTAAGTGATACCTCACCTACATATACTCATGTCTTATGTCAAAATGCATCTTGAAGAAGTCTGAGCCAGAAGTTGTATCCTCATCTTTGTGTTTTAATTCTTAAACTAGAAGGTGCCACATGTCTTGCCATCCATGCTCCAGGCCTAGTATAGAGGAATGTCTTCTTGCAAAGTCAGTTCATTCACTTAATCCTAAGAGTTTAACAAGTTTTAGTTCGCTTGTGTAACCCGTATGTATCCTGGCATGTCAGTGGAACTACTGTCTTATATAAAGTTTATATAGTCTGACTTTACCTTTGTCCAAGGTATTCTGCCTGTGCAACAGCTATCTTTCTGCCTTTAGTATCTTGGCTGCTTTCAAATGTTTGAAAGTGATTAAGGCAACACTGAGGTCTATATAATTGCTCCACTTGTTTCCTTTGAAGTGAAACTGTGTTTTATACTTCAAAGTCAACATAGTAGGTCTTTATAGGATTTTGGACACACATTTCTAAATTTGGCAACAACAACAAGTTTAAGCAGGAGAACTATTTATTAAGTGCTAGTGTAAGTTTTTAAGTTTACTCTAAAATTCTAAAAATAGAAATTAGGATTCTACCAGAATTGCTGACAAACCTTAACTCTAATGGCCTGATCATTCCTGCATGATTTAGTGCCAAAGAATACATTTTCACTGCTTCCTTGATGTCAAAGTGGTGTTTCTATATTTGTAAAATGATGGGCCTCACAGAAGCTAAACTGTTTTCTGCAAATGGGATCTTATTGATTCCATTAAAAAAGGAAGGTGCTGCTTCCTTTTCTTTGCTAGAAGCATGTAGATGGTTATTTTATTTGGTTATTGATATTTTGGGGTCCATTCGTCATTGGGTTTTTACTAAAATGTAAGTGATCCTAACCGTCATATAGATCTATCTTTTTAAAAAAAAGGTTTGTCAACCTCTTTAAAATAATAGAGTGCCAGCTGTTGGAAAGCACTCTCCTGTTACTAGAATTGCTCTTTACTAAAATAATCCACTCCATTTATGCAAACCTGGTCTTGTTGTAAATATCAGTAAAGAGGGAGATCTAATTTTAGCCACCAAATTGCCTTCCTGCCTTTAGGCTGACATCTAAAACAACAACCTTCAATTATATAAACTAAAAACATTCCACAAGAAGCTACTGCAGGTTCTGAGGTAAAAATCACATCTACACAGACCTTTTATTGCCTGAAAAAGAAATACTTACACTTCATAATTAAAAACTAAACAGGGCACATAAAAGACAAAAATAAATTGTAATATGTACACACATTAGAAAGGATAAATAGCAAATATATTGTAATACTGCATTAAATGTATGCATATGTGAATTCCAGACCCCCCCCCCCCCAATGTTGTGTACATTAATTCAAAGGATAAATAAGTGCTAATATAAGACAGAGAATTTCTTAGTGTAAACAACACCACAGGCTTTTTAATAGGCCTTTGGGCCAACTTAGAAAAACCATGTATTGCCTTTCACACTCCATACCACTTATTTTAATAGTACTGTATTCACATATACAATTTCAAGATAGTATAAAAAATTATGAATCTAAGAAGCATTCTTCACACTCAACAAAAACAGGCTGCAGACACTCTCAGGATTTTCCATTCGCTTTTACAGGACCACTGGCTGAAGACATATTGATTCATCTGGGAGTTCTTCCTCAAAGCAGTGCAAGAGTCCTTAAACATGATAAGTCACATTAGTAATCACTGCTCGAACCTACTAGTAAAGACTTTTGTGCCCAATTTCAATTCTGATTTTGGATTCACACTAGTGTGATATCAAAATTGTCATCACTGCCTGCCATAGGTGAGAAAGATAATGATCCCTGTGGTTTGAATGGCAAGTGACAGACAGCAAGGAGTGTCCCTAAACATGAAGCATTTCATTGCATTCATAGTGTCACATGTTATTTGTCCTTTGAATCCTGTTTATGTATTTCTGAGGATCCAGAGTATCTCAACATTAAAAACCAAAAAATATATGACTTGTTCTGTATGAATGTTCAATGTATTTTCTTGAAGCATGCTCACTGGGATTTTAAAAAACACAGCTGAGTTATACTAGGACTAATTTCTGGCAACTGTATTTACTGGCACCAGAGAAAATTACAGTTCTTCACTAAAGTACTGATGACATGAGGACTTGTGGCTTGCTGTCTTTCTAAGACAGGTTGCGGCCACTAAAAAAAATACATGCACAGTTGCTCACACTCTCTTTTTTTTTTTTTTTTTAATAATTCCTCCCACTGGCCAAGTGCATTGTTAAGCAGTCCCATCCATTCCACTTTCCTCTGTGGACCGACAAGCAAAGTCTCTCTTCTGCCACGCTCTCAGTCCTTTTCACACTCCCCCTTCTCAGTTACCCTCAGTCACAACCCTATGAAGTCTGATGAGTTCCTGGTAGCAGGCTCTCAAGCGATTGTCTTCAGCACTTCCTGACTTGTGGAGCTCCGAAGAAGTCCACCGATTCATCTGTGTGGGCGAGCCACAGAACCGTGGTTTGTCTTAACACTGACAAACACTTCATGTGGGTTCTCCTCCTAGACAAATCATTTGTCCATTGATAAAGATGAGGGCCAACATCCTTCATTAACCTCAGGGGAAGCTGTAGCACACGCTCACGCTTAGTCAAGTTCCAGTGCAATCTCAGGTCTTCAGGACGCAATGATTTCCCCAAAGAAAATTGTCACATGAAATAAGGGATGTGGTCAAACAGTTATGGACGATGAAACCTGAAATGATAAATCATTAAAAAAACTTAGAATTATATTGTTTCAACTGATAATGACACTGATCCTCATCCTGCTCTCACAGCTGTTTACTTTTGTTGCCTGAACAGAGTTATTCCTGATTTTCCTGGTATATGTGGGATTAGTCAGCCCTATTATTCCCCACTGTCCCTCTCTCTCTACCAGAAAACCAAACAGGGCTGTGGGGTGGCTCAGGCACTGGTGTATGTCTGTCTGCCCATCCCATTAACCTGTTACTGTGGTCCCTGGCACATTTTTGCTTGGGTCAACCAGCACTCTTCCAGATACTGCCTGGGCATGGCTGGGATTAGCACAGGCCAATAGGCAGACTGGGTATGGGGGGGACGTCACCCTGTTTTGGGGTGGGGGGAAGAAGTTATGAATTCCAGCTGTGCCAAGCCTGCTGGCCTCAGGGCTGGAGAACAGTCTCCAGTCTGTTTACCAATACACATTTAGCCGCAATTGCATCCACTATTTGGAGACACTGCTAGTAAATCAGAAAAGCTTTGCTAAGCCATAAAACCTAAATTTCTGGTTTTTAATCCTTCTGCAAAATGAAGCTAGCAAAAATTTTGGATTTTTTTAAGCAAGCAACAGATTTTATAGCACTGCAGATGCTTTCTTCCTATTAACAGCAGCCAACTGTGGCACACGAAGGCCCAAATACACCTCACTGTTTTTTAAGACTTTTAGGTAGGGCAGGTACATCACTCCCGATTGCCTGTATGATGGATAGAGAGGTGGGTTGCTCCAAAGGGTGTCACCAACCTTTTCTAGAATAAGTTAGGAGCCTACAGCAATTGAAATTCTAACTCAGCTTAAATGTAATGAATCAAAGAAAAAGGGTAAGAAGGGCACCAATATCAGGTGCTCAATGTATCTATCACCAGACTTCTAAATCTTTGTTTAAATGGCTTTAAAAATACATCTATCCATGAAGTAGTAAAAGATGCAGCAATTTCACAACAGCATAGGTAATGACGCACCTAGCACAGTAGATTTACATAAGTTTTTGTTTGACACATTTTCTCTTAACAGTTCCAGAGAAGAGAAAAGAAAACAAGCCACACATTATCCCTGTAATGTGGTACAGTACCATACAGGGATGCATTTCTCAAATAAAGGAGGTGTACACAAAAGCTGACATTCACAAGTACGCAGCTCATCTGCTAAGTGAGCAGGGTACAGTGCATTGCAAAAAAGGCACAGGGTTGTTGTATTTGTGTAGAACAACAATATATTGGACTATATATAGCATTTCCATTAGAAGTACTTTATAAACATCTACTAATATCCTCTTCCCAAACTTTTATTTATGTCTCTATTTTTAGAAACTCAGTTTCTTGGATTCTGTTATGAAATAACAGAAGGAATCAGTTTAAATTACTAGGAGTAGAAAAACAGTTCAACTGACAGTCATTACAATAAATGATGAACAATGAAAACCAGTTTCTTCTTTCCCAAGTATAATATCAAATTTTAACAATTCCAAGATATTGTAAATACTGATTATAATATTAAATCATCTTATATTGAATATGTAATAATATAAGAAACTATATGCTATAAGATATTTTTGTTTAATAAGCAGCTTCCTTGTTGTCTCATTCTATCACAGAACTTCAGGAATAAGCCTTTGTTAACCAGCTGCCAATGCCAGTGCCTTTTGGTTTGTATTACCTCAGTGATCTCCCTGAAAAAAATTAAAAGATGAGTAATTCATTCTCTGGCTAGAGACTTTTGTCTACAGTTTTCTTAAACCAAATGAACACTGTTGTATCAATCCAAATGTAGTGGTGAACTACTTTTAATGAGAGGTCCCGGAGGAAATGGAATCTCTTTTTATTTTCAAAACTGCAGTTGACTTAAAAACATCTGCATCTAATTCTGGTCTTAATTAGCTTTTTCTAGTGTTATTCTGCTGACTTCTGTGCAGTAGCTCCACAAGATGACCAGTGAAAAAAAAGAGGGCGGAGAGGGAACAGAGAGAGCCTGATTTCCCTCAGGTTGAAATTCTTCCAGGACCCTATAGAATCATTGCCTATATTTATCACTATTTGGCTGTGCCTATTTTTTACTCCATTTTCCAAGGCCCTCCTCAAAACAAATAATTCACTTTTTAACTGCTTTGTCACTCCACTGGATCCCTGAGATTTTTGGTTCAGCTTTCAAGAATCCAATTGTAATCAGCCTCAGCTGTTTTCAATTCTCGTGAAAAAATATCTGATTCTTTTTGTATGACTCATGCCTATCTGTACTTATGCTTCTATATTGCAATGCAACTCAAAAAACGTAACAACGTAAGCAAGGGGTTGCATTCCATCTCTCCCAGCACACAGCCAGGTTTCTATTCCTGCTCATTTTCCTTCTCTCCCTTGGGATGCCCATTTTTTTAAAGTAGTATTTTTATATATTCTGAAGAAGATACATTACCCACTACCTGAAGAGAAAATGACATCAGAAGCCAAATGAAAATATACAAATCCATGTTTGAAAAGGACATTTTCTAATGGTCAGAATGTGACACTAGATTTAAACCCTGCCTCCTGGTTCATCTCCTGGCTTAGGTTTGCTGTGTGTGAAACTGCTTTGAGTTTTTGAAAATTAATTTATTCATGTTATATCTACACTGACTGAGTTTACAGTATTATAAAAAAATCCATGTTTTGGTGAGAAAAAAATCACTGAAATTGTGAAATCAAGCATTGAACTAGGAGATGCTACAAATCACCAAACATCCATCTCCCATTGTGAATTTTCCTTGTGACACTCTAATTAGAGGATTCACATTCACTTGCTCGGGCCCTGAGTTTGATTGAAACAGTAGCAGGAAAAGGAAGGAACCCAGTCTTGGGCAATTGTTTCTATCTGACTTAACTCTGTGTGGAAGTGAAGACAATACTACTATGTACGCAACGTCAGCTGATCCTAACAGCAAGTTTTGCTTGCTGGTGGCAATTTTCAGCCTTTATAATTTAAAAAAACACCACTAACAGATGCCATGGGGATGGCAGAAAGGGCCTCCCTCCCCCTAGGAATAACTCTGCCAAATTTGCAGTCCTGCTAAACACTGTGGACACTTCAGAGCTCTTTAAACAATAATGCTTCAGACAACATCTTGATGTTATCCAAAGCAGAGAACAAAACAAATCCAGATTAACACATTAGAAGTAGCAAACAGGGAAAATTAGAAACTGTCTTATTCCCCAGAAACTGCTGCCAGGAGCCTAGGTGACCCTTAGGAAGCTCCCCAAAACACTGGTGAGCTTTTCTGAAATTCAACACATCATCTAGTTTTCACTTACCAAACACATCTACAAAAACATATACTTTCATGAGCAAGGGAGCACTGCCAGAGAAGGACATCCCTTTTTTTGTGCTTGAGGACTGTTGACTTCATCAGTGAGAAATGCTGAGTCCTTTCAAAGGATTATTCTTTAGATTTCCCACACAATCTTTTTCCGTGTAGCGATTGATCCACTGCAGTCACCTTCACTGCTGTATCAACCACCCAGCTTCAGGGATGGCAGCAGCAACACTGGCAATCCCAACAGAATCAGTGGTGGGATTCAGATGGGATTCAAGAGGACTCACGGTAGGAATCTACGCAAGTCATGACACAACTGCAGAGGACTTGCAGAAAGGCAGAGGGTCACTGTCATACTCATCGCTCATTATGCAAGAAGAGGGATTCACCCACCTGGTAAATTGCCGACTTTCCTCATGTACTTCCATTTCTGTGCTTTTAAATTCGTTCAGTTCTTTCCGTATTGCTGCCTAATAAACAATAACGATATACACAACCATAAGAAATATGAAACTTAAAGAAAGTAGAGTCTGAGAGGAACCTGGCCTTACTCTTGCAGGTTCCCTTGAAGTTCCCATTTTCCAGTCTCCCTTAACTGTAATCCACAGCTCTTACACATTTCTTACCATCAACATGAATGACTGTTTTCAACTACACCTCTTTGAAGCAGTAATACACTACAAAGAAACCCAAAGCATCAAACACCAACAATAAACAAAGAAACACCAAATCTCCTGCAATGGGTGAACCAACCCCGCAGTGAAATATGGCACTTGCTACAGACAAAAACAGGCAAGGGACTGGGTTACCTCGACAGTCACTTGCTGAGTGTGCAACGCCGAGGGGATTTCATCTCCAGGCACAGCCCCTGAGGAGCTGGTGAGTCACGCTGCCTGCACAGGCACTGTACAGACAGCAGGGGCCTTGTATCTCCCCACTGAAGACATGAATTCAGGAATGCACGATGAATAGCATTTTTTTAAAGTGGAATTAGTCACTTGGTTTGGTTAGTTTTATGTGAATTTACATGAGGTATTTGGACTTTTCAGGCTTGTGTTTTCAGTTGGCAGATACTAAAGAATAGCAGAAATGCAGTGCACATTGTAAATGCCTTGTTGCTTATGTTAAAAGAGTGATAAGCAATTTACTTCATCAGGTCACACATACGATTTCTGAAATATTCTAATATATACTACAAGGGCTTTTGTTTCTATGCCATACGCTTCACTGTGAAATGAAATGACAGTTTATTCTTACTCACTCTTTTCTTTCACCATTTTAAATAACAGCAGTATCATTTCATTAATCCCTAAAGAAATCTCATCTGGTGTGCATGCCTTTCAATGCAGAACAGACAAGCAGCATGATAAAATTATAGCATCACCAGACTGCGGTCTCATAAATGAGAAACTTCATTTTAAGCAGGGGATGGTTCCATTTAGCCACAACAGCATGCTTACACGAGGCTGCTGTAATAGCTAGGAAAGAGACAGCTATTTCTGAGCACCAAATCACCAGCAAAGACACCAGAGCTCCAGCTCCGTAATATAGTTACAGTACAATTTTCTGCTCCCACTGGAATTCGAAAAATTACTTCCTTGGGAAAAAAGGGCAAGGGAGCTTCCAGGCAACCCGGGGTCTGCCTTTCCGCTGAGGCCAACAAACACAGGGATCACAGAACCAGCCTTGGGCACCTGTTCATTACAAACTGAATTGAGATTAAAAACTGCTACGCTAAAGTAGGTAGGAAACTACAATGTCTTTTCTAGTGCAGTTTACCCTGGTTAGACCTAGGTGAAAGTGGAGGTGCTGGGTGCTCCAACCTGCTACAGACTACATGAGGACTAGAGAGTGCTCAGCACCTCCCAGAACCAACATCTACAGACTTTTCTGGGTACATTTTTAATGTCTTCACCTTGACTTGATATGAGATTCTCCTTTAATTGTCAGATGAGCTGGCATTAATATTAAAATACAAACTGAAATAAAACCAGTGCTTCACAGTCCTTAGCTAAAAGACAGTGGGTTCTTGCATATATCACTTCATGCCAAGCACATCTCATAGGACTTCCATAAAAGTTGGTTCAGACCCAGTGCTAAAAAGGCCAGCACTTTTTGATACATAAATCCTACAGCTTTCCTTTTATGAAGTGGTATAGGAGGGAAATGGAAGAGTATTTTATGGTAATCTTTGACTGATCTGTTTTTTAAAAGAGAATCACAGAATCATTTTTCTCATCCTTTGTAGTTAGGCAGAGGAACTATTAACTGCAGGACGCTGAGGGCAAACTTCCCAAGAAGGCGTGCTGCACGCATATGGTCAGCTCCTGCACTGATGGTTGTGGCCAAGAACCTTAGGAGGATGGGGCAGCTTCTACCTATTTTCACTTGAATGAGTTGCAAAAGTAACTCTCGGTGGCAGTGATGCAGGCTTCTGCCTGCAGAAACCTTGCCTGAATTCCACGGGTTGTGGTGATCTTGGCTAACAGTGTGTGCCTGGCTTAGCAAGGCCTTAAAAATGCAAGAAATTCTGGCCTGAACTGCCATAATGGAGGTGGCAAATATGCTCTTAATAGGCACCTGAGTGGGTTTTCTTAGCTGCAAGCAGTAGATGCACAGTAGTACCATGACAATCTTGCTGCCTCCAGCAGATGCCATTCGTGATGCCGGTGTCAAGAGAATGTAAAGCAGAAGAAAGCCCTGCAAAAGTGACAGATGCAAGCATTTTCTTATAATCTACATTTGCCCCTTGCCTTGTCTGCAGGAGTTAACCTGGCCCAAGGCTTGTCGGCACGACGGTCGTAATCTGGAGAATCCGTGACCTCCACGTACTCGTTAAATCGAAGGATTCTTCTTGCTTGAAGTTCAGCCACTGTAGGCCTCAGGCTGAGCTGTAAGCGGGAGGCAGAAAATAGTACGTTTAATAAGATGAAATAAAATAAAATAAAAGCTGAGGGTATGATGTAATCTCAAGAGAACTTTAATGGTATTTCTAAATAGGGTCACTTTCAGGTGTCTAAAAAAAGGCACCATCCTGGGAGCGCTGCACAGGAATGGGGAAGCAGCACAACCTAATTTCTTCAATTACAAAAATAGTCTTTGTTGGGCAGGTCACAGAGAATCGTGACAAGTTAGCCCTGGAATATTAATTGTGACTTTGCTACTGTCACAGCATTTACCCCACTAGGCAGCAGGTCCATTTGCATTAACGATTACACAGTCTGCTGTGTTCAACTATACTACTGAAAGGATCTGGAGGTGCCTGCCTACCTAAAAAAATTGGTTTTGAACATCTGGGGGTCATTATGATGCCAGCTTGTTTCAGTCACCTCAAACAATATTAACTTTAATTAACTAAGGACGATCATATTAAGGAAACTGTATTTTTGCAGAGAAGGGAGACTAGGGGTACGTACGAAACGTCCCCCCATCCTCTCCCAGAGCGAGCTCCCAAAGTCAGGGCAGCAGATCCATAGCTGCTTTATTTCCAGGGACAATGAGCGCAATCCCACCTGCAGCAGCCAAGACCACTGAGGTGGTCAGAAGAACGGTGAAGGGATTTCTCAGGGTCCATGCTGCTTTGCTGCCCTCTCCACTGCTCTAGGGAAGAGTGGATCCACAGGTGTGGCTGCCCTCGAACATACATGGCAGCAGTGGTCATGCTCACAGAGGAAACATGTCATTTCTCTCCCCTGCTTACAGGGACAAATATTAAGCATGACCAGACTCCATATGCTTTGCCAAGTATGCGAAACTGGATAGGATGGAGTTTCCCCCAAGATGGACTCGGCTTGTATTGCTTTTTAAACAGATTACTAATCTGGGGGCATG
Source organism: Ciconia boyciana (assembly GCF_034638445.1). Lineage (NCBI taxonomy): Eukaryota > Metazoa > Chordata > Aves > Ciconiiformes > Ciconiidae > Ciconia > Ciconia boyciana. The sequence continues at coordinate 68,529,439 of NC_132936.1, read as the reverse complement.
ACTGATGGACATTTGCAGTCATGTATACACACTGATTTTTAGAATCTTTTAAAAAATAATCCTATGTACACAAATACACAATACAAAAAACACATCATCACCTTTCTACTGAGTCTACGTTTTATTTCTCTTTTGGCTTCCTGTTCCTCTTCTTCATTCTTCTCTGTTTTCAGAAGAGATAAAAAGGAGTGAATATTTAAGTATTATAACTGCACATACTGTATTTCTCTTGGTTGAAAGCTTCAGGACTTCAAGTCCTGGCTCATGTTTCCTCATATTTCTGGGTGATCCTGCATGTGTTGTCTGCTTTTTGGATTTTGTGTGCTCTCATTTGTTTTCCCTATCCTCATTTCCCCTGATTCCGAAGACATCTCAAGCCACCAGTGTGGGTCAGGAACACAGCAAAGAGGAGGCGTCTGCCATTTCCTTTCTATGTAACAGCAAACAATAAGTACCCTGAAAGAGCTGCCCAATGTTTCAATTACTTGTCGTAACATTAAAACCACTGTTGCTTTTACTTCCAAAATGCCACCTATTGACTTCACAGTAAGCATCTAATTATTCATAAGGGTCAAGAAAAAAGTTTGCTCTGAGTATCTGAATCAGCTGAGTGCCCTCTACTGCTACAGGACGCAATGAATCAATGACAATTTGTTTCACTGTCATTTGTTAATGCAAATTGGTTTTGTTACTTTAATTTTTTTTTTCTGATTTTATAATGCGGGCATATGATTCACCACTCAAGCCCTCTTGGTTAAGGGCCGCTAGCTAGACCAAATGAAGGAGTACAGCAGAAAATGACATGTGCGTTTTTTGAATGTATTTGGGCATGAGAGTGAAATCTGCTTTTAACGAATTTCTGTGCTAACCAAACTTGATTTCTTGACAGTGAAAAGCACACTTACAAAGGCACGTTCATATGTACTCAACAGGTTTTTTTAATTGATGTACATTTTGAAGAATATTATCTGCCTTTTCAGTCCACCTCTAGTGGTTATATGCAAAGTTAACTTGTGGATGAAATATCCCACCTAGAGACATCCATAAAACTCTGATCTTGTTTTATTCATGGTTGGGGGTTATGGACTCCATGTTGCAGTTCAAGGCTAACTATAAATTTAAAGGAATTAATTTGTCTATTGTGGATGCAGGCAACCTGTACAGATGAAAAGGCAGTTTTAAATCCTGCTATAGTCCGATTTGCCCTTGCTATGCCCAGCCTGCTGTGTTAGTATAGGCAACCTGGCCGCAGAGGACCTTCTGTATCATGACCGATAACACTGGAGACAACACTACGACAGGTCATCTTGTGGTACTTGCAGATTTCCTTTGCTGACTCAAAGGCTGTCACGTAAGAATAATACAAGGGAAAGGGGAAGAGGAACAAATGATGAAAAACAAAAATAAGAAAGTTACAATAGGAAAAAGGTGACACCAGCCCAAGACCTGCTCTGTGAGAAGAGTCCAACACCAACCCCAGGTTTCCATCAGCAAGATGCAATCGCACAGCCTTGCTGCCAGGATTAGGTTGGATCTAGTGGTGATGGTGATTTTACTGAGATACTGAAATGCGAATGTAACTTATGGTTTATTAGTAGTTTTTCTCTTGAACAGTAAAGAAATGGATGGCCTGTTTCCATAGAGGAACTGTAAACTGACTAAAACTGAAGAATGGAGAGTTAAAGATTGATCTGCATTTTTAAAATTTTTATTAATATATCTATCAATAAAGAAGTTGGGTGTATTTAAGGACTTATGATTTCAAATGAGAACTCTCTTTATAACATCTTCACCTAACAAAATCAAAAGCTCTCTAGCTGTTTTAGGACAGGTAAATAATCTGTAGGCTTTTGTTTAAATATACTGTCTTTGCAATCAATAGACGCAGTAACTGAGGTAATTAAACACAAGCTATTAATCTGGGGTTCCATTCACCTGGGAATCATTTGACATAACGAATTTTGTCCCTTCATGAACTGAGTCACTTAAGTCCTACCTCAGAAATTCTCCAGCAGCAGACACAGCAGAAAAATATGCAGCTGGATATACACATCCCTGTACTGCCTTTTCCTTAATTTAGTTTGTAAAATACATTCTGCATTATTCATATCTTGACATTTCTTTGCTATCTAAACCACCGTGTCTCCTAAGAAGCAGCAATAAGACGCTTGATGTAAGCAACAGGGGCTCACACTGCTTAATGCATACCTTAAGAAACAACTACCAACAGCATGGCCACCTGAAATACTTTTTTCCATATTTTGGGGGAGGATAAAATAACTCAGAAAAGTTGATCTGCACACTTAGGAGGGTTGAAGGTTAGCTGCCTATCCCAAGCTGTGAAGCTACCTCCCTGTGGGCTGCGGACCCAGAGCGCAGATGACTGCACAAAGGGATGGCTGGACATGGGAAACCACCGAGAAATGGGAGATGAGCAAGGCCATCATCTTAGCTGCTGGGCAGAGGGTCCAGGCAGGTCTTGTGGGAGGCTGGTGAGGAGGGCTGGAAGCCCACCTTTCAGAGGACAGCTCTAACAGGAGGCACCAGGAGCTTCCTCCACTCCCGGGCAAAGCAGGTGGGGATCAAACCCATGGGGAACAGAGAGTCTTCTGCATGAGAGGTCAGGGGGCAGGACGTGGTTTATACATTCAACTGGTTTTACTTCTAGGAATAAGACTCAAGAGCTAAAGGAAAGGGACTGAAATCTGGTGGCTGCTTCTAATATACTGAATCCGCTGTTTGGCAAACGGCCCTCCGTCTATGGCACTGACTCGTACCTAAAGCACCTATTTCCCATCTCCAGCCTGCTGGGCAGAGCGTTGCTTTAAGCCCGGTGCTACAGAAACACTGCCCTGATACAAACTCCTACCAACAGTAACACCTACAGCGTATTTTTAGTCTTTTAAGGTAAAAGATTTGAAAGTTGCTGTAGTGAGTTAAGAAGCTGTGTGGTGCTAAAAATAATGGGTCTGGTTCTCCTGCTTCCTTCAGGTGTTGTGGAAAATTCCAGCCGGGGGGCCACATTTTGGCTGCAGGTATGAACTGACTTGCTTGCCCAAACAGGAACACATTAATGCATAGGAACACACTTCTGACTGCTTTCCACCTTAAAAGCAGATCTAATCTGGGTGATGTGGAGAAACAAAACATAAACACAGCGTTCCCAGCTGCAAGTCCCCTCCTCAGATGTCCTGCTGCTGCCGTACTGGCAAAGGACCAGCCCAGCAAGCGCCCTTTGCTTGCACGAGTCTCCAGTTAGATCCCAGCAAAACTACGGTTTTCCTCCTTCCCTGCCTGCAGCTCCTAGGAGGTCAAACTGGGATTTGACTCTTAATTGAAACAATTTTGTTTAGCATCACTTATCGTGGCCTTTGAGTTAAAAAAAACACCAGTCAAAGCAGAACAAGCAGCTTCCCTGGCATCTATACATTATTGCTCCTGCAACTTTTGCCATATTAAATCTGGTCACCTTCTGTTCTGTGGGACATTTGTTTCATAGCAGAAGGGGAGAAGAGAAGAGAGAAATTGTTCTGCCTGAGGACTGCTCCGTTCTTGACCAGAAAGTACTCCCGGAGCATAAAACCGAAATTTCCATTGTGTCCCTATGGGATTAGCTATGTTTAGACTTCTCTGTGGGCTTGCTAGGGAAAGAGAAAGAAAAGACAAATAAAGCGCTTGCCTCTTGCAGTGCTCTGGAACGCACAAAGTGGTTTATCTTTCCTGGTTTTACATGCAAAGATAACCATTAATATTCCTTAACTAGCATCAAGAGCTAACCCCTGTTTTCCACGAAGCCAGGACTGGCAGGCATGCAGGTGCACAGTACAAGAAATTCACTGTCCCTTACAAATACAGGAAAAAATAGTTATCTTAATCCAAAATTCCTGGAAGAATAAAAAGTTTCTTTGCCATAATGCAATACTATAAATACTACTGGCTCAAAGCCAGTACACGAGAAACCTGTCTTTATTAAAAACACAGGGCTTTATCTATGCCTTCAAGTGGACTCTTGAGTTATCGTAACTTTGTTTTAGTGTGGGAAGACTCAGAAGTCTGGATAGTTTTCTCCAAATTGCTTTTATAGAAATCCGCTTGCAATGTCTTGCAACTGTACTCAGTCACAGGATTTTCAGTAACTGGTTTATCTGGATATATTATCAAAACAAAACTTCTTGCAAGACAGATTTCCTCACTAACTGGAAATACAAAAGAAGAAAAAATACAGACTTTTTCTGAACCTCTTAGAAGATTTGGGCTGAACTTAATCCTGAAATCAACATGTAGACCTTTACCAATTGATGTAACCTCAAAGTCTGATAGATATTACTCAAAACAATACTTTCCCTTAGCTGCAGTTTACATAGCCACAATAATATAATCCCTTCTCCGCATCCACTGCTTAAAAATAGGAGGAAGGAAGCTTTATGAAAGAAATCCCAACTTATTCACAAAAGCTGCCTACAACAACAAAGGCATTTAAGACATGTAAACATTTCTGAATGATCCACAGGAAGGGAATAGTTTTGATAAATAATACAACTGCCTCAGAGCTGAGAGAGAACTTGCACCCTGAAAGGGCTCTGAGTCAGACTGTCACCTCAAACCCTGGCTTGCTTTGCTTTGCTTTGCTTTTTACAGATCACTGTCAACTTGAAATATTTTATATCTCGGTAATGAGCAAAAAGCAGTTTTGGATTCTCCACGTGCTCGTCAATGACTCTGTGATTTTTTGCGGTTTATAACACTACTTCCCAGCCTTCACTTCTTGCTCTCCCTTGCCTCTTTAAAACAGCCCCCAGGCAGCAGCAGGGGAGGACGGCTGGAGGTATTGAGTGCAAAGCCTGGTACGCTGCCAAAAGCTTAAAGTAAACAAGCTGAAACAGGAGAAGAAATCTATTAACTGCTTTCCAGTCTTGAGCTACTTATTGCAAAACCAGTGAATGGAATAAACAATGGCAAAAGGGATATTAAATACATCGCAGATTTGTTGCTAGATTAGTTATCTAGAGATTAGCCAGACAGAGAGGGCAGTAAGGAAGCCCAGCTGGTGCTCCCCGCCCAGTGGCCATATCCTGGCCCACCAAAGATGTTTTGGAATTACCTTTCTCACATAGTCCAGCATGAGCGGTTTGTCATATAAAAAACATTCATATTGCACATTTTATCTTTATGTATCTATGCAATCTATAGGTTCAGAAATCATAGTCTTAGAAAGCCTGTTCACATTACGTACTGGACAGGAGCCCCTTGAACCCTCTCCTGCGCACCATAACGCATGAACTGTAGCTTCCCTTTTCAATAAGACATGGCACTACTTGGCTTTTGAGAGCTTAGACAGCAGCAGTAGGATTTCATTAGCATGGATGGTTGCCTGAAAGCCAATAATTGCTATGTCTCCTTGATTTGCTGGCCTGAGCAGGTGACAAAGTGATCAGTCCATGGACTTTGTCAGGTAAAGAGCCCATTTGCTTTTCTTCCATTAGCATCCTGTGCACCAGGGTTGCACAGATGAACTCCAACTTTTCTGAACAATTGTTGGAAATAACGGCATTATATCTGCTGTTTCAGTTACATCAAGTGTGGAAAGTTCTTACGCCTTAAGAATAAATGAGTTTTTGGATTTGTTGCTATGTGTGAAATGCTTCCATGTGCATTTTCTTCATTTATTTCTTCTACTTAAGCATCAAGTCCTAGCTACCCTTGCAGAATGAACACAGGGCTAGAGGAGCTGGGCATGACAACTGTTACAGTATGTGTTTACGTAACATCCATATTATGGAAAGATTCATAAAGGAAGACAAAAAATGCCTGTTCTGAAGCGTTTGCCAGTCTAAGAACAAAACCAACATAAGTAAATGGGAGAATAGGTATAGAGGGTAAACAGCCAATGTACTTCATTCCTCTGCCCTGACTACTTGAATTATAGACTTAAATTTTTCAAGAGGGATACTGAGGAAGGATTTAATCAATGGGAAGACATTCAGTGAGAATGTCTCACGCACGTTTCCATACAGAAGATGTCAGAAGTGGATATGAAGGCCCGCATTCTGAAGTAGTCGGCATATACCTATTCACTTTCCCCGAATGCTTCACCTTTCCTCTTTCTACTCCACCTTCCAACCTCTGCCCTTATATCCCACCTCTGCCTCCTACTGATATTCCCTCCTCCTCATAAAAATTAGGCAGAAGTTTAACCAGCCTAGAACTACTTCTAAGGGGTACCTCAGTCATTCCTGGTCTTTGGGACCAGCTTCAAGAAGTGGGATTGAGACAAGCAAAATTCAGCATCTTGAATATATGCAATTTTCACAGCTACCGTTACAGGTTAGTATATAGATCTAGTGTTGACATGTTATTTTCTAGAACATAATTTCTCTCCAGTTATGGCTCTAACACTAGAGCAACAATGACAGGCTTCCATATGAATCCAACATATGCTCACTTTCTAAGTAAATACTAGCTGAAACCTGAATAAAATACTTACGCTTTAGGATATTTCTTTGCTCTAGCTCTTCAGTTGTAGGCCTCTGGCTAAGTCTCCTGTGAGAACAAAGTAAGTGACTGATTTAAAACCAGATCCAAATAACACATTACAGCTTAAATATAGCTTAAACATAAAATATAGCTTAATACAGCTTAAAAGGTGTTTCTCATATGGCCATGCTATTCTTTGCCAGCAGAGATATTCAACAACACAGGTAATTTCCAGACACAGTTATAATAAGTGTGCATGTAACCACAGTACCGAGTGGCCATTTGTTTTAAAAGATGCACTATTGCCACTCGAACACATAAATAACTGATACTTGCACAATATTACAGAAACTGTACCAGCGAATTTAAATTCCTCATTTACAGGTAGAATTTTGTGAAAGAGTTCATAAACCGTTTTTGTCCCCAAGCACCATAATTATGATAAGTTGTGCAATTGTAAGATTATTCTCAGATATTTTGAATGCAAATCCTATTCATTATTTTTTTTAAAAAAACCACAACATAAGCTGTGCATTCCTCACTGATTTGTACGTACAATACAATCGTGAGTTTTAATTGAAAGTTAATTTTATTTAGTTACCTATATATAACAACTGCCATTAAAAAAAAAGCCCTGAGATGTTAATTTTCTGGTTTGTATAGTGGAGAACATGGTTGACATTGTCTCTATGTTTACTAAACAGGTTCACTTGTTCACTTGAGAAAAGGAGCAAGAAAAATTTCAGCAGTAAAATTAATTTTGCAGATGTGTTACAGATAGATGTCTCTCTGTCCAGCAAACCTCACACAGTTCACTACAGATTATCTTCAGCCTCATGAATCCCATCTCATTCAAACCCTGCTTGGACTTTCAGATTTGGTGGGGAGGACCAGCAAGTTTACCCCAAGTGACCAGCCCCCACTGTAGGAAGTCCCAGGCTGGGACCTGACCTGACCCTGACCAAACTATGGGAACAGGTTTCCCATCAGACCTCGATGCTGCTGGGTGCTGACCACCACGCCAGGAATTTTTAAGGAACTGGCATCAAACTTGGTTGTGATTTCAGGCATGAGAACAGCCCTGACACACACAAATGTTGTCTCCTGCCACCAAAGCAGAGGTGCACGGGGAGCGTGCCAGCTTCCCAGCAGAACCAGCAATGTCCCTGTGCAAGGAGCTCAGGACAGGGACCGGAACGGCTTCTGCAGTTCAAACCCCCAAGGGAGCACCAATAAGCAGGATGTGATCACCAGAGCTGAGATTCGGTCAGGAAAGCGGTGATAATAACCACACCGCTTTATTAGCAGAGGAAAAAGGACCTTTGGGCTCTACACAATAGATGTATCGCTCTTACGGTTAAGGGATGAAATACATGACTTAGCCAGCCCCCCGATTCACAGAGCAACTCAGCTCATCTTCGAAGTGCTGATGCAGGACTGCCATACTCTGTACTGGAACAGTACTGGCTGGACTACCCAATATCTGGAAATCTACAACAAGCACTGGACATCCTCTAAATCTGCCCAGACTACATTTCTGAGCACAAGAGAAACAAGGACAGGTCTGGGAAAATCCAGACATGCTGTAGTCTATTCTCAGAGACCATGAAAACCAAAATTAACATTTATAAGGATTTTTTTTTAAAAGCTTGTAAAAATGCAAGTGAAAATTAGTCTTTTTTATGGAATGTTCTCACATCCAGGAAGAGAAAGTAACACACATCCCGTAGCAGTTAAACAGCATGAGAAAGACATGCCTCAGAGGTGAGCACAGTAAAACACTAAACACTGGCCTACAAAGTCAGCCTCCCTCCGCTTCTTTTGCACATGGATAATGAAGGAGTTAGAGAGCAGGAGGAGGATGGGGAGGGCCAGGAGGGACGAACATGCACAGGCATGCTCTGTGTCAGGAACTACTACTCCGTCCGAGATGGGGATACACAAATGCAAGTCCCTGCCAACCAATGCGAGAAAAAGCTTGAACCATGGCACTGATTATTCTAGAGTCACTCTTATTCTCTTCCTCTTTTTAAAAAAATCCAAACAACCCCAAAACCCAGAAGCTCTCGAATTTGTTTACTGCAGAACAAAAATGCATTACTGACATTTCAATGTTTTTTGAGAAATAAAAATACTGTTTTCCAGGCAGTGGTACCACTAAGAACCTGCACCACACAATGGGCTGCATTTAAAACATGAACCCAGTGTTCTTGATTCTCTTCCTCCACCTCCACCCAGTGAAACCACATTTACCCTGCCACTGATACCTCACTAGCTTCGTTCCAATCTGATGTCTGATTTCCTGCCTCTCCTCTTCAGATGTACGCTGCAAGATGTTTTTGTCTTCTAATTCTTTCTTAGATGGTCTGTTGCCAAGTTTGATAGCAAGAGTATCCCTGCGACGAATTTTACTTGCCAAAGAGCCTGAGGAAAGGAGGAGGAGGGTAGATTTAGTTCATTCATGCTTAAGTTACAGACACAAACTGAGTAAGAACTTTAATACCTCCCCAAAGCAGCCTTGTTCCCACATGCAGGAGAGGAATTTTAATTAACATCAAAAGAAAAATAGTTTTAGCTCAGTTCACAACAATAAAAAGCTGAAAGGCTTGGATGAAAAAGCTACCAGCCAAATTGATAGAGTTTTACAAACATCACTTGTCATCTGTGAAGTGACAGGATAAAAATGACAAATCTACACTTAGGTGTCTTTGAAGTCTGATCCATTACAGGTTGGTTTATTTATCTACTTAGTATATTTAGCAACCTGCTGCTCTTTTTCTTCAGCCTTAAATGGTTTAGTCTCGTTCTCTCATCTTTTCCCTCATTCTTTCAATTTTTTTTTCAATCTAATACCACTTAGTTCTTGTACAGTGCTTTTCATCTTTAACTAATTTGTAAATTAAAACAAGAAATACAGTTTAGAAAAGTGCTCTGAGTGCTTGTAAAGTAACCTAGGCAGGAACCCCCAGGCACTGAAGCAAGCTGTTTCTCCATAAAAGAGATACAGCAGGGACGAGGGCCATGCAATTTTGGCAGCATTAGCTTCAGCCACCTGTGGAAGGCAGAGTATTTTTCATGGCCTTTAGTCCTTCCCTTGTCTGTTGATATTCTGACCGAGGGGGCTACATATGTCCTAGGTTGGCAGGTTTTCATGACATTAGATAGTTTGGTAAGACCACAGGCTCCCAGCTCACTTCTCTTAAGACCATGCTGCTGTCTGAATACGTGAATTTTTGGATCATATTCAAACCCAATGCAGAACTGCAGAAGACTTCAGCCTCTTGAGCTAGCTGGCACTTCACCTTCTGCTGCACCACTGTCCAAGGAAAAAAAATGTTCATTTTCCCTCACCCCCCTTCAGTACACAGCACTTTCGTGTTCAGGCCTTCTTCACTGAGCACAGCGAAGCACCTCCTCCTGAATGGCTGTGGGCAAGGCTCTCAAGCCATGGTTTGACGGTCATTTTATTCTGACATAAGGCCACCCTGCCGGTGGTAGGGGTAGGGCTGCCCTCCTCTCTACCCCTGACAGGTTGTTGCTGCCACCTCCTTTGCTCCAAGCAAAGGTGCAGCCATGTGGTGAGCTGGATCAGGGAACTAATTCTACTGAAAATCAACCACCACTGCAAAAACAAATATGAGTGCTGGCCTAAGGGAAAAAGGAACAGCTGGGAGCAGGGATGAAGGAGAGGATGGGCAGCACAAGCCCCTTCAGCAGCAGCAAGGACTTCTGCCAAGTGATATATGATGAAGATACAGCCATGATGCCAGGTGAAATTTCAAAGCTGTAAACTTAGAAGTAATCCACTGTGATCTACTCTGTCCGCTAAGGTGCTCCAATGCTTAAAAACACCCTGATCAAAAGAGGAACAAAAGACTTTCAGACAGTGAAGCTGCTGACTGACAGCTTCCTCTGTCGTCCATCCCTGCCTGTTACTCCCACAAGAAACTCTGGGATTTCTAGTGCAATTCAGTTGAAAGCTACACTGGTGCTTTAAAAATAGAGGTTCATGACATGGGCAAGCCAAATTAATGGCTCGTTGATGCCCTAATGTGGAGGCCTTGCTCCATCCTCATGTTATCCTTAACCTGCTCCTCCCACCTCCACTCCCACCCATGCAATGCTCGATCTCCTCCCACCATTGCACAGGCCCCAGCAGGTTTCTGATCACTATTGTCTGGGAGAAGCGGGACACTCATTTCTCACTAGTGGTAAAATATTAAATCATCTAAAACCATCCCATGCAGCCATACCCTCCACTCTTTACTTTGCACTAGCATGGGTCAGGCATGCTCACGTAACGCAATGTGCAAAATGTAGCCTGCAACTTCTCGGTGGGATGCCCTGCTAGAGAACCAAATCCTGGAACAGAATCACCCATAGATTGATGTGCTTGCTAGCAGCTCCATCCCAAAGCCTTTGCCCTCTTGAAGGCCACAATTTAATGGAGGCAGCTGCACAAAAATCTCACTGGGTGTAGGTGTCTTTGGACTACACTCAACCAGTAAGATCCAGTTAGCAATCTGGATGCAATCACAGCAGCTTAGTAGGCTCTCTGAGCCAGCCCAGGCTAAACATTTATATTAGATATATCCGAAGGTGGCCACCCCCTCCCTTCTTCTCAGGGGCTTACTTTCAGCACTTGCATTATCATCATCATCATCATCATCATCATCTGTGTACAGTATGGGTCCGTCAGAGTCCGAGTCGCTGCTGTGGCTCTCTCTGCTACTTTCACTCTCAGGAGGGGCAGCAGCATCAAAAGCCTCCTCCACTGGTTCAGAGTGTGCCTGGTCAGGTGCCTCCACTTCTTGGTCTTCTTTGGTAGTCAAGCTGTTAATTCAGAAGCAGACATGGTGTCACATTAATACAAGCAGCACAGAACACAAATGGGAGACAGACTGTATAAGAAAGTATGAAAACAAAAGTTCTGTTACTCTAACTTCTCTCTTTCTAAAAAACATACATATATAAAATATATATAAAGTATGCATATGTGTATATGTATCTATATGTATGTATGTTAGGAAAAAAGATGCAGTCTGGAATGACGTGCTGCAAAGTCTGTATAAAGAAAAATCCTAATTCTTTTTTATTTCTCGTGGGATGGAACCAATAATACATAAAAGCTACTAAGAAGAGAAAAAAGAGCTCATAAAGTTGGGGGTGAGAGGACGAGTCGGAGAGCAGATGGGAGTGCAAAGCTTCCTATTCTGGAAGCCTAACTATTTATTGTAAATACGGTTTTACTGCTGTTGAGTCCAAAATGTTCATGTCCATCACTGATGAACATGGAAATCGGCAGCAGAGTGCTCTCTGCCTTGGGAAGATCTTCATGTAAAGGAAGGGTTGAGCAAGGGGAGACGCAGCACAGGAATGTAATGCTGGAACAGAGATACCAGCAAGAATTTAAAGGAAAGTCTCTAGGCACTGGCATCTAGACTAAACGCTCTTGGGTTTTTATGAAAGATGCTGATTCTCGTGACAGGGAAAAGACAGATCAATAAGCCAGTTTCTTTTTTGCTGCCAACTATTTTGCTTAAAAAATGTAATTATGACCTTGCTCTTGACTAGATTTTACAGTATCCGAGACTTAGACAAGCTATTAGGGAGTGACAGACCAAACACCTACTAATCAAAGCCTGAAACTGTCATTTTCAAGTCTGCGAGTAAATTCAGCTATAATTCAATTCAGAGAGCTTTAGCTGTGAGATATTTAATGATATCCACAAAAAAAGTCAACCCCCCTTGTAATTCAGCATCATTTCTTGTTTGCCTTTATGAGAGAGAAATAAAAGTGTTATCAGCTACTAGCTGAACTGCCGACCACAGTGGTCGCATTAAGCCACGCAACGAGGAGGGAGGCAGGTTATGAGCAATGACCTTCTGGGGAAACACGAGGTACTGCAGGCGAATGGCTCAAAGAGAGGCGAAGAACAAATTGTGCTGGGATGCAGCACTGCTCTGGGCCTCCAAGAAAAGGACACAAACTGTTACCAGTCAGCAGAAGAAACAGAAGAGATACCCATGCGCCTACAGCGTCCCTTACGAGAAGAAATGTGGCTTCCTTGGCTGTGCGCCTGACCACTTGCCCATGGCAGCCGTACCGTCTTACCTTCTTGTGTCTTCTCCACTAGCATCTGGACCGCTGTCTAGGGCCGTACTGCTCAGGCTCTCGTCTGTGCCATGCTCAGTCTGGAGAAGAGGTTTAGTATCCGACGCGGGGATGGCTGGCCCTGCCACGCAGCCCTCTGACACGTCCTGGGCATCTGAGGAGAGAGCGGGCTGACCAGCGGCAGCAGGAAAAGGAAGCGGAAGTGGAGGTGGAGGAGGGGCAGCGGTGGGAGGAGGGGGGACAACGAGCTTGCTCGGTTGGTCTGCGTCCTCCGTTTCAGAAATTACTATGGAAGGTTGCTCAGGCTCGGGTTTTTCTGCCTTCGCTTCCAACCTGTTGGCTGTGGCACCTGAGGGGGGAGAAGCAGCCCCATCCGGCGCTGTTCGTGGGGCTGACTGTTTCCCAGGTTTTTTCTTGCCCCTGGGAGTCCCTGATGTGCCCGATTTGCTGGAAGTCTCCTTAGAGGCTTTGGGATGAGATGATGTGGACGAAGGAGATGGTGATGAAGAGGACTTGGAGACTGGCGGGTTTTTTGCATGAGAGGAACTAGCTAAAATAAGAAAAGATAAAGCATTTTACAGTCTTGCAACTATACGATTTTTGCACCGTTCTTTCTGCATGGATTGATGTCTGCTGATATTCAAAAAATGAAAAAATTACATTTGATACTTCTACAATCATTCATCTATATGCTTGAGACAAGTAAATGTTGCAGTGCAAATTTCACCTTTCAGGTGGGAAAAACTGAAATGATGAATACTTGCCCAAGAACAGTGGAGGGGATCAACCTCACAAATGGGTGAGAGTTTGATTCTAGCATTCTGCATTGGCCCATTACAACTTGCCTGGATGTCATCTAAAAAGTCCACTACTTATTCCAAATGTGTTTAGTGCCCTATTTAAAAAAATTGCTACCAGAGAAAACTGCCTGACCTTTTCTATTATGTGAATTCTTCGTCTGAGCACTTGGAGAACACCATTGATTTTCCTTATGCTTTTCAATGAACACCTAAGGACCATTATGGACATCAGTTAATTACCTTTCACAATGTTATTGCAAATGGTGTGCTCCTAGGTAACGGCAAGCAGCAGAGGACAGCAAAACAAGATGTACCTTCAGGTCCAGCTGGGCATCTCCATAAAACAGAGGCAGAAACCACTGATCTCACTCTGCACAACTGATCTCCATATGGGAGGAGGCACTGAAGGCCTCCTGTATATACTGGAGGTCTTCGTCTTACCAGCGACCAACTCAGGTAGCCTTGAAAATGTAGTGACACGAGGTTTTGACACTAGCTGTACAAGCTGGCCAGTGATGTCGCTGTTTAATCCTGTGATACTTACTATACTGAAGCATATATGTATCAATGCCCAAGTTTGCAAGAGATTTCAGCTAGCTTGCATGCCCATGTGCATTCCAGTCACATTTCTGATTGCTGTGTTGATGCACCCATCATCTGGACTGGGAGCTTCAGGCTTCTGACTTTCATTTAAAAAGCAATAACAATGACAACCATCTTAACTACTCAGTCCTTTTCATCAAAATGCATCCAACTCAAACACTTCTGCTGTAATAAAAACGCATTAACCTCAAGAGAACAAATGAAAGCATTATAAAGCTACACAGCAGCCTTGCGGCTAAGCTTACTGAGTAAAACAGAGAGCTGTAATAGAAATCTGCTGAAAGGCCTACTTTACTTATAAGCATTTAAATAAAAACAAAACCCCAGCAGATTAGGATAGAACCAAAATACAGATACTGGCCATAATAAGCTCACGATATAAAAATAGCTTTCACAGTGACACTGTTCTCAGTCTCAAAGAAGATGGAAAATAATTCAGAATACACATTATACTGTTCTCTTGTGTAGCTGAATGTTATGGTTTATAAACATTTAGAGTGCTGTGAGGCTTTCAGCACATCTGGAAAAATCCGCAGAAACTCATGACTTCAGGCAAATCACTGTCCCTCTTTGTGCTGCAAAGTAAGTGTAAAGGGCACAGTATGGAATCTACTGATATTGCACTAATCATCCACATCAACTACAAATCACTGACTTAACTTGCCGGCAAACCAAAAGGAAGCCAAGAAATGGTATAGGCAGCAGTTCGTAATTGCAGTGGAAATAGATGGTGGCTCCAACCTGCATATTATTTAGCTGAAGCCTTACTGAGTAAGTGGATGGTAGTAAGAAAGGGCTCTGGTTCTGATCCAGCAAAGCACTTAAACACAGGCTGGAGGTCAACAGAACCAGTTACATGCTTAGACTTAAGAATACCAGCATAATACATATATACAGCCACACTATAATTGTTGCTGGGAAAATGTCAAAAGATGTTTCCATTGAAAAAACCCTTACATTATTCTCAAAACCTTTTTGGACCTGCAATCAGATACAGCAACTTGAAAGATTTCTCCCAGGGAAAATCCCTCCTACACTTCCACGTGGGTCAAAAGTGCTATTGCTATTGTTGCTTTTGACTGGGCTGGCTGACAATTTTCTGTCATGCCTCTTTTTCAGTAGAAGATTTGAATTTTGTTTAAATGAAAAATTTCATGGCTGTGACTTGCCTTTTGGCACATGTCCATGCTTACGTTTAAGTCCCGCCTTCTCCCAACTCCACTATTTCAGTTTGGAAACCTGTTGTGGTGCCCTCAGGAGAGCCACAGCTCAGTTGGTACTCACATTCCTCTTCTCCTTCATGGGACTGGATCACTGGCTGCATCATGTGTTCACTTTCACGGGGATCTGATAAACCTCTTGTACTAAATACTGCTCCCCATCAGCTCCATTTATTAAGTATTGCCCTACTTCAAATGAACACAATGTACCTAATGTTGGAAGAAATTACCAGTAGAATATGTACTATTTTATATAAGGGATATATTGATATATTTTATACCCATATGGTCTCAAGCATTGCATAACATTTCAGCAAGGCTACTAAAAGACAAATCTGGAATCTGAATGTATTTTAATTTAAGAACTGAGATACCTGAGAGCTTGTTACCAACCATTGGTCTAGACATTTCTTTATGTGATGGGTTGTTTTATTTCTGAAAGGTCTGCTGTTACAAGGTTCCTTCACCTGGGAAGAACTGAGTTTTCCAGCTGAATGTGAAATACAAGCAGCAAATTCTGGGTTTTCAAAATATTTATTCTTGTGGTTGTCTGATGTAGTAGGGACAGTTAATACCAAGTTAATGGATATTTTATGGCAAAGTTATTATTGTAACTCTAGTAGTCTTGCAGTGTTTTCAAACAGTCCTCTTCTGTGTGCTTCAAATATAAAACATGCCAAAAGGTACAAGCTACGAAGAGGTATACTTGGAGAGAAAACTGGAGGGACTGAAGGGCTTTGAAAGACTGACAGAGGATTGAAAACACAAGGCTTGTGTAAGTTGGCCAATGCACAGTCCATTCATCATAATACCGCTTGTGTTCAAATTGTATTTGATGTTTTCATTTTGGTCATCGTCTAAATCACAACCATTCAAACTCGAGATCAGTACCTTAAGAACAGCTACCTATAATCTTTAATCTAGCATCACTGCTGAATTTCGGTTTGAAAGTGTAGTGATAAACACATCTGCTATGTGCCTGATGATGGACATTTTCCATTTCCAGTGCGTATTCAGAATCACAGCAAGCCACCAACCAGCTCAGGGAAGCCTGGCCATTTCTAAGGAGTTATAGTGTGTTGTTTTGGTTTTTTTTTCAGCTAAAACAACGGCTACTCAACAGTCTTTGAAGATGTCTTCATGGTTTTATCCTTTACCTCTTTGAGATCTTGTAATCTTGTCAAATTAATCAGAATAGCAGATATTTCCAGCAGAAAGTTACAGCAATACCAAGGTAGTTTTACTCTGGGGCAACTCATATGTTTGGTTTCAGAAGTCACCTTTTTCCCTGCTGATTCTTCAGCAGTTCTCACGGTCATTTTGTTGCCAGCATTCACACTTGAGCTGGGAATTCAATATAGTCTCTGATGTGCTTGGTGTTGTGCACAGGTTCATTAAACAGCAAAGTGATTTGTCCGCTGTCTGGAGTGTTTGCAGACAGCAGAACCAGAGCTCAGCAGGAAGCTAGCTAAAAACATCCATGGCATGCTCTTTAGTAACCCTGCTATGTACAAAGGCAGAAGTTATTGTAAGACCAAGCCAAGTCCCTCCATGCACATGCACCCACCGTAACTGGCACTGCCTGTGCAGTACTCACCAGCTTCTCGATTTGCACTGTGACTTGTTGGCTTGGGCGGTGGGAGAGGAGGCTGCTTAGCAGGAGCCTTTCCCTTTTTTTTAGCATGAGGTGCTTCGTTACTCTTATGGCTGGTAGTGGTGGAAGCAGCAATAGC
Organism: Ciconia boyciana; assembly: GCF_034638445.1. Classification (NCBI taxonomy): domain Eukaryota; kingdom Metazoa; phylum Chordata; class Aves; order Ciconiiformes; family Ciconiidae; genus Ciconia; species Ciconia boyciana. The sequence continues at coordinate 68,512,494 of NC_132936.1, read as the reverse complement.
ATTTTTTGGTGGCAGTGGAGCTTTTTTAGACTTAGGCTTAGGCTTGGGTAGTGGTGGAGCATGGGATGCCGGTATTTCTGGGGAGTGATCAGTAGTGCTCTCTATGGATAAGAAAGTGAACAGAAGCCAACTGACACAGATATATGCCACGTACATTCAACAGCAAGCCTGACAACAATGACTACTTTTTGCTGCTTGAGCTCTTGGGAATCAGGAGAAACTTCTTCATCTTTTGCCTCTTATTGAAGTATTATCTCAGAAAAAAATTACTGTCTGTCTCAATTCAAGTCCTTCTCATGGAAGATTTCTGCCAGACACTTCTCTCAGTCTTATCTATTCTAGACCTCCAAGGATCATCCTTAATGTTCCGTATCCCCAACTAGACTACTGGCTGCAAACTAAACAAGGGAAATGCCATTTACTCCTCTAACAAATTCCCTCGGCTTCTTTCCAGCCCTCTGAGATCAGCAGGCTATAAAACTCAGATTCATGTGAATCTGAATGTGAACAGGGCCATTCTCTCAGCCATGGGTTCAAATATGGCTATGCAGCTGAAATTTTCCCCTGAAGCAACCCATTGTCCTAAGCTGCAGACTGCTTGCTCACAGCAACTTTATTTTGGGTATCTTCCCCAGGGTATTTCTACTCTTCAGAAAGAGATGAAGCTAAATCAAATAGGGTATCATTTACCATGGGAATGGCCTCCTCTCCTGCAAGCTCTTTGGGTACTGTTAACAAGATTGCACTTTCAAGAATCAGCAGTTCCTTAGTCAATGGGAATTTGGACTGTATCTACATTGTGTCATGCAATAGGAATGGCTCTGTAGAGTGAAAGAGGTAGCACTGAGGACCCAGTGTCCACAATGTGCATTTCAGGAGACGACTTTGGACTAGCTTCAGGCCAGTTCTGTAGATGGCATGCCCAGTAGTAGTGGGAGCACAAGTTCCTGAATGTATCTTTTGGCTTAGCTTCATCCAAAAGAAACCTGGTTTGTGTGCTCTGCAAATCAAGGAAGGGTAAGTGGGGATGACCAGGAAATTAACTTCAAAAGTGCACGCCTAATACCAACTGTAATGTTAATGTAGGTGAGCCATTTACAGTCAACATAAAATTTTGTAACATAATTGTTATGGTTGTAAGACTAGCTGTTCCCAAATGGATAAATGGGAACTAGCTGTTCCCAAATGTTCTCAAATAGATAAAGATGGGAATCTTTATCTATTCAGTTACACCAACTCTGTGCCCATTCAGTCTCAAGATAGCCTTCCTAAACCTTCCAGAAAAAGGATATTATAAAAGCAAGAGCATACCATCAGAATCAGATGGGCTTTATTTGCATGTTACTAAAAACTACAGTGGCTGGGGAAGAACGGATCCAATCAAATACTGCAAGGACTTCTAACAGTCTCTTTTATCACTTGAGAGGAAACCAATTCATTTCTTGCAGTATGTTCCTATTAAAGCCTCACTCTTCCACACATTCAATGGCCATTTCTGGATCTCCTGTCTGTTCCTTGCTCTCTTGCTTCCCATGTAAAAGATTCCCAAGAGATAAGCAGCACCTTTTCATCTTAAGATTAGTAGATGAAAAACAAATAATGTGTTGGACAACAATGACATTCTTCATCTCATAAACAAAGCCTTTTCAACCTGTAGCTTAAGGCTTGTTAACATGAACCTAATGCATCACCTGCAGTTATCAAAAGCAACATGCACACACATGTCTTTTCATGAACTGAAGGAATTAACATTAACTGTCCAGTGTCTTCCTCCTTTATTTCCAGCCCATTATAGACTAATATGTTTTTGCTAATGTTTTGCAAGAACCATTGCATAGCAACCTTTTACAGCTTTCAAACAGATTATTTTGAGTACAGGTTCTTGTACTGCCTCTTTGTTTTCCAGAGGAAGAACTCTGGACCAGAGAAAGACTTTTGAAGAAGAAAGAAACATACATATTTGTTACATTCTGCTCCCCTTTTATAGCAAAAAGCATCTCCTTGTGAAATTCTACCTACCTTCATTCAAAGTTGAAAAACTGATTTAATTCTGAAAAAGCAGGACATTTTAAAATTGTAATTCCATTAATAACAAACATGGCAAGAGAAGATAAGATTTTGTATTTTGAAGATCTTGAAGGACATGATGATCAGAAAGAATTTTAAGTATAAACAATTCTTTGATATACCTTTGACTTATGGGTCCAGCATGCTAAAACTTTATTTACTAATAAGAAAGAATTTAAAACTTGTGTACTTATACACCATTACTGTGTTTTGTTTCCAGTCATATTAGTAGAGAAAATATTAAAAAGAGAACAATAACCTAGTAGAAAGAAATACACCATTCACCATATTCTAAAGTAATACAGTGCAATTATTTAGAATCTCAGTCAATCTACATTAAACTACATGACTGATTAAATAATGTGTATTAGAATTTATCTTCTGATTCAGGAAAAAAAGTATAAAATACAAGGCTAAAGCTTTACTTAGTTGCAAATAAACACACCTTGGTGACAACCAACTAATAATTTTCAAATTTTCTTTAGAGAAATAACTAAAAACTATAAATGAAAAATAAAATTGGAACAGTTCATTCACATCAAAGTTCTTGCTTGCAGACTTCAGTTGTGATTAAAACTGGCAATTTATATAACATTGATTTTAACTGAAATACCTTGCCATCACTAGGATATCATCTTTATCTTGGACAGCTCTTTCCATACTGTTATGTACATCATACCAAAGACTGGCAGACTCTTTCTGCCCAGCAGCATCCTATCTGCTCAGATAGTTACAGCTCTCATCGAGTCTTGACTGCCCCTTAATTACGTACATGCCCTTTTCTTGGCCTTGACCAATGAATCTTCTTTTTGCTCATAGCCATGAGGAAAGCTGTGGTGAAGATTATTGCCTTTGACCGTATCATTCCTCTTGGCGTCTTATTAGCTTTGCCATTTTTATCTTTGTTAGCTTCATCTTTTTCATTTCATCAGATATAAACCTGACTGCCCTCAGTGTCAGCCTGATCTTGCTTGAACTATCGTTTCTCATTTACTCTTGAGATACAGATTTCCAGTTCCTACCTGACCAGTCCTTTACACCAGCTTTTGCCAGCAATAAGCCAAGTTTTGAAGCAGATGCTTTTCATTGCTTTTCCTCTGCTGCCCCTCAGGCTTTGTGAACATTCACTGACTGTTGTCCCTCAAGCTCCCCTCTGCTGTGATGCCAAAGCTGACAATTTTTAGGCTGCTGGCATTGTGCTTGTTATCCTGGTCCGGTCCCCTCTTGTTTTTCAGTGCCTAACCACAGTGTCCTCTCTTTTACTGCAAGTCCATTGGAACTTTTTTGTGTTTTTCTGCATTTATATAAGACACTAAAATAAATTCCTGGTATATACATAATTACTGTAGTAATAAAAAAAAATATTAACGGCAACAGTGGCTTGATCTTTAACAGTGACAGGGATAGTCTGATGTCTGTAAATGGCCTGAGATACAATTATGTTGTAATTGTATCTCCCTAAGGGGATTCTGCCTGAATATGGACCCTTGGTCTTCATGCCTGCTCTTTCTTTTGCATCTTTTGCCAAAACAAGGAGGCATCTGAATCAGTTCAGACCCATCTATTTGTTCAAGCCAATCCCCCAGGTAACTCAGTACCAGCTGCAATGTATTTTTATTGCTGTTGTTTTTCTTAATGTAGATATCTGTTCATCATGAACTGACCTTTTAACAAAAGGTCTCCAAAAGACCATCAGATAGGAATACCTTTTATTCACTGCTGCCTTGATCAAGATATCTGCTGTAAAAGCAATCTGCCTACAAATTACTCTTTAAATAGGAAAGCAAAGCAAATGTTAGTCTCATTAAGCATTTGGATCAATAATATGTTTATGTTTAGAATAAATTTTCCAAAGGCCAGATTTTCAAGAAAGCTCACTTTGAGACCAGATTTTCTTGTTCCCAGAAATTGTGATTGGGGCCAGACTCTCAAAAAAACTGGGTTCTCACGTAAACACCTAAATGATGGTCAGAGTTACAAAGTACTCAGTATACAACAGCTCTTGTGGGGACTCATCAAATCTCAAAGACTTTCAGAGAGATGCCAGTGTGCCATATGCACCAGAAAATCAGATTACTTATTTTGGAAGCTAAATGTGGGACCTTTTGCAAACTCTGGACCAAATGGACCTATGAAAATCCTGGGCATAGTTTCAGAAGCCATACATGACTGGGTTGTATAATACAAGATTTTTTTCTTTACTTTTGTCAACTTCTAAGGAACTGAAGGCCAAAGCTGTTCTACCCCAGGATTTTGTCATACAGTACTGGTATTTTTGTTTCTACAGCTAAAGCAGTGACATGAAGCTAGCTCACAGAAAACCAGCAATGCTGCAGCACAAGCATATAATCTACATGAACTGCAAAGCACCCTTCTCCTGAAAGATGAGCACAACTCAGCAGAGTAACGCTATGTAAAATGGAAGTTGGGAATAAAGTATGATTTGTTGTCTTTTGCGGAATGACTCCCTGCAAAATGAACCTCAGTAACAGTTTTGAGAATCATGAGTTTCCTTTCCAGCCTATGCAGAGAGCTGTGTTTTGATTAATCAAAACCCAGGAAGCTGTCATTCAGAAACATGGGACACAGGGCAAGACAAGTTGTCTTTTGTCTCTTTTTTTGGACTCATTGACTGTGCTGATGCAGGTGGTCAACTCATACAAATCCTTTCATAAACTTCAGATTTAACCATCTCTATTTTTTGTTCCTGCTATTGCTACTAGAATTCTGTTCAAGAAAAGACCCATTCTAATTGTTAGAAAGCTTCCTTTAATTTCCAGTCTAAAAATGTATTTCAAGCCACTGTTTATTCCTTTCTACTTGTGCCAGCATTGTCCTTTAGCCATGCTCTCTTCTGGCTATATACCAACTTGTTACATTCATCAAACACACTTAGGCTCTCTCAGGCTCCGTTTTGCTAGGCTGAACAAGAACAGCTGTCTCACAATGCTTTTCGCAGCTCTCTCTGCAGTTTTGAATTCATCTTTCTTGAAGATGGATCAGCAGATCTGTACGTCTGCAGACTTCCAGATCTTACTTACTCTATGATTTCAACAGTACCATGTACAAGAGATCTTGTAACAGAGACAGTGTAGAAAACAGGAAAGGGGAGAAAGGGACAGGTGTAGCATGTGACCTAAAGCAACCATGTTCAGATATTTTGCATTGTTTCCAAGATAAAAAAGGAAAAAAACCCACTGTCTGTCATTTTAAATTGCCAAGTGTCCAACTTTTGCATAAGACGTAAGCTGTTAAATCAAGAGAGAATACCTAAAACATCTTCACTGTCAGCTGCATACTTTTACCATTTTTTGGTCTATGGGAGACTTGGAAAGTGAAAGGCATGTAGGCTTCTACATTCCCTTATACTTTCTGTATAGATATGCTCAACTAATTCAGTGGTTAGTTCATTAAAATCACATCTACAATCTTATTTCTGGAGCCACATTAGGATATCTTTCCTATAAAAGAAAAAAAAATAGCAGCTTTACAAATCAGGAGCTTTCCTCTGCCACTCAACTTTTGTGGGTGAAAGCCCATGCCTCTCACGTCAGCCTACTGGCATGAGCCAGCCTGGCTGACTTAGTGGACAGGCTCTGCCCAAATACAGCTTTATCGAGAGTAGCTTTCCTTTTAAGAAGATTTGGATTCAGCCTCATTTACATAGTTCAGGTGATGAATCGAAGATATACTATTCTTAGAAGAACTGGTTTTAGCCAGCAAATAACTCAGCTGGAGTGAGAGATTCTTTGGGAGTCAGGCAAAAAAACCCCCTTTTATGTATGATGCTCGTATCGATGATCTACAGAGTCCAGGAGTGTAGGAAGCCAGCTAGGCACACAAGAGGGAAGAAAGTTTGCCTTGTCTCTCACAGTGAGTGGTTTGCAGGATTAGTCTTCTGAGAGAAAAGCAGGCTCTTGTCTGAGACCCTGGAAGATGAGAGTTACTATCTTAAATTCAACAGGTTTTGTCCCACGTTGGGGAAATAAAGCAAAAGCCTCTGAGAAAAGGAATCTAGAAGATTTTACTTTGAAGAACATTCCTTGGTAGACAAACTAAAGCGTTGGTCAGCAACGATGCATGCTCATAAGACCACAGCTTGTGCCTCCAACCTTCTTTTTTTGGTTACCCATGAGAAAAAGAAAAGATTAAATTTAATGGCAGATTTAAGGGAGAGCAGACAAAGTATAGAGGAAAGAACCTCTGAACCCAACATACTAAGACCCGGAACCTTTGCCAGCTCTCAGAGTTATCCTGTGGGGAAAAAACATTATGTGCATGTATCCAATGAATTCATTTGGAAACAGGACTACAAACTGTTTCCTTCACTGAAGGACATGAGAAAACGTGAGAAGATCAGTCTGCTATAAATGGCATAGGAACATTTCAGAAGCTTATGCTCCATGTCACCCACGACACCCACAGCACCCGCAACAGAGCTCTGGCTTCCTGCAATGCAGTTATTTATCAAAGCAGTATCTAACACACCTGACTGATGGTACGCAAAATGAAACTTCTTATTACCTTTTTCCAGGCAGTATCTTGCTAATGGTTACTGAGCCTTTCACTTCTTCAAGCCCAAGCTAACAATGAAATGTGGAAGTACCTACCAGAATAATTAAAAGATTTAGCTTGCCATGATAAAAATGAGTAAGACCTGAGTTTACAAACTGAAATCAGACACAAACTCAGGGTTCGCTGGTACACTTGTGTGCCAGAGACATCCTGGGAGGGTGGAAAGGAGAAAAGCAGCTCTGACACAGTACCCGGCGGTTTTACAATGTGCAGCAGGCATGCCGCGTCAGCATGTCACGTCCCTATACCTAGGGAGGCAAAGAGCGACAATTTTGACACCTGTTCTACTGATGTGGCTTTTGGTCTTCTCCAACACTGCTGTAGGGGGCAGGAGGCAGAAAGACTCCTTGGATCCCCTTTGCGATGCTCATTCCCCACCGGGAACCTGGAGTGCTGGGGTCTGCAGGGGCTACTGCAGACAAGTGCCACAGGTCAGGAGCCCTGGCACGACGGCACAGTCCGCTCTGCTGCCCAGGCAGCCAGGGTGTACTTCGACATGCTGCCTGTCTACTCACTGCTCTGTATCTCTTCCAGTGTGCTCACAGAGAATGGCTACAGTTTAGCTCTTTATTTTCTGCAAAAGATGCTAGTGACTCTTCTTAGTCAAAACAAAACAAAACAAAAGAATTCAAAACTCAACCCAGTACAAACGTAATGTGCATAAATGAACTAGGAAAAAGATTCCTCTGATTTCTCATCTGCAAAGCTTTATCCTGTTTTATGTAAAACTGGCACCAGCTTCTTAGTATCCTGCCATAAAGGAGAAATTTCCTTTTAAACACTCTGCTTGGATGACTGACATCTCATCAGTACTACAAACAGTAACGGTTACACTACTAAACTGCCAAAGGGAATTTTTTCACCAAATACGAAAGGCACCTGTAAGTTGACAGGCAGCAGATGGGTACGTGGTTTATGGAACTGCCTGGCAGCACAGGGAACAGCTTTCAGGGGTTGTCGTCTTCACTCGCTTCTGCTGAACTCATTTTTACATTGCATGGCTGAGTCTATTGTTTGCCCTGTTGACACTGTATGTCTGTGGCTCACGCTGAAACCACTTTTTTCCTTTAATGTCTTTTAACTCCTAACATATTCCACATTCTACCACATGTTGCTGTCAACTGTCACCATATTATCACAATGTGCCTGTATCACTTGTTCTTTTTAAGCTTCCAACTCCAGAAGTCATCATCATATTTATATGAGAAGGCCATTTTCAAGACCCACTTGAACAACACAGCAAGTAAAGACCACCACCATTTCATAAAAGCATTTTAAAATTACTCATAACTTTCAGGGGCTGAGATGCATTTTTTGGAACATTTTGATTTGGCCAGAGTTGGAACTGCAGCACACCATGCTACTAAACAGCAGAAATTAATCCTGTCTTCAGGTCTTATAAACATGGAAAGTGTATATAACTTCCTTCAAGATTTACACATAAGAGTTCATGACTCTAAAAAGCCTAATGTTAGCCTCAGTAAAGATGAACTCCTTGCATCCGTTACTCCCAACGGTCCAGCTAGTATTCACTCCACTTATCTCAGTTTTCGTGACAGAGGGTTGTGATCTGATACACCAGCATGTTTTACGGTCTGAGCAGAAGACAGCTAGCTAGGCATGCCTGCTTCAGCTCTGATTTTGATGCTCTGTGAGCATTAGCAAACCTCCACTCTGCGGTTGTTAATTCCTCGCTCTGCCAGCGAGTGTGGGTGTAATGCATACCTGCTGCATCTGCCATAAAAAATCACCAAGGATTAATCTGTCAGGTGAGATGTATCCGTGAGATGCAGTGGGCCTTACTCTTCCACTGAGTTCAACAGACTGGCTCACCTTCTTGCTTAATGTGCTATAAAGTAAAGAATGACTGAAGTGTATTCACAATAACTATCCAGTGAGTTGTACTGGATTTGCACTGTGTAACACCATTGCTGATGTGTGGAATTGATTCTTAATACCGTTTTTGGGCATACTATTCCTCTGCAATAAATCTATCTTGTTCCTTTTCAGGGGACTCAAGATGTTTACGCGTAGAAGAACTTCATGTTTAGATGTAAGAAGAAAGTATACTTGAACTGTTTTGCATCTTCTATATGGTCATATTGACATTCTATGAAGCCTAGAATACCAAGTTTGCTCATTTTTTTGTTTTCTTTCTCCCTCCTCCATATTCTTCTTCATTTTCTGAGAGGGACTGGAGTGATAGCTATATATTCTTCTGTACTGAATCTACTCCTGTACAGGAATAATTTTTAATTTCTCCCTGTAAGGTCAACACAATATATAGGGAGTGCAGAGTGTAATAATGTGTTTGAAATAGATATTGAACGTTTCCTGCTTCATGGGAGTTCTACATTCTGCAAAGTCAGCTAGAGGGGATTTCAATGTAGTTAGAAATGTGTATTTCTAAAAAAACCCTATACCTTAGGAAAAATTCTGAGACTTGACAGTTCCAAAAGGCTGTATTTAGGGATGCATAAAATAATAAGTGGTCTGATCTAGCCCCAAAGTTAACCTGAATCATTTTAAAGGAGTTTTCCATGGCTTTTATAACTCTTTTCCTCTGACCCAATACACATCTGGTTCTAGTTGGCACCAAAAGATAGACGTATTTAAATGTCATGCAAAAGGCTAATCTTGTATTTCTGTCTTGTTGGGAGACAGGAAGTACTAGAAATCTCATAAGAAAGGCAGTTCTCCTTGGACATCCAGCCACTTTTTACATAGTCAAGTGATTTACATAGCTCAGAGAAGAATCCAAATTTTTGTGTTAGCTGAACTGACCCTCTCAAACTCCAGAGGCTCATTCATCACTAGGTAGAGGTTACTAGAAGACACTGGAAAGGCTGCTCAGTCTAACAGCCAGCCATGAAGTTCTTGATCTTTTGTATCCTTGCTCTTTTGTCTAGGAAAAATCCAATAAATGGAATAGTATTCAAGAACACTTTTTGACAGGGAAAAGAAGTGGTGCATTATTCAAGAGGCTAGAGAAAGAAAATAAAACTGGTCCAAATCCTGTGATTCTGCATTAATCTTTACTTTTTTCTTACTCAAGTCAAACTCTTGTTACCAAGGTAGATCTGAGTAAAGGTAACAAAATCAATATGGACTTTGGGACTGCTAAAGATTTAGCAGTATTTACTACAATTCATCTATAGAAAACCCTATAGTCATAAAGTACATTTTCCATAAATGACCTAGGTTCAGTTTGTGGTAGTGATATAGCCCCTTGAATATTTCTGAAGAGCTGGACTGTAAGTGTTTAAGATTTAATGAAAACCAGTAGGAATGAGTTGTTGAAGTTACTTTCAAAATGATATGTCATTTTTAAGTGGCTTAAACACTTCTGAACTTTCAAACCATGAGCCACTTCTACAATGATACTGCAGTGATGCATATGCACTGAGTGTCTTCGTTCACAACAGGAAAACCTGAAACCAAAGCTTGCCCATGGCTACAAGGAAAGGCTCACATTGAATTTAGAAATCAAACACCCCTGCACGCATTTTCATGCTCAGACCATGCTTCTCCTTATGACCTTATTATATCCACAGTAAAAGGCATGCCTACCAGTGACGAAATACTGATGTTTCACAAGTCTTATCTTCTTGGCAGGTTCTGCTGGCATCCTTGTGGCAGAACAGAACTCACAGCGTGTATTGGTGCTAATGGAAGAACATGTTAATATTTTAAGTAGGCGAAAAACAATTTGTGAAGAATGTGTTCATTTACCTTTTTGATCTTCTTTTTTTCCTTCCAATGCTGATGCTTTCTCTGATAAAGTACCATTATCTCCACTGGCTTTTACCACATTTTCTTCCTGTATGGTTTCTTCACCAATGGCTACGGTGTGTCCATTTGAAGTTTCAAAATTTACTGTTACATCACCATCTGAAATGAAAATTAAAAAGCTATTGTCTAGTTTAACTGCTTCCTTAGTACCTATTGACAACACACAGCATCCCTTTGCTTTCAAGTTTCCACAGAAGCAAAGCAGAAAGACTTACTGAAATGTGAAACATCAGGCTGCAGATCTGCTCTGAAAAGTTAACGCTGTAAAGGAACTCTATAGGCTTCCACATTCTTTGGGTGGACACCTCCGCAGTAGTGGGCCTGGAAGTGCACACGGGTTTTCAGGTCCAGCTTCATGTCTGTAGACATTAGCATCCCATTCTCTTCCTCTCTGCATCTTGGTTTACACAGCAAAGAAATGTGTGCATGGACTACAAGGGAGCTGCAACGTGTTCCAACAGGCCCCAAATCTGGACAATGAGGGGGCAGAGTTGCAGGACTACTGTGGTGCATCCCAGTAGGTAAATCAGCCAGGAATTCCGACAGTTCTTCTCAGAATATGTGTGCCCAGTTAATGAATAAAACAGGTCACAAAGTCATTATCCAGTCTTAAAAACCAAGGTGAGGTCTTCCTGTATCACGTATCATACCATTATTAAATTCTGCAAGTCAAATTCTTTCCCAGCTCTGATGATATTTTACTCACTTACCCAGACTACCTCAGCTATGAGGTTTTTTTAAATCTTGAAAAAAACTTCTTTCTCTTCCCTATTTGTCTCTATATTCCTGAAAAATGCTACATACTCTTGGTGGCTTACAGCTTTCTCTCTTCCCTTCTTTACTGATTTCTGTTCTCTGTTCCATGCGTTTTAAAATTGCTGCTGATTTTCTTCTCTGGGCATTTCTAAGGCTTGTTATCTTTATGTTGCTCACACCCCACATGCAGTTCACGTAGATGATTGCTTTCCTTCTGCAGGATTCTCTTGCTGTCCATCCAAAAATTATGCAAATCCACCTGGTGTCTCTTCTGGTTCCTCTCGTCGTTTCTTCATTAATTGTGGTAACTCCACTCTCTTCTTCTCCTCTTCCTTGCTGTGTGCTATCAGACCTGGATGTTTGGCAGTTCCCTGGTTTCAATGCAATTATGCAGCCTCTCTCTTACCACCTTGGGCTGCTCCATTGGTTAAGCTGATGGTTTCATTCTCACCCACAAACTAACTTCAACTTCATGTGTAAAAACTAAGTTCTGCCTTCTTAACCTTGTCTCATTCCCTATAGCTGACAGTTGCACAAGGCTTCCTTCTTACCTTACCACAACATTCAGTTTCTTCAGCTCCTTTCTTCCAGATGTTCATAAATCCATTCTTTCCTCTCTGCCTCCACATGTGGCATTCCCACTTCTTACACAGGTCATGGTTCTGCAAACACCTCCTGCCTCCAAGTGGCACTTGCCACCTTCCACTTCTTTCTTCTTCATCCCATGTGAAACAGTCACTTCTTCACATTTCTTACCTCTCACATTTCAAGACTCCATGTAATTTCCCCATCTAGTTTTCATGTCCATAGTCATTCCTTCTAACTACCTTCACACTGCTCAACCACCATCTTTTCTGTATCTCTTTTTTCAGCACCTTAAAACCAATCCTCTATTCTTTCAAACTGCTCCTTAAAAACTATAATTTTGATCAGACAGGAAGCACAACGTGATGAAGGCAACATGGACCAGATTGATGGCCTTCTTAAGACAGGAGGAAGGGGAGAAAACTGTTCATCTTTACATCCTTTTCTCACTTCGCTCAATCTCTGTAAGGGATCCAAAGTCCCAACCCCTTCTAAGAGCAGAATAGAGGGTCAAGGACACTGATGACCAAAGCATACACACTTTTAGCACAAATGATAGTATTTATGTTCAGACTGTTTGTAACCAACCTGAAATGTTAACACATTTCATTAACTGTCCCAGCAGTCTAAATGCAATTCACAACCATCAATAGACAAAGTCACGCAGCTCCCCAGTAAAGCATGTAGCAAAAAAGGGTAACAAATTCACAGAGGGACAAATTAAGGTATGGAGAGTTTGCATTTCTTGTTTTAAGTCAAAGACAGTGGCAGAGACAAGTTCAGAAGCCAGCTATGCTGAATGCCATAGCCTGGTACTTCACGAAACACAGTAAAGACAAGTGATGTCACGTGTCGACAAGCCCTTTACTTCTAAATATCAATGTGTACGATACTAACCATACACATTGATACTTTCACGATTCTTCAGCTCAGGCAGAGTAATGCTACTTCTGGGAGAAAAATATTTTTGGAAATCATGGAGTTCTTAGACTCCTTGATAAAATGATGAATGGTTTAATTTTAAGCTACAGAAAATGATTTTACTCACTTGACTTTTATTTGATCTAGATTTATAGAAGATCAAGAATATTAGAAAGAATAATCAGATGTAGCACAGGGGTGTTAACCATGGTTTACTCATGCTTTTCGAAACACAAATTCTGGTTAACACCAGTTACTAAACCTCACAGCATTTTGAAACAAGTGGTGTCTTCCCCACAGTTTTATGTTTATGCCATTTTTGAATGCGGGGTGTGTGATAGTGGTGGGATCGGTACGATCCCAGCACTGGTACTTTTTGATACCTGAAATGGATGCTATTGATTTGTTTGGGGGTCCCAAAGCTTCTGATTTTTCAGCCAAAATTTCTCATATTATACTCCAGTTGCTTTAGACAGCAGACCTTGACTCAAAAAACAGGTTAATCACTAACTTAAAAAAATTCTGGCAAACAGTAAGTAGGAACCACAGGAGTCACATTATTTACAGGGAGCATCAACATACTTAAGGATATGACCAGAAGTCAGATGGTGTACCTATGACAGGAGCAGTTACAGAACACAAATCTGACAACTCCAACTTTAGTTTTTTGTCAACTGGCCCAAATTGCCTCTCACACTCCTCAGCTTTGTCTCCCAATACCTATTTATACTACATGGAAACAATGCAATAGTGGCTTTATCATCCATGTTTAGCACTTAGGAGCTAAATTCTAGGTAACGTGTTATCACCTTGCTCAGGCATTTCCTTCAGCAATCCCCTTCTTATCAGCTCCTCTCTGCTTTGTCTTGTCGAAATCTTCCTTTCCAACACTAAAGAAAAAGCACAGTTAAGAATAGATTTATTCTCATACTGCTGATGCTTGCGAAAAATTTAGAAAAATATTTTTACTTTAAAGAAACCCTGAGAAATCTTGTTTTCTCTGATTCTGCAGGAGAAGTTGTCTCCCACAATTTCAGGCACAGACGGGGGGGGATTCATCTGACCCAATGCCTTCAGCTGAGGCTCCGTGAGGCTTCCTTTACAGTCAGTGGAAAAAGGTACTTCCAGAGTGAAGCTGAACTCACCCTAGCATAGGCATTTAATGCATAAAAGCACCTCTTTACCGTTGACTTGGGTGACTAGCTCAGCTGGAGATACCTCTGTCTACTTTGTAGATATTTTGAGTTGGGAGAGACAAATCCTGCTCAGAGCAAGCAACTCACAGGGTAGCCTTTATGACATGCAAACTGTTTTAAAGGAAAAAAAAAATAACCTTAAACAGAAGCTAGAAAGTTCTGTTCTAAAAGGGAATAACATCCTCATCCAGGCTGGTTGGCTTTCATGGAAAAAAATGCAGCATCCTGTTTTTTAGGTTAAAAAAAAGACGCATACAACACAAAAAAAGACTGTGACATGAAGCATTTAAATCATTATGTTTATTTCCCATGGGAAAAATGCTAAATAGTTTTATAGGGAAAAGCATTTACAGATGGCAAAATAGAGTAACTTCCCACTGCATCCCACCATCAAACCAATACAGTTTTGATCAGTGATCTGGGAGGCCACTGTAATGATCCATGGAACCATGGTGCACGGTCCATAAAATGTGAGCATCACTTGTAAAATCCTGTCTTCACTGTTAGGAAAAGTTAATCTCCCATCCTGATTCTGTTTACATATGGACATCAAAACCCAAGTGACGTTTGGAGCTCAAGCTGAGGGCATGTGGCAAAGCTTCAGCCGTGCTGGCCTTCATCCTATTAATGCTATGGGATATGGGATACGGTTATTTATCTCATCAACTATTTCAAACACTCCTATAATCCAATTACTCTCTAGGGCCAGTCTAATTGCTGTATGCAGATTACATACTCCAAGAAGTATTGTCAATCTCACTTGCACCAGCCCAGTTGGAGTGAACAGCCATACGGTGAAGTGATGGCTCCTGTGAAGGCACGGAGAGAGGCAGCTTGGCGTTTCTGAGAAATTCACCCTCTATGGGTAGCAGCTGATAAACGTCTCTCCCCGCAGCAGGTAACCCCAGCTGCTGACTTGCAACCAGGCTGGCTGAACTCAGACGCCTGAAGGCATCACTGCTCACAGCTTCCCACCCCGCTTTTCCACCAGGGAAGGGGATGGTTGAACAGAAGATGAAGCAGATTCTGTGCCTCTCAAATTTACAGTGCCGGGTTTATTTCTCACACTGCAAAGTGTGGGGATTCAGCAAATGCTCCACATGGGATGCGATCCCTGCCAAAAAAGCACCGACTCCTGGCAGAAGAACTGGGGGCAGTGACCATTTTGACCGGCCCAGCTCAAGCTACCCATGCCTGTGAGATCAACAGCTCATGAATGTAAACAGTACTGGCACAAGAACATATACGTTGGCATTAGGTCTGTGTTTATATACTCAGGTACTTTGTGGGATCTGTCCATTGAAGGTCAAACCTTCATGGCGTTCAGATCACATTTGACAACATAAAGGAGTCCGTGAGAGTGGCTGCAGACTCTCTACGTAAGCCAGCCTCCTTGGGGAGAGTGTGGTAGCCTGAACGCAGATCAGGTTAGGCTGCCTTGGGTCCCGATCCAAAATTATGCAGGAGTGCTTCCGATTTTTCCCCATTACTTTTTAAGTTAGATGCCTTGCAACTGTGTGTCATACATGTTATTGGCATGGCAAACAAAGCACAGGAGCGTGCCCTATTCTTGCAAAGAGTTCTTCATATAGATGAACATAAATATATATATATACTTTTATTATTATTTCAGCTTTACAAGTATAATTTACTTCCTACTATTTTTCCTCTCTGCTTCCTTTTCACATCTGTTTTCTTGGGGACAGTGAAATGAGATGATCTCTCATATATTTATTTGTGGGACTTAATCCAATACCACTTGAAAACAATGATGCTCTTTCCATCAAGTTCAAGAACATTGACTCAGTCCCCCCATCGATGCCTCTCTCTAGTTTTCAGGATGATATATTTTTTCAGTTCTACAACACTGAATTAACAACTGTATCGAATTAATTATCATGGAAAATGTCAATTGGCATTAAAAGACATTAACTCCTTACACTTTTACTGGAAGACCTCAAAGCATTTTATTAACATTACATAGGTTTCATAACATCCCTTAGATATAACTATCTCCATTTCACAGATTAGAAAATTTATGAACAGATAAGAAGCTTAAGCCCCAATCCTTCCTCATCTAAAATGCTAGCCATGAGTGGTGTTTTTATTTAAACTGATTAAGCTCAGTTAATTCAGCTTGAAAAGATAATTTATTTAAAGTATTATTTGGCCCATGGAAAGGCCATTAGAAATCATGCTAGTATTCACTATGAGTATCATAATTTTAATTCCTACAAAGAAAAAGGCAGAATTTTAATTTAAATCAAAGTGACCAAAAATATGTCCCCTTGTACAAGAGGAATGAGTAGCCTGTCTACTTATGAACCTATACTGGGTGTAATTTAGCCAGGGTGGACTCATCATTTTAATTTATTGCTTATTACAGACTTTGGACTATACAGTACATTTCACATTTACACAGCCAAGTATTTTGATTATCACAGCCCAGTTGCACTGAGCTTTAATGGTCTCAAACTACAGAGTTGAGCTAATCACATTTGACTACTGATATGTTTCAGTAAACTCTCTTAAAATGAGAGTTACAAAGTAAGTCAAGCATTCACAAGTCAGGAAATGTTTGAATGAAGGTTGATGGGTGTGCAGATGGTACAGCTTTTATTTGCTTGTTATATATTTTACCTCTGCCATCCCTGCCTCGTTTAGCATACAGACTGCACTGTGTTCAATAAACAATTTCTTTGCCTAAATTTTTACCCTTACCTTTCAACCTGGGGCCCAGACCTCATTTGAGGAACAACCTAAACCTTCATTTAAACAGAAAACTCTTAGTTTTCCCAAACGTCACGCCAGCAACTGAGTGAACCAAAGACAACATGTTTTTCTCCTTGACGCCCATGTGAGATATGCAAAGGTGTTATCATGACTGTATAGATAGGCAACTTATGGCATAGAAAGACTAAGTCATATTATCAACCATGCTGACATTTGTTAAGTGTTTAATTTGAGGTACCTTTTCAGGTGGGATTTCCCACATTAAAATTGTGATAAAGAACTAAAACAAGCAAACAACCAACCCAAAGCATAGGAATTCTAGCTGAATTGCCTACTTATGGTTCAAAACATCTAATCAACAGAAGTGAAGCTATGAGCATTGGCTATCTGCTGCTGAGCTAATGGCACAGACAACTGTAGAAACAGTTATCATTTACCTGAACCACCTGGGATGGGTAGCACTATTTTTCACCTTAGAAATAGTTCAGTCTCCTGAGTTCAGTACAGGCAGAGGACTGTAGTTTGGTGCTTCCACCATTGTCCTGCTTGGCATGCTCCCTCCTCTCACCACCTCTGTCATGACTTGATCATCTGGGTCTTTCTCCTTCACTTGAAGAAGTTCAAGTTTCTTATCTTTGGTTTCCAGACACCTACCTCTCTTCCTTCTTCTAGTAGAACTTGCCATAATACGTTACCCATTTGCTTCTCCCATAAGCACACCTTTGTCTCTCTTTTCCTGCCGATCATCCTTTTTGCAATCTCTGATCTTACAAGTTATTACCTATTCCTCACTCAGGAGCAGATGACTAGTGCTATCCTGAAACAAATGTATGACAAATACTGTTAATTGTACCACCATCATGTGGACATCCTTAAGCTGAGTGACCAGCTGATCTTATTACTACAAATCCTTTCTGTCATATGTGTATATAATAATGTATGTGTGTATATATTTATCTGTGAATATATATATCTTAACATGCCTGTGATATATATGATATATATATATGTGTATATACAAAAGTGTGAATATATATAACATTTCAACATTACCATCAACGTATTGTTTATAACATTAAGCAATCATAAAATGGAAATGACAATTTCTCCATCTGTATACATGTATATATTGAGATTGATTATGGAAACAAGTCAGTCCTGACTGTGAGTGTAATTGGTTATCAATTGCCTGCTGAGGAAGGCTGAGGTGAGGTGGGCTCCACTCTCAGACACCATGCTCCAGCAGACTCAAAAAATCCCATGTCAAAATCCTTCCCCTACTGCAGTCAAAAGCAAAGCTTGCCCTGACTCCAGGTGTAACTATCAGCAAGCGTGTGAATTTATCACACTGTATGCAGCCCTCATTTACTTGAGTAAATCTTACTTGTCCAAGGGATCTCACAAACATTTGTATTTTTAGCCCGTACAAATAATACTGACACTAATCATAAGAACAGTTCACCTCAAAAAGCAGTTTCCATCCCTCCCTCCCTAGTCCCTCAAAAGAGACTGCTTAGTGATATTCAGCAGCTACAAACCTCAGGCAGTCTTAAAACCCATCCTCTGACTCAGAGAGTACTGTGAGATTCTGGATATTCTCCAGTCTTTAGTTTTGCTCTTCCAAGAGAAGCTTGAGAGAATTCTGATTTTTAATTTTTCTCTGACCTAGAAAGAGCTAAAGTCGCCTTCTGCTCCCTGTCTGCATATACTCTTGCAGTGGAGCTTTGAAGTGGCATCTACTTTGTGCCAAGACACAAACTGCTGCCTTCCTTTCCTTCACAGCAAAACACTGCGGCGGGGAGAAACCCTTGAGATGATGCCATTTTCTGTTTGTTTTTACTTAATTTTGAAAGCCGTCTAGGCAGAAAGTATACAACCAATGCCCAGAGAACAGATTTTCTGAGATACAGCATGGAAAATATGTTGCTAAAGGAAAAAATTCCAACCATCGTTCCCACATCAACGCAAAGACTTCCACATCTAGTCCTTCATCTTTTTTTGATGTTTCTGGTATTTGCTGTTTATGAACATCTTTCAGTGGCTAGCATAAGAGAGTCACATGAGATTTTGTCAAAGCACTGCATGGTACATGCCCTGGCAAGGCTGTAGCAAGAACCTATTTCAAAAAGCCTATTGAAAACCCAGATAAAGCAATAAAAGCTCTTTCCAATAGCCCACATTCTGTCTTAGAAGAAACTCTTTCTTCAGCTGCATACAGATTTATCAAGTTGTAGCCTTGTTAAGAGAATAGGCAATAAATGTGATGATCATCGTACTGTCCTATGGTCTCAGGCCAGGAAATCGGCTTCCTGCAGGTAAGATGCACGCACACACACGTACGTACACACACCCTGTTCTGTAATGCAAATACATCTCTGATCGAGTAGTCTGCAGAAGAGGATTTCCTGTAGGATTTTTCTTTTGTATGTATGTTTTCCCCTTTCCTTCTCTAGTTAGATAAGCAAGTTTCTTCTGCTGTGTCAGTTAGCATGCAGCAAGGGGCAACTTGCCGAGTAAATGCATCTTCTCAGTCTCTGTTGGTCCTGGGCCTGTTTCCTCAAGAAATACAGGGATAACTATTTTTTAATCCCCGCCCCCCCCTGGAACTACCATCTGAGGCAGGATGAATGCAATCCAAACTAGTTTCTAGTTTTCATTTCAAATTCCAGCCTCACAGGAAGCACATACACACACGTGATTCCATACCTTACATACATAGAGTTTAAAAGTAAATGAATGTCTCCCTATAGCTCTGGGGCTTCCTGACAGCAAAATAGTCCTCAAGCATGTAAAGATATGCTTTCATTGCAAGCTAACCTGATTTGCACTGAAAAGCTACAGCTTATTCAGGATGCAGCTGGGGCCGGCACCCTGTCTGATTCTGGGATTTCTGGGGACACAACCCCTTATAGTTAGTGCCACAGAACAGTACAATTTATCCCGATCATTCTCTATATGGAAATACGTGGGGAGGTCATCTGCATTTCTGGTCAAGACAGAGGAGGAACTGCAGGAGGGCACTGGAAGTCAACACATAAATGACTTATTCTGGTCCACTCCTACGAGCACTACTCGTACTACTACTGGGCAACCAGCATGAATGAAAGACCTACCTAGCCCACAACCGGCTGCTGGCATAGGACGGAAAGTAGAGCCTGACTTGGAAGAAAAAGCTTTGTATGTAGATAGGAGGGTAAACAGCAGTAACACCTAAGCAACACTATGAACTGTATCTGCCTTGAAGATGTACTCCAAATTGTCGCTCTGTAGAGATTAATCAGTACTTAGATACATTCTTCTTTCTCAACGTAAAAGCTCTGGGAACTGTTCTTGTACTGCTGTCATACAGCCAAATGCCTGAATTTGTAGATTACATCCCCGAGGGTCACAAGGGGTAAAACTCTCATATGAAATTTAGGGGGAAAATAATTTAGGAACCTTTTATTTATTTTTAGAACTCTTACAATTCATATCATCCAGGTTTACCTTCTTTCCTTCTCCCTAGCTCAGTGAGCCAGTGTTGCTGGTTTTGAGGTGAAAGTCAATATTTTCAGATATTACAGAACTCCCAGAGTTTCATTTTAAGGGAAAAAAAAGCACTAAATATTGTGATGGTTGGTAAAATGCATGTAAGTTGGGGCATACAAATACAAGCTGATATACTGAATGTACAAAATAATACAAAAGTTTTGAAAACCTGAAATTAATTCCTTATGTCACTATGTTTGTATAATTCCACCCAAATAAATCAAATTTTACAGTGTAGCAGGACGGATAAGCAGAACTTTATTAAAAATAGAGCATACGTACTCCTTAGAGAAAAAGAAAAATCAATTTACTGAATAATGAAAAAATATCAAAAATTCCCAAACCTCCTGTATAACATCTTAAGTTCTGTTCACCAAGACATGCATTGAATTTTGAATATTTACCCTTCACAAATTCTATAGGCACTGAAATACTGTATTTATATAATTCAGGGCATTAGAATAGTTTTGTGTTTTATTAGCTTTTTTATATTATGTTATTAAATATAATAGCAGTCTTTACTGTATAACAGCTTGAGTATGTACTACACAGTTATCTAGCAGGATGCTAGCTAAACAATGAAGTAAAAAATGAAAGTTTTTTCAGGATAATTTAAAAATCTATATAGAAGATTATACTTCTAGATACACAAGATACATTAAGCACTCAGTGAATCAATTGCGTTAGTTGCTTTTTTGCCACAAAGGACTATTAAATAGAAATTCTTGTGACTGGACTTAGAGCAGGGACTTCAGTTATTCAACTAAGTGTAACCTCCTCCTGCATTGAACTTTTCCCATCCACTATACCATTTACAGAGACACTTCATTGTGCAGATAATTAAGTTTCACTTTTCAATACATAATTATATATAAACATGTATTTAATTGACCAAAAGAGCTCCCACTTACATCCTCTATAGACTGTACTTATCTTTCACCGATTCTGTTCTTCTTCAGCCAATTTGTAGTGCAAATTCTCCTAACTTGTATGGATTTCTGTTTGCACACTGGTGCTCTCCATTTTCAAGAAAAGACTGATCACAAAATAAAGCTTTAACTTTGAAAAAAAGACAAGGAGGCCTATATTACTCTTTTAGTTTCCAGACCTGAAAGGCAGTTCTGCAAAACCACAGCTGAAATGAAAAAAATCAGGTTGTCTAAATTTTAAGAAGTCATCCAAAAGAGTGTCTCTGTTTTTCCTTTCTTCTTCAGCATGCTTTATTGATAGTAATCACAATGCTAGGACACAAATCCAAGTGGTAACCTTCACAGAAGAGTAAAAACTACTTCTTGTTGTTATGTTTTGCAGGATTTGTTTTTAGCTGGATCAGGTTTGTGATCTGCTCATCACAAAACTGGTGCCAGTACAGAGGAGGCAGTGGAAGTAAAGAGACACAGCTGAGAGAACTGGGAAGATAAACTATCACTTGAAAATTAGTTTTGAGGTAGTTAAGGTGGACACTGCTTCCCAATAATTACCTCTTTCTTAAGAGTAATAAACGCAGCTATGCATTGAGAGCTCACAGTGGCAAAACCAGAGACTCAGAATGTAAAACATTACACACATTCTGCTCTAATGTTACTAGTACCTTAGCCCTGATGGTCTAGGTATATGAATGCAGCAAGGTTCAGGGAGAAAGATAACAACCCTTATTACAAACTACTGTAGCTGTATGGCACCTGGAAAAGATATTTTGTGGCTCCAAGTTTGTCTATTTGTATCTATATAGTATAATTTTAAAGCTTGCTTTTCATTACAGTTCTGAAATTATTTCATGTTTTCTGTTCGTTACACCTACTGTTAGGCATCTCAATTTTTCAGGTGCTCACCTTGAGATAAATTGTCCTTAATAACTCCATCTGAAATCAGTGCCAACGGGAACTGTGGGTTCTCCACACCCCTGAAAGGACTTGAGGGACCACACCATCATAAACAAGACAGGCAAATTAAGTACAAGCAAGTAACTAAGGAGGCACTTTTGGAAATGCTGACTTTAATTTCTTTGTGACCAATTTCCTCCTTTTTTAAAAGAAATACAAACACATGCTTTGCCTTGGTATTATAAGAATTGATGTGTCATGCTTGTAAGACTGGATTGAGGCCCTCTAAAGAAAGACAGTACAACATAAGAAATACTGTATTTAGCATGAATTTACCAGATATTGATTTGTAAAAAATAACGGCAAAATGACACATGCATTATTATTTAATGGCATAATAATTTAACACATGCTAATATGTTGTGACAGTTTGGGGAAGCTCTGTATACACAGCTTATGAATGGTGATTATTCTGGAGAATTCACTGCATCTAAAATCACATACCTGTCCAACAGTAGCTGCAGAACATTCAGAAGTCATTAACTAGAAATAACTTTGCTCTAGCAATATGATAAAAGTACTGAGGAAGCTGGAGGAAACTGGAAGCAATGAAGGAGACAGCAGACTGAGGGGATTTTTTTTGTTTGTAGTAGTGGAAGAAATTGTGGGGGTTTTGTTGCAGGGTACCCAGGAAAGTAAAAAAAAAAAAATAAGAGAGAGACTGAGAGAAGGATTTGAGGATCTCAGAAAGACTGGCCAAAACTTCAGTTGGTATCTGGAGTGATGACGGCACCAGAGAAGATGGCTTCTTTTTGCCTTTTGTGTAAATAAAGCATGTTTTAGAAGTTACACTGCAAAACCATAGAGTTCCTTGCTGTAATTGTCAGGGATTGTTATGGGTTTAAAATGTCAAGCAGTGTACCCCTAAGAGTTCAGGAGAGCCTACTGAGAACACTCTAGGGGATTAGTATTGGTTTTATTGCCTAGAGCCATGGAAGACAGTGGACAGAGGGCTTGCACTGTGGTAATGAATCTGAAGAGCTCATAGATACTCTCTGGACTCTGATTAGGCTCAAGTTTAGAAAAGCACAGCATCAAATGTCTGAATCCCAAAACAGAAGTTTGGGATTTTTCTAGAGAAAGCTTGGCCAGAGCTGTGACACACAGAGACACACACACAAATATGCAGGGTGGCATTCAGTTTCCTAAACATGGGTGTCTACAGACACTTGAGATGCCCCAGGGTTTTGGAGATGTCTGCACAGGGATGGCAAATACGACGCAGAACCTGGGAGAGCAGTCAGGACACCCCAGAACATCTCAGGTGGCACCAAGCAACTGTGTTTAGCTAACCGAATCCCAGCCCTCAATCTTCCTCTTTTTCAGAAGGAATGTAATTCAATCACAGCATTTTATTTCAGACCATTCTTGAAGCCTTGCCAATGGGGGAGTGAAGGGGCAGAGCAGCCTGTATGAAGGCAGTGGTTGCAAAGCTGATCCTCATTCTTCTGCTGGGTACAGCCATGTCTGCTTCTCCCCTCTGAACAGACCAAACTTCTGCCCCATGAAGGCAAGGTTTGTTTCATAATCCAAGTCACTGGCTATTAGGAGGACACGGAGACATTTCCAACATATTTGAGGATGTGTAATATAAAGCCTATTGTTTCTTAGTTAAAAAAAAGAGTACTGTCAACACCAAAAGAATATAATATATAATGTACAGTAAACAAATAAACTGCATATTTTTGGTGACAGGTTCAGGACAGAAGCTGAACAAGGTTAGGTTTTTCCTTGCCAAGGATCAAACTGTTTTTCTGTATGTCAAATACTGTGCCTAAATAATCCCTGCCATCTAACAAGCTCCAAGAGTTTTTCAAATATTACTCTGCAAAGCCATCACAGTGTTTTCTACTATTTGCCACCAAAGGGCAACAGACATACCTGCTGACGTTTCTCTGAATTTGTCACTAGTCTTCTTCTTCCGCCATTTCCAAGGTTTAAAGATTTTGCCAATGGTGGAGAGTTTGCCCTTCCTCTTGAAGGGGGGAGTTTGGGATCCTGGGGCTGGTCCATCCGAGTTAGCGATTGAAGCCTTATCCAAACCATCAACTGTGTAAACAAGAAAAGTAAAGATAACTGAAAGATGGAAAACAAAATGGTACCCGACAGCTAAACTCCTCCACTATCAGATTGCAACAGGCTGCGTGTGGGTCCATGTGTTTTCTGTTCCAGAAGGCAGCCAAAGGGCATTTGGCTGGTGGTCACAAGCCAGTCCCCACCTCAGCTAGCCCTGGGCTTCACTGCTGCTCAGCACCTCAGCTGCAGCATGCCAGAACTTGCTTCTCACAACACGCATCTGGCACATCTGCACGTTTCTGCAGTTTTTCATCGGTACTGGAGAATTTCTTTCAACACATATTTGGGTGATTTTTCCCCTATCTTTGGTAAAGCTGAATAACTAGCTGTCATCATATAGAAAAAAAAAACCTTACCATGTGAAAACATAAACTATTTCTTTTGAGTGAAACGAATCCTTTCTTAAACGAGCTCTAAAGATAACTGTTCTGGCAGTGGAATGGAAACAGGTCTGTTGGATAGCCCTGGTAATCAGTCATTCACAGCATAGCCTGCTGTGAGTCAGGCTTCTTATTAACAAAACGTATATAACAATAAGCATTTGGGCTGTAGCCAAAATTTAATGAAGGATTACTTTTCTGCAAAAACATATTGAGTGATATGAAAGCCAATATTTATCATCGATGGCTGTAACATCAAGTTTTGTGAACCAAATTAAGACTCATTCCACAACATGCCGTAGCATAAATAAATTTCCCGGAAATTTCCCTGAGAAGTCTACTATTATCTATTTCTATTTAAGAACTAAGGTTTCTTAGAGCCTTCCAATCATGGTCCTGCAAACACTTCAAATGTGCTTAATTTTATTCACATGAGCAGCTTCACTGAAGTAACTGCGATTACTTACGTACATAAAATTAATCACAGGCTTAAATGTTTGCGGCATAAGGGCTCTGTAATTGCTTTCATTCATCTAAACATTCTAATTATAACCAATTCGGAACAGAGTTGATGCCACTGTCAACAGTAATAATGATAATCATAGATCATTAAATCAGAAAGTGCTATTCAAAGAAGGAAATATCACTGTCCCCATTTTACAGATGGAAAATATGAAGCACAGAATTGTTAAGTGCTTAATTTTATGTTTGCCAAATGGCTTCCTGAATCCTGGTTCTGAGTCCTAGCTGCTAAAAAGTACATATTCAGACACATAACATCATGGTGCAATCTTATTACTCTGTTTCTCAGACAAATGGCATTTAATGAGTCCTTTATTTGTCCTAGACTTTAGATTGATCCAGGATGCTAAAAAAAAATATTTTCTGTGAGAAAGCTGATGTAATGCAATCAGAGTCCAAGAAACTTTATTTCCAATGTTTTGAAATAAAGTAATGGGAAAAAAGATCCATTGTATAACCTCATTGAAGTCTATGAAGTTAAAACCAGAGATAAATTTGTATGAAAATGATAGCATTTAAATCAATAAATCTGAGTGAGCTATGCCATAAAATGTAATAAATTGTGTACTGTCAGAGAGATGGAACAGAGAGATGGAAAACTTCTCCAGGATAAATTACTGTTATTCAGATGCATTGGAATTCAAAGCTTTTATTTAAGTGTTTTCCTTGGGTACTTTCTGGTCTATAACATGAAGATAAGATGGAAAAAAGGCAAGCGAGTGGGCTTTAAATGTAAAAAGCCAAGATTTTGGTAAGGACCCGGATACGTCTACCCCTTGCACAAGTACAAAACCCCAGCTTCCTCACTTGTGCATCCTAGAGAATGTAACAGGGCGATCTTTAGGGATGTTTAAGCTGAGATGCCCTTAAAAAAGAACCAGCTGCCACCCTACAAACCCTGAGAAGCTGTGTGAGAGGTGAGGATGAGAAGACCACCAAAGGCAGTGAGCAGAAAGAGAGAGGCATGGGACAGCAGAAGGACCCCTGCGAGGGTGCCTCACCTGGAATTAGGGATGGCACTTTTGTCTAGGCTTACAGTCACTGCCTATGTTGTACAATCCCCTACGGAATACAGAAGCCTCTGCTGGACGCTGTGGATCTAAGGGAGATGTACATTTATTTGGAGGGTAGTTACAAAGATCAGAGGGCTAAATTTATCTCTGCAATTCCAGCTGATATAAGAAGGGGCAAGATCCACAGCTTGTGGCTGGGGACAGTCAGCTTAGACACAAGGAAAACACTTCCAGGAGGCGGGTGGCACAGCACTGGAGCAGGTCTTGGGAGGTTTTGGAGGCTCAGCCAGGCGAGCCAGGGCTGACCTCACCTACTGTCGGTAATAGTCCTACTCTGAGTGAGAGACTGGACTGAGTGACCTCCCAAGGTCCTTCCCAGCCAAGATTCCCATGGTGCTGAGGCATGTGGAAAGACACGGTTGCTCTGTGAAATCTGTGCTAGTAAATCCAAAGAATCAGAAGTGAAGTGCTGAAGAAAAGAGACCAGGATCTGGTGGGTCCAAAATCAGAGTTTTTCCTGGGACAGGAGCCAAGCATGGCAGAGGCAGTCCATCAGCTCATTAGAGGGAAGGCTACCCGCTCCTTGGAGGCAGCGCGACAAAACCCATGTTCTTGTCTCCACCGGCTTAGAAAGTCTGGGTTATTGATGTGAAGAGCCTGCACCCTGGTGACAGACAGCACGGTCTTTATAAACATAGATCTTTTCAAATCCTCCTGGGTCATGGAGTCCAGTCTATTGCAGGCAACCACTTTCACAAAAGCCTCATCTAAATTTTTTCCTCCAGTGCCTACGAGCAGGAATGGAGGAGGGTTTTGGCTCCAATAGCCCCCCCCAGAGAAACATGGATTTGCATTTGTCCCTGCTTTGCCCTCTGCTGAAAATATTTAACTTTGAAATAATGATATTCACCCTAGCTAAAGAAATCTGTCTGCTTCAAATGAGCTAACACAGGAAAAAAGGGATCCATTTAGTGGTAAATAATTCTGTTTGGGAAGACTGCAACTTTTGAAAACAGGATTCAACATTAACTCCTTCCAACAATAAAAGATGAGGAGTTGATTTATCAAATGTGTTCAACAAGTGCTCATAATTGGGAATTTACTAAACCATTGACCTTGTACCAGTTCCTTCATTTGAAAAAAGACCCCAAATATGTATCTGGAAAGGAGGAATAAGCATGGCCAAACATCATAGATTGATTTCAGAAATAATCTAAGATAAAGTAACATTTCTAGGAAAAAGGACTTCTTTATATTCAAAAGCAATCATACGGTAGCACATTTTACCAATTAATAAACTGCCTAGAAAAAAAACAATTTCAGCAATGACGTTCCAGAGCATTTATGGAAAGACCTTTTCAAAAGCTATTACTCCTCATCTTTGAAACATTCAGCAGGAGATTGATGTTTAAGATTTACACTGTTTGCTTTATAGGTCATGTACTATTTAAGAATAAAGCGGTGTATTTTTCACCTCAGAGAGCTTATGTACCTTCTATTAATCATTATAAACATTATATGTATTCACTAAGATGAAAGGAAACATCTTAGGAGCTTGGTCACTTGTGTTATTCTTTTATTTGTACAGTGTCTGGAAGTCCTGCCTTCTTCCCACCATCTTCAAAAAGCCAGTGAGTCACTTCATTGCCTTCAATAAACATCATTATTAAGTTTGACATTAGGACTTTTGACTATACTACTTGCATAGTTTATGTTATTATATTCCAGTCCCTTGCCCTAGGTGTAGATTTTACATCTGAAGGATAAAAAGTGTACATAAGGATAAGAAGTATATGAACCATGCATGTTGATGTAATGCAAAGAGATCTTGTTGTAAAAGACCAACAACAATGCTAACTGAGACACTGCGAAGCCAAGCCATGCTGGCACAGCCCATGAGCTAGATGAAGGATACAAAAAGGACAGCCTCTCCCCGAGCTTGGGGGCAGCCAGCAAAGGTTAGATCAGTTTATGGATGACCCCAACTTTCCTATAAACACCCAAAGTTGGAAATGCCTGAACACATCTCATCCTAGGAAGGCTACTTGCAATAAGCAATGCTGATCTCTGTAGCTGCCTAGGAGACACTTTTCTGCCGTGCATGATCTCCAGAGATGTTGTGTGGCTGAAGCAGGCGTATGAATTCATCACAGTTTTCCCGGGGCAATGGTACACTTCAGCACTAAGATGTTCATGTCAGCACTGACACATGCTAACACCTTCTTCAGGTAAGAACTTACAACTAACTTTACAAAAGCAAAATGCAACAAAAAACTAACCATCAGATCATTTCAAGCAAGTCTAATATAAATTCCTCTGAAGTAAATAGCTGTGATCCTGCTGGTTCCAGGCCTTTTGATCTGGAAT
This sequence comes from Ciconia boyciana, assembly GCF_034638445.1. NCBI lineage: Eukaryota > Metazoa > Chordata > Aves > Ciconiiformes > Ciconiidae > Ciconia > Ciconia boyciana. The sequence goes on along the minus strand of NC_132936.1, from coordinate 68,484,100 downwards.
GCAGTAAGACCATTTTTTAAAAGCTTTGACTTAAAGAAAATTCATTATCAGAAAAAGAGGGCTACATTTATGCCATAAGTTGTGATGTATTTTTACTTCTGTATATTTTCACTCTTGGCAGTGAAAGTGGAAAGCCAGTAGAAGAACCTAACCTCATGACTGAATACTAGGCGTAATAAAAGATATGGGGAAAAAAACCCCACACCATGATGTCCTTATGCTATTCTTTTTCTAGCAGAACCATATTTTAATAGTTAACAGATCAAAATTCCTTGCTTGTAGTTTACTACTAGTAATTTGAGTCACTGATGATTTTAAAAAGGTCAGACCTGTGTAATGAAGTAGTCAGCTACAGTAGGAGTATACTCAAAAGATTTTTCTGTAGAAGAATCCTTTACTGGATCTGAATAGTTTTAAGATTCTTTCTCACGTTAGTCCACATTCACATTTAGTCCCAACAAGAACGAGTTTATTAGATAGACTTTGTTCTAATCTAGTAGGAAATGTCTTACAAAATTGCTGTTTAATAATTGTTATCTGAACGGTGTTTTAAACAGAGTTTTGTGTTGTGTGTCCAACAACAACGCATGATATGAAAAACATGAATCATTTTGATTTAGTCTTACAGAGACTCCAAGCTGATAAGAACACTGGAATCAATGCTAATAAATGAAGTTTAATTATTTTATCCTTGTCACAAAGATTCTTGAGATCCTGGAGTAAAAAGCACTTAGGGTGACATCCAAGAAAAGAAATAAGGCAGAATTTAGGTGCGTATGTCAAAAATTGTGCTATTGGGAGCATGAGAAACTCTGATTAGACACTCCCTGACTCTGAAGATACAGATGCTGTAATTCATGACATTAAAACTATCTGAAATCTCTTCTTCTCTGTATGTAAAACAGCGTCCCAGACTGGAGTTTCACAGTACAGTGGCTTTGGTGATGAAGTCAGCCTGGGAAGTTTCTTCTCTGCACTTCCATCTGCTCATTCCTCACCCTAAAAAAATATGCCATCCCTTCAGTTGTAAAAATACAACTGTTCATTGGGCTTCATCGCAAGTAGATCTCTGAATGATCCCAAGCAAAAATGCCTCCCCCTTTCCGTCCTCTTTCCTTTTTTAAAAGGTTATTTTTAATCTGGGCCACTTCAGTGAATTAGTCTTCAGCACAATCCTACAAACACTTGAAGTGTCAGGGCTGGGTGAGGAGTGGGCTGTGGCATGTGGTGGGAGCCGGTGACTGGGCTGGGCAGGCAGCCTAAATCAGCGTCACAGCTGCAGCCAGGATACCGGGACACTCCAGCCATGAACCTGACAGTGCTACACAGGCGGGCACATACCACGTGCCTGAACCTGGGTAAGTCCACTAAATAAGCATGCTTTTGCCTAGAGCATTCACAGGGTAGGTGGAAGACGGGTTCCTCCCCTTTCCCGAACAAATAGCGTTGAAATCTACTATCTTTCCCTTCCCAAAGAAGAACATCATAACCGGGAGTGGGAGTCATGGTCCTCTGCAGAAAGCAGTTTTGGGGCCATTCAGCCATGAGCAAGAGAGACAACACCAGGAGGAATGTGATGCTGTACTCCGGTAGCTTAGTTCACTCATTTACAAAGGTATGGGAATTCATATACATCATGGGTGATGAAACATGTATGGGCCTTCTGCAAGAAAAACTGTCACTGTACTTCATATGAGAATGTACAATATCACTTGAATCTTTCTCATACTAAAAAAAAAAGTATTACAGGATTGCAATGCTATTAAACCTTCCAAATGAGTGGTCAGAAGGGGTTTTTCTTTCCTCTGTCTCTCTACTCCCCTGACCAGCACCGTCCTCCACAACTCATCTAATCTTGCTGGAGCACTGGAATATATATTTAAGGGACTCTTTCTCACATTGAGGCTGTTAAGTACAAGACAGTATCGGCAGAGTGGCAAGTTCTCTTCTTTCTCCACCCCTCTGGGTGCTGCACCTTTCATGTTGCAATCCTTTCTCCCACCCACTTGCCTCCCAAGATTCACCCACCTGCACCGCAGTTCTGCTCTGGATGCTTGTCAAGAAAAGCAAGGTGCAGAGTGGCCAGACGAAGGAACGGTCTGCCTCCAGCCTCTCCTCCTCCCCACCCTGGGGAACACGACCAAGAAGGGAAAAGGCACAGAACCAACTGCTCCACCGATATCAAGGTACTAAGGTAGTACTGGCATCTAATACTTTCACCAGCATTGGGTATCTTGCAGTATTACCATGGTATCACTACATTGCCCTTAAAGCGTGTGAGGATAACATTTTGTTGTAATACAGGTGACTCAGGGCAGTGCCACATCTAACCATAAATGAATTAAGTAACACAACAGAAGATGCAATGGCTTCAGTTCAAAGCTACCTTCTGTGTGGATTTGGGTCTGAATGATTTCTATGCTTATTAACTACCGGTTAGCTAGTACAGTTATTTTTTCTCTTCCTCTCACAGCACCCAGCTGCCCTGCAGGGATGTGCTGCAAAAGTCATCTTGGTTTATTGGGACCTCAAAACCTCTTCTGACAGCATTATGATTTTCTATACAGTCTTGCCAAAGGGCACAGAGTTGGAAGTCATGGTTTTTATGCCAGCAAAATCAACATGTTTATGCAGCTGCATATTATCCCCATTTAGTGACAAGAACAATAACTCATCGACTTGCTATTGAGTATGGTAAGCTGCTTATTCCTGGAGCTTACTGGAAAAAAATCAAGACACTGCATGCTAAAATGTTTGACGTGGTCATTAAAAACCAGAAGTCATTCTGACACTATCAATGCGATTTTCAATAAATCTCTTAAATTCTGTAACGTTGTATTGATTTTTCCTGACCAGAACCAGATGGAAAGATGGGTCTTTTTTCTTTCTCCCTTTTTATTTCCTACTTGGAAGGGAAAAAATGCAACTAGCCCCCAGTGGATAAACTGACAAATGGGAGAGCTATAATCTACCTCTGAGCAGCACAATGAATTGGCATCTGAATGCTTTCGCCTTGCCATACATCTGGAGTTTAACTTTGGGGAAACTCTGTCATGAGCTAATTGACTTGATTGTGTTTTAATTAAATGAAAGGAAAAAGCTGAAGTTCACATGTAGGCGGCTGAATGGTAGTTTCCATATGGAACTGCCAATATTGCAAAATGTTAATTGGACCTCCTGCTGGCGATGAGCTAAACAGGCTGGGTAGCGGCTACTTCAGAGGGATGCTGGCTGCTGCCTTGAAACAGCCAGAGAGGATCTTCCTGGGATAACCACGGCAGGAATGGATACGACTGCCTGAATGCCTCCAGGTTTCTACAAGGGTACACGCACAAACAGCTTTTGGGTTGTCGGAGTCACACATGGACCGGCAGTGCCCAAGTCCAGAAAGGGCTTCAAGAGGCCGAACTCTGTAACTCCCACCTCGCCACAAGCAAAACGTTACCTCGCTGCAGGGAGTCAAACACTGCAAGGGGTGGAAAATTCAGCTCGAAAGGCCATATTCTGTTCTGCCTCTGTGATGAGCCCTTGCCTAAGCTCTACAAAAAGAACAGGTGCTGCTAAACAGGTACTAACAAGGGAAGGAGGGGAGCCTATGCTCCCCCAAAAGCAATAGCACAAATGCCCGGGGCTCCACATTTCAGAGAAAAAGCTGTGTGGCTCAGAGGGCCGCACAGCCACACTGTCCTCTTCTACGGTGTGCAGAAGAGGAACATGAGCAAAGTCCCAAGCAATGGTGCTGCCTCCCACAGACATTTATTCTAGTTCTCACTCTCTCACCTCTACACCTGGGATTAACTCGCTCAGAGCCTGGAAGAGTTTGTTTAGCTATCTGTCTCTTAGGTAGGAAGCCCTTGCCCCGCAAGACACTGGCTCCCAAGGAAGCAAGGAGGGGACTTTACCTTGGCTTCCTACTACCTTACACAAAAACAGTAAATAAAAGTGTTAACTTTAGGGCTTGAGACGTGCTTGCTGCTTCACTGGGGTAAAGCACAAAGGACCTCTTTGCTTTAGAGTTAGCTTAAGTGTTGCTCTTTTTTTTTCTGGTCATAATAACTACATGAACTTAAGTGCTGTTGGGTGTTTTGTCAAGTTACAGGCTATCACATTATCAGATTGTTACCGCAAGTTGTCTCTTGCTAACACAACCCAAATGCAGATAACGCTCTTGTAAGGTGCAGCTTCAGAGTTACTTCACGGTATAGTTTTCACTCCCATTGGGTTAATTCTACAGAAAAAAAGCAAAGTTATGGTTGTAGGGCACTCTGTAGAGACACTGGAAATACCACAGGCAATACAGCTAGTCAGGGCTACCCAGCCTGGCTAAATTACACTTCTCATGCAGGAACCTGTGCAGAGCTCTCGTCTGCTACATCTGCGCTGGCATGTGAGCTGGGGGGGGTTCTACAGCGCATTAAGCACTGTGGTTATACCCCTGCGATCACACCACCTCTCCTCTCGCCTGTTTCTCGTGTCAAAACACACTAGGGATTTGCTTAAGGTCTGAATAAAAATAGGACCTGACCTTATGCTTGCAATACGCCCACAAGCATGTGTTTGCAAATGCATTATTTACATTTTGGCATCATGCAGGCCTTATTAGAACACCTGCACAACTTCCTCCTCTTCAACCAAATGTTTAACTTCCATCCTTTTGGCTTCCAAAGAGAGGAATAAGCGAATGCTCAGCAATCCCGTTATACAGGTCTGAAAGTGATCTGGCCAAAAATCTTCTTGATACCTCCTCTGTGACCTGAACACAGCTGGCTCCGACCAGAAGGAAAGGGATCATAGGTTTAATGCAGGCTGCTTATTCCTTTTTTTCTCAACCCCAATACTTGAGTGAAAAGCACCAAATGGAAAATTTCCAGACAGTTACATGTTCCAGATATATGAAACATCAGGTCAAAGGTCAAATTCTGGATCCAAGCAACTTCTCCACAAAAATAGGGGAAAAAAAAATCCAGGCACAGTAACAGAGATGTGGGAGGACAGAAAACACAACAACTAGAAGCAGTGTACATAAAAGAGCAACCAAACTACTTGGAACAGCTGAGGATCGAAAATTAATGCTTCTCGTGTCAGAATATTAAGGGATAAATCTCCTGGGAGTACAACGGTATAGATTTCTACTTATAATTTACAAATCTTTTTGGATAATTTTGGAATTCCACCTAAAAGTAAGCTGCACGTACTCATCTTGTTAAATTCTGCAATGATATTTTTAAAATGTCACATCTGAAAACTAGAACTGCAGAACTGGAAATATTTCCTTACTGACTTTTCTTGGTATAGCCTTAATACGGGGGAGAAAAATAACTATCGTAAGCTTACAAGAAATATTTTTAGCTACGGGCAAGCGGTAAAACTTCCCAGCAGATAGTGGCGAGAGGTGTGAAAATAAACCGAAGGGAGTACGTGGCCCCTCTCCTGTGTGGTAATAAATGGGAATTAAAAGAAAACATTTTTGTGGTAATTAATAGGTATGTAATACTGATGCCGAGATAAAACCGGGCCAAGCGTGTCACAGGGAAGCCTTTGGCCCTGTTCCCACCTCTCCAGCTAGCGGCAAAGTCGCTCTCCATCTGCCCCAAAGGGGCCAGGACCCCTGGACGCCCTGTCCGAGCAGCAGCGGCGCCTGCTGAGGAAAGGGAAGCTGGGGGAAGGCTCCTAGGGCTGGCTTGTCCCGACAAGAGAGCTGAGGCGATGGGCATGCCATGTCGCTGCCCTGCTGGAACATCCCATCCCCAGCGTTCCCAGGAACTTGACAAGATGAGAAACACCGTCCACAGAAAACTGGGGAAAGGGAAACCCAAAGACACAAGACGAATGCAAATCTTGTTGTCTAGTGCGAACTCTGCCGAGCCGTCCCCGTACCTTCAGGCTGCTAACTCCCGGCCAGGCCTAGATGCTTACCTACAACTCCTCTTAGGAGCCCATTTGCCTTCAGAGCGTGAACCAGCACGCTCTCAGGCGGCCCTTGCTTCTTGCTATCCGAGCTGAGCCAAAAACCTAGCAAAACGGTCAAAGCATGGCCAAAGTTAGTCTGGGCTGTTTCTAGCTCCTCTCCTCTCCATACCCTAAGCAAACGCAAGCTTGGGGCTGCTTCAGATCTCAGCCGGCTGGCTCCTCTGGAGGCCTACATCATCTCAAGGGAGGGTTTTGCTCCGCTAACAACTCGCCTACCCTGCAGCACCGGCTAAAGGACCCAGCTGCTGAGCCCTCTCCAGCACCTTTTGGCTGTTCCCTTGGTGCACCTGGAAAGACAGACGTTTCTCTGCAGCTCGCCAGATGTGTCCCCAGAAGCCATCACTGCCGTCGGCGGAGGCAGCACGCAGGTATGGCTGGACAGAGACGCTGCCCACACAAGCGGGTTCCTGGTCATCTCAGCCTGTGTTTTCACACCACCATGACAGAAACATCAGCTGAACCACCAGCTGTGATGGTGACCGTTTGTGGGGCTGCACTTTACCACTGCACTGAGCCAGAAGAAAACTAACCTTTGGCCTAGGCTTTTAAAACCAAGTCAGTTCCTACTACCGACACAGGAGGGTCAGGCCAACAGTTTTGCTGACCAGGCTGAGCTGGGTAGTGTGCCGTGGAGCTGGGGCAGGAGCAGAACAGGAGGGGATGGAGAAGTTTGGGAAGAGATGGAAGACTTCTGCCATGAAGTCAGCACCTGAGCTCAGTGCCAGCGGGTGTGAGAGCTGCTCCTCACAGCAGCACGCCCCGACCCCTTCACCACATCCAATGCCGAAGCAATGACCGCCTGAAGGGCTAACACTGTTAGCCATTTTCCTCTTCCGCATGAAGGAAGCTGGGGAAGGAGATACACATCTCTCCTCCCCATCCCACCCCACCCCATTCCATCCCACCCCAACTCATTCCAGACCACCTAGCACCCTTGCTAAATACAATTCTGTATAAACATTACACATGCGCTTTTCCCTTTATTATTACTATCTTTAACCAAATCTTTCACAATTAACATGTTTATGCATCTGAGAGCAGGTTTGGTTTTGTGGCCTCCCATCCCAACACTTCCTTGCACTTAAGTACTATAACAAGGAGCTCTTGATCTACAAATAACAGAACATTTACGTACAAAAAACCTTAGGAGCAATTTGATCCGTCGTGTAATTAAATCCCCCATATGGGACAGCACAGAGCTCGCTGTGCTGCCTTTTAAAAGCGACATTTTCTTTTATACTGGCACCACTTCAACACCTTTTTTCTAGTACAGGAAACAGCATATTGCACTTGTCCAAATGTGTGTAAGTCAAACCTGAAGCAAATAACTTCTTTTTGCGATCCCGCTGGCCTCAGAACCCCGCCGAGGAGGTCAAGGACACTTTTAAATCCAACCAGCAAATTTCTGAGTGTTGCTGTCATTGCAAATGTTTGTACAAGCTATTAGCTCTGCAGTCTTTGTAGAGAAAACTGTGTTTATCTGTGTTTATTTTTAAGTTCAGTTTTTAGCTGCCTTTAAAATGTTTGTCTTTGTTGCTAGATACCAGCTTGGATAAACAATAATAATAAAACTGCAACACACTCAGAAGAAACTATTAATGATTAAACACAGTTCCTCTCAGTCAAAATGCCAATTTGTCAACTCTAAATCCACAGCCTGTAAAAACTGTTCACATCGCTCTGTACCTATAATATCACAATTCTGAATACAGCCTAAGTCATCTTCTTTGCTATGAGGAAATGGGAGTCGCCAAGTTGCAGCTGACTTTTATTCCGCATCATGTTTCATTACTCTCTCCATCCCCGGCCGCACAGCAAACAGCTGTTTTATTCCCTGTATCTTGTTCTTTATTAGGGCCAGGGTGGGGAAAATCGGACACAAGCTGACATATTTGTCAGCCCAGCTGCTCTTCCTTTGCCAATTTAAACTCGGACGCTCAGGGGCATGTTCATGTAGAAGGACAGGTCTGTGTGCAATTTGTGATGGGATTCAGTTATACTTTAAAAAATAGTGTGTTCCCTTTCCTACACAACAAAAAACAGTAATTCCATCAAGCAAACTGGTGGGGCTGTAAACCACTACAGCAAACCCCAGTGGAATTATAGTACTATCTTTATGTAGATTTGAAGGCTGTATTCAAACACATTTGGGACTTCAATTTTTCCATGGAATCGGTGTTTACGGAAGCGAGGCACAGATAATCAAAAAGCTTTGGCTGGAACAAATTGCAAATGAGAAAACTGCTCCCCTTCAGCTCAGTGCACCGGGATGCCGTGCCAGGAGAGCGCCCTGTTTGCAGCGTGCCCCAGGAGTGCAGACGCTCACGGAGGTGGGGTTGGAAAGCAGGATCCCACTTCCCTGTGGGAGAGCCAGCAGCGCTCTCCTTTTAGGGCCAGGCACCAGCCCAGGACTAACCAAAGCGTCAAGTCCTCCTGGGAGGGAAAAGGGCTAAAGAAAAGGGTTTGGTGAGGCCTCAGATGGGGAGACGTCATCTTGTTGTCAGAGAAGGCACTGAGAATACACTCAGCTCTTCCAGCAGATTCTTCTCTTAAGGGAAAACAACCACCCTGTAAGAGCATCATCAACACGGCAGATGATACATAATTGATACCTTCACTTCCCCACTTGCTTGCCTCATGCTGTATTTGAGGTCCCCAATTCTCCTCTGCTCTCTGTTAATAATGAATGGCTGTATTATTGCAGTGCCTAAGGGGACTGGTCATAGATCAGGACCTCTTTGTGACAAGAGCTGTACAAACAAAAACCATAAAGACCATCCTTGCTCCAGCTCTAAGTATAAAATGAAAGAGAACTGCTTGAACAACAGATTTCCGATTTTTCATTGCCACCCGCTCAGCTGTTGCATTTTTAAGAGTTTTTAGCTATCCAAAAGCCCATATGATTTTGTTTGCAGCATGTCCTTTTCTAACACCTCTCTTATTCAGACATTGGCATTGAGCAATCAGAAAATATATCTTTGTCATCTGTAGGCTAAAATAAAATGCCAACCTGAACGTCTATGTGCCAGTTTAAACTGAATTGTTTTAGCTGGAGCTGGATGAGCATCCCTCGAGTCTGAAAGCAACTTCCCACAGAAGAAATACCAGACCCCATCTTCCCCCCGCCAATGCATTTCAGCGCTATACTATCACAGCGCTATCCTATCACATTCATTCAGTGCTTAGCTTCCACGCACATCACTGCGAAGAGCTTCAAATGGCACCAGCAGTGATGCCTGTTTGGAGGCTGGGGGGATCTGAGCCCCCCGGCTACGTCAGCACGCAGCACTGCACTGCCGGCTGGGAACACCTTTCCTTTCCTTTTCCTGCTGAGCCAGGCACAGTCAGGAGTTAGCAGTCATTACAGCCCACTGAGAAGTTTTAAGTCTTCCACTTACCATTAAGATGTATTCAAGCATGCCCTGAATCAGATAATATATTGATTTATTCACTTTGTACAAAACCCTATACACACATCAAGAATAATTTAGCCTACTTTAGCCAGACTAATGCTGACAGAGGTCACTCCCGTTGTATGGAATGACACACTTCATTGTACTTCATATTTCTTAAAGACTCTCTTTAAACCCTAAAAAACCCCAGTTTTCCTTAAAAATATGTTTTTTAATTATTATTTATGACTGCAGAGGTAAACCAGGCTAAATGACCCTTGAGTAATTACAAGCCAGAATACAAATGAAAACACCAAAATGGTTTACTTTAAAAACTGAGTGAAATTGAAGCCGTTTTCATAATTATCAGGATTTCATAAATTTTATGATCACTCAAATTCTGTGGTATCTTTGTGAGTGCCATGACCATGCTGATACAGATGAACTGAACACAAAAGCTGTGTTTAGCTGTGTGCTTAAAAGTGCCATAGTAAGAACCTGATTTAAAAAAAAAAAGGTAGTGCAAAAAGCCCGAATATGACTGGCAAGCCCTGCACCTATTCCTAGCAACTCCAAGCAGCACTGGAAATTCAAAATCCTCCCAAGTAAAGTATGTACAGCATCAGGGTTCACCAAATTCATCTTTGGCTTTATTTAAGCTCTGTGAAGTTTTCTTTTTTAAACTACTACCAAATGTTTTCCTAGAGAGGGAACATTATGTGACGGAGCGCTTGCCTGTTTCCAGCAGTCCCTGAGAAAGCCAGCCATCCCTTAGGAAAGCCTACAAGAATACTTCAGAAACTCCTGCTGGCAGTTTTTGCCTGTCCCAGCTGTTTCTTGTGCTTTCATCCTGGGCTTTCTGCAACTCACCAGGCAGCTGATGCACCCAACAAGGGAGAGAAAGGGCTATTTATCTGCTTATTTAATAATGAATCGATACGTGGATGGAGTCTCCCACAAAGAAATGAGCAAACGCTGAGTTTCCACTGGTGGTCTTTCCATGGGGGTCTTTCTCCAAGGGTTTGCTCAGAGGCAGGCAGCCCGTCCCTGCAGCCAGGGCTCGTCTGGGTCCCTGCTCAGCAGCCCCCAAAACAGCACCGCAGCAGGGATCCGAGGAGGGAAAGGAAAGCAGAGATGATGGATGCTGGATGCTGGACGGATCCAGATGATGGATGCTCTCGCCCCCATGCTGGCGGGCTGCAGCTCTGGGCTGGCAACCATGGGTTGAACCTAGTCCCCATGCACTTCTGCAAGGCACGACGTCTTCGCAGTCACCCTCCGAGTGCTGCTCCAACTATGTGGTTTGAAGCCTGTTCAGCTCCAACCTCAACTGAAGGAGCAGAGGGCCCTCCTGCAGTCCCCAGCAATTTACCTCCCTCAGAAAATACCTCCTGGAAAATTCTCTTTCCCCCATTAAACAAAGCTGCTGCGTAACTCCATCTCCAGCAAAACACGCTTTGTATAAGAGCAGGTTTTGAAACAGAAAGAGGTTAATTACTACTCTTTAAAAGAGCGCCTTCAAGCAGCTTACAAACAAATGACAGCAACTTTCCCGACCTTAGGGGAGTGGTTGTGACATTTTGGAAATGAAAAGAAGTAATAAAGGGTTCAGTCACTTTTCTTGCCTTGAAAGAAAGGTTTATAATTTCCCCTAAACCTCCCTCCCATTCTTGCGAACATTCAAGTATTCAGCACACATATTCAACATTTTTAGACCCTGTGCTCACTTTTCACCCTAGCTGGATGCTGAGCTCCGGGAGGGAGCCACAATTTTCACCCCAGGAGGGACTCAAAAAGGGACCGGCGCATCACAGCGTGCAGCTGCCCCGCGCAGGCATTGCCCTCACGCGGCTGCTGTGAACCGATGGCAGCCTGACTGAACCTTTCACACGTGGTGCTCACACGAGCTAAGGTATTTCAGGGAAAAACCTGAAACCATGAGGAAAACATATAGAAGCCACATAAGTAAAATTGAAGATTTCCGTATTTCATAGAATCACAGAATCGTTTAGGTTGGAAAAGACCTTTAAGATCATCAAGTCCAACTGTTAACCTAGCACTGCCAAGACCACCACTAAACCATGTCCCTAAGCGCCACATCTACATGTCTTTTAAATACCTCCAGGGATGGTGACTCAACCACTTCCCTGGGCAGCCTGTTCCAATGGTTGACAACCCTTTTGGTGAAGAAATTTTTCCTAATATCCAGTCTAAACCTCCTGTGGCGCAACTTGAGGCCATTTCCTCTTGTCCTAGATTTTCTGTATACCAGTACAGATGTATAATACAAGGAATGTAGGTAAGCACAACAGCACAGACTGACTTAGGTTAAAAAAATTTGCTAGAAAAACATCATTAACCTTCACTGAATATTTTCTTGTTCTAGAAGGAATAAAATTAAATTAAAACCAATTGTTAACTGGCTCTTTTTTTAAAACTCCTGTCTAAGATCAGGAATAACATACTAAACTTTAACAGCAGAGGTATGCATGATGTAACTAACTCCAAGTTTTTTTGCAAACCTTATGACGTTTCAGGCTTTTATGAATAACGGTCACTGGGAACCAGCTCTATAAGAATTTTAACTTCAACCAAAACTCTTCAGTTTCATGTTTGTGAACATGTATATGGCCCATATCAACAGGGCCCACATCAACTGGGCTGTATGTCGCCTTGGCATTTTAAAGGCTGCCCTAAAGAGTTCGGACAGGCATCGGCATGAGGAGGAGCAGCCTGGCTGAGCACCCAGCCAGTGACCCACTGTAAGTCAGCTCCCACCAGAGCGGCTCGGTGATGCTGGAGCAGGCTACTGAAGGGTAGGGTCCATGGATTGTGTCGGGCTGCCGGGGAAAATGGGATCCTATTTCAGGCAACACCAGCTCTGAAGAGGATGAAGAACCTTCAGACGTCGCCTCAAAGCTTTCAATCCCAACAGCCTCCTTCCCACCGAGCTCCATCACCGACACTGCCTTCCTGCTCCAGTCAGCCCCCACGCTAACTCTAACCTTCTGTCTTTTAACCCACTTGGAAATCACAGGTTTGAGTGGACTTTTCATTATCTTTCATCCCAATGCAGAATTCTAAGGTATAATTGCATTTTGGGGGAAGTTTAGCTTTGAGAAAAATTAAGAAGAAAAAGAAATTAATAATTAAGAAGGAAAAAAAAAAGCATTGCTATAGCACATACGTTTTCTTCACACTCAGAGGAAGACAAAAGACTGTATCTTAATTTACTCATGGGTTAGCAATGCCATGGTTTATCACTAATACTGCACACTTTTATGTAGACCAGCACCGCAGCAAGGGCAGGAGGAAGGACAGGTGCCAGTGGCCAGGAATGCCCACCACAGGGGTGCAGAGCGAGCCCCAGCCACGGCTCACAGGGATGTGTGGTTCCCCCCCCACCGTGGCAGCACCCCAAGCTCAGCGCCTGCTCCCTGGGGAGGTGGCCGAGCGCAGGAAAACAAAAAAACAAAACATAACACTGCTCTTGCCATTTGTGCAGACAAAAGATCCTTGTTACTGTAACTGCTCTGGAGGCCGTGGCCCTACACGCTGGCTTTTGGAAAGGACCTTTGCCTCCACATAATATTTTGACAAACCCACCTATTTCACAACTAAAACAAGCTAGAGCTTAAATCCAGACCTAAATGTACAGTGTGAGAATATGAGCTAAATATACAATGGTACTTTGTGTGCTTTGGTCAAGCTGTTGAAAAGAATGTAATCATAATTTTATATGAAGTCAAAGTACTTTTCTGGGGTATACGTGGATGTTGTTTTTATAAGCACAAAACTACCTGTCAGTAGTAACAGGTGAGTAGTCAGTGAAAATGCTGGAAGGACAATAACTAAAAAAGATTCATGAAGGTTTTTGTGCAAGGAAAAGTTCTCATCAGTAATTTCACTCACATGACTTTAATTTGGGTGGCTCTCTTTTCAGGCCATTATAGCAACGCTAGATGAAATGGAAGGCTGTGTCCACAAAACTGGAGGATCCCATTTACCTCTTATGGCACCTACCCAGAACTGGGGAGACCCAGAGCAAATCCCTGCTATTGAAGGGGCTCTTAACCTACTCCTACCCTAAGTTTCTACTACTGGGGAGCTCTGGGGACCATTGCTCTGTTTCTCAGCTTCTCTCATGTCCACTGACTTGATGTACCCGTCCTCCAACGGCAAACAGTTCTCTATGTCTAAACCCAGTTACCGCTACCAGAGCTCTGGCTTCTCTATTTTAACCAATAAGAGACAAGAAATATTTTGAAAAATTGTCACAGTTTTCTTGAAAATTGTGCTACAGAAATTTACAGCATAATATAATGTAAACCATAATCTGATGCAAAAAACTTTTGCAAGTATATGTGACTGTACACATACGTGTATCTCTCTGTGGGACTTCAGTCATAATTCTTCGGTTAGAAAAAAATGTTCCTCTAAATCTGTCAGAAAAAAACTATCAATATGCTACCAACTATAATTGCATTAAGATATACTAATGGTTGGCTTTCTCACATAACTTGATAGCAAGCTGCTGGGCTAGGGAGGGCTGCTGGAAGTCCTCATAAAGACTTTTCACTTTGCTACCCGTCTCCTTGAAGGGTCACCTCTTGCACCGCCTCAGCACTACCCAAACTTCCCTCCCTTCTCTCTCACTCCAAACACACTTTTTCTTTCACCCCTCAAGAATGACTTCTTTTGTTTGTCTCAAAACTTTTGCTACCACCCCATATGTTAAAAAAAAAAAAAAGGCCAAAAATGGAAGGTGCAAAGATTGAATTATAAAGAAATACACAGAGTAAGACAAAATAAACCTCTCTAGATTTGCCAGTTTTCCCCGCGTTGACATCTGGGCATGCAAGTAATTGCTTAAACCAGAAAGAATGGGCTCCATGCTGGTATTTTTTTATGAGATGGAACTGCCTGGTATTTATTTGTTTTTAAGAAATGGGTAATTTAATTAGCTCTGCTGCCTCTGTTCTTCCTCCACTCTCCCCTCACTCCTATGTGGAATTTACTGCATAAAAAGTAAAAAAATAAAACTGAAAGTAAGAAACCTCTGGCCCCATATATACAGAGGGTGTATCAGTTCTCAGGGGGTTCAAAAAAACCTGGTCTGCGCCACCAGACACCTCTGTGCTGACGAAAAGATACTGGGGGCTCATTTCTGCCCTGCTGGCATATATCTCCTGAAACAAGCCCTCAGGGAAAAAACAGGTTGCCAAATATGCTAAACAGTAGCATTCCCACCCAGGGACTGTCAGAGTGTCATGATGTTATCTGCTAAGCCACAGGCAGGCAGGGGCTGAGGAGGCTGCTCCCCTCAAACAGCTAAAGGAAGGGTTAGCCACAGCACAGCTGTCTGCAGCTGTATTCCTCCACCACGGTGAACTCACTTAACAAAGGACTTTGGTTTGGTTTTTTTTGTTCATCTCATCTTCTGGGGATGTTTCTTGCAATGTTTTTCTTCTGTGGTTGAGGAAACCCTGAATGTGCTGTAGGCTAGGCAAGAGAGAGAGAAAGATGTTTTCTCTACAAACAGATCCCTTAAGGACAGCTGGTTGAAAGGTACAAACACAAAAATCCATGGCCTGACTTTGTTCATTTGTGCTCACTTCGTTCCTTGGCCTACGGCTTTCAGGGCTGGCATGCTCCCTCTGTAGTGAGGTGAGGGGATAACAATATTTAATTATCACACAAGACCGTTCTCAGGACTGATTAATGCTCCTGGAAGAGTTCAGAGCTGGGAGACACGAACCCTTCCAGATCATGCCAGGGTGATAAGCTGTGGGCTTTATTCTTACACACTAACAGATTTTGCTGATTTTGCACTGAAGCAGTTGGGAAAGGCTTGCACGTTAGCAGGGCTGAGCTGAGGAGGGGGTAACTTCTGTCTAAGGGGAGGTAAGCATCGGTGGGTGCATCTTCAGCCACTGCAGCCATTTCAAAACTAATAATCGGTCTATGCATTAGATACAGTGTGCAGTGCTATACATCAGATTTTCCTGTGTCCAGCTTCTCCTACTAACTAGAGAAACCTGCAAAGTCCCAAACTTTTGCTCAATGGTTTAAAATGTACTGAAAATAATGCCTAGCTTTTGGATGCTTTCTAGTGGCCTACCTCTGTATTCTCAAGTTTTTTTCATCTTTCATGGATGACAGCTAGAAAGGTACATTCTTTTTTCTTCTTCTTCTCCTTTCAAAAAGACATGATCCTAGAGATCCAATACTGACATTAAATATTTTTCCTTCAACACATTTTTTATTATGCGTTTCAAACTAAGCTACAGAGTTTCCAGGTGCATTAAATGTTTTAGAAGCAAACTGTTTGTCTTGCTGGGTCTGGCTGAAATATGCCCTCCTCCTCTTCTCCCCCCTTGCCTCCAGTAGTGATGGGAAAATTAAATCAGCAGGAGGAGCAGTGCCAGAGCGGAGTTAAGAGAGAGGTGTTGCTGTAAGTGTCCAAGATATTTGTTTTTTCAGCTTCAGGTCTCTGTGAATTCCCCTGAACTTTTCCAACAAAAACTTTCTTCCTCTCTTCAGAATCGTGTTCACTCTGTAACACGACACAGTTACGTGATGGTACTGTCCAACAAAAGGCTTTCAAAGCCAAGCGTCATGGTCACGTAGTTTCTGCAATGCTTTGTAGTTAACATCTCTCTCTTTCTCCTGCTGGCTCATGCTCTGCTATTCTCTATGACTTTCTCCTCCAACTAAAGGATAGACCGTTTTTCATGTCTGCTTGGTGCGTGTCCAGCTCTTGACAAGCTGGCTTTATCCACAGTCTTAGTTGTCCATTGTATTGTTCACTCCTTTGCACAGACAGTCTTTTTCATGTCTTGCCTTCAGGCTTCATATATTTCTTCCATACCCTATTTCCACATGTCAAAAGCAGCAATATTTAAGTAAGAAACAACAATAGCATCTTCTTCCCAATAAACTGAATCTGGTGTCTTCTTATAAGAGTCAGACCAGCCTTCTAAAACTTTTCACTTGAAGAATTTAAGCACAGGAACTACTCTGCAAATAGTGCAATTGTTTTAAATCACGTACAGATTTTTAATACTAATTATTAATACTAATATTTTCCTTCTTTTTATCAATCATTCGAACAATTCATTGGAAGAGGAGAACCATGCATGGTGGTATAGCGTGTAAGACAAGAAAACCACTACACCCTTCTCTGTATCAACATGAAAGAGGCCAGATTAGCAGTGCACTAGAACACTGCTTCACATTTTCAGAACAAGAATATTCTTAGCATCCATGCCAAAACAAACACTTCCTTCCCCTCAGAAATGCAATAAATCTATAAAACTCCAAGAAACAAACCAGTAATCTTCAGACACATTGAATGAATTTACAGGAAAGGAAATGCACAGCCAGTTTTGAATTATTACCAATGAAATAAATTATAACACATTATATATGTATAATTTAAACATGCCCAATTTCTTGGCAATGAACTGTTTGGGGTTTTTTTCTCCTCGTAAAGACAGCTAGTATCTAAAAATCATTTCCCACCAGCTTACAACAACTTTAAGTGGTAACGTGACTCAAACTACTTGACTGTATCCCACTGAATCTGTGTTTCATAAGCACGCAATGAAAGTGTCATTTCTTTGTTGACTCATCCAGGACCTGGGGGAAAAAAGAGGAAAACAAAGTCTACAGGAGATTAGTTTTCAGCCTGGGTGACTTGATATTGCTTGTTATGACATAAATACTTCAGGTGAGTTGATCTCCGGGGGTCATAAGCAAGGAAAGCAACTGGGAGAAAAGTCACAAAACGGACTGTCCCTCACTATCCACAGTCACACCACGTTTTTAACTCAGGATGCTCCTGCATTGGTGAACTTCACTGGTTTGGTGCATTAGAAATCTCTGTGCATCCCTTAGACAGTAGAGGTGCGAGATCTACAAGCCATGCTGAGGTTTCCCAGGGCCTCATGGCCAAACGCTTGCTAGGAGTCAGTATCTCAGGCATCTTGCTCCATACAGTACCTGCAAAAACTGACTGGGGGCACAGACAGATGTAACCTAGGGCTACAGCGTCATGACTCTTCCATGAACTGCTATGCCTTTTGGCATCCGTGCAACAACACATGCTGACTAATATTGGTATCTGGCATACGTCAGCAGAGGCTGCAGTTTGCTGAGGATGCAGACATGGACACTGGCACACAGCGCTGGCTTCCCAGCTCCTGGTTTGAGAAGGAAGATCACTGGTGCACCTGACTGCGGCGGGCTGAGCTGGAGGGCAGAGCCCATCTCCCATCGCTGTGGTTTATTTCTTCAACACGCCATCCTCTCCAGTGCCAGGCTGCCCTCTCGTGAAGTTTCCTGGGCATTCAGACCCAATTTCACTCATGCCAAGCGCTACTTTATTTAGATCATCTGGCTACCGAACAGAAGTTGGGATCCAAATAGCTTTCTGTTGCCGGCCCTTGCTCTGCAGCCATGCAGGCAGAAGACAAGGAGAAGAGCCCTGCCTTCTTCAGCAGAAAAGGTCAAGCGAAATGACTATAATTTTAGTGCGCATCAACAAAGTTCTGGGTTGCAAACCCCAGAAATACAACCAGGGGTGACAAACTCCCAGTCAAGAGTTAATTTTCTGAGCTGAAGCTTCAAGCATTAAAGAAAAATTCTTAAGCCTGGAAAAGAGTCCCTGTGCGGCTCTAAGTCTTGTCATCAATGGCTTAAGCTGAAAATGTAAATTATATGATCGCAGTGAAAACATCAAGTTTCATGGCCTATCACAGTTATTCTAATTGTGCAAATTACCTATTTAGCTTAAATCAACAAACATTAGAGATTGTCCGTACTTTTCATGAATTATTTCTAGACTATAAACTATGTGATTTGTTTGCATAGAGCAGTAATAGCCCAGGCTTAAAAGCCCAACCAACATCTAAGGTCTTTGCACCATTCTTGGACTTTTACTGGGCAACACATTAAAACATTCAGATCCAGAAAATACAAAAAGGATTAAATAATACTGAAACAAGGATGGCCATCTACATTACAAGGATTTGCTGACGGTTTGGGCAGTTGGTCAGAGAGAAGATATCTTGCAACACTAATAAAAAAAGCACATTCTCAGGGGTGAGGGATGCAGGCTGATCTTTGGGAACAGAACTGGTTTTGCTCACGTAGTTTCAAATGTTAGGATAGCTGCATCACAGTCTAATTCTGCTCCGCAAAACACCACTCTTAATTCGTATGAAACCAAAGCAGGAATCAGAGAAGAAAAAGGCAACACACCCCTTGTTGTTTACATCTTTTCATATAAAACTTCATTTTCACAAAGCTATCATTGACACAGCTATCATTAATACATTCTGTATTAATACTCTGATCTGCCAAGTAACAAAGTGTTACCACAATTTTATAGTATTACATAGAAGAGTATTACCCAACATACACTTAGTCAACCCTTTATCAATACAAAACAGACTGCAAGTCATTATCTTCACATTTTTTTCTCATTTTACTTGCATGCAACCTGACAGCATACCCCAGACTTCCATACAATGATGGAGCAACCTAGGTCCTCATTTCTCCCTAGCTTTTTTCTCACTTACACTGATCATCACAGCTGTTCAAAGCAGTGAGAGAACACAAAGGTAAATAAGACCTTCACTTTTGACAGAGACTTTATTTCCAAGTGCCCGAAAACCAAGTCAGGGACAGAAGAAATCCATCCCTATGCAGCGACCTTGTATAAAGACTGCAATCAACTCAAGTCTTAAATCAAATTTCCTAATAATGAGCCTCCACATGATGGACAGAGGGATTGCACTGCCTGTGCAGACTGTTAGTCCAAAACACTCTGCGGACTGCAAACAGGCAAGGTTAAATTGATTCACATATCGTAATATTTAAATCCAGAACAAAACGGGGGGGGGGGGACACCAACAAAAGAGAGGACACGCAGCACTGTTACCCATGTGATTCTGGTCAGAGACAGTCAGAAGAGAAAACAGTCTATCTTCACACCATGCATCACCGTGAAGTTCACAGAGACCTTCCGACCTAGTTCCTACTGAACCATTTCTATCATACAACACTGTAGGAAACAGCACACTCTGGAGCCCCACTGTAACTTTACATTTGCCCAAAAATACACTTGACACTCTAGGGGTTGTAGAGTTCACCTAAGAGGGGATATCAATTACTTGATTTTGTTCTTTGCCTTTGATTTTGTTTTTGGGGCATAAAATAAAATAAAAACCCCCTCACTGCCTGCCTACCTTCCCTGCTGATGGTTTGTACTCTTATTTTCTTTCTCTTCCTTCTTCAGTTTTGCACATATTTTTAACATCACTATTTTTATGTGGCTTGAAACCAGACCTGACTGATGGCTTCACAGCAGCATTGGCAAAACTGAATTCTGTCAACTCAGGGGCATGGACAAAACTGAACTGCCTCCTTCCCCAACGCACACTTACGCCCTGGCTGCCGTCTCAGCAGGGGCAGCAGCAGCCAGCCTTGCTCTCCGGGATCTGCCGGGGGCAAAGCAGAGCAGAGCCACCACTGCCTGTTCCTAGAGACATTTTATTGTCACCAGCAAACTACCTCCTCTCTTTTTTCCACTGGCCCTGCCCAGACCTACTCGAATGAAAATCCCTCTGCGATGTTGTCATGATCCCCATCAGAAAAAGCACAGGATCAGGAATCCCCCTTAAGTCGACTAAAGATGGCAAGGAATGGAACCTTCAGAAATCACTTCTCTATATGGGACTGAATGGCAGCTGGCTGGGGCATTGCCGTGGATCAGAAATATTTTCCTAGCCACTGTTACAATTTGAATACGGTGGGCAGAAATAAGTTCTGGAAGCTAGCTGTCTGCTCAAGTATTTTTTAAAAAATGCATCAGTGATTGATCCAAAGCATTAAGTGCACTCTATTTTTTTTAATCATCATAATTATGTTCTAAAAAAATAAAGTGAAAAATAAATCCAAATCCAGCATTGATTCAGAATTATTTTCCAGAAATGTTACTGTTTCTTCATTTTTTAAATCTTGAAAAGTATCAGTATCCAAAATGAATAAAGGACAACTTTAAGTAGGTAAAAACATATAAAGAACGATATAAATCTCCAAGTCTTTTCCGCTTTTAATAGGTGGGACTGTGATACAGCTCAAACACCGATGAGGACTTGGGAGCTCTTTGGTTTCTTCCTGGCTGTGCCTTAGGCCAACCGAACGATCACAAGTGAGTTGTCCCGCCTCCTTGTGCTCAGTTTTCCCATTTAAATCAACGAATATTGTGAAAAGGACTGGAAAGTGTTTTGAAATCTGTAATGGAAAACACCACCTAAGGACAAGGCTATATTACCCAGGGGCAGTAAGAAAGCCGAGGAAGAGGACCTGGGAAGGAAGGACAACTGATCCAAGGGGTGGCTGAGATCCAACAGAGTGGGATCAGTTGTCAGTGGGGCTTAGCACAGGGGGCTCAGGAAGAAAGGAGATCTCCCGTGAGCTTTTCATCCGGGGGAAGTATCGGGGTGGTCATCTGAGAAGACAGCTCTACACAAACCCAGCCAGCCTGCGGAGCTCTGCCGCCCTGCCCGCGCTGACCTCCTGGGAGCCAGCTCTCATTCTCCTCGTGGCAGACAAGGAAGCTGATGATTAACACTGCGAACAGGTGATTAGTGGCTACCAAACATCAGCGCATGAAGGCATCTCAGCCAGCATGCCTGACATGAAAGGTCACGTGCCCTGGCAGCTAAGTGAGGAGAATTCCTGGTCATCCTTGAAGCAGCCTCAGAGTGAGAAGAGGTGAGACACCAACCTGGGACCTGTTGAGCATTAGGTCTTTATTTTCACACACACGTCTTCCTGCGGTTCACACACGGGTCCTGTGCTGTGGCTGGTCCTCCGTGTCCTTACAAGATCCCTGCTCTCAGCCATGCCCCATAGCGAAGGCTCAGATTGCAGCCTCCTCTGCAGTGAGTTATTGCTGCAGCTGAGGAGCTCGGTCTGGGCCAACTGGCAGCAACTGCTAAGGCATCTGGGGCACAGTTTTGCTCTGGCAGATCACAGAGGATACAGCAGCACCCATGAACATGGTAATACATTTTATATTTTATAAATGTGTTATATTTAAAAATGTGTACAATTTTTTTCTCTATAAATAGTGATTCATTCCACATGCTCACACTTGGACCCTCACCAACAGCACAAATCGGAATGGTTTTGGGTGCTGAGACCTACATTTTCAGAGGTTGCTATTACTTTTGATATTTCGGCTCAAGACACACAAGGACCAATTTTTTAAAAGAGCTCTTGCAGTTCCCATTAGTAGCAGGCAAATTTGTGGCTACCCATTCTGTCTGAAAACATGGGCTTTTTATGCCTTTGAGTAGGTATCTAAAATATCCACTCAATCAGCTCAAAGTCAGGGGCAAATTGCCTACTTAATTAACCCAAATTCTGGAGCTGTCACAGTTGCAGCCCCCCGATCTGACAACACTGGTAGGATGAGGAAAGAGTTTCCCATGCTCAAGATCCACAAAAACTGAAAAGCTTTGGATGTAAATTTAGCAGCAACTGAAAAGAGAGTTCCCTTTGTACTTATAACTCTTCCATAATTTACAAAAGCATAAAGAAGGGGAAAAAAGGAATAGGATACGCATTGCACTATTACAGGGGGTCAGCCTCGAAGTCCCAAATCAATTTAACCCTTGGAAAAAACAAGAAAGATGAGGCTTTCTGCCCAGAACTTCCTTTGTGGCTGTGGACAAGTCATTTAGGGCTTCACATCAAACGGGACTTGACATCTCAGCTCAATATCTCAGCTTTCCACTTTTTTAAAGTGCACCAATAACTGAAATGACCGGCTAACAGGTGTGTTGTGGGTAGCTCACTGTGCCTGTAAATACTTTGAGATGCTCTCCTGCAATGATGTCAAAGTTCTTGACTTTCGAAAGGAAGAGAAGCTGGAGGAGAAAAATCAACTTCCTTTTATTCTTCATTAAGAATTATTACTGTAAGGGCTTGTCTGCACATGCAGATTTGTAGTGGACTGAGTCAGGATGAGAATTTAAGGCTACGGCTGAGTATCTCCACGTCCAACTCCTCAGGAACAGAAGCGCTTGCTCCAGAACAGCACCCTCAGTAAGGCCCACAAGTAGCTACTACCGAAGAGCACTACTGGAACAACTTCTCTTCCTAGACAAGTCCTGAAATTGCTGCGCTGATAACCAATTAGTTTGTTTACCAACACCTAGAGCTGTTGAAACAAATATTAGTTTTCCATCTCATTTCAGGATTAAGATAAGGTTGCCCAGTTAAGGCAATTACAGTTCCTCTGCACAGACACAGGTGAAGCTGCTGTTTCCTTGTCAATGAACAGGAAATCCCATAAAGCCAAGAGAGATGAAAAAGAGCAGTCTGAGAAACACGCTCACTTCTGACCTATGATAATCATTTCGCCGAGTGCCAAGGTCAACAAACAACAGGATCCTACCAGTGACTGCTTTCATCTCACGGGGGGAGCTGGGTGGGAAATGGTTTTCCTGTGCTGTCGAAGTACATTTTCATGTCCTTGAAAAAACTTTGGGTCTGTAACAGGATGAAACGCAAGCCTGACAATTTGTGCTCTGTTTCTGTAAAATGTATACGACGAGAGGAACTCCCACCCAGCCCAGAGTAAACAGGCCCATGGATTACGCACTTGGTGCTGCAGGTCAGCACAGGGATCTGACCCCGGTCTTCAACTGGCCCCACCGAGCACCCTGACCATCGGGACAAGAGGTTCCCGAGACCTTCCCTTTGCAGCTTGTCCTTCCCCTCCACATACCCTCTGCTGTGCTGCACAGACTCTGTGCTGAACTGACTGACCTCTTCCTAGGAACACTGGTAGGTCTGTTTTTACTGCAAGTTTCATTCTCAATAAGGCATCGTTATTCAAGAAACAACAAAAATCTTTTGCCGCCTAACCAGGTCTGCTTTTAAGTGTTATCTTCCCAATATGACGATCATGCTTCCACTTGAGGACTTGGCTGTTTCCCAGTACTGTGGCTGGTCCTGAACTACCCAAGAACAAATCCAAAAAGAAAAAAAAAAAGACTGAAAAAAGTGCACAGCTCTGCTGCCCTTTGATAAGCTGTAGATCAGAAAGCAGAAGTGATAGCCTTTGTACATGATGGCTGATAACCCCCAAAAGCACTGAACTCCAGCCACTGAATGGGGAGAGAGCACGTTAATCAAGTCCCGCCAGGCATGGGAAAATCAGTGAAGAGGAAGGAAGATGAACAAGGACAGCATGCACTCCTCCTTTTCCACATATCTATACTGTCTATACTGTCTTCCCAAGCCCCTCTTGCTATCACTGTTTGTTCACATTTGCTAACCACGACAAATAACAAACAAGCTTTAGAAAATTTATCTAAATGACTGAAAAGCTGGAACTGAGGAGGCGAAGGAGCAAAGGATTGCCTGGTGGGTGTCCACAGGCAGCTAAGACCTGCTTTGCTGCCCCTCTACCGCTCATAGTTATGGGACATGATTAAAGCCCTGATCCTCCTGTCCAAAATACTTCAACGCCCACTCACCCGCAGCTGATGGCAAACTCTAGCGACAGCGTTGCTACTAAAGAAAGTTCCAATGGGGCATGAAAATCCAATTCTTCCTCTCTTTATAGGCACTCTAATCCATCTGGTATGAGCATACATACATTTGCCCAGTCGAGAAGGACTTTGAGTTTTATGGTTAGGCCTCAGTCTTGCACTTAACTCAATGGGAAAGTGCCACTAGGACCTTGGTCTGTTTAAGTACTTCAGTAAATATTTCCCCTTCCAAGAGTAAAATCTTTCATTTAAAGTAAGTCTTAAAAAAAATGCAGGACATTGGCCGGGGTCCACACTGAGTATTGCATTATGCATATATTTTATCTCTTCTAACACTCTGTGACTTTCAGGAAGAATCTTTTATTTCCATTTTCTACATCAAACCATGTTCACTGTATCGGTCCACCCGAAGGCCCCCCGGTGATTTACTGGCGGTGCCCTCCCCTGCACCCAGCCGACAGCCCCTCTGAACCCTGCAGGGACACAGCAGGGATCAGAGGGCAGGATCTGAGCCCTCGCAGGCTGGCATGGCTGGGGAAAAAAAGGGAGCGAACAGGCAAGTAACTTCTCACAGCTGCTTCTGTGTGGCTCACTGGGGATCTGAATGCACTATTGATTCCTTAGCACTAAAACAGATTTGTAGTCCCTGTGTGTGCAAGACAGGGATCTCCTTCAACTCTAATCTCTAGCAGCTGTCAAAGACTTAAACAGCTTGTAGTTGGCTGGCATGCCAAAATCAACGAAGATTTTAGGACTACTTGCCTAAGGGGCAACCCGTCTGAACTGGAACTGCTGGAAGTCGTCCTCTTGCCCTGATGAGAGCTGGACGGGGCCTCTCAAACTTTGCAACACACTAAGCATTCAAACCATACCTGCACAGCAGACTAGAGAAAACAAATGACTGCATCCCCAGAATCCATGCCACCCTACCTGCCCCCGTTTCTTGTTGAGGATATATTCTCCCAACATTTTCAATGGGGCTGAAAGTGCAGTGGGACAGCCCTTCTGTGAAACCTCCCGGAGGCACTACAACCAGCGCCTCATCGCAAGTGGAGTGCTCTTAAAATGGCAGTAACTAGAATTTACTTGGCGATGTTGAGGTAGCATCACCATAACTTACACCTTCAGATAACTGTCTCCTATTGCTCCTGCTTGAAAATATTGGTTTCGGTTAGGAAAGAATTTAAGGGTGACTTTTTTCTTTTAGCTAAAACTAGCAATCCAGTCCAATTATTGTCCATTGGCGTTCTGCCGAGGGAACACAGGCACCACAGCTATCATTAGTCAAGATACGGGCCCCCTCCCAGGCAAAATACCCTCACAATAGACTTCTGCACATAGGAGTTTGGACACGTTTCTGTACAGGAAGTTTAACAAAAGCTTTTAAGCGGCCCATCTGTTTCCTTAACATCTGTTTCCCAAGGCCTACCTTGATCTAAGTGTAACGTGCTGGCTGCTGGGTGAAACCTTCAACAGGATGGTGAAATTTATTGGAAATGGTCAAATTTCTCTTTCATGCAATGTTTGGCAGGAGAAGAAATCATTCAAGATTTTGACTGGGATGGTATGACTGGAAAGTTGTACCACCGGCAACGTAATGGACCTTTTCTGAAAATGTATCTGTTATTACTAAAACTATTCTTTGAAACACCCGTGAAGAAAAAAAAGGGGGAAGAAGCAAGTTTGTTGCGCTGTCTCGTATTTGACAAAACGTTCCCACATTAAGAGCAATCAGCAAATTAAGAATAAAGTTCAGCCTTCAGAATTAACGTCTACCACAGGATTTGCTTTTTTTAAAAAAATGGATGCAAAGGAAACAGGCGTTGAGGAAAACCATGCGTGCAGTGGCATTTTCGCAGGAAACTTCAAACCTCGCTGGAGTTAATTTAGATTCTACATCCTATTAGTGTGGGAAGAGACCCGCTCTGTTTTCCAGTCACTAAAACGCACCGGGTTATCCTGACATGCCTCCAAACAGCATTCCCAAGCAGTTCGTACTATCTTCAAAACCTGCGAACAGCTAGGGCTGCTTTACGGGGGGAGAAAAAAAAAAGTTCCACTCACACGCGATTTATTTATTTTCAAGAGTCTGCTTACACACAAAATGTCCCGGAGCCAACAGCAACCAGATGGGCGGGTTACCAGCCGCGCTGCTGGGCGAGGTGCCAGAGCTCCTTTCCTTCCCCTTTTTTTTCCCCCCTCCCTACTTATTTACTGACTACAGGGGAACGAAGGGGCCCGGGCCCCGGGGGGGTGGGGGGCACGGCGGAGCCCCTCGCCCGCCGGGGCTGCCGAGCCGGGCGGAGCAGCGCGGGTGCGGCCGCGCCTCCCCGGCCGCCGCCGCCGCCGCCGCCACCGTCCCCGTCCCCGTCCCCGTCCCCGCTGCCGTCCGAGGGAACCGGCGGGCGGCGGCGGCAGCGCCCCGGGGAGCCCGGGCTGCCCCTCGCCGCCGCCCCGGCCGCGCTCCCCGCTCCCCGCCGCCGGGCGCCCCCCGCCCTCGCCGCGCCCCGGCCGCGCCGTCCCGCCGCCGGCGTCCCCCGGTACTCACCGCCGGCCGGCTCGGGCAGCGTGGAGACCGAGGTCTGGCCCATGGCTTGGCCGGGAGGCGATCACGCCGCCCGCCGGGCGAGCGGCCTCCGCCGCGGCTGTTTCCGGGGGGCCATCTCACTTTTCGCCGGGGCCGCGCTCCCCGCCGCGCCGCCCGCCGGCTGGCGGGGGGCGGCTGCTCCCGCGGCGGCGGCGGCTGCGGCGGCTGCGGCTGCGGGCCGGCGGCTGCCTGTCATGCCGCCGCGCTGCCGGGCCGCCGGTCGGCGCGGGCCCGCGGCCGCAGCTCCGCGCCCCCCTGCCCGCCCCGGGCCGCCGCCTCGCCCCCGCCCGGCGGCGGGGGGGCTGCGCTCCGCCGCGCCGCGCCCTGCCCAGATCCCCGCTGCGGGGCAGGGGCACGGGAGGGATCGTAAAAGCCGTGAACAAACAAGAAAAAGAAAGAAAAACCACCCTTAATTGCAGGGAGGTGGGGACAGACGGCGCTTCATCGGCGAGCCTTCTCGGGCTGCTAACGTGCCGAGCCCCTGCCTAACCCCTGCGCTCCTCCGAAGTCCAAAACGCTGGTCCGGGCGGAAAACCACTTCCACCCCTCCTCTGAAGGTACAGGGGAAACGTGCGACAGCGGCAGGGAGCGATCGCATCGCCCTGCTCGGGGGCGCGTCTCTGCTGCGAGCAGTTGTCAGGGCTCTGCTGCCAGCACGAGTGGACAGGGAATGCCCGGGCAGGGCAGCTCCTGGGGCCCTTTCGAGCCCTTGTGTTGCTGGGACCGAGGTCCCAAAAAGTGCCCAACCCTCCCCTCTCTCACAGGAGCATAATCAAGGACAGGACCACTGTTCATTTCAAAAGAAAGAAGGTCGTCTAAGACAGCAGCATCCAGACGGCACTCTGCCGTAACAAGCGACAAGATGGGACGTGATCCATCGGATAAATTAATGGGGAAGATGGGGAGAAACAGGGATTGTGCATAGCACACGGGCAAAAGGAACAAAGGTTTTATTTTAGTTTTCTTAATGCATAACCATAATCCAAGGAGTGATACAAGCTTAATCCTAGAGCAAGCAGGTAACTGTTACCAGTGATGCAAAAAAAAAAAAAAAAAAAAAAGGCACAGGTCCCTAATAGCTATTTCTATGCAGTATCTAGAAACAAGCAGGTGGATGCGTATGCATCACATGAGCACACGCAAGGCTTGTCTAAAGAACATGCTCAAGAACATCTATTAGCTAGATGTTTGGTGAGATGGCTACGTTTTTGAGCGGCCTGTAAGTCCTAGAGGGGTTGGCTGAAGAGGTTTCTGCCCTGCTGATCTTTGTATGTGCTGTCACTGTGGTGACGTTTCAGGAGATGGAGAATTGTGTTAGTGTGGGGCCTGTACTCTGGAAGCAAAAGGAGTACCGCAGGTACCTGCAGTCTGGGTAGCCTGACATCAGTTATAAGCAGCAGAGATGTGGTTGTCAGCTAATACATGGTGAATAGAGAAGAATACAACTAATGCTAGTCTTCCTGTTTTTTACAGAAAATAGGTCTTGGTAAACAGGTCTTTTATTCCTCGTTTTACACGATTACACATTAAATTGCCAGAGGTACGGGCTATACGGGTAATAGGCTTCTGCTAGGTACTTGATTTAGTAAGATGGAAAAAAGTGAGGACAACACAAAATTAGTAAAGCACAAACAGATGAAGAACTAAATGAAAAGAAGATCAATTGTCCAAGGAGCACTAGCATTTAATGAGGGTGTTTCTGTTGGGGAGCTGTGGGGAGGCTCCTCAGTGTTTTCATCAGCAATCTAGAGAAGTATTACTTCAAACAGTTTTAAAAGACTAAATAAATAACCGCTGGCAACAATTTTAGACAGAGTAAATATTACCAGAGTGATAATGAGGACAAGGCAGTCACAGAGTTATCTGGATTATTTAATAAACGCAGGTCTTTCAAACGAGTGAGTTTTAATAGGGTCAAAAGAAGAAAAAAGTCGGACTTGGAGGAGGGAGCAAGGCAGCCTACAGGGCCAAGGAAGGTACGCTAGAAAGCTGCTCCACGTAGGGGCTCGGAGAAATTCAACACAAGCTCCTAGTGAGCTAGTGCTGGTACAGAAGGAAGCTGATATTCACGTATGGATGTGCAAATCGGAAAGGGGTAGGTAGAAATCCCATTACGTTGTCGTGCTTTTTATCAGACAAAAAGTGCTGTGCCATGTCCAGTGTTCTTGTCTGCCCCTTAAAAAACAATGCTGAATGATGGGAGACAGCTCAAAAGAGGTCCACAAGATGAGATGGAAAGTGAAGAAAGTGCCCTCCGACAAAAGGCTTGACTGGTGCAGATGCGCTCAGGAAAGCCTGGCATGTTTCATTTTAACCTAGAAGTGCCTTTGTGAGGAGAAAATAGCATTGCAGCACTCCTGAAGTCCAAACACTGAAGGCAAGGCTCTTTGCCTGACACCTCCAAATCCAGGCCCTGTGCAAAGCACGGAGCTGGAGACGAATGGGGTGAGTATAGAGGCACCAGGCTGAATTCCACCACGGGAGCTAAGTGGAAGGTAGGTGGCCTAATGGTGCCTTCTTCCACGCAAGGAAAGGCTTTCGGAAGGGTGGTTTGTTGAACAGCCAACTCCTGTCACTTATTTCTCAGGAGAGTTTTTTGCAATGATTTCCCACACTTATTTCTCTTACCTAGAGAAATGATTTTAAAAGGTTTTGTTTTGAGAAACTCGAGTTACCTCTTTGGAGTCACTCGTAAACAGGAACATAAAAGTGTTCCTGTCTGCCTCCGGTGAATCTCATTAATTTTATCAAAGGAATTTGTGTTCCCCTGCTATGTAAAAGCCCAGTTTACAATGCAAAAGGCTGTATATCTGCCTGCAATGGTTCCTGTGAAGGTAATAAACTCCTCAAGGTCGATTCGTAAGCCAATAAAATGGGTATAGTTATCACATCCTCCAGTGCAGGTGAACTAGTTGCCAATTTCTTTTGTTTTGGTTGTTGTTGTTGGTTTTTTGTTTGTTTGTTTCATAAATTAACTGATGATGGTGACTTTCTTTTATATGTTTTCTTTGCAGCCACCTCATTTTTAAGGGTCCTGTCTTCATACCTCAGCGATGCTTAGCGGTATATTGCAGAATATGATAACTGCTTTAGAAAGTAGAGGATGTCAACTCTAGTTTAGGGAAGATAAATGTTAATTTGTAGCACTAACAGATTCTAGGCATCATATTACATAGAATAAGAAAATGAAGCTTCTGATTATAAAAGTTTACCCAAAAGAGCAACTTGTAAACAATAAATAATTTACTTGAATTAGAAAATTTAAAGGTCTTATTAAGGAGATTTTTATTCATGATGGACAAGATACTGGGAGCATCCAGTATTATCACCATAGACTCTTTATTCAGCTTTTGTAAACTGGGCAAAAATAAATACTTTCTCTTGATCCTGAACAGGGAATACTAGTTGAATACATAAAATAGTACTGGTCCACACAACAGTCATGTCTCTTTCTGCTTTATCTCCTGGCTGAAGATGTAAAGGGGCAATGTACACATCTCAGACTACTCACAGTCATTACTGATCATCAAATTAGAAAAAAATAGCACTTTTCTGCTTAGACCCTCCTTTTTAAGCCATTCAGTTTAAGAATTCAGCTTATGACTCACCAATGGGAGGGAATGAACCCTGAATCCTTGACACTGTATGAAAAGACATCTACCAATGTGACCTAGGAGAGAAACTGGACTGTTGAAAGCAAAGACATATTACATTTCTCCTATGTAGAGCTATATTTATGTGATTGCCTCCACACAGAAGGGATTCTAGCATCCTGCTGACATTCCCATATGAGTATCCACACAAAATACATACATTTAGTATTCAGTTGTCTGGGGACTTTTATTCTGCAGTATGATAGTGATATTTTAATCTGTGCATTAAATTTCTTGCCATGTTGGTAGCTGGCATTTAGGACAGTTAAAAGTTTAAGGATATGATAATGTTTGATAACAACTGATTCTAGCAGAGATTTGAGATTGTAGTTATGAACATAAAATACATTTTTATTGGGTATACTTTTTTTTTTTTTTAGGATTTAGATGGCTTTATCTATGCTGTGTGTGGGTGTATATTCCACTTTGCCTTTAAACAACTAATAGGATGAAACACAAATGGACTGCCCAGCATTTTGTAGTTATTATAGTCTTCTGGGGTTTCTGGAAATCCACAATTACTAGCAAAGCAAAAATGGCCTGGGAAGATAAAAGTGAGAATTCCAGGATTAAAATTTCTACCATCATTTTAGCCAGGGCTAATCATGTGCTGAAGGAAATGCTGCAACAAGATGCTGAAACATGAACACATCTTCTATCAGGTGAGGAAGCTGAGGCTCAGGTGATGGGTAGAACAGGTGCTGGTGAGTCGTGCCAGACTGTTCTGACACAACATCAGCATCAATGGGGTTCCTGGACCCAGTGTCCCAGTGAGATTTCAGTGCCAGTAGTAATACTGTGGTTATCTGATTGCCTCATGCTGCATGCACAGTTCTTCCCTTCTTGTCCCAAGTTATAATGTTGGGTACTGTAGTGAATACTGTTAAACAGATACTCTGCTCTCCCTCAAGAACTGAAATCTTCCACCAAAGGAGGAAGAATGGCTTCTTCATGAACTTCAGACATGTTTGTAAAACAAGAATATTGCACTTGTATAAATGTCTAGCACGAGATCTCTTCATGGAAGAGAATGTAAAACTTCAAAATTGTTCCCAAGGGAGAATGAAATAATACACACAATAGTCTATCTCACACATCAAAGAGCAAATTCCCTCCCATCAATAAAGCTTCAAAGACAGCTGTATTTCAGTGTGTTTACTATACTGGGATGACTGATGGCAATAGATGACCTACAACTTGCAGCATGCTGTTGCCCAGTCTTTGGAGTTCTGTAGGCTCACATAAAGTAAAGAGGCATTTTAGCGAGGTGAATTTGTATTACTCTTCCTTCAGTCACCAAGACTATCATGGCACTAAACATAACAAGCTATAGGAGGGACTATCACATTCAATCCCAGCATTCATAATGCAGGACTGGCAAACGCGTTCAACCTTCTAAACAGGAAAAAAAATACTACCCGGGTGTTTATCAAGATAAACCAAGAGGTTGTCACTGAGTCCAGAACACAAATGATCCAGACAGATCATTTCTTGTGTGGTCCTCCCATCCCTCCACATCCCACTCACAACTCCTGCCAGTTTGCAGAGCTGCTGGAAGATGAACAGCATCGTGTCCTGCAGGCTGCAGAGCTGCACGATTCGATAAACAAAGCAAAGGGTATGACACGAGCAAACATGAGCAAGAAGCTAAGTCATTTTTTTAGTCACAGGTCACACTAAGATTTGTAACAATGACATTGAATTTGTACCTGCCCGTAGAGAACTTGCAGTTACAAAGGGGAAGAGTTTGGGGAGGGCACCACCAAAATCTGTTTGTTCGCTTAAGACTAGAACATCAGCTGTGGTTGAGCAAAAAGCTCATTCTGTTTTCTGGGAAACCAAATGCAGTTCTTAAACAGGCACTGTCAAAATAAAATCACATATTCATTAATTATACTGGAGCTGTATTGGGAGTTTGGACCATTTTCTTTTAATAACTGGGGACTTTTGTAATAACCCTAGATTATGCTCTCATTTGCAAATATTTTAAAATATATTTATGTCTCCTTTTTATTTTTAATGGCTTAACAATGCTATGTTCTTGCCAGCATCACCTCCCATTTCCAGTGCACAAGTACAGCACAAAAAAAAGGAATTTGAAATTTATTTTTAAAAAGAGGCTGTTGTCTTTGCGAGTGATCATCACAAGTCCATGGCTTACCATCACAAGTCTATGGCTTACCCTGCGCCCCTCAAAAACCCCGCTGTACACGAGGGCTTGGATGAGGTATGCTTGTTCAGATTAAGACTGCACTGGGAGACGGGTAGCGAGGCCCTTACCTATGCAAGATCTGAGTGGCTCAGAGTTGTTTAGAATTCAGGTGATCTCAACTCCTGTTTCAATGTCTGTTCTTTTTTATCCTTACCAGCTCTCGGCCATCACAGGCGGGAAAAGAGCACAGCTGGGCAAACTCATTTGTGGCGATTTGGTACAGGCAGGTTTTCCTTCTGCTCACAAATTATCTGCAAATGGGTTATGCACTTGCAAACTTGTTTGCTACTCTGAATTATTCACCATAACAGTTTGTAACAAAATTTTGGGCACTGGGAAGCAGGTAAACAGTTCATGGCAACAGCAGTTCAATAATTTATTACCCAGGCTGTGTGCTAGGAGGCCTCAGCCGTGGGGCTCTGTTTGTGCTCTCTGACTTGGGGGTGCTATCTGCACCTAGAGGAAACTTTCACAATAGCTGCATCAGTATGGTTTTAAATGGTTAGTGATGAATGCTTATAGATCTGCTCATGCAGTTTTATCATCTGATCTGTGACTTTCGTTGTACCCTTTAACTTATGTTACTCTTGCCCATATTAAGTAACTGCTTGGCAAGTTGTTCTAGGAAAGACTTCTACAGACTTGAATATTGCAAGTATGTTGAAAAATCCCCGTTTTCATTTTAATAACAGTTTGCAGTTTCTTGTGGTACTGTACTCACTGAGCTTTTAAAGTAATTTACATAACGTGTGTGGTTGAAAGGCAGAAAATAGAAAGAAAATGCTCCCAATGCAAACATTTTGGGAGTCAAGGAGAGCAGATCTACTCGTCCCCTGTGTGTGCTCCTCGGCTTCAGAAACTGCCCTGCTCCCCCACTGCGCTTTCTTCTAACATTTCAACTTCTACACACTCCTTCTCCACCCCAGTTCTGTTCCACAATATCTTTCAAAAGTGTTTTCCTTCCCAATGATCCTTAAAGGCAAAGTCTAAAAGTTTTATCCCTCTGAGTTCTTTGACTTTTCTCCATCCCATGCTCGTTGCTAATGTTTGTTTACTTTGCTTGCAAATATCTGGAGTCAGTTCCCTTGCTTTGCTTCAGCAAGCCTGGCCTACGCAGGAAACTTTCTTTTCTCACAGACCCAGAGTATTTCAATAGTTACTTGGGGTATTATTACTTTCACATCTACTGTTTTAAAAGTTATCATCTGCCTAAAGACTTACAACATAAGTAGCAGAAATGGCGTACTCCAGGTTTTGGAGAACTTCTTGTGCAAGATTATGAAAGGCGAGCAAATGAAAGATTCAGACCCTGATTAATCAGACTCGTCTGACACTAACACTGTTGGGCTTTTAAAATTTGCATTTACTGAAAATTAATACACTGTAAGAAATGTGTTTTCTTCGGGGCAAGGATCTTGGCTTCTTCTTTTAAGAGCTAAGCACTGTGCAGCTAATACTGGAAAAAGCTACCTCCTGTCTTCGTTTAAAGCACAAGGGGAACTGACATACTAGATCACATTGTGTCCCTAACCCTAGATCAGATGCCTGAAAAAAGCTGAAGAACCCCTCAGTAGACAGCATGTCATATTATCCAAAGTCTGTAAGGTCCCTAGTACTTAATAACTTAAATGCTACAGTCCTGGCTTCAGTTTTAAACTTTAAATTTTCAAAAACTCTTTTACATTTTTGTTATTGTTAATAATAAGACCTCTCGATACGGATGTTGTTCGTACGTGAGCATCTCCTTTGTGCCTCGTACTGGCTCCTTGATCCCAGCACCGCCTGTTGCGTTGCGTTTCGCAGTGCAGTGGCAGCGCTGTGACAGTACAGGACAGCATTTCCTGTCCAGGCAGAAAATAACCGTCAGAAATTTTCCAATCAAGCGTGTGTTTGTCACCAGGTATCAATTTTGTCTGGGGTTCCAGATTTATGATGAAAGACAAAAAGGACTACATGAAAAATTATAAATAGCATTCTGCCTGTCCTAGTTCAAGCCACTGGGGAAGAAGAAAGCGATGGTGTAAAAACGACATGCCGGAGTGTAGAGTTCCTCAAGAGTCGGGTTTCTGCCAGGTTTTCAAAGGCTTTAGCTGCTGCAAGTTCCTATCAGTAGTTACAATAAACAGAGCGGACTGGCCCCTTTACTGATAGAAGCTGGCACATCCCCAGCAGAGAAAATGAAGTAGTGCAGCTAAAAGCAGCTGGAGGTCTGTTCTTACTGCGGGACACCACTTTTCCTCCTCCACCTCTTCTCTCAAGGCCTGCTGCGCCTTTCATGGTGTTCACCATAGCGGTGGTCACGGTACTGGAGTCCCCTAATTCATCATTTCCAGGAAAGGCTGGACCGGCTCCCCTTGGGCATTTTTTCTCTCTCCCATCTGGGCTTAATGGCAGCTTCCGGATGCTTCCTGGCTGCCGCTGCTGCAGCAAAGCCCAAGTATCTGGGAGAACTTCTGCGCTCTCCAGCCTGTCCAGCAGTGCCTCCTCGCTTCAGAGAAGTCAGCCATGACACTAGTCCAGCTGCACTAACCATTTTCCTTAGGAAAACACAGCTTCCTGCTCTTCAGGGCATGTGTGGTGGTTGCTGGCTGCAGATTTCCCTCTACTGCTCCAAGCTCCTTAATGAATCACTGCTTTTTGGCACTGAAGCAAAATAAACACATCATTTTGGATGCCTTTGCCAAATGTACATACACTTAGAGCAGGTTTTGAACGATAGAAAGCGAAAGGTTTAATGAAATGTGCAGGCTGCATAGCTAAAAGTTGCAAAAAAGCCAGAAAATGCGAATCTGAAGGTCACAACAGTCCCGTTAGCCCAATAGTTTTTCACATTTTGTATATTTTCTAGAATACTTGGGGGTGGGTTACCACTAGTGTATCAGCTACAGCTCTCACCAGGAAAAACCAGTAACAGGGAGCAGCACAGGGGTGCAGGACTGCTCCGCAGCATGACTGTTAGATGCCTACCTCTTTCTGTCCTCTTCTGTTTATTAACTGAATCAGCGTAACTACACATAGCACAGCAGATTTTTGCACTGATACTTCCTAGCCTATGTAAAGGGGCAAAGACATCAACAAAAAATTTGGCAGGCATACTGAATGAAGTTTCTCAGTCGCTTGAGCCAGTCATGTGTACACACCCTGTCATGCACTGTGGCCCTTTCAAAGCGCCCGAGCCTGCCCATGACTTCAACACATCCACTTGCTCTTGCTTGAGTGAGAATTGAGGAGAAGTTTTGAAAGTGTTTGGCACAACTCTTCCTCTAGTTCCTCTCCATTCAGTCAGATTTTAGAATGAATTCAAATGTATTGCTGGACTATCATTAGCTCTGAAGGACAGAAGACCACAGAGGACCGGCTCTTTCCTCTTTAAATGGGCAGCTGTAAAGACACTGCCTTAAATGGTATCCTGAATGCCAGCAAAGTTTGAAACCTCAACCTGTGCCTGATTAACTGCCAAAAATCAGAATAATCTCTGCCTTTGGCAAGTCAAAGTCATCCCCTACAAAGTTGGTTTACTACAGAAATCTCTAGACCAAAATACAAGTTTCAGCCTTCAGTTTCATTTCCCCCCATGTTTCTACTACTATGAAAATGTGGACCTTTTTTTACCCTACTGGGAAAATGCATTTTTCCCACTCTCCCATGACTCAAAAACATCTGAAAGATTCTTCCTCCAAGCTTAAGAAAAAGAGGGAGGAAAAACTTCACCTTTTGGCAAAGATACAGAATGGAAATTTTTGACTCAAAAGAGGATTTCCAAAATAAAATAAAATATAAGAAGCATGTGAAAACAAGGGGTTATAATGGAAACTATTTTCATAGCCAGCTCTAAAGTAAGCACTGCTGTTCCAGAGACACATGGTACTGATGCAAACATTGGTTTGAGGCCAAAACCCCTAGCATGCTAGTGGAATCCGGAAGCACTACAATATTAAATACACCTCAAAATATATGTCAGACATCGCCCTGTGTCTGTTCCACTTACTCTGCACAGCACGACACTATACACTTAATTCATCAGCGTCTGCAGAGTAACAGAATAAGGGGCGGGTGGCGGAGGTGCTCTCCTTTTCTTGGGCTGCGTTCTTTCCTGCACCACGCGCTCCCCGAATGGTCTTCTGCAAGACCGGGCTGATTATTCCCATTTTGCAAATATTGAGCCAATATCCACTTTCCATCTGCAGCGCTTATACAGCATCTATTATTACAGCGTGTGAGCACCCCTCACTGGTCCTAGGGAGGTGTTATTACCCCCAAGGGAGGATTTCCACGTTTCATCTGGAGTGATGGGGGAGGGAGGGTGCTACGAAAGGGGTGAGGGCATCCTGCTCAGCTGCACTCTCCTTGTTGGCAGACGCTTCCTGCTATCTTCAGTCCGCTGCTTCCAGCCGCTCCAAGGCAGCTGGCCTGGCCCTGGGCGGTTTTCTCCTGCTGCTATCATAGAAAACCCTCTTTTTGCACCTACCGTGATTATAGCTGTGGTGCTCGGCCTGCACCTTTGCCGATTCATTAGAAAAGCCCACAACTGGTTAAAAGTGTCCTCATCAAGGGCATAAAATGAATCTTCTGCTTCTGTACAGCCTGATTTTTCTGTGGATTTGTGGCTTTTGCTTACAGTTCTTGCCTCACAATAAAATGCAAACATCAACTGAAAGTTTCCCCAGGAGTGGAGCTGGTGGGGCATTCCCTTCAGCCACTTGAAATTCTCCAGGGGTTTAACAGGGGAGCCACGTCCCCTCCCTGCCGGCTCTGTCGGGGTCTGGCTGGCTGCAGATACACACGAGCACTTGCAGAGCACTGGCTCAGGCTGGTTCTCCTCTGCCAGCTCTGGTGCCAGCTCCCCACAGGGCTCAAGAGCTGTCAGTAGAGGCCACCATACTGGAGCATTTATCGTACAAGCCCGTTTCCCTCAGGAAGGCCGACCAAAACCTCCGGCTTCATGTCTCCAGGCATGTGTGTGTGGCTGCACCTACCTGCTGGCTCCGAGAAGGACCCAGGCTCAGCCAGGCACAACCGGCTGCTCCCCGGCTCTCCAGGGGGACAGACGGCGGCTGCTCCCTGAGTCACCAGGGAGTGAGGACGTGGGGACAGAAGAGGAAAAGTCACCCCTTGGGTCTCTGTGCACTGGGCCCCCCAGCTTTTTCCTTCTCAAAAATGTACCGCAGGGACGTCGTGGCACAGGTCAGCTTTGCAGCCCTCACCCAAGCTGCAGCTCCTCGTAAGGGCTGATGGGTCAAAGGGGTGGTGGGGTCTGCGGGACTCACAAACAGCAGAGACGGGCAAGCAAGCGGGGCTGGCAAAGCACACAACCTGCTCTGCCAGGGAGGAGCAGCCAGCCAAGAGGGTCACACAGCCTCATGAACACGGATGGGTTCAGTGGATGTTGACTTTGGTGGCTGGGTCCTGTGCTTTAGACATAATGTCAAAAAGGTGTGACCGGTTCAAAGATACAAGTAGGTCCAATTTCATGCTTATATGCATGCCAACCACCTCCCTCCCTCCCTCCCCAGCAGTTTGGGGGTTTTCTTTTGAACCTTCAGAATCAGCCACTGTCTTTCGTTCTCCAAACTGGATGTAGCTTTCTTCTTAATAGATTTTACATACCATTCTTTCCTAAAGCCATCCTTGATGTTGGGAAACATATCATCCCTGTTTAACTTCCATATGACCGAGTGCATTGCTGTGGATGGGGAGGGTTATAAAGGGTCAAGTTTTGCACCCTTGCCAGTGTGCTGTAAGGGAATTCTGATCTAGTAACCTGCTAACATCTCCCTGGAGAAGGCTGCTTTTAATGAGGCAGAAAGCCTGGCAAGCTTTGCCTCAAGCTCCTCCCATACGCATGGCATTTGGTCTCTACATGGCAGTTCTTTAAATCAAGTGTCAATCTGGGGGTCTCATTTTGCTTTTTAAATTCTTGTGCATCATTCGTTTGCTTGCTGGTGGCCAGGGGAACCAGTGTGCTTTAATCACGCTAGTCCTGGGAGGTTTTTTTGTGCTGATCCAGATCGTGTTTAGCTCAGGTTCATTCAGTGACAAAACCCACACATAAGGAAACTAAAACAATTATATGAACTAAAGCAGGAATGCCATATGGTTCTTGTGAAAAGTGCTTTTACCAAGACTAAACATCAATATTACACTTTATTCTAACTACCTGCTTAATACAGCAGATCATTAATGCAGCACATTTAGTTAGTTAAAATGAACAAATTTCATTAAATTAAAATTCAGCAGCATTAAAGCCAGATGGGCTGCAGGGGGAAAAAATGCAGAGACTTTTAAAGCTAATGTAAATGTAATATTATTGTTTTTCAGCTACAACCCAATTAACTTGGGCTGACAGAAGCTTTTACAGAAATGCCCAGGAAGATAACTTGTCTGCAAGGAAAATCCATTTAAAATAAATAGTTCTTCAGATATTTTCATGGTTCTGTGGCTCGCTGAATTACATTCCTGTATAAAAGCTGCAAAGCTGATGTGGGAGAGCCAGTAATAAGACCTTTACTGGTGTGTTACTTACTGGGAGAAAAATGACTTAATTTTACAGTGCTTATTGTAAGTATTTGAGTGTAGGAAAAAAAATAACCCAAGAAGACCCATTCCCAAAGGCAGTAAATACACATTTCCAAAAACATGACCTGCCCAGGGAAGCCCAAAACATGACCTGCCCGGGGAAGCCCTTGCTGCCTCCTCCGCAGTCCCTGGCACCATCGGGAGCCAGGCTGCAATGCCAAGCACCCTCTAAAACCCTGGGTCGGTGCAAGGAGCAGCCCCATGCCACGCAGGAGTGCCTTCATGGGCACTGCAAGGAGCATCCGCTGGGCTCTCTGGCTGCAGTGTAGATACCTTTGGTTGTGGGGTATGATCCACAAAATCCAGTTTGGCATTATGCTCCAGCATTTTCTGTAAAGTCACGTAGAGAACTGTGCTATCTGGTGTAGGACTTTTCTGTCACTGGGGTATGTAAATGCTTGATAGGTCTCAATGGTGTTAAGAAGAGAAGAAAAAGATACCCTACATAAGACACCCAAACCCACGCCATTTCTCTTTTTAAACAGTTACCCTTTCCAGAAAAGCTGAGACAGTTCCTTGCATGTTAGCTGTGTACCACAGTAAATAGTTGTTTTCTCCCAAAAGAGTAAGCAAAAGTCTATATAAAGTCTCGCCTACACATGTAATATAACAGGAGGAGGGGTGGTCCTAAGCACTCTCAAGCACAGATCCCACTCACTTAAACTCCTAAAATACAACGCAAGATGTCAGAGTCTTCATTTTCCCATGAACTGCACAGTAAATATGAAATGCAACCTCGATTCACACATGGTGATAAAACCCAGTGCCTGCACATTTATGAATGTAGCTGGCAGTCATTAAGTACATTATGCAGGGGTCAGGCTGATGGCCCCTTCTTTGTTTATTCCTCTTATTTAATGATCTTCTGGTTGGAGACATGCCGAAAACTTTCAGAACGTTTTACAACATATTTATGTGACCGAGAAGTGTGTCCTATGCTTTCCATCCCCATTATCCTGACATGCTGAACATAAATCAGAGTGCAGTATGCAGAACTAGCATTCGAGGAAAGCACAGAGTGGCTTTTTTTTTTTTTTAAACGTATACAGAGAAAACACTTGTTCCTTTCTAAAGTAGCCCTTAAGAGAGATCGCCTTTTGGTTAAGGGATAATCAGGGCCACCTTCATTTTGCGCAGCTGAATTCCACAAAAGCCAAATGTCTCAGCATGGGATATTACACCTGGATCCAGGCAAATTTCCATTCAATTCAAGACAAAGTGTGGTTAAAATCACATTACATTGTCAGGGGTCAGATCCCTGCAGCTCAAGCTAATCAAAGTTAATTTTTTCAAAGGTACGGAGACTTAACCCTTGCTCAGCACTCTACGAACTCCTGGCCTCATGAGGCAAGTCATGTCTATGGACAAGGGCTGGATCAGTTTAAGTAAAATCGTTTATAAAGTGAATGTATTTAGACTCATAGAATCATAGAATCATTTAGGTTGGAAAAGACCTTTAAGATCAAGTCCAACCATTAACCTGGCACTGCCAAGTCCACCACTAAACCATGTCGCTAAGCACCACATCTATGCGTCTTTTAAATAC
This sequence comes from Ciconia boyciana, assembly GCF_034638445.1. Lineage (NCBI taxonomy): Eukaryota > Metazoa > Chordata > Aves > Ciconiiformes > Ciconiidae > Ciconia > Ciconia boyciana. The sequence continues at coordinate 68,443,588 of NC_132936.1, read as the reverse complement.
CTCCAGGGATGGTGACTCAACCACTTCCCTGGGCAGCCTGTTCCAGTGCTTGACAGCCCTTTCCGTGAAGAAATTTTTACTCGTATCCAATATAAACCTCCCCTGGTGCAACCTGAAGCCATTTCCTCTTGTCCTATGGTTTGTTACCTGGGAGAAGAGACCAACACCCACCTCTCTACAACCTCCTTTCAGGTAGGTGTAGAGAGTGAGAAGGTCTCCCCTCAGCCTCTGCTTCTCCAGGCTAAACAACTCCAGTTCCCTCAGCCGCTCCTCATCAGACTTGTGCTCCAGACCCTTCACCAGCTTCGTTGCCCTTCTCTGGACACGCTCCAGCACCTCAGTGTCCTTCTTGTAGTGAGGGGCCCAAAACTGAACACAGTATTCGAGGTGCGGCCTCACCAGTGCTGAGTACAGGGGGACAATCACTTCCCTAGTCCTGCTGGCCACACTGTTCCTGATACAAGCCAGGATGCTATTGGCCTTCTTGGCCACTTGGGCACACTGCTGGCTCATATTCAGCTCATATTCATGCATATCCATGTATAGATATGCTAAACTGATGCCAGTCAGTTGAATGTTAACCTAGGTTAAAAGGTACAAATTTTCTTGTGTGGCCAGCACCACTGAAAACTTTCTTGGTGCACAGATGTTTGTGCTAAAACATTCTATTAATCCTAGAAGTGTTTAGAAGTCCGAATAGGAGTGCCAGTGGAGAGACCTGATGCAGTTCAAATCCATGGACTGGAAGAGGTACAGAAAATAAGATGTATCAAAGAGATCTGTTTACCAGTCTAATAGAAAGAAAGTTAAATATCTGAATGTTAAGGTATTCTGTTATTAAACTAGTAGGTGACAAATTATGGTGCAGGCAGCCTACGCAAATCTGGCATTGCCTTATCATATGATAAATATCAGGTGATTTTGTAAATAACTTTCCCCATCAAGCTGACTAAGCTAATATAGGGTACCTGGATCCACAATTCATGCAAGGAATTTTTTTGTTTGATGAAGTTGTCTAGTAACATTGGTCAACTAATGGACCATAACACCATATTAAGAAAAATTCATACCCTTTCTGAAGTTATTTTAGGCTAGTCTGTCTGTTAATTTTTACAATGAACATAATTTGTCTGACTGCAAGGGTCTTTCTGACTGCAAACCCTTCCAAGTGCCATGACATTGTGTACCTCCCAGGTTAATGCTCACTAAAAGCTGAGCCAGTCTAAAGGGCAAAAGAAAACTCAGAATATGAGGAGCGCGACCTTCTCTGCAGACAGAACATTTATGTGCACACGTCATTAGTCTACTGCTAATAGCCTGGTACTGAACTGCCAAAATGAGAAGTCATTCAGCTCCTCTTTGGTGCTGTTCCACTGAAGTCACTAAAATGCATTTCAGTGACAATCGGTTTTATACCTAATGTATTACAATCTTGCTGGTGCAGTCAATAACTGGAATACTTCAGCACGTGTGCAGTGATGTGGCCATGTAGGAGCTCCAGGTCTCCCTATTTTCCCTGGTGAGGTACTTGATCAGCGTTTGTATCTGCTCACACACCGTGCGACGCCTCGGGCCATGTATTTTTCACATACACGAAAAATCATATCCCTGTTATAATTGCAATCAAGCCTTTATGAAAGCTCTACTACCAGCATCAGACTATGCCCTTTTAGAGAAGAAATGTATGTATGTAATTGCCAAATCATAAAATAGCTGAAAAGAAAGCAAGCATCATGTGTCCTCAGGTATAAAATCATTTTTTTCCAGGAAGTTTCCAAGTTTTGAGGGTTACAGCAAAATTCCCTGTGCTCAGTCTTATCTAATTCACCTTCCTGTGCATTTTTCATCAGCCCTTAAAAAGCTGACACATTTTATTACATTAGCATTCAATCTAAGAAACCTGAACACATGTTCATGCTTCACTGCTCGCTGGTTATTAGGATAATCTGCAGGAAACAACATAACAATAGGGCATTGTTTGTGAATGTGAGCAAAAGGTTACCACAGCCTGCACCCAGACCTGACTGCTTGACTCCCATTCCCTTCGCTATGAAAAAAGCACATATTGTGTGTCGTAGCGACTTCCATTATGGTCAAAGCCTTTTCGGCCATTCGTTGCAGGCCAGAAGAGAACAAGGTATAGGAGAAGCACATTTATCCTGAAAACACCGAGTAGCTGGAACAGTGTGCTTGATGGGAGGTGACCAGCTATGGCGTAAAGCAAATCTCAGGCTCCCCATCACTGCAATATTTGAGTACCTCACAGCACCCAGCAGACAGATCTGCTACAGGCATAATCTAGGGGGTAACAGGAGAGACGTGTGAGAAATTATTCCCTTTTACAGAAATGTGGTTGGATCCACAAACACTCAGTTCCACAGTCTTCAACCCCCTCCTTCATTGCTGCCCAACCACACAGGCACCAGAATTACCCGTACATTGAGCTTCCATCCTTGGTACTTCAAATTCCGCTTAGGGGTACCACCACAGCTGTCTGCAGCATAGCAATGCCCTGTTAGCACTTACACTGTTGGATAAATGGTGTCCAGTCCCTTTCAAAGAGTCCTGGAGAGCAGCCTGAAGACTGTGCTTTTTGAGGAGCCTGTGCCTTTTGAGGAGCCTGTGCCTTTTCAAGTGATACTGGGCTGTCAAAAGAATGCACGTTTGGGGAAAAAAGCGTATCCTCTCTCCTCGGGACGTCCATTCCCAAGAGATGAGCCTAGACAACACAGTGCTGGGAAGCGAGGGACCCTGTCATTTGTGTTACAGGGGCTCTCCAGACCAAATCCCACACAAGACCAGCATTTAGATGGAGGGGACCCTTTCTGTCCACCCACACAGTAGCTTGGGCAGGACGCAGAACAGTTTGGAGGGTCTGGACTCAATCCTCTTTTCTGCCTGAAGGGATTAATTCCTGCTTCTCCTGCCTTCCAACAGCCAAACCAACCAGATCTGTTTGCTGGTATAGTACAAGTAGTTGGAGACTTTTGTCCTGCCAGCTGGGATTAGGGGGAAACACTGGCGATGCTTTTGCATAGAGAATAAAGCAGTGTCGGCATCTCTCTATAGCACAGTGGCACGGGGCTGAGCTCTTGTTTCTAGTCCTCCTTCCAAAAAAAAAAAAAAGTGCTTCAGCATTTTGAGTAGTTACTGAGTAGGACAGGTGAGTGCCCTAATCAGTAGGCTGTATTATCGTACACATAGTCTATTTAAGGCCTAATGAACTCCTTGGTATTTTAGGCACGGTGCAGTTTGCAGACCCTGGCTGCGTGCTCCGATGACAGTGTTAACCCCCACTGCAACCTGTTCTGCTGCCTCAAGCTCTTTTGTCCCAGGGGGCCTCTCCTGGCAGGGGGTGCCCTGTGGTGTTGACAAGGAAAACCAAGGAAAGACATCATAAACTTGAAGAAGGACAGGACTTAAAGGTTCCTCTTGACGTTTTCTGGAAGAAAAAAAACTTTAAGAAAACTATCTCTCACCAAATCGCAGAGGAGAAAACCACACCATCTGCATAGAGCAACCAAAATAAGACTGGAAAGCGGTTCCTTGCAATATGAAAAGCAGCATCAGTAATTTGCCTCTTAAACAGCTAGATTCAGCCAGTGAACCCTTCCTACTAGGCAAAACACCAAAGCGGTTTTTTAACCACGGTCTTCACTGCAGCCCTGTATGAGTTCCAGCTACATTGTCAGGCTGACGGCAACGCTGAGGAATGAGGATGGTGCCTGATTTCAGAGATGCTGGAATAATGCCAAAATCTGCCCTCCGTTGGTGCAGGTGGAGATAAATGACTTAACTGGTTCTGGCTTACCCCCATCAGCCCCACTCGCTAGTGCTTACCACATAAAAGAAACATGAGTTAATGCATTGTACAGGAGCCCTGGCCAGGGCTGACTCTTGGATGATGAGAAAGAACGGAGCATCTTTCATTTAACTACATGTGCACTGAAAAACAGTATAATGGGCATTATTTCAACAAGCTTTTCTCCTGCTGAGGAGGCAGGGTAGCCGAGGCTTGTATGGGTCAGCGTTGCCATACTGCAGTGTCCGACAGGCGGCAATTAAGGCAGATGCAGCTAGCTCCAGTGGAAACAGAGCCTTTGTTAAAACTGGAAGGAAGAATTCTGAGCGTTGATTAGGAAGCATCCTGCTAGAGGCTTTCTAACACCTGGGACCCCTGACTTCCAGGCTTTTTAGCAGTCTGTCTGCTTGAGGTTGTGCAATATTGTTTTTCCCTGGTGGTAGTCAATAGTTACCTTTCTTTTTCTAATCTGAAATATATTCAGAATCACCCATTACCAGTATTTGCATATAATATATATATACACACATGTAATATATATATATATACATACATATACACATATATATTACAGTTCCCAACACTGTACCTCTACAGATAGATCTTGGTGATATTTAGTAGTAAGTGGGAATGAAGAGGTCCAAGCTAGTATTTTCCAGTAAGAAACATTGAGACAGTTTTCTTAGTAGGATTATTATAGTTAGAAAGCTGCAAAGGGATTTTAGGATGAGGTGCAAAGGAGGTTCAGAATATTAAGAAATTTGCTTTCATCAGTTTTTCACAGTGACTCAGATTGCTTAGTTTCAAGGCTTTCCTGAATCCTCTCCAGATTTTCGTGTTTCAAGGAAGATGTGGGACACCAAAGATTACCTAATATCCCAGGAGTGGTCACTCTAGTGTTCAAGCCAGAGTAAGACATCTTTCAATGTTGCAAATACATTTAAAGAGTGCATTAACTCTCTGGGACAGAGCTCATCAGCTGAACATGTGCTTCCAGCATAATGCTATTATTATGCAAGTATCTTTCAAAATTACTGTTTCTCAACACTGAGCCTCCCAATCTGTAACTATGACCTAATTAATTTTCCCCCGCTTATATGGCCTTTCATTTGTCCATACTGAACGCATTGGTTTCTCGCCTAAAAAGAGTTTTATATTTTCTTGCTAGTCAGTGCTAGTAGCACCATACAGCCTGGAGCAAAGAACCAATTCTTGCAGGATGCCTCCTGAATCACACCTGATGGGTGGCAACAGTTCCCAAAATACACTTGTATTTTGACGCCTGGCATTTAGGCATGGGATAACCCATTTGATACATAGCATATTGATTTTGTATCATTTTAGGTTCTACTCAGCAGAACCAAGCCAAACATCTTCTAATGCAGCAAGATAGAGGTATGAAATAATTCGCTCAAACCTGTTTTTCCTCCGACCCGTGTTAATTGGAATTATTTGTATTCAATCTCTCCATTCTTTCTGGCTCAGTCCCTGTATCATCTGTTCCATATTTTTGCCTAGGACTGATGTCAGACTCACCAGCTAATGATTACCAGTCTACCTCATTTACTCCCTTTAAAAATTGTTACAGCACAGATTAATAAAAATTTCTTTAAAGGCATGCAGCTTTCTCACAAGGGAGGCCAAGGGGGTACATTGAGTGCCCTGCCTGGTGACCCTCAGAAGAGGAATGATTCTGAGCCCAGGTAACTCATTGCCTTCCCAGCCCACAAACAGAAGGCCAGAAAGCTCTGCCAGCTCCATCTCTGGGCTACAAAACAAATGGCAGCTCTGTGCCTTTGTGTGGCCAACTGTCTGCAGCTCTTCCGTAGCACTCTCCCGGCCACTACTATATACTAACACGTCTTGCAAGAGGCTGGGACCTCTCTGCCTCCCTACCCTACTTGCATCCCTCCTACACGTATAGGAAAGGTCCACCTAGCCCAGCACTCTGTCTCCAACAGCGTCCCTAAGCACCGCAGAATTTCCACGGGCTCTGCACTCTGGCTGAATATCACCTACGCAGGTCAGTCCTCCGCATGCCGAAGAGTGTGTTGTCTTGCTTGGGAAACATTTTTGCTCCCATGTGTTTGCAATGCCTCCTGAACTGCATAAAGAATGTGATGCAGCCATGCATAAATATTATGAGGAGACAGCTTGTTCTATAAATGAACACGTAACAGAATTTGATTTAATGTAACATTCGCTGAAATGGGAGGAAAAAATTGGGAGCAACGTGGAAGTGTTGATATGTTTTATAAGGATGGTAAAAATCTTGGACTAGTCATCTTTGACACAGCAAAATCTGAAATAACTTAGGGACCACTTCTCAGCTGTGGGATGTCCTTTTGTACCAGTTGTAAAGAACCTCCGATTTCTGAGCATTCAGGTCTAGCCAGTGTGACCAGGGAGTTGGCAAGGAGGGAAATCATGAGGCACATGAAAACTTCCTTTGCTTTTTCTCTCAGCTGAGAAGAAGCCCAGTTTCATACAGGGAAGTGTTCTCTTACCATTTTGTTTCTGTGTTTCTAGAAACCAAACTGGTGTTAAGATTTCACCCACTCCCCCTTCCAAATGGGGTGAGACAGGCAATGGATGACCCACGGTGGAAGCAGTCTAAACCAGCAATGCGTATGCTGTCTTACCAGTGCTAAAAGTGAACTCAGAAGACTCAGGCAAACACTGGATTTGAGCACAGCAACCTACTTTCATGGCATCAGTTGCAGAACTGGAGCTCTGGTGCACAATGCATAGCACAACCAGGGAAATCAGAAAATAAGTACTCCAAATTCCTCTGCAAAGCCACAGGAAAGCTTTACGGTTGCCAAGCTACTAATACTGTCAAAATACTTGTTTTCCTTTTTCCTTCTACCCATAATACACGGTGACTATGAAAATGGGCAGAAGGAAAGAAAAGAAAGAAAAGAAACCCCGGTGGTGCAGGTTCACCCTGAGCATGCAGACCAGAACGTGAAAGTGAAGGGGACCACAGGAGTTATCAGGACCAATCCAACACAGTAGCAGGCAACAGATGCTTTGCCGTGCGAAGCACCACTTTTGCATCCTATGGATGCTTAGGTGCTTCCCGATGAGCTGTAAGAAGGCAGAGGTACAAAAGGCAAGTGTGGTGTGCCAGCCGCAGAGACAAGGAGAGCCTGATGTCACACAGCTCGTCCGCAATGTGCTGAGAAGTTTTTTTGTGTTGCTTTTTCAGGCAAGCACATATCAGCTGTCTTTCACAGTGGTGATAGCCCTCTTCTCCATTAGCAGTCTGATCTACTACTTGAGGCAGCGCTTATTGGCCTGGGGAAAAAGCTTAAAGGCAAGGCAGAGGAAAAGGAGGTCACAGACAAGAGGCAACAATGCCACAAAAGTGTGGTTAAATGCTGATCATAGGAATGATGCTAACTTCTGCCTTCACCTTGTTCACCCCGAGGGTAGTCCTCTGAAATGGCTGCACAACCTATCTGCATCCGGAAGAGGTGCACAAACTTTAACACTTGGGAGCCATCTGCTCTACGAGACGAAAAAGCTGGATTTGCCCTCAAGTTTTCAAATTTAGATTAAAAAAACCCAAAGAAATCTAGCTGTGATTGCAAGCAGCAGTGAAGGAACTTATCTCAGGGCAACCTTTACCTCAGCCGAGCCTTTCACGTCCCTGAATTAGCAAGCCATTGCGTCGGGTAGACAACAGTTAACTGCGTGTTTCTCTGTCACGATGGGCAACAGGACTGCAGGGAGACGCAGGCTTCACTGATGCACACGCAGCATTACTAATGCGGCAGAAAAACACTACTCTCGGAAAAGTGCTCTTAAACAGTAGCCGTACAAACTGCCCCCTCACTCAAGTGGCATATCATTAGCTTCTTCACCTGAGGTGCAGAAGAAAGAGCAAGGCAGGCTACCACCTGAGAGAGGGAGAGGACCCCACCACCGTCCTTCTTATTCCTCCCTGGGAGGAGGGAACATTTTTGGGTGAGAAGATGGAAATAACACTGGCTATTCTTCCTCCTTCAGCATTTCAAAATAGGACTCTGAACGGTGCTGAGCAGTACGTCTACTTTGCCAATATTATACCTGCCCACTCTACTTTGCAGACAAGTTTCCCAAACTACAGTATTAAAGAATATACACAACACTTACGGAATCTGAGAGTTTGCAAAGGTGACAGAAAGGTGTGTGAAAATGAAGAGCTATGTGTACAACTACTCCATCTCCTCTAGCATTCATGTTGAAGAATCAACATCCAGAGCTAAAACAATGAACGTTAATAGATGTTACATTATTTTGAACTGGCAGACAATAAAATAATATAATGTAATAATCATCACCTTCAGATGTTGCTGACGTTGCGAAGTGAATTGTTCACCTTGAGGGACCTCAAAATCTTGCTGAAGACTTCATCACAGTTAATTTGGCCCCAGAACTTCCCACGTGCAGGTAAGAAAGTATTTTTCCCAACTATCTAGACTATCTAACCTCGGAAATTGCCAAGATGCCCTCACACAGCACTGTGCAACCTTCTTCTGCTTCTAAATAAGACAGGTATCAGCATGGATGGGACCTCCAAAACCGTGGGCAGGGTTGGGCTCTGAGGCCTGTTTGCATCCATTAACATCACAGTGTTCAAAGATCCTCCAGCTAGAAGTAGAAAAGCTGCGTCCCAAGCTGGATGCCATGCAGATGTAAGACACTGCATCACATCTAACCCAAGCTGGCTAACCAGTCTGGGCGCAGCCACCAGTACTGGTGTGGCTACACTGTTTACTGGTTCACATTAATGCCTGCCAGGCAAAAGACACCGCACCATATAAACATGCTCAGAGCTAGCTCAAGGACCTCTGGCACGGCGCTGGTTACACAAAGCAGACGTGGCCTTTGTGGGGTGCCAAAGGAGGAAAACAAACAAACAAACCATCGCTGAGGTTTGTAGGAAAAGTGGGAAAAGTGGACTCTTCCATTGATTCCCATTCCCATTCCCATTTTTAGCCCCAAGCCATCCTTGCTCCTAAATTCTGTGATGCTTTATGCCTCTTGAAGCCACACATGCCAAAGTAAACAGCCACTTTGACCTCTTGCAGGCACCTCTCAGAGCCTTAAGCTCTTGCGTAGGAAATGCATGTTTATGCCTTACAGAAGCCATATAATATATTACAGTCACTGTGCTAAGTGATACAAACTAGGGAATTTAAAAGTTACATTTGGCAACCTGCCTTACTGTGTTCTAATTATTTCTTAATATCCCAATTTAAGGGCAGCATATTGGCCCCAATTTTAAATTGTCTGGCGTTTATAAGTTTGTGTCACAGCATTAATGTTAAACAGTTTTCACATTCTTTATTGAAAACTGCTGATTGTGTATTGCCTGACAAAGCAGAATGTCTCCATTAGAATAATGATTTATTGTAAATATGGTAGTATTAAGGCTAACTATTCTGGGTATTAAAAATGCATGGAAAAAATCCATTGAAAAAAGTGTTATGTGAACTGTCATAATTTGTCAGTTTAATATCTTTGTCATTTGCATTTCTTTTTAAAATGCCAAGAGCAATTAAACCTTATCCCACCACTAGAAGTTGCCAAATTTCACTTGAAATTAAAACAGAATAATGCGTCATGTTAGTTATTTTAATAATATTAAACAACAAAAACAGAAACAGAAAAGAGAAGAAAAGGAGACATATAACAACTGCAGCTAGAAACAAAGCGGCTAAAATGTATAGGCTGTTTTTGCGATACACACAGACACACACACGAAATCCCCAGGCTTCCTACATTAACAAACCATTTCCCTTGACAGTGAGGCCATAGCAAAGCCTATGGTCTAAATGTCAGTAAGCAGCTACCAGCAACATGCATTTTCTGCTGGTTTGAGATTGCCATATTTTCCGTTCATCTCTCCACACAGTTTCCATGCAAGCCTCCATAGCGAAATACCCCTTGCTTTTTGGACCGACACGAGTCCCAGTGAGAAAGACAGAAGGGACTTGTGAGTCAGCAGGAGCTGGAGCTAGGACGAATCGATCACAACTTTGTTTCCTGTGGAAATACCAGCTGCTGTCATACTTGTGTTTGAATTACATTGTGCAAGGCTTCTCCTAGCAATGGTCAAGCCATGGATGAAAAGATTGTTTCTGGGATTGTCTCCCACTGTGTCTGCCTCTCTGTAGAGACATAGAATTGTCCTTATCATTATGAAACAGCCTGTTGCTATTCAGAAATACATTTAAAGGGATTTTAGCATACAATAAGTTGTGAAATATGCAAAACCAGTAGTTTTTGATTGTTACGTTACAGGAACGGTGGTGCTGAGCAAACTAAGATTAAGCGAATATTTGGCCCTGGCCAGTTTAGCTTTTCCTGGGCCTTTTGCTTTATTTGAAAATTGGATGTGATCAGGGACCTAATTCTGCACTCAAGTCTGTTGTTTGAGCCATATGTTCCCAGCAACTCAGACAGATACCCCATTGCTGACAAGTCTGGGTTGAATTTGTTTCCTCTGGGAGGGAAGGAGCTAACCATAAACATCATCCCTACTTCTGTTCCCTGCGAGAAGTCCTGTCGCTGGTACCGCTGCCCCACGGGGCCCTTGGAGAGGATGCTTTTGTAGTGGTATCAGTACAAACCACATTAGCTTCTCTTTCCCAGTATCTGCAGAAAAGGTGGCAGTTTTATTCAAATGAGTATAGCTACTTCTTTATTCTGGCATGTCCAGCAGCAAATGGGAGATCCCTTCTACCGCTGAGCTGTGCCCAGAGCCAAGCGTGCACGGTTCCTTGGGTGTGGGATAACAAAGCTGGGTGACCCACCTCCTCCGACACCCTGCCCCTCCACAGGGCACCAGTGGGGGCTGCTCGCTTTGGCCCTGGGACCCCCCCCATTCTCACCCAGGGGCTGCTGGGCCCCACCTGCCAGAAGGAGCCATTAGAGAGCAACTCAGCTGCTTTACTCAGGATTTACTTCTGTCTGCTGGGAGAAGGTTGCTAGGTATTCTTATAGTCCTAAGCTACTTATATTTTCCAATTATACTTCAGGAAGAAGTCTCATAAGCGTTTTATGTGAAAATATAAAAAATGGTTACATAGTGAGACAGAGAAAAAAAAAAGACTTTTTGGTAAAATTCCACCCAGTCTACTTTTAGAGCCCAAAGCAATACCCCTGCAAGTCACCCCATAATTAAGCATCAAATTTCCTAAAAGACTCACAGTTAGAGACAATGAATGATGATTAAACAGCAGCAGATTATATCCTTATTATCAGCCACCTGCTCTTTGGTGATACAATCTTGCTTTCCCCCTGGCAGATCACTTCTAGCCCCCTCAATTTTGGGGTGTTTGAAGCCCCCTGGAGTGCAGGCTGCTTTTCTTGGAATGATTTGCGGCAGTGCGTCTCTTAACACAACCTTTCCTCCTCCCGCCTGCTCCCTCGTGCTGTCGAAGTTGCAGGTTGGCTGCTGCAACTATGGTCTGGTCCTTGCTAGAAGTGTATGGGGAAGCGATACCTGTCAAATTTGGATTTCTACTTCCGTACACAACACTTGCTTCTTCACCATAGGTGGCAGTGATGATCCAGAGCGCAGAACAAGGGTCTGAGGGCAGTTTGCCAAAAAACCCACACAACCGGCAGATGTAAACATAAGGCACGAACTCAGCACCTGATGGTCTGATGCTTGCTAGCTTTTATCAGAAAACAAAATCAGAACTTATTAGAAAATAAGATCTGTATTATACTGTCTCTCCAAACCAGCCAGAGCTCATGGTCCTTCTTTATAAGAAGTAATGTAGCAACTGGAATAGTTGCTTAAAATATCATGAGTGTGTGTCAACACAGTGCAACCACAGCATTTCTAGCTAAAAAGAACCATTTGAAGTAGGGTGGGTGGACCATCACTACATTAGAAGATGCACCATCATTTTAGTCCTACATGGTATTTGGTTACTTCTTGTGCAAGCTCCTATAGAGTTATTCCGGGCTACATGTTTACAGACTTGAAAATAACACTGGAAGAAGCAGCATCACAAGGAAGTTTAATCCTCACAGAAATGTTTTCCAAGATCATGGCTTTATAAGCACACTGTTCCAGCTTCTGGGTAAAGGGGCATAAGCCATGAGTGTTATTCTAAAATTACAACAAGAAGGAATTCAACTTTCTAGCAGACAGTGACCTGTGACACACTATAGCATCTGCTTCAACTGAGGCCATGAGTGCAAATAGGAGACAAATAAAGGTACACAATGTAGTAGATAAGAGTTGATTATTGTTTTGTATTTTATTGCCCATGTGCAAACCATTTTGTGATCTATAGAACACGGCATATGAACCCAATAAAAGTCAACATGGCATCATTGATTGATATCCACATTTTGCAAGGACAATGAGGGAACTTACACATAAGAGTGAAGGGGAGAGAAAGGAGATGATGTTCTGTCCAAAAGCATCTTTCCACTGTCGGGGAGAACAAGAGAAGGAAAACCCCCAAGAACACATACACAAGTCACTTGGGCAAGGTACCACCATCAAAACAGAAGCTGCCAGCAGGACACGACTGATTTTGCTGCTGGAGTTTGGAGTTGGCATTGCATCTCAAGGATTAACAAACCCACAGTTACACCGTCACTGTCTCCATTGCAAGTGGTTTTGTTTCAGTAGGTTTCTAAATCGATAGGGACAATTCAGCCAAGCTTAAGCCTTAGATGGCCAAAGGATTTCAGCGCCCTTTATGGGCAACAAGTGAACCTTACAACACACTGAGATTGTTATCTAGCCTAATTCTGTACATAGACCAGCTGGGCCACATTAGAGGTTTTTGAACACTGTGAGTTGATGAGAAAACCAGAAGAATAATATGAAGCCCACCTCCCAGCTTTCTCTTCTAACTACCTGCATGTTTTTCTCCCCTATGTTTTAAAAAGATGCACCCTGTTTGCCTCGAATTCAGGTAAGACACTACAAAGTATCTGTAAAGTCAAAACCTTAACCAGCATTCAATCCCAGCAGACTTATTTTTAAAGGATGCTAAATAAGTCCTATTGACTTGCTGAAAGACATAAATGACCAGTTACTCCAAAAGCAAGGGAATTACAGTCAGCAAACAGCTTCCTATGTCTCTTACCCTTCCTGTCACACGTGATATCACGCAGAAGGCGGCTAAATTGACACTTGCTATTCACCCTGTCCAACAACATTTCAGACCTCAGGTTAAATAGTCTTGCTTCAATGGAAAGCTCTAAGTTTCACTACTGGTCAAATATGAAGTTCGATGTGCTACTGGATATTCCTCAGAGACAGGATATTCAATGCACAAGACCTCCAGTCCCTTTAAAACAGATTATTTACTGGAAGGCATAGCCTGCAGCCACAGCTGTAGAGCCTACATAATTCAGGGTAGCAATTAACCACCGCTAGCTCATTACTGCTAAAATAATATTCCAAGTGCAAAGAAGTCATATAAATCCCCAAGAAACACAAAACAAGGCCTCCCATTTTTGTTCAATACTAGCATGGTGTGCACGACATGGCACCTTGCTATGGTGCCGTTCACCCTGATGAGATCCCTCCCCCCAGCTTTTGGCACCTCACGTTGGCACGCTCCTTGGGTATCAATGAGTGTGTGAGACTTGTCCACTTTAAGGTGAGACGCCTGCCCGGGCAGGACACAGCTGCCTAGGAGCTCTGGGGGAAGGGATGATGCTGATCTCACTCCTTACAGGAAATCCCCCCAAAAAAGCATCACTTGGGAGCACGTCTGTTTCCGCAGCTTCTCTCTTCCTGCTACCGCAAGTTTCTCACTACTTTTATATTCTCTTTCTTTCCCATGAGTTATTTCCAGCCCTTCCTTGGTTTTTTAAAGCCAGTTTTATTACATCATTGCTGTCGGCAGGCTTGATGTGTCTGGCCCGAAGCAGACGTGTGCAGCGAAGCCGGAGCCCGGGACCTGCCGGTGCAGGCAGGGGTCTGCTGGCTGCCCTCCCTTGCCCATAGCGGCAAACAGTCTTGGGGCTGAATACCTGCAGCCATCCCATCAGAAACAGCTGATGCCAAAACAGGCAAAAAAATACAACTAGAACTGTCCTGATGTGCCATACACAGATGGATGAATATTTTATTGTTATTCCAGGAAAGGCTTTTAAAAGAACACACAAGACAACGATTATGTGGAGCTGTCTTGGTACACAGATTAAAAATATAAGCAATCTAACATTTAAAGGAAAGGACTTTTTAAATGAAAACATTGTTTCTTAAAACTACGGAATAGCATGGACCAAAACAGCTAAAGGGTGCACAGAGGTGACCTATTAGCAACACTGATCTTTTTAAATAACAGTTTTGGCCAGAAAATTATTTTAGTGATGGCACAGAAGACGAGTGATGAATTACAGAGGTATTTCTGTTATGCAGAGCAGAAGATGGAGTTTTGCCCAACAATTATCCATGGTCTGACTTTGAAAGTCTCTTTGGCGGCATGATGAATTTAATAACAAAGGCCTGATTCACTGACACTGATAACCAAATTGTTATTTCTAACACTCGGTGGCTGAAACCCGCAGCTGTGCTAATATTCTGCAGTTCTGTACTGCCAGAAATAGCATCTCTTTAGGAAGAATTCAGGCAGGTATCCAGTTTGTATACATTAGCATGTTTACATTTCAGCGGGCAAACTGCTGACGAACAAATTAATTAGGCAGTTAGTTTTATGTCTGCAAATACCCTGCTCCTTTCTGTTCGATCTCCTAAGTGCCCAGATTACACCATGTGGGTTTTCAAAGGTGCACTCGCATCCCTGTAGAAGTCAGAGAGCACGGGCCAGATCTACAGAGGTATTCAACTGCGCAGTCCCCACGTTGGCACCCAACTCCATTTGGTTGCAGTTAGGGATCAAGAACCCTAAAAATACCTCTGCGCACCCAGCCGTGTTTACCCAGCTCCCCGTAGACTTTTTGGAAATGGATGTATTCCCTACACCGCTCAAAGCGTGGAAGCGGCTGGACTCTTGGAAGAGCTGCCTGGAGAAGGGAGCGTGCCCATGCCACGTGTGGGGCTGAAGCTTGCTGGGGGTTGGGCCAGGCTGACCACAGGCAGTGGGAAGCTCGCTGGTAACCACGGTGGAAGCTGGGACATGGCCTTACCTCTGCTGTGACGTCCTCACTAAGGCTTAATTCCATCTGTTCTTAGGTTGGTTTAGGGTTTTTTTTTTACAACTAGTTTTTAATTCTCCTTCCAAAAGGATTATTTTAACTAATTTTCACTGTATATATATTGTTTTCTAAAAAATGCAAAGTATCCGTCACTGTTTCTGCATGAAAAAAAGAAAATGTCTGGAGTTATTCAGCAAACTGGTGTTATAAGAGGCTTTGAGAGTAGTTGGTAAAGTTGTGCAGAGAGCAAAGCCTTACTTATTTTAACTTCCAAATTTTGCAGATAGCAACTGAACTGGAATCTTCCTAAGGCAAAAAAATATATACACGCACAGAGGAAAATCTGTTTCTATGGTTTTCAGATACTAGCTTCCCTCTTCACCCCCCCAAAACTGGCCTTTAAAATAAATGTGACTCATTCCAGAACAGATTCTTATAGCTGGATTAAAGTGATAGCTCTGTCAAGACTTCAGTAGTATTAGTTGTTGATGCTGGGGAGTTTAAAAACCTGGAGGAATTAGCAGCTCTGCGTGCCAGGGTATCTCTTGCCCACAGGCATTCTGTGCTGGAGAACAGGAATCCTTTGCCTCTGACCAGAAAATTCTGCTTCGTCATGGAATATCGAACACACGTCATTATAATTTATTGTGTTTAAGGCTTCTTAAAAGCTGGCCGAAGCACCAAGTGCACAGAGTATTCCTAATCTTATTTATTTCACAAAAATGAACATCATACTAGCACCATGTCAGTTTTTTCAGTTCCTAGGTACTGACAATGTAATTTTCCATGATGCCAACACTTTAATTTCTGGAAAAACTTCTTTTTTTTTTTTTTTTTTTGTCTTGGACTTCATAGAAATAAAAGCAGCAAGACCCTTTAATCTGTTTGTCGCAGAAGTCGGTACCGATACACTTGAGATGAGATTGACCTGGACAGCTTAGCGAACATAAACAAGAGTTTTGCTATTATTATTAAAACAAACAAACAAAAAAACCCCACCCACAAAAACCCACAAAAATAAGCTACACATATAGTATCACCTCTGAAATCTACTGTAGAATAATTTTTTCACACACTGTAGAGGTGATCATCACTTTTAAGGTCAACATTAGACAAATATGATGATTTGAGCAGATTTCAAAGGCATTGGATCTACTGCAGATTCTGTGTTCTAGTACGTATTGTACTAATACCAATAAATCAGTGAGACATTGACATGTTCAAGTTTTACAGCAGTCAAAGCAACATGCAGAATATCCATCCCAAAGAGCTCTCTTTTTGCTCTGCTTAGTGCTAGAAGGTAATGCAAAAGGGAAACGCAAATAATGCATTTCATCACAGATGCAACGTTGGTATTGTGTGCGCCTCCTTAGAAACCATGAAGTGCATTATTTGTCATGAAAATGCATGATCTAAAGTTGGAACATCAAAGAAAACAATAAAAAGTGCAAATATATTCAATATTTTATGTACTAAATATAAAAGAGAGCAAGGCATTATATAGAGAAAATAGAAACAGCTTAAAATGAGACATATGAGAGAGATGCATGATCTACTTTTCATTAGCCTTATTAGTTACCTATCTACACCTATTGCAATCTGTGAGAGAGATTTTCCTACTGAAGTATATGCATTTTTCCCTTCCTGCCACATTTCCTGCATCTAGCTTCCGAAATAACACTGAAAACCTTAAAAAGGCAGATCCTACATTACAGTTTAGGTTCACATTTCCAGGAAACAGACTTAAAACAGAAAAAACAGACTGTTAGAGGGTTAACAACTTAAGTGTGTCACATTTTACACACAGAAATTTGCTTTAATAAAGGACACTGAAAAGGAAGAAGCCACAAAGGCTAAAGAAACACATCTCCTGCAGCAAGTGAGACAGGATACAAACGAACCCCGTAGCTCCACTAAGCATGAAGATCTGTTTTATTTCACTTACCAGCATTATCCATTTTCCCCCCTTGGTATTCAAAGAAGCAGAGTTCCCCAGAAAAGCAGCCGGTACAGCCTCAGTCTCACTCTCGCTAATGAAGCAGGCTGCCCTTCTCCTGGTTATTAGACCTTGCTGGCAGTCAGAGCATACTTCATGCACTGACTGCAGTAGACATCACCAGGAAATTTATATCTCCAAGGATGACAAACAGCCATTAGCTCCATTATAGGCTGATTAAGATTGTGCGAGCCTATCAAGTAGATACTTAAATCCCCCGGGGTTTTACCTCTTTGGGGAGAAAACAAAAGAACTCCAAGCCTATAATATTGAATATACGTTTCTGAAAAGTAAAAGTAATGCTAAGGAGGAAAGGTTTAATGGGCAGGAAGGCAAAACTTTAAATAAAAAAAGGATATATTACAGAGCAAAGGGCTGTGATTTATCAGTGACGCAACAGCAAAAGTTTTAAGGAGAAAAAAGGGGGAAGGAATCTGTGGCTGAGAAAGTGTTAGGTTAGATTACAATTTGCAGCCATTAGCTTTGGCTGTGCTTTAAATCCTACAAGTTCTGCACCTGATGTTCCCTATGGTTTGTGAGAAACACAGTAGATGTGCTTATCTGCAAATGCATGTCAATATATTAATTGCCTGGAGATATTCATTATTATACTGTTCATAGCTGAATGTAAGGAAAGGGTGAAAAGTAACTACAGGGCTTTACTTCTGTTAAAGTCAAAGTAAAACCACACTGGATGCTGGAGGGATTAGACTCAACAAAATCTGAATGACAGATGCTGAGATGAAGCGGTATCACTTCTAAATTTTCCATACCACCTGAGTCTCTGATACACAGGCTTTTCCCCCACAGAAGTAAACAAACAAACAAAACCAGTATAGACTCCTAAACATTTCCCTTTCCTACACTTCTAGAGTTTCCTCCTTATACATGAAAAAATACCTTATTTTCAATTTCTCTCCCGGCAGCAGGTGAACAGCAGCAGTACATGGAGGGTACCAGGAAATTTGGGTTCCATCCCCCATTTTGGCACTGATTTGCTGTGTAACTCTAAACAAGGCATTTTGTGCCACAGTGTTTGCCCAGTGGTGAAAGGGAGACCATTACACACACTGCCTTTGGTGAAAGAGAATGTCACAAAGTACTGACACTACATAAATGCCACACAGTATCTTCTCAATATTTTCCCCTTCTTTTAAATAATTTACTCAGCTACTCCAATCCTCTTTATTGCAACTGAAAAGAAATACAGATTTTTCTGTCTGTATTATATCGACATGAACCCCCCTCAGCCTCACAGCATCACATGAGCAAAAAAATACATTTTCCATTCATCACCCCTTCACTGCCCCTTTGATCTTATTTGTCCTTTTTAAATGTTAAATAAAAAACAGTAGCAGGACTGATCTATTTACACTGATGAAGAAGTGGAGAGAATCAATGGCTGAGAGCTAAAGTCATCAGCAAGAATGGAGAATATCTAGGGCATACTGGATATATTCTGTATTTCCAGAAAGGAAGCGCTTGGAGGGCTAAGGAGAGACTAAAGATTAGAAATCTGTCACACTTCATATTAAGCTTCTATTTATAAGTGGCTTACAAAGAGCTTATAAAAAATAAAAGTTATCATAAGCATGTTGTATTAGTACGTCACAGATAGCTACAACCACAACAATACAAAGGGTTAAAAATTATCAATAAGGAGCTTATTCATCTGCTAGATTCTGTATCAGTTAATGACAATTGATTAATGTGCCAATTTAGGTAACTGGTTAATGTGCATCTGATGAAATCTAGTTGCATAGGAGCACCAAACTGGAGGCCGTGAGACGGCCACCTGATAGATGCAACCAGTTTTCTCTAACTCCTCTGTGGGAGGTGGCTGCCTGGAGAGTGCTGGGTTCCTGGAGAAAAGGAGAGAAAGCGAGGACTCTTGGTGGGTCTTCAAAACCCCACAGGTCCTGGAGAGAGCTGGGGGATGTACTGCAGCACCGGCAGACTGCTCGGGAGAGAAGAGCAGAGGATCGTGCCTTTGTGCCAGGATGCTATTGCTTAACTATGGAGCCAACCAAGGGAAAAGCAAGCTGCCTGCGTAAAAGGAAGAGGTTCCCTGGTTTGGAGATGGGGCTCTGCAGAGCTGCAAAACCTGCAGGTGTCTGACTGAGCCCAAACAACACTGAGGAATGGTGACAAAACCACCGCAGGGCAGAAGGGCATGTGCATACCTTAAATCCTAGCAAGTAAGCAAATGTCTTGTGCTGATTAAAGCTAAGAGAGATTGGTTTTGAATCCAATCTGTTTGCTTTGAGTTTCACTTGGGGTGGGAAACGGGAGCTATGCACTTGAGCAGCCACCAGGCAATGGTGCAGCTATAGGAAACCAGTACAGGCCCTTCTGGCTGGGGATACAGGTGGCCAACAGCCTGTGCCAAAGGGCCCAAGAGAAGATGCAAAGCTGCACCTACTTAGACGTCAGGGCAACGAAGAGCTCCAGATGGTGACTATTTCTATGTGGCAGGCAGATCCCTGTGTATGTACCGTGGCTGGACCCCACTGGCAGGGCAGATGGGCTTCATGGTGTCCTTCAGGGTGCTGGTCCCCCAACCAGGCAGATGAGAAGACCTACAGGAGCATACCACAGCTCCCATCCTGCCCGCTTGCACAAGTTTCCTTCCAAAGAAGCTCTGGAAGATGGTAATGTGTACCCAGGTCCCATCCTGACATGCAATTCTGATATAGTCACAGCCTCTGGTCAGCTGAGGATCAAGATTGTAAGCTGCTGACTAGAGTATGGGAAGTACCAATTACAACAGCTTGATAAGCATTGAGTTTGGGTGCTTCATCAGGGCTGTGTGACAGTTAACCATTTATTAACTCTTGAAAGCTAACTATAAATGGAAACTCAGTATGATATATGACCTAAATCTCTTCCATTTGAACAGAAAATATCTCACCAGGAACCTTCCAAAAAAAGAAAACTTTACAAAATACATGACTTACTTATTTTTTTCTTGTAGGTATTTAGATTATTGCATAGAAATTAACAAATGTGAATGATCAGATGTCATTGTTACAGGACTAAAGCAATATCTTCTTGACTGCACATAGGCAAAAGAAAGATACAGATATTAGGTGGGGTTGAACAGTTGGCTGCAATTGTTATTTAAAAGTTAAATATACATACATTCCAGGCATAAACTTATTTAATTTGTGAGTACAGAGCAACCCCATGACAATCCATATTTGCATGACACCAAAATACCTCAGTCTGTTTAAGGGCAATTTTGGGTAAGGATTGAGAAGATCAGGTGTGCACAGGTCCAAAGCTCTCTGTTCCCTTTCCCAAAATCTCATACTTCATCAACCTGTATCCCAGTTTTCTTCAGCTATGAGGCGATCTTGGCTCACAGTTCATTTCAGTCATAGGCACTTAAGACCTGGGTTCAATTCCTTGTTCAGCCACAGGCTTCCTGAACGATTTTGTGCAAGCTCCTCCAACATCTGACCTCCTACAGGAACGGCTTGCACCATGCTCACTCCCCACACCTCAGCTGTGTGAGGATAAACACGCCGGAGGCTGTGCGAGACCCCGGTGGTACAGTGTAAAGAGCTGAAGCAGCAGCTAACTCAGATAATCAGTGCCACCTCCTAGAGAAGAAAGCATTATGGGGTACATTAGAAGCACCGCTAATGACACAGAACCCTAATGATCCCGTTCTTCAATGTACCTGATGTACACAGCCTGCTGCAGTAATGACATTTCACTCCTGGGAAAATCAATGAGGATTCACAGAGGCACAGCAATCTGCCCAGGTAAGAAGCAAATAGAGAAGGCAGGGTAAACAGAGACTTCAGCGCCCAGCCATCAAAACCACTTTGAGTTGACAAACCCGCAGAATCGATGTACAGCTTCAGCTGTGGTGCTTCCAATCATGACAAAGACGCCTAAGAACACATTTAGAAAATGTGAAATCTGGCTCGGCTCAGTGTGGATTTGTCACTGCAAAGATCTGACTCCGTAAGATGCCATTTCGGGCAAAATGTTTCACTTCCCTTTCACTGTGTCTGTTTCTTCCCACACAGAAACCATCATGCAGGTGTCTCTGGGAGAAGCTGTACTTGTTTTTAGATGCTGTGGGTTTGTATAGTCAACGCCAACACTCTAAATATACAGCCTCATGCAATTCTTCTAAGTATCCACCAAGTCCCAGGGCAATGACTGTGCTGAGTACAAGGGATCTGTGGCCCTCCAAAAGACGTTTCCTTCTGTGAAGTACTCTTCTCTCCACCAGTGGTGGGGTGGTTTCTCAGGGAGGGAGGAAGGGCACTTTGAAGGCATGGGAATGGCAGCAGAAGATCTGGGCTCTGCTACAGACAAATCCTAATTTTTCAGTCAGTAATGAAGATTGGCACTTACTGCAAAATGATGCTTTATAAAATCCTTGATTATTAACGTCTCTATAAATACAAAGTTGTTAGATGCACATTCTTCAGGCTTTAGGTATATGAAAACCATCTCTCCTCTGGCATGTTCTTGAAAATTGCTAGGCAAAAGGGAAAGCCTCTTGAGGAAGTCCTGAACCGTATGTATGGAATTAGGTGTCTCTGGGTTAGGGCTGAGGGTTCGGCATTTGGCAGGACCAACCTCTACAGCAGCCTTCCCTAAGCCTCAGCAACAATTCCCAGCATCCCTGGGAGAAGGTTTTGCCAAACGCCTTTTCCCCACTTCACAGAGGCAGAAGAGTTTGAGAGCAGGACAGTAACAAGGATGCTCTTTGCTTGGGAAGAAGCTACAGTTCAATCTGGAAATATTGTTAATATATCTCTATCAGTGCAGAGGATGCTTTATTTTGCTGAGCAAACAACAGGAGCTTTTTGTTCCCCGGGAGGACTTTATCCTTGAACAGCCCAGCCAGATGCAGAAGTTCTGCCTCTTGCCGAAAGCTGCAAGGGGAGAAGCAACACCACTGAAGTCAACAGATTTAAACTGATAGAAAACAAGAAGAGAGTGGGATCCAGACAGCAGCGTGTGGTCGTTGTAGGTGGGGAGTTTCACAGCACAGATGGGTTTTCAGAGGGAGCAGGAAGGGGCTGGGCATATGTTGGGTATAGTGCAGAGAGAGTGGCAGGGCTGAGTGAGAGGAGGCACAGAGGCAGCTGGAGGGGAAAGCAGGGATGTGGGGAGAGGTCAAGAAGGAGGTTTCAGCATATCATGAAGAGGGGTGCTCGGCGGGAGATAAAAGCAAGGACAAGAACACCACCTCTAAATGCTCAATTGTTTAAGTAAACTCTAACTTGTTTCCAAATCCCTGCTTTTAGTAAATACATATCTAGACAGAGGTGTGGTACGTGTTTGGTGTCACTCTTCCGGAGAGAACAGCTATTTGTAATGAACAGGACACTGAAATGTCTGGAAAAACAAGCACATGCTTTTCTCTTTTAGTTTTCCCACTGATTCCGCTATGGAGTCAGGTAGCTTTGCACATGACTAACTGCCTACCTAGCCCTGGAAATCTTTAGAGGACTTCTTGGACTTGGATGTGCTTGAACAACTTGTGCCATGCCCTGACATGACCAAAAGTAAATATATATGAAAAATCTGCTGGTGCCACCGTGAGCACAGCTGCACAGCTGGCAATGGGAGCCTCAGAAACAAGATATCTAATGGCTCCAAGCATTTTTACTACTATTCAAACCAGCTCAGAACTATTGGCAGGCTGGCTGCCTTCAGAGTACAATTAAATCTACTCAGAGCCAGGTCTAATTGACATGCTGGTAAAAATGCCATAAGTCTCAGATTCATCTGTGCTCTCTCCTTTCTCTTAGACAGCCATTACTTCTGTACCACTTCCCCTTCTTCCCTCATCTCTCTCTCACGAGCACATGTACACACACAAACTGGGCTGCGGTTAGTCCTCCTTGTTCTTCTCTTACTGGAAGGTAAACTCTCAGTTCCCATCACGTACCAGACCCGAGCAGGGCTGGAAGAGAGCGACGGGGTATGGATCTGAAACTGCCACACATCTTCCACTGAACCGTCAAGTATTTGACCTCAGAAACAAAATGTTTCTGTTTGCTTTTTACAAACAAAACACTTCTGTTTGCTTTTTACAGTCTCCCAAAATTGGAAATGACTTGAAAAAGCAAATGGCTACTAAAGGGATTAGTGCTATGATCTGGGAAAGTGCAAAAGTAATATTTTCCTCTCTGTCATAGAAAACTGGGTAAGTGTTCTTCTGGGAGAAAGGCTACCAGACCTGCACAGCCATTTACAATCCCTGGCATGGGTGTTCATGCATTAATGTAACATATTGCTCACATAAGCGAATTCTGTCAAGCAAACTGAAATAAACTCTCTCCTTTTCTTTTTAAATATCAGAAACAAGTGCATTGAAACAAGTTACCATTCCTATGGAAACAGAGATGAGCTCCAACTGAAACCCTACCTCAGAGCATGGCCTTTGCTATCCAAAGTGCCAGGCTAAATCAGGCATAGGAAATAGGGAAAATCAGGGGAAAATAAGACTATTGAATGTAATTGTAAGGTAGCAGGCTGATATAATCCGCAGTATTATCTGATAATAGCAAGGAATAGAAAAATCGTATCATATGTACATTGTGAAATAAAGCCCCAGACTCAAAACCCATTTCATGGGCTGCAGGTTTCCCCCACCTGGGCCAGACAATTGCAAAGCCTGTTTATGAAATGTTCTGGCTTTGAAAAATCTGTGAACATCTTTGAATGTTCTGAAACCATCATGATATTTGGCTAGATGCAGTGTTTGTATTTGGACAGATTTTTCTATAAAGAGGCAAAACTGAAGCTCTGGATACAAGGACAGCCAGTTTTGGATCTCCATTTGTCTCTGGCTCAGTCATACTGTGGCTGGTGCAGCAGCACCTCGCTCTCAGTGTTCAACTCGAGGAGGATGGCTAATACGAGCAAAAATGCTTCAGCCTTCTATTGCAATGTAAAAAGTGAACACACATTTTGAGTCATAAAGGCCAAGGCACCAAGTAGAACAAAAGGCCTTTTAGTCTGTCAGAGAAAGTTACAGTAAGAAACAATGCTTGAAAAGCGAGAACAGGCAGTTTCAAATAAAAACAAGTATCTATTGCAACAGCAAATGTGATTAAGCTATCAAGGCTATCAGTGGATTTTCTGTCTCTGGAGATCATCACATCAGGACTGGACGTCTTTCTGGATGACAACAATCAAATGTAAGTTACTGAGCTCAACAAAAGGGTAAATGAGAGTAATTTAAGGGCTTGTATTGCACAAGTCAGACCTAATAACCCCTCTGGCATTAGTGCTATGAATCTATGTAAAAAGGCCAGTCTTCATTATCCTTAATGAAATGAAATACAAGACTTTTATCATGCCTTAATGACTGCATATAATAGATTTACAAAACCTTTTACCCCGCTCCTTATCTTGGGACCTTATTCTTACCATTATGCCAATATGTTTGCCCACCACTTTTCCTCTTGTGTGTTCTTCAGATTTCTCTCTTGTAATCTTATGTACAGAAAAAAGAGAGGGAATTTAACCTTACTGAGAGGTATAAATGTAGATCTTTTTCTGTTTTGCCTTAAAATCTGCTAACAGATAATTCCATGAAGGAAAACCAAGGAAAGACAATATGTCCTGGTCTGAGGATCTGAGGTGACATCCGACTCATGGTGAAGGCAACAGCAAAAATTCCACTTCAGTGGGGCCGGGACTTCATCTCTGGACATAAAGCATGTGGTCAGGCTTATGTTAAGGATAGGGGAGATTCTGGGTACATCAGTTTGTTTTCAGTAGTACGAGTAGCATGAGTAGTACGAGTAGAAAGACTTAAGGAATGGAATAGAAGAGTGCATTTGAGATATTTATCATCATTTGTCTTAATCCCTCTCTCCCAGTTGAAGTGAAATTTAGGCAAGTGAGAGCTAGATAATTGTCACTTAAATGTCAAATGCCACCCATAGGAAAACGATCAAATAAATACTGAGAAAGAAAAAGAAGTCTCTCAAAATCTGAAGGCTGATGAACAACGACTAGTGTGAAGTCATGCGCTGTACATTACGCGCTCTACATTTAGCCAGACAAACTTGACTGACTCTTTAGAGGTTAGTGTTTTGTAACTTGATTCATGAGACAGAAATCTGAGCAGACATAAATTAAAAACAACTAGAGGAGACACTTGACAAGATCCACTAGAGAAAGGTATAACTTCATCTTGTTACCTTACTGTCTCTTCCCCTGAGGTCCTGCTAGTTATCACATAGATCTCGCTGCTAACCTGTGTTGCTTTTGTACTCCATACTGCGCATTAAAAAAGTAAAATCCGTCAGTCAGAAGTTACCATTAAATAAAGGAGCACTGTTAGGTGCTGCCAGATGTTCTGCAATATTTGGAAAGGAGAATGGCAGGAGAACCTAACTTAAGCAGAGTCAAGGATGCTGCTTGAGTGTGTTCTCCCAAATGAGTTTAAAAAATATCTATTTACCCATATTTATATATAAATTTACTTTCTATATTACTGTACTGGTACTGCATTCGCACTTAACTGCAACTGCTAATCCACATAGAAGGGATTCACTTTACCTACATATAGTCCAAGTTATGGTATCCATATGAGCAATTGGTATCTGTATGAGATCTGATGGAATTAAGTCTCATCGCTTCAAGCTCAGGGTTACTATTACTTCAGCCCCTGAGTTTCCATGGGGTTGCAACGATTACTTTCCTCCTTCGTGGGCAGGAGCTCAAGCTGAATGGGCTGTGTAACAGTGAAGCATGCTCAGCATGCCTAAATGGGTCCATCTATGTCATGTCAGCGCAGACCCCTGAAACAAAACACTCACCTCCTTCCCTATGTCTACTTCACTTGCTGTTTCCTGATTCAGAGTGAGATACTTACGAATGAGAACTTCCTCTGCTTGATCAACCTGCTCAAGGCATCCAGCCAGACTAGAATCACAGCTCCAGATGCTGCCAGTACAAGGTGCTTCATATTTATACCAAAGGATATTTCTTTTTAATGACTAATAGTCAGAGATTGACTTCACTTCTCAAGTGCAGAAAGTGTGGTGAATTGATTGTCTGTTGGTGTATGTGTAATTTAACTCTCAGTACCCTTGTCAGTCACATGAATGTCTGTGTTCTCTTTGACTTCTGCTAAATTCTTGTCCTTAACCACTTTAGGTACCACATAGAGGATCACTCTACCTTGTACAGCTTGATGATTTTCTAAAACAAAACAAACAGATGTTCAAATGCAACATCTGATGTTCAAAATGTTCAAAACAGATGTTCAAATGCACCTCAAAGGTAATGAAAGGACAGGTATATTTGAATCCTTATAAAATATGTATTTGCCCTGAAAGGCTAGTTAACAGCACTAGTTATTTTTATTCTGATTTGATAATGAATATGTTTGCCAGAACTTACTGCAAAATGTGTGTGACAAACACAGAGCCAAACTGATACCAGCAAAGCACATCAGACAAATTGGCAAGCTGGAGATGTGCCATATGCAGGTGTTGGGAAAATATGCATTAGAGAGAGTTTGCTTTTGCTGAATGAACAGACAAGGTAAATATTTTCCTGCTCAGGATGCCACTGTGTCACCATAGGCTGTACTTTCATGAGACCATAGCTGGCCACTATAGCAGAAGAAAAAGGAAACCCCAGCGTCATTTCAGGTAATAATGCTGATGATAATTCAGCAGCCTGAACTTTTTATTCTGAGTCAAAACTCTAACAGTGCTCCACTCCAGCACAGAGCCAGAGGGTAAACTACTGTTAATGCAACATAAAAACTTCCACTGCTGAGAGGTGTATTATGATGAACTCAACAACATGTTATAAATCCGGTTCAAATTGCTTGGATGCTTTGCTCAGATGCATGCATGTCTGGGAAAGAAGGACAGAAAGACCAGAGAATTTGACAGAGGAGGCAACAATGAAGCCAGGGAAACTCTGGAAAAACACCCCAAGAAAAATGTAAGGACCAAACGCCAGCTGAAAAAGACTGAGCTGTGGGCAATGAAATTATGCCCTCTTGTTTGACTCCTGCTGTCTTCAGGGAAACAGAACTTGGTGTACAAACAGATGAAGAAATCAAAGACATTCCTGTTTCTCTTATCAATTTCTCCTCCTAAGTGAAACAGCATATAAGATTGCGTAAAAGTTAAAAAAGGGGCCAAAATCACATGACATGTTGGTTTGTGATATTTCTTTCCTTCCTTAGCTATTACCCAAAATACTCTGTTTATTGTAACACGCCTTTCACCTGGGCATCCATTCCCAGGGTGTCATGCGAGGCAGTTTAATCCCTTTTGTGGCAAATAAGTCAGCACTGTTTTCCTGGGGTGGTAATCAGACATAAAAAGAACCCCAAAGCGACATTTTTATGGCATTGTTCCTTTTCTTTTCCCTTTACAATAGCACCCACTTGCAGTTGCAGTGCCTATTTGGTGTGCAATCTAGGATGCTGTAATTAACTTCTGAACACGGGTCTTGATATTAAAGCATCAACAAAGGTGTAGGAGGGGAAATGATGTATCCTGCTTCGTTTATTTCTAAAAATAACAAAATTTCATCAGGAACATGCTGCTTGAATTTGCCCAGAGAGCATATTTAGAAATGCAGGGAAAGCTGCCCTCTTGAGAGCATACGACAAAGCTCATTAAAGCTGTTATAAAAGGCAGTTAGGTATTTTAGAGCTATGTTGCACCTCTCTTTATGTTGCAGGGTGGTGGTAAGTATAAGCTTCTTTGCTTCAGTGAGGAAGAGAATATTATAGAAGGACCCTGACAAAAATATATTTGAAATATTCTTTCTCCCTGCATTATTAATAGTGTTTGAATTATTAAAATGTAATGAATTTGAAATAGCTAATTATTTCACTGCTGATATCTTTTTCTTTTGTCACTGCGGTCAGCATGGACAATGGGATTACAATGAAGATTGTTTCCTCTTTTATTCCCCATTTTCCATCATGGTTTTCAAGGACAGGCATACTGTCTTTCGGTAATTCCCTTCCTCTAATTTGCTTTCAGTTTAGTAGTGTGGGTATATGGCACAATCATATGCAGTCTTAACCTCCCAAACCTTCTGCTCTCTACTTGCCCTCTCAGGCCGCAGTCTTGAAGTCTGACAACCCCCAAACTTCAAGCATTTTGGTGAAAACTTGAAATGGTATGTTTATATGTGGTAGCATTAGCATTTCTGCAAAGCATTTTTTCAAACATCTTTATTTTAAATCCTTACAAAACCTTAGCATTGGGTATAAGTTACTTGACAGTGATGAACCTCTCAAGTGCTTTGGAATTTTACCTGGATTTCAATAATTCTTTCTTTGTGTGCTGTGGTTATATGAAAACCAGACCAAAGGAGGAGTATGCCAATTGGCAGAAAGCTGCATTACCTCTTTGCTTGAATTTGTGGATACTGTTTTGACTCCCAGTGCTGTCCTCCCAAGTGCTTGCAACTTTCCTGGCTTGGTAAAAGTTGCAAATTTTGCAAGGGTATTCTGTACTGAGTAGAACGGGGCCAAGGACTGTCCCCTGCAAGATCCTGCTTGAGATGCCCTTTTAGTCTGACAGAAAACTACTGATAAATACTTTTGAGAGCAATTTATCAAACTGTTGTACACCCACTTCATGGAGATTACATCTAGGCCATGTTTCCTTAGCTTATGTCTAAAACACAGTCCTGTGGAACAGTCTCAAAACCTTTTCATATCAAGATATATCAAATCAAGATACATCTAGTGTTTTCCTTCAGTAGGCAACTTAGTCCTCCAAATGTAGAAAATAAAATGGATTTACCACACATTTGCTCTCATTTAGTTACTGACTTTATTGTCTTCTAAGTACTTGCCAATTGTTCAACATAAGTCATTCTGGAACCTTACTGGGATGAATTTTAGTCTAACCGGTCTCCACCTTTTGTTACAAAACACCATACTGAGACCAGGGCACTGTCAAGCAACACTGATTTGCAAAACACCTTCCTAAAAAGCCAAGGTCATCCACCAATGTAGGTGCCCTGGGCCCATGCAGCAAGCTCAGCTCCTCCGCCGTGCAGCAGGGTGTTCTGCTGCAGCTCTGCTAGCATGACCATGGCTTGCTCTGGGAAGCCCTACATGGAAAAAATAACGCAGATCCAGGTAATTCATTTTCCTGTTTGGCTTTCAGGGGTGGAGGCAAAGGATACAGCACGGTATATTCACTTATCCCCTCCAGCCAGCCCACCTTCACTCCCTGCCAGCCGATCCTGGGAAAGGGACTTCCAAACAAAGGGTTGTGTTGCTAAGCCAAAAGGAAAAAGCTTCTTCCACATGTGGCGTGGACAATCCAGGCCAAGGTGGCTGCTGGGCTGAGTGAGGGCTGTCGGGGATGGTGGAACCGTACAAACTAAGCACAAGAACCCGTAGAGAGGCCCAGCAAATACAGGAGGAGAAAACAACGTTAAGTGAAGTGGTTATGATAAGCACAAACAAAAATCAGTTAAGGAGGTACACGCTCTCAAGCTGCTGTCATGTGGTTTACAAGATGACATGGCAGAGATGAAGTTGATCTAAAAAGAAGATTGTGCTGGCCCCACATGTTTCAATGAGCCCATATAAATTAAAGGAACAATCCTGTCAATGCCTATCCATGTGAGAAATCAGCTGTGCAGCCTAATTGTTCTCTGCACAGTTACACAAGTCCTATAACATCTTAGTAATTTAACATTTTTAGTGATTTTGTATTCATTTTGCCATGCTTCTTTTGGAAAAATATGATGTTTAAAGACAACTAAGCAAATGACATCAATTTTTGAACTAGACCAGTCCACAAAGAGACTCTCCTACTACAGATTTAATGATCACATCTATTTTATGAAAGAAAAGTCAAGTGCAATAGGCAGACTTTCTAATATGCTTAGCCAGAACATGCAGATTCTCTGCTGTACATATCCCACTGGGTTTTATGTCCAAATCAAGAACTAAATTACTTTGGAAGCGTTCTGATCTAAAAGGAAGCATTCTGATCTTCTAAAAGGAAGCATTCAGATACTACATTGTCCTAAGGCTGTGACAAGCAGTGAAGAAGGCCACCTTATTTATTGCATCTTTAGGTCAATGTTGTGACTGATCAAAAATAGGTTAGTGCATTATTTTCAAATTGGTAAAAAAAACCAACTATGCTTTTCATCCTGATGTAAGGATATTATCAACTACACATTTCGAGACCTGGATGGAACTACACCATGCCTCCTCCGCCAGGGTCCAGGACGTGAAGATCTTCCACCACGCTGCACTAGCAACACAGCCTGCCCCAAACCTTTCAGAAAGCCTAGACCAGTCCTGGATATTCCTGAGCCACTGGGGCTGCAACACACCAACCATTTTTTGTGGGTGCTGCTGGGTGAGGGAGCTTTGGCTCCTTAGTCTTGCAGATGCTGCAATGGCTGCTTGGGGGTTGTTGGAAGAGTATGACTGCTAGAGGCTTGTACTTGGCTGGGACCTGGCTAATAAGAGGTATTGTAAGGGCCCTTTTTTTGTTCCCTCCCCCCCCCCCCCCATTATATTCATCTGCACATCTATGTGGGAGGTGGCCAGAACTTACAGCTGTAATTTGCTGGACTTCTGGTTTTGTTTGTACTACTTTAATACTATAATTTTATAGGACATGGATTACATTCTGTGAAACAACACAGTCATTTTTCACTGAGTCACTTTTCACGATCATTTCAGGCAGTACTGAATAAATAGATAATAGAGAAATGTTTTGGTAATTTAGTAAGAGTGTTCTTTTCATGTTTCATTTGGCAGATATGTCATGGGAAAACTGCTTTGGCTTACTTTTAGTTATATATCTAGTGTCTATACTTTTATTATTTCATATAGAAAAAAATTTCTGTTGCACACATACTAGCATACATGAACACTTTGATGTTATCTTTGATACTTATCATCTGTATATGAACCACTTAACATTACTGGGGTGTTCTTCATGAAATACAGTCTAAAAGCAAAAATCTAGCCAGGCCCTCCTCCTCCAAGAATAAAGAAAGAAAAAAGGAAAACAAAAGTTTTTTCCTGCCATAAAGTTGTTTTGAGGTTGGAAAGAATGAGTGATGTCTCTCTTTTAGGCTTCTGGGGAGAGCCTTTCTAACGCTGGAGTTTTCAGGCTGGGAGAAGGAATTCCTGTTTTCAGGCTCTTTCAGACCAGTCAAGGGATTCTGCATCTGCCCTTAGAGCTGCATACATCAAATCTAAATGTCTAGCAGGCCAGGAAAACATCAGGGTAAGCAATACCTACTTTGATGCACAATGCCAATGGAGGTCTAGATGTGTATTTCTGAACACATTTTGTAGACCCCATGAGTTTTGTTTTAGAAAAGACTGCTTCAGGTTCAGCACAACCAAAATTTTAATCCAATTATTTTAATGGTTTCTTTTTCAGAAGACTACATAATAAATGAACAACTCAGCCTGAGAGTCTGCCTTTATGAACTTGCTGTGGACCGGGGTCAAAACACTCTGTACAAATACTGGAAAACCTGGTTCTAATTAAAGCCAACTTCTCTCATAATGAATCAATGTCCAGGTGTGCAACAGGCTGCTGGCAAAGAATAAGAGCTTCTCTTAGTTCCCAAACAACACAGACAACAGATCTTGCTCACCCGCTCCTCAGCAGTTTCTTCGACAGATCAATACAGAACCCGAAAGCCCCGACCAAAGTACAACAGAATCAATGCTACAAGGAGATCCAATTTCACTGGTACAACCGATAATGCCAAGCTTGCAGCATTACCTTGGCTGAGGGAAGAGCAACGGCTGATAATAACATTTTGTGTTGTTTAAATATACATTTTATGGATTTAAAAAAAGGGGGGGGGGGGCGGCCTTCAGGAAATTTAAAATGCTGCCATGCCATCCCATCCCACTCTAGCTTTGTGCTTTTAAAGACAGCTGAGTTTGCATTTACAAACACCAAAACTAATGACGACCCTGCCGTGACTTCACCTGGGAAGGAGCAGAACCCAGCCGAAAGCAGCGCCGGGCAATCTACCAACTCTGCTGCAGGAGGGCTGCTCACTTCATAAAAAACAAGCCCATATTTCAAATCCTCTCGTCTGCGAGCAGGTGGGTGATCCAGGCAGAAATCCGGCACCGGAGAGATGGTGTTTGCTGATCAGCGTAACAACCGCCCCACCTAGTGTATCGGCCTCACACAGCAGCATCTCCCCGAGACACAAAATCTCTCACCCACCGAGATTTCCCCCCGCAGTCCCCTGGCAGTCAGCTGGAGAGGTTAAGGCACCTAAACCAATGTATGGAGGTGGTAGGTAATGGGAGGTGCAGCAAATGGGTCAGAAGACGGAGGGAGTTGGGAGCGTACAGTGTAAGGCGTATTGCTGGGCTCAGGGAAAGCTGGGTTAGTGGAGACAAGGCCAGATGCTGCAGTAATCGTAAGGATGCTCTTATCTCTGAAGTCCTACCAAAAATAACTAGAGTAAGTAAGAGGTAACAAAACAGGAGCTACAAGGGGGTTAATCCTACTTTATGGCTAGGCAAAACATCCCGTTTCGACCGTGTCCTGATAAACCTGAGCATCCTCACAAAAGCAAAAAGCTTGACTTTTTCAACTTTTTCCTGTTTCCCTCCTCCTGCAGCAGGAAGGCTACATAAGCTCTTGGGCCTTATACGACTGGAAATATCATGAACAAAGGCAAAAGAAAGCTCATTACCTTATACATTCATTGCATGGAAAAAAAAATAAAAAAGATTTCTCACATGAGTGAGACTCTCTTCAAGAAATTACTATAACGCAAACAAATTGTTTAATGCCACCAACCTACTCATTTGCTGTTTTCTGTTGTATAGTCTGTGTTTTTAGGCTCCTTCATGGACCTGTTGGAAAATCCCAACCCATGGACAATTCTCCTCATCTCCATGGCAGGGCAGAGCTGGAGCTGGTAAGGGTCCAGCATGCCAGCTCTGCTGGCCACCACAGGTAAATGGGCTCCTGCAGTAATCGATGCTAGATGGAGAGCATCCCCACTTTTCTCACACTTGGTGGGCATTGCAGTGCAAAAGATCTGGAGAAAAAAGATTTTCCACTGAACAGGAATCAAGGGAGCAGAGCCAAAAAGTGGTTCGCTGGAGATAAAGTGGAAGAAGCAGAGCAGAATCAACTGATTTTTCTAGATAAAAAATAATTTGCTCTGTTTGTGGACATAATGGTGGGATTATCAAAGAACTGTCAAAAATCAGAATGAAGGAATTGCTTCTGTTTCCGTTGGGGATCTTTCGCTTTTTAAACTCTCTCCATTTTCCTTTGCTATCTGAGTCCATACTTTTTTCCTCCTTTTGATACCATAATAAAAGGACTAGCTGAATGGAAGGAGGTAATATCCCTCACGCCAGAGGAGAGCCAACAGGCTCCTCACTCCCACTCACAGGCAGAAGAGGCTGGAGTAACTCTGTGCATCACGGACAATCACCCCCTCTTTCTGTCCTTCCTAAGTAACAAGGAGCCCAGGCAAAGCTCTCATCCCACGAGGAGACCCTCTCGCTTGAAGCCAGGCTGCCTGGAGACCCCCACTTCATCAAGTGTACCTTCATAGGGCTTTCACAGGAAAAAGGTAGAAGTCGCTATATAATGTTACCTACTGTGAAATAGCTGTAGATGCTTTCTACGTTCTCTTTGTTTAATTTCCTTTGGAAAACAATATCACATTTATTTTGATCATTATTGAGCCTAGGCAATCACAAAACGTGTTAATGCATCTCACACCTGCTTACAGCAGGATTTTCTTAAGAGGCTAGAACTGAAAAAAAAACCAGTCTGGTCCCAAAGGGACTTTTGCTTTCCAAAGGCCTGTGATATTGAACTTCAGGTCACCTCATCTTTGTGAAGTGTTGTGAAGAGGCCTTCCTGGGATAAAAGCTGCAGCGATGTACTTCAGCCTGAGCCAGAGCCCTTTCAAGTCAATAGCAGCATTGCCAGCCACAAGCGTACAAAAATCATGAATCAGGCCTCCAGAAACATGAGGATGACATAGAAAGCATATTATAACTTCATTTAAAATAAAAAAAATAACAGTAAACTTCTCTGTCTCTTTCTCTTTCTCCTAATTTCTGAATGCCTGGGCATGGCAAGATCGTGTTTTCAGAAGTTTCCAGCACCAAAGAAGCCCAGCAGCCACTGAAAAAAACAACTGACAGTGTGACTTTAAGAGCCAAACCAAAACAGTATTAAACACTGGGAAGTCACAATGAAATCACAAGCCCAGAAACACTGCATTAGACTTCATCAGCAGTGTACTGCTGTGTTTAGAAGAGGACTGCGCAGCAGCTGGAGGTGAAGCTCAGGTGGGTTGCAGTCACAGCCATGGCTTGGCTGGACCACATCGCCATGCTGGCATAGCCTGAGTTGCGTACTCTGTTGAAGAATGCTCACTCCACTAAAAGTGCTGGGTCTCCTCCTTTTTCTCAAAGCCAATGCATTTGCTGAGGGATCAAAATGTCCATATTATCTACAAACACTACACCAAATACACTGAAATGGGAGGAAAAATGTTGGCACAGACCAGAGGGGGAAAGGAAGGGGGTGCCCAGCCCTTTCTCCTTCTGTGGCAATCTCAAAGCACAGTGACCGAAACCTGCTTCCCTGCTCAGAGTGAGGGTCCACGTGGCCAGCCTTCAGCCTTCAGCCTTTCTCTTGGAGATGCCTGATAGCTACCAATTCCTTCCTTACCTTACCTGTGACTGTGTCCCTGTATTTTCTAGCAGAGAAAGCAAGGCTCCACCAGTCTGACAGCTAGATGCTTATATTTCAGTGGTTTAGAAAAACATCATTTAAATGAACTGGACTGAACTGAAGGTGGTTAGTTATTTTTTCATCTATACACACATCATCATACCCAAGAACCTATCAACACCTATGAACAGGACATACCTGATATGCTCTTATTCCTTGCAGGTCATGAATTCTCAACAAAAGAACCCATACTGCAATTTTACGTATAAAATATGCAACCCTACTAAAAACTGCCCTGCAGTTCTATGGCAGAGTATTTCAGTGCCCACTATCCACATGACTCAGCCAATGTTCAGTGCTGTTACAGATTCCAAGGCTCAGAGCAATCCACTTAGGGACATTACATCCCTCAGAGTGACACGGAGGGAAGATATTCCATTAGGAGACAAGCAAGGAATTGCGGTTCCCTGAACCACACCAGCCTTTACTGCAGGAGTCTTCAGTGTCAGAGTGAATCCCACAGGCATCTGGCATCGGCCAAATGCCACTGAACCCAGCTTCTGATTTCTTGTTGGTACAATTATTACACTGGACGAATCACTTTCACAGTGATCCCAAATCGCCACTCTTGCAACAACTCTGTTTCAAAAAGATTAAGCTCCCATTAACAAATGGAGATTAGGACTACTGAAAAGTGCGCGTATTTTGATAGCTTTTATTGACATTTAAAAGGATTAGAATCAGAAGTAATTTGCATGTAGTTTTAAAACTCAGGTCCATCTTATAAATGTGCATAATTTGAAGCATCTAATCCTGAGTCTGAGAGAGATGCATATTTGCCATTTACAGAGCTCTTTCTGGATTTTTTTTTCCCTCTCTCCCATAGTTATGACAATCAATGTCTGTATAAAAACATTTTGGGTCAAATTTCATTTACTTCATACATGATATGAATGAATTTTAGTTTTTTGGGATTTATTTCCTCTATGGCATATATATGACTGAGACAAATTCATTGGAGCAGAAGTATGGAGTTCTAATTAGTGCCTGAATTAAAATCTCCTTGACATCATTTCTTTTAAAATAGCAATGGGCTTAGAAGGCAGACAAAAACTTGTTTATTCGATGGACTTCTCACTGTCAAGATGCCGTTGCCTAGGCTTCATCTAAATATTCTAAATATTCATCTAAATTCATCTAAGTATATCTTTATCTTAAGCCTAGGGTAAAAGTGAGTGTAATGCAACTCCTCTTCACAATACTGAGGGAGAATTTCCTTTGGTTGTGCCCTTTCGTTTCACTTATCTTGTTGTCAGTTATTTCTTTCCTGCTTGGGAAAATTCCTTCCCATCTCTTTCACTTCCCTCTGCTTTCCCTCTGCCATAGATGGGGGAACATAGATGTGGCTCTTCCATCCAGCCAAAAAGCAAGATCCGTCTTTACCTCCTTAGCCCAGTGTGTCTGGTGCAGGTGGATGGCTTGTATGCTCAGTCCCGCGTCCCCCACTGTCATTCCTGACTTGGCCTAAACACAGAACAATAAAAAAACCCACAATTGCAGAAGACCCTGCTCATTGCCACTGCAAAACAGCTTCTTTTCACATACTTTTTAGTGCATTTCCAGCTCTGATTTCAAGTGCTTCCAGCAGGGTAGCTTTCACTGTTCCGCCTAGGAGACTATTCCCCAGCCCAATGAATCTCACTCCCAAGAAAACCTCCTTTACACGTCCCCTCCTGTGCTTGCAGCACTTTTCCAATCTTGGCCTAGAACAGTGGAACAAAAATCTTTTTCCTGACAGAGTTTACACAATAATGCAATAAAGTTGCAA
The DNA here is from genome assembly GCF_034638445.1 of Ciconia boyciana. NCBI lineage: Eukaryota > Metazoa > Chordata > Aves > Ciconiiformes > Ciconiidae > Ciconia > Ciconia boyciana. The sequence continues at coordinate 68,407,121 of NC_132936.1, read as the reverse complement.
AAGCTGTGTGCTCCATCAAGTTACTTTCACTCATCAGGAATTTATGTGATACCAACTTGTGTGTTGCTTGCAATAGATGATTTCTATCTTTAATAAATGACAACTCCACCAAAGTGCAAAACCATCCAAAACAGACAATATAATTACAAACTTCATAGAAGACATAAGCAAGTAAGTAAAGAAAACCTTTACTTAAACTGCTGACACCAAGACTAAGTCTGATGGGTCTTTTTCCCCCTGAATTCAGCAGACTGGTTACAGACATCTTGCCAGCACTCACTCTATTGGTGATGCTTCCTTTCTCTTTTTAAAAGACTGCCAGCTGCATTATTTTAGACATTGTAAAAAAGTGCTTTCGTTTGCATTTTACTTAACCCTGCTTGAGTTAAGAGTGATTTCGAAGTAACACCTAACTTGCTATTAGGCAATTACCTTGCTATTTTGAGAGAACGTGCCACCTTGCCTCACCCAAGGATGGGCAACTCTGCAGAGCTGCCAGCCTGCTGGTGCTGCCTCTGTGGCAGGCACCGAGTGAAAGGCTTTATTTGTCCTCATGGAAGCTGCCAAGGGAGGAACTTTCTTCCAGGGTCTGGTGATGATCAGGAGAGCTCTTTGACCCAGAGCCAAAAAAGGGCAGGCAGCATGGCCAAAGCCCCAAGCTCACCCCAAAGCCTTTCACCCCCATAGCTGAAAGAAAGTAATTCGCTCTGGTGTTTCCCTCTAGGTCTGGCAGATTCTGCACTGGAAGGGTATAGCTTTCAGATGTTGTTTCTGATAGACCACTAAATGCACAAGCTGCAGTACAACGCGCTCACGTATCATGTGCCCAGTGATAAACACCCATACCACAGAGTGAAATGGGCGCTGTTGGCCTGTGAGCCAAAATCACCTACAAAATCATATATATGCATTCACTGGTTCACCTTGTGAAGATCCCATTAGGCAAATCCCAAATTGTCTATATAAATAAGAGAAAGCTCTGGAAATTACTGCATCAATCCTTTGGAAATCTTTCCCCCAAATTATTTTTGCTATTTGCAGATCAAAAGCCATTGTTTATCTCAACTTCTGAAGAATAAGGCAAAACTCATAGCAGATGTGTTTCCAAAGACTTAAATAGCTGGGTGGCAGCATATTTTTTGGATTTGCTATTCACTAAAATAAACACGGTGTGAAATATTACCATTCGGTTTTGTTTGCAGCAAGGCATAACAGGAAGACACCATTATTTTTTTTAAATATTCAGGGCTTAAAAGTCAAAAGGCTGGAAGAAAGATGCAGTGCCCCTCAGGAGCTGTAACTCTCCCTCTCGGCTCACTCCTAAGGATACAGAGTTGAGAGCCTACTCAGAGAAACACAGACAGAGGTGCCTATGGCCCAAGTAACAAAAGCAGCATGCCATGCTTCATCCTTGCGGCTAGAGCAGTTCATATCATGACTTGGCATGTCCACTGGTCCCCGATGGATTACACTTGCTCTGGCTGTGTAACTAAAATGACTTATTTCAAATCCAACCCTTCTGAGCTTGCCAAAACTGCTTTTAATCTGAAAAAAAAATCAGAATTATGTCTTCTAGGCGCTGTCTTTTCATGCTGCGCTTCGGTAACACTCATCTTTTTTCAGATAAAAGGTTCATAGTTTCATCAGTGGTTTAAACCACTAACATTAACTGTCAACCCTGGCACTGGGCAACAGAGGAAATAAATAAAAAAGTGGCAAGTAGATGATTGCTAATTATCCTTTCACTCACAAAGTTTAAATATAGCTGCCTGTGTTTCAACACAAAGGCCTGCAATTAGGACACACTCAACTGCAAATGCACCCCAACCCCTTCTTTACTGTGCTTGTAGCTGATACAAAACAATACCTCAACACTAATTCTACTTGGTGCCTGTAATTTTCTTGAGTACTGTGTATATTAGTCACAGATATATCTTAAAAGCTGTGATTCTCCCCCAAAAACGGAAAAAGTAAACACATGTGCTCTGGAGGGAGAGCTTTACTCAACGTGCTCTTTAGGGCCTGGTTCCGTGAAATACTTCCTTATACATCCTTATTCTTTCAAGAAGGCATTTGAACCTTTAAAGAATTTGATATCCAATGATTTAGCCATGACAAAGTAAAGTGGCAGTGGTTACACTTGCCCTGTATAGGTGGATGGGGTCCCTTCGAATAATCACATTTCTGTGCCAGGGAAATTCTGACACTTCTCTGCTGCCTTCGTTCCTATTCCTGCTCCCCAAACTAGAAGAAAAAAACCTCCTATATCAAATTTTCATATGATGAAAAATTCTAAAAACCTTAGACTAATTTTTTGAAGTGACAATTGACCATTTTCAAATTTTGTCAGATATTTCTCCTGAAAATGCAGAAATGTGCCTGAAATCAGGATTGTTTCTACAAAAATGTGGATTTTCACAAAACTCTTATTTCATCAGGATACATTTGGATTCAAAGAAACTTCAGCTAACTTAACAACTTTAAATAATGTAGGGATCATGCTAGACTTCAGCCTTTTCCTGAGCCTCACCACTGTGCCAAGCTTTATCTTAAAAAGGCTCTGAAGCACTTCTCCTCCATTCCTAACATTCAGCAACCCTTTTTTTTTCAATTTTTAGGAGATCTTTTTTTCCTTTCCCAATGAATTCCTAAAACCGAATGAATCTCTGCTCTGCCTGTACAAATTCTGAGCTTTATCTCCCTGTGACAGAAAATAAACTTAATGTTTGCAGGCTCCTAGTCCATTCACATCTCATTCTCTGGGGTCAAAGAGCCTCCAACATCTGTGAAGCACTGGAGTGCGTGAGACGTGAGTGGGCAGGACAGAACCTCACACACACATACACAGCCAGACCTAGACAGAGCATCAGCAAAAGTGGGATGTACGCTATCGACACAATATAAATGAGATTTATTGGAAGCTGTGGAGAAGATGGAAAAGAAGCTAGTAGGGGAGAGGGGAGTGAAAGAGTGGGGAGAAGGTGAAAGGAAGAAAGAGATGAGTGCCTTTTATTTCCAGTATAGTTTGGATAGGAACGACTTGGGTAAAGGTGCCAAAACTGAGCTACCGACTGATGCATCCAGCTAACAGAAATAGCGTGTGGTACTGTGCAACTGGCCAAATTCCCCAAGTGGGAGCCAACACAATTTGTGTGCGAGACTGAAGTCATGTCTGAAGTAGAAGGAGAAGAAAAAGTAACTAACTGCTTTCAATAGGAGTCCACTCTCCCCAAACAAGTTTTTCTTCTTGATACTTTAAATTGTGCAGATGTTAAAAAATGTAGGGCAAGCTGTAAAATACATGTTTGATTAAAAATAACCATTACATGCTACATTTTCTGAAAAATAAGACATTTAGTAAAAAACACGATCATTATTTCAAAGATAAGTCATTTACCCACAGTATTTTAGCATGCGAAGAGTCGCCATGTCACCACCTCCAGTAGAACGCTTCCTCTTCCACATTTCCTTCCCATGCCCCCGCTGTTCAGCCCTGTATTTCTCTGAATGTGGCCAAGAGGTTTTAACAACAACATGAGAAATGGGAAGGGCAATCCAGAGTGTGCCAGAAGTATATAAGAAACATGAGAGAGAAGAGAGAGGGTAAGAAATGTCTTACCACCAAAGCATGCAGTGGTTTAAGCTGCTTTTTCTGAAAAATAAGGCAGTATAAAGTCCACTTCATATAAAGTCCTCTACCTGAGAGCACGGCAGACTTGCAAAGCGTAGCGGCTTTGAAGCTTCAGGCTGTATTAAAGCAGTGCCAATGCTTCTGAGCCCATTATACTAGGTACTTGACACTGATATAGTTTACTAATATTTCACTGCTTCAGCCTTTCTAAATTAAAAAATCCTAACAATACTAAAGGCACTTGTAGAATGTATACAACACAACATATTAAAAGTCCAATTCTGCATCAAAACTGCGTGATGGGGAACAAGTTTTCTCAGCTCACCACCGAGGGAAGTGTTGACTGCCTACAGACTCTGCTTGTATTTCAGGAAGATCACAGCACTTTCTACACAAATGAAAAGCAAGAGCATCCCTTGTTGTGGTGGATTTTAAGACCGACAATTTCAAAGATAAAGTGAAAAGTGATTGAACTTGGAACACTGAAGCCAGGATTTTCTATTTTCTTCTAGATATTTTTCCTTTTGTGCCACTTGGTTTGTACCTCAGAAAAACTAACTTCTGCATCTGTTAGATAATAGCGACATGCTAGGTAAAATGCTAGAGGAAAAAAAGAAAAAAAAAAGAAAAGATTACCACTGAAGATATCTTTGTCTTATGCTAAAGCAAGCATTAAAAATTCAGAAGCAAGACTAATACTGGTGTTATTGAAAACTGAAATCCTACAGAATTTCTGGCACTGGAAAGATCCTGACTTCAAAAAGCAAAAATAAATAAAAATGTAAATTCTTCACCAATCTTTAAAAAAACCTGCCGACTATCCCCAGCCCTTTGACCTTAAATAGAGCCTGCTTTTTCAGGAAATAACGGCAAAAAGAGAAGGAGGTGGGGGACGTGGGGAAGAAAGATAAATGATTTATGCTAATGATGGATTTGACTGATGAAATGTTTAGGTTTTAAAACCAAAACAAATGCTTTTTTTGGAACAAGTTGTTTACATTCAGCAAGCGAAGGAATAAAAAATCTTCTTTAGCTACTCTTTAGATCACTTCTTCAGGCTTCATACTTGACGTGCAGTCTGATATTAAATGGTTACTTGCTAGAAGCCACACATCAGCAGGAAGTGCTAAATGCCAAAGGGCCTTGAGAAACTAAAACACACACGGTTGCAAAATGCTGAACAGATCCCACAGTCAGCTACTGATTAGTTGTTGCAAAATACACATTAAATCATACGCTGTGAATGTTTGCAGTCCAATTTCTACTTAGCCAACCATGAAGACCATTACCACATTTAGAAAATACTTTTTTTTTTAATCCTGAGCCCAAGTCTCAGTATTTGATTGTAAAGGTGTTGTCTCAGAAACTGGGTCATGTGCAAATGACACACAGTATACATGGTTTGTATTTGTAAATCATACTGTTCCTTGTGTTCCCAGTGTTCCCTGTTTCACACTTAATCAGGGTTAACACCAAGAACATATCCCAGTTGTCCTGCAAGAGTATGATGTGGAATAATGTCTTTTAGTCCAGGATAAAACAGGCAGATTCTTATTTCATATGCAATATTGTATAAACTCATACTAGAAATTGCTGGTGATATTCTGGCACACACTTCTTCCCTGCACGCCCACCTAATCATATAAACTAAACCAGTTTTCAGGAAGACTTAAACTTTATCAATGTATGCAGTACAAAATGTTATATGATTCCTGGATTTTTCCTCAGTACACTTCTGAAACTATTATGGGATGACGATCTAAGCATGTTTCCAGATTATGAAGAAGTAGATGTTTCAATTCTATAAGCATATGTCGAATTTCATATGGTTATGATCGCTGCCTCTTTCTGATAGTTCCAGTTTTCAAATTGATGGAAAAATATTGATGTGGACTTAGGGACAGCATGCATTATTTTTTGGAAATTACACAGTCATGTTGAGTTTAATTTCTAAGTCCCCAACAACGCTGATTTGTCTTAACTCCTACTATAGTTTTCTGCCCCAAATTATCTGCCTTGGGCTTCTTGCGAAGTTTTGTACTTTGATTTATGTTGCAAACAAAACCTGCTTGATACAATGGAGAATCATGCTTTCCTGTAACTCCCGTATTTTCATATAACGTACCAAAACCAGATGCTTTAGTTATGAGTATTCTTCCACACCGTGAGGCTGCTCCCTCCTCACCCCCATGTGATGACTGAAAAACACCATCTTTCTAACCGCCCTCCCAAAGCACATCTGATGTCTTCCTCACAAACACTGAACTCAACTCCCATAGACTTTGGTAGGACTCTTGCTTGGTCTGTATGGAAATTGGATCCAAGAAACTGGAATCTGTAGCCATTTTGGGAAATACAAGTGCAGAGGGAAATACAGACAAACCTTAACAGCTACCTATCTACCTAGCCAAAATTTATCTTTTTTTCCTAGGTTCCAAGCCCCTAGATAGTCAAGTCAATCTCCGGATAAGAGTTTTTTGGGTTTCACTCTTTCTAGATCCTCAAATACCTCCAGCTGTCAAAAACATTTTATTTCCTTTGCATAAGCCAGAAAGTTTGTCCTTTAAGAAGAGAATCCGACATTTGTTAAGTTCGCAAATTGGAGCACTCTAATCATGAAAAGCTCCGATAATTCCAAAAATTGTCAATTTTCTTCCCATCGAACATCAGCCACTCTGATCACTACATGAAATCTTCCCTGATTTTTCACTGAAGTGGGTCAGTTTAAGCCATCCTTTCACTCACCCTATTCTGGAGTCAGCAGCAGAAGGAATCGTAGCTGTTACTCATTATCATTGTGAATAAATTAACCTGCGAAGGACCACTTTGCTAGCCAAAAATTCCCAGAATAATCCCCTGGGATGTACAAGTTTTGAGGCAGGACTGTCATTTGTGTTCAGCCTTTCACTGTCTGCTGCAACCAAGCATTTGGGGTATAGCCTGAGGTGTTGATGAATTACTGTCTGAATTCTCAGGTAGGGTTTTTTCGTCTGTCATCAGAAAGGCATGGAAAAAAGCATGAAAGGAATGGAAACATGCATGAGGAGCTCACGTCTCTACCTGAAAGGTGTGCTTCTTAGCAGTGGAACAAATTATCTGAAACTTCTACTTCTTGCTAAAGAGCCAGACCTCAAGAGGAACTGCAACAATATGACAGTGTCAATCCTGGAGTGGAGAAACGGGTGCTTTTTTGACTTCTGGTCTGAGCAGTAAAGTTCCCTTTTCACCAAGATGTACCTCACCACAAACCTCACCACCTTTGGAACAAAATGCAAGGCTGTATAGCAAAAACCACAACACTAAAAAGAAAGCAAACTGAAAACTGTCTATGTGGACATGCAGATAAAGAACGGGCACCGCAGTAGCTGAGGTTAGCGCCTGAAGGCTGTCACAAACAGAACTGCCGGTGCCGCATCACAACCGGAGCACAAAGGTGGCTGCCGTGAGGCAGCAGCATCCCCCCGACCCTGCACCCTGGGGCTCACCGCTCACGCCGAGAGCTGCTCTCAGCCCCATGGCCACCACATCTAGATTTTGGAGAAGTTCTGGGAAAGCATTTGAACAGGGTCTTTATTTCAAATGCAGTTTGGTCCCCATCTATGCTGAGCAAATCAAGAAACTTGGCTAACTTGATCCACCTTTAAGGTGGGTTTAAGTCTAGTCACTAAACGTGGAAGGCTGCTTAAAGGTATGTAATTGAAGCAGCATTCTTGGAGTGGCTCTGGTGCTGCTCTGAAATTTTATGAGAATATTTTTTTCTTCACCAGTCTCCTAGAGATGCTCTGGCAAACTAGCCAGCTGTCAGGTGGGACGTACCACAATGTTGAAGTGATGCACAGGCTATGCCTGCCACAGAGGCTCTGAACTTCACTGTCGTTGCACTTTTTCAGGGTCTAAATCAAAAGTCTCGACCGTGCCACCCTTACTCATGATGAGGATCACCTCATTCCTCCCAGGGTTTACCAGAAGTAAAGAAAGAGTTGGAAGGTAAAGGCTTGATACAACGACGGATGAGGTGACAGCCCAGAGAGGGAAATTAAGTAATCTTCTACCACTAACCCTAAAAGAAAAAGCCAGCTTTAAGAAGAAAAAAAATGAAAATAAACTGTCCTCACAAGCTGGACCGCAGCTGATGAAGAGACGCTGTAAAGTGATACCAGGAAGTTGCTACTTTCAGCGTATGATAATAGCAGAGGAAGGAGTGGGGTAAGAAAGCACAGGCAGCATAAACATGGGGACCACGCGACCAGCCTCACTGTACTACCGAGATACATACAGTACTGATCTAGAATAACAAGCAGATGCATTTTATGAGCCACTGCCAAAGCTGCTTTTAGAAAGGCTAAGCTAGAAGGCTCTCTACAAATATTGCCTCTTAACAGATCCTGCATTGAGAATGGTAGAACAGGAGGTGGTAAAATAAATGATAGTGCGAACTGTCTACAGGGTTACCACCCCATCACTGATGGAGTGCGAGGAGACAATATCATCATTTCAGCACAACTGGCATCGGGATCTAGAAAATGAAGACAAATCTGCAACTGAAACTGCAACTTGTGACTTCAACAGTTGCAAGTGAATCACTCCAAGAACAGGCAGTAAGCAAACATTTTGCAGGTTATTTAAAATGCAAATTGTTCTTTTCTAAATGGAGCAGCTGAAGCACAGGTAACATCTGATGTAAATGAGTGACCTACTTTAAATTAATCAAATGGTACAGCTAGAGAAAGAGGTAGAAGCAATAATAATAATAAGGCTCATATTGTTTCTCTAAGTGCTTCACATTTCTGTCCCCATTACGGTTGTTCTCTAGGTCAGTGGGGAAATGAAAAAGCAGGTTATTTTAATGGCATCTCAGTATAAAAACAATTTTCTAGCCACCACATTAAAAATTAAACAGCTTTGCATCTTTAATGCATACTTTCCTTTTTAAAGAGGGAATCAACAGTTGTGTGGCAGCATGTAAATATTTCTGTTGTGCCCAATGAGCAGCCGGAAAAAAAATACAGGAAGCAGCAATGGAGAAAATACAGAATGAAAGAAGAGATGTCAAAAAAAAAAAACCCAACAGAGAAAGAAATTCTTGTCCTCTTGTCACTTGCTGGCAGGAAGCACATCCTCAAAATTAAAAGAAAAAAATCAAGTAGGGCAACAGGGAGGCCTAAATTTTGTATGTAAGAAACTACAAATAACAACTCATCTTCGAAAACACCATCATTTTACCTCCACTGGATTTGCCAGTCTCTTGTAATGAACTCAGCTCGTTGTTAGCAGTCTTTGTAGTTAAGCCAACAACCAACATAGTCTAACGTTGACATAGTCCAATCTTGTTAGCCTCTGTGGTGATCCCCCTGCATCCAGGTTAAGGCATCCTGTGAACACATCAAGCCCTAGGGCGTTGTTCATGCAGCACTCTTCCAGACGGTGCTGAAATACACCTTACACCTAACAGCAGGCCTTTCTGATTTGGACAAAACACTGCAACCTCCTCCCTCCTCCCTGTCCCAAATGCCCATCGATGTAACTTTTAAATAGACAAGGAAAAAGGTAGAGCAGAAAATGATGCAGAAAATGGCATGTAGAGTTGTTTTTGCTTGCAGCCTCTGGCCCCACAAGCTGAATCTACTTGCTCCTATGTGACTAAGCAAGTTTTCACTCCCTCTCTCCTCATCAGGCAGGCATAGCCGTATATTTGAGCTTCCCCAGGCAAATGGTCTGCTTCATCTTAACACTCCCTTGAGGAGCAAACATAAGAGGACATCGTGGTCCTATGCAGACCCGACCCTGCACCGCACTGTCCTACTTGTGCTGCAGCAGAGAAGGTCCCTCAGTGCACTCTGGAGCTTCCCTGATGGCGTTGTGGTTCACGGGTACCTGTGTGCAGTAGAGCGTACGTGTGCACCCAAAATACCTACATCGCCAGGGACATACGTGCCTACAGTCTTGTTTTAGTCAATAGAGCAGGGCTGATTTGCAACCGGGCAAGTACACGTTTTCAAAATGTGGGCAGCAGTATGGAAACCAGAATCTCATTTTCCTTAATAGCCGACCTCAGGAAACAGCCTGAGTAAAGAATAGCCCAACTGAGTATGCATTTACTTATTTTGGCCACTTTCAAATATCTGCACTGTAAACTAGGACCCTCACTTCCTCTCATTTTACACAGCAAAGTTACTCCGAATCCTGCAGGAAGCCTCCTCTGTCCCAAAGGGCCAGGATCATCCCCGAATCATCCCCTCTGTACTTGCAGTGGTTACCTCCTGAAGGAGGACGGTGGGATACCAACTCACACGTTTTTTTGCCTCACCTGTTAATGTAAAACCCAAAGGCGATATAAGTGCATGAAGTAAAATCCTAACACGCAATTGAAGCATAATGTGTGAAGCGGCAGGATGAGGAGTTTTGATGTCCCCGCAATACACCCTGAAGCCTTCCTGGGACTTTTCTGCCCTTGCAGTCAGAGATGCTTCGACGAACGGGTGGGTACCCACGACTTCATTTAATCCTGAGAACACGGCTATGAAATCCAGGAACTTGACGAACATCATCTCAAGGAGTAAACTAAGCACCACGTAAACCAGGGACCCACACTTTGGCCACCGAGAGAAGCCAGCCCCAGGTCTGGGAGGGCAGGGCAGGGTGTGGAGGAGGATGTTTTTTCCCAAATTTCCCAGTTCAGCTCGGCTGGGGGGGGGGGCTGGGACACAAGGACCCTCCCCTCCCTCCCCCTTACCTGAGCCACCCACGTTGGACCGGAGCAGGCAGCTTCTCCGGGAGGAGGAGAAGGAGGAGATGTCGCTTTGGGAGCGGCCGCGGGGACCGGGCAAGGACCAGGCGGGTGGCGGTGCTCCCCCGGTGCTCCCCGGCCTCTCAGCCATCGCCGTCGGGGAGCCGAGAGGGGCAGGGAGGAGAGGAGAGGAGGGAAAGAGGCGGCGAGGGAGGGGAAAGGGAAAGTTTGCAGAGGAAGAGCCGCCCCTCGCCTCAGACCGCCCCGTCGGAGCGGGGCCGCCCCGCCGGGACCGCGACGGGGGTTTTGGGTCTGTCGGAGCCTAAATTTTGTGTTTGCATAGAGGCAAAGCAAAGAAGGGGGGGGGGTGGGGAGATGCGCGGAGGAGGGGACGCGGGGGACCCCGCGTCCCCTCCCTCCGTGCATCTGCACCCCCCGGGGTGTCTTCGTGCTCCCCGCTCCCTTCATTTCCAACTCTCGGAAAAAAAAAACAACCAACAAACCAGAATCAGTTAAAAAAAGAGCCGAGCAACCGACACCACCACTTCTGTTTTGTGTAACAGGGTGCTCTCCCTCCTCCCCCGGCCGTCCCCCGCAAAACCGGGAGGTTGCAGAAGGCATCGCACCCCTGCAGCCGAGCGGGGAGGGCGATGAGTCAAATCTCCTACCCTCCCCTCCACCCCCCCTTCGTCTTTCCTAAGGTTTGGGTTGCAGGCAAGAGGCTTTTCACCACCACTTTTACGGTCGTGTGACTCAACGTTTTGGGAGGAAAGTACTCTTGCCTTTCAAATCAGAAGCGGGACTCACAGCGACTTCGGCAAAAGCAAAAGCAAACCCCGTGGTTTCATGTTCTGGTGCTTGTTTTACAGATACACTTTTATGACACGATTTGTCTTTAAAAGGGTGTTTAACGTTTTCACTGTTTTTTGCAGGCAAATCATTTTATAGCCTGCCTTGAATAAAATCCTTTCTGCCCTGAAGCCACCCGCACAACAGCAAAGATAGACAGGACTTCACCCTGTATTTTTAATGCATCCAGTGCCACGTTATCTAGCTATCAAATATGAAAGTCCCATTCAGGCTGTATGAAAACATTTCAGCAACTACCACTCCCCAGGTCTGAATCAAATCCTCCTGAGTCTGAAACATGTCCATGTGAAATTCACTTGCTGGCCTCTGCCTCCCACCAAGCAACCAAGTGCCCTCCTCTCAACGCCAAGCCCCACACAGCTCCCCAGGCGCGGTGGGTTTGCGGTCTTCCCAGCAGACGTACGGCTCAGGCACCCTTCGCCTTTGTCCAAGAGATCGATCCAGTACATGAGTCTCGTATGTCAGCCATTAGACAGGTCAAAAGGTCTTTTCTGCTCAGTGTCTCCCAGGGAGTTGCATTCATTATTTCCTCTCCTTCTTCCCTCTCGCTGACAGACCAGCCTGCTCCTTCCCTAGCTGCGGAGAGCTTTCCCAGTGGGACTGTGCTGCGAGAGTGAGAGGCAGGGGCTTCTCCTCGTGGGGCACAGCAGCGAGCTCCACGCTTGCAGGCTTTCCTGCGGGGGCCCGGTGGCTCCAGCACCGTGCAGGCAGACATGCTGCATCCCGGTTTAGAGAGCTTCCTGCAGTCTCAGACACCGGTCTTGCATTATTCACAAAATCTTAGAGTGTACTATTTTTATTATTTACCCTTTGCAGCTTGCATCATTACAGATGTGACTGTGCACTGAGGACCTTTTCCCTCACTGGAGATTTCAGTAGCTGTGCCTGTGTGGGCTGGTGACATTTTCTGAACCTGTTTATGCCTTAATCAGAAGTGTACTCATGGCTGCTATTTACTGAACTGTTTTCTATTTTTTTCTTTTTCTTTTTTTTTTTTCTTTACTTTAAAGGATGTGATCAAGTTCATTATTGAAATACACAGTTCCTGCTCCAAATCTCACCAAAGTCGATGGCAGGTCACTGATGTCAGTGGGCTTTGGGTCAGACCCCTGAGCTTTTCTTAAATCATTTTTCCTTCAAAGCATTTTGAGCCACAGAGCAGTTGTAACTTTGGCATGCTGTACAGAATAAGCTTCAGAGAGTCGACTTCAAAATTCCCACATTAAGGAGCTGCTCAGTGTCTGCAATCCTTTGGTATGATCAAAAAGAAAAGGAGAACATGAAGAAATCCAAAGATAAACTAGAAAAGGTACCATAGCAAGAGGTCAGAGGCATTTAAGGATTCCTTTTGAGAAGCAAAGTGACATCTAAAGGGGTGAAGGTAAGAGAAGACATAAAGTAGGTCAACACTGAATGTAAAAGAAATATGAAGAGGCTCCTATTGTGATATCAAAGTGCTTTTGTAAATCACAGTAATGTGAACAGTCAGTCAGAAAATGATACCATGGAAGTCATGAGGTTTTTTATCAGCCTGTAACTTAATACACTCTTCAAGGTATGTACATAAATGAAAATACTAAAAAAGTATGTAATTTCCGTTTTCACAGCCCTTTAGATACTCTTGGATGAAATACAACAGCTGTGGTTAATGGCTCTGGGAACTGAAGTTCTGTTTCCATAGAACAGCAGTAAAGTATGCATCCTTCCCAGGTGGAGAGAGATTAATTCAGTTGTCTACTCATTCATTTTTAACTGTTTTGGTGAGATTGTCTAAGAAATTTCCATTCATGGTGATGATTTTGAAAAGTTAGTATTTGCTGATTAAACCAAATTATTTCACAAAGGCTGTCCTATGGCTGCTGGGGTCTGATGCAAAAATATACAATTTGGGCTTTGGGAAAGATAGGAGAAGTGCCAGCATGGGCTACAAAGATGCTGGAAGATGCATCTTTTAAAGTACGTGCCTGCCCCCCATGATCGACAGCACAAATGCAAAGTGTCATCTACTGAAACAAGGCAGCTTCAGCACAGGCTTCCTCTGAAGCTGTTCTAATGGTCAAGGAAATACCTCCTTGACAGGCTTTGGGGCATCTCGCTACCCTGGAAGCCATCATGTACTGGAGCTGCACAGCGAGGGAAGGGAAGGGAAGGGAAGGGAAGGGAAGGGAAGGGAAGGGAAGGGAAGGGAAGGGAAGGGAAGGGAAGGGAAGGGAAGGGAAGGGAAGGGAAGGGAAGGGAAGGGAAGGGAAGGGAAGGGGGAAGGGAAGAGGGAAGGGAAGAGGGAAGGGAGGGAAGGGAAGGGGGAAGGGAGGGGAAGGGAGGTGAACCTGTACCTGTGGTTGGAAGCAGGCAGGAAGGGCAAATACAGCAGTCTGCCAAGGCCACCTCTGAAGCAGACCCTGGCTGCAGATCCAAGACTCAGACTGGATGTCCTGTTTTCGGCTGGGACAGAGTTAATTTTCTTTCTAGTAGCTGGTATAGTGCTGTGTTTTGGATTTAGGATGAGAATAATGTTGATAACACAGGGATGTTTTAGTTACTGCTGAGCAGTGCTTGCACAGAGTCAAGGCCTTTTCTGCTGCTCACCCCACCCCACCAGCGAGTAGGCTGGGGGTGCACAAGAAGCTGGGAGGGGACACAGCTGGGACAGCTGACCCCAGCTGGCCAAAGGGCTATTCCCTAACATATGGCGTCATGCTCAGCAATAAACTAGGGGGGAGGTTGGCTGGGGAGCCGCTGCTGGGGGACTGGCTGGGCATCGGTTGGTTGGTGGTGAGCAATTACATTGTGCATCACTTGTTTTGTATATTCTTTTATCATTATTATTTATTTCCCTTTCTTTTCTGTCCTATTAAATTGCCTTTATCTCGACCCGTGAGTTTTACCTTTTTTCCCGATTCTCTCCCCCATCCCACTGCGGGGGAGTGAGCGACCGGCTGTGTGGTGCTTAGCTGCCTGCCGGGCTAACCCGCAAGACGGGACCAGGCTGCAGACCCGGCAGACCCGGCAGGCAGCTTTCGGGCAAGCGCTGAAGGAGAACGGCCGGTGCTCTCCCCGACGAGGAGGGCTCTGAGGAGCCTCGCAGGGCCGAGCGGGCGGCCAGCCTGGGGGGGTCAGCGCCGGGGGTGGGAGGGGGCAGGAGGAGCACGGTGAGGCGTTGGCCAAGGCAGAAGTCAGTTACTTCATTTTCTTCAAATCCTTAAAATCCAGGTGACAATTTGTGATCGAGCAGCCAGATAAAACAGCACCGACGGGACGAGACCCCAGCGGCCGGCGCGCTTCTCCACACAGAGCAGGGGAAGGACACGGCGGGGGCGAGCCTTGGGAGGGGCAGAGCCGGAGCCCTTCACCCGCAGGCGGTAGAGACAGGCTGCCTTTCGGCCGGAGGGCGGCGAGCTCCGGCGGAGCGGGCGGCGGGGCGGGGAGAGCCTGAGCCCGCCTTGCGCCCCGGCCCGCCCCGCCCGTGCCCCCTACCCCCGGCCAGCGGCCTCCCCGGCGCGGCCGCGCAGCGCGGCGACCCCCGCCCGGAGGCGCCGCTTCGCCCCAGCCCGCTGCCGCCATGTCGGGCCCCCCCGTCCGCGCCGCGCTGCTGCTGCTGCTGCTGGGGCTGCCCGGGTTCCTGCCGGCGCGGCCGCCGAGCGGCGGCGGGCGGCCCCGCTACGAGCCCACCTGGGGCTCGCTGGACGCCCGGCCGCTGCCCGCCTGGTTTGACGAGGCGAAGTTTGGCATCTTCATCCACTGGGGCGTGTTCTCGGTGCCCAGCTTCGGCAGCGAGTGGTTCTGGTGAGCTCTCCGGCCTGGCCCTGGCCCTGGCCCTGGCCCTGGCCCCCGCCCCGCCGGCCGCAGCGGCCTCCCCGGCGGCAGCGCCCCGCAGCCCTTCAGGCCCCGGCGCCCCTGGGCGCGGCCGCCGTGGGGCGGCTGGGAGGGTCGCACCGAGATAGCGGCTGCTGCCGATGGCTCGTATCAGCGGTCTGAGGGTTTGCTTCGAGAGCAGCTCTTGGGGCAGGTAGGGTTTGGTTTGGTGTCCGTCCCCCCCCAAAGCCACGGTTAGGTTTAAAGCCCCTCTGGAGACTGACCCTGGAGCTGAGGTGTGTGGGAAGAGGTTTATTTCCGCCTGAGGTTGGTCAGTGAGACCACGGACTCTATGGTGCCGTTTATGAAGGACGCAGAGTTTGATGTGCTTCTGGTATGTCTGACCATCTGTCTGCCCAGCCCTAAAACTCTTGAATATGTTGGCTAATGTTAATCAAGTTAAGCAGAGAGCTTGTAGAGCTGAAAGATGTGGTTTCCACAGTGTTAGTGAAAGAGGCGGTTGAGTGGCGGAGGGAGACCTCTCTGGGGCTGTGATGAAGGGGCTCTCCCCAGGCTCTGTGGGGACAAGCGTTGGGGATCTCCCAGCCTCCCCAAAAGAGCCTTGAGCAGCTCTTGCTGGAGGGCCGTGGCATCATCTGCGGGGAGCGTGGGAGTCCATCGCTCCCTACATCACTGCCCTTGCTTGGCAAACTGCCTGCGGTTTTCTCGTGCATGTTTTGTGCTGTTAATAGTTTTCTTATTTTTTATTATTATTTTTATGAAAGAGTAGTTTCCACTTAAAAGAACCTAAAGCTCTGATCCTTCAAATAATTTTAGTTCAAAGGCTGAATAAAATGTTTGGTTTGTTAGTGTTCACTGGTTCAGGCCCTTTGGCTCTAAGCATTTTTTGGCCATCTTCTTTCCATGCTCTACCAAATACTTCCTGTATGACTTCAAGTGGGTCACGTTATCATTTACAACATGAAAATAACAGCAGCTCTGTGGCAGAGCTATGGTAAACCTTAAATGCAATTTTGTAAAACAAACCAACATCAATATAAACAAACCATGGTTTTCTGAAGGCAATATTTGGCCCACTCTTTTCAGAACTATGTTCAAGGGTTTCAGCAGTTTTTTAAATGTGGACTCCATTTACTAATTAATGACTTGGGGGGGGGGGTGGCTGGCTAGCTTTGAGTTCAAGCCTTACTCTAAGTGCTGTGCTCTGATACTGGTACACAGATTCAGGCTCAAGCATCCATTTTTTTTGTTGTAGTTGTTCTAAAAAGACCTCAGAACACTCTGATGTAGTTGATTAAGTTGTTTTTTATGTCTCTCTTGTCTCCCGTCCTTAGGCATGTGGGTGTGAAGCTGCTTCAGGACCTTCTGGCAGCCTGTGCAGTCAGGTGACTGAGGTCCTGGGTTAGCAGCTTCAAATGGAAGGTCATAAACTCTGATATCACCCAGCCCGTCCTCCTTCCCTCAGAGCTGCATAACCTTGGTCAGGATGTTTCTAGAACCTAATCCTGTCACAGTAGAAATGCTCATGTTGTTAGCAAACCATGTGACGAAGAGAAGCGAGAATGTTATTTGTTTCTTTATGCAATTACATACTTTAAAGTCAGAGGGGTTTTTTTTCAGTTTCTCTCATGGAGGGAGGCTGTCTCGGCCTCTTTCTTTATTTTTTTTTTCCCCACTGGCTGCCAGAGATTGTGTTTGTTTATGCTGAAGTCTGTTTGGGAAGGTTACAACAATATCCATAGGTTACTGTGCTCTTACAGAACTGAGGTCAGAGTCCAGCTCAGGACAGGAAACACATTTCAAACATTCAGATTCTGGCCTGTTTTATTCCTTCACTTTCAATTTGTTTTCATTTATGTCTAAATTTGCCAACAGGATTTTTGCTGCTTGGCTTCGTTCATAGAAAGGTGAATGCTTTCAGACCCTTTTCCTGTTTCAGACTCATTAGCAGTCACAACCTATGTTGCTGTTAGGAGGTCTCCAGCAATAAGGCTGTTTATGCAGTAAGGACTGTTGCATGCTGTTTCTGGAGGTCCGCTTTCATTGCTAGGTAGGGGAGGGATGGAGCAGTTTGAAAATAAATAGTGCTCCATTGGTGATTTATGATCTCTGCCCATCATGAGGGTGAGAAAAGACCCTTGGACCACAGAGTGAAGCTCCAAACCTTGCTGCGGACTAGACCAGTTGGAATAGTGACAATACTGGATCAGGAATTGATGTGATGGGGAAACATGGGATAGAAACTGTGCCTGCCTTTGCTAGGTGGGATGCAAAAAGAGGTGGCCAGCTTATTTTTCCTGCTGGTTCCTAAATCTGTGTGCACTGGCCAGTGGACCAAGGTAGGTGTGTGCCTGCATGCTAGAGCCTGTGACGGAGGTGCATTTGTAAGTGTGTGGGGTTCTTGCAGAGGCAGGTTGTTGTTGGAGGACATGCCTTCTAGTAGGGTGCCTTTGCTTCAGAGCCTCATGTGTGCAGCGGCTGCAGTGCTCTGCAGTCACAGCTCTCTCCTGCTCTGAAACCACGGGCATCCGCTCACACATGAGGTCACTCAGCTGCCTTTGGCATAGAGGACTGTGGACCAGCAGAGAGGTAAAGCTGCTGGCCCGCATGTTTGTGGGTTGCAGGTGTCGCAGTGTGGGGGGCAGAGCAGAGATGCCTGGTGGCTGATATGTGAGACTTGAGGAGGGTGAGTTGTTAGTCCAGAAAAAGTGCATTCCTCATGCCACCTGAGCTGCTTACGTGGACCGTGCACCTGTGCTCTCTAGTATGGTTTCAGGATTTGGGTACTGAATAAGACTGCCAAGTGTAGTTGCTTTGTGACATGGCTCCAGATGAAATCCTGGGATCTTTCCAAGGTGGAGTGCTTGAAAGAAGCAGAGCATGGGGAAAGGGAACAGAGAAAAGGAAATCTTTGGTAATTAATACTGTTATGTTCAGAAGCAGTTTTACCCCTTTGCTAGTGTCATGTACCTCCAGTGCACATGCCTCTCAGTGTGAACGCAAATAGGAGCTGATTATTTCAATTCTCTTTTCTTTATCTAAAAATACACGAGCAGACATGTTTTTGCTCTATATTTTGTAGGTGGTACTGGCAGAAGGAAAAGAGAGAGCCCTATGTGAAATTTATGGAGGCAAATTACCCCCCTGGATTCAGTTATGAAGATTTTGGGCCACTATTTACAGCAGAATTCTTTGATCCCAACCAGTGGGCAGATATTCTGAAGGCTTCAGGTGCAAAATACATTGTCTTGACATCAAAACATCATGAAGGTAAGTGGAAGGTTTGTGAACGTTAGTAATTGTATTTCTGTCAACAGAAGAAAAATCCAGGTGACTTTCCTGCCTGCTGAGAGAGAGAAACGCACACATATTTCCTGGGTGGTTTGTTTCCTGCCCCAACCCAGCCAAAGAGGAAACAAACCACCCAGGAAATACGTGTGCGTTTTCCTGGCTCTTACACAAATGCTATGACCATGAAGCTTGCATAGAAGGAGAAATGGATTGTGCCATTGTTCGCTTGCTGTAGGTAAGACAGTTTGAAGTGGTGGAGGCAGCTGAGCTTCCTGCAGTAACCATAGTTTATTTTTTATTGTGCAGTTTATTGCTCAAGGAACCACAAAAGTGAATCCTACACTGCTTCATGCATGGAGGGCTGCTGTGTACAGGCAGTTAACAAGCTCTGTAGGTTTCTCCAAGGAGTTCAGGAGTATGTTCCAGGAGTCAGCTTCAGAGTTAGAAATGTACACAGGGTATAGCTCTTCCCGATACAGTGCATAGAAGCCAAAACCTTGAACCAGGTCTGGAACTTTACAGGCATGATTGATTTTTGGCACTGTAATTGTAAGATACTCTGCAGAGAAAAGTAAAGGAAAAGAAAGTGATTGGAAGGAAACATGGTAGCAAAGAAAGCATAATATACTAAGATGCAATATGACAGTGCATCTAGTGAATATTGTTGGTGTTTGGGGAGATGTGGGTTCAAGACTGGCAACTAGTAACTTGTGAATTTTAATCTTAGCTCTAACACACATAAAATCTTTATCCTGCTGATGCCCGTGGCGTAATTCGCAGTTGCCTCAAAAGAACCATGAGTCTTTTAGTCTGTCCTGTAGCCTTGGGCATTAATTTTTAGCTTGTTTGTCTAGTCGATGCAATTACATGTGTCCAGTTCACAAAAAATATTGCAAGATTTATTAGGCAATGAGTATAAAGCAGTTTGAAGGTGAGAGTGGAGCTCCTCTGGCAGTGGTCGAAGTCTGCAGTGCAGTAGTACTTGTAAGTGCTTGTGCTGGATTGCTGGATGTCAGAAATGTTAAATCCCTCCTGATATTTAACACTGATATTTTAAAAGCTGTTTCAGGAGTTTTTGCAGTCTGCTTATATACATGTACCGAGTAGTTGATTGAGCTGTTATGAATGTCGAGACAAATGAAACATGAACATTTGCATAAGATCTAAACAGAAGGGAGGAGAATAGTCTTTGAATGCAAATGCTAGCTTGTGCATTCTGCAACTGAGAAAGCATTTTATCTTCCAGTTGTTGAATGTGTATTCACAGTTCACATTTGATATATTCAGTGAAAATGTAGATGCCTCAAAAGTTGCTGTATTTTTGGTTAACTTAATTGGGACATATGAATGGAGTGAATAATTAAGGAGAAGGAATAAAACTAAGCAGTACAGAACTGGAAAATTGAATGTTTTATATATATAAAAATATAAACGCATATGTGTATGAATAAAAAAATACATAAACATATCTGGCATGGTGTTCTGATGTTATGACTACTATCATCGTGCATGAACAGATTATAGGCATACTCTATACCACGATAACAATATTATTACATCTATGATTTTTATTATTTTATATCTGTTTTTTGCAACACACTTGCAAACTACTTTCTAGAAGGAGGAAATATAACTTCCCCTCTTCTACTTCCCTTTCTCATCCTTTGATTTTTCTCTTTTCAGGCTTTACTTTGTGGGAGTCCAAATATTCTTGGAACTGGAATGCTGTTGATGTGGGACCAAAACGAGATCTTGTGGCTGAACTAGCAACATCTGTTAGAAACAGGACTGACTTGCATTTTGGGTTATATCACTCCCTGTTCGAATGGTTTAATCCCCTCTTCCTTGAGGATGCCACTAATGCCTTTAAGACAAGAAAGTTTCCAACCGGTAAATCATTACCAGAACTCTATGAAATTGTGACCAAGTACCAACCAGAAATAGTTTGGTCTGATGGGGATGGAAATGCCCCAGATACTTACTGGAACAGCACTGGTTTCTTGGCTTGGCTGTATAATGACAGGTACATAAAGATGCTGTTTTAGCTTCTTATCTGAAATTCTGCTCTATGTCTAGTTTGTCTCATTTTCTGCATATTTTGTGGAACCTGTTACCCCTACTTATGAGGACTTAACTAAATATTAGTTTTCCTGAAACATAGAATCCAGGTCTTCCCTAGAACTATCAAGGCTTGCTTTAGAAAAAGACTGTTTCATACTTTTTTAATCACATTTGCAAATTAATCAGTTAAGATGGTATTGGCTATTCTACCTAATCATATTCTTCCCTAAGTATTGTCTACTGCACAGACAAACAGGATAGCAGGATAGTTTGAGAATACGGGTACATTGTTGTCATTGCAGACTGAACATCTGGCAGTGGATGTGAAGTGCAGGCTGATTTCTGGCAGACCTCCTGTGAAAGTCCGCAGCATATTTCCCTAAGAAATGCCAATCTGGACCTTTTACTAGGAAGGGATGAGATTAGGATTCCTGAAATGGCACTTAATCTAACTGTAATAAATTAATAGTGCAGAAGTCAACCTAAATGATAGTTTCCTGAAGGGAGGGGGGTGTTGGGGGGAAGGGATTACATTGGCTGTGACTACGTTTTTTAGAATAAAAATCATAAACCAAAAATTTCTCTGTTTCCAGTCCAGTCCGGGACACAGTTGTGACCAATGACCGCTGGGGAGTTGGCAGCATCTGTACACATGGTGGCTTCTACACTTGTAGTGACCGGTATAACCCTGGCCACCTCCTGCCTCACAAGTGGGAGAACTGTATGACTATTGACAAGAGGTCGTGGGGGTACAGGAGGAACACACAACTTGACGATTACCTCACAACTGAGGACTTGGTGAAGGTACAGTGGGACAAAGGAGTTGCTTGCAACTTCTGATTCTCCCTCCTGATCATTATGTTATGCTATATAACATTTCAATTACGTATCTATTTTTATAAAAATATTATTTTAATTGAATAATGAATTGATGAAATAATAAATCATTTTGTTCATTTGCAGCCTAACACTGGCAGAATGGAATATCCATGTAATTCTTATTAATTTTATAGAAATGACTAAGAGAAAAATTAGCTAGTAAAAATTCAGTCAGTTTCTTAGAAGCTGTTTCCCCTGTGAGTAACTGGCCAAAGACTGATCTGAAGAGACTCATAATTACCTTTTCTACTAAGTTTTTCTAGTAACTGCACCTCTAAGTTGATGAGAAGCAAACAGTTACAGTTTTACAGTTCCTGTTTAGGAACTCCTGACTGAAGGCTACATCTTCCCCCCCCGCCCTCCCCGCTTCTAGCTAGAAACAGTTTATAACTCTTAATACTCTTTTTACCTTGTAGCGAGAAACTTTCCTTTCATCCCACTTCATTTAGAGAAGAAACCCAACACATGTATTACAGACATACAGATAAACACGAGCAGATGCAGACAGCTGGTGTTAATAGAACATGGATTCCCTTTGCTAGTGTAAGGTATTAAAAAAAGACTTGAAGCTTAGGAAAACTGAATGAAAGGAAGACTGATCGATCCTTCAGATAAATGCATTTAATTGCAAAATTCAGCTAATGAGGGGAAGATTGTTTGTTATTGTTGCTTAGTCCAAATCTATTCCTAGTAGTGTCCTTGCAAAAGATAATTTCAAATTGACATAACCTCTTTTCAGAGGCAGAAGGTTTAAATTCATTCAGTAGCTTGTCTCCAGCTCTCTGTTCCTCAGGCTTGTGCATCTCAGTCCACGATCTCTGGAGGGCAGTGTGGATGTGAACACAAATATTTATGGACTCTGTAGAAAGCTTCCTAATGTTTTACAGATGTTTCTGTAAAATAGGGAGAGCATCAAACAGAGGAAGAAGAAGGAAGTTGCTTCTCTCAGCTTCAGTAAAAATGAAGTGCCATCTATTAGCCTTATTCTCCTCTCGCATAGAGAAATCATCTATCCATTCTATGGGTAAAACCCTCATGAAATTCCTGCAGAAGTCAAAATGTTAAAAGGTTGTAGGATCTGATTCTAATGTAGATTCAGTCAGACACTTTGGTGCAAAAATGTATCTTGGGCTGTTTTCTGCCATAAAAATTGACAGCAGAGCTTTGTTTTATGTGAGCTTAAATTTTGTATTGACTGTTGGGATGACCCCCAAAGTCTAAACATGCAGCAGTAAGAGAACTCGTTCATTTCATCGTTCTGAAGCAGTGTGCCTGGCTTTAGAAAGAACTTCAAATATATGATTTCATTAGTAGTAACCATATGTTCTGTGTATGTGTTTAAAAACATTTCAGCAACTTGTAGAAACAGTGTCTTGTGGAGGAAATCTCTTGATGAATATCGGGCCCACTCACGATGGTCGCATTGCTGTTATATTTGAGGAACGCCTGAGGCAGATGGGTGCCTGGCTGAAAGTCAACGGAGAAGCCATCTATGGAACAAAACCATGGAGAGCACAGAACGACACGGTCACACCAGAAGTGTGGTAAGGCTACTGAATCAAAGTGTAGGCTGCCTAAAGCAGCAGCAGTGTCTGTGAAATTTTGAAATTCTTAATGACTTGATCTTACAGAAATCACCATCTTACTTTGTATGCTGTGAAGAAATTAACCCTTTTGTCAGTTGAAGTAACTGCACATGGAAGTGTGTATAAAACTGTAGGTAGATGACGGGTGTTGGAGAATGTAGTTTCGGCATGATGCCGAGGCTGAAGGGAATGTTGCAGGCATTTCCTTAGTGATCTTGTGCATCTTAGTGTAGCTGGGAACAGAAACTATAAGAAAAAATATAAATCCAGAAATATAAAACGGCTATGAAGTGTTTATCTGTACAAAGGAATACTTCACGTCACTGTTTGGAGAGAAAGAGGGGAGAGAAAGAAACTAGAAACCAGTCTAGCATATTCTGCATTTCTTTTTAAGGTAAAAATGCATGGGGAGATAACAGCAATTGTTTGATCACTAAATTCAGCTGGTCTCTGGACTCTCCTCTGCCTTTGTGCCTCATAGCTGCTCTAATGCCTTAATGATCCATCAGGGTTTTGGTCTTGACCCTCTTCTCTGCCTCAGTGGGCCTTTTTACTCCTGTTCCCAGTAAGATTTGGCTATCTGGCTTTAGCCTTCAAATGCTGAACTGTTGACTGTTTAGTAAAACCAATTCCAAGAGCAATAAAAAATTATAACTAAATGAAGGAAGGAGGGAGGAATGTTTCAAATGTATGCCACAAGATTTCCAAGGACATACTGTAGATAATGTCTGCTGAAATTAATTTTTTAAAAACCTAGCTATGCAAGGTGGAAACTTCATTGTTGCACATACTCTTGTTAATTTTTTTTTTTAGTGGAATGTCTGTATGTTTGTGTACCGATGTGAATTACCATATTTTTCTGAATATAACTCACGAGTATCTGTTAATGATTCCCCCTGCCCTGCAAGTACCACCTTCCTACATGGCTGAGCAGCAGTGAGTTATTATATGCTTGGTAAAGTTACTGCAGATGTTTACCCCTAAATTCAGTTCTTTAATAGTCTTTATTACCTCTAGTTTGTTGGAACATATTTTCAAGGAACAGTACTTTATTAAAGGCTATAAATTGTCTGAAAAGATGGTTATGTGTGTGAAAATGTAATTAATGGCGACTTTTCAAATCCATTTTTCCAGTCTTGAAAGCACTCTATGTATCACTTCAGAAGATTTATAAGGAAAAACTGACATGCATTTCTGTTCCTCATTTCCAACCAGGTACACTTTCAGCCCTAAAGAAGGCAAAGTCAACGCTATCTTCCTTAACTGGCCAGTCTCTGGGACTCTAGAACTTGGTGAGCCACAGGCTAAGCTTGGAGAAACACAGGTAAA
Organism: Ciconia boyciana; assembly: GCF_034638445.1. Classification (NCBI taxonomy): domain Eukaryota; kingdom Metazoa; phylum Chordata; class Aves; order Ciconiiformes; family Ciconiidae; genus Ciconia; species Ciconia boyciana. Next base: position 68,382,934 of record NC_132936.1, on the reverse strand, counting down.
AGACAAGACACCCCACACAGCCCCACTCCCCCGCCTTCCCTGTAGAACAGTGAGGCTTTTAAGACACAGTGCAAGAAAAGAACATACTCTGATGGAAAACACCTCTAGGATTTGTCATGTTCCAACAGTGTTTATTTGAGTTTCTGGCATCTTTGGGAATGCATAACTCTTAGGACAGAGTACCTAAGAGTACTCTTTGGAAGAGACCCAGCAAAATGTTTGTTTTCATTCTGGGACCTCCTTGTCATAGTCCTCCCAGTGGGATGTTTCTTCTCCAGCAGACAAAGTTAGACTGAATCGTTGCTGGGATGTTTTAGCTTGCAAACTAAGGATCATAAAAAGAGGACAAGCAGCAGGAAAAAAAACCTGCCGCCCCCTCCTGTTTCCTGTGTAGACTCTAACTCAGCATGACCTTTTTTTATAAGTAGTCATCCTCATTACTTTGGTGATACTGTAATTGCTGTAATGGTGCAGTAGTTTCAAGTCGAAGCCTTGCACAAAGGGGAAGCATGCAGATGTTTTCATTGCCCAGGGATGCTAAACAGGAAGTCAGTGCAAGCCTAGATGTGTGTCTTGGAGCAAGCGGTGGTCTGAAGTTGAGAACACTGATGCCACACCTACACTAGCAAGTAACGTAACCCAATGGAAGCAGATTTATAGAGCAGAACAGCTGGTGCTCAGGACTTAATATCAACACCATGCACTTACGGTGGGGATTCACTTCGGCTTAGCTCTATCCTGGTCTCATGCATTGGATGTCCACTAGCTGCTGAAATGCATTAAGGGTGTTTCTAGGCTGTCTCTTCTGATCTAGTTCCATATGAAAAGAATCTAGTTAGTGCCAAGACAGCTCTGCGATAAGGAAGAAGGAGTAATTTCAGAAATGATGTAGATGCATCTTAAATTTTGTAGAGGCATCTAGACTATATGTGCACAAGAGAGTAACATTCCTCAGGGGCAGAGACTGGTCTTCAGCTGCTTCACTATTTTCAGCATTTCACCAGCTGGCGTAAGAGTCTCACCATAAAACCTATTTGTGTGTGTGTTTAGTGGAGAGGTTCTTCAGGTCAGCTTTGTTCTGAGATCTCTGGCTGCACTCTAAGAAATATTGCTCACTCAAGACTACAAGTTCCACCATGGGAAAAAAGCATTTCGGAAACAGGTGATACAAAGCTGTGTACTGTGGTACCTGGATCCCTGCGTAGACCCAAGTGCCATCTCAAATACTTCTGAAAAGCGTTTATGTACCTCTTAACAGACCTAAGTACTTCTCAAGACCCAACATCATAGCTTTGTTACTTACATACCTACTTTGCAAGTATTTTTCTACTACCTTTAATCATTGTTTTATCACTGATAGGGCTGATAAGTGGCATTTACGGATAATTGGACAGTAAAGCAGCTATGGAACAACATCTAATTTGTCAATTTTGCAATTATATGCACTTTGAAAAGGCACTGTTCTAACTATAGTGTGCATTTCTATCATCTCAGGTGAAGCTGATTGGCTACAAGGAACCACTGAAATGGGTTGCACTGGGAGAAAAGGGAATTGTGATAGCTCTACCTCAATTAACTCCTAAGCAATTGCCATGTCAGTGGGGCTGGACTTTGCAACTGACTGACGTAAACTGAGCCATACACTGCTGGAGGGAATGCTGATGGTTTGCCCAGTTTCTCATCGCTGCTTTCTAACTCTTACTTGCTTGACTGAGAAACATCAGTAATGTCACTCTTTTCTGAAAGGTGGGCTGTTATTAACAGATGGAATGGAATGAACCTCACATGATATCTAGCACCAGAAAGTTGAATCTCTGCATACTATTTGTTTCTTTGAACTTGTATGAAAAACTGAGCATCTACCTTGTTGACCTCTCCGCTTGTCTTATCAGTTTCTTGCCAAGTTATGTGAAGAATGGGGGGAAAAAAACAGGCACTAGATTTTTCAAGTCATGAGAAAGAACAAAGCTAGCTCAAACCAGCCTTCAAATGCATGGAAGGTAGATTTCTTGCATTAAAGAAGGTATACATCTTCCACAAAACTGTACAGTAAGAACTGTCAGTTTTAGAGAAAAGAAGAAACTTTTTCCAGTTGTGTGCAACAACTGGCAGCTGGTAGTTTCAGCTGAGTAGGGTAATGTACCTGCAAGAACAGTCCTCTAAGGGTTAGGAATGCATCACAAATGCATGAAGGCAATGCATATGTACATCTTCATTTCTCATCATGAAATCATTAATTGAGTAATTCTATCCATTACTGGGATACAAGTGAAGGGGGAGGGGTTTTTGCTGTTTTGTATAATTTTATATGGGTAAAGCTGACTCTTGTTTACAGCCATTGTTTTTACACAGTTACCAGCGTGCCTTCTGTGGACTCTTAAACAAAACATATACTTCAATGACTAACTTTTTTAAAAAAGATAAATAACTGGGAGTTGCTATGGAGCCTCAACTTTGCCAGAGAGACAACACTTTAAGCAGAGACTAGATTGCATCCAACTTGAGAAACTCCCAAACTCATCATGTGTCAGGATTTGTAGGGACAGACCTGCAGTGTGACGTTTGCAAAGAGGGGGAGGTATAGGACAAAAAAAAGCATGAATTGTTTCAATGTAGAGATCAAAGGTTTATTTTTCCTGAGTAATGTTAGTAAATGCAAAACTATTATTGAGTTAAATTCATTCTTTCAACTATGTCCAGATTTTGAATGATGGGCCAAATGAGGTTATTGCCTTTCCCGCTAGTAATGTTAATACACGCACAAATGTTACATTAAAATATTTTATTACAATACAGACAATTGGGCTCAAAATTAATACAAATTAAGATAAAATATTTACAAGTTAATGTGTACAGTGTAGCTGTTTGAACAGCATAAACAAGAGAACTTCTAAAAATCCACATTCCTTTAGTATTAAGTAACAGAGACAGCACCCCCCCAGCTTGTTCAAGAGGAACGTGCATCAGTTGGCAAAGGCCTTCTGAAGAATGAGACACTCTTTGGAATAACATTTGTAAAGTTAAGGGAAAAATAGTTTTCCTTTATAAAAAGAAAAATTTGGGAGAAGAAGGAAGCCTTACTTCATTCTGCTACTCTGTGCTATTCTTAGATCACTATCATTAATTTTTTCCAAAACTTACACACCCCAGGCAAACAAATGGGTTTTTTAGTAACTTGTTGTAATACTGCCACCAGATGCCTTTCAGATGCAATAAAAATAATAAAATGAATTATGGAAGAGTTCAACCACTTTTTTAATAGAAAAGTTTTTACATACAGTTATTCTTTCAACAAGAATATTTTTAATGGCTGTTTGAAACAGAATTCTATTAGAACAAGTATGGGCTCACTCCCACTTTTTTCAGAATGTTCTTTCTGCTGGTCTACCACTCCTACACCATTATAAAATTAACCCAAGTCTCATCAGTAGTCACAAGGGGTTTGTTATAAATACACAATCTATTCCTATAAATGTGCAGTTCATTTCTCTAGTTGCTGAGGGGTACTGAAAGCTTCATAAACATTAGCAGCAAAATCTTTCACTTGTTCCATCATCAAGAGGTCCTGGAAGAAATTTAAAGAATAAATTTGCTTAATCAAATACATATACCACTATTCTGGTTTTGCTGCAGTACATAATTCATCATGAGAAAAGCACCTGGCACTCCCACAGAGATCTAACTCAAATTTCTTGCTTTAGAAAGGTTTCTGGGCAGAACTTCAAGTAGAACCAAGTCGAGGGACCTTTTTGTGCTTCTGCACAGTTTAGCAGAGGGAAGAGGTTCTAGAAAAACAGCGTATTTTTGGAAGATACACGTTTACAAAAAGTTCAAGTTATGCCAATTGTTGCTACTTCTTTTTTAAAGCCACTGAAATTAAACAGAATTAAGTATGTTATTAAAAAGAAATATATAACATTAATTGCAAAATTTTACTTGGGATATTTTAAATAAGCAAGATTCTCACCTGAACAAAGTAACTGGGTGTTTCACTGCATACTGAATGGATCTGTCCATTTATTATTGGAATTATCTTGGCTAAAGGAAGACTGACACTGGAAAGACTAGAAAAGAACAAAAAATATTGACCTAGGCCTGCTCTGACATTAGTAAAGCCACTAAACTGTGATTATTACAATTCTAAATAATTACTACTTCAAAAGTAAGAGTTGAAAGACTGTAAACTAAAATGTACAGATGAAGTTTTTTCCCCCTATCAAGTCTTTCATTTAATATAGAGAAGTACCAAAGCAAGTTTCAGTGGGTGCTCCTAGTACACACAGTTTCACACTTGCTTCTCATGCAAGAGAAATATGGTTTAGCCAGAGTCTTTACATCTGCGTGTGTAAACAGTTGTTAGAAGAGCCGGTTTGCAATCTCCTGCTATTTCAAACTCTAACCCAGGCTTAGGACAGACAGCCAAACTACAGCCTTTGGGATACCTAACGTGATGTAAATAGCATGTATTTAAATAAAAACATTACTCTTTGAGAGCCATCAGTTATTAAAATAAACACACATAAACCCAGTTATTATTCAAGGTTTTAATTCTACTATTTTAGAAATCATATTTCAAGGATTTGAACTCAGCTTTTGGATTTGTAACACTCTCACTGCACTGTTTAAAACCGAAGTTAACTTCAGAATAAAAGCTATTTTTAAACAGTCTTCTAGGAAGAGGCGGAAGATTCTGAACGTTAATATCTTTTTTTCAGCATACCAGTGAAGAACCTAAAGCTCCGTAGGTGCTTTGGCTACATGTATTTGGAGAATCATGGTAATGCCCACCTTCCTTGAGAACTACAGCAACTGACAGTCAGAGTCTGGGGCGTACAGAGCTTATCTGCTAACAGTAGGGGAACGCCATCTTTCTCATGGCCTCAGAGGGGAGGTACTGCAGTACAGCTTTCAGTAGTCACCGCCAGTGGGGTGAATCCTGCTTAACTAGAAAGGCAGTCTGCTTGTACAGTCTTGGCAAAAAGTGGGAAGTATAGGTCTTCTGATTTCTACTTTTAGATCTGCAAGTAATGGTGGGAAAGATACCTCATGAATTCTAGCAACTTCATGGGTGAAGTGAGGAGACTGTATTTATTCTTGAAAAGCAAGAAACGGGATCCTTTCCAGCATGAGAACTTCAAGTAGGCAGGAAAATCAATAGCCTTTTTTGGAATTCACTATGAACCCAAAGCATTATTCACAAGAGAACCACAACAAAAGAAAACATTTACCTATTTACAGAGCCGTTCTTAGAGAGGTCCTGTTCAGTAGGTCTAAAAAACTCTGCCATATTGTCCAGCAGTCGACTGAATCCTCTATTTAAACACGTGTTCAAAACTGTACTGAAGTCTGGACTGGGAAGAAAAAAAAAAAAAAAACAGCCAAGAGGTTTGATTCCTGGGGTTTATTTTTTCAAACTAAAAAATGCTGCAAGTATTCAGTGCTACAGATGTCCCTCCCATAAAGGAAGATGTATGACCCAAACAAAGGCCATTAGTATAGCCACCTCAGGAAAGACCAGCTCCCTAATAACTCCACAGCAAACCAATCGACAGCCTACACTCTACCCAAACGTTACCAAAACCCAGATAAATGTAAAACATTCCTCATTTCTCTATTTCTTACTAAGTAATAACATAGAAGGGACTTATCTTTAAAACGCCCCAGATCTCTAGCAGCTAAACTATAAGAATAGTTTGGCATTTGGCTCAATTCACTCATATTCAGTGTTTATTATAGAAGCCTCACTTAAGTATCTCTCTGGTCAAAGGATGCATGCAACCACTCTCAAAACCATGCATTAAAAATAAATCCTGATAAGCCAGAACTGGTGTTCATTTTATCAAAGCAAGTAAATCCAGTAAAATTACTCTTAATTTACCCTGCTTTAGCAGAAGAGAAGTACTTCTCTGTTCCTGCATAACTATGGAAAAGGTGAGGAAGAGATAAGGGGGTCTGACTGGGAAGGACATCCTGGTAAGGCACGATTATTTCTTATAAATGAGTTTCAGAGCTCTCAAATTTTGAAAATCCCAGCCTACAATTAGTGAATATAAAAATTTAATGCAGCGGAGTGGTCATGTTTTGCAAATGAAAGTTGACAGCTTTTTATATGACAGTAATTGTCTTACATAAAAAATAGTTGTGAGGAGGAGTTTAATATGAATACAGGATATTTCTCTATACCTTTCTAGCATATCTCTAGTTTCATTAAGTAATTTAATTGTAGCAATGTCTCTTTCTGTGAGTCCACAGGCCTAGAAAAAGCAAAGACAGACACTATTTAGTATGAAATCCATTGGCAACCATAAGAACAAGAGTAGAAATAGAAGAGTTTTGTACCATGGAATTAAGTCAAGATGTATAAATCAAATCTATTTAAAATAAAAGATTTATTGTCATAAATCAGATTCTTTATAATTTCTGTTCTAATTTTCCTTTTAAATGGTTACTGTAGGATTTTTTTTTTTTACTAAAAACAGTATTAGCAGAAAATATCAGACTAATTGAGCAAAGTATTTTTTCCACTTCTGACCTCCAAAAGTGAAATAAACCCTGCATATCAGCTTAAGTTAAAGGGATAAGTGCATGTAGTCACACTCTGAAGCCTAAGTTTCTTCTTTATACTAGTATAATACCAAGTTAAGAATTAGTTTTCTCCCACCTGTGGTGTGGATGGAGACAAAGACCTTTAGAAAATTTAGGAAATGAATGTTACAACTGAGATGAGATACACCTTTCTCTTGACTCCTGTCCATTTTCCAGCCCAAAGCAACAAAGGACTCCAGCACACCATCACCTTCTTGTGCATCAGCCAAGATGCTACAATTGTCCATGATCTTTGCTGGTACACAAGTGCAAGGTAATACAATATAGCTTAGGGCTGAGTGAAGCTGCACTGTGTTACAGCATACATCACAGGCTAAAAGCAGTAATCGGGCTGTGTTTCTGAGCTCAAAGCTGACATTCTGAGGATGACACTTGTTTTCAAGCAAATCTGAAGAAAGTACAACTTTACTTTGCCTAGATTAAAGAGATAATGACACTTGATTTATGAAGGAAGAGGAATCGCCATTTATTAAAGATACAGATACCACGGCACAACTAGAGGACTGTTAAGCACCCTTCCCTCCCCCAAAATAAACAAAAAAATGCAGACTGAAAAAAGGTAGATGAAAGAAATTGAAACAAGTACCTGGGTAGCCAAGGGGTTTTCTTCGTCTGGCATCAGATAATGACATAAGGGAGAGTAAGATGCAATCTGATGTGAATCTTTATGTTCCACTACTTTCCTGATATCTTTAAGTTTCTGTTCCAGCTCCAGAAGAGATAGGGTGTGCTTAAGAGAAATACTGGAAAGAAAAAAAGACTACAGTATTGATTGTAAAATGAATAATGATGCTTTTTTCTCCTACCGATAACATATTCACAAGTAACAGGATCCCAATCTGCTATATTGGTTTGCACTGGCAGACATAGCCTGCTATAATAAAAAAGTTGTTTAGGAAAAAGTCAGTACACCTTCCTTTTTTTTTTTTCCCCTCCTGTTTTTTGATTCTAATAAAACTCATTGTTTTGGGAACAGTCATCACAATAAAACTTAAAAGCTAACCACAGAGAAATATAGACTCTTACCTTCCAAAAACTTTATGCACAGCTTGTTTAACAATAGTTATCAACTCAGTCAGTCCTAAAAGGAGGAAAGTGTCAAAATTATTCTAATGATTTGCTCAAGTCTAGAAAGAAGTGAAATTTTGTAAGTGTAGTTAGCTCATAATAAGCACCATACCATCTCCTAAAAGGTGCTGAATACTTGATAAATATTGCTGCTGAACTTCAGGGGGAGCTAGTGGTGTCTACAGGGAAAAACAAACAACAGTTCTGTGACATGTCAACAATAGAGAACAATGCAAAAATAATTTCAAACCGGTTGTGACCAATTTCCTTAATCTTTTTAATACCCTGCAGCAGATGGATTCCCCCATTCTCATGCAACTCTGTAGCTTCTGACTCTCTTCCTGCCATCAACCCATGGATCTTTCATAAGCCCTCTGGCATTCTTCTCTTCAATAGTATACAGATCTCTCTTCCATCTTCAGTGGCACAGAAAAATCTTCCACTTGTCATTCATATATAGGAAAGTCTCTTAAACTGCATTGCAGGTGAAACGAGACTCTCCACCACCCCAAAAATTAAACCTAGTGGAATAGGATATTTATGCTCAACCCTAACAAAAGCCTATCTGATAGAAAAGAAACTTTCAGGAACCGAGACAGGATCCCAATTTGCTCCAGTGGAGTGCCTCAGTTTGCCCTGTCAACCCAATTCTCTATTGGAAAAATAACAGAAAGGAAACACATTTCTAGTCCAAACTCATCTTGCCCTTTTAAAAAAAGCTTTTTCATGTGTTACAAAATGAAGCACGACCTCCATCAACCCTGGCCTCTCTGATTAAAGCTTTTCTCAGACCTGCCTTGACATGCGGTTCCTTGACTCTCAGCAGGAGCTATCACAGAGAGGCATACAACAACTAATCAGAGTTTGTATCCATTATTTTTAGATGAGCCATTCAACAATTTGCAGATCTTACTCTGTGCAATGGGTACTTGCTTACTGTGGGATTGATCTGTTTGTATTGAGCAGTGATAGATATCCTATATAAACAAAAAACAAGTCTTCTACCTTGCTTGGCCCCACCAACAGATATTTAGGCAGATGGCCTTTTGGAGTTAAACATTTTTGTTTAATTTCGTAAACAGTTTCAAAGATTACATTTTTCTTCTTTAATCCTATGAAAATTTAACTGGAGGAATTAATGTACGTGCTAGGAAGACCTAAGCATTTATATACATTTGCATACATATCTTGGATCATTCACACAGTATTACTGTTTCACAAAAAATTAATGAAAGCAAAGAAATTATTTTATGTTGGTGTTTAGATATGAGTAACCTTCTTTACGCAATACAAACGCAGACAAAAGGTATTCTTCAATATTGCTAGTTAAGCAACAGTATCACCAAATCATCCAAATTTAGAGGTTCTTAAAACACATCAATATATGTTACTTCCAGTAATGCTTCCACATCTCCCACTCTTGTAAGAGATCTTGGTTTCATTCCAGTACTCCTAAGCGATGCCCTTTTTATCTCTCACTAAATAATCCTTTCACTTCCAAGAAAGTGGAATTTCTACCTTTGAAACAAAACATGAAACTTACTGTGCCGTTTTTGCAGAGTGCAGCATTATCTAGGTAGATGTAACCTCCAATAATATTTAACTGGACTCGCAAAAGAACTACTAGCATACAGGTACTATATACAGCTACAATGCTTCTTGTGAAACCTTGAAAAGAGACAACAAAATAACTTCAAAGTCAAAGAAATAAGCATGAGTCAAGGAGGGAGAGTCCCCTCCAAGACTTGAGAAGTGCTGATGATTTTTAAATACACAGTCACATTTCTCTCATTGGTTGTCATAACACACGTTTTCACAACACATACCCAAGATGGTCATGAGTCTAATATGTGCTGGAGCTACATCTAAAGTGTCCCATTTAAAGTTCTATATTAATATCATTTTGCATGTTACACAAGTGATTTTGGAAAAAAATAAAAATGATACAAGTTGCTCCAGAAGGAAAATGGATGTACTGTCAAATCCTCTTTCTTCATTAGGCCAGGAAATACACACAGTATGTTAGCCCTCATCATGCAATTAAGACACAGCATAGGCATAAGAGCAGCTTGGGAAAAAGCAGCTACCTACAGCAGGAGCAGCTAATATCTGAAGAAAGAAAATGAAAATGAGCATCAGCTACCAGCCACTAGGCAACAAAGGATGTGTGGAAGAAGTGGCATGAATAAATATGGATGAATGCTGAGTAGCAAGGACACGGGAAGGAAGGAGCCAGATCAAAAGTAGGATCTGTATTAGGTGTTGTGAAAAGGAGAAACAAGACCAAAAGGAAGGAAAGACAAAACTGGGGAGGTTGTAGGGATAACAAATGGTACCAAGGAATCAAAAGTATTAAAAAAAGCTCAGTAGTAGTATTCACTACATAATTATCTGACTTCACTATTCTTCCTTCCCTTCCACTGCTTCCATCAGCCAATAAATAAGATGATGAACCAAAGGGTTCATAACCACTGCTATGGTGGTTATCTCCAACAGGCTTGAAAAGAAGGAAGTGCTGGCCATGTAAGGGCTGGCCTACAATTCTGATTGATGTTTTCTGTTAGGTTCAGCATAGAACTTTCTGAAAAACTAGTTTGATTTTCCTGTGATGGCACAGAAAGTTCTCACAAAGTTTTATTGAGCAGCATAACACAAAGGCCAATAAAATTCTTCACTTCATTTGTCTCTGAGCTTCTGACTTCCCTTGGGGCTATGAAAAATTCCTTCATGAGAAGCTTTTGGGAGGGGGGGGCAGGGAGGAGGCTTGCCATGTAGTGTGTTACACTATCATATCTACTGAAACAACAACCCAGTGTAAAGTGTGCATTTTAAAGGGTGTGAAAGACATTTTAAATTTATGCTAACTATTATGCAGATGGAATCTTTAATTTCCACTTACTTATTATCTTTAAATCCTCCCATATTTCTAACTTGTTTGCTGGCCTGTGGGAAAAATAAATGGAAATATTAAACATTAAAAAGTATATTTTCCTCGGAAATTAATATGTTAAATGAAATAGCAGTGCTCTAAGGCGAGCTCATTTAGCTACTATAATTATTCAGATCAGATTCATGTCTACATTGATTTGCCTCATTCAAGAAAGCAGTACATAAACAATACACTATGAAGTCACAGAAAAGATATTCAAACTTCAATGTATAAATGTAGTATTTAATGATGTCAATTATACACTTATATTATCAATTTTGAGTTACTATGCTAAGCAGTCAGAAAAAGCCTGCTGATGGTACAAAGTGGTCTTTTCTGGGGCCTTGATCCTGTATATACTTAATGTAGACCTCAGTTCAGGAGGGCTTCCCATATCCACCCGTGCATAATAAGCGCAGGATCAGAATTTCTATATCCTACTTTCTTGCCAGATTTACCATTGCCCGACTTGGTTTTAAAGTTCAGATTTGATCATCAAAAACCAAAGAGATCATGACCACCTGTGGAAAAGAAGTCTTGCGCCGTCCACACAAATGCAAGTTGACCTTTTTTCTTTTGTTGAGGTGTGTTTACTTTTTTTGACCTGACCAATTCCTAACATTTTTATATATTCCGCAGTCAAAGGAGCAAGGCTGTAGATTGCATAGATATACCTGAACTGCCTAAGGTACATTGCATATTTATAACTATGACCCAGAGGTAAGGTTAGCAATATAGCAGCAGTTGCAGAGATAAGGGCAAGCTAACCACCCAAAAAGTTTCATCGGCCATTCTCGCCTGTTAAGCACTGTCAGTAAAGAATGGCTACTGTGTCTCTATCATGGAAGAAATAATTTGTGAAAGTCACTTAGAAACAGTTGGTAATTCCTTAGGATCACAATTAACACTTAAATATTTGGGGCAGATAGTTCAAATTAACCTATGCTGAGACTTTACAATAACCTAGTTTATAAAAAATAATACACTTTTCACCAGAAATAATTTCTCTTTATGGGCACAATTAACCATTGAGGAATGTTTTCATCTGTCTGGAACAAACACATGCCCTTTGGCATTAGTTTGACCATTACATCACTTACATAAACAATGAATTTTTAAGCTCACCGCAATCAAATAATGCAAATGAACTGATATAATAAACTATTAAGTCTACAACTCCAAAAAAGTAAAGAGACAGACTAAAGAGAGGATAGCTGGAATAGATACAAGGATCCATGGCACATACAAAAACAGTTTACATACTTCTCTTTTTGCAAGCTAAATCAACAGTTTTAAAAGCTATTCTAAAGCAAAACAAAGACCGTTAAAAAAATACAGTAATGTTTCTATAGATAAAACACACAACAGGACTTGAAACCACATTTGTTACTTATGAGTGGTAAGTTTTCCATGCCAACTGAAGAGAGAAAGAGAAGCCAATACATCAACATCAGCCAACTACATTTGCACCTATTATGTCAAAACATTTTCTAGAGCTCATGCTGGCAAAGTTTCTCCTCACAACATAAGGCAACAGCCAGGTAACAGTTTAAGTCTGCAAGTATTAAGCCTAACAGTGGAAATGGATTTTTCAGTCTTTATCTGCTGCAATTTACTAAGACTCAGCTGCTACTCAAAACTCAACTTTTATTTCACATTTATTTATTTGGAAAAGCATTATCTGCTATGGAAGCAAAAAGCAATGCAAACAAAAAAAAAACAGGTTTGGAATAAAGCTAAGTGCTGAATAGGTGGGAGATACGCAACACCTCCAAGGCTACAGCAGCAGGTACTTCACCTCATCTCATTCAATCACACTGCTTTGAAAAGAGGAGGACAGACAGAGCAAGAATGTCTGTGGTCTTGTGTGATGCTCCCTCTTTAAAAATTTCTCTGGAAGACTGAAGCCTTCAGCCTGCTTACACCCCCAACCTACCACTGGCCACCCCAAATTACTAAAACAATGTAAAAAGGTTTTAAATTTAAGGAAGTGAACGGATTTTAAATTAAAGGAGTTTACCTAAGCCATAACACGCTCTGTAACATATGATAATGTAGATCCGTAACATGTTAAGCCATAATATAGATGATGTGAAAAAAAGAATACATCTTGAGGGACATTAAGAAAGGTAAATCACCCCATCTACTCCTTTGTACCTTCAACAACAACAGCACTCAAAGGTCCGGAGCTGTTTGATTCATCTTCTCAAATGGAAGTGGAAAGAAAACAAATCTATACCTCCATGTGTAGCACAAGAATACAGAGCTTCTCCAAAAACTCACTTCAAAATGGAATGAGCCCTGATGGCTAATTCCATGATCTGTGCCTTCCCAACCCCTTCTCTACCTTTTCAGGTCAAAAAGTTCAAGGATCTAGTTAAAACTTCCTCAGCATAAGTCAAAAAAGGAAGCATTAAGACAAACTCCACTGTAAGATACACTCTAAATGGACATCCATGCTTACAGGATATTGCATGTAACCAGCATTTTAGAAAATATTTGTTTTCAGAAATGTGTAATAATATCAGAAAGTCTCATTTCTATTTTCACTGGGGTTATTGGAATTCAGAAGTGTGTCACCGTACCCATAAACTGTTTCAACTAGTCAAACAAGTTAGGGACACCAGATCTATTCCGATGCATGCTACGGAGAATGCATGCTACAAACTAAAGCATTATATGTCTTCACCATTGAACAAAGGATTACAGACCTTTGTAGACTATTTTGCTGCACATTCCAGAAGACTAATCTGGTGATCCACAAGATCTCTTGTTCGTTCAGGTTAAATTTTCGTTGAGTAAAACTCTTATTATGACAAATATATTAAATATTCCATTAAAATTAACTTTTCCTAATTTCTTGTTGTTTAGGGTAAATAATATTCAATTACAGTTGCAAATTCTCAGATAATCTGTTATAAAAACATCGTTCAGGCTTTAATTCCCACTTTATCACATTCTGTTGCCTTGTTGTGGGAGTTTTTTGACTGAAAAAAGACAATGACTGGATAGCTAATCTTTTAAGTGCTGGTCAGCTGAAGTTATGGCTATATAAGCAAGCTAGTGGGAGGTAAACTAGAAAGGCAGTCTAGAGTGAGTCAGAAACCCTGTGTTCACTGCCTACGTAACACTTTTACTCCATGCCAAATGCCAAGCAGCTTACTCTGCTTTTAAGGTATGCTATTATGCACTTTATGTATTTAAAAATATGCTATTTGTTCCTGCAGTTATAAAGAAACCAAAGGTGTTTTCTGACAGGGAAGCATTTCTCTTAATGTATGACATGCCCCTATTTGTTCTACTTCAAAAAGAAAAAAGAAATTACTTCTCATAGCTTACATCCATTTGCAATCTAATCTTGGATACTTTCCACAACTATTCACATCTGACCTTGATAAGATTACATAAAATTTTTACAAACACAACATCGACAACTCAGTCAAGATACTCTGTCCTGTTTAAGAGAGGACTAGATCCTGTAACTACTTTATTTGCCTATCTTATAAGCACTTCAACAAAAACCATGGCTCTCATTGCAGCATCTTAAAGGAACTACTATTTCTTGTAATGTTTGGAAAATGCCACCATACCTATCAAAATACATCTAACATGACACAAAATATTCACATAGTGATTTCAAAATACTTTAAGACTAGTGACTCAGTGGGACACAGAACCAAAATCCTGCATGCTCTCTACATTATAAATATATAATTTGAAAAAAAACCACCTTATCTTGTGATCAAAACAAGTGATCTTTAACACAATTAACAAAACAGTCTTACCTATTTTTAAGAAGAGATGTGAGACTCTCAGAATTTAATTGATGCATTAAGGCATCCCTCAATGTTGGAAGCATTGACAGCACTGTTATTAAAAGAAAAAAAAAAGAAAAAATCTGTCAACATAAAAAAAATCATCATAAACCTATCCCCAGCTCTCACTCAATAGCTGCTATCCAATGTAAATCCCATTGCTCAACAGGCAAAGCTGGGAGGACAAACAGAATAGGAGACCCTGGGGGTACTCAGAAGTGCAATTACCTGTGTGCCTCTTATGAGCTTGGGCACAATGCTGCCCTTACGTGGCTACATGTCTTTGTTGGCTCTAGCTGCAGACGTGTACTCACATCCTGCATATCTGCATATACGTGCCTTCAACACCCCGGAAGAAAATCTGGTGAAAATCTACACTGTTGCATTTCCCCAAAAAAGAAGAAAAAGATCTGAAGTTTGTTTTTTTTTTTTCCCAACAAGAGAACAAGAGAACCAGAGAAAGGTACGTTTTAAACAGAAGAAAGCTGGTGGTAAAAAATCCTTTACTTTCAGAATATTCAATGTCCAATCTGCTGTTATATGACAGGAACAGGAAATGGAAAACAAGCATGCACAGAACATAATAAATACTAAGAACAAAATATGAAAAATCTTGACAAGGATGCATGCTGCCAGGCAGAAGGTACTTTGTACAACGAAGGACAAAGAAAAACTTAGTCCTTGCAGTAAAATCAACCCAGCACTACAAAATGGAAAAGATGAAAATTAAATACCAGGGTATTTCATGTCAGGGTAAACACAGTGCACAGAAAGCATTTGCAGCCATCCAAGAAGCCATTACAAATTTCAACAGGAGAAGAAAATGCTGCCCAATTTGTTTTTTTAGAAATAGTTTTGAATGGCCTGTATTTACAAGAATGATGAGGATTTTGTTAAACTCTACCCTACCATCTCCTCTCCAAAAATCCAAAGACCAGTGCTGTAATATAAATACTTCCACTTTTTACTCCCCAGCTAGCCAGGCACCTTTTAACTGTTAAAATGTAGGGAACTAATGTGCTGACATGCTTCTTACTTGTAAATAAAAATTACCCACCAAGCTCTCTGTGTAGCTTGCTAACAATGTGCTATAATGAATAAAATAATCCTGCTGTAAATTCAGTATTGTTAGAATCTGGGTGCTGTTTCACACCTCAATACCGCATGCAGTTTAGGGCAATACACATAGGGTTGAATTGACAAAAAATTGTAACCTGCATGTATATTTGTATGCATCATAGATGGATATATTCAAACGAGGGGGTAAGATGACCCTTAGAAATCCCTTCAGTCCTCTGTTCTTCAGATTCTGTTTTTATTATGCAAAATGACTCTATTTATTCACTAGTATTTAATTAAGATTTTTAATTCACCTACATTTCTTATTCTTCATCCATCCTGGCAATATGCAGTATAAATCCCCAAATAATTCCACTTATCAAGAACAGTAGCTATTTCCTTATCTTACCTGTCATATTGCATGTCCTCTGATTACTTTCAAAATGATACTGCCTTCGTGCTTGGGCGATGTATTCAGCTGCCTCTCGTTCTTGGATTTCTCTGATTTTCTTCTGCCCATATTTTCCCAGTAAATAGACTCCTACAGAGAGATTTTCATATTACAAGCTGCTTTAAAAATGTGAGGAAGGCCCCTTCATCCCCTTTCTCTCATTTTAAACCATAAGGGTGCATAGTGGTTTTATTGGGATATGTGGGTCTTGAGTATTTTAATACTGATTGACAAAGTAATAGTCAGAAATAATGTTTTCAAAATTAATTAAAATGTCAAGGGTAGTGACTTGAATCAGTATAGGAAATTTTCCTGAGAAGAGATATCTTGCCTTTCAAAGAAGGCATTTTTAGTACTTCTGCAACATGAACAACTAGTACTGGAGAGACTGAAGCAAAAATTGGGAAGAGAAAAAATGTAGGGTAACAAAAACAAAGAACAGAGAAAAGGAACTGACATGCACAGGTCTGGAGATGGGTGAAAATTTAATTTTTTTTAAAGGATATCTTTCTAAAATTAGCAGAAGTTAGAGATAAAAGTCAAGTCTTAAAAATCACATAAGAGAAAAATGTTACAGACCAACACCTCCTTCATTTGGTCCTGAAACTTGTCCATAGGAGGAACCTTAGCTTCAGTGAGGTTTGACTGTGGCCCTCTTATTTCTTACCATGCCTGGTTCCTACTCTCCAGCCCCACTCTTCTCCTGCCCTTGAGGATCTGATCATCCCTCATCACCCTCACTATGAATCTCCATTTCCACAAAGACCCAACAAAAATTTTTGCTCTACATTTCCTTCTCTCCCAACATACATCCCTGTGAAGTTTCCCCCAACCGCTCTTCCCACACCACCAGGGGTTCAGAGATCCCTCCAGGCTTCCCACAGCCCTCTTCTCATCTTTCCTCATCTCCGTCCCCCTTTCTAAGCCATTCCTCAAGATACCACTACGTCTTCTATACTTATCCTCAGCACCTTTGCCCACTGCAAGCTGCTTTGCCTGAATTTCTTCCCCTCCACCCAGGGCTTCTCATAACACCTCCTGTCTATCAAGTTCATTTGCTGCCTCCTGTATGCACTGCTAGCAGCAGTTGCCTATTTAGGCGCATAACAAGCTCTTCCCATGCTCTCTCATGAACTAATTGGGGGCGGGGGGGGGGAGATAACGGTGGAAGAAACCCAAGCAGAAAAGACTATTGTACAAGCTGATCGTCTTCTGTCCACTGGGGAGCAATCCCCTAAGTACTGAAACTCCTCTACAGAGTGTCAGCTCCAACTCCGTCAAGTCAATAATGGTACACAGAAGAAATCTGAATATCAAATCAAGTCTTTATTTTCTTCCACCAAGCACTTCCAAAAGTCGTAAACACAGAGCTACAAAGTTTTCTTCAAAGTTCAATTTTCACATTTGGAAGTTAATATCTGAATGAATGAGGCATTTAACAGTTGCTGAATGCTGAAAGTTTTAAAACTATTTTTATAAGCCCTATCCACAAAAACTAAAACAAAAAAAAACCCAAACAAAAACCACAAAACCCCAAACTCCCCAAGATTTTGAATTCAGCTACATTTTTTAGATCATTAAAACCTTTCAATGCATTCTCCAAAACTATCATCAGTATTTCAAAAGGCTTGTCCACTTTGTGCCCCAATATTCATGGTTGCAAGAAAATCCGGCTATTCCTATCAGCATTGTATTTCCCAATAGGCAACTACAAGCCAGACCAGTTTGGAACAACCACAGTCACTTCCATTTATTTCCCAAAAAGCCTCATAAAATAAAAATGGGGAAGTCACTCTCTCTTGCTTCAGCCTTTAGGCAGACTGAGCATTTGCCATGTGGAAGATTCACTCCATTAGATGCAAACTTTAATATTATGGTTCCATATACATAAAATGCAATTTTACCACTGTAAATTGTTAACCAAAATGAGACTTCATAAATAACAATTAGATTATTTTTCTCTAAAAAATTATCAATTCCTGCCAAGAATATGTATTTAGAACACAACTGTCAGGGTACTGATTTATTTTTTTTTTCAGATAACATACTGAAACAGCAACAATTTTTTCAGTATTAGCAAATAATTTTTGAACACAAGATTTTTTGCAATCATTTTATCCCACCACATTTTTCACATTACATTCATAGTCATTTGTTCAAATGACTACTTTTGTTTATTTTTCTCCCCCAAAATAAATCCTTTAACTCCAGGTTTTGTGGCAGAAAGCTCTCATAAGTATATAAAAAAAGACTCTTCCTGCTTGTACACAGGACACAGGCAGACATACAAACAATTCAAGAAGAATCATGTGCATGCCCTTGAGTGATATGCTGGAGCAGCACCTTTATAATTAAGATTGAGACACCTAATTGCTTAATACTGGATTGTTAAAGCTGTGCGATTACTCTGCACTAAGAACTGCTGTGCCTTGCAAGTGTCCAAAGTTGCATTAGCAGTCATCCAGGTTTAACAAGGAGTTTCCAGAAAAAACATTTGTCTAAAATGATGCAATACCAGCTACTAGTGGTCTTATTTCTCCCTTCCTCCCCTGAACTAAGCCGTAACTTTGACCTATCACTAACAGATGTGATTTATTACAATGTCATCTTCATCTTTGGGAATGCAATGCATTAGAAGTTAGCCAAAGTAGAAGTTACACCATCCACACAGCTTAAGCAAAACCAATGAACAACAAAAAAGTCTGTATGTCAGCAGCAGACTGCCTCTGTCAATAAACTGCATGGCTTGCAAGTGCCTCTAAGTTGCCTGGAGGACACAGCACCGCACTTGGGAAATTTGAGTCTCTGACAATGAACTTCTGCCCACTAGTCACTCGTGCCTGAATGCAGCATCAGAGCTTCTGCAAGTCTCTGGCTTATGGGACGTGTCAAGGAGCTGCCAGTCTGGGAATAGGTCTGCATGTGCGTTCACATTTTACTTTAGAACTACTGTGTGTACCTATATTGATACATGTAGCATAATTCAGAAGACCTGAAAATAACACAGACTTCTAAGAAGTCCAGGCTGAATGCATCACATGAAAACATAGTCACTTGGAGTTGGAAGCAGGACCAGAGAAAGCCACATCCCAGGAACTGCCATAATATCAAGTCAGCTAACATAACCATAAGAAACTAAACTGACATTTTGAAAGCCTGTGTTGTTATAAACAAGGAAAGTGGACACCAGCTTTTTACAATAGCTAATATAACTCAATTTTACCTCTCAATATGGGATAGGAGGTCTGCAAAAAGGGGCAGCAGCAACATTTTACTCATGTCTAATTAGCTAAACCGTTGCATAGATGGAAGTTCATACTGAATCTTTCCCACATGTTCCATACAAAACCAGGAATTAAGAAAATTCAGCAATAATGAGACTGCCCAAAGGATAATTTCTACGTAAACCTTTTTCTGCCTTCATTAAAATGTGAACTATGCAAACAATTATAGTCCCAACACTTCTGATTCACAGAGGGTTCCAAAACAGAGGAGTAGTACAAAGTAGGATTACATCACCTGATGCCAGAACCTTCAGGTACAGGAACCTCAGTGAGGATCTTGAATGACAATTCATACTGCTTTAAAACTGATCTACGAAGTGAAATGTATTTACATTTGTATTGGCTGTCTGTGCTGGTTTTGGCTGGGGTAGAGTTAATTTTCTTCATAGTAGCTAGTACAGGGCTATGTTTTGCATTTGTTCTGGAAACAGTGCTGATAACACAGGGATGTTTTAGTTACTGCTGAGCAGTTCTTGCATGGAGTCAAGGCCTTTTCTGCTCCTCACCCCACCCCACCAGCGAGTAGGCTGGGGGTGCACAAGAAGCTGGGAGGGGACACAGCTGGGACAGCTGACCCCAACTGACCAAAGGGCTATTCCCTAACATATGGCGTCATGCTCAGCAATAAACTAGGGGGGAGGTTGGCCGGGAAGCCGCTGCTTGGGGACTGGCTGGACATCAGTTGGTTGGTGGTGAGCAATTGTTTTCACTTGCATCACCTGTCTTTCTTGGGTTTTATTTTTCTCTCTCTTTGTTATCCCCCCCCCTTAAAATTTTTTATTATCATTATTATTATTTCTTTTTTTAATTAATAAACTGTTTTTCTCTCAACCCATGAGTTTTCTCACTTTTACCCTTCCGATTCTCTCCCCCATCTCACTGGGATGTGGAGAGGGGAGTGAGTGAGCAGCTGTGCGGTGCTTAGTTGCTGGCCAGGGTTAAACCATGACACTGTCCTGCAACACTGGGAACACCTGGGGTCTACAGTACCCATATCCTGTGGAAGCAACGCTTTGATTCATCTATTAACAGTGAATTGAGATAAATATGCTCCAATTTATCTCTGTAGCCCTCTTTGGCTGTAGCATTGTATAGTCTCTTCCCATCTAAATGTAAGTAATGGAAGTAGCTTACAAAATCTGCAGGCTCTTACATATTCATGCCAGTGGCATCAAAGAGGTAGGATATTTCTCATATCACATAAGTTATGGCTTACCTCTCCCTCAGCCCTTTACTTTCTTCACAAGTGGAATGGAAAGATGAGCAGAAGGGTGGGATTGTAACTAGGAGGCATCAAGTTTTCAGGAAACATCTTTACAACCCTATGTAACCTTTACCCTCACTGCCATACTTCCCTCTGAAAAAAAATTCAGGGAAAATTTTCGGTTTTAAGAATTTCATTATGTAGAAATTGTGGTGACACATAGAAACCTGCATCCTTCCAGAACATTGACAGCTCCGTCCTTGTGTACAAGCAAGCTGTGCATCAACTGACATACAACTGTCCCATTATGGCTGAAAACCATATTTAAAATAAAAAGGCTCTAAAGCCTTATTCTCTTGGCACCACTAAGTCCCACCAAAATCTATTTAATGCCCCTGCACTCACTCACAAACCAAGACAACCTTCAAGCAGACAGACTTCTGAACTGAAATGCTCTTTCTACAAGCTGAAGGTTGCAACAGATGAAACTGAGCAATAATTCATTCACCACTGAAATCAGAACTATACACTGCAGACACACCCTGAACTTGCTCTTCTGCTGCAATGAGAGAATTTCAACAGTGAATCATTTTGTAATATACATCGAAATCTGCCTTGAATGCTGAGCACTGAGATAGAAACCACTTTAAGGTAAATCTACCTATCCAATAAGAACAAGTGAACATAACACATCCTTGCAGCTCCCTCATGCTAGCCTGCTCTCTACTTTAAATATTTCTAGTGGGTTTGATCCCAGAGCACTAGATTTTCCTTCCCTGAAGAGACTTAAGTCTTTTTAGTATGCAATTTACTTATATTGCTAAAAGAACAGACTTCTGAAGAAAGGGTTTGTACAGGGTCTTTGCTAAATTGAGGTCTTCTCAACCCCGCTCTATAGTTACGGGAAAATTACACCTATTTCAGTTGCTTTTCCCTCAATTTGAGCTCTTATTTTATGAGTTTTGTATCTTCATAAGCAGAAAAATCGGCTGCAGTGTTGGGATTGACAGAAATTACACTAAGAATGACAACCACTGATAACACACAAGGAATCCATCTCAGTGAACAGAGGAAAGTCTACCAACCAACTCAGATTTTGGTGCAGTAATTCTTCAGTAATGCAACATTGATACAACACTGTATCAATAATAATGTAGAGACTCCTTTGTACTGTCTAACGAATCATTAAATATTCACATTAATCTCTGACCATGTGCCAGTTAAAGACTTAAAATCATTAAACCCTGTGATGTCTCATTTTTCTTGTTACATCCTCCTTCCCAGAAAATGCACCTACAGCTCTTAGAAAAATGAAACAAATACCAGAGAGATGTAGATTCCAGTATCTGGTATTAAATCAGCAGATTTGGATGCTTTTCTGAAATCATTCAGCCACTTCCAAATATTCTGTCTTCAAGTACAAGCAGCGATGTAAATTTGCATTCTACCTTTCAACGTTAGGCAGTATTTTTTGGAGGAGAGTCTGTTGTGGATCTCAGAGTTCTGATTCATTGGCGGTGGCATTACCATAGCTCCTGGAGTTATTTTAAGGTCTGATCCATAACTAATACGTAGATGGCCAAAGCACTCAAGATTCAGCTGCTGAACAACTGTAGTGCAGCACTCTGCAGTAAATCCCTCCATCTCCCAGGCTGCCCTAAAATACCGTGGTGCAAGTTGCAGCTGGTGGCAGCTAATGATGTTCCCCTGCTTGTGGATGCCCTGATTAACTACAGAGTCTCAAATACAAAAAAGCAGTTTGCTACAGCCCTCAAATACAACACAGCCTGAGGAAACAGGTACTTGATCCATGCTGCAGGCAATGACAGCGTAGTTCAATATTTTCAGTCAGAAGCTGAAATGCTTGTTACAAGAGGAGCATCTTGGGGTTTTTTTGATTGGTCATAGTTTAAATGACTTTCTTTTAGTCCCTGATTATTCTTTTTTTTTAAGTGTAGCTCATCCAGTCAGTAGCATTTTAGTGAAAGTGACACTGAACTGTACATAAACAGCACCGATCATAAAGAAAGAGCTGCAAATTCAGTGATATTAGGATGGCCTGCAGGCTGGCGGAGGGCTGTTTATACACGATGAATTTAGGATTTCAGGCTATGAGGACTCCCAAGAGCCACAAGCTCGCCGATATCTGCTTTCCCACTTGGACATTGATCCATGTTTACTAGCTGAAACTGGGACAACTGAAGTTTTTACTATTCCCATTTGTCCGCCCACCACTCTCACAAAGACAGTTGAAGGGGAGGGGGAACAGCTTGCAGGTTACAGCCTCCTATATTAAAGTAGATCTGTTTACTTAACATGGTGGGCTGTAAGTGTGGTGGCTCAGAAACTGGTAAACATCATGTTCTGCTGTACTTGCAGAGTCAGAAAACCTGCAGGTGAACGGGTGAACTGGAGAAGTGGTCTGACAAGTACTTTGTGTATTAATTGGCACTCTTTGGAAAAACACAGAAGGAATTCACGCTGAAAGGATGCGGAGGACACAAGAACCAAGGCAAATCAGAAGTATATACAATTTACCTTCACAAGAGACCTCACCTGAATACAAGACAAAATGTACTGCAAAAACGCTGCACCCCTGAGAATATTTAACTGTTCAGGCAAGTTGCAGTGGGTATAAACAAATACAAACTTCCCTTCGCAACTCTGTAATATTTAGTTCTGTTTCATTTGCATAAGATATAAGTACATCTGATAACTGAGCATGCAAAGACATGGCTGTACTTTCTGAGGAGTATCTAATCTACAGCTGCACAGATATGCACTTTATTATTAAACAGAGAGATAGATCCAAGGTGTTCTTTTAAATCCAATTCTGACTAAAAATAACCCTATAATAACTCCAAGTAAAGGAAGAGCTTACCAGACCATAACCACCCTACGGGTTAGAGAAGAGTCTTAAGGGAGAAAGAACGGCTTGAATAATTAATGTAAATCCTCCTCTCCAGTAAAGTTTGGTGTCTGCAGTTGGTTTATATTTGACAATCCACCTCAATGCACAAGTCCCTTTTAAAAGTACAGGCTTTCATCCTCTGTCCTAAAAATAGTAACGCAAAGGTCACCCACACTTTGCACGGTTAAATGTCGTTTCAAACCGACACAAACGCCCACCGGAAGAACACCCAGACAACTTGAATCCCTCTCTTTCAGGACTTACGGGACGACGTCTAGATCATCCTCCCTGCCTATGAGAAAAATATGCTCCTGCCACCTGAGGTCTCCCAAAGGCGGCCGGCGGCTGCGTTTTGGTGTCACCAGCAAGGCGAAGGGCTGCTCCACGCCACCGCGGAGCTCCCTGCGCAACAGCCCACCGCCCACAGCGGCGGCGATGCAGGGACGAGGCCAGCCGGGCCCGCGGCACCGCCGGGCCGGTCACGCCAGCGGCCGGCACCGGGCTCGCCCGGCGGCAGACAAGCTTTCCTGCCAGCGGGGAGCCCGCCTGACCACCGGGGGCTCGTCGGGCTCAGCGGCCGAGCGCTGCCTCTGAGGTGGGCCCCCCGGCGGGAACGGGGAGCACGTCAAAGGGAGCGGCGAGGCCCCACGGCCCCGAGGCCAGCTCCGCGCCGAGCCCTGTTACCGCCCACCACCGCCACCCCTCAGCCCTGCTGCCGGGCACTCACCGCCGAGGAAGGTGCCGAGGACGAGGCATTTCTTCTTGTGCCGCTTGAGGAAACTCCAGAGGGACCGGAGCATCCTGCGAGCCCGGCCCGGCCCGGCCGCGCCTCGCCTCCCCGCGTCGGCGGAAGGGGCGGTGGCAGCGGCCCCGCCCGCCGTGCCTCGCCGCCCGGCCCCCCGGAAACACCGCCCGTGCTCTGCCGGTGCCGGCCATGGAGGAGGAGGCGGCGGCGGCGGCAGTGGCGTGGATGGACCAGGCCCTCGACGTGGTCAGTGCGGGCGAGGGTCGGGGTGCTCCCGCTGTCCCCCCGGCCGTGAGGGGTGCGGGCGGCCGGGCTTCGCGCTCCCGCTGGGGGAAGCCTCGGAGGAGGCCTGAGGGGAGCGGGGAGCCCCGGGGCGGGCGGGCGGGCTGGGGCCTTCCTCGCGGCAGCGCTGAGGGGGCGGGAGAATGGGGCGGGAGAATGGGGGTTCTTAAAGCCTGTCTCGTGCCTCCCGCAGGTAACGATGTCCGGTTCCTTGCGTTTGTCTGTCTGTCCTGCAGGCTAAAGAGGCGCTGGAGAAGGGGGAGGTTCCCGTCGGTTGCCTCCTGGTGTACAACGGCGAGGTGATAGGGAGGGGCGGGAACGAGGTCAACGAGACGAAGAACGTGAGTTGGGGCGAGGGGGTCCCCGGGGCGGGGCCGGGCGAGGGGGTCCCGGGGAGGCCTTTGCCGCCCGCCCTGCGCCTGGCTGCGGTGGCCCCGCTGCGGCGCCTGCCGGGCGCGGTTCGGCTGTGCCAGCCCTGGCCGCCGCGGGAGCTGCGGGGAGATGACGGGCGGCTCTCGGGAAGCGTCGTCTCGGCGCCCAGCTGCGGTGAGGAAGCAAGCGGGTGCCAGGAGTACCGGGATAGAAAGCAAAGCAGGGAAGACCGTGGAGTCGTGGTGTAAACTGGAGACGCTGTCGTTCCTGGAAAGTGTTGAGGTTTCAGACGTGCTCTCTGGAGGCCTTTAAAGTCATCTGGGGGTTAAGAGTGAGAAAAGAGTGACCTGTGCGGCCTTTCTGTTGGAATTCCTGCCATAGACACTCCAGAAACAGTTTGTGTTGTTAGCAAACTGGCGTTTTCATGCTATGTGATAAGGGTATCTGAAAAGCAATGAAATATAAACTGCAAATCCAGCTCTGTTGCTTTTCTAGGAAAACTGCCGTACAAATAAAGGAATAAATAAATAACAGTCTCATTTTGGAAGGGGCAGGGGTAAGACAAGGAGTTGTGAAGTTGCGTCGAGTTACAGAATGTGTAGGCTAACAAATTGTCATGTTTAGTTTACAAAAACTGTTCCTTTGACAAAATTGTTCTTTCTAAAAAATACTGCTTGTAAATTTTAGATGATGATTGCAACGTTAGCCATCAAATTAGATCTCATACATGCTGAGAGACCCATTAAAGCCAACAGGGATTTTGTGCAACTGGAAGTTTTGCATAAATGGATCTGATTGCAGGATCTGGCTGTAACTTATATTCGATGTCTCAAATCTGAAAATATAATGAAAGGTGAAAATGAGTTTTTTAAGCTCAAAAATGTAACAGTAAAAATGATTCATTTTTACTAACTTGTGCTACAGGACAATCCATAACGTATTAAAATAATTCTAATACAACTGAAGAAAGTCAGATGACAGAGAAGCTAGGTATCTCAAGTTAAATCAGCATAAACACTGTGGGGAAGCAGACACTTCTTAGGAAAATTGTGCCAGAGATAGTAATGCTGTGTAAAAATCACACAGGTTGAACATAACTGACAAGACTGATGATAAAACCAGATTCAGCTTAAAAATATTAGGGAAGCTTTCAGACTTTTTTTGTGTTAACATCGGGGTTGTCTGAAGGTATGTGCTTAAATCCAAGCAGCCTCATTTCAAAAATTCATCTGCATTTTGGAAACAGTAAACTGTTAATATCTTTGAAAGCCAGTCCTTTTTTCAATTTCTGTTTAGCTCAAGTTTCAGTTCTTTTGTGGCTTAACTTTCATAAATGCTTACATTATAGTGATTGGAAATGCTGGGTATTCAGTGCTTTTAAATTTTGTATCAGATACCTAATTGCTCCATATAGTCTAAAAGAAAATGCGAGCTTGAAAGAGGCACTTGCTGGGAAATGTGAATGCAGGAAATTGTTTTCAGTTTTCTCCTAACGATTTCTGGCATTATTTAGGAACAATCCTGGGGAAAAAACCCCTCTTGAACCATTGAGGCAGTTCCAGCAGAAGTCATAAATTTGTCAAGGTCCATTGAAACTAATTTCTTGTCCCACATCACATTGGAGGAATTCTCCAGAACATCATTCCTCAGATGGCTAGAAAACATCCAATTTCCAGTTTTAAACTTTTTATGGTCTGTTTTTATCTCTCTGTTCTTGTGCCAGCATCATCCTTTATTTTACACAGCTTAGAGGTATTTAAAGTTATATTCCCTTTTGGCTTTTGTTTTTCCCTGTTTTCCCCAAGCCAGCTGTTTAACCTCCTCTCAGAAGATAGGCTTTCTTTCTGTGTTCATTCTAATAATTCTTGTATACATCCATTCCAGCTTTGATTCATCTTTCTTGAATTCACTTAACCAGAACTGTATACTTTATTCCAGATGATGGACTTTCTCTTGTGCCTTGTTTGATAACCATAATACTTCCTACTCTTCCTGGAAATAAGTCCACCCATTTTTTCTGGAGCTGCCTTGGTCTTTAATGCTGTTTTGTTATTCCTCATTTGTTGTTTTTGGTTTTTTTGTTGTTGTTGTTGTTTGTTTTTTTTTTTTTTACTCCTGTCTATAAGGCCATCCAATTCTTGAGTGATACTCTCACCCGGTCTCTTCTGATGATGTTGTTTATCACATGAAAGACATCACATCGTTAGCTATTTTCTGTAGGTGTTTCTCCAGTTAATGCCAATGTCACAACTGAAAACATTTAAGCAAAATTATCTTTGAGCATCTTTGCTAATTAGTTCCCTCTGGATAAATATTTCTCCTTTCACTGGAATGTCTCTTCTTTGCTTGCTCACCTTACATTTCTTGTGCTATGCTGTTTTCCCCAGACTGACAATAATTTCATGTGTTGTGCTGTGCCAGGTGCTTTGTAGACGTTCAGAGAGATGAGACCGGTGTTTCTCTTGCCTAGAAAAAACATTTGTCAAAGTAAGTTACTAGGTTAATTTAGTGTCAGCTATCTTATGTAAATCCACATTGTATTTTATTTAATTTCCCTTTTATAGACTAGCCCTTATAATACTACCTTCAAAGTTTGTTATGTTGCATGTTTTGCTGTTAGAACTATCCTGGATCTGTAGATGTCAGGATTGTATGTCCTTCCTGTTTTTCATTACAGTGAGTGATTGCTCTGACAGGTTTCAGTCACATGATACTCTCCGTTGATATATCAAAAGCATTGTTATGGGATTGGCAGCCTCATGCACAAGTTCTTTAGTATTTTTCTGATGGAGATGATCTATCAACTTGGGTTTTTGCCCCTCATCTCTCTTCCATGCCCTAGGCAATTTCATCATTTTAACGTTGTAATTCTGTATCCCATATGCTGTAATTTCTGCTTCCATACTCTTATTCTGCCTTTTGACCAAATTCTCTGCATAATTTTTATTGAAAAGGCAAATATTAATTTTGTTTTGGAGTAGTACTATAATTATATTTGAGCGTCATCTCAAGGTCACTGTAGTAGTTCTAACTAATTTTTCACATTTTGTCTCAAGACATTTTTACTTTTCATGTAATTTGTTTTGCAAGGTTGACATTTGGCGATTCTTCTTAGCCTTTGCTATTGGCTTTTTTCACTCCTTGCAAACTTTCTTTCCACTTTTAAAAAATTATCATTTATCCAGTTAGATCTGCAGTCTTTCCCTACAATTTTGCCCGTGCTCAGGAATCAACTTGCCACTAGGTTTTGTGTCAAATAAATTCCCTGTCTTCTCCTTAAGTAAATCCCTGCATCCTCTGATCTAAGTGACTGGAGTTAGGAGCAGGTAGTGCCTTCTTTATGCCCTCTTCCGTTCTCTTCTGAAACTGCTCATTTTGGCAAAAAGATTTAATTGCTGAAAGCTCTCCAATTTTTTCAGTCTGTCTCCTGTCCCCCTGCATACTTTGTTTCTGCTCTGCATGTCCATAGCAGAACACATTAATGACAGAGATACTGCCGCTTACTCTGTGGAAGTTATTTGCAAAATTATTGATCATCATCACATTCTTCTGGAAAAAGTTGCTGTTGGAAGAAGGGAGTTTATATGCAGCTGTGTTTGTTTTATTTTATTTTTTTAGGAGCATGGCTGTGGCATCAGCATTTCAAAATAGTTAGGCATGTCATTACTTGTATTCATCGGGCAATAGTGCAACAAATGTCTGTGTAAGACATTCGTTTTCAACAGCCTGGCGATGCAGTCAAAAGCTTGTGCCAGTACTGTGTTTCCTCTGGCAGCTCCCACACTTGCTTGTTCACAGTCTTGCCTCAGACCAACCTGCAGATTTTCTTCCTTATAACATATGTGACCCTTCCCAACTAGAACTCCTTTTTTTTTTTTTCTTGGCATCTTTATTCCCATGTGTGGTGCAATCATTCGCTTCCCGCTAAAATGCTGTCTGTCTTTGGTCCTTTGTTGATACATGCAGACTTCTCTGTTATCTTCTGTTGGGTCATTGTAGCATGCGTCTTTGCCCAGATCATCTTGCAAGTACAGTACGCGGTAATTGAAAATGAAGTATTGTTTGTACTCTTAAATTACTAATGAAGCCACAAGATAATATAGAACTTTGAGCTTTGGCACCCTTTACTCTCACTTGTTAATTCTTGTCTAAGATTTAGAAGGTAAGCTTTTCAGGGCACTGATGGTATCTTTATTTGTCTATAAAACATTTGCCACAGTTTGGGGCACTATTTTAAGGCTTTGTCAAGGCTTTTTCCCCACTGACGTCAGCTTCAAATAATTTCTCCTTGGAACACCATTTGCCACTTTTTCTCTTGCTACTCTTACCTGCTTTTGTTTTCTTGGCTTTAAAATAACGTATAAGATTGGGAAAGTTAAAAACCAGTAGGGGCTTACAGAAGCTTATTAATTGAGTCAGTGACTCAAAATGAAAATCATCTTTTTTGTATGCTATTTTACACGCAGCAAGTCAATAAAAAAAGACTGTCTAGTCATAGCTCAATACAAAATAAAATCTTAAGACAGACCTGGAAGGTCAGTTTTTCCCCCATATCTTGTCTTTTAAGAGGGACCTTTAGTAGATGCGTACAGAAGGAGCTCAAGAAACAAGAAGAGTAGTGTAAACCTTCCCCTTGCATATCCTTTCCAGTTCTGAAAGTGAATAGCTTAGGGACTTCCAGAGCTCAAAACTGTATCTGGATCATTGTTTCTGATAGCTGTCTGTGCACATATCCTCCATGAATTTGTCTAAACCTTTTTTGAACTCATTTATGTTTTTGGCTTCCATAGCATCCTGTGGCAATGAGTTCCACAATTTAATTATGTGCTTTGTGAAAGAGTACTTCCTTTTGTTTGTTTTAAATCTGCTGCCTGATAATTTCATTGGGTGCCCACTTGTTATGAGAAATAATAAATAACAACTTACTGTTTGCTTTTCCACAATTTTTCTTGATTTTTTTATAAACCTCTAACTGTAGTCATCTTAACTTGGAAAACTAATGACTGTATCTGGTGAGTTAAGAGCCGTAGTCTAGTTAGTCTCTGTATGGAGACTGTTCTGTAACTTGGATAATCCTTTCTCACCCTGTGGTGAATTTGTCCTGGTGTTATCATGTCTTCATGAGGGGAGATGACCAAACCAGTATGTATTACTTCAGATGCAGATGCACTGGAGTCTAGTAATATTCTATATTAGTGTAATCTCTTTTGTGTAGCTGTCTTCTATTACTGCAGAAGCCGATATGACTTACAGCAGCTGCATGTTTTTTCTTAACTTGTACTCCCAAGATCAGCAGAGGCCTAAAAGCTACTCGGTGGACTCAGTATAAAGCAGTGTCATAGGTTAGAGGCATGTTTTCTTCCAGTAATGAAGGCTTATTGCTTATGTGCTTTCAATTCATGCTCAGGAGTTGAAAAGCCAATATGGTATTTATGCCTCTTCTGATCTGAGGGGCACAAAATTAGAATAGCCACAACTCAGACTTGCGAGTTACAGTAGCTGTAGTAGTTCTGAGGCATCATTCTGCTGGAGGGCGTTGTGGTTTGTGTCTCTAAGGTGTGTGCGCTGAGACTTCAGCTGGTGTGATCTCATTTATTCCACTAGGGAACCTTCATGGCAACATTTCACTAGCAGGTCTTGAGGAATCATGTCTGCATATTGATTCAGATCCATGTTTTTATTCCAAGTGGGTTCATTACTATGTTAGTTCAGATCACAAGTGCACTCATGGAATAAATTTCTT
The DNA here is from genome assembly GCF_034638445.1 of Ciconia boyciana. Taxonomy (NCBI): domain Eukaryota; kingdom Metazoa; phylum Chordata; class Aves; order Ciconiiformes; family Ciconiidae; genus Ciconia; species Ciconia boyciana. The sequence goes on along the minus strand of NC_132936.1, from coordinate 68,352,465 downwards.
GATTGTGTCTGCTTACCATGCTTTGGTTTGTGTCTCAGAGATGGCAAACTGTCTTCCTTTCCTTCCTTTCTATACTGAAAAGATGCACTTGGGGACCATACGTAATGCACTCCAGCTGTTGCTGGGAATATACCATCCATGGGACTAAAGTGGAGCTAGGCCAGTGTGAACTCCCCTGAATTGGTGTTGAGTCCTCAGCTCTGTTTTGCTCTACAGATACACTCCTCTTGTGCTGCGCCATTTGCTAATGGAGGCATAGGAAACGTAGATCTCTGTAGGAGTTTTAAAACATTTTTAAACAGTATTAAACTTACCTCTAACTTACTTATACTTGAGTCCTTTGCCATATATCGTAGAGCATCTCACAGTTATCACCACAGATCTTCACCGTGCTAAAGTGTTAACCCAAGTTCATATATTGAGAGGAAGTTATCTAAAGTCACATAAAGACACATGTAGGAGAGTTACAAGTATAATTGGGATTGATTAAGTCTTAGTCTAATGCCTGTGTCAAAAACATCCTTTTCCCAGAATAGATTAAAAAGAAGGAAAATACTAACAGCCTTAATTCAAATAAGCATCAGGCTTTGTAACTAGAGAGTCATTTCATAACTAGTACTTTGTGATATTTTTGCTGTGACATTTGATTGGCAAAACACACTGCTGCAGACATTCCAGAGCAATACTAGGACATTACTGATTGTTTTTGTCTCTCTGCAATTAAAGTCAACACTTCTTTTCTGTTCAGGGTTTTGTGCCATACCTATTGCTGTGACCTCTGAGATACTCATCATTCCGTTGTCTTGGATTAAAAAAAGATAAATCAATATTCTTCTGTCTTTTTGTAATCAGGCATATGCTGTAATCCGTGCCTATTACTTGAGGGACTTACTGTACATGTACATATTCCCAGGCAGCATTAAACCTGATGCAAACTGAAAATACTGTGTCTACACAGTAGGCCAAGCAGTTCCAGAAGCATATTGAAATTATTGCATATTCATTCCGTGCAGGCACAGTAACATTGTCAGAGGGAGGAAAAGGTACCAAGCAGGAGCAGTTTCTTAGTATTTCCAGAGAAATTAACCCGGCCTGCATTCTTGCTCTTGGAAGCACAGTGGGCTAGATCAGTTGTTCTGTTGGGCTTTGTGTGTCCCTTAAGTCCCAAGTAGAGCTTTCATGTCTTGTCTTACTATGCTGGCATGACAGAGAGAGGAGAACTTCTGAGCAGACTCCTCTGCCTAGGAACAGGTAGAAGATAAAACTGGTTTGTGCTTGTGGATCTTGTGTGTGCCGCACATGAGACTGAGGTTGAATACGTTCTTTCTTGGGCTGAGTATTTCTTCTGCCATTTGGGCTGCATGAAATTTCTTCTGCAACTTGAACCAGCAAACAGGTGTACTAAAAAGCGACTTCTCAAGAAAGCATTACGTTACTACTTTAACAGAAGTGAAAATAAATGCATTATTAATAAATCAGATGTCAGGCTATCATGCCTTTGACTTGAAAGAATAATTTTATGACATTACACTTTATTTCACTTATGTCTGTACAAGTGAGAAGCTTCAAGCTGTGAATCAATGCAAACTTTACAAAAACGTTTCTTTTTGTCTCCTAGGCTACTCGACATGCAGAAATGGTGGCAATCGATCAGGTCCTTGACTGGTGCAAGCAACACAACAGAGATTATACAGAAGTGTTTCCACAGTCAGTATTGTATGTTACTGTAGAGCCTTGTATCATGTGTGCAGCTGCCGTGCGCTTGATGAGTATCCTTTCATGCTTATTCATGCTGGGAAACCATACCTGAAAATGTTACTCTTTTGGCAGTGAGCCCACAGAGAAGGGCCTGACACTGTCAGGCAAAGCCAACAGGGGTACCATCTTATGGTTTGAGAGTCTGCACCCACCTCCATTTACTGCATGGTAAATAGTGAGAGACTCAAGAATGAAAGAGAAAAGGTGCAATTATGACAAACAATGATTTCTCTTAGGGATGTAAAAATACATTTGAGAGATATCTGTTGTTATGTAAAATGAGCTAATCTCAGTTCAGTGTTCAGCTTTGAATGTTGCAACAACTGGTAAACCATGGCTTTATATGCCTCTGCTTTGGGGTTCATGCTTCTCCTTTTCTGAGGAAGGTGGGATGTGCATCTTCAGCAATACATCTTACATTACTCAGAAGTAAGTTCTGATTTTGAGGGAGGAACTGTAGTGCAAACTAATCTAGTTTGAAAAGTACAAGCGCGTTTTAGTGAAATGTAATGACTACTTAAATCAGGCTACTTTACTTCCTGCTTGTGTTTCACTTAACTTAATACCTTAACTCATTCACATAAATTCCACGGGTCGTATATGGCTGTCGAAATGAGCGATTTGGAGGCTGTGGCTCAGTTTTGAGCATCTCATCTGATGATATGGTGGACACAGGAGAACCATTTGAAGTAAGCTATAGAATGTTTTCCTTTGTTTTTCAGCTAGGGTACTGTGCCTAGCTTTGTTACCATGCTTTGAGAATGTTATGCATCAGTTTAAGAGAACTCAGATGAAAGATGATGAGAAGTCAAGTAAACTTGACTTTACAAGAAAATAATGTTAAAAAAAAATAAATCAAGTCCTTAAATTAAAGAAAATTGAGGAAAAGCCTGATGACAGTCGTAAAATATTTAAAAGGATGCATCAAAGAGGAAAGGAAAGAATTATACTTGTGGAACAAGGTAAGGAATAAATATATCTAAAAGATGTGTAATACTTAGAACAGTAAGTGTATGCTGCAGGAAGAGATGAGGGAAAAATTATTTTAAACTGCAGAATGTACAAACACATAATCAATAAAGATCAAGTAACAGCAACTTACTAAGTTACTTGTTTTTAGCTGAGCCACTGTAAGTTATTGTATTTTTGCTCCCAGTCTATCCATATATGAGGTAAAATGCATTAGCTTAGATCTACTTCATATAGTTCAAATCCCAAAATAAATATGGACTGCAAAAGTAGCAGAGGAGACTTAGTTTAGATATCAGGAAACTTTCTGAACAGTAAGGATACTGAAGGGCTGGAACAGAGTGTCTGGGGAGAATGAGGCATCTTTGTCATTTAAGAAAGGCTGAACAAGCATTCAGTGGAAGTATAGTATACGTAAATCTAGACATTTTACAGCACTATACCTGGATACCTATACATACATATAGATAGAGAGTATTTATAGCATTATATTTGTTACATTATATGCAGTTGTAGATGATCCTGCCTTATACAAGGATACTGATTAGGGTTCTTAGAGTTCTTTTTCACGCTTAACATTTATGATTTAATGAATGTAACACATAAGTAATATATTTCATCATTGTAAATTAGCACTAAAGGCTCAAGGCTCAGAAAGAATTTTAGTCAGCAAGATGATACTGTTTGGCAGTCCAGTGTAAAGATATTAAGCATCTTTCTGTCAGGGTGTTTGTGAGACTAGCATCTGAATTAATTTGTATAGTCAGTACTGGAAGAGTGTTCATTTGCTAACAATGGCATGTGGTATTTAATTTTTCTATATGTTCAGAAGAAAGAAAGGAGAAGATTCTTGCTACTACAAATCCTTCTTTTATTTCTGTAGGCAACTGCAGTGGGATGTATAGGTGTAATTCATTATTTTCTAGTGTGGGTGCAGATTCATTTAGTGTTAGTGAGATTTAAACACTTTGTCATTAATGTTCATAGCCTGGAAAAATATTTTGAAAGGACCAAAAAGGTCTGAGAGGTGACTGTTAGGAATAAAGAATAGGCATGTGGACACATGTTGTCTGGTAGGAATCTTATCCACGAATACCTAGGTGCATGTCTCTTAGTTTCCAAGTGCTTGAAGACTATATGAAGTAAGTTGGAAACACATTAATAAGAAAGTTTGTTTTGCCTATCTTTAAGTTTAGGGAAATTATTTACTCTGCTAAGCCTCAACATAGTATTTTTCAAACATATGAGGTATTCAACCTGAAAAGGAGATTTTCTGACCCCCAGATAGTTAAAGGTACGTGTTAAATTAGTGGAATAGACAGTACAGTGGTTTACAATTATTCTGTACTTAAGGCATTATTGTGAAGCATAGAATATGTTATTCTCAGATGCGCTCATGAACATCATTCTAATTTGAACAGTGCGTTTCTGGCTATCGTGCCAAAGAAGCAGTGGAAATGTTAAAAGCTTTCTACAGACAAGAAAATCCCAATGGTAGGTTTCACATTAATGGAACCGTTTTGATCCTAACCTAATTTAAAAGAATGCTGGCATTGGTATTACTGTAATTCACTTCTGATGTTTTTTCTCCCTTTCTGTTTCTTCTTGGCAGCACCAAAATCAAAAGTACGGAAAAAGGACCATCGTAATTAGCCCTACACTGATGGGACACAGAAACTTAACCAAAAAATGATACGTGATGTTTCTTCAGCGTCCTTCTTTTTTAAAACGTACAGTCCAATTAAACTATGTCTAATGTTCTGTACAGAGTTTTTACTAACAGTATGCTTACTACCTGTTCCTGCGTTTCCATGTATGTGATTTCTTGTGATCATACATGACCAAGCAGAAGAGTAAGTGGCTCTTTTTAGAAAGAGGAAAATTCATGGTTCAAGTTCACTTGTTTACAGCCAGATGGATCCATTAAAATGATGCCATTCTGTACAGCACATTCTAGAATACTTTCTTTCCTTCTGTCTGTGGAGAAGCATCTTGCTTTTCAATAGTAAATGTTTGCTTACGCAAATCCAACTAAATCTCTTGGAAGGTTACATTTGTAAGACCTTCACAGTCCTTGTGTGTATATTTAATCAAAAGACAAATAAGGAATTGTACAGTCCTTGAAGATTTGAGATAAGAGTGTTGTAATGGTTCTTCATTGTTTTTTACACTCCCTCTAGCATAAGCCAAATTTTCAAACATAACTTCTGAAAGTCACGTACATATGTAGACGGGTATATGTGCAGAATCACGTCTCGGTTTGAGTATGCTATGGCTAATAAGTGTAAGCAAGTATCACTTGGCTGCACAGCATCTTCATACAAAGTTGTGGAGAAACTCTCCACAATTCTCTTTAGACTGTCCACTCCTCTTGTGAATATTAGCATAAGAAATGCTTTATTGTTAAGAATCTGCTAAGAAGTTGAAGTTGTTCTCGGCTACTAAATTATAGTAACCGAGATAGGCAGATACATGTGAAAAGTAGGAAATTAAATTGGTAATAGCATGAAGAAAATATCTTTGAGGTGTTTATCTTTTTGTAGAGTTGGTTGGCTTTGTCATTTCCATGGACTTTGCTTGCCTGTGCAGTAATTTATAATCCAGAAGAGGGCCTTACAGTTCCACTAATGAATTAAGAATACAAGTACAGTTCAATCTTGATTATATACCTCTTAGTGGATACTTATCTTGAGCATGAAACTGTTTGTAGCTTATTTGGCTGATATTCAGAAATTTGAGAAATGCCTTAACTTTTTTTTAATGTAAAAGAGTGATTAGAATTCTATGACTATAAAAACTGAATACAATTAAGCCTTTTTAGATATTTCAAATAAATTCTTTCAAAAGTGTTTTTTAAAAGAGCATTAAAAGCATTACTTTGTCAGAATAGCTTAGAATTTGTATTTTGTGTATTTACTTGTTGTTTACAAAGTGACATGGGAAAGAAGCATTTTTACCGTAATAGCCATTTTCAGAGTTCAGAAATAGTATTCCTTTAACTTAAGCCCTTTAACCTGATGCCTGTGACCTATCCTGTTCTCCTGACTATTACAGCACTCTTTGAGTCTTTTTCCTTTCCATAAGCAAAAGAAGTTATGACTCTGTAGATTTCATCAGTTTCGGAACTGCGAGGGCTCACGAACCAGACAGCTAAGCTGGAAAAGCTATTTAGGAAAATACTATTTTTAATGACTGTGATGCATTTATTGGAAAGAAAGGGTCACACCTGTGGTTATGGTATTTGGCTGGTAATATAAGATAGCTATTTATCTATACAGACGCATACATTCAGTTCTCAACTGGACCATAATTTTCTTGTACCTTGAAGTCACTGAAATCCAAATTAAAGGAAGATGTTAGACTTCTGGCTTGTCACTGACATCAGCGACAGTAGGAATTGGAGCCTACATATTGTTTTGGACCAGGACCTAAATGTCTCAGCACCTGTTCTTCTGCAGAGTGGCTAAGAACGCTTTTCTTCCCCACTGCCTTCTTTCAAAGAAGAATGTCATTAGCATTTGGATAGTGTGACAGTAGGAGCCATGTAAATAAGTAGAAAGCTTACTGGTAGTAGGACAAAACACACTTTAAAAGCTGTGTCCAGCTGCAGTCCTTAAAAGTGGAACAGAAATATTTTGTAACAGCAGTCAGTGGTAACCTATCACTTAGAAAACAGTTTAAGTCCCACTCAAAGCCAAAGGAGACTGAAGAGGGTGACAAAAATAAAAATGTCTCTTAAGAGTGATCAAGGGTAATAATGTGCATCCTAGAAAAGGGGCATGAAAGAGGAATAGCATAGCAAGCTAAAACCTATTGTATTACAGAAAGGTTATAAAAGATGCTTCTGTTTACTATATAGTGTAATGTGTGAGCAAAAAACCCCAGTCTAGTATTAAGAGGCACATTTGGATATGTGGTTTGGTTGTTTTTTTTTTTTAAGTATAATAATTAGCTTGGGGAACAAACTGCTAAAATATTACACTGAAAACAAAAATGTAGCCCATTCTCCTTAAAATCCTATTACTTACATGAGTAAGAACAAATGCAGCTATGCAGGTATTTTTACAAAAGAAAGAAATTAACTCATATTTGAAGACAAGGCGCTTATCAGAGCCATGGCATGACATCTTGACAACTGGCACGTGTGTGGCTGTCTCCTCCTCTCTCCCCCCGGGCAGTGCTGTCCTCCCTCCCTGCAAATGGTCAGGCTCCCACCACAGTAGCAGCAGCTCCGGCAGCGGGAGCCCACAAAGGCTGGTCCTGTTGCCCTCTGCTTGCCACTGCCCTCAGAGGTGTGCCTGGGCCAGTTGTCCCTGTCTGATGTGCTGCAGCTCTTCCTAACCGTGAGGTTTATCAGCGCTGTTTAGAGCTGGATTCACAACCTTGAGCGCTCCACAAGAAATTACGGAGATCCTGGGCAGAAGGCTCTAGGTTCAGGCTCAGAGAAACATCTCCATGGCTAAGCGCAACAGAGGGGCTGGAAGGAGGCAGCCACGACAGTTGTAACCCAATGAGCTGTCCAGTTTCAGTGCTCCAGATCAGAAAATGAACTTAATAAGAAAGAGAATTGGAGAATACAGAAAGAAGAATGTTAGAAAAAAATTGAACCATTCTTGAAACACTTAGCGAGAAGGAGACAGTTGTTGGTGACTGTGGATGCATAGGCTTGGTTTGTAACTAACTTGCTACCAAATAAAATCCTGCAGCAAATCATGCCAGAGGCACCCTGGGAACCAAGAGCTGATGGATTGCACAGCCAGGAGGAAGTGTTGCTGCCTGCTTGCTGGGGAGCTAGGTCTCAGGCTTTGGCTCTAGCCCTAAGAGTGTGAAGAGCAACAACTTTAATTGTTCCTGCCACCTGGAAAACTCAGAGCAGTGGCTTATAAATGATGCTATTCATTTTCACAGTGCTTTTACTTATTTTTATCTATTTGTGTCTGTGTTGCCACACAGCAGGCCCCAAGAGCAGCAGTAAATATATTCAACTGGTTTATTTAAAGAAGTTTAAATGCTTCACATCACCGTTTTTCCCTTGCTGCTTGATAAATAAATACGTAGACTTCAGCATCACATTTACCTTGGACTGCGTTTTTGCCAGTTCATCACAGGCAAACATGATTTTATTTCAGCCTTTGGTTTTCTTGTCAATAGTCTGACATCAAAATATATCGAACCAGCTAGGAGGGCAAGGAAGCAAAACAACACGGCTTTGTCTCTGCTAAACCGATTACAATTGACAATCCAAGGCTATAATAAATTTGTCTTGTGACTTGCACACTAAAGGAGAGCCTGAATTTAAATTATAGCTTTGGGTTTTGAAATGCTCACTGATCCATTCCATTCCCATTAAGAGCGCCTTCCGCTCTGCGAAATTAAGTGATATCTTTACGTGACAGTTTAATTTAATTAATTCATTTTTCGATATGTACATTTACTGAGTTTCTCCATTAAGCTTTTGAAATGTCTGTAAGGTCCTATGCATTAATGTAAATGCTCCATGGCCCATAATTACCTTTGGCAGGCTTAGGGCACTGATAAAAAGATTATATTTTTAAAAACTAAAGTCTTCAAACTTCCCCAGTGCTTGGCAGGAAATCTACTTCTGTGTTTTATTTGGAGCAAGGCTGGGGAGCCTGCAGCCAACAACTCCAGTGTAGGCAGTAACTGTTATATTTTAGAAAAAAATACGTTTGACACTAAATGAGAGAATGGGAGAGGAAGACAATTAGCGCGAGAGTACTAGAAGCAGCTGTTTATTTGTTTTGCCTTGTGGCTGCCAATATATAGTCTTATCATTAAAGTGCATCTAGAAACGGGGTATTTTCTATGAAATTACTTCGCAAAACACAGACCTTTGTCTTTTTAAGGGGCTGCCCCAAAGTGAGTTTATCTTCCTTTTTCACAATAGCTCTGTGCTAGCCAAGAATGCCGGATTCTCCCCTTGCCTCCTCCTTCCTCCTTTCTAAAAATGAACTTTTCAGGGAAATAAGGAACTCGGAGAAGTTTGAAGGAGAGCAGATGGCCAACAGTGATCCAATAGGATGTAAAACTTCAGTTAGGTAGTCACTTGGCAGGCAAGTACAAGTGAGCCCGTGATGTTTCCATAGTGATGTTTTCACATGGTGCCTTCCTTTTGTCTTTTAAAAGATCTAAGTGATTAAAAAGGGGGGGGGGGGATAAAATAAAATAAAATGAAGGGCTCTGTAGACTTGAACATTTAGCACGGCCTAATTAAGTCTGCCCTTCCCAGGGCCAGTGGCTTGGGCTCGTTGCTGCTTTCTGGCTGAAGAGCGATGCACTGACCTCAGCTACAGTCGCACTCGCCATCCTCAGCTCCTGTGGCACTGGTAGGGGCCACCCGTGTTGCTGGATAAAGCAGGGACAGCTTCTGAAATTAAGAAGTGACTCAGACTGTAGTGCTCTGGGAGAGGAAATTGCCTGGCCACTGATTTTTGTGGTGTCAGGATTTCACATTTACCTACAGGCAAAGGTTCGTCGTGGCACTGCTCTAGCCTTTGGAGCTTTCTCTATGTGCAAGGAGGCAGTGTAATAAAAATTGACGCTCCCCATGACTTTGATTCCTACTTTCCCTTTTGAAGTCTGAGAGGTAGCCATTACAGTCGCATTAATTTGTGAGGATATAAACAACTGCCATTATCTGTGCAGCCGTATTGTGCAAGAGAAACAAGATTTGTAGGGAGAGGCAATATATTTTATTAAGCCAAATGATACAGTCGGAAAAAACAGGCAAGCTTTTCAACACCCAGCCATAGGGACACCGAGTTCAAAAGCTTACCAGCTTTTTCCACACACCTAATGGAAGTAAACCAAAAATAAGTACGTACGTGTTTGTATACACCATGTCCCTGCAAATCTTGCTTTTCTTGAAAAAAAGTATTGCAAAATTTGAGCAGGAAAAGAGGTTGTAGGAGACTGGACTCGTGGAAAGCTCTGCTCCTAACTCCCCAGCAGACCCCCTCGGCTGCCTCTGTACAGACATGTCGGCACGCGTGCCAGCACTTTGCGAGGACCCAACGCAATTTTCCCTTCCCCAGAAGCCTCCCAGCGAGGTGCTGAATGCAGCAGCTTGTTTACTGAGCCCCTCACCCTCGAGCAGGGAGACCATCCTGAGGAGAAGCAGCTTCCTAGTGCTGTGGGATAGAGGGAGAGTAGTTCATGTTACCTGCGGTTTACAAATCACAGCATGAACTCCCCTGAACGCCGTGGTACAAGCAAATGAAGTCAGTTCAGCCTGGGAACAAAATTACCTGGCTGCCCTCCTGTGCTCTGGCCTCACCCGTACACTCGGAGCTCCCCGGCAAGGAAACCCTCCTCCGCTTGTATAGTGGCCAGCCTGTTATTACTAAACCCGACCCTGGAGACAGCAAATACTTGATTTTTTTAAGAAATTAATTTTCTTACCCTCTGCAACTTCTTTCCAGTCATGCTGTGCAGCACTTGTACTGGCAGCACCAGCCTGAATGAATCAGTCAAAACTATACCTGTTTAGCACACTTTTTAATATTTAGATGTGTTTATCCCACCAGGGAGCTCCACCAGGATGCTCGAGCTGCAAGTGACAATGGGGAGGGCTGAAAGCTCTCAGCCATGGTTGCAACCAAAGCTTGATTACTTACAACGTAGGGCGCTTCAGTAGCATTTCCACCACAGGGAAGAGCTGGCAACTTCAGTGCGGGCAGCTGCAGCTCGAGGAGGTTCAACCTGTGGATTTACAGAGTCCTGGCAGCGCTGCAGTGCCAGAGGGCAGTGAGGGAACGGCATTGCGAGGGGTTGGAGCTGGGCCAACTGAAGCAGCTTGGACATGTCCCTTTCCCATCTTTACCTTAACCCTGTGCCATGGCTGTTTCCTCAGCGCTCACTCACTTCACTGTGTTGTACTGAAAGTTCATTCAGTTCATTGCTGCAGGTCTTAGTCAAGGTAGGGCGAGTCTTTAATCCTCCTTTATACCCTGCGGCAGAGCTACAGAGCGCTCCCATTTGGAGCCACCTGCCTGTCCATTTCAGATTTCAGACCACCATCGGGCAGCACTGTTCAGCAGCCATCAGCACTTGCCTGTGTGCTGAGGCTGTAGTTACAAACCTAACTCCAAGATATCTTTGTGTCTGGTCCCATGCCGAGCTCAACCCGGCTGTACCGAGGAATGTGCCTCCCTATCAATCTCACCCAGCACGTTTTCGTTTTGCACCCTCTATTCTCTCCTGCTGCCCCCGGAAAGCAGCGAGGAGCTGCGGCAGCGAGGAGCCTCTGCCCTCTTGCCTTTCTGCCGCTCCGGCTAGAATAACGCCAGCTACCAAGAAGGAATAACCCACAAGGAGCCTAATGAAACGGCAGTCTGGCATTAAGATGTGTATATAGTTGCCATTTGTTAAATTGACAGATGACATTTGGAACATGCAGCCCCTATTCATTTTTAAAGCTAAATACTCTCTTGAAATAAAGTCTTTGCCATTAGTCTTAAAGCTGATTTCCAGCCCAGACAGGGCCAGCTGTGCTTTTACACATTTTCTGGGCACAAGGTCAGATTTCTAGCAGCTATAGGATTTTTTTTTGCAACGAACTGGACAATTCATGAACAATAAACAATTACGTGCCTCCCAGATTACCTTGGACTCTACCTTTATTTTTTTTCCCCTGCTACCTTTCCATGTAGAATTCTCTATACAAGAAAAAACCAGAGGGTTTTGACAAACAGTTTTTAATCAACTTGAATTTCATCATCTGCTACCTAGTCCCACTTGTCTACATTTTTATGTATCTACAATAAGAAGGTGCCAAAGGGAAGCTCTGAACACCTTCAGCAATAGTTTAAAATTTATTCATGAGCAATAAAGACTCGGCTTTCTTAGAGACAAATACCTCAGACATTATATTTTAGGAACAGTTAAGAGTGTGAAGGGACTCAGCTCATCCAACTCAAAGGCATAGAAATCATGGTAAAGACATGATATTCCTTTACACCTTCAAATTGCTGTCAACACTTTCAATAGCATATTTATGATAACTTCCATTTCCAACTCCAGAAATACTGCGAGGAAATAGGTGCCCAAACTTTATCCAAGTTGTACTCTTAGACAAGCACTTGGCTGTTACCTCATATGCTTCTTCATCAGTTTTATTGATAAAGGTCCAGAGAACTCATCTGACTTGTTTATTTAACGTCTTTTCAAAGTCATTCTATTTTAACGCTAAGATGTCATTCCACTGCTGCTAAGCTGCCACTTCAGCTTATTTTTGCTCATAAAAGACCAAAACCTAAGCCTTCCAATATGCAGAAAAGTTAATACTAGATGGCTACTATGGACTGAAGGGAGGGAAGCCCCTTCCATGGGTGTACACCAGGCACAAGCCTGTGGAAGATAGCATGGTTTCATCTCGCATCCTTTCGATGACTAAACCAAGGTTGGCAAAAGTTAAAGTCTCTTGACAGGTGCTTTCTCCAGCAGCTAAGGCAAGAGAAGGCGAGAGCGTGGCCAGCACACCTCTCACTCTGCATCAGGTTTGCCAGGAGTCACAGCCACACGGGAGCCGCAAGAGGAGCAAAAGCCTGCAGAACGTTTGAGTCACAGGGACGCTTGCTTTCTTTCTTTAAGTTTAAGAAAAAAACCCAAACCCTTAAATGATTTACATATGAATTGCTTCTAATGAGGACACACAAGCTCAGTTTTCCAGCAGACTTTCAACAAGGCCAAAATTAAGGATACAATTACATGGCAGAACACTAGACTGAGATCTTCTCGGTTTTTATGTCAACAGTGAAGTCAGCCGCTGCTGGTGGGTGGGAAGCAGCTCTCTTTAGGGATGTTGAGCTGGTTGATTTTCTGATTACTTCAGAGATTTTTAAAAATAGCAAATTATAATAACAGGCCTATAGACTCTGTAGCAGCTTTCTGATTAATGTGAACCTCAAGATATATGCTAAGTTCTTGACCATAAGGTATGCTGTTCAGACATTTTCTAGATGCTATTTTAACCTGTGTCTTCTGAGTCACATTAGTCAAAAGAATTGGCCTGTAATTTAATTATTGCAAATGGTGCATCAGTGACTTATTTCCTAGGAAAGAGAGTTAAGAAAACCCAACACTGCAATTAATGCTGAAATGGAACCTTTTTGCTTTGGCCTTACGAAAATTTTTCCATATGACAGGAGCCAAGTGAGACTGAAAGAGTTTAGAAAATTCTATTAGAAAGTCATCTTCACCCAGAGCTTTCCCAGAGACCAGAGGTTTTATGACTCCTTTTTATTTCTTCCTCTGCCATGGGACTACCTAACTGTTCCCTAATTTCCTGCAGAATTATAGGTATTTCCAATTTACTTAAGAGGCCTTGAGTCTGTTCAGCTGTGCAAATGACTCAGATTAGTTACAGGATTTTAGAACTCAGGAGAGACGTCCTTAAGGTCCACAGGGTTTATAGCTTGTACGACAGATGACCATGCACAGGAATCGCATAACACCCTGTGCTTTCCTTCCTGAACTCTACTGCTAGCAGTTCCCAGACATTTCCCCGTGGCTCTTAGCTTCTGTTTTTCCACCACTTTGTAAGCAAAGGATTCTCCACTTTTGCTTCCCATAGAAATGTAAGTACAATGCAGTTGTGCACCCAAGTCCCATTAAGCAAGAGACCCTCGCTATTCTGCTTCTTCATAACCACACGGCTTGATAGTTTAGAACAGTAACATTTAGGACCTGAGCAGGTTAATCAACAAAATCATCAGCATAAAGGATTCTCATAAAGGGAGTGATTTGGAGACTCTCCCAAACCAAGGCAAGGAACCTGGAAAGGTTTTTAAGCCCTGTTATGTCTGAAAGCATCATGAGATGAAGAGCATGTAAGTTCTGTGGTCCACCCCTCCAACATTCCTTCTATACCATCATCTTTCAACTCCACTGTGTATCTTGTGGGTACTTTGGGCCATCCACACTCTACAGATGGAGAGCAGGTCTTGCTGCACATGTTAGCATGCTGAAATATAGTCTGCCTATACCCGACTCATCCAGACCACCTTGGACACATATTAAGGTGGCAAGCATGCTTGGACTTTTCCCTTCAGAGATCTCCAGAACGTAGCCCGTGGCCATGCAGCATAGGTGCCATAAGCTGTTTAAGTGGCACACAAAGTTTGAATTTGTGAATGAACTTCAGAGCCCTCTTGCAGACGGTTGAGGTATACTGTGTGTGAGAACCCTACCACTTAGCAACTTGGCTGAACTAGGCTACCATTGCCTTAACACTTTCCAAGTAGCACCCTCCAGGGATAGCGTTTCATGCAATCTATGAAATACCCAAGCGATATTTCAATTATTTGGCCTATAGAGTGTGCTTATCTTCTTCCTGACAAAATAAAAAGATCACAAATACAGAGGAATAGGAAAAAAATGGCACGGAAAAGAAAAATTCAAATAAACACGAAAGATATGGCAAGTCAAAGTGCCACAAATGCAAAATGCTAATATGCAACATCATTACAGCCTTGATCCTGGGAAATGTGGAGGGCATGCATGGGAGCCTGTTTTGCTTACAAGGAAAGAAAAGAGTACTATTACCAACACATTTATCTTCTAACTTCCTTTTGCTAAAAACATGTTTGTTTTTAAATTAATTACTTCAGGAAAAGGCAAGAGAAATGGCTGCGGTGGAGCTGGAGGAAAAATAAATACTGTGAGTTTGAAGTAATTAAAAAAAATGATCCAGGCACACACGGAACATGGTGGAGACCAGGTTTCTGCTCTTCAGCTATTTCTGGAGGCTGAAGAACAGACTGAACTGGTTCTACCCTCCACAGCAGGTCACACCAGAAGATCTGTACCCTTTGTTGTTCAAGGTAGAGAGCAAGACACAAGGAGATGTAACCATAATGAGCCACACAGTCTACATACTCCAGGTTTTTGACTTGATCTTTGCAGTAGTTGATCTTCAACATGTGCTGTCTTTGGGGAGACTCAAAGTCTGGCACGACAAAGCTTGGGATTGGACTGGATGCAATCTTTCTGCTGCGGGAGAGTTAGCTGTTAAAAACTATTTCTAGTATACTCTGCTCTCCACCACTTCTAGCCACTTTCTAGAAACCAGTGAGCTGATGCTTGTGTTGGCAGGTGGCTTCACTACTCCAGGTAGACTCATAGTGGGAAACCCCACCAGCTATAAAAATAACTTCTCTCTGTCCACCCTCCCCTTCTCTCTTCCCCTACAAGTTCTGCTAGCTTAACATATCTATATCCCACCGGAGTCAGACTGTATTTATTTGGCGGCACACCCCTGCTCCTTACAGCGAGCGTACAGCAAAGTGCTAGGCTTTGGTGATCACACCGTGCTTGATCTGCCCAGCATACATGAGCTCAGAGCCTCAAAGGTCCTCTCCACTGCAGGATGTGTATGTTAATACATCACACACGTGCTTAGTTTTAAGAGCAATTCAAACTTGTGCTTGACTGATAGAGCAGATATACCTTTTGTTTCCAGGGTATGTATTCTCAGTGTGTCCTAACTTGCCACAGTTTTCAGATCCTGTGGCTGTTCCTGTGTTGCAGCACAATAAGCGAAGGCAGATGATCCAGTTCGCAGTGTCTTCGCCTGAAGAGATATAAATCACATCGTAGGTATTATTTCTTCACAGGTTGTGTCATTTGCTGAACAATTAAGCATGTGCTACTGAAGGATTAATAAGTGAGCCAAGGCTACGGAACATAATGCAACTTCACAGTAAGAGATGACAATGCAATTCTTTAATACTGTAATATTAATTTCATGTAAAACCAGCTGACGTAAAATCAATTCCATGCTAAATTGTGTTTTCCCCTTCAGTCCTTTTAAACTTAAAAAAAAAAGTGGGAAAGATACCAACAGCCCATACATAATCTCTAAATAATGTGTTACAGACTGATGGTAAGTGGCACTCTCACAAACCCATATTTATATTAAAAAACCTCATATGTGTACATCATATAGACTATCAATTATAACAGCTGAAAGTAAAATAAATGTGATGAATGTACATCTACTTTACTATCCATTACTTCTCATCTTTGTGAGAAAATGCTATTTTTATTCCAAGCTATATATTTTATAAAGTTAACACAAACAAACTATATGTTTTAGCCATATCAAAATCTAAATATCTACATCCAAGACATGTACAATTACACAGAAGTGTATTATAAACTATACAAAAATGAGTAATAAAGCATTAGTTTTTAATAGAACTCCACAAAGCAAAGACCTATCACAGACACTTTGGCAGGTAAATGAATAGATTTGTCTTTGCAAAATCGCACTTCTTTC
This sequence comes from Ciconia boyciana, assembly GCF_034638445.1. Classification (NCBI taxonomy): domain Eukaryota; kingdom Metazoa; phylum Chordata; class Aves; order Ciconiiformes; family Ciconiidae; genus Ciconia; species Ciconia boyciana. Next base: position 68,336,438 of record NC_132936.1, on the reverse strand, counting down.
AATAAACATGACTCTGGGGGGTGATTTTGGACAGTATCTTCATAATATACGACAGCTCAACGTTAAGACCGCTGGGACCCAGAGTGGGTCAAAAAGCAGACAGCCAGTTCAAAGGTTTTCACTTTTGGCTATCTCTTTGAAAGCCTCTTGAAGGGCAATGGGTGCTAGCCTCATCCCAGCTCCCAGGGCGGTATCACAAAAAGCCCGTCTCTGCAGCGAGCTCCAGAGGACCGAACAAACCACCCTCCCCTCCCAGCAGAGCGCATTGATCCCCTGCTCTGTGGGCAACGCTCGGCTGCTGCTGGCACAGCAATTACACTCCAGGAAAATCCACTTCCAAATAATTTAGTCTTTATGTACTCAGAAAAAAAATTCAAAAAGCTAAAAGGTGAAGGCTAATGAGATACTGGCATGGGAATTATTTTACAGTAATAAAATCTTCACATGTTTCTAAGGGCACAACTTCACCCACAGGTCCACAGAGAGTCCTTCAGAGCAAGATTTCCCAAGGACCTTGCATCCATACACATAACTTTGTAGTGGGAAAGCTGCTGCTACGTCAGCCTGTCCCATCACGCTAAGAAGGCAGGGTACAAGTTAATTGAAAGGACTAGGCATACATGGGCAACTGGGGAAAGCGAGCAAGAAAACAACCAAGTGCCCTTTCTTTCTACGTTAACTTTACACGCAAAGGTTTTTACAACCTTTTTTTTGAACCTAAAGTCAAAACTACTCCATATTCTAGCTCGATGGTCCCACTATTTATCTAGTTCACAAAGTTTCTTCTCACATATAGGCAATGTTTCTCATTTGGCTGCTTTTTAAATTTGTATATTCATATACAAATAAGCTAAATTAGGCTATGCCTTACTGTGTAACTGGCAAAATGCACTGGGGAATAAGAGCGCTTGCCAAGTTGTACCAGGAGCACGGATCAGGCTCCTGGTAACATGGAGACTTTTGCTATTCATTGTGATAACACCTAGGAAAGGAGTGATGCAATATAAAGCTCGAGGCTTCACATCTTGCCTCTGCCACTGACCTGCGCAGACAGGGCAAAAGCTGCTCAGAGTCTCTGCTCCTCTAAATTACAGCACACTCAGTAATACATCAGCTGGGAGGTTTGAGGCTAAACTCTTGTAAACCAATTTTGATTCCTTCCATCACGTCTCTCATTAAGTGTAAAGTGCCTCCAGGGAAAGGCAGCTGATTAAACAGATTCCTCAGTGACATAATGAATTTACAAAACCCCTCCAGTTTCGCTGGGGATGTTTGGGGAAAAATATCTTCAGCCACCGAGGGCAAAGTCCACCGAGAGGGAGAATCGCTCCATTTCCTCCGCCTCGGGGCCCGACAAACTTTCCCCACCCGCCCCAGGGGGCTGAGAGGAGATCCCTGCTGAGCACTGGGAGGGAGAGAAGGGGCAGGGATGCAGCCATCCATCCACCCATCCATCCACCCGGGGCACCAGCACAGCAGCCCACTGCGCCCACACAGAAGCCTGCAGGTCACAGCCTCCTGGCTTTCCTTAGCCCAGCCCAGCCACCTTCCCCAGGCAGCTCTTGCACTACAGCCCCAAGGCAAAGCTCTCCGCGGCAAGCTCTGCACACAGAGAGGCATCCCCGCTCAGTGCGGGAAAGTAGCACGAGGCTTTTTCCAGCATTCAGATCCTGTTTTTAATGTGACTCAGCTCTGCAGAGTCCATAAGGATGACACAGGTTGTGCTTTATTAGCAGTTAGGTTAATGTTTGGAAATAAAAAGACTGATGGTTTTATCTGTTTAATCATTTGGTGCTGCCAAGAGCGACCATAAGCACAGCCCAATGGTGCATGAAGAGAGTGCAGCCTGACATTCGTTTCCCACCACTAAAATCCAAACATTAGCATACAAGTTGCATAGCAGGCTGGCAGGGGCAGGCAGCCAGGATCGCAGCTATTGGAGTGACTCAACGATCATAATTTTTCTTCGCAGAGATTTTCAACCTCCCTGCAATGGAAGGAAATAGGAATGGATGAGGTGGGCTAATTTCAAAGTTTGGCAGTTCATTTGTGTTTGCCCAGCTTTCCTATGCCCTCAGCTGAACTAGGCTACAGAGCTGAGGACTAAAAGACTCCTCTAGTTTTTCCCCAATATTATTTCATTTGTGTGTGCCGTGCCCCCCCCCCTTTTTTTTCTCCAATCTCTTCTTAGGTACGTTCTTTAGAAAATAGTAGCTGCAATGCAGATTCACCACATGTAACCAGATGATGCTACTGACCTGCCATATGCAGCCAGCAGCAGATAGAGCAATTTATCACTGAAAAGCAATCGGATGGCTAGATCACGCAGTCAGCTGGCACCAAGGCAACACTGGATGTGGCAGATGCCATCAGTGCAAAGAGCAGAATAAGAGACAACAGCAGCCAAGAGACACAAGGATGTCTTAACAGACGACAGCTACCTCAGCTAGTGTTTATCACCATTTACCACTAAGTAAGTGCAGCTGTTAAACTTATTGATCCTTTGAAACTTATGTAGAGCAGAGTTGGGCCATTTTTGGCTGAGTTACACAGAAAACCTCTCCTTCTACACACAAAGTCAAGGGGGAGAGAAGCCACTGAAACAATCATGGTGGAGCTGAACTCCAAGCAAAGCTTCCTTAGATGTGCAAACACACACCTTACCCCCTTCTGGGAAGGCGCATAGCTGTATACATAATGGTCCAGCTGGCCCAACAATTCCAACAAGTAAATATTGTGCCGTTGTAAGAGCACTGCAGAGCTTATAACCAGCCACATAAAGCACGTTTTTTAAAAGCTTCTTAGCAGCCGTGCAGATGGGCTGTCATATAGGGGACTGGCTAACCACGTTAAACAAGACAGAGCTTCTGCAGGTCTGGCAGACCTGAAACACAAGGACTCTGAGACCCCTAAAGCTTCTGCAGTTGTCCTGCATCTAATTTCTTTCTCCTTTTTTTATTCTCTTTGTATCTACTCTTTCCAGTGAAAAGGGCAGTAGCAGCAGCCCATGTTCTTGACCACCTTCTCGCCTGCCTGTGATGTTTCTAAGAGAACATGCTGTCAGGAGCTGCGCGTGGCTTTAACATCAGCTCAACACTTTAAATCCTTTTTCCTCTGCCAGAGCTATGCTGTTTGCTAGCACAAAAATAAGCAGAGTCTGAGCTCTGCCCACTCTCCCTGCCTTTCCTCATATACTTACCAGAAAAATAGCTGGAGCACAACTCCCACACATTGCACAAGATCCAGACTCAAGCAGCCCTAAAACAGGCTTTTTCCTGTCCCAAGTCTATGCTAGAACTAGTCAAATTTAACACTTGCAAGATTATAACATCTTTAGAGTGGGGGAGGGGGAAGTCCAAACAAACCTGAACACACCCAAAATGTGCTGCCACTTCCATGACTAACAGAATCCCACAATACTAAGCAAAAATAAAATTAAAAAAGCCTTACCATCACCTCTTCAACCCCAGCCTCGAGGCCACCTCTGCTCCACAACTACATAGTTTCCCTCCAGCTTCACGTTTTCAGCCTTGCCACCCTAATGAGAAAACTTTGCCAGCTGGATCCAGCTCCCAAAGCAATCTCTGTAATAAGGACAGGCACCTGGGGACCTACCTGCCTGGCTCAGGAGGAGAATTTGGTTTGTTTTTCCAATCCCCCATACTGCAGAGTCCTTTGAGGCCATGATAAGGGAATGCCAGACCACCTGGCAGCAAGAGCAGATGAAGAGGGAGGGGACTGATGAAGAGCTGAGATGTGGGTGGTAGCCAGGGTGGGAGGAAAGGGTTAATCAGAGCCCTTGGATACAAGTGCCCAGCTTTGATCCCACACCTGAGAAGAGGGTGTAGGGTGCTGGTGCATGTCTGGCAAAACTACCTTTTTGTTTTATGGCTTTGTTTCTTTATTATGCCTTTTTTTCCCCTGTTTTGTTTGCTGTATTTCAGTCACAGCTAGTTGGGAAGGGGAGGCTTCACTTTCTCATGAAGTCACTGTTCAGTCAAAGCCCCACTTCAAAAATACATTTTCTAAATATGCACTATTCACTCTTGTCCTCAGTAATTTGATTGGCAGAAATAAGAGCTGCAAAAGCAGATCTTGTCAGTCATTCTTAAGCCTTCCTTAATATAGAAACAATCACCTGCCATTTAAACCATATTTTTAAAGGGGCACAGTGTGCTTAATAAGATGCATGCACCTGGAGTCTCAACCTTTTTTCATTTTCTGGTAAAAACTTATTTGTGGGGATTGCAGATGTGCATGGGTGAGATAACAGATCCTTCCAGGTGGCCCCTGAAAACCCATCCAGGCCTATTTTCCATCATTTTCTGTAAATGCACCGCATATATGGGTACATCTGCATGTACTTTCCATCCTGCAGATACCCACTGGCACAGCTCCGAACATCTGTCTCATGAAATCCAAAGGACGAGCGTATGCTCCTGTGCAGGGCAGGCACTGCACCGTACAGCACCTTGTGGCTGCGGGAAGTGGAAGGCACAGGCATTTGCTCTGTAACGGGTCACGTTGGCTCTATGGCACAAGGTGGGCCCAATATGGAGGAGATTTTGCTATTTGCTATTTTTAGGCTAAGCTTTTTTTCTTTAGGAAGCACAGCAGAGGATTAGGGTCTGTTCTCACATGGTCATCACTTGCATGCTGGGGACACAGACCATACGTCACGCTGCGCCCACTCATTTCAGACCTGCCCTTCAGAAGCGGTGAGTACCTGTGGTGCCGGCTGTACTCTGAGAGACGCGGAGACACGCAGCAACTTTAAAAGAAGACCAAGGAAGCCTGATGCTGGGGTCCCAGATTATGTTTGGAGAATGGTTCCACAACAAGCAAAACATTTATTTTTCATTAAAAGACCTCCTAAGAATTAAACTGGAATTATTCTATGGTAAATTTAGCTACAGCGTTTCTGGGACAGGGAGTCCAGAGAACAATCATCCATCTTATCACCAGAACGTCTCAATTCTGACCTGAAACACAAATTTGGTGCCAGGTGTAGTACCATGTTTGTGGTCTGTTGCAAATGCCAGCCAGCGAGGGAATGTGTTGGTTTATGGCACACAAGTAAAAAGCACAGAGCTAAGTTCAGCTGCGTTTGCCTTTGCTGGGAAAGGAAATAATTATTCTATTTGTTTTGCTTCCAAGATGGGAATAGCAAATGTCTTTCTCACCTCATTGAGAGGAAAAAATCACACCCAATATGGTTAAGGTGCACCCCTTTTTACTGAGCAGCCTGACAACCTTGCAATTTGAACACAGTTGTTTTTTTTTTTTGGCTGCTACCTTCTGGTTTGTTTTTTTTTTCCCTTTAATATGGTTTGTCCTTGAGAGATGCCTTGTGCATGAACATCTTGGGTTGTTTCCTACAAAATGGCAGAGCTCATAAATGAAAGGAATGGGTAGAGCAGAAGTGAAGCTCATTTCAAACATGCTTTTAGAGGAGCTGATTTAACTGCAATCTGGAGGCAAATACTCGGCCATAGAGAAAGAAAAATCTTAAAATGAGCCATGCCAGTCTGTCACCAGGAACGGGCAGGCTGGTCCTTCCTAGGAGTGTGTGGTGATTCTTCTCTTGGAGGATGTGAGCTGCGATACTGCCGAGGCTGCTGCTTTCATTTGTTTGCTTTTGCACCTACCATGCTGCAGCTGAGATCACCTTTTCCAGAGCTCAGATACACCTTCCGGAAAGCCAGTGGCCAGATAAGCATTTTGATGTTCGTGTCCTGTGACCAAGGGCAGGGCTTTGGGAGAAAAATGGGAGCACAGCAGATGTTTGGACTGGGAATGCCTCCAGCACTGCTGCTTTTTGACCCACTGCATGACCCTTTTGGGGACACTCCTTCATTTTTCAGCCACTGGGTGCTATGACACATATTTCTTGATGTGCTGCGTGGCTTCCTCCGAAGGAAGGCCCTGTGAAAGGGGAGCCCTTTGGCACAACTCGTGCACGAGTTCCTCTCCTCCCCTCAGCTCCGGTGACAGCAACCTGTGTCCCCGCGTTACTTCTTGGCCTCGGTCCCCTCGCAGTAAGGCGATGCACAAAGTGAACGTTAGAAGGTGTTTTCTGGGCCAAGGATTTTCCCCTGGCAGGTTTCAGAAAGGCCCGTCTGCTTCTCTCGGGGCTGGCGTTACCTCCGGCCAGCCTCCGCAGCTGAGCGCCGTCCCCGGCGTGAGCTGGCAGTCGCTGCCCCGGCTGCATTTCCTTCTGGCTGCGGTACTTTGATCAATCAAAGCAAATCAAGGGCAGGTCAAAGCCAGGCACCACGTGGATTTGCTCATCCGGCTCACGTCTCACCCCTGACCACACACTGGACAGATTCCTCCTCAGCCTGCGTTGCTTTCTTAGCAGTTTTTGCTCTGACCACGGTGATGCTGGTGACAGGGGAGGAAACCCAGCTCTGCAAGTAGAGACGCACAGAAAAGAGCTGCATTACACTCTAAGTCCCAAACATCTGAACAAGGGCTCCACGGCACAAAGACGGGTCGTTGCTCCCCAGGGGCGGTGGGACCACAGTTGAGGTGCAGCCCCGTTTCCTCCCCTCGGCCGGAGGCGGCAGCGGGTCCGACGGCGGCAGCGGGTCCGACGTACCACCCGAGCTGCCGTACCGGGCACGTGGTGGGTGAGTTAAGGACATACTTTCAGCCTTAATTCTGAGTTTCCTAGGTTTTGTCAGTTTAAGCCAGATTCCTAATGTTATTTTAATGCAGTTGTTTTGTGTGTGAATAATATGCTTTCTATGCCAAACCACAAGCCCTGGAACTAATATCTCATAAAAATGCCTAGAGTCCAAAGCTAATAGCTGTTATTCAGCTGATCGAGTGATGCCTAAAAAGTTACAGATTAACGCTATTCCCCAGGGGAAGGTAAAATTAAACTCGACTTCTGATGGGGCTGGGTGCTGTTTCACGTAGTGTCTGAGCCCGGGCTGGGGGACGCAGCTCGCTGCAGACCCTGGGTGCCCCATGGCAGGGCTCGGCACTGTGAATGCACGCAGCGAGTGCCGTCCTGGCTCTACCTGGAGTCCTGGTGGGCAAAGGCTGGGGGCATGTGAAGGATTTTCATCAGTTTTCCCTTAGAAAAGCCCCCGCCCTTCCAGCAACACCCCACCCAGCGATGGGTCACTACAGCTCATCCTCGCCCAGCCCTGCTGCTGTGGGCAGTGGTTCAGGGGACGCCGAAAAGGCGGGGGGAGATGCTCGCTCGCTCCCCAGGCCGGCGGTGTCTGGACGAGTGGGGCTGCAGTGAGGTCAGGTCCCGGGATGCGGCCAGCCTGGCACGGTGGGCAGGAGCTGGCGCTGGAGCCAGCGAGGGGGCAGGTGCCTCTTGCCCTCCCAGGGCCAGCGCCGGAGGGTTTGGATGGGGCATCAGTGACCTGCAGGGAGCGGAGGGGGATGCGGAGGGGACAGGCAATGGGGGAGAAGCTGTCCCTTCACGCTCCTCCCGGGCGGGGAAATCGAGCCACAGGATGTCAGTGCAGCCTGTGCGAACGCCACGCTTGCCGAGAGAAATTACCGTCTCCTCTCAAGAGTACACAGGAAGATCTCTTTCCCAGAACATCTTCTTATTTAGGAAACTCGCATCACGGCAGCAAAGCAGACTGCTTACTTGGGAACAAGAAAATGAGATGTGGCCCCAAGTCAGTGCTTGCGCGTAGGCACCACGGCAGAAAGTTTGAGGACGCACCAGAGGCAGCTGCTGGCTCGCAGTAACAAACACAGAGCCGGATGGGCTGGAGGCCCGGACAGCTGGTGTTTGCTGCCTGCGTCCTCCGATACTGGCTGCGGAGTTGTAAGGTATCAATTATTTTCCTGTTACAACATAAAGGGATTAGCTAGATTAGCTTCTGCAGAGGTGAGAAAGAAATGTGTCATGTAGACTGTTTATTTTGCTCTAATTGGATTCACACCCTCTTTCTGAATAAATCTCATTTTACTCCAGCTTTTGTGGTTTTTCATGGCTGTGAATGCCGAGGAGCTCTTCCAGGGACGGGCAAGTGATTCTCAGCTTCGTTGGGGAAAGCAAAGGGGCAGTGCTGCGGTCACTTGAGGCAGGCAGCCTGCAAACAGCGTGGTCGAGGAAGCTCTCATGGTCACGTCCTAGATGGTGCTTCACGGTCACAGACAGCTTTTGGCAGCACGAGGTAAAAGCCGCTCTTTGAGCAGAGAAATCTAAGCTTTTCACTCCTTCCGGACACGACATCCACACCTGCTCTGGGTAAGCTGCAGCGCAAAATCGCAACCCGGAGGCATGGCAATGCTGCCCATCAGAAAGCAGCGTATGCTGGTCCCCCTTCAGCAGCGTGAGCTGTGCTGTACACTAAAATTGTCCATGAATTTTCTGCTGGAGTTCATCATCTTTTCTAGCTGGTGTGGAACACTGTAGGAAAATTATCTTCGTCTGCTGTTTTTCTTGGCCCGCTCCCTCAGAAACATGGAAAGTACCTGCAGCAGGGGTGGCTTCTCAAGTTTGTCCTTGAAATCTCTGGAAACAAAATGAGCTCAGATGGAAAAGAAAGAAAAAGCGTAGTTTAAGAATCCTAGGTCTAGGTGGTTGCAAACTTCTAAGCGTCCTCTCTGTGTTAATCCCACTAAACAAGGAAATACTTTTCACTCCTCTGTCCTTTGCACTGTGGAAACTTTTGACGTCTGTACTGGCCACTGTGGTTTGAAGCTCTGCCTCTGAGTCAGATGGGTATCAAAAACCTCAGACCAGCTGGACTGAGCAATGCTGTCTTGATGAGCGCAGTAGAAACCAGACACAAAATAAATAATTAAGTCAATGAGATTTTTTGGGGGGGTCTAAATTATGCCTGCATATGCATTACAGAGTTAAGCCTTAAATTTGAAATTGTTCCATTTATTTCCTGTTCCTACAGAGAACAAACGAATGCTACATCAGGAAGGCACATTTCTCTGGAGAGCACCTGCTCCTGCAGTTTCTGAAGATGTCCTGTATTTGCAGATGCCTCTTCATCTATACCAACCTGTGACTTGTCTGAGAGAGTTTGGTAGGTCTTACTGGAATTCGTGCACACATATTAAACTTGACATAAAATTTCTCTTTTATTGCTGTTTTGGTCATGTTTCTCCCCATGACAGACCGTTGTATTTTCTGTTGGCATTGTTACTCTATATCTGGACACTGAAGCATCAAATAAATCCATATGCTGGGTGCATTCTCTGTTTGAGGTGGGTATTGGAGTGATTTGGTATAGAGATTGCCATAATTTTCAATGATACCTTTTGCCTTGCTCATTTGCTCTTGCAGAACTCATTTGTTTTAGTAGTTTTAGGGCCCATGGGAGGTGCTAAATAATCATTTCAAACTATAAAAAAAGTTACTGGCCAACTGTGAAGTGGTAAAATTAAGTAACTTACCCAGCATCACACATGTAAGCAGAGCATGCAATTCTGCAGAGCAACCTTCAGATTCCCCCTCTTTCTCTTCCTATGCTGTCCTGCCTCATTTACGGCACATCAGACGAGGCTTTTACATCCTCCTTCCCTCTACAGCTCCCTAGACCAGTATCCATCCTGACAAAAAAAAAAAAAAAGCAAAAAAGCCCAAAATGAAAACAATGTGATCAACTAATTTGAAGGGACATTTTTTAATATGGACAATACAGTCTGTTTTCCCTTATCTTTATTTTTGGAGTGCCTGAGCCATCTTAGAAAATTTCCCTCCAGTATTTAGCCTGAATCAAACATGTAGAATTTTCCTAGCAGGGACTATTCCAGTCTACAAAATGAAAATTAGGTGAAAGGAAAATAACTGAAATCAGAGCCTGCTACTAGAAAATATGATACAACTTGGGCAACAGGAAACACGGTGATACAGGAATCACTGCATCTGCTGAAGTTTGCCACCTCTGCAATAGAGCTGCCAGTTGCTTGGGTTCCACAAAGCAGTGCTACACAGATTTTTAGGGCAGGAAGCAAACCAGAATATTATTTGTAAGGGAAATCAAAGGTGCAATTAGGAGAGCCATTAGTAAAGGCATATCTTTCCCATCACAGTACCCACACGGCACAGTGGGAAAGGCTCGATAGTACAAGCAAGGACAGGACGGGCTCTAAGGGTCGCCCAGCTAAAAAGTTGGTAGGGGGAACCAACAGGCTTCCAGTCCCTCTCTCGCTGTCCTGCCAGGGGGAAATGTAAATGGGAACAGGCTACTCCTCTGCAGATTCAAAGTAAAGATTTATGGATTACTTGATCCAGAACTTTATAAAACAGCAAGATGACTTTTGGAAATGCAGAAAGACCCATCTGTCTGTTGCCCTCTTAGCAAGTTGGAAACTGAAGGACACTGTATAAGCTGAGGGAAAACCCCAACAGTCTTCAGCTCAAAATTCAGTTAAATCTCTGCCTTCAGTAGCTTCCAAATCACCGAAACCTTGGGAATATAGGAGGACTGGGGCATGGGGCCTTAAAAGGGCAGAGCAGAAAACAATGTTGTCTCCCTTCAAGAGAAACTATAAATAGTATTTAGTATCTCCAAGCAGGCAAGTTCATAAGTGAGCCTGCCTGATTGTGGACTGGCTTCTTTGTCAACTTAGTATTCAGAAAAGGGAAGAATTGCCATAGCAACATTCCCATCTTCTGACATGTATCATGCAGATCATGTAGTCAAGGCAGCGCAGCACCCTCTCACACATGTGCTCTGTGAACTTTTGTATTCCTGACAATATTAAAGAGAGAACTATGTCTCATGATTGACACACTTGCCTGTGTGTCTTTATGATTCCTTAAAAAAAATATGGAAATGCTTCCCTTCCCCCATCCTCCTTCTTTGAACTGTTTTCTCTTCTCCATCCCACTGAAATGATGAGAACAGCTCATGCCCCAGATCTGCAGATATATGTTCCTGACAGTAGTCCTACGCTATGCAAATGTGTAAACTGCAAAATGTAGAGGGTTTTAAAAAATTAAGTATATCCAGCAGAATCTAAATTCTGCATAAAAGCACTGAAAGGAACTAGAAATCTTCCAGTACCTACATAATTAATGCTCTATTAAACAAAGCCTTACATCTTTTTTCTTTTGTTTTTTTGCTTTGAGTTAGTCTGAAATCTCCAGACATACACACCAACCATACCTATGGCACATGTCAATATATATGTCACCCTATGCGGCAGCTGAGTTCAGAAGCAGAGCAGAATACTCTCCGTGTTTGCAGCCAAGGTCTGTCTAACCCCTGGGATGGCTTGGGCTATGTGCACTTCCCACTGAAGGAAAAGTACCACACGTTACACGGGGCTAAGCTGTGGGCCAGTACAAACGGGATGCTGCAACACTGTGCAGTAAAACCACCTTTGCAACCCTGACAGCAGTGGCAGCCATGTACTTGACACTAGTAGTGTTCTTCATTTAATCGTATCATAGGCCACCCAGTGGACCTCTTTCTGCGCTTACCGCCTATTCAGTATTGTGGCTCCCTTCAAAAACTCTGTAACACTGGAAGTAGTTGGAATATAATCATACCACTATATATAAATGCCTCTAACTATGCCTATCCCACTAGTGGTTCTGACATTAAAAGTATCACAATACACCGTCACATGCCAACGTATTTTTTCCTCAGACCTGGGATTTTACAGGCTGTGCTGTCCTTGGCAGGATGCCTATGGCACCATTTCTACATAAGGGTTGGCCTCAGTAGCTCCTTCTCTAAGGAATGGGCTCAAAATCCTGCATAACTCTCTGGCCTTGGCACAGAGAGACCAAAACCCACTTTGAGTGCTTCTCCCTGGACTGGAGATGCACCTGGCCGTGGGCTACACCTAAGTGAGGTGATTTTTCTAAGCTGGCTAGTTTATCTTCTCTTGGTCTTCTTCTTTCTTCGACAGCTCCCCAGAGTTGCCTCACGAGCACTCACTGCAAAATATTTGTGTTGGGTGGCAGAAGCTCCCACTGTCCGTGCCAAGGAAGCTCCTTTGTATAATGGCCTGGTATGGTATAATGGTATAAAAGTCACCTTCAGATGGTGACAGCTTTTTATATCTTTCCCCCCACCCGCATTCCTGTCCTCCCCCACTCCTCTCCAATGTTTAGGGTCACTGTACAAAACTTTGGTACCTTACCTTCCCCAGGCAAAGTGGATGTAATTATGTTGTGGTCAGTATTGCTTAATGGTTCAGCTGGGATTATGTCTCCAATGAGCTCCTGAGTTTCACCCAGGTTTGAGAGCCCTCCCTGCCTTTGTGTACTCCACAGCTGCTCGTTCCAAGAAATAACCATTCAAGAAATTCCTTCTTTATAACTTGTCCCGTGGTGATTCTTGGCCAGACTACATACAGGTAGTTGAGGTCCCCCATTATCATAATTTTTGCTGCCTCTCTAAGTATTGTGCGCTTAATTGCCTCTTCATACTCTATGACTAATAACACTCCTGTTCTGTTAAGCCACCTCTAGAGAAAATGGTTTGCAGCTTAATACCAGTAGCAGAAGAGGGGTTACCTCCCCCTCTTTTATCCCATTACATCTGTCAGGTGTAAACTTAGAAGCCACACTGGGAACCGTCATTAAGTAAGAACAATTGATTTTATTTTATGTAGTAAATAAGCGAAGATGAGTATATGTAGAAAGCTAGCCAGGTGTTGCTCTGCCTGCAAAATTAAACATCCCGAAATGCAGTACTGCAACATACTGCAGCTGCAGATCGTCCCTATTGCTACAGGCAGGATGGCCGGCAGCTCACCAGCCTTACTCCCAGGAGAAAAGCGGGAGCACAAGGAGCTGCCAGTTTGGCGTTATGGTGGAATTACTGCCCATGTCAAGAATGATACCTTTCACAGTGCCTGATTTCTTTCCATGTTAAGCAAGTAACTGCCATTTAACATCTGACTGTCACTATTTTTTTCTACAGAAGATCATGTGTCTCTGTATGTATACGTGTATGTGTGTATATATATCTCTGTATGCATGTGTGTGTTTAACTTTTATGTACACAATATATGTACAGTGGGGACTCTCATCTGCATATTAAAAAAGCAAGGAGATATTATGTCCTAGTACTGACTGTACCACAGCAATCTCTATATTTGGAATGCACACTGCGGAGATACTTCTCCAGCTTAATGGTAAATGTTTACTTTTTGATACACAAGCTATATATAAAATGCTGAACTTGGACACCATGACTAGCTACAATATGAATTATATGAAAAAGACGCTATTTTACTTCTGTCTCATTTTACATAGCTCTAAGGAACAGCAGATACCTCCTCCAGTGGACCACGAAGTCTGTGGCCTACCTTTCAAATTTCCATACTGGCATTTATTGTGTTGAGGTTCAAATCCCTTTACAGCTGTGGTCTGAACAAGAAAAGGGCACTTAAGGGAATAAGACTACAACTTCCTCCTCTGGGTTACATTAAAATCCATTGATTTCCATCTGTTACTTGAACAAAACAGAGTGCATTTTTGATAAAAATAAAATTTCTTATTTTGGAGAATATACGTTAAATATATTTGATGTTTATGGTCTGTAAATTGGGCAGTTCTGTTCTTCTTAGAGTTACTTAATAATACAAGTAAGAGGAAGTCACTATGCGCAAAAGACCTCTTTTCACTCCAAGCACAAAAAGCTCTTTCATTTCATTACATCATCAGAAGCACTACAGAAAGCGTCCCACCTGCAGTCCACTTGCCCCCTCATTCAGCAAAGCCCCTGTGCTGAAAAGCACCTGTGCGCGTGCTTTGAGTTCAGCATGCGCCTAGGTACTTTTCCAAACAGACGCCAACAGCTAGATCTTTTTACTTTCCAGGCTAATTTCATTTCCCCTTTGCTCCTTTGCCTCAAGAAGAGGAGAGATCGTTGCCACTGTAGAAAGTTGACCAGTCAAACCTGCAACTGCTTTTTTTCCTGGGGCTTCTGCAAGAGTCTAACCCCAGGTTTAATACTGCAGTCAGACACATTGAAGACACCTGCGCTTTTACAACACATGCAAACATGCTGGGCCAAACATAATGGCCCAAATATATAATAAAATTCCCAGGTTTCTTTCCTTCCCTGCAACACCTGTGACCCCAGTTTAAGCAGCTGGCTACAGTGGCATGTGAAGCTTTAAGCCACAGGAGCAGAGCAGAGCAGCTGGGATACCCTAGTGGAGATGACCTCTTCTACTAGTATGCATTACACTTTGATTAGGAGCTTTCTTTTGCTGCTGCTGATGGAAGATATCTGTCACCAACATTTGCACCTGTTCACATGAAACACGGGAGCATTAAAAGACAGGATTAGTAGCATAACTTCTCCAAGGCTGCACTCAGAGGCGACCTCGCCTACGCATCTCCTACTGCTTGCTCTTTTACTCCCAGGGCAGGAACACCAAACCCACCTCAGTGATGCTAACCTCAGGCTGATGGTCTCTTCGGGACTATACTTTAACTCAAGCTTTAGATTATAAATCCTTTCAGTGTTCAGTCTAACAGTACCTGAGTCTTCAAAGGCTACCAAAGTGTGTATCAGAGCCCTGCAGACTGACCAATCTTCATAGAAAATAAAAGGCAAAGAAGAAATTGTTGTTAGGATTTGAAAGCGTCTTTGAATAGCATTCAATAAGAAAAATGAACTAAGAAGCGTATGCCTTATACACTGTCATTACAAACTGCCATGTGGGAGCCTGTGGAATGGTTAGCCATTTTTCAGTCTACTCACAGTGTCCAAGTGGCTTTGACGTGCACCAGTAGTAATTTAGCTAATATTACTCATGTGGGCAGAGAAGCAAAGAATCAACTTAAAATTAGGGAAAATATTTGTCATTTTCCTTTAAAATAAGGCAACAGTCGCTACAGAGAGACAGCAAACTATGTTTTTATCACACACAAGCTAAATCACAGACTAAAATAATTTAATCTCGAAATTGTGGCAAAAGTTTGCAAATTATGGCAACCTCTTTGTAACAGAGTAGTATGGGAACTGTGCATATATGTTTTGGGGTAGCTAAATGCATGCAGAAAGTGAAGATGAGCTTTCTAAAGCCAAGTAGGGGATACAGTCATACTGGAATTCATGGCAACTCTGTGGCTAGACTTTCTAACCAGCCTTAAAAAAAAAATCCCTCCTTTTTTGTGTTCTATACTAAGACAAGAGAGTATTATTAAGATTGCTAAGTCAGGCATTCAAGAGTGAGGTAATGTCAGAATTAAGGCCGTCTGTTCAACCTTAATTTGGCCCCTTGTGAGTATGAATTATGATATTGCCTTTAATTAGATGATCACACAATATTTTTTCCTATGCCTCATTCATAACACATGATGGATGGTGCTCACTGAACGATGAAACTGTATTTTGTTTTCTCCTTGTGGTTCAAGGTGTGGCAGCCTGCCTTATTTACTGCATGCTATATTCTTCTCTGACAACAAAACTAATGATTCCTGCACAGAGTTTTCTATGTGGTTTATCATTACAGCTATGACATACTCAACAAACATTACTAATTTAATTTTACTGCAGTCCTCAAGGGAAAAGCTAGAGTTTTTTCACTTAGTTTATCCATCTAGAGCCTATTCTCATTGCTCAGGTTTTCATCAAAGCTTTGCTTCCTTCATATTTGGTCTAGGCAGCTTTATTTGCATCAGCTTTGGGGAGGTACTGACAATACATGGGAACCAGAGTTGGGGTCCCTGTTCTAGTGTGTGCCTTGGGTACTCAGGCCTGGAGAAGGTCAACAGATCAGGGACGGCAGGGAAAATCCTGTTCAGCCACAAGATGGATCATTCCCAAACTTGATAAACACTTTGGAGAATTACCTGTGCACTACAGGGAAGTGCAGGCATGTTTTTTGTAAAACTTGGACAAAGGTGAATAGATTTTCCCCATAAATTCAGAAGTGTTACTAACTAACTAAACGCTACCTTATTCCAAAGACCCAGCTCCACAGCAAGAGAAAAGGAGAGAAAAGTTTTCCAGACATGACTTTTTTTTTCATAGACTTGCACTTGGAAATAGATGACTTGCTCTGACAAAAAGTTTTCCACCAAAAAAATAGTTCCCCCAAGAGAAATACCTTTCAGGGACAATTTCAGCCAAGATGGTTGAAATCTGGCAAGCTTACAAGTGACTTTTACTTTAGTCATCATTCATCCATCATCTTTCTTAAGAATGATGGATTGTGTAATTCTAAAGGGAATGAACACAGTCTAGAAGAGCGCTCTCTGGGTACACAGGCCCCTACGTTATTTATATCACAGTTCATACATCATAGGCTGGATTTAATGCTCTAAAATGTTTTTGACTTTAAATACGATGATTCAAAGCTCATAGAAGGTGGAGAACTTTTTGAGATCTGAGAAGACAAATTGAGTTCAAACCTTCTTGGAATACTATAAATTTCCTCAAACCAAATGAAACCCACCACATTTTGTGTCACTTATACTGCCTTTGGCTAACATTGCCAACCTCAGGGGCTTAACTGAGATCTAAGCTTGGTAGTCTGTTTTTTCGAGGTGCTGAATATTCACTAATTCACAGATACGAGGGTGACAATTGTAAGTGTCCCTATGCTGTACCTCCGAAAGGGAGTCTTCTTTCACTTGGACACATGCCTATGGATTCAGCTATGCAATTCTGATCTCTGATGTTTCTGTTCTCTTTATATTCTTACTACATTTCCAGTATCACCTAAAATGGCATGGTATTAGAAGAAAAACTTATCTTGAGCAGGTGCAAAACTTACTGAGAAAGAGGAATCTTTCCAGCAACAGCCAGTTTTTGAGGTCTCAGCCATTCAGTGGTGCAATAAATACGGCAGAGACATTCAGAGTGTGCTCTAGCAGAACGTGTACAGCTGTGTGGCATTTCTTATTTCTATTCTTTCCATCAGAATAAATTATTGAATTCAGTGAAGGAAACAATCCCTGTGAAATAAAAAAATTGCAAAAATGTCCTAGACTTAACAGCAGAGCATGAGTTACCTAAGTTCTTCAAATGACAAACAAGTCAACAGGGTTTGTGCTTTGGGGTTCCCACCCTAAGCTGCAGTTGATAATCTCTCGCAGTGTGATGTCTGTCACCGCTGCTGCTGCTGCTGTTGGAGAAGTACAGCCAAATTCCTTAGCACATTCATTGTCCACCAGTACTTTCATGTGCTACCACAGCTTTCAGAAGCAGTGACTTAGCTCACTAGCAGCAGTTCCTAGCTCACTAAACATGACTGAATCCATGTTTTCTTTCCTTCCCGAGTTTTGAAAGCCTGCTGCAAATGACAGACATCTTATCACCTCCAATAACAACCATCTATTACAATCAAGGCCTAGTTATCTGTGGATAACCACAAGTTGTAACCATGAGAGTAACCATGTCGCAGTATTACTGTGCATATGCAAGGCACAGCTCAGGTCCAGCGGAACCTAATATCCCTAACGCAGGGCCACACGGCTACAGCTAATGTGCTTCCACATTCTGCTGGTTTTGTGTGTCCTGCCCTCTCCCTCTGTGGGATCATCAGAGGAGCTCCTTCTTCTTTATCTGGCCACTTATTTCCATGAACTTTCTAGTAACTTGCCTAGCTTTGAAATCTTTGCAAATCTGATCAACAAGTTAAAAATTATTGAGAGGACAGACACAGTCACGAAGACAATATCATCACAGAAGCCTTATCTTTGAAGGAAACCAACCAAAAATCACATTGTTGAACTTGTGCACTGTTTTCTATGATAGTGTGTACATAAATACATTTAAAAAAATACTGTGGAGGCATGTCATGAGTTGCATGAGATCAGTTTCCCCCAGAACTGTTCGAGAGCAGAAACATGGTTAAGTCATATTAAAACTCTGCAGAAATCCCTTTAATAAAAATCACACATTAGCATTATACATCTTTGAAGTGCTCTGCATGTGTTAAAATAAACGCATCTAAATACACTAATGAATAAATATGTGATTTGAATACCAAGACATTTGGATCTTAAAGTTACTTTTTTATAAATAATTTCTTGCTGAAAATTATTCCATTCACTTTATTTTAATTCTAGACAATTTTTCTGCCTACTAGAGTTCCTTCCTGATTGTCTGATAATTAAACAGAATCCTGTCAAGTTTAAACGATCACTAGTATTTTGCAACTGAATTCCTAATACAAACAGACATATGTTTAACTTTAAATATTTGCTTACGTGCCTTCCTGAAGTAAGGCTTAAATGCTCTCTCTGGTACAATACTAACAGCTCAGCCCATCTATTGAGAACTTACAACTTGAAAATACAGGATCAGGTCTTGTACTAGGAAAATAAGAAGAAAAAGCCTCATGCAGAAATAATACCATCTACAGTTGACACTGGAAAACCTGAAAATGTATCTTTCGAATGCCATCAATCCATCTAGAATTTCAAGAACCAGCATGAAGAAACAGAAACGCAGGGATAATTTGATCTTTATTTAGGCCTATTTAAGAGAAGTTGCATCATATTCAGATAGTCTAACACCGCAAATAAGATTTTACTGGACTGATAAAATGATTAACATCACCGATTTAAGGCAGCTGTTACATAGTGTTACATTAATATTTCAGTCAGATTGAATTCTTCTTCGGACACATTCATGCAATTAACTTCTACTGTATTTTTACACTGTACTTCTTTGAAATATATAGGATTGTTTTGTTTCCCCATATTAGACCTATCTGGTTAAGCTTTTCTCAAACCATACAGAGAAGGGACTTGTTCTTCTTGGTGGAAGTGAAAAGATTTAATGACTTAATGATTTAATGACTTCTTTGATGCAAGAAACGCACAGCGAGAATGCCATGGAGATAAATATACATCTTATATGAGTATGTCACATGCAAGCATGGAAGGATAAGAACGGAGGTTGAAACATTATTATTATTATTAGCTAAAATCATTTTCCCTCGATATAAGCCCCCCAAATATCCTTGCACTTCCCATTAAACTTCCTCCTTTCCAAAAGATTCCTCTCCATGCCAACCTCTGTCGGGGATGAGAAATCTTCCATGGAGCCATAAACAATCCTCCATGTTGCCTCTATTGTTCAGTCCAGTTTCGGCTTTTCTTTTCCTTCTTCAATACCTGAAAACATATGAAGAACAGCTTTTAAAAATCTCTGAATGAATAAAAATGAAGAGTTTACTTAGAGAGGTTCTTCTAATGCATTAATCTTCCTTTTCCCTCTATTGCTGTTGTTTCTTCCCTACTTGCTCACGTGCTCTTGCATGTGTTACCTCACCTGCTGTGAACGAAAAGAGCATCTGCACACCTGATGGCAGTGGTTGTCCAGTAATGAACTGCACAGTCCTCCCCCCCTCCGGACCATTTTCAAATCAGCCTAACCCCCTGCCGCACGCTCAGCCTTTGATGGCTGCAGGGGTCTGGGAACAGTTAGTTCCCTCACCTCCTCTGCTTACCTACAAGCAAATTAAAGTAGATGTTATTATAGCTGAAGCTAAGCAGCCGACTTTATTTGAAAGCAAATTTTTAAGACTGTGTTTCAGAATTCAATAACTTTAACCCCCCCCCTCCATTTCAACATTGGATTTTTAAATATTTGCAAGTACATCTCCCTTTTTTGAGAGTACAAGAATCAATTACTGTGCCTCTCTCTTCTTGTAACGGCCATGTCTTTCAGTATTACCAGGAGGGCTCCTTAAAGAACTTATCCTTGCCGCAGGACTTGTCTCTTTCTATGCTGAGCAAAGTCTGGGCCGGGCAGCAGATTGTGTTTTTTCTGGCAATGAAAACATTCAGCTATTTCATGTGCCTGTTCCTGGACAATGAATTACTATTGGTATCTGACAAAAGTATTGTTCTTCTGACTAAGCTCTCTCTGCCAGACATCTCAAACACAAATATTTCTTTTGGAGGTTTACAGGCCTGCTGCAAGCTGGAAAAGAAAGACTTCTGAGGACTGAGAGCAAAAGAGAAGCAATGTTTGAGAATGCTGAGAGGAAAATCCAGTCTCAAATAAGATCACCTGTTAATGCAATATATGCATACATGGTAGGTACACCAGAAGTCACTTTAAAGACACAGTTAATTAATTCCAATATGGGAAACAATAAGACCCATCTGCAGTTAGAAAGCACAACTGCAGAGCTGCCTTGCTGAAAGAAGCAACACGGAAACAAATGGGTCTGCACGTTGCCAGCAGCCCAAGTACAATGGCCGTGGGTGTTGCTGGCAAACCAGCGTAATGGAAGAGCCACAGTTGAAGGTTTAACAACCAAAACAAGAGGCCGGGTCCAAAAGATTACAGTGGGTTTACAAGGCTGCTCCAGAGCTAATCTTGAGTCTTCTGCTTTCTGCTGGAAGGAACTTTTCCAATAGTTTTAAATAAGCTGTTTTATTTGCCTTTTTAAAAGAGCTTCTTTCCTCTCTTCTGAAGCACTCTACTAAAGATGCATCAAATAGTTTGGCAGGAATGCAGATACCCTCAAAACTGTGGACAGACACTGGCTTGTACAAAGGGCAAATTTTTCCTTGCCTACCATGTTTGTGGTTTAACTTGGAAAAACTAACTGCAAATCATTTTGTCAGTAGTGAGGTTTTATTTAAT
The DNA here is from genome assembly GCF_034638445.1 of Ciconia boyciana. Lineage (NCBI taxonomy): Eukaryota > Metazoa > Chordata > Aves > Ciconiiformes > Ciconiidae > Ciconia > Ciconia boyciana. The sequence goes on along the minus strand of NC_132936.1, from coordinate 68,315,913 downwards.
GCATCTCCAGAGGAAAAGGAAAAAAACTCCAAACCCAAAACAACCCCTCTCACCCCAGAAATCTTCTCATGGCAGACTGCTTTAATTTGCAAGCTTACTGCTCAAAAGCCCCTTTTAAATGTACAGTTTTCAAATAATATTTTCCCAAGTTTCATATGGTGGCAGACTGGCATTATTTTACATCTCTGCTGTTTGTGGTGTACCTGCCACACGCTTCGCGTTAGGTTTATGCAAAGTGTTTCAAGCACAGCAAACCAGCAGGTGACTCATGACATTTTCTGGTTTGCAAGCACTTGAGCCACAAAGGACTTTGGATCAATATTCGTTAACCAAATCAAGGAAATGATGGCCTAATTCTAATAAGGCCATGGGGAACCTTGGAACAGGTTGAAAGAATGACCCGATTGACGTTAGCTCCTCTAGGGTGGAGGGCCACAAGAACCAGGGATTTTTTTAATGCATACTGTGGAACAGTGAGGGAGATTTTCCACCATTTACTTATTCATGGACTTGGTAAGAACATGTGATTCTTCACCACATTATTATTCTTCATGCAGGACTTTGGTCAAGTGAAATTATTCCTTGCAGCTGCCTTTTTTAGAAACTTCTTTCCTGCATTAACTTAAATAAGTTAAATAGATAGGAATGTGACACCAAACTGAGGACTGAAAACTAGACTTTAACACTGTGACCAATGATTGCTGGTTCTAGAGCAAAACCAAAAAGACACTTTATACCCGGGTGCTAATATGAGCAAATGGCAACTAAAACTGCTTCGAGCTTCTGGCATTAGGTTCCACCTAGTACTGGAGGACTTGTTAAAAGAGATTTGTGTGTGCAATAAACTACCATGTGAATTTATGGTGTATTAACCAGTGCACACTGAGTTTCCCAAAAGGGGATACAGGCTGTTCATACGGTCCCAGCGTGTTACGGGCCCAAAGAATGTAATGACAGAATTCCCACGGAGCATGGATTTCACTCCAGTTGTGATTTGCCACTCTGGCAATTATGAATGTTGTTTCCTTATTTCAGGCAATTTGATAAATGAAAAACATCTTTCATAGATTAAAAGAACCTACTTTTAATCTTGTGTTTGTCTTATTTTCCCTTTTCCTCTAGTCAGCAATGGGTGGCCTAGGCAGGGTAGATGATGTAGTCTGCACAGCTATGTTTACCCTGCACTAAGGTGATCTTTCATTCCTAGTATTTTACTGACATGAATGTATTCATTTTCCTTGAGTAAATCTATAAGCAGAAAATACCTAATACCTGAAAATACTAAAAGAATATATTTTTATTTCTAAGTCTAAGCTTACCATTAACAGCATTCCCACAGAATGATGCTTTATTCTAGCTGCATTCAATGGGTTCATCAGCTAATAAGTGGGTTATAAACCAAGTGGGTTGTAAACCTCTCAGGTAATTGCCAACAGCTCTTAAATTAGTATTGGAAGTTATAAAAAATAATACATATTCATAGCTCATCAGGCTCTCCAGCAGCCATTCCGTTCATCTGGCTGCTTTTAAGAGCAAGCAAGCAAGATGTTTCAGTGGAACTTCTGTCATTCTCCTTTGTTTTAGCCAGCTTAAAACCTTCTCAACTTTGAGGGGAGCATACTCAAGTCCCAACAGTGTATTTCGTGAGTTAATATTCCTAAAACAATACTCACATTTTTGGGTATCCCAGATGTAGTTGTTCAGGACCTCTCCCACCAAGTAGAATATGTTAATTATTACAGTAACAGCTGCAAAAAAGATTATTTTGACACCTGGGCTGAGGTGCTCAAGAAGTGGGTACACCCACACTCCTGTAACATGGTGAATCCAGCACACCCTGAAACAAAACAAAAATAACAAGTACTGACAGCGCTGTTTTTCAAAAGTAGCTTGGGCTATAGGCTTAGCTACTGTAACCTGAAAAGCAATTATTCGAAAGGACTGCAAGTTGCAACTGAACTGGAGCACCTGGATGACATCCACCCAGAACAGACATCACAAATGATGAAACTATGACTGATTTCCCACATTCTTACTGCTTTGTTTTAAATTTAATATGAGCAGTTGGCCAATTTTCATGTTCTGATATAGGCAGGTATTTCCTTGCTGCATTTATTTTTACAAGGAATACACACCCCTGTCTCGTGTGGTAGCGTGGAAACTGCAGCAACCCTCTGTTCCAAGCAGGTTCTTTATCCAAAGAGCATTCAGCGTTCTCCAGGCTCTTCTACACAGCCCAACTCTGCGTTCTGCAGTGTCCTTCTTTCATTTTGTACACGTTTGTGTGCTTCCGCTGCTTCTCCTCGCTACACCTGGCAAGTGCATCAGTTTTTGGGTTTGCCAGAAACATATGGTTCAGCTTCTCCTTGAGAGAATAATTTCTTCAGCACCTGTGGTTTAGGTTGCTCCTCCTTTTCTTTCAGTTACCTGGTATCATTTGGGGTCTAATAGTTTTTCTCTAGGTAGGATAAACATTAAAAAAAAAAAAAAAGAAGAAACCACCTCATCAGTGAAATTCTGCCCAGCTCCACACTCAATATACAATAAAGGAGAAGGAATGATGGTGGTTTGCTGGTGACACAGAGATTTTTAGCATTCAGCTACAGTGGGGATTGTTGGTACGCTAACCCAAGAGACCAGGTGTCAGCTTTACTGCAGTGCCGCCTGGAGAAGCACTCCAGGTAGGTGGTTTCGCTGTGTGTGACTGCAATGGACACCTGTACCATCTGAAGGGATGGCTTTTGCGCTGAGATCGGACGCGGTGAGTGGTGAAGTCAGAGGGAGCAGAGCGAGTCCACACGTTCCAGTAGGTGGAAGCTAAGAAAGGCAAATGCTGCTGAACAACTGAGCAAACATCACAGGGGCTAACTGGGAAAAGTGCTCAGTGGAGACAGGCTGGGGCCTGTGAGCTGCTGGGCTCTCTTCAAGAATGTAAATCTCTTCCTTTCTGACCCGGCAATTTGAGAGAGAAGCTCAAAGTGCAGCACAGCTACAGAAGACTCAGCAGCGGCACAGACTATTATTGATGGGGATTTCCATGTCCATGTGATTTGCTTCACTTGCTGATACTTCTATTTGTTTAAGAAAGACTTTTGACACTAGATCAACAGTCATAGGCTCCTGAAGGGCAGAGACACAGAAGTCCACCCAAAATTCTTGCCATAAATGCCTGTCACACAGAGTACAGAATCCCTGTTTAACAATTCTCCACCACCCTGGAAATGTACATGGTTGTCATAGCTTCCCTCCTCCTTAGAAAAGCTTTTATTACAGCCAAACCCTTAACAGTTGGACACTTCATGCAGGAATTTACATGTGTCAGTAAATTAATCTGCACGATCTAAATGCAGATTAAAAACCCTTTCTCCAAATGAGTTCACATATGGAAAATGATCTCTGTACTTTACAGTTATTTTCCACAACATTCTTCTGTGCCAGAATTAACCTGACAAGATAAAGGTATCTGTGAAAAAATAAAGGGTTCCTGTGTAAGCCATGGTAACAGGGGATACCATGTTCCTCTTGATTGAAGAAAAAGATGGGACAGTTGGGTAGAAGGTAATGGGATGTCCTCTGCTCCCAGGTTGGCTTAGCAGGGAACGTCTATTATTGCCTAACGTTTTTCAGTTCCATTTGCTTTTGTTTTATGATCATTCTGTGACAAACAAGCTCCAAGGAAAAAGCTTGAAAAAACAGCCAGTGCTTCTTTTTCACTTATTTTCTCTGGTATGATGAAACTGCCCACCACTATAAAGCACCTTTACAGAGGGACTTTTCAAGGGATCTTCTAAACCGCACCTACATAACCAACTTCATGAACCAAGTAGAAGTGGCATTTACTAGAATGCATTTATGCTGGAAAGAGGAAATAATTTCTAAATCCAACTGATGAGTCACTGATGAGCTCCTGAATGTCAACGATCTCTGCTTAGTTCAGAGTCTCTGAGTACGGCTCATGCACTCTGCTCTCTGCTGCCCAGCACGGAAGCCCATTCATTGCTTGGTGGTACTGCTCATGCGTCCAGCATAGCTGTTGTACGCCTGCCCCCGGTGCAGCCACACTGTAGGAACTCATGCTTTGAGCACAAGAGGTACCGAGTGCCACTCGGGAGACAACGGTCACAAACCCACCTGATCAGCCTCACTGATCTTCCTTAAAATGAGCTGTACCACACTGCTCGCTACATTGGGATGGAGTAGTATTCGCCTTCTCTCCACTGAGCAGTGACACACTGACTATTCCTGCATTGTCTATACCACAAATGGGAGTAGCAAAGGGACGACTGCTGCCATGGAAACCTCACCTGATGGCCTTTCTTAGCGGGTTCGTTCCTGCTTGAATACAAGCTATCTTGACACTGCACAATAAAGGCCTGATCAACCATAGGCATAAAGCTTCCACACAAGATTGCTGATTGCTAATGTTAATGAATGCCTTCAACGTTGCAGTTCTAGTAGTCATTATTCCTGTCCAACCTCATTATTAGATAAGCACAGGGGAACATGCATTAAGATTTACTTAGAAGTGCAAATCTAGATCCAATTTAAGACCCTGTTACTGAACAGGTATAAAAAATGGGTCGTTTAGATAAAAATAAACAGAGGAGAAAAAGTTTAAGCTAAAACTGGACCGGCTACTTTTGAGAAGACAAAATTAACTTGAACCTCCCTGTGTTTTGGTTCTGTGGCAGCCCATGTAGACATAACTGTGTGTTTTCAAAGATGAATGTGTTACAGGTCATCAAGCTCATTTAGCCATTTGTTAGAACTGGTAAGAAAAGAAGGAACGGAAATATTCACACATTGTATTCAAATTAAAATGTCTGTTAAAAAAAAGTGGTGATTTTCGGAAATGTTCAGCCAGCTGGTGTAGAAATCAGAAAAAGCTATTTGAAAACACACAATATTGCTTCTTTTTAACAAATCTGTCAAAAATTTGACTTTATAGCTGTTTTTCACTTCTAGTATACAGTAGATGTTTTATATCTCTCCTATCAAAGTAATCAGGAGGAAATGAAAACTATGCAGAGAAGATACATGTACATTTATTCTTTGGCTATAGATCTTTTGTTAATGAGGAAAAGTAACTACAAAAACCTGTCAGAACCTTGTGGTTTATGTGTGCTCTACCTGTCGCTTTGAGTAATGCCAACAGCATGCATAAAATTTAGTCCTGGTAGAAGCAAGCTCAACACGTGGATATAATGGCAGATAACCATGACACCTGAAAGATTTTGCAATGGGAGACATGCTGCAGAAAATGGTTGCTTCTTCATGACGGCTGCTCTCAACTACGGGACTCCGAATATACTTGCACAGGCATCACAGCTTGGCGGCACGCTGTGGTCTGAACTCTGAGAGTCTCCACCCATTTCCTGCCCAAGTTTAGTCATTTCGCAAAACCTGCAGCCAAACAAGGACCAGTACTATGTGTTCTGGAAACAGGAACTACTAGATGAGGGGCTGGGTAACTTTTCAAGAGCAGTGAATGAGAGGACATAGAATAATAACGCATGTCATAAAACGGCTGAAGAGCTCCCAATGCTCCTCCTCATAACAGAAGAAGCACTTCAACGGAACTCAGAGACAAGAAATTCAAATCTGACAATGGGAATATCTTTCTGCATGATACCTAATTAACCTCTGGAATGCTCTACCCTATCTTTCAGTGATACATCACTGCAATCAAGATATTCAAAAAAGTTTTGAAGTCTACAAGTTTGGAAGTCTACTTAGTCCACTCCTCTGTGCCGTATCATGCAGCTCTAGCAAGCTTCTGAAGTCAAGAGACTGTACAAGCAATAAGAATGTGTACAGTTATGCTTAAGTTCAAAGAGTACAAGGTATATAAACCATCAAGGCTGAAGGACCCAAGCATCTACTTTTTGACACAGGTTTTGGAAGAAAATGTCCCTTACAGGCTGGTAATTCAAAAATGGCCTGCTAAATCTTCTCCTGAAGCATCTGACATTAGCTACAGCTAGAGCTTGGATACATGACTAATCTGATCTACTACAGCAGTTTCTTTCTGGTTACTTCTTGCAGCAGCAAATCCTTTCCCACATCCATGCCATTCAGGTTGCCAGTGACTGGCAGAAAGGAGGGCTGAGTCTTTGGTCCCAAACAAATCCTAGGCCAGTTCCCGTTGTGGCTGCTCTTTACCAAACAACAGAACATGGGCATTTTCTATGCTTTTATTTCATGATCTTTCCTAGCATCACTCTCTTCCTTTTCCACAGAAAGTGACAACTTTACCCAGAACTATTAAATTGTGGAATGTCTCCCAAAGGAGGCGATGGGCTTACAGCAGCTGAGTCATTCAAAACTTGAATGAACAAATCATTTGTGGTTATAGAGTAGGGACCAACCCTGTGCTTTCAGAGGCAGGAGCACAATGACCCACACTAAATCTGCTCTACTTTTGGTTTCTAATACCGACTGATGTGAGGCACATTTTCATAAATCCTTATTATCTCCCCCCACCCCCCCAAACATAGGACAGCTAGTTCTGCATCTAATCAGAATTGTTAAGATCTCAGCCACGTTAAAGATGCTAAGCTTCTTATAATACCAGCCTGCCAGGCCTAAGTCACCTACATCAGGAATGTACATTGTTTAGAAATTTTAAAGACTAAAAAGTAAGTTCAATAAACAATCATCAGTTAGAAAATAACAGTGATCATCCTGTCCTGTTCCAGTTGCTTACACTGGATTCTTCATTGATGTGAGTGGTGCTGAACAATACATGGGTCATAGGACTGTGCCACTGGTATGGAGTGAGTTATACAGTCAGAAGAAGACAAGTCCTGGAAAACTGCAGCTGCAAATAACGTCACATGCAAAACATACTCAGCATGACATGGTGCTGACATCCTCTGGGATGAACAAAGCTTAGCAGAAATTTTTGTTTATGTACAGGTAGCTAGAATGATAGAAACTCCGCAGCTTTGCTGCAAGGTGTTGTCATCTTTGGAAGTAATCTATTTTGATAAATAATATTTCATTTTAAATATAGTAATGGTTGCTATGCCTTCTTGAGCTATATTTTAAGGAGCTGCACAAGCAAGTGAGAATGTATTATCCATGCATGTCATCTGTGATTGTACTGTTGCTTTGACTGAAACATTTGAGGATGTGGAGGTGGAGGGGAGCCAGAATGTAACAGTCCATAATGGCTATGTCAGACCTAACAGGCTGAGGATCCATGCAGCCTTCTCTCGCTGAAAGCACTTCTGGTCTCCCACCCTCCTTCTGGGTCAGGTACAGGGGACGCTAATCTTCTCCTGGCCTATTTCTGCTGCTTCTACTTCTTCCTACTCTTTCCTGTTCTGAGTAGCTCTGGCTCCAACTCTTTTCTCCTCCTCTGCATTGTCTCATCTATCACCCACCTCTCCATCAGCCTTCCACTCTGATTTCAAAGCCTGTCTCTCTCTCCCCCTCCCAGCTTTTCCCACTTACTTGCATGATTTCAGCTTTCAAGCTGCTGACCTGTGAGCTGCACATTTCCTTGCCCGTTTCTCTTTTAACCCAGGGTTCTAGTTCATCTTTTTTACTTGCCTCAGGGACTTTTCACTTGTTTTTTCCCCAACCACTGATTCCTCTCATCTCTATTGAACTTCTGTCCCCAGTGCTCACTTCCAAAAGCATTCATGACCCTCTCCCTACATACAGACCCTCAGCACACCCATGCTATGTCTCTCCTCCTCCATCGGCACCCCCCACCTCAGAAATCCTTCTGGTTTCTCAAACCTGCCCTTCTTTATCGATAATGGCTGTCAATCCCCACCAAGCTTCATGCTCCAACTCTCCACCCCTCTCTTCTGAATGTCAAGGTTTGTCCTAGTAGTCTGCACCCTTATCCCTTTGCCAACATCTGCTCTTTCTGATCTTCCTCTCCTTCTATGGAAAATTGCTAGTGAAAATCCTACAGCAAGGCTGACAGTATTGATCTCAAATTCATTCCAAATTCTCAGTGTACCTTCCTTTCTTAAATTTGTTCAAGAAGAATTCAGCAAATGACCCCATCTAAATGCTCTCCCTCGGCAAATCTACAGAACTCTCCTAAAGTCACTTTGAGAGAAACTTCATTGTCAAATGAAAGTTTAAAGGTACCTGGGCTCTTTAAATAGATTTATCGAAGAATGAAAGAATGAATCAAGTCCAAGCTTGGCACACATGGAGGCAGCTCCTACTGGATTTGAGATAGCAACAAGAGAGCAGATCAAGTCTTTTGCTCCCAAACACATAGCCCAGCAGGACTAGAGCAGTGGAGTCAGGTTCTTAGGGTCCGGTTTTTTGGCATCCTCAAGCGCTCAAAAGCAGAGGGAACAAGAAAAGCGTTTTAAATAAACGCATTTGTCTCAGTTTATTTTAGGGACATATTAGGCTCTGATATTAGTTACCATGAGGTCATTCTTATTACAAGGAGCTACACATTTCTGGCTCTTTTCTGTTCCTTGACAACCAACTCCATACACCCATTGGCAGTATTTTCTGGTAGTACTGGCAAGCTCTTGGGTTTTCTTAGCACTGTCTAGATTTAACAATTCAATACAAATTGTGACCTTTTCAAGCCATGCTAAATAAAGCCAATCGGCCTTTCCCACCTTATCCCATGGCCTTGATCCTGAAAGTCCATGTATGGTCTGCGACAGGCAATGCCATTCTGTGAATGCTCTGCCTGGGCACAGTTCCTTAAGAGCAAGGGAGAGCTCCCCCTCACAGGGAGTGCATAAGCTAAGTGTGCCTCCTCAAACACTCTCTGACAGAATGCAAAAAAAAGAAAGAAAAATAGAAAAAGTTTTTACTCTTCAAGAAAGGATGTTTCTCAGATAACATGTCTCTGAATAATGCTCAAGGGATATCAAGTTATTTAGCTATGTTCTTCCAACTTCAGTGATTCTGTTCAGAATTGTTTGCTTGTTTTCTCATTTATCAAATATATATAATAAAAGCTTGCTACTCCACCATGTCTTCCATACGTGAAAGATTCAGTCACATATAAAATAAAACAGAAGCTCTCCTCTACTTGGAGTTGAAAAAATGCATTAACAGAATCAAACCTAAACAATATCCTCCTGTATGCTCCTTTACAGTACAAAGTGCAACATGATACATATCTCATGTAGCATGGTAAGAAGGTTTCAGCTGAGGTGGGGAGAGAGTTCAAAATTCAAGGGCAAAACATAAAGAACATCTGATTAGCAACTGTCTCCACTTTATACTGAGAGAGTTGCAGTGAAAACACTTCTGCTGAGGGAAAAATTACATAGGGAGAAGGACAAATTCTCAAGTGGCAGATCCCTAACTTCTAGGTAAAAAAACATAACCCAAGAACTAAGCCCCAGCAGGGGACCCATGGACAACCAAAGGTACAAAGGAAGGAAGTTCCACCAGGCTGTATGTAACTAGGTCATTTGCAGGTGTAGTCTCATTTTGATGCACTGTGCTAACCTTGAGGGGTCTAAAAGGTACATCAACAAGGGCAGCAAATCCAAATTAAGTAATTCCAAACCCTCGAAGTGATTAAGGTCTCTACTTCAATGCGGTCACTTAGCAGCAGGAAGACAGTGGACCTCAGCTGTGAAAGGCAGGCACACTCTGAGTGAGAGAGATGAAAAAACCCCACTTTTCATACTTTCTGGTAGATTTTCCCAACCTGTGAATGTCAGATACATTGTATTGATATCATCAAGCCAAGATTTGGCCAGCAGCCTCAACCAAATCTTGGATAGAGGCTTCAGTAACACTTGTAGGCTGAAGACATGCAGAACTTGCAGATGATGGCACAGTGTAGCCCGTGTCTGCCTCCGGTCTTCCCCAAAAACCTTCTTTCATAAGAGCAGAAGGAGAAACGGGCAGTAAGTGCAGAATTTAGCAGGATGACCTTTAAGCTGAATAAGCAATTGTCTCAGATCATCTTTAGAGAAATCACAACTTGGAAGAAGGTGAGTCACTTGACAGTAGCCCTATCCATTTTGGAAATAACGTACATGTAGGCAAAACAAGTAAACAGCAAAAGCAAAGGGAGCTGATCATAGGCTGTAATTGGGTATGTGCTTAGTAGGTAATTTCTTAATGCAGAATCTTCTTCCCCTGCTTTATTTGTCCTGCAATTTCCTTTTACCTTGTAGGATGGTACAAGGTACAGTGCATCTACATCCTAGCTGTAGGATGTAGATGCACTGTAGTGGGCAGGATCAAGCCATGTGAGTATCACACTGATACTGTAACAGCTTCTTAAAAGATTTTAAGACACCTCTGGTTTTATTTCACTTGCAGAACTGGCCTGTTTCAATTTTCTATTCCTATTGAATACTATTGCATGTGCCTATTCAGATGATTTTGAGAAAACGGGAGTTGCCATAGGAGGTCAAATCACAGGTACAGTAACTCTCCCAACCTGTCCCTAGGCACCCTTCAGAGGAAGGTCGAGAAATATCACAGTTATGCATTACTATATATGGGTTAAAAAAAAAAATCCTTTCTCCTGAAGGAATCATTACGTGCCTTTTTGCATGAGGCTGTCTTATCTTGCAATTACAAATATCATTATTTTTTTTAAGAAGGATATGTGTGTTTATAAAAGCAAATGGCAGAATGTGACTGTTGTCCTAGGACACAACATCCCACTTCAGCCGGATTACTAGCATTTTATGATCACTCAGTGTGCGTGGATGCGTATGAATAACGGCCTCTCTTTCATTGGACTGAAGGGGCGAGCTGCATAGTTGAAGCAGTATGACAGTACTGCCTTGAGCCCGTGTTCCTCTCTCATTAGTTGACTGGTAGAAAAAGCAGTATTATCCACAGTTTTGGAAAATATCCTCTTAGCTGAGGGAAGGGTGTTGTGAGGTGAGAAGAAAGAATATGAGAAGTAAACAAGGGGTCATGAAATGTTTGCAGAAAGGATAAAGGATATATGGTATCAAGGGAGCATTCACAAAGGTTTAGTGAAAAATAAAAAGCTAGAATGACCAAAGTAAATTAACTCTGTCATGTAAGTCAGGTGCTTGAATAGAATCTGACCAAAGACTTAATTTAATGTTGTGTAAGAAAGGTTATTTCTGTTTAATTTTTCACAAACATTTGCATTTTTTGAAACAAACTTCAGAGTGTTTGGATTACTGGCTTATTCTGTAATCAATTTTACAGAAAGAATTTAAGAAGTAGTAAAGAAAAAAAGACAGTGTTCTATCTTTTCTGTTGCCGCTTAAATACTGATACAGGAAATCATTTGCCTATTCACAATTTTATTTGATAGAACAAAAACCCTAAGCAATAAAACTAAGGTCCAAGAAAAACATTTAGCTTGAAAAAAGGTTGAAAAATGTACCCTTGGAAAGACCACTGCTTACATGGGATTGTTCAACAAATTCCTGTTGTGTGAGGTTTGGCATATACTTTCTAAAAATATAAGCATCTGGGGAAACCAGACAAAGCCCAGGTCTTGGACCAAATGAGGCATGCAGCGTGAATCTGTTAGCGATTATATCCATAATGAAATATGTGCCCAAATTTAGCAGTACAAAACCCCCAATACAATATGAAAACACAGCGTGTATAGCCCTTACCATAAAATATAGACAACAGCGAAGGTGCACACTGCAGCCAGTCCACAGCTCCTGCTGGGATACTGATGATGTGTTGTTCTCATCTCGATTAATACAAAGGGCAAAACTGTTGTATGCTGAAAAAAACAAAACAACGGGGGAAAACCAGGTGATACAAATGATTCGCACTGCATTCCTATGCTAGTTCTACAGTAAGAAACTTCATTACAAAAACCTGAAGACAATTTCTTGATGGTCTAGAAAGACAAGGTAAAATGACTCTATAAAGTTGGTCAATAACCCGAACAATATTGTTGCTGTTAACATCCAATTGTTTGAGAGAGCAGAGGAAAACTGAGTGAGCAGAACATGCTTTTCCTTTTGGCCATGAATGCAAGGCGGATACTCAGTGAGTAAAAATGGGATGTGGCATGAGGGGCATGGGTCCTAGCCCCAGTTTGGCCTTGCAGTCTTCGCCACATCACAAAGTTATTTTGACCATTCAAGTTAGGAGGCGATGCATCTGATTTTCAGAGACTCTAGGCACAAACAATGCCAAATGAATGAATATAAATGGAGGTATTTAATGCTTCTGAGAATTAGGTTTAAATGTATCTCAATCTGGGGACTTGAAAACAGGGGACATATTTTCAAATGATAGCCTCAATACCTCTGTTCCTCCATCTGTAAGACAGGAGCAATTATCTTCTTCGGAAAGGTGTTGTGAATCTTAATTTGTTAGTTGTTGTGCAAAATGATTTTAGATTCCCAAATGAAACATATGAAAGCCAAAGCTGTAAAAACCATTTTCAACCACTTGTCTTTATTTAGCTGTGAAAGTCCTTTTGTCATTTTTCCATACACATTTCCTACAGTGCCCCTTCTGAGAAGGTCTGTTCATCCAATTAATGTCAGCAGCATGAAAAACTGCATCTAGCCTGCCCCCAGTACTCGATGTCTAGATTTCAGAGTGGTGGCAGGCATGAAAATATACATAAGCAAAGCACAAATGTGCCAGGAAATAAACCCCATCATTTCTGAATACACAGCTCACCTAGGACCAGCATTATTGGTGACTCCAGAAACATACCCTGCCTTGCTACCATGGGCCCAAGTTACTGCTGGTGTATAAAGGGAATTACTTCAGTTGAGAGCTTGGCTCTGGGGCTTGGTGTGACTGCAACTGTGAACTCCCCTGCCCAGTCCACAGGGAGGTCTGCAGGTGCAAGAATTGCAAGGGCAGCCTAAGCCCTAAACCAGGTTCAATCCTTCTCCAAGCACTTGATCACCATCTGGAGAAGAAGGTTATGGCTTATGTTGGCCATGTTCTGCCATCAGATGGGCACATGTAGTTCTGGGGGGAGCTGGAAGGCCGGATTTGTAAGTTTGTAATAATTATGCTGTAAACCCACACCGATATTCACCAATGTGAAGGCAGGACAGACATGGAGCAGAAATATCCTTGCGTGGATAAGAGGTCCAAATGAGAGGAAACAGAGCAGGGCCTGAGCCTTTAACAACTGCGGAGAAGGAAGAACTGTTTGAATGGGAAATGATAAGATAATGGAAATGCTCTGGCTCAGAGATGTAACGTAATTTGAATTGGATAACTGCTCTGATTTTCAAGGCATTAGTAATTAATGACTAGCATTTGGAGAATGTCAGGCGGATAATACAGCAGTTAGAGGAGCTTTCAATTTCTTCATCTTTTAAGAACTTGTTCCACCCCCATCTCTTTAAACAGTATAAATCAGCATCGAGGGAATGCAAAGATGTTTTACATGTGGTCTGCAACAGAGGTGCCCACTAGTAGATGAGAAGTCTATAAACTGTGCAGGAACTTCAGAGTCCATTAACAGGGACTGACAGCAAAGCAAGCCCTGGAGATTCACCTGTATATCTTACATCTGTATGGAAAAGCTCTTCAGACAGAGATCAGTACCTCACTCTGCACAGCCCGCAAAGCAGGGTAGCTGGAGGCTGTGCAAATGTCTCCTGCCCTGCCTCCATAACCTCTTCAGAGAGAAAAAAACAGAAGACAACAAAGACTTTTAACTCCAAACCCCACCCTTGATATTTCTTGAATGATGTATTCTTGTGATCCAGTCACTTAGTCTTAACTCTTTACTATATGGATGATAGTTACAGAGCTTGTGAGCTGTTTCTCAACTGAAATGTTTACCGCTTTAGATACTGCTTGTTGATGCACTCTTCATTGATGATAACAACTCAACAGCTTGCCAATTAAAAAGTAGTTAAAATAATTTCAGCAATCAACCTTTTAATCTAGAGTCCTTTTCTCTTCTCCCTTCTCCCAGTTCCTGTGGTTATATAATAAAATAGGTCATTATTTTCCTAAATTCTCCCTTCTGCTCTTTTCCAAAGGTAAGGGGGGGGGGAAAGAGAGGATAATGAGCTGTATCACTAAAGAGTTTATGTACAAAATCCTGTCAAAACTACAGTGCAATTAACAGCGTAAGGTAAAAGTCAGACATGTATCTTTAATCTTCGTCTGTTACAGTAAATATTGATGCTTACTGCAAAGAATGCAGTTTTACAGATCCAGAGTATGAACTTTGGTTTAAAATGTTCTAGTGAAACTGCCACTCTAAAAAAATACAACCAAGATAAAATTTCCCTTTCCTAAATTTCAGCCCCTCCAAAACCTTAATTTAAAAAACATGGAATTCTGTAGGCAGGGATACCTTCTGTCAAACAGTGCCAATTAAAACTCTGGAGCTGTAAATAACAAATTTGAATCAGACTGGCACCTGGACTGAAGCCTAGTGAAGGTGAGCAGGCATCAAATGTGCTTGGAGGGCTGGGGAAGATGCAGGAGGCCAGAAATTTCATACCCTCTAAGGGTTTTGCTACCTGGATTTCTGAATAAACTTGGGCCAATGGGAATCTGAGGCTTAGAGAGAAAATAACATTGATGCTTCCTTGACCTGTTTGATAAAGATCATGCTGTGCTGATCAAAGATGCCCAACTGGTATCTCTGGGACTGTTCCCTTTTACTTACTGGCAGGCTGGAGGACAGCACAACATTTCTCACCTTGTTTGCCGAAATATCTCCAGGGGCTTACCTGAGAGAAGACTAAGGAATGAGGAAGTTCAAATAACAAGGAGGTTAGCATGGTGAGCATGATTAGCTGCTGTAACAGCCTTCCAGTAATTGTTAATTTGCACCATTTAAAGCCTTTAAGAAAAAGGCAAATTTATAATTAGAGTATAATGACTAGTATAGTATTATAATAGTAGTAAACTAGGCTAGCACTAGTAATCAATGCTATATTGATAAGGCACTTTTATTATGGACTAAGTATTTACAAGCAAAACTGCATTTTTACCTGGACAGCTTATTCTGCCCCCACTGAGACCAGCTGCTCCTACGAGACAGTTTGTCTGTATGACTGTGCTGACACTAGAGACTTGAGCTGAGCGCAGCTGTGGGTACATCAGGGAGCACCCTCTCCATCAGCTGGGAAGGCAACACTGGCTGCACGTGTGCCCTGCGGTGACCACAGGCTCAGGGTAAGGGGTAGCCCCCAGCCCTGCCGGGGCAGCAGCAAGGGAGCTAACGAACCCTATCATTAGCAGGAGCTCTCAGCTTGGGCTCAGTAACTACATCTACTTGCAAGAAAATGTACCTGTCAGCTTCTCCCGCCACGACTGCGGTGCTACCTGCCAAGGTGCCCTCCCAGCCACAAACCCCTTTTTCTCTGGATTGCCAAGGCAGTGACCCTCAGACCCATTTTTAACCCCTCTCTGAAGAATCCATCTGCCCAGACCACCTTGTGGGTTGCAGTGTGGCCGTAAGCCCCCATTACCTGGCCGCAGCATTGCCCTGCTCAGACCCCTCGTGCCTCGTCACTGTCTGTCCCTGCAGTGGTGCCAGACCTTTATGCTTGCTAGGTCTGCTAGCAAGTGCTGGTCTCTGCAGAGCAGCAAACTGCAATTTCCTCCCCATTTTGTGTCCACCACAGCACTGCTTCCTGAGATCCCATCATCTAAAAGTGGGGAAGAAATTTGGCTTGCCGAATCGTCAACTGCTGGTAACATGAAAACAGAGAGAAACCAGCCCAATGTGCAGAGCTCAGGTGGAATTTGCAGGAAGGTTATCAGATGGAGAATTTGATCCAGAAAACACTTGGCAGACTGACTGCAAAGGAGCAACCTGTGAGTGAAGCTGAATTAGCACAGACTGCAAAAAAGCCACCCCGAGACCTGCAGGTGGATTAATTCCTAGAACCACCACCATTGCTTCCTGAGAAACTCTGCTCATTAATGACTCTTTAAAAGATATTTTTAAAATATGCACCACCTCCCACAGGGTATGTATGTGCCTAATCCAATCTGAGACTGGAAAATCACATTACAAATAGGCAGCACATCTGTAATGTTGGCTTGACAAGTTGAGATTTGATGAGGGACTGTGCTTCCCCATTTTAGGTGTGTGCTGCAACAGGTAGTTGGAAAAAAAGATTTTATGCAAATCAGGTACATTAAGAATGAGTTCTGTAATAGTCTTTAGGCAAATTAAGTGCTCACTCTTGAAAGCCTGATTATATATTTTATCTTCCAACCAGTAAGAGCTGCTTTTTTTAACACTGTTTTCATCAATACCTTGCTTGGCCTTTTCTCCTCCCTTAACAGTGTTTTAAAGGGAATGTTAAAGCTTTTCAAAAGGTGCTAAATTGACAGCTTTGTGTATTCGTATCTTCTGTCCGTAGCAGAAACATGGCAGTGCTATCTTCCCAAGTCACCCAGTCCTGATCTGCAGAGACTGTCCACAACTCCCTTTACGACAAGGAGTTCAGTCTAAAAAAGCATCTGGTTTCTCAGATGCCCAGTCGGTATGCAGAAGTTCTGCAGGGATGGTGAAACCGATTGGGGATCACGTAAATTGTGATTATAATTCACTTCAACCAACAGAAGACTGTGACTTGTTACTCAATTTGATCAGACTAAAAACTACAGGGTATAGGACATTTCAGTTCAATGGAAATACCATGGACCTCTACTGAGAGGGCTTCAGTGTGACATTCAGCCCATGCTCTTAGAAGTCAGCGAAAGCCCAGTGACAAGAAAGGAGGCCTTGCAGCTTTGATGTCACCAACATTTTAACCGATGGACTGGGAGCCTCCTGGAAGTGCTGGTGCTCCCTGGAACACGGAGGCTGCAGATGGGTCTTCACCCACAGAACTTATGCAGCCTGGGACCTGGAGGGCTGCGTCCACCACCCGAAGCTGTGTCTGTATTGAAGCCTCTGCCTTGGCAGGGGCAGCTGCTCCAACATCTGCTGGGGAAACTGCCACCGTGCCTGAGACTTACACTGGCATGAATTTGATGGAAGCCCCCTTCTTTGTACCCTGCTGCGTGAGCTGCTATGCAAGCTGCTGCGTCTGCCGGCTGCCTCTGCTTTCTGTCTTTCTAAATTCCTCTCTAAAATCTAGTTTCCATCAGTAGGATGTTACCCTTCACTTTTTTTCCTGAGCTCACAACCACATTACGTATTGCTAAACAGCTGCTGCATGTCAGAATGAGTGAAGCAATCCATCTGCATCTCCTTCTTACCTCTCAGGGGTTTGTGCAGCACCTTGAGATTACAGGTTTTACAGAAACGTCCAGCAAAATGACCTATGACCATTCCTCTTAATTTGAAATCACTACCAGTGTATTCACCTTAGAAACCAATACTAATAGGCCTAAAAATCCCTACAATTGTAGTCAGCACCATTTGTAGAATAATAGCAGTAATAAAGCTGCATTTTCTGCAGGCTCCTAGCAGAGTAACGTGGAGAAACAGATCAGAAACTAGTAAAACAAGGGGCACGATTATGATTTACTCGTTGAGAAACTTCTGAGAAAGGAACAGCTGGCAAGAGAGTATTTATGTGTCATCTGAAGGATGATACCTTCCACCAAGGCAGTCTAATCCATAAAGAGAGCAGCAGGATAGCAGAGCTGGATACATAATAAATTGGAATCCTTGAGTGAGTCTGAGCCCTTCTGAGACTGAAAGCGCTGGCAGCATTTTTCCTCTTACAAATGAGAAATTATGACTATTAACTGAGACACGCTGATGCACAGGATGCACTCCAAGGCAGCCACAGACGGCTCGTTAATTGTTATTGTAGGTTGGAGGGAGGAAGAAGTATTGTATGATCTAAATAAAGACCAATACCCTATAACGCCACAAAACACACAAGAGCCAGAGATAACCATTTTCAATCAATATAAGAGTGTAGAGTTCTTTGAAAAGAAAATTAACGCTTCCTCTTTAACGTTACCCCGTCTTTTCCTCTTTTCTGTAGACAAATACAGTGGACATGGCATATCTGACTTCACAGGAATTGTATCATTTTCTCCACACATACCTAATGTTGACAGGTTCGTTCTAGTCATTTCTGACACATGCAGTACATACTATATATTGAAATAGCAGTGTCAATCTGATCTCACCCCTATGACTGTACTAGTGTCAGGGAGGTTATATATAGGTGTTTATCTATAGAATTTCCACAGTGCCAATCACTGAAGCACTTCAACACCTCAAAAGCGTTACTAAACATACCCTCACAGCAGCCCTGATCTGTAGGGGCAGGATATCCTATCCCCATTTTGCAGGAGGGTAAGATGGAGATGGCATGCCTCACTCAAGGTTACACAGGGTAGCTATGGAGGAACGGAGAACCACATCGTATTCCTCAGTTCCATTCCTGGGTGGAATGAAGATGAGCAGGCACGTATAGAGAAGTGACAAAAATTTGGTATGAAAGCCAATCTACTCATTCAAGTTCATAGCTCTGAGACATCTTGGCCCTTTCAGCATCTCTCAGTTGTTACCTTGATTGACCCTCTGTCCTGGTTCCCCTCTGCTTTTGCAGGCTTCTTCAATTGCCTCCCTCTGATCTGTCTGTCTCTCCCATCTCAGCTCCTGCTGCTTCAAGCTGCTTCCTTGCAGTTCCCATCCTGCCAGCCCAAGGGACCCCTCTGTCCCCTCCTGGCCCTGATTCAGCAGCTCCCAGGGCAACACATCCTCGCTTCTGTTTTGGCCTCTTTCAGTCACCACAGGTCTTCCCTTCACGTCCATCAGTATGCTTGTCAGGCACAGGTAATGCTTTAACTTGACACATCAAAATCTTGGTCACTTGGACTTGAAACAAGATGGTGGCAGGGACGGGACGGGATGGGACAGGACACGGCACATCTGGTATAGCAAAATTGTGCAAAACCAGTGCCACGTTGCCAAATGGAACAGCATTGCTTCATGTTTAATTTTCTTTAACTTTGTATAATTCAATATAACTACTTTTAATGCATTTCATGTATCCAGATATCATTAAACACATGCAAAGTGCAATGTCACATAAGTTACCTCTCTCCTTTTGCTGGAATCCCTTAGCTAGGCTTCCTGTTCCTTCCGTGCCGTGCCCAAACTCCCCGGTCAGCTCCCGACAGTGTGCACTGCACTACCATTAGGAGACTTTTAAAATACAAGAGAATCAACAAAGCCCAGGTTCTGTGCACTCAGCCACAGCTGAGCAAAGCCTGCGAACCCCAATTTACTTTCAACCTCAAGTCCTTATTTTTGCCACAAAATCCTTAGAAAAAACATGCCACTAACAATGTGGAACATACACACACATACATCCTGATCAAGGATCATTCACTAATCACAATGTTATGCAAAGTAATTTTTCTACATATTTTGTTCAGCTTATTTGCCTCTTACCAGTTAAACCACTTCTCCTAGAATTTCTTAAACTATTATTTGCAAAAAGGTTTATCTAGGCAAAGAAATATATTCTTGTCTCTTACAATTATCCTTAAAATCAATGTTTAAACACACACACACTTACATGTATCACTAGATTTAATTTGCATGAATGAATGTTGACTGTTTATGCAGGTCATACTGAAAAAGTGCTAGTAAAGTCATTGAGCATCATTTATTCCTAGCACAAAAATCACTAAAGAAAGCTTGCAGATGTATTTTAGCAATGGTTTAAAACAACTGTACTTATATGGAAAACAGCATTCCTCTCCTTGAAAAGCCAACTCCTTCCATATCATGAATCTAATTGCACAGGCCTCAAAAGGAGAAAATAATTTGTATCGATATGTTTTCTCTTTAAATGACTTGAAAAGTTTATCTGTACATAAAATGTGCCATGTTAAATTCTATTATCTGGCAATCCCCCAGGACTAGCACTAAGGCTTTCACTGAAGGGTATTTTTGGCTTCATGATAGCCAAAGTATCCTCTTTCTAACCTGAAGACATTGGACTCTGAATCTGTCACTGCTCCAGGACTGAATATTGCTTGTCCTGGGCTTTAGGCCAGTGTAATTTGGGGGAAGAAATTCCACATTTGGGAAAACCAAGAAACCATTATTTGGCAGTTTCTTTTTCAAATGGTGGCTCTTTGATGCTATTCGGAAATTTAAAAACTTGGAAGGGATTACCGAGGAGGTGGATTTATTGGGTGTTGTGCAGGTGAGGTAGCCAAAGGTCAAACTTTGGTCTATCACATGGCGACTGCAACTATCTGCAACTTGGTTCAAACAATCTATCTCACAAGACATTGTCATTATCTTTATTTAATTATTTCTTTATATTATACATGCAAACTCCTTTAATAAATAACTCTAGAGGACGTAATCTCCTAAGCCTTTTTGTAGTCGTGTTACAGAAAGCAGTAGCAGACTAACGTGAGCGTGGTCTCATTACTGCACCAAGCGATCTGTCTGTAACCAGTTTTGCATGACGTGCATTGCCCTATGTCTTCTAAATAGCGTGTACTCCACTGCGAGGCAGAGGTGCATGAGGGAAGAGCTTCTCAAGCAACAGTGTATGTGCCCCTGGCCAAAGCACTGCACTACCATCAGCTCCGCATTTCTCCACCCTGTGCAACGGTGCAGGGCTAAGCTGTGCGGTGGCAGCTGGACGCTGGCAGCTGCTGCCGAGTGACCTGATGACCGGTGATAAGCCGTGGCCGGGCACCAAAGCGGCTCTCAGCTCTGCACGCGGCTTTGCTGACAGCACCTGCTGCAGGAAAAAAATGCTGCTGGTCTTGCACTCTGTGCTCAGGATGCAGAAGCCAGGCCAAGGCAGGGTCTAGAGGTACCACAAGATTAGTAAGACCAGGAGCGATGTGCTTTCAGTGGGTAAGGCACTAGCATGTGCTGGGGTGCAGGGAAGAGAGGGTATGTGGTGGGGGCATAGGGAAGGCAGGAGGCATGGGCTGGTGTCCTGCATTTGTTGAGGGGTAGATAAGGCAGCAGGTATGGTTGGAAAACTTGTTGAGGGGGAAAATGAGTTCGTGCAGGAAGGCAGGGGAAGAACGATGGAGGTGCAGCCCTGCTTGTGTGTCTCCTAGAGCTGCTTCTCCTCTGCAAAGAAGGCACGTAAGCAAACAAGCCTGGGGAACACCCTGAACTAAGAAGGTCTTCTGTCATGAAAACACACTGACATTCCCTACTTGTTTTACCCACTATATGACATACTTTATTTAGGGGAATAATTCCACTTCAAATGCAATTAGTTCTAAATGCTATTGTTCATGTTAAAACAATTGTTATTTTGATTGATAGTAAAAATCTACACACCATAGTAAAGGCAGCAATGTCGGACACAAAGACATTACAAAATCTATAACCTGACCCTTTAAAACCTGACTTGAGCCATCAGATTTGACTTATAAGACCAGTTACAGAAGTGCTTCATGCAAAAAGCATTAGGTTAATGCTGGATCAGGCAAAGTTGCCAAACACGCCCTGGCATAATTAATCAAGAATATTTCAAAAACAGATCACCTCCAAGAGGTTATTGATTTCCTGTCACGACACGTTTTCCTCATGAGGTGCTACAATGCTATGTATCTGAGATGTGCTGGCGTGTATTTTTCAGTGACTAAGCCTTGATCTATCTTCCTGGATCCCTGCCACTGGTGCATTGACATCTGCAACTACTCATGTTTGACAGTCTCATGCATGAGCTATGTGGCTTCCAACTTGGATGGGATTAGTGTAGGACTTTCTGAATACTTCAAATGTAATTGAAAGCAGATAAATACAAGGGTCTCAAGAGGGTGGCATACTTTTTACAAATGGAATCACATTAAATCACGCGTATACAGGCTTAGACTGAGAAAGATCTCAGTGTTAACCAGTATAGTATGCAAGAAAGTGTTTGCCCTTGTTCTTAAATATGTATGAATCCTGATAACGTCACATCTTTCTAAAATCCAAATATGCTGCATGGCTAAAGTGTGGTTTAGACAAGCACGAAAAGGTACACGTTTGGGGAGAAGGGTGGGGGAAGAGGAATGTATTCGGAGACTGGCAGGTGTTTTGCCTTTCATCCATGCTTGAACTAAGGCATTCATGTCTTCTGTGAACCCTCCTTGCCAAGTGATGAGAGCTGAAGATAAACTATACACCATGTAACTCAAGATTATACTGTTAGAGTGTCAAATGTCAGCAAATAAGAAATGTTTTCTTTTAGAGCAAAATTCAACCACGTTCCTTACTTAGAACACTTTTCTATTTACCTGTTTTTCTTGGTAAATGTGGACATTGATATCGTAATCTGTAAATGTATTTCTGTACATATTTACTGAATACTGTAAAATAGAGGATGTAAATAAAACTGACGTTAACACTGCTGTACAGGGTTTATTTTTCACATTTCCTTACTCTTTTAGACTTTGAACTCTGCAAACATAAGTAATCTTACTTTAACGCAAATAATGCAGAGCTCGATAAATCTTTTAATGGGAAATGGCCTGCTATTTCCTGCTGTCAAACACCTGTTTGAGGATTGCAGTGATGGGCAATATATGAGCATCACAAGAGGACAGTGGTACTGAACATATGTGATATCAAAGGGCTCCAAGATGATCAGGTTGCAGTGGAGCTGTGATACCCATAGTATTAAAGCTGGATTGTCTTGCAGAGTCTGGCCTGATTTTTTCTGTCCCCCTTAACCTTGATATGCCTGTCTCTGCTCCCCTCACTAACAGTTCTCTCCCCAGCCAGGCTGATCTCACTGAGCTTCCAGTGACCTGCATGGCTTTTCTATTTCAGATGTGAAAAAGAAAGAAGAGCTGGAGATGAGATGTGATTCTTCTTACCACATGGTAGCATTTTTCCTAGCAAGGAGGGGAGCAGAACTGTCGCATGTGTAAGGTCAGTGGTTCCTGGGAGAGCAGTAAGTGAGCGGGAGGGTTGCAATGGGATGAGTGGTCTCATGTCTCATACTCTGGAGAACCCTGGAGGAAGGAGGGCTTCTTAGGCTGCCTGGTGTTGCAACTACTGTCATGGAACAAAGTCCTCAAGGACTTCTGCTCCAGCTTCCCAGCAACAGAAATCAGCTGAGGTCCGAAGTAGTTAATGTGACGTACCCCTTGGTCTCCTTCCCAGGACCCTGCTAAACGTGGTCTGAGAAGTTCATCAGTTTGGCGATGCTTGTAATATCATAATGCATTTTTCTGGTACTAGAAAATTTATCTGTATTCCCCTATTGCCACAGGGATTCAAGACAGAACTTCCTTTGCAGCACCTGTTCGTAAAGCTGTACAATCAGTCATCTGTAAAGTCTTGTGATGCACCCTTCAGCTGGTCTGATTTCTTCTGTGCTGGGGGATGGATGCCAGTACTGGGACTGAGGTCACCCACACATGCAAGTGGTTCATGACACTTTTTCTTTAAACATAAGAAACATCTTTTTTTAACTGTGAGGGTGATCAAACACTGGAAGTTGCCAAGAGAGGTTGTGGAGTCTCCATCCTTGGCAATATTCAAAACCTGACTGGACACTGCCCTAGGCCACTGGCTCAAGCTGACCTTGACTGAGCAGGGAGGTTGCACAAGACGATCTCCATGGGTGCCTTCCCGCTTCAGTGACTCTGTGATTCTATGACCCTGTGTACCTAATTGCCTGGCTGTTACGGTCACTGGCCTTTATATCCAGTCTTGTCAGTCCTCAGTACCTCTTCTTCCATCTCCCCTCCCTGGCCAAGGCTGGGTCTGTGAAAAGTTGCTGCATTTTGTACATGGTCTTTGATACCATCCCCTTGGTTCTCTGGGGTGAGAGCAGAAAAGGAGAGCTGAACCACCCCGACCTGCAGCATTTCCATCCTGTGCACTTCAAAAGTCTCTCTTGTTCAGACTCGCAGAGTATTTTCTAAATAGCCCTGTAACTGTCATCGTTTTGTAGCTGAGGAACAGAGAGACGACAGGAAGGCCCCAGTTCTGTATGTGTTTTCCTCATTGTTAATGATCCCATTGTGTGTGAAGGCGTGTTTGAGGTGGAAGATTATGGAAATGTCTTCCAGGTGGGAACAGACAGGGCCAGTCACTAGACACCTTTCATAATGTTAGCTGTAACATTGCTCTGTTGCAACTAAAATACTCAGAGTGACTACAAGTGCAAGAATTGAGGAGTAAACCCTTAGAAACAAGGAAGATCACTACAAATGTGTCGTTGAAGAGGGATAACAGTGATTCCGAGCTGCCTGAGACTATCTGATTGACAGAGGCCTTGCATTGGAGAATGGCATCTGTTGGGAAGGGGAAAATGCACATTTAATTAAGAGCACTCCAACTCCACAGCAGTGATATTTTCCCCTGGGAGGGGGTAATAAGGATAACCTCATTGCTAAGGGAAAGACCAGAGAACCGCCTAAAGCACACCCGGCTGGAGTGCAGGTATGGGAGCCAGCACGGCGGGCTAGGTGGGCACAGGAACCTGGGCGAGAGAAGGAGACCTCTTGAAAACAGCAGGTCAGCTGAGAAAGGCCGGTTAGGGCCTCTGTCTCCAGAACCAGAGCTGCAGCCACCTCAGCTGCGCTGGCTGAAAGACAGACTTGCTCAGATTTGGGTCTGCGCCAAGGCAGGACAACAAGGTACGAGGAGCCCATGCTGGGGATAGCAAGGACGGCGGCTACTCTCCCAGGCCTGAGAAGGAGGACTGAGTTAAGAGCATTGCAAAGGCATGCCAGAAGGAGAAGAGACTTATTAAATACTGTTGGTTTATTCATCATGGGCTTCCTCATGGTATTTTTTTTTCCCCACCAAAAAGGTTGTCTTTGCTTTAAGCCCTTGGAGCCACCGCTAGCAAGCAGTTAAGCACTGCTGCTTAGGGGCATCCATGTCTGTAATTCACTGCTGCAAGTGTCTAGGCGGGGTCTTGTGCCAGTGTTATTTTCAGCAAGAATACCTAAGTGATCGAACCTGGCCCATTTGACTGGCAGCAGTGCTGGGTAGAGAGGGTACATAATGTGCACCCGCACCAGACTGCGCCCTCGGCCCTCTTGTTTCTCCTCTGCTGCTGCTGCTGTAGCGCATTCTTAGTGGGTTACCAAACTTTGTATTGGCACTTCTGCAGAAGGTACCTGGCAGTAGACTGGTATTAGTATTTTAATTACTTGACCTATTGGCCTACCTTGTTTAGGAGTCTTCTTTAGCCCTACAACCAACTTCTTAATGCTCTCCGCTATGGAACAAAATTAAAACATAACGAAATGCTTGCTGCACTGATGAAATGTCTAAGAGCAGTGGAACTACTATAAAAAGACTTGAAACTATATTATGGTCCTTAGACACATCCTAAACTTTAAACAGATTATCTCTAGTACATTTTCTCATCTCAGGAATATCAGTTACCATTTTGCCATTTTGCTGCAAAAAAAGAAGAGCAAAACAAAACCAAACCCCAGACTTCTTAGCAAACTAGGACGAAAAGTACATTAAGAGACCCTAGATAACTCACAGTCACTATGGGATCAGCAGGGATTACCACAGTGTAATTCCTTGTTATGGTGGTATATCATTAGTCTTATTAATAATTAAAATAACTTCTGACTGTCAGTACGCTTTATAAAAACTCCAATTAACCCTTATAACATTTCTGTGAGACGGGGGAAAAAAAATAAAAGCACTTTATCAGTGAAGAAATGCACACAAAGAAAGAAAAAGCATCTTGTCTAAAGCAAGGCACAGGCAATCAGTGATGGATTCTGTACGGGAATGCGGATGTCGGCGATGACTTTGACTGGGCTCAGCCCACGTCCCCACACCACTCCCCTGTCAGGAGGTCAAAGTTGGAAGAGCCCTGGTGGGAAGTCCACAGCTACTTAAGGGCTTGAATGTACTGACCTCAAAACATTCATGGCAGCAGGAGAAGAAAATCACGTGGATAAAATCCAATAGTTTAGGCACCCAATCAAAGCAGATTATTTCCAAACTTTTTATTAAATGTGAGCCCATGGGCCTCTCTAAATGTCAATGTAGACATGCTAGAGGAAACACAAAAAGGCCAGAGGAATACTTGGGCTGTTGCCTATGAAATTTATTCTTGTTCTGACCCCTCTCTGCTGATGAAAGCAGAGAGCAACTGGGGGCTTAAAACTAATGGACTTCAGCTTCAGGGCAACTTTAGACATGGTCCATGAATGTGAGCCCAGGCTTAGCAGCATGCGTCCCAGTGACTCATACGGTCAAGATTCAAGGATTCATGGCATGCCTTCAGCTAGGCATATCTTGGGAAGCAGAGAGGATGCAGTAGTAGGTTAGGGAGCCAGGAACGTCACAATAATATTTGGGAAGGAGTTCCTGTACTGTTTCCAATCTCCCCTTCCCAGGAAAAGTCACAACACATTTAGGAATAACCGCAAGTCTAAAGAAGCTAATAGAAACTGCACTTTGGTCTCCTCCTCCAGTCTGCCTTCAGATGGGATCAAGGGGCTGCAATGACTCTAGCAACGTTAGTGGATGATCTCATGGTGGCTATGGACATACTACAAACCTCTATGCCACAACCACTGTCTAAACAAATAACTCATTCCGTCTCTCCCACACAACAGCTGAGAACCTGGCAAACACCAGCCAGCCTCTAGCACTCCTGTAAAGCAGGGAAGCACTGTCTGTGTTTTAAAAGGAGAACCAAGTTATCAAAACTGTAAATTATTTGCACACAGTACGTAAGTGGCAGCACTAAGAACTGCGCCCTGATCCTTCAGGAAACCTTCTCTACTGATCCTTCTCCTCTACTGGTAGCTGAGACACAAGCTCCTTCCCCCAGGCAGAAGGTTCTCCCCCCATGCCGGGGAGAATTAGCTGGCGGTGGGGCATGAGCGCTCTCTCAGCTGAGCCCCACCGCATGGCTGGGTGCTGGTGACCGGGGGCATAACGCTGCAACTGCTTACTCGGCGAGCAGGACTGAAGGAGCTCTCTACTGTACTGCCCCCAGTGCACTTTACAGATGATGGACTGTTTTGGCCAAAAAGTGGAGAGGCCTTCTCACTCTGCGTCTGGGAGAGGTCAGCAGCTCCTCTAACTAGTAAATCCTTGTCTAAGAGCTGAGAATTGCAGATATGGTATTAAATCAATTGTTTACAGCTGCTTTTGTGGGGGGAGTGTTAATACAAAAATCTTTTATTTTTGAGAAATGAAAGCAATGTGGATTTAGGCTTTCTTTTTTTATCTTGAAAGAAAACAACAATTCTAGTTTTTCCCCTGAAAAATAAAAAATAATTGAAGTATTTATTTGATTCAATCTGAAAAACCATTTTTCATTAAAAAGTAGTCTGAATTTAATGTGTGACCAGCTCGGGTGGTAAACTAATTGACCAATGATGTTGAAAAAATGTCCCAATGCCTACTAGAATTCCTTTGTGAAGAACAGATGCATCTAGTGGGACTGAAATATAGTTGAAATAGGATAAAATATTTGGAAGATCTTGCTAGAAGTAATTTTTCATCAAGGACATTAGCACTCTATTTGTCAAAGCATTCAGATCCTTAATTCCACTGGACTCATTGCTAATGCTGCTGCCTATGTTGGGACAGTAATAGTCTCCCATTTAATAGGAAGCCACATTCATTCATTTTGGGTGAGGATTTGCAAATGGCAGTCTATTCATTCATTTATCAATTCCAGATGTATTAAATGGTCTTTCAAACTGAAAGTGAGGAAACAAAAATTAGATTAATTGTAATATGGCAACAGTCTTCAGTACATTATATCATGCTTTCTGCCCTCTGAGGACTCCTAAATCACTTCAACTACCATTTTGGTGCCTTGGTTGTACTGACAGCAGGGAAACCTCCAGCCCCGACTTCATTTGGGATGAGCCACCACCACCTGAAGTGTTCTCTCTCTTCCTACCTTCCACCTGTCTTTTCTCTATAAAATCCCTCTTTGCCTTTCTACGTCCAGCCTCACATTGCCTGGATGCTGCTCTGCTCCTCCATGCCCTCTCCACTTGTGCTGCATGGTGTGAAGACGGGTGTTAACAAGGGCTTCATCAGTGGATGTCCTGTCCGGCTTTTGGTAGGGAAGAAATTCCCTGTCCTGTCCTGTCTTTCTTCTTTGTGCTCTATTCCAGTTCCAGACACAAGAGAAGCTATGGCTTCATTCACAGCCACAGTGAGAGGCAGGCTTTCTAGAGACAGCGCAGCTATGAAGTCCTCCAAGGAGGATAACTCATGGAAGGTGGAGAAAAAGCATTCTTGGTTAAGGATGCTCAAGTTTAAAATGTGGAGTAAATGAACCACATCACTGGTATTTTTAACACTGTGAAAGGCAGTATTTTCCCAGTCTTGCAAGGACAGAAAAAAAAGAAAAAAGGAAGCAGTGGCAAAACCCAAACCACCAAAGCTCAGGGAACGTAAAGTGCGGAGGCAAAGTGCAGAAGCCACTAGAGACAATGCCTTGCACATCACAAGTGCCAGTTCTTGCTATTAATATGGCACAAACTATTTATGCTCCCTGCTTACTTCCTAGTGAGAGATGGGCAACTTACCTTGCATCTCCAGCGGGCGTGTGCGAGGCAAAAGCATACAGATAGACATAACAGAGCAGATGGAGAACATATGAGTCAAAGCACACTCTGTAAACAGACATTACAGAAGAGGATAGGTGGAAGAAGAATATTTTTTATTAAGTGCTCTCAGCATTTCCTTAGGAACCTATTCCTTTAGCATAAGGAAACAGCCCTTGTAAGGAACTGAAAAATATTTGTTTCACTGATTGCTTTGGTAAGAGCTGTAAGTTTTGGGAATCTTAACTATAAGATGAAATCCCAGCACTGATAATGATACTCGCACAGGATATACGTATCTTAGCCTGGAGGCTGACATAGGCTGAGTATGTAACATACAAGCTGTCTATTTCAAAGAGAAGATATACAGCTTTCCAGCATTTTCTCATTTCCGTTTCAGTTCTTCATTCTTTCTTAATCTCTTTTTAAGAAAGAATGAAAGATGAGGAAAGTCTCTGGATATCACTTTTTTTTGCATTTGCTGACATAAAAAAGGGGAAATCATGGGGAGAAGGATAAAATGGGAGGAAGAAAACCCATAATGGTAAAAATCCAAACCACTGAAGTTTAAGTTTTGATGAAAAAACAGATTTAAACAACAATTATGAAAAAGAAGGTTCTAGCTAAAGACAAAGGTTTATTTTTTTGTTGGAAATAGCTTTTAATTATTCTATTCAGCTTTTGATACCTTTCAACTATAAAGTGCTAATCAGTACAAAATTTTAAAATTCACCACAAGGTACATAATGCACTTTAGTTATGTACCTTATTAATGTACTTTAATAATGTCCATACATAGATACAATACATACATACATAGATATATGCCCATATACAGATATAATGTCCATACATAGACACATTAGTATATCTTGTATGTATAAAGCTCCTACCATTTTAAACCTAAGACATCAGCAATCTTAAAATGTCATGCACCTGCAAAACAACATACATTGTTGATTTCACCATAAGCACGTATGTATGAGAGCTACATGGATCTTCTTAAGATCCTGATAAGGAATTTTGGTTTCTAGAGGCACACCACCTCTTTATAATACTTTCAGAAAGAAATCTGCTGTAAGTTTTTATTAAAGCCTACATGCAACCACCCAGTAAATATATGTGTCTCCTGGCAGGTCAATTATTCTCAAGGTTTCCACCCAAAGATGAAGTCCTCTAACATTCACTCTCCTTTCTCTCCTCTCTCCTTGTCCTGTTTGAATTCTGACATTTGCTTGCTGAAAGGATGAGTTAACTCAGAGGCATTGTTGCTGTATTTTACCTGCCTAAAGAATGGCCAGCAAGGAGGGCCTGTTTACTTCCCTCAAAGCTGTGTTGCCATAATATCATATTGCATTTGATACAGTCAGATGACTCTTACAGTCCACATATGAATGGAAATGATGTTGCCACTTCTGTGTCTCAAATAATCTTTTCCACAATGACTGGATTACCTGAAACCACTTAGATAACCTTGGTGCAGTTTCGATATGCAAGAGAATTTAGCATAACCTGTGTTTTTTGCCAAATGTTATTTTTTAACACTTCCTCCTATGAATCCTAAACCACTTTTTGTTATTCACCTCACTAACCATTCATGGAGAATGGCAATTGCTGAATGTCTTAGAAAGAACACCTTGAAAATGTCATTCAAATCAATTTTTCAACAGCATGAAGGGCTAGGAGGTAATTCGCACTTCTTCTATAATAATATTCTATAAGAGGTACTGTAGTCATCTGCCTTCCCACCACCCCCTCCAAAAAGTAAAGGATTATAAATTCACTCTGATTTAGTGCAACCAAATGTACCAGGCAGAGAAAAACACTGCAGACAGAATATGCTATTAAGACTGGTAAATTATGAGAAAAGCCACCTGCATCACTGCCCCAAAACTAACCTGTTCCCTCAGCAAAAGCATGGGAGAAGAATTCTGCAAGGCTGAATTTTGCTCCTGTAAAGAGCAATTTATTCACAGCCAGCAACTCCAGAAGCATGCAAGCCCAGCATCTTGAATACTGACTCCTTCTAATGAGAGGAGCTCAGAACCCCTCTTTGGTCTCTTAAATATCAGCTCGTATTAACAGCCATAGGGTCCTTCTTCCTGAAGTGGCATATACACCTTAGGGGTTCACTGAACCTCTCTCTCCTGATCCTCAGATGTCAAGACAGCATTATTCCAGCATTTAGTCATATCCAACTCTGCCCTGAATCTAAACCCAGTAGCAATTCAAGCCCCAAACCTGGAACAAAGGGACTAGTGATCCTGTGGCTAAATGGCTTTTTCATCCTTTCCAGTGGCAACTGGTGAATGAGGAGATACCAGCTAAGAAGTTCATGCCACAAGATTCGTCCTGCATCTGACATTTGAGACCAGCTTCTGCTGTTGGCACCATGTCCACGAAGCACCCTAACCCAAAGCAACAGCAGATTTGAACCATGGCTGCGGAACGCATGAAGCAACCAAACCCAAACCATCTGTTTTCAAAGTCTGCCTGTATTACTGACAGCAGATGTAAAAAAGCACCAGCACCGGTATTGCTAAGCTAATTTCCACGGGATATTCTATGTACACAGACTAAGACTAAGCCAAAGGAATAAAAAAAAGAGGGGGAAATATTGCCTCTTTCCTCTAATCAGACATGCAGACCAGGCATCTTCCTGTAAGTCAGTTCTTTGCAGGCAAAACCTCTGATAAATCTTACAGCTAAGGGTGGACCCACTTTTTAGCACGACATTTGAACCTCAGCTTATTGCTTCTGGTGACTTCATATGAAGGATGCTGGCACCACACAGTCAAGGACACCGTAGCTCAAACTCCTCTCAAGGTGGATGCTGCATAATCTCTCTCTCATTTGACGTACAGAACTGCATGCACTTGCCGTGAGCCTCAGCCTTACAGGGCTGTGGGGGAGGCTGCAAATATTCCGCTGTATTTAGGGCCTTCTCCAGCTCTCCTGGTCAGAACACTTTAATGCTCTTTCAGTCTGACCAGTGCCTCACGTAGGGAAAGATTTCTCTTCCCTTCCATCACATCTGGAAGCAACAAAGCTGACTTGCAGGCCAAAAAAAATCCCAGTCCGTTTCAGTCCTTCTGGTTTTCAGCATGTTCCAGGACAATTCCCACAATCTCCATCATGGGGCTGAGGAGCTCATCTCATGCTCACCTGATAAGATACCCTCTTCCCCATAGCTCCTCTGCGAGCAGGGCTGAGCATGACCACCGCTCTGTGCAGCACCTCCCGTGTGGTGGAAAGAACACCCCGAGAGAGAAGGGGACCTCTACCATGCCTAGTTTCTGGGCTGCTGCAGGCCCAAACAGGTCCCTCAGGTAGGTCAGGGGAGCTTCAG
This sequence comes from Ciconia boyciana, assembly GCF_034638445.1. Taxonomy (NCBI): domain Eukaryota; kingdom Metazoa; phylum Chordata; class Aves; order Ciconiiformes; family Ciconiidae; genus Ciconia; species Ciconia boyciana. The sequence continues at coordinate 68,284,181 of NC_132936.1, read as the reverse complement.
AGACTGCCCAGCCTGAAAGTGAAGCTATGATGTCTCAGGAATAATTTTTCAAGTGAATTCCTCATGTTGTTTACAGGTTTGGACCTTCCCATTTTTAAAGCAGTTGAAGATTTAACCTCCCTGTGGTGCTCCCTAGCAGCACTGCAGCTATTGAGCTGCTTGTGCATTGTCTGTCTGTCCCATCGGAGAACATTTCCTGTTAAAAGAATTTTTGGCACGGCTGCTTCATTCTCCGCAGGGAGCAGAAAGTCGATGCACAGATTAGCAATCGATTTTCTAAGAAGTACCCCACAAATCAGGTCTCCTCTCTCCGTTTGCCTTCATGTTTCTGCTGGAGCCTCTATAATTAATTTAAACAGATACAAGCACTTCTCCTCCTCTCCTTTTTGATGCGAGCTGTTCTAACAGACTGTGCAGCGAAGCTGCAGCAATTCAAAGGCTTCCGCTCCCTGCGCAGAAGGGAGCAGCTGCAGGAATAGCTCTTTGAAGAGGAAATGGCACCCAATGGGACTGGCAGGCGGCTCCGAGCTGAGCTCAAACAGCCCCCAAAGTCCTTGGGAGCATCTGAGGACATCAAAAGAGGAAAGATCTAGGCTGGGGGAAGCCTGAAGAATTAATTTAGAAGACTTCCCCCCATCCCTGGAGCCTTCTTCTGTGTAAGCAGCAGGGTCTGAGAGGAAGAGTCTTCCTCGCATTTGGCTCAGATGATCCTACTTGTATTGAAAGGCTGGAAATACAGGGCTGAACACGAGGGGCAGTTGCATTCCTGGTTTATTTATTAAACTATAAATGTATAAATATGTATATAAACACAAACATATCTATAAAAAAATTGTATTCCTGTATATTATTAAAGAGCTGCTGTGTTTCTATTAATATAAAGAAGCATACTACCATATTTTAAAGTGACCATAAACCACTCACAGGACTTCATGCATGTTTAGCTGGTTAACTGATGGACTCTCTAAAGTGATTTATCTCAATGAAATTGTACTTTTTAATGATGATTGCAAATATATTCCTGTTATTTACAGCACAGGACACACTTTCCTACTATCCTATTTATGTGATTTATAGCAAATTCAATAGACAAAATAAAGAAATCTGTTTCATATATATGAACTTGTGCACAGGTACCCATATACTCTCTGTCCCCAAAGTGTGTAACATCACTGACTTATGGCTGAACTTCGTAATTGATGGAAATTTCTAGTGCTGATTTAACAGGCTTCAGACCTAATGGGAATGTATCCTGTGAAGCCCTATGGCCTGCGCCGCTCCTGCAGGACTACCCCAGCTGAGGGGTAGTTCAAACAGCAGTCAATGGCAGGCCCACAACAGTATTAGGCCAAATGCCTGTTCTTTTCTGAAAGCTGTGTGCTTCCTTAATTACTTATGTATAAATAGATGCCATTTTACTACACTCTGCTACTGCGCGTAACCAACATGTTGTCTAGAAAAAGAACTGACACAACACATCCTGCAAATGCCTCTTCTTTGTCAGATTGCACTAATTATATACCCACCGCATCAAACTTCTCCATCTTTGTCCTCCTAACTGGCAAATTCTGCCTTTTCCCATCAATCTCACACCACTCTTCTCTTTACTTTTGAATTTTGCTTTTGGAAGAATTTAAGTTCATGGACATACAAGCCTGAGTTAAGCGGTTCACTGACCTACTGTGCACGCCTATTTATGCCCACACTTCTGCACATCCACTGGCAGGGATGTAGAGAGCCTTTTTTTCTGAGACCGTGCTGAGTTTGGCAGGACAACCCTGCATCCCTGGCAGGAACTGCCCTAAAACAATTTTGCTCTATAAACAGTTTTGCTTTGCTATTAACATTATGCCCCATTGTTCTGATATCACCCAACAAATTGTAAAGCTTTATATTGTGTGTATTTTATTATACATTGCAATGAACTGGCTAATGAACTTCATTAAAAACACTTCACTCTTCCTAAGCATATAGGCTGCTTAACTGAGTTACTAGATGATGTGGAAAAATAATAGAGGGAACTAAGATGAGATCGCTGGAGTAATTCTCATTTGCACTTTCCTCTGAAGTGCAAGGTTTGCTGATACTCCTTGACACCTCACATCTTAGCTGTATTTTCGACGTCTGACAGGGTCAGTTGTTGAGAGACAAAAACTCCACAGCCAGTTGTTTATACTTCTGACAGCAAAATTAAAATGCAAAGCAGGAAATAAACTGAAATGGTCTCATACTTGAATGGAATATAAACATTCTGCTTAATTAGGTCACCAAGCATATGTTTGTTTACTTGGATATTTTCTCTCTGGCAGTTCATCTCTGGGTAACACAACTACCTCCGTGGAGATAGTGGAATTCCCATGGCAGATAACATGAAGTCGGTAATTTTGGGGCCAGAAAAGTATGTTTATTAGCACTATTTCAAGCACCTCATAATGAATAGAGCTAGAGTGTGAGAGCAATACATGGCTCACTGGCTTCTGTCAGGTTGGTGTCTGCACAAAGGACAGCAGAGCCATTAGGGAGCTGGTTATAGCTCTCTGAATTTCTGCCTGTCCTTGATTTACCTTCTTAGTTGATTGTAATGCAGAGAAGGGTGTAGGAGCTAGTGATGCCTATTCCATACATATGGAAAATCTTCCCATGTTGCAAACCAAGAGGCACAAGCAATATTGCTGCCTACGTTGATCTCAATCACTATATAATTTTGTTTGGAAGGGCTGGGGAGGAGAAGCTTGAAAGTCTTGCACTGTTCCCCAAAAGCTGGCCAGGGAATTAGAAAATAATTACAGCTTTTAAAGAATTCAGTGCAGCTGATCTGAAAAGAAATGGCACCAGCAGCTTGGAGTGCCGGTCTGAGTTCAGAGTGACCCTCTCCCTAAAGCTGGCTGGAAGCAAATTACACTCCTGATTTTATTTCAGCTGAACAAACGCCTATTAGTCCACTGTACCCTGAAGGCATGAAAGCCACCTCTCAGCTCCTCACTGTTGGCACATGGGGCCTAGAAATCCCTCTACCAGTTGTGCACACGCTATCTAAAGCAGAGCCTTTATTTTAAGAGGTGAAGAAGGCCAGTTACTAGCAAGAGCTGAAGAAGCACACTTTACTACTGCGATTCACAGTCATTTGCTAATGCTAAGGCTGAGGCAGGAAATGCTGAATGCTGGGATTCACAGGAATACCCACAGGCCCAGAAACCGTAAGCCTGACCCCTTCTGCCTTTCATCTTGTCATTATTCTGTTCACAGGCTTCAATCCTCACCTCCTTTTTAGCTCTCTGTTACAGACTTCCCTCTCTGCTGCCCTTTTCTTCCTCGCCGTGTTCCCAGATCCCCCGGGCAGCCTTTACCTCCCCAAACAGCTCACATGAGACTCTAGATCCATCCTTTAACGATCTCTCTGTGCTGCATCCTCGTCCACCTGCTTCCACACGGTTGTTTCTTTCCTGGCCCCCACGCTCACTGGGCACTACCAAGGAAAAGGTAAGGACACAGAAGAGCTACATTTGCAACAACTCAAAAGCCATAGATTGGCACATGTCCACCTCTAAAAGTCTTAGATTTTGGGTCCTATGCTTAAGCCCGGCTTTCCCAAGGAATATGGGACCAACGCTCTGGCATGTCTCAGTGCCACAAAGGCGTGACATGATTTGAGTCCTCCCTGGGAAGGGGTGTCTTTTGCACAAGGTTCACAAAGAAATCATTCGAGCCAATAGCTTGAATGTTGCTATTTCATTTGTCACAGGCAATGAACCTGACTGCCTGCGCACACATCACATCAGTTGAATCTGCATGTTGCAACAAACATGAAAATAATTTTTTTAGAAAAGCATGTTATTTTTAAATTCTGTAGATGTATTCGACCTCTGCTACTCTGAGATGCTATCAGGAAAACTGATTGTGGAGTTAAAAGGGGAGGGAAAATGGACCGTTAACTCAAGAATACCGTGGGTCACCTCGCAAAGAAGAAAAGACAACAAATTGATGCTGCTTAATACAAGACCTTGAGCTAAATCACTGAAAGGCATGCCTGTACAGACACATTCACTACTTGCAGTTCCTGTTATGGCCACAGAAATCCCCAGCAATCTGGAGAGCAAAGTAATCAAAAGTCACGGTTGCCCTTCCTGCTCCAGGCAGAAACATGTTCAGTCCTTCTAAGGGTGGGGTACACGTGCAACTCGGTCCTCACGACGAGGCTGGGGTAGTGTTACCTCTGCAGGACTGATGGAACCAGTTGCCCATTTCTAACAAGCCTGCCCAGAGTCTGGGACAATCAAGGACTTCAGGAGCTTGCAGGTTAGCCAAATCTCCGTAGACTGAAAATGAAAGACCAGCAAAAGACATATCCCTACACAACACTGTCTCTTTGCCAAAATTCAGCCCCTTGTTCTAAGGATGAAGGTGTTGGAATACTTCTGATGTCAAAAGATATGATTTCTGATGATCCAGTTTTTAGACATGGCTGATCTGTGGTTTCTGAAGTTCCCTCCTGAAAAATTCAGGTAGGAAGGTAACTCCTCACATGGAAAATTTCAAGCTACACTTTTTATCTTGATGAAGTTAGAAGTAACGGAAATTGTCAGGCAAATTTAACTACAAGCATTTTTCCACATAAAATCTATCTTTATAAAAAATATGCACGAAACTGCAGTTTTCTTGCTTTGATTTTGCCCATATCCCAGTTTCTTCTATGGATTATTTTTCCTGTTTGTTTTAAGAGCACAGGCTGCTTGGAACAGGTATCCAGCCTTCTTGTCTTCAGAGGTCCAAGCACACTTCTGGTGGTGCATAAAAAACCCAACAATTTCCTTTTCTGTTTGCATTACAGGCCCAAGCCGTAACAGAGACTCAAGGAAGACCTTCTGAGATGGCTGCAGTACAGACAAGTCAGCACAGGCACTGTGGAGATACCATATCCCCCTCGCTACTGCAGACCCCTCCTTTTATGGGCCTGTGTTGAAAGCAGGACGGGGCTTTTGGAAAACTGCGTCCGCCGTTCCCCCCAGATCCCAGTTCCAGGACATGGAGCTTTAAGGACAGGTGTGTTTTTCACAAATAGCCGGTGTTTTCTGGACGGAGTACCTCAGCAGTTGTTCCTTCGCTATCAGTCTCACGTCATCTCCTGGGATGGGTTCTTCTGATTTCTCAATACAGATTACTTGCACCTGGATGGGAATGATAGGGTGTTGGCAGAGACACTAAGCAGACAAGAGGAGAGGGGAGAAACCTTGCCAGCCTTTGTGTGTGCAACTGCTGAGTCAGTTCAACAGCCTCAGATATCCCCGCCCCCACAAACACAGGTGCAGATGGCCATATAAAAGTAATCTTAATTTGGCTGCTGCCCAAATTCCACATTCCTCTTGGCTCCACCGGACCCGTTTTCCCACATGACCTCATCTCTCATGCCCTCGCAGCGGACAGCCAGGCAGGCAACGCGCAGTTGATTCTCCAAACATCCAGGAGTTGTTGTGGAAGTGGGAAGGAGATGAGAGTTCGATATGGGCAAGAGGAAGAGCAAATAGGCATGCCTGAGTCTGGGCCTTTGACCCCCAGACTTCCCCCACACCCACTGAAGTCTGGGAGCCAGATTCTCGGAGCTATCGGGCTGCCTTTGTGTCCTTCCGCTCCAGCAATAATGCACGGGGTGCAGGAGATCCCTCCACGCGAAGGACTCCGCCGGTATAAAGCTGCTCTGCACAGAGCCCGGCAGTCCCCCTCTGTCCCGGTCTAGGACAAGATTAGAGGCTGCTTGGTGTATCAGGATGCCCTTGTGGGAGACTCAAGCTGCTGCAAGCCAGCCTCAGCTGCTGAGGGAACTGGCCAGGCCCCTGCCCCTCTCCATACTCAGCTCCAGGTAGCTGAGGACTGAGATGCAGCTACGTGAACAACTTCAGTGGCAGCTTGAGGACCGAGCTAATTCCTGCACCCATCTCAACACCTGAGTTAATACTGAGTATAGCTACAGCATATGGAGCTCACACATGTATCCAAACACAACCACTGAAGATTAAGAAAGTTAAGTTTAACCTGCGCAACCCTTAACTATGCTCTTGACTACCATGCAAAGTTTTCCTGCAGTGACTATATTAACCTGTCTACAAAAGAAGAGTAAATCCTTTCTTTTAACTTCAGCAAAACAATCAGCGAGTCCACATGTTCACCATTGGCCAGGGAGACTAATGAAGCCAGAGCCAGTGGCAATGAAACACATGACATCTGACCAAAGGTTGTTTCCATGCTGTGTTTCAGTTTCCACAATAAAGCCACTTTGCATGCACAGCTAATGAACTTCGTAACTTGCCTGAATTGCTTTTGAGGGACTCTAGTTTTTCCCCTCTTCAATGATTTTTCAAAGAAAAGTGAAAAAAAAAATTGGTTGATTTTGATTACAGTAAAGCAGAGACAAAACCTGGAGCACTTCAGATAGCAAAAGTTTCAAGAATTCACAGCAGTTTGAAACAGAAAAGTGGACTGGAAAGCATGAAACAACTTCACTGTAGGGATCACTGCTTCAGCTGCTACAATCTGGTAAAGGAAAATCAAAATCTGCAGCACTCAGATGTGTATCATATTTCATGACGCATATTGAAGAACCACCCATTCCCTCTTCTCGTGTTTAGCATATCCCATGTGTTAGGGCAAAAAATAAAAACCTGAGCAATAGGCACGAGAATGACAACACCATCGGGAGCCTCCTGCTGTTGGAGGCTATATCGAGGGGAACTTTGACTGTCAGCTTGGCTGAGCTTTAATTTTTCCCTAAATATGGTGCAACTGGCTGAGAAGAGCTGGGACGACAGGGTGAGAAAGCTTGCCATGGGAGAACTATCAACATAAGCGGGTGGCTACCTTCCTCTTTGCTGGGCTCTCACACAGACTGATCGTAAAGGGAATGCTAATAAATACCACCAAGCATTAGGTACAGCGTACGCCAAGCTCAAGCAAGGCTGCTAACGCAGAGCAGAGGCTGTGTCCTCGCGGACTGGGTCAGAGTCACGGGGCAGCACACAGGTGTCTGCACGGGCACCGTGGAGCTCACGGTGGGAAGGAAAAAATTAATTGCAAGAGGAATTCCATTTTTAACAAGTTGCTAAGAGGCACTCTGTGCCTATTTAAATCTGAATTGTGTAAGCAGTGGAAACAGAAAGGGAAGGGTGGGCAAGGTTAGGACTGCGCATTAAATTTCCTGGATTGGCCGGGAAAGAATCCTGTTTGGCATCTGAATATGCTGCAGGAAGCACTCTTCATGTTGTGTCTACACGTTTAGCCTCCTTTAGGGCTATGACCATATGTCAGAGACCTTCTTCCCATGGTAGCCATGAAGTTGCTTTGCAATCTTTGCTGGTTCCTAGGGAGAAATACTGAGTGGGAAGCTTTACTCTTTCTGTCAACCTGGACCACAGTCATTGTAACTTCCCATGGTTGCAAACTGCATCCAAAGATCCTATGGACGTCCTCTTGCACATGAGCTCTGGGCTAGGCTTTAGGTTGAAATCATGCTGTGAACTTCGGAGAAGGGAGGTGTGTGGGAAGGAAGAAATGGGAACAGAAGGGAAGGACACCACAAGAGCCAACAGCAGGATGGAGAAATGGAGACACACAGGAAACTTGTCCTTACCAGAAACACAGAACAGAAAAATGTTGACATGACACCCTACATGAAACAGAGCTACACAAAATACTATTAGCAGCTTTGGAGGTGTGCATGATCAGAGTAGCAAGGAAGAAGAAACGTCCTGAATCTGAATCACTATCTGTCCCTGAAACAGACAGCTAATTAATTTTTGGTTTTAAAAGTTGGAAGAGATCACTGATCATTTGAGCATGTTTCAGCATGACTGAAAACAAGTAAGGAAGAACCTAACTTGCAAGTACCAGCAAGCCATGTTCGGGATGATTTGTTTTTATTAGAATTTTTTTTAGAAGGAGCATTTATAAAAATACAAATACAGATTTGTGGCTCTGTATGTACAGTAAGTAGAACATTTGGTTGCACTGTGGTCATCTCAGTGGTATTAACCTGCAGCCTCGTGATTCATTATTTATAACATCACTCTCTTTGTGAAGTCAGGTCACAATCATCATAAACCCCAGATATTTCACATCAGAACTAAAATTTTGATTAGTCTTTAAGAATGAAAAAGAAGGAGAAATTAAGTCACCCAAATAGGCAGGATAATTAGATTCTGCGGGAACACACAACAAGCAGATCATGTCAACAAGATTTTCGACTCTAATACACTAAAATGTGAATAGAAGCTCTTGTGCCATGCTTGTCAAAAGACCACGTGCAACAGCTTGGACATGTAAGCAATTACCATAACCTTCTGTGGACCTGCAAACAGCAAAGTAATTCCAGAAGTGAACGTGCACTACTGATCTCAGCTAGTAAAATTCAGCCCTGCTCCCACTTCTACAAGTTGTGGCAGTCCAAACTCTCATTAGACAGCAAGAATTCAGGGCAAGGATCATCCTCTATGTGCTTTGTACAGTGCCAAGCATGAGGGGGTGGAGGACTGTAGCTGCCACACAATGTAAATAATAGCAATTAATCTTTCTGATGCCTCACTATTAGTTTGATTACCTGGCTTGATTCACTTGAGGTCTGTAATGGCTTCTGTGGGCTGTCAGAAACCTTATTTCCTCAAGCTGTTTATATTGGTGAAAAAAAACCCCACACACCTGCCTTCTGAGAGGATGGGTTTGAGGCAGAACACAACACAACCTCTCCTCTTCATGCCAGTGAACGCAAGTTTGCCTGAGCTGCTCTTGAGGTGACGAGGAAGGGTGGGAATCCAGGCTCTGTATCTGCAGCCAAGAGCAGCTTATCTGTAGCTCAGGTGAGAGTTATGTTTTGGGTAAAACATGTGCTCCATATTGTGTTACTTCTTCTCACCCCTGCAAGGGACTGGAGGTTCCTTCTGTTCCCTGAGCGCACGGGGGCATGCGCAGGAAGCAGGTCCTGGTGCCTTTGCTCCGCTCTAAACCATGTCCTTGGCTCACTTGCTGATGCAGCAATTTTGGGGAAGCAGATATTTGTTCATTTTAATAAAGGCTTGTCTCTATTAATCCATCCTGCCCACATTCTCTTCAAGATCCAGACTCTCACTCCGTCTGGGACTCCGAATGTCTGGGACATTTGGAAAAAAAACAATGCTTTGTTACTCCAGCCATACTCATCTATCATTTGTTTTTACAATGACCCATGCCACCTCTTTTGTTTCTTTATAAGCCCTTGTTACAGCTTGATCAACCCACTAGCTATTTCTACCTGTCCTCTCTTTATCTGGGTTTAGGTAATGTGCTTTTACCTGTACTGGACTAGAATTCAGCAATTTTCAGCTTGTTCAGGGCCATGGTCTTTTCAGTTTTGTTTTTTTTTAGGCTAGAGTTTAGCCATGTGGTTATCCAGCACGTCCCCCTGCAGCTCTTACTCCCAAGAGCTGATGATTGCACTGACAGCAGCATCCTTAGTCTCAGAGTACTGTTCTTTTCAGTCAAAAGAACAAATTGGTTAAGAAAAAGTAAAAGTAAAAAAAAAAAAGATTTTTAAAAAGAGTCTTCATGCCTGCTTCTTCTACCTAAATGCTAACAAACTTTCTACCTACCTCTGCAAGGCTAAGTTTTGAAACATTTTCTTTCAATAACCAGTGTGATTTCGCTGAACAACTCCTCCACACCAAGACAGGATTCCCTTCTAACTCCTATATCCCTTCAGTACATGCTTTTCTCTTCATCCTTTCGTGGCATTGTCCTTTAACCATGCATATGAAGAAATATTTGTGGAAAAATCACACCTCTCTTTGGCCTCCACTATTTCCCTTCTCTTCCACCCAAGACCCATGACCAAATCCCTCCTAATCATTGAGAAGGCTTCTAAACTGTACAAATACCCAAAGAAAGACAGAGACACCTTTTCAAGTACACCACAAAATCAAATCTTGTAATCTACAGCAGTTACAGGCACAGTATCAACCTCAACTAATTATACAGTTATGAGCTGTTTCAAATGTCTTCTTCCAATCTCCCCAGCTAAAGCGGGTGAAACCCTTCCAAATTAAACTCTTGCAACTTCTAAAAGCAATGTCACATCTCTTCCTTTTTGTGCAAGTAATCTCTAACTGGTGAAGTTTGGTCAGTCACAGCTCGAACTGCACCTCCAAACACGTGCTGAACATTCACAATGTGAGGTAGACAGGTTACATCGTACACTCTTGAAGAGTAAAGACCATAAATCTCTCTTGCATAGCCAGTGAGAAGCAACTCCCTGTCAGCAGACACAAAAGAGGAGACATGAAGATAACCTTCCCCTATCTGTGTTGCAGTAGCCTCTGAAGGCTGTAAATCTCTCCAGAGCAGCCATTACAATGACGGCTCTGCATGTTTTGCTTGAAGAATAGTGACATTTCATCATATGCCTACTAGAGATGCTGAATCAATGGAGAAGTATTTTACAGTTTTCCAAGGGCACGCGGGGCCAGCAATGCATGCTGCTACTACATCTGCTAAAGCTTTTGCACTGCCCACTCACACGTTATTAGTAATTTTCCCATGTGCTTATAATGGACTTCTCCCGACAGCTCTGCCAGATGTACCGCTGCAACCTACCCCGCTATGCTGCAGAACCTCTGCTCAAATAACCTTAGGTTAGCAAATGCACACTTTGGCTTCTTGCTTTCCTGGGCTTGCAACAATGGCTGATACTCAGCACTTCTCTACTTCCCCGTATTGGAAAAGAGCAAAAAGGCAAATGACAGCATTTTAGGTCGTATGCAGTCAAGCAAAGGTCACCTTGAATCAGGACTCATGTTAGCTACTGCTTTGTTCTATGATCTCCTGAAAGATCCATTTCCTAAGTCACTAAGCATAGGATAGACTTTTCCAAAGCTATCTCTGCATCCAGAGCCCACATTCCACTTCCACATGAGGGAGGTACTTAGGAGCCTAAGACCCATCCACGTTTGAAAAGGTGACCTCGAAATCAGAGAATCAGAGGATTGCTGAGGTGGGAAGGGACCTCTGGAGATCATCTAGTCCAAACTCGCTGCTCAGACAAAGGTTAACTAGAGCAGGCTGCACAGGGCAGTGTCCAGTTGCATTTTGAGTATCAGTAAGGATGGAGACTCCACAGCCTCTCCAGGCAACCTGATCTAGTGTTCAGTCACCTTTACAGTAAAAAAGGTTTTTCTTATGTGACCTTAGCTCAGTACACCATCTGAATAATTTCTCCTCTCCTCTCCAAGGAACATGAGAAGTTGTCTATGCGTTTGGGGGGAACTTCCTGCAAGTAAAGTATGAGCAGGAAGGGTGGGTTCCCTGCCATCCATACATCATTCTTAAGTTTTTAAGATAAGAATTTACAGCATAGGTTGCTAACACTGAAAAGGGATGTTTATTATTGCACCTATATTCTAGCTCACAGCCAGCAGAAATTACACAAACATTACGGAGTCAACCTTGAAGAGAGCCTATCTCACAGCAGTCACCTTTTTCTCCCTCTCCACCTGTTTCCTGTTACCAGTGCTGATGAAGTTCCAGGGTGGAAGAAGATTTATACAGAATACTGATGATGCCATCTGTCTCTGAGGTTCATGAGCAGGACGAGAACAATGCTGTGACTTTACCCATCCCTTGGTAGCTAATGTTCAGTCTAAGAACATCATACGGCATCTATTCTCTGCACATCACAAGAGGAAACAGGGCTTTCAAATGGGAATTACCCACTGCAGGCAGCCTTGCAGCCAGCCACCAAGGTCACGGGGATTCTTCACCAGCTTGTCCATCACATCTCCATCCTTCTCCCCTAAGGTTGTTTTTTCAGCATGCTTACTAGTATCAGGAGCAGATGAGGAATCTTCCACACTCAAGCTAGCATTTTCTTCACCAACAGTGTTAACTTCAGGAACCTGTTGCTCCATTTTACAATACTTAGCTACTCATTATTGGCCCCAGTTATGTTTCAAGTTAAAACCAAACCAAACCAAAACAAAAAGGTGTGAAAGAAATCCTCTGAAGTTTGGAAGCAAAACTCCCAGGTATGTACTGGACTATTGCTGAAGAACCAACTGACATGACCTCTACACAGGTAGGGTTGTTTGGTTGTAGTTGTATCACCTGTGCTGCCAGTATTCTCTGCACCCTAAAAAATGCCTAATTATGAAACAAGCACAGGAAATGATGGGCTGTCATGAACATAACCAACTTCCGAGCAGTAATTAAGGTAATGCTACAAGATAGTCCATGGCCAGGGAGGGAATTACAGGTTTTCCTTTGGTAAAACTGGGAAGTGAATGTGTCAGATCAGCTATCCAGCACAACAAAAATAATACAGCTTCCAAAGTAAGTACAAAGTGTAATAGAGGTACTAGGTTATTGTCTGCAAAGGTTTGAGATATCTGGGTGAAGACAGGATTCTTTTCCCTGAAATTTTATATTGAAATTTAAAAAAAAAGTCAGCTGAAGTCAGCCTTGTCTGTACCACAAAATTATTGTCTATCAATATGTATAAAATAACGCAACATGAAAAGACTAGGACAGACAAAGACTACTACAGTTAAAGGACCTTGATGCTATCTGGAACAACAGATGATGATATGAAGTTAAGGAAGACAGTGCTACATGCCATGTCAAATTTAGCTCATGTAAACTAACATGATCGTTAAAGGATGTTCACGTATAGCTTCCAGATGGAAGAGGGAAAGAAAGTCAGAAAAAACTTGCTTAACATGATTTCTGATGACTTTCTTACTGGAAGGACATAATCAGCCAGTTAAGACTATGGTAAAAAGAGAATGTAGTGTCTTGCAGGAATTTTATCCCACCAAACAAAGCAATTTATCTCTACATATATGCACAGAACTGATGACAGATACTGTGACAGAATAAATGTAAATAGAGAAAGTTACCCCACATTTCTACCACTTTAAAAAATTCTGAAAAAAACAACTGATAGATGGACATAATTGAAGTAAAGCACAACTCGCAAGTTTCTCAGTTCAAATAGCAGTAGTTTCTGACTTCACGTGCTCTTTCACTGTTCACTGTTGCTTTTTTGCCAAGATTATGTTCCATACTGCTTTTCAAGTAAAGATTCCAGAAAATTTCTAATTTTAATAGATATACGTATAGTGTCTCAGTAAAATCAAAATGCTATATATGAAAACAACTAGCAGTAAGTTATTAACATCTGAGGTACAAAACTTCTGAATTAAAGCACTATACTTGTTAATCAAAAGATACATGCTTTCATTATGGACAATTATATTTATATCTGAGTCTTTAAGTGGAATTTATTTATTAGATTGCTCCAGCAATTGACATACAATAATATGATTGTCAAATACATTATAAATTAAATATGTATACCAGAAACAGTCTCACTTCCACAATATAAAGTAGAGAATTCACTCCATAAGCAGGACAAAGTGGTCTTTAAGCACTTCAAGCACTAGAAATGGGTAATAGGTAATAATTTCTATCTTGGAGTATGGGTATTAATTTATTTCAGATCACAGCTTTCCACTGATAAATGCAACTACTGTACCACCACCCTCATTAAAAAGTAGGAATATAAGGGGAGGGCAGGAGAGGAAAACAGAAATACTGGATTGAAACATTATGATGCTCGACCTTCTCTCATCAGGCTGAGACATGTTTCAAGGCTGCCCATGTCATGGCCAAGCAGCTATACTGAAAGTGAGAGCAAGACTGCTGTACTGAATTTAAAGACGACAGTAATGGCTCAATTCTCCATCACGCTCAAGCTCTAGTCAGCATAAATGCAGAGCAAGAGCTAGCCAGCAAACACACAAACCTTTCACCTTTTGCACTACCTGGTCATAACTAGAGCCACTAGCGTCAGGCTCCCAAAATGTAATGTAGACTAAGAGATGTATCTACACAGATACTCTACTAAACCCTAACTCTGCACAGGCGGTTTATGTTGGCAGAAAGTTCCTTGGCCAAAATATGCTACAATGACAAAAATATTTTTATAAGTATAACCACATCCACTTCAGTATAGAAAGGAAGCGACATTGGGCAACCTAAACCAACACTGCCACAGCAGCAAGAGTTTCAAAGATAGCCAGCTTCCACCTATGTTAGCTGCCACAGATTCTGCCACATTTCTTCTAAATCAGCCTCAGACAAACTGATGCAAGGGGCTGACAAATGGTGGCTGTAGCAGGAGAAAAGGCCTTTGTCACCCTCTGCCACGAGATGCTTCCTTGCTGCAGGAGGAATGCTCCAACAGCCTTGTCCATGTTCAGCTTCTCCCACTATTTGGCCACTACAGCTGAAAATGTGAGATCAAACTGGAGAATGCAACTTACACTCTCTTCCCCCTTTTTTCTCAACAAGCATTAACTTGGGGCAGCGGGGAAAGAACAAGGGAAATAAAGGAACTATAAAATACATGATAGTAACAGTAGCATTTTCTTAAAAGTCTTCAGGAGAAAAGGCAAAGAAGAGCAGCACTGATTTTACGCTGCTCTTCATGTTCCTTTAGCACACACCCCATCCCCAAATACAGGACACAACGGAGCAATGAAAATAGTGAGCTACAGTTTCCCTCCACCTGCCACACAGTCCCATACTTACCCACCTGGAAGTCCTGCACCTTGTCGAACTGCACTGGGCCCAGGGAGGCAACATAAAGTCCTTAACTAGCGCCAGCGGTATAGGACATTATAAACGCAATTGCCTGAAAGCACTGTATAGGCATGTAAGTTGTATTTTTTTTTTTCAGAAGATACAGAATGGGCATATTACGATCTTTCCTTGTAGAACACTAAATACTGGTTTATCTCTCTGCTCTAGATTGTTACACATTTTCAAAATCCACTAATGCAGTGTGTTCGAAGAACTTGAAATGTGACCTTTTTATCAATTACCGAGAGAAAATGAGAGTTACACAAGGGTTTTCTTTTTTGTTCTTGTTGGGTTTTGGTTGTTTCTCTGTGTGTTTTTGTTTCTAAACACAGTGGGAAGGAAATAATGTGTTTCTATAACTGGCCAGTGTTTCTCTACCACATCAGAAAATATTTTTGAAGCTTGGATAAAAAGAGAGTGACCAAATGTTTAAATACCCACCCCCCCACCCGGCAAAATTCCATGTATTTGTCTTTAAAAACCCCTGTATTTGCTGTTACTTTTAAAGAGCTGGCAGAGGCTTGGCCACACATATTCTCTTAGTATTAAGAAAAAAAGATGTGGGCAAACCTTTTTGTGCAGTTCTCTGAAAATCTCAACCTTTGATAAAACAGAACGCCAAAACAAAAGTAGTAATAATGTGGTTGACGTTAACTTGAATGGTTCAGTTGTTTAAGCTTTATCTGATTCCATGCTTCCTGAATATGGATAGTTTGGTTTCTGGGATAATAGCAATTTGGATAGTTATTTCATTATTTCATCTCAGCTGGGTTTTTGAGGAAATGTTAGTTGATTTGTGGGTATGTTGTTCTTATTTACCAATGAAATACTATATTCAAATACAGCAAAGACTTTTTCCCATTTGTTTTCTATAAAAATAATAACAATTCAGCCGTATCCCTGGAGGATTTATAATTGACAAAATCCTTCCAAGGGTTACTTTATCTTCCTTTTTTTGTTCATGCTTCCAGTCTGTCAGCAACTGAATCAATAATTAACTTGGGCTGTCATGTTTTCTGTAACATAAATAGAACATTTAAAATAACAACCCTGAAAAGCCCTATTTTCTTTAGGTTACACAACATCTCAGAAAAAGCAGGCAGCTGAAAACCACTACACAATTGATTTTAATGTTTCGAGTTCCAAGGGAAAGTCAGCTGCAGGACATCCACGTCTGTTTTTCAGAGGCTCAGGGCGAACGAAAAGTGAGCACTCTTCACAGGTTTTCCAAACAAGTGTATGACAGTGCTCTTTGCTTTTTCACTGCCTATGAAAGTGGCAGGTTATTCCTAGTCTTATGAACACCTTTGATCCGGATCAGTGAGGACCCATCAAAGAATCTGCTTTCTTAGGGGCTCACAAAAGACTAAAACAGACAAGTATGCATTGCTTTGCAGGCAGCAGTCATCCAAAATGCCAATTCATCTGACTCCTATTAGCAAAGACAAATGTCTAATCTATTAATTAAAAAAAAAAAAAAGAAAAAAATCCTCACTCCTATCTCCTCCCTCCAAATCTCCGTAGCTATAGTAGCTGTGCCATGCTGCTTCTTAAAGAGTTGGGACAGTATATTTCTTATTACTTTAACAAGATGGGAAAAACAGTGACATGACATCAATGGATATAAATGTGGCTGCAACTAAGATTGTCAAAAACCTCTTGCTTATGAAAACAGTTCTGCTTAGTTTCAGAAGCGCTGAATTATTATGCCTCATTATTCCTGATACATTTTGGTGGGGGAGAAATACACTGAAAACAAGGAATCTGCCAGAAATATTGACTGCAGTGTACTGCATTTAAGTATGCAGTGAGGTGTGATCTTATTTCTGGAGATATGCTGTACTATTTGGTCTAAAACCAACAATGTACCGCTGTCAAAAAGACAATGGAATATAATTACCAGGGAGGCTCTTTTGCAAAGGATCACATGAAGACAACGTAAACGCAGAAGAATATTATTAGGCTTACAGTTTTGTCGCTATGGACTTTTCCATGCTGAAGACAATTTACTACAATTTTTTTCCCTCCATGATTTCTCAAAAAACAGGGGTGAAATACTACTGAACCCACGTTTTCTAGATTAAGAGATGAACAGCACACCACACCACACTTCACTAACTCCAGTCTGGTTCTAATAGTTTAATAATCCTTTCCCCAGGGGGAAACTAACACTGAAAAAGTACTAAAAAGGAAACAACACTCCAATGCAGCTCGGGTTAAAGATTTTGCTGTTCAGTTTGAACACAGGGGATCAGTTTAGGGAAACCACCTTTTTATGAAGTAGCTGTTTAATAAACAGCAAAGAACATTCCCTGCTGGAACTGCCTGTGCAAATATACACTTAAGACTTCAGTATCTGCAATATGTTATCCTCACTACTGGGGACCTGGCTGCCCTCTCCACTCCTGTATCGTAAGAAGCAGCTATGCAGCACAGCGATTTGATGAAGCTCTTTCTCATGACATCCTGGAAAATGATTCAACTAATGGCTTGGTGGGCAGGTCCAATTTTTTGCCTCATTGTCTGTGTTCTGACTCCAACTCTGTATAATATTTTGGAGAAAGTTCGCCTTTTCCGCACTGTGCCGAGTAAATATTTTGTCAGTTGTTAAGGATGAGCTACAGAGTAAGACCGGGCAACATATCCAAATTCAGCAGCAAGACTTGGAACCGTGTTAGAACTTTTTCCAGATTGTGATTTGTAATGTATTTCAGAAGCCAGCAGAAAACCAACCACTTGAACTATTACAGAAAGGCTGAATGAACCCTTTTCAGAGCAGTGAAAATGTTTTTCCCCACAGCTGGGAAAAAAAAAAAAAAAATCATTAATGCTAGCAGAAAGGGCTGGGTGACGAAGGGCAAAGTTTACTTCCTCACCGTGCCATGGTGCTGCATGTTCCCCAACGAAGAGCAGTATCTGTGCTGCACCAGAGAGAAAAACCTCACTGGGATGAGGCGAAAGGGCCAGTGCTAATGCAAGACTGTGACACCAACCGCCCATGTCAGAGACACATCTGCATGACCCGCTGGTGAGGGGTGAGCAAAGAAAATGCAAATAGAGGCTGCCCTCCATCCTGCCTCCACAGTGGAGCTATAGAGAAGGAGGCACAAATGAAGACTAAACAAAGACTCGTTTCAGCACCATAATTATTTGATCTCTGCTGCAGCCAGGCAATTACTAGAAGTGATGATCACTAAAACTGAATTCCACTATTTAAGCTAGAAAAACATTCAGCTTATAAATTCCCAAGTGAAGAGAATTAAAAGTGAACACAACTATGCGGCTCAGCATACATCTATAACAATGTCATGGTAACCACTTGTTTGTACTTTTTATGTTATGTCTAACATAAAATCTCTACAGTAATAATCTGCGGAAAAAAGAAACAGATGATAGACCCATATACATGGTGCTGTTGTTTGAACTACTGAAGAAAAAAAAAAAGAGCACCTTATTTTCCAATAAAACAGTCCTTCTTCATATAATTTTGCTAGAAGCTGTATTAAAATAATCGGTATCTTGAGGTTAGTATGCCAGACAGATTCTGTCTCCCTTTTGCTGTTATGATTGGGGCCAGATAAATAATTTTTACAGTCTGCATGGCAAGGTGCAAAAATCCTAAATTGCTGAAAAGAATGCAAAGGATGAAAAGGGCCACCAGGAAAGCAGAGACAGAGCGAGAAGACAGAAACTGAAAACATAATGCTGCTGTCCTCAGTGAAAGGTATACCTGAGGAAATTTCTGTCACTACCCCAGCTACGCAACAGTCACAAAAATGGCAAGCAGTTTCATTTCTTTCCTTCCATCCATCCATCCATTCTTTCTTCATTCCCTCCTCTCCATCCCCCTTCCTCCTTTTACTCTTTCCCTCCTCTCCTTCCTCTACTTCTCCCTCTCAATTTTTTGACACTTTTTTTTGAGGTGCAGACTTTTCATGGGAAGATAGTGGTACCATCTCCTCTGCTAGAAAAAGCCTACTGCTTTCTCAACCAGGAAAATTTTTGGACAGCATTTACAATCAAGCCTGGCTAATGGTTCTAGTCCCTGACTGACCTCTGCTACTTCTGGCATGCTCAAAGCAAAGAAAGCGAGTCCTTGAGGGAAGACCATACTGAAAAGCTCCTAGAAGGCCAGAAGGATTTAATTTTTGTTGCAGCTACACTTTGCTATTGGCAACAGCATCCAAAATGTCTCACTGAATCATCAGGCAATAAACTGAGGCATAAACTGATAAAATCTACAAATTTCAATTTGTAAGAAGAGTAATTCTTGACAAAATTTACAATTTGCACTGTGAAAAACTTCTCCAGTTTTGTTTCTTTAGCACATTCATAAGCTTACCATCTTGCTCCCCCTTCAGCTTCGGGGACATCACGTCAGACAAACATAAGCACAGGCTTCTTCTTCTCCAGACCAACATGCTGTATGTACTGGTTTACCCCAGAAGCCCTTTATGTGCCATCCTACCATCCTACCCGATCTCATCCTATCCCATCTCTTCCTGCCACGCTCTTAGGCCAATGGCTCCTCCATACCACCACTCTCCTTTTCCCCATCCGCTGGCTTGGACGCATGCCCTCTGCTCAGCTCTTCCCTGCCATACCCTGAGCTCTGGCTGCCCCTTCCCTGCCATTTCACAGCCCTCTCCTCCTCCTTCCCCATGCTCTTCTCCCCGACTCTTGTTTCTTTGCTTTCCCTCCGGAGAACTGCTCACATATCAGTCTTTTCTGATTCATCGGAAGTGAAGCAGAAGTGACACCACCAGCTGAAGAAGCCACAGGCAAGGCGTGTGGTTGTGTTCTGCATTTCTGCTGCATCTAGTGATCAGCGCCCGCCTGCGACTGGGGCTCTCCAGCATGGCTGAAATGCAACCAGCCGAGCAGAACACTTCAGAGCCACCGGTCAGCCAAGGAGATGCATGACATACAGGTCTGTAAGTACTGGTCAGAAAAACTGCTGGAGGCATGTAAAACTCCTGGGGCAAGTCTAGAGAAGAACAGTTGGGTGCCTCATGACATATGCTGGTTTCTGGTTTCAGAATGGCTTTTTAGTCACTTTTCAAAAGCAGTTAAAACTACAGATAAAAAGAAAAATAGTAAGATTATGAACAGACATTTCTTTTTTTTCCTCCCGTCCTTTTCTGGTTTGGTTTTACAACTCCGCTGCAGACCAGCCAGAGACCAGAAAGTCAGTTCATACTGGAAGATCCACCCAAGCTTCAGGGTGCTTCAGCTCAGGACACTCACTGAATCCCCTGGGTGCCTGGATAGAACAACTCAAAAAAGAGGAAGGGACACATTTTGGAAAATGCTAACCCAATTAATTCCTGCATGTTGAAGAAAAGGCATGAGGTGGCACAAGGATCTCCGGCTGCTCTTTTAAGGACTGCTGAAGCAGGTGTGAAAAGAAGCTCTTTTAAGATGATGCTTTCCTCATATAAGCAAACACCACAACAGAGATGAGGCAAGGCATTAAACCTGCAGTCTGCTTTCAAGGTCCAGCCCCATTTTCAACCCATACTTACATCTACTGTCAACCTAACTTTGCCCACTTAGAGAGGTCCAGTCCCTCCCACAGGGCCATTTACCTTCTCTCAGCTGGTGGAATTCGCGACCACCACACAACAGGACATGTTATTTTACATACACAATTGCCCAAATCCAGGTGGCCTTTATCATCTGTTATTTTTACTCAGTGCTCTCTCAGGCAAATGTCAGTGTCGGTTCCTGAATGTAAAGAGAGTTTGCCTAAGGAGAAAATGGGTAAGGATCTCATTTCCATCGACTTCAGTATCAGAAAGTCTTTCATACCCTGTAACTTCCTTAGTGGCCTCCTGCCGACCCATGTAATATTGCGTCTATCCAGCTGTTCGAACCACTGTTCAAAAGTTGTACTCACTGGAAAACTCTACTGGTGCCACAACTGACAACAAGAGGTGTGGCAGTTTTGCAACTACTTAAATTTTAATTATTTGTTAGTCTGGAGGAACCATATTAGCTCCTATATCATCAGAGAGGAAGGGACATAACATAAACAACTGCCATTGCCTCTTTGTGGTACACAGACAGTATTTTGGTGAGATTACAGGTGCAAATCTTCTCAGCATTTCAACAGCCAAAGTCCTTTCCTTTTGTGTCAAAATTGTAGTATCAAGAAGAAACATCACTGAGCTCCTAAGCCATTTATACATGTGTTCCTAATTATTTTCTTTCAGTTTGTTATCCAAAATTAGAAATTACATTAGTATAAGAACACAAGTTTTCTCTGTCATGGTTTATCTTTTCATCTTTCTGCTGGATCAAGGAATGAAGTCACAAGAATTTACTTCTATATGTTAAAAATTATAGCCCACTTACTTGTATTTATTTTCAGATAAAGCCAGTAACTATCCTTAAACATGAAGTAAAAATAATAAAAGTAATTGTTTCAACAAAAATAAAAGGTATTGCTTTCCTTAGCAGTCTGTCTCCATTAGGTGTTCCATGTGTTTACCAACTGTAAAACTTGACTGAGGTTAAGTGAATGAAGGGATAGAGTCAGTGACTAAGTGAGGAGACAGCAGGTACCAGAATCAGGAAATTAGGTATAAGCCAACACAGGATTAACTATGCAGACCCAGTCCTCTGACCTACTCTGGCACCTGGCCCAGAGGAATGCAGAGCACATGTAAGCTCACTACCTACGGCCAGTTTCAGCTGTGTACATGCACTGCCTATCCCTTCAGTTCTGCCACATTTCTGAAAACATACCGCAGGCATCAATTTTTTCAGCACGTGCATATTCAAGTCACTTGCTTAGAAGAAATACACCATTTTTGGGGTATCTGGCAATTCAGACTGCAGTACTTACTTTTTTAAGACCAGTGACTGAAAGCAAGTTTCTGCAATTTTGTTTACTGCCGCGAAGAAATTCACACTGCATCTTGACAGCACATAAGATGACATATGATGAAGGAAGAGCTTAATAAGGCAGGCAAATATCAAAGAGCAATTCAATACAACTTGAGAAAAACATTTTAAAATTTTGCTTAGAAAAGTTTAATTCTATGTATTTCAAAATCTGTGAATGTGCTTCTTAAAAAGCAAACCATTGGATAATTCCTCACTGCACTGAAAGGAATGGCCTAACTTGTATTGATGTCAAAGGGGTAAGATTTCATTGCATATATCAAAAAAAGAAGCTACATCAAATGATAAAATTAAATAGTAGTATGCTTTGCAGGGTTGGCAGAGTATGTTCACAGCGTGGGAAGGATGAAGACACAATATTAATTAAATATCTTTCAGAGACAAGAACCAAGTTTGTGCACATCTTGTAAGCTTTTCCTTGTTATGTCCATTATCTAGCATTTTGAATAACGTATATTTTTCCTCTGAGGAAAAAAACTAACTTGAACTTTATTTCAAGAACAATCCAAGAGAACTAATGAAGCTTTCTTGACTTCACCAAAAGGAAGACAATACAGAAGATGTCCTTACTTCTACTTTTGTGCTTTTATACTATATGAAAAGGAATTAAGCAGTAAAAAGGGGCGCTAGAAGCAACTGGAGAAAAGATGCCTCTAGCATAAGGTCCATGAGGACAGCTGTATGGCTATCCTTAGGCATAATGTATATCAAAGCAGAGGTATATCTCACAGCATGACTGGAACTTCACACCACATTCAGCCCAGTAAGTAGCCTGTGTAAATCACTGATTTAGGGAACACAAATCATTACACAAGTCTTTTCAGCATGTGGTGCAGAAAAGATACAGGAAGGCCTTAGGAGAGCCTAACACCTCCAGTGCTCCTCTGTTCTCTGGGACATGAGCTGAACCTTTCAGAAGCTCAGTGTAGAAACTTGCCCACAGCTCCAACACCTGTGAACTATACATTTCTTCATATTAAATTTATAGTTATCTTTTTCATATTGCTATCTCATCTTCCACCCAAAGACCTAGTCAAGTCTCTTTCTCCTAGTAATCTGGAAGGACTGGAGTGTTGTGATTCGAGCTTTGGCTACACCTTTCATTTTCATCTAGATATGCTATTGATTTTGTTAGAAGATTGCATTTGGCAGGGATGAGAAACCAAAATTAAGTTAACAGCAGGGTGGACTTTTTAAAAAGTTTACTTCTATGGCTATTCTCTGCCCTTAATCTTGAGAATTGTAATGAACTACAAGTCTATGGAGGCAAACTTGACAAATTTTTAATCAATTTTTTCCTTTCAGGGTATAATTTATTATTGTTTCCCAAATTATCTTCCACAGACTACTGCAACAACAAACACAAGTCCATGCTGATCAGAATATCATCTCACTGGCTGATCTAATCTCACTGAGAGAAAGGGAGGCTTATAAAAAATGTTTAAAGACTAAACAGCATAACTAGTGCCAAGTTTCGCTTGACTCACGTTATATGGAAGCTGAGGCCCAAATAGCCAATGTTCTTGTCTGCCAGAGGCCCATGTTCTCATGTTCAAACACATTTTATATTTGCCAGTCATACTTCCAGTAATCACGAAGTTCTACTAAATAAGACATTTAATAACTCGTATGACACCATATACTATATTTAATTTTCTCTTTAAATGCATTAAGAAACATTTTGTAAAAAACAAATTCTTTATAAACAAAACAGAATCAGTTTGGGTGTGTGTGTACCCAGATGTCTATGTGTGAGAGACAGTTTGGAAACTAAAGGCTCTAATTCATCTTTTCTTAAAGGCCCTAGATTTTACAAGGTCAGACCAGGAACTTTCAAATAAAAAAAAAACCATGAACACACAGAAGGAACACACATCTGTTATGCTGTAGTTCATACTGCAATCCAAAAGCAACACAAGGAAAGGCATGCAAACAACATAACAATTTTGGTGGTTCTGGTGGGATTTTAGATAACCAGGAAATTTTTGGTTAAGAGCAAACTAAAAAAAAGAGCTATGAAAACTCAGCATATTCCAGCTTTATCCCCTCCAGCTACATTTGCTCTGAAGAGGCTGCTGAAAAAAAAACCAGAAACCTCTGACATTTCTGATCCTCCTTCTAGAGGGAAGTAGAGAGTCTGTCAGTCTTCCTTGTTCCAGTTCGGAGGCTGTGCAAGTGTATACCGGTGTTTTAAGACAGAACAGGGATGTACCAGAGGCCAGAAAATCCCTTTCCATAGGTTGTCTTAAACAAAGCAGAGCCGTGGGACAAAGGCGAGAGGAAGCGGTCTTGGGTGGTAGCCCGTGGTTTGGGAAGGAGTCCAGGCGGCTAAGCGCCTGCAGTGCCCCAGAGCGAGGACCCTGGCGTAGGCAGGGCACGGCTTCGCTCGATCTCATCTAGAAGGAATCCTGGAAAACGTAATCCCAGGATCTGCTGGGATTTGCAGACCTCCATAGAAAGGCATATTTGGAAGCAGTGCAAGATAGAAGCAGCCTCCTTTCTAATAACTTAGGGAAGTCTGTAAGAAACTAGAGATGATGCTCATCTCTCTTGTCAGCAGGGAAAAAACCCTCCTTGTTTGACTTTCAATGTCAAAGCTGAGGAGGCAGCCAGTAACTTAACCACAGCAACACCTGGGATAGTTTTAAACTCTGTGAGCCGGCCTTTTTTTTTTTTTTTTTTAAACTTACTAAAAGTGGTTTTAGTTGCTTGTTTGTTTAGACTTCGCCACTAGAGCTCTGGGGAGAAATCTCTCTTCAGAGAGAAGCTGTATTGC
Organism: Ciconia boyciana; assembly: GCF_034638445.1. NCBI lineage: Eukaryota > Metazoa > Chordata > Aves > Ciconiiformes > Ciconiidae > Ciconia > Ciconia boyciana. Next base: position 68,259,844 of record NC_132936.1, on the reverse strand, counting down.
TTGTTTGTAAAATAACTTGATAGGCAAAGCCTGCAGGGAAGATTGGCCTGTAACATGCAGGAAAAGCAAACAAGAGTGGTAATGGATTCAAAGGTTAATGCAGAGTCAATGAGGAAATTAATTAGGTTAATGAATGCCCTCAGCTACCCACCCACCTACCCCTTCATCCAAATATAATGGCACCCACCCACCTACCCCTTCATCCAAATATAATGGCTGCACCCCAGCTCTGGGTACATCCTCAAGAGGGATGAGAATCAGGTACTGCAAACCAGTATGAGATGCAATACATGGGAACGTATGCAAGCTCTAAGCGTGTAACCCTGGACAAATGTACCTATGCATGTTCAACTGCTAGGCTGCAACACTAATACCTTGCAGACTGACTGACTTCAGGCTGGGAGAGCCCCTGCCGATGGCCATGTGACCTCCTACAGTGCACAGGCCACAGAATTTTACTCCGCAATTGAAGGAAACCATTCTTTTCTAACATGTGTGCATCACTGAGCCCGATGTGGTAAGGCTGAACTACAGACTGTCTCACGCAGGTGGAAGACTTACCCATTTCCCAACCTGTCTTTATAGCACGATTTTCTCTCGCTAGCTCCTGAAAAGCTTACAAGCTTCCCAGTGCAGCTTAAATTCAGGCAACATTTCAGGCTCCTTCATTTCTGAAGTGACTCCCCAACCTTCTTTTCCCCAATTTGGGATTTAACAAACAAACTCCATCCAAAATTCCAGGTCACACCTGGTAAGCAATTTACTGTGACTGGCTTATTTAACATCATCCCTTCTGTACTTCCCCATTATCTTCAGGAACTACCTTGAAACTGTAAGGTGCTGTAAAAAATGTTTATGTAAATTAAAACAGCAGTAAAAGGCTGCCAAGAAATTCTGTATTAACAAAATAAAACCTCAAGGTACTTCACATAACCCCGAAGCTGAAGCTGAAAAAGCATCACAGTTAAAATAGTCACAAAGTTGCATGTTGGGGCTAGAAAATTTCTTTCAGAATGAATGAATTTCTGACAGAAAACTTAGTTTGGGTATAACTGAAATTTTGTCATTTTTGATTTGACAAAATTTTTCCATGCTTATAAACAATCTAAAAGGTCTGCCAGGCTACTTCAGCACGGCTGCACTGGGGGCATTCTGCCTTCTCCCAGCAGCTCTCCACAACAATGTAGCCTTGGGGGAATTTTAGTTTCCAAGTACCTGATGGACCAGTTCTCAGCTGTCGACTGAACTTCTGGCTAGACCACACCTCTCATAATGCAGTTTTTCCTCCTCTCATACTGACCAGTTTGGAGAAACACAAACTTCTTCTGGAGAACTTTCTTCTTTTGGAGAAACACAAACAACTTCACGGTTGCACCATAGGAAGATGCAGCTCAGGTTTGAACTAACTCAGAATGAATCATTTTGTGACTTCCAGATTTAAAATGTTTGAAATATATATAAAAATAAGATATATTGGTACAAAATCATGAAAAAAACCCCCAACAACAAAAAAACCCAGAACAAAACATTACAATTTTTTTCCTCCATTAATGATATAAAGAGCAAATACAATCTATGGATATATGAAAAACTGATTAATAATGGCTATGGAGACTAGTGCATGTCTATACAGTAGTGGTGTGTTTGGGTCTGTCAGATGTGAGACCTTGGAAAGCCCTACCTGTGCTGCATTTATGAGTATATACAATGTATCTTTGGTAAACTCTATAATTCTGTCCAAAAAAGAGAGAAACAGACTGGCTTATTTGAGGCTGCACAGGAAAAAAGAGGAATAATTAATGCAAACTTCCAGTCAGGTAAACTAAGCTGCAGAATTTGCTGCCCTTCCTGGGGAAAACCTTTTTTGAATGCAAGAAGAATAAGGGATTGGGAGGGCTTTAAAATGAGCCCAAGGCAAGGGAACCATACCCAGAAATAAAGTGGCATTAAAGTGACAAGCTCACATCTGTCTCTAATAGCACCGTTAAGTGGCTGACATGTTACAGCTAGTCAGCTAGGTCAACCACGTGTAAACAGTTTATCGTATACAGCGTATTTTCTCCATTAGGCTTTCCTCCTAAAATAAACAGCACTGTGCTCCATGAAAGGTAGGTGGTGACCGTCTCACCGTGTGTGTGTGCTGATTTGCTAGGGATGATTAAAATGAACTGTGAGGGGATGCCGAACCCATGGATCTATGTAGATCGCAGCACGCTGACAGCTCAGGTGTCCCCTGTTAAAAGAGGGTATCGGAACAGGGGTAAGAAGAGCCACTAGTGCTACCGGGAGATTGCAGAGCATCTCCCGAGATGAGACTCTCAGGGGTCAACCCGATCGGTTTATCCAAAAGGAGACACTCACAAGATCTCTCCCCATATGGAAAACAGTGATACAAAACAAGGAATAAAGGGCTCTTTAACATAGCAGTGGAAAGCATAACAAGCTGAAGTCAGACAAGTTAGAAATTTGGAAAAGAATTAGCAGTGACAATGAATAATGACAGGAGCAAGCTGCTAAGGAAAACAAAAGGTTGTTTATCTCTTCAGATCATGACCAAATGCCTGTCTGGAAGATAAACTTCAGCAAAACAAAAATTACTGGGCTCACTACAGGTGCAAGCGAAATGTTATGGCCTGTGTTAAACAGGAGGTCAGACAAAGTGATCTAATACTCTTTTCAGACCTTAAATGCCACGAATGTCTGGGTTTGTCTGCGTGGTATTTCGTCAGTAGGTGAGAACTCACTCTTGAGTCTGGATGAATCCATGCCAACAATGAACCAGGAGCCGTGTAGCTGTGGTTAGCAGGGTGCACAATCCAACCTAATAAACTTGCTCCTGGCTTGGAGCTGGCTGATGCCCGGCCAGCTCACAACACAGAATAAAGTTGCATCTGTCTGCAAAATACCATACCGACACACCCACCCCTATCCAGCAAGCCAGCCACCCTAGCCCACTTTTGAGATAAGGAGACAGGAGGCATGTCTGTGCCATGTCCTGGAACATGGTGCAGGGATTTCCAAGACAGCACCCACGGTGCTCGCACCGGAGCCAGTGCCACTACAGCCACCTCAGCCCCACTGAAAAAGCCTGGGTGAGGGGCAAGGCTCGTCCCCTGGGACCCAGTGCTGTGCTAACCCAGCCACGCTGCCTTCAGGACTGAGTCAGCATGTTGGCACAAGTGGCGTACCACATGGTGCCAGCATGCAGCTGGCCACGGTGACTACGCCTACCTCAGGGCAGATGGGCATAAGGTCCTCTTGCTGCATGTGGTACTCCGAGGAAAACTGTATCATGGATTCGCTTCTGGAGCAAGAACGAAGGCTCAAGACATGCTCACTGGTCACAGCTGGAGCTTAAATGCTCTGAAAGGACAACCTGCATTCCCCTCCATCAAACTCTCAGCACCTGCTCAGTAACCTGTCTCTTTTTCTCAGCAAGAACCGAACCAAAGAAATTCCAACTGCAAAAGGAGTAATGTGGTCACACTGTTTTCTGTGCTCAGCACCTAAAGAGCAGAATAATGAACAAGGCACTAAGAGTGTGTATTGGACGTGCAAAGAAGGGCAAATAAAGTGCATGGTGCTAATATCACTGCCACCACATGGTTTGCCTTTACAGGAAGTAGAGTGAGCAACACACTGAAAACATTAGTTTCTCAGCACAGAGCTCTACGCTGACAAGAAAAGCACAGCTTGAGCAAAGAAGACAAAACGTGGTCCTGAGGGAAGAATATTTTCCAAAAGGGCTGATGCCACAGGACTGAATTAATGATGTGAAGAAGTATTGAAGTAAAAGTGCAAACCAAAAGCAACATTCAGATGTTTACTCCACTTGGGACAATCTGGCCCAAAATGGTAGGCGCTGGGAAGGAATTAATATGGGATAAAGGATTAACCACTTCTCCAGAAACATAAATACAGAAGAACACTTTTGAAAGTATCGTAAGATTTGTAAGAAGCAGCAGAAGTCTATATTATACAGAGAACTCAATAAAAATAAGAAAGACAAAGGTAAAAACAATAAATATAAGCTAACCTTTCAAGCAAAAACTCCTTTGTAGCAGGCTGTACTTACTGAGACATAGTCTCTTCTGGGAATGGCTGACCTCCCCCTTTTTTTAAGGCATCAGATCCTCAATGTACATAATTTGTTGATAATCTCGGCCTTTAGTCAATAAAAAAGGTTTTCCAATCCTTCATGATGTGAAGAAGAGCTTAAAACTGAGGCCCTAAGGATTAAGCTACCAAGGCAAAATTCAAAAACTTGCATATTTCTGAGCTTCTGCTCTTTTTATCCTGACCATTCATATGTTAATGCTTGCAGGCTTACCCTCAAGACCACTGACACCTGGTGAAGAACCCAAAAATACTGGCACCAGTATAGGCTGCTCAGGGTTTATCTACATATTTCAATGAGATTATATAAAGAAATAATAAGAAGGACTGGTGCATGAGCAGTACTAGCACATACAACTTATTCCACAGGATAGCTCCTGAAAGCATCCTGTGTCATTCGTTTCTGTGGGTGGACAGTTCCTTGAAAGAATAATGCCCAGCTGAATGGGCAGAGTATTTGGAAAGAAGCACTGGGAGTCGGATTTAAGCTGTATTGCAGCTACTGCATATAAACTATAAAACATGGTAAACATTTCAAAAAGGCATATTAATTGCAAAACAGAAACATTTAGGACTATAACAATACCCTTAAAGTTAAGTTTTTCTGTAATCATAGGACCTTAAAAGTTGAAAACTCTCCTTCTTCCCTCTCTATTGTGCACCAGTATGATTCTCACGAACACATCACTTCAGTTGCTGTGCTAGGAACAAAAACAGGATGGATATTAGACATTGGAAACTCTCCATTTGCCTTTACCGCAAGGGGTTTTTTTCCCATGGATCATAAGAAGGGCAGACGGGCATTCCCTTGAGGCAAACAGAGATGTTTTCAGAACATCATGCAACAGGAATACTCCCTGACAACATGTCTATAATAATATGTTCTAAGTACAACTTTCTGTACTGCACCTTAGGCTATTTGGTGGTGGACATATTTTTATGCCCATTCATTTTCCCTGAACTTGTGTAGGGACCAGTGCAACTAAACATCAGCCTTTTAAAAGCAGTACATCTCATTTAGCCACACAGATGCTCCTAACAAGTCAACAGGTCCATAAAATTTTCTGAAAAAGGATACGTATATCATCATTATCCAGTTTCTCAATCAGCAAGGTGGAAAAGGTTATGATGAAAGAAATGCACTTAGTCACAGAGTATCTGGCGAGTGGAAAGATTCCAACCCACTCCTTGTCCCAGCATCTAGTTTCCTTACAGAGCCTCTATGTGGCCAGAGTTTGATAAAGGCATGAAAAGTGAGACCATGCCAAATGCCATCCAAGGCTTCCCTGTGGATAGATTTGCAAAAGAAACTAAAGAACATTCCGGGCTCACTGGGTTCAGTTCCATGAGGCTTCACTCAACACACAGCTAATACAAGTGCCACCCTAGGTGGCATTTCCTCAAGCACTAACAACAGGTAAACATCAATCCCTGTCTTGAGGTGTGTGCTAGACAGCTCAGCTTGGCTCTCCCTGGGTAGCTCCTTCCCTGCACGTCTAGTAGGACATCAGGTATGGTAAATGCCCTGCCATGAACATAGCAAGAGGAAGAAGATTGTTGACTCTCTCATGCTCTCAGAGCAGCTGCCTTCTCTTTGCATCTCCGCGAATCCCAGCTGCAGTAGCCCTCCTCACTGAGAAAAATATAATTCTTCTGTGCTGCTGATGGTCCTTTCCGTTTCACATCTGGAGATTGTTAACTGTTTCCCATGTGGTCTGAGTTTTAGCAGCAAAAACACTCCAACAAATTCTAGTAAAACTGATTTATTTGTATTAACTGGACACTGGATACCAAAATAATACTGTATGGGGGACTTTATTCTCCCTTCCTCTTCACATTGACATTTCACCTCGACCTATCCTCTGAAATAAATACTAGGGAAACCTCATGTTTTAGTGGTTGGGAGTTCAGAATTGAAAAGGTCAAAAGCTGGAAATAATTTAAGCATGACATCTCCTCTGTTTAGGAGAGCTCAAGTACATATGAGTGGCGGAAGTCCCAGCCAAAACTCAAAGTTGATGCTGTGAGGCTGCGACTTCCCCTTGGATACCAACAGCTTACAGCAACCTCTGTTTTTGCAAAGTCATAATTTGCTGCCATGGAAAGAATTATATTAGCAGAAGCTGAACACATTGCTTCAAATCTTCGAGGGACAAAACACTGCAGGAGGGAAAAAGACACATATACATATATGTATTTTTTGCAGCTCCATAAAAGAAGAAACCAGATAAATAAAGCAGAGGGGAATGCTGAGTGGAGCTGGGAAAATGGTTTTAAGCTGCTAACATGGAGGAAAAATTACCCAAGTCTTGGATAGTAAAATTTACTGCCTTTCCAGAAGAAGGCCAGTTATGAATTTATCAAAGCCTTATTTCGTGCAAAAACACTTCTGCAGAAATATCTTTGTTCAACACTCAAGCTACTCTTGGGTGAAAGGAAGAAGGGTAAGTTAAATGCTCTTCAAAAGTAAACTACCACAAGTAGCTAAAGAAACCAAGATATTATAAAGATATTTATTAAAAAAATCACCACTAGCAGGGAAAAGAACCAATTTAACAGTTGCAGAATGCCTTCCACTCTATTCAAGCAGGAAAAACCCTCCCCCATGAGGTCACCAGTGTGCCTAAACCATGTGGCAGAGAAATAATCTTTAGAACTGAGAATGTGAGAATGCAAGAGATGATGGTTTATATCAGTCAAATACTTGTTCCATTATCTTACTTTCTCAGTTTAATTTAGTTTTGAGCCCATCACTGCAAATTTACCAGCTACCAGAACTTTTTGCTGCCCACAGTGCTACATCATTGCATGAGGTGGCAGAAGACATAACGCGCCCCAAGGCTGCAGCCTGAGGCTTGCTGCTGCTGCTGCTACTGTGTCAGGCGAGCGTGCTCTCACTCAGGCTCTGCCAGTGAGTATATCTCATTTCGGAATTTATGTTGTGGATAAAGGTGGTGTAGTGCAGGACGCAGAAAGGCTGTGCTTGGCTGGCTTGTATCTAATTTATGGATGGGTGTATGTAGGCATGAAGCGTTAAGAGAATGCAGACCACACAAGGCTCCAGCCATGCTGTGGCGCAGCAAACTTAAACAATACCTCTGCCCCAAGCAAGGACTGGCTCTTGGGGAAAGGGTTTATTGCCCAGCATTCATCATGAAGTACTCAGGAAAATGAAAGAGAACAGGTTTTATTTCTGCCACAAATCATGCACAGCACCAAAACACTCTGTTGCAGCCAGAAGAAAACTGAAGGTTTGCCTGTGATCCCTGACAAAGAGGGACCTTTTTTTTTAAAACTGAGACAAGTTGTAGCTTTGAGATAATGGAACCGAGTATCATTTTTGAAGGGTTTTGTATATCATTCTCACTTAAGAAAAGGAGGAAAAGATGTGAAAATCCTAAGATGATGGAGAGAGTCCTGTACTGTAAGACTCTATTTTTGAAGATTTTGAAACCATCGCAACTGAGCCTTCCAGCTTGTAGGCCAATGCAGGAAAGCTGATGCAAGAGCTCTGGCAGGGAGAGACCGCCTGCCAAATTCCTACTAATTGGTAATAAGGACAGCTGAAGAAACTGGCCTCTGAAAGGAAAAATAAAGCTTGAAACCTCTGACCAACTTCTTCAGGAACACAACTACTTCTGAAGAGAGTAGTAGATCTGCGTGCATGGATAGATATAGGCTAATGCCTATAAATAGCTCCAAGCTGGCAGCGCTACAGCAGCAACAGAAGCCAGACTGTGGTAACAGCCGGCTTCGCTATAGAAATTTTCATCTTAATGCCATCTTCCTTCTTGCTGTGGGAGACTCATTGAAAAACAGGTCTGGATAGTGTATTAAAACTCTATCATGCTTTCAACAAGGTTTCATAAGATTACACCAGTAATTTTTAAATTTCATTTTAGAAATTAAGTTCAATCTCTATGCAATACCTATAAAATTCATAATTTCACTGTTTACATAAAAATGCCAAGGAACACAACCTTTAAACACAATTTTTATGTTTAGTCCAGTAAGTTTTCGCTACAACAGTAGTAACAGCAGTAAGGAACTTTATACTGAAAGAGTTCAGATAAATTTGCCAGATTAAAGAAGCAAATACCCTTTATTCCTTTTGCTGCTGTTGTTAATTTAAACTGAGATAGATTATTTTATTCCTTCAGAATTAATGTCACAGCTCTCAATTAAAAAAAGAATATATAAGCCTAAGTAAACTGTCTTTAATACTCTTGTAAAGTTTAATTCATTTGTTTGCAAAGTGATCTGAGATCTCTGGAAAGATTAAGTACTATTTTCTTTTCTTAGCAAAGGTTAGAATATGATTGGGAATTCTGCTGCAGTAATGCTAAAGAGACTGGTTTCCACGAACATAACGAAAACACTAGATTCTCAAGCACATCACATCTGCGTTGAGCGCACCGAGTTATACAGACAAAAGTAAGGAGAGAGAGGAGTAAAATCATAGCACTTGTCTACCCTTCTGACACCATGGGGTTGCTGGGGCTCACATTTCCTGCAAGAGTAAATGAGAAGAATTTGCTATTCTAACACATACTGACAGGAACTGCCTGGTCTGTGTCACCTGTGAGGGGACCAAGCAGGGGCCAGTTCTATTTAAATGTTGTGCAGTTAAAACACTGTCAGAGACTTTTTAATGCCAAGAAATTTTATATATTCCGACTTATATTTTGAAATTGCAGTCACAGAGCGTTCAGACTTGCCTTTCTCTGCCTAGCAATGTATAGGTGGGATCTTCCATGTACAAGCCAATTTGATATAATACGCTTTCAGGTTCACTGCAAAATGTTCTTCCTTACACTGTAAAACTTACCAAGAGGCTGTACAGTATTATATTACGTGGTAATGGTGTTTCCAGAAAAAAAAAAAGAATTACACATGAGTAAGGCAATGAAAGTATGCAGGTAACCATGGCTACTGTTGTGAACTAAATAACATTTTTTATACAGCTGTGAATATTTGTATTATTGCCAGTTAAGCTGTAGAGTTCAGATTTGAGACAGGGCTGGTAAACACTGAATTCTTGCCTGAAGAAAGGTACTTCCCAAAGTGGATGCAGGCCTCTACATCGTGCCACTGTGCATTCTGGTGTAATTTTTTGTCTAGTAAACACACATCTTATTACTTCAGTCAAAATAATCAAAGTACAACCCTTCATGGCCACTACTCATACTTTACTGTCAGTGACACACTTTTGCACAAGCTATTTTCTGTCTTAAGGGTATTTTTATTTCCTCTTGCCATATACCTGCAATTGCAACTTTTGACATAGCTTTTGAAATAGCTTTGGCTCCATAAAAGAGAGTTTTGAAAGATCTTAAAAAAATTTGCAAGCAAAACTCTCAGCTTTCCTTGATTTTCATTTGTTCACACCCCCCCTCTTTGGTCTCAACAGCATTCCTGGACAACAAAAGAAAAAACAATTCCAAATCACAGGGCAAATGAGAGTGACCTTTTCTTCTTTAACATATTTTCAATTTCCAAGTTCATCCTTCTTAAATCATCCTTCTGTTGACATGTCAGAGTGTCTCTTCTCAAATCAATCATCATCAGAGAAGGAATGGAAACCTAAGGGATTTTTCTCCTTACGGAGAAAAGGTATGCCCAAAATCAAATTATTTGGAGTAAGCTGACAGTAGTTGCTATACTAAAAGAAAACATAAACACAAAAGCAGTTAGTGAGATGAACCTGTGCTTCCAGTAATATAAACAAAACGAAAATAATGAAACGCCTATTGTAACTAAGTGAAGCAGGACTTAGAGCAACATCTCTCTCTTCAGAAACTGAGTCACTTCTTCCTTCCAATAGAGCATGAGTTTGAAACCCAAGTGACTGCTTGTTCATTCTGAATCGTGAATTTGTCTTCTTTGCCTGGTTTGGACGGAGAGGATAATTTCTTAATAAAAGCACTGGCTAATGAAGCAAACATAGATTCACTTCGCAGTTCAATCTTTAACAAACTGCCTGTAGCCTCAGGCAAACCACAAATCCCATGTTTTAGTTTCTCCTCTGTAACATGGGCAAAATAGCAACACTTTTCTGCCAGTCTTTACCTGTCCTGTTCATTTAGGCTGGATGAAATTTGAGGACTAAACATTTCGTATCTGTATCAACAGTGCTTAGCTCAAATAAAAGTATAGGTGATGTTCTTTAAAATGGTAGTAGGTACCAATATAGTTATTAATATATGACTAGTAAAAGATATATTACTATATATACTATACTATATATACACACATGCTCTCTTTATATATAACACTTTATATATGTCTTTATATATAACACTATATATATACTATATATAGTAATCCTACCAAACTGATGTCATGGAGAATAAAACGGTGGGAGGCACAGTAGCATAGTGCTCGGGCAAACAACTGTGAGATCTAAAGACTCACGAACTCTGGGGATATTAGAGGCAATGAGTGTACAAAGGAGGGCACTCTTCTGACTTCTGCATACACAAAAATGTTGGAAAAAGAAAATCGCTCTGCAAACAGTGATCCTGCACAGTGGTCACAAGAAACCAAATGAAGCCAAATTTCTGCATGTTGATCTACAATAAATGAAGGGTCACATTTTCAATATACACTGGTACTTTAAACTTCCCTTTCAAGCTTTTTCTCAGTGATGTACAGTACACACAATTATCACCTCCATGTTCTATGGCTCTCTCCAGCTGACTACTATTATCACCTCTTTATTTCAGTATTCGGTTTCCTCTACTTTGCTCGCTGTCTTCTCCTCCTTAACAACCTCTAAGGCTATCACTTTTTCTCTTAGCTTCTGACACATGCATTTCTTTCTCTTTCAAATTCCCTCTTCTTTTTCATCCTTCATTCCTCTGCTTCAGGAGCAAAGACCAAAATGCCATCCACCTTAGTCTCTGATCTAAGAATACATATATTCACCTCCTAAGATGATTTGCAGCTGTATGCATTTTTAAACAACTTGCAGCCAACGCAATTTTGTTTGTTAACGGAAACATCAGTAAATCTGTGTATTTGTAAAAAGACATTTTTAATGGATGGTTCCTTTATAGAAAATGGTATAATTTCGCATTTCTTTGTTTTAAAAAGTGCCTTAAATTACAAAGTTCAGTAGACCGACACACATATTTCATCTTTCCCATAAATAGTTCAGAAAAAAATTCTACATTACATACTGTATTTGCAAAAGAAGCCACAAAAATGTGCATGGCAGTGACTCAGCAAGTTGGAACTCTGGGGGGTTCCCTCTATAGGGTTTATAGAAAGCTAGTAAAGCTCAAAGTAACAGAATAAAAAGCTAAAAGCCCCACAATGCAAATAAAATTGCTTCCTGTGGGAAACAAACTTAAGGATGTGATTTGAATTGAATATTACAGCCATTTTTGATAAAGAAGAATTTCCTTTCCAGGTATATTTGAACTTTCTATAGCATGCACTATGTCAGCCTAGAGTATTTTATGAGATACCAGGGGCACTAAATGTGGTATATAACCATAATTAATGTTATTATTTGAAGCGGAGGTTGCTTCTGTTCTGCAGCAGAATGGACAATACCAACTCTACCTCTTAGTTGCATTTGCACCCATGAACCTCAAAGTAATTTGCAAAACGCAATTTGCCTCTTCATTGCAACTGAATGAATGGGACACTGAGACACGTGAAAGGGAGATACCTCTGAGCACCCAGCAAGTGCCCAGCATGGTGAAGAGCAGAGTGCAGACACACGCAGTCTGGTTTGGCACAGTGGCTGCCCTGCGTGGGACACTTCATAACCAGAATCAGGCACAGTGCTATAAACGCAATAACAGCCAGCACTGTTTTTCTAACTATCATTACAAAGCCCCACAAAATTAGCTAATTAAGACTTATAAAAAATGCTTTTGATCAAACAGTACGTAACTTCTCTCAGATTATTCAGTAAAACAGTGGCAGAACTAGGAATAAAATGGAAATTTAAAAACAGAGCTTAAACAGCACTTCAAATATGCAGTGTTACTTGTTTTGAAGAGAAAGCAAGCTGTGAAGACTTAAAGGATACCAGTTAATATTGCAATGAAGATGTAAGAGCATATATTGGCTATTGCTCTGCCTTTTGCCATTCTGAGACACCTCCACACCCCGTGTTATTTCTCCATTGTCGCAGCTTTTTCCTGCTCAGATAACTGTGGTGTCAGAGGGAGGAAAAGAATCACCTTAGTCATCCTTATGGTCCTTCTGAGAGAAATAGACACCTCTGAAAGGTGATGGCTTTTCCTGAGTAGGGCACCAGGCTGGGACTTCGGTGCTTTAGGTAATTGTCCAAAGATAAAAGGGATAATTGTAGACCTGCAGGACTAATGGCAATGGCTTACACATCTGTCAAAAACACCCTTCATGCTACATCCTGAATTTGAGTCTCTTGTATTTGAGGAGTTAGTAAAAATGTATGCTGTTTTTACCTATTTGTATCTATGTGGGAAAGTAAAAATATGGCGATTGAACTGAACAGCAGGGCAGACATCAGGTTATGCCAAAGCTCATAGCCCACCACGAGCAACAGTAATTCCCAAGGTTGTCCCCAAATCCTTAATTTCTGCCAATAAGCATGTATAAAACATTACTGCTGTGGCACTACTTCAACATATTAATCATCTGAATATGAAATTATTTCTGCAGAAATGATGTCTGTTTCCAAATACAAAGACATGTAAAAAGACAGCAATTAACAAAGAAAAAAGTTACTTTTAAAAAGTGGTAATTTGTTACAAAAACAATGTCAAAATATTTCTTTGCATTAGCATTCCTGTAGCAATAACGATCTTGGGATACAGGGAGAAGTAATATTTTTTATTCCACCAACTTCAAGGGCTGGAAAAAGCATATAAGCTTTTGGGCTCAGACTCCCTTCACCAGGTCTGCTGATTCTTCTGGTATTGTGTCCATGTGAAATAACCCACTTTCCAACAACGATAAATAGGTAAAAATCTGGTCACTGAGTTAGTGCATATGCCTTCAATTGAAGGAAAAGCTGTCTGCCAAGCTTCAACCAAGTACATCATAGGTCTGTGAAAAAAAGAATCTAAAAGGATGGAATCCAGTTGCTATAGTGGCAAATTAAACAAATAAATGAGATACCATGGAATGCTGCAAAATATTTGTGGTATGATTAAGTCCTACTTGCCACATGTGTGAACACTAACAGCACAGTTTAAAAGTGGGTACAATATTGTACAATCCCACTTTTATTGTATGTACATTCTAATTCTTATCTGAGTAAGTGCTAATGAATGGTAACCAGCGTGTCCAAGGATATATAACACTGCATTTTACTGTAATCATAGGGCAAAGCATAGTCCCTTAAATACATAAAGATAGACAATAAATACATATTAAACTACTATACCTTCAAAGAGATATTTGCATCCTTCCTTGTGGTTGCATGGCCCACTAAAGAGACAAAGCTTTTTGTAGTGACCACCTCTAGAATGACTTGCATATGGGGTGCTTTAGAGTACACAACCTGTAGCTGGCACCTGACATATTAAACCTTCTTCAACATAAGCAATCCTCCCCCCAGTACATTATTTTTTTTCCAGTGAAATGTTCTCTTTTATTGATAAAATACACTGTTTGATTCATCATTAATCATAATAATATACCACTTACTGTTTGCTTCTACTATCTGCCTATGTTCTCTGGAAAAAAACTCAGGAAAAAAACCAGAAATCTATTATGTCAAAAGATAAAACAAGTGTCTGATTTTAACTGAGAGAGAAGAGAGGAGGGCACAGATTCTTATATAAAATGTGTACCAGTTATTAATGCATTTTGCACTGGTTTTCAAGTTGAACATTTATTTACATTTATAACCTGCAAATCATGTATCTGATAAATTGTGTAGTAGCACCAGAGAAATGTACCAGCTTAAGCACTACAAGAGAGTTGTGCGTGGCTCCAGCAGTGACTACGGTGAGGAATATAAGCTGCACAGAAAGTCAATGTTAAAACAAAACCGGGGTTCCTAACGTTGTCAGAATTATGGGAACAAACTGAATGCGTTTCCCCCCACATCGCTGCTTGTTTAACAAACAGACCTAGCAGTCCAGGGCCAAACCCTGCTTCTAGGAAAACACAGCTCAGTACATACTCCACACCCAGAGAAAGGCAGAAAGTCTAAGGCTCCCTTTGTATGTCCTTTTCGGGCTTTTCTTTAGTCATTTGTTTTGTGCCCATAGTAATCGCTTTACCAAATATTTGTATGAGCGACTTCAGCTGAAAATCTGGCTTTGAGCTTTTATTATCAGTGTTATTACTATTACCATAATTATTACTTCTAGAGTTACACCTAGCTTTGTCTGTTCAAGCAGGGTGGTTTGAAATACAGACAGTCCACCTCCTTACCTCTGGTGCTTCAAATATGTGATCTTCCAGAATGCCTGCAACCCTTAGCAAACAGCACATCTGTTTTAATATGCAATGCAACCCACACTTCACAGCTGATATGAAAAAATAAGACACACTCTAAACAGGCTTGTTTTCAACAGCAGGACTGAAGTTTTGAGGGTCAAACAGACAGTCGAATTAATGTACGGCTTTGTCAGATAAAAGTATAGACAGAGATGCAAAGAAACCAATGCCATTCTACAGGTATAATACAGATACAATTTACATGAACACAGGCCTCATACTGTTGCACGGTTGCAGGTGGTCTTAATCCTAAACATTTTACAAGGATTTGAAGCTCCTGGCACGTCACTGTGCAAATATGACTTCAACTACGCTGTAAACCTACGTCCAACAGCAAGAGAAGCAATCCTCCCCCTCTCACAGTAGCATCAATAAGCCATCTCCTTGCTCTCAACTCCTCTAATTAATAGGTATCAGTGAAATTTTCCCAGAGAAGCAATGGAAAAATATGGTAAGAAAACATATGCTTCATTTCCTCTTTCTTACTTTTTCTTATTTCCTTGCTTCTCCTTTCCTCATCCTTCTCCTCCCCCAAGTCCTCTTTAGCATTTTGAGTCTCTTCCAGCTTGTCTACATTATTCTGTGGCTCCTTTTTTATTCACTTGCCTCATCTGTTTTGGTTTTTTTCTCTTATTTTTTTTTAGGTAGGAGTTGGAACAGCATTAGCTGACTTTTTGATTCGTCTCTTTCCTCCCGCCTGTCTTTTCCTCTCATCCAACTATCTTTCCCTAACCTCCTTTTTTGTGCTCTCTCTCTGACACTCTCCCCTGCTCCCCCTCTTTGGTAGTCACTCCTGCGACTTGGTGTTGACACTACACGCTCTCATCCTCTGTGCTAACAGACCGAGTTATGTGACCTTGTCAACAGAAGAAGGCAAAACTTCAGAAAAAGATCTCATCTGGGGATTTCAGCTCTCTGACTTTTCATTTGCAATGCTCATGTCTAGAATAGGGCTCACATGTTCAGCTGTTACTAAGTACTCAAGATATTTTAGAAAAGGTCCCTCACTACTACGTGTTGGGCTTGTTTGTACCAGGAGGAGCCTGTATGTGTGTTTTCTCTAGATTACTGGAAACAGCAAATAATCAGAAACATTTGGCACCTGTGTTCAGTTAGAAAGCTGTCTTCACCTTACCCTGACGAGTCTCCTCCGGCAGATACAGAATGTGCTTAAGGCCAGCTTCCTACTTCACAAAAACTGCTGTGCGGTTACTGGATTAGGTAAAGGGGTTTTCCTAATGCTCCCAGAGGATGCCACTCAGATTATTGGGTCTTTTTTACCTAGCAGCCTCTCTCAGTTTTCAGGTGCTATGCCATCACAGGTTTTGACACACTACTGATTTCCAAGCCCTTCACATAAGTAACAGAAAATCAAAAAAATCTTTTAAGCTGCTGCTGTTTTTCTTCCCAGAGCAGGGGGATAATTGATACTACTGTATTCACACTCCAGTGGTGGAACTGGCAGATAATGAGGAGAGATACCAGACAGAGCCATGTAACCGCAGCATGAACATGCAGTAAATGTACAAATCCAACAACATTATTTTCATGGGTTTTGCAAATATTCTGAGTCCCCAGGCAACTAGCTTCAATTGCTATTCTTTCCATCAGATAGATGTTTAAATAATAGCCACCTAGTAGTGGGTATTCTGTTGGAAAGTCAATTACAAATTTTCCCTGATTTTTATCAGAAAACTTTGCAAGTTATGTAACAAGTGGGAACTCCTTCCTGAGCACTGAAGATTTTATTCACCCCTAACACACGAAAATATTATAGACAGTTTAAGAAGAGCACTTGAGTTGGAATATTCTTGAAAGCCTTAAATTGGATTTAGAAACAAATCTCAGAAAAGGGTAAATGTCTTCTAGACATAAGCATGAGGCATTACTAAGGTGCAGTACATTGTACAAAAATAGCCCATACATGGGGTGCTGCTGTATTAGGAAAGCATCCTCAAGAAGTATAATGCACTGTTTCAAATGAGTCATTTCTGAAAAGGATTTTTAGGGCAACACACTAATTGGAAACACTTTGCTGAAAGAAAGGGCATCTCCTTGCTTGTAGATCAGAGAGAACACTGCAGCAAGTGATCCAACTAATGATGGAGAGATGGGTTTGTCAAAAAACTCACCAGTTTTGGACCTTCCAATCTTTATATGCCAGGTTACTATGAATTTTGATCTTTGCATGGCTTTCCTATTTTTCTACTTGTCAAATCATCAAGGAAAAAAGCCTTCCACCAGAAAAACAAAGGAACAAACAAGCCAAGGCCACTGGACCTAAGACAAGGCTGCCAGGAAGAACAATAATTGGAGAGATGGCCAGAGGGACTCCATACTCCATTTTAAGGGACTCCGTTTTAAGGGACTCCGTTTTAAGCTGAGCAGCCAGCAATAAGAAAAGAGCCAACTTATGAAATAAGTAGAGATGTATCACTTGGACAGGCTCCTTCCTCTCCATAACTTGTCTTCGCCTGCTATTTGTCCCAGTTTTTGCGCATTCTCTTGAATACAAGGACAGAGGGTATGTCTCTCTAGGAACACCTTTGTTTCCCAAAAGCAGCATAAAAAGAATAGAGTACAAAACTGGAAGAGCTCGTATAGACTGTAATGGCACAGAACCCATACAATAATCAATTTTCCGACTCCACAGACGCAGAGCGTATTCCCCTTCCCTGACCTGTCCTCTAGAGTTTTCATATGAAGACAATTCTTTATTTCTGACCTCCAATGCCATTAAACTCCTCAGTAAGTAATTTCTATCTCTGTATTTCACTTTCCTTGCCACAAACAAAAGATGATTCACATTTTTAAAAAGAATTTGGGACAGTGTCTGTGAAAAACAAAGAAGGACTCTTGCTGAAATGGTATGCTAACTTGGACAGATACTGCATGCAGTCCTGCCATGTAACTTGGCTCAAAATCAGCAATGCTCAGGCTTATATTAATTCAGTCTACAGATCTGTTTATGTGGGCATCGGTTAGAATAGGGGCAACCTCTAGTTCTATAGTCTGTGCTAATATTGAAGAGAATATAACTTCTGGAAAAAAATGTTATCCATGCATCATCCTGTCCAGTCCCAACACAAAAAGGTGCAATGAATGAGCTGATAAAAATCCTATTACTATGACACACTAGTTTTAAACACTAAAGGTTAGCCTTTAATTAAAAATTCCTAATACTGATAGAGATCAGCTAGACAGCCATCAGAAAATGGGGAAGAATATTCCCCATGGAAAATATGCCTCTGGAATTAAGGGTTGATATGGATCCAAAGTGAATGACAGCCTCAAGAACACGAATGACATCTTAAATGGAAGAGTTCAGTAATTTGGCAACTAAAATTGTAGCCAGCTAAGACGAATTCATCTGCATAACTAATAAATACAGGAAGTGAACTTGACACTTCAGAAATAGACCAAGGCTGAGGCATAGCCCTATTCTCCAACAGTTCTTTAGACAGGTAGTTATTTCTACTGACAGAAGCTTAACCTCAGCTACTCAGATGTGCTCCTTCACATAATAAACAGAGATGAAATCCTTGTCCTGCTGAAATCGACAGCAACCCTGCCATTGATTTCCCCTGGTCATTTCTCAAGTCGTAGTGATACCATTGGTTATGGATGAATCGACTGACTGAGATGATGAAATACATCAGTTTTATGGCACAGTACAACTCTATTAGTGATGCCTTTCACAGGTGTATGAATCTGTATGTATGAGGTACCATCTGGTACCACAAGGCACCACTTACTACACAGATTTTTCTGTAGACAGGAATTATATTTTTAACTACTATGGTGTATATATATATATGTAACAGAAATACAGTTCTTGACACTATGTCCCATTTTATGGTAAAGAGTTTGTGGCTTTTATCTTTGTGCACAATGATGAGCCTCTCTCTGTTTCTACGAAACTTTATAAACAAACAATATTAAGATTGAATTGGTAATGGGATTGCATAGCTCTGAGGATCATTTCCCTTATGTTTTCCGTTTCTAGGAGGAATTTTTTTTTATAATTAGGAATTTTTTAGATGTTGAAAAAGTGTTGCTATGAAAGAGTGATATCTTTGAGTATTAGCAAGACATTACTATGTATTCAAGAAAACAGGTTTTTTTAACTATAGACAATGTTGTAACTGCAGAGAAGGGATGGGAAAGGGGGAGAAAAAAAAGGAGGATGGGAACTAATTATTATAACCTAACAAACCAGGAGACACTGCTTGGGCTGCCCAAACCACTTCTGCTTGGGCTAATGCACTAAATTAGACCAGCCCTTCAAACAATTTCTTCATACAGCCTTCAAGGTAGTCACCTTAAAATGCTTCTAAAGTATGAACACTCTCAAATATTTTGATACATGCCCATATTACTAATGGAAATATGATTGCTGTTATTACAGCCAGATTTCATGACTTTTCATTCCTTTTCTACGTGTGGATTTTGCAGGCTGATGTTGACAGTTGAGCAAGCTGTCACAGCTGGTCATAATACATCTGTCAGAAACTTTTGAAAATATGACTTTTCAGTTAAAGTAGGGAATCTTTTTACTGTGGAAAATGTATAGTTTTACATTGTCCATTTTTTGTGGCTTTTTTGTGATAAATACATGTTTAGGGAAACTGCTGTGAAAAAACCCGGACAGAGTGTTCACAGGTGAAGTAACAGAGCTCAGATCCTTAAGAGCTGCACCAGCCACTGTGGGGGAAGCTCACAGAGAAGAGGGATTCATCAGCAATGCTGCAGTAGCAAAAGGACCCACCTCTCACTGAGCGTTTTCACTCTGCCAAGGGTGATGAATCTCTTGTGTGAGTTTTGTTGTACAAGGCTAGGCTCCAGCACAGCCACCCTTGCATTCAGAAAATTATCACTGAATGTGCACAGCTACTGTAAAAACGTGCAGGAGAAGATGGGAATAAATGTTTATTTCAGTAAAAAACAATAGCCAGGGATCCTGACTTTTCTACAACTGTATTCCCAGAGGTCCTACACTTCCACCAAGGGGACCTCTATCATATTCTCTAAAATCTGCCACGTCAAAATTGTAACTACTAGTAAGTGAGGTGCTAACATTCTCAAGGTAGTTTAAGAACCCCTTCATGTTATGATGGGGAATGCATCAGAATTAATTAGTATGAAAGCTGATGAGGATGAAATGATGGCTAAAACATCAGAAAGAATTAGACTGAAAGGTGGTGAAAAGCCCAACAGCCATAAGCTTTCTCTGTGACCGAGCTAAAGGAACACTTGGATAAATGGAGACTGACACAGCAAACAATTCCTTTGCAAAAGACTTTTAAAAATGCCTTCTACAGTATTTCAAGTTGAAAAGAAAAAAGCCTAAGATACTTGCACGCAATTCATTTCAGCAAACTCTATTATGTCAAAAAATCTCAAACAAAAGCCCTCTTCAAATATTTCAGTAAGTCTACATTTCTACAGAGCAACATGAGCTTGAATTTCCTTTTAGTTATGGCACAGAGGAGACTTCCTGAATACATAGGCTGTTTGTTGTCAACTGCTTCACAATGCACATTCATGAAAAATGTTGTAGGTTAGGCACTTTCAGTATGTGGAATGTCACCTGGAAGAAATGTCATCAGAGATGGCACTGATGTAGTCTGGGGAAAAAAATCAATGTATGTATGGCTTGGCAGCATTTGCAAGTGTTCAGTTTGTAACCTCAAAACTCAAGGGAGGACAATCTGAAGAAACACAGCAGGAGTCATCGGACTCTTTCCTCAGCTCTACACACACATAATATCACGCTGTTCCTTTCAAAACATTGTAAAACAGTACAGTATCTAGCAGAAGCTGATGCTCCTCTTGTCAGTAGTAACTCTCATACTACTCCTTTAACACACAATTCAGGGAATAAATAAATAGCAGTGCCATCTGCCCCACCCCACAAAGGACCAATTTATCAAGGCCAGCAGTAGTGGACAAATCTTAATCTGCTGTGGATGAGCAGATTACATCCTTCACACCCTGAAGGATGAGCTCTGCTGTCAAATGCTGATGAACAGCAGTGCCAAATGGTTTGCCATGCCTTGATACGGAAAACAAAGTAATAATGAAACATTCTGCACAGACGCAACTAGAGAAGCAAACATGACGCTTTTCAGCTCCAAATGCTGCATGAACAGTAGTAAGTACCTGATGGCAAAGTGTGGCCTTATCTTTCCCTTAGCATTTAAACATATAGTTGAGAGAAAGAATGTCCAACTTGACATACCAGAGAGGGATGAAAAGGTCACATTTCTTCTCAAGAAACTACTTTTATGATTACCGATGCAGCAATTTTGAAACTTTGCATTGATGCATGTAATTCCACATTATTAAAAATACTCAGATACAGGTTCTGCTACACAAGTTTGGTGTACTTGAGAAATGAGTAATTATTTCATTTTTTTCTAAAAACATAGAAGTCCAAAAAGCATAGTGAGATTTTTTGAACAAGCATTTTCATCACAAATTATACTTTGGTAGAATGGTAAAGAATCATTCAGTTAAGTGTTTCTGTCATTTTAGAGCAAGATTTGTCAAAGTCAGAACTTCTGTTTTGTGGAAGAGTCTCTTTTGATTAAATTTCCTCATGACCAGGGTAACATTGCTCTGGGAAAGGTACTTTATCACCAAAAACAGCGTATCCCCACAACTAGCCTGGGATGTAGGACACACAAGTTCAAATCTCCACTGTTTCAACCTAATAGGGATTCAAATACAACTCAAGGAGTCAAGGAAGGAAAGATGTTCTTGCTTGCAAACAATGTTCCTTAACCACTTCTGAGGAGATTAGCTCTAAGTGTATGCAGAGTCATGCACAGGGAAATCAGTGTCTTACACTTTTGTTTATGCAAGGAAGTGTTTGCATTACTTTACTCACCATTCCATGATTTAGCCACGCTGGTATAAAATTATCAAGCAGCTTTGGGTAAACCAGTTCCCTGTCATAGATATAGATGCTCCAAAACATCGTCACAACAAACTAAGAAAAAAAAAAAGAAAAGACAAAACATTTTAAAATATATGCTTCTGAACAACTAGCTACACATTTTAGATAGCAAAATGGGGCACTTAGCAAATGATCTATGGACAGACACAGACATTATTTTCTTTGACCAAATCCTGCTTTAAATAACAGTGTGAATCTGGATTATTCTTTGCATTCACAGGAGTTTTAACTTTTCCTTTTTTTTTTTTTGACTTTCAGCCTGGAAAAAAAATCTCATTTTTTTTACTTACATGCCTGTGGCCAAATTACAACTGAGTACTTCAGTAGCAGATGTGGCACATAAATAATGTTTCACCACTACCAGGATAGAAAACAAATGGAAAATCAGGTAAAATATCACTTGGAATTCATAGAACGTATAAATATGAAACATTCACCCCTGAACAGAAGCCTACAAACTCATCTTTGCACTTTTTCATGTCAGCCATCAAAACAGCACCGTTTAAAAAAAAATATTTAACCCTTTAACTACTCTGCACACAATTCATGGACTGGGATCCACAGAAAAGAGGTCTAGTATCCTGCTCATTTTTCAATATGAAATTTGGCTTGGTTCTTGTCAGATACTATTTACCAGGAGCCCAGAGAAAGACCATTATTTCCTCTAGACTGAGGACAGGACAGATGGCTCAGATAAAGTTTGCACTAGGCTAAATTTTTGCCAAAGTGTGCACAAATTCTTTAAAGATACCCTGATGTCTGAAAAGCAAAGACAACATAAACCCACAAAAACTTACAAGAATAATAGTTTTAGCTTACCTTAGCTGGGGAAAGAACAAAGTAAGTAATCTTCTAATTAAAATACAATTGCTTCCTTACCTTGAATTTGAGTCATAGTTTTCTAGTAATAAAAAGCTTATTGTTTACAGCAGTAAAACCCAATACCTGGGCCAGGCGCTTTTCAATGACCATTTTCAGGGGATCTCTACACAGTAGCAACAAGTCCAAGTTTAAAGTTTGAGAAGCAACAGATAGGACTTTCACTGAGATCAGCAGGGAAGTATTCAGTTACATCCAAACCGATGTGGCCCATGATCTTACAGCTAATTTGGGGGATCAGTAAAAGAAAGTGCGAGAAATATGGGGTGAGCACAGCACGGTCAGCAAAGTACTAGTGTGTGTGATAGTGCAGGCATAAGTTGTTTCATATGCTTCTGACTTTGGAAAGTTAAAATTGAGGTTGCAGTTTATCAATGGCACTTTGTTCTAACCACAGACACGCAGACTTTGGCCAGCCAGTTGTGTGAATGACCTGAACCAGTACACTGTTCCCTCAGTGTGCATACAGTATATAGTTTCTTGGTTTCCAACACACTTGTCCATCTGTTATGATAGCTATTGGTGCCTGTTCACAATGAGCTTGGACTATTTGACTAGTGCACAGAGGCCAGGAAAAAAAAATAGGTTATGATGGACAGCCTGAAAAATATCGCAAGTGTAAAGTACGCCACAAGAAGTCTCTCTTCTGGGCCAGTCTTGGCATTGGCACAGCCTAGCTCTTTACGCACCTGCTGACACATAAGTGCCAAGATATGAATAGCTGAACAGCAGGGAAAATGGAAGCAAAGTATCCTCTTCTCTATAGGCTTCCTAGAAGTCATGTATTATCACAGTGGGTCTCTGAGAACCTGCTAAGACCAACTGGGACATAAAAACATACTCTCAGGCACATGAAGATCAAGACTGATAATGCTTTTTTTCCAAGGAAGTCTGACAGCAAGAAAAAACACCCAGGATTAGCTTGAACCTTATTATACTGAATACAACAAAGCTGGCATGTTTTCACCTGTGAGTTTTGCGTGGAGCAGAATAAAACAATAGACTTTGCCAAGGAGGTAAAGATAAGAAAAGAGGGGACGTGCCATCTGTCCCTTAATCAAAGTCAGCCAATGGATGGAACGGGATCAGCCTAGCTGGTCGCAACCATCTGGAGCTACAGACGGCAAACGCTGCTTAGCAAAGCACTATCACAAGGCAGACATAAGGTAAAGGAAGTGCGCAAAACCCAAGGTGTTACAGATCTAACCTATCCCAGAGGACAACCTGACATGAGACTAACACAATGCCCTGGGGAAGATCCCTTCCAGTATCTGAATGGTTCAGCTTACCTTACCTTTCCTTACAATTAGTTCATTTGTATAAAATGAACTATAAAAATGAACAATTGCACTATGAACTAAAACGAACTATAAAAATGAACTATAAAAATGAACTATTTGGATAAAAAGAACTATAACTTGCTACTTAGCTGCCTTGACTGCTTCTGAATTTGTTTACTTTGATTAATGAGCAACTGTTGGTCTGGTACTTTTAAATCACCTTTTCTATCCTTACACTTTGGTACTGGTAGACTTTTATTTGGGCTGGGCTTTGCCAAGACCACACACAGTCATGCAGTGCCAGACCATAATACAACTGAGCTGCTTCTTTACACTGCCTATGTAAGGCTCAATCAGAATTGCAGCTCTTATGCTCATGCTGCCTTCCTTGTGGCACAATTCATCATTATCGTGGAGTCAGTCATGGTACTACCCTCACACGCCAGGCTGAACAGGCTGCTCGTATGCAGCAGAGATCTTTCAGGGAGCCCAATACTTTTCTTTTGTTCCCAAGGCAAAATGGCACAACTCTCACCCTTCCACTTCCTATTTAGACAAACTCGAGGCCTGGAATTCAAGGAAGAAAACGGGCACCAGCAATTGCTTTTACACGTCTTTGCACGGGAGCCTCCTAAGATTGCCAGCTTTTCGAAGACAGTGATTAGTTGGTTAAACATAAGGTTAAGCAACATACAAAAGAACAGAAGAGTCTCTCATTTGCTACTTATCCTATCTAGGGTCATTACAGACCAAAGGGAACCTCAAATTTCCAAGTAGACCTTGGAAACTGTTTGAAAATATGGAGTAGCTCACTTGTCGCAGGCATCTAAAGTATTGCTAAACAAATACACAGCAGCAGGAAAAAAATAAGGCTGAAAACTCAACTCTGTTTTCCCACTTAAGGCGATATTCCCTGAGTTTTTGTCCTCCATCTCGGAAGCTTCAGAGGACATGAGAAGAGCACGTGGCACTGCCAAGGGACAAATTTTAAAGGACAAGTTGGGAAACAGTTGGTGATTCAAAAGGGAAAACAAGTGGCTTTACCAAAACACCACAAATGGAAGCAAACAGAAACTAAGAGAGGAAAGCCAGTGAAAAGAATTGCATAATTTGCTGTTTTACACGAGCCCAACTAAGAAATGTTATGCAAACGAAGAATGAACCCAGTGGAACTTAATTTTCCTGCACTATGTGTTTTTGTTTTTGGCTGGGCTGCACAGTTCAGTTCACTCATTTCCTGGCTAGCCTCACGACAAAGAAAAAATAACCTCAACCCTTTGACCTTGACAAAATTTCTTCTAAGTACAGTTAAAGGTAAGCTTTCTAGCTATCTCCCAAGACATTTGTGGTTAACTGCGAGTATAAATATATTGTTTGTGAGCCTCTTCGAGGGTTAAAGGCATTACATATAAAAGCAAAATTAAAGGCAGACCACAGTAAGCATAAACTGGCGTGGTACTGGCTTTAGGTGGGATCCAGTGCCAGCACAGCATCACATCAAATGAATTTGAAAAGGGCCAATGAAGAAAATCACAAGGAGTGGGAACTGAAAATCAGGGAAGACTCCCCTTGGAGAATAGAGTTCAGGAGGCAATTGCACCACTGCTCGCTCATGTTCCCATCACCAGCCACCACGTCACCACGGATGAGGGCAAAATCTAGAACAGAGAGATTTTGGCAGGGTCGAGTCAGTTATGGAAATAAAAGTATTTTGTAGTCTGGTCTACATAATGAGGTAAGTAGGAGACTGCAGCAAATGCCTACACATCTTTTCTTGGGATAAGATCTCAGATCAGCTTTATTGATGATCTGCAGAAGAAGGGTGATCAGCTTTCCTTTTGACTGTACCAGTACAGAGAAACAAGAGATAAGGAAGCATGCTTGGCTTTCTCTCTTTTGTATCACAGGTTTTTAAAAACATAAAAGTATAATATAAAGAATATGAGATCATTCTAGCCAGTTTAGACTCAGATCCAAACAGAGCTATTAAAGCTACATGATATAAAATATCAACAGTAGAGTTTGTGATTTTCTAGGCAGCAATCTCTCTTCTAATATGTAACAATTTAAATTTTCTTTCTTCTTCCTATTTCTATTAAACACAGTCTTAAACAACTAGAAATGCCTGTTTTATCTCTTCTTCCTCTTGTTTGGTACAAATTACAAGAAACATACTGATAAAACCATGTACAGTTTACACAAAATACTAATTAACCACAGAAACTCGGCAACTTCATGATCTATGTCAAACAAATAGAAAAAAGTAGGCATAGTCTAAACCACTGGTGTAGTCTCTGACTTTTAAGCATGTTCTTACACTTCTCTAGCAGTGTAAATTATTCCCAATATAAATCTCCTTTACACTGATAAAGGGGGGTAAGTGCAGCTGGTAGAGATGAAAATTGGTAATGAACTTCTAAGATGTCTATGCAAGCATTTTTCTTCAGTGCATGCTTCCTGATCTCTTAGGCATTTGAATAGTACCCCAGGCTTATAATAAACTAAAAAAGGGCTAGGAAGGATTGCCCATAGACTTTTCGTGGAATAAGGCTTTACTGCATAGAAAATTGGTCTGTTGATTTCTGATTTAATTCTCTTAAGAGTCCTATTAAAAAGAGCAACAATAGGTAAACACTAGTCATTATGTCCTTGAAAGAGGTTCATGTTTATTTCTTGATGCTCCTAAACAAAATGGTAGGTTGGCAATTCAGTTTTATCTGAGCCCCCAAAGATACACAATGCATAACACAACACTGGAGAGATGTGATTTGGTGCATAGATTTTGCAAGATTTGATTTGTTGCAAAGCCACCCAAGGAGATTGTTTGCCCTTGGGCTGGTTCTTTCCCCTCCTTTGGAAGGTGGGAGGAGGTTGGTGGTCAGACTTCCCAGGTGGTTTATATGTAATACTTTTTTAGGAAGTACTAAAAATGAAATACTTTATTTTGTTACTTTTTTTTTTTACACACCATTGTTTGACTTGGGAGTGGAAACCCCTTTTCTCATCTGTTTTTCAGAACAAGTCATCTCAAGGGCTTCAGTAAGCAGGAAATACAGAAAAAATTGTGCTGAATTGCTCTTGAAAAACTACAGTTAGTGGGCTTTAAAATGTTCCCCTAGTATTTGCATTATTCCCTAAACATGCCCTGTGTAAAACACTGAACAATAAAAATAATTTAGATGTTAAAGGTAACTGACAAGTACTTAAGCATGACCACTGCTGCTACATTAGAAACCCAACAACGATTTTCCTCGCATCCATCCAATTTTTATGTGTGAAGGTTCCCTTGTGTCGCTACTGGAAACCACTGAGAAGCTCCAGGGAGAGCTAGGTGGGTGAGTCTCAAAGAAAGAAAGTCTGCATTTGAACTTCTTTTGTTCTTTTTTTTTTTTTTTTTGGATTGAGGAAGCTCTTGAGAGAATATGGGAAACGAGGGAACTTTAACTTTTTTTCTGCAGACACTCTGGTGTTTAATAACTTCCTTCTATAAAGCACCTCTGGCATACCAAAATTTCATTACACATATTATTTTCTTACACATAAATAGCTCTTTAGAGAACAAACCCAGCGTTAGACGTTTGCTACTTTCGGGCCCTGAACTTTTCCTACCCGTAATCCCACCGAAGAAGAGCCCCCAGTGGCTGGCAGTCCCCCAAGCACTGGCCAAGGCTTTGGCAAGTCGCAGCTGCGGTGTGGTGGACGCCGCTGGAGAGGATCAGGTTTCAGGAAGGAGCCGAGACCACTGTTAAGTTATGAAGTGCTGCTGTTTGTCTCCCGGTAGCCAGGAGAAGAAACAACAATGAAAACAACCTTTTTAGGCTTTCTTTGTAAGAAGTAAAGGGAAATAATATGTGGTAATCAATTGCTCCCCCTCACCACAGAAAGGTCACCTTTGGAAATGGAGAACATCTGTCCAATGAGCATGGCCATTTCTTACTATTTTCTGGATTTCTTTTTGTTTAAGACAGAAGTTGTTTTTGTATGAAACCTTTGGGAAAGTAGCTACCTCCAGGTATGCAACATGGCTCTCGGGAACTGCTAATTTGTAAGTGTTGCAACAGTACTTCTAGTGCAGACACCGGCTAGCAGGGATTGCTCGCTTACCGGTGGCAAGAGAAACGATGCCTGAAAGAAATGTGCAGAATTGCCAAGACAAAGTGAAGCTGAAATTCTCCAAGATCTTGAAAAGTTTCAAGGTCAGGAACACTGCAGGGGCGGGGAACACACAGACAACAGTACACAGCTAAAACACAGAAGGAGAATCCCTGAATCCTGAGCGGCACGAGAGAGCCAAGGAGGGTGTGCTTTGATGCATGTAAAGGCTTACACTTCTAGATTGAAAAAGGCACTTAAAATCTTTAAATAAAGACAAATAATGTGATGTTGTTCTCCTTCACTTCTACTATCAACACAGTAGGAGAAGCATCTGTTGCTAATCACAATCACAACTACTTCTAATTCCCAATCTCCCTTAAAATACAAATGTAACATATAAATCTCTGCACCCATAAAATACATATTTGCAAGCCTGTTTGTGCACAGATTTTTTAAAAGCTGTATTAGTTGATCCAGTTTCTTCTACCATGGGTGGAGAACTGCAGTCTGTTACCCCACCATGAACTGTGGCAGCTCCCAAGACGCAGGCAAGCAAGTACAGTAAGGGAAGACTACCAGCTGGGTTTTTATGAAAGAAATACCTGCACTGTGTTTCACACATGCTTTGCATTTTCTAACTTTGCAAAAGCATTCTTTATTTCTTCATGTATTGTGAAATCCCACATAAATGGTGACATCACATTTTAATGAAGGATCTCTGAATATATCAAATTATAAATGATAGACTGATATGTTACATTAACTGCTGTTAATTGACAGTAAGTGATCAGCTTTTGTGACCAGCTTTTTGTGACAACTTTAGAGACCTCATACAGTTTTCTAGAGTCCTACCATGAAAAAAAATTTGCTTCTAGTTAATTTATTTTGAACTACTGTACACTGAAATAAAAAATTAGAATTAAAGGTTGATTCTGAATTACAATAAAAGCAATACTTTAATGAAAGGTTCACACTTTTTAAAATGTAACCTAAACTTAGAACTAGACTGACACAGATCACACTTCCATGTAAAAACCCATGAAATTCGGGATTTTCAGCTGCTTTCAGTGTGTGGTATGAGACACATAAAGACACTCAGCACCTTTTGCCATTGAAAGCAATGTGCAATGTCCCAGTGGAGCAGGACCTGATCCAAAGAATAGTTTTCTTTTGAAAAAGACATGTAAAACCCACATTTTTCCATACCTCTGTGTGCTTTTTTACATTACTGACAAACCCTCTTTTTTCCTACCCCATTTCTTTTGTCAGCTCTGAATCCCCCATGGGATTAACAGGGAGCAACCTGGACTTGCACTTCCCTTCTTGCCCATGACAAAATGGCTTACAGCTCGAACTCCGGTCAGGTTGTTATGGTGTGAAACATGCCACAGTCAGCACTTTCACTACTCCTGACAATGACACATGGTGCAGAAAAAGTCCAAATTGACTCTCAAGAGGCTGCTGGTACTCACATTTGAAATGACTTGCACAATCAAGTTCCTGTTGTAAAGTAAATTTTTTTTAATGAACCAAAAATAATTTTAGCAACACCAGTGCTCCCTTACACCTGTGAAAAACAAGATAGTAGTAAAATAATCTCTACCATTTTTCCCTTTTTGCATACTCTTTTGTGTAGAGGTGGGAAAGCCTTTCAGCCAGAAAACAATCAGTAAATAATACCGCTCATGCAGTTTGCAAAGACATGCACAGATTAACACCGTACTTACCACTCCAACGGGGAAAGCCAGAACAGCCATCACCCAGTCACGGAGGGAAATGAGTTTTTTTAGCTGCCTCTCTTGCTCTTGACTGTCATTTCCTTTAGTGAGAAGACTGGACAGGTCCGTCAAGACGCAGATCCCGAAGAAGACAGCCTGGATAACCTGCATGGAAGGGGAACACACTCTTGAACACAGAGAAGACCAGACCTTTGGCAGAGAGCTGGTCAGACACAGGTGCACGTGAGGAATACTGCCACGGAATTGGCATGGCGAGTGGGAAAACATCAGTCCCTTAAATATAGGTACAGTTTGTTCACATGAAAGCCACTTGGGCTTCTAGACTGAAACCCCTGCATGCACCTTGCTCCTCAGGTATGGGAGGAATCAATGCGAGTGGAAGGACCATTCCAGAGGTAGGACTTCCCACCCTCACCTCAGACACATGCTACCTGCCAGGGACTGAACTGCAGCTACCCCTTCCTGCTTCACTCCATACAACTCGGCCCCAAAGCCATAGCATTCACCTCTGAGGCAGAAAAAGTGAGGAACCCTCCTTGTAAAAAGAAAGGAAAGAAAAAAGATGAGAGGTTCTTTCCCTTGCACCAGGAGGTCTCCCTTGGAGATCCTGCCTGCCCCAGACATTCCACCCAGAGGCGAAGAAGGTGCCTGAGACTTCCTGAGCGATGCAGCACACAGCCCAGGCTCCGGCAAATCTATAACTACTTCATCTCAGGTAGCAAACGACAAAACAAGCAAGCTGCAGGAGTTATTCAAGCTTTCTTTTTGTGATGGTGGACTGTCATTTAACTGCCTTTTGCTTTTTTGCATTTACGTATTTGTGTGCACTATTATAACATTATCTATTATATTAAATTGGTAGTTTAATAACCTGAGCCCACTGATTCGGTTCAAACTTGACTTGATCTTAGTTTGGTCACTGCATTTTTCTTCCTAATTAGCTTAGTGAACTTGTAATAAGTTAGCTCAGGAATGCTCTTGCCAGAGGACCTGCGCATCCTTTCTAGTACAGTCCAGAGGAAGTGCACGCAGCTTGTTTACTCCCCAAGATGGAAGCCCGGGTCACAAATCCACATGCATCAGGTAATATTAGGTAAAAAATTAACAAAACATGGGCTTGGTTCCCAAATTGCAGTGTGATTCATCAAAAAACATAAACATATGCTCAAAATACATACTACATGTTTTTCAAAGCAAGCATGAAGTACTAGTTTAGAAGTCTAATTTGTAAATCTAAGTGCTCCTCTGACTAGGACTCTCTGACTAAGCAGCAGACCATCCATAAGAAATAAGAATAGCACATACCCAGATTTTGAAAAATACAATTTATTATGTGCATACATCTTTGCAGAATTTAGACTATAGTCAAGTAACGTAAAAAAACACGTTAGACCAGGGGACACTGATCTGGAATATGGTAGGGGAGGGAGGGAGGGGAAGAAGGGGGGCAGGGGAGGGAGGGAAGGGGGGTGGTGGGAGGAAGGGAGAGAGGGAGGGACGGAGAGAGGGAGGGAGGAAGGGAGGAAGGAAGGGAGGAAGGCAGGAAGGAAGGAAGGAAGGAAGGAAGGAAGGAAGGAAGGAAGGAAGGAAGGAAATACCAAACAGACAGATGTTGGCTACTAGAAAGAAATCCAGAGATGTGTAATGGTTGGATGGATTAAAGTACATTCCCTTCCTCAACAATCCTTGTATGACCCAAATACTTGTATATTCTGGCTGTAAAGCTGTGAACCACAGCCTTTCAAATAGCCCCTGGATGTGCTTGCAATTCTGCTGCCATTGCTCTCCCCTCTCCAGGCTGTAGCTACATACAATTTGCTTGATAAATAGATGAAGCAACATTACAAAACATTCCATGAACAAGCCATGAAATGTGACAGACTACTAGTGCTAGAGCTGTATATTGTGCTAGAAAAAGGTATTACTACTTCAAATGACTGCCTGGAAAAGTTTCCATCTTCTACATAATTTCTGAAAAACATTTTATATAGAAGTTGGGGCTCCTTGGAGCTACATAATTACATGAACTCCTAATGCACTTTTTCATATTATTTGTTTGAAACAAGCACTTAGTAGAAAAAAAATCTTCCCATATTAGGCCCTGTTTTCCACCAAACAGATGGTCTATTTGGAGAAAAGGAATAGAAGAACTAATTATGCATTTGCTTGACTTAAGAGGAGATACGATACCATCTACTATTCAGTCAAGACTGAATGCCAAAGAAGGAAAAAGATTTAAGACAGGACTGGAAAAAAAAGTATACCTAACAGTAATGAGATCAATCTGGGTGTTAAAAAGTTCAGGCTGAGTACCAGGAAATATTTCCTAACAGTGAGCTCTGTCAGACCATGAAATAGTTTCTCAGAGGAAGTGGTGGAAGCCTCATGGCTTGAGTCACTCAAACCAATATTGGACAAAACACTCAATAATGTACTGCAGGGAACAGTATTACGCTGGCAGGGCTTGGACGAGTGACTAATGGATTGTTTGTAGCTCTAACTACGATTCCCTGAAATGGTCTCTCTCCAAAGAAACACAGACTCAAACAATCACACACCCACTTTCCAAGGGAATTGAGATTGTACATCCACTAATCAATCACAAACTGAACAGCTTCTCTCCCCATTATCCTGTTATGAACACACCGCTTCAAGGGAAAATACAATGATATCATTGGGAATAACTGAACTCCTAAAAGGAAAGAAAGTACCCGAAGATTTCAGAGAGTAGGTATGAAGTAAACTATTCTACAAAAAGATTAACAAATAAAAATCCATATAGGAAAGAGAAAATTACATATTTATTGAGAACATTCAGAGCCAATGAAAAAATCTTATAGTGTTCAGGGAGGAACAGTTCCAGCTTATTCATACAAATAATGTACATACATTCTCTCTAATACTTCCTTTCCTTTCTAGAATGTGCAAGAAAACTCTTCTGACACCTACCAACATTTAGGATTAGACTGAGGACCTCCAGAGCTGCATAAGTCTCAGCAGCATAAACTGAACAGCCAGAGTCACTATTTATGCCCTTGTGGGTCTGGCATAGGAGAAGTGTAGCATGCAGCTACTGGTGGTTTATGGCACTAAACGAATTTTTAAAGTCCCTGATCCTTGGTGTGAATGCTGCCTAACAGATGTGAAAAGTTCATAGCAAGGGAGTAGAAACTCCCTCTAAACAATATTCTCCAAAGTGCCCTGGTGTTACCTCAGATTTAGGATCACGTTTTCAAAACAAGGACCTTCTTTTGAAAATCTGCAGGTGGTGAATCTATACATGAAACACACCCGAGATGTTAAACAGTTGACTTCTTTTTTTCTTCCCTTGGAAATGTAAGCAGTAAAAGCACTTCAGAGGAAATATCTTCCAATTTTGCCTCTAACTAGAGTTTGAAGGAAAACAGTGATTTAGAAAATGACAAATACAAATTTGACAGAAAACAGCCATACCTTCCTTATACCACGTAACAGTGATAGAGGCAGAAACTTGTAAGCAGAGTATGCAAAAACAAGAAAATCATTAAAACAGGTATAAAATATGAACTTACTGCTGACCCCATTTTCTCCATTGAAGCCTAGAGGGGCCACTGCTACTATAGTTGATACTACAGTACCCTTAAGCTGTGATAACGTAATGACAAGTAATGGAAATGGCCACCTACAGGTATTTTAGTAATACAAAACTCTGAGCAGAGAAAATACTTGTGTGCTGGTTTTGGTTGGGGTAGAGTTAATTTTCTTCATAGTAGCTAGTACAGGGCTATGTTTTGGATTTGTGCTGGAAACAGTGTTGACAATACAGGGATGTTTTAGTTACTGCTGAGCAGGGCTTGCACAGAGTCAAGGCCTTTTCTGCTTCTCACCCCACCCCACCAGCGAGTAGGCTGGGGGTGCACAAGAAGCTGGGAGGGGACACAGCTGGGACAGCTGACCCCAGCTGGCCAAAGGGCTATTCCCTAACATATGGCGTCATGCTCAGCAATAAACTAGGGGGGAGGTTGGCCGGGGAGCCGCTGCTTGGGGACTGGCTGGACATCAGTTGGTTGATGGTGAGCAATTGTTTTCATTTGCATCACTTGTCTTTCTTGGGTTTTATTTCTCTCTTGGTTATTTTCCTTTTCTTTACAACTTATTATTATTTTATTTAAATTATTAAACTGTTCTTATCTCAACTCATGAGTTTTCTCACTTTTACCCTTCCAATTCTTTTCCCCCCATGCTGCTGCAGGGGGAGTGAGCAAGCGGCTGTGTGGTGCTTAGCTGCTGGCTGGGGTTAAACCATGACAACTTGTCAAGTTGCTGCAGGAGAAAACAGCTATAAACAGAAGATGAAACCAAGCAGCCCAGAAACCTTCTCAAACGGTGAGATCTATTCAGATTATATATCAGAAAAGATTGTTCCTTATGAACGGTTAGAATAAAGTAAATTAATTGTACATGTCTGTCTCCTACAAGAAAATAAAGACTTGCTTCAGTAGGACAGTTTTTCCACAAGGTGCTCAGTGCAGGATAGCAGCTAATGACCTCCCCTTACTCCCCCTAATTTGACTTCTAAGAGTCAGACGGAAGATATATTTCCTCGTAAACCTTTCTTCAGGGCATGGAGACTCCCTTCTGCCCTGTGCTGTGGGGTTCCACAGTGCAGACAAAATCTCTGCACAACTGAGGTCAATGGAAATTCTGTCTCTACTCTTACCAAGGCAGAAAACTCCCATTAAATTCACTGAATCTAGGACTTCATTGCCCATGGACTCATCCTCTTTCAAGCTCACTCTCATAATCAGGAGCATTCCTTAGAGCTCAGGGCAGAAGAACTGGAAAAGTGTGCAAGCACTACTATTATCCATGGGTATTTTTCCCCCTACCTACCTTTGAAAATGGAGAATTCACCATCCTCAAGTCATCATTTTTGAGATTAACGGCACTTACAAATTATTTCATGTACCCTTCTATGAAATAAGGCATCTGAGTAGACAAGCAAGTAGCGCTGGCAAGTAGACAGTGCTGCCAGAATAAAACATGGGAGTAACACTCACAAAATCAGCAAGAAATAATAAAATAGCATGGAAAATTAAGTAACTTTTACACATTCCAAAATGACAAGTTTGTGCATGAAGTGCATGCGTGTGCACGTGTGTGCACACGCGCATGTATTAGGTACCTGTACCTCACTTACCAGGTAAGCTTCCGCTGTTTAAAGGCAAGACTGCATTTAAGAAAGAGACTTAAGAGTCTGCAAATGTAACTCATATTATAGGAAGACTAATTCACACTAGGATGTCAGGGAGGCCTGGCTGATCCCTGGGGGCTGACAGCCAGGGCTCATCCCATGCCCAGCCAGGAGCAGGGCAGCCAGGGGCACAGGGCAGCCCCAGCCCCAGGCATCGGGCACCTCCCTGGGGATGGGCCACCAGCCCATGGGTGGGGGGCAGACATAACCTGACTCATCAAAGCAACACTCACGCTTAAGACAACCCGTGGCTTTCCACAGGAAGATGAAAGTTCAGCTCTACCAGCATGCAAAATCAAATTGCTGAAAGTCGTCATTTCTCATGTATTTCAGATTTTACAATCTGCCATATACAGAACATGTTCTGATTTTCCTTTCCAAACAACAGGAATATGATTTATAACCTCAGAGTATCTGTTACTACTCCTTGTCAACTTATGCCACTTTAGCTTTCATTCCTCCAGCCTCTACACATTATTATTTGACGTACAAACGTACTATGCTTCAGCAATTAAGATGACTGTATTTTAAGAAACTCTGAAGTAATTTAAGTCAGATTTTTAACTCTTTGCCCACTGTAAACACGACTAATTGGACTCTGTTTTGGGACCACGATTGGTTTGGGTTGTAGTTTATCAGGCTGCACGCAGGCACATGTGGACAGCCTGCATCCTGTAACAACAGCTGTCTGTAGTTGCAATATACAGAGCAAGTCCAGGTTAAGTCGAGAATAACAAGGTATTTTTTATAGAAAATGCACTGGGTTTACAGAACGAAGCCATGGGCTGTAGCTGTTTATTAAATCTGTTCCTGCTCTTGACTGCATGAAGCTACTGATTCTTCTTGTCCATCACCATCCCAGCATTACTCACAGGCACATTGCTTTTACTCTTGTCGCTTCTCCTTCCTTCACTTTATCTTTGTTAGTTATAATAGCAAGCACAAGCTGGACAACATGTAATCAAGTGCTAAATCTTTGTATCAGAGAAGCTACTGACTTCGGATAAGGAAAAGGCAAATCTTTGTGTCTACAGACAAATGAAAGAGAGACATAAAAAAATAAAAGCAATAAGCAACAGCATTTTAAGTACTAAAATACACGCCAGTGTAATATGTCTAATCACTAAATCTACAATTAATTAAAGTTGAAGTGCAAACACCATGAAAAAGTACTGTGTGCTACTCAGAATCATTACTTCTGTGAAAGGAATGAGGAAGACTTGTATTTTAAAGGCCAGAGGTAAAAAAGCATCATCACCCCAGGAAATTCACTGACTGACGTTAAGTTGGGGCATGCAGTCAGACCTCTTATCACATCTTCTTCCACACTGGCTGCAGTGCTGTGGCCATTTTAGTTTGTTTTGTTTGTTGAAGCAGGTTTCAACAATTACATATGCCACTTCAACACAGAAAAGGAACAGCCCCTGCCCATCAAAAGCCAGTAGCCTGAGAAACCAAATACACAACATACAGGAGGAAAGTAAGGGACAAGGGAACAAAATCAGAATAAGCCAAAGGAATACTTAATGCAAATGCCACCTCTTTTACTTTGAGTTGTTTGTTGGTTAGGAATCTTGAAATATGTATTTCTCCTATTCCTTCTTTCTCTTTCACTTACACAAATTAGAACTTAAATTCCACTAGTAAAACATGACATTTATTTCTATCAGAAGAGCCATTAGAAATTCGGTAAGTGCATAGACGGACAGCCTTATAAATATCTATCACTGCCCTCATCCAAAACAATGACTCATGTCTCCCTTTACAGCCTTCACTGGGGGGAAGGCTCCTCTAACCAGGACATCACACATGAAGACTAGCCCTTACTAGGAAATTTAACTTCATTTTCATGACTTAGTCACATGACATGAATCAGCTTATAAAACATGCCTAATCCCTTACCATATGATGTAAGTTCAGGGACTCCTTTACATACCATCCTTTACTTTCTACATAACCTCCTGTAGTCTTTTTCTTTGAAGCTCACTAGTATTGTCCAAATGTAACCAAGGACAGGGTTTTAAACCAATGAGATTTTATAGATACACAAAAGAATAAAGTCTACTATGGAATTATTATGCATGGAAAAGAAACCCGTTTGACTCTTCAGTCTAGTTTTTATAGGTACTACATTGTTTAAGTCCAAGTGCTTAAGCACCTACTCCAGAGCTGTGGAAAGGGGACAAAGCTGTGTAAGCTAATAAGACTTTGTGTTTCTGAGAGGAGAGATGCATTTTAAAATTCTGCCTGTTGGAACACAAGGTGTGTTTTTATCTGGACAGACAGAAAAGCAACTTTTTGTGCAAACTAAGCACTTACGTAAGAAATCAGAAAACCAAAACAGATGTGGGCCCCTAAAATGTAATTTTTATAGCACTGCCTTTCAGCATCTATTACAATTCACAATTTTCAGCACATGAAATAAAAAAATTCTGATAAATAATATAACCATACTGCTTGCACCTCTTCCTTTCTCTCTCCATCTTCCCTCCCCTTAACCCAGGAAAAACCCTTACTGTGTTAATCTTACTGGAGAGGTTGAATTTCAGACCATTCTGTCTTAACAAGAGTCTTGACTGTCTCGTCATGGTTTTCAAACACATGCAGCACAGTTCTTGGAAAGGTAATGTGGTTGTGCTAACATTGTTTTAAAAGCAGTTTTCTTAATATGTTGGGTACTTCTATAAGGACAAATATATTATTCCTTACTACAACAAGCTAAGCTGAAATTTGGTAAACTATCAAAAATATTTGGAAATGCTTTAATTTTTAAAGCCAAAAAAAGCCTGTTTAGTTATTCTTTTTACATGGGTAAAATACCCCCAACAAAAAAATTGCCATAGTGGACAACAATTGAGAAATTCATTTTAAACTGCTACTATATCTCAGCTGTGTTGCATAGATGACATTTCCAACATGATCTCAGCGTGACAGAGTGTATGCCATCTGGCTCAGAAGTGCTAACAGCGTGGAATCCACTACCACGTATTGGATGAAGAGATGGAATGGACAAATACAGAATCTACTAAAGCAATATGAACAAAAATTTGACCAGATGCTGAGAAAGCGTTAAATTTTCTCCAACCTTTTGCATTCTTTTTAGCTGTGTCATTCCTCTCCAACACCATGTCAACCCAGTCTTCCTTCTTCCTCTAAAAACTACAGGCATTTTCTGGATACTTTTGAGTTACAGATGTCTGGGTATCTTACTTTGATCTTAGCTAATACAGTCAAAGAAGCACTAAGCTCATTGTTGCAGTATTTAAGAAATTATTATTCTATTTTTATCTTTTTGATTTTAAATTGTTTTGACTAAACTCATTTTCTAATAATCCCCGTTTTCTTCCTTACTCTCTTGCATTGTGTATAGGGAAGCTGCCATTACTACTTATTGTATCCTGCTTATAAGACAGAGTAATTTCATTAAACTTATATAATCCATTCTGCAAACATGTATAATACAGTTTATTCAGAATAGATTATGATTTTATTAGGTTATCTCTTTTATGTCTTTCTTCGCTAAAGCTTAATCTTATTAGGATTATACACTGCACAGAAGGTTATGTCATTATTTTGGCTTAAATGCTAATTTTACACATTTCAGCATGATCGGTACACTCTCTGCAGCAGTGGCCTTGCAGTCAACTAGGCAGGAATGGCAGCTCTCTAGACAATGTTTGTGATAGCTAGCTAAGAAGCTAAGACTTGTTCTGCAGCTGTCTGTGCTAAACTGAGCTTTAGGATAGGGTTTCCAATGGCTGGAAAGTCCCTAGCATTTTGTAAGTTAATTACCCCAAAAAGAAATTACATTTTATTAAGGACAGAACTTTCTCTAAGAAATGGCTTTCTTAAAACTTCGGAAACTTCTGCATTGCACCAACTTTTTCATGTTTAGAAATACAGTTTGAAAACCACTGGAGGGAAGCAAGTTTGACAGATCAAATTTGAAAACAAAACTACACAGAAGTTTTTCAAAGTTAGAGTGACTGGTTTTGCTTTTCATTTCTTCCTTTTTTAATGAATAAGGTAACAGCTGCCTTCTAAATTGCTGAATTTAGAAAAGGCCATGACTAATGTAACTCAGCAACATGGTGACAGAGCTGGAAATGCAAATGAGAAAGGCACCACAATCTTCTGAGACATAGCAGCCTCAGTGCTGCCCTACCATGGCTGTAGGAAATAAATGGTTTTAATCTGTTTAATCTGTTTCCTGAGCACCGTGAAAGCAGTAATGAATGACTCCTCACACCAGTCCAGTAAGGCAGGCTGTTATGTGATATTGTCTCAGTTGGGCAATTCTCCCTCTCTCCAGGGAAGGTAAGGGAAGAAAACATTGAGAGCTTTATCCCAACTCTTCATCTATCCAACCTACCAACAACACACAAACCAAGTCAGTTGCAAACCCACATTCTGAAAAATAGCTCAAGTCTCTAATCAGGGTAATCTTCAGCTTTTGCTTAAAGCACCTTTTCTTCTTCGGCTCACTGCTGCAGCAGCTGAAGGATAATTTATGAGGGGCAGCTAAAGTATATTCATAAATAAAGTTATTACTAAAATAAGGATGTTCTGTAATTAGACCACAGCAAAGGATGCTGCTATTCAAGCTCCACTTGAAAAAAAGAGAGGACGTAATTTTGTGTATTAATTATAAAGCATGTGGTTCAATGAAAGCTGATCTAACACGTTGTACTGTCCTCATAAACAAGACTATTCTTTACATAACATTTCAAGCAAGGCACTGTGTGTTACAAAGAGTTGTATTTCAGAAGGAAAAAAAAAGAAGTTGTCATTATCTTACATCTCCAAAGAAAACATGGGAAAACCCCTGATATAAGCTAACTGCATTTAAATTAAATAATACAAGGGGGGTTGAGTGTTCACTAGGTGTGTGGCATTTCAACCCCAGATGATAACACTTCCCTGCTTTCATTGTCTTTCTCATAAATAAATCTCAAAGGAAATTAAGGATTTGTTTCCTGTTTGTCCATTGGT
This sequence comes from Ciconia boyciana, assembly GCF_034638445.1. Classification (NCBI taxonomy): domain Eukaryota; kingdom Metazoa; phylum Chordata; class Aves; order Ciconiiformes; family Ciconiidae; genus Ciconia; species Ciconia boyciana. The sequence continues at coordinate 68,220,097 of NC_132936.1, read as the reverse complement.
GAAAGTGAGGCAGAAGTGAGCTGGCCAAGGTCAGGCAGCAAGTCAGCAGGGGACCCAGGGGACGAACTCGGGTGCCCTGATCCCTAGGCAGTTCTCTAGGGATTAGATCAGGCTGTTTTCCATGCATCTGCACTCACTCTTACAGCGATAGCTATTTCCACTGCTTAGTAGAGAAACGCTCCCAGCTTTCTCAGAGAAACAGCATGGACTTTTTCGTTCCCTCCAAACACAGCCATACTACTGTTAGCATAAATCCAAATACTCTTCCTCTTATGCAGCTCATATTAATCATAGTTTTAAAAGACCTTGTTTGCTTTACTGTGTCTTTCAAAGTTTTCCAATGGTTAGATACTCTAATTCTGACTAGCTGATCTATTTGTGCCAACCAACTAGAGTTACCAAGGTCTCAAATATAATAGCTTTGGAGAGCTTGTCCATTATCCCATTCCCACCTTCACTGTTCTTACATCTTAGTTCATAACAGCAAATACTGATTTTGAACAACACTAGCACTAAATAAATATTTTAAATTTTTCCATCACTTGTTCTGCTCTGTATGAATAAGTTCGATGAGCTGCAATTTCAGTGTGGTGCACACTTGGCTTCCCAGCATCCCCACAGGACAGGGCACTGGGTGGAAGAAGCACAACTATCCCATCTGCTACCTGGAAACTGTCTTTGGAGAGAGTGACCTGAAAAAGAAATGGGATGGAGCCCTATCTTGCCTTATGTGCTCATGAAGGCAGACACAGCTCAAACCTCTCACTCTTTCTCACTCTGATCAACATATAACCGTTTCTTGAGTTTCCAAACTAATCCTTCAGACATCGTTGTTTACTATATTTCTGTTTTGCTCACTACTTTTCATTTCACTTGCAGAAGGAAGAAAGAGATTAACTGGAGGGAAGTTTAAATGTACATCCCCCTACATGTGATGGGAAGCCACTTTACAACAACTACCTGGCATCACACCAGGTTCCAAACTCATTAGATTTAGATGCTCTCCATCAGGCCATTGCACACTGACTGACGAACAGTAAATGTATTTTTTTTTATCAGTAAACACCACAAGTTCAATAATAAGCTGTCCCTTCTTCTCAAGAGACAGGAGGCTCAGACAACACCTCTTGTAGCAGTTAAGAAAGTAGCAGATGACTCCAGAAAAGAGACCTTTCCTAAAGCGTGGTACTAGTGACCAGTACTACTGCCAGTGAGCATGGTGTTTTTGATTCTCTGTGGCAGGAAAAGCACTTTAGAAGTACTAGCTTGTAGATGTGGCAGCCCAGCACAAAAAAAAAAAAAAGCATCCATGCCTATCAAGGGACATATCCTACTGGTCAGCTGGGCAGATCGCATCAGGAAATGCCCAAGTATCAACTGTCCTCTGCTAAACCTCAGAACTCTAACACTCATGCCACCATGCACAAGGTAGCTACGTGCACGTGCACTCCGAATTAACACTATAGCTGTAATTGTAATGCAGCTGGGGATAAGGGCTGTGCCCATGCACATGCTCGGCGCGCTGAGTCACCCATAGGAACTCCCTGGGCAGTCCCCGGAACTCCCCAGCTAGTTTCTGTCGAAATGAGATAATTGACTGATAGCTACAGGAACCTGCCCCGGGCAGTCCCGGCTCCACCAGAGGACTGAGGGATCGATAGAAGAGCTCCCCAGGCAATCCCAGTCTTGTGTTAACAAGATAATTGGCTGCGTGTTGGGGACTGGGGAGGCAGGGAGCTCCCGGCAGCCCTGGGAACAACCCAGGCAGGTCCTGCTTTGCACACATGAAGTAAACGGCGAGCTGATAGACACTATTTATCTATTTAGATAAGTTTATCACTGGATAGGGCAATTTTTTGCACTTAGTTGAGACGATTTTAACTAGAAGCTCATCATGCATGCACTGGAGCGTTGACATGGGACCGCAGGCCAGCTGGATGATAAGAATTCACCAAACCACAGTTTGGGGAGTCTGATCCAAACCAGCTGAAAATGCTGTTACGAGGACACTTGCGATGGAGACTCCTATCACCACCTGGAAAACTGGCCGTACTGTCACAACAGTGACAACAGTAATGCAAGAGTGTTACCTCATGCAGAACATCCAAATAAATCCGTTTCTTTAGCTAAACACTTGAACCAGTGTGTGTAACATGGACCAGAATGGTCTCTAAGAAAAGGAGAGCCTACCACCATGTAAACTGGCCACAATGAAATCACACACAGACTTAAAACATTACCCCAGAGTATAAGGGCACTGGTCCAAGTAAATGTATCTGACGCCACTGTCAGATTTTATGTAAGGTACCTCTAATTCTCACTTCTCCCAAAATACTTAGTAAATAAGTAAATTTCAGTATTCTGCCCTGTTCCTCATAACACAAAAATGCTGGTTACACAGATAACATTCATAAATGTTGGTGGTTTCTGGGCCATGCCCATTTATTTATAATCTGGCTGTAGTCCATTGCAGCACTAGGCAGACACCACTGCAACAGAACAAGGACCTCTCCTGTCCAGACCATCTGTAACCATGCAACACGAAACTTCACAACAGAGTCCCAGAGCAGAGCTGCTGACCAGCTCTGCCGGCATGCCTGTCCTGAGACATTCACTTCTGACTAACAGCGAAACCAGGTCGCGTTCAACCTCCAGCTTTGGATCAGCCAGGAATCCTGGCTCAGAGACATGTTACAAACTTCACACGACACAGCCTGAGCAGGGGTCTGGACCCCTCCACCCCACTGTCACGAGAGCAAGGCCAAGTACTCGATGCAGAGCTGAGATTAGTCCAACCTGGATGCTGCCTGAGGACCACCACATGGGGCTGTTCCGTGTACATTCAGGAAAGCTTGGCTTGGATTAGGCCTGTATCCACCAGGAGGCTCAGGTGTGACACAGCACAGCGTTTTAGACACCTGGCTCCCAAAGTGGAAATCACAGCTCTCACACAACACTCAATTTCCAAGGAGCAGACCATAAAGTGAGGTGATATTTAAGCAAAAAATAACTGGGTATAGTAAGGAAAGGAGTATGTCTGGAATCCCAACCCTCTCCTGGAAGGCACATACATGCAGCAGTAAAGTCACTTCAGTCAGTTCCTTGTGTGAGACTGGTGCTCACAGCTTGAAGCCCAAAGAGAGGCTAGGCGTTTAAGGAGTCAGCCCTTATCTCTCAGGACTGCTTACTGTAACACATGGTGGAAGGAAAAGACAAATTCTTGGTATCAACTTTTATGTGACATCAAAGTAAGGATATTACCTGCTGAGGGATGCACCTTCTACACCCATTTCAACCCAGAACGAGCTTAAAGAATAATTCCTGTCTTCAAGAAAACATATATTACTAACAATGCCAAAGGGTAGGATGTTGACCCTTCCTGTTAAGCTGTGCTAGCGTAGGAGAGCCCACAGATATCTTTGGAGGCTTATACTGAGGTTCCAGCCCTTTGCTTAGATTTCACAGGGAAAACTATTTGGTAAAATACTTTATCTAGAGCAAGAAATAGGAACCAGAAACCAGGACTACTTCCTTCTGTCCCGTCCTCCTTCTCCACACAACATGCAAACTGGACAGCCACTCTTCTAAGTACAGCTCTTTGTGAATGCTCAGTCTACCATTTTGCTTTTAAAATAATTGTTTTTCTTGGTCAGAAAACCAATATATTTTACAGGCCTCACTGCAGAGCTCAGATATATCACATTTCTTCATGTATTACTGAAACCTCAAGTAAAACACATGCCAGAGGTGTTTTCAAGTTCCACTTGACTCAAATCAGTTTACCTTGTTCTTCCCACTCCACTGAAGGGAAGAGGCACGTGTGAGCTCTGAGCGCATCCAATGCACTGTATTGTTCTGCTGTCAAGACCAGACCATTTGACTTCTTCATTTCTATTTATAAACACAGTTAGGTATTACAAGAGCCAGACTATTTAACCATGAAGAGTGTCAAAATAGATAATGTATTGTGTCTCACTGAATTACGAACTGGCTGGGTGCCTAGCCTTTTGACTACAAAGGTCCACTCCATCATAGCTCCAGCAATGTCTTCTATCTACTTCAAAAAAGTTTTGAAAAATGGACAACTGTGAAATGACTATATGGATCATACAAATTATATTTGTTAATCCTTCTGTTGGTTAACTGCACTTAGTTACTAGATCTGATGCCAACTTAGGAAGAGTAATACTTTACTGGAAAATGCAGCTGATGACATCCATTCTAACAAGATACCATTCAGCAGTGATCTCTTGTGGTATCCACACGGATGTGTGCTCAGAGAAATAAGGGTGTTAACCTACTCTACTGGAACTAGTTCTCTGATAAATTGTTTTCCTTATGTATTTAGGGAGCGCATGTGCATTCACAGAGCGATCAAAATTGGTATTACATTTCAAAGAACTGAGTACTTAGTGTAGCAGCAGTTACAACACAGTGACTGCTTTTATGAGGACCATGAAATTTTATTTGACTCAGTGAAGGCATTGCTTGTATCTGCTTCCAAAATATCTGAGTTAGAAAACTAATGGCATTTAAGTGGGTTAATATTGGTTAATAAACCCATAAAAAACTGTAATAAAACCTACAAGTACGACAAATCTTAATACGGGTAGGAAAACATCCTCTTTTGAGAGAACATTGAAACAAAACAATAACCCAGAAAATGCACATTGACTCCAAGTTAAAATACCACAGCTTGCCTTTATATGAACTTGTATTAGCCAATCTTTTGGAGGAAAATATAAATTAAATACTGCTTTGATTTAGAAAATGCTTGACATCCAGTCATTAACCTGCACACATGCACTGAATAAAGTGCAAGCACATTCTGTTGCCCTAGGAAGGGATTTCTTTTAAAGAGGCAGGGTTTATCCAGCTACGGATGTAGTCAAAACATGTATTTCATTTAAAAGCAAAATATGATATAGCATCGCAATACAGTAGTATTATCTAACTTATATATAACTTCACGAATTTCATGTCTATGGTTACAACATTTGTATCAATGCCAAGATAAGGTCGCCACATCAATACATAGTCAATTTGAAAAGCAAGTGCAAAAATCTACAGCAGAAATGGTCATATTTTATCCAAGCATTTATCAAAAGGTAAACCATCATATCATGACTTCCATATTTTAAGTGTCTTTAGCTCAGAAAAATTAATCAATCTGCATATCACAGTATTATTACTGCATTATAATTGTCTCTCTACAGACATTTTTCCACCCTTATTTTGGTTTTTTGCTGTTCCTACTTCCCAGGTTTTCAGACTGAAGATGGAGAGAGTATTAGAGGTACTTTTGCCTCTCTAAACAACTGCTCAAGAAATCAGAGAAGGAATCTGAAAGGATCTCACATACTTCATTCTAGGTTTGTCTTCACTTTATAGCACTTGGACAATTTGCATTTATTTTGCCGCTAGATGTGAAGACAGCCAGCTTCAGATAGGGACTTTCTCTTTGGTATTATCAGTATAAGGGTATCTCTTTGGTATGGTATTGGCTTTACTACCTTTTAGAGAAACTTGAAACTGATAAGGGATCAAAGGGATTATCTACTTGTTTCTTATCCAGCTCTTATTTATGTGACTCTAAATGTCAAACAGAAAGGGGGTTTTATGTGGAACTGTCATAAACCAGCCTATTTAACGGTATCATTGTACATGACTTGGCAGTATAAATTGATTGTATACTGTAATATTTATATCAAGCTATAATTTTTTTAAAAACCAACAGAAAATCGTAAAGCAGAGACCAATTGATTGCTGGCTATATTTAATAAAATCCAGCTCAGTCCTCAAAAACAACATGGTGTGCTTCCCTGTTTTTAATTTCTTTGTTCTTCTTAACGGTAATCTTTTTTAAAGCACTAATAAAAGAGATTTTCCTTATAGGTCAACATATTTATTCACATCAAAGAGAGGAGCAAGATTCACAACTGAGATGTTCCCTATCAGTGGCCATTTCATAAGAAGGCAGAATAGTACATCTGTTAACTTCACTGTTGCATAATAGTACAGGAGAAGCAACTAAGAGCAAAGCAGGCAAATCCACAGCAATTTACCGCTTTGTAACTCAAACGAGCACTTTAAATTCAGCTTGAAAAAAATACAGGAAACGCTACTGTAGCTGGACAAAACAAAAACAAAAGTAATGTCTTTGTGGCAAGATATACTTAGTAAGCAGACTGCTACATTCTGCACTACTTCCCATTTTTGGATGAAGCCTCTGCTGAAAACTGCAGAGAAATAAGGCCTAAGGCGTTGCTGCCGCGTGAGCATTGCAAAAACGTCACACTGAATGCAACTGCCTAGTCAACCACAGGCAGAAAAAAGGACTCTCTAGTATTCTGGAATGTAATCCAGACTTGTAAGGGCCAAAACCAAGTAACAGAATGGCAAACGCTTCCCCTAAAGAAATGAAAGCATGCATTTTATTTTATTTCTGATAGATAATTATCATGACTAGTGACAGGCTGGAATATGCTACAATTTCTCAAAGCAGAATTTTGAACTGTTTTAACCAAATAAATGAACTTACTTTAAATTTGTTGCACATGTAAGGAAAAGCTTAAAACACCACATTATGTATTTAAATCTGACACTCTGAACAAATGAAATGTTTTCTGTAGTAAGTAAAACTAGATTTATTGTTTCTTTTCACCTTGCCTTACAAGATTTTAGAGGTAGTAGATATTATCCTCCTACACCTCATTGTTATTCGCAGGTGAGGAGGAGGAAAACCAGCTTTCCTAGTTTTTAACTCCCAGTTGGTTTCTCAAGTGAATTGATTTCTCTTCATTCCGTGTGAATGAAATAGTTATTGAACTAAACTAATGATTAACAGGAAGAAATACTTTCTCTGCATCTGCAGAGAAGACTTGAAGTGTTGTCAAAAACCAAATTAATACTGAAGCAAACTGTAACTCTGGTGCTTAACCATCACCTTCAGTAGTTCTGTGGTGTGGCTCCTCTTAAAAACTTCAATAACACATGCTCCAGCTAGATGTAACAAAAAGAACTACTGAAAAACCTGGATGTGTAGTCTATGCTGATAAAAGAATACAAAAATATGCTGTATTGGGATACACGACGCATTATGAGTGTGTTACATTATCACACATCCAGCAAACAGGATTATCACCAGTGAGATCCTTAGCAGACAATGTGATTGAGCAGTTCTACAATACAACAGAAAGAGGTGGATGTGTAACTGTAGAAGAGTATTAACATGCTGAAGAGTGGAGGTTTTCAACCTATTACTCAGGACTCAGGTGGACAAAGTCCTAGGAAACCCGTGACAGTGTTGAGCAAGATCTGAGCAAGGGGTTGGACTAGATGACCTCCTGGCTTACCCTCCAACCTGAGTGATCCTATGATTACATCAAGTCCGGGGCTTCACGTAAGGGAAAGTGTTTAGTCTTGTCAAGGACTGTGAAATCTCCTCCTTGTTTGCAACACAGATATCTCTAGAATTACTCCAGCTGATCACAAAATCTTAAACACTTCTGAAGTGTTTTTGCAATTTGCTGAAGGACTTTTCCTATAGTCGTTACAGGTTTAAGCTTCACATGAGGATACTGGTGCACAGACACTGCAGCAATAGTACTTGGTCTTGTACAAGTGTGTCCTTGCTGGTAAGACTTCAAATGTGTTACTCAATTTGGGGGGAAAAAAAAAGGAGTCAGGGGACACAGATCAACTGAAGATTTGAGCTTAAATTTGTATAATAGACTATCACTAACTAATAGGTAGTCAGTAGCATATGATTGCCATTTTATATGTTCATACAGAAACAACCAAAAAAACTCCCTGTCCAAATTGTGTCATCCATCTGAAACTGGAGATCATTCTATGATTGCAAATCTGCAAAGACTAGCTAGGCTCAACTTACCCACTAGAATAAAGACAAGCTATTTGTGCGCTTTTAGGCATGTATCTGTTACTGACACTCAGAAAGAGCAAAGACAAGTAGCTGGTTATTTCTTTGCCATTTGCTGTCTAAAAAGGTCATGAAGTTCTTACACTCACGTACCAGTACTGCCTTTTAAAGGTGGTGTTTGATTTTTCAAATGTAATCACAGATTGATCTCTCACCTCTCTGGTGACTGTTCAAAATCTGTTTCAATCTCTGTGAAACCAAAAGACATTGAAACAAATATTTTTGTCTTTTACATGTAATTTTACAGTCCACTGTTTCCCAGACATACAAAGAATTCTTACTCACATCCTGTGTCCAACTTTCGGTTCACATTAAACTGATGCTATGCATTCTTTGGTGAGGTCCTCATCGTGGCATTTTTTCCTGGATCCTTCCAAGTCTTGGTGTCAGCAGCAAACTAACACCAATTCATCTTTTAACCAAGATGCACAATGTTGATAAAAAATTGTCACTTAAGTATCTGTAAGGCAAGTTGCATGTGAAATGCAGCACTAATGTATTTTCTTGAAAAGGCTTATTAAAGTTTTGCAGATAGTCTTTCAACAGCTAATGGTATATTATTAAAGGGCTTATCAACTGTGTTTTAAGGACTTGAATTTCCATAGGTTGTCTTTGGCATCTGTGCGCAATGTAGACAAGACACTAGCAAACTAGGATAATAATGTTTTATTTTCACTTCGTGGAGTCTTCTGTCAACTAAGTAAGAGGCAAGATATGTGGTCACACAGTTATTTTCCCTGTTGCTGGTAAAGGCTGAAATCAAAGCTTCAGTTTGTCTTGGGATAATGGAATCCTCCAGTTTAACGCCTTAGATGTGTACACTTCAAAAATTGGCTAGCCTCAAACGGAGTCTACCATTCCTCACCATTGCTCCCTAAAACTAGAGGAAGAACCCTGAATCTTAATGCCTGCTTATGGTAGTATAATCACATCTGTTGTGGTCTGCAGAGATATATTCAGCTAGAAGAGAGAACAAGAACACGGAGACTGTGGTAGGAAGGACTGTTGCTACCTCTCCCCTTACAATAAATCCCGCCCTACATATCCTACACATACTCCACTTCACAAACAAGATTCAGCTATTCTCATTATATGTCCTGTTACTTTTTCCTCCTTTGTTCAGCCCTGTCGTACATTCTGGGTGGGATCTCACAAGTAAGCAATGTTCTTTGAGCTTTCTACTCTACTGATGCTGGTGGCTGCCTAACTTTAACTGCAGCAAAGTTTTTGAAAAATCTCACTTTTTCTAATCATACATGGCATGAAATGAATATGCAAAGCCTATATGGAGGACTTTCAGATAAGTCGCACTGAAGGTCTATAACTGAGTCTTATATGCACTGTCAGGTGAAATTAGGTTGCTGTTGTGTTGTTTTCTTTAATTTTTCCTTGATGTTCAGAACATTTGGTAAAATATGTGGATGCTAGCTTCATATCCTACATATTAAGATGAGAAATATTCTCTAGTGCAGTTAAACAATATTGTATTACTGGCTTATTTGAAGAAACTATGAAGAAAAATTAGAGCTAGTAAGTATTACAGCAAAGTCTATACAACCTTTTAACATTTACAGCTAGGACTTCAAAAGAAACTGATAGGGAAACCTACCAGAATTCATAGCACAAGGTACAAAGCACTGGAAAATCATATTTTATTATACCTCATGACATCATCCAGTAAAGCCACAATAGCTAATTTATTGTCACATTTTATAGACAAGCTGAAGCCCAAGGAGTTTACTAGCTCTCCTGTGATGACATGTTAAAGCTCAGGACATTCTGGAACAAGAAGACAGTCAAAACTCCCAACTGAACGAGACTCACAAAATAATCCTTTTGCCCTTGATAGAAGCCAGTTGGCAGAATTTCTTAAAGATTTGAATACCTCCCTCCCTTATAGACATCTTTGAAAGGTCATACTTAAATATAGATGTACACACTTCTAAATAAACACCACTTCTGTCTTCCTCTTGCTGAAAAAGCTATGTCCGTATGATAAGTCTATAATGGAAAAAAAAATTTCAGTTACAGACCCTGGAAATGAGCAGAAAAGTTGCACTATAAATTTAAGAGAGTCTTCTCCGTGCTTCAGTTTGTCTATTTACCAGATTAATCATGTGTTTCTAATTGGTATCTGCTTCATGGAGAAAAGCCTTCATCCAGTCTTGGTCTACTTTTCTATGCCTTGAGCCTTCAATCTCATCTACATCTACATACAAAAGGAAGATAAGATGCTAGCAATATCAAATGATAATGATGTGCATTCATATGACTAAGATGTAAATGGCAACACAGGGTACAAGCTAGAGGCCTTAAAACTGGATGAAGAATGCCCAGAAGTTCAAGCACTAATGAAGCTAAAGCCACATTTGAAAGAGAGTAGAACAACAATAAAACTAGCATAATTTTCAAAGTGAAATTGTCAGAAGCAAATCCGGACTATGATTAATCAAGAATATAAACACCTAAAATTCTTTTGCTGCCATGATTGTTTACTACTAATTAAGCAGATAATTTTTTCACACTCCATTTGCAGCAACGTCTTCTGTTTGAAGTGTTGTAAAGATGTTGTGTTTGTCCAACACAGAAAAAAACACTTGTAAATTTCCCTTTTTGATGGTTCTACACTTTGATCAATTCAGTTCCTTTTATGACTTCAGGAAAACTGGCTTTTAGAGATTTATGCAATTTCCTGAGGACTAGCCATATGAAACATTTGATGACCACTCACTTTGGCTCTTTACATTGTTATCCCATGTCACAGTTGAGGTGAGATAAAAATAAAGCTGTGGAAAAGTCAGATTAATCATGAATATCAATATTGCTTCCTTTTGTTGCTGTGGTTCTTTATAAAACACTTGGACTTACTTGGTGAATGGAAAAGATCCAAAGCATGGTTTGTTCACAGACCTGCCAGGAAATGAAGAGGGAAGGAAGGATGTTTATGATGGAAGTAGGTCTGACTGCTGTAAGCTTAAAGCTCAAATCAGATAAATCACTTATGATGTAGATTTTCAAATGATAAAAATTTGGAAGCCATTGTCATATGATTAAAATGGCAGCTACTCTCAAAATTAGGTATATCTGGAAGCTAGCTATCTACTACATTTAACTGGCATTCTGTGGAAGCAGATACACAATCTTATCTGAGTGTAAAGAGCAAAGATAGTCTTTCAGTGCTGGGTCCAGTGCAGAACGGACCAAGCAGTATCTCAGAGTAAAACAGCTGACATCAAAACTGACTCTCTGACCCTGTAAGTTTGTTACTAGGGTTCACTCATGCCCTTTTGATAGTCTTCTAATAGATGAATTTACATCTTCAGAGCTTCTCTTTAGACTAGTTTTCTTTAATTAAGTCAAAGACCTTTTTAGGCCACATAGCTGAAAGAGATACTAGGGAATTATTCAGAAAAGATTAATTTCATGCTCTGGGATGGGAATGTGAAAAATGTGCTCACTATAAAACATGCTTGGAAAACATTCTTGTGAGAAAAAGAGTAAACCATAAACCCGTATTCTCCCCACAGAAAAGTGTTAATTAATGAGATGACTGAAAACCGTAAGCATGAAACATAAATCTAAAAAAATATAAAACCCAAAAGAGTTTGTGAATTAACTTGACACATGTTCCACTTCACCACACAAATGCAATACTTTTTCTTGTATATCCCATGTCCTCCTCTCTTTTATATATAATCATCAGTACATACACACATACGCTCTCTTACGCACCTCAACACCTTTGGGCTAGGGTTGCCATTGCCTTTTTTCCTGGAAGAAGGCGATGCACTCCGCAGCTATGAAAGCTGGACCTCCTCACGGGCTGCCCCAGCGGAGCGACCGCAGGCCGCGTTCACCAGCAGGGAGAGGAAGGCACGCAGCCCGACCCCGCTCTCCTGTGCGAAGGCCGGCACCTAGGAACCAGGCGGCAGGCCGCCGGTTGGCGGGGCTTGGCTCTGAGGCCTCACCGATCTGCCCACGGCTGGGAGGAAGAGGGTGAGCTGCACACCGCTGCCCCGCGAGCCGAGTCGCGCCTGTGGGACAGCCCTCGAGCGCCGCTGCCAACAGCAGCAACGGAACAGGGCACGCAAACGCCAATGGTACACAGGCTTTAGCACTTACATAACCACAGACTACGAAATACGCTAATAAATAAGGGCACGCACAAAATTCAGGATCGGGAAGGCTGCGAAAATAATGTGTTCCTCTCTGAAGCGTGCACACAGCCACCTCAGCCCAGCTTTCGAGAAGGACCCTTCAGGCAGAAGGGCCCAGCTCAGGAAAACAGGGCCTTGATCCACCAGGATCCGAGACTGACCAAGTACTGATGGTACTTCTTTGCAATCTCCTTCACTTCAACTCATCCTTTATGAATTTTCAAACAGATAATGACTATTGGAGAAAAAACCATCCAGCACAGCAAAGCAATAATCCGCGGACATGAAACGCATTCCTCATTTCTCTCCCCATTCAGCTCCGCAGCTACATGAAGACAGTAGCACAGTAAACAAGCCTCCTCCTCCTCGACACACTTCAAGTCATTCTTCCCACACACAGCTGCCACTATCATGCATATTTCAAAGCCTCCATCTGGGCTTGACAACTGTACCTTCCTTTCTTCCAGCCAACAGAAATACACGTCCTACTCAAACAGGCATTGACGGTATCGCGCTGTTTATTTCAGAAAAGAAGCTGTTCCACAAGTAGGTCATGTGGGTGGAAGCCCCCATGCTAACCTACATGTTCACCGTGTAAGTTAGAGCTACCCTACATTCATTTTTCCCTCTTTCCAGCTAGAAACTGTCTCTAGGCAGCATGGGAGGATTTGTGGTACTTGTCCAGGCTGCTGAATGCCTGGTTCTTCTGGATAAACACCTACTGCTCACACAGAGATTGACTTCACAGTATACACCCAGCAGGTTCAACATTTCCCAGAGATTCTTCATTTATGCCGCATGTGCTACACAGTGCAGGTACACCTCCTTCTGTCCAGAAATATGGCAATAATCCTCACAGCTGCTGCAGACTTTAAGGATGCCCTGAACTCAGCATACACAGGGGCCGGATCTCTGGTCTGGGGCCTCCTCTTTTTCTCCTGAAGGTCAACTCTCCCTGCTGCAGCTATCCCTCTTGATGCCCTCCCTGCTGCAGCAACCACCCACACTGCACCTATGGTAGCAGCCTACGTTCTACCATTTAAATAGCTGTGTCTCTTCCTTTCTCCCTCACCAGCAGCCTGGACTCAGCTCACCCTTCCTATACCATCAAATGCACCTTCCTACATCCACATGCAAACGAACACCCTGCCTCTCTCCGTCTCTTGCTCTGCAGCAACTGGGTAGGCACAAGTTGAGGACAATGTCTGTTGCAACAGAGGGAAGGGCTAAGGCCAAGATAGGATAGGGCTTTTATCTTGGAGAGCAGAAGAAAGTGGGGCCAAAACAAGAGTCAGTGTGGAGTCAGGTTGCTCCTGCTCCACCAAGGGGTAGCACATGCCTTCATTCACACCTGATGGCAATGGCCACACACTTCCCATCTCTTTGTGGATAGCAGTAGCAGCAAGTGAGTCACTGGCTGAGACGGGGCAAACTGGAGGCGATGTTTGATTATCTGGACAGTGCTGCTTGAATAGCCAGACTCAACTTCAGCCCTACACCACCCTACAAAAAACCCCAAAGGCTGAATAGGAGTAATCTATGGGCAGCCTCTGTCCCACAAATCACCTCCTGGACCACGTGAAATGAACCATGTTTTAATATACAGATTACACAACTGAGATAATTCCTTAAGGATTTTAATGACGATATGTCCAGCCAATTTTAGTGTCTTGCATGCTAGGCTTGCATTTGGTTTAAATCATGCCTCTGCAGAGAGATGTTGTGAGGCTTAGTTAGCTAATATTTCCTAAGTGCTTTGAGATCTCATAATAAAAGGTCCAATTGCACTACAAAGCAATTTTACTCTTAGTAAGACACTTGCTACCAGGATTTATTCATTTTGTCCTAAAGAGAAATCAGAAGATCTCCATCTACATGTGCATTGCTTCTTTCTTGGAAGATGAAGAACGAAGGAGACAGATGGTACAAAAATAAGTATCCATAAAGAGAACAGACAAGACTGGCTATTTGGAATAGGCATTCTTCAGCTGTTTATACTATTTACCTAAGCTTTCTTTTGGGAAGACCACCAAGGAGGAAAACTGCAAAGCAAACTCCATGGAAAGATACTTTCTGCCCAGAGCACTCATTCATTATAGGTCATATGGAAAGAGATGTGGTCTAGATCTTCTGCCACTCTGCAGCCACTACCTGTCTTCCTACTTCAACAGCATTTCCAACAAACTGAGATATGGCCTTAATTTTCCTTAAGCTGATCATACAGGTTTTAAAATTTTTCTTTTATATTTGTCATAGTGCTTTGGAGGTCACCCAGGCATTTTATGCAGACTGCTGGTACACTTAATCATTTCGGTGGCTTCCTGCAGTAAATCAGGAGACATTATATTAATAAAAGATGGGGCTGTTCCAGGTCTGATTCATAACACTGAATACCCATCTACCTGGCTTAAAAAGAGTCCTTTAAAAAGGTCAGTTTACTCTACGGAATTCTGAATACCAAGGATATGTCTTCACTCACACAAGATATATACACTCGAGGCCAGCACCCTAAAAGGTACAGAAGACACTGAAGTGATTCAGAACGAGGGCTCACGGCTGTCTGCACCACAACCTAGCCAAAGAGACCTTGTCTGAAAATACACCACTGAGATACAGGCACACCACGCAAATAAGCATCTCATAAAACAGGTTTACCTCCATCACTGCACTTCTTTGTCTGGCAAACACTGTTTAGTCACGTTCATTGAGCACAAGACCCAAGACAGGCAAAATACCAGGTTTAAGAGGGAAAGATTGGCCAAAAGTGGACTTTGCTTGTACCATATTATTATTATTTGGTTACTTCTTCAAAATACTTATTAATCCCTGAAATCAGAATGTACCTAATTAAAAAAAAAAAAGAGATTAAACAGTTGTTTTCTGGATTTGACTTGTTATCACATCCCCTCCTGACTCTCACTTTTATATTTTAAATTCAAGTTTGCTTTCACTATCTCACACAGCACACGTACAATTCCTATGAAATACGGGTAACATTTATGAATAAGTCGCAACTTTCAGTATTATGTTGCTCTCGTGACATTGGTCTTGCACTTGCTAAAGGAAAATAAAACAAGTTTTCAATTAATACAGCTGGTAAAATATTTCTGAATAACAATTTCCCACTGCAAAGGCTGATTCCTTTGTAATGTAATTTTGTCCAAGTATCTTAATGAAGACAATCAAGTGTTTTGTTTTCACTTGGTCAGTCCAACTGCACTGAAACCATGAATTTGAAATACTTTTTCTAAATCTTCCCTGCCCCCCCCCCCCCAAGAAATTGCGAGATTGACTTTTTCTTCCCATCTGGAAAAAAAATCATAATTTCTAAATTTACAATCACACCAGAAGAGACAGTTAAAAAAAAAAACCAAACCCAAACCCCTTCAATACTTTAGGGTCTTATCTTGCAAGGTGCTGAAAACTCTCGTATTTCTAACTCACATGCAGTATGGTGTGGATGCTAAGTATCACCCAGAAATGGAAGTCTGACCCCAACTCCTGTGCAAAACTAAGCAGAACAAATGTGGATACTACAGAGAGAATAGCTTCCCATTAGCTGCCAGAAGTAATGCCAAAATACCACTGTAGGTCAAGACCCTTGCAAGATCCACAGACCTTACGTGACATTTTGTCACGAGGCAGTTGTGAGCATTGGTTCCAACGACATGCCACACAGATCAAACCCTGTGGTAGGGCCAGACTCCCTGCAAAAAGTGGCATTGAGACCAAAGTGCTCCCATCAAAACACTGCCTGCAGCCCCCAGCCCACCCCTGTGCTGGGCACAGGAAGGCTAACCAGGCAGGCTACAGACCCTAGGTGGGTCACATGTTGAGCACTCCTTTTTCCAGCCATCACTTGACTATTTGGCTGACATACCTTAAAAGACATTCTTGAATCTAAACCACCTAGTCCAGTCAGAATTTTATTTCTATCGACTTACATTTTAGCAACCTGATTTTAAACTTCTGTTTTTGTGTGTGCCTACTGGGCACGTGTTCAGCCCTGCTACTGGTTGGACGTGGGGGCACGGAGCCATGGCAGGCTCGTCTCTATCCGGCTACTGTATTTGGCAACCCCCAACAAGAACAAATATGCTTCCATGTAGGTTTGAGTAGAAAGTTACCACTGTGAAATGCAGATTTCTCTCTTCCCGTAGTTCTAAATTGCAACAGGTGTGTCTGCATGCACTCCCAACCCACCCACACAAATAAGGAATAAGTACTTATATATGTTCACATGAAAAAAAAAGAAAGCTTCTTCTATTAAGCACAGTAATAGCCGACAAACTAAGCAATGTTTAAAAATATTTTTGGTCATCTCACTGAATACAGCAGATTTCAAACCTCACAATGACTATTATGAGATAAGTTTTCTTATTAGGAAATATAAAATACAATTTAAAGCATTTCAGCATCTCTTTTAAAATATATCAATTACAAAATTAAAAAAAAATGGAAAATGTCTGAATACTGATTGCTGATTCCATACATTATTTTGATTTTTCAACTTAAACATCAATTTCTATCAAAGACCTGCTTCTGAATTGGAAAATTTATCACAAAAAATTGAATGGCAGACTACCAAAAAGTGACAAGATTTTAACGCCATAATAAGCATTAGGATCTTGATCCATTATGCTTAACACTTATGGGAGTTTTTTCCTGTAACCAGGATGCTTAAAAACTTATTCAAAAACAGAAAGCAAAGCTAAGAGTCTTATGTAACAACATCATTTCAAAAGTGGTTTCTTTAAGGCTATCACCACAGCAAAATCATGCTTTTCTGATGGAAGATGACTGATTCTTCATTGTTTTGGGTCTACACAGAGTGCTTGAAAAAGACAAGAGAATGACACTGTATTCGACACTGTATTCTCCTGGTCAGGTATTTGGGAAGGGTGAGGATGCAGAAGGCAACATAAGACAGTGAATGCACTGGGAGAAAAGACAGGATTTGTGAATGGTGGGAAAAGAGTATAAGGAGTACTGCGGGGAAAAGCAAAGCAGCACTAGACAGGAAAACACAGGCTTCTGGAAGAGGACTGGGTGTGCAATTGGAACTGGGATACAGAGCTGAAACATCAAGGATACTGTGCTGGGTAAGAAGAGATTAGAAAGAATGGGGAAAGGGATGTTGCACAGGCAGTTTCCTATAAGAAGAAAAGGGCAAAAAATACAGTGATAGCTAACAGCAACCTGTAACTGAGGAGCCTGACTGGGTGATAAGGGGCATGAATGGATCAGGGCAAAGTGGGAGCACTTTCATTCACAAAGCCACCAGTGGATGAATAGAATCATCCCTTGCACACCCTTAAAGACATTCACGTTTTGCTTATATGTTGCACATTGAATTTTAAAATCAAGAAGTTCAGATCCCACTGGCCCAAATCCCCAAAGTAACAAGAGGTCCCTCCACCCTTTTCTAAAATACATCCCCATAAAATACACCTCATAATTTTAACTCAGCCTTATAATTAATGGGGAACAAAACAGCTCTGAATTAATTTGACAATATCATTTTAGTAGCTTCTGCCCCAAACCATGAGAAAAAGAAAATAAAACTTGGCCAGAAATGCCATATGACTTAATAGCATAGAATATAATCTCTGGAAATTCAGAGGTGTTTAGCTTCTGAAATTATACTGGCATTGAGTCAAGGAGATTTGAATACTAATCTTCTATAATCATATGTTAGAATTAGAAACAATCATTAGCTTCTTAATAAATACAGGAATATGCCTTTCTAGCCACAGTAGGTCATGAGACAGCTGACCTGAAAGTAGTCTGCTCTCTCTTGTTAGCTAAGAGTTCTTTGACACTCAAAAACTTAACAGCGTCTGGTACCTCAAACCACTGTAATCTTCTATCCATGTTTCATTAATTGGTCATCTAAACTGACTTCAGTAGTAGCAGGCCAATTTACTCTTAGATGTGCACAGTGTATGGAGACACTACAGAGTAGCTTTTATGAACAGTTTGATATTTTCAAGTTATGTGCACCATAAGTAAGTAACTATTATGTCAAACATACACAAAGATGCATATCCATCTCCAAACACCCCAAATCCCTTTCAGCCTCCTGAACGTCCAGTTTAAAAGTGCTGTGCAGCAGGTCCAGACAGTAGAGGTTTCCTTTGTGACTCACACATTCTTACGACTCACTTTGTCGGACCTACAGGAATGCAGGTAATTGTGTCTAATGCACACGCAAATTCGCAGGTCTTGGAACACAGCTATAACAAGTAAACTCAGGTCAAGAAAGTTTTCACAGCATGGAGTTTCAATTTGTTTGTAAGCTTAAGTGAACAGCAAATGGGGACCTCTGCATCTGTCAGTGCATATGGCTTCTAACTAAGGACAAAGTTTTGCAAGCACCCTCCGCTGAGCAGAATTGTGCTAAGCCACACAAGTTATGCGCAGGGAAGTGGTGCCATGCCACTGGGGGGGGGGGGTGGGGGGGGGGGGAGATTGTGTGGGTTTGTGGGGGGAAGAAATGGGGGCGAGGACAAGGAAGGGGAGGAAGTCTGAGGGAGCAAACGCATACTGTTTTATCCAAGAAACACCAGCCACTATATCTCCACCCCTTGTTTTCCCTCACTTCGTCCTCATACTTGGCAACCAAATATCTAAATACCAATTTTTCACAACACAAGGCTGATCAGCATGGTGCACTCTCTCACCTACGCACCCCAGGTATAAAAGTGCTGTCCTCTATTGGATCTTCCTTTTCTTTCCCACCTTCTCTACTTGCATCCTTTGCAGAGCTGCGCCTGCACAAGCACCAGCCATAAACAACTTGCATCTCCTCTAGGGTCAAGGGCCCTATTGCAGTGCCTCAGGATCACACAGAGGTGCTAGCCTGAACATTAGCTGTATGAAATGCTTCCACCGCTTCAGCCACAAGCTTGTTAAGCATCTCACAGAGAAAACATCCCTTTTGCATTCATGCATTTTATCAATTTATATAGCAGCATTTAAAGTCAGCAGTTTCTTTTTCTTCCTTTTGCATCTGATCAAGTACATTTAGGAACATATGCCACCTGTGCTCTGCATGTGGAACTCCCACTCCTACTGAATTCTAATAATATTAGCAATAATAATAAATAACAATTTGTTACTTATGTGCTGCCAGGACCAGAAGGCTTCAAGATACCTGATAAAATATATGCAAATGCGGGCAGGGGGGAAGTAAATTTACCCTCAGGTACACAAAGAACTAGGTTTAAAAAAATATACAGACAGCACTGTTCAAAACCAAAAATGAGCCAATCAATTCCTAACAGAGTAAAATTGAAATTCTCTGCTAAGTCCCTGCACAACCAACTCAAACAGTCGGAAGTGTCTAGCAGCATTTGTAGAGGTAAGAGTCAGGCTCTTACATTGTTTCACTTAAACCAAATCATTGCAAAAACCCACCACCCCTTGTGCTTTGCTTTACAAGTTAGCAAGGAATTAGCAAAGGATTTGACATTCTGCTCTTCTGCACTTTCTACTCTAGTTTATCTTTACCAGGACACCTAATATTCAGCTAGTAAAAATCCAGTGGTACTAGTTTTGTTTTAAGCTATACTATAGAGAGTCCTCAAGCACTTCGAAACAACTAACCTGATAGACAACTGCAGCAAAAATACCTGAGCTATGTCAGTTGCACACAGATCTAAGTGGAAATTATTATATAATTGCACCCTTAGGGAAGTATTTGTTTGGAAATCCTCCTGCAAACAGGATGCTTGCAAGGGCAGTGGCAAGACACGATGTTCAGGGAATGCAACTAGAGGCATTCAAATGTTGCTTTCAAACTCTCGAGGGAAAATTGCATGGACTTACCTAAGTTGCCAGAAGGAGCCTTCATACAAATGAAAATCAGGTTCTGATTTTCTCCTAGCATTTCACATGAGCTTAACCTGTTTCCAACCAACAGAATCTCTATGTTTTGCAGTATACTGCAAAAAACCCCAACAAGCAATGCCAACTATACGCCAAGAGAGTGTAAAAGATCCTAAGGTAACTGGGAAAATGCTGATGAAAATCCTCTAAATGCTTAATCATAGTGCTAGTTGGGAGAGGGACTTGTTTTTAAATCTTACCAAAACACGTTTATAGATTTTAATTTACTTTAGTTTCTTCCTCTCCGAAAAGGCTGGAAGTTTTACTTCAGCTTCCAACTGATTTTGTTTTTTCTTCAGACTTTGGTTAACTTTTCCATCCACGAAAGTTAAACACAGCTTTTTCAGTGGTAGCAAATTTAACTCTATCAAGTTGAAAAAATCTTGCATCATACATAGTAAGAGTAAATGAACAAAGGCCATAAGGCTTTGAAGACTAATAACAAATTCAGAGCTTTGGAAAATATGGTATGGGGAAAACGTAGTTACTCAAATAAAGGCAGGCAAATAAGGCAAAATTTGAAAAAGCTTTCATTAGAAGAAGAAAGCTTTTCATATTCATCCATTCAAAGAGTGAACAAGGAGTTTATGCTTCCCTTTGGTCTTCAAAATGAGCCAAGGCATTGTCAATTTTGTTTCTACTTCATATGCCATATATATACACCTGGACACGCAAGGTGAGAAGACCAGGCCTCAGATTCAGATACTTAAAAGAAAAAAACCTACACTGAGAGGAATTTGATGTTTTTCACGTGTGTATTGTGAGCAATAACATCACTTTTGTTTCAAATATAGAAATGTCCAATGTGAACTTACTACACACCAGTATTTGTTTCACTCTTGAATTCTGCAGAAAGCATATAAACCTGTCACTGGTGTCGATCTTTTTAACATTTACTGACTGGAGTTGCATTAGCAATTAAAACTCCAAATGACAAGGAATTCTCCACCCATGCTGAGCTCTTCTCAACATCTGAGTCTATATTAAAGCAGTGCAATTAAAAAAATATTTTCTAAATACTGCATTAGGATAGGCAGGCACTGACAACTCCAATTATTAAATATGGAAAGTTGCAGCACAGAAAACACTGCATGTAATGGAAGGAATCTGAGATATTTTTATTTTATTGTTTTGTTCAGCTAAATACACACTCGGCATAATCCTTTGTAAGGAATCTACATTATAGCACGTTCAATACACTGCAGAATTGCCTATTTTTTCAATTTTGTTTTATTACAGTTTATTGTGGTTTTACTTTGTTCAAATCTGCAAGCTTACTTCTGTGGAATGTCAGGGTTTTGTAATTTCATAAAGTTTTTTCTTCTACTTATAGGTTTAAACAACTTCATATTTTGTTGTACAGTGGCATACTGGCACATTTGAATTTTCCATCATGCCGATAATAAAAGATTTTTATCGTGTGAGTGTTTCCCCATTTTCAGATAAGGTGATCAAGTGTTGGGTTTTTTTTCAGCCAAAGGACAAAACAAGTAACCACCCACATGGACTTGTACCCTACAAGTCTTTGTACATCCTCAGGTTGACGCAACTGCAAAGATTCAAGTGGAATTTGATTTTTATTCAAAATATTTTTCATTTAAAACACTAAGTTTGCAATTTTCTATATTAGTTAAGAATATTATTTGATAGGTTATATAGATCTTTACAACTTAAGAAGGTCGATCTCTCAAAATTTATTTCTTGTATAAGCTTATATGACCTCATTAAGATAGCACAAATATAAGGTCAAAAATACATTGATTAAATATTTTGTTATATACTTATATTCACAACAAATTAGGACAGCTCAGAACCCCAACTTTGACTTCAGCATAGAACACTAGATGTTCTATGCTGACTTCAGCATAGAACTAACATAGAACACTAGATGTGTTTGTCCTTGTTTAAATTAATTGTTCAAAATATTTAACAGTTTTGCCATATGGAGGCATATAAGATTATCTGAGTTATCCTTAGCACTACAATAAAACTGTAAAGAAAATAATTCAACTGTAATACAACATAAATAGGATTTTTTTCAAAGGGAAACAGAAAGACTACTAAACCAACTTCTTGAAGTTGTCATCATTTGAAACTGTTCTGGCAAAACTCTACAGACTTTACACTGTTTTAAAACATAGCACTGTTACCTATCGCTTACATACTCCAAGTTATAAAATAATATTACTGACATTAGTTAAATCTATCATCATAGTAAGTGATCCCAATTTGTCCTCTCTTCCACTCTCCTCCTTTCCCCTGCCAACCCTACTGCCAACACAAATATTTCAAGACAGCCATAACTTTCCTAAGAATTCCCAAATTAAATGTTCAACATATTTAAGTCCAATTGTAAAATAAATACATGCTAATGCAATGTGAAAATGGAACTCTTCAATGTAGTGCTCCAATTCCACTAAATTTGTAACAGCGCTACCAAAAGCAAATGGAAAACATGGGTCTATGAATAAGAAACGGTGATCCTATTACATTTTTATTACTGCATCGACAGCACTATACATAACTGTTTCTCTGACATGTTTACAGCCTGAGAGGGAAAAAGAAAGCTCTAAAACACACACTTATTAAAAGGCTCCCTTACGTATATTGTTGCCTTTTCTCTCAAATACATTAAGCACCATTAAGAAACCTCACCTTGTTATTTCTCAAAAAGCAATCCCTTACTTTCTTTCTCTGTAAACTGATAAACACTCCGTTGACTGCATTCACTGTTATAGTAAGAACACTGAGATATTTAGACATGGTGATGAATTACCTCTGGGAATAATACCTAATAATATTTCACACTTCTGTAATCTTTTCACCCAAAAGCCATAAAACACTTAAATATCAGGGTAACTTCACAGATGATGAAAGAGGAAAGCAGAAGGTGAAATCCATTTTACTAAAGGAAATCCTGGAAAAAGAGTCATATTCCATAGAGTGTGGAACATGTTTTCACTTTTGTTCTCTGTGTTGTGGTACGTTTAACCCAGACAGTTAGCAATGACACTTGCTCAACTTCAGATACCGCACCAATGGCACAGTTTATTATTCCTTAACTCTGAATCTTCTGGCCTCTGACATTTTCTGGTCATCTTATTTCCTATCAGCATGACTAAATCCAAAATGGGCACAAATCACCTATAATTTTTAGCCATGCTTTGTTAAGCTTCTATCTTTTTTTGTTGCCTAGTAACTGTATCTCATACAATTTAATAACTAATTAAATACATTAAATAAGTAAATGACAAATCTACCAACTCTAGTTTCTAGCCCTATGGTTAACACGCCCCTCTGAAATTTTCCAAAGACAAGAAATGAACTAAGTTCTGACGACTTATTTAAACTTAATCAAACTAAACCTAAAGGCATTTTCTGCAAAACAAATACAACATGCACTAGCAAAAAACGTGCTGGGAACAGCACTTGTACCTGTTTTTTGTAGAACTCAATCTGCCAGACAACGCATAAAAGTTCATACACAGACATCCTGCTATTTCTTTCAAAGGAATAATAAAAGTGTAAGGCCAGGCAGATTTATATATGAGCAAAATCAATTCCTCTCTAGCTTTGGCTGCCCTGAATCAAGTCATATGAATACCCACATTAACATTCTGTTATTCAAAATAGGATCATTAATCATCACATGAAACATCACACTTCAGACTGCTTCCAAAAATCTAGCCCTGCCTTTTGTCTCTGTAACTACCCTGTTCAGCCTATCAGAGAGACCTTAAGACTAAAAAAAACAAAACAAAAAACAAAAAACAAACAGTATTTTCTTAGTGCATGCATATGTATGTGCAATAGTATCTTGGTTTACTCTAGCTTCTCTGAGAAATAAGGTTTTCACAGAAACTGCAGAATGAAAATTAGAAGCTATTTAGACCAGTGCACCCCTTACTAAGGAGATACATACTTATTTTAACTCTAAGCTACTTTTCTGCTAATTATCATACACACCCAAACACAAAAAGTAGAACTGGTCTTCTTTTCAGCACCCACAGGCTCCACTTTATTCCAGAATACAAATTCTATTTATTTTTGCCTCCTCTCACAACAGTAAGAGAGCCAAGAGAAACTGAAAAACAAAACTTAACCCCTGCAACAGCAAGGATCCTGCCATTTTAGAAAAGTTGGTGCAACGGATCCCGCAACAAAATGTGTATTTATAAAGGCAGGTGTGTGCTTGCAGTGTATGCAGGATGACCCAGTTATCTTTAATTCAAGTACTATTATCTTTAATTCAGCTACGTCAAGTACTTCTAGAACTGAACAAACAGCGGTACAAGTAGGGAAAATTTCTGAGACTTACATAGCTGACAAACTTCTTGCAAAGAATAATTTTGTACTGGCATAATTTTCACCCTAACTTAACTTTCAACTATAAGACTCAACAATGAATTTATGGGTTGAGGTGCAGGACAGTGCAGCACTCCACTACTAAAGCACAAAATGGTGAACCTGAGCCTAACAAAGGCAGCTACACAAATCGTAGGCACATCTCTTGAAATATCCCGTCTGAATCCGGTTCTTTGCCATTTTCACAGGAACTCTGGGGCTTGGTTTGTGTTGTGAGGCTGAATGAAAGCAACAGTTTTGCAGTTTTGAACTAGCCCCAATGTTCAGTTCAATAATTTTATCTGCTGGGCCCACTGCCTGATCTTGGCAGCAACTCTTTACCTCTTCGTACTTTAGTTTCCCAGTCTATAAATGACAAAAAGGATACTCTCTCTTTTCTGAATTGTTTCAGAATCCACAGGTACTAGGCAGATATCTTTACCATCTTTTGAATAAGCAGGATAAATATCTACCACCTCTACATAGCAGGGAGAAAGTCTGAAGTGGAGAAATGATTGTTAGTAGCAACAGTGAGGAGCA
The DNA here is from genome assembly GCF_034638445.1 of Ciconia boyciana. NCBI lineage: Eukaryota > Metazoa > Chordata > Aves > Ciconiiformes > Ciconiidae > Ciconia > Ciconia boyciana. The sequence goes on along the minus strand of NC_132936.1, from coordinate 68,195,224 downwards.
TCACCAGTGTAATGGCAAAACATACTGCCAGCGCATTGCTTCATAAACCAGAAAAATATTCCATTGACATGAGTGTTTTAGGGAATGTTGCCACCACAGTCACAACTGTAAAAAAACCCAGTCAGTCATCAGAATGACAGCAGTTAAAAGAAGTCATTAGTTGCGCTTATTTGCTTTCTTAATTCAAGGACAGGAGAGATTAAGCATGCATATTGGCATGTAATAAAATCTTACTTAGGTATGAACATGCAAAATATTACGGATGGACAGGGACATCACAGTCTTTAGCTTTGTATTAAACAACTTCCTCATAATGCTCCACTTCCGTAAACAGTGTGAGGGCTGTAAGTCTACTGTTCAGATTAATGCATACATTTAGAATAATTTACTGCATCTTGTGTTTTAGAGTCCAAACTACTAGTTTTTCATAATTCCATTCAAAATTATATTATCTGCAATAACTGTAAATCATTTCACACAGCACCTCTGCAAAGCCAGCTACCTAAATCTCCAAGACATTTACTGATGTTGAGACTGGAAAGGAATGTCCCTTTACAAATGGACAGATGAAAAAAAAATCCAAATTACTTTCCAGATTCAAGTCATAAACTCACTTTTCTCAAAAACTGGTAGCAGTTTTTGGAAACAGAAAGAACTTCTACGTGTTTCTGTGATGTCAAAGATGAAATCTCTGCTTGTGGAGGTACAATCTGTAGCAAGAACACATGTCTGCCAAGACTCTGGCATTGATGATATTTTGTCTAGACAGCCTTTGAATGTGACTGACACAGGAACACTGCACATGGTTGAGGAAACTGAAACTTATGGAAGTGGGTTTCAAGACTTAGTCAACACACAGTATTTTGGAAATGTGCCTAACATTCTCCAACCACACCTCCTGGTATCCTCCTCAGGAATCCAATAGTTTTTGTGTCTTCAAGTCTCCCAATTGTCCCAGGAGACAAAAAGATAGATTTGCTTAGATAAGATGCTACCAGGGCCATTTGGACATAAGTGAATATTGTCAACAAATGAAGAGGTCTATGTGCTGGCTAGTCACTGAGAAAGGCATTCAAGTCATTGAATTGTGTGTTATTTGGAAGGATTGAAGACTGTAAGGAATTGCTAACCTTTTCTCAACTATCGGACTTGACTATGAGAAACACACGACAACTATTAGCTAAAGGACAGAAATTACTAGCTGAAGTTGATAACTGTTCTAGACGTTTCAGAAAGCACTACATATTTACCTTGACCTTTTGGGCCATGACAGAAGTAGCCTGAACCATGTGCATGCTTTGATGGCAAAGTCCACATGAACTTGCCACAGACAGCAGGCTGTAATTTTTGGGAAATTATGAATATCATGTACTGTCAAATGTTATTTTCACTGTATGACAGCCTTAGTTCACTTAATCCTCAAGCAACTGTCAGGGCCAGGAGAACAGAGAAAAAGGTGAAAGAGACTCAAAGACAAGATCATTGGCTTTTAGCTTTAGTTAGTTCATTTCCAATTCAACTGCCACTAAAGTCAACAGCTCCCTGCTAACTTACTGGGACTTGACGCTAACTTCTACCAATTAATATTACTGACAGTACTGTTCAGCAGACCAAAAGGAAAAAAAAAATAGATTCTAGTTTGCCTTCCTGAAAAACATCAGGCCTTAAGATGCCCTTTTACAATCGCAGTAAAAGCACCAGTTACGGCTGTGGATACTCAGAGATCCAGCAAATATTTGGCACCCAACGCAAAAATTATCATCCCGGCTAAATGCAAAATACGGTAGGTGCTTCTTCTTGCCAAATCAAATATGGACCTCAGTGAACCTTAGCTTAATCCTGATACAGAAATTTGCACACTTGACCTGCCAGGTTAATAGTGTTTGAGTTTGGTCTCCAAACTCAACCTACTGACTGGATGTGAAGCGTGTAGGCAATAGTAGCAATACTTGTGAACCTACAATGAGGTTCTGAGAGAGGTTTTATCACTGGGAAGCACTGAAATACTTGCATTTTGGGACCTTTCTGTAACTCGGTAAGAACCGCAAAATCTCTTGCCTATTTACACTGTGGATTCAAAGAAAAAAAACTATTTTGACCTAGGTACTAGGTGTAAGTTGGCTATCATATTTCTGAACCAAAAACCAAGTTTCTGCTCCCATCTTCTCTCTTCCTCCCGCCCCTTCTCCTTCCACCTGCACTAGGGGAACACTGTTGTGAGGCAGCGAGGCTAGGAAGCTCAGAGCAAAAACAGCCCCTGGCCAGCACCTGGTGTTTCCCAGCAGGCCAGCATGCTCGTGACTGTTCCAGATCTGGACCCTTATGAAGAAAAGTGAAATGACACATCTTTTGTTTTGTAGGCTCTGTTTGGATTTGCAAACAAAACTACCTGGATCCGGCAAGTTGTGTTGCCCAACATTTTTTGTGTCACTCTCACACACTTGCACCTGTAGGGGATGGATTCCTCGGATGGGCCAAAGGGAGCAAGGCATGTTTTCTGTTTTGACAGCACACGGGAGCCAAGTGCTGGGAGCAGCAGGTTCTGGTGTTTACTGTCAGCCATTAAAAAAGGCGAAACACAGCATCAGCACTGCGGTGACCTTCCCCACGGCCGCTTACAGGCAGCAGCCCCTCGGCTTTGTCCGTGTCTTTCTCCGTTCCAACCACCCGGCTCCGCTGCCGCGGTGTCCGGCTGGCTCCTCTCACGGCCGGCCCCGGTGTCACAACATGTCGCCGTCCCCGCTTTAAGGTCACCTCATGGCGCTGCCGTCGAGCAGGGCCGCCGCCTCCGGGGGCCGCGATGCGCCCGGCCCGCTCCCGCGCGGGGCCGCGGCCGTTCACCGGGCAGCCTGAGGGAGGGGGCAGGGCCACGGGCGCCGGGGGCACTTACCAGGTCTATGAAGGTCAGAAATTTCCAGCTGCCTCCATAGGTCTGATGCGCGGGCATGTCAATGGCCTTGTAATTGCACAGGATGGAGCAATAGGACAGGAGGATGGCGGCGCGCAGCACCTGGCAGGGCACCAGCGCCATGTTGCACGCTGCGCCGGGGCGGCCTCGGCGGCGGCGGCGGGCTGCGAGCCAGCTCGGGGTGCGCTTCCGCGTGTGTGCGTGTGCGTGTGTGCGCGCGCCCCTGCGGGCGGGACTCCGAGCGCCCCCGCGCCGCGTTCGGCCCCGGCCGGGGCGGAGCGGAGCGGAGCGGAGGGGCCGCGCTGTGCGGCGGCGGCTGGCAGCGGCGCGGGGCAGGCGGGGTTGGAGGGGTGGTTGGCGGCGGCGGTGCCGGCGCTGCTGGCAGCAGCCTGGCTGGCGGGCTCGGCGCGCTCCCGAGTCGCAGCTCCGCGGCCGGGCCGGGCGGGAAGAGGCCGTGCCGTTCCCGAGGGAGCGGAGGGGCATGCCCTTCCCCGCCCATCGCCCTCCGCCGCGCAGGCCGGACCCGCCGCGCCGCTCCGGCGGCGGTAGGTGCCCGGGGGCTGGCAGGTGCGGGGCCGGGGCTGCGGCGGCCCGGCCCGGCCCGGCCCTGCCCTGCCCTGCCCGAGGGACCCGCGTCCCTCAGGCGCGCTGCCCCCGGGAGGTCACGAGTTGTGAGCGCGGGCAGCAAGTTATTTGCAGAACCCGGTTGCCCGCATTTTCAACCCAAAATTACAATGCACCAGCAACTACGGTTTTTAATCGCTGTATCGTGAAACGCTGTCGCGCGCGTCGGCCTCCGCGGCAGCCCCGCCGCAGCGCCGGACCGCCGGCCGGGCGTACCGTAGCGGGGGCGGCGGGGCGCAGGGCCCGGCCGCCGTTGGCGCGGCCCGGGGCGGGCGGTCCCCGCGCCGCCCGCTGACCGCGCCGCAGCCAATGGGCTGCGGGCTGAGGGCGCGCGGCGGCGGCGGGAGCAGGTGTCGGCGCCCCGCCGGGGCGGCGGCCGCGTGGCGTGGGTCGGAGCGCGGCGGGGGCTGTGCGGCGGCGGGGCTCTGACCGTAGGCCGTGTGGCGTGCTGGTGCTCCACCGTTACCGTACGCTGGCCGTACGGCTGCCCCGGCGCGGAGAGGCGAGTCCTCGGTGTTTGCCTTCATCGCACACACGCACAATTGCTAGAAGTGCGCTTTGCAGTACCTGCGAGCACTGTAAGACGGGGACCTCGTTATCCCTGGGTGAAAACGTTGGGCCGAGTATCAGCGTTATAAGGTTACTTTCTTAGTGGTGGACCTGATGGCGGCAACAGCGCTCCTGGTTGTAACTACCCTCTTGGTAATGCTGTCCCGGGGACCTCATCGTGAAGGTTCGTGCCCTCGGCTCTGAGGGGCGGTGGCTTCCTCATCACTGACGGGGCACAAAATATGGTGGCTAGCAGAAGCAGCTGGTCTTGGTGACAGGAAAGACTTGGATTTCCACGCTGGTCATGCTGGCTCTGAGGAGGCCCTGAGACCAAATCCTCTTCCTTTTAGTCCAGGAGAAAATAAAATGAGTGGCAGGACACTAAAAAAAAATGTCGTGGGAGGAAAATCAAGTGAAAGATGATGCTTGGGTAGGTGAGCAGTGGTGTGATCTGAGGGATCAGTATTTATACCAGCCTTTGTTCTAAAGACGATGAATGACCGTTTCTGTCAGCAGAGGTTTGATCACCAAAGGGATCCTTGATGCTAGGAGCAATTCAGGGGGTCTTGTGCTTGGGCTTCTACACCCTGAAAAGGAAAGGGTCTTAAAGTGCTTGATTGCAGGGTAAATACTGAATTGCTCCGCCATCTGGAAAAGTTATTTTAAAGGGAAAAAACCACCAGCAGTGATGTCTGGGCTTGGAGAGACAAACCACTTCTATAAACACCATCTCCCTACATCTGTCCTCTGAAATAAATATTTGAACAATAAGGTGCTTCATCATAGTTACGCTACTGGAAGGTAAAAAGAATCAATGACTGTGCAATGTGTTCCCTACTTTTATTCCATTACATAGAGTCAAAGCCTCTTAATCTGGTATCCACTGTGCTCAAGTTCTGCAAAAATGTAGGGCTGTTTAGGAGAACACATGCTAGCAGCTATCCTAGATGAAATTAGCACAGTTTAAGATCTCTGCTTATGCAGAGGAATTCTATGTCAGGCATGGACAAAGAACCCTGTAGGAGCACGGTGCACAAATTTCCCACTGGATCCTTTAGGTTATTTTACCTTATCTTACCCGGGTTCACAGCCCCAGCAAGCACATTAAGCAATCAGACCCTTCTGTTGTTTGTGGCATGCATTTTAGTCTTGCAGGCTAAAAGGGTTTGGTCTCATTGAGGCCTCAAGGTGCCATGGAAGAGGTATCTGGGTGAAATGTCATGGTCTGCAATGCCACGGGAGACCAGACTAATAATGTTAATGGTGTGCCCCAATACAAGTGGATCTGTAGAGCAGCACAGTTGCTGCTGAGGACCTGATGTCTGTACTGTATGTAGCACAGGAGGTTTCACTTCAGACTCGTTCTTATCTGGAGCTGTGGATTGAATATTCATTAGTGGCTGGCGTGCATTAAGTGAACCCTTGGAGCCCATCTTCTGGTTTGGTTTTATTCAAAAGGAATGCAGCTTGCTTTCTGAAACTGTGTCAAGTTATAAACCAAAGCTCAGTGTAAGTCCAGATGATCAGGAGATTTACTCTTCATTTGAACTATACTGCTTCTGTAGAGGCACCCTTCGTGTGCAAGTCTCGCTGGACTTGAGCTTTGTAAGCTCTCAAAGGCAAGTGACTCTGTGCGGAGCTCCACAGCATCACTGATTACATACCCATGCACACTCTTGTGTCTTGTGATCAGCCTCTGACAGGAAGAGTTTGGGGCTGTCTAAGCCTTAGGCAGTCTGTGCCCTACTTTTCTAGCTGCACCTCCTCCTATGATGTACAGGAACTCACTTCTTGGGTCACCTCTATGTCAGTAATACGGCATCACAGACATTAATACTCACTGGACATAACTTGATAACCGCCATTCTCGGTTTGCCTTTTAGTCACGTGCATTTAAACATCCTCCAGGGCTACAGCATCCTCAAAACTTACAGAAAAACTACCCAGGCTTTTTGGAGCTCCATTTGAATGCTCTTCAGTTATACTCTCTGCTCTTCCATAGAAATCTCAGCAAAGCCTACAGAAAATCCTAACCTCATACAAAGAAAAACTTTCACTCAGCCTTGTAAGCCAAGGTGGAAATCTAAATGAAGTAGAATGTATAAACACTCTTGTTCCCCACTTTTTTTCTTTCAGTCAAGAAAATCTCAAGGCAGGCTAACTAACATGCCAGGCTCAGCCAAGCTTCTTCCTGGTCAAAGGCTCTTCTTTATTACACATTTCTAGACCTTTGAAAGGAAACGTAACTCCTTTGTGGGTGGGTTCTTTGTGCCTGTGTCCTTTCTAAAGAAGTATCTGTTGAATCTCTGGACAGTATTATAATAAGGGCTAATTAGATTGTAGGCTGCCATTAGCCTTTATGTGCCACTGTGGACTTTTTACTCCCTGTCTATTGAGAGACAAGCAGCAAAGTCTTTTGTGACTGTGGTTGAAATGGGTTTGCAGTGGATTTTATTTTCCTTTGGGTTTGGTCTTTTTTTTTTTTTCCGCAAAGTAAAAATGAGAAGTTTACTAATTTGCCCTTTATATTGCTATATGAATGCAAGTTTTTGGTACTTCCTGAAACGTTTACATTTCAGGTTTTTGATGAAATCATAATAAGGTAGACTATAAACATGTAAAATATTCAGTGCTAGCCTGTGATTTTTCAGGTCCTGATGTTTAAATATTTGTTTGTATGTAAATTGTGAAAAGCCTCAACTGAATTTTCATAAGTCACATACTGTAAGTTTATTTGAAAGTGGGAGTTTGACATGGGTCATACTTCTCATTCAGTAGAGATGAGAAACTGGTTTAGAAAGGAGAGTCCAAAGCACTGGTATGTCTGTGATGGAAGATGTTAATAAATGCTGTCTACTGTGGGGGGGAAGCAAGATGCCTAAAAATCTGTCAGAGAACTGAGTGGAAACAAGAACTAAAAAGGTGGGTTTCCCATCCAATTGTTAATATAAAATGAGTAGCATGATGTTTTTTCTACTTGGCCCTTTGACAGAATAAAGTGTAACATCTTGGAGTCCAAGGTTTAATCTTTTCTATGTAGGGTAGCAGATGAGAATGCTTAAGAGTTTTTTGGTGGTGGTGGTTTTTGTTTTGTTTTGGTTTTTTGTCTTTTTTAAAAGAACAACATTTGAATTTCTGAACAGCATTGTATTTTGTGAATGTCAAAGATACTGGTGAATCTTGGTGAATGATCTTTGAGAGATGTTTTGAGACCTGTGAGATGCCTTTTCTTAAGCAATTGCTTTAAATGCAAATGAGTTGTTTACAAGGAATTATGCCACAAGAAGTTGCCTCCAAAGCAATAATAATAAGCATAGTAATGCATGCTTGAACTCATAGGAAATTGGTAATACTGCCTCATCACAATGTGTTCATGGCGATGCACCTGATACTGCAATTTCTAATATTTGAGGCAGAGTGTACAAACTGTGCCAAGGTACGTGTACAAACTGTACTTAGATGTGTGGGAGTGTGACTCCCACATAAGCAGACATGCAAAAATTAAGCTTTCTTGCAATGGATACAAGTGAAATTATTGAAACATTGCAAGTTGAAAATCAGCAAGTAGTTATTGAAAAAAAACTTGCCTGTGCCTAAGACAGAAGAGTTTTTGGAAATGTTCTCAGTTGATATGTATATATTTAATATATAGCTCTTCAGTCTGATGAACTATCACTTGGGTAGTAAATGGCCCCACATATCAGAGGAGGATTCAGCTCAAAATCTTTGAGTTATCTGCTGTAACTGGGCCCATTGTTAATACTACTAATAAAGTTTAGGCAAGTTTTTATTTCTTCATTGACTTCGAACAGATATGACAAAAATTGAAGGATGGAGGAAAAAAGAGAATAAAAATGAAAAGACCACATTTATACCAGGTATAAAGAGCAGTGTGTTTAATAAGACTTCTGGAGCTACTTGTTTGTATGATGACTGATTATTGCCGATTTAGTTTCAAGTTTAGGTATAAGAATTACATTGAAGTTACTAATTGGGCATATTTTGTCCTGAGTATTCTACAATATATATTTATATGTATTTAACAATGGGAAATAGAGCTGGAGCAGAGACGACCAGGAGATAAGTGGAACAAAGTTTGGGGCAGCTGGAAATTCATTCATCCTCTCTGCAAGTTAAATTTTGCTTTATCCTGAAAGACCATGAACTTTCTTGCTATGAAGGAGAAATGAGCAGATAAAACTGGCTGTGTTCATCTTCCCTGTTAAGTTAGAATTTCCCAAAGTGACGATTTTATAAAGAAAAAGCCTTATTGTACAAATCAGGAGTTTTGGATATGGAAGTGAAGCAGGGACTGTGTAAGCACGTTAACTTTTCTTCACATTTGGATTAGATACATTGTGCGGAACAAAGCTGTTTCACGGTAAGGAATTTATATCTTAATTTCATAGGCTTTCTGCTGATTACATCGGTCCGTGTTAGTGCCAGAAGGGAAGGCAGGTAACAGGCCTCTGAGGTGCCAAAGAGCAACGCTGATCAGGAGTATTCTACCTGCCCACAGATGATGTGGCCCCTTGTAAACCAGAGCAAACATTCCTCTGCTGTAGCATGCAGTCTCCCAGAGGGAAGTAACCTTTGGGAAATGGTTTGGGTACACGCAGTGCACAGTTACAGATTACCTGCTGTCCTGTTTTAAGAGCTTACCCCTTACACTACATCTACCTATCAGCAAAGTCTTGAAGAGCGTGGATATGCAGTATTGTTTAGTAATATCAGTGAACAGTAAAAAAGCAGAACTGTTTGCCATGGGGAAATAAGAGTCAGCTTCTTAATCATTAAAAATGTGCAAAAGAAGACAAACAAAATTTCCACAAATAATTATAAAGCCAGAAAATTTAACCCTGCATGTTAACAGCTGCGTACTGAGTGTCTGCCTTCTCTTAGACCCTCTTGACAGAAGACAGTCTTGACATAACAATTGTTACCAGGTACCTTTGAAACACATGAAATTCCATCTGAACATAAGAAAATGCTGTTTACTGTCAGGATGGTTGAACATGGGAACAGGTTGCCCAGAGAGGCTGTGGACTCTACATCTGTGGAGTTATTCAAAACCCATCTAGACACGGTCCTGGGCAACCTGCTGTAGCTCACCCTGCTTGAGCAGGGGGGTTCAACTAGATGATTCAACCTCAACAATTCTGTGATGCTGTAACATAAATGGAGGTACGCATGTGACTGACGCATAACTCACCAAGTCTGCCTTAATTTTCTGGATTATCTTGTTAAAATCAGCTTTCTGGTGGCTTAAATCCCCTAAGTGCCTCACCACGCTGCCTCCTCTGAACACCTGGGCAAAGGGGTTAGAGGTGGGATGAGAAACAAGGAATAGGAATGGTGCAGGTGCGCCGCACCACTTCTGTAGCATTGCTTGCATAAAAGAGTTATATAATTGTTAATTTGTGCTGGAGACTTAATATGTGTATTTTATGAATTGAATTTGAACAAATCTCTACCCCTAAATCGCTGATCAAAAGTTGTAGAATTATTTATCTGCGCCCTATCTCTACCCCAAATTCTCATCTATAAAACTGGACTGGTAAAACTTCCTGTCTTATGTCCTGACTGAAAGTTCATCTCAGCAAGAACTATTTCTTCATTTATTTTAAAATTATAAATATGTAATTATACTTCACCCAGTTACATCTTGGACTTCTGAGGAAACCTGAAATATTAAAAAATACAGTATTTTCTTAAAGAAACTATCGGTTCTTTTCTGTGACAACTGACTCTAATGGGCAGCACTGGAAAACGGAGTAAGTGTGAAGTATCTTCTGTTGTGAATCAGTGAATACTTTTCTGGTTCAGCTGCAGTAAGGTTTAACTGTTCAAGGGAGAGCAGTAATACGCATCTAATACAACAGCCAGAATACAGAGGGCACTTCATTCTGTAGCAGAGAGACAGCACTGGCTAGCAAGGACAACAGCAACCAAATACCCATCTCAAAGATGTGGCATAGCCAGTTTTTTTAACTAGTTTGGCTTTGATGACTTTGTAGAAGCTGGTATTGTGTTTGGGCTGCCAAGCAAACCTGGAGGTGCCTACCGTCATCTGCTAGCCCCCCTGCAGGAGATGCTTATTGTTGCCAACTCCTCCTCTCTTGGTAGGAGTGACTCTCAGCAGAACGCCACGCTTCTGGCTTTTTACTATCTGCCAGACGATACAGCAGTAACCAGGCTCTTTCTGTCACCAGCTGGAAGCTGTTGTTCCATCTAATTTTTTATTCTAGTGCTCATCCTCAAAATGTCTTTTACACAACTTGTAGAAACTGTGTCATTTTCAGTATGTGTCTTTCCCCTTGGTACAATCTGCCGCTGAAGGCTCGCATTTCTCTGGGCTAACAATGGCAGGGGGTCTCTACCGTACTGTGATGATACTGCACTACAGATGGATCCATAGGATGGTTTTCCTGGATATTGATGCTTTTTTTATTCCTCCACGTATCATAAATGTTTGGTCAAAGCTGATTCATGTTCGGGAAAAGTAGAACACGAACAAGAAATCTTTGGGTAAGGTACCTTCATGACTCTGGAGTATCCTTTTTTTCCTGCCTTCTCCCTTTTTAATTCAGTCCATGGCTACACTGATGGATTAAATCTCTTCCTTCTTCACTCATTTACACTATTCCAGCCTCCTTTCAAATCTTGTTCTTAGACACACAAAGCCACTGTGGATATAGTAGACAGAAAACTATTCCTGTAATTTCCTCACTTATTAATCTGCCATGTGTCTGTATTTCCATAACTACAAGCCTCTTTTTAAATGAGCTTGGGAAAAAAAAATATCCACAATAAAAACCTGAAAATGTAAGTGAAAAGGGAGACAAACACACATATTGATGTCATACAAAAACTGAATTGCAAACTGGGTTTAGGGAAACAACCACAAATAACTTTACTGTTTGTTCAGCTTCATATATTTTTATAGTCTGATGATCATCTGAGATTAATTACAGAGAATAGAATGATAATATGCTTTAAAGGAGAAAAGTAAGGGAGAAATAGGAGGTCTAGAGCAACCTTCAGAAAGAAAGCAGCTGTACAGTAGTGCATATTTGAGCTCTTGGATAAATCGCCACAAATACTTGTGTGAATAAATGAACACATTGAAATGACTTTGAACTTTCTCACAACCACTTTTTTCTGTATTATGATTATCGCTACCCACTTGCTGGAACAAAAATAAAAGTCAGCTGCATCATGGGAATTCCTCTACAAGTGAATGAAATAACCATAATCGTTGCTTTCCTGACTGACAACACTGGTGCAAAATATACATAACCACTGCAGAGGACACACTGGAATAATGGGTGTTTGCAAAGAAAAACTAGTACTTAATATCCTTGGAAAAGTTTGGCTGCCACAGCTCCTGCCCCCAAATCTCAGATTCAGTAACGGAATGGGCTAACCACAAGTCACTTTGCCATTGTTTTCTGTTTATAGAAGGAACACAATTGTATACACTTCACAGATGCATCATGAAGAGACGGCAGTTTAAGCAGATGTGAAGCAGCGTTATCACAAGGCTTAGCAGTATGATTACTAGCTAATAAAGTGCAATCGAATAAACCAGAAGAGACTGAATTAGGATGTCTTTGCTGGAAGTAATCTTGGAGCCTGTAAATATGATAATAACCTTTGAAAGCCTTTAGGTGCCTTTTTGGAGTATATTAGCTGGTAAATCTGACTAGTTAATCTAGTAATTGGCAATTGCTAGGGATAATTGAAAATGCACAAGACTAATTTTTTTCCAAAATATTAATGTGAATGGGGGTGGAAGAAATCCTGTTTATGAACATTTTGTAAAAAATATAGCCTATTTTCAAGCGTCTTCCAGTCTTGCATGTACTTATGCAGCCATGGGCCTAGCAGCTTTATCATTTATGAGCAGCCCAGATGGCACACTGGGATTCAGAACCCAATCTAAATCCTTGGAAGACTCAATTTAATGTTGGCTGGTTTAGATTAATCAAAAACTGTCCTCTCTCTTTATGTTTTCTGAACCTAAGTGGTCCAAGATTTGAGAGGGTTTTTTGTTTTGGGGTTTTGTTTGTTTGTTTGTTTGTTGTTGGTATCCTAATATATTGTTTGTTTGTTGTTGGCATCCTAATATAAGAGATGTCCTTCTTATCAGAGTAAATGATACCATGAATGTTTCCAGCAATGATTGGAGAGAGGGATTTTTAAAATTTCAGACATTCCTGATGGAAGCTGAGGAAATTTTGTATTTTTCACCTTGTCACTGAAAACATATCCAAGCGTGTCTGTTATCCTGGTAAGGGATTCACTTTGTGACAACAGCTTGCTGCTTATAGAACTGAACAGAGTATGATGGATTCAGATGGAAGAAATCCATGACTTATTTTCAGGGCCAACATGCCTAGTTAATACCTTATTAGCTGCAATATAATGATGTGTGCCCTCTCGGGAATTACTGGTCTGTGATGAGGATAGGGTGTAATGCAGGTGAATGCAAACTACTAATATTCAGCATTAGTGTAAATTTTAAATGGTTACCTAAGTCCCTACAAACTGAATCATCTTAATGTAGAAGTCATCTTTTTAAGATATTTAGCATACTGGGAACACTTAAGTACTATGTCTTTTCCACTTATTTGATATAGTTCTATCCTTCAAGAATAAATTAGCATGTCTAAATAACCCTGTACTACTTTTATTAGGATTAGTCTATAAACAGTTTCCTGATTCAACTAACCATCTGAATTTGTGTCCAGTTTTAACACCTTCAGTGGGTCTGAGGTGAAAATGTAACCCTTCTTCCAAATTTAATGATACAGCTTCCACTGCTAATGCATGATCAAGCCTGAGCTCATGTAACTTACTTATTCAAGGCCAGTGTTCTGGCATCATTAAAACATTAAAACCAATGCATAGAGTGTAGTTTCTATGCCACAACTGGTACACAATGCATTTTGAGTAACATCATTCTTCTCTCAGTATGAGCAGATATTCTTAGGTTTCACTAATGTGCCAGTAAGTTGAAATGGAAAAGAAATAAATGAGCAGAATATGAAAGCAAAACAAAAAGCAGCTCAGAATGAAAGTGTGCATGCAAATGAACGTATGTGGTACTGGCAGGAAGTGATTGCATCCTAAGTCCTCTGCCTTTTTTCTAGGTTTTGCATTATTCTCTGAACTCTTAAAAAATTATAGCGGTGGATCAAATAATTTTCATAAAACCAAAACAAAGCCCAGTGTTATTAGGTTGAGCAGATAGACCATGTGGAGTTTGTTACCATTTGCTAATTTTCAATTCATTTATTAAGATCAGCTCTCATTTTTTAATTTTCAGTAATCAGTGTCACTCTGTTATGAAAGCACCTCTGCAGTCTAGACAGTACATACTCATTTATGTGATAAATAATGGATAAACACTGAGTGTGCCATTAGCCGTTAATGCAGTAGATTGATTCCCTGCAGCACATACTCTCCATCCTTGTTTTAGCACTTATGCCACCTGTCTCTCGCACTTACCGTATGATGCTTCAATAATGCGAATGGGGTTCCCTGATCATTCCTAATTTAGCTCATTTTTATCATCACTTAAGTAGGTTGGTATTACTATGTCAGATGTGCAAATCAAAAGGTGCCTCACTACTACCTTTATGGTTGCTATCACTACTCTCTCCAATGTTTTTAGCACAATACAGATTACTTGTGGATAACCAGATGGAATCAGTAGACCTATTTTCTTTCCGCAGATTTCCATTTTAACATATCACTACTGCTTTGGCCAAGTGGCTGGGACAAAGACAAGTTATTTCAAGTCTCTGTTCCCACTTTCTTTAGCTGTAGGAACAGGGATTCAAAGTGAATTAAACCAAATAGACAAATTAGATATCAGTAACTCAGCAGGGTAGGTTGGCATTCAACCAATATTTTGAAGGAACTCAAATGTGAAATTGCAGAACTGCTGGCCAGGTTGTCTCACAAATCTATAGAAACGGCCCCTGTGCCAGACTGCCAGTGTAACTTCCACCTACAAAAAAGGCTCTAAGAGAGATCTGAGAACTGCAGACCGATGACTGACTCCATTCCTGATTAGCTCGTAGAGTATATCTTACAGAGTAAGATACTTGATCACATGGATAAACATCACCTCTTGGGAAGAAGTCAGCATGGCTTCTTTGAAAGGAAAGGCCATCTCAATCACCTGCTGGAGTTCTGTGAGGGCAGTCAAGCACATGGATAAAGGGTATTCAGGGGACTTAATAGTTCTGATTTTCAAAAGATCTTTGACACGATTCCACACCAGTGGTTATTACAAAAGGTAATTTTCCATGGGGATGGAGGAGATGTTCTTTTATGGACTGAAAGCTGGTGAAAGGATTGGGCAAACGAAAGGGTTTGATGATCACTACTAAGGGTGGGGTCAGTTACCAGGGTTCAGTGATTTAACCAGTTTTATTCAACACCTTCATCAGTGACACATAGTAGGATGTATGCAGTGAATTCTCCAAGACTTCTTTTTGGGCAATGAAATGCAATGCTAATAATAAGGAACACCAGAAATAACTTGCTCAGTTGGGTGAGCAGGCAAGTAGGTGTCATACTAGCTTCAGTGCAGACTCTACAGAAAAATAATTTAAACTCCATGCCAGCACAATGTGAACTGAAAAGTTATAACTCAGAGAAGAGATCTTGGAGTTAGCATTGGCACTTCCTTGAAGTTATCAGTTCAATGTGAGGTGGCAGCCAAAAAAGCCAGTAAAATGTTGTACATCATCAGGATGTATTGGGAACAAGGCAGGAAACACATTGCCATTTTATAACATGTCAGTGCACCCACACTGTAGGTATTATGTGCTGCTCCAGTCACCACAGCTCAAGAAGACCTGGTGGAATCAGAAAAGATATGGAGAAAGCAGCTGAAATGGTTAAGAAGAAAGAGGAGCTGACTCAGACTAAAAACCTGGGAATTTTCACTTAGGAAAGAAGAGAGCTGAGGGAGGTATGATCTAAATCATGAAGATGACACAATATCAAATCTAAGAGACACTCAATGAAACTAGAACATTAGTTTGAAATGTATTTAAGAAGTACTACTATACAAAGTAGGTAGCAAATGTCAGGAAAGTGTTGCCTCTCCCAAAATTGTATCTCTTTCTGACACAGTTGGAGAGAGAATGTTGGGCTAAACGGACCACTGGTCTGAAACAAGGGGCCATTTTATTCTTATATTCTTGTGCAGCATTTGAGGCTAACCTAGGAAAGGAAGCACCCCACTTGCACACTTTTGTCACAGTTTTCAGTCAAAAACAGGAAAATGTGGAAAGAAGTGTGCTTCTTCCACACACGATACAAAGATAGATCAGCAAACTAGAGATGCTGCAGAAGTCAAATGTGTGTCCCACAAACAAAAAAGTCAAAGGCCCAGGGCAGGACATGAAGTACACAGGAGATGAAGAACACAGTTTTTAGCCTCGCTAAGGTCTATGGATGTTACAGCTATGAACATGTTTTCTGCATGACACAGCAGTGTGCCTCAGCATTGTCGATGCACAGTAGTTTTTCTGATGTGAGTGTTGTTATTCTATGTGCTTTGGACGTTTTTGACCCATGACAATGCATTATATGGCACAGTGATAGAGCAGGGCAAGAATGTCCGTGGCAGATGCATGATTACACGTACGTAGGTAGAAATTTGTGATTGCAACGTGATTCATTATGTACTCATTGTTCAACAGTGTTTACATATAGATATGTTACAAATATGTGTATATGGTTCAGTGAAATAAAATTCTTCTGTTGTAGATTCTAGCAGTCTAATTAACGATGTATTTGTTCCTTACATAGTGCCTTTGTGTTTACGGGGTGGTGTTCCTAAGATGCTTCTTACTTGTGATAGCACATTGCATTTCGCCTCTTTATGGGGATTACAATATTCAAACCTGTTTTACATGGTTCCCCCAGTTCCTAGTGTTCAAAGTGAGAGGTCTGTGGCTGCAACTGGATAGCGAATTGCCATCTAACTGTTGGTCTGTAAGGAGATATACAAATAACTTAAATGTGAAAAACCTTTTTGTTTGATCTGTAACATTATGTTGTAGGCACGATGGGTGAGGGAAAGCAGGAAAGGATGGACACAAGCAACTGGAAGATGAACTCTTTTCCCTGAATAATCCAGGGGTTAAAGCAATCACCAAGTATATAGGAAAGTTTGGTGCAGTTCTTCCCAGTAGCAGAACAGACTAGAATCTGTAGCTCCCACTTCTTATTCTCTCCAACATGCTAGAGGATATGTTTGCGTGGGGAAGGGTTCTTTTAATTATTTTTGGTGACTGTGTATTTTGTTTAAATAATAATACTCTTTAGTTACTCTTAAATACTCTTTATTTTGGAGGTTAGCATTCAGATTTCATCTCTGAAGCAGAACTGAGCGCTTATTGCGACCTTGGCTGCTGACAGCTTGTTTTATGCGAAGGAAAAAAGTCTCAGCAAATTCAACTACCCTATAGCTTAGCGATTAAGGCTCTCACGTAAAGATAGTGGGAGAGCTAGTTTGAATCTGCTCTCTGCCTCATTCATGTATACCCATGACTTTGTAGCTTTGTAGTTAGGTTACTCTCTTAGGCAAAGAACTGAACTTGTGTTGCTCATATTTTGGGTAAGCATTTTAACCCTTAAGTTATTAACTAAAAAAGGGGGAGAAAGGGGAAGAAGGATGCAGGGAAAACCTACATTATTCCTGTTGCAGTTCTGTGAATACAATCCTCCCCACTTCCCAAAAGCATCTTTCAGTCAAAAGTATTCAAGCATTTGAACAACTATTTGCAAATAATTTCAAGACTATTAAAAATGCATTTTCTTTAATTCAATATTCCTTTTTTACTTGCTTAATTCTACACAGGCACAGCTAACTCCTTGTCCCCCTGGATGGGCACATGTGACTTTGCTGAGCACATGAAAGATTGTTAGCAGAGAAAACAGTCTTTAAAAAATAGCTCTCCTGAGAACATAGTAAAAGCTCATTTGTATCTTAGTATACAAGAGCCAAGAACAATGCGGTACAACCAGAGATTTCAGGAGGTCTCCAGCACTTATAGCTGTAGTCCAAAGGAGCTAAGCATGTGAACCAGTCAGGTTAGTGTAAATAGATAACAAATACAGGGATCCAATTTGATACATCTCTTGAGTTCCACATGCTCTGAGACAGTTCTCCAAATTCAATTCCTCATGGGGAAAATTGCTACTAGAAGGTATTTATTCAGGAAGAATTACTGCATCTTCTTCCCAAGTCCATTTGTCTTTTCCATGGACACAATGGGAAATTAAATTTTTTGAAGGGCTTTTAGTCAGAAAACTGACTTTTTTTTTTTTGCCAGCACTTGCGTCTTGCAGAACTATTAATATAAGAGTATTAGATATTAAAATTGAAGTTCATAAGGAACATTTCAAAGTGGTACCCCTGGAATTAAACCAAACATTGGGATGAATATTGTTATTGAAAATTAGACAATTATTGCTTGCCAGAAGAACACCATTCGCCAGCAGTGCCAGAAAATTCCCAGTGTGTATGGCTAAAGCTTGACTGGTAGGGTTGAAACAAAAGTTCGGTAAGAAATCAAAAACCTTGCTAATGCCACAGAGATGTGAGGAAGCTGCCTTTTTCTTCCTACATTTCATGTTATTTTTTAATGCAAAACAAAGACTGCCTTGGTTGAAGATACAGGTCATGTGAGTCACACTGGTCACTTGCATTAAGCCATGTAAGCAAAGATTTGGGCTCCCATTAATCATAATGTTTTTCCTTGGTTAAGAGGAGTGCCCAGACACGGCTGGTGGAACTGATACTTGACACTATCTTCTCCCTTGGTAACAAAAACCTTGTCCAGAGAAAGTTTCCTTTCTCATGAAAATATACACTAGACTAACTGGAAAATACGCCTGGTCAGGGCTGTTGGCAGCACCAAGAGCAAAATCTCTGCCTGTTCAGATAAGCCAGAAGGTTCCTGCTCTGGTTGCAGCAAAGTTCTCCTGCAAGAGATGTTTCCTCACCAGCAACTCATGCCTGCGACCAGCTGGCGAGGTCTGCCCCAGCCCAGACTCCTACTTCCTCAGTCATGGCCCTGCGCGCCTGGCTGCAAGCGTGCCCGGAGCCGGCCTCGAGAGCGCGTGGTGCTCTGCCTGCTGGGGGATGGCAAACGGGCTTGTGCGGACCGTCGGCCGCTGCCTGCAGAGCGGTTGTGCAGGGAGAAAGGGCATGGGGCTGGGAGCGCGCCCTGGCCGTGGCTGCTCCAGGGGTGGCTCTGTCGCTGGGGCACGGGCACTGACTCCCCCCGGAGCATCTCCTCTTCCCTGGGAGTTTGGGCCTGGGGGTGCACCTCAGAGTCACTCATGGGAGTTGAGATGCTGCTTGCGGTGACGGTGCCGTAAATCTGGAGAAGGACCGGTGGTGCCACTGTCCCTTCAACTTCCCCCTTCTCGTTCAGGATGGAAGGAAGTGCAGGACCACACTGTGAGCCACAGCTTACAAGGCTGCTGCTCAACCCCAGGGCAACCTCACCAGGGGAAACCAGGGAATGTATTTATCCTTGCTGCATAGACCATAAACTATATTAAGTAATGTAATTCAGTTGATCACTGAACGTCCTTTTGCTTAAAAAGAGGACTAAAACGTGAAAGACTAAATGAAGTTGGCATGTCTCTCTCTATATACACGCACAAACTGATTTGACTGTAGTAAAAACATAGCAAAAAAGATCAGAACGTAAATCTGTTCAGTTTAACCAACAAAAACTAATTCCTCAAAGGGCTGTCTGAAAAGGATTCACTTTTATTTAATCTACTCATTTTGTGGGAGAAAGCTGCATCTCTTATCCTCAAATTAAACTAATTTACCCACGCATGAGGGGAAAAAAGTGAGTCTGAGAGATGCCCTGAGATTTAAAATCCAGTAGATTTTGCTTCTGGTGCCATTAGATTCTTTCCTTCTTGAATTTCAAAGACTTTTAAGCAACTGAGTCATGCTACATACATAGGAAAATTACACAAAACAATCTGACTTTCAGAATGATTGTTACGGCTGAACCTTGGAAAAAGCGGTAAGAGGCCAGCTTAAAGTACTGGGCATATCTTATTGTCAGTCTTATAACACTGAGCTACGTTCAGCTGTAATAGTCTACTTTTCTTGGCAGGTTTTCATATTGCATTCAGGAAAGCAAAGTTATTTCAGGCTGAACAACAGCAACAACTATTCATGTCCTTCAAACAACACATCCCATGTATCTTTACTGTCAACTAAGCTGATTTGTGTATATAAATTATTACCCTGTCAGTTTATCGGAAAGGACCCAGTCATATATCCTCTTATTTCAGGGGGAAATTACAACAGCCTTAAGAAAAAACTTGCACTGAGTACCAAGATGTGGCTGATACCAGAAAAATGGGAGCAGCTGGCAAATGAAAGCGGCACAGTCCTTTCCTTCCCATGCCAGCCCATCGGTGCTGCAACTTAGTTTATTCCAGTGGACTCCTGGTGTCCTGGGGCCTTGGGTATTTGCTGTGGTTCCTTGCCTGTAATCCCACCTATGGAGTAAGATATCAGACTGAGACTGGGGGCCAGTTAAATTTGGTGTTGATCCTACCACGTTCTTCTCCAATCGCATGAGGAAAGTCCAGGGCAGTGATAGAAATCTCCCCTCTCTGGGTATCAAGCAACTTCTGCCATCTTTGTCCCTGTGAAAGCCTAGTTGTACTGCCCTAGGAAGACACTGGGAAAGAATTATATATATATATGGGAGGCAATTGCTGACAATGACAGCAATTTTTTGACACCTGACTTCTGATAAATCGAATCAAATTCTTGATTCTACTTGCCATTCCATATACAAACCCCATCCATGTGTGGTGGAAATGCACCAAAAAGGAGGAAATTGGATCCACTCTATAAGAAAGGTCACAGAAAGCACCAAGGCGGTCTGCTCCTCCTGATTTTCTTGCGTGCCAGCACAAAGTGAAGTCACAATCTTTTAGCTTCAGCTTCCCATCTGTAGAAAAGGCCTTTTTTCTTGCTTATACAGAAGGTTTGGGAGAATAATGTTTTTAGAAGCAGTTGCACACTACAGCAAGAGTAGCCACAATAAAGAGACAGCCTCCACCAGCAAAATCTTCAGGGGAGCCTGGAGTTGGCTTTTAGCTGTATACTACAGTTTAGCATGCATTACATAGACATATATACAATACTTGGCATATGTAGCACTTACAGGAAATAGTAGGCTTTAAAATAGTCAATTAATGTATAAAAAACCCTACCTGTGTCCTTAGAAAGATAAAAATACACTTTTCTGTTAAATAGTTAAAAAACCTACCTTTCTTCTTAAAATTCTCCTTAGTAAATCTATGACTTCATTCCGTCCCTTCTAAATATCTTAAGTCTTTTTTGAGGAGCAGTCTGAATCTCAGTGTGTCCCAACAGACCAGCACACCCATGTTCAGTCAGCACTGGCAGGGCCCTGACTCCATGGGAACAATGACAACACGATGGTCTTGTCATCTGGAACACCCATTTAGCATCCACTTAGCATCCTATTTTTCAAATATTTTATGTTTGGTCTTCATTTCTGTTTTCTTTAACCTAAATCCTGTAAAATCTGAAGCCAATATGTACTTAAGTTTCACAGTGATCAAGGATTATCTGACTGATGGAACTGATATGTTAGAAAATATCTATCTAAAGATATTTAGATATCTCTAAATATCTAATTTCTCTCACTAAAGAGAAAAAAATTTCTCTCACTAAAGAGAAAAAAAATATCTATCACAGAACCTATGAAAACATTCTAACTATTCTTTCATAAAATGTTTAGTTGTTTTACATGTTATAAAAGTCAGTTTATCAGAGTTATAAATAACGGTACAGCACGCTAAAAGTCAGATTAATGTATACCAATACAAAATGTATTCCATCAAGCGGTACAGCCATTCATGCAGATAGCTTTAGTCGGTTTATTACTACCCTGATTGGATACTCAGGATACTTATAATAATGGATTTAATTTGGTAATAATAAAGTATTCCTTATGCTAATGGTGCTATCCAGATTAATAGGTTTTAAATGGCTGGTGCTATTTTATTGTCTCTTCCTGAGTAATGAACTAGTCTATATACGCACTGTACATTGAATGATGGAGACCAATAATTCAAGCAGTATCATTACAGTGGTATCAATATGGGACATCTGAAAGGTTTTTTTCTTATACGTTAAAAGGTAAAGCTGAAGTTTATGAAGGAGAAGTGCTCTCAATGTTTAATGTGTGCAATAGAAAATGTAAATAGCTGACAGAACACTAGGAAATTGGTACTGTTTGAGTGCCTCACCACTCCTCACTCAAACCATCTGTCAGGCACTTCTTCAGGAAAAAAAAATCCACAATTTTTAGAAATGTTTGTTCTGAAAATGCAAATTAATATTTTTTTATTTATTTCCAGTCACGTAGATGGGTCTGTTTCTTACACCATGTCTGCACAGAGAGCTGGTGCGTATTTAACTACTTCAGGAAAAGGTTGTGAAGGCTCAGGCGGCCCATGCAAGATAAGTTTGAAATCTCTGTTTAGCTTTGCTAAAGGAGAAGGAGCGGAGTGGATGAGGACACACAGAGTGCGGTTTGACAAGTGTCGTCAGCTTGTGCCCAGTTCCGTTGCAGATGCTGAAAAAGCCAGTTTTGCCCTCGCCTCTCCTGCTCACGTCCTCCAGCCCCCATTGCAAGCGCATTGCTGGTGCCGCTGACAGTGCAGCTCGCACAAGTACTAATGCCAGAGGAGGAGAGGCGGTGGAACAACAGGGCTAGGGACATTGGGAAAGGGAAGTTCATCTCTCTCAGTGACACCATGGATTTATATCACTTTAAGCAGCTTGTGAGACTTCACTGCAGAGCCCCAGCTCAGCAAGCTGCTCGAATATATGCCTAACTTGAGGCACACAGACTATCGGTAAGAAAATATTGAAGCATATGCTTTAACTTAAAACACATTATTAAGTGCTTCCTGAATTGAGATGATTTCCTTCTCAGTATTTCTTCTCTTCCCACCCAGCACAATATTATTTTTTCACTCCCTGCCAATATGCACTTCATTTCCCTCTTTGCATGTTGCCAGCGATCCCCCGACTTTGCGATTGCGTATCTTTTCATTCTCTTAGGCTACTTCTGTCTTAACGTGTAACGCAAGGCCAGGGCATGGTTTTAGCCCTCTGCATGCAATCACATATGTTGTTCAGCAGCGAACATGTTTCCTGGCAGGGTTTTGCTTGTGCCAAACAGCAGTCTGCCAGATACACCTGAGCACGGCCTGGGGAATAGCATGGGCTCAGGGCTGTTCCTGCCAGGTACTGTGTGTGATGCCACTCTATTTTGGGAAGGCATTAAAGATGCAGTGCATTAAAGATGCAAGTCCTCAGGGACAGAGAATGGGCCCTAGCCTGGTTCATTGACTAGCATCGCTATAGCTTTGTTGTCTTCTGCGTTGTACAAGTCTGGTTGAAAAGTAACAAGAACCAAATTAAAAAGTCCAAATATCTTTAAATGAATTTGGATTCAGATTTCCATACCAGCCTGTTCTGGCATCAGAAGTTATGGTATGGAGGGAAAATCTACTTCTGCACCATTTCTAACTGCTGCACTGTCTCCTGTGGCCTTGGAGAGGCAGATAAGGGAAATAAAAAGCTTGTAAGTACTGCATTGTACGTCAGCTAGTCAGTCTGAGACAGCGTAATTAAAGATGCCAAACTGTAGACAAGTTTAGGTCACCAGCTACCTGATTTGTTGGCCCAACTATTTCTTTAATCAGAAGGTTTTATTCTCGATTGCACTAATAGCACTTCACCGAATCCAAACTTGAAATTTTCTGTTTTCTCAGGACTTAAATGTTTGTTAGCCTTTCCACAAGTGTTATTCTTCAGTTATGGTAGCTTGAATGGCACAGAGTATGCAGGCAATAACTTGTTATGTTCAACTAAATGGGTAATGCCTATGCAGTCTCTCAAGTCCTGTTGGGATGATACTGGAGGACTAGCACTGACGAGGACTAGCAAATCTGTCAGGCTGGTTTACTGTCAACACAGCCACCTATTTTGAACTGTGTATTATCTCCTCTAATAGACTGTTCTACTCTTACTTCCTTTAGTTTGTCTGAAGCTATATCTGACCTCATGGATTCAGCGATTTCTGCCCCCCCCCCCCCCCCGGTCCCCCCCCTTTCTTACTATATCTGGCTGCTAGAATATTTTTTACATTTTATTCTTTTGACCAAAATCCATGTTAATTTACACTTCAGGAACATCTGTTTCCTACAGTCATGAACTGTCTTTAGCCGGTTTTCTTGCTCTGAAACCAAAGATGCAATTTTCATTTCTTGAAAGAAAAGCATTTTGCCTAAACTATTTAACAGACCTTTACACCTACCTAGGGCAGAGAAAGTAAGACAAAAAGGTGGCCTTTAATTTATTATATGGCTGTGAGTGAGGCTTCCATGCCCATTGCTCACAGCACACAGGGTTATCTGCTGCCAACTTTTCTGTTGTTTCAGAAATTTCTGGATAGTTGAAATATAATTACAGTTTAAATGAAGATGCCACAGACTTTGATTTGCTCTTTTAGTTATTTCTACAGTCCAGGGACCTTGAGCCAGGAACACGTATGGTCATGCTGTAAGCCCAGGAATGAATCTCTACTTACACATGTTGATATCCACCAACTGACTTTCCCCAGCTGAACAGGCTTCTTGCTAGTTCCTTAAAATATTCTTTTTACACTGGCAATTACAATTCTTAGCTTTAGGGTAAAAATGCGTTTTAAAGAGTCTGACAATGTCCTTATTGACCAAAAACCAATCACCTAACTCCTTTTTTTTTTCTTCTCCCATCTCCAGTGATTCCTCATAATCACACTGAGACCACAACTAAAATTAACGAACAGCATCCAATGAATGCAACCTGTTTGAATTCAGTAGTGTTCACCCACGTGAAAAAAACAATAATTCTCAAAAAGTAAGAAAACCATGTTCCTGCATACTAATAGTCACTGGAGATGGGGAAGTGTTGGTATTAGTGTACTGATTTGGGCCAAATCGTACTTCTCCTCCTAGAGGTGTGTAAGAAATGTCACTGTCTATGAGAAATGATGGAGGGCACAGGACTGTAAAGTCTAGGACACTTAAGCATTTGTTTAACTTGAAGCCCAAGAGGACATCACTGAAATCACTAGGTTTATTCCTGCACTTAACAGTAAGTATACCTTTACATACCAGCTTGACTTCAGACTTTACAGTACCGTACTGACTCTATGCAATTTTACCCAGCTCCCATTGATGTAAGAATTATTGTGCAGTCCTTAGTGGGTCTTAAGTGATATTAAATATTCCATTAGAGAAATGTTGTTTCCATTACAGTTTACAATTTTAACATTTAAAGACTATCATTAAAATATGTAGCTTTATAACATACTTTGTTCGTATATGTAGCAGATTGCTACTTACTGGCAACTGGTCATGTATTAATTTTTCAGAAACATGTTTCCTGAATATGACTAATGACTCACATCCCTTTCACATCTCTTTATTACAGATTAATGGTATATGGATTCTGAAATGCAAAACATATGCTGAACACCTAATTGGGCTGACAATGGCTCAAAAATATTAAAAGTTCCAAAAATCAGTTAATACGAAGTTTGCTGTCTGGGTATTTCAGATTTATAAACTTGTGGTATTCAGAAAATAGAGTTTATATTGATCTTTTAACTATTAGAATTGGTTACATCATGACAAATCAGTATCCTGCTGGAGATCTTTTAATGCATTTCTGTTTTCAAAGCAGAAAATATAACATGCTCTGCAATGTCTCTTTCATTATGAAGAAGAAAAACAGTGCAAGGATGAACTGAAATTTTAATTGAATGCTTCTGCATGTAATCTTTGAAACTGAAAATCATGAAAAAGCACAAAAGTAGTCACACATTTGCAGAAAGAGAGGCTAATTGCGAAAAAAACTGAAAAAACCCCCATAAATTGGTAGGAAGGTAAGAGCTGCCACTACTGCAGCCGGATGAAAGCTCCATGTAATTTATTGTCCTTGAAGTGTGGCCGGTTACATCGCTTAGGGAAAGAATTTCCTCTTTTTGTCTCCTATATCTTTTCTATGATACACCCTCTTCTGCCAGTCAGCAAGTGCTTTAGGGACCGAGCCCCTGAGCATCTGTGTGCGTATGGGCTGTTGCTTTAATAGCCGATAATGGACTATCTCACAGCTCATGAGGGGAATCTTGTTTTGAAGACATTCGTACTGTGGTATCCCACTGCATTCTTCTGCCCCAGGTCCATGCTTTAACCGTGTGCTGTGTCAAGAAGTGGTTCTTTTTACTTGTTTTAAATCTGCTATCCGGTAGTTTTCTTGGAGGGAGGAAGGGAAGGAGGGAGGGCACCTTGTGTGTTTTTAGATTTTGAGAATATCAGTGAACGTTCACTTCTGGCTCACCCTCTCCTCACGATTAACGATTTAATAGATACTACCAAAGGGATGGCCACCTTTCATAATCCACAAAACCCCTCCTGCGCCTGAGAGCCCCGGCGGCTGGCACGCGTGCCTCGGGAGCTGCATGGCAGGGAGCTGGAGGAGCGGTTTGCAGCTAGGAAGAACAACGGGCTCCCACAGGGCTGCCACTGCCACAGCCACTGCCACAGCCACCGCCACTGCCACAGCCACCGCCACAGCCACCGCTGGCTCGTGCCCTGCCTGCCCGAGGATTTAGCCAGCGGAGCAGTCCCACTGGGAGCACAGTGGGACCAGAAGTGCATTTGGTATGTGCCACCCTAGATTTGTATGGCTCTATAGCCTTTTCATCCCTTTCGTTTCTGAAGAGCTTCCAATAATTGCTCTGTTGTCTTGGCCAGAGCTGAACACTGAGCTGATAGTTTTGCAGAACTGCCCACAATGACTTCCAGGCCTTTTTTTGCTCGGTGATAGCTAGTATAGACCCTGTGACTGTGATGGCGAGTTTAGAGTTAGATCTCTCCCTGTTTTGTGCTTGCTGACAATGAATTTTATTTCCCTTCTGTCTCCTGCATATGTGGAACCTTGAATGGTACAGTTTCAGGTATTACAGAGATTTTGATGTACTGTATGACAGGTTGGTTAAGACTGTGACAAAACTGGTAGAAACACTTCAAACTTCTATTATACGCATTTTCAAACTGTAAATACATTAAGATGCTTATTCTAAAACATTTTGTTTCTTTACTTTCCGGCTGAAGTTTTGATGAAATTCTTCATGAGAATTTTTGAGAACAGTATTTCTTAGGACAAATAAGTCCATTACAGAAGTGTAATGAGCTTTAAAGATATATATTATCTGTTAATTCCAGTGAATCAGAATTTTAGGTCTTTTGATTATCTACTGTAATGTACATGAGCAGAATGTAAATCACCGACTCCAAAGTGAAAGGCTCTGATGAGCCTCAAAACTGAAAGTTTTTCAGTTACCCAGTTCCACAGATTTTAATAAAAGCAGTTGGTCTTGTTAAAATATTTATTTATGATCCACTATTACAACAGTTGAAACAACATTGACATCTGTTTCAACTTTTTTGATAGCAAAAATGGTGCATTACTATGCATGAATAACTCAGTGGCATGAGACACAGGTAACCAAAGGACAGCCTCTAGGTGTGTCAAACAAGTTATGACAACAACTGTGTAAAGTTTCCTTTGAGCTTGTTCAACCAAATGATTAACTGAAGAAAGTGCCCTGTCAAAGGTAACTACTATCTGGCAGTAAAGGAAGTTGTTCACTCATTTGTTAAAAAAGCCTACCTAATACCTAAAGTGCAAATATTGTGTATGTCAGTATTGCCAACACATCCATGTGTTGTACTGCTTATCCCCAAATCTAATCTTTTCTTACAGTTATAGACATAATTCTTGATATCTATCCCACTTTTGGCAAAAGTTGCAATGTAGGGGTAACACATACATGTTTTCAGACAGAGGATTTATTTTTATCTCAAATTACACTGCTTACACATGAATTAGACGCAACAAGCCTGGATTGCATTTGCTCATGTCCATCTTCATGACCTTTCAATTGCTGAGTTTACAAACTTCCATAAACCGAAGACTAATTCCTTATTCAAATCAGTAGTGTGAAGGCCTGGAAAGTTCAGGAATGAGAAAGAACTTAAGAAGGTCCAAGACCTATAGAAAGTGGCTGAGGTCCTTCAGTAGGTGGCACACTTCCCTGTGGATCAGTTGTGAAGGAAGGTATTTGCAGGATGCTCGGGGCACTGGCCTGTGGG
Organism: Ciconia boyciana; assembly: GCF_034638445.1. Lineage (NCBI taxonomy): Eukaryota > Metazoa > Chordata > Aves > Ciconiiformes > Ciconiidae > Ciconia > Ciconia boyciana. The sequence continues at coordinate 68,167,818 of NC_132936.1, read as the reverse complement.
CAGATTCCAGAGATGCAAAACCAGGAGGGCAACCAATGTGGTTGGGAAGGTTCCCATGGCATGTGCCAGGAGAGTAAAGGAGATGGGATAATATGGCCAAATTCTAGGTAGCTGCAACTTAGTTAATGTCATTTTTCTTATCCAAAGTGCCCTCTGCCATTCTGAGATGCCAAGATATTCTCCCAACTCTCTTTTCAAGTTGTCATTACTAGGAGTGGTCTGCCCCTCTGTCTCCCTCCAGCCCGTACATGAAATTCTCTACACATAATGCACTTGAGGTTTCTCTGAATTGGAAGACAATGCAAAATTGTAAGTTGCCTATTTGAGAAGAATGCTAAATGAAAGGCTATCAGGTCTAATGGGAATATAAAGAGGTAAGCTTTTAGAAAATTAAGTCACTTAATTGTTCAGGTTATATATAACTCAGAAGTTGCTAAATCACGCCGTGTCTTTGGCAGGCTCTTACTTCAGCTCTTCCTAGAAAAAGTGGGGCAAGGAGGGGGAGAGAACCGAGTATAGTATACAAAATACATAGGAGCTATTACTTTGTATTTAAAGAGAAATAACCAGTGCCTGATAACATGGCCCGCTTGTTAGCAAGGCAAAATATTTTCTTAAAATGCCTAAAAGTAAGGGTCTTTCAAAACATAATTGGGTTGTGATATTAAAAAGGGTGATCAGAGAGAATCTGGCTATAGCACTTAAAGGGCTCTTTTATCTCACAGGAGAAGTGCACAGAATCACTTGGCTGAGTTTCTGGTCAGCATTGTAGATTTTCCTATTCAGCTTGCTAATTAGCTGTGAAAAAATGGAAATGAGTAAAAATAATCAAATTTTATTTAAAAATCTTTTCCCAGAATTCATGGGCTTTAAAAAATGTTCCCATGAAAGGGCATAATTTCAGAAAATTCTGCCTTTTTCATTTTTTCCCCCTTTCCAAGGTCAAGCGGTGACATGTTATTATCAAGCTGTTGATACACACAGCATGTTAGTTCTGCATCTGGAAATACTTTATGTGGAGAAAATCGCTTCTTTTTTTTTGAGGGAAAGCTCAATATAGCAGAAAAATATTTTTCCTTCAGGAAATAGAGCTATTTGTTCATTACCAGGCAAATAGCACTCCCCTTCCTTTGGGCCCTCTGCCAGAGTTATTTACACACAGGCTTGTTCAAGCTAACCACCTTGGCTGCTTGCTCCTTTGCACCATTTGATACCGTATGAGCTTGAAGCTGTTGTGGATACAGAAGTGCTTCACTGTAACTTCTTTGTGTTCTGTGGAGGAGTCACAGGCACACTCCCCTATGAAGAAAGATTACCCTTGTTTACGTAGGAGAGCAGACAAACAAGATACAGCAGCCCGGATTCAAGGAACGCAGAGGAAGAGGTGTTGGGAGGGTGAACCGGCAATGTCTTTTTCTCTTTTCTCTTAAGATAAGATGGCACTTGAGCAAAATGAAAGCAATGCGTACAAATGGGAAAGTGGAATGCTGTGGCTGGAAATACGTTTTATGGCATTAAATGAATGATATGTGCAACTCATAGCTGCTACTTATCTCTGAGAAGAAGAGCTTCAGATGGTCAGTAGAAGGCAGGTATCTCTCAAAATAAAAATCCCCCCAGTTATCCAAATTAATACTGCTCTACAAGCTGATTTTGTGATGCGTTCGGCACCCAAAGTAAAGCAGAAGACAAATGCAGTCCTTTCAGGACTCTCACCAAGTCTTCCTATCTAGCTCAGTCTCCCTTCTCACCCTCCTTCCCAGCCCCAAAACCCCTGGGGGTGCCCCCTCAGGCTCTCCAGGAGCCCCTGAGGAGGGGCCAGTGGCAGGGACCCTCACCCTCACCGGCCGTCCATTGTCCCAGCATCCAGCTCAGGGCCCTTCTCTCTGTCATGAGGGGAGAAAGATTGGATCCTCCAAAGAGTCTTTTCTCCATACAGAAGAGGGACTATACCCCCCTTCCAGCATTGGAAAGCCAGCAATTTTACTGGCAAGCGTAAGGAGCACTGAGCATAACTAGGGAGTGAGAAAAGGCAGTGGTGGGGGTGGAAGGGGCAAGGACAGCAAGAGACATAGCAGTCCAGGCAGTCGGAAGAAGGAGTGAAGGAAAAGGGAAGGAAGCTCCTACACAAATAAGCACGATGTGTTTTAAACAGCATTGATAGGAAACTATTAGTATTTGTTTATTTATGAGGAAGGCCATTCCCAGACAGATTCCCATAGATTTTCTCACTTGATCAAACCTTAAGAAAGAGGATGCTAAACAGTGAAATAACACCACCAATGCTAATTTTAATTTGCGCTCCTGCCCTCTAGACTTTCAGAAAATTGGATACATTTGGTCCATTTTGCTTTACACTACTCACAGTGAAATCAATAGATAGTAGCAACCCCTTTATATAAAGGAATTGTCTCTTTTGGTGCAGCTGTATCTGTAACAGCTTCGTGAAGAAATAGGTAAGAGCTTGTGGGTACAGGCTTAGGGACCATGTAATTTTTCCCAAAGTGAGAAAGGATGAATTGCTTTAAAATTGTTATCTATTTTAGGAATGCTTATTTAACATTTCAACTCAACTGTACTATTATAGAAAAATTATGTAATGCTTTCTATTATCTACTTTGGGAGCAGCACAGTTTACAAAACCAATGGATTCTGTATGATCTGAGATCAAACCAAGTTTTCAGAATAATTTATAGTGTTTAATAAACTGTGAACATGATTGCTGAATATTATCATTCGGTATTGCGCTTGCTAGTAGCAGCAGCTGTGATGGCCAAGGTGCTTTCCAAGCAGCAAGACTGACTTCTGATGAATCTGCAAAATCTGTACTTAAGTAACAGCTGTAAATCTCACACCTGAAAGCTCCCTTAGTTCCTTTCTCAGTTTAGTTAGAGTGATAGTTTTTTTAAATGCTGGGTGTAAAAAAAAACTCTAGAGGGAAATGATAGGACGGTATGATGCAAGGATGTCATTATTAAGTTATGTTGTTGTCACAAGTAGGCGAGAGAAAGTGATTCACCTGTCTGCTGCCTCTCTGTGGAGTTACTGGCAGGAGTTTGTGAGGAGAACTACCCGGGCTTCCCAGCTGCGGTCCCTCTGCGGGACAGCGCTCCTGCCTCCTGCTCCCCGTCGGAGGGGAAAGGGGCATCGGTGGGGGACGAAGGTCAGTTCGTACTCCGTGACACTCATTCCCCTACAGTGTTGCACAAAGGGGGAGTGGGCTGAAGGAACCACGCAAGGACCTCCCTGCCTCTTTGGCTGGTGGGGGTCTCCTCCAAGCTGGGGACTCTTGTAGTTGCGCAGCCTGTCAAAACCTGCTCCGGGGCTTGAGCCAAACGAGTGGTGTACGACAGCCCAGGTCTCTGAGCACATGTGTAGCTTCAGTCTCTTCCCTGGGACCGCTAAAGTGCTCAAGAGGTGTAGCTCCAGCACGTACCTTGTCGAGCCACAGCGAAGGAATTGTCTGCGGCTCAGATGCTGCAATACTAAGAGAAAGAGAATGTGGGAAAGGACACAAAGTAAAACTTGTTGAGATAACCAACATAACTGGAAAAAGACCCTTGTTTTGAAAAGCATTATGGAGAGAACAGTTTTACTTTGCTTTGAGAATAATTGTCGATAAACACTATTTAAAATGATTTTGAACATTGAACCTTGTTGCAGTAGCTTGTGTCTCTGTGGCAATAAAAATGAACTTCTGAAGTCTTGTGAGAGGCAGAAGAGAAGCAGACAATGCTGGGCATACAGCAAGAAGTCAAATGTGCTGGTCTGGAGTCTGCAGCTTCCCAGAGGGGAAGATACTGGCAGCCATCATCTGGGGGCTGAGGTAAACGCAGTTGCTGTGGAAAGCGGTAGGATGGGAAAACCTCGATTTAAAACAAATCCTAAGCACTGACATCTCCCATTGACTTATTCTGACACAACATCAAATAAAGATCACAAGCCCAAGGTCAATACGTTTACTCAGACAGAATAATTCCAGTCAAACAACAGCCAGTGTCAGGCATGACATTATCACTTACTGAAAACCAGGAAAACACGGACAGATGCTCACAGACTTGACAAGGAGCAAGCAACTCTTCGTTAGCTGTGGTTCAGTCCTCTTAGTATTGAACATGCCGGCAGGAGCAAGCCTTTTATGTGACAGAAGTCACCCGTTACTGTAAAATTATGATCACGTGAGATGCTCGTGCCCGTATCACTCGAGGTGAGTCCCGAGAAACCCAGAGACTCTCCTGCACCTCCTGGATCGAGCACGATGAAGCCCGGTGAACCTGACTCAGGGGCCACCAAAGTCTACAGGGGCCAAGGCCATCTTAGGATGACAGGATACTTATTTTAACAGATTCTGTAACCCCAAGCACTGAATCGTTATTAGTCCCTAAAACCTGCAGGATTGACTTAGAATTCTTAACTACTAAAATGATGAAAAAATGTATTTGTTTGCCCTGGCATCGGCAATCCATTTCAGGATTTGTGTGTACGCCCTTTCCTTTTCGTCCATGAGGCTGAGATTTTTTTCCTGATGTGAATCAAGGTAATAATCTCAGGTGCTAGTATGACTTCTGATGTCACGGTGACAACAGAGCTGCGACTCGGCATCCCTTCCAATCAACTGACGGTAGCCTTCAAATGCGGTTGAATGGCGTCCCCAAAAGAAAAGTGTTTTGCTCTGAAAATTAAACGAAGACCTGCCTTCAAGAGCCCGGCGCGCCCCTGTGCCACAGCGAAGCCAGACCGGGGGAAGCCGGAGCAGGGAGCCCCGCGCTGCCGGAGGGGCCGGGCGAGGGAACCAGCCGGGTGAACTTCGCCCTCCGAGCAGCCACGGGAAATCTAAGGAAGACAAATGCTGTCCCGCATAACCTCGCTCGGGTTTAGCTAACCCAAAGCCGCTGCTAGCAGCAGGACCCAGGGCGGGCGTAGGTGCGGGACCTGGGCCGGCCCCCGGTGCAGCGACGGCTCCGACAGCCGGCGGTGGGTTCGCAGCCGCGGGAGAGCGCTGGGGTACTCCCGGGAAGCGCTAGCACCGCCTCGCCTCGCCTCGCCCCGCCGAGAGGGAATTCCCCCTGCCGCGCCTCTGCCCCGGGGGCGGGCCGGCTCCGCGGCCAGCGGGGGTGGTGGCTGCTGCGGGACCGGCCCCGCCACCGGCCCCGGCCCGGCTTGGCCCGGCCCCGCCCCGCCGCCCGACGTTGCGGGCGCTCATTGGCTGCGGGCGGCCCCGTGCGCCGCGGCGGGGGGAGGTGGGGGCACGAGCCCCGGGCAGCCGTTAGCCGGCGTGAGGTGGCGGCGGCGCCGGCGGGGTCCCTGGCGCTCGGTCACCGCCGGCGGGGTCCCTGGCCCTCGGTCACCGCCGGCACTGTCCGTCCGACCTCCCGGTGGCACGGGCCGCTCTCGGGTTAGGCGCTTCGCCGCGGCGCTGGCGGCGAGAGGCTGTTGAAATAAATGCGTGCCTCTGCGGCAGAGCCCGGGGCGGCTGGAGCGCCCTCGGCTGTGCCTGCCGCTGGCGGGCTCCCTGCCCCACGGGGCGGCGGCGAGCTCCGCCGTGCCGGTGTGCTGTGCGGCCCCTTTTAAAGGGCTGGGTACGAGGTGGCGAGCGAGGGTCGGGGCGGCCGCCCGCCCGCACGCCCAGCGGGCAGAGCCGTGCCCGGTTTCGGAGGCGCCTGCCGGGGCCGGGCGGGCGCTGCCGGCAGGCAGGTCGCGAAGCCGGGGACGGCGGCCGGCACGGGGAGTCCTGGCGTTGTATTGTTCTCCCTGACAGATAACGACCTCCTGCCCGGGCAAGAGCGGGGGGGCGGAGGGGCCGGGGGAGGAAAAAAAGGAAGCGGAGGGCGGGGAGGGGGCAGGAGGATCCCGCGTCCTCGGAGGAAATTCTCAGGCCGGGAGGACGCGCGGCTGGTGCGCGGCAAGTCGGGACCGGCTCTCCTGGGAGTTCCCTCGGCGGGGAGGGGGAGGGGGAGCGGCGGTCTCCGCCGGCGGGGAGAGGCCGCGGCTTCGCCCTCCGAAGCCCTGCCTCCCGCCGCCTGCCGCCTGCCTCCCGCCTCCCCTCCGCCTGCACGGCGCACCTCTCCCCTCGCCGCCTCGCGCGCGCACACACGCAGGGGCGGGCAGCGCCCATCACCCCGCGGCCGGGCGCTGCCGGTCGCGCCCCGCTCGCTCCCCGCCGGCGCGCGGGGGGACCCGGTGACGTCACGGGCGGCGCGCTCCCCGCGCTCGCTCCGCGCTCGCCGCCCTGTAACTTCTGTTCTGGGAAGTGGTGCCAGGAATAGCCCGGCAGATCCGCCCGCAGCGCAGAGCGCTCCCTCCCGCCTCGGCCAGGGCGGGCTGCGGCTCCCGGGCCTCCGCCTCTCCCCCGTGCAACACCAGCCCCTCCGCCACTGTCAGGGTGATGGTGATGGTCCCTTCCAAAAAGAGGGAGAGAAATGACCTGCCTTAAGATCAGTGCGTGAAACGGGCGCCCCTCGGCCGCTGGAATATCTGTCTGTCTTTATATATAAAGAAGCACCGCGAGCCACCTCACTCCAGGCAAGCCCTTAGCAAAGGAGCAACAAGAGCGCCCGGCGGGATCAGCAGCAGCAGCAGCAGCAGCAGCAGCAACAAGGGCACCGGCAGGGCTCCCCTCCCTCCTCCTCGGTGACTTTCCAGGTGAGCAGCAGCGGCTGCTGCGGGCAGCCCCCTCCTCCCTGCCCGCCGCCTGCCCGCCGCTCGCCCCCTGTCACCGGCACCAGCTGACAGCCGCGCCGAGCCGCCGGCGGGGGGCGGCTGCCGGCGGCGGGGCGCACTCCGGCGGCGGGGCTCGGGTGCGGGGCGCCGCGGGGCTGGGTTTCGGGCCGCGGCAGAGAGGGCGCTTGCCGAGCGGGGGGTCTGACGCCAGCGCTCCGAGTGCCGCCCGAGCAGCTGGCGGCGCGGCCGCCGCCGGGCGCCCCCCGGCCCTGGGGCTGCAGGGGTGAATGGAGGGCAGGCGGCGGGAGGCGCGGGGGAAAGCCGGCGGGGCTGTAAAACCGCCGGACCGGTAAGTCACCTCTGTGGCGGCGGCTCTGGGCGCTGGCAGTCGCCGGCACCGTCCCCGAGGCACCGCGGCCGGCGGCCCTTCCCCCGGCCCGGCCCGGCCCGGCGCCCCGCTGAGCCGGCGCAGGAGGGGGCCGGGGCCGGGGACAGGCCTTTGTCGGTGACACGCCGTTAGGAAATGCGGGGAATACCCAGCTTGTAAGTGTATGCAGATGAGGAGCAGGCTGCCTTGCGTAATCCCCTCCTGTGGCGGGGAATGGGCACGGTCACCGCCGGGGAGAGGCGCCCGCGGGGGGGCCGCCCCGACGGGGCTCTCTCCGCGGCCTCCGGCGCCCTGCGGCGGGGCCACCCGGCGGGGTGGGGGGCGCCCGGGGCCACCCGGCGCGGCGGCGGCGGCGGCGCCGGGCAGGGCGCCGGGAAGAAGGGGGCGGGTTCCGGCTGCCGGCACGTCCCCGCGGGGGGCGCCGGGGGGTCGGCGGGCACAGGGGGCGTGCGTGTGTGCGGGGAGACCCGCCGCCGTGCCGGGGGTGCGTCCGTCTGTGGGAGTGCGTGTGTGCGCTGCGCCGCGGTGACTGTTCCCTGAAGTGGGTGGGACGTTGGCCCGTTCCGGGAATGTTCCATGACGTGTAAGCGCCACAGGAAGGGGGTTAACGAGGGGCTCGGCCGGGGCCGCCGCCGCCGCGGCCGGCCCTCCCTGCCTGCCTCCCCCCGCCCTCCGGCGGGGCTGCCGCGGGGGCGGCGGCGGGCGGGGGCCGGCGGCGCGGGGGCTGCCGGGGGCACGGTCCCTTATGTAACGCGGGTACGTGTGCGGCCGGCGGTGATTATGTAAGCGGCACGTCCGCGCCTGTCGCACAGGATACCTCACGCCGGCACCGCGCCGCGCGGCGGGAGGCAGGCGGGACGGCGGGCGGGGACGCCGCGGGCAGCCTCTGCGTGTCCCCGCCGTTGGGGGGAAGCGGCGCGGGGAGGGGAAAGCCCCGGCTTAGCCCGGGTGATGCCCCGCACCTCCTCAGCCCGCCCCGACCGCCCTTCCCCTCGGTGAGAGGGGGCCTGGAGGGGAGGGGAGGGGAGGGGAGGGCGGTGATGCCTCCGCTCCAGGTGGTGCCCTGAAGAGCTCCGACCCGCGGGGGGGGGAAGCCTGCGGGAGGCCCCGCCGCCTCAGCCCGCCTGGCCCGGGGTCTCGGCCGGCCGCCGGCGAGCTCGCCTTGTCTCCGCGGGCAGGCGGCCGGGGCTCGCCCCAGGACAGCGATAAAAGTCCTCCGAGCTTAATTTCCCAGAAAAAGAGTTCTCTGTTTTTCTTATTAGTTGGCAGTGATGGTCAAACGGTATTTTGAGGTGGCCTTTTTTTTCCTTCATATGGCAATGGCAGAAATTAAACTTCTACTCAGACATTAAAGGTTTTTTAATTACAATAATTCTTAAATACCCTTTTAAATTAATAGAAATACTAATGAGTTTCAGCAGAAATATTTTGCTAAATAATTTCCCTTCTCCCATTTTAAAATGAAGTCAACTTTAATATAAAGCCTGTCTAGTTTTGTACGTTACTAAATAATACAGAAAACCTTTTATGCCTACTTAGTCAAGAGTGTTACTTGCCTCCCCCCCCCCATAAGTCTATTCTGTGAATTATTACGGAAGAAGTAAATCAAGCGGTCGGGGTGGTGAAAGCAGACCATTAATCGATAGGTCTGTGTTACTCTGCTCCATGGAGCTGTGCGTGCAGACGGTACCTTCTGTTCCATGTCTCTGCAGCTCCTGTGCAGCACAAGGGGGCTCCGGTCGTCATTATCATTCTGGGGACACCAAGTAATTACAGTAATTACTAAATTGAAAGAACTACTGGTCTAACAAGGTACAGATTCAGTGGGCCCAGTTTTTAAATTCTGTTGTTGTTGTGCATCGCCACTGACTACCAGAGGAATTTGATCCTCAGGTTATGAGGACGCAGTGCAGAATCCTTAGTATTTTGATAGTGAAAATGATACGCAGACATGCTAAAAAAGTGCATCTGTTTTTAAAGATAGGAGAGCCTCTGCCTGTTAGGTTTGCAGCATGTGGACATATTTAGATAGATGCACTGTAACCTGGGGGTTATATTTATTTACAGTTAGATGTTAAATCTTTCCTTATCCTTCCAGTCAGGAGATATTTCTGAAAATTGAGGTATGAATTATTTGAAACTTTCTTCATAAATTTTTTGCTTTGCCTAATTTTTTCAAAAAAATTGTTAGTGTTGTGGATTAGGCTGAGAGGGTTTTTTCCATGTGAGTTCTAAAAAGTTACTACTGTCATCTGTAAATACATATAAGGTTACTGTGGTTTTCAGCTTTGCAAAGGCACCAGTGGTATGGTACGGTCAGGGTGTCATTACTTTTGTTGATAGAACAATCCAAATTTTTAATGTTTTATAGGCTATTGTGTTGAGATTATTTTCCAATGGCAATTTGGCATAGCAGGCATATACATCCTGGCTGAGGTGGCGTGTTAAAACACCACTGCTATGGATAAGAATAAAACTGAGCAGCACTTGTCCCAAAGCACAAATGTAGAGGACTTTTAATTGTGTATCTGAGTCCAATTGTGTGGCAACAGTGCAGAATGCTTCTTCACAAAGGCAGATTTTTAGATTCTCAAGTGACTAGATTGCCTCATATGTGAGATCTGTTTACAAACCTTCTTGTTACTATGAAGACAAAACAGAGAGCCATATGCATTCATGTGGTCCTTGCTGAATAATGGTACATGTGTTTGGCAGTATATCATGTTTAGTTTATGTGGTGGCACCCTACAAGGCCATTCTGTTTTGACTTTTAACTATTTCTAATGCCATTGGCTGGACTCAGTTATAGGAGTAAACTTATGACACTGGTCCACATGTTTGTAACTAAGCTGGAAGTTTTTAAAGCAGGACATTTACTGTTGAGCATTTTGCCAAACTTTGTTTATTCATTTATTTAGGTGCTTGTTTTTAAAATAATTAAGGTGAATTGGAATTAAACAAAAGTGAAAGTAAGGAGTACCATTTTGCACTGTCCCTCTCCTCATCATTTTGAGTCATCAGCAGGGGCAGTTACTGTTACTACTTTTGAAATTTAACCATATTGGGTAAGGTAGTGGGAATATAGGAGCTGTGTGTCTGACAGAAGTGGTTTACTTAGCAAAATACTGCAATACTTACCATCAAAGAGAAAAATGCTTGCTATTTAAGAGTATTACTGTAAAGTATACAGGTCACAGTTATGTGACTTGTATTATGAAATATGGCAAGCTATCTTTCAAATTTGAGTATGGTGGGGCTTTGTAATAAGCTGTGGTCGGTTATACTGATAGCTATCCATCCAGCTCTGTAAGTAAAGCTCAGCAAGTACTACCTCCATGTAGTTCTCACTTGATTCTGCATAAGAATTCCAGGTAAATTGTCAGAGCTGAGAACTAACTTTCTCTGCCTGTCTTAGGTCCTAGCATAAATCAGGCCCAGCAAAAGTTGGTTCTCATGTCAATAGCCTTCATACAGGGTAAAGAGAGGAAAATGTTTTATCCATCTGACCTCAATCATTGAGAAGAGGTGAACCTGACAGGGTGTGGTTTTAAATTATTGGTCCTCCTAGCAGGAGGAATACATAATTACTATTAGATCTGATGTGTTTAAAGTCTTCAGCAAGAGTTAATTGCTAATACTCTTGGGAGCTTCACAGAAGTGTTGAGTGCAGAGGCTGCATACCTTTGTTATTTGAAAAAGGTCCGATAAGTTATGAGGAAACTGCTTTGAAAATTCTTTTATTTAAAGAGGCAGGTTATTTTTTCTTAACAGATTTCTTAAACAGCATCTCTGAAGTAGTATGTTGCAGATTAAAATAACTATTTTTGAAGTTATTTTTGTCCTGTAATTCAACTGTTGTTTTTTTTCCTTCAGTAGAAGGAACTATCTTAGCAGTTCCTGAAGAAGTGAAGAAACAGCAAGGGGAAGCGTAAACTAGATGGAAAACGGAGAATAGTATTTTTCACATTTCAGTCAGTAACTTTGGATGCTACATTTAATTAAAATAGCACAGAATTATCACAGAAGAATGAAAGTTTCAAGCTGGCTGTGCCATTTTGATAGGAAATAGCAGCTTTGTACAGTTTTGTTTCTCTTCTTGGGGCTTAAACATTTTTTTATAAGACTTTGCAACAACTGTTCAATTTCAGCAGGAAATATTAAAAAGCAATTCAGTGAGGCCATATTTTTCATTCTCAAGTGAAATTAGGACTTGCAAAAGTGCTGGTCTGACAGCCTGAGAGCAACAATCCATTGTAACTAGAAGTATTAGAAGTTTTTTCCATGATAACCAAGTAGCGAGCCCCTACTTGGACCTTAAGAAATTGTCAGTGAATTTAAAGAAGATATTAATCTCTGGAAACATCTCGGGTTTTTTTACAGAAATAGCAAGTGGGAGCCACCACATACCTCTTATTTTAGCATTCTGAACTTTTGTTCATAAATTGAACAGTTGACTTTACCCTAACCACTCATTTGTAGTAGGTTGCCCCCAGTAAGATTTGTCCCCAGAAATCTCTCTCACAAAGCTGTGACCATGGAAAAGGGGTGAGAGGGTATGGGTATGGGTAGGGGAAACAATCTGGTGTGGTGTTTCCAAATCCCCAATGTGAAATAATCAGAAGACGTACAAGTATATGCAGCTTTGCCTGTCAAATTAAAAGTCCCTTGCCTTTTTTTTTATTGTCTTGTGATTAATTTCTCACCATCATTAATACAGTCTAAACATAAGAGTTTCTTCTTGCTCTGAGGAAGTTTTGTGGGTTCTGGGTGCTTATTTTCATTTGTCTTTCAGGCACATTTTGTACATCTGCAAAACGGTCACTCTCTGTTCTCTGCATGCCAGGGTAATAGCAACAGAGTGTGGACCTCAACTGTTTATGGTCACAACATTGCTTGTGTTTCTGTATTTCCTTGTTCTGCCCTGGGCATGCCTTTTTTACTGTTTCTTGAAACTGAATATTGCCTTTTACTTTTTCATAGATTTATATGTGAGTAAGCAAAAACCTATACGTCTTTTTTTTTTTCTCCACTTTCTCTGGATGGGGGTCTCAGGGCAGACCTACCAAATAATGTACCACTTAGATGGTAGTATTCTTAAAGTAATACAGTGTACCAATGTGGATGTAATTATCTGATATAAATTCCTCTGGTACATGGTTACAGTGATATGAGTAGCTTGCATAGTGATTATATCCATTTTTCTGAGTTTGTTTATGCACGTTCTATGTCTGTCAGAGTAGACTTGGTCTCAACAGAAAAGTTCTTTCTAAAAATGACATGGAAACCATAAGTAATGTAATAATGTAGTTGGTAACGGGTTTATGGCCACTTCATGCACACATGGGTTTGTTTTGTTGCACCTCAATTTGTGTTTAACAGAAAATTATTTTATTGTTTTGTTTTTTCTTGTGATTGACAATTGTGTCCTAATACACTTACAGAGTCTGAAAAATGCAACTCTACTATACAAGAAATTTCAGCCTGCACAAAAAAAATTGTAAAGAATATCTCTGTTCTTAAACATGTAAGTTCACTTCATTGCAACTTAAGTAAGTTGTAATAAACTGCTGCCGTTCTGGCTAAAATCTCTGATTTAAGTAAGCTACCAAAGGGGGAAGAAAAGGATGTACAGTATTTTTTGAAAGGCATGCTTTAACTGCTGTTCTGTCTTACAGGAGGAACTCAAGGTTTGATTGCTACAGAAAGTTTCTCTTTTAGATAGTGGTTTATCAGAAATTCCATACAAAGGAAAGCAGTTAGGTAATTTGCATGTATAGTTCAGTTTAATAGAAAAGTGAAAACCAGAGGAGCTAAAGGGAATTGAAATTACAGTGTCAGGCGACATTTTAAAGGTAATGCTGTAAAGTAGAGTTTGACCCTCTTCATAAGAAAATGCTCATGAAAAAACAAACCCCAGATTATTTTCTGTAATTTATAGTGAAGTTTAGACTTTTTTGGCTACAGAGGTTAGTATTGCTGCTGGCCTGACTGGGCTAACTTAATCCTCCCTGCCTCCCCAAACCCTAGAGGTGTGCCTGGAATTTTCCTCTGCTGGGCTTGGTGGTGGACTGTCAGAGCTTTAGTGCACTCCTTATCAAGTGATTTATGAATATGGAGTAATACTGGATGTTTTCTAATAAGCAATTTAAAAAGCTGAAAGAAATGTCTAATTGCACATTGTAGGACATGATGTAATCTCAGAGAATTTAGTAGAGCAGAATGCTTAATTTTGTTGAAATAATATTATTTAATGAGCAGTTTTCCCATAGAGTAATATCTGCGCTTAGGCAGAAAGGAGCTTTATGTTTAAAAAAAATCTAACATGACAGGATCAGGATTATCAAGAGTTAGTCTTATTAGACAGTGGGGTGTTCTTGCATATTGGTTTTTTTTGTTTAAATAAAATAAATGGCCCAATCTCTGTATTTATGTATTTTATATTCGTGGTTTGCATTAAAACAAAACACGTATAGTGTGTCAAGAAAGAATAGCATGAAATAATAACGGGGATTACCCTTCCTTGACAACAAGACGTGGCACTATTTAGATAGAACAAAAACTATTTAGTTTAGACCAAAGTCAGTATTCAACAGAGACTAAGTTGCTGGTATCTATTAACGATCTTCATAGCTCAGTGTAGTTCATTTCAAGTGTAGTCTGTTCACAAAAGTCCTAAAAGTATGTGGAGTTTCATGTTCCTTGTCTTTCAAAGACAGCTAAAATAGTTCAGTTAGCTGGAAAACATACCTTTATTTGCTCTAACTGTTGTCAATTTATGTGGAGTTTGAAAGTGATTTTATTTCTTTCTGTACAAGCATTAGTAATGAAAAAGAGATGCTCTAGGGAGTAATGCAGGCCCCTGGTTAACTGACATTTGTGCATGCTGACAGGGTTTAACAGAGTCCTCTGTGACACCTGTGAACACTGATTCATCTTTACAGTTGAATTTCTAAAACTATTTTGTTAACGTTATAGAAGAGAGAATTGAGTACAATTCATGGTCTTCTGTAACAATAGAGATAGACTAGTTTTGACTGTTTCCCATTTAAAATCAGTTATGTTTATGAACACAGTTTCTGAAGCTGCTTATGAAAGGTTTTTTCCCTTCATTTGTCTGAGATAAAATAGTTCGTTAGTGAAAAAGATATTTGTCTTTGGCTGGACATTCATAGACTCCTACAACCAGATTCCCTATCCTGTTTAAGTCAATAAAAGTTTCCACACTTTGGTAAAGGTAGGATTTAACTATGAACGTGGAGACCATAAAGTTGGACATCTTGATGCTGTGTGATATGATAGTCTATTTTGATCACCAGGAGAGGTCGTGATACTAGGCTCTTAGGGTAAAGAGATTTTGCTTTAAAATCTCGGCAAAGCTATGTGAATGTAATTTCTTCCAACATTCCTAGGAAAATTGTGTCAAACAGAACTTGCAGCCTGTTCCAGTATTTTGTGCTTGGTCTTACAATACTAGTAAAATTCCTCTAAAAGTTAGTGGGTATTTTCACAGTGCTGCTTGGCTAGAATCTTTGTTTTCTTAAGGCTTAAATAATAGGTAAGCTGCATGTATTTAATTTGGTGAGGTACAGCTGAATTTTGATACAGGCTTAGCAAAATGTTACTAATACATCTGGAGAAATCTGAGATACGTGTTAGGGTAGGAGTCATTTATATAATACGCTTCAGTAGGAAATGATGTTAGTGAAATGATGTTAGTGATGTTAGCATGATGTTAGTGATATACAAACTCATAGGAAGGTGTTTGTTTTAGAGCTAGAGTGATGCCAAATACAGTGTTGCTACCTCTGTGGTAGGTTGGTATGGTGGCAAAATGTTGGGATGGAGAGGGCAATAAAGTTACTCTAGTAAGTTATCTGTCACGTTTGATACATGCCATATATTTTTTAGTTTTTTAATCTCTGATTTACTTCATTACTAATTAAAAAAATACACAAATTGTACTCATCTTTGACCTAGTTTATCATTATTGCTGAAATTAATTAATTATTAATTATTGGTGAAAAACTTCAGAATCAGCCATGCATTAGGAAAACTGCTACATAATTTGGAGTAATTAGTAGGGCAGTTCTGAGTCAGCTATGTTTTTGTGAAGGAGTAAGGTTGTAAGCTGGAACTGATATATGGTAGTATGAAGGTTCCCATAGCACCTTTCTTTGGTCTGTTTTGTTATTGACAGGACTTTGGTCTGTGAAATGTCAAGAGACAAAAGGATGACATACAGTACCTTCATTTTCTCTGCTTTGTTTTTAGCTCAGCTCACTAATAGTTGAAAACTGTTACCGTATAGCTCTTCAGTGATTCCATTAGTGATCTCTTTGTGGACAAAAATTCATCACTCTGTGTGTTGCTTTTATGAACAGGCTTGGCAGAGAGGTGAGAAAGTAATAGGCAGGGAAATGCAAGCATATCAGATCCTCCAAAACTTCTCTTTTGGAGCAAGGACAAGGTGCATTTATACAGCACCTTGGAAACGCTTGTTTTGCTTCTGGGTTGTACAGATTTCAGCATCCAGAGTTGATAAACCTGAACCTTTCATGATGGCACGTTGGCCCAGACGCATTCACTTGTAAAAGATAAGTGTACAAGGAGAAGAACGTCTGATTTAGTTTTGGTCTGTGTCCTCTGTGTGACGCTTTATAGTTGTGTGTCTGGGGTCTTTGCTTGTTCTTCTGTAGTAACGGTGAAGTAGCTTTCAGTAGATATACCCTGACTTTCCTTCCCTTGCTCCCCAGATCACCCTCTGCATGGCAGGAAAGAGAAAGACACACAGGACGATGGAGTTCCTTTACGCACACCTCTCCCAAGCTTCAGTGCAGCATATTTTCCACAAATGGAGTGACTATGAGATAAACCTTCTAATTTTCTTTCTCTTTCTCTCTCACAGCCGTAGTAATTAAAGAAGAAAACGAGGATGCTAAATATACATTTTTGGATGTATGCTGGTTGAGAATGAGGCCTAGAGGGGAAGATAAATAAGATGGGGAGGGGAGGTTTGAATGTGACTGACAGTGGATTATAATTGCCTACAAGAAGCTATTGTTATCAGATCAAGTCTCACTCTAACATTAAGTTCTCAACCTAAGGAATTTTAGTACTACAGCCTTTAAAATCCCTGTCCCGTTGCAAGTCAAACAAGCATGTCTTGATGAGCAACTAAGATCCAGTAGAAGGCACCATCTTGGATACAGTGGTAGCATCCTCTAACTTTCATTGTTTGACATCTCCACAGACAATTTACACACAGAATACAATCTTGCTCAATGCTTGCAGGTATTTCTCTTTACGTTTGCTTATGCACTGTTTTTTTTTAATTCAGTCACACTATTATTTGATCCTGGTCAATAGTTCAACCCACTTAACTAGCAAGCAGGAGAATAAATGAAACTGATTTTGACTAACTCTTTCTCAGTCAAATGGGTTGTCTGGCAAGTCAAGAATGTAATAAGTAGATTTTGTGGCTATTTACAGACTTGCACACTAGAAAACAGAGTGCCATGCTTCCCAGTTTCATTTCATAATTCAGACAGTGTCACATCCAGATGATGGGATTACACCTGTGTGTTCATCTCAGCCAAAAATGCATTTTTTGGCTCCTGCTTTGATGTTTTCCCATAAAAATAAACAGATTACACCAGAAAATTAAGGGCTTTTGCTGTATTGTGTGAAGAAATATTTAAGCATGCATGTATAAGTACACTCATGTACCTTTATGTGATCATAGCTTTTGCCTCCAGTCATGTTCTGTCTCCTTCACAGTACAGTATACCTGGAATAACTTCATGAGAGCTCGTGGTTGCAGGTCTGGCTTGTTTGTCGCTGAGAGGAAGATTTGTCCTAGATTCAATGTAGGTTCAACTTCTGCTATTATTTAAATATCAAAGAATATATTTTAAATAAATAAACTTATTTGCATTATTTATGTGTGAGTATTAGCATTTATTTCACAAGTGTGTATATAGATGCATATACACAGCCACATTTTGTTAAACAGGTAAAAAGTCATATTAGTTCTCTATGATGAACTGCTGTGGTTTCACTTTGGTGCAATGGGTATCAGAATCTGCCGAGGTGATCTTTCTGAAGTGTCATTCACTGTTCCTCGTACAATGCTGATATGATGATGCCAGCAGAGTCAGTAATTGAGCGTGGCCCATTTTATTGCCTGTGACTGATTCAGCCAACGTCATGTCTTGTTGGACTCTGAAGATGTTTGCCTTCTAAGTTGAAGCACTTTGAATTCCTTTTATATCCTCTTGTTTCCGAAGGACATAATCGTGTCACGCTAGTCAGAAGGTTAAAGGATTGTTTCTGAGGCCCTGTCATTGGTGGTGCACGACAGTCAACTTGTGCGTGGTGCTCATTAACCCTCACTCCTCTGGTAGGACACCCACTTCAGCACCATGGCTGAACTAGTGGTGCCAGGTCTCATATGGCTGTAGAAATATGACCAGAAAGTCAATCCATGAACAGACTACCTGTGTAAATAGATTACGTAAATTAAAGATACCATAAAAAACACTTGCATCATGCCAACACTTGTTACCGTGTTGCTTGACTTTCTCTGTTGTCAAGTGCAAAACCATCTTGCCCTCATCTCACACTTTTCTAATCGGTGCCCCACAGCTGAGAAGATGGCACCAAACTGTGCTCAGCACAGCTTGTGTTACTGTGTGAACTGCCTCATCTCATGTGAATAAAATGAAAACTCTTGTTGTTTTTGATCAAATCCTGACTTCAATAAAAGTGCA
Source organism: Ciconia boyciana (assembly GCF_034638445.1). Taxonomy (NCBI): domain Eukaryota; kingdom Metazoa; phylum Chordata; class Aves; order Ciconiiformes; family Ciconiidae; genus Ciconia; species Ciconia boyciana. The sequence goes on along the minus strand of NC_132936.1, from coordinate 68,150,001 downwards.
GAATGGCACGTTGTTACTGTTTTTTTTCATGAGGCTGGGATTTTACCATCAGTCCTGTAGACAGGACTTGTACTGCTGAAATGGTGCTCCTCGTGACTGTCTCAGCCTATAAATGGAAACCTCCAGCATGCGAGGTTTGCTTTTCATTGGATATAGTAACACTAGGTGAGAATATTGGAAAAACTATCTACATGGAAACAGCCTCTGGATACTTCAGGCAGAGAAGATATAAAACAAAGGGCACTCTCAACAGAAATGATTGTTACATTGCCAGATGGTATAAGGTAATTTGGAAAGAAAGAGTAAAGATATATTATCTACCCCAAGGTGCTTTCATTGTGATTTGAATATAAAATGTGTGAAGTCTTAGGTACAAGTGTTGGAACTGACAGCGGCTTAGAGCTGTGGTTTTAGCTTTTCTTTTGTAGTTATAACCCATCTGAGAAAGGAACTTGGTGGGTTCCTGAGGGCATCGTAGTTCCAGCAGAGTTTGTGAGCTTGGAGCCTGGACTGTACCTTACCTGTCCTGTACACTTGTTTCCCCAGTGAGATCCCATTATCTGGGTTTGGAACTGCTTGTTAAGATGTGAGAAACTTGCATTTCATTTCAGTTTGTGCATGATGTCATTTTGGTTTTGTTTTTTTTTTATTTTAATAAGGTCTGATACCTTCTTGTTTCAAGTTGCATAATTTCAGAGATTTTTTTTTTCCTGCTTCTGGTATGGTTCAGCATGAAAAAGACACACAAAAACAATATTTACAATAGGTTTGCAAGGTTCTAGTATAATGTTTCATTCTAGTGTAACCTACCTGTCCTATGTATCTAGTCCTCCATCTGAAGCCCAGTAGCACTGAGTTGAATTGGCTTATCACTGATAACTGGGTTTCTCTTTGCACTCTCCCATTTTTAGATGTAATTTTGAAAGAATCTTGTACCTGGTGGGTTGATTAGAGGGGAGATGAGCTATTTTCTTTTTTTAAATACTACAAACAGAATAAAAAAGGAAGAGGAAAAAGCCCAGATCAACCAAAGCTTATGACATGATTTTAGAATGCATAACCTTGGGCAAAAAGGGCCAGTTATTGGAGTAGTTCTTGAGTAACCTAATTGTTTGATAAGGATCCTTGCCTGTTTAAGTTGTTGTTGGTTGTTGGAAACATTCCATTTCTAAATTTGTGCCTTACTGCATACCCTGAGGTATGTGTACAACCCACTGTAATTGCACAGTTTATTATTTTATTAATGAGAGCTATGATAATGTGTTGGCTCACGAATTCCCTCCAGTCCAGGTACAGTCTCCTAATTGCCCAGGGTTCTGCGATTCCATTGTTTGTTCTGGGGATGGTGATGGAGAGCAAATCAAAGCCTTTACAAGCATGGTTTAAAGAACTCAGACCTTGCCCTAAAGCCTGTATTTGATGTGATATTGCAACCAAAGGCTGGAAAGGTAGGATACCTTTTTAACACACACCTAATGAATAATAATAGAAGCGGCAGAAGTAAATTCTTACTACATAATCCTGAGTACCTGAGACTTTGCCAGCTGGAAGGAGAGGGACGCATACCTTAATTGGCCTTCATAACCATAGCGGAGCACCCCTTAGTAATTCTTTGATCTGGGTCTCTCCTGCCTGCCTCTTTGCCCGAGTGGCTGGAAGACTCGCAGTTCATTTGCTGTAAGGCTCACAACAGTGAGCAAGCATCTGGCATGCACCAGCAGCTCCTATTTTTAATGAGCCTCTGGGATAGCAGGCATACTAGGGTGCCCATTCCCATGTTCCGGAAGCTATTTCTGTGTGCAGATACTAGATTCGTAGTACAAGAGCAGGGAGCAGCATCAGTGGAGGTGTGGTCTGCGGGAGAGTTGGGGAAATCCAGTTTACTGTGTCTGTAACTCTGGAGACAAAACTTTCCCGTAAAAAGCCATGGCAAAACACCACAACCTCAAACAACTAGCACTTGCTCCTCAGCGCTGCCCAGCTTTACTGGTGCGCTGTAAACCTCTGACCCTGGGCTTGCAGATCCGGGGAGCTCTCTGAGGACATCGTGGCAGCCCGGGTCCCCCCAGCCTGCGGGACGGGGGGATGGTGGGTTCCCACTGAGTGCATCGCGGGCTGCCTCCTTACTGCGGTGGCTGGTACGGTTTTCCGCAGCTTCTGAAACTGCTCATTACAGCGCCTGGCTCTTCTACAAGGGCTTTTCATAGCTGCAGCCCCTGTGGCTTGCTGCAGCATGGTTTTCTGGTGGAACAGATGGTATATTACGTAGAAAGTTACTGTATTTTTGTATCACTGATTTTTATTTATTTATTTTGCTGTTTGTGTCCCTCTCTTTTTGAAGTGGGCATATAGCATAAGTGCAGAATTTGGAATTGATACTGGATTTGCCTTTAATATATTAATCTTTATATTTCTGTATGTGTGCAGTATTTTACACTGAGTAGTGTGTGCTTTCTGAAGTGTTAGTGAGCACATTTTCGTCACTTGAATTGAAATTAGTTCAAAATACTTTAAGGGAAACAAGCCTATGAAAGAAGATCTTTGAAGGGAAGAGTAAATGTCTTCTTAAACAAGCTTTGTACTCACTGGAGTACAGTTTCATTTTTAAGTCAGTAGATGTGTTTTCTGTATCTAATCTTTGTTTTTTTAATTGATATCATCTGGTCAATTTGAGTGAAAATGCTATTCCCATAAGAAAAATATTTATTCTAAATATTATTGTTGCCTAGGATCTTGCTGAATTCATGAGATACAGAAGCAGTCAAGCTGATTTAATATTTTTAACATTTTTATAGTGTTTTCTCATTGTTTCCATGAAAGCAATTTCAGTAAATATTTTAGCAATTGCTTTTGGTTTCTTGAAATTAGGTTACCTATTGTTGAAAACTGCAGGTTCTTAAACATGGGTTTCAGATCTGCTTTGTCTTGATTAAGCATTTGAAATAAAACATAAATACTTGAGCAAGCCCCAAAACAAGTGCTTGCCTTCCCCCCCAAGTAGTTTCCAGGACTTAATGTGTTTGGTCCAAAGAATTCCCACAAGTTGTTATTTATAAAAGATAGTTACAATCACAGGGTTTTGGTTCCACTTAGCCAAATCAGTTTCATATATTAACTTTTTTTTTTTAATGTGTATATATATTATTATATATATACACACATACATATATTTTATATTTATATACTCACACCTACACCAGTGTATGTGCATATGTATGCACACACAGCACGCACACGCATATACACTCTCACACTATATGTATACGGACACTCGCACACACCTGAAATGTATGGGATCATCCCATTTGAAATGTAAGGTTTATATTTTCATGCCAAACCTGATCCTTACCACATAATTGCAGTAGTGTTTTTCTCTTTGCAATTTAGCATTTTATCCAGTAGCTTCTGAACGGGAGGCTGTGCGTCCTCGTGCCTGGGGACCCCCTGAGGTGTGTGGGGGGAGAGACCAGCGCTGGTGGCGGAGTCCTCCTGGGGCAGGAGAGCACGGCGAGGGGCAGCCGGGTGCGGTAGATGAGGAGACAGGAATTTCTGATTGCCACCACTTCGCTGGTGGTGGGATTGTGTCCTTCAGCGGAGGGCAGTCTCTCATGCTGCATCCCGTGTACCTGCCATGTTTAGGCTGGGTACCAGGTTCACAGTGAAAAACAAGCCCCCCGCTTCTGTTTTCTGCCACGTGTATTTTGAAGATAAATAATTACCTGCTATCAGGTGTTCGGCAGCTTGGACCTTGTCATCTTTATTTGCCTTGTTTTCCTCATAAACGTGGCACAGGATATTTTCATTATGTGTTTATAGGATTGCTTGAGAGAATTCCCTTAGTGATGAGACACTTCAACAAAAAATATCAAGATAATGGCTTTTCCACTTGCACTTCTCAAACGTTCCTTCAAATGGAAGGGAAGGAATTATAAAAAACATGTACATAGTTTAAATTCCTGAGTGATACAATATAGTGACTTTGTTCTAAGGTGGGTTGAACAGGGTAAAAGTATAACTGAGTTTGTGGGAATCTGTAAAGGTGTTAAATATTTTGTAGGTAGCCAACTTTGTTTAAGAGTTGTTTTCTGTATGTATTTGCACTTACCGGAACCAACTTCTATTTTGGAGTGGAAAAGCACGTGTTTTCATCAGCATACCAAGGGCACTGACAGTGAGGGCAGTTCACAGTTTGCATCTGTCCCTTTGCTTTAAGTTTCGAACTTTAAATTAAAAAAACCAACACCACAGATACAGCTCTTTTTAAAATATTAGGGTCATGTTTGGATACGAAGTATACTGCAGAGAACATACGGCACTTTCTCACCTCAAACCATGGTAGAGATGGTTTAATACCATTCTTCAACTAATGGAACAGTAAGATGTAATTACCTGAAGATTAACTCTGAGGACGTGGATGGGTGTGTGAAAATATTGCTTGTTCCTTATTGTATTCTTAGCTCTTTAACAGACTATTGCAACAGGCAGCCAGAGATGTATGAAGAATGCCTATTGCAATACCGTGTGCCGGTGCTGAATGGCTATGCAGCCTGGCCACGTGCTGCTGTTGTGCCGTGCGGCAATTGTCTCAGTACGGTCAACAGTACAAATTCTGGGTGCATTTCTTTCATTCTCGGATATGGGGCTAAAAATAGTTGAGCAAGCTTATTCTGAGTGAGTGTGGTACTTTATGGTCAGATTTGAGAAAATCGAATGGCTCTCTTATGTGTTGTTTAGGATGCTGTGCACAGTGGAAGCATTCTTACAGTACTTTGAAGGTTTCGTCCCCTTTTTCCTTCTCTCAGGAGAATGTCACTGCTTACACCCATTGCTGTGTATGATATGGGCCGGATTCTGATCCAGCACCCACATTTTTAAGGGCCAGATTCTGATCACTTTACTCTGATTGAACTAATCCAGACTGTCTTTGCTAAAATAAATGCTTCTTTGTTTCAATGCAGAGTTAAAATCAGATTTTCGTCCTCAGATTATGTATTGTGTACTGCAAATCGTTGCCAACGCCAGAGACTCATTTGTTTGCTTTTTTGATATTGAAAAGAGTCCTGATGCCAGACTGACAACCCTTCAGGATTAAGTCTTCAAGCTAACATCAGAACAAGAAGCAGTAGAGGTTTCTTCATGCTAACTGGGCAGTGAATCTTCAAGATAAGCTGTCTTTGAAAAATTTACCTCTAAAGGAAAGGGTAGAAAACAACCAAACCAGCTCATATCTGTGTAGAAGAATATGATTTTAAAAGGATATCCAAAATGTTTAGTTGATAAATAATTGAAAGTACTATTTTTGACCTTCTTTTAGTAAAATGAGCAGTTTTGGTAAGCCAGTGGCATTGCATATGCCCCATAAAAGATAAGATTTCTTATGAGTCCAAGATACAGACTGGTGGTTCCCTAGTTTCAGCTCTAATACTCCGAATTGCTAGGGCTGAAAGGCTGGCTTCAGTTCCCGGTGTGACCACAGGGTGGTCATTGCAGAAACACGGCAAAAATACTCCTCTTCAGCTAGTGGTGGTAGTATGAGATGAGAATCCAGAAAAGCATTTTCCAAACTCCTTGTAACCTTTTTAACTGAGGTTTGTTGAATTAAGTGCCTCTATTTGAAAATCAGCTTCTATCAAGTGGAGCACTGCTACCCAATCTGTCTCATTCAGTGTACAGAGGACACCAGAGGTTGTTGGTGGGACATGCTCATTGTGGAATGACTGTATTTATCACTGTGTTTTGGCATGTTGTTCAGAGACTAATGAAAATGGGTCTAGAATGTGTCTCATGAGTGAGGGAGTACCGTAAGCCTGTCCATCCCCCTGGCCCAGGGGAGGATCAGCTATAACCAAACCATTTCCCACGGGTGGTCATTCAGTCTGCTCTTTAAAACTTCCAGTGGTGAAGACTCTGAAACCTCCTGGATGGTCTCATTTGGATTCCTAACGATGCTTTCCATTAAAAAAGCCTTTCTAATGTTTAACTTAAGAAGGTAGTAATGGTGAGTAGGACTGCAAGCCAGGTTCTCCCTACACTTGCCAGGTAAGTATACTAATGATTTACTTGGGGTCAGATGGGCAGCCTGTGAGAGAATCAGTTACCAAATGCTGAACTCCCACATGCCACTACCCGACTCCTGTGCCTTCACCCTTTTCCTTAAGCTGGGCCCTTATCTGCTTCAGAAAGGCAGGGGCAAAATTGAAACAAAGCATCTGTATTCGCTTTGCTGGGTTGTCAGCCATATCTGACAAGGGAATCCTGTAGTTCTACGCTCCAGTTGTGCCCCAAATGCATTCACAAAACATGATCCAAAAATATGTAAAGCTTGATTTCCAGATGCTTGCAGAAGTATGGTCTGTAGCAACAGTTTAGTGCATTTCTATATCGTAGTAATATTCTTACACAAGCTGTACAAGAAAAATAAGAGCAGCACGGCTCCTGAGCAAATATTGTTTCTAGTCACATACGATACTTTGCAGCTGAGCCTGGTAACATGCTGCTTAGCTGTTTTGCTATGCAAGTGCAGAGAACGCTGTTAGCAATAAAGCCACTGCTGGTTTCTCTTCCAAAACCTCCCTCCTTGCAGTGCATTGGAAATGACTGAACTTTGGCCCTCAATCTGCTGACACCCTGAGGGAGTGCAAATGTAATGACGTCTTTGCTTGTTTCAGCCGCACAACAGGAAACGCTCATGGCCTCCCCTTCTTCCTGCTCTGAGAAAGTGCTGCCTTTTTTTTTTTTCTTTCTTCCCCTCCCTTCCCCTGCAGTCAAGCGGGCTGAGACCTAGTTTCAGGTCTGGGCTCGGCAGCCAGCTGGTGCTCGCACAGGGCCCCCATTGCTGCTGCCTTCCCGCCGGGGCAGCCCATAGCCTCCCTATTGCTCTGCTGTGGTGGGGATGCCAGAAATACGAGCGGTTTAATTTTTATTCCCCCCCCCCGGAGAAGTGACTGAGAAGAGAATACAGTTATGTGGCAATGGCTTGCTCCACAGAGCATGTCACTGGATACAGCTCAGCTGCAAAGACCAGGATGGTCAGGTGATGATTTGCCTTGGGGAGACTACATCACCTGCGTAATATAGAGGACACACTGTCAGGTGGGCATTCAGGGATCCTGGAATACGGTCCCGGTAGTGCTGAATAATGCCGAATATAGAGGGCCTGAACAGATTTCTTTGCCTTGCTGGAATACGGAGGCTTTCTTCTCGCAGAGCATTGACAGGAAACCTGTTTAACCCTCTCTGGCTGCTGCTTTTATACTTTGTAACCAAAACAGTTACGAACTATGAGTAAGAATGGTTATTGAGAAACACAAGCCGTTTGCAGCTAACTCAGGGAGGAGGCTTTTGTCTCGTCAAAGTCAGCCAAAACATTAAAGCAATACAGCGTTCTTGCGAGTGAAATTAATTGGTTCAATATTCAACTGTTGTTCTCTAATGATTGGGGGGGCGGGTCACTCTCTTAAAAAATACAACGCATATGCGCTAGGGAGTTTGCATATTGTGGTGTGAGAAGAGGCACTGAGTAGTCTAGAGTACAGTATCCTGAATTTGAAAGATTTAATTAACTTTGAATGCAAACAGTGCTGGTGCAGTTGCTTATTCATTTGTTTAATGTTGCATAGGCATATTATTTGAGGAGCAGCTTTTGTCTAGGTTCTGTAATAAGCAAGTTCTGGATTTACCTCATTAATCTATCACACTACCTAGCTAAATAACTGTTGTTTTTAACAAGCTGGAGTTATGTAACATGAATCATGCCTGGCGAGATCCTTGCAAGCAGGGAAAAGCAAGATAGGCAGAGAAATAACGGCACTCAACCTTTTGCGGAGTAGGATATGACTGGGTATTGAAATGGAATACTGTGTGTTGGTGCTCTCAGCCGTACAGAGGAGGTCCAGCTATTCATTATGAGGATGTGTCTTGAAACAGTCTTGGGACGGAAATGTTTAACAGACAGAAAAGTGAATTTGCGCAGGCATGTGCAGTCCTTGGAGGATTTTGTATATGTGCATGCCAAATTCCATCCCCCTCCACCACGACCACCACCACTGCCCCCCCCCGCCCCTGCTGTTGTTTTTCCTCTGGAAAAGCACTGTAGAATAATAAATGGGAAAAGTCTCTTAAATGGGACTGATTTCATGAGTAAAAGAAAATAACTTGATGAGCTGTGATTGCCCCTATAAAGTGTTATATAAATCTCTTTCCTTCTTTTAAATATGTCCCTATAGGGTCATTAGGCAAGTATATACTACAATAGTCCCTTGTCTCAAGGGATTTTACAACCAGCTTATGGAAAAGGGGAAGTAAGTAGTTATATGAATGCATTAGAATAAAAGCACTTGATTTTGAGTTAAATAATCCTTTAATAATATTTCCTTGACAATTTTCTCTGCTGTTATTCAGTTTTGATCTTCAAAGTCATGTTGAGTTGTTAAGCCTGGGATGACCTTTTGCTTTGGTGGCGTGAGTACAAATTTTAAATAATAATATCAGGAAATAAAGGCATGAGAATAACAGGTCTTTAGGAAAGGAATGGGAATAATAACTTTTTAGGAAAATAATGGTTTAGTGCTCTGAATTCCCCTTCAAACTGTCCTGCTCCATCTCATTTTGACCAAATAATTCTGTATTTTTCTTTCCTTTCATCTATAGATGGAATAGCTGTAAACTGTGGCGTAGGGTTATTAACTACTGTATTTTGAGATTTTATTGTTATTTAAAACAAATAATAAAAAATGAGTGCTGATATTTATGGTCTTCTCTTATATACTACCATACGTGCATACGTACACAGTGGCTGATTATGTGTTAGTACGGACAACAGCTGAGATGTTATAATAAGAAACAGTTACATCTGTAAGTCACTTCTGTAGTTAGCACCGTTGCTGATAATCTCAGCATGGAGAAGAGGAGATGAACAAGCACAGACGGAAACACGTATTTTCTCACACAGGAGGCCATTCAGGTCATGGCCAAGGGATGTCGAAAAGGCACTATAAGGAAGTGGACTGTGTTGCTCTCATTATGTCCTTATTTTCCAAACAAATGCAGGATTTCTCTTGGACTGTCAGTGCAACATCCTTCAGAAGGAACTTGCTTTTTATGAAAACTTAAATTTCAGTCTTCAGGAGAATTTTCATTTATCGTACTGAATTGGCTTAGTTTTGTGTAGTCATGTGTTACTGTTACAGCGGCAGAAGCTTAGAGCTGGGGATCTTAAGTAGTGGCATATAAGGACACCAAGTTCTTATAGGTGGAGAAGGACCTTTTCCTGAATCTGCATGATTATAACCAAATACAGAGTTCATCAAATGCTTTCTATTTGTATCAACTCCAATACTCTTTCCTTTTGACTCCATAGTGGTTGTTGGCTGGCTAATAGTGATGTCTGTCCTGCAACTCCATGATTTTCTTCATGCAGATGAATATTATGTAGGGGAATCATATAGAATTGTTGAAATTTTTGTGCACACTATCAATAGTAGCATGGGTGCAATTTTCCGACGTGGTTAATTAGGAGGGTTTGAATGTCCTTTACTTGAATTTCCCTTACTCTTTCGAATGAGGAGTCCTCATGGTTTTGTTAAGAGCCAAGACTGGTAGGGCCAGGAGGGTAGGAGGGGGCACTGTGGGGCCCACGGGACTTTTCACCCCACATTTCAGTAGAGTCTATGGGATGGGCGTAGCTGCAAAGGGGGTTGGCGTGGCTGCCTGCTGCGTTATGTCGTCTGGTGAGAGTTTGTGCCCACAGGCCTTTGCTGGGGGTGAGCAGGGGTGGGCTGAGGGCTGCCGGGGTGTGAGCTGGGCTGTGAGCCGTGGCTGTGCGGGCACCGGCAGGAGCCACAGCAGACGGGTGCTGATGGGCTCGCCACCCAGGAGGAGCGAGGGTTGTTCATCGTCTGCCGTGGGAAGCATGGGCTGGCCTTGATTTCTGGTGGAATTTTCTGTCGAAATCAGTGTGATCTGAGTGAGCAGAGTAGGGCGAGTATGTGGCTGCCAGATGAAAGAAAGTAATTGCCGTGAGTGACTCTGCTCCATGGGCAGGGAGGGGGTGTATCTGTGTGTGTGTGCAGGCAGTGGCTTGCTCAGAAGTAAACTCTCACATCCTGAGGTCCTTGAATAGATCTTCAGAGGTTAATAGTCCCAGTCGTAATGCTCTGCAGAGAGGGATTTCTTGCCCTGCAAGTTGCTGTACACAGTTGTTCCATTTTCATTGCTTTTATTAAAAGCCCGTGTATCTTGTCCGTTCAAACCCTGAAGTGTCTTCAGGTTATCAAGTTGTTCCCGTATTGCAGCAAAACTTGAAATGATTACCAACTCAGTTTCACCATTTTTGCCAGTCAAAAAAAGGTGAAATTTAATTTACACTCATTATTTAACTGCAGGAGATGCTCGGCATGAAAATGACTAGATGCAAATTAAGATTAAATAAGTAAAGGAGAAAAATACGTTGTGCATTACATTTTTCATATTTAATGTTCTATTTGTATTTCATTACCAGTCCATCTGCAAGAAGACTTCTCTTAGCAGATTGAAGCATTTTTTTCAGGAAAAAAACCAAATGTACAGTTAGGCTGATAAAAACAAAGTTTTAGTCTGAATAGATTAAGACAGGAGAGTTTTAATAAATTCTTCTCATTATTGCAGGCTTACTTTCTCTTAACTCTGGTTACACTATGTGCCTTGGTATGATCTCTGGAACCGTGCAATGGGCACACTTTGTCCAGGTTGTCTTGCTGAAACACAAACATTTTGTAGCCTCCCCAAAGCTATTGTGTGTGTGAAATCAGCCCTTAGGTAATGCTGAGCTTTGTATAACACATAACCTGAGCGGGTACATGGTCACAGCTCCTTGTCACAGGAATGGATTTCAGAGCGTTTGCCTGGTTCCTGTAGTTGTGCTTGTTGCAGTCCTGCTGCCCCACAGCCTGTCCCTGTGGACATGCCGCTGCTTTGGGAGAGACAGATCACGAGTCATGATGGCTCCGCTGTTTGTGGGGATGAGAAGCAAAAGCTTTTGTGCAGTCGTAGACAAGACTAGCCGTGGGGGTGGGCTGAAGGCACCATCAGTCTTACCAAGGTGACTTCAACACCGTAGTGGTGTTGCCATGGTACATGTTTCTTTGGAAGCACCAATACAACATGCTTCTGTATTGTAGAGAACTTGTTTCGCCATCCAAAAATATGTGTGCTGTCTTTCTTTACCTCAGTTGACCCTAGCTTTGAACCTTCCCAAACTTCGGGGATGTTTGTAGCAAGACTTTCCTTTGTGAATGGAATTTTTAAGTGCAGCATGAAAGATTTGGTTTATTTGCATGGAACATGCTTGCTTCAGCAGCTGCTTTCCACAATGCAGCGCTTGTAGATTAAAATCCTTTCTGTTGTGATTGTGCCAGTTCAATTCCTTCTGCAGCAAGTCAGTTTTGCTGGGGTACTGCAGTAAGGTGCCTGGTTGCATTAGTGAGAAAGGAAATTTTTCATTTCCGCTGATGTGTCATTCTTGTAGATTCAAGATGGTAACGACAACTTTTTATAACCATTTTTAAAAGATACTCTGAAAACTAGAATAACACTTCCTGCTTCAATGTATATTTTATTTCACCTGTAAAACTACTTTTCATTCATGCATTTGCACATGGAATTTGAACGCTTTGCATTGAAACTAGAAATGACAGTGTCATATGCATGGAATATACCTTTTAGTTTATGGTGGCATGTTTTACTGTCTGTGATGCGTGATCACACAAGCTCAACAGTACACAGCTGACTTGACATATTTACTGTAATTCTTTACCTAAGGAAATACGGTCTAGCGACTAGCAGGCTAGGTGGGGACTTCATACCCATAGGTTCAATTCCTGGTTCTGCTACACAGTTCATGAGTTTTGGGTAAGATTCACAACACCTTACACTGATTTTCATGTTAATTATATTCATAAATATGAGTTAGGCACAAAAATACCATTGTTGTGCAGTGTTCTCTTTATGTCAGTTCCACTTCCTTATTTTACGGAGGTGTCCTGTAGACAGATGCTGTATTCTGCTGTTGATCCATAGGGAGCCAATAGGGGTTTTGGGCTAAAACTGACTGCGGGATTTGAACCTTAATTTTTTTTTTTTTGTTTGGGTGTCTGTTTTTAAGTGACCATTCTCAGAGTGATCAATAGTTGTGCTATTTGCTATGAGCACCTCTGCTTACAGTATTTATGCTATTAAAGATCATACAAGTCATCGCAGAAGTCAGGCTACGTGCTGCTCTGGAGTCCAGTTCTGTCTCCTTTCCTTCAGAGCGAAAATAGCCTGACTAAGGTACAGTCTGCAGCTAAGGCATTAGAGAAGGGCAGCACGCAGAGACCTGGATCCAGATGTTAAATGCTGTGTTTAGAAGAAGAAAGGGTAAATTTTCCTCCCAAACAAATTGGTAAAATTCAAGGTGGAAATTTGTAATGTAAGACATTGTATTGCAGTGAGTGTTAGAGTGAGTAGCAGCTTTGCAGAGTGGAGGGAAGAGATACTTCTGCTGTTGAGCGGGTGCATGTGGGCAACACAGAACATGCCAGTTTTACTCTGGCTTTGTGCAACGTTGTGAAATTTGCATTTTGAAGTACCTGGGCCATTCAAAGAGTAACTGCCTGAGCAAAGTCTTGCTTAAGATAGCTATTGGGAACACTACAAAATATTTTGGGGTCTATAGGGCACACCACCTAAATGAGCAGAGTGCCCACAGGGATGCTCTCAGCCTTGCCTGTGCGAAATCTTTGGGAGGCATGAATCAGCTCGGCACCCCAGACAGCCTGACAGCCCCCCCAGTTTATGCCGGGTGATGATCTGTCCCTCTGCGTCTGAAGAGAGAATAGTTGCTCTGGTTTTCCTCCTGATTCGGGATGTTGTGACTGAGCTCTGTAAATGTCCGCGGTGGCGGTGGGAGTGTTCAGGAGACCTGCTGATGGGGCCGGTTTTACACAGTACATGTAACCTTTACCACGTCCACTCGTTAGCAACACGCACTTCTCACTAACAGACGTTTCTGAGAAAATGTTAATCATCATTGCTACACGCACAGAGCTCATAGTCTTTCACAACTGTACTCCGGTGGCTGAGAGTGGGTGCTGCCAGGGGACCGTGGTGCCCGCTGCTCCCAGCTGCCCGGGTTGCGGTGGTCGGGCTTGGACCTCACCAAGTGAGAGAAGGCAGACTACCAGTGGCCTTGTCTTCTCTCCCCCACAGGTTTTTTTTCCCCTCTTTGCTAGTTTAAGACTTAAACAGGAAGAATTTAAGTAATTCAAGTAATTAAGCTTACGCTCTCAATACTCCTTGTCTTGTTTTCCGCTGTGTTGTCAGCGATGCTTCTGGTGTACTCGGGAGGATGTTCTGCCTGTTCACAGTCCTTTCTGCTTGTCTTGTCCTCTGCCCGGCAACTTTTGTTGCTTGGGTGCCTTCTACATGCAGCTAGACCCATCTTTGCCAGTTTGGTGAGCGCATTGCTTAGCAAATGAAGAAAATGCTATGGCAGGTGGAAAACGTACCACACTGACCCAGTGAAAAGAGAAGCCAATAAATACCTGCCAGATGTGTCTGGTGCTTTTAGCAAAACCCCTAAGTGCAACTTTAATTTCAGGCAGATTCCGAAGTCGTAGTGAAATCACTGGGTCCTACACATGCTCCTGAAGTTAAGTATATGCTTATATACTTTGTGAATAGAAATGGCTTATTGAGCTGGAGCCAGCGTGGGGAATTTTGGGACTCCTGCTGTTCTGCTTACAGTATTTTGCAGAGAGTTTAAGGCTGTAGAATGACACCAACTGGATCCACAGAACAATCTGCTCCTGTTCCCGTGAACTCCAAATTATTTTCCTTCTCACATGCAAAGTTGTACCAAGAGCTGCATTTAAAAACCCATCTGTTGTCCATATTATATCAATAAGAAGAAAAATTTTAGACTTCTAAAATATTCTGGTTACGTGTTCCATCCTGCTGTCATCTGTCTTTCAACTACAAGCCATTTCTTGTAGTTGCACTTACTTCTAGCCGCTCAGATCTTTTCCCTCCCACCAACAGATGAGACTCCGAGTTGCCTACACTGCAAAAGTGGAAGCAGGATGCTTACAAACTGATAGTGGAAAGAAATGACCACTTTCAAAATAAAGTGGTTTTGATAGTATAAAATAAATACATTGATATAATAGATTTTTCTTATCAAGTATGGGAATAAGTAATAAATTACTTTAAAAGTTCTTTCTTCATATTTTTCATTATACAGATAGTATATTTGAAGTATCATCAATGTCTATATGTGTTTTAATACAATTTGTGACACATATATGTGATGACTAACAAAAATAGCAATTTTTCATTGTTTTTTTAGTTTTTACAGCAAAGTAAGATTATAATTCCAGATTATAATTCACCTGCTGCTGATCCCACTTTTCTGTGTTGCAGTGGCAGTAGCACAATCATATTTCTTGGCAGATACACTGCTTTTCCACAGGGCAGCAGTGAAGTTCATCTGTCTCGTTTGTTTTAGTTTTGTTGTTACATTTTGGTAAAACAGCCAATTGTGACAGAATGGGAGAGACAATATTGTATCATTTCAGGTTTGCAAGGTTTTCTTTGCAACTGTAATGAGCACTCAGGGGTATGTGTGTGTGTATGCGTGTATTTACATGTTACACCTTCTTGGCTCTTCTCCCACCGTTTTCCAAGCAGTAGCTTCTGGTTGAGAGCTTCAGGATTTTTCAAATACTGCACTGCATCCTCCCTGCAAAACTCCATGGGAGACACTCAGGTGATGGGAGCTTTGTAGCCTTTTCCCAGTGAGATGTAGATCACAAACCCAAACTGTCCATCTCATAATGGTTGGATAGCTAGGCCATAGACCTCTGTTCATGAGAAATTCAGTGCTGACACCTGTCTGTATTCCTCGTCAATCCCCTGTAAGGATTTGTGCTCAATATTAGAGCAGCGTCTGTGTTGGGAGGTGACCAGTCTTGTTCAGTTGTTCCCCAGGATGAAGAACACAAAAGCCTTCACCATGTGTGGTTAGTTATCTGCTAAACAGCTCATCTTGACAGGGCTTCTGTTTCCAATACCTAAAACCTAGACTCTTACCCCAGTCTCTCTTCAATGATGTAGTATTTCCAAGGGTTCAGTTGAACGGTCCTCTCTCAAAACCATCCCCTCCGAAAAGGAAGGTCCCCGATGGGGGAGCGTTTGGCAGGAGCCATTCCTTAACAGGTTAGTGTGTGGCCCAAGAGGATCCCATCGATGTCCATTGACAGATTCCCAGTCTTACAGAGGTCACTTTCTGGGATTAGGTAATTAATGGAGGTGAATCACTCAGAGGAAATTCCTGATATGGAAGGTTTCTCCCCATATAGCAAGATTTTGAGGACAAGATTTGGATTAGGGATAATCCCACACAGAGTGACTGCCAGATTTCAGACTTCAGCGAGGGAATAACTAGCTCCTGAATTTAAATGCTTGGGTCAAAGGGCAGCACTGGTTTCCTCTGTTTATCAGGACATTAAATAAGAGTAGTTCAGTTTTAGACAAGCAGTTGGTAAGACCCCTGTTGCGATGCTGCTGGAATGTGGGAGGAAGGTCTTGGGATAAAGCATTGATAGAAACAGCAGATGAAAAGGACTTAAAGGCAGACCACTAAAAGGAACATATAATTAATATAGCCATGGAGTTCTGCTACGGTAGTATGTTGACCAGTATTTACCTGATACTTTCAAAGAAGCCTAGAAAAGTCATGGGCCTTTCTGTTACTGAATTTCAGTCTTGAACATTTGTGGTTAGAGAACTGTAAAGCAGTGAGCATTTTCACAACTCTTTCTGGGTGATATATATTTCTATAAAATAAACTATATGTGCTGTTTATTGATTTGTCCCCTGAATGTAAAGGCTCTGAAGTTTGGAAGTATGCACAGGTTACTGGTTTTAAATGTATAATGAGTACTGGGTATAGGATGTGTAGGAAGCAAACCGATGTCTGCAGTAGTAGATTTTTGTGGCAATAATACGAGACTCAGACTATTTGGGAGTGCCCGGCGTGGAGGGACATGGAAGCAGGCAGGGGGCCGTGGGGAGGGTTGGGCACTTGGTCTGAAGCTGCCACGTGCCGGGCAGCGAAGCTCAACTCCAGAAACAGCTCTAGCGGGGATATCGCCCAGTCGGTGCTTTTATACGTCTTGACTTACAGCACCCACATTCAAACTGAGGTCAAAGATGGAAGAGTGGTGGGACAGAAGGTCAGCGAGGCGTCATGGTGAGGCAATGGTATGTGTGTGTATTTGCGAACCTTCCCGCTCCCCTGGTTTTCTGCTCCTTCAGTACTGCACCCACCAGATGCAATAGAAAACGCCTCCAGTTTTTTGGTGTGCAGCAGAAATCATGAACCCCAGCTTCCTGTAAGTGCCTGTCTTTTGAATGCTGTCCCTGGCTGTGTTTGGGCTGCTGTGTAAAAGGAGGCCAAGGACTGGCCTTTGAACTGATGGCCAGGTTGCACTGGCTAGGTCACACCTGCGCTGCTAAGGCAGCCCTTCTGACAGCAGAGCTGTCTTGTGAGGAGGCGGCTGGAGCGGTCCAAAAACACGCAGAAGGCAAGCTATCGAGCAGTGTGCTGCAGTGCTCCAACTTGCTTCCTTTCCCACTTTTATTTAGCCATATGGGTGCACCTGTAGTTGTGAACTTCAGCTTTCAGCACAGTTTTGCATCTCTGTACATCTATTTTATCTGCGGATTCTGCACTGTCTTATGAGTTGACATGGAAGTTTTTTCCCTTAATGTGGACGCTGATTGTCTCTCTCATCTCTTTGAGCACAAGTTGGGATCGGAAGGAGCTTCTGGCAACTGAGTAATTCTGAGATTGCTACCTCTTTGTTAAATGTCTTTAGAGAAATTATTAGGGGAAGACAGACAGACACAGGCGTGACATTACACATTGCAGGTTTTTTTTACATAGGAAACAAGGCTACAAAAGAGATCTTAGGAGGAAGGCAGAATTTATTCCTTTGAGAATACTTTCTGGATAGGAAGCTGTGTGAAAATGGTAAGATGTTGGAATTGTGTGATATAAGTGATTTTTTTTTTATGGTGACTATTATTTTCCCTGTGGTAATATCTAAAGGCTTCTATGAAGATGTACGCTTCCTTGTCTTTACGTCTTCAGACGCACTGAATTTACAATTTAAGTATCTGATAGATGAAGATAAAGAGAGAAAAGAAATGTTATCACAGGGGTCAAAGAGAGAGACAGATTGTGAGATGCCCTCCATGGTCAGATATGAAATCTGTGGCAGCGAAGAGCTCAGTCTGTTTCTCGAGTCCTATGAGCTGGTAGCACTCCCAGCACCATACATCACGTAGCGGCACAGAGGTCAGTCTTCAACACTGTGTGAGCCTTCTGCTGAAGGTTTAACATGGAGCTAACCTTTTTCCAGTGAAGCTTTTGACATATTTAAAGTTTATTACATGTATCTTTGTGTTGCGATTCGGACCTAAATTTGTTTTATTATGAAGTTTAAAGGTCCCATCTGACATAAAGCACATTGATTTGGGGGAAGATTTATGGAATAACGTCAGATGCCGCTGTTTTAAAAAATGTTACTGCCTCGCAAAAGTGAATTTCTTGTTTCTTTGTCTAGTAACGTATTCAGAGCACTTGAAAGGAAGTTTTGGAATAAGGAGATTTCTACCCTTGGGGGGGTAGTATCCTGTGCTTTCGTTAGGTCATGTCAGGCCATTGTTTTGCTTTTCTTATCATGAAGATCTTCTGTCTTTATTTGTGCTCAGCTGTGGACTTGAGTTTCCTGGAAGAGAGTGAAATAATTAAGAATTAATACTACAAAATCATATGTTCTCTGTTTGTAGCTATGTTTGTTTAGTTGAAGGCAGTTCTTATCTGTAGTTATGCATAGTAATAGGTGGTAAGTAATAAGTAGTATCTTTGTATCTGTGGTTCTCAGTATAGCTGAAAAGAAATATGATTATTCTCTATAACTATGAGAAAACATAGATTGAGAGATTCAAGGTCACCCATTAAATGGCTGGTGAAACTGGGGTCTCTTGTTCCCTGCTGGTTTTCACCCCTAACTGCCAGCTGATGTTCTCGGTGGCTTTGTCTCTGCGAGTGGATTACACAGTGGCAGGGCATGGGAAAGGCCACGTCTAATTTATTGCTCTAGATGCAGCCACTGGAGAGGAGGGTTAGGTACGCAGGATGGTTTATCAGAAGAAGTCATCATTAAAGCAGGGTGATTAATGTGGTGCCAGAGAAGGGCATGTGGTGTGTTGTGCTTGCTCTTAAAGTCTGCGAACTGCTACACAAGGTCACGCAGCGTAAATACGGTCCTGGTGAGAGAAGGCAGGGGAGGAAGAAGGGCACTGCCAGCCTAAATCAAGAGCTTATATTGCTGTGCAGTTGTGTCATGTGATGGAGGAACACCTCCCTGGTGACTTGCTAATGGGATGGCCAAAGCCTCTCTGTCTTGCCTGGTAAAGCTGGCTTGGTTCTGGTGTGACAGAGCTGAGACATCAATATACGTGATGTGAGCAATAGCTTCCCTGGTCACGACCTGGGATGCATGCGCCCGCTTTGCAAATAAGCAGAATTTCTAGCACTGGCAGTGAGATGCCTTTCCCCAGGACTAAATTTATCATTAAATAGAAGGAGGCATGAGAAGGCAAGGCTTGTTAAGTCTCATATGCATGGGACTCTTGCTTTGAAATGTCTAATTCCATTTCCTCC
Source organism: Ciconia boyciana (assembly GCF_034638445.1). NCBI lineage: Eukaryota > Metazoa > Chordata > Aves > Ciconiiformes > Ciconiidae > Ciconia > Ciconia boyciana. The sequence goes on along the minus strand of NC_132936.1, from coordinate 68,131,253 downwards.
AAGTCTTCCTCGGGGAAACACTTAATTTGGATTTCCTATACATTTTACCATTGATTCTTCAGCTGTCACTAACTGCCTCTAGATTATGGCCATAGTTTCTGCCTACTTTATTCTCTGTCAACCACTGCCACTCTGCGTGTGGGCTGCACCGTGATATGTAGGTTGTATGCTGTATAAAGAAGAAGGCAGAAGTCTTGGTAGGTGCTGGGAGCAGAGCAGGGGTGCCGTGGGTGACCCCATAAAACAGATGATAGGTGCGCAGCAGCCAGCAGATCTGGCAGCCCGCCAGGTTAGCACAGAAACTGCCTCCCGCACAGACCTTGTTTTTCCAACGAAGGACCAACATGCTCTCATACAAACAAAAATAAATAAATTGCATTTAGGGTATGCTGTCTTTCCAGGGGACAGCTCTGACTGAGAGAAGCTGGAGAACTGGCAGAGGTTATGCTGAGGCCTTTTCACCTAGGTGGCAACATCAGAAAGAGATGAAGCTGCACAGCCATACGCATAAATGTGCAGAATCTGAAACTCGCACTTCTGGCTCATCTATCACGTACCATTCTTTTATAGTGTGAGATGAAACGTCCAGCACCAACTTTAAGCTGCCCTCAGCAGACGCGCCATTACCTTCTGTCTCAGTGCCCGGCTGTAATCTCATCCTGAAAAATAAGATTTTACCTTCCACCTACCCTTCTGGAGACAGCTTGTCAGAGCAACATGGTACCGCAAACTTATCCTGCTTAATGTCAGCTAATTAAATTAATTTTTGAATATAGTACTAAGCCAATTTAATTCTGTCTTTCAGAGCCTGCAGAGACAGTTGTGACTCTCAGATGAGTTTCTGTCTCTGATAAGTGATCAAATCTCTTTGTGCTTTTTTAGACTGACTCTCCGTCTGTCTTTTTCTGCGTGTCTCTCACCTGTACTTGTGATGTTAGGGAACGCAGTGTTTTTTCTCATGCTTTCATAGCCCCGGCATCTACTGTCACATTTGACAACATACTCTGTTTAACGACTTTTGTTCTTGGAAATGAAAGTTTCATTACTGCTGCTGAAATAGAAATTATTGTGAAATACTCTTGGTGTTAGATTTTGATTTCAGAGGTTGTTTTTCAAAAGTGTTGATCTTTGGAGGGATGGGTATTTGAGTGACCTTCTAACTCTGAGCTTGTATACCAGCCTCCGGATGATCATCCACATCGCAGTCCAAGTGCAACAGCCTCCAGTAGTGTTTACTGTCTGTCATTCTCAATATATTTTGTGATCACTAACATTCATGAAAATCAGGGACAGAATTAAAAAAAAAATTAGTCAAAAAAAAGAGAAAGGTCAAAGCAAGTCATAGTGTGGAAAAGAACAATACACTTGATTAATTAAGTAGTGCTGGTGGAGTGTATCATGCCAGAGACAATCTGATGAGTATTTTTTGATTTTAAATGCCCTCTGTGCAGGTTATCAAAGAAAGTCAAAGAAAAGATCCTGTTTGTCTGAAGATTTTAATGCATTATTTTTTCTACTGCTCTGGCATGTCCCTCACTCCTTTTGTGCAGCTTTGTGCTAGGGAGTGCCTCTGATCTGCTGTTTCTAAATCCCCCGATGCTGTGGGATGGCAGATCGGTGTGCATCACCGTGGAACCTCCTGCTGCAGTTTACCCCTGTTTGCAGCTGCATTTTCTTTCTCTCATTCTCTTCCCGCTTCCCCTCCCACTTGTTGATGTGTCTTATTTGTGTTTGGATGTTACAAGTGCAGAACTGAATTGCTGTTATCAGCAACGTAATTCCCGGTTACTGAGGAACTACTGCTCTTGTTCCTCCCAGAGTATAGCTGGAGTGTATGGGGAGACATGGTTTGAGAAGAAGCTTGTATCATCATTGTGCACCGTGCTTGTTCTGTATGGAGAAGACGGCTTCAGTCTGTATGGATGTCAGTCTGACATGTTTTACAGGCAGTTGATCCATTCACCCATCCATTTTTTGTGTTGCATAGTAAAGTATACAAGTGCTGTCATGTCTGTAGTGTAGCTTCTGATGTCAGAGCGAGCTAAATACCAGCTTTCTCAACCTTTATTGAAATAATGCTGAAGTTCTGAAACAGAAGGACAGATGCCAGGAAAGTAAGACTTGAGACTGTAATTTTTTTCTTAATTCCTTAAATTTATTGAGAGGAAAGTTTTTTCAGATCAGTAATTACATTTTTTCTTTCATTTTAAAATATATTTTTCTGAAAGTTTATTCACAGGTATGTCTTTTTGAAATTAGAAGCTATAGTTTTTTAAAATTTCATAATAAAATACATATAGCTGGGGAGTTTTTTAGGCTTACTACTTAGACCTGATTTTAGTAAACAACTCAATGCTTGTAGCTAATCATTCTAAGCATTTGGTTTAGATACTTTGTCCATTTTGTAAGTCCTTGTTCATTTTTCAAATAAGCAAATAGTATTTATTGAAGGTGGAGAAAGAATTGCCAAAAGCCTGCTCAGTCCTAGAGCACAGCAGTGGTTTTATAGGCACTTTCTAAATACCTGTGTTTGTAAGGCCTCTTCAGCTCTGTTGGTGTGAATATGCGGTGCGCATTAATATGAATATTTATAATGCAGAAGATTGCATATTTGCTTCTTCAGTGCCGTACTTTATTGTAAGAAAGGAGTCCTTTGGGGTGAGAGAGTAACTTATCTGTAGTTTAGTATGTATAAATACAGTTTCAGGATTGTTTTAAGACCGATAGACTCAGTTTTGAGAAGTGATGGCACACTTATGTGCAAGTAAGTTGGCAGCAAAAATTACGTTTCAGCTTCCATTAATTTTTCTAACTATGCCTAATGTTTGCATTTCCTTAAAACATTGCTTATGAAAATGACGGTCGTAATTGATGGCACTGGAGATTACCACTGTCTAGCCATAGGAAATAAACAGTTTGGACGAGAACTGTGTGTATTTTCTTACAATTCTCTCCTTCCATAGAGACTATATTGATTTGTATGTTTAGTTCCCAGTCTTTCTCCCACCAAGATTTTAAGTGCTGGGTCCCCCATGTATTCCTGTCAACACTAGCTATTTCCATAATTGCCAGAACCACTTACTTAAATACCTCCCATATAATTTCCATTTTCAGATTTCACAACGGCTTCCATGCTTCTGCTTCACCTAGAAAGACTTTGCCTTTGCCTTAAAGAGGCCCTTCTAGGACTTGCAATTTCTAAGTGTGTTTTGGGGACTTTGGTGTTTCTTTGTCACTGAAGGAAAGGCACTAGGAAGTGTCTGCCAGAAAGATCTTTGTGAAAGATCTTGAAAGCTGTCAGATTCGCAAGTAGTTCGGTTGACTCTTGGCAGCTGCTCCTTAGTCCCTCCTGCTCTGCCAGAAGTGGTTTGTTTTGAGCAGTTTTGGCTTTCTCCTACATGGTCTCCGAGATCCCTCCATCTCAACTGTGAGCAGGGAGGCAGTAAGTGCTGAAAAGGGGGCATGACTTGTGGCCTTGAAAATCTGGACCACGGCTTTGACTTGGCCAAAGGAGGAGATGAAGACTCAGTGAAGGAATCTGAGCAAAAGGGAATCAAATGGAGAATTACAAACTCATTTCCTACAGGACACTGAACAGCAGGAAGCCAGTGGTAGCTGTTGACGGCTACCAACATGAATTAGGTTTGAACTGATTCACTAGACATGAAAGACCGCATTTCACTTGGTTCCATGTGTTGCGATATATTTCTGTTCACAATGCAGCTACTTTGCGGTCATTCTTTTCGATTCATGTGGTGATTTAGGACTTCTGTTTTAGAGTATTCATTTTCCAAGAGTACCATTAACAGGCAGCAAGAAAAAAGAAAGGAAAAATGTTTAAATAAATTATTCACCTGAAAAGTTCTGGTAGTTTTTTAAAAGGAAATGAAGTGATGCAAGGTAAATGATTAGGTGCAGTCATTAGGGACAGATTGATTAAATGGCTCCAAATAAATCTGCAAGCAGAAGAAGAATGAGTTGCATTTCTTACTGTATTTTCCTGTTGAAGACAATTGGCCATGTTTAGCAGCATCCTTTTGTGGGGAGGATGCTACAAATGATTTCTCTGGGAGGGAAAAGTCTTTTTAAGCCTTCAGTGGGTTGAGAAAGAATTGCTTTTGTAGGTAAAAGTTATTAGGAAGCAAAATTTAAGCAGTTCAATAGAATGGATCTATCTAACACACAGAAAAATGTCTGTTTTAGGGAAACTCCTTTACAACATCAAGCCTGTGAAGAGCTGGGGATGTATGTTCCTTAAAAATTCTAAGTCTACTTTGTAAGTTAAAGCTGTCCACCAAATCTAGATAATGCTTTCTTATTCTTCTGTACCTATGTGTATCCGGGAATGCAGATACCTGGTCATCTTCTGGCATTTCTGAAAACGAGGGACTGGTGAGCCCTCTGCATGTGCTTTCTGGCAGAACTCCCCAGGCAGGTGCATGGTTTTCCCATGTTCGTACTCTGTTTGTTAGGTCAAAAGTGCTGTGAGTTTTGCAGTGTTTCAGCCGAACTATGAGCGCCCGCAGCCAGCTGGTTGGGCTCGTGCTGGGTCCCCAGCCTGGCCAGCAGTGCAGCCCTGCCAGCGTGCGTTTGCTTGGTCCTCCCTATGTCAGCCAACGCGTGCACGCACTTACCAGTAGCCCCAAGCTGGATTCACGTATGTCAGACCTCCATGAGTTTCCTGGTGAGCCATCTGTTGCCTGAGCAGTCAGAGATGGTTGTGAGGGAAAGGGAAGGAGCCCCTGCTGGGGTTACAGAGTGAAGGCGGGTGAGTGAGTGAGATGGTGCCTCGGCCTCAGCCAGCTATTGCAGTTGGGCAGTGTAGGAACCCCCTGGCCCCAGCACGGAGCTAGAGGAGCTGCCTGCCTGCCGGGGGCACGGGGCTCTCCCCGATGAAGGGGAGCGCTGCTGAAATCCCGGCGATGGGGCACGGCAGAGCACCGTGCCTTCGCCAGCTGGGGCTGCCTCTGGGCGCTGTTAGCAGTCACTGCTCCACCGTCTTGCTCGCTACTGCTGGATCCCATGCTGTGGCTCAGCAACTCACCTCAGTGTCTGGCATTTAAGTATGCCTATGCTTAAATACATGTCCTCCACTCTGTGCCGATTCTGTTTTTTTTCCTGTTTTGGACCACGGAGTATGTTCTTCCTAACTTAATCTTTACAAAGTTTTATGCTTGTTATTGAAGACCAAATATAGAGTATAGGAGACACTGACTTGCTTAGGTGGCAGCAAGTGAAGACATACATGGTGCTAGTGAACTGCGTGACGTTGTGGCTGGCCAATGAAGCGTAATAAAGGCAAGAGCCAAGCCACTTCGGAGGTATGAAGAGTCAAAAAAGCATTAGAGTAATTTAAAAAATGTAAACTGTGGCTAAAATCTAAAAACATCATTTCTTTAAAATGCTTTGTTATTTACCAGACTTCCCTCCTGAAAACCTCTTACCCTAGGATGAGATGCAGCTTGCAGAGCAGGAAGTAGATGAGCTTCTCTTTGGGGAGACTTGAGTTAAACAGATATGACCTCAGCTTTATCTCTGATGTGACTTCTCATTGCTGTGGGTGTGTCTATACATGTGTGTCTGGTTATATTTCTGAGTATCCTGTAAGTCATATTATTCACATTTTCAAAATAAAGAGAACCCAATTAATCTGCCTTTTGTATCAATAACTGTGTTTTATAGCTTTATCCACATCCTCGTGCATCACACGATGAGTCAATACAATTAACAAGCAAGAATTTCTTGTTTCAAACACTTACTTACAGGGATACACAGTCCAAGAGAGTTTTCTTTATTTAATGCTGTAGACTTTTAGGCTGCCTGAACCTATGTTTGTTTCAATCAGTTGTGATTTTACCATTAGTTTTAGTAAGAAAAAACTTTTTCAGCTCTTAAATTGGAAGGTTTGTTTGTTAGCTTCCATGTGTCTTGTCATTGGAGACAACGCTGCTAGTACAAGCTCATTTTCCATATCTGCATTGGTTACCTACAATATATATCAAAATATTTAAAAACAGACTCACCTATCAAGTGATTTGAAATTATCAAATGATTATAAATAAGGTGATTGTAGTCATCAATAGGAAAGAAATGTTTTCTTAAGACCTCTTGATCTCAAGAGAATAGTTCACAAGGGAGCTCCAATGTTGTGTCTTCTTCTAAACCAATGATTTTCAATGTTAAAAAAAAGGAAAAAAAAGAAAGGTAGAGCCAAACTGACAATGCAATGGCAAAAGGAATTACGTGCTTGTCAGGGACGCAACAAATGGGAAATATGAAATTCTGTATCTGTCCTCCAGATGGTTACAGCTTCTGCATTAACGTTGAAAACTAGTTTTCATTGCTTTGATAGCATGCCTGAAATCTGGTCTGGAGCAGTGGGCCAAAACAGTTTGGCTACAGCAGGAAACTTTTACTTGCCATTGTGAACAGCAAAATGTTTTCTGTAAGCCTGGGAAGAGCACAGACCCTGTTACTGCAGAGGAAGAATATGTGAAAACATAAAAATCTATTAGCAGAGCTGGGTGTAAACCTCTGAATATGATGAACTTACTGTCTGGATTTGTTATGTTTTCAGGTGGGACCCTCTTCTGATATGTGATCTACAGAGAGCTACTTTGAATCGTACGATGACAATGTTATCACTGCCACATCTCTGGGAACCAGTTATTCATAAGTATACGGTATGTGAACGTCTGCATCTTACATTAACCATTGCTTGTTGGAACAACGCGGTAACAATAACACGAAGGTGCTAAAAGTCATTGAAGTAAATGTTAAGCCACATGTACAATCAATTACACTGAGCAGTTCCAGCAGATGTTTGTCTGCTAGGCCTGGTCTGTATGCAGAATAGTGAACTGTTTTAACTTGAAAATGTATTTATTTACAGGTATTGGTAGAAAAATTCTACCAATGTTTCCTTTGGATGAAGTTATACTGGTAGAGTGATGATATGTAGATATACAGACTATTATTCTCTTCCACAAGCAGGAGGGGGTGGTAGCAGTAGCATGAAGGGTTCTGTACTTTAACTGTATAGCTGCACTTAAAGCAGTACTATTTTTGCATTTAGGAAAGGTCTTTAATTGCTTTTCTCCTTCATTCCATTTTCAACTTCTGGTCAATCTAAATTAGATTAATTTCACACACCAGTGAATCCCTAAAGAAGTGTAAATTAACTCCATTTTACCAAACTCAGCCAGATGATGGCAGTTATTCCCTTGATGTTTAGCTTTACATCACCCACCATCTTTGACCAAGATTTCAATAGGAATTAAATCCATATATTGAACCTTTTTTCCTCACCCTGTATAAGGAATTGGAGACTGAGACCCACATCTAGTGAAGGGAGGCTATTTAATTTACGGCCTATGAGGCCAAAAATGTCAGGTCACTGATAGCTGGCATGTTTTTCTTTTCTACTGTTCTAGCTTGGAATTGTTAACACACACTCAGGTCCTGTAAAACCATGAGCAAACTGGTTTTATGAGAGTGGTTACATCATTGTTTTATGTTCTGAAGCAGTTCGTAGCACACCACATAACCATTAGCATGGAGCATCTTCATCTGATTTATGGCCCCGATGCAACTCCCGCTGAAGCTGGTGGAAAAACATTTCTTCATGCTGATGGGAGTTGGATTGCATTGCACATAACACCTGAGACTTTTGTTTAAGTAATGCTCCCTGCATGGAATTTCTTTGACTGATTAGCCACTTTTTAGAGATTAAGTATTAAAGATATAAGCATAAAACAGAATTACAAGGAAATGGATTGCCAAAATAACCTAAAAGAGGACTCAATTATTGAAAATGCTTGTCTAGCTTAAAAAGTTATAAAGTGATGAACAGGGATGACTGTTTGCTCCAAAAGTATGTATCTGGGTTTAATGCGCTGTATTTTTATATAGAACTTTGAAGACAATGTCAGAAATGTGAATGATTTGCTGCTACATCAGTGATGTGAGAGAGGGAAAGCAAGATAAAAGTCTTACAGGGAGTGGGGAGAGAAAGGTCATGCTTCATCCATCAATTTAGTGTGTTTTGGGAGATCAGTTCACAACTTGGGTAACTTGTGTGCTGAATAGCGAAGAGGTTTCCGGATCTGGCTGGACTCTGGGTCAGTTCGAAGAGAAGCTCCCAGAGGCGACATCTCCCACTGAAGTGAGAGGGTGCTGATCCTGCTTGTGCTGGCAGGGCTTCTAGCATGCTTGTGTAGCCACCCTCAGTAATCCCTGCTGGCCAAATACCATTAGCATGACCCTTTGCAGACTTTTTCTATGCATTTGTTCAGATGTCTCCTCTATCATCCATATCTAAGACCTTTTCAGGAGGGATACAGGAATAATAATCTCTTTTGCTGTTGTTTCTTCTAAGTTGATTAATTTTTAAACGTTCAGAATTGTTTGTTGAGATATGTTTTTGTAAAGAAGTTGTTTTCGTGTACGTGGGAGCATCAGTAATGGAAAGCCGGTTTGAAGAAGATGAGTTTTACATTCTGCAGGGGCAGAGGTCTGGAAAGGACCCAGCAGGGCAGCTGGTCTGCTTTCCTGCTGTCACAGGTTTCTCGTCATGAAAAGCATGAATGCTTCTTGGTTGACATTTTCACTTTTTTGGTGGAATGCGGCTTTTCGCTGGTGGAGGGGACCTCTCAGAGAGCTGAGGGCAGGTGGCGGGGAGAGGCGGTTGTCAGAGTGGTGTCCACTTAAAGATCTCCATGTTCCCTGGGCACAAAGAGCAAGCAGCCGTCTCGCTGCCGTGCTTTTAATGAGCTGTAGAGCAAGGGATGCTGTGTCTCGCACCTTGTGTGGCTTCTTCTGATACGCCGTAATAACCTTCACGGATTTGCCATCTACCCAAATCAAAATGAAATTTCCTTTGACTGGTGAATGCAGGAGTCAGAAGGAAGTGAAGGTTTTTGGGTTTGTTTTTCCTTTTGGGTGTTATTTTGGTTTTCCTCTTTTGCCAGTTCTCATATGGCATTGCAAACATTTCAGGAAACTAATCTGCAGGAGCACAGCTCATAAAAGATTGGCCTGCCGGAGGATGAGGCTTTGCTTATTACAGAAAAGCTTCTGAGACAGTCACAGCTGAAAAGATTACACCCTTCCACAGGAAATTAAATTTGATGTAATATAGTGAAAGAATGACAAAATGGAAAGGGCATATGTAACGTATTTGTGATTATTAAGTGGTAGAAAAATGGAAACTTGAGATCCAATAAAGTGCATGTAATTTAGATATGTATACAAAATTCCCAATAGTTTTCTAAAGATTTGCCCCTCCACTTTCCTTTGCCCTCTCTCGGCATTGTTATCTCAATGTGGAAAATCATTAACATCTTGTAAAATTTTGTCAACTTTTGGGCATGTTAGATTATAAAGCATTTAAAACAAGTTTCAGAGCAGTCCTATGGAGTCCAGTTAGGTTGCATTCTTCAGCAGAAGGTGCATACGTGACACCAGACTGGGAATGAGAGGCAAGAGCTTCCTTATTTGCTTTGTCCTTCTCCCATGTGGACGTGCAGTGCTGACAGAGGGGGAAGCTTTCCTTCCCCATCTGCCTGTGCCCCTCGCCGAGGCGCGGTGTGGTGCTCGACGGTGGGTGGAAGTCCCAGCCCCGTCCCAGCCGCTGACAGGAGGCTGGCATTGCAGGTGCGGTCAGGCTGCAGACCCGCTGGGGACCATTCAGGTTACGCACGTACTGAAGAGGTCTGTTGGTACTGAGGTCCTTGCTGCTCGCCCAAGGCACGGGCAGGTGACCTGTCTGTCCCCTCTTTCTCTCCTCCTCAGTGTCAGTGTAGATGCTGTGGTGAGCCGGGCTCTCTCCTGGCCAGGTGCTTCAAGGCAAAATGCAGGTTTTCTTTCAAAGGGGACAGTAATAACTTGCAACATTTTAATAATTTTTCCTATAAGATCTGGTTACCTGCAATTGGGAAGAATAAGCAGGACTCTGGCAGATTTAACTTTATTAACCATCATAAATCCTTTCCCTTTTGACTCTAATCAGTCCCTGGAGTCCTTTTAATGCTCTTGACATTGCACTGGCCTTTCATCACAGCACAATGTACATTTTCCTGTAACTAGAAAACTGATGGTGAGAGCCTTACGTAAACCCGAGGTAATGGACACAGCAATGGGGATGTGCGACTGTCAGACGCTTGCTGCCAGTGAAAGGAGAGGGAGCTTATTCTGCCAGCATGGCTCTTTCCTTGGCAGAGGGAAGGAGAGGGGACCTGAAGGCTCAGGCGCTTGCAGGGGCTGGCGTGCACCCGCCAGCACCCAGGAATGGGGGACCAGCCGCTTCGCTCTGGTCCAGACAGACAGACAGAGAGACAGCGGTGCTTTTGTGTCTTCTGCTGGCGAGTGGGGGATGCCGGGGGCCGAACCCTGCCTCAGAAAGCCCCTCTATGAGCAGTCCCCAGCCCATGTCCCCAGAGCAGAGAGCTGCCGGAGCTCGCTAGCAGCTGGCAGGCTGACCCAGCCGCCGGGAGCTGCGGGCCAGGAGGAGGTTGCTTGCGGCACAGGGACCGGGCAAACCTGCTCGGACGGAGGTGCTGGGTGAATGGATCTTTTCTGTGCCAGGGACAACGCTAAAAGGAAGGAGTGTTCCCAGGTGGTTGAGGGGCAGGCACCTAAGCAACAAACGCCTTCTTCATAAAATAACTACCTGGGTTATTGCCTTTCTGTCCAGCCCGCTCACAAAATCCTCCGGAAAGCGAGAGGGGAATTCCCTGGTCGGTAGTCTGTCTGTCTCTCTGCTGTCCAGGAATTCATGGGATGGAGAAGGCATCCCAAGAATCTGCCCCCGTGTGCAAGGAAGCTAAATTCCCTCTTGTTCTTCCGTATACACAAGTCAGCAAGTTTCTTCAGCAAATGCTTTAATTTTAAGCTTAATACTATGCAAATATTTAACTTTGGACAAAAAAGCCTCAAGCTGGCTTCAGACCATGGACTGGCTTCCAGCTGTCTCTGCAGGTACAGATCCAGTGTTTACGTACACGAATGGTTATTTGTTTGTTTATTTATTTATTTATTATGGTAATCTTTTTATAATGAACTTGGATATTTGTGTACCCTGTTTTTGCTTTGAACATAAAAATCTATGTATTTGCAATGTGTGTACAGTAATTTTCAAAAGTTTTGGCAAAAAGCTCAGATCTGCTGAAGATAATCACTGTAGGCTGAATCTTTAGATGACACAGAGTTGTACTGACTAATTTTGTCTCTGACTGAAGTGCCCAAAGCTGTGCCCACCATTGAAAGCCCACCAGCCTAGGTTATGAAAAAAAAGTGTGGAAAGATCTGGTGCCTGCTGCAGGAGCTTTATACTGTAATTTGGTTGTCTGGACAAATGGGTACAAAAGAATATTCACAAGGAGTGTTAAGAGGGTTAGCAATAAATATGTTAACTAGGTTTCAAAAATCTGCTTAAATCCCACCTTGATATATAATACTTTGCTGTGTCCACATATATTTCATATACATATGCTTTCTCCAGCCCTCGTCTCAGCTGCTGCATGCCTGCAAACAGCCTCTTATTAAAAAGGGAAAGTCCGTAGTCTTGTGGACCTTCTATAATGTGCTCAGCGTGTGAGCTATTGACTTCATGAAGACGAGAATAGCTATGTCAAATGTGTTTCATTTGCATGTGGCAAGATAGAAAAAGCAAACTCTGTGTGAAGATGAGCAGACAAGAAAGACACCGAATGCCTTAAATACTAAGGGAGTTAATGCTATGCAGTGATTTTGCTTCTGTTATAGGAAGTGTAAGAACAGTATGCTTCCTGGCGTACATCACCATCTAAACTGCAAAGGTTTCAGTTCCATGGCAACACGAAGAGCCCGATTGTGCTGAAGGTGTATGGATTAATGCATTCAGAGTGAGGGGCTGGGAGTGAGCTGGGGAAAAATAAAACATGCCGAATGTTTCCTGTTTATTTTATATATAAAGTAAAGCCTTTGTTCTTAGAAAATCAGAACTGACATGAATACACCCCCCCCTCCCCCCAGTTCTCTCCAATTCTTTTTTACATGTGTTTTTCTCAGGCAAAAAGCGAATGAAGAGGCTGTTTTGTTGGGGGTTTTTTATAAGACTGTAAGTGCAGCAGCACTTGAATGTTGCAAGAAAATGCTATTAATTCCTGAGACTGTTGTATATCCCTGGAGAGAAAGACTTGGGGGGTGTGTATTTTTTCCAAGATGTACTGCTTTACAGAGCAGAGTGAAGCAGTGTTTGGGTTTTTTTATCATTATTATTTTCCTTGATCTTTTTGATCTGCCCTCTTTCTGCCTTTCTCTATATCCACCTCCAGTTTCCCCCACCTCCCCTGGCTGAGGAGCAGGAAACAAGACTGAGGTCTGTTTCCTGACATCCAAAGAAATATAAAAGTATGAGGAAACGGCGTATTTTGTTTTGCCAGCCGACTTGGATTCGCAGACCCGCACTAGGAAGGCACCTGCTCCCAGACAGGGTCAGGAGTCACCCTCTGGAGCAACTGGGCAATCGGCCAGGGAATGACCGAGAGAGAGCTGATCATTACGTGAATTTTGTTTGACCTGCTCGGTTGGCTGCGTGAATGTAGGATGGGGGATTGTGACAAATATATTTTGCTCAGGGTGAAGAACTACCTAAGGCTGGTCCTGCCAGCTGTGCTGATGGGTGGATGAATTGCAGATTTCCAAGGTTTAAAGTCAGACTTGGCGGCGGGGGAACCTCCAGATGTTGGTATTTCTGAGGCTAACAGCAATGCTAATCTGGCATGGTAAAACTGACGGAGACTGGCAAGTTAAACTGGATTTACAGCTGCTTTGCATTGCTAAAACAGTCAAAGCAGCCAGAACATATCAGTGGATCTGGCCTATAGATTTCAGTGAGGTTTCTCTGTTTAACTGGGAAGAGAATATAGCTCTGCAGTTGGAAGTTGGTCAACTGCTCTCCTCTTGCTGTGCCAGAAGGAATAAAATTCGTCTCTCTCTTATCTGTATCCTTTTCTTTTTTTTTTCTCCCTGACTCGCAACAGGAATATTTTTTTTTCTTAAAAACAAGGCTTGCTTTCATTGAAGTGGGAACCCTGTCTTTGAGATTCTACTTGGGGGAAATTTGTCCCTGTTCAGGAGACTAGTGCAACATGGGTAAATCTTTTCTAAGGGAATAAACAGAATTGAAATGATTAAATGACCCTGTCTTGGCATTCTACAAAGGGGTGGATTTCACCCTGGAGGCAGTAGAACTGCAAAGTAAGAAGGTGTCATTTTCAAACAGCCACTTTCTGAGGGAGAGCAGCACTGGTAAGCCTGAACCACTTGCTAATGCTGCATTTGACACTTTCCCACATTTGTTGTTGTTGTGGCTTCTAGTTTCTGCACAGCCCCCCAAAACAAAAAAACAGACGTAGCTCATTAAATACTAGCATATGCTTCCCGAATTATGTGGTACCTTCATTTTCTTGACTTTTGGCAAAGGGACTGTGCGTACACCCGTGAATGAAGAGGAGGAATCACTCCAGCCAATACCGTAGTAAGGGAGGTGAAGGATTCCTGTGTAGGTGTCCTGACCTGGCATAACCCTCCAAACAGGCTAGCTGCTGTTTGCGAGCACCTTCCCAGTGGAGCACCTCATTCAGCTTGGCAGGAAGGATGAAGAGAAAGCACCAAGAGGAACACCAAAGAAAGAAGAAAGGGAGGAGAGAAATCAAGGACCAGGGAGAGTGAGGAAACAGAGCAAAGGCAGGAGGGCGAGCAGAGAAACAACAGGGGGCTGGGAAGACCACAACACAGGAAAGAGATGATGCTCTGCTGCCTATGAGAAAAAAGTTGTTTTTCAAATGTAATGTAGACCAAAAAAAAAAAAAAGAGCAAGAAAATGAAAATACATGAAGTGGGAGAGGATATCAGAGTGATGAGGGAAGAGAATTCAGATTGACATGAACAGAAAAAATACAGAAAACACGCGGATTAATTTCATACACTGGTCCAGCCAATTCTAAATAGTAGCTATGAAGTTACTAAGAATGTCACTAAGCATCAAGAGCTTGTGACATTCTCCATGTGGATGTTTTGGGGGCTGATGGGGAGCAGCGGGGCCACATCGGGAGGCTGCTGCAGGCACCAGAGCGGGTGGCTGGAGGCAGATCTCTTCTGTACATCTTGGCTGGAAGCCTAAAGCCAGTATGAATATCCCTGAGGAAAATTGCCCATCCTGCATTTGAAGACTGGCAGTCAGAAAAACGTGTCCAGTTCTCTCTGAAGGTATCTGAGGAAGGGCTGTTGCCATGCAGGCAGGCTCCCTCTAGATCCCTCTTCCTCCACTTGTTCAAGTTATCGAGGCTACCAGAAATAAACAGCTGAATGGAAATTTTAGTTCTGGCTGTGAAAAGAAGCTTTTGAATGAATTCCACATCAAATAATGAATGTCTTCTTTCCTCCTCCTCTCCACCTACCTTGTTCCTAAACATTAACATTTCATGTCACTTGAGCTAAGTTCAGTGTCAGACTCACCAGATTCTGCTGAAAAATACACCCCTCTTTTGTGGCAAGCTGGAGAAGATGAGAGGCTTGTGGTGTTTTTCCTTCTCAATCTCTGCTCCGCTGGGAGAAGCAGCTAAGGCTGTGTGAAGCTGTCTCCTTCCCACTCTCCTAAACTTCGCTCCTAAAAATGCTTCTCCCTCAACGGCTTTGCTGCTTTTCTGAAGGAGGCATGGCTTGGCCCACTTAGTCACATCGTTTGCCAGGGGATGTTTTCTCAGATTGCGGTGACTTTCATCGCGATAGGAGGCTGAAGAAGATTGCTGTGGAATAAGTCATGGGCACCGCTAGCTGAGCCATTTGAAAATTGTTACTTAAGCATGAAAGAGAAGAAGAGGATCAGGAATTATGAGATTTAAACCCTGCCCGAAGCCCCAAACCTCCAAATAATTTCTGCCATTTCTGCTTCCTGTTTTCTAAACACTCGGGCTGTACTTGCGTTATATTTTTAGACTTTCCTCCAGAACCGCAAAGGTGAGAAATACCCTTTCTCTGAATAGGTTGTTTTGTGGGCAGTGGTACCAGTACGTGTTCTCCCGTGTCCCTTTCCCCCCAGGACTTCTCGCCCACCTCCTTTATGCCGCTGCCAGCAGGCGGGAGCTGCAGGCTGCCTGGCCGGGCTGAGGCTGCGCACCCCTGCTCGCTGCCAGGGTGGCCATGCAACACCCGAGGGCTGAGCCTGGGGCACGGGTCTGGCTTTCCTCCTCAGAGCCAGCTACCAGTTTTCTTGAGACTTGTGAGAGTGTAATTACGGAAATCTAGTGAAATTTGTTGTCTAGGAGAGAAGATGCGAATGTCTGCAGAGGTGGAGAAAGGTGCATTCAGATAGTGGGTTTGTTGTACGAGAAGGGGAATGGTTCTTACTGGGAAGTCATGTCTGAAATACTCTGAAGTATGTGGTAGTATTTATGATAAAGATGAATGCTTTTATGGTAAAAGCATGGGGACCTGAGCTTACCTGGACACCTTAATAATTTTTCCTACTATAGAGAAAGCAAGTGGTAAAGAGGCACAAGAAGGAAGTGTTGGTGAAAACAGACCTTTTGACCGTGAGCACAGTCTCACCGCCTTTGGTGAAGTGAGCAGGGGTGTTCCTGTATCACACTGTAGTTGTGCAGAGATGTGCTGATACTTGCTTATTTTGATCAGTGCTGAAAAACAGAACCCAAAAAATTGAATGTGGCTTTGGGGTGCTGTAATACGAGGCTGAATCACCTGAAATCAAAGCCAGTTTGAGGTGGAAATATGATGGCTGATGTTTGTGTAACCCCAGATCTCTCAACCTGTACCTGAATTTACTTCTCAGATGTTAGAGAGAAATCACCCTTCCCACAGATGCTGTGCGAGCAAGGCAGCCATTTCTGCACGACAGGAGGAGGTTTTTTCCCTTCCCTCACCTTGGTGTGCAGTCCAGCAACTAGGAATCAGATTTAACCCTCAGTGTTTGTTTCAGGCCCTGTGAGTCTAATTCTTTTGCAGCAGCAAAACAATTATTTTTGATAGACACTAGTTGTTTGTTAATTTGTTTATAATCAGTTTTCCAAGGGGTTGCTTTGATGTGGGAGGAACTGAATTCTTTGGGTGCAAATGCTCGCTGCTGACTCTCTTCTTAGTCATTAAGAGATGTTTTTCACATTAAGGCGCCTTTACTTTTAAGGGAAAATGTCAAGCATCTTCTGATACCAGACATACGAAATGTGTGGTTGCCTAAACAGAAACCATTTGCTGAGCTGCAGCACGTGAGGGCAGGCACGGCCAAGACCAGCCCAAGCCTTCGCCAGCCGCCCGGGGAGAGGCCGAACAGCCCCCGGCCCCTCTGGCTGCTCTGCTGCTGCAGCCGCCTGCACCAGCCCCCAGGACCCGAGACCCCACGCGTGCTGGTTCCAGCTGCCGACCTACATCCCTGCCGATATGCCTCCATGCTAAAAGATGTCACGGTTCTTTTCCAAAAAGAAAGTGTCTTTTTTTTTTTCAATTCCCTTGCCACCTTTTTGTATTTTCCAACTGCAGCTCTTTTAAGGCTCCCTGCCTCTGCAGTTCTTGCCTTTGTATAGGTTATTTTTGGAAACTGGGGAACCAGGAGGAGGGATGAAATTTAGGGGAGTTAACTGCAGTAGAAGTAGAAAGCTCTTTCCCTTGGTGTGCTCTTTCTTCCCTCTCCTTTCTTCTCGTGACCTCCGTGGTCCGACCCCCATCGCATTGCTCATTCCAGGGCAAGCCGTAGCCGAGGCTCTTTGTGCCCAGCGAGCGACTTCTTCGCGTGCGGAGGCGTGCCGGTTCGTAAGCTGTGCTCACCGCTTCCTCCCTGCAGCGGCCATTGTTTCTCTTCTGCTTTTCTGGGTCAGCCAGTTGGCCAAAAAGTGGTAGATGGTCGAGCAGAGTTTTGAGAGCTGTGAAATACTGGTAGCACTGGGGAGGTTATGTGCCTTAGGGTAAATTGTATGCAGAGAATAATGTGTTTCCGTCATTATTTCCTCAGTGGGGCAGCCCCATCAAGGTGGTTGGCTTTTTCTTGAAATGTCGGCGTGTTTTTACATCAGAAGTGTTACACGCTGATTGCCAAACTTTGCAAGAAAAAACACATTTTTGGAAGACTGGGGAATAGCGACTGAAACCTGATCTGGCGGGGAGACTGGGAGCTCACCTTTCGGCTCTGGGGCATGGGGCAGGCGGTGGTGAGCCTGGAAGCCCAAACCATCTGAGCTCTTCTGCACAGGGGCCATCGCTTCACATCTTTCGTTTTGAACACAAAAATGAAAGGAGACATTTTCTATGAAGGAGCACCCAAGGACTTTCTTTTTTCCGTGTAGGTTTTCTAAAATCACTAGTGCATAGAAAGACATTGACCATACAGTAGGTCAGGCTGCCCTTTTGATAACTGAGACAGTATTCGGATAATTGAGATGCCTGTGATTGCCCATGAAAATTTGCTGATGTTTACACTGCTGTCAGGTATTGAAGTCACATCATAATATTTATTGTGGGATTTTGCAATGGATTTTAAAATAGATCGATATCACAACACAAAGTGGGAATTTTCCTCATTTTTCTGCAGTTATGAGAATGCCTAAATAACAATATAGTGCAGTAAATGTTAAACATTAAAAGCTGGTTTTGTGTGTACTGATAAGAGTAGATTGGTAGAGGAGGAAGTAACTTGAGTTTGGTTGGTAAAGCTGATAGGAGTATGGTGGAAATCGAAGCGGGGGATGATTGTAGACTCAAAGCAGTACCATGCCGTCTTTGAAGGATGGGTTTGAGTCAGCGACATAACAAGAAGTGATAATGAGGAGGACTTTAACACTAAATTAAAAAAAAAAAAAAAGAGGCAGATGATTCTGTACAAGAAGCTGTACAACCGATGCAAAAAGTCAGCCAAATATAGAGAGAATGAAATCAACGGAACATGAAGTACTCTTAAAATACATAGAAATGGAGGGGGTTTTACTACCATGCTATGGCAGAGATCAATTAAACTGTGCAGAATGGTTATGCAAAACGTTCACTGTAGGGAAATCACCATTTTCTGTAGATTCTAGGAAGGAGTGCTGGCACGCTGCCGGCAGTGATTTATTTTCACCCAGCCCCGGTGCTTGTGGCTGGCACTCAATGAAATCTTCCAGGGTAAATTATTTATTTAATTAAGAACGGCCACAGTTGCGCTGAGAGACTGACAGCACAGCAGCAGGAAGTCTGTTAGAGATTAAGTCTAACTTCTTACAGATAGGCTGCTTATGTATACTATAAATAATTAAAATCGTAAATAAGTGTATGTTGGCATTTTTGTTTAAGCTTATTAACAACAGTTCATGATACTGAATGTGGTGTATGTACTGCCATGTGTTGTAGTCCTCTAATTTCTTGATTAACTAACCCAGAGGCTTGTGCAGCAAGCTAAGACATCAGATTGTTGCTAACTGAACTTTTGAACTTTTCATAAGAAAAGGAGACATCAGTAAGAGAACAGGCAAATTTATGAGTGAGTAAGCATGAGCAACCCAAAACCTTTAATTTCAGTAGGCATTCCCATAAGAGCAAAGAGAGAAATCCCCCTCTTCTTACGCCAAATAGGCAAGGTAATGCTTTCTTCTTAGTTTAACATATTCCAGAGATAACAGTTATAGCTGGTGGCTTGAGGGAGTCCCGGAAGAGAGGAATTTGAATATAACTAATGAGAGAAACTGTCGTTTGAGGAGAAATCCCTGGAGAGCCTCTACAAGATCTCATATAGTTATCTGTGTTGTTTTTTTTTTTTTAATAAAAGAAAAGGTGAAGCAATGTGATTTGGTAATTGTGCTTTTATCAATAAATTTGATTTTTTAAGAATACGTTCTGAGTTTGATCCTTGCTTTCTTTCCCTGATTGTTGAGTAATAAGAAAAAATCTTGCAAGACGAAAAGAAGCGACCTCTTTTAGAGGAACTGCTCATGGATTTGAGCTGCGTAGTTTGGCATGAAGGGAAAAAATGGACAAACATTTTGAAAAATATCAGAAGTGGACAGTTTTGAAACATCGGACATATTTGGTTTTGGACAGGCCTAATAAGCAAATCAACACAGAGCGAAATTCACTTTCCGGGGGCAAGTTCCCCTTTCGGTGGGTGCTGGCAGTGGGGGCCAGCAGGCAGGCTGCCAGCAGCCGAGGTGGGGCTCTCTCCTTTGCATGGGGTGGTTTGGACCTTCCCCTCTCCTCCCCCCGCGCTTCCTCCCCGGTCCTGCTGGCTGCCTGATGGCCCTCGCTGACGCTGTTGGCAGCAACATCTGAAACACTCCTTGACTTTGAGAGGCTGGCTTTTCTCTCTGCAGCCCGGGCTCTCCAGCACTGTCAAAACTTGGAGCGAGCGTGCAGTTGGGGTTTGAGGAAGAGTTTCCCACTGTCCTGGCTGTGGTTTCAAGTCCTAGAGGGGCTGCTCCTGCTACCTGTCCTCTGCAGCCACCTGCCTGAGCCCACGCTGGGCTGGTTTGGGCAGCTGGACGGACAGCGAGCCTTTGGGCGGCCAAGGGTTTCTGATGGGCTAGCACCTTGGATTGGCTCCCCATGGGCACAGGCAAACTAGAGCCGGCAGGAGCACACAGCTGGCGTGGTGGGGAAGAAGCAAAGCAGCATCTCTCGCTCTTGGGTGGCAGCTCGCCATTGGACTCACCTCGCCGGAGCATGAAACTCCGTCCTCAACGTGCAGATCAGATCTTGTACGTGCAAGGTTGTTCACACTTGAGTACTATGTTACATTATCACTGTAATCAGGAATGGTTACTGAGAAGATGATGGTGAAGGACAGCCGTGTTTCCTATGCTGCCCTTTTCTGCTCCCCACTTTTGATGACCCCAAGTCACTCTCTGTGTTTCCCTTTCCAGATGGAATTAGAAATAGGTATACATTCAGAATCGGGTTTTTATTGGCAGCACCTGTGAACAATCAGAGATTGTGCAGATTTGCAATCAAACTTCAAACTGAAATGAATGTTATTTCAGAATAGTTTGTTTGCAGTCGTTTTTTTTAGTTTTTGCAAAGAAATAAAAGGCTTTACAGTATCTCCTAGGTACTCCTAGTTACTGTGTACTGGAATAATAGAATCACAGAATGGTTTGAGTTGGAAAGGACCTTTAAAGATCATCTAGTTCAACCCCCCTGCTATGGGCAGGGACATCTTTCACTAGATCAGGTTGCTCAAAGCCCTGTCCAACCTGACCCTGAACACTTCCAATGATGGGGCATCCACAGCTTCTCTGGGCAACCTCTTCCAGCGTCTCACCACCTTCACTGTAAAAAATTTCTTCCTTATGTCCAATCTAAACCTACCCTCTTTCAGTTCAGAACTGTTGCCCCTTTTCCTGTCACTACAGATCTTGGTAAAAAGTCTCTCTCTATCATTCTTATAAGCCCCCTTTATATTTGGAAAGGCCATGATAAGGTCTCCCTGGAGCCTTCTCTTCTCCTGGCTGAACAACCCCAACTCTCTCAGCTTTTCTCCATAGGAGAGGTGTTCCATTCCTCTGATCATTTTTGTGGCTCTCCTCTGGATCCACTCCAAGAGTTCCATGTTTGTCTTGTGCTGAGGACCACAGAACTGGATGTGGTATCCAGGTGGGGTCTCACAGGAGCAGTGTGGCGGGGGGGGAGAATCACCTCCCTCGACCTGCTGGCCACACTTCTTTTGATGCAGCCCAGGATACGGTTGGCATTCTGGGCTGCAAGCACGCATTGCCAGCTCATATCCAATTTTTCATCTGCCAATATCCCCAAGTCCTTCTCCCCAGGGCTGCTCTCAATCCCTTCATCCCCCAGCCTGTATTGATAATGGGGGTTGCCCTGACCAAGGTGCAGGACCTTGCACTTGGTCTTGTTGAATTTCATGAGGTTCACATTGGTCCACTTCTCAAGCCTGTCAAAGTCCCTCTGGATGGCATCCCTTCCCTCAAGTGTATCAACCGCACCAATCAGCTTGGTATCATCCACAAACTTGCTGAGGGTGCACTCAATTAATTACTATGTCATTAATAAAGATCTTGAACAGTGTCAGGCCCAATATGGACCCCTGAGGGACACCACTTGATACTGATCTCCATTTGGACATTGAGCCGTTGACTGCAACGCTCTGGATGTGACCATCCAGCCAGTTCCTCATCCATTGAATAGTCCATCCATCAAATCCGTATCTGTCCAGTGTAGAGACACAGGGATGCTGTGTGAGAATGTGTCAAAGCCTCACAGAAGTCAAGATAGATGACATCAGTTTCTCTTCCCTTATCCACCAACACAGTCACTGTAGAATAATATATAGACTAAACCCATCATGTTTTGATGGTTAACTTTATTTGGTCCCTTCAAGTCAAGTAGCATACATATGATGTGAATAGACACCTGAGACTACTATTATTTTTCATCACCGTATTCTAAAAATGCTTCTAAAGAATTTTGGTAAAGAATAGATCTCAAAAGTATTTTTAATTAATATATAGGAATAGGAAAGTACACTTTCCTCAACTTACAGTTACTCTACTGTAAACGAGATTTAACAGACCCAGACTGAGTACAGTGAAATGAAGAACCCTCAGATCCTTTTGCTGCAGCTGCAGAAGCGGCTATCGCTATCAAATGCTACTTTCTCATTTCAACAAAACCTGGTTCCAGGAGCTCAGGCAACAGCTTTCCTTAGTTTCATGGTTTGATTTGCTTTAAAACTTTGGCATTAACCCTGTAATTTGCTGTTAACTATGCTACCAAATGTAACCAGTTTAGACTACATAATAGGTAGTGATAATTTGAAATTTAACTTTAAGTATACTTGCTTCCAAAAATAAAAATGTTGATTTTCATGTTAAATATCTAAAATAAGCGCAACTCCCACCACCACCATCCGTTGTTACTCGTCTTAGATTTCTTCAGCGGTGTTTGCATGCAAAGGGGAGTATCAGATTCCTACTTCCAAATAGAGAAAAATCATTATGTAGTCTCAGAAGCCTCTACTTCTATAATATTTTAATATTGCTTTTCAGTTATAATCAATATTACCTGTTTTGCCAATGCTAGCATTGGGAGAAAAGCCCTAAGAGATTGATGTGCAGGCAGAAGGAGAGTAGCATGACTATTTTTATGTTTCTGACATCAGTGTCCTGGTTTATCTAATGTTGTATGAGACTGACTAAATGCTCCATACTATTCCATCCTCACTGAGACAAACATCTTTTCCAATATTGCCCCTTGTTTCAAAAGTTGTAGAAACTTTAAAAAAATAATTTGCTAATCTGGGGTGTTCTCTTACTGTCTGTTTGGAAAGCTAATAGTCTCATTACTTTTCATAAACAATATTCCTACAGCACATTAATGTATATTCCTAATCGGATACTCACGGGTCAGTAAGAGATAATTCATCAGCTTCCTACTTCAAATACAGCATTTTTAAAACTATCACGAAGCTTTGTTACAACAAGGCATCTCTGCGCTCTTTTATACTTCCTTGGTTACCATCATGATTCCTGTTCTGTCCTTCACCTGTTTTCATTATTTCTTCTCTATATTGAAAGCAATACATTTTTACTACTGGGAACAGTAAAAGCTCCTCCTACGAGATCCTCATTTTTCCACATCTCCTTTTACCCCATAGATAGCACCTTCACTGCCCGTCTGTCACGTTCCCATATCTGTACCTATTCTGTACAAGGGTTTGCTGGGTTCCTTTATATTTCAAGAAAACAGGCTTTTGAGAAGTCTGTTGGCATCCAGAAGTAGTTGCACAAACCAGCCTTGTGCTAGGTCTCCTGTCTGAGAACTGACAGAACCGACAGCTGGTTGTTAAAAAAAAAAAAAAGAAAGGAGAAAAGTGAACTATGTCAAAAATTTTCCTTTCCAAATGGAGTAAAAAGCCTGTTTTACATGAACAAAGGGTTTTGACTATTCCTTGTTCAAACAACCCCTTGGTCTTTTAATGATGTAGAGATTTGGATTGCATCCCCTTAATGAGTATTGACCAAGTCTGTGGTGTCCTTTTCCTGGGGGTGTGTGTGAAAGTAACGTTAGCTGTAATGCTGTAGTAAGGTGCTAGAGAAACGGAGCCCTAGGACCCTTCCAAAATGCCTGGCCGCTGTGGTTAACCCATTCTGTGTTTCAACAGGCAAATGGCACATGGGAAGTTAACTTTCCAAGCACAGGTGGATGTTGCAGGAGCAGCCTGGTGCTTCCCAAACATTGAGCAGTTACTGCTTTACAGCTGCTGTTCAGACACAGAAATAAGAGCGTGTATGGCGCAGCTTTCTTTTTCCCAATCAAGGTATAAACAGACCTTTTGAGAATTATGAACGCAGCCCTGAAAGTCAGTCAGTCTCACAGTATTTATGCTGAGCTTCAGATCCTGGTCTCCCTTCTATGTTTACTTAGATTAATGGTTGATGTGGTGCTATGGACATCTCTGTGGCTTTAGCTACATGCACAGAGACAGCCAGCTCCAGCCAGCCTCTGCCTCGTGCAGCTGGGCAAGGAGGAAGAGAACAGAGCTTCAACCCTGCTTTCCGCACAGCCTCCCCACCTCTTGCGTCCGTTGCGTGGCCGGTGGCTGCTGGTGTGGTTGCCAAAGAGCTGTCGTGGCAGCCTGTGCTCGGCGGGCACCTCGTGCTGCTCCTCCCTGGGCGCTGGGGCCGGGGACACCACAGGCACGGCACCTCCTGGGGCAGCTCTTCCTCGGCAGGGATTTCCCTCCTGTTTGGGATTGGACACCGTTTCATTTGCCTCACCTGTCACACTAGAGATGGGGTCCAGGGTATGCGTTAGCATCCCTGCCTCGTGACTTTTACAGCTTTGAGGATGCAGCAGTGCTCCAGGCACGTCCCCGCCACAGCCGTGCAATGGTGTGGTGATGGGGCCGTGTACCTCCGTCGTAGCTGATACGGCCTCTGTGGAGAGGGGCTGGGGGGGAGGGAAGGGGAGCACGGCGGGTGGAATGGGGAGCGCGTCCCTTCGGCGACGTCAGAGCGAAAGAAGAGGCAAGCTCTCTCCACTCCCTCAGGCTTGTGCGACGGTGAAAGGGAGGTCCTGGGCTGTGAGTTGTGAAACTGTCTGACCCACCACTGACTAACGTTACATGAATTTCAGAGTGTTTGGCAAAACGTAATATATGGCTTATAAACTGTTTAAAGGCTCCTGGTGAAGGGGGGATTATAATACTCACTTCTGAACGGGTGAGGGGCTTCGTGGGTTTCATGTGAAAGATTGCAGGTTGTATTTTCCCACGGAATTTGCAAACTTGCTACAAGGTATATTTAGGTACTTCACAGGTTCTTGGTGAGGTGGTATTGTACACATTTACACCTCTCCTATTTTCACGACTCTTGCGTTATTGTAAGAGCCCCTACAATTGAGAGCACAGGGCATCTGAATGTTTTGACTCCCACATCTTCTGTAGGAAGCGAGTTGTTTTATTCCAGGGCATTGCATTGAGTGGGCACAAGCGAAAGACCCGGGAATGACAGGAGGCGAAAAGAGAGATGGGTGCTAGGTGTCTGCAGCAAATTGGTGAGGATAATCAGCTAGAGGGCACCAATGAATATTTCTTCTTCGGGCTGTTAAATTAGGCCATTGTGGACTGCTAGCATATAGATGCACGAGAGAAACGTGAGGGCTTTGCGAAACAGTTGTGCTAAAAATAATTTTCAGTGTTATTTTTAATAATGTTATCACAGATGAAGAAAGTGAGGTCGAAGTTTGTAGCCTGGGACATTTCTTTCTCCTGCTTTACAGGCTAAACACTATAAATCCTTGAGTGTTTGTTTGGCTAGGTAATGCTTTCCAAAAGTATGTCAATGAAGTCGGCATCAGAGGCATAAAATACTTTCCTATATTTAGATTTTAAATATGCAATAGAAAGTCATTAACTTTTAGACTCCTAAGCACCAAAATTGCTTCTGAAAAGGGGGCTTGGATGTTAAAATCAGTTAATTAAAAAAATAAATATTTTAATATTGCCAGAAATGCACAGTCAGTGTTTCGCCATCAGCAGCGTTAGTAGGCTCAATTATATCCTAGTAAGTTTGGTTGCTGTGAGGGCATGAGAAGGATCCTGAAACTGTTGAAGGGGCAGGGGTATTGTGGGATTACCAGTTGCTTGGTTAATTTAGAGGATTAAGTTTTTAACTTGATATTAATGCAAAAAAAAATCCAGTTGCACAGAATCATAGAGTAATTTAGG
The DNA here is from genome assembly GCF_034638445.1 of Ciconia boyciana. Taxonomy (NCBI): domain Eukaryota; kingdom Metazoa; phylum Chordata; class Aves; order Ciconiiformes; family Ciconiidae; genus Ciconia; species Ciconia boyciana. Next base: position 68,106,049 of record NC_132936.1, on the reverse strand, counting down.
CTAGAAAGGATCTCTGGGGGTCACCTCTCTAGCCCCTGCTCAAAGCAGGTGCATGGTACATGGTTTTGCACGTCGTCGATAACTTACCTTTATGTGGTTTTGATTTGTGCAAGACAGATTAACGACTCAGGTCTTTTTTTGAGTAGTAGAGAGGCAAATGCCAAAGAGGGGTAAAAATTAAGCCAAAAGTATTTTACAAAGAAGTTCATCCAGGTAGCGTTGAAGCGTCACCAAAATGTCCCATACCATTTCACATATATATTGAATTTTTTTTTAGAAAAAACATTGCTCTTCGGTAGCACAAGGGACTTAGTTTGAGCATTTGTGAATTAATTTTAAATTGTTCTTTTCATTGCTGGCTAATATACAGGAGGAATTGGTAAATAGTAAGAGCAAAGGCTATACAGCATTTTATAGCCAGTGGTTCTGTTTAGACTTAATCCCTATAATGCAGTGTTAAAATTTACAAAACAGCTTGTAATTGCAGTAGCTTATTTAAACCAGCTATTTGTGGTTATGTCTGCTGAGGAAACTTAAACTTCAACGTTCCCCAGCCATCTAATAGCAGCAAATTGACTGCGGGTCTCTTGTAAGAATATCTAAATGTAGGCTGTTGAATAATCCCTTTGGGGGCCCTGTAACTATTTTTGTGCCTGGATATGCGTCATCAGTGGGTATTTTCTCTGGTGACTAGCTTACATCAGTAGGTCTCCTACCATACACTCTATCAGTGAGTGACTTATGATTGATGGGAGTCATGGCTGCTGTTTAGCTTTTATCTGTGACCTCAAATAATGGACAACAGGAATTTCCAGGCTGTTAAATTCCTTGAATGACTGAAGACACGGGATGGCTCTGCTGATAAATGCAGGTAGTACCCAGATACTGGGTGTTCACCGGGGGCTGAGGCGGGGAGGAAGGAGAGGGGGGTTCCTCGGCTGCAAGGCGGTGAATCCGGCTCTGACGCGTAGCCGAAAGGTACGCTTCCCCGGACGCCGGGGAACCGGCCGTGCCGGAGGACCGCCGAGCAACCGCGATGCTCTGACTCTCCCAAGCTCTCCAGCCAGACGTGTCTGCTGGTGGCAGCGGCGTTGCAATGGGTTTAACTGGCTGATCTTTAGGGCAGTTTGTCTGTCCGTTTTATCCCGGGGAGACGCGCAGTTTGCAGCTCTGTGGAGGGAAGTGCTGTGGAATTTTCAGCTGCAGCCTGGTTGTTTTCTTAACCCTTTTTGTTACTGCCCGTGAGCAGTGAGCAGATTTATCGGAGTGCTTAACCCAGGTGCTGCCTGGGCTAAATCTGAAGGTGCAGTAGGCTATGTGGTTTTAAGGTTAAGTTGCACCTGCCACAGTGACCTGCCGAGCATGTGGTTGTAGTTAATTTCCTGGTGTTCAGGACTTCATATTACGAAAATAAGGACTGCAGATACTGAGTTATCCCCTCTTCCTCCTTCCACTCTGCCTTTCTGTCAGAAGCTGACATGCGAAATGGGGCTGCAAGACAGCCACGAGATTTTTGTGAGTGTTACCTGTGATGAATTTAGCAGCTTGAGTCAGCCCTACGGCGAGGCACTTTTTTGTCATTTCTTCTTCTTTCCCCCCAGTTCTTCCCGTCTCTCCTGGGCTCAGTCCCTTTGATACAGCTGTGATAGGAAACAGATCAGCTCTCCATGAACTCGAGCTCCGGAGTCTCTCAAGCCCTCCTCCTGGCAACCGGGGAGTAAAAATGAGAGACATGGATGCTCTCAGTGTGATTGATGATTAAAAAAAGTCCTTAATGCTGTTTATCACGCAGCATTGTTTGGCTGAGGGAGGATAGCAGCTGGATCCAAATTCCTCCTCACCACTTCTTCCTGTTGGCAGGTGGCCCTCCGCATGGGCTGGGCTTGCAAACTCTCACGCGGGTCTTACTTATTTGAGTGCCTACTATTGTTTTTCGCTCAGGTGACAGCAGATTGAGTTTTGTGCAGGATTTTGCGCCTTGAAAACTTTCAGAGGGAAAACAGGAGCTTCGTTTTAACTCGCCTGTGTGTCTCCTCCTCCGCATGTACTAGCCCAGAGGTCGTAGTTAATGAATGAAACCAGGCTTCTTGCAGGAGCCAGTTAACCCACGCCTCTGCGTTTGTTGACGCCGCGCTTACATAAAGCTGCTTTCGATAGCAATGCATGTGCTGCCGTAGTGTGGATGCCCTCGCTCTGAGGGATACAGGTGATGTATACCTTTCCGTTCCTTGCAGACAGGTGCCTGGTACAACCCATGCACTGGGGCTGAAGCAAGGTTCCTCATTTCCTCTCTGGCTAGTTGAGTGCTGGTTAAGAATTGCATTCAACAGAAGTAGGAGGAAGAGAAGCAGCAATTAAAAAGAGGCTTGGAAGATCAAGGGAGAGGAGGGAATGAAAAGGTTTTCATTGAGCTGTGATTTACGAGTATACTCTTCCTTTGTGTCTATATGTTTGGGTGTTTTTTTGCAGTCACTTCAATAAGACTTTGTGATTCATGACAAACTGGTTATATAATTCAAAATCTGTAAAAGGTTAAGCGCAAAAACTTGATGAATCTTGAGTCATTTGCATTAAAATTCAGTGAATTTTCCTGGGGTACTGTGCTTAGAAAATGTAAAGCTTGCTAACTAGTTGATGTTGCTATATGTATTATTTGCCACAGCTTTCTAGGAATCCTTATGCCCGGCTACACATAAATATCTTTTGGCTAATATTGACCTCCTTCTCCCCCATTTTTAGGGGGATTGTATTTTAGGGTAGTGATAGTATTTTAGGGTAGCTTTCATTTACAGTGTTTCTGCGAAAGCTCAGCATCACCAGCTTTCCAGAAAGACTCCGCAGGCCTTCAAAACGTTTCAGAAAGGGTCATCGTTTGCTAGGAAAAAGCTTTAGCAAGTTGCCTGCAGTTTCCTGATGCTTGGCACTGGAGCTGTCTGCAAGGCAGAGGGATGAAGCCCAAACTGACATGTGGCAGTGTCTGGAGGTACCTCCCCGTGTGCTGTGACAGAGGTGTCGTGTTGGGGACAAACTAATCTAGGTGCTGATGCTGCAGTGAAGTCACGCCAGGTGGATGCCTGTGCCAGGGTCCATATGCCTACGCCCTGTTGACTTCAGCAACTAAGTGCAGGCACCAAATTCTGCTTGCACAGCTTGAATTGAGGAATGATGACCGCAGTGTCTAAAGCCTTGTTTTCCCAGAAAAGCCTTCACCTATTCAGTGACCACCTTTAAAATCTTGTCAGTCGCCCTGGACAACGGCTAACCAGATATTTCATCTTGGCAGTTAAAATAATTAGGTGTTGTGAGCAAGGGATACTGCACATTCACTGGAAGTCAAAGCGTCCGCTGCTGCATCTTGTAATCACTCCATCGGCAAACCTCTCCCTCCTCCAGTGAAGCCTGTTGGTGTTTCAGTGTGTAACTAGTTCCCAGTGGGCTCAGGACTGTAATTACCATACTTGGGAGGCGAAAACAGAGACTGAATCTGACACAGGAATATCGGGGGCTTCACTTTGAAATTTTTTTAAAGATGAAATACAATTCGTTTCTCTCCTACCTGTTAAATCTATGACTGCACGCTCTGTACAGCTGCCGTAGTGTCGGATATTTGTTGAGGATCATAACAATGAATTGGTATTTAATAGTTCTGTATCGTTTTGACAAAGTACTCTCAGTGTTTAAATACTCTTGAGAATAAAGAGGTGCCCTGGGATGGGAAGAACAGCAAAGGTAATACAAAGCTCACCTTGCCCATGGCCCTCCCTTCTGACAACACTATTTTGTTTGAAGAGCGACTGTATGGAGCAGGCAGTGCTGCTCAGTCATTAACAAAATCATTAACGCAAGGAGAGATATGTTGCTGCTGTGAACCAGCTATACGTTGTAAAAGTATTCTGAAATATGAGGCAAAGTAGTGATTTCACTACTTCAGGGTGCAGGGCATCTTTTGATTGTGTTAGTTCAAAATCATCTTATTATAGTCATAAATACTTGATCTCTCAAGGCGATCTTTGTGTTTCCATAAAGTCCCATTGAAATCATTGAACCAGTTCCTAGATACTAGAAAACTCCAATTTTGGTCAGCTTGTGTGAGGAAGGGCTTGGATAGTTTCATTGGTTTGTTTTGGGTTTTGTTTCTTCAGGTGTCGTGGAGGAAATATGGGTTAGCCACCACCTCATTTAGACATTATTTTGCTGCAGGGAAAAATACAGAGTTACTCATAAACATTGTTGATGTTTGTAGTGAGTGGAGTAATACAGAGCGAAGAGGAAGAAAAGCAATGCAGTGAAATAGTACAAGGAAAATACAGCATAAAGAAAAGTTGGAACAGTGAAAAAAGGTATTGATATTTCATTTTTGTAGTATTTCATTTTTTAATCAAATTGATAAGATAAATGAAGAGCCTTCCATCTTTTTGATGTTATTGTGTACAATAATGTGAATGAATGGAGTCAGATAACACTTCAGCTCTTCCTGCACGCTCTGTGCCTGATGGCCTTGGTCCTGAAACCTTTGCTCATCAGCTCAGTCCTTCCTGCAAGCAACCAGCAACTTTCATAAGAGTGTTGGAGATCCAGGACCAGGCTGTCAGTAAGTTAATAGATTTGTAAATGTTACCCTGGCATTGAGTTAGTTTGAAAGGAATCCACCCATTTTTTTGCACATGGGGAAGAAGGGAGAAGGAAGATATTGCAGGTGAAGCCTGTGTACTGTGGCAGAGGGGAAGGTACCTCCTTTATGTCAGTAGCCCGGCACCAACTCCTGTAAACTGTGGCAAAGTCTTTTCTTTGTCTCTTGTTTTGTTTCCTGTATATACACACTGCAGTAATTCCTGTAGGGATTTTTGCTCTTGGCAGCATTTCTCTTTAGTGCCACAAAGTGAGCATTTTTCCTGCAGGACCTCAAACAGCTCAACAAGTGGTGTGCTGCCAGTGACTCGGCGCAGAGTCCCTGTCCATCTGCTCACAGCCACGAGCACTCCCTACCAGCCTCCTATTTTCAGATGCAAAGCCGTACGTGAATCCTGAGATAGGAGCGGGTAAGGGACAGGGTTATCCTGGGTAAAGAGGTCCCATACCCCAAGAGACAGCGAGGGAAGAAGCTCCCTTCCAACCCAGGTTAAAATCTTCCCAAGGCAGATCCTGGTCCTTCTCAGGGAGTTCAGATTGGCTTGGAAACTTGATGTAAGGGAGGCGAGAAAGAATTGCCCCACACTGACGTCCCCAGGAGCCTTGATAATGTCAGGACACCTGACAGTACAGTGGTACTTCAAAAATATCACTGTTGTGAAGGATTTACATGATAGTGCAATAGCTAATAACATGAGTGCAGTACAAGGCACTAATTCAAGATTGCTGAGGAGTTTGCCAAGTGTCTGTAGTTTCGTGTCATGACTTTGTCCCTTTGCAGACAGGCCTTTAGCATTGAGGAGTTTTCCAGAAACTCATCCAGCCTTTCTTTTTCTCAAGCACAATTGCCAGTTGCTACTCTGCTAGTTAGAAATAATAGCAACTAAGTTAAAAAATGAAAATTCCTCATCAGGTAGTCATTTTGTTTTCACAAACTTATTCCAACGTGCTCAAGGATGGACTCTCTGCAGCTTTCCTTCTTGTGCACTTATCTATACTTTTAGGCAGTGAAGTGAATGTACGTTTGGGGATTGCTCTGCATGCTGCTTGTGACCGTCTTTGTTCAGGGACAGAGGAGAAATAAAGCCAGTCTGTGAGGTCCTGACATCTGCTGTCCCTTGCTTGGGGGGTAGGATATCAATCTGCAGTGTGAAACTCCTCCCCCCCTCCAGGGAATTCAATTTCTATATACAAAGGCCAGCCAGAAATCCTAATCTGGAAGTCTGTAATTTGGGAATGAGAAAGAAATGGGGTTATGACAACCAGGAGACACAAAACTCTTTAAACCCTCTCTCACTAATGTGCAGGGAGAAGTAATAGTAACCAAATTTTCTTAGTGTAACCAAATCACGGAGCATCACATTAAGTAAAGAGAACAGGAACCCTTGAGGTTGCTTTGCTAGTAGATCCCCATGCTCCGTAAAGCTGAGGGCCATGTGCTGATGAAATACAGCCTGTCTTTAAATGCAAATGGTGGTGATTTTTCACCCTCTTGACTCTTGACCAGGAGCTCAGGTCTCATTCCACCAGAAACTTGCCACTGGTTACAGAGGGAGCAAGGCTGCAAATCAGAAGATCAGTTGCTCTTTTTAGTTTAGCATTTTCTACCTTGATTGCTATTAAATTAGATATCACAGTGGTAAAAGCATCAAAGCCAAGATCACCTAGAAGGGAATAGCAATCTCGAAGAGGTATAAAGGAGTAAAATGAGCAAAAGGAGTATTAGGTTAACTACCAGGAAAAAAATCATTATGGTGAAGGTCTGTTCACCTGATAGAAACCAGAAGAGCTGATGAGTTTGAGTAACTCAAAAGTGACCTGGACAAAACACTGTAAAATATACTACGTAGATTTTTCTTATTTGGGTTTGAGATGATCTAATAGACTTTGGCCATTTCCTTTTTGATCTAATTTCTGGGATTCTATGATCACTTTTAAAAAAGGTCATTTTCTTGCCTGTCTTACTGCAAAGCTTCTTCCTGAGAGTTTTTGGCACTTTTTACCTCCCACAAAGGGAGGCATTTGCAGAAATCCAACATGGTGGTATTTTGAAGACTCCAAACAGATTTTTCATGGCTATATCTTGCCGTTGCTCCGTTGTAAAATTCCCAGAATACTTGATGGGAGTTTTGCATTAAAATTGTATGGTATTTATATTTAGCTACTCTTTAGAGGCCCAAGTCATATCCATGCTCTATTCCCAGAGTAGCCTTCTTCCAGTTCTTTAAAGCTACAATTTGGCTTTACAGGAAATAATAATCATGCCTACCATACTATAACTAAAATATTCAGACACATGAATCTTTTTCTTGACTTCCTATAAAAATGTCATTTTAGCTTTATTTTGTTTGTTCTGGTTTGACTATAATAAAAACAAGAGTTTATTAAAGCATTAGCTCTAGGTTGCACTTCTTTCTTGAGACTGCAAGGTCTTACAAAAAATATTATTGAAACTGCAGGGCAAAACCATGTATTAACAGAAAAATGAATAATGAGTCTGTTTTCATATGGATTTTTTAAAAAGTACAGCTTGTAGTTGAACTAAATGTACTATTTCTTCCACTGCAGCCAGGAAGCCCTCATAGACTTTTGACAGCGCCGCCAAAAAAATAATGCTTCAGCTGTTTAAAAGATATCAAAAGCTTGTTTGACAATTGTAATCTCTTCCAGGAATTTCCTTTCCCATTTTCCCTCCCTATAAAAACTGATAACAAGATGCTTATATAGTAGAAACGGAAAGTCAGAGGTATGTTACAAAGCGTGCATTCCTTCCAGCCTCACGAGATGAGGCACGACATCTGCATGGCAGGCTAGGAAAGGCGGGCACTCCATTGTGTAAGTAGCATTTGCTTCCAGGATTAACCGCTTGCCAAGATAGCGCAGATTTAAATGTTTCCTAAGCCATTTTTGAGTTTTTACATAACGTGGCAGCCAACAGAAGAGCTGTTGGAGATGGCTGGGTAGGAACTCAAAGCAGTGACCAAGGAAAGACCAAACCAAAGGAAGCAGAGAAATACGCTGCATGTGCCAGCATCAGTTGACACAGCAGAACTGAAGGCAAGGGAAAGCAGCGCCAGCCTGGCTTCTCTCGAATTTCTGTCCTCAGTTTTACATGCAAGAAGATGTGACAAACTGAAATGAGACACAGCTTGAACTTTTGTTCTGAAGTGTATTGAAAAGGCACTTAAACATGGACTCAAAGGTCAGAATTGTTTCCTTTTCTGTAACAAATTCCCAGGGCAGCTGTTAATACTACTCTGTCTTTTAAGGCTAATCTTTAATAGTATTCACTCATACATAATATGAAATATATAGTATTACTGTGGCTGCGGTGAGGAGCCGTTTGGTCTTCTCTAATGATAGAAAGGAGATTCTGTGTTAGGAAGAGTGAGATAATGAAAGAGTTTGCCAATAAAAAAGTCACTGTGTTTGCAGAGGGTGCCTTTGTGTTCAACAAATGCCAATTAGAGAAATGTCACTTTATGTGTACGACGGGTTATTACTGCACAAACACTTGTACAATTACGCGCTGGGTCAGAAGGGCAAGTTACCTTCACCTCACAGCCATTATTTTAAAGCAAACACAACTATCAGGCACACAAATATCAGGCGTTGTGGAAGGGGAACAGTAAAGTAATGACTGTTTGAAAATGCAGGCTAAAGAGAAAAAGAGTCACTGTAACAAGTCTTGGCATTGTGGGAGGAAATTTTTACCATGTCTGCACTGGATTACAAACATCATCTTTATATAATGGAGAAGTGAATGCTTCCTTCCACCACTTAAATAAAGTTAATATACTGTTAGTTGTCCTGATGCTTGGAAATGGGAAGAGAATATACATTTCTTTCAGTTACCTTCTTTGATACTGAAATGTTTGTAGTCCATGTGCCTTTGTAAACGAGTTTGTGTACTTCCTTCCGTTGTGCTACCAATGGTCTGGTATCACCACCGTCTTCCTGCTCTCAGCTCCTGTGTGGCTCTGACTGACTTCAGTAAATGGAATAAAGGGCAGTTCTGCAAGTGACCTGGTGCAAGACATGGCCTTGGGTGTTTATTACTCGCACCTGTTTGTAGGTGTTCTACTTGGTATTTCATTTTGCATGTTTTGCCTGAAGCTTCACTAGATTCAAGTCTAAAGAGGCAGAAGGCTCTGTGGATGCTGTGGCCACCTCGGGTGCGTACAGGACAGCTGCACTGTATGTGGATTTGTGAGTTTTGCTCTAAGGCTATCAGGTTTGTCTTCCTTTCTAATGTGGTTGCCATCTGTGCTCGTGCTGGCTTCTCTCCGGGTCATAAGAAAGAATACACTTCAGCAGGGATTGTGTTATCATCGGTGGCCTGAACCTTTGTGCTCGCTTGACCTCATACCTCTAGGAAGCTCAGCTGGCAAACGTAGCACAGACCTTTGTGGCAACACCCTCTGGGGTGCATGGGCTGCCGGTTAGGTTGTCCTGCTTCTATATATGCCGAGGTATTTTCATTGACATGCTCTTTTCACAGGTTGAAAAGCACTGCGGCTTTAAAGTACCAGCTTCCCCTAAAGAGGAAGCACTGCACTCGCCTGAGGATCTGCTCGAACCCAGAATCTGCTGGGGCAGGATGGGGTGGCAGAAGTTAAATGGAGAGCATTAGTTTGAAGAATTTTACGAGGTCACCATCCTTTTAAATTGGTTTACACAGATGGCTGTCTGGTTTGTTGCTTTGTCCTTGCTTAATAGTAACTGTTTATGGAAAAACGAATTGCTTTGCAGAAGGAGGTCCAAAAGCTCATGCTGTTGTTTCCCTCACTGGAGATCTTCATGTTATTATGGGCATACAAAGATTTGGCCTGAAACAGAGATTAATTATGAAGCGCACAGTGAATAATTAACTGTTTGACTTGTTCCTAAGCTCTGTAGTCACCGGGTTAGAAATGATTTCCCAAACTGCAGGAGATAAGAGAAGGTTATTCCTAGTTTCACAATGTCCGTATTGTCAGGGCTTTGTGCTGTGTGTACTCTGACATCAGCTGATACCTACGCAAGTCGGGTCCAGCTTCTCATCCAAACCACTTCCTGGGGTTTTGTCGGGTAATGGCAGTGATTCAGAAGACGCCGCAGTGCCTCAGAAAGCCATTTCTTGCATGTCGCACCCAGACTGTGTGACTGGGAAGAAGTGAGGTTCTTAGGAAAGAGTTTTGATCTTAAAAATACCCACTTTTTTTGTTTGTTCTGCATTCAGATTTAGATGTGCATTGCTTGGCTTGTGTCCTACTGACCTGTTCGTAGACTCGTGGTATGTATTGTGGAAGATGTAGGAATATGATGTACACATATGCATGAGGCAGGAGCCTGAGACCAGCCTCCAGGCAGAGACGCTGATTTTGCATCTGCAATTGTTCCTACCTGGCAAAAAACCCCCAAGAAATAGACAGGATTAAAATTTTTTAAAGGAGATCAGATCTAAATAATGGTACTCTGCACTTTTGCAGGACTGTCTACTTAAGAAGCTGAGAGTGAGTTAGAAACATTGATGAAGCCTCTATTCTGTGAGGTGGGTATGTGTTTTTATTACTATTTTGAAAAAGCATAGAAAATTCAAACCATTTGCCTGTCTCCAGACACAGAGCTATTTAAGAGCCGTGAATGGAGTCCAGAAGTTTTCTGCCACGGCACATGTTCTGATCAATACTTGCAAATAAGTTCTTTTGCCCTCCTCTGGAAGGAAGTGATGAGGTTTTGCATTCTGTTAGCATTTGAAGTGACTTTTAATTTTCAATTTCTGACTAATGGAATAAGTGACTCTCACAGATACTTTTGCTCCACTGTCCTCCCGCTCTTGTTGTGTGGTGGCCTTAGATCACAGTTTGGGGAGATAACAATCTGTGATAGGGGAGTCAATGGAAATCAAACGTGTCCTCTGGATCCAGGCCAAACGTAATCTGGGGTTCAGAAATGTTCGGTGTGTTTCGTTACTTTTTTATTTTAGCATTTCGTCACGGTCAGATGCACCAGTAGTCTTTTAATAAATCCCCTTCCGCGTTGAGACTTGCAGCTCCGGTTTGCAGACCCATGAGGGCTGGATAATTTGAATAACTCTGAGAAGTGAAACTGAACATTTGTAGGTGCAGCAAATACAGGCAGCAAAAACCAGTGAATCCTTGTAATTTTGACAGCCTTTGTCATTACAAGATACTGCATGCAAAACGGTCAGCTCCGCTTGCCCTCTGCGTGAGCAGCTCAGACGTGGACCCTCAGCGCTTCCATGCGCTGGGCTGGTCACCCACCCCTGCTCGAGCGGCCCCGCTCCCGGGGGACTTGTTTTGGGCAGCGGCCTGGAGAAAGTCCCTCTTGAGTTCCTGGTTATTTGCACCGGTTTCCCTTTTGGCTTTGGGAGATAAACCCAGCGAGTGGGCTTCTGCCTCCTGCTTCACGCCATCAGGATCCTGGACTTGCTGTGGCAAGGAATAAGTCAGGATTGGAATGTGTCTCTTTAAGGATTTGGGTTTTTCTTTAAACCAGTGTTTGCCTTTAAATGTCTTTTTTGAATAAATTACTCTGACAGTACCAGAATATATATATTGATAAACCATGAATTTATGCCTGCCAGCATTTATCTCTTTTGTGTCTATTCACAAATACGTACCAAAAATTGACTCTAGCTCCATACGGCTCCCCATCATCTCTTCCCTTCCCCAGCTGCCAGCTTCTCCTTACCTGGATGAGTAGAAGGGAGCGGAGTGCTGGGCCATGAGCTGAAGGTGGGTGTAGCAGAAAAGTTACATTCAAAATGTTTTTCTCTGGGACATCACTGTGGGTCCTCAAGCGCCTCTCAGTTCAGATGGAAAACCCATTAAAAATATGATGCAGTTTAATGCCGATCTTAGCCTCACACTCTGAAAAAGGAACGAAAATACTCAGAGGGCAAGTTACCTATGCGCAGATTTGCTTTCTGGGTGTTAGAGGCTCTGCAAAAGCTTTTACTGCTTTAGAAGCTTTTCAGTACACATTATGGCTATTAATTAAAATAACTTAATTTTTAATCTGAAATTTACACTCGGTTGAATTAGAGATGACAGGCCTGCTTCTAATCTGTTCAATAGGGCTATAAGAAAGTTGAGATACCTCCACGCCGAGACCTTCCATTTTCTGAATATAAGCACCATTTATTTTGCTCAGTTCTGAAGCATTTAAGTTCAAAAGCTATGGTGAGATTTGTAATACATCATTTGATTGAAATTATGCAAATCCATTGCTGTAGCGTAAAATGCTGTGAGATCTTTGGAAGGGAAACTGCCCATTTCTTCTGCCTTAATGCGCCCGGAGGCGGAAGGTGCAGGTTTCCCACGTCACAGCAACGCGCGCGGTGGGACGGCACAGCTTGCTGCCTCGCTGCCTGCACTCTGCTGCCGGAAAACCCACGCCAGTCGCTTCAATGCTTTGATGTGAATGGACTCCTCAAAGTCTCCAAAATGGGAAAGTTACGAGCCAGTATTAGGTGTCGTTGCCATTAATCAATGATTCCGTTACTACAGGGTTACCTCGGCTTCTGGGGCCGTGTGGGTGGGCAGCTGAGTGGTTGTCTTCTGTTGCTGATGCTCTAGTCACAGAATCACAGAATCACAGAATCGTATAGGTTGGAAAAGACCTTTAAGATCATCGAGCCCAACCGTAAACCTAACACTACCAAGACCACCACTACACCATGTCCCTAAAGTCAGCTGGTGAGGGAGCTGAAATGGTCACAGCTGATTTGGAGGTTTCTTTGGAGATTCCTTTCTGCCACTGCCTTTAGAAACCAAACATGAGGCCATAGCTTTCTGTCCTGTTAGAGCATTAGGTTATATTGTCAAATTCAGAGCAGTTAGATCAAGTTTTAAAGATATCTAGGGGGGATAAACAGAGAGAGAAGCAGCTAAGGAGGAACAGAAGACACAACTGGTTGAAAGAACATTTAAACGGCAGAAAGTTCTGAAACACTTTACCTCTGCTCTAAACTGGGACAAACCCTTGGCAACTTTTATACAGTAAGATATCTTATTTCAGAACATTTTAAATGTTGCTTCAGTTTTGTTTTGCATAAAGATATTTTGATGGCGTGAAGGTATTCCAACTCATCTCGTATGTCTTGTTAAATTATAATTCACTGGGTAGCGCAGCAATACTGTTAAACTGTTAGTATTGAAGCACCTTCTTATGTCACAAGGCCTATTACTTTTATTAAACTTCATTTAATCCAGGGACAAAATTTCTATTTTTTATGGAACTTTTCACTTCTATCAAATCAGTATGTTTTTCCTTCAGGAAACCCTTTCAGTATAAAAAGTTTGGATGAGTTACAGGGTTTTACAAATTTTTATTATGAAACTTACTATGCAGTTTCAATTTTTAAAATGAGTGAAATGTGCATTCTTTTATTGTCTATAAACCCCATAAATCCCTAGAATTACATATTTATGACTGCGTAGGATTTCAGCACAGATAGGGCTGACTTTTCATTTCTGTGAGAATGTTTACAATTGAACAGTCCCAGGAATAAAAGCGCAGCTTTTTTACACGTATGTTTTGTGAATATAGAACTTGCACACACTCTGAGCCGTGAACCAAAAGCTTCAGATGTAGCCAGCAGAGAGGAAGGAATTTGTCTGCTCTACAGCGAAAGGAAGTATTTGCCGTGTTATTGTAGCATATGGCCCTTTGCCATCTTTGATAAAGTATTTAAGGGTTGTGCACCCAAAGTCTGCTGCCCTCTTGACCCATCATCCATCACCGGCTGTAGATGAGGTAGATGAGACGCAGCTCCATAGGAGAGCCATTGTTTCAGCCCCGCGCAGCTCCTCCGAGAGCGGAAGCTGCAGACAAAGCGGCTCCCTGTGATTCACCGCGCCGCTCAGCCTCCCGGCGTTTTCTCTTTTACCTATACCTTTTCTGGCCCCGCTGCGTGCCGGCCGAGGGGGACAGACACACGAGGAAGCTGTGGGATTGATCCGCTTTCCACTCAGCTTCACTGGGTGTGAATGAGAGGAGCGTCTGGGATTTTTTTTTCTGTATTAAAAAGGAAAACCAGAGACAATTATCACAGCACTGTGCCTTGGCGATATATTTAAATTTATTCCCCTTTTGACTGTCCAACACTGTTGATAGATGATGCTTAAAACACTGAATTGCCCATCATTTTTATAGCGCACTGTGAATTGCCCAGTCTTTTTTCTTCCCTCTCTGAAAGCAGTTCTGGTTACAGAGATGCCAGCATCCCCAGCAAGTATGCCAAGAATGTACAGTTATACTTTATACTGCTAAATTAACAGACAGGAATAGTCACACCAAACCAGATTCAGCTCCCAGATGGGAAAGCGTCTCCTCTAGCCCAAATTTTAATGACTTTTTTACATGAGAAAGTTTCACCAATATAGCATACAGTGTGATTTAAAACAAATGCTGTCGTCTCTCTATGTTGGTGACAGGTAACTTGTAGAAAATAGTGATGATTTCTTTGTTTTCAGTGAGTGACCAGGGGTTGGAAATGCCTGGACATTTAGGTAGGTTAACTCTTCTCTTAGTATCTTAAACTATTTACATTTAAAAAGGTTATTTTTAGTTTATCGATTGTACTTTTCTGAGCACTGGTTTGAAGTAAAACCAGGATCTGATTCTTATTCGATTTGTTATATATGCAATTCTCTTAACTTTGTGAATTTAGTTATAATTTACATTCCTGTAAGTGACAGGGGAATGAGTCCTAGATGGCATAACAACAATATCAGAAGAGCTAACTTCGCTTGTTGCAGTATGTGGTGCTGATGGCGTGAAATATTCTCAGACAGACATTTCTGTCTCCTGACTAGGAAGGATCTGTTCATGAGATGATGAAATCCGTGGTCTTTGACGATTTGCCTGTGCCAGCTGGAATACCGTGGGAGATTTTGGCCCCCTGCAAATTTTAACAATGTCTGTGTTATGATGAAATGAGGCAGAAGTTTTACGATTTGTTTAAAAGAAGGGAAAGGGTCTTCCACTTTTTACGAACACTTTACTTAAGAGATGCTGAAGTCTACAGCCTGACTTCTCCTTGGAACCACTTTAGGTTCCTGCCATGAAGCGGAGTGAGATACCCAAGTGCTAGAAGAAAAAGTTCGAAGGGACGTACATCGGCGTTTGGGTAGAAATACACAATTCTCTGTGGTTGTACCAGACACTGTAAATACCGTATCTCCCAGTCATTGCAGGTGCTCAGACACTGGAGAGATACTGTAGATGGGATTACTTTGTGCTGTTCTCCAGTTCACGGTATTTCTAGTTTTCAGTGCACTGTACTACTCTATTCCTGTTTATAAATCTTTTAAGTGTGCACATTAAAAAAGTAATTAAATTGTCATTATAATTTATAGTACGCCTGAAGTCAATCACCTAATTAAACGGAAAGAGCAGAGAGGTAGTAGGTTCATAAGCATTTATTAAGTACTACAGTATTAATTATGCAGGACTTTTGAACCAGGCAAAAGAGGAAAGAATGGAAACACCAATCTAAAAAGACTTTCCATTGCTGCCCTTCTCAATTTAATAATATGAGACACCCCCCCACCCCCGGTTGGCAGGACAACACTAATGCTTTCTTTTTGTTAATTTTTAATGAAATTATGATGGAGGGTTTTTTATGACAATCACTTGCAGCATTTTCCTGTAATATTTTTGAAAGAATAATATGTCCCCGTGCAGGGGCCTATAAATACCTGAGTAGAATTGGAAGATACATTTAGAGTTATGCTTTGGGGTGGATTGTGCAGGAACAGACTCCTGGTCATCACTCCTCAGCGTCTCAGGCGGGGAGCGGAGCCTGTGCCGGTCCCAGAAAAAGGGCTCGAGGGGCAGTGGAGGTGGGGGCTGAGCCCAAAAGAGGAGGCTCTGGGCGGCACGGATGTGTAGGGACACCGTGGTCACAAGAAGGTTTGCTCTTCCTTTGCAACCTTTCTCCCAGCTCTAGCTGTAAACCCGTGTCGCTTGGCTGAAAGCGGAGGGCACGAGCTGCTGGCTCGCCCCGCAGGGACCAGGGTCGGGAGGAGGCTCTGCAAGGTGGCGGGCTGTGGGCTGGAGCCTGAGAAATGGAAGTGCATTATAGTAGTGAGCTTGTGAAACGGGGCTATCTTACCGTGCCTAGTTTGTCTTTTACTGCATCAGATGAACTGCCTCAACACAAGAAGGTGACGAGGATGGAGCAGAAGCCTTACATTTAGAACAACTTCTTTTTTCCTAGTTTGTTAAAAAATTAAAAACACTGATAACACACTGAAATAGACTTACCTGCGTTCCCTGTTGTTTGTGGGGTTTTCATTTCAGCCTCCGTGGCCTTTACACGTGAACGTTAGACATCAAAACTTCTCTTTGAGATAGCAGGGGGGTCTGATCCTGCAGCCGGGGGCTCGAGCCCTGGCTGTGCTGAAGTAGCCCACGGGCTTTAGGGCAGAGAGCGAGTGAGCAGGCAAACAGGCAGCTGCCGGGAGCATTACAGAGGTCTGTGGTCTCGGACTGATCCCTCAGCCTGCAGTGAGCAGGGCCGTACTGGTGCTTGGGGATACCAATGCGGCCAGTAGGCAAACAACTGTAATAAACCAGGATGAAGACCAGTAGGGGTTTTGAACAGAATTCAGTGTATACTTTGCAACTCAATTGGTAAGGGTTGATGGTAAGGGCTAAACTGAAATCCTGGGAAAAGAACACCTTTGCTTTTTTTCTACAAGAACTACTAGCAACAAAAGCCTCTCTCCCAGTTCACCAGACATGAGGCCTTTAAAGGACCTTTAGATCAGAGGTCTTAAAAAAAAAAGATGGCCAAAACCCCTTCTGTATAAATGGACAGGAAGGTGTTAGAGACTTACCCACTTGTACTGTCATTATCAAATAGGTGTAACGTATTTGGAACCTAACTGCACAGGTATCAGTTTATCTTGCAGTATATTAAATAGGAATTCATTGGCAATACATAATCACAACATAAGGGCAACATCTAAAAGTTGGACCTGACTTACCTGAAAACTGGAGAACCAGTTCAATAGCTCTTTTTCTGGAAGAAATTGAGATTGTGTGATTGGAATATAAATCCCTGCTGAAGGCCATTTCTTTTCACAGTCTTTAATAGGCTGTGCTGAATTGACAGCACAAACAACAAAAAAGAAAAGCTAGACTGAACAATCAAGAAAATTTACTGTGTATAGGCTTTTCCTTTACACAGAAAACATTGAATCTATTTGGCCATGAGCACTGCAGTATTCCGTACCATCTTCTTTCATTCAAGGATGCAGAGGGTTGTATGCTAAGGCCTGATCCAGCAGTTTAGATTGCAGCACCCTGTCTCCTTGTCCCACTTACCCGCTGAGATGTGGGCTTGCATGCCTTGCTGGAGGGAGACCTGTGGTTACCACTCTTAATCTGTTTATTACTGTAATTACTGTTTCAAAAAGATATAATTGGGATTCCCTTTACAACAAAGACAATGTTTTACCTTATATGGAGCAAATAAAATTATTGACAGCTCTTCATCCCAGAACTCGTAATAACCCTATAATGAGCACAGTCATTATGCTTCAGGTTAGCACTGCAGCAGCATTATATAAGGAATGTAACGTGACAGTTGTCTGGGGAAAAAAATTATATATTTTTACATATATATACACACACACACACCACACACAAAAGGTAGTGGCCTAACCAAGGTCTCAGATGACATAATACAAGTTGGGTTATATAATTCATTTTATGGTCAATAAGCTGGTCTTCTGAGCTGCATATTGGAAAACGTAACGCTTGTCTGTTTGTATCAGACTTTACAGCTATCTCTTTAATATAGAAATTGCTCGTGCCATGCTATTGTTAAGCATGTTTTCAGCTTCTCACGCTGGCAATAGGCAGAGGCAGTCCCGGCAGCGGTGTCCTCTCTTTGTTGAAACAGTGAAAAACTAGAAAACCCAAACCTTCCTCATATTGATTCTGAAAACAAGCTGGATGAGTATTATATTGCAGCTATTTGAAGCAACAGTGGAGCGAGCCATTTGGATACCCTCTGCCAATTTTTTTGTCAAAACAAAGAAAAGTCTCCTCTTCATGTGTGAGAGCCCCTTCTTTACCACTTTCTTTAGGCATATATTTTCATTGGGAAAATGGACCTGTTTTATGTTACAGGCAAATAATTGATTTAAAGCCCCAGATTCTACTTCAGTGCGTGTGCATTATGGTACAATGATACACCAAATGAATATTGTATTTTAAATCCATGAGTGTGGAAATATTTGCGAATCCTCAGGTATTCGAGCTGGCGCAGGTGTTCTGTCGCGGATGGAGAACTTGACCACCCGAGTCTGTTCTTTATGGGTTGCTCAGATATCACTCGGAGCGAGGCAGCCTGATGGAGGTCTGTGTGAGGCTCTGGCAGAGTTAGGACGGGTGGGTGTTTGGTAACACGTGCCTTGCATGCACAGCGTGTGACTCCAGGCGGCTCAGCCAAAGACCCTCTCTGTAAGCGTGAGCAGGCCACCAGCTTCTCCTGCGCTCCTGGACCTCCTCTGTGTTGGGAGCACAGAGGTGTCACAGTCATTAATATGTATCAGGTGAAGGGTGTTACTTAAAAATCAAAGTATATGGTGCCCTTGCCATGACTGCAGCCCAACCAGGCATATCAGAAGCAGCTTTTAAGTTCCTGCTACTGGAACTTCGTGTGGCCTCGACAGCCTTCAGATGCCCTGTGTAAATGCTCAGGTAGTCTTGGTGCTGACATGGCTTCACTCCTAGCAATGCCTAATGGAGGTGACATATGTTTATATCAGGAGATAACACTCCTTGTTCAAGTTTGGGTGGAAGTTCCTGGAATTAAGGAGCACATCCTGAAGAACAGCAGTATTACGTTCCGGCTATCTCATTAATGTGCGTATTGATCTTGTATGTGTGATTTTCTCAAGGTGTTTCTTGGGAGAACAATATTAAATTAAATGAACGAACAAATGCCACTACAAAGCAGGGAGATGTGCGATGACATACTTTTAACTTCAAGCCTCCTAAAATAAATTTCTAACTAGACTCGGTGCAAACATTTCCAATCCTCTTCAGCCCACAAAAGCAAGAGCCAAAAAGTAACCTCAATTCACAGGACTCTTCAGGAAGATGGAAAAACCCAAAGTCAAGATGAAAGAGTATTTGAGACAAGAAATCTGGGTACATTGAGTCTGGAGAAAGTGTAAGTCAGAGCTTTAACTGCACATATATATGCAAAAGGGCTGAAAAGAACAGGGCAAGGTATTTTCACATGTTATTGAAGAGAAAAGGGGGAAAAACACTGTGGTTAAGCTGCAGCAGGGAATACTTTGCTAGACTGTTCGATATTGGAAAGGGGTTACTACTACGCAACATATAGGTCAGTGGAGCAAAGTGCCATGGGAGGGTGTGGAGTCAGTCATGGCTAGAATAGATAAGTGTCTATTATAGATGATCTAGGATGACCCATTTAGAGGTGGCTTCAACCCAAATGCTTCTGTGATTTTTGATCTCTTCAGGTACAACTCTTGTCAGATTGACTTGTTCTTCCAGTTACTATGTGAATTATTACAGCCCTATTGACAAAAAAGACCTCTACGCTAAGAGCAGCATGTAAGCTAGAAATATTACCAATATTATTTTGCATGCTATAGCAGATGTAAAATGCCAAATAATTATGACATAAACTCAACAGTGTGTTTGTGTTTATGAATAATCTCTGGAAATCTGTGTTAAAATTAAAATATCTTGTAAATATTTAGACTATTCTTGAAACATTTTGTTTTCTTCCTTAGAATAAAACTTTTTTTTTACAGAAATTTCTCCATATTTTAAAGATGGGAAATGTATAAAATTTTAGAAACTAATATTGTACAGGAAGTGAGATACACTGTGTTCTCATGACCACACGAACTACATCTCTCCTCCTACAAATGTTCATCATAGTGCTAGTTCCCAGGGAAGGGTTTAGAGGACGTACAGATCAGTAAGCCAAGGCATGTGTGTGTATATACATATGTGCATACCTTTATGTAATAGTGCGATAGCCTTACTCAACGGTTACTGTAGTCAGTGGAATTTTTACTTGATCCCAGGGCACAGAAGACATGTTTTTTCTATTCCAGGTTATGATTTGTTTCATGAAAATATATGTTCAAAAGCAGGCTCTATTGTTAAGTAATTAAAATCGGTGCATGGGGAAAGATTCACTTTTATCAACAGAAGAAGCATAATGTATAGCTAACCACCCATAGCAGGGAAAATCATTTCTCTTTGGGCTCAATCCAAGTTCCACTGAGTTTTACGATACTTGGATCAAGCTTCCTAATCATGTTGCTGTGATGATCTGCAAACCCACTGGGGACTTTACTGCTCATTGCCAGGACTAGTTGTAATGAAACGATACGAAAAACGCTGGAACGTAGGTGCCGAAACCTAGATCTGCAGTTCAAGTTAAGGATTTCTTTGACTTGTCAGAATGAAAGAAAAGGAGTAGCCCCAGCAAAGGTAATTCTGACTGCATTCACTTATCCCCTTTAAATCCCATTTGAAACTACTGTAGGGCTGGTGTATTAGTAAGCAATCCTTAGAGAAGCGGTGAGAAGTGCTTTATTGTATCCTAAGGGCACACTAGGTAGATGAGGTATAGTGAGCCTGCCTGGAGCCTTTTCCTGGGGTCTCCTAATTCTGCTTGTCTCTTGTGAAGTAGTCCTGATAGAAAAATACTTGTTTTCTTTGAGTGCTTGCTCTTTTATCATTTAAGTGGTCACAAAGGTTCTGGAACAGCACGATAATGGTTTGGGATATAACTGGCTGCATTTTAATATATCTGTTGTAACTTCCTGAATCCAAATTGGTGGTATTCATCTCTGGAAACACTCAAGTGGGAATCTGAATAACTCCTTGGAGATGTAGAATTCAGTAGGGGTCTTTTTTGTCCTTTTTTCTCTAACTTATCACCTTTCTTAGTCTTTAATTGTGGCTGAGTTTCTGAATGATTACTATTGTTTGCTGTGCCTTTTATTCCTCACGAGAAGCCTTTAAGTTGATTTCTTATGTTTCTTAGCACTGGCATTATGTTTTCCTGGCAGAAACATTTTTGCTGTCTAGCATGTTGACTGTGTTATCTGAAAGCATTTTTAGGTCCCATGCACTTTCTTGGCTCCTTTCCTAGGGCAGTTTTTCCTCAGTTGGACTTTATACAGTCAGTGTGGCCTCTCACCATTTTCCTGTTTTTTATTAATTTTTGCTCAGAAGCTCTAACATAGAATCAAACCTTGAGGTTTTAAGGGGACAAGTCTCAGTGAAATTGCCACCTTGCAGTCCTTAGTCTTTTGCCTTAATGCCTTTGCCTTAATGCAGCTGCATTAAAGCTCTGCTGAACACAGCAGAGAGAGCAAAGGTGGTTTAAAACCAGTTTTTCCATTTGTCTGGTTCCTGGGGCAACCAACCAGGCCTTGAAGATACTCCACATTAATAGGAAACACCCTCAGAAACCAGGGTTAGCTAATCCCTGCCAGTGTCTTTAAGGCAGCCGTAAGGCCTCTTTCTGTCACTTAGTGGTAGGGTATCCATGTGTGCTGGCACCTTACTTTTGGACACAGGCATGAATAAATTCAGTGGAGGCTCTGCTCACCTGCATTGCCATTTGTGTTTCAAAGGTCAACAATTTTCTTCTTTAAAATATACTGCTTTTTAGTGACCTTTCTGGGGATAGTAAATAAAGGTAGTTCAGAGAGGGATTGGTTTAGTACACTGTTTCAGAGTCTTTATTTTATCCTGACTCTTTTGGCCATGACAAAAGGATATCAGGGTGGTACTTTGCCCACAACAACATTCATGAGTCCTGAAAATTCAGGATAAAACCTGTGTGTCTGCCCTAAAGTAATGAGTCTTCTGTCAAGTACCTCATCATGGATAATTGTTACTTAGGGCTTTTGAGTTCAGTAGGGTTGCTGGTAAGCTTATTTCTTTAGCTAGTACTGTAGTGTTACAGAAGTTGAAACTTTCCATCTTGCCTTTTCTATAACTCTTCATCTATGCTGCAGATCTCAGACGGTGGACAGGTGTTGCCTTTGCAAGGGGCCACAAAGGTTAAAGATGACACTCTGCCCATGGATCATCATTGCTTACTAGCTGGAAATCACTACTCCACCACTCTACTTGTTGGAAGAGCTGTGGAAGTGCTCTGTTTCTTACTCCAGGCAAAGCCATCTGGGCTGCCTTTGCTGGAAGGTCAATGGAGGGCTCACACTGACTGAGGTAGGAAACGTGAGCCTCCAGCCAGCCTGGAACAAGTGGGGACAGGAGCACCTTCAGCTTCCACAGCTAGAGGAAGAAGAGGGCTTCTGTCACAGGTCTTAGCCAGCAGCACTTTTCCTTTAAATGAGGCATGCTGGGATAGATCAGATAGCTACAAGCTTTTGTATTGTGTGTTTTCCTACATGATGCTCTGGAGAACTGGTTGAAATTCATATGCAAAAGCGTACCAGAACCTGTCTGGTAACTGTACTTGCAGGAGCTTTCCGCTGTCTTCCAAAACCTAGCCTTTTATCTGAGATTATTCTCCAGGCTGTTATTACATTTTTCAGAGCTGCAGTGTTCTCGGTGATGATTGCGTCAGGACCATCAGTTGTTATTTCCAGGTCCTCAATTTTCTTTTCAGCCTCCTGCCATTTTAATTCCAAACCTTCGAGCTTCCTGTCCATGGAAACCAGAGTAGCCTGGATTAGGTCCAACCTTCCAGAAATACATACTGCATGCCTTGTAAAGAAATTAGATAATACTGGGTGGCCAAGGACTACAGCTCTAGACATTGCCAAACCAAAGGCAGGTAAGCAGGTAAGCCCTTTTAACAGGCTGAAAGCCGTGTATGAATATGCTGCCAGATCCCTCGCTGATCTTAATTTCCTCAAGGGCATGTTAAAGTCACTGCCCATTCTCTTATGAAAATCATAGACGGCAGTGTTAAAATCTTAAATCATTTGGGTGATTGTGACCAGTAGGTCATACCATATAGCACACCTGGACAATATCTTTTCACACAGCACCTGAAAGCAGATCCACAAATTCCTTTAAAATACATCTTAAATCAGCTGCTGTTTTTCATCATCTTAATGAATTAGGTTGTTTTCTTAAAGCTGCACACCTAATCCCAGGCACTTGGTTTGGCATAATTTTTCCCCTGTCGCTGTACATCGTGGTCCTCCCTTCTCCATCCAGGGAGAAGGCTGTGCCTGCAGAAGGCAGCGGCACCAACCCGTGTCCGCTTCCTCCTTCCCGTGGCTTTGGGGAAGGGTGCTCAGCCCAGGCTGAGCCTCGCCGACGTGGGCAGGGCCAGGAGGGTGAGCCTTCTCCTCCAGAACAGCAGTGGAGCAGCAGCTGGGGTCAGTCGCAGGCGTGCTGGAGACCTCTTTTGCTTGTGGAAATACCGTAACTATTCCCATCAGGGCGTGCGTGGTGAGATATTTTATCTCTGCATTTCTGCAAAAGGGAATGAGAACGTAAGATTCGCGTTAGTGGCAGAGGCCAGTACCGAAGTCTTCACAAAGGACTTCTCACTCCAGTCAAAGGAAGAACATGCCTGTTTTACAGATTTTTGCTGTCATAGCTGACTTGGCCAAAGGGGTAAAGAGGCTTGATCCCTGACTTGATCCCTGACTGACACAAAAGCTCTCACTGTGGATACACTTAGGACAAACCTTTAGTTTTACTGAAACACTTTTTGCTTGCTGGATGAGGAAAGAGGGACCTCAGGAAAAGGCTGTGCCAGCAGATAACGTGATTTTGAAGGTACGAATGAAGGCTGTGCTTGGAACACGCTGTCAGTACAGTTTGCTAGGACAGCTGCACCAGCAGAGCTATCCTGTTCTGGATACAGCCTTGTCTTCTGTTCCAGTTTGTCATGCATGATTTATCTTTCTGTCACCTCTTCAGGTCCCTAGGCACCTCTCAGCGTAAAAAGAAATTAAAACACAATACAGATGAGTCTGCTCTGTATTGGAGTCTTGACCTTTAATATATCAGGTTTTCATATTGCAACTTTCCCAGCAAATAGGCTGTCCTACAAGAACTGAGGTTGCTTTAGTGATCTGCAGAGGTCCCACCTCAGCCATGCTTCAGTTTTATTTGCTTCTACCTACAAACTCTCAAGCTGCCTGCAATGCCTTTGAGAGGAGATAAGGTTTTCAGATTGCCTGGCAGATCATAACCATGAACTCCAGTGGTCCAATGAGGAAAAAAAATTATCATCAAAAATCAGAGAAAACAGCCTTGCAACCCAAGTGTCAGAAGAATTGCTTAATGTTTTGTCCTGTTATACCAGTTTAATTTTTATCAGACTTTGGGGTTTGTTTTTTTCCCCTTGGTGCTCTCATTACATTTTCCTTCCTTTATTAAAGAAAGTGTTTGCATCTTGCTCTGTGCTTTTGTGACAGCATTCCTCCTGAGCAGACTGGTATGTCACGCTGATGGCAGGTTCGCAGTCAGACTCCTTAGATCAATAAACCATCTTAGTTAGTTGTTGAGTATATCAGATTTGAATTTTAAAAATCCACAGTCACACTTATAATACCACAGAGGCCAAAACCTGATGTAAATTTTAAGAGGCATGTGAAGAACTGCTCTATATTTCAGTCGTGAAGCTTTGCCAGCATTACCTTTTGACCAGATCACTGTTTGATTGCGTTTCAGTCTCATGTTTTTCTCTGCAACTGTTGAAGGTGGGTTTTTTTTTTTCTTTCCCCCAAGTGACAGACAACTGTGTCTTTAAAGAAACAAAACAACTGTGTCAACAGATGGGAGAGAAAATGCTGTGTCTGAAATAGTGCTAGGAATAAACTGTGTTAAAAATAGATAGTCTTGCCACAACTGTTTCTTTGGCCAATGTGGAAATCCTTCCTTCCCATACTACCATGTTATCAAAACTATACTAAAACCCTGCTAGAAAACCTGCCAAATTAGTCTATAAAATGTTGCTAGAACAATAACTACCCTTTTCCTGCCTAATTGCCACAGCCATGCAAGGAAAGGAGAAAGGCTAAGGAAGCTGCGCTGCCACGAGAGAGCCCTGAACCATTCCTGTGCCTGACCCCTGGCCAGCAGCAGCTAAAACTCAGCTCTTGCGCTTGTGGCTATAGATTTTAATGATGTGACCCCCCCCCCTCCACCCCCAACAGTGCTAGGACAACTAGGACACCAGAGGGTGCCAGAATTTTGCCCTTTCTTAGAAGTGTTGTTTCACTCCTAGGTACGGAGAGAAATAATTTTCCTGTCCCACAAACTACCCGGGGAGAACCCACGGCAGCTTGGCTAACAAGTTGGGTTTTTTAAAAGAAAACTCTCCAAAAAAGGAAAGCAAGCCGAACTACGCTTAAACGTGCTTGTTACTAGCAGAATTACAGCTGCAGTTTAGACGTTGCATTTCTGCTTTCCATCTGTTGTCTCACTTATTTTTGCTGTCTGTCTCCTTGCTTTCAATTGTCTCTTCTGTGTCTCAGTTTATCCAATTTTCAGGGCTGGCCGGCCATTTCAGCATTATCGCTGTCCTAATGGCTGTAAGGAGAGCAGAGCAGCTCTTCGCTAAATGGTTTTTTTTCCACAATGCCTCTGCGCTTTGTTTGGTTAGTTTTTGTTTGTGCTTGGTGCTCCATGTTGTGTCATCTGGGAAGAGAGGAGATGTTTGCATAACCTGTATTTTGCTGGAATTGTTTAATTTCTGCAAACATTTATACTCTACAGCTCGCAGTGCCTTTGGGGCAGGGACAGATTGTAATCTCAAGCAGAGAACAAATCAGAGGGTTGACCCCACGCCGGCCTCGGGCAGCCTGGAGGAGCGGGAGAACAGGTAGAGCCTGGCCCGCAGTGCTCCCCTGCCCGCGGCTCCCCCAGCCTTCGGCCGAGGGGACCCGCCGGGGGGGAAGCAGCCTTGGGCAGCTGAGCGTAATTCAGGGCAGCCCCGCGGTGTTTGTAATTGATTCCTGATCTCTGAGATGAAACGCAAAGGTAGATAAGGCCCCTCCATCGGGGGAGAAGGGCAGCGGTAGGCGAGCGGTGCAGCCCGCTGCTGAGAGTGAATTCCCTGTCACCGGTTACAGCCCTGCTGTTTGCAACAGGCTTTTCCTTTCCCACTTGTCTGCAGTCAAAAAATGCTCCTGGGGATCCGTGCTTGCCTGGAAGTTGTCTCTGTTAGATTAACGTTGCCTGCTAAGACTAGGGGAAATTTGAAGGAAAAAAAGAGGTTTCAGAGGACTTGAGAGGCTGCCCAGTTACTTCAGTGCATCAAGGAAAGAGCCACATTCCTTATCAAAGTGGTGTGTGCATTATCCCTACTCTTTCCTCATTCCCACAGGAGGGAGATGGAAACGGAGGGGTTGAAATGCCCATCATTTTCCACTCTCCCTCCAATGGATAAGAAAGGTCCCAATTCATGCTGTGAAAAGGCTCAGAGAGGCTCATCAGCAATTCTGGATGTAATGGATTTCCTATGGTAGCTTCTTACCTCATCTTTTCTGTGTTACCTCCTTCTGCCTCTGTAGTCCCCTGCAATCTGTGGGTAGTATGTATGTATGTCTGTGTCCAGCCCAAGGATGTGTCCCATGGCTTTTTTTTAATTTGGTTTTGCTTAACCAATCTATGGATGAATTAAAAATACTAGTACTTTACATGCATAAGTGACAGTTTGATTAACGGCTGAATTCTGCCTTCTTCCAGGATGATGAGCTCTAAAGGAAATCAAGGGAAGTTTTGTGCAACATCCTCAGTCTGTGAAAAACCCATATTCAGAAAGATGCATGCCACCTATTCACTTTTGACTTGAGGACACGCTTTGCTTTGCTGAATTGGCTTTACTGATTAGAGATGGAATTAAGCATATGCTTAAATGACTTGCTTAGCTGTGACTGAGGTTGCATAATTTGTCTGCTGGAGCTTTCCTGTTGAATTCAGTGAGAGTAGACTCAGGCCACAGCGACAAAGAGGTGATGCAGTTGTAATTGGCAGGATATGCCAATTAAAATTTATTCCCTTTGTATTGTCAAATGAGGTTTTGCTTTCTCATTACTGCCAGTTTCCAATTATGGTTGTGAATTGTGGTCAAGTCAATATGGTTTCATGGGATAAGTATAGCAAAACATTTTGCTTCAGCTATAGGAATATATAGCTAAAAGGTCTCCTATAGCTGTATCCAGGCTAACTGCTTGCTGCTGCACTGCCTCTTTTTTCAGACTGTTTCACTCTTGTGTTGGGCACCAAAATCATTAGAAAACATTCACTGGCAGCATTTAATAGCATATATTTAGAATGTGAAATAAAGAAACCAGACATTTGTGATGCACCACTAATCTATTAGTAATTTGTTTAGCTCCACTCTTCCACACATGCAAGAGAATAAAATAGAAGTTATTAAATAAAAGTGATTTTTAAAAATGCTTCGTATTTATGGCCTTTGGGTTTTTTTCTTTAACATACTAGCTCGTTTTTTTTTTTCCTGAGAGTCAATGGTGATTACAGAAGGTGAAAAATTGCAAACAAAACTAACAAGAAGTTCAAGTTAGCTGTGGAGCCAAAAGTGTGATTCAGGAGCTGAAAATATCTCTGCGCTTCATGCATCAAACTCAAACACTGTGCTTTGGCAATGCCCCCTGGATTAGAAGTGGAGTTTGAGGTCATTCCTCCTCCAGCCTGCCATGTATGGATAGGGCCCACGCTCATGACAAATTACTGGCTTACTGAGCACACACCAAGAGCCGAGTGACATCAGCAAAGGGATCTTGTCTCACTGTGGAGGACCAAAGACCCCACTGCTGCCTTTCTCTTGTCTGTCTTTTGACCTGGAGGACCAGCATGGAGGTGCTGGGAATGAGGACACTTTAAAAATTCCCTTTCTAGATGTGGCAATAACAAGGGATAGTGAGGTAGAGCACTTGTTTCCTTGTAAAGAAGTCACACAGTGTCCAGCAGAAGTGCTAACAAAGTGTGTGGTCAGAGGTGTTTTGGTGGCCCATCCAGATTTTTAAGACAAACAATCCACTGCCAGTGGTGCTGCCAGTGATGGTTGTGGCTGCTGACCTGAAATGACAGTAGCGTATCCTGTGCTGTACAAGCTGTCTTTGCAACCAGGAGCATAGTGTCAGAGACTGACCTCAGCTTATCTGGTGTAAATCCAGAGAACCTTGAATGAAGTCTATGATTTGACTTAACACGTGTCTCACTGGAGTCTTCATTTTATTTTATAGAGAACATTGCCTTACATTTTGCAGGTAACAGTAGCCAAAACTCTGTAAACAGACCCCAAGTCCTTAGAATATTTTTCCCGCTGACGAATTTCTGTTGTTCCCAGGCATCACACTTCCCTCCTGGTGTCCTGCACATCCGACTAGTTGCCAACTTCTCAGGGGCAAGTTAGCTTTCCTCTGCTGCTGAGATCGTCCAGTGCTGCTGCCATCGCTATGCTGTAGGCTTGAACTTGCGATGGTCTTTCCACGGAGATGGAAATAATTTTGACAGCTCAGGTGGTTGTCATGGGCTTGTAGGACACCTGCCACATTGCAGCCTGCCTCCTTGGCAGCTACGAGTGGCTCTGCCTCAGTTTCTTCATTGTGCATGTGGCTGTATTGGTTTTTCCCAATGCACGGGTGTCGTAGCAGGGTAGTCATTCAAAGAAGGAAGGAAAGCCAAGGCACTCGGTGTAGGAGGTTCCTCGTGGTGGTTTTGCTGAAGCCTGTTTGGATCGCGTAGAGCATGAGCTTTACCTGGAATCCTATCTTGGGCTCAGCTGAGTCCTGATGTTTTCGCCTTCTCTGCCCGCTCTTGGAGGATAGCCAGATACACTCGCATCTTGCTGCCAGCTGCCTGCACAAACAGCCTTGGCAACAACTCTTGGCAACAGCAGGCTAGACAAATGGGTTGAGCAACGTGTGTATATGGACACTGTGTCAATTGTCAGCCTGACCATTGTCTAAAAGCATCAAGCCTGGTTAGTGAGGACACCGATCTCAGCTGGCAGTGTCTAAACTGTTATTTGCAGTGAGGTTATGGACCTATACTTAGGGGGATGTGCTCTTGCTAATTTAGCTCCTGGCTGAAGTGAAAAAAAGTAACCCAAAATCATAGTTCCAGCAGTAGCAGCAAAATAGGATCCTGTGCAGAGTGGGCTCTGGGGATAGAGGAGATAATGTAGGGATGATCCACAGAAGAAATCACGTGCTTGATTTTAATAAAGCGAATCACCTATGTGTAAAGTAAACAAACAAACTTCATAGGTGATGTTCCAAAAGTCATTTGGCATGATATATCTTTTAGGCAAATTTTGTTCTGATTGCTAACTTTCTGCAGAGCCTGAGTGACAATAAAGCCAGCATATGTTAGTAACATATGTTAGTAAATATGGCTATTTTTATTTATATAATATGTATACATATGCACATATGCATATGCACATATGAATACATACATGTACATGTATACATACATATATTTATGTATATACACACATGCATGTATGCATATGAATTCATGCATGTATAAATTTCAACAAATTAAAATTTTACAAAGATTTCTTGGTGCTCTTTGCATCCAGATCAGCAACACGGTGCTAGCATGCAGGAACTAAAATACCAAAATTAAAAAAAGCTGTGAATAAACAAAAATTAAAAGGGCTATCACACTCCTATTGAGAAAAATGTGGAAAACAAAAAAAAGCATAAATGCTGAAAAATAAATTGGGCTTCAAATGTCTTTCTGCTTTAGTAATGAAGACAAAAATGTTTACAGCATAGAGACATTTGATTCAAAAAATAAATTATATCCCTTTAACTTTGGAGGTAGTTCAAGATTTGATCCATTAATTTCATCAAACTGCTTGTAGGAAAGCATATTTCTGCAGTATCAAGAGCTGTCAGAATGACCTGGAATTAAGAGGGCAAAGGTAGAGACACTGTAAGTATTTTAATTCAACTATTCATAGATGATTTGTGCGAACACATTAAGAACACCAGAAAAGTACTGGGAATAACTTTATTCCACTTTTTCCAAATTCAATTGCATATGGTATGATTGCATTTGATCAGGACATGAATGTCATTTCTCAGATGATTGTGTTCTGCCATTGATCATATGAAGTCAATTTAAAGTATGACATTGCTTTTACCTCCCTTGAGTAGGAAGACATTTTTACTTCTAGAGTTAGCTGCCGTAGCTATCAAATTGTGTGTATAATAAATTGTGCTTTGTTTAGAGAGCGATAACTGTAAAATATTGCCCATTCAGAGAAAAAGTACTGAGATTGAGATTGATGCCTGGAGCTTAATGCATCATAGCTGCAATCAAGCAAATTTTAGACTTCTTACTTCTCCCATTACAGACCGTAATTCACAGAGTTCTGCAGACTTTCTGTGTTTGAAAAGGAGAAAGGGGGCAAAGAGAGCATTAGAAAATCCACACAGACTGGGTTCACAGTCTCGTACGCAGTCTCGTACAGAAGCACGCATGGTCAATTCATTGTATTTAGTAAGAAAACATCTATAAAGGGGAATTTGAACCCATGGAGAAGAAGTGGGAGATTTGCATATAGCCTCACTGCTTTGAGTTACCAGCCATGAATTCAAGCCTTTGGGTGGTACGCTACAGAAGCGTGCACATTTTTCTACCTGTGTTGCCTGGCTCTTCTTTGGTACGAATTATCCTATGCAGTCCTGGAACCTGGCTGCAATTTAAATGGCACCTGGCTTTCTTATAGACCTGGTCAAACTGAGGATTTAGGTAAATTCCCAAACCGTGGTAAAGTACAGCCTGTGCTGGAATGCTATCAGCTGCAAGCCAGTTAAGGAGTAACACAGGCATGGCTTTATTTGCCCTTTGTACTCTCGAGGCAATTTCACCCATTTATTGTGCTATTTCAGAACCTTCGAATAATTAGCAGTAAAATAAATATTATCTAATTGCTTTCCTTAAACTTTAGTTTTAGGAATTTTATTTAGTATAAAATATACATGAGATTTCTGATATTTTTTACCTTATAAAGAGCACAGGCATTTTCCTGTCACCCCCCTACACCCAACTGACCTTACAATGTCAGTGTAACAGATAAATAAGAAGTAATATTAAAAAAAGTCCTTGTTCTTGTTGATCCATGAAATGAATTAATCTTTATGGTCAGATGATGCCGATGCCTACTGCTACATTTTTGTTTCACCACTGAAGATGTAGTTCTACAATTACAAAATGATTACAGGAGTTGCCAAGGGAGAAGCTAGCAGTCTTTCAAAGGCAGATGGTGTAAGAGTCATTATCAGAGCACTTCTGCCTGTGTGTTTCCAGGCCCTGTGTAAAAGGCCAATCCCTGAGTGTCCGAGATACAAAGTTCAAACTGAAAAAAACTCTTCCAAGCAGTAAGACGTGCCATGCTTCTCATACTCTCATTTTCCTTCCGATGTGCTTGCTTAATCTTAGTCTCCATGGATGGCAAACAACGGCAGCAGATTAGGAGAGTTGTGACTAGATGACCAAATACTAGCAAATGCTCAGCAGTGGTGGTTGCATTGCTGCCTGTCTTTGGTGGGCAGTCGTTGAAGGCACGCTCGTTTACTTTTGCTGCCAAAGAACCAAGGATTGCACAAATTTTTACTAATGAGGTGATAAAAGCAAATTAAAAGTTCCTGGGTTTAGTATCACAACAATGCCTTTGGGAGCTTTAATTGGGCAGTAAAATCCTGTTTGACGACACACGCATTATCTGGGGTTGTTAGAGACTCTGCAGGTTGGCTGTTCCCTCAGACCGCGTCCTGTTTGCTAGCGCCAGCGCTGCTGTAAGATGGTAGGTTAGTAAGGAGATGCAGTAGACTGCCTAGACAAAATCGTACTGTCCTTAACCAGGTCTTGCTCTGGATAATATTTTGCCTAATTGTAAGTAACGATTATGCTTCTTGAAGACTCAGAAACTCATCCAGCCTTCACTGAAACCATGGGGAGTCTTTCACACTTGGATCAGATGCTAAGGGATCCCTTGAGGAACGCCATTGAAGACAGTGAGGTTACCACAGCGAGAGGGAAGATGCTGGCTTCCATCAGTTAAGAGCTAAAAAATAAATTAGGAAAAACAGAATATAGTGTTCCTCATAGATTTCAGTTTAAATACTCCTTATGAAGCTGGAGCAGCAGCAGTGTGACTTTGTTTCATAAATTACATCTTTCAGTTACCGCTTCATTCTCTTTTCATGAAAGTCCCCTTTGCTCTTGCCAGGGTGCTATAGAGAGGATTTAGTGTAAATGAGAATAAAGGCCCTTGTCTTTGGGTTGCGGATTAGATAAATCGATTCGCAATGCACGTTAATTAAAAATAACTGTGTAAAGCGTAGCCAGCATCACTAAAGCCAGTGAGGCCTGTGAAAGCACAGGGCGACCTGCTTGGGGGCTGGAAGGTATCCAGGCCACACCAGGGAGAGGACACTACAATCCAGAGCACCCCTAGGTCCTACTGAAGGATGGGAGAATAAGGACTCATGACTTTGTTGCTTTGCTTTGTTTTTTGACTGGAACTTTTCTCAGGCCATTTGTAAAAATAGCGAGTGAAATACTGCTAAAACCAGAGTTTTGCCCTTGATTTCAGCCATGACAAGGTTTCACCCACAGATTAAAACAGTATTGGGCCCTGTCTGTTCAAAGGTTCAAAAGTGGTTCCTGGCTCCACATCCAGATCATTTTCTAGAAATCTGTACATTGATGTGATAAAGCATCAGGGTCTGGAGCCAGAGCATATGTTATTTTATATACTCAGATGCCTGTGTAGACCGCTGTTGATTGCCGGTCAGTAACACATTATCATTTGCTATTTGTTTTTGTTGCTGATAGCAAACATTACAGGAAAAGAAAGCATAAGCATATGCCTTTTATTGCTAACCGGTTCCAGGCCTGCTTTACCCTTCAGCTTTTGGCATCCCGTTTCCACCAGCTCACACCTGCACTCTGCTAGTGGCAGAAGTGCCGTGCGTTGCCCACCCCACGGTGGACAGGCTTTGCCCTGTGTATGGGGCAGCGTGGGCAGCCATCGCACTCGCTGGAAGCAGAGGGAGGTTTGCTGTTGGCTTTGGTGCCAGTACGGTTACGCCACGGGCACAAATCTGCAAGTTTGGCATGCTGTGTTTGATATTTTCCTGTCCGAGTCCCCTGGCATGCTCCTGGGCTGTAGCGTTTGTAAGCCTCTGAGGAGCAGGTACCTTCTCCTGCTGTGGTGACCCGACTGTCCTGAGATGGTGGCCAGCCAGGGCTCAGCATCACAGCCAGGGCAAAGAGCAGGAGAAGGGGCGACACGAGCTGCACTTCTCGCTGGGACCCTGTGCTCCCCTGGGGTGCTGCTCTGTCCAGGAGCATCAGCCTGGGATGCTCACACTCATCGCCCATCCCTGTCACGTCACCTGGGGTGGCATCTCACGTATGGGCATTCAAGGACAGAGGGAAGCCTGGAAGAAAGCACCTTGGGCAAAATGCGCACTGTGGTTGTCTGTGTGTTCACGCTGGTCTTCAACAAAATCAGAGTAGCTGGGTCTGTTGGAGTGTGGTCACTAGAAGATCACTGAAGGTTCGTTGTCTCAGTATTAATGAGGCGGGCATTTCAGTCACCTCTATTATGTGCAAATTAGGTATGAGTCTCCAGTTCCTGATGCATTGCCTGTATGCCCTGATTAAGGGTAACCTCCATGTATTCAATAACCCCCTCCCTGCAGGTGTAAATAGCGCAGCCTGTAGCTGACGTTAATGAACGTGTCTCCTGGTGCTCTGTGCTTTGGACACACGCACATACATATACTCCTGCATACACACGTACAGCAGGTCCTTTGTATACAGAAAGTGCCTTTCTGTGGTCTTTCCCAGAGTACCAGGGTGATTTTCACAGTGTACGTTAATAACTTATTTTCTAAAACAGACTAGCATCATATGGGAAGGGAATTTTTAGAGGTGATCTCACTTTTAAAGCACAGTGCTAGACGGGAAGGAAGCAGAATGAAAGACAATTGCACTGCTCTGATTTAATAACGGGAAAGTATTTGTGTTTAATTAAAAAATATGTGTTCTTAAATTCTGATTTGGGCATGATCTTTTCAAAATTAGGCAGAAAACCTGGAACTGCAAGCCCTAAAGGTAAAAAGACTACAAAGGCACTTCCGTGCTTTGTGTGTTTACACTGCTTGTTGTATACATCATGTTTGAAAATACATCATTGTATGAACCTTTTGGTCTTGTATCTCTATTGTTTTCACCTCGGAATATATTAGTTGACGTGTATTCTAGCCGACGGCAAGTTGGAAACCGCAGGACAGCTACTGATTGCTGGTGCTACGTTGCTCTGAGGGAAAAAGACCTGAGTAGCAAGAAGGACTGTGACTGAATCTCTGAAGTTCTTACACGTATTGATGTAGCCAACGCCGTAATGTCAGTTAGGTTATGAAATCAAACAGCAGGCTGAATCGACCACAATCCTTAAAAATCTTTCATATTTGTTTTCCAAATAGGTGGAGGAGAGAGTCAACAGCCATATTTGCTGGAGCAGTGAACCAAATTGCCTTGACTGGAACCATTACTCACTTGCACCTTTGACAGCAGCAGCCAGGTAGGAGAGCAATGAAAAGATGGGTTTGAGTGAACTGAGGGAGCGGGCCTGGGTGAATATTTTATATTCTCAGAAGGCTTCATGTGGAAGTCACTCACATTTAAATACTGATTACATATCCTTCTGTTACCACTGAAGTCGGCTCTTGCTGAAATCAGAGGCATTTCTCTTTGGGGGCAGGTTATGCTTTTGTTCATTTGGAATTGCTGTCTTTGCTTTGTCCACATATTTGGTTTGCCACTTTCCCTTCTCTATGCAGTTCTTGCATCAAGCATCCAGGGAGCACACTTTTTGAACCAAATAAACAGAAAAGTGTACTTGTAAAAATACAAAAAGAAATGGTGAGTGGGGTTTTGATATCTGAAACAGGTGGGGTTTTTTTTTTCATTTTTAAATTGTCCTAAAGTATAAGTTGGTGATTTCTGCTTGACCGTCTTGCCATTTCAAGTGCACCATGGGCGATACTGTTCAAGGTTTATATTTTCCTCTGGCTCTTGAATGCTTGAGCACATATAAACTGCTGTTAAGAAAGTGATGACACCGTAGTATAATGACACCCAAGCTAGCTTAAAGTTAGTCGATCCCCAACAGCAGTCTTAGTATGGCATCAGATAGTTCAGAAGCCAGTTTATCTTGTCAAGAAAAGGTCTGTTTTCAGCTGCTCATTGCAGCTCCATGTTTATTTGGGTTGGTAGTCACAGTTTGGACAGGTTTCATGTTGACTTTGTCTCAAGAACTGTGCCTGCGTGCAGTACAGACAGTTACTTCTGTTGCTGTAGGAGACCTGAGGCACTGAGAAACTCCTCTTCTCTAATCTTCTCTGTGTGGGCATATCCTTGATGGTCAGGGGATTGTGTTAGCCCTCAGAATTTAATGAGACTGGCTTGAAATAGTGAAAAGTTGAGAAAAAGTTTGATCTTTCTCATTGGCCTTCTCTTTTTTTAAATTATCCAATATTTATCTGCAACCATAGGAGCTAGGCATATAAGGAAGACACCAGTGATTCTCATGTGATATCATGACCACAGGAGAAGGTGTTCAAAGAAAACACAGAACATATTTTGAGATAAAACCCTCGGGTTCTTCAGAACTTTGTAAATGGTGTTGGACCTATGTTTCATTCTATATATGAATTGAAGGAAGGAATGGAGGGGTGTAAATTGAGATGGGCTATTCCTTGAACCTTTGCTCAAACCTGGAACTGATCCCAAATATTCTGCGGTCCAGGGCGGTGGTATAGCCTTATCTCTTCTTATGGATGCAAGTCCCTGCAATGGAAGTTGTGTCTATCTGCATGGCACTCTTTCCCCTCTGCAGTCTCTGAGAGCTGACCAAGATCCTTCCGTGCAGCCAGGGATGAGAGCTGGGTGGGTGGGAGGGGGGCAAACTGATGGCTGTCAGCAGGGGTGTTACCAACAAACATGTCGTCAAAAAACAAGGCATTGTCCCTGCCAGAGGTCCTGTGGAATTTATGTTGAAAGTTCAGCAGGAAAACAAACTGTCCTCATGCACCCCTGAGCTCTGTTGCCAGTTTGGGAAGCATTAACAGCGTGTGAAATTTATAAGCAGGAGTAATGGAATACTCCTGCAGTACAGAAACCCAGCCACGTCCTGACTCACCAGGCAGGATTTAAGTGGAAAATTGAGAACTTTGGTACACAAGAGCGTGGCAGCAATCCTCTGAAATGGGGTTTTAGCATAAATTTTTCAGGTTTCATTAGCGTGTAACTTAATGGTGCTTCTGTGCATTGGGCCCTTATTGCTGTGGCTCTCTTGTACGCTGAGAATTCTCCCCAATAATGTGTCAGCCGAGTAATGGCACGCTTTTCTTTTTTGTTTGGAACAATTGAATTTTAGAATAGATGCTCTCAATTAACGTAGTGCAGACCAATGTTATTGTAACTATGATAATATGTACCGCTACCTCGTGTGCAAAGGATATTAAGGCAAGCACTTAATACTGGTAAGGTAGTAAATACGCTGTGTGAGCTAATAAAAGGGTCCCATTAGGAAACTGAACCCTATTACTGCCTACTTTACAGGTGAAAGCTTGCAGCCTGATTCCACTGCTAGATATGGGGCAATAGGAAGGGACATTTTCTCTGAAGACAGGAGCATGCAATGCTGCCAACCCAGCAGTCCCCGGTGCGCTGCAAGGGATGATGCTTGCAGCAGAGCAATTGCACAAGCTGTGGTGTGGAGGACTAGCTGCTTGATTTCGGCTGAGAATCCTTTGAAGATACTGGTCCCGATTCTCTACTGCCTGAAACCTTTTGCTATTTATACCTGGGTAAAGTGAATGCCGAGCGAGCATCAAATGCCACTACCCTAGTGCTAAAGGAGCTGTCATCCACTTTGCCCAAATATAAATGACTATGCAAAGGGTGAAGCAAGTTCAAGGTCTCTCTTTTTGTTATGACATTGCCCCTAGATCCTGCTGCTCATTGCTGACGGTGTGAACAGGAGGAGGCTGTGTCTTCATGGCGCTTTGAGCTCAAGATGTGCAGCGCAAACTCAGGGGGAAGCAAGAACACTCATTTCTTGTCCCGCTTAGAGAGAGGAGAAGCATGTTTCTTCTTCCACGTGCAGGAGGTGGCCGAGCGGGACACCCGGGACACCGGGAAAACAAATCCATTCGCTGCTGCTCGGACGGCCGGGGGTGGGAAGAAGGAGACTCGAAAGCGTCCGGAGGAGGCAGAAATGGGCGCTGCGAAGCCTCCCACTCCCCGGGCACCCCAGGCCGCCGCGCCGCAACTGCAGCCCGCGGCCCCGCCGCCGCACAGCCCGGGCGCCGGCGGGGCTGCCGCCTGCGGGCGAGCGCTGCGCGCCGCCGCGGGTGCGCGCCTGCGGGGCGGCGGCGGCGGCTCCGGGGCTTCCCGCGCTGCGGCGGGGCCGCGGCCGCCGCGGGCCGGTGCCGGGCGAGGCGTGGAAGGGGCAAGGCCGCCTCTGCCGCGGCTGCCGCCTGCCAGCCCCTGTCCCTCGGGAAGCTGCGACACCCTTCTGCGGGCGAGGAGGTGCGCTTGCGGTGCAGTATCGTCTTCTCTTTATTTCAGAGCTGCCCCCAAACACAAAAATCGGGACTTGTTTAGTGAAGCCTAACAACTCCGCTTCCTTTTCTCCCCATGCGCAAGATGTGCTTCGTGCATCTCCCGCGCAGCCACAGGCGGCTGGCTATACGATAGCTGGCAGCGCGTTAACGTGCCATATATTGGAAGGACGTGGTCCTTGAAATCCTCTGGCACCGCAGCTACCGCTTTCAAACTAGAACAGAGACAGATAAGGATATCGTGAAGGAGAGATTCGGCATTGCAGAGTAGAAAATTGAATCCTTAAAAAAACGGGACACTTTTGGCAGCATTTCATATCTTGGAAATAGAACCCATACACATTCATGCGTATTTTAAGTAGAATATAGTGTACTGCTATAATTTCTGCTATCTAAGCAAATATCCTGGTAGAGTTATTTAAAAACAGATCTTTTTTTTGTAGCCAGCACCGCACCAATTAAATAGCAATGCTTGCCTGCGTTAGGCATTCTGGGCCAGGATCTGCCGCTGTATGTATACCTGCTGAAGGCAATGAAGACACTCAGGAGTTGACCTAGCACAGAGTGAGGTCATCAGTGGCTGGCTCTTTCTGAGCAGAGCTGCGTCTGGGTTGTGTGCTGCAATGCACGCTGCCGTGGAAGGGACCCATTTAAAAAGCAAGAAATGCAAATCATTTTGAATTATAGGCAGCAGGAAGGATTCTTTCTCTATAATACCTAGATAAACCTCTATTTATGTGGCTGTATACTTTCATAGAATCATAGAACCGTTTGGGTCAGAAGGGACCTTTACAGGTCACCTAGTCCAACCCCCCTGCAGTGAGCAGGGACATCTTCAACTAGATCAGGTTGCTCAGAGCCCCATCCAACCTGACCTTGAATGTTTCCAGGGATGGGGCACCTACCACCTCTCTGGGCAACCTGTTCCACTGTTTCACCACCCTCATTGTAAAACATTTCTTCCTTATATCTAGCCTGAATCTACCCTCTTTTAGTTTAATACCCTTGTCCTATCGCAACAGGCCCTGCTAAAAAGTTTGTCCCCATCTTTCTTATAAGCCCCCTTTAAGTACTGGAAGGCCGCAATAAGGTCTCCCCAGAGCCTTCTCTTCTCTGGTCTTTAAAAATAATCCTGTGAGCCTTGCTTTTTGTTGCTGTGTCCTTATCAGAAATTTGAAGAATTTACATTTTTGAAAAATTACGTAATAGCCAGTGCCCTGTGCAAATCCGTGTGAGCGGAGTCTCTTGCTCACTGACACTTTGCTAAAAAGTTCTGAGACTGCAAAGTTTCAGCCAGCTGGGAATCTCAGATCCATGCTAGCAGTTATCTCCGGATGGCTGCACTCTTATTTTGTACCAAGCCTTCTAGCATCTCAGCGTTTGCATGTTTGGAATGATGATGTATACTGTTCCACTTGTTTTTGCCAGAAAACGTACAGGGCATTGTATGATAAGTTTTGACACATGGTATAGCTCAAAGAAGAGGTGAGAGTATGGGGAGAGAAAAGGGGAAAGGAAAAGAGTACGACAGGAAAGGAAAGGAGTAAGAAAATGCAGCAAGAGGAGTTTATGTCAGTGTAATGAATTCAGTCTGACTGGCAAATACAATTTGATTGCAAGTTGTGAATTTCACTGAATTTGATCCAAGAAAGACACAGCTGAGCAATCTGCAGGAAGCAATCTTTTCCTAGAAGTATGCAGCTCCAAACTGTACAAATTCTTCCACTGGTCGTAAAATGTTTGTGCGCCACTGAACCTGTGTAATCGGATACTTTTGAAGGGAAAGTAGTGTATTGAGACAGTCAACCGAAGAATAACAAACAACATCATTGAATGTAGAGTTTTGAAAGAAGAAAACCTATATAATTTGAAGTTGGCCAATGAAGCCCTAGTGGTAAGGACAGTTAATCATTTCTGGTGCAGCTGTTTCCTGACATTTCTGCAAAATGTTGTGGAAAAATTAATGAAGGTTCGTTCAGTAATGGTTTCAAGCTTGGCTAGTGGAAAATATGACAGTATTTCCATCGTCAATTAAGAACAAGTAAGGCTTTTTTTTCCGTAGGGGAAGTGGTATGCAGTTTGTACTGCACAGGAAACTGTAGACTTGAGAGCAGCTGTGTGATAGTAACAGGTATGCAGAGAATATGGAGGAGAGCCTGGGCCCACTTCTCTTATCACATGTGTTTCAGTGTAGTACAACTATCTCTGTTATATACTGGAAAAGACAGCTTACACTATCTAGCACGTGGGGTATTCCTTCAAGTGTCCAACTCTGAAAATAAATGCCCTTCTTGTCACTTCAGTAACAAAGCTTGTATCAATAAGGTTTTCATTGCAATTGTATTTTATTACTGTGATGTCCCAAAGGATAACTCCTTTAGGTGGAGAGACGCCGGATTTTTTTAACTGATCTCTGAAATTCACGTGGCTTGCAATTTGATCTCGGCGTGTATGATTTTCGCAGCCATGCAGCACGCCTTGGTGAGCACGTGTGGTTGCTGTGCTTCCTGGGTGCAGAGCAGCAGTAGCCCTGCTGTAACTGGCTAGCTGCTTTGTGGGTAGGGGTGGAGGGGAACTCATCAGCCTCGTGTGCAGTATGGACATGGGCTACGCACGTATGCAAACTCGGTATCATGCGTGTGTACGTAGTGTTGCAGATAGCCAAGAAAACGTGGTTTAGAAACACGAGCATGGCCAGGGGGTGCATTCCCATCGCAGATCAGCAGAGCTGAAGGTCACTGTAGCAGCTGAGCAGTGGCCTTTGTCCACTCCTTCACATCGTAGCCTGCAGTGCCTGGCAGGCAGCGAGCTGCCGACAGCCTCCTCAGTGGCACCTTGGGGTTCCCGGTCCTGCCACAGTTCCCCTGTGCTTGAGCTCCTCCAGCTCAGCTTGGTTTGGGGGATGCTGGATCCGCTGTACTGTTGGGTAGGGTGCATGGGACAGAAGGTAGTCAGGAAAGAGGCAATGTCTGCTCTTGAGAAGTTGTGAAGACCAGTCCTGTACAGTCAGTAGAATTAACTTTTTTACTCACAAGGATCTATGTTTTATTTTGTGTTAAAAATGCGTTAGTGTGAAAATACAAGGCTGGTACAGGAATACTGTAAATCACAGCAAATGTGTAGGTGAATGATTTAGGTGCTTAGTACCTTTCTGGACTGTGAGGGGTTGTACAAGCCTGCCTACTCTAATACCTTTTTTCTTCCTCTGACTTTCTGAGATACTTTAAGC
Organism: Ciconia boyciana; assembly: GCF_034638445.1. Taxonomy (NCBI): domain Eukaryota; kingdom Metazoa; phylum Chordata; class Aves; order Ciconiiformes; family Ciconiidae; genus Ciconia; species Ciconia boyciana. Next base: position 68,065,546 of record NC_132936.1, on the reverse strand, counting down.
CCTGCCATAAATATGATTTCTAGCCTGTTTACACAGTATGATGATTCAGGCTAAAGTGGCTGATAGAAAGAAGATGCATTGTAATGAATGGTTTATGCTTTTCTAATATCGCTCTGTAAAGGAGACGCTTACTCGGTGCTCCTCCTGCAAATTTAGAAGACCCTTAGCAAGCTCACTAAAAATGTTTGTCTTTCTGTAATGTTAGCTGCGGAGCATGTAGATCTTATTGATGGGTTTAAGCCAGTGTAAAACAATTAATAACAATGGAGTTCCATCCACGATTTGTGACCATTCACATAATCACATAAAGTCAGCCCCAAGTTCTCTCTCTCTGGTGCAGTCTACTGTGAGTAGCTTCATTTAAGACTCTCACAAGCCTGCAATCCCTAGTGCCGGTAAATATGTTGCTGAAGTCAACGACATCTTTACCAGTATCAGAGCATTAGGGACAGCTTATATATGAGACTGTAATTAATCTTGATTTGGGACATTCAAAGATTAATCCTTCAAGCATCCCATCTGTAACCACGTGCGTACTGCTGCTGCAGTCAATATACTGTTGTGCCTGCGGTGGGACCGCTTGTGTGCTGCAGGGTAGGAGTAAGGAAGAGATGAGGGCTCTGCTCTTGCAGTTTATCTGATGTGGGAAATCTGAGGGCACTGGGTCAGACATGAGCTGCTTTTAAACTTCTCAGCATGAGGGCTGTGCCTACAGCTGCTTAGGAATTTCCCATAAAAAACAATTTGTCAATTGAAAGTGGAATTTCCACAAGAACAAGTTTTCCACTGGAAAATCTCCATATTGCTATTTTTATTTTTTTGTTTTTGTTTTCCCATGGAAATCTCTGAATGAAATACTTCCCTTTAAGTCACCTTACTCCATGAAGATCTTCGATTAGCCGAACTGAGCTAAAACGGTTTCAGTTGCCATTAAGTTGCATCTGCCTATTATTCCCTCTCATCTCATGGCAACTGGCAGTACAAAAACTTTATGCTTAAGAAGTTTCTGTGGGCAGGTCACCTTGGCAGTCCTCCATGTCCCACACTGTATTGTAGTCACCCTTGTGAAAAAGTCTACTAACTACTGAAAAAACAATGTCAGAGTGAAACAGATTCTAAAAGAGAGGCCCCACACCCTGGGAAACCAGAGGAGCCTTGGCCATTTGTGAGCTTGTGTCTTCGCTGTTCAAACTCAGTTTCTCAAATTTTTGTGTATTTTTTACTGGTTATTTAAAATGTCTGTGGGGGTTGTAAAACTCTTGGATTCCATTTAAGATTCATGGGGAATAAAAAATACATACATTTAAGTGATTGTAAAATTGGCTAAGGTCACACAATCACAGTGCTTGAAGGACTCCCACACGTGCCTTGCTTTATTGCCTGCCCTAACTGTCCCTATGAAAGGCAGCTGGGTAGTGGCTGGGACATTACTGTAGGTGACGGGACACCTGGTGCTGAGCATATGGGAAGGGAGAGAGGAATGCTGCTGACACCAAGGTGTTCATTGGGTCACACAGTGACCTCTTATGGATGAACGTTAAAAAAGAATGAAGGCACATACCACTGTTACTTTCTAAAGTAACAGCTTGAATAGTTCCCCAAGATTTGTAGTAGATGCTGTGTTCTCCTTAAGGTACTGTGTCTCCGGACTTTTATGAATCTTTTTATTTTTCTTGCTGTCCCTCATCGGTTCTTCATCCTGTTCACATTTAGACATGCAGCCAGTTCTACTTACAGCACTAAACCTTTGGCTGTATTGCACGGTGACCAGCTGGCAGATTTGATGATCGTAGCTAGTGGCATGCACAGAGCGCTAGTCCCTGCTGTCCCCAAGGGAGACATGTGCCCCAGAAGGAAATGGGCTGTACCAGAAAGCATGCTGCGTGACAGCCACTGCACCGGAGGAAGCTCGCTATCTACACGAGACTGAAGGCTGGTGCAGATTTCTTCACCTCATGCACACAGGAAGCAGCATGGCAGATGTCTGACTTTCCTTCAGGCAGCCTCCTCCATGCTTCTCAGAAAGGCACAGGAGTTGTGGTTAAATATTACAGTCTAACCTTTTACTTGCTCAGAGACCAAACAGGAGCTAAGTGACTTTAAACCATTAGCTCCATTTTAAGTATCTCTTCCACGGGATGGAGGGCAGTTGACTCTCAATCATGTTATGTCTTCCAAATGAATGACTCAGAGTGAAAATCCTGGGCTGCCCTTACCTACAGCAGAGTACGGTGCCAGTGCATCTGATGAAACAGATAAGTGCAAAAGTCCTCCTCTGTCCCTTGTTCTGCTCCTCTTGTAGGACTCTCTCTGTTTCCCTCTCCCTCTTACTCTGTCACTGGCTTGTTTTGGCCATCGTAATTTTCACTGGGTAGCCTGAATCAGATTTCTGAATGCTGACTGCTGGACCTGAACCTTCTCACTTCTGGGAGGACAGGAGTGACAGCTTATGAAGACCTCACTTGGCTGAGAAATCAGGAGGGCTTTTTGAGAGCTGCCTTAGCCATTAGCCCCACCAGCATCCCTGTTCTCACCAGAGGGTGCTGGGAGCCCCCGGCCCCAAACCCTTCTGCTTCCCCACTGCTCAGTTGCCCTGGTGGTGCTCAGGACGAAGGTGACAGATCTGAATTGAAAGAAGTGGTCATTTATTCTTTTTTTAAATATGTAAAAAATTACCTTTAGGAGATACCAATATAACTCCTTGTCATTGGAGGGAACGCCAAATAGGCTTTCCATGCTAACGGTGAAGACTTAATTGTAGCTGAAAAGCTGAATACAGTTTCAAAGATAACAGAATGTGGCACCACCATTTCCACCTGGGTACTGTCCTTTGGGGAAGAAAATAAAGCCCACCTCACTTTTAATCCCCTATACTAAAAGAGGTGGTGTTCTTCAGTTATAATTGAAACTGGAGATTTCATTCACCTGTTAGAATTTAAAGACTAAGTGAAGGAGGGATCATAACAATTATTCAGACCATTTGGCAAGAAAAAAGAAAATTGGCAAAACCTACATGGGTGACAATCAGTTGTATTTCACAGTTGCATTGCAAAAGCTACAAATGGCCTCAGTTCTAAATTTAAAGACAGGCAGAAATTGTTCTGTTTAGTGTGTCCTAAAATTATCCAGCACAGAAATACTTTGGGGAAGTGTAAAAATTAATTCTCAAATTTTAAAAAGGCAGCTCAAAGGGGAAGGAATGCTGATGTGGAAGTATTAAATAAATGCCATCTCGGTAGCAATTTTACCAAGTGTAGGGAAGAGTCATACACTTCACGTCCTTGTTATAAGATTCTTGGAGAAAATACTCCCACTCAGATAGAAATTCACTGTAAACAGCTCTCTTGCTGTTAGAGTTGATGTACTTTTGAGGATGCAGTGGCTCTTAGAAGGAGCGGAGCGCATTGTGCAATAACGTGACCTTATGTTACATAGACACTTCCAGTTTTGGAATGTGAAATGTCTGAAACTGGGAGTGGGCGGACAAGAGGTGGAGCCAGCCAGGAGCCTGGGTGGCTGTGTTTCTGAGAAACTCTCTTCTGCTGGTGAGTACTGCTAATTTGCCAAGCGTATGGCTAAAGCCCTGAATAGTGCTAAGTCGAACCACTAAACAACATCGAGTCACACATGGATGTGGAGCTATAGGGTGGTATTTTGGAAGTTAAGCGTGCAAAACTTAGTTGAAAACAAGGCTGAATTCTTTCAGACCCGAAACCACAGCCTCCCAAAATGCGTCAGAGACTCTTGATGCTGCAGCGAGGTCAGCTTCCCTCCCCCCCCACCTGTGAGTCAGGACAACTCTATTAAAGGAAGCTTTTATTGGAAGCTGTCAATAGAGAGGTAGACAACATGCAGATGGTGAGGACACAGTGGGAAAGAGTTTGGATCCTGTGCCTGGATAAATGGTCACCAACAGGGAGAAGACCATTTTTCTGGAGAACAGAGGGATACTGAGGAAGGAATAGTATTTAAGCAAGAGGTAGGTTCGCCTGATTTCACCTTCTCTCTAATTAAAACTAGGATTCAGAGTCCACTCAAGCTGGCATTGTATCAATTTCTCAAGGGGGACAAAGGCTAAGTTTCTTGTGGGCTTGACACCCTCGGTGCTTGTCCACAGTTCCTTCTGTACCTACTTTTGCTGAAAATCACAGAAAAATAATCTTAGAGCCGCTCAGTTCACTGTAGAGATAAAAAGAAAACCAAGGAGGAAACAGAAGGTATTGGATGGATGTGAGTTTCAGCGGTGTGATCTTGATTTTCAGGCAATGCAGGCACTTTAAAATAGAAACTTTCTGTGGGGTAGTCATGCACTTACTCTTTCCTTTGCTATAAATCCAGACCTGCTCATGGGTGGATCAGCACTACTGGGACTTAAAAATGTCAGTGAACAATGCTGTCCCATTTATATTAGTGCTCCTTTAACTTTTTCCTTGTTTGTTATTGCTGTTATTACCTGGACTGCTCTAGCAGAGTGTTAGCATAGATGAAATTCCTGTAACAAGCAGCATTTTAACAACTGGGACCTGTGGTTTTAGATGTGCTCTTCTTTTAATGCTGGCAGGTGCTCTGTGCTTCCTGAACTCACTGTTGCTGCTACCGGAGAAGAAATATCTTGCAGCAGCTTTGTGATGAAAAAGATACCTCTAGAACTAACTTACACTGTCAGTACTTTTATTGTTACTATGTGAGATGGCTAGCAGACGGAAAGAGATCCTGGAAATCAGCTGTAGTTATTTAATTCATGACCTGTCAGAAAAGAAGGTTTTGGCTTCCAATCCTGACGAGCACCTTGGGTGAAAAGCAGAGCATGGTCCTGGCTATGCAAAGAGGTGACCTCCCTGAGCCCTCAGCACACTGGGTAGCCCTGCATTTGAGTGATTTTCCTGAGAGCATCCCATGTGGAGTTTTCCACTGTCTTGAAGGCTTATGTTGTACTGGTTTGATCCACTTTCCATTTCACTGGCGGAGTATTTCTATTAACTTTCCCACAAGCTGATTCAAACTGCATTAAAAGGGGAAAAAAAAGTTACACTTCTTTGCACCTTTAATTTTCATGTCAATGTTAAGATTTGGATTTGATTCCATAGGTGGTGCATTTTGTAAGCAACCTCAGCAATGCTTTGTTCCTAGAGGTGTAAGTAACCTTTTCTTTTAAAATTTAAAACCATCTGGATGCACTTGTGGTGTCCCTCTGACTGCCAAACATTCATTAGCAAACACTCAGGCAAATGGACCTCTTTATGCAGATATGTCTGAGCCCCTGTGTGGACGTATTCACATGTGGAGTTTGAGTTTGAGAAAATAAGCTGCTCTTGATAGACTTGCTGAGACAGGCATCTGCCTGAAATTAGGTTTACGTTTTCCACTCAGAAAGTGTTCAGGCTAAAGATGGTTGTGAAGGAAAAAGAAACAGAAACACATGTTCTTAAAGCGTAAAGCAAGGCAGTGGTTTATCTGAGCTGTATGATGAGGGAAGGAGAGGGTAGACAGACAAACCTGAGCACAGCAGCATGGGCTCCCAGAAGGGGTGCAGAACTGCACCTGGGGGCCACTGCAACAGGCAAAGGGAGCTCCTGGACGTCTCGGCAGAACTGGCTGCCACGTTCCCCTTTAGTGTGATTCAGCAAATCGTTTCCCCGTTGGACAAGATGGAAGTATGCTTCCTCTGCCATCTGCCTGGTCGCCGGCCGTCCAGACCTGCTCTGAGCAGCCAGCAGGAAGCGTGGCTGCCTTTGACCTCTGCTGGCCTTTTTCTGGCCTTCCTCTGCCCTTTGCACCTTCTGGCGAGGTCCTGGTGCAGTCAGGCTGCAGGATAGCAATGTAACTGCCAGCGTCATCCAGATGTCATGTGAAACTGCAATTTGGTTCACATCAGTTCTGTTCTTGCTACTTTTTTTGCTAAGGAGGTTCATATAGAAAATAAAAGTCCGAATCCTATCTTAAGATTAGATTTGACGTCCTTGAACAAATCAAGGAGAAAAATAAATTGTTACCCTGAAGAAAGCTATGAAGAAAAATATCAGACTTATAGCTTCGTTGCTTTTAAGTTTTGCTGATCAGAAATCAGAGGCTGAATTTTGGATCAAACATCCGTAGCGGTTTTGCAATCAAATACTCCCAGCTTGTGAAGATGCAAACAGCAGCTCCTCCAGCTTCTCTAATGAACCAGCAGCAATATTGTTGGTGCTAGCAGAGCAATTAGGCTCCCTGCTAGAAGAGCAGTGTTTATTACGCAGTTGCATCTGAGTGATTGGGGTTATTTTACTCAAGCAGACCTCACTGATCCACAATTAAAATGGCATTTTCATCTCGCAGGGGTTGAGAAAAAGCTTTCGAAGATCTTAGTTGCTCTGATGATGAGCTTGGTAGAGCAACAAAATCAAACAAGGGTCTTTTGTTGCAGCAGTTTGGTCGTGACTGAGACAGTTGGCCACTTCATTATAGCAAACATGTAGGTGGCCGTTCTCGTGTTTTGAGATCCAAGAGAAGAGCTGTGACTTTACTGACACCTTTGAGGGGAGAGGAGTCAATCCTTTGCAGAAGCAGGGTCATGTCAGCTGTGCCGTATGCAGCACGCGCTGACAGTGAGCCCTTTCCTCTCGGCTGCTTTGAAGTTACAGGCTCCGTCTTTCTGGCAGGATCAGATCTGAGTGGTGAGATTGCCCTGGGTTTGGGCAACTTTAAATCTCTCTGTAATTTTTTGCACCTGTTTGACTGTGGTATTTATAGCTCTTTTTTACCTGTGCTTTCTCTTTGGCGTAATAGTTACCAGCAGCCTTCCTTGCTGGTACTGGTTCAGCTCTGAGGGAAACACTGGATGTAATTTGGAGGATGATTAGGGTGAGATCAGCTCTTGAAACCCAAGTCAAGTTAATGATGAAACCTGAGTTTTGTTAATAATACATTGTAATTATTACTGCCGGCAGGGCAGATATCTCGTATTTCTCATCTTTTAGCTTGAGGATCCTAGTTACAGTGATCTGTTCAACTTCTCGGCCGTTCCACCCCTTGCTCGGGTCTGCAAAAAGGTGTCCCATCTCCTCCACCAGATTTCCATTCGAGCTTTCCTGGGTAGGGCGATGCCTCCGCGGATGTTGGTGCGTTGCACAAGCTGGGGCGCAGAGGGGCCGAGAGGACGATACGTGATCAACAGGTGAAGCAGCAGAACGTTAATAATACAAGACACCTAATTGGACCTGCCCTTTCGCCCAGCAGCGAAGACATATGTCAGCACGCAGCAGGCGCCAGGCCTGTGGCAACCTGCTCCCACCTCCTACAGGTCGTCATGAGGGAAAAACTGCATTATGAGCCGAGCCGCTTGCCTGCTGTAATTGCCAATAAAGCATTAATCCTAACCTTTTGTAGACTGCATCTATTGCTCGCACCTCAGAGATCCCGGGCCAGATTGGAGAGGTGACATAAATCATGGTGTGCGTTACATGTTGGTGAGTGGGAGGGGAGCGCACGCCGGTGAAAGTGACACCGCGCAGGGGTGGGAGGGAGAAGGCTGCGGCAGGAAAAGAGACCTGCGGCAGGATGTAGGAAGATGTGAGATAGCGCAGCCCCTCGTTACTTAACGCCGTATCTTCTTACTGCCTCCCATGGCTCCCGTTGCAGCCTCCCCTGCTATCCTGTGCTGGCACCCGCTGCCTCCGCTTGCCCGCGGTGGGGTGCCCCTACCCAGGATGCGAAATCGGTGGTGCCATCGCCGAGCGTAGATGTTCATTTTGTGGAAAGTGCCGTCGTGGAACCACTGTCCCACCCGAGGTTCAGGCAGCCACCGTGTCCAGTCTCCCACCCCACCTGTGCCACGTGCTTGTGGAGGCGCACGTTAGGGACCGATGCTCACTCAGGAAAATAACTTTCCAACACCCACAGTTTAAATATTGGCCAATGGAGAAAGCCTATAGCAGGAACTTACCGAAAAGAAGAGCTACCACCGTGTTTTGTTTTACTTCTGCTCATTACCTTGCCCGAGTCATGACTGAGTGTGGTATGTGACAGTGAAAACGGAAAGTTTTCATACCCTTGAGCCCCCCGTGGGTGGGCTTTGTATGGGTCCAGCAGATCCTCATCGTGGTTTGGGCAGCAGAGGAGGCGAGGAGAAGGCGAGCCGTCAGCCCTGCAGTCCCCGGGGAAGGAGGGAGGTGGCATGGAACAGGGCTGGGCTGGATGTGGTCAGGGAGCCCCTGGCCCTGCTCCGCCATGATCCGTGGCTGTCCCCTTCCCACCCCGTCTGCCGGCTGTGCCACTGCGCACCAAACCCACCAGGGGATGGATCTGACTGAAAATTTACCATTTCTTTCCCTCAAATTGTCTTCCAGTCAGCCCCTTTCTTGGTTCTAAACTGAAGTTGTGCAGGGTTAAAGCTGTCTGTTGTGGTGGCACTGAAAGCCCCGAGGCCAAAGGCCCGTGTGGGTGTGGGGGGCTGAGGCGGCACCTCGCCATCGCAGTCCCCCCGGGGCCCGCGGGCAGCCGGGGGCAGCTGCCGGGCTCTGCCCGCCGCTTGCGGCCGGCCCCGGGGTGCAGAGCTTCGCGGAGAAGTCGCCAGTCTGTTCTACGTGATTTTGGAAAATACCATGTAATAACAAATATTTTCCTAAGTTGTACAGCAAAGGTAGTTTTTAATTTTTCTAATACGCTTTCCTGCTGTTTTTTTAATTTTATCTTCTCCTTTGTACATTTTTCTTTAAATAGGTGAAGTCTTAAAAAGATAGGTAATATGTAACTGTTACTTAAACAAAATTTCTGCTCCAGATCTGAGTGGGGGGATAGGCTGAGGTTCTGGTCACTATGCTTTTAGCTTTGCAACTTAAGAGTGGTTTGGGGTATGCAATCCTGTCTCCTGTTAACTTTATGTAAATGTACTGCCCAGAGTATGGTCTTCAGTATTTAAACCTACTAATAATTATTTTTACATTCATATTTCCTCTAGTATAATAACATTTACTCTTCATTTCAGATTAAAATCAAACTGTCTGAAGAATAATATCATCAGCTGATTTCTCTTGCATCACAATGTTTATCTATTCTAGTAAAAAAATCAGTGACACTTAAATTTACTGCTAAGGCATAGGATGAAAAGACAAAACTATGATGCTGAACAAAGAATGGTTGTATCAATGGGAATTAATCACAGCATATCAAGAAAAGAGCATGCTCTCAATTTCCCACTGGATATAATGTTAAAAATACAATCCTACTAGCTTCAATTACTTTTTTTTAATTTTAAAATCACAACAAAATGAAAATTATAATGTCAGAATAATAATTTTCATTGAATCTTGCATGTGAAGTTGGCAATGTCTTACAGTGGGCTTTTTTTCCTGTTGTAAATGAGAGAAAAGGTCTGGTATAAACCTGTGCATTTTTGTTTAACCCTGGCCCCAGAACGATTGATGTGAGGTATTTGGAGCCACACAGGAAGGCTGCATAATAATGAAACATGTAAGCATCAGCCAAAGGAGTCACGACATTAAATAGAAAAACCGTAATTGTAAAAAAGATCATTTCCTTGCACAGCTCATGCGGAGCACTAGAAAGTTGGCATGTGTATTACTTCCAGTAGTAATATTGCAGTAATGTACTTTAAACAGTTGCAGACATTCTCAAGAGAGTCCTTGGGACCAGGCTTGCCTTCCCTTTGTGTTAGGGGAGCAAAACTCACATCATGCAGAAGTGCAAAGTTGCCCTGGAAAGAGAGGTTGCTGAACATCGGCACCGCTAAGTTGTGGATATTCCTGTTGCGATTAAACCTGTGAAAGTTTCAGGGCTCCTGACACAGTAAGGTGGGGTGAGCAGTGGGCTCAAAGCGTGGTCAGCGTGGCACCGTGAGCAAGGTGCCAGCGGTGCGGAGGTAGGCTGCGGCTCGGCGCGAGCCCTCCTGTTCCCGGGCGTGAGGCAACCCCTTGGCTGCAGCCGAGTGGAGCAGATACGGTGTGAAGTGTCTGAGCGCTGATCTCCGCTCACCCCGGTGTGCATGCCAGCTGACATAGACAGGTACAGCGCCGGCACTTTAAAGGCACATTCATTAATTCCTGTAAGTTCGGGTATTTGGGAATCAGAAATTCAAACGTGCGGTTGGAAGTGCTTCTTGATATTGCTCGTAAGATACTAAACTGTACCTCTTGGCCAGATGGTCTTTTATACTCGTGCCACTTTATTAGGCAGTGTAGGAGTGCCTTAAATGGGAGTAGGATATATTTACACCCTTCCTAAAACTCCTTTGTGCTGGTAAAGTGATGTAAACTGGCCTCAGAGTAGATGAGACTTGCAGAACAGGGCTGTAAAAGTGCAACTGCATCTCATCAGTCTGTAGGTCTCTGTCTACCTGTGGTGGGGCACAGCCTTCTCTCGAAGGCACTGCTGGCTCAGGCAACGGAGCTGGCATAGGATGTGTCCCCCTTCCTTTATCTCTCAGAGTCTCATTTCTGGTCCCTGGAGAAGTTTGCTGGTACAGCTCTGTTTTTGCTTCTGAATCTATTTTCTAGTCCAATGGGCTGTATTAGGATGCCTTAATAGCAAACTCTTGTCTATTCGTTACGGGATGTCAGGATGCAAAACCCATGTGGAAGATCTACCTGGTCTTTTCACATTTAATCTTTCCGTAATCTCAGTGAAAAAGGGACAATTTCAAAATCTGAGTTTTCCCCCCCCATGTTCTCAAGTTTGTCAAGTTATGTTTAGAAACAGGAAGCTGTTTTGCATAAAGGTAAGATTGTGTTTTTAACAAGAAAAGTTGGTGTTAGACTGGCTAAATATACCTACACAGTCATACTCAGTGGGTAGTCCTGGCTATTTTTAGGCTTTATTTTTGCCTCTCTTTATTTATTTCTTTTTAGTGACACCTCCACTGTACCTTCAGCTCGTAGTGAGGCACCGCTTCCTGCGCCGGTATGAAACTTGCAATTACAGGAGGAGTCAATCTTGTCAGGTGTCATTTATCACGCATTGCAGAGGGCTGGTTTCGGCGAAGGAAGAACAAAGCTTAATAAAGAGAGAGAGAGAGAGGGAGAAGCATTCTCTTCATAATTTGCCCTTTGCAACAACAGACCCTTATCTGATCACCCACGCTCATCTGGCTGCTGACGCTGTACTTGCTTCATTAGTACAAGCTATTTTTACACCTTTTGTGTCTTTTGAGGAACCGAGTGGGCCTGCTGGCTTGTAGTGATTCACCATCTCTAGGCGAACAGGGTGTCCTCAAATCCTGGGAGGGGGGTAGGAAGAGACAAGTAGGGGGAAGAGTTCAAGTGAATAAGCGAGTTGATTAATTGTCTTAGGTGGTCTGAGTGCTAAAACATTGCACTTCAGTCTTAAGGAAAATAGCCTTTGTGCTTTTGGTTTGCAGCGCAGTTTTTCAGATTGTTAGGAGCTATCCCAAGGAACATTTAGTAATTAATTAGTTTAAGCGTAGCTTAGCAAACATGAAGCCCTATATCCTTGTCATACACTCCATGTGTTCGTTTCCCTGTCTGTATAGGGGATGTTGGGGGCTGGAATAGGGGATGTTTGGGAGTTGAACTCGATGATCTTTGAAGGTCCCTTCCAACCCAACCCATTCTATGATTGTATGTTGGTGATGCTTTCTTTTGTTTGTAGTGTACAAGCGTCGTTGGTGTATCACAAGCACCCAAGAGACTTTTGGGCCAGATTGTTACCTGATTTCACTTCCACTTCTGACAATGAAAATAAAGCTAAATTTGGTGGAATGTGCCAAGGATGATGCAGGAGAAGGAGAAGCCTGTATGAAGTTGTCTGGAGTTTTCTAGAGCTGAGCAGCAGTTGCTTTCCCTTTCAATACACCATCAGCCCTGAAAATGTCCTCTTAGGGCCTGCTGAGCTCTCGCCTGGTGGCTGAAATTAAGATTTTTGCTGTCCTTACTTCGACTTTTCCTGGGTAGGAGTGATTTGGTATCCAGTTGTGCCACTTACTAACTACAGGATAATGGTTTCACATCGCAGGTTTCCTTGGAGTAGTTTCAAAAGTTGGTGGGATGTGGGATACATATATGAACTTTAAGGTGCTGTTTGTACTAGGAATGCCCTGTAATACTGCACCCTGGTCTAACCTTGTCTGAGACTTAGTCATCATGAAACCCGAGCAGTGTCTTTCCCAAGAAATGTTTTGGGGTTTATTGTGTTGTGCTTGTTGAGAATCTGTAACTGAGCTGTCGGCTTGGCCTGTCCCTCAAATATCAGCACAACCCTGTGGAATAACAGAGGTTTTATATGCGGATTCAGGCATTTTGGTAGACCTTCATCTTTTCAGAGGTGTTTGCTCAGGAAAGTGATGCTCATGTTAATAAACACAGTTAATTTGTGTTTTGTAGAAAGAAACCTAACTGCAAAGAGTGAAATTTCATGTATACCTACAAAACGCAGCAGAAAGCATATGGATATTTTACTGAAATTTTTAAGAGGTGCTCTGATGCAATTGGATATTACACATACTGACTTTCAATGCTTCATGCAATAAAAAGAAGGAAGTACTGTAAAATATGGCCAGAGGAATTTTAAAGAGCTTTTTTTTTTCTTTTTTCCCCTGCTAGGCATCCTGAGGGCTGTAAAGAAAGCAGCATCCTTAAGTGTGCAGTCTAATTAATGTATCTTATATTACTGCTGTAGCAGTCAGAGTCTTTAGGCAATGCTAAGTGACTAGATTTGCTACTGCAAAATGCCTCTATTGAGTCAGTAGTCAAAACAAAACATTTTGGCTGCAGAATAGTGACTGTTGTGGCATCTGTGAGATATATAGGATTTGGGGCTTAATAGCTGATCTCAGCTGAACTTTAACAAAGTATTCAGAATGGATTGAAATAAAACTGCCACAAAGGCCCATTCTACTTTGGGTGCACAAAATGGAAAAAAAATTGGTAAGAACATGCTACTGATGTTTAGCATGCATCTGTTTTTGTTTTGACATGTGGTGACCACAGGGCTTAGTAAACAATGACAGGTTTTAAAATAAGCTTGTATAATAATCGGTGTAAGTGAAAAACAAATGCAAGCTCAGATACTATAAATGTCTTCCTATGTAATTCTTCCTGGGGTGAGGGTGTCCATCAGAGGCAGTGCATTTGCTCATTCAAGAAAGTGTTTGAAAGACACTGATATTTTCATGTGAAATGCAAGTGGCTTCTTCTGACACAGCGTGAAAGGAGGCATAGCTGTTTGCAAAATCTGCCGTGGTTGCATAATTAGGATTGCATAACTTTTAAACTAAAAAAACCTCACTTCCCAGAAAATTCAGCGATATTTTCCCTCTAAGATGAAAATGCTAGGCAAAGGCTTGATATTTGCCTAATATTTCCATTTGGCAACAAAATAATAATTACTTTGTACCTAAAAATGATGCAATATTTACACAAATTTTGATTTTTATTTTTTTTTTCCTGGGAAAACTTGGAGAAAAGCTTTATGGTATCTTAGCAGGGACTTAACCAGCACAGGTCTGTTCTCCCCAGCTGCTGCTGAAGGTTGCAGTTCTTGTGTGAACATGAAAAGGCATTTCAGACTTTGCATGTCATTTCAGTTAGGAAAATTCTTATATCTGACAACTTTAGCAGTTTGAACTCTCCAGTGACACTGTTCTTACTCTTCTTACTGTAGATGATGTTTGATAAATCTAGAAATGACTACAAATCATGTCCGCATGGGAATCTTGCTCTTTGCATATACTTTATCTTTCACAAATGCTGCCAAATTCATAGTTTAGTTAATCTGTTCTTTATAAGGTGTGAAATTTCCCTTTCTGATTAACACATTTATTTGTGTTGAATTGAGAAAAATTCTTTAGTCTCAGTAATTTTCACCAGTTCTTGCAAATGCAAAACTTTCATTGCAATCCCAGTGTCATCACATAGTATCATTGGTTAGTGTCTGAGCCTTTGCTTTTCACAGATTTTTAGGTATTTAGCCCTTTGGGGCCTACATAACGCCTGTTCATTTACATGATAATAGTTTGGGGCCAACAGCTGGGCCAAAGCTGCATTTCTTTTCTACACTGCAGGCGTGGAAAAAAAAAAATACTCCTACAAATAGTGATCAGAAACTATTTCACGCTCATCCAGTTTGGCACGGTATCCTGTGGCTCAGAAGAAAGTGAGAGAGAGTTGAATTTCTGCTGATGAAGAGAGCAGCCCAAGAATTAAGAGCCCATTTGTATCTCAGCACCGCTTTGGATACTAACGTACATTGTTAAGGTGTATTTAGTAAAGAGTGTTTACTTACTACTTAACTCACCCTTGAGAGAAGCTCATTCCTGTGCAGGTTAGGACCAATGGGATTAGGCATCATATAAACCTAACTTCAGCCATCAAGATAATGTTGAAAGAGGACCTTAGTGGTGGGCATCTCTTTCTGACTGTTCTCTGCATGGGAGCTGCTCTCACTCTCGTAAGTCACTGCGTACTATGATTCTAAAGAACATGGGGTGGGGGGGGGCAAAACAACTGTGATATTTTTGTTGCATTCTGAAATTTTAATAACACTGAAGTGCTGTCTGTCAGATCTGCCATTGCTTTGCCATCACATTTTAAGGTCCACGTGGGAAATGATTAGTATTTTACTCATCCGTTTTCGTTTTTTATCTTGTTCCCCAAGGAAATAAGTAACAGTGTGAGAAGATTAGCAATTTATATAATTCTCTTGTTTAGTTTCATATCTGAATAATCCCAGTCCTTTGCTTTTGTAAAGAGAGAGATTCAGGATGTCCACATCAGAAGATGGTCAGCCAGAACAGGTAGATGTTGTATTATCTGACACGCTTAAGCACCTCCGACAGAATCTTATGTGCACAGCAAGGTTAGGCAACCAGAAACAAAATATTTACCTGATCTGTTAAAAGCAGTGGGATCAGAGAGATCAATTAGCTGCTAATTCACTGACAAGATTGTTTGTCGTGTCTGTTTTGGCATCTCTTTGATAGCAGGTTTTTGCTCAAGTCAAGGAGAAGAACTGTGATTTGTTTGCAAACTTTTACCTATAAAGGAAGTGTTTAAGATGAATTTGGCTCCTGTGTAGCTTTTTCTCTCTTTTTGTTTTTTTTTTTTTATAGTCATCCTGTGGAAATAAGTCTCTGTTCAGTTGGACTTTGGCAACGTGAAAGCTTTTTTTATACATTTTTTCCATCCGGTAGTAATGTGTACATTGTGTATGATGCTGAAACAGGAAATAGTGATGTACTTTAAGTGAGCAATCCTTGTCATTATAGTGAAAAGGTCAGTGTTAAAGCATTTCTGCTCTAGGCTTCTTCTACGGCTTCTTAAAATACACTCAACTTGAATTTAAGTTTTTTGGGGGGTGCTATTTTTCTATAGAGAGTGGCAATTTAAAATTATATTTGAGATACTTAACATAGCAAAAACTGAGTGTTTTGCTGCAGCTGTGCTTTGAGTATTTATGATGCAAGCCAGCATCTCTTAAAGAAAATCACCCATGTTTTCTTATTACCGTGTAATTGAACATTTATTGCAGTACATGTTACGAATTTCTCTGTAGACATTTAGAGGTGTTGGATTAGTTTATTTTCACCTTGTAACAAATAACCTCAGATACTTAGTATGTAGGATGTAAGAACCTAAACCTAAGTGATGTCTGATTCTGTTTGTTTTTATGAGGAATAAGTCTGGAATTATGTCCTTGGATTTGCGACTCATTTCTTCAGATTCATACCAGGATACTGTAGAGCAGAATTGGCTCTTACTTTTACTTGCTGTTGGAATAATTTGTCTCCTTTTAGTTGCTCTGAGTCAAACCTCGTATCCGTTCAGCTCCTTGAAGTCAAATGAGAGACTTTTGTTTCATACCTGATTTTTCTGTCAGGTCACTGCAGAAGGGATAGAGTGTGCCTGACCTCTGATTGGGTTGGATCCCATTCAGAGGAGGGAAGGAGAGTCTTGTTCTTCTTCACAGAAGAAGTACCCATTGACATGTATATGAAATGTCTGAGACAGGTATAAGTTCCTACAGTTAAGGTTAAGAGGTGTTAGAGTACAACAGATTTGTTTATTTATTTGTTTTCTTAGTTGGCTTTAACGTGCTTTTAAGCAGACACGTTCCAGTTATTTTCTTCAACATACTCAGATAATGGTCTCAGATAATAGTTTGAATTATCTGAATTAACCAGATTAAGGTGAGTTTGGTAAAGCCTTAAAATGAAAGAAATAATCAATACTACTACAGTTAACTAAAATGTGCTGTTATATGCCATCTCTCAGCGGCTGAGATTCTGGAATAGTTCTCAAAATATGAGCCAGATTTAGTGCAAGCACTGAAATAATAATCGCACAAATCAGGATGCCAGGTTTTATACCACTTCTAGTTTTACGTGCACAGATCCTGGCTCTTGAAACCAGCAGCTACCAGGGACACAAATGTGCATTCATAGAAGCCTGAGAGTAAAAGCCTGAAGTTGGTGTTTGGTCACAGCGAGCTTGCAGTCTACCCTTGATGCATCTGTAACTGGATCCTCTCGGTCAGTCCCCTCAGTTCCTGGCTTCTTGGGGAATCCATGTCAGCACCAGTGTTTACCCAGCATAGCAATGGAGAACAGATTCTGCCCTGTAGCTTCTCCTCAAGTAAGCTTACTACAGTTTGTTTGGTCATTTAATAGTAAATTCAGTGTACTGTGTGTACTCGCTGAGCAGTATTTGTTTTTGTATTTGCTAGTACTTTTAAATGACATTTTAAAAAACGCAATGTGATGATTAGTTCAGCTGCTGAAATTTAAAAAACATGTGTGTTATTCTAAATGTTTCATGGTATTTTCAAAACTGTGTTTCTCTGGCTGGTTTTGGAGAATAGCAATACATTCAATAAAGCACTGAAATCCGGAGGCCAGGCAGAGTTAGTGTTAGTGTCTTCAAGTTAGAGTAGTGTCTTCAAATATGAAAAGGTAACAACAGCAATTACAATACAGAAAGTGGTAGATTAAAATAAATACTCCTAACCTGTTTTAAAAGGGCTGCATTCTTGGAATTGTGTGTGGAAAAGGATGTCTTACAACTCCTGCCAAGCTGCAGCAAAAGCACAGGCATCCTTGCATTCCCCAGTAATTCAAGACTTTGCCAAGTGCCAGTGGTTGACATAGGAATTTACAGTCATTCCTAGAGGTGTTCAAATAGACAGGTAGAAGGCCAGCTACAAAACCACAGTCAGATGGGACCCTGTCGTGGTTTAACCCCAGCCAGCAGCTAAGCACCACCCAGACGCTCGCTTACTCCTCCCCGGTGGCATGGGGGAGAGAATCAGAAGAGTAAAAGTGAGAAAACTCATGGGTTGAGATAAAGTAAAGCAAAAGCCACACACGCAAGCGAAGCAAGATGAGGAATTCATTCACTCCTTCCCATGGGCAGGCAGGTGTTCAGCCATCTCCAGGAAAGCAGGGCTCCGTCATGCGTAACGGTGACTTGGGAAGACAAACGCCATCACTCCAAACATCCCCCCCTTCCTTCTTCCCCAGCTTTCCATGCTGAGCATGATGTCATATGTTAGGGAATAGCCCTTTGGCCAGCTGGGGTCAGCTGTGTCCCCTCCCAGCTTCTTGTGCCCCCCCAGCCTACTCGCTGGTGGGGTGGGGTGGGAAGCAGAAAAGGCCTTGACTCTGTGCAAGCACTGCTCAGCAGTAACTAAAACATCCCTGTGTTATCAGCACTGTTTCCAGTACAAATCCAAAACATAGCCCCATCCTAGCTACTATGAAGAAAATTAACTCTACCCCAGCCAAAACCAGCACAGACCCCTAACCAGGGACTGTTGGAAATGCGAAGAGAATCTCTCTGGTAAAGAACAGGAAGCCTTTTTACAAAACTGGGAAATTTAAGAAGTGTTTCTTCTTCCTTATCTTTTTAGTAAGTACAGTTCAAAGACTGCAAGTGTAGTGTCAAGTAGTATAAAAAAGCTTCCAGTTGGTCATCTTTTCTTTCATTTGTGTAAAATGCCAAAACTATGTACCCCAAGGACTGCATTCCTTTTGTTATTTTGCTCCATAACATCCTCAGCCTATGAATGAATATATAACCTTGCAAAGAAGGATGAACAAATGCTTATCTATCTTCATGCCAGTTAAATCCTTCAGTTTAGAGATGCACAGTGGCTGCTGGTTGAGAGCTCTGCTTCAGACTTAGCCCACCTATGACTTTGCGTAGGTAGAAGAATCTGTAAATCCATGTTTTGTTAAGGTTCCCAGTCTTTTTTTTTTCATTGGGATGTCAACACCAAACAGCTCTTTGGGGAACATAATTAGTTGGGCAGAAGGAAATGTAGGGTAGGACAGCAAGCCAAAGGTTTGCTGTCTTTCTTCCCGAAAGGCCAAGGCAATTTTCATCTGAGTTGCAGGTGTGGAAGAGCTCAGAGGTGGCCTCTCTTTCTTGTAAGGCTGCTTGGCTGCTGGGCTTATCCCAGACATAAACTAGACTTGCCTAATAAGGGTCTTGGCAGAGGTCTGTGCATGAGTGTGAGGATTTCGTAGGAGCCACTGCAACTCGTCTGTGCTAATGCTTGCCCTATAGAATACGAATTCTTCAGGGGCCAGTTACTGTGGTTTTAGGCCGGCTTTGTGCTGGCAGGGCTGGACAGAAAAGATTTAAAACAGGGCTGGATCTGACCCTTAGTCCTTACGCTAGAGTCAATATTTATTCTGTATGGTGCACTCAGGATTCAGCCTGGAAGACATAAGCTTCCAATTTGTTCACTTGCAAGAGCCGTAATATGAGCTACAAATTGAGAAGTAGTAAAAGTTGTATTTTGCCAAATTTTATTTTAAAGCTGTTGAGTGTAACCATTTTAAGGGTCTGAAAAAAAAGAGAAAAAAAAAAGAAGGGAAGGAATAATCTTGGAGCTCTGCAGGCAACCGGATATACATCCCCTGCATGCAGCTCACAAAGGCACCTTAGGAAGAGGAGCGGCAGGATAACGCTCCTTTCTAGAAAGTTTTAAAAGTCTTGATTTAGTAGGTGCATCTGACATAAATACAGCTCCCAGTTTCCCAGTAATCTTCTCATGTTCAAAGTTTTCACGGAAGTAGAATGTCCTGGTTTGAAACGGGCAGATAGTGCAGTTAGTGTGGCTGGGGGAGCTGGCTCCTGGGCCACATTCCTGCTGGGAAACCTGGCTTGGCCCCCAGCCAGGCAGGACTTTGCAGCTCCTGTCAAATGATGTGCTCAGTGCAACTCCCGTACAGCTTCTGATCCATGTAGGTGGGCTCCTCTCAGTCACTCCAGCGGAGCTGAACCATGCCAAAGGTATTAAGGAAAACGTGCATTTTTATCATCCTTAGCTCCTTAGTTTGAAATGTGTACTACTTGAAATATAGGGAGTTTCTCTCTATTGAATAGTATATGTTTGATGAAGAGCAATATTGAAAAGTATATTTACAATGTTTTCTAAAGGAGAAACATTAATCAGTTGAAAAATGGAAGTCTGTTGTCGGCTTAAGCTAGGCTGTGGGTGCAGGCAGATGAGGTAGAAGCTTGACTGGAAAAAAACAGACAGAATGCAAGCTAGCTTTGCAGTGTCTTAGATTTCTCCAGTTAGGCCAGTCTCCCATTAGGGAGAAGAAAAAAACCCGAAACCAAAAGAAATAATATTAAAGCCATCTTTGACACAGGATGGATAGCAGCTCAAACCAAACCAGAAATGATTATGTTGCTTCTGGAAAGGGATTTATTTTCCCCAGGAGAGTGACTCTGACCAAACTTAAGCCATCAATAATCCCTGTAATTAGTCTATACCTGTTTCATAGTGTAGGTTGAAAAATTATATAGA
Organism: Ciconia boyciana; assembly: GCF_034638445.1. Classification (NCBI taxonomy): domain Eukaryota; kingdom Metazoa; phylum Chordata; class Aves; order Ciconiiformes; family Ciconiidae; genus Ciconia; species Ciconia boyciana. The sequence continues at coordinate 68,045,779 of NC_132936.1, read as the reverse complement.
ATGTTCTGAAAATAGCAGGACCGCAGAATGGCTTGAACTCTGTAACAGAGGTCTCAGCCCAGAACAGAAAATTGTTGGAAGTATATTAGCATCACCTTTTGCTCATATAAAACCATTGCTGTCACATTTCCATGACTGGCAGATTTCTTCTGTAAAGGTGCTCTCGGTAGAGGGAGTATGGAACAGAAAGGTTACTCCCACCTTCTAGAAATTTCTTCTTCACCATTTGCAAAATTGCCTAATAAGGAGAAAAGTATTTTTCTTTGAAGATGGCTAGTAACTCTATGCTCTCTCAGTGAGGAACATTCCCTCGCGTCCCTGTTTCTGCTTCTCAAGCCACACATTTTCCTTTACATCCGTGCTCGTATATTGGCACCATTACTGACCTGAGATTCAGTTTATCTCAGCTGCTGAAAATGGTTTGCCACTTACCTGCCATTTCCTCATAAGGTGCTGCAGAGCTGCTCCGTAGTAACCTCTTCTGATGTATTGTAAATCGCGCATGAGGATTTCTTTTTCCATTTGTAGAGACACTTTTTATTTGAGGAAGTGGATTAGGAAAATTTTAAAAAGTTTTACTTGGATTACTTTTTTTCTTTTTTCTTTAGAGAATCAGGCAAGACAGTTATTTTAAAAGCCATTAGCACATCAAAGCTGAATGACATTATGACCTAAAATATTCTGGTTTGTATTTGATAGCTTGCTATTATTTTGTACTATATGGTATTCCTCTATAGTTACAATTTTAAAATATGTTATCCATATTTGACTAAACCAACAGCCCATTAGCTATTGCTGTCCTAACTACTGATATGTTATTTGTACTATTAAATAAATAATTCATAAAAGGTGGCAGAGTAGTCATTCTACTTATGTCAAGTCATGGGGCTTTACTAACATCCATTTGTTCTTTGAAAGTGTTATTAATTACAAAGAATTAAAAATTATTTTTCAATTTTTGATTTTTTTTTCTTTTATAGACTTTACTATTTTATCATCTGTTGGTTTTATTCTATGGAGCAAGCATGAGTGCTCTAGCTGTTTTTCTGACAGTTTCTAATTGAGGATCATTATAGTAGCCTATATCCTATACTCTGAAGCTAATACTCCAGCTATTTCTAAAGATCTGTTCTTTAGAGATGCTCTGAATTTTGTCCTAAATTAAAACCATAAAGAAAAGCCATAAGTGATGCTTTTGTTACCACAATTGAACAAATATCCTTTTTAATGAAACAAAAGCCAAAATCTGTTTTCAGGATAAGATTTGTTGAAAACTGGAAGGGAGGGTCCTCCTTTGATGGGAGAAATGCCCTTTAGGGCAGGGAGATGATGTTCAGGCTCCCTTTTTTAGAGATCTTCTCTGTGCCAGTCTTTTCTGCAATACAGGGAGTAGCCTGCAGTCTGGTGATGGTCAGACAGGTGGCAAATCACGGCAGTCACAGAAGTCTTTTAGCCATGTATTTGGTCTGTAGGTTTCTTCTTTGAGAAGGCAGCCATTTATTCTTGAGCAGTATCCCACTGGTGTTAACTGATTTGGAAATCTACTCACATTTCGCTACATTTTCTTGTACCTGAGTGGTGACACCCTAGCCAGGATTTCTGGCTCTGGCTCTGGTGGTTCTGGAAACATTTAATGAGAGGCCTGGAGCATAAAAGTATTAGCTGGAGAGAGGCATCGAAAGGGGATTTGCCAATGGGATTCAGGGATAATCCAGGCTTAGCGGAGGCGTAGGAATGAAGAGGGACATTGGCAGCTTGCTTTTGGCCGATTCAGGAAGGTGAGGCTGCATCAGTTCAGACTTGCAGTTATTCATCTACACACTAGAAACCTAAATACTTTAAAAAGACTCGCACTCATTATTCTTCAAAATGTGGTTGCTCAGACCTCTAAGACACAATGTGAATTTTTTCCAGTGGATGGATAAATGAAATTTTCAGGCCTCTGCTATAAGGAGTACAAAACTTTCTTCAGCATTATGCTTAATATCAAGAATTTCTTATGACTGTATTTTTTTTTACTACAGGAAATTGGAAGATAGTCATGCCTATTAGATTCCTAGAAGATGCAGGTAATTGTTTTATACTGAAAAAAAAAAATAAATTTCTATTTCCTATGTGTTTTCCTGCACTTTCCTAATGTTTCTTCAAGCCCAATTCAGTTTTTCCACTGTAAGAATGAGAAATATTCCAGTATCTCTAATACTGCTTTTTTTACCCTTTTCCTCGCTATTGTAAAATCATGACTGTCTTTATAATTCTCACTGTCGCATCCAGAAAATATCCTGTGTTTGGATAATATGGAAGCAGGAAACCTACATTGTTCTTCAAATTCAAATGCTGTACTTGTCAATGAAAATCATACCTCTGAGCATTTCTTCTTTATAATAGAACTGCGGAAACCTAGTGCATTTAAGCATAAACGGTACATGTATAGCTGGATGGAAATTTCGACATCAAAATCTAAAATGCTAAAGGCACAAAACCACAGTCATAGCTCATTTCTTTAATACGTGTTTTACCTCTAGTAAGACATTCTCACTAAAATTTAATATAGTGATTGGAAGATGGAGATGTGGAAAGGTACCAGTAGTGTTGCGTTCAGAACACTTATTTGATGTCTCTTTTTTTGACTACTTAAAAATAGTTTAAAAGAGTGATCAACATCTTGTAAAACCAGGTAGATGGTCTAAGGTAAGAAGTACCTCACTTTAGCCATCTTAAAATTTGGTATATACTCCAAGGTAGTCATCTAGGATTTCTGCCTAACTGACAGTGAGAAACAGGCATCTCCAGAGTGGAGGGCCATGTGCATAGACATCCCCTTTGTCTGAAGTATCCATCACGATATGGAAAGATTTCTCCTCTGGAAGTACTGATCACCCTCCTCTAACTTTAAAGGAAGGCCAGGTGACTAAAGTGCGTGTCTGAACTGTAGGTGAGTAATACTGGATAAGGTAATTCCCATCCATGGTCTTAGGACTCCATTTTCAGACATGATTTGCTGAAAGAGCTTTGAAAGTAGGTGGCGGACTTTCTGAGAATTGAGCCTTTAAACTGTCCCCAGAAAGCCTTCCAAAGCTTTGATTCAATTTAGAAAGTCTAGATCCCTGTTTTCTGTTCCTAAGGCTTTTATTGAGTAGCGATTACACTTGTGTGCAATCTCTGGAGCCAGTCTTTACTGTGTCTCCTGACAAAAGGGGTTTTTGTGAAATGTAGTTACCTTTACTTAAGTCCCTCAATATTTTTCGTGAAAGGCTCAATGAAAGTGCAACTGACTGCATCGATTTTATTTTGCATGTCTGTATTAATTGGTGTGTGTGGTTTCTTTGTTTTTGCTTTTTCCTTATAGATGGCTGTGTCACCATCGAAGAGATGAAGAGAACTTTGCTCTAGTAGATCACAAATATCTCTGGGTCATTCTGCATCTCAGTATTTAATAACAATGGAAAATGTCCAAATGCTATAACAAGTCTTTGCAAATGTATAATAAACTGTTTAGGAAAGTTCCTGCCATGAACAGAACTGTATAATACTGACATTAGTGTACAGACACAAATCTAATGCCTATAGACTACTGCGTGGAAAGTTCCAAAGAGAAAGAAAAGTCTGTGAACTTGCAAAAGCCCTGGAAAAATGGGAGCAACAAAACTTTAAAAAGCACAGCTTTGGACACACTCCATGTGTCTGCACAGCTTTCAAGTGAACTAGCACTTAAGACCTTGTGTAACAAAATGGACTCTGGGGACACAACTATAGGGCAAAAAGCTACCTCTAGGTCTGGAGAAACTGCTAAAGTACCAAGTAGATGGAGGCAAGAACATTCAGCTGTTATTAAGATGAGCACTTTTGGCAATCAAGAAGTACAGAGGCAACCACAAATAGATCACGAGCAAATTGGAAACACGGCATCAGCACAACTTTTTAGTTCTGGGAAACTGGTATCATCGAATGAAGCTGCACAGCAAGTCACGGAGAAGCAATATCCACAGCATCGTCCAAGTCCTTACTCATGTCAACATTCACTTTCTTTCCCACAGCATTCATTGCCACAAGGCTTCTTGCACAACATAAAGCCACATCAGAGCTTGGAAGGCCCTCCGTGGCAGTTTCCTAGCCACTTGCAATCAGTTGCCCCAGAGGACTTGTTTCCTTTTCACATGCATAGCCATAGCGGAGGTTTCTCCAGGAAGAAGATTTCAAGTTTGAACCCTGCATACAGCCAATATTCACAGAAATCTTTAGAACAATCAGATGATGCTCACAAAAAGGAGCACAAACCCAAAAAGCCTGGCAAGTACATTTGTCCTTACTGTAATCGGGCTTGTGCCAAACCTAGTGTACTTAAAAAGCATATTAGGTCTCATACTGGGGAGCGACCGTACCCTTGTGTTCCTTGTGGTTTCTCCTTCAAGACGAAGAGCAACCTTTACAAGCACAGGAAGTCACATGCCCATGCAATTAAAGCAGGATTGGTACCTTTCACAGAGTCAGCAGTCTCTAAATTGGATCTAGATGCCAGTTACATCGATGTGGAAGCTGAAATACATTCAGATGGCGAGCAGAGCACAGACACTGATGAGGAGACCCCACTCCTAGTGGAAGGGTCTGACAAACTGAGCCCCGTCCCACAGCTCCCCCTGGACATTACTAGCAGGAGCAGTTTTCACTCCTCCATGGAAGAGTCCTTGGTGGGGCCAATGAAAGTGCCGATTTTGATTATCCCTAAAAGTGGAATTCAGTTACCCAGTGAGAGTTCACCATATATTGGCTCTGATATGTTGCAAAATCCATCCTTGAGTACTAAGTCTGATGACTCTCATACAGTTAAACAGAGACTTGCACTAAGACTGTCAGAGAAAAAAGGGCAAGATTCTGAGCAGTCGTTAAACCTCCTGAGCCCGCACAGTAAAGGAAGCACTGACTCTGGTTATTTTTCCCGCTCAGAAAGTGCTGAGCAGCAAATTAGCCCACCAAATACTAATGCAAAGTCTTATGAAGAGATCATCTTTGGGAAGTTCTATAGGATTAATCAAAGGACAGCACTAACAGTAGCCACAACAAATCAGGAACACAGTTTAATGGGTAGAAAGGGCAAAGCAGAGCCATTACCTCTTTTAAATAACAGATTAGATATCAAGATGCTTGAGGAACATATTTCTCAGCTGACTCCAAATAAAGAAGAACTCATTGACTCCAGTAATTTGAGCACTATTAAATCTACACAAGTTTATCCAGGCAGCAATACAGAATCTGGACAATCCCAGACCACCACATCATCCATCAAAAGTGAATCCAACCTGTATCAAGTCAGTCAGCAGGGTGACGTGCCCGTCCTTCTAGAGCCCCCAGTAGATTCCTCTCCTCTTGTTAGAAGTAACTCCATGCCAACCTCTTCTGCAAACAGCCTAAGTATTCCCCCATCTCTGAGAGGAAGCCATTCATTTGATGAGAAGATGACTGGCTCAGATGATGTATTTTACCCCGGGACAGTGGGAATATCCCACCAAAGGATGTTGAGAAGACAGGCTGCCTTTGAACTGCCCTCTGTGCAGGAAGGGCACTCAGATTCAGACTATCATGGAAGACCAGGGAAAAATATCATTATTGCTTCCAGCAGACAGACAGCAGGTGACAAAGGACCATCCTTAAAAGAGAAGAAAGGAGACAAGTCCTTTTATGACTATGATGCCAGTGGAAAGCACTACAGAAAGTGGGAAGAATTTGAAGCTCAGAAGCAGAACTACAGGGACTCGCCATCCTTAGGTGGGATGAACAAGGGGGGAGAGTACTTTGTTGATCCACTCGGACAATCTCAGGCAGTGCCATCCATGCTTGGAACAACTTTTGAAAACAGAAAGCGCAGGAAAGAGGAGAGTGTTGGAGATGAGGAGGACAGTCCCATGCTTTGCAGCAGTACGACTGGCACCACTGGGGGAATTCAGCCTTTGGACTTTGATCCCAAATCCCAAATTCAGGAAGTGCCAAGGAGCGGATTTGCCCTTCAAGGCCTGGACAATGCTGCCCATTGCCATGCGGAGCGTTTTGAAGTCTGCAGGCCTTACTTGCAGTCTGGAAGCCCAGCAGCTTCTCTGGAAGACTCATCCTTAACTGCAGAGCAAGAAAAGACTGTAGAATCACTGGCTAGAAAGCCCCCTGGAAATGTCATCTCTGTCATTCAGCACACAAATTCGTTGAGCAGGCCAAACTCATTTGAAAGGTCTGAATCTACAGAACATATTGCATGCCAGCAGGAAAAGATCTATTCATCATCTGAAACATGCGAGAGTGAGATTTGTGACTCCCCAATGAGCCCAGACCGAGCTCCACAAATGGAAAATGCTGACACCAGTAAGTCATCTCCATCCCAGCAGCCTCAGCCGTATCATATGCAGCCCAGGTTGGTTCGCCAGCACAACATACAGGTGCCTGAAATTCGTGTCACGGAGGAGCCAGATAAGCCTGAGAAAGATAAAGAAGTGCAGAGTAAAGAGCAGGAGAGACCTACCGAAGAGTTCCAGTGGCCCCAGAGAAGTGAAACGCTTTCTCAACTTCCAGCCGAAAAGCTACCACCCAAAAAGAAGCGTTTACGACTGGCTGACATGGAGCACTCCTCTGGAGAATCCAGCTTCGAGTCCACAGGTACAAGCCTCTCTCGCAGCCCTAGCCAAGAAAGTAATTTGTCCCACAGTTCGAGTTTTTCAGTGTCCTTTGAAAGAGAAGAGAATATGAAGTTCATCACGCCTCCCAAACAAGATGAGTTTGGAAAACAGTCTGAGTTTTTAACAGTTCCAGCTGGTGCTTACTCACTTTCTGTCCCTGGGCATCACCATCAGAGGGAAATGAGACGCTGCTCATCTGAACAGATGCCCTGTCCTCATGCTGCTGAAATCCCAGAGATCCGAAGTAAATCCTTTGATTATGGGAACCTGTCTCATGCCTCTTCAGCTGGGACACCTACTACGGCACTGTCTCCATCCCGAGAAAGGAAGAAATGCTTCTTGGTTCGCCAGGCTTCCTTCAGTGGTTTTCCAGAGATTTCCCAGACTGATCAGAGCGCAGAACAAAGTATAAAGCAGGAGCAGATGGAACATGCACAGGCTGGTCTTCGCTCCTCCCAGCTTGCCTGGCATCACTCCCCTTCCTCTGTACTTCAGCCCATTCAGGTAGATGACTCTGGAAAACAGGCTATTGGCTCTTGTGCTCAGCTTAGTAATAGCTCATCCCACCTTGCCCAGCAACAGGCTCTTCTTGCAGACAGCCCAGAAACGTTAAGGACTCCCTTGATCCAACAAGCACCTTATATTCCTAACAAACATCCATCAGAGCAGCAGCAGCTATTTGCACATCAGGAAAAAGTCCCATTTCCCCCTATTCATAGCACGTTGTTTCAGTTCCCGTATCCAGCTGTCTGCATGGTTCACTTACCACCATCTCAGCAGCCTGTCTTTTGGCAGTCATGCACAGAACCTCTACACTTCCAGCATCATTTTGTACAACAGCTGCAGAAATCTTACGTCAAACAGCCTTTCCAAACAGATGTTCCTCCAAGTTACCACCTGGAACATGCGCCAGAGCTTATTGGAAAGAAACCAGCTGATTATGTGCACGCTAAAGAGCAAGCATACCAGCATTACTCAGGAACATCTGGGCAGTATTCAAAAAATACACTTGCTAAGTACCAGTCAGACCATAGCATTAAACCAACAGATACCTCCTCTGAGCAGCATCTTCAGACAGATTTTGACTCCCCAAGTGATGGATCTGTACAGTCTTTGCCAGGAACAGTTGTTCCCGTCAGGATTCAAACCCATGTGCCATCTTACGGTAGTGTCATGTACACAAGCATTTCCCAGATCCTTGGACAGAACAACAGTCCTGCGATTGTAATTTGTAAAGTTGATGAGACTGTTTCTCAAAGAACATTGGCAACTAATGCAACCATGCAAGGAATTGGATTTAACATAGCTCAGATGTTGGGTCAGCATGGAGGGCTAGAAAAATATCCTTTGTGGAAAGTGCCGCAGACACTACCACTTGGACTGGAGCCACCAATTCCCCTGTGTTTGCCTTCCAGTTCTGACATGGCTTCTACCTTGGGAGGAAGCAAACGAATGCTTTCACCTGCCAGCAGCTTGGAGCTCTTCATGGAGACCAAGCAGCAGAAACGAGTCAAGGAAGAAAAAATGTATGGGCAGATAGTTGAGGAGCTAAGTGCAGTTGAGTTAACTAACTCAGATATAAAGAAAGATTTTCCAAGAATGCAGAAGCCTCAACTAGTAAGGCAGAGCTGTGCTACCGAGCCAAAAGAAAGTCTGCCATCCATGTCATCCTCTTCACCGCTGTCGTCCTCATCATCTCAAGATTTCCCACCTGTCAGCATGCCAACAGCTGATGCTTTCCCACTGAGCAGGGAGAAACTTTCCAGTTTTGATTCCACATCACCAGGGCAGAAGTCCAGTGGCCCTTCTGAAGGAAGAGACTCGCCAGAAGAACTGGATGTGGATGAAACAGCCTCCGATATGAGCATGAGTCCACAGAGGTCTTCATTGCCACCAGGAGAAATTCAGCCAGAAGACCAACTAAAACATCAAAAATTGCCTCTTGGGATGTTAGTCCAGATGTCATCCAATACCAGTGGGAAAGTCACAGGCTCAACCATTCTCCTGACAGACGTAGCAGATTTTCAGCAGATCCTTCAGTTCCCAAGTCTACGCACTACTACTACTGTGAGCTGGTGTTTCTTAAACTATACGAAACCCAATTACATTCAGCAACCAACCCTCAAATCTTCTGTTTATGCTTCATGGTGTATAAGTTCCTGTAATCCAAACCCATCTGGGCTAAGTACAAAGACCACTTTAGCACTTTTAAGGTCCAAGCAAAAAAACACCACGGAAATCTACACTCTGGCTGCTATGCATAGACCTGGAGCTGGTAAACTGACATCATCAAGTGCATGGAAGCAGTTTGCTCAGGTAAATAAGAGGTTTTAATAAAATTAAACTAGTATATCTTTATTTGAGAAAATATTAGTAAACTATGAAATGTAAGTTAATGATTTTTTGTAAAAAAACATTCCCCATTGGGAAATCAGACATTGACATCTTCCCATGACAACTTTTGAGCCTCAATTTACCCTTCTGCAAGCTCTGCTACTTCTGCTGTCTCTGTCTCCGTTTTCAAAATTGGACGTAAAAAGTGAGGCTTTTAAAGCCCCTCCCTTCATGTGTGCCAGAGCCTGATACATTATCTCCTTTTATTTTGTCCTTTGTTTTTGCCATGTCCTGATTCAAACAGTATCAGACACAAACATCCATGCACGTTCTTAAGTAAAGATTAAGTTAAAACTGAGTAAGGATCTTCAGATCCATTTAATGTCTTTTACATACTGACTCTTCCTCACAGACTAAGCATTAGATAATGGTGCCAGGGAAAATTCTGTAATGGCGATAAATTACCTTCTAAGGCTTTTCCATCTCTATTTTCCATTATTTTTTTCTGAGGAAAGATATGGTGCTGTCTTTTCTGTCAAGACTTGTAAAAATTTGCCCATGCTGCCCCCTCTCTTATTCTCCATCAAATTAAATGGGACAAATTAATTCATCTTCTAGAGTTGCACCAAAATGAGAGTTTGGCTTTGACCTGGAATGTTAAAAGAACTTGAAATGAAGTGTGCGTTTATTGTGTGCTCCAGCAGTAACACCCTTCCTTGACTTTGTTCTACAGATGAAACACGAGCCATTCTTCTTGTTTGGCAGCAAGCTTGAAAAGAAAGTAGTGGGGAATATTATAAAAGAAAGAGTAAAAGGAGACATTCATGGAGATAAAGACATTACATCCAAACAAACTGAGCCGATACGAATTAAAATCTTTGAAGGAGGGTAAGAAAATGCAACTGGAAATTTCAAGCTCAGCCTGTCATTTTAAAGAGATTTGAAAATGAATATGAATGAATTAGGATGTGAACAGTCTCCTGTATTCCTGCCATGTCTTGTAGCTCCCAAGCCTCTTATTTTTTGTGTATATGTCAGTCTTAAAACAAACTACAGGGTACCTGTATACTTACTCTTGGCTCTGCTTTGCTATTAGGACAATTATATTTTCTATCTGTGTGAGAACACTCACTCGAAATTGTTAGTTTCATTCCTTAGGTCATAAAGAAATGGATAAACGGTTAACATATTGATATTTTCTATACCATTTCTTTGTATTTAATGGCTTCCATGAGGATATCTTTCCATTTTTAGACTCTGTGTACTGCCACTCACTTGAATAGGTTAGCTAGGCATGCTTACTCTTATTCTTGTAATTTTTTATTATCTACTGAAGTTGGATTTGGGAGATAAAATGTAAGATGACAATGAAATCTATGGTATCTAAGCCTAATCCATAGATCTGTCATGTATGGTTGATAAAATAATATTTAATTTTACCATGGGCATCTATCACTCAGGTGATAACAGAAATAAATAACGAAGCGAGGGAAAAAGGAGACCTGAAAGCCCATTAGCATTGTTTTGAGGCTTATGAAGGTTGTTACAAAAAGCAAATGAAATGGACACTTGTTTGCCTCTGCAGTGCACTCTAAAAAGGAAGATATCGTTTTATTTCTTTTACAGAATTCTGACACGATGCAATTAATTTGCCAGTTGTTAGTAGTGAATAGTCAGGTAGCTGAACAAGATGTGTTTTTCAGTCTTAGCAAATTCAAATGGTCTCACAGCACTGTTTTATTGGAGTAACTCAATAGGTCAGGATGGAGATGTGAGAAATTCGTACATCCATTTCCTTCTGTCAGTTTGTACCCTTTAAAATCTCAGTTGTCCTTCATTAACATTATGTGTTTTGGCTCCGCTTGGATAGTCTCCATGAAATGAACGTTGGCATTTCTCTGTAGTCTGCAACACTGAAGGAATATAGCCTACATCTTGCCTGAAAGATTCAAAATGTTATTTTGGAGATTGTGATAGGTATGCTGGCCCAGACACCCTGATCCTGGCTGTTCTCTGTAGTTGTACACTGTAGTACCCAAGCCAGTAGGCTGGCTGCACAAGAGTGACCCAAATTCAGGTGTAAGCCTAAGTTTACAAGAAATTTAAAGAGCTGTTGCTTCAACCCACACCCACTTTGAAGTACAAAATTTGCCTGCTTCCCACTATGCATCATTTCTGAATTTGGATCACCCAGCTGAAGATAGTCTGCACTGATGTAAGCTGCGTGATGAGAGGTCAGAAGAGTAAAAGTGTGTTAAGAAAAGCAACTTAAAGGAGGATTCAGATCAGTGTGAGCTGCAACAGATCACTCTATAAAACACCTCTACCATCTAACACTTTCTTTAAGAAACTTCATATGTTACTTACACCATCTTAAGTTTCCCTGTGCACCAATAAGGTCTATGAAACTATTTGTATAAAGACATATAATTCATGTGTCACCTAGAAATGTCTCCTGGTAATACTTGGCTATGTTTAGATATCCTTGGAGTAGAACAAAACGTAAGAAACCTTGATGTGCACATTAATTTCTGGATTGGGGGAGACAAATAATCTGTGCAATAAACTGTGACTTCCCCAATAGAAGCATATAACCTGCAAAGCTACAGTGAATGAGATGATGTAGTGTTAATGGGTCCACTCTTTTCTTATACATCATAATTTTATCGTACATTTTATAGGAATTATTTGTGGAAGGGTAGATTCATTCTTTTAATTAGTTTGGCTATTTTTTTAATAGGTCTAATATTCTTTACATATTATAACCATGTCTTTCATTGTTTTCTGGCCTGACTATTGAATTTGTCCTCTTCAGGTTTTTGTTTATGACTTCTGAAAGCTAGTTTTTAACATGGGTGGGTTTTCGTGCTTGCTTGCTCTTTGTAGAGCTGTTCTGTTTTACTCTGTTCTGCTCTACTCTTGCCAAGCTCAACTTCGTATCATCTCAGCATGTGCAAGTGGTGCACTGAACTATGTAGCAAATGTCTGTCGTCTTTGTTTCACATTTTCTCCCCTGGACAGACAAGCATGCATGGTGATGTCTTGTTTCAGCAGGGTATTTGTTTTTCATTTGTCTTGGGGAGTGGATTTGCTTAGGTTTCTTGATTGCTTTTGTTTTGTAAGTGCAAAGAAGGCAATTCAGAATCCATAGTGGAGAAGGATCTGCAGTTGTCAGTTTTCGGTTTGTGGGAAAGCCTGTCTGATAGGCAGGGAAGTGCAGTTGTGCAGCTGCCTTGTGCCAGGGGAGTGGAGCGCTCATATGGCAGGTGGGCAAAAAGCAAATAGGTGGGGCTGGGGATGAGTGAGAGGGTGAAGGAATAGAATGAATGAAGTTGAGCCGAAAAGTAGATATCACAGCATATCACCACCTTGCTGCACCAAAGACAGTCAAGAGCAGTTTATAAGCATCGCAGCAGAGGGGGTTTTGAAGGAAGAAGCTAACAACCATATTATTACCTCTGGCAGGTGGCTTGATTCAAATGAAATGATCTAAATCACAAAATATACTTTCCATCATCTGTGACTGCAAAACCCTGATGGGATATGAAACAGTGTTCCTCAAAGAAAAGCAGCAATTTGAAGTTCAGTACTTACTGCAATACAGTTAGTTAGTTACTAATGGCGTGAAGTAAAAAGAAAGGAGGGACAGGGCAAACATGCCTGCTCACCTGACATCTGGCTTAATGACATTATCAGCTGACAGCAAGAGTTCACAGTTTGCTTATGTTTGCTCTTTTATATCTATCAGTAATAGACTCTAATTGAAAATCCCCAATAAAATAACATTTTGGTTAGAAATTGCAGGACTCTGAAGCTTAATGCTTTTTAACTCTAGAGTCCCATTAAAATCAAGCTCAGAGCAGCAGTGACCATAGTCCTTATACGAAAGTTGTGTAGTGGGAAGTGGGAAATGACTGAAAGCTTTGAGAGAGGCACGAGTTAATAGTAAGATCTAATATTCCTGGGGGCTAGAAAGATAATCACCATAGACTCAGTCTTCTGGTGTTTCAGTTTTTGGACCAGGCCTTCTTTAAATGTCAAATTTGTGTGTGTCATTTCTCTTACAGTCGTTGTTATGGTAAAGCATACTTAGAGAGTCAAGGTCAGTTATGGCCAAGAACCGTCCATATGAATGATGAAGAGACAGATCGTGTCTAATTGTCTTTGTGCCCAATGGGATCTGACAGGTGGCAGAATCTGGTGGAATGAGGTCAGACATAGGAACAGCAGAGATGGAGCAACAGAAAAGCACGTTATAACACAGCATTTATCTTACCAGTATCAATCAGGGGTGATATGGTAGACTCCATCCCAGCAAAATCAGACTGTAAAGAGAGATGAAAAAAGATAAAATGGCAGTCTTTCAAACAATAATGGACATTTTTTCTGTCTGTGGGAGAAAGCCTGGAGGTAGTTGATGAAGCAGTGGATAGAGAGATGACTAGGAGTCATTGGCATATGTGTATGAAGGAGAACCTGGGAAACGGGGCAGACAGAAAAGCAGAATCCCAGAAAAGTTATTCAAAAAAACCTGCTAGAGAGATGGCTAAATATTAAATGACATTAGACTGTGCTAGTTTTGCCCATGGTGCCAGGGACAATGAAGGAAAAGGGAGAGGGCCAATTTTATTGGAAAGGAGATGAAAAACCTGAATTTAGGCATCCACATTTGAAAGAGGAGCTGATGTGTTTAATAGATAACAAGATGGACATGAGAACAGAACAGTGTTTTATGTATTTCTAAGATATTAGCTTTAGTATTTATATTGCCAGTGATATAGCTGAACATATGGAAGAAGTGTTCATCTAAGAAAAGCACACTTGAAAAATATTTCAGCTCTGTAGCCCCAAAATTGCCACTTGCTTCTTGTAGAGTTATCATCACATTAACAGAATCTTTCACACAGTCCCTTATTTATTGAAAGCGCTGACTATCAGTACCAACGACATTTTGTGGGCTGTACATCCGCAGGGTTACTGAAAATACTTTGTGCTGCTTAGGGAGAGGGCAATGGAGGACAGAGGGCAGAAAAAATATTATTTCTCAGTTCTTGCAATTTCTGGATTTGACTTTGGGTGAATGAGGATGAAATTCTCCCTCTAGGGAATGCCCAGCGCTCTTCAAACCTCAAAACAGCCTGAGCAGATCCCCTAGGCCCTTTTAGATTTCAGTATTAACAATTTATCATGATAGTAAAGGCAATGTGCAGTTTTACATAATTTGCATATCTTATTTATTGTCTAACTACACACTATGTAATCAGCAAAAATAGCATGCAATGCTTACACCTGTGCTAAGAAAAATTCCTTTAACAGCTTTCTGCTAAGTATGCAGGTTGGAAGTTTCCCATTTTATTTCTAAAGCAGCACGTACCTGAGTGAACTCAACGTGGTGTCCCTTAGGGAGGGATCCATCTTCAGGAACTTCAGGCATCTGTGGTGTAACTGCGTACTTCCTTGCTAGTCATCTGCATTCCCTTTATGCTTAATGGGGAGAAACAGGCGTTTCCCGGATGTGATTTATCTGATCCCAAGGGATAAATACACTAAAATAGTTAAATGAACTGTGCCGCAAAACAACACTGTTTTCAGTGGTGGTAGATGCCCGTGTTGTACAAGACTACAGTTAACTGAAATAAATCCAACCTGCAGACTCGTATTTGGAGTTGTGCTGTGTCTATAGGAATGGTAGCTAATCTGTTTCCTGACAAGGTGTTTATACTATTATTATACTGCAACCCTTTGGTCTCATATTGTTAAAACACATTGGGACCAGCGTATTCCCTGAAAGGCAAATCTTTGTGAGTTCCAGCTTGAAAATTCAGTAGTTCCTATGGACTTCTGTGGATTTGTTGTGATGAGATACATACAGGATCAGGATCAGATGCATAGAGGTGATGTTTGTGCATGTATGTGACCTGGAATCTGTATGATGTAAATGCTTGCTCTCTTTCAACAGGTATAAATCAAATGAGGATTATGTCTATGTCAGAGGTCGTGGCCGAGGAAAGTACATTTGTGAAGAATGTGGAATTCGCTGCAAAAAGCCAAGCATGCTCAAAAAACATATCCGCACTCATACTGATGTCCGGCCTTATGTATGCAAGTTGTGCAATTTTGCCTTCAAAACTAAAGGTACTTGACCCTTTTTGCTGAACTCTTGCCACTTCCCAAGCAAATATTGAGCTATTTTGCCATCTGGGATCCAAGCACCCCTTGCAGTCAAGGAGAGAATTTTCTTCAGAATAAAATTATTGTGTTTATGTATACAGGACTTCATGAGAGAGGTTTTTTGCTTCTGTTTAATTGATCCAGGGATTTTGTGAGACTCCGAGACTCCTTGAATAGCTTCATTAAGAGCTATAGGCTCTTGGCTGGTCCATCTGTCTGCAGAGAAAATGTAGTAGCATAAGAACCGCCCTTACAAATAATACTTTCTGCCAAAATTGTTACATGGTGCAAATTTTAATTGCAGCAACACTTAAATGCTACCAGGAGAGTACACTTGTTATGACATAATGTAGAAGCAGAGCATCAGCTGCTGAGGAAAACATGCCTTCATGGGCTTTACAGTGGGTCAGTTTCAAGTTTATAAATAATGTATGTCTCCCAGATGGGCCACTCCATCCACTGTGGCATTAATTATGAATAGAGAGCTGATAGCTTGTGTTCACATGTATTTATCAGCACAGAAAAAAGCTTCCATTTGTCACCCTGAGGCCACAGATAATGATATTCTTTGGAATTCGGATTTGTGTTGCAACTATCTCCTTAAAAGAAAAAAAATCCTTTTCTTTGGTAGCATTACTTTGTAGCACAGCCCAAGTGAGCCTTACATTCTCAGTTTCTTAGCTTCCCTTTGGCAGACAAGGGAAATGGATTCTGGTCCCAGTGCGGTGAACTTACTTGAAGGGGGAGAGAGGAAGCTGAAGGAAATTTCTCCCAAGATCCCAGTGCAGCTTCATGGCTGTTTTGAGGATTGAGAATTGTAATAGTTTCCATGACTCCAGTACTTCTTCCTCTGCCAAAGATGGGAATAGCTGATGGATGGTAGTAGACCCATCAACCTAATTTAAGATGAGAACTTTCATGGGGGTGTAGAGACAAAGACAAGGAGCTGCTCGTTTGTAGTCCCAATAGACCATCTGGTGAGCTGTTCTCGGATCATTGTTTACATTTGACATTGCTGGAGGAATGGGTCTTGAGGAGGGACTTGAAGGAGGATTGTGGTTTTGCAGCTGTGTTCAGAGAGGACATTCCAGGCAGAAGAGATGGCATGGAAAGAAATGTGAAATTGCTTGCTAAGGCTGGCATTTCTGGCAGAGAAGAAGAAACAGGGAGGAGGTGGTATGCTATTGCACAAGAAGGGCATGAGTAGGAAAAGGCTAAGTTAGCCTTCGAAGTACCAGAAGTGTTTAACTGTTGTATTACTGCTTATGAGCAGTTGTCAGCCTCATAACTATTGTTGCTATTTTGCTGAGAACAGTAGGGGACAGACCTTCAGAGGTACTTAGGTTTTCAGCGTACACCCTGAGTGTTTAGCCATCCAGAGGCATCAGTGGCCAAGTTAGACTTTTCACGCAGTGCACAGGCACAATAAGAAACTCTTACTGAGAAGGAAATTATTTGAACTAGCTGGGACTGAAAGTCAGAGGAGAGAAGCCTGGCTTGTGGGCTTCTAAGCACACCTCCACTATCCAACAGAGTGGTGCAGTGTTCCTGCCCCCAGGTTGCATGTGCCACACGCGCCGTCTGGAGATGCTGGTTGGGATCCCAAAAGCAGCATAGATACATTCACAGAGTGTTTTCCTTGAGCTAATAAGCACTGTGTCTTGGTAGTGGGTTGGGTTTGCTTGTGCCATGCTTTCCCCATTGGGTGTTGCAAATGTGACTGAAGTGGCTAATGGATTAGAGTGATATTCTTGTTTCTCCAGCTTGTGCTTTGTGCTCAAGATTCTTTTCCATGAATTGTCTCTTGGGGCCAGTCTCAACCCAGTTTTCTTATCTGTGAAAAAACAGACCAAGACAGGCACTCCAGAAAGTCAATAGTCTAGTGTTAGATTGCTCCCTTGGGGGAATGGGAGATCTGATTTCAAATCCCTGCTGTGTCTGGTTCAGATCCGTACTCCAAAGCAGGGAGCTGAACCTGGATTTCCCACATCCCAGGTGAATGCTCTAAGTACAGCTCCTCTCAGTTCAGAGATTGCAGCTAGACCGTAAAGTTGCATAGAGAAGTCTCCCATAGATGTCTTTTTTGTGGGGTACTTTTGCTTCAAAATGCTTCGAACACACTGAACATTTGGAGCCTACATGTGAAGTAAATGGGAGAGCCCTTATCTTAAAAGTACCACTGTGAAACTAGGAGTGTGAGCCCTGAACAGCTGGTGTGCATTGGACTTACTTCAATGTCTGGGCAGTCTGTACATACCACGAACACTGAGCCCAGGGATAGATAACATCCAAAAGCGAGTTTTTTAGCTTGCTGGGGTGCCTAAATGTCACATGGAAAATTGGAGAGATGCCTCTATACCTCTCAGGCCCTGAGTTTAAGTTTATTTGAAATTTTTTTTTTTTGAAGGTATAAAAACCCATTCTCATTAAAACAGGCTCTGAGGGCAATGGGCTGGATGAGTCAGCCCTGTCTGTTGTGGTTTTTTTTAAACTAAAAACCCCCATCTGCAGGATAACGGAGTTAAGATACACCAAAACCTGACTTGGAGAGTGATCTTTGCTGTTGTCCATTAATTAGATTAATCTCTGATCTATAGGAAATCTGACAAAACATATGAAGTCTAAAGCACACATGAAAAAATGCCTGGAGCTTGGAGTGTCAATGACATCCGTAGATGATGCTGAAACTGAAGAAGCAGGTATGTCAGAATGATTTAATTTAGCTGGAATGGCCTCTGGAGTATGCAAATGACTCATTGCACTTTAGCACAGTGGCTGGCATGGGAAAATACATTAAGAGCATTTGGGGCATTTTTTAATTAAGAGACATCTTTTTAATAAACAGGAAGTATAAAAAATCTGATCCATTTGTCTGAGTTACATTTTTTATTAAGATACAGGAGGAGGAGCTAGAAATAAAAGTATGACCTGTTGTCATCTGTCTCATACTTCTTTTCAATTTAGATGTGAGAGATGGCAACACTTAGCGAAGTTGTAAGGTGGGGTAGGGTGACTTTGCTTTTTATACTTCCTTTCAAGTATAGAGTTTTAAGGTATTATGAAAAATTATGGTTTGAGACTATGAAGAATGGCTTTATGCAGCCATCCCAGATGAAGAGCATCCAGCGATAGCAATGGGTGTGCTGGGTGGGGAATGAATGTGGTGGAGGGCGTAAGAGGTGGGGTGTGTGCTCACCATTTTGACTTGCTGTGGCTGTTTCAGAAAACATGGAGGACATGCAGCAAGAGGCAGAGAAGAGTAGCAACCTGGCAGGCCTGTCAGCAGAGCACCAGTTTTCTGACGCGGAGGAGTCAGATGGCGAGGATGGCGACGACAATGACGATGATGATGAAGATGAGGATGATTTTGATGATACTCAGGGAGACTCGACACCAAAAACCAGATCAAGAAGCACCAGCCCACAGCCCCCTCGGTTCTCCTCCCTGTCGGTGAACTCAGCTGGGGCATCGCAGGGGGCTTCTCCCGAGGGCTCCCTTTCTGTGGGACACTCCTCCCTCATCAGTTACTTGGTCACCTTACCTAGCATTCAAGTTACTCAGCTTATAACGCCAAGCGACTCCTGTGAAGACTCACAGATGACAGAATATCAGAGGTTTTTCCAGAGCAAGAGTACCGATTCAGAGCCCGATAAAGACAGGTTAGACATACCTAGCTGCATGGATGAGGACTACGTGCTTTCGTTAGACCCCAGTTCGTCTCCAAGGGACCTCTCACCTTCCAGTCAACAGTCGTCACCCAGCTACGATTCTTCACCCTATAGAGATAACTCACCAAAGAGGTATTTAATGCCAAAAGGGGATTTGTCACCCAGAAGGCATCTGTCACCCCGAAGAGATATTTCACCCATGAGGCACCTTTCCCCACGGAAGGAGGCTGTGCTGAGGAGAGAGTTGTCGCCAAGACGGGACATGTCACCAAGACGTCACCTGTCACCAAGGAGACCAATGTCACCAGGAAAAGATGCGTCTGTTCGAAGAGATTTGTCTCCTAGGCGAGAGAGGAGATATATGGCCTCTGTTAGAGCGGCATCTCCCCGGAGGGGCTTATACCATAATCCAGCGCTGTCCATGGGTCAATATTTACAGTCTGAATCTATTCCAGTGGGGCATTCAGTAAGTATGAAAGAGTATTTTCACTTCTGTTGTCAAAACCAGTGCTCTTACCTAATCTGTGCATAGTATTTTAAAAAACAGTGCAGCTTTGTAGAAGAAGAAGGCATAAGCTTTGAGCCTTGGTGGGAAGTCCTGGAACAAATGCAAGAAATTTGGAATAGACGGGGACCAAGTCGAGATGTTGATTCAGTTAGATGCCATAGAGTTAGCCTAAGGGTCAAATCGTCACTTGGTACAAGCCTGAGTAGCTCCATTAGCTTCAATGAAATTAGGCTGGCTTACATTAACTGCCTCCGTCTTTATTTTAAAATGGCCCAGGAAACTTACATGGCATGTGGGGCTTGTCACAGCACTGTAAAGCCTTTTCCCTCCCAGACTGTCAGATGGGATCGAGCCCAGATCAGGCCTTAAGGCCCTGATACTGCAGCACGGTGCCCATCACCGACGTATTAATGCAATAATACTAAAATAAATGGAACCTCTCGGAAAAGCAGGGTACCCATCGAAATCAGGATCTATGACTGGAGTTTAAAGGATATTATCGTGTGACAGGAGCAGGTTGCTGTCTGCCCCGCAGAAAGCGCCGTCATGACTGGCTGTTTCGACAGGGACACAACCGTCTGGGTGGAAATGGCAAAACTTGCACAGCTGCTGTCTGTGCTGTTCCCTGGCCGTAAATCAGCTCTCAGGAACTGCCGACTTGGCATTTTTGACAGGCCCTAGCATTCACAAAGCGCTCTCTCCACAAATAAATTTGTTGGTCTTTAGAGTTAAGGAATGGCCTCACGATGTATGCATTTATTTATTTTTTTAGTATGCTTCCCTCGCCACATTTGATGTTGCTTCTGCCCTCTCACTGCCTGCCTCGTCAGCCCGTATGTGTGGCTTAAACCCGGGCAAGCTGTGACAGGCTCCCGCTGCCTCAGGGCTCCTGCCTCCCTGCCCTCCTCCCGGCAGGGCTCTCCTCCCCGCTTCCCCATTGCCACTCTTCTCAGCTTTTTGTGTAATCTTTGTGGTTCTTCTCTGTAGAGGAGAAGAATTGAACACTGAGCCCATAAAATCAGTGTTTCCAGAGCTCTGGGGTGAATTTCTCTGTGGAGCCAGGCTGATGTCTTACCTGCGCCTGGGAATGGAGCGAGGGATGCAGCTGGGCAAGGGTGGCTGGAGCAGGGATGGACCGAACAGGGCCGAGATGCTGCCAGCCTGGCAGATCCAAAAGTGGCTTCCCAACTTTTCAGGGGGGATAAAGGAAGGCTGCAATGTGAGCAGCCATGTGTGTAGGAGAGCGCAACGTAGGTAGTTCACCCACATCTTAGACATGGCCCCATGGCTTGGCAAGTTGTTGGGGAGACCAGTGGAGCGGGGTGGCTGACTAAGTGGTTCTTGAGGAGGGGCATGTTGAAACCCTGCTGCACTCTCGTAGGGGTGATCACTGCGTAGCTATGAGAGGATACAAATCCAGCCAGCAGTCCTGCTGACAAAGTAAGGAAGCACAAAAAGAGGATAAAGAGCCACCAGTTTAACAGTCATGATGTCTTAGTATCAAATGAAAGGGATTATACGAGATGCTACAGCTGATTTTGTGCAGGGAGCCCAAGTCCCTAATGTCCTGCATGAGACACTTCCACTGGCATCCTGTAGTAGAGATTTTGGATGTGTGAAGATGCTGGCAAAAGGCTACGTAACAGTCACCCTTGGCCATCTGACAGTTCTTGCTGTAATGTTTGCCTGTGTGTTATGCACACCTTCCAGCAAGGCGTTTAGCACATTGTAAGGACTCTTTTAGCACCCTTAGCTCCTTCTTTTGGAAAGTCCACCATGCCAGATGGGCTTTTAACACTTACCTTATTTTTGAGGTAGGATTAGGCATGTGGCAGTGAAAAACCCAATGTAAAAGATCATTTGTCCTACAGAAAGCATCGGTAACTCAGCAGCATGTTGAGTGTTTTGAGAGAGAAGCCCAGACCTCAGTTCAGTCACTGGGATCTGAACACAGGCATCACTGGAAGCAGAGCCCAGGCAAATTTAAATGAGGAAATGACAAGTGAGGATGATTGCCCATCTCAACAAACAACTGCAAGGAAGGAAGGATGGAGTCCTCACCTCTTGATGCCTTTCTGGAAGACATACTTTAGCCAAACAGTAGTTGAGTTTAGGTGAAACACAAGTTATACTCAGTGTGTGGGAAGACAAATAACTCCTGAGCTTGCTATAAATGAAAGCTGTCAGAGAAGAAAAAGGAATAAAGGCTGTTTTTCACTTTCAGAGAAGTGAAATCCAGCAAATCAGAACATGATTAGCAACTGCATCAGTGATGCAGATGCCAGCTCACAATCCTGCTTCCTCTTTCAGAGCTGCGTTGGGTTCCCAGTCCTTCCAGGAGTAAGAGTGTTTTTGTGCTTCTGCTGCCTGCAGTTCTCAGAAGAGGCCAGGTTTTTTTCTTCTCCACTGAAGTTGATGTCTTTTTGGCTCTAGTCTTTTTGGCCAGTGCTGGTCTAGTTCCCCTTCACGTTGCTTCCCCTTCAATGTTCATGCACTTTGGTGGTCCTGTGCAAAGAGCTTGTAAAGTGCTCTGGCATTGAAAGCACCACATAGAAAGCAATTGAAATTATTTCTTTAGGAAGTGGAAAAGAGCAGGGGGAAAGTAACTATTTTGTGGATTGTACAAAAATACAGAAAAATATCCTTTTTTTATTTGGCAGTTAATAACAGGATACACTCTTGCAACAGGATACTCTCTCCAAAGTAGCCTAAGGCTCTGGTTGATGCTGGTGCACATTTGGCTTTGGCAAGTTAAATGCCCGTCTTTAAATTTAAAGGCAGATCCCCATTGCTCTCTAAATACATTTGGGATCTTCTCTTCTGTCAATGCCAGAGGTTTCTGTCCTTTCTGAGGAGGTTGGTGCTGTTATTGAAGGGCTCTGATTCTTCTCCCCAGTCATTTTATGCCAGTCCTGAGAGAAAGAGGAGAGATGGGAAGGCTGCTTTTGTGCATCTCGAGTGCATCTCTGTTAGCATTTTAGTTTGGATCAGACGTGTCTCTGTTGTCACATTTATTGTGCTTTGACTCACATTGCAGAGCAGTCTTGGAGTAAGTGACCGGGATTGTTTTCAGATGAAATTAAACCAGAAAATGTGCACCAGGACTGCAGCAGGTGCACTTAAACTGTGAGTGGGCATTCAAGTGAGCGAGAAGAGACTACATAGGGTTAGTCCGAAGCAACCTTCCCCTCCAACCCCACAACACTTATATTGTGAACATGGGATCTAGCTCCAACAGTTTCACTCTGTTCCTGCTCGTCCCCACTCCTAGTGCACCCTGCTACTTCCTAGTGGGGACCAGAGCTTTTGCCTCTTCTTCCAGTCCCAGGGCTAGACACAATAAGACTGTGAATATATCTTGCTGTGAGCGGAACAAACTTGACCCTAGCAACTGTTTTATCTTCTAGGAGGTAGTAGATTTTGCTTGTGTTGCTGTTTTGTTGCACCTCTCATTCATTTTGAAGTCTGAAGCCTGTCTCGATATATTCAGAAGGGCTGAAGGGAGTTAGGCACCTCTATATCCACTTGAAAGTCAATAGGACTTAAGGTCCTTTGATCATCCCAGACATGGATATTACATCCCTTGCCAACGACTCAATACTTTACCATCTTGAGTGAAATGCATTCCTGTACAGAGACCCAGCATAAAACTTCTAAAGTCCAGGTAAACTGTAAAGAGGTCCACTGGTGTATGTGGGCTGCGATGGTGCATTCTCTGTAGGACTGCAAATTGAGCTGATCCTGAAACTGAAGTCCACACAGGCTTATAGTTAGTTTATTAAGCATCATGTCTTTTAGAAAGCACATCGGTAATATGCTCTGAGTTTCACAACAGAGTTCAACATTTTATGGTTTTTAACTTCAAAAAGCCTCAAGAACATTATGATATGGTAATCAAAGAGATTGTTTTCCACCCGCCATCTTTGTGCAAGCTGTGGTCTGAGGCTGCCAGGAGGATGTCTGTGAAGGGTGCTTGGCTTTGAAAGGCAATCTTCCTCTTAATCCCCCATAGCCTGCTTTGGGTGATGTAGCAGATACAGGGCAAACCCTATCTCATCCCTGAGGCATTCTGGAGGACCTGTGAAGCTGGATATGGCTTTGCTCAGGGGTGTGGTGTGGCAGTCTAGCTTTATGACCAGGTCAGAGAGTTTAGTGAAAAGCTCCTACAGAATATTGTTGCTTGGGAAATTATATGTCACCTGGAGTTGGAGGGAAATATGCTAAACTGCAACAAATGAGAATTAATAGGAAACGAACTGGATTCCCATGACCTGACAGAGCGAGGAGCTCATCTCACTGCGCTGGCAGCAACCCATTCTGACTGCACCGCAAAAAGATACCGTGACTTTCAGCACTGTGCTCACTGATGGGATCTAATACTCACTCCGTCAACAGAATAAAGTCTTTGGATTTTTGGGATGTTTGTTAAAAGAAGACAGCTCCTCTAATATTCAGTCTTTCTCCATGAATATGTATATGTGTGTCTGCTTGTAGGTACGAAAAAGCTAGATATTGGTAAAGGAAACAAAAGCAGGGTAGGGGGTATGAACAGTTATTAATGCCTGTAACCATTTATGTTCGTCGTTTCCAAACTTATCTGCCAGAGCTAGACAAAGATAATCCAATATGTGCTCAGCCAGGCTTGGAAGGCATCCAGTGGACATGCACACACTGTCACTGTCTATGTAAAAATTATGCATATGAGACATATATTGGATGATACTGCTGATCTTGAAGCATGTAGCAGTTTCTATCATGTTAGCCACCTCTATCTGACAAGGACAGACTGTTGCTCTATTCCCTTTTGAAACTGTGGCAGGGTACAACATGAAGCTAGTGTCTTTCTCAATTAGAGATTTGTGTGTGACTAGGTTTCTTCTTCAATGAGTTGTACTCCTTTTTTTTGATTGCTTTTGCTCTATTTCCCTTAGCCCAAGTTCACATCAGATGCAATAGTGATAAATGTCATAGCTTAGGAAACAGCCAAGAGGACAGTATGACTGAGAAACGGGTTGACAGACCAAAGATGGAAAAAAAAAGGGGGCAAGCAGCTGTGCAGAGGTGAGGTTGGTGATAGGAAGGACTGACAGGGTAGGTGAACTATGTCTTGTGGCTTGGCAACTGCAGTTTATTCAGTAATTTTTTCCCCATTCAGCAGTATAACGTGCTGTCACTGTGCTTTCTTATGATAGTTTCTCTTTTATGAGACTCGAGTGTCTCACTTTCTGAATAGGAAAATTCCCAACATAGATTAGTCTCTGAATAACAACATCTCTTAAGTTTGAGTCTGATGAGTATGGGTCACCCTTCCTGTCTCAATGATGATTTATATCGAACAGGACAAAGCATCTGAGCACAGTGAGATTGAGCCTCTGGGTAGCACAGAAACTGAATCTTTAATTGCCCCCTAAACCAGTTCCCTGGGATGGGATCAAGAGGTTGCTTAATGCCTTGAGAGCTAGGATTTCCCAGCAGTGAAGTGCTGCCACTTTAATGCATTGGCATTTAGCAGCGCAGTCCTCGGGCTGCCACACCAAGACTGTGGTAGCAGTACAGCTCTGGGGCAATTGATAGGCGTTTGGTCAATTTGCAGAGCAGAGATGAGCATTTTCATTAATTTCCTATGGGAGTCCCCGAGACTTGTGTGGCCAAATCCCACACACAATTATGAAAATGTCATCCTGCCCTTCTGTCATCGTTATTCCTCCGGTCAGCAGTAAATGATACTTAATCATCAGATGGAAAACAAATTTTAAAAGTTAAGAATGAAAAAAAGAGAAACCCAAAAGCCCAGGGCATATTTAATACTGAGTGGAGATTGAGCTATTCATTCTTTCAAGGCAGGAACTAATGGGAAGGCACTGAAAATGTCAATATTGCGAGATTGGCTTTTATTAGCTGTTACAAAATCCCTCATTCTTCTCAATCCCATTATGAGTGGGTGAGTCTCCCTGCGACAGAATTATCACTTTCACTCACAGCTAATGCGTGTGCTTTTATTATTATTTATTGTTTACACTACAGATAGGCCAGAGTGGTGCTCCATTGTCTTAATGACTATAAAAATTTGGGTCTTCATTGCACAGAGGCACTTGAACTTCCATGGAAATACCTGCCCCCTTTCATCAAGGATTGGGTAAAGCTCACGGTGGAGGGTAGGAGGAGCAAGTGCCTTCTCTGGGGCTCCAGAGCAGGATCTTTCATCAGGCAGAAAATACGTACGTGCAGTCGGATTTTTCCTGTACTGCCAAGCAGTGGTGGCGAGCAGGGAGCGTTCAGATGTGTATTTCTCTGCAACAAAGTCTTGATACCCAGTGTGGACTGCCAATACCAGCACAGTGTGCACAGTTTGCCAAAAGAGAGGGTGAGATGGATCTCCTGGCCAAATTTCTCCTGGGGAATGAAACTCTATCTACCCCAAATTCTCTCTGCAGTTTCAGTTGAACATAATACTCTTCACTTCCTGACCTAAACTGCTGCATTGTGTTGCTGAACACTCTTAACTAGCTGCTGACTTTCACCTCAGAGGCATGAGCTCTGTAGGGCTGAGCTAAGCAAAACCTCCTCTGTTGTTTGGATAAGCAATTAGTGGAGTTTTCCAAATGCTTTGGGATCCATCTGGATGAAAGGTGCTTCATGAATGGGAGGTTGTGTTAGACAGGAAAGCAGATAGGTGGTTTGGCAGCCGGACAAGAATTTTGCTAGTAGCAGCGCTGACATTTCTTTTGTTTTTTTCTGGTTACAGAGAAGGGGGTTGTCTCAGGGGCCTTACTTCAACGTATATGGAGAAAAAGGAGGTATGGAGCACCGCGGGTCTAGCCCATTCCCCGAAGGTCCCAGTGACTACGTCTTCAGTCATCTTCCACTACACTCCCAGCAACAGATCCGAGCACCCATCCCCATGATGCCTATCGGGGGTATCCAGATGGTCCATTCAGTACCGGTGGCCCTTTCAGGTTTACATCCTCCGTCCACTCTGGCTCTGCAGAGGGAGGGCTCTGAGGAGAAGCAAAGAGGAACTGCGGAAATCCTTACAAAAGAATCGTATAGTATGTCTAAGCACCACGAGAAACGTACCTCTCTGCACAGCTTGCACCCCACCGCTCCCTCCAGCGCTCCCTCCTCTCCGTTGCTGTTGCTGACGCAGAGCACGTCGGAGGACAGTGTCGTAGCTACCGAGAGGGAGCAGGAGGAGAACATACAGACTTGTACAAAAGCCATAGCCTCTCTGCGAATCGCCACAGAAGAAGCCGTTCTGCACGGGGCGGAGCAGCTGCAGAGGCCTTCTGAGCCTCACCAGAAACCCTTAGAAAGTGCACATTTTAGCATTAAACACTTTAGTGGATCTGAGCCGGGCCAGACCTGTGCCTCAGCCACCCATCCTGACTTGCATGGTGGTGAACAGGACAGTTTTGGTACATCACAGACTGCGTTAGCCCATCCCACCTTTTACAGCAAGAGCTTTGTGGACGTCCGGCAGTTGGGCTTTCACAGCAGGAGCGACCCCCCATCAAGCACACAGGAAAGGAAAGATCCGTCATCTGAGAAGAGCAAGCCACATTGATCTGAGATGCATGGAGACTTTCACCCGTACATTTATACCCCACTTTTTTTTTTCTAGAGATAGAAGAAGTATTCAACTTTACAGCATGCCTGTTCTAAGTTACAGTAGTTTGCTATTATATATACTTTTGTTATATCAAAAGAATTAGATAAAATAACAAGTCATCATGAGCCTGACCAAAACTAAATTTGAAATTCTTATTGGGTCTGGTACTTTTAAATTGTACAGATGTTTGTGCCTTTTCTTTACTTTGCTTATATTCTTATAAGCATTTTTTTAGCAGTAATTTGTACATATTTTAGAATTTGTGTATCTGCTTTGTAATAAATGTAATTTCTTTCCTTTTTTGGACACTTGGATCTAAATGATGTAAAGCAAAACAGCATCAATATATGTGAGGTTGCACTAAAACATATTTTTATATGATTAAAACTGAACAGCTTTTATGTACAGCTCTGATTCTGTAATACTAATATTTATTTACTTTGTTTCATAAATTGTAAATTTTTTTCTTAATGTCGTGGATTGCTTTTCTATGTGAAGCATGGGATTTACTGTTGCGTAATTAGAACAAAATGTATATTGTAAAACAAGATATTTAAACTAGAGTATCTTATCTTATTCTGCACTTATGCATTAGTTAAAAAAAAAAGATAAAGGATGTATCAGTCAGTTCTTAACTCTTGTAATTTTTTTTTGTCTCTTGTTTGCCGGATTGACTATAACTTAAGTGCTGATTGTGATTTTAAACTGATAGTACCGTAAAGCATTAAAGTAAAACAATGTGCTATTGTGAGTTTTTTCAAAGCTTTATAAAACAGTTATAAATATATTAAAAGTATTTGGTCTTATGTGAACATGTTGATCTATATACTCCTTTAAAAAGCTATGGGAAAACATTCCACCCCATGTAAACATGTGCAAGTGCATCACTGGTGCCGTCTGCGTCACTCAGCGGGGCAGGCGAGGTTTGCTGTGCTGCCAGGCGCGGAGCCGGGGCACCGCTGGCTGCAGGGAGGCAGAATCCGGCTGCGGCCGGACCCGCTCCCCTGCCTCCAGCAGCAGGGTGGCCAGGCCCCTACGGCCGCACGGGGCTGGGCGAGGAGCCGGCCCGCTGGCTGGACAAGCGGCGCCCGCCGAGCCCCGGCAGTCCCCTGCTCACCAGGCCTGACTCTGGGGCACAGGTGTCACGCAGAGGTGCCCCCGAGTGCCAGAGCGGGGTTTCGAGCAGGAAGAAAAGGTGTTTCCTCGCACTTGACCGCCACGGCCGGTCACTCTCTGCTGCGGTGCCGGGTCAGCTTCAGGGCAGGCTCTGGTCCTGTCCCGCGGACGGAGGAGCGTGGCCCTGCCGGCGAGGCAGAGAGCACCGCCAGCCCGGCCTCTCCAAGGAGCGGGATTCACGGGCAAGAAAGTCGCAGTCTTCCCGAGCGGGGTCTCCATCTGGGTGAGGTTTGCTCCAGAGGAAAGTCAGGAGGAGCCCGGGCTTGTGTCTGAACGCACGCGGTGGGTTACCACTACCACCAGCAGCATGCGTGCGTGCACGTGCGCACACGCACACACTCAAACGCACACACGCACACACACAGATGAAAGAAACCAACGGCCTGGATTATATTTTGTGCTATTTAGTGGGTTATAAATCTGTGAAACCAAGTTTGTATATTGACTTACAATACATTTAAGGAGTGTTCTTTAAAAAGAAATAAATATACAGTTACATGCATGAGGTGTCTAGTTTTCATGTGTTCTTTGAATTTTCCAAGTTTACTGGCGTTCCAGTATATTGTCAGAAACTTTTATTCCCAAGCGCTGCTTTCCCGCACAAGGAGCATCCTTAAGAATATGAGCGGCAGCAAAAAATGTGGATCATCTTTTGGCCTCCTCAGATATTATCAAACTAAATCAGTTTATTTCTCCAATAATACCATGTGGGGGCAGAACCACAGCTGGTATGTTGTCGTAATTCTAGCATGATAGCATATGATGAGCGTAATACCCTCATGGATGGTGACCGCTTCTAACCATTAAAGGTTAGTTTCTCATATCCCTTGCAGTGTTCCTACCTTTATTCTAGATCATTATGGTAACCTTGCCAAGATAAGCACGTGCCAGAAAACTGGCTCATCTCAGACTGGAGAGAGGAGAAGCAGTATATGTAGTTGGAGGCGAGCAGCTTGTCGGATCATGCTTCCATAAAAGAAGGAGAAGTCAATTATACATTTTAAATAAACAAGCCTTATCTGATAAAAAGCCTCTCTCTTCTCCTCCTTGGCTGCATGGCTGTATTGAGAACAAAATGCTCTGCACAATGATCAGCTAATCAGGTAATCACAGATATTTTATTAAAAGGGAACCAGGCAACCCCCGATGGTAAAAGCTCTATTAACATTGCCTTTATAAGCAGCCCCCTTACTGTGGGAGTTACCTCTGGCTTGTTCGATTATTTTAATTAATTTGCAGCTGCAATTTACCATCCACCTTTTCAGCCTTGGGGCAATTTTTTTTTTATATAATCATTCAGCAAGTATCACTGAAATTACACGTGATATTTTTGGGTTACAGTGGAGCAACCCTAAAGAGGTTTCAGGTACTTATAAACTTAATTGTATTTTCTTAATGAGTTATTGTTTATACAGTGCTTTGAAAAAAACATACCCTCATACAGGGCCTAGGCATTAATGATGACCACTTCATGCTTTGGAAAGGGTGTGGGGGAGGAAGGCAAACACGTCTGACAAAATTTTCCCAGGTGCGAGTAGTTTTCAGAACCAACATAGTGGGTACCACAACCGGGACCGGGGGCAGAGAATTTCGTGAGCGCTCTGCCCGCTCCCCGCTGCAGCCCGGGCCAGCCGGCGGTAAGGACGGCATGGGGCTGCGTTTGTGCCGTACTGTGCTGAGCTAACACCCCGCGCCTCGAGCCTACGGGCTCGGGCTCAGCGCTGCGGGAACGCAGCTGCATGGCTCCGGGCCGGGGCTGTTGGTCTCCAGGCAAGACTGGCAGCAGCTGTGTGTGCTGACAGCCCCTCTGAGGGGGATGGGAAGGGGGTTCCTCCAAAATACTTGGTGTGGTGGGTGCACGTAGGTCTGATGGGACTGAGAAGAGTAACTCTGAGGTCTCTAATGTAAAAGTTCTGTGTTTTTAAAAGGGATTAAAAGAAGAGATTTAACAGGGCACTCTGGAAAACTGCAGAACCGAATGAGGATTTTTATATGCAGTATGCTATAGAATTTCTAAGTCAGGAATATAATTACCTATTATATTGTTCAAGGAGGTTATAATTTTCTATGAAGATCCATATGTCTTTTCTGTAAAGCACAAGGGAAATACAGATGCTCTGGCAAGCTCTTTTTATTCCCTTCTCGCAGAATACTGTCACCAGAGTCACTTCA
Source organism: Ciconia boyciana (assembly GCF_034638445.1). Classification (NCBI taxonomy): domain Eukaryota; kingdom Metazoa; phylum Chordata; class Aves; order Ciconiiformes; family Ciconiidae; genus Ciconia; species Ciconia boyciana. Next base: position 68,015,482 of record NC_132936.1, on the reverse strand, counting down.
GGATTTATTTGCATCAGCAAAACAGAGAGCATATTGGTCTCATATAACTAACTGCCTGCACAATCCTCTTATGAAGCTTTAGATTCTGACTCAGGGTAGTAACTCCTTTGCATGTTAAATACCTTTATGTGGACTTCCCCGCTGCAGGACACATTGCCAGCAGTGGATAAGAATTAGCACCAATAAAGGACATTGTTGGCTACAACAGACCCAAATGGAGTCAAGCTACTTAAGCAGAAAAATGTCAATCCAAGAATGCTGCAGTCAGCTCCCATTTAACCCCAGCGGCACCTAGACTTACAAGGTGCCTCCTTGTTTGAGGCCGTTTCCTTGAGTTCTGCTTTTGGGCATGAGCTGAACTTCTCTCCTCAGAACTGCTTCATGCCTCTTCCCCTCCCAAACTGAGCTGGACACCAGAAACTACACATTTCTTGGCCTAGATCCTCCAAGGGACCTGCCCGACTGAGCGGGTCTTTGAAAATACCTGACGTATGATGAAATGGGGCTCCCTGTTGAATTATACTTATGGCAAGTGCTGTCACCACTTCTTATGGATTAGCCTAATGACTTGGTCCCCTTCCCTGTGTATCTAAAAAAAAAACCACCCAAAAATATGTGTTGAAACCTCTCCCTTGCTAGACCAACAACTCGTCTCCTAGGAGAGCGCCCTAAGTATCCCACGAGGAGTAGAAGAGTCTTTTCTTTCCTGCTGAAGTTCTGCTACTGTGAAGCAAGAAATTCAAGATTCATTGGCTCAGCAAGATTGTAGCCTATTGTCCCCAAGAAGAAAAGCTCTTTGGATGTGCCCTGCTCAGTAGGGAGAGAGCCATCTGGAAGGCCAGTGAGTAGAATGGTGTGACAGAGACTTTGAACCACAGGGACTGAGCTCAAGCAGTTCCCTGCCTGCAGCCTTCTAGACAGGTTGGAGAACATGGTTTCAAACGTGCTTTCTACTTAGCATCCAGCTCCTTTCTGAGGTGATTGACGTTCCCATGTCCAATGGAGGGGGCAGGAGGGGCAAGTGACAGGCTAACAGTTCTGGGCTTCAGAGTGAGGACCAAGCCCCAGAAGTTAGGTGCTGCAATGCCTGAAGCCTTTAATGGCTTTTGCCCTGAATAGCTGAGGGAGAACAAGCCTTATTGATTTATTCCATTGCACAGTGGAACAAGTCAATGGGAGTTATCCTTTTAAGTCATTTAGCCACCCCTGAAAATCCCAATCAATATTCTCTAAAGAATGTCCTTAAAGTAAATTCAGGATATTCAATGCAAAACCTGCACAGCACATCATATATTTTAGTCTAGCCACTATTTTGGGGGTTTCTTTTTCAGTTAAATTGCCTGCATGAAAAAATCAGCAGTCTGTGTGCTAACTGAGTTTATTACTGTGACGATGTCCCTGTGCCCTTTTCTCATATACAGATTACATACACTAAACACAGACCCGGAACATATGCTCACTGTAGGCTCAATTTAAGATGAAAGTGCTGGATAGTTTGACTTGTTCTGTAATTATTCTTGGGGGCTTTGCATATGCTACAGCCGTCAGGTGTGTTTGTGCTATCTTTAATATGCCTGCTTTTAACTGCTTTCGGTACCACCGATAGCACCAGGAATATGGGAAAGAGCTTTCACTGTGAAATACTTGGCTTTTGCCCCTGTGTGGTGCCTACATTAGCTATAATAAGCTCATTTGTTGTGTGTACATAAGTGTTTTCCAAATGATTGTGCTTGGTGAGGAAAACTCTTTTTAAGAGTTTCTTTAATTTGTGCGTATAGAGGTGCCCTGTACATATGGTTCGTATGTGTAGGGCTTTATTAGGCATGTGATTGAATTTAAGCAACAGAGAAATGTCTCTATCTTTTTATACAGATAATCTTGAGCTGGACCACTGTGGAGGCAGAGCTAGATTAAACTCATCCTTGGGAACAGACCACTGCAATGACCATGAACCACTGGAATCCCCATAAAGGATGAACTGGCATGCAGGGACTGCTGGCTCTCCATGCTGGCAACTGGCTGCACGTGGTGCCTTGGTGTCACTTTCCCTGAACGGGGGGTTGGCCTCCTATTGTGCTGTGCATTGCTGTACGTCGTAAAATCATCTCCAGTCTCATCAAAGCTACAGGCAAGCTCCTCAGCCAACGCGCATCAAGCTAGCTCCAGTGGTGCCAGTGCACCTCTGTTGTAGAGCAGCCAGGGGACTCTGGGAGCCTAACACCTCTGAGGTCTGTTCAAGCATACAAATAACCTGCATGAGCTTGGCTGCTTGCAGGCTGGACTGCAGGCTGGTGGGAGCAGTGGTAGAAGAAAACAACAGTTTTTTTGAAAACCAGTACAAATTTCTGCTCTAGTGAGTTTCCCTGCTTTTCTGCATTGTATGAATATTCATTCTGAAGCTGACATGATGAGGGGAGCTTGATCAGCAGCAGGCTTAATCAAAAACAAAAACAATATTACCACATAAACTGCCTTTTCTCATTCTTTCCTGATGAGTGACAGCTCTTAACTGACAGGAGTATTGCTAAGCAAAGCAGTCAGGATGAATATGCATGGCGGTGCGCACAGCCCCATGAACACCCAGCAAGATGGGGAAAGCCAGTGGAGGCAGACCCGGCTCTGTACTGGAGAACAGCATTTCCTTTCCCTCTCTCCTGCCAGCATATAAGAGGCTGACACCATGCCATAGAAGCTAATGGAGTTTCCACATTCATTTTAACAGCAGGGGATGCAGTCTCCGAAGGCTTGTTTCCATGAGGTGATGAGAAATCTCGCTGCTAAAGTTGCAGGGATGTCACAGTACTTGGCATTTTGCCATTTCAACTTCTTTCCTTCCCATCTGCTCCTAGAGAAGCGAAGGTCTTTGCCTGGTTCAGCCGTGCTCTGCTGGGGCAGGGGGGCCGTGGGGGGCAGCTCCGGGCCATGGAAGGAGCTCGTCCCTGAAAATCCTGAGTGCTGGTGTAAATGCCCTGAATCCTCCAGGCATATTAGCGCTGGCCCTCTAAACAGTGGCATTGTGTTGTCTGCAAGGCAAATGAAGGCTTGGGGGAGGACCTCTGTGCTTATTCGTCCTAAATAGATACATATATATATATACTCATAATCTCCAAAGGGTTACTTCGAAAGGGTGACTATTTCAAAAGCCAGATTTTCTGAAGAGCTGGGCTCTTTGGCTGAGGCACTTAGATGAAGTGGTCAGAGTTTTCAAAAGTGCTGAGCACTTGTTCTCGGCAGAAACTGCTGGATTCTGGGCACATGTGAAAATCTGGCCCTTAAAACTTCTTAACGACTAACTTAATGACGTCTGGCACTTCACTTCCATTTGTTATTTCTCACAATCTTTCTTCCCTCCACCACAACCATATTTAGCCAGAAAGACAGAAAGAAAGAAAGAAAACAAATGAATGAAACAACGAGCAAACATTCATGGCTGAAATAGCCTGTTCCTTTTTACTGCCAGGAAAAATGCAAATGATAAAGCAGAGGCTTTGACCAGTTTTGTGACAAAGTTTTTCCTCTCCATTTCATATTTCTTGATGACATTTTAACTCACGGGACTGGTACAGAGAGACATCTTGGACTCATCTTAAATCTTTCAGAAGTTTTCTTTGGACACTCAGTAGAGAGGGGGACTTTTAGCTCTGAAATAAAAAAAAAAAGAAAAAAGACAAAGACATGGTGTACTGCAGGGAGCAGCCTTTCTCTGGCAGAAGATGAGCTAAATGGTCTAATAGTTTTTTCCATCTGTATTTCCTCTGGTCCTACTGCGAGCAGAAGGGATTCAGATCCAGCTGATCTCTCAGCTGGCTGGGGGGTGAAGGCGGCTGGGCGATACCATAAGCTGGGCCCCGCTGCCTGCTCCATCAATTAACACAGGCAGCGGGAAGAGGCTGAGGGGGCTGACACCCCCGTGGTGTTGCCCCTGCTCTGCGGGATCCCGTGAAACGTTTTTGCTGGCTCTCTGCAGAGCTGGATCCCTGCCAGGCTGCGAGAGCAAAGGATCAGCCACTGTCTAGAGCACTGCCCTGCGCTAACCCCCTGGATTTCCATGCAGAAATCCAAGTGAGAGTTAACGCTGCTTTAAGCAGCCTAAACTTTGGCTGGGCTTGCTCTCTAGCTGCTGCTGCGCAGCCGTGCTCTGCCTCGGCCAGTGCCAGGAAAGCCACGTGTGGGGCAGCGCTGGCTGGGGGGCTCAGCCTGGCAGGGCAGGGCAGGGGGCTGGCGGGGGGCTCCAGGCCGCCCGTTCCTGGGGGATGCACCGTTTGAGGCTGCCCTGGCCGGTCCGTGCCCCGCGAGCTCCCGAAAAGTACTTGGAAATTCTGTATCCTGGAGCCTGCAAAGTTTCCTGGCTCCTGCAGTCTGATTTTCCAGGAAAGGGGACAAGCTAAACCCTCCCAACGGTTCGGTTTGCTATTTTTCTTAAAATTAAGGTATTCAAAATAATGCCAACGGTGTCAAACGTTACCCCTCCCTGGGGGAATATGAGACAGGAGCCAAAAATGTGTTGTCACAATGTGCATTACCTGAGAATTTCATTAAACTAAAAAGGGCAGTGAAGAAGAAAGTCTCTGACTTTTAAATAGGTAGGATACATTCTCCAACACCCCTCCCCCCCCCGCTTTGGCCTGTTAGTTTCAGAAACATCAGCAGTGACGCTGATTTAGTCATCTGTATTCTGTGGGCTTTAATGGGATGCCAGCTCCTGATTTTATACACAAGTTTCTTGATAGACTGCTTATTTCAGCAGAAATTACTGTTGTCAGCTCGGTGTTCGGGGTGTTAAAATCATCAATGTCACAATGTTCTAAATAGGTGATGCAAACTGTGACATCCAAAGAGGAGAGCTCAGAGGGTGTAACATTTTCCAAAAATTTAGCATCATTCTAACGCTACAGGATCTGCAGTGAAATGAAGGCTGGGGCGGGGGGGAGAGGAAACCTTTCTGTATTATAACGAATAAAATGCTACAATGGAGTTTGAAGGTGCAAATCAGGCTATAACAAAACATGAGTGTGCATGCTTTCAACACCAAAATGACTTACTGGCTGCTAATTAAATCTCACTGCAAATGGGATTTCATTTTTATTTTTTGATGGAAAAAGTGGTTTTATTACATTGACTTGGCTGACAGCCAGGAATACAGCTCAATACGAATCAAGCAAAGTTAAAGGCCTTCTGCAGCAACATATGGTTTTTTGGGAAGTATGAGTCATAAATGGAACCAGATGCAAAAAAAAATGGTTATAAGAAGGTAGCAACTGTCCTCAGGCAGATGCCGATATTGTTATTTCTGATGTTTCCACCTCGTTGTGAAAAATTTACACGTCCATATTAGTGAACATTTTTTTCCAGCACGGACTGTCTTGTTTCAAAGTCCTTCGATGCCATAGGTCCACTTGGTCTGCTCATACAGCTAGTTCATACCATACTCAAGCTATTTTCTTCTTGTGACTTATTAAAACCTGTTTCCTAGTGCTGCTTGTTTCTCTCCTGGTTTCAGGGTGTTTCTTAACATATACAGGGTTGGCCTTTAGTTTGTTCTCCAAGTCCTATGTAAATACAGGCTGGTAGAAGTATGTCCTTGCCTAGGAAGAAACCCTATGGATGCTTCGTAACCGCACCCTGCGCATATCTGTGCGGAGGGCGTACATGCATATGCCTGTACACACACAAGCCAGCCCAAGTGCCAAGAAAATGCCAGCTGACATGGGGAGGGGAGCCATCAGGGCTGTCTTCTGCCAAGAGCTTTGACTGCCTGTAGCAAAGCAGCGGGTAAACAGGGGAGGACTGGAGCTGGTGAACTGCAGGGGGTGTGGGCAGACTGGGGGCATTTTGGCACCATTGGCAGGGCCACCAGCTCTTTGCCTGCAGGCTGCTGGCATTGCTGCGTGTCAAGGGCTCTCCGCAACCGCATAAAGAGCTACATGCCTGGGCACCCATTGCTGTGTTGTGCACCCACAGCATAGGCATGCTTTTAGCAGAGGCCCGTAAGTTTCTAAAAGTTTGCCTCTCGAGCCCTAGATATAATTTTCTTTTCACCAGAGCCATGTGTCCATGTTTCACCCTTTTCCTGTTGTTTCTCTCTCCTAACTCCTGCAGCCCTTCACTCCCTGTTTACCACGTAGGATGTCAAGAACTTTGTCAGAGTTTAAGTCAGCAAGATCCTCTTCCTTCCTATATAAAATCCCCTCTTACTACGGGTAAGACAGATCCTCTGGGGCTCTCTGCTGGGCAAAGCCTAGCTAGCCCTGGTCTCAGAGGAACTAATAAGTCTTACATACTCAAGGACTGTAGAGGAAAACGGTCACATATCCTTGAACAGTGTCACAACTCACCCAGTGCAAGAGTGCAGGCGCAAACACCAGTTGGTAGGGCAGACTATAAATCAACCTCCTTCACCCAGTGGTGGGCACCAGCTGATGAGCAAACACTGAACACCCCACTGGAACATGGTGCCCTGCTGCACGTGTCCTCCCAGCCCTGGCTATCCCTGCATGCCGCTGCCGAGGCTCCTCCGGTGCAGGGCTGTTTGCACAGCCCAGGGCTGTCATGTGGCTCAGCCCTGCCATACCTCCTCGGAGGTGGAACCCTGCTCGGTGGTGGGCAAGCTGCTTGGGGAACTTGTGAGGTATCTGCTTTATGCTGTGCCCTCTTCCAGCAGGATCTACAAGAGCTGCCCAGGCCCTTGTTTGTGTCCTCCACCTGGAAAACTCAGTGCTTAAACCACAGCTTGAACCACTGCCCTTTTCTTGGCAGGCTATTTTGAGACTTAGAAAAAGACTATTGTATTAACGAAGTGGTTATGTGATCCCACAGCATCTCATCCTTTTTGATCCACAAAGCTTAGTAAGTCGCCTGCCTCTCTCAGTGGAAATGCATTTGGAGTCAGTGTACATGGCTCTAGCCTGCCCAAAATGCCCAGCCACAGTCCCATCAGCTCCAGCCTCTCTCACTGGAGTTTAAGCTACTGCCCAGCTACGAACTACTCTGACATATGAGCAGCCTGGCTCACCTGAGGAGGGGGAACAGGCTCAACTCATCACTCAGAGGTATGCTTACTCACATTATCTTAGTGAAAAGTCAAACTACAGGCAAACATTACCTCCCAGGGTTTGCATTACAGCATACGTGAGCTCCTTTGCACTTTAGGAATTCAGATTGCATATCTGAGTTGGAAATGTTATTTCCTTCTTTTGCACCTGGTTTCTGCTGGCGTCTGGGATCCTAATGATAGAGGAGAGTTGGCTGCCAGTAATTTTGAAAGTGATACCAGGGACTGAAGCTAAGGAGAGAGTTGCCATCAAGGCTGTTCCTTTGTATCCACAGAAATCCTCTGGGAAAGCAGAGGGAAGCTCGGGAGACTGCATGGCCTCTGGGATGAAGAAGAATCTGCCACCTTGGTGGGGAACCCAGAGCTCGGCTGGATGATGAGACAGGTTGTATAAGCTGAACGGATAAAAATTTATACCTGTGCTAAAAACAACCCTATAACACACAATGCTACTTAAAGGCAGCTAGATTTTGCAATTCTTGCTCACGCTGATGACATCAATGGGATTACTTAAGTGAGCGGGTGTTTATTAACATGAATAAGGGCTGTGCTATGTAGCATTAAATGTACCCCAGTTGGGCTGGGGGTTGGGGAGTTCATGTTCATGACTAATGCCTGGTGCTTGCTAAGAAGAGCTGGGAGTGCCAGAAAAGGAGCTTCCAGCTCCTGGGGGGAAAAGCTTTACTTTCTGTGCATTAATTGTACTTGCCTTGCTCATTGTGAAGGAAAAACTGAGCTCCCCAGCATACCCTCCAAAGGCTTCCTACCTCAGGAAGAGCTGTGGGAGGTTTTGTGTGCAAATGCTCCATAAGAAGAAAAGACCAAGAGGATGGAAAAACTGTGTGTCTGTACCAAACTCCCACAGAGACAAATTTCAGGGGGGTTGGTCCTACAAAGCTGGAGGTATGTGCTTAACTTTACACACCCAGAGAGGCCCCATTGACTAAACATATTTAAAATCATCGTATGGTCTATGCCTTAACTTGTAAGCTCTTTTAGTCACAGATTTTGTCTGCCTCTTTGGCCAAGATTTTATTTCAGACAGTGCATCCTTCCAAGCACAACACTTGTGGCAGTGTAACGGGTAACCCTATTTCTATAGCACAGGAAACCCAGCAGTTGTTTCCACGCTCCCGGGTTAGATAACCCTCTACCATATGCTGGAGGCCAAATTTCCATGCGGAGCCTGCTTCTGGCCCCTGGGGAGATGTGAGCCTGTCCCTAGTGCACGGGGAGGGCTTGGGAGAGCTCTGCTGCTGTGCAGCCCTCCAGAGCGCCTCATCTCTGCTGGTGTAGATCCTATAACAGAGCTATCATGATTTAATTCAACAGAGGATTTGGCTTTTAATTTTACATTATTTTGACGAGCAGCTGGATGAAAAAAGCTGCCTGGAGCTGAGTTTTGCTTTGACTTTCTGAGGTTTCCAGGTGGGTACAAAATGTATTAATGGCAACCAAAACCAGATCTGTACTTTTGTGGACCAAATATATCTGTCCTTAGACTGTACATGGCTTCAACAAACCATACACAGTTGTATTTAAAAATTGTTTCCACCTCACAGAGTATAACATTGTGATGATGGTTGCTATCATAACCCTCAGTGCTGCAAACTCACAGTGTCACAGCAAGCTTAAGTTATTTAAACATTTTCCTGTTGTCTCAGTGGTACAATTTTTCATGGTTGCCCTTCATCACCAGCCTAGTGACAGTTTACTGACAGCTGACAATAAGGTACAAGGAAAAACTGCAAGCTTTGGAGTGTTTGTTCCCACCAGCACTGAAATCTGGAGGCTACTCGGGGCGGCCTGGGGGGACTGAGCCCGAGGCTACAAACGCCCAGGCCAGAGGAAGGCTCTGGAAAGAGGGCAAAGCTCGCCGTTTCCCAAGAGTCAGGGATGGGACACGGGTCTTTTTAAAGTGCAAACTGATAACCAAAAGAGGGGAAGATAACAATAAACAAAACAGCAAAAATACCCCTAGAAATGCTGGAAGGATCTCTTCTGATACCAGGTTATATTGCCTATTACATGATCTTTTTATGATGTTCCTGTTCAGATACCAGTCCCTCACAGGAGCAATGAAATTACAGCAGGTCTTTGTGTGAGACCAAGTTCAAATATCCACATTTGTGAAGAGATATTCTAACAAAGAGCTGTACGTGAGGAGCTGGCTGCTGCTGAGAATGGGGCCAGGTAAAATATTTGAAACCGACTTCTAACTTGTAGTGAATTGCTTTTTGGAAGCTTTGGGTTTATTGAACGTTCCAGATAGAGAAGTCAACTGGTCAAAAGCAAGTAAACATCCAAACCTTTGTTTAGAATATTTCATTTAAGATTCTAACTCACGAGGGGAAGAATTCAAATTTTAAGTATAAAATGAGATACATGGAACAAGAGTAAACTAGAAAATTCTGCCTTTATTTTTTCTGTATTCTGAGTGAGAAGATGCATTAATTTAGAACAATATCCTGAAGTACCAGTGTCATGGGTAACTGCCGTGGTTTAACCCCAGCCAGCAGCTAAGCACCACCCAGCCGCTCTCTCTCTCCCCCCCGGTGGGATGGGGGAGAGAATTGGAAGGGTAAAAATGAGAAATCTCGTGGGCTGAGATAAAGACAGTTTAATAGGGAAAGCAAAAGCCATGCACATAAGCAAAGCAAAACGAGGAATTCATTCACTCCTTCGCATGGGCAGGCCGGTGTTCAGCCATCTCCAGGAAAGCAGGGCTCCGTCACACGTAATGGTTACCTGGGAAGACAAACGCCATCACTCCAAACATCCCCCCCTTCCTTCTTCTTCCCCCAGCTTTATATGCTGAGCATGACCTCATATGGTGTGGAATAGCCCTTTGGTCAGTTTGGATCAACTATTTCGGTTGTGCCCCCTCCCAGCTTCTTGTGCACCTGGCAGAGCATGGGAAGCTGAAAAGTCCTTGATTTAGTATAAGGACTACTTAGCAACAGCTAAAACATCTCTATATTATCAACAATGTTTTCAGCACAAATCCAGAACATAGCCCCATACTAGCTACTATGAAGAAAATGAACTCTGTCCCAGCCAAAACCAGCACAGTAACAGATATAAATCGTTGCTCTCGTATTAAGTGCTTCTTGATATCATGGGAAGATAGGTTGCTTCCATGGTACTGAACATTTATTTTGCTGGATTCTTCTCCGCATTGTACTTGTGGCACATTAATATCCAGTGCACTCTAGTAAGCCAAACGAGGTATATTAGTCAGGACATACAATAGAATAAGTACTGTAATATTTTGTTATGCTGGGGGCAGCTGGTGTCTGCGGCAGACATGATGATTTGGGGAATCTGTCTAAGAACAGTTTATGGGTTATGGATCCTGTACATTTGTGTGATATGGAAAACTCCGTTTTATCAGAAGGCTGATCTTTGTGTTGCTACTACCTTTCACCCTCTGACTCAACTAACGTTCCTAGGAGGACCTGGCACAGGGCTTGCAATGATGACTAGCGATACCATTGCAATGCACTCATTCTGAGCAATAAGCTCTCTCCTGTCAAGTCAAACTGGTTCATCACTGCATAACTTAGTTTGGCAATGCTGTCACCTGGCAAGGTACTGTCGTCATCAGATAGGGTGAATCAGAAACTGATCTGACAGAGGATGGAGAATGTACCCTCTTGAATCATTTTAAACCTCGATCAGCTTATACAGCTGAGGAACAGCCTGCAGGAGGAAATCCTTAAGACAGGGAAATCCCAGCACTGTTGAATGCACATGAATTACCAAGGACACCCAAGAGGGTGGATGAGCCAAGGGGCTAGGGACAAAAGCTGTTCAGTGAAGACGTTTGTCCTTGGAATTCAATTAAAGCTTAAAAAAAAAAAAAAAGAAGGTAAACAAAACCCCAGAAAGATTACATACATGTATCTACTGATTTTTGCACATTTGGTTACATACTGTATTTGTGTTCCTGAAGAGTTAATATGTAAACCAGAAGGTTTACTTCTCCCCTAAAACACTGGGAAAGTGAAACTCTGGGACCTCTGTTTGGACCTCAGGAACAGATAGTTTTCCTGTGGGTCTCACTCCTCAGGAAACAATAGTAGGTGGAGGATCTACTCCTCAAGAATTTGTTTACTGACCCCCAAGACAGGTAGAGTGTCTGGACTCTTGCTCACCCCCAAAGGCTCAAGACACGCAAGGGTTCGGCGTTGCAGCTGACTCATACTATTGTGTGGCTGACAAGGTGCGCTTAGCCAGATGTTGCAACAGCAGCTCCAGACACGGTGAGACTGATGTGCACGCTAGATATACTCAACTTAAAACAATTGTAAGAAGCCACTGATCTCCTCTGGGGAGCGAGATCCTTGTCATCCCAGGAAATCCTCTTCCAAGGGACTAGGTCTCACCTAACCCCTGCAGCCTTCAGAGAGAGTGAGGGAACGCACACACGAGCACACGAGAGAGAGCACACCTTCATTTTAGCATGGATTTACAGGATAAACAGACTCTGGACAACTGTTAGGTATTGAGCTAGATTTTGCCTTTCAGAGCAAAGGTAGTGAGAAGAGGGTGAGAGGAGGTGCCAGGGGTATGTGCAATGCACCGATGAATCCCTGCAGTAGCCCGGTGGAAGTGGAAGGAGCCCCTGGTTGGAAGGCAGCCCATCATTGCAAGCTTGGCAAGGGCAACTTTCTGTTGAATAAACATGAGGGAAAGGAGGATGTAAAACTGGGCTGTGATATTTTTGAAGGCTTTTGAAAAGCACTATATTTGCTTGGTAAACCCATGGAAATTGGCAGTGATACAGAAACTTGAGGCGAGTGGATCAATTAGGTGCAACGAGGAAAAAAAGTCATGAAAGGACTTCCATAAGGTTGAGGCTGCTTCCAGCAGAACATCCCAAAAGCTTAGTGAAGGCTACTCAGACAGTTGAGGGAATTGTACCCCAATACAATGGGCAAAGAAGGAAGACATGAGACACCCTAAAATGAGAATGAGAATTTGAGGATTGAAATGCAGTAACACCTGGGAATTGCACAGGAATATGGGTGCTGGCTCACACATGACATGACTATAGTGAGAAGGGTCATGCAGAGCAATGCTAGAGAATAAGGGACCCAAAATAAGCCTCATATTAGTCTCAGGTGCAGAATGTGATGTGGAGTTGTGCAACTGTTCAGATGTGGGGAAATTATGGAAATTTGGAAAATGGACTTCTGAAGTTTGAACAATAATCTCTGGATAGCTGGGACAGTGGATTTCTTTGCTGTTAAGTTATGTCATAAATGCCAGAAAAGAGGACTTTTATGTGAGCAGATCAAGCAAATAGTTTGTAGGCAAATGGTTTGCTGTGGTAAAGTGGCCCTGCCTCAGAAAGCAGAAGACATAACGAATTGTATACTGCAATAGCGTTCTAGCAAAGAGTGGAAAAAGAAAAAAGCAGCCATCAGCTGAGTCTGGTTTTGAAGTCCAGGTTTACAGATGAATTTTAAATTTTAGCTATCAGAGGTCTCACAGGTTATGGATTCTTACCTGTTTGTGCAATACTTCTGATCCACACAAACAACATGCTTATTTTATGAGAGAGCTGTGACAACCCCAAAAGAAAAAGTGAACCAGTAGATTTATTAAATGATCATTTATAGGGAATCTACAAAGTACAAAGAGATGAAAATGTTTCCCTTCAAAATAGGAAGTGTCCTAACATCACCTTGTCCTTCAGCTTCCCTCAGCAGCCTGGTTAAAAAAATCTCCACTGACAGCAAACTCGATGCAGTCTCTTAGTGATTTCCCTTCACATAAAGAACTGCATAAAATGTAGGTAGGGTAAAGAGCATTGGCACAGGAGAGGTAATGTTTGTGTTACGGAAAAGGATCCATGTAAGACAAGAGCAGTCCTTGTGCAGCTGTATCTCATGGGATCATCAATGGATCATGGTTTTGCTTTGTTTTGGTTTGGTTTTGATGTGTGTAATCCTTTGCTTGAGGCAGAAGTAGGCAATCAATATTTGCTGTCAGCAGCCAACTACTTTACAAAATGGCTGGAAGTTTCTCCAGGAAGGAGCCAAGAGACTCTGAGAGTAATAAAATTCTTGACCAGATCTGATAAAGTAATCTGCAGAGATGGTTTTGAACCGACAGCTATTCAGTGAGTTTACGAGGGCTTGGCAGTCCACCCACACCAGCATCCCACAGGATGGGGGAAGAGTTCATTGGGGCTTGGCTGTCTTCACAGTGAAGCACCCTGCCTCTGGGACTGGGCATATCCCACTTCTTCCCTCTAGTCACAGCGCTCTCCTGATAGTTTCCTCCCCTGTTAAGGAAAACAGGTCTTCGCACCTTCTTTGTAAATAAAACAGTCAAGGCCCAAGAAACACTTGACTGGTGCCAGCCAGCCATCCTAATGGAAGCACTCTGCATGGCCCAAACTGCTAACTGCTCAGGCCAAAGTAGGGCCCGGGATGGTAGCAGGCAGGTTGACTTGCTAAAGCCTGCTTAATAAGTGTGCTACTCGAAGTAATGCATTTCCTTGAGTGCACTCCCCTGAGGTCCCTTCCCTGGGAGGAAAAGATTTTCCCCAGCCACATAAATACCCCCTGAAATAAAAGTACATGGTGTTCCCAGATCAACAGTGCAGCCTACTGGCCATTTCACTCTAATTAGCTTATGGAGTCTACAGCAAAATTCCGTCTTCGGCAGGAACTAGATCAGGTCCTTGCAGACATGCTTGGATTATATACAACATGTCTTTACCAGCAGAGTCATAATACCCACCATGGTGGCTTAAATACGTTTGACTTGTGGCAGATCCCATATATCTTCGTGGAGAATTTGCAGTTACTATAGCAAAATAAGTCATTTAAGCTCCCTTAGTTATTTCTTGGAATTTCCTTTGATTTATTCATGGTTGGAGGATTTGCAATTCAGAGTTTTGGCAGCTTGTCAACAGTTTCGTTGTTGAAGGGAGAGATGCATTCCACAACCTTTAAATAGGCTGGGATCATCTTGTTGGATGTGTTTCTAACATCTGACCAAATTCCTTATGCCTATAGTTAACCTAACAAAAATTTCTTGCAATTATTTCCACTTTCTAGGCTCTACTCTTACTTTAATTTTTTTCTTACAGCTTGGATTAAAAAAAAAGTTATTTATCTTGTAATTGATATGAATATAGGAGTATATGTGACAGGTTGTAGAAAAAATAATAATTCTTAGTCCACAACCAATAAAATTAATTACTCTCTGACATAATTGGTCATTATCCCTTGTTGTGTCTTAGGCTCAGCACACCTTCTCTAGGTAAAATATTGTCTTTCTTGTTGTCCATCGACAGTGTATTTATCAAATACTTGCATAACCACCAAAAAATAATGTGGAACACAATGTTATTTTCAACGGAAATTATTGCATTCCTGAAATTTGGCTCAGGTTAAAGATAACTGTTCATCCCGACCAGAAAACATACATAAAAAATGTTTCAGCAGTGTTTATATTCATAACTCTCCCCCTCTCCATTAATCTAGGAGTTCATTATGTTGCTTATCATTAATTGTTGTGTAAATCAGAATATAAATATGCCTCGGTTCCTTTGCTTGCTTCTTGAAATATAATTTCGCCTTGATTTATTTTTGGAAGGAAAAAGGAAGAACCTAACAAGAGTATTTTGAGAGGTTCTAGCTCTGTGCTAGGGAATTATGAAGGAACTTGGTCAAGACAGCATCCTAAATCTCTTAAAACGCCCCTTGCAAAAGCATGTTTTTCGAAACTAAGAGGGCCCTGACCCAGCCAAGCACTTAGCTGTGTATTTATCTTTAAGCACCTGCCTGAGTGGCTCGCTGAGCTAGCTTCTCCCTCAGCCGAAGGGTACAGAATGGAGCTGAGGGAGTAGCAGGCATCATTTTTTGAGTCAAGAAGGTTTAACGCTCCGTGGTGGTGGAGGAGGAGAAATGTGGGAGGAATCTGACTGATTTCAACTTATCAGCCTCAAAGAAATGAGGAATGAGGTCTGAAATTGCCCCGCTCCTTCCCCTCCTAATGAAAGAGAGAGCAGCCCGGTGCCCAAGCGTTCCCCTCGCCTGCCGAGACCACGCTCTGCTCCCACCTCAGCCAGCCCCATCTCCTCTCCGCCTGCGTCGAGCACAGACATAGGCGGTCCAGTTTATTTATTCATAATATGTTTTCTTTCCAATAATTTATCCATTTATTAAAGGATTCCCCCCCCCCCCCCCCCCAGTGTAGACACACAGGAATTGAAACAGGGAGGCAACCTTTGGCCTTGAAAATGTATGGAGGCAAAATAGGCAGTTGGTATCATTGGAAATCACCCTGTAATTACAACCTGAGACACTTGTTATGATTGGGCTTTGGCTTGCAGGAGCTAGCATAACCCTCCAGGCTGAAAGATAAAGGTCTGCTGACGTTAAATGAGGGTTGCAAATTAATGTAATGAATGACTTTTAATAATAACCTTTTGGAGGTGGCTCAGTGTTGTTAGCAATAAGTCCTGACGAGGATTTGCTGTACAGGCCTGAAGGACTGGGGCAGGCACCGTCAGGGAAAGTAAGCGGGAGTGGGGGTGTCCTTGGTGTTTCAGAAAATCCCCATATTCTGTGTGTGGCTGCTGTCAGTCCCTTTGCTACTCATAACTTCAGGAAGGCTAGAACTTTCCAGCTTTATCTCCAGAGATGAGAACAGAGCGACTTTAACCGGTGTGATGTTGTTAGGTCAGGCCTCATGAAGACACATTTCTGAATCCTCAGGGTGATCCTATCTCATCTCTTCAACAGCCAGGGATAAAGCCGTGATGGTCAGCAGCTGTGACTATGTTTGAGGGCCAAATGTAGGAGCCATATCTCCTTTAAGGGTCTTCTTCAGAAGGGGTGTCTTCCTCTGCTCAAACCCTGAAATGGTAAAATGATGGCAGAAACCAAAGAAAACAGTAACAGATAGCAGTAAAGAGGGAAGAGTATGGAAAGGCAGAAAATAGTGTCTTCTGGGTGTGCTCAGGGCCACTTTTATTTGGCATTTGACTTAAATTTAAATATACCCGAGGCAGTCCGCACAAGAAGTGGCTGGATGCCTTCCTCGGCAATGCGAGCGCAGTGTTTGTGGCTGCAGTAATGGGGGAAGGAAAAGTATAGCCCAGACTGAAGTAGTGGATGGAAAAACCCTCAGACATCCTCGCTGCGCTGATTAGTATCTTGAGTCATTGCCCTTGAGGGAGGTGAGAGTTTCCTCAGTACAGCGGAGTTAGATGAGCTCCTTTAATGAGGTTAGATACCAGAGGCATTGCGCAGTACCATGGAGTTCCCTGGGGAAAAAAAAAAAAAAAAAGAAGAAAAGATATCTTTTCATTGCTGGGAGTCGAGGTCTAACTGGAGATCATCAGCGTTAAGACAGTAGGCTTTGAGAGCTACAGAAGCTACCCTAGCTACGGCAGCTGGAAGTGGTGGCTAGAGATGGGAAGGGCTGCGGCGCCGTGTTGCTGCTCCGCTCCCCAGCAGATCTGCCTCCAGACCCTTTTCTGCCCCTCGGGCTCAGGGTCTGTCACTGCGGAGGGGTCCCTGTCCTGCCTGTCGGAGGCTGTCACCACACCAGCTGCCAGGTGGCCAGCGGCGGTGGCACAGCGGCGAGCCCTCTGCGACGGCCGGCTGAGGCACGGGCGGTAACGCTAATGCAATGTGAAACCTCCCCCAGACAGCAAGGCGGGTGGGCAGAGGGGAATGAGGACACAGGCAAACAAAAAATGGAAAGAAATCGGGCTGTCTCTTTATCTCCTTTCAACAGACATTTGTTACACAATGTGCGTGTTTCTGCTGCTTTATATAGCACGGATTAAATTTTCCTGCCTCCTGCGTGCACCGGTCGGGACACGGCGTTGAGGCGAAGTGCGCATCTGCTGTGCTTCAGGAGTTAAACTCGACGAAGGAAAGGGGAAGGTCTAACCTACGTGAAGCTCATGACTGCTGATCTCTGTCCTGTGGCTAACGTAAAAACCCCCAAATCTGGCTGTTCCGGTTTGGAAGCAGCTTGTGCCCAGGCTGGGTCTCAGGGGGCTTTGCGAGTTTCGACACCAGAGACGTGGCGGGTTGCTCTGAATAACACAATCGGAGCTAAGAAAGCAAAGCTGTCACCTTTGCAGTTAAACCTGCTGAGCACTTTCAGCTACCAACTGGACAAACAGGTTGTCGCCAACATCACGTGGCCAACGCAGAGGCCTGACCTCTAATTTAAAGCGTAATTTGTCAGGCTGCTTCACTGGAAATCTGTTTAAAATATCTTTTTAAAATATTCAACAAAAGTAATGTCGAAGGAATAAATCAGAGAACTCACTTTGCACAGAGTGACCTGGCAGTACTGAGGTTGGGCTTTGCTTTTTCATTTTTTTCTTTAATTTTGTCCCAAGAATTTCTAGCTCTCACTAATTTTTTCTAATAGTTTGGAGTGAGTTTAGGAGCTTGAGAGTCTCTTCATTACCACCTTTTCCTTCTTGAAAGTGCCAGACTGGTTTTTGCACAAAAGGCATATTAATAGACTGAGAGCTGTTGTAGTGATAATAAAAACAAAACGAGTTGCTGCAAGGGAGCAGCGAATCCAGTCACCAAATCTGTCTAACCCAAACCAAAGGGGCTCTCAGGAGCCCTGCTCCTGCTCCTGCCTGCGACAGAGCTCGAACTGGCAGCAGATGTCCTGGAGGTAACAGGTCCGGGCGAAGCTGCAAAGCATCTTAGCCAAAGGGCCCTAGGCAAAGAGCTGAGATCCAAATTTAATTTTGGACCTTTTGGGAGCACAGGGTGAAGCGTTTGGTTTTGGGGTTCTTGGTAGCTGTAAAGCTCAGGTGAAGTTCAAAGCTACAATAAAGTTTTTGACCATGCAAGGGGAAGTTGGTCCTGGGATAGCAACTGTGGAGGAACCTCAACTTACAGTAAAAACAGCCCAAAGCTATTTTAGCTTTTCTTTGGTGAAGTGAACATTTCTCTAGTCCCTTTAATGCATTTATCACCCCTACTACCTTTCAAGATAATAGCTATGAATGCCTCCTTTGTTATAAGACGCACACTGCCCTGCGTGTGTGGGAGGTGGGTGTTACGATAGGCATCATATGGCAGTATTCTGGTATTTTAATAAATGAGCTTCTGCTGGAGGTGACATTACTTGAGTGTAAAACCAGGCATATCTGTCTCCTTAGTAAGATACAGGGTATTTTGTGGGGGTGTGAAGTAATTTTCTTTGAATAATTGAATTAAGTAATTACGAGTTATATAAACGTATAAGGCTCCAATTGCCCATAGTATCTGTGTACCATTCACAGAACTCAATGCAATATTTTCTTCTGATTACATGAACACTCTATTCTGAATATGCCAAACAACCTTCCTTTCTCCTTTTTTATAGTTCCCTGAGAACTACTTCTGTAACACCCATGAGATGTGAAGAACAACCAGAGACCTCCTACAGGGAACAATCTGCCACCAGAAGAGCTGCGCATTTCACTGATTTTTTTGGCTCAGATGCCAACTCACGCCCTCATTCTAAGACAAAAAAAACTTTAAACAAAATTTTAAAAATTTGGTTTCCTGGTGAAGCAAAATCTCAGAACATCTAATGTGTTCAAAAGACTTTGATTTAGATCCTTGCAGACCAAAGAAGTAAATGCTAGATTCACAAAAGCTGCTGTGGGAGGATATATTACTCCGTAGCCTGGAGCATGCATCAAGCCTTAGGAGAACTCGTTCAGTTTCCATCGCTGAAGAAATCTGAGAGCATGTGCCACACAGGGCAATGTTTTTACTAACTGCCTGCAAGCTGGTTGTGCCTATGCAAGGCTTGGAGCATTGCTCCTTGGTCTCTCCTGATGAGACATCCACTCTGTGTGCGGCATTTTACATTCACTGCAACATGCTCTAGAAGCCAAACATCCACTTCCCAGACGTGTGAATCACTTTCACATTTGTCTTCTGCTTCAGCGCCTGTTAAAAGTATTTTATTCCGAGTAGACTGGCTTCAAAGGGAGTATCTAAGGAGACCCAGCTAAGTTTAGAGTAACCGGACAGGGATTTGTAGGACATTCATCCATCTGCAAGGTGGAAGAGCTAGATTCAGATCTGCCTCTAAAGGATGCACCAGAGCTTTGAGCGGGCACCCAGGGCTCCCCTGAGAGCCAGAGTGCGAACGATGCCCGGGCGGCTGGAGCACTCGCCTGGGAAGTGCAGGGACACAGTGGTGTGTGCAGGGTGTAAGCATGACATTCTCGTGCTATCCAAGGTTTCAATCGCCAGCGTAACTGTGGGGTATAAATTTGGCAACACAGAGCATCTGGACAAAACAGTCCATGGTGATGGACATACGTGTCTGAGGTGGGAGCTGGGGTGCCACTACACCTTTTTCATCCCTGCTGTTTCTTCCAAAGGCTTACTACAGGATTTTATCTGGATTAAGCAAAGCTGGCTGCTTTTGTTTGAGGGCTCTTCAAATCAACTCTGGGAAACCGACCAAGAACAGTGTTCAGATTTATTGAGAAAGATGAAAAATTACCTGGCATTAGCACATTGATGATGACTCTTCCTGTCTTCTGCTCCTCAGATGTGTGGAACAAGAGCAGTAAGCTTGAAATATAAGTTTACCATACCAAGCTATATATCAATCAATATTTACTGCTTTGACTGTAGAAATAGTAAGATTTAGCTTTAAGTACTCCATTTTGTTTCATCCTCAAGTTCTCTTTTCGACATTCTTTTCATTTTGCTGTTCTTTGCCTAAAAGCAATAAATTTTTCCAAGATCCTCTGGAAATTTCCAAGACATAGACTTTTGCTCTGGGCTTCAGTGATCCCACTTGTGGCAATGTTTAGATTTTTATTTCAGTTGCACTTCTGAGTCACAGAACCACGTTTCTTCCTTCTTTTCTTCCCCTTTTCTTTTTTTTAGAATATCACAAAAATGTTTCAATTCCCTCCCCCTAAAAATGCTTTGGCAATCTTAAGAACTGGAATCTTAAAAATTAATGGAGCCGTTTCAGTGCCTCTACTAGGAAGCTTATATTCATAGGGTTTGTTCATTATTTTGAAGTAAGAAGGTTCTGATTTGCAACGTTGTTTGCTCGTGGCTTTGTCATTTGGCAAGATATTTTAAAATCATAATGTCCCTGGTGCTGACCATCCAAGAACAGTGCAATTTCATCCCTTCAGGTGGCTCTGCTGAAACCAAGTGTCAGTCGGCTGCCTTATAAAGTCAATGAAATGTGGAATAAACCAGTCAGTAGCCTGGGGAAGTACCCCTTTCTGGGTGGCTTTGTGTTCCTTGGCAATTTTATATGCCTGCATACATTATCCTTGTAAGTGTGATCTGATGTGTAGGTGGTCCCTATTTCTGACACATTACATTTATCTGCATCTCTGGAGCAGCTTAAAAAGTCAAGCCTTTTTTACAGTCAGAATATTACCACGAATATGATGTATTCTGGGGACTGCATTCTACATCTCGAGCATTCAGTTAATCAGAGCTGCAACTCCAGCTGGCTGTATTTTGCCAGTGAAATAAAATGGAGCTATATAGGGAGAACACGTGAAGGCGTGCAGTAAATTTTTATGAGCCCGAGGATGGAATGACCACTTTGCTCAAGACTCACCAGCAGAGAGCTATGAAGGGCTTAACCAAATAAGCAGCAATTAAAACTTTATAGTGTTTCACATTGTCATGGGTTTGTTTGTGCCCTATGTGTAATTTTTAGCTCTTGTTTACACCTGCGCTGGTGAAACTGAGGACAGCATGTGTTGCCATACGGTCATCCAAGAGGCATGATTTCATTTTGTTTGTTCCCAGGTCTTCCTTGAAGTTCCTCGGAGTTTTTTCACCCCGTTTTGAAACACAGGGTGGTATGCAGCCAGGAGGGAGCTGTGTGGTAGCGCTGCCTTCTGCCTTTCATGCTGCACAGTGGGCTCCCCTGTGCCAAGTGGTGGCAGTGCCGTAGTCTATAGCTCCTCAGAGGAGCTCTTTTCCTCCAGGAAGTACACTTCTGTAGCTACCATGGAAACTGAAATGTACTAGCGGTGCTTATCACTGTATAACAAGTGATGAAATACAGGCATTTATAAAGGTCACAGAGTATATGCACTAGACATCTCCTTGAACCAAAACTAGGGTTAAACATACTCTTGAGCTTTGTGCCTGACTCCAGCCTTTCTTGGCTTCAGCCGGCTTCTAGGTGTTTTTTACATTTTCTTTTTCTACTCCTGGTACAGGTGGTCTCTCTGGTTCTCCTTGTACCCTGGCATAGAGGGTTGGGCCGGGCAGAGGGGAAGGGAGAAGGTGCCAGCTCAGTATGGCAGCGAGGAAGAGGGAAGGAAAATCACCTCAGTAAGGGCAAGAGAGCAGAAAGTAGGGCAAAACAGAGTTAAATAGCTGGGACTGCAGGATCAGATTAAAAAATACAGTAAACGGTCTTGGGACATCTCTTCTCCTGAACCTCCAGCTGACAAAACCTGAATGACTCAGCCCTGTTCACATGATGAGAAAATCTTCCACTTTGAAAAGTCAGGCCTCTGCCATTAATGCTAAACATCTCCCTCCCTGTTTCTGGCCTTAACACGCTCACCAGGGTAACCCTGGAGTCCTGCAAGATGTTACCTCAGAGATAAGCCTGTCCCCAGGGAATCATAGAAAACAGGAATGGAAAGCACCTCAAGAGATAATCTAACCCCTGTTGTTCCCCCAGGCAGAGGAAGGCAGATATTACTTACATGGGCTGGAGGGGGGAGGTGCATGGGCAGGGTTTATTTGCTGGAAAGCTCTTAAGTAGCACGTTGGGAGAACAGTGAGGTAATGGGAATGGTGTTGCATGCATATAGCATTGGAAATGGCCAGGTAGAAATGAGGTGCTTTGTGGTGACACTGGAGAGGCAATAATACAAGGTATTGATTATGCTCTGAGTTTTTGCATCCAAATGATTTAGGGTCAGATGGACATCCTGACTTGACTGAGATGACCTTCATTACACATCTGTATCTGCCATGGGGTAGGGGTAAGGACTAGGAGGGCTGCAGCAAGGCTGTAGCAGTGCACATGCTGTGCTGTTAGTGCAATCACAGTATTGAGCAATGCTGCCCTTCCCAATGACAGCGCTGATGGATCCAGCCTGGTTGCTTTATAGGGTCAGTAATTTGCAGTAATCAGCTTAGTAGTTGAGCAAGGTAAGAAGCAAATTGACCTCTTCAAGAAGTCTGACTATTTCAGACATCTAAAGTTGGAGTTGGAAGTATTTTCAGACACAGGCTTCCAAGTTCCTGCTTTGTGAATTGTAAAAGTTCAAAGATGTCAGGGCTGTTTCTTGGCATATATGAATGTAGAGTAATGGGGAAACGAGGAGGAATAATGGGAAGCCTGAGACTTAACTGGGTAAGGTACAGAGTTAGAGTGTATAATATCTGGCTGCTGAAAATCGATGTTGGAAAGTCAAGAGGGAAAGTCACAAAGGACATTGAAGAGCTCACCACTCAGTTGGAATGGAAAAATCACAAGGGAACCCCTCAAAGAAGAGCTTCGGCATTTATCCTGATAAAAATTATACCAGGTGATTAAACTGAAAAATAAATATTTCTGCAGAACACAAGCAAAAGAGATTGTAAGACACAGAACAGGAGCATCGTTTGCCATCGGACAGTGGTAGGGGTGGCGAAACTTAGTCCTTCCATGCCACCTAGTGTAGGAAGCTAAGCAGCTCTCCTGGTAACAAAACTGGGACCTGCACATCCTGCGGGACTGGACTCTGCAAGCAAAGGTGATTAAGCAGGAAATTAAGTGGAGGTCTGAAGACTGCCACTATATGAACCAGCTCACCAGTGCAGATAAAAGCCTGCCTCCAGCACCATGGCAGTAGGCGACGCTTGTTGCTGGCTGTGTTTGCAATGTGGCACACTGAGAGGTTTTTAAAGAGAACGGTGTGGCCTATGTTTTTATATATTTTAACTGAAAAAGAATAATGTTACCTAACCTGCAGCTCTCAACACACTGGAAAAAAAAGATAGCATGGGCTGTTTTCATTATGACACTTAGTAACATGGTTTGAAAGTCTTAATTTCTGGGAACTAAAACTGGTTTGTGGATATAGTGTTTGTTTGGTTGTTTCTTTTGACAGGATAGGAGAAATTTCTGTTTTGTGGCTGATTTGTGTTAGGCAAAAAAATAAGCTATGGTTCCATTAGTAGTTGCTCCAAAACACACCAATGGATAAAAAGGGCCCAAAGTTGTGGTGTGCTGTCTAATTGCTAAACATACCCATGCTTCAGCTGAGTGGTTAGGAATAATTTTCTCCAGGGACAGTTAGTGCTGTAACTAGCTAAATCAAGGACTCTTGACCTTACTTTGAAACATTTGGTGCTAGTTTCTCTTTGATACAGAAGAGCAAATTAGGTGGGAGAGAATTCTGATAGCCCTTCGTACTCCCGGAAAATCTATACCATGTCATTGGACTCGTTCAAAACTGCTTCTTAACTGATTGCAATGTCAGTCCAGGATGTTACCAGTCCCAGAATAACCAGATAGCTATATATATTTCACCCAGAACACCCATGGACAAGGGCACCTGCACACTGTCAGTGTGTCCTATGCATAAGATGTGAACTGTGTTTATAAGCAACTTTTGAGAGTCATAATTGCTAGCTGTGATATATAAAGAACAAATTATCTCAGCAAAAGTAAAAAAAAAAAAGAGTTACCCTGAATACTATGCTGGAGAGCCTGCATCAAACATAGGAAGAGGTAATTCATGTTTAGCTTCTGACTTAATAAATATCTCTTTTTTTTCCCCCTCTGCTTTCTAAATTTTCTTCTACCACTTTGTTTATTCCCTCTAAAAATCTGCTGTTCGAGTTGTCCAGCCGCTGTCCTGCTGGGGCTGATAAACAGTATTGCCTCCAAAGAGAAACACTCCTTGCTTGTGTCAGACTTCAAAGCAGATCTGTGCCCTTCCTCCTCCCTGCCTGCCGATAGACGCCCTCACCTGTGTACAGGCTTCCGTGCTCCCACACGCCTTTATCGTGGTGCAAGTAAGGTTTTATGTGGTGTGTAAACAAGGAAATCCCTAGAAGCAAAAGAGCACTTCAAAAGTTTGGCTTGCATGATGGCAAAATGATGACATGTAACTACAGCACTAATAAAGGCCGTATGTTTGCGTTGTGTGTTGAGAAATGGGTGAAGCATAGCACAGGGGAGGAAGAGATGGAATGTCATCATATGCTTTCCATTTGCACCCACGTAAAAAAAAAAAGATAGTGTTTCTACTCTTTCCAAGGCAATGTGATGTATGTGTCTGGTTCCATTATTAAAAAGAGATTAAAATGATTTAAAATATGTTTCAGTATGAAAAAAAAAATAAAGTGGATGTTGGCCATTTTGAGTCATCAGCCAAACTCTTGGCTTTCCTGTTTTTTCCTTCTCTTGGAACTCCCACATATCTCTAGTTAACAGAACCCCCAAAGATGACTGATGTTTAAATATTTAAACCCCTTCTTTTTTGACATTTTTCTAGTCTAATTATTGATCCCACAATGTTTAGTATCCAGGAAGCAATCCCAAGTTCCTGAAATGAAAACCACCTTCCAAAAGCCAGGCTTTTAAAAGATGAGTCATTGGCTGGCACTTGAGCATTTTTTGGCACTTAGCTTAAAAGTAAGAGGTTTTGAGGAGAATTTCTGCGTGTGAGAAAGTAAAAAAAATAACCAAATTAAAAAGTGCTTGGCATGCAGCCTGTCAACTTTCAGAGAAGAGTGTAACAAAATCATGCTGTCCTGGGTGAAAGTAGGGGCATTCTTGTATTTGGTGTTTAACTCCTTCCTGAACAGTCCATAATTTCTCCAAGTCCATCCTGTATTTCTGTAAGGCCAGAAAGGCATGACTGGAACAAAATAGCCCAAAGGGCTGTATTTCTCCCCCTTTGGGAATGCAACTTTGCCCTGCTGGAGCTATCGGGGTCTGCCAGGGTTTTGGGTTGCTTGGGGGGCTGTGGAGGCCAGGGTCTTTGCTTCCTCACTTGCTCCTGCTCCCTGTTCCTCACTCCTTCAGGGCTGTTGTCCCTGAAGCAAATTCCAGATTGCTGGAAGATATTTCATAACTGATTCACTTGGGACTTGCCCTGCCTCTTTGCCCCCTTAGGCAAGACCTGGAGCAAGGAAAGAGAGGGTAGGCATCTGACCGTGCCAGCTAAAGTGCTCTTAACATCTGGCTGTAGATGAAAATCTTTTCCTTGTTGTTTTCACTATATTCCTCCTGAAAACTCTAGTCCAGTTTCAGGAAGCTCTGCTGGTTCAGGTCAGCAAAGATTAACATAGGGCAGGAACAGAAAAGGCAGGAACAGAAAAGGCAGGAGTTGGCATATGTACCTCCCTGTACTGAACAAAATGAGCATGCTCATTGCATGCTGGTAGCATGCAAAAATGAGCATGCTACCAGCGCGGTGCATGGTATCTATTAACCCTTGGAGACGAAAGACCTATTGGTCACATGCATACGGTACCCATAGCAGAGAGGGCAGTGCTGCAAATTCCTGGGCCCCTTGCCAGGCCCATAGCACACTTACATGCTCCATAGTGCCTGCCAAGAGAAGGCTCACACTGCACAACTCTGATTTCCACCTCACTACACAGGAATAAATGGGCAATAATTCCAGTGATTCAAGAGAATTGAGGTTGATAATCCAGGTGTTTTTTAACGTTCTTACACTTTCCATCATGCTACCCTAAACTTGCAACTTCCCATCTTCAGCTAATTATGCTTGTCCCTCCACAGTAGCCTGCAGTGACTAAGCATTATTTGGTTTATTTCAGGCTTTATAATTAAATCTATAAAGCTTATGTTGCAGTGTTTGTGGAAGATGATGACGATCCTCTTACAATTTCCATACTAGGTATCTCCTTGATAAACTGCAAGCTGATGAGGACTGGGGCTATGTACGTGCTTGGACACATGAAAGCATGTAGCAGCAGCCATGTTGGTAGAGTTCCCCTAGACTCAGGCAACATTTTTCAAGCAGAAAGTATAACCAGCCGAACTGGAATAGCCATGGGTTATCAGTAGCATCACCTGCTGCTACATGACTCTCTCATCAGTAGCTCCTAGACCGTCACAGTAACAGCTGGGGTCAAGTTTTCCATGCCAAGTGCTGTCCTATGAATCTGAAGGAAAATTTCTGTCAAAGTAGTTCAGATATCCCTGCAATACAAGAAATAAAACCTCTTTTGCCTATGGTAAAAAAGAATTGTCTCCTCTGGATTGCTTTGGTGTTTTTTTTGCTCTGAAACAGCAAGCTGAAATTTGGTAGAAGGCTGGGATATGCCCTTTCCCAATGCCAAGTTAAATCCTCATGAAAATCAGTGAAGTTATGAGATTTGTGGGGAGAAAAATTCTGTACACCTGCTCATTACAGACTTCTAAAATTCAAGCAAGTGCTTTAAGAACTGCAGCCGCAGCGAGCAGGTCTGAGCCTCTTGGTGCCTGTGGCTGATCACACCGCAGCTGCAGAGAGCAGCCGGGAAAGGTCTCGCCTGCAGTCGAGCAAAGGAGCTGGGCTTTCCTTGCGGAGGCGGCTTCCCACTGTGGTGTGCCAAGGGTGGGACGCAAAACCCTGAGCACTTGCCCTCTGCCCCTGTATTTCCCTGCTGTGGTCAGCCGGGGCAGTGGGACAGGAGGGAGCCGTGTGATTTAAGTCAAGAGGAAAGGAGCAGATAAGGACACGGAGAGTAATGAAATGAGTAGTTGGAGTCAGGGGAAGTGGGAAGCTGACCTAAGGAGGGAGGAATGTCATTGGGGACGTTGGGGTGGGGACACATGAGCTTGGCAAAGAAACTGGGAGGGGAAGCCAGGAAGGGAGGGTGTGGAAAGGCTGAGATTAGACAGGGACCAGAGAGAAAGTCTTATTCTGGGGCTGGGCTTGTCTTGGGTTTGGGAAGAGGACTGGGTCCAGAAAGCTGGTGAGTGGACCATGGCATTGGTCAGGAAAAGGGTCAGGAAACAGAGTGCAGGAGGAAAAAGTTGAAGGGCATTGGGCTGAAGAGGTTGTGCTGGGATGGAAAAGAGACAGAAGAGCGTGCACCCACCCAAGCGTGCTCCAGCCTCCAGAGCTGGAATGGGACCCGAGAGGACTGTGTGCTGACCCCACTGCTGTCTGCAAATACCTTTCAGACATATTCTTCAAGACAAGATGCAAGACCATGCTTTCAGCTTCTTTCATGTTTGAGAATTTGGCTGAATTGGAGTAGGATAACTTTGTTAGGTAGGGTGAAAAGTGAAGTCAGGAAGGTGAGCCATGACATACACGTCTAAACAAATCCTTGTGGTTTTTTTCTGCTTTATCATGATGTATTTTTAAGTAAGAATCAAATTTTATGGCCAGAGAATTTGTCATCAGTTCCTTACTTTGCCATGTAATAAATCCATTAGGTCATAAATTTCAGCTGGACTAAACTAATTTTAGAACAGTATCATAAAAAAACAGCACATTATGAAGGAAATATAAACATGTTCTTTTGTTTTATCTTCTCAATTTTTACCATTCTTAAAGAATCGAAAAATTGTAGCAGAGATTTTTCTATTAATGTAATTTCTAACAGCTGGCACAGATTAAAACAGCCGATCAAGACAGCCTTCAATATTTCCATGCAATTCAGGCTGACAAAATGTGGTAGCTCCTGTGATTCTTAAATCTGTTTGTCAGTGGAAGTAAGGAAAGGTGATGAAAGATTGTCTTATCACTAGTGTATTTAGCTGTATAATGTACTACATGAACTTAGTAGTCAAGTGGAAGCAAATATATCTTCTAATTTTCTAGTTAATTTGTAGAAAGAAGAGAATGTAGGTAGAAGAATAGTCTGCCACAATTAACATTGCTAGTAAGAAGTTTCCATCTATTGACAAAATTAAACCCATTTTACTACAGAACACTTTTTACACTTTTTCCGATACTCCTGATGCAGTTTCAGTGCCATCAAAAAATAATAATGAGCCAATGAATTATTTCCCTTCAGTTTTATTTCAGGAGAGTAATTAAGTGCAGTCTTTGGGTGAGATAAGGATAACCTTTTTTAGTTTGATTTGTTGTTAGATATTTTTTTTCAGCTTGGCGTTAGTGTAAATTCTGCACTGGAAGCAAGTGTGCCCAACGTTGCTCAGTGTTCCCCTGCTAAGGTTGGATTGATGCATTCACCCTTCCTTGCAGTTATGTGGTAAATAAATGAAAAATGTGTTTCTCAAAACAGGATGGATGAGCACGCTGCTTCTGTCACTGATGGTGAGGCCCTGCACAGCCACCCCCGAGCAGCTCCATTCCCTGCACTGTGGGAAGAGGAAGGTATATCTGTCCCATGCAATGCAGCACTAATCTCTGATATTTCAGCTGGCTTCAAAACTGGAAGCAATGTCGATGTGTCTGCACTGTGCTAACACAACTGTGTTGGTTGGTAGGACTCCAGTGAGATCTTTGGTACTGCACTTTGCTGACTTACCTGGAAGTTGCTTCAGTGTTTGTAACATTGCCCAGTGTAGAGAAATGGAAAATATGATGGGATCTGTTAACTGAATCTACATAGAAATGCAAGCACGTGAGGGGATCCAGCACCTGGTGAGAGAGCACAGGATACTGATATGCTTGCTTCTTTCTCACAGTCCGTTGCAGATAGCCTTTGGAATATAGCCTTGCTTCTTTTTCTTTTTTCCTTTTTTTAAAATACAATGAGATGTTGCTAAAAGCTATTTAATGAAAATAAAATCTTTTCCAGAACAGGTACCACATGAACCGTCCAGCTTTCCTTTCTGCTCTTCATATTTTTACCACATGTATTAGCAGTGCAGTTTTTAAGGTTCTCATCCAGCAAAGTACTTGAGCAGGTGCTTAATTTTAAGCATATGCTTAAATGTTTTTCTCTCTTAAACCCTTTTCCTTGGCTTCCACTAGGATTGCTGAAAAGGGTGATAAATGTATGGAAGTTTCTGTGATGTAGAAAGCTGTCTATTAGTAACTCCAGAGAAACCACCAAGTGATTCCACATGGACCACCAAACTGTCTTCAGAGTCTAATGATTTTCATTTGCACTGTCAGTTCGGGGTAGACTCAAGATGAAAAGTTATGTAATATTTTTCCAGCTCCCCAAGCTATTCAATCCTCCCTCCATCATTTGTTTAATACATTCCTCATATGTTGCTCTGGTCTCCTGACACCCAGGCTGTTCCTGGGAACAGCTGAATTCCCATATGGGGGGAAACACATTTCCATATGGTTTTTAGTATTTCAAAAGTGTTATTTTATTTAATAGATTTAAAATATTTAAGCCCCCACCCTTCCACCCCCCGCTTTGGCATGCTTTTAGTGGGTGTCCAGGGAGACTGTAGAGCAGAAACAAGAAGAGCTACAATAGTACAGACAAGCATGCTTTTCATAGGAGTTCAAGGTGACATATAGTCAAGAAATACATGAGAAATAAACTAAACTTGGTCTCCTCTCAGTTTTATTCAGACCTCTTCACCTCTCTGTCTCTTTTCAAAACTACTTTTACTGTTTTAGTTTTAAGAGCTAATAAAATATACAGAACCTGACTCTCCTCTTGCATCAATTTTAGATTGTTAATGTCAGGGTTATATTACTCCATTAGCTACAGGACTCCATTAAAATGTCGGCACTACATCAAGAAGGAGAACCACATCCACGTTATCTGAAAAATTCTGTCTTACCGGTATTTTGGGGACTGTTTCAACTTGCAGATTAGAGGCATCTCTTTAACAGAGAGGTGTTAGTCCTATGTGAAGCTGATGTGGGAACAGAAGACAATGGGCTAAATTCTTTGATTACATGGAGAAAATATGAAAAAAAAAAAGAAGGTAAACTCCTGAAGGCAGTTTGTGTTCTTAGTCATGCCCATCTACCTTGCTGAAGGCTCTGAAAATGCAGAGGACAAAGACACCAGCTACCCTATGGAGCTCTAAAAAATAAAATTTGCAGAGTGAAATACTGGCAATATCTGAAATACAGATAAAGACAGTGGGAGTTTCCCTCTTGCCTTTCATGTGAGAGGATTTTACACAAATTATAGATGCTATGGGATGCAATGATCATGTCTCATCTGAAAAGTAATGTTCTTGCCTGTCTCAGTCAGGTGCAATCACTACAGACTAGTAACTAGCTGGCTGATCCCTGGTACAGCAATGTTGCTCAGCAGCTGCAGTGCTCCATAACTATGAAGCTTCGTGGTATAGGAAAGAGCAAAATAATCCAAGATGCATAAAGGAGAATAAAAGTAACACAGACCATTGAAATAAATGATCTTTTTAATAGGAACAACATGCAATAATGTGGTGTTCACTGATTTACGCTTTTTGGGATTTCAGCATTTTGTGTACCCAGGGAATGTAGTGTGGTGACCCCTGGCATCTGTAGTTTCCAAAAAGAGTGGAAAACTCCACAAATTAGAGAAAACGTGACAGAGCCAGAACTCTGCTTTGCATCTTTCCTCCCCTTCTCCTCCTATCTATGTCACCAAGCGTTTTCTATTAACGCTTCTCCGTTATCCTACACGGGGCCAGAACCTGAATGAGTCACTGCTAGAGAAGGGCTCGTTGGATGGCAAAGGCAAAGAGACAGCATTACTAACCAGTTTCAAAACAATAGGGAATACTTGAATGTCCAAAAAAGGAAGCACTAAACTTTTGCTGTGCTAGACTGTCACTGGCTTACTGTCAACTCATTAGGCAGCATCCTGAGCAATGACGAAGGAATGTATTTGAAAATACATTTGGGACTGATTTGCAAGCATCAGAATGTTTACACTCGTTGTGAGATTTCCCTTTCTTTTGTATTGGGTTATCGTGCTAAGAGTATTTGTAGTTAGGATTGTTGTTTACCCCTGGCCAGAAAACAGCAATTTCTTTTGGTAAGTATTTCTGAGGTTTTGAAATCTGGTTTTGGTCCACATG
Source organism: Ciconia boyciana (assembly GCF_034638445.1). Taxonomy (NCBI): domain Eukaryota; kingdom Metazoa; phylum Chordata; class Aves; order Ciconiiformes; family Ciconiidae; genus Ciconia; species Ciconia boyciana. The sequence goes on along the minus strand of NC_132936.1, from coordinate 67,984,497 downwards.
TGGTGGAGTGGAAATAGGAATTTCAGAGTCCTTTAGCAATAACAAACAGAGAATAATCAGGAGAGAGAAAACAGTCAAAAGATGAACGTGGCATTAACCTGGCATATGGGAAAACAACAGCTGCTCCTGGTAAGTACTTGCTCCTGAGTACCTTATAAATAATACTTTTGGCTATTCTGCATTCTTCTGTGATAGGCTATAGGAAACCTTTTTGATTAACAAAACATTCTAGGTTTGGCAGAATGGCAATTCTGGAAATAAAAAATATCACTGAAAATATTTGGATTAGCTTTATTGAGAACCCAAGAGCCAACTTTACCTTAAGAGAATAGACCTGGAGGCATGGAAAGTGAAGAGATCTGCAAATCCTAATCTTGCATTCCCTTTAGAGGAAGCTGCCTCTAAATTACGTTGATTTAACAATATACAGTTCCATGAGAAAGTGTTAGCGGCACCTACATTTTACTCTTGGAAACATGAACAGTATCCCAAGACTGTGCCTGCAATGACAAATGTGAGGCTGGTATCTACATAACGTCTCTCATTACCAAATTGGTATTTTTCCCTCTGAACAGTCATGTGGTTTTAAAAAAAGCCATAGGCTCATCATAGCCAATAGTGATTACAAAAAGTTTCATATGCTGGAGAACAAAAGGGAAGCAGGTCAAATTGAAAACCATACGTTGAGGGTTTGAGATCAGATCCTGCTTTCCCTTTTCAGGTGAGAGTTCCACTACTGTGGCCACACCTAAAATTTATAAATTGCTCCAAAAAGTTGAGAATGTTATAATTCAAAAATTTCAGTTGACATTTGGAATAAATTACCAAGAAAGGAAATGGAAGCAAGGAACATAAATAAGCTTAAGAGTCACTTAGATTTACTTCTGGACAAAAGATGAGGTGAGGAATATGGTAAAAAGCAAGTAAGCGTAATAGAAATCTAAGTGAAAGAAGGGTAGACATAGCAAGATAGCTGGCCTTTTTCCTGTTCTTAAACAGTTTTGTGCTTTAATCACAACCTAGAAACAACTTAGGCCTCACGCAAGATCATAAATGCATTCCCTACACTGCTTAATTCTATAAAACCTGTGGTTTTGCACCATATCCTCTAATTGCAAGCAGACGCAGTGTCAATACCAGGTCAGCAAGATATTGTATCTGGAGAAAAAACAATCTATTCAGGAATTTTAAGAAACATTTCAGGTATAGTGATCCAAAAGTGGTCTAAACGGTGGGCTTGATCCTGCATCATCCTTTGCATCATCCTTTGCATCCGTTGTGTCCTTTGCACCCTGATCCTGGCCCGAAGCGGTGGGGCCAGCGCTAGGTTGGCTGTGGAAGCTGCTGTGCGAGCGCAGCACTGCGCCGTCAGCGGGGGATCGGGGCTGGCTGCCACAAGTACCCTGCTCTGCTTCTGTTGTGGACTCAGTTGGCATCAATTCAGGGCTCTATATACTGCATCTTATTGTCCTGTGTAGGCTTGAATAGTCCTATGGGACTTTGTCTGCTGGTTTAATGTAAAGCGAAACTTGGATTGTCAATGCATCCCAGAGGTGCAACTCTCAGTGTCTTCTGGCATTCAGTTCTGGTCCTGGAAGACAGAAGTATTTCTGGCCCCATTTATAGAGAACAGTATTAAAAATTGGCTCTGCTGTGTACAAGGAGACTTAGATTTTGGAACAGGCTTTTGGAAAAGCCTCTTTGTGCTTGTGTGTAAGTGTAGGGTTTCTAGGGCAGAAAAAGGCCAGAAGGGTAATCCTGTGTCTCTCATCTTCAGGCTTCTCGTGTCTGAGGCACATAAGAAGCAGGCGGTGGCTGTCACCACGGCTCTGTGGTGTTTGGGACAGAGAGGCTGGTGCAGATGGGGATGTGCCTCGCTGACAGAGGTTGCCAAGCCCCCTTTCTTTCCCAAGCTGGCTGCACATCTGGAGAGGTCTAACAACAATGTAAAAATACTTCCTCCTTCCTTCTCCTTGGCTCTGAGTGACACTCAGAGAAGTGTATCACATCATCTCTAGTTTAGATAATTTTATGAGCTTATATCATTTATTAATTGTATTTTTTCTCAGAGCTTCAAAGGTCATAATAACTGTCAGAGAGTTTTTTGCTGTTATAACCTGTGTGTTGCTACCATCGCAAATCCCTTCTACACACAAGCCCCTTAATTCAAGCAGGGTAGCATTTTAAACTCAAATTAGTGGGCTCACAAGGGAACACTAGCTACAGTTTATTAGCTCAGCTCCCCAGCTGCTAATCCAATCTCTCTGCATGGCAAGCCAGTCGCTGTGTGTAGTACAGGTGTTACTTCACAGTGTGCTCTCACTCCAGCCAGGCTAGCCCAAAAGGCATTAACTGCAAGGCAAATGGTTTCATTCTGCAATGAAGATATGGTCATGGCAACAGAGGCAACAGTCACCAGCAGATAGTTGCAAGTGATAGGCTTAAGATATTACCTGCTCTGTAAAGGATTCAACCAAAATTATCCCTTCCCATACAGGAAATGGTCAGGGGATAGCCTTCTCCAAAGGTTTGAGATACTTTGCTTGAGTCACTTCTGAATCATCCATTTATGGCTTTATACACCTGTGTTCAAAAATCTCTTTAACACCACACCAACCTACCTGTGTTTTTGTTGCCTCCAAAATACATGTGCACTACACCAGCAGTAGTCCCACTGGGGACAGGCCCACCTGCCTGCTGGCTCTTCCGCACAGCTAGAGAGCAGATGTGGCGTGTCCTTTCTTTAAATGACTATTTAAGGTAGAGCAAAGTAAATGAAACTGTTATTAAGTCTTTTATTACATTAATGTATATCCTGGATACTTATTTTAATGACCAGCATACTGTAATGGGTTTTCCTGGCTTAATAAAATGTCTCATCATACCCAAGAGCCTGGATAGATGACTACAAGCAACTGAGTTGCTGCAAGTCTGAGCTTTTAGCTTATACTGTCTAGAGACATATACTTTGCTCATTTTGGTCTCTCCCAGTTCCCTGTAACGAAGGGCAAACAAAAGCAATCTCTGTACCTCTAGTTTTGATAACAAATTTGATAGCAAGATGGAAATCTTGCAGTAATGTAATACATTATGGCATTTGAGTCCTTTTAGCACAGACAGATGGTGGGAGTGACTACGTGGGTAACAGAGGTTTCACTAGTCCCAGCTCTCAAAGGCTAAGGCCCTGTTTGTGTCACAAAATTCAGATGAGCAAGCTGATCTGTGAATTTTCTAGAGTTAAGGTCTCCCTTGTTTAGTCCCTTTGAAAGTCAAGTAGGCAACTTCTAGCTTAATGCTACTGAAGGACACATTCAGATATTGTAAATTCTACCAGCAGGCTTGCCTGGTGCTTCCTACTGACCGATCCTAGGTAGCTCCCTTTATGGTGCTTGTGCAGTTTCTTTGACACATACCTCTGTGATTCTTGGCCTTTTCCACAGACTGGAGATATGGTGGTATTTAATTCATCCTGGGATGGGTTTGAGAGTGGTGACACTGGGAAGGAGTACAGAGTCTTTATGTAGTGTAAATTCCCCTTAGTTCACTCTGTTGTATTTAGGTATCATTTTCTGCCCTGAACTTTAAAGGCACAGTCCTGAAAACCAGGGTAAAAATCCCCAGTAGAGAGCAAAAATAAAGATTTGTTGACTGGTGGCTCTATGGAAGCTGAAATAATAGGTAACATTCTGGCCTCCCTGACACAGTGTAAGTTTTTGCTTAGGTTACAGGACCAGGATTTCACCTGTCCTCTACAAGTTGCTTGTGGTCAACGTAAGGGCTCTCAACTCAAGTTCTGTTCTGGAGAAATGAGCAATATAGTGGTTTATATGTGGAAAATCAAACGGGTTGATGGTCACAACCTAATGAGTTCCCCATATTTTTCATCAAGAAAGTTTTTTCCCCGTTACATGCTTTAACTAAGCACCATAAAAATACTTGGACTGGAGTATGGTTTCAATATAGATAGGTATGCAAAGATTAAGTAAAACTAGTTTTTCATCAGAGTATGCAAGGCTGTGCAGAGAAGGGCATTGCTGGGTCAGAGGGCCATCAGCTGACTAGCAAGATGTGAGCTATTAAACTGGACAAGTCTCATGTCCACCTACTGGGGAACTGGTATTGTCTCCCTTGAGGAAAATTAATCACAAATTTGTTCTTAAATATAAAGATTTGATGAGCAATGCATTGGACAGAGTCCTACCGCCATAAGCGGATCTACAAGGACTCTGCAAAGATGTGTCACCAGCCGATACCTTATATACACGTGCACCAGTACCAATCCTGTGAGCATCAGCATCCGGCGCCTCAGCCCGGCGTTGGGTCCATTGCCTAGCCCAGCTCTGCTGCCCAAAGGTGGCCCCTCGGCACTCACATTCCAGGACTGCTACAAGACAACGCTGTGGATGTTTCTTATCTCAGCACCAAGGGAAACCTCACTCCCCTACATGAAGTTATTCTGTCTCTCCCATTCCTGCTTCCAGACAGTTTAACCTGTTCTGCAGTTGGGCCTTTTTGCCCTCCATGCCAGATCATACCTTGGTCACAAATTACCACTGCTGAGCAGTTACAATTTGAATTTCCCCTTCACCTGTTTTTAATAAGACCATTGAATCCCAGCCCAAGAAACCCGACAGAGGGTATTTACATATAACTGTTGTTAGGGGAACTTTCTTTCCAAGTCTATTGACGGCTGATTCACATCCTGAAGGATGAGAGAATGTCAGCTCACATTTTTACATGCAAGTTGTATGTGAAAAAGGAAGAAAAGGGAAGAAGTACATGAACACTATAGAGTTCCAAAGTAATTCATTTTTGCTCATAGTAATTATTGAGAAATGCAGGATATGTTCTTTTCCTTTCGTCCGTATCTTGCCATCAGATTCCTGAGTATCTGAGCATATCTCATTGAAGATGAGCTATATTCAGAGTGCTGCCCAGACTGGGTTAAAAGAGCCTCAAGATGACTACCTAGAAGCTGATTCAAGGAATACAATCTCAGCCAGCTTTTCAGAAATGCCAAGATGTTTAACAGATGTATCATCTTTCAGAGTTAAGCTCTTCTGAGCTACAGCCTAATGCTGATGTATCAGAGGTTGATAGCTGGTTTCTGTCACTGCGAACCTCTGGCTCAGATGCATTTCATTGGAAAAAGTCAGTTATGGGCACTAGAAAATCGAGCCCTTGGTCACTAGTTACTCCACCTGCTTGGCAAAAGCATCACCTCCATGCTCACTGAAAAGTAGATGCCAGAGGTCATTTTTAGAGGCATTTGGATGCCAAGTGGGGTTTTCTAAAAGATCTTTTGATCTGTAAATGCCTAAAAGTAGCTTAAAAGTCTGGTCCCCTGTGACTATATAATTACATTAGAGAATATAAATTTGGTGTTTAAATGACCTGAGTTAGATATTTTAAACACATACTTCCCCTCTAGATGAGTTTTCCATGTTGAACTTTATTTCAGATAATTGCAGGTGTAGACAGAAATGTTGGAGTTGTTCCTAAGAAGAAGGAAAAGATGCTGAGTATGGGAAAGCATTTCAGACTGTAAGGGCCTGACTATAGGATTTCAAAGGTTTTTGGAGCAAGTCCTAGATCAGGGGTTTTATTTATCTGGGTTGATTTTAAAGGACCTGTGAATCTTCATGCAAGAGGATTCTGTGACAAACCATTTTAACTAGAGAAGATTTTTGTTGAACTGATCGCTACTTTTGACTTCATTTTCCAGATACTGCAGCCATGCTACATAACTGGAAGCAATTACTAGAAAGGTACAGAAGCTAAATCTGGCAAGTTTTCTCTACATATGTCAGAACTGTTCTTACGTTAATCGTCTGAATAGAGAGTGGGAGTTCTGTGTCTTTTGGAAGCATTGGGGTTTTTTTCCCCCAAGTGGAAAGCAAGGTCAGAAAACAGCAACTGCCTCTTCTCCTTGCCTAGCACTCTTTTCCTGCACTGATTTGGGAATTTGAATACTGTTCCTTGGCTGCATTTGTAAATCTGTCCTAAAGTAAGGCATTTACATTTGAGTTTTTGCCCAATGAATCATTTCGCTAGCTCTCCTCAAAATCCTGAACTAGCTCTGTGTGAGAAAAGCTTGGAAGTATTGCACTGGTTGGGGCAAGGGGGAGAAGAAGGGGTGAAAATGTGCTTTATGTGCCTGCTCAAAAATGTTAAAGCCAGTCGTTGGGGTAGTAAGTTCAGCTAAGCTCCTTCCCAAAATCTGCTGGATATCAGGTAACAGGATTTAGTCCTTTTTCTAGTAAAGCTTAGCAGTGGTGGTCTTCTACTGTTTGAATTCAACATAAATACCATTTTCTGCTTTAAGATTTATCTCTGTGTCCCTGTGAAGCTGATTTAGGGGAATAAGAACCAAAGAAATATTGGAACTGCTGATCTGGACTTATCAAGGTACGCAGGATCTCTTGCATCTAAAATGAACTATCCTGAGTTACTTATTTTCCATCAAGTGCTTCATGCTGTCACAATATAAATCAAATGCTCACAATAAAGAGTAACTGGTTGCTGACAAATAGCATTGAAAACAAAAGGTTTCCTTTCTGCATGAAACATTTTGAAATTTTAAGTGATCCTGTTACTAGTAAGTATAACAAAATGCTTGGGAAAGAAAAATGGCTGATATGACTCGTGAGGATCTGACTGCGACTTTTTCTGCAGACAAGCTTTGACCTTGGAAAGAGGCAGAATACCTTCCTCTTTGCTGGCTGCTCACAACCACAGAGACTGTGAAAGTGCTTTTTCTCCCAGGCCCATCTGCAGGTCTGCAGGGCAGTTGTGTAAAGCCGCTGTCCAAGCTCTGATGCTTGTGTGGGCTTTGGTGGCAGCGTGCTCTCACAGCAAGCCTCAAGGCGTAGTAGGTCTCCACCCTGGCAGATCCTGCAATTTCAAGGTCTCCTCCACACCTTCTGGTCCTTTCTGCCCTTAGCGAAGTGATGGAGAGGACATTTCCATGGAAGGACCTGGGCTCCTGACAAGGGAGAGTTAGGACATCCCTATTATCTGCTCCACCACCCCTAGCAGAAGAACTGCTCCAGTTTCACTGCTAGTGGTGCCCCCTTGCTCCTCAAATTTGCCTGTAAAACTCATTCTTCAGCACTGGTGCAGTTCTGATTCCATGTGTAAAGAGTGCTTTTTTTAAGCATTTCTCCAGTTGATGAAGACAGATCGCCTCATAGTGTCTTTGTTTCTGCTCCCTACACAGATCTCCTGTAGATATAACATATGCTCATAAAACCAGCTGGAAGTGGGACACGTAAACAGCAGTCATTCAGCAGTGGCTGCTCATGCCAGCTTCAGTGGAACAGAGTGTGAGAATTAAATTTATATTCTCCTGCTTCCCTACAGAAAATAAGTCTTTGCTCTTGGCACCAGTTCCTTAGCTTGTGTAAAAAGTCAGAGAAGCCACACCAGTTTGCACTAGCTGAAGGTCTTTATCTACCTCTGAATCTCTAAAAATCTCTCCTGCCTGGGGAGAAGGAGATGGGGGGAAAGAGAGAACACTTGGCTATACCGAGTGAGAGCCTGTTCTGGGCTGGTGAGAATGCCAACACGCGGCATTAGCGGTTATGTTACTTTTCCTACCGCAGGTGTTAATCTTGGCATTGGCGAGAGCTAGCAGAACAGAATGAGTCCTGGGCTCCTGCAATGCAATGACGTTTCTTTAAATGGTCTGTTTACTTAGGTTGACAAATGACAAACTGGCAAAACTGGAAACAGGTTTTCCATTGATCCATGAAACAGCTATAGCAAGGAAGGAGGAAGAGCAGACCTCTCCACTAATCACCTTTCCCCAGTTCCCTCCAGCCAGCCACTCAGCTCTGAAAGGGTCTCTCCTGGGTCATTAAACTGGCTTTGGAGCTGACAATGCCTCTCTTGCTACAATTGCATAGGCTGTGTCCACAATAATAAATCGAGCTGATTTTAAAGCTCTCCCAAAAGCCACCGAGAACTTGCCACTTGGTCCATCACTACTTACCTGGCTTGGATTGGACACAGATTTTTTAATGAAAATATTTTTTTCTCTATCCTCCTCTTTCTTTAGCAAAAGAAATACCATGGAAATGTCTTATCATAGCACAGACACATCAGCTGGTTTCTCGGGTCCAGTTGCTCCTAGCACAGGTACAAGAAATCTTTCCCTCACCATCCTGAACGTGCCTGCAAACAAAGAGAAAAGGCAAAAAGTAACTTTCCTTTGGGTACATGGATACTTTAGGAATTGCACAATATGTAATTTGGATCCCTTTGTTGTGCAAACTGGCCCTGTGGAGGAGAACACTGCTTTGAACCATCTTCGCAGAGACTTTCTTTGAAAAGAAATAAAAAGAGCTCATTTACATGTTTGTCACCTTTGGGCAGTTTTCCGGCAATTTTCAGAAGTACTGAGGTGAATAGCACACTTTTAATGTAGGCATGTTATTTCTAACGGCTGAGATGATTGAAAACAGTTAACATCAAGGACCAGGGATTCATTACCTTTGTGTACTGCATACAACATATTGGGGTGCTGAAGAATGGAGACCTTTGAATTCCAGTACGTTTATTGTTATTATTATTTTTGAGTATGGCAATACAAGTGTACATATAAGGCTGTGTAAAGTCAGTTATATTCATTGAGCTTTAGCTTTCAGATTATGTTAGAGTTCTTGTATCCTGATCTGTCCTTTCACACAGCCTGATGCAAAAATTGCTGAAGTCTGTGGCTTTGGGTTAGGCTCACAGATATTAGCGGTGCTACCTGGACTCATCTAGTGGCTACTTTTAAGTTCCTGCAATACATTTTAAGACATGAAAAGCATTTGAAGAAAATTAAATTTCTAATAGAAACATGAAATCCCTTTGGATATTCTAACTGTAAAGAAACAGGGAAAATACATTAAGTACTTTTTAAACCAACAGTTATTAATTAACAATAATAATAGATTTTAGCTCTGCTTGAGGTAGTATTGGTTTCAGTCAACCAGCCAAGCTGTACCAATTCAGGTCAGAAACATCAAAATGAGGATGACTTCAGACCTGCAAACTCTAAGTACTTTAGAGCAAGGGTTTTTCCTTCCTTTAGCTTCAACAAACCACACTCTTTTCATCTATTCTTCCTCTTCAGATAGTTCAATTAATATATATAGAATTTATTTCTTTTTCAAGGTTTCCTGCAGACTTGTTATGTCTTCCATAAAGTTTTCACTCTTAGTGACAGAGGAGAGCAAAGACATTATGCGGATTGTTGGGGTCTTTTTTTCTTTTTCTTGGAAGTATTGGTAGAGAAGGACAATGTGATGGTTTATATTTGTGTTGACCAAATTCTTTGCCTTCTATCATAATGAGTTCGCTGACACCAGGACTGAGGTGAGGACTTTACAGTTGAAAGCATCATTGGTAATGTGAAGATAATTGTCAGTTCTGTAGCAATCATCATGTATCCATAAACTGCACAGCTTTTGTGGATTCAGTGTAGCTGAGATTTTCTTGATTTACTTCCTTCTTCCCCTCTTTGGGCTCCTCATTCACTCTGCAAGCTATTCTTGCTTGTAGAAGCACAAATTATTCTCTCTCACCAGCACTGAAGGTACCTCATTGTTTTATTTAATGCATCTTTTCAGAGATGGTTCTGTAGACCCTTACTAGGATCCTGGATGTTACCTAGCATATCTGTGAATCTTTCAGCAAATCAGCAAATTAAAAGTTTTTTATCAGTGCAAGGAAGATTTCTTCATCTCTTTGATCAGCTTTCTATGAACAGAATGGAGGGTTTTTTTTTCTGTATTAGAAAATACAAAGTCCAGTCTCAGAAAAAGCTACCCAGGCTATTCTGCCTGTTAAAACAAGAGTGGATTAATCTTGGAGTGGACTCAACTATTATTTGACTGTCCTGTATCAGATGACGGGGGATGGATACAGGGAAGTGGGTGTCAGGATCATGTGATTTTCATGTGCACTTACAGTTCAATGGCAGCTGTGTCTGCTTACCTGGGGATGTAAAAAACCAAAACCAAAGCCTTTTAAATCAATACTTGCCCCAACGTGTCATAAAAAGGATGCAACATGGATTGTTCACAAATAAGTCATCCTGCAGAATTTAAACACAGACAGCAAAGTCCAGTTTAGCAGCCAGGAACCCCACTCCATAGTACAGGTGAATACAGAAAGTACTGAACATATGCTTTATATAGAGAGATGATCTTTTATGTGAAGGCAAAATTATACCATCAAGTTTTTAGCATACACTTCTGTGGGAATCAAAGAAGTGTGCTCCCCAGAAAATAGATAGTAAACTGTATTTCATGGGGAAGTGTTCCGGGGACTGGGCTAGCATAAAACCAGGCTTTTCCCCAGGCTTGATGGAGAAATTTTCTTCTTTCTGCCCCTTCCCCCTGCTTCCACCCACCCTGCACCTGTAGTCTTTGCCAAAGAATGCAAGTTGCTCTTCTTTAGCTGATTCACTCTACTTTATGATCTGAAAACACTCTTCCAGCCTGGAGCAGATGTGGAAACTTAGAACAGCAGCTGTGGGATTTTGTGCTTCAAAAGGAATTGGCATTGGTGCAACGAGAGTGTTTGATACTTGCTCGTCCCTTGTAAATCACCTAGCCCTTTTATCTAAATGAAACCATATGGTCCTTGGGAACTGTGAAGTGGATGCCTTGAAGGTGGTTTTCTGTTCAGCATGGTATAGGAAAATATGGAAGAACTGAATAGGAGAGAACCAAAATTCAGAGTGACAAGGGGCAGACCCATTCATTCCCAGTGTCAGATGAACAAACTTACATTCAGTGGGTTGATTTGCCTCGCTAAAATATATCTTATTCTCAAAAGGTCTAAAACTCTCTGTAACTCACCTGGATATGAGTCTCTATTACAATACCACTGTTGGTTCTGGTCTGCGTGTTCTCCAGAAACTTGTGCTGCTTTTATCTTACTATGCGAATTCCTTTGATGGTACCTATGCTTGGGTAGTTGTTTCTCTCACCTGGGAAAATGCCTCAGCTAATGCTACGTGTACAATCTTTGGTTTAATATCTGAATTACAGTACTGTCTCTCCCTCCATTTAGATCTCTCAAGTATGGATCTGGGTGTTTATCTAGCAGCCTGCTAGCTCATCCCACATCTCCTTAGAAAGGAAAACACTACACAAAATCTATTTTTCACAGGTAAGTAGAAACATACCAAGCTGCCCGCAATCACACTTCAGGATGATGTGGAAGGGAACATAGCCCCCTCCCACAAGGGAGCAGAGCCCACCTCCCAGCAAAGGGGGAAGAGTAATGTTTACCTCAACCCTTAGATGAATGTGGATGGAAGCTGTCATGCCATCACTGTGCAGGGTGGTGCATAGAGCTTTCGATGTCTCAACCACTGCAAGTAAACTCTGAGTTTTATAGCTAGTTCCACTTCTTTGTTTATCATCATGTTTGACTCTTCAGGCCTTTTCTTCATCATCTTACATAGGCATCAATTATAATCTTCCTCTCTCTCTTCAAGCAGATCTTTTGAATGAATGTTGCCAACTTTCCCTTGGTGCCCAGTGTATTTATGAAATGTATTAGAAGACAAGTCCAGCAGAGAAAAGGAACGAGACGCTCCAAATTAAATGATAAAAGGATGCTGCCAAACTCGATTTTGAATGCAGCCCAAGGCACAATATGCATAAGAAATAGTTTAGGTACCAGCAGCCCAGACTGCGGTGTTTTATGTGGGTTGGCTTTTGGACTACCTGCTACTATTAGACAAGTGTTATAACAAATTAGGGAACCATTTTCTGCCAGAAAAGTGTGAAGTCTAAAGACATGCATTGACTTCTTCAGACATAAGGTTTCTTTTTGTTATGCCTTTCCATACTTTTGTGTGTGTGTGTGTGTAGGTACATGTGCAGGTGCTCTATGAATTTAATATTAGTCTTTGGGAGCAAAATATATGCTGATGTTGACACATACAGTGGGACTGGAGAGCCTAAATAAAGGAGATGGGAGAAAGAAGGTAAGAGGTGCAGTGGACTGAAAGTACAAAGCTGGGAACTCAATTAAAATGGTAGAACAGAGGAGGAATTAAAGGGAATCAGTAAGTAATAAAATAATACATATTATTATTTTTGTTGTTCCTGTTCATGATATGTATATATGAAACATACCTGGCACAAAAACATGCAGGAAGGGCATTTGAAGCTCCTTGCACCGTTCAAGAAGCAAGGTGTAGCACTGAAGGACAGCCACAGGCAGTGTCCCAGCTGTGGCTGTCATACTGCAGTCGGGATGCACGTGCTCCCCTTGCAGGGAGAAGCAGCTCCGGGCCAAAGAACCAGTGTCCTTGTATTGTCCAAATAGGCCTAATGGGACATGAAGCAAAATGCAAAACGTTTGTTATGCACTGAGCATAAACTGCTCCACGTGTCTCTTCCCCTGGCTTTCTCCCCATTGGCATCCAGAGCCACTCAGGACTGGAGCATGTGGCTGCAGAGCTGCACTGTGGGACAGTGCTCAAGACACCTCCTCGGAAGAGGAACAGGGCCTGCTTGCCATCAGATAGCCTTTGGGAGAACTGGCACTTTAAATGAGTTTATTCATAGTTAAACATTTCACATGAGTTACTCAAGAGAACTTGTTTGTTAGAGGCAGGTGGTGACTAATCATCTCTTAGCCCACCTTTACCACATTCAGGAGTTGTCAGAAAGCTGACAAGTAGAAAAACCTCTTAGTAACTCTTCATTATAACAAGCTGACATAGGAGGCACCGACCCCCGCTGCTATTGGATCAAAATGGGAAAAATAGGGCTTCCAAGTTCCTTTTTCTTGTCCTTGGAGCTTCATTACTTAGGTAATGGCAAAAATATGTTCCTCACATGGTGAAACTAATACATGTATAATTCTCCTTCCCCACACAGAAATTAATCATAACTTCCAAATTCAGAGCTTAATTTTTTTTAACTCTTTTTTGCTGTCGCAGCTGAGGTTAGAGATTTAGAAGGTCTTCCTTCATGGTCCCATGAAGTGCCTTATGCACTGCCTGTCAGCAGAACAAGTAAGCCAAACTCCAGTATTACAGGTCAACTTGCAAGCAGAGAGGGATGGCTAAGTGTCAGCATATCCTCCAGCCTGGAGCAGACGTCGAAGTGCCCTATACTCCATAGCTGCCAGGCAATGAGTAGAGCAGCTCTGAGCTTGCTAGGATATAGCCTGGGGGGTGACACAGCCATTTTCTTTGTCCTCGAGCTAAGGAGAGGCCAAAAGGCAGAGTAAAGCTGCTTTTATGGCCATTCTGCTGGGAGTGGGACTAACGGTAGCTTGGGTGAGCATAGAGAACCAACTTAAAATGGAGCAGATGCTGCTTTTAAGCCTAATCTATAAAAGGTGGTTTTTTTTTTTTTAAAAAAAAGAATTAACAGTGCAATGAGGAAAAATATCCTGCAGCTGGAATAGAGAACACTGTAGGGATGAAAGGAAGCTAGGTATCCTTTGAGACGGCAGATGTACTACCAAATATTTATTTCTTTTAAATATTTTCTTAAGTCTTTAAAGTAAGGTAGTAGCTTCTATTGTTTCCTTTGGCAGCTTATTCTAGCCATGAGTTTCTCTGTGTAATGAAATTCCACCTACAGTAAATCTTCTGAGTGCCTGGCTGTTCCTGAGGTTTAACTCTTCCAAGTCTGGCTCTCTGCTCAGCTGCCTGCCCTGCACTGAGTTAATCCCGACTCATTACGAGACTGACATCAACAGTTCTGTCCTGGATGTCCTGCGCTGACAGCTGGATGAACTAGATGACCCAGCTAGCTCTATTTTCTGTGATTCTCTTATTTGTCCACCTAATTTGATCACTGGAAATCTCAGTCTTTGTTCCTGCCTAAGAGCTCATTATTTTGATCTGAAGAATCACTCTTTGTGAATTCAGTGTATTTATTTGTCACAGCTGGAATCTGGGCGGTTGGAGCCCTGGATGACCCCAGACACACCAGCTGGCCTACTGTCCTGGTCAGTGAACTTCAGGCTGGGCTGGGCTGTTCGTGTATCTTCATTCAGTGAGAGGACAGCACTGTGGTGCCCATATGTGTATAAAACACTTAACATGACTGGGAAAAGGCACAAGAGCCCGGAGCAGGCTGCTGTCCTTTCCAGGATGGCTCCTCTGACTTGCCTGCTGTCAGAGGCCAGTTGATGCCTGGTGAATTATTCTACAGGTCAGCCACATGTTCTGAGCAGTTATGCCCCCTTTCATGTTGACTATAGGTTTGGAGCCGTAGCTGCAATAACCCCAGGCTGTGCTCTAGCTATTACTCTTTGACTGCACCAAACCAGGCACTGTCAGCTAGAAGCAACTCTTCGACCTGATGTGTCTGCCCAAGCAACACAGATCAGTCAGAGCCAAACACCAGAAGAGAGACGATGAATCCAGTAAAAACATGACCAACTGATGGATGCAGGAAGCCAACAGACCCTCCCTGACAGTCTTGGTCAAATAGCAACCGGGCAGCCGCAGCTCAACCCCAGAGAGCTTCCTCTTGGGACTCCTGGCTGCCAGCCTCGTGGGAAGCAGAGGACTTTCCTATGCATCTTAAAGTCCTTTCCATGTTGCAGCCTTTTCTGACTTAAAAATATTTATCAGCTATTTGGGAAATTTATATTATTTCTGGAAATAAAAAATGCTCATTTATTGAGCAAAGAAGGGCACACAGTCTGCTGAATAAACTCTCCAGCCTCAAGCCAGTGCCACTGTGCTTGAAGTGCCAACATTTTCTGTGGAACGCTGGATCCATGTCTGCTCCAGGCAGAAATTGTCCAAAAGGTTAAAAATAATGACCCTGAAGTCACCAGCTGCAATCATCTGAATCCCATATGCCTATATGTCCTGCAGGCATTTTACTTTTGCGAATTCGAACATAATTCCAAGCAGACAAATTCAGTTCAAATAGTTGGCTTGCCTGAATAAAGCCTATGGGAACATACCAAAGAGCTTCTAATTTTGTACCTAATATGCTAGAGTACTTCCGATTACCCAGTGCCATTTTAATTCCTCTTAGAGTGCTATGTTGTAATGATCAGTTTTACACCATATTCTGAATGTGATTTCAGTAGCCCAAACAACAGGCTGAGCTCCTTCTGTTTTTCTCTGACTTCAGGAAAAAAAAAAGAAAAAAGGTTTTCAGGAGCCATTGTCACATTGCAGGTTTCAGAGTATTTCCTCTCTTCACATACACAATGGTTTTCTTAATTATTTCTCACTATTTATTGGTAAATACTGTCTTGATATTTATTTAGCAGCTTGACACTTCAGCCAAGATGAAGTTCACATTAAGTAAACTGAAAGGTGGAAGATGAAATTAGTGCAGAACTGAAGTGACTCACTCAAGTGTCCATGCTGAAGTCAGAAATGGGAAACAAACTGGAGCCTAAGGGGAACATTTTATCATCTGGAGAAAGCATTTTTGGGGGGCATAGTGTTTCCGTCTATTCATTCTTAACTTTGCTTTTCTCCAGCAGGAATTGCTGAGCTTATATTCACCAACATCCCCCTTTGATTCATTCAACCTGCTCTTCAGAATTCCTCCACTCTATTGGCATTGAATGAAACATTAAAAAGAGAGCTGCTCTGGTGGACCAAAAAGGTATGTGTGGATTCTGGCACCTGTGCCAAAGCTTTGGTCTGTATCTGTAAGTAGTGGGAGGCACTTATTTCACTGTGAGTTAGATGCTTAAATGCCTTTGAGAATCAGAGCTTTATTGGGAAATTATGTAAGCTTACTACTTTTTTTTATACTTTCCTTTTATGATCCATTTAATTCAGATGGTAAACACGTTGTGGAAGGAAGCAACCTTACTGTTTAAGCATTCTGACTGCTTAATACATGAACAATTGCCATAAATAAATAATTAGTTCAGGTCACTGCATATGGTACTGCCTTGCTGACTGGCTGAAAAGAGGGAGGCTAGAAATGACAGAGAAGAGGCTGTATGGATAATTTTTCTTTCCTACAATAGACTAGGAAACAGACACCAACTCATTTATATTGACAGAATTTGAATATTGGCTTATTTTATGTGTACAAGAACTTCTCCTTCTGTGTGATATCCTAGTCTTTCCCTTAGGAGCTGTGAGCATTACATAACTATCGAACAAGAGTCTACGCACTGTGTTAAATTTCCAAAACTTGCAAGGAAGAATGTGTCACCTGTCAGAGATATGTCACTTTGGCTGACTGCTGAGTGCTTTGAAATGGGCTCTAGTCTCCTTTGCGCATATTCTCTGTGAAATGGTTTAACAGGATGAAGTGATTTATTTCAGTTGACAAAGCTTCTCAAGTAAATGAAAAAAAAATTATTCTCTCCTGTAGATTTATTAAGCCACAATTAAATTACAGCTATTCAAATGAGACCTGAGCTAGATCTACCTAGGAACATCTAGCACTGTGTACCCAGGTACCAAATCTGCCATATCTGCATTAGCTATGGGATGATATGGGTCTACCCTACTGCAGGGTAAATCAGTCCTAAAGGGCTTCTGGCTAATGAGTTTGTTTTGTGTCCAGTATTTCAGCCTGCATGGTTATCATACAAATTTTTGTGCCAGAACGATGCACCCTCGGTAGTAAATCTAGTTGTTCTACTGCCTTTTCCCTTCTTCTCTCCTAATTTAAATGACTGTTTTTATTGTGGTTCTGAATAACTAATGCCTCATAGTGAACCTTACCTTTACAGATCATGATCAGTTGGAAAATTCTTTCTCTACTTTACAGGCAGAAAAATGAAGCACAGAAGAGGGTGACTGAGTTCTAGACTCTGGATCTGTGTTTGTACATCTCCATCCTGTTCTTGCCTTCATTCCATCACCGAGTTGAAGCCATGGGTGATAACATATTTCTTTGCATGGAAAATGGAAAAGAATCATTATGACAAAGTGTTGAGCAGTTTTGGAACACTATTGACATGGAAAACTGATCTGAGTTTGGGAGAAGTTTCCTTTGGGAATCACTGTCACTATTAACTGTCAGTGACACACAAACAGCATCTTCCAAACAAAACATTAAGGTTAAAGTATGTAGAGCAAAAGGTTGTACTACTATGGAAAGCTCTATATCTTTCCCCTTACCTAAGCTCAATCTTTTCTTGTAAACATTTATAAATGCCACTCTGTCCTGCTCCCATTGGGTGCTCTGTCACTTTGCATCCCTCTGAGATGCTTGGGCAGCAGTCAGGTACAGGGCCCCACCATGGTTTAGTACCCTCCTCTAGTCTTACAAATAGCCTGAGAGAAGCATCAGTAGGTGGGGCTCTCTCCCAGGGTCAGTTTCTGGTCTGATGGTAGGTTATATGGAGATTATTCTATTCAGTTCAAGATGTTCACAATTGAAAAAATGTTGTAGAGGTATTGTAGAGAGCTGAAAAATGATATGGTGCTGGAAGAGCAAAACTGGATTCCAGTAGCAAAGTAAAGAACTTGCCCAGTTGTACTGCTGACCTGGCTGTTACATCTAGATCTCCAAATGCAGACCCCATAGAGATAACTCACTGCATGCTTTCATCTGGGCTAATGAGCTGAGGTGCAAAGATGTGGCTAGATTTCTGTGAGCTTGTGCTGTTGCCTCCATCAAGCACGCATGTCATGGAGGTGCCCATAATGGCCATTGGGTAGGGGTCTCTGCACTGTGCCCCTTTGCATGGTGTAAATATTTCTTCAGACTCATCAATGTATTGAAGAGAATGCTGAGAGATGACCTTAATAACACATTATAGTTACTTACATGAAGACCATATATGTCAAAGGGTAGATGCTTTCAGTGTTTTGTTAAACATACATAGCAGTGTGATAAGCCTAAGCATAAATGTGGCTTAGATCCATGACAGTGCTCTGAAGACAGAAACACTTAGCCTTGAAATAAGATATGTGTCCTGATATCTTATGGGTCCCCATAATCAGTGGAGATGATTAGACCTTTGGACAGTTTAGCAAGGCAGGTGAATAATTTGCCATCTATCATAATAATCTTTACAATATTTTTTATTTTTTGTTTTAGGAAGAAAGCTCAGTCCAGCAGTGGGAAAACCTTTTACAACCTGGATAAGCTGGGGTCAGATGATCACTGTAACGTGGGCTGTCATTTTTGGTATGAAGAAAACCCCAGAAAAATAACCTTGTACAGTTCAATTACCTTATTGATTGTCTCTAAAGTCCATAACCCATTAAGTATATATTGGCAAGTCTTGCTCTGGACTTACGGATTGTCAGTAACTGAAACTGAGCAAGCTCAGTATATATATGTGTGTGTGTGTGTGTGTGTACACGTTTATACCCATACTTGTTTATAGCACATTATAAAAAGGAGCTAATTTAATCTGCTTATCTTATATGAAGAAGTACAGAAGTACCAGACACACAAATCTTCATAACTAGTATTTGCCTGGCAAAGTTTAAAAGCAGACATGTAAGTGCAAAATACATACATCACTTCTGACAAGTCCAAAGAAAGACTGCTAAAAATTTTTTTAAAATACTTTACAAGCTCAAAGGTCATGAAAAGGTTATGTTAAGCCAGTTAACATAAGTGCTTAAGCATCATGGGATTCTTGTTCATAAATTAATGTGACCCAGAAAAGGCCTTTGATCAAATAAACATACTAGCTAAAAGAAATACATGTTGTTGTTTTATGCAAAACAAATTAAAGAAGAAATATTTTAGCTAACTATATCTTTTCTGACCTAAATTAGTGAATCAGTAAACTCTACAAAGCTTGGGAAGAGTAAACCAGTTTTTACCCTATATGGAACAGGTTATGGTTCAATAAACAGTTTCCTTAGTGTTCCCTCCAGCACCCCTGGTGGTTTTATTTTCCAGCCACATTCCCTTAGTAATTCTTTTGGTCTATGTTTACTGCATTTTGCTCAGTAACAAAGTCCCTGACTGTATTCATACCAGAGAATGTGGTTAGTTCTATTATATAGTGGAGGTTTTCAATTTGCAGTGTATATATTTTTTTTTCCTGAACAGGAAAGATGCAATAATCACCGAATCAATCAATATTGACCACTGCCATATGGACTTTGCTGTCCTTATGCATTATGTGAACAGTCTCTTACTGAATTGTGAATCTTATCATTGTACAGAATCATCAGAAAATTTTGAGGTATACAGAACTGTAAGTGCTTTGAGCCCTCCACCTTTGAAGTTGACATTTGTTTGACCTTAATATTTCTTATTTCCTGTAGAATTGAAGGAATTGTAACTTCAAAAATTCTTTCAAAAATCAGCAAGACATTTCTGCGTTATTCTCTGCCCAGAATTTGCAATCAGGCCATTGCCTAGAATATACTCATAAAAAAAGTAAAAAAATTTTAAACCCAAGACTGGTCCTTTTGAAAGATGAGGAAAATGCCAGAAGCACAATACCTGATGTTTTAAACCTCTCTTTGGACTACGGCATCCATTTCACTGAATCACACACAGACGGTCCAATGAAAAAAAAAAGTCTGTGTTTATGCTGGCAGGAATCCTGGTCACTGTCAAGGGAAACAGTGTCTTCAAAAAAAGAGATGTTTTAGATGAAGATTCCCAAAAGACTGCCTCTCAGTTTTGACATTACTAAGGATTCAGAAATGAAGTCATTAAAAAACTAACTCAGGTATTGCAAAGACTCATACTGTAATGCCAGATATTTTAGTACTCCATAAGGATTCTTGCCTCATGGTGAGTTGTACTGCAGCTTTTTGTTCAGAGGCAAGAGCGATGTATCCTGCACAAGGAAAAGACACACAATTTTATGAGAAGATGCAGAGTACAGAGCAACAGAGGATGAGGTGCAGGGTCTTTCTTCACCCCATCCCTTGTTTCCCATGATTTTGCAGGAACTCACTGGAGGGATACATGGTTAATGCCCTGTGGGGCATTACAGGGCAGCACAGGATAAATGTTCCTTATAGTACGCAGCTGAGGATTTTTTTCCTTCCTGTCCCAGACATCAAAAAAGTGCCTTACACAAAGAATAACAAAAAAAGGGCTGGAGATAGGTGATAGAGGAGCTGGACAGGAAGAAAGGAGATCAGCGGGATACCTGGATGTCAGCATGATGACGTCCAATGGTCCATCTGGTATCTATACAGAGGAGAGAAAGGGGATGCCTGGTAATCAGGGTTTCGAGGTATACTCAGAGAGTAGGAAGGAGGTTCTGAGTAGGGATAGGGAACACAGAAGAATCACTTAGGGGTGGGAAAAAGTGGTGGCCAGGGACTTGTCTATCAGGAAAAGTTTTAGCAGAGCAGTCTTCATGATGCAGAGTCTCTTTGTTGTCAGAGAAGAGGAGGAAGAAAACAGGAAAAAGCCCAGCCTCATTCCTGCTGCTGGGTTTTTAAAAATTTTGTTATGTGATACATGAATCAGTGAAGCCATGACCATGTACCCAGAGTAACACTAGAACTCTCAGACACAGGCGCCATTACACTTTCATCACTGCTTTTTCCAAACCTGTCTTCCCCAGGAATGGTTGCTGGGTGGCAGACCAGCAGGACCTCCACACTTCTTTTCTCCCATCACCAGTGGCTTGGTGCTCCAGCAAGACTGAGGAATGTCTGATCTCATAAATATTGACCTGATCCTGTAATCATTAGTCATGCTGAAATACATCTCACTTCACTGGTAGCATCTTCTCATCAGCAGGGCATGAAACAACTCGGCACAGATGCTTGCTGTGTGGATTGGTGCAGTGTACCACTACCACTGACAGACTCCTGTAGCCAAGTATTGCAGGATTTATTTCCAGAACTTTTAAATGTATATTTTAATACCAGCTTCTCTAATTCATCATCCAATGTCTCCTGTTGCACATAATGTTAGAAAAAGAGAAGTACGCATCTCCAAAATATAGTAAGAAAGCAATGTTAGGGATTTCTCATGAAAAATGACCTTGCCTGTTATGAAACTGAACTGCAATAGGTTAGCAACTAAACCTTAATCCAAGTAAAAAATGGCTTTCATGACTTGGACTTAATCTGTGATAAAGCTAATTTACTGGTGGCATGCATTGGTACCTTACCTTTCAAATGTTTATTTAAAGCTTGATGAAGCTCCAGTTTGGAAAACCTAGGGGAAAAATATTATATTCATGACTTAATATAATAACAGACTAGACTTTTCTTGTATGTATTTTATCTTCTTTATATGAGGAAAGGTGGAAAATATTCTCTGTGGGGAAAATAGAACCCCACAGCTGCTAGGTCTTGAGACTTTATCTTTCCCCCTTTCCCCTCTTGTAAGCTGTTTATCTGATTTCTTGGGACCACTAGAACGATCCTGCATGTATAGCATCCTAGTGCCCTAGCAGAGTCCCAGTATGGGAGCCTGTATGCCTCTGCTTCTATCACACAGAAAAGGCAGCTCTATTTGAAAGCTAAACAGTCGTTAATAGTCAGGTGTCTTGTATTTCTTTTAAAAAGCCTTTTCCTTGCTATCTGCAAGTTTCTTGATTTCAATTTGTATCACCTTTGAAAATGGACTATGTTACTATGCAATGGCACAGCTTTGTACTTGTTTTCCAGACTTACTGACATCTCCTAACAAGACAGTATGTTATTTGATGGAGGAATAGGAGAAAATGGAGTTGCTGAAGGAATTAATTAGAGAGTTTGAAAACACTTCCTTTTTTGTTTTTCCATTTTAGCAATCTCCTCTGGATTTTATACCCAAATTGTCTTTCTCCTTAATTTGGGCATTTTCTCTTTTTCTGATCTGTTTTGTGCATTGCCATAGCACCTAGTTTTGATCCAGGTCAGACATTGACACACAGCTGTATTTCTGTTGCATAAAATGATATAGGTTGTATGTTGCCTTGGGGACTTTGTCACCAGTTTTAGGGTACTTGCAGGAGGACAAATGATGCTCAGACTGAAGTGAGGGCTATACCAAAGTACCAAGCTGAATAATCAGGCTGTTTTGATGAGTGAGGTCATAGCAGATCAGATTTTATGTCACGTGGCCATAGTGCTTTTGACTTGCTATTAGAGCCCCAAACCAGGATCTCTTTTATGATCAAACTACAGCTACTGTAGAAAAAGCCCTTTCTTTTCTCTGCTTTCTAAATGTTTTTAACCTCATTTTCTTTCTTCAGGTTTTCAGATATCCAGGGTCTAGACTTTTCAGATGATTGTGTTTTCACAATCTGTTTGTGTCTTCAACACTGAAAATGGGTTCATTCACTTGAATTAATTACAGAAAATGTAAAGAAAATCATGTCTGTAAAGAAATAAACTTCTATATATTTCCAAAGTATTTGACATTATTTTTTCCCATCAGTTTTCCATTTAAAAGCAGAATCAGAAGTAGCAGAAATCTCAGGGAAGGGTTGTCTTTGTGAAATTTCCAAAGGCTTTTTCTCTTTTTCAAGAAGTGAAAGATGCAGAAAGATTGGATAAGCTTTCAGATGTTTGGATGGTTGCTTGAATCAAATCCAACCCCCAAACCTTTCAAGGCTTCTTTGCTGCAAATGCATATTGACAAACAGACAGCCAAATGCCACAGAAATAGGCTCTGGTAACTGACATTTTTGAATTATGCTCCCAGGAGAGTGCTGAAACGGAGGCCAAAATAATTATTACAATCAGGCTGAATTTTATAGTATTTTTTGTAATCAAAATTACTCTACAAGCAAAGCCTACTCCTTCATTCTGGTGTCAACCCCTACTAGTGTTAAACTTCCACTGTTCCATATTTAAGAAAAATGATACTTTCTATAGCAGTTAAAAGCTTTAGAGCTCTTTCTCTTCTTGTTTATTAATAACTTCAAAACCTTTTTTCTTGCTTCTATAGGACTCTCATTTCTTTTCCGCTGACCTATACGTATTCCTTTCTCCTCTTCAGGCCCTCTCCTGAAAAAGCCCAGAGCAGTGCAATCCTTGGACACCTTCCTCCCGGCATGCTCTCCATTCTCCAGCTCCAGAGGAGGCATTGCTCTCTCTGGTCATGGTACCCCTTCATTTATTCTTGGACACAAACTTTGTATGTCATAGCCAGATTTGTGGACTCAGATTCTGCTTTAATCATACAACCATGTCATAAGGTTAGACTTGCCTGGCTAGTTGAGTAATCTGTTTTGGAGATGGAGTAATCTCAGATGGAAAAAGGAGGAAAGTTTAATATAAGAGCTAGTATTAACCTTCTATTAACAAATCCCACACCACTCAAAACACACCCACAGGGCATGACAAGAGACCATCTTGTTCATTCTCTTCACGTAGTCTGGTCAAAATGTATTTTAAGAGAGACCAGAAAAGAAAATGTAGAACTTCAAATCCCAGCATGTGCAAGCACGTTCATTTTAGCAATGGAAGGGTTCCTTAATGTCTGATTCTTCCCAAACCATCCTCTCCCACGCCAAATGGTTGAGAAGTGTTGCTTCCCGAATTCCAAAATAAGCTAGTCTTCACCTTGAGAGAAGAATGTGGGTTTTTATCTGAGAATGAGTTTTGTCTAAAGAGAGGTTTATTCTGCCCTTTCCTAGCCAGACCTGTGTATTTAGACAGGACTCTGCAAGGGAACCTCCCAGTTAGTGTGTTGAATAAAACTGTTTTCAGGACACTGTTTTTACTTTGTGTGATCAGAGTCTGCCTGAAAGAATATGGTAGGAAGTGGAAGAGAATAAAACTGTCTGTTCATCACACACTGAAGAACTCATGTGAAAAAATATAGCGTATTCCCTATTGCACAGAACTTCTTCAGAAATACAAATTGTTATGGTGATCACAGCAGTAAACTGAGATGTCATATCTTCTCTACATCCTCTGAATAAGCTGGTTTCTGAAGTTTTCTGGAGATTTTTTTTTGCTAGAGTATCCTTCTTATGAGATTTTCAGGGGAAGGATAAAATCAGAACTAAAGGTGAAATGAACTACTCAAAATCATACTCAAGTAAAGTCCACAAGACCAGATTCCTAACATTTTGTCCTGAATATCAAGTCAATAAAGGATTCATCCTCTCCAGATACATTCTTACAACATATATGCCCAATTTTTTTTCTGCTCCCATGTCTTTCAGGAGGGGGATGGAGAATGCATTTTGATAACTAGTAATTATCAATGTAATAAAATAACCTTCCAAAATACCATGAGGTTTCTGTGCTTGGGATAAGGCACGATTTTTTAAGTGAAATGAAAAAACTCTCAAATTACATACCAAGAAATCAATACATTTTTTTCAGTTTGCTTGAAAAAACATCTTGCAAATGGGTCTTCGTTTTTTAAATTCCATGACCACAGCTGAAACACATAAACTGAAAAGAAGTGCTATAAAGACATAAATCTTCATAGAAATCATAGATTTGTCATGCCATTATTGCTGCTCCGTGGCAAACCATGCAGTCATTTTCCATTCATTTAGAATTTAGTCATGTAGGATCAATTCAGGCTTTGCTTGTCTGTATCCTGTGATGTAATGCCGTCTAATGAAGCTGCAAAGTATAAAATCTGACCTCAGTCAGCAAGACCATTATAACGCTCTTCATTCTATTTTGACCTTTAAGTAAGAGTGTAAGGCAATGAGTGCTGCCTGTAACTAGCACTTGTGGCAACACGTTGAATACAAATATGGATGATGGGTCTGTTGCTATGAATCATCTAGATAATGTTATCTAAGAAAATAATTTATTTCAAATGAGAAAACTTCATTAAAGAGACAGTATGGCTGCAAAGTCAAGCATGCAAGATTTAGGAAATGGTAGAACTGAGATGGACCATTCAGCTTCAGTTCAACTCCCCTAATATCTGCCATGCTACAGTTACATTAGAAGGTAGTCATATGTTCAGATATGATTTTTTCCACAAATGTGTTCAGCAATGGTGACTTAATGAGTAGCTGAGTTTGTTCTGCCTCTGTTGTAGTGTGTGTGTAGCTCATGAAGACACTATCTGAATGCAGGACTATACATTTCCTGGTAGATCTTCTTCTGCTAGGCTTGCTTAAGAAAATTAGTGCTTCAGAAAGACTGATCGATCCTCTCGCACCATATATGCACAGTCATGCATGCATACAGGTAAGTGTATTTATAAGATTCCTATAAAGCGTGTTGTGATCATCAAATCTTTATAAGGCCTATGAAAAATAGAGGCACCAATCTCCTTGTGCAGTTCCCATGGCATTCTCCTAAGCACAAAAGTTGGGAGGCCCTGGGAGAAGGGACCTGTCCACTCCATGCAGCTTTGGAGTGCAATGTGCTCAGTCCCCTCCAGGCTGCCTCCCGCATAGTGCAGTTGGTGCGTGAGAGCTGATATTATGACCGAATTTGGGCAGGTTTCCAGAGGACTGTCTGATGTCTTCTTTACGTATTTCGTGCTATGGCAAGAAGGTGCTCAAAAATTCTAGACTGCACAGTGTGGCTGAGCGTAAGGTTTATTAAAAAAAAGAAAAGCATAAATAAAACAAGTGAGTATGCCTCCAAAGTGTAATACAAGCATCAAATGTTCCTTGTGACAACTGAGGGAATAGAATAGGTGGAAACTGTTACCTCTGCATTGCAAATGGAGAAATCAAGGCCTGCACTGAAGAAATCTGCCAAAAGCTATACAAAGATCCAAGGCCAAATGGGAATTAGCACTTTTCATCTCCCATCTCTGTGCTTATTCTTCTTAACCATGCTGCTCTTCATTACCCACATATCGCATTTTATTTTTCAGCACCGGTACTCAGCCTTGACGGAGAGCTTGAGAGAGGCACTTTGCAGTCAGCTGGAATCAGCCAGGCACAAATAATTGCCTTGTGAGCACATGGCATTTTCTTGTTCCGTTCAGTTCAGCACTGTAAGTCAGAGCATCTGCACAGTGACCTGCTGTGTATATCATGCACCAGGTCAAAATGCTGCATTGCCATTGTTTGTGGTTTTCTGCAGCTCTGTTTATGAGTGCACTTTAACTTCATCAACTGGATATGCAAAGAAATTAAAAAATACTTTAGCAAGCAATAATGCAGGATGCACTTTCAATAAAAGTGAAAGAATTTTGTTATGCAAATATTTCCCCTTGACATAAAAAAGAAGTAACCACCACCTCAGATCAACCCAAGAATGCAAGCTTCAGCAGTAATCTGAACATCACTTCCAGGGAAAAATCCCAATTACTTTGAAGTGAAGGGCATAATTTTCATTGCCTTTGATAGACTGAATTCTACCACTAGCATCTACATTATACAAGGAATTTGTTGGAAAGCTTGCCTGGAGTAGGGGAAAGTGAATGGGAAATTATGGCAGGTGAACAAGAGAAATTGCTTGAGAACAATTTGGTTTGTTCCAGCTCAAAACTCATTACTCACCACACTAGCTGTTCGAGATCCACTTCAACTGCCCATTGCATAAATTCTGGTCATGTTCAGTTATATGACAATGTAGGCTGCCAGTCTAACTTATTACAGATGAGGCAATAGAAAATACAGTTCTGTTTTCCTTTCTCTGATTCAACACTGCACATTTACATCTCCAGCAAGACTGAAGAATCACTTGTTACTTACATTGCACTTGCTTTTGACAGATGTTACAACCAAGACTTATTTTCTAAGCATCCTTGGGTCTGCATTATGTTTTCTCAGGGCAATTTCCACTTCCTTTTGTTTTTTACAATGCTCAGTGAGAGACATCCATCAATTTTTCTCATGGAAATTACTCAAGAGATTAGATTGCTAAACAATTTTTCATACACATTACCCTCCTGGAATAAACATCTTAAAACACAAAATTATCTTTCTGAAGCACCATGCCAGTAGACTGAGATAGCTTCTCCTAGCATTTACATTTTTTAAAGTCTGCAGTAACTCCAATGAAGTCGGAAGAGGTACTTTGCAGTGAGAGTAGGAAGAATCAGATTCGATGAATGCAAGCTTTAGACCATCATAGCAATCCAACTACAAGATATAATCTCTTTTTGTTCTCTTTTTTTCTGCAGCAAGGTCATCTGCAAATCTGCTGCTAATGGGGGGTGGGTTTAGATTATATGGGGTGTTGTTTATTGAGAAGAGCCTTTCCAGAAATATATGCTTTCGATCAAACACTAAGGACCCTCCTCTGCTCTCCTTAAAAGGCTCACTGTTAGCAGGTCTTGTCTGAAAAAAGCAAGCTGGCGATTTCTTACCTGGGAATTTACACTCTGAAGTTACACAATGAGTTCTGGTAGCCAGAGGTACTCTTTGATAGAGTATATCCTGGGAGGTTCAGCAAGGGGAAGGTCCCAGCAGCCACGTTTCCATTGGCAATGGCAGGGTTTTTTGGGAAACCCATGCCCTGTTCTTTTTGCTTTCTCTTGAAGTGAGCCAGCTCTATCACAAAGTTGTTTAGAGGGAAATTGCAGTGGCACTTGGTTGTTAAACATTATTACATCACCTTTATATGTCCCGTATGGCTTCTGCAGCTGGGTCATTTGATTCTGCTGTTGCTGGCTAATCAATAATTTTGGTATCACTCTTTACCAGTCTCTTAACTTCTGTGAAGAAAAGAGAGAGAGATGGGGATTCATTATATTGGAAGTGTTAGAATTTCCCTAATGAAAATTCAAATCAGGTCCTCCACACAGGCGTTGATATCTTTCCAATGGCAATCACTGCAGAAAACCCCCCAAACGCTAAATCACATGCTGTTACTTATCAAAACCATTTTCCTCAAACCACACATCAGAAATCATATCCCAGATTATGATGTACCAGACCAACTGTGTGGACAGGTAAAGATATACTGTCATCATTTTGTAAGTTTGAAGGGATTGATCAAGTGGGTCTTTAGGCCTGGTCATTTTCACTGTTTCTGCTAAAACTTCATTCCTCTAGAGAGAAATTTACTCTAGAGAGCTTATTCTTGTGGCCAGCCATTATTTTAAATAGTTGGCCAAAAAGAGATGGTTGGTTTTTATCCAAACGTGGATTTTCCAGCTAGCAGGAAAGTCCGTGTGCTCGCAGGTACCTGTGTCCATGGCTGAGTGCCTGGGGGGGCCTTGGCATTGCTGGCCGGCCTGGTGCCACAGACCCTAGAAATTCAGTTTTGTTTCCCATCATGTCCAGTTGTAGAGCACCTGCATAACACAGATGACTTTCATTAGCGTCTTCTTAGAAGGAGACCTTTAAAAGTGAGGCCAAATAAATGTTCTATGTGCAGACAATACACAAGTGGCTTTTGGTATTGGTAAATTGATCCGTGTAGTAAAGTGACTGTTAAAAGTGATAATAACTAAAATTGTTTCAAACAGATAAAAATCAATTTACATTATTTGTGAACTCACCAAGCAGAAAAGGTCCAAGACTTTATTATCTGGCAACTTTTGATCCCATTTTTCAATCTATGTAGAGCCTTTTTAGCAGAGTGTGCATTTTCCTTTTTTTTTAACATACTTACGTAACCATAAAACCAAAACCATTCAAAACTTTAATGTTGACATCCAAACTGTGTTAGGCATCAGTTCAAGAACTTGGAACAAAATTAGTTACAATTCTTTCTCCCTGTTTTTGCAATCAATTTGCAAATCCGATTCAGACAATGAGATTCTGTATTGTTTGTTCTATTAACTTTGATTAATGTTTTTCAAGCAGTTGGAAATTTTCAAGTGAAAAGAATTATAAGAAAGTAATAGGATGTGAAAGTATGATACAAAAGCAAATATTTATTAACAACATTTTCCTATTTAAATAATTAGAAAATCCCTTCAGTATCAACTTATTGTAGGCTTCTAATTTCTCGGTCTGTTATTCTAATTCCTCGGTCTGTTGAAAGAAATCTTAGCTCTGATGACCCCTACACCACTCTTAAAAGCTGATCCAAACTCCTCTGCAGTTAGTGGAAGGACATCAAATGCTTTCACCAACTCTGGATCAATCCCTGAAAGCTTTTACTTGGAAAAATATTGAATGCTAAATTCCTCTCTTGTACCTTGGACCTTTTTTGTCGGTAGGACATTTTCAGAATAAACTTTTATTACTTTTCAACAGGGTCTGAAATCCATCATGGCATCTACTATAAAGCAGTATCTGTGGTAGCATTGAACTAAACAGAAGCTCAAATGATTAACCAGAAAGTTTCTGTATTTTCTTTGACTTTAGTTTAAGGATTAATTCAGTGCAGTTTTCTGAGATCTTTGTCTGAGTACTAGACCTACTGAATCAGTCATATTCGGTGGCAAACATAATTTCTAGGAACACACCCCCTCCCCTTATTTTTATTATCCAATTAATGTTAATTAATCAGTAGAATATGAAGGACATGGACAGTACAGACAAAAAAACATTGGTTGCCAGATAAAATTTCATCCATAAGTCACTGGAAGATTTTTATGTATAGTGGGGGTGCATATGACCACCAATAATTTAAACAGCCAATATTCTTCAAATGGAAGATTTTCTTATCAAAAAGGGCATGGAGTCCCATGTTTATTGATTCTTTAGACATTCACATTGGAGTGAAAATGTTGACATAAACCAAGCCAAACGATGATATGATATTTTGTGACATTGTGATACCGCACAATCAGTTAGGATTGTGACTCAGAAACTAATATTTCTGTACAACTTGAAGTCTGGCACCCGGGAATTCCAGAGCTGTGAAAAGTAATCATACATGGAAATTTAGTAGATGAATGGGGGGACAAATTCCTTTGGTTTAGAATTACTTTTTAATGCAATGCTCAGGACTTAAGAGCCCACTCTAGATCAGAGACATTTTCAACCCATGCACATTTTAGAACAGAAGTTCTAGGATTGTATGTTGAACAAAAAGGTCCTGTAATTTCATTATTTAAAATACATATCATTATTTAAAACATGAAACTATGTCATTTTATAACAGCATTATCAAATAAAACAAACTTCATGTTGTTATTCTCGTAAATAATTCTGGTTTCTCACTATGCACTGCTTAGTATGTAATTTACTGCTCTCTAAAGTGGCCCAGATTCTCTAGGCCTAAATAGCATCCAAACTGTTTAAACATCAATCCGAGGGGAAAGGACACAGAACAAAACCACTGTTCTTGCAGGGACCTTGACACTGCAATCCGAGCTGGGCTTCCCGAGCTGGCAGCAGTGCAGAAGGCGAAGGGCAGCAGAGGAACACTGACTTCTCCATGTTGGACTGTGTCAGGACTGCGCCGTGGACAAGGAAGGTGTTACAACTGCTGGGAATATCTCAGGTGTGGACTCCGCGCACTCCCTATTGGGGTACGCACCTCTCGGGTATCCCACCCAAGGAGGGCAGGAGGGGTGTATGGTGCCTTTATGGCCCGCAGACCCCCCTGCCTGTGACACCAGGTGGCTGCAAGGGCCAGTGCTGCCCGGGGCAGGGCAACAGATTAGGGTACACGGGCTCCCTCGGGCTGCCCCGCCAGCTCTCTGTTTGGGCTTCAGCCTCAGGGTGACTTTTGTACGCCCAGAGCCAGGGTTTTGCCCAAGGCGTGTGAGCAGGTCCCCTGCACGCAGCAGGCTCTGCTCTGACGCGTCCCTGCTGCGCCAGGCGTAGCTGAGGCTCCAAAGGCTCTGCTGGATCCGGCACCGCAAAGGGGCTGGCACCTGGAAGCCTCTCGCCCCAAAGCACACCATCGCTCGTGATCGGCAGTCTGTGGAAAGAGGGGTTACTGGCCCAGATGGTGGCTGCGTTACACCCTGAAACATCAGGACTATCAGGCCTTAAAGGTTATCCTCCCTAAGGAATTGCACGGGCTATTTGTATGAATGTCTGCGTCTTATCATTGGAAACGTACTGAAAGTTTTGTTTCCGCTCCGCTGGAGCAGGCGTGCTGCAGGCTATGAGCGCTCCAGGGAAAGGTATAAACGTGTCCTTCATCCTTCCACATTTTCTCCTTCTAACAGCATTGTGCGGGGCCTGCCCCATTTGCGTCATCTTTCGTACTCTGGCGAGGCAAAGGACTATTTCTCTCTGTAGCTAATATAATGGTATTTTTAGATTTTTTTTTTCACTTTTGTTTTTGCATTCATTTCCCTCAAGAAGGAAAAAAATTACTCTTGATTACATGTGTGCTAAACCTAGCAATAAAAATTATACACAAACATTTCTATCAAGTACCTATCATTATAATGATTATTAGAGTTGTAGAGTGAAGCATCACCAGTATTAAGTATTTTTGTGGCTTTCAGGGACTTGCTCCTCATGCTCTGCAGTTTTTCACCATGTGTTTGTGCACTGTGCTTAATGGTGTCTGGGACAATGAAGGATAGTGCAGTACAATACTAATGCTAAGTCCTCTTGCAGAGAAACCTCACATTAATTTTAAAGGAAACTTTAGTCATTTAGGGACTGCATGGTTAGGCTAACAATATTTAATGAGCTTTGTTCCAAAGTCTGTCTTGATAACATCAGCAATTTTGGTTCGCAGATGAGGATGCAAATAAATAGAAGGGAATTATTTTACAGACCCATTAATAATAGTAGGCAAAGGGAAAAAATTACAGCTGTGGGAAAATAAGGTGATTATTTATCGAAGAATGTATTTTAACAGATTTTCTCAGCTTTTAAGCTACTGCTAATAATGAGCATGAAGTTACACAAATGACTTACAAATGTCTCTTTGAAAGCTGTTTCGCTTGACTTCAGTAATACATTGTTTACCAAATATTTTTCTCATCTTAAGGCATTATGTGGGGTTAATTTGCTGCTATCATTGTGATGGTGAACATCCTTGCTTAGTATAAAAAATATACGGTAACTAATTTCAGTTCGTTGAAACACAAGCATTCCAGAACATGTTCTTGAATAATGTAAATACTGTATTAAGCATATGAAATTATTATCCAATACCTTGGTGGACATTTTGGGGGTTGGGGTGGGGGAATTACAATTTATTTATAGAAGCACAAACAATGTGCATGGAATTGTCCTTGTGTTCTCGTAATGCAAGTGACCCTGACATTTTTGTGTGGGATGCAGAAGTAATTAATCAAATTTTACAACCCAGTCAGGATATGTGAGTGCTGGATAAATATACACTGTGGAAGTGGTGGTGTAACATCATTGCCAGTGACAGCTTGCGTCACGGAAACCAAAATCTGAATAGGAACAGCAATTTCTCTTCTTACTTTCAGATGGCATCAAAGGTCCATGGAAAATTTGTTTTCATTAATGCATTCTTCACTGATGGCAGGAGGAAAAACATTTTTAGTCTGGAAAAAACAAATCAACCTTTTTCTGAAGTGGTAAATATCCATAAGTTTTTTTAATTTAAACCTTCTTCAACATATGCTTTGCATTCTGACATAGTAGACTTCGAAATCATTACATTGGATTTTTTCATGTATTTGTTACAGCACTGCCACACAGCTCTCCCTCCCTGTTCCTTGAGAAGTTGTTTCTGATATCGAACTGCAACTGAGGCTTCAGCTCCAGCACCAAGCATGAGGTAAAGCCCTAACTGGGACTCTTAATGACCATCATAGACTCTGAAAGGCTATCACAAGGTTTTCTTGTGTCCTATGTGCATGAAATTGCTCATGTAAAACAGAATCCCGGAATGGCTGATGTGGGAAGGGACCTCTGGAGATCATCTAGTTCAACCTCCCCACTCAGAGCAGGGTCAGCTGGAGCAGGGAGCTCAGGGCCCTGTCTAGTCCGATTTTGAATATCTGCAAGAATGGAGATGCCACAACATCTCTGGGCAACATCTTCCAGTGTTCTGTCAGCCGCACAGTAAAAAAAGGGTTTTCTTATGTTTCAGTGGAATTTCCTGTATTTCAACTTGTGCCCAAAAAAGGTCATGTGATGACATTATTTGCAGTAGTAAGAGGTCTTTCAAATTGCATGACTGAACCAAACAAAGCCACTGCGCATCTTAGGAGCTTAGAAGAGGTATTACCTAAAGAAATGAACATACAGGCAGGTATGCTCAGTGGTAAATTTTGAAGTGAGGGAGATGTCTAGATAGAAGAGCAAGCCACAGCCAGAAAGGCAACCGCTTTTCACCTGCTCCTCATCATAAGGTTGGAAATCTCAACTCAGCTGACCCTGGCAAGGTAATATGCTGCATAGACAGCTCAGCAAACCTTTACTCATGCAGAATTAATGATCAAGGTATGAAACTACACGGTGAAACAGTTATTTGAGCACTAACCCACTCACACTTTTGCCTTGATGGCTTGGCTGGCCAGATAGCTGTCTGGATGTGCTCCCTGACAGGAATAACGGGTGTGGTATGTCTCCTAGGGAGATGGGCACAGAGTCTTCAAATGCCAGAGCAGCTCTGAAACGCAGGCTACAACTCAGTGCTTGCAGGTTTCCTTCAGCTATCTATGATCACTGTGTCAATCTCCTCTCGGTCAAACAGAAGTGAGAGAAGTGACAGTACTCCCTGAATAACAAATGCATATGGCCTTGAAAAGACAAAAAATATAGATGTCTAGTTGTGGGTAGGACAGTTTGGTTGTGGCTGAAACATTTTTTCTCCACTACCGTGGACCTCTCTTCAGCAAAACTAACATCTTTTGGTCTGAGGAATGC
Source organism: Ciconia boyciana (assembly GCF_034638445.1). Classification (NCBI taxonomy): domain Eukaryota; kingdom Metazoa; phylum Chordata; class Aves; order Ciconiiformes; family Ciconiidae; genus Ciconia; species Ciconia boyciana. Next base: position 67,951,053 of record NC_132936.1, on the reverse strand, counting down.
TACGGTGTGCATCCTCAGGTCCCAGAGCAGTGGAGTGGCCCCTTTCTTTGAAAGCAAATGGAAAAGGGAACATAATGTTGCCCAAAGACTTAGTCCTAGCAATGATGAGATTTTTACCAAGACATGCTGAAATGTGGAGGGGAACTTAGAATCATAGAGTCATAGAATCATTAAGGTTGGAAAAGACCTCTAAGATCATCTAGTCCAACCGTCAACCCAACAGCTCCATGCCTACTAAACCATGTCCTGAAGTGTCACATCTACATGTTTTTTGAACTCCTCCAGGGATGGTGACTCCACCAACTCTCTGGGCAGCCTGTTCCAATGCTTGATCACCCTTTCAATATATAAATTTTTCCTAATATCCAATCTAAACCTCTCCTGATGCAACTTGAGGCCATTTCCTCTCGCCCTATCGCTAGTTACTTGGGAGAAGAGACTGACACCCACCTCGCTACAACCTCCTTTCAGGTAGGTGTAGAGAGGGAGAAGGTCTCCCCTCAGCCTCCGCTTCTCCAGACTAAATAATGCCAGTTCCCTCAGCCGCTCCTCGTAAGACTTGTTCTCCAGACCCTTCACCAGCTTCGTTGCCCTTCTCTGGACAGGCTCCAGCAACTCAATGTCTCTCTTGTAGCGAGGGGCCCAACACTGAGCACAGTATTCAAGGTGCGGCCTCACCAGTGCTGAGTACAGGGCACGATCATTTCTCTACTCTTGCTGGCCACGCTAGTCCTGATACAAGCCAGGATGCTGTTGGCTTTCTTGGCCACCTGGGCACACTGCCAGCTCGTGTTCAGCCAGCTGTCAACCAGCACCCCCAGGTCCTTTTCCGCCAGGCAGCTTTCCAGCCACTCTTCCCCAAGCCTGTAGCGTTGCATGGGGTTGTTGTGACCCAAGTGCAGGACCCGGCACTTGGCCTTGTTGAACCTTATACAATTGGCCTTGGCCCATTGATCCAGCCTGTCCAGGTCCCTCTGCAGAGCCTTCCTACCCTTGAGCAGATTGACACTCCCGCCCAACTTGGTGTCATCTGCAAACTTACTGAGGGCACGCTCAATCCCCTCATCCAGATCATCAATAAAGATATAAAACAAGACTGGCCCCAAAACTGAGCCCTGGGGAACACCGCTTGTGACCGGCCACCAACTGGCCACTAACTTCTCAGTAAGCTTATCAGTGGCTGGAGATTTATTTGTTTTCAAAATTTTGTCGAGAAAGAAAGTGAATCCTGGCTGGTGCTGGTTGCTCTCACTGTAGACAATAAGCAAACCTCACTGAAGCCTGAACGTTATCTCAGCTCCCTGACAGTCATTCCATTGGGATGGATTTCCAGGGCAAGGCCTGAAGGGATGGAGGTGGCACTGGTGGGGCACAGAGAGAAGAAAGCACAGACCAGACTGCTGACAGCAGCAGCAGAGAACATCTCTGTCCCTCCTCATCCCTCTCCATCCTCAGGTCTGCGTGCTGAATCTAAACCAATGGTTATGAGTGGAGCATGCAACCCATGACAATAGCCAGGAGACTAAGTCAAGGCAAACAGACCGTTGGAACAGATTTGAGAAAAGAAAAAGGAGGGAGGTAACGGCATGTGAACCACTTTGATAGGTTGGATAGAGAAAATCCAGGATCAGATGTAGAACCCCAAAACTTCCTAACCTGGGGAACCATAGTCCTGGTGAGGATGGCTCACATGGGTCTGAATTCAGCTGAAGTGAAATGGTCTTCACTTTGTCCAAACTAAGAGTACCTTGAAGCACGGCCTCACTTTTCCCATGTGATTTAACTGCCAGACTGAGTAAAAGCCAGAGAGGCCCCCTCCATACTTCCCTGTAGGCATACCTTGAGTGGGGCATGCTGGGTCCCATGGCCAGGATCACCCATCTGTGGACTTGAGGAGGCCTGGGGATGAGGCAGGTGCTGGGCAGCTCAGTATGATCAAGGCTCAAGGAGCCTTGCACTGCGCTGGGGGGCAGACATTTAGAGGCTCTGGTGGTAGCTGGCAAAAGCTAAGGAGATGCAAAATGATAGGCAATGCCTCTATCCCTGTATGTCTCTCACCTGTGCTCAGTGCTGCCTGCAAATATTTCCTCTCTTTTCTCAAAAGAGGCAACTGAAAAAGATTTTTAGTTGACTCTCTAGTATTTTTCTGCACAAAGATGCATTATGTTCCTGATTCATCCTTCTCTAAATTTTTTACATTTTATTTTTTATTAACTCCAAAAACACATTGAAGAAGAATGCAGTAAGGTTTAGGATCCTAAGTCCCATAGCAGGATTTGGTCCTTCAAGTCAGTTAGATGCTATTATATATTCTATCCTAAGCCTTCCTTTCCCTTCCCCAGTTGAGTTCACTTCTCTTTTATGTGCAATGGATAACTGGAATGAAACAAATATGTCTCCTTCCTGTGTATTTTGCTCATTTTCTGCAAGCTGAGTCCCTCAGTGTTTGAAATTTCTTTTCAGGGATGGAGGGTTTTTATGACATATATTGAACATGTAGTAAGTATATCTATAACCTTAGTTTGAATTGTTAGGCAGTAAGGAGAAAGACTTATTACTGAGAGGCTTAAAGTTATAATTATTGCTGTTTTGGAGAAAGAGGAGGGCTTATGCAAATGTTTACATTGATCAAGCAATTACTTTTTATGCTAAAGGGTTTTTTTATTCCTATTCCCCTCTCACAAATACTTGTTGGAAACTAGTAGTTTAATTTCACTCCAGTAAGTACCAGATTCCTTTGGGGAACAGACTGACTCTAGGCAGATGCTCTGTTTAGCCAACTTCTCTTCTTTGGAGGGAAAAAGAAAAAGTTGTCAACACAAACACAGGTCTGTGATTGATGAGATGTTTTAGGGCAGCAGGGAATATTTCCAGTTTTAATTTGTTATGCCCTTAATGATAAAGAAACAAAGGAGATCCTGACAGCTTATTTAACTTACTTAAACGTACTTATTTGTTGGCCTCCTAAAGACTAGACTTTTGCCAAGAACGAAATAAAATTTAGAAAAATAATCTTTTTCTTCTGTTGAGTTAGGGATTTTTTTTAAGTTTTAACTTAATTTTTGAAAGGCATTATTTGCATTGGTACACAGCCGTGCCAGCCTGGCATTATGAATATGATTAAGTGTGTGGCAATAAGTCCTTGAATATAGTGCATTTTTATTATTTGACCAGTCGGTCTAGCACAAAACTGACAATTCCTGTGAGCAATGTCAGCTGTGAGACCAAGAATGCAGTGGTGCCAGTGACCAACATCTGGTCTATTTTCTTAGAAAATCAGGATTGATTTTCTAAGAATAACTAGGCACTGTAACCAATGGGTATTGATTATTTCCAGGAGTGGCTCTCTCCTATTAGACTTGTTTCCTTGCCATTAGTAAGAAGACAGTCACTAGCAAAAGGGGTTTGAATCTTGAACAACTTCACAGGAAGGGACCTCTGTTTGTCACTCATGTCAGTTCACATTTGTATAGACAAATTTGAAACATTCAGTCATATAAGAAACAAACTTTCCCTTAGAACTTACATGGGTAAACAAGGGAAAAAGAAAGACTTTTATGTGATCGCACTATTATTCTTTCTCATCTAGACAAGCCAGTGAAGTCTTCCTAAGAAGACATTCCCAATTCTGAATAAACTGCCTCCTTTTCCAAGCATTAGACTGATTTACTTGATCCTGCCTTAGGAACATATTATTTTTAGGAGTATTGCCCATTGGTTTGCTAAACAAATACAACTGTAAAATTAATGGGTTTTGCCTGCCCTTGTGTGTTTAAGACCTCATTCAAAACAAAAACTTTTGGAAGGATCAAAAAATATTCCTCTACTGTATTTTCTGTCTGGGTTTTGATTTTCTCTAAGTTCTCTTTTTAATGGTGTAATAATTCTTATGATACAATAGCTATTTTTCATTTGAAAGAAGGAAAAAGAATGTCTTCTTTGCTCTGCACATCTAGTAGATGATTTTACCTTTCTCATTTTTAACTCATTTATAGACCTATCAGGTTTCTTCTGCTTCATGGCAAGAGACAGTGTCATAAGGGGGCACATAAAGGATATTGCCTTGGCTTATAGCAGTTATATGAAGGAGGAGGCATGAGGAGGGACCATGTTACCAGGCAGCACCTGCAACAGGTAGAGCCCTTAATATGTGCTGTAGCTCTTTCAAGACCACTGTGGCCAAGTGGTCTTTCAGCTGCTGAGCCTGTGCTCCAAACACAGCTTCTCTGAAAACGAGCAAGGTTCAGTTCGAGGCCAAAGATCCCAAAGAGCATGTATTGTCTAAATCTGAAAATGCTCAGTGTGTGAGACATGACAGGTCACATTCTACTTTCAGTAAAGCTCTGGATCATTGCATTTGACTTCCAGTTTGTACCCAGAGTCTGTCTAACTAGAAGAGAATAATTTCCTCATCACCACATGTGGTATCATTGGCAATTTGATTGCCTGTTCCACCAGCATCACCTTGCAATCCCAAATTAGAAAGGAATTGTTTATATTTTAGTGTCTCTTGTAATACAGAGTTCCACCTTGCTTCTGCAGAGAGGTGTTCAGCAAATATGTCAGCAAATTGCAAGAGCTCTGTCTGCAGGCGTGGTTTCAGCAAGCACCTTGTTAAATATCGAACTCTCCCTAGACACTTCTCTGCAGCCAAAGATTTAAATATTCAAATAAATATTTAATGACTCGATGGTTTTCTTCTTCACTGGTGTGAATTTTCCTTTACACGCCAGAGGGACCTAACAGAAGAGCCAAGTGGCTTGAATAATGATAACCATGTTGCCAGTAAATGGCGAGCTGTATGTTTTGATTGGCAAAGACACTAAGGACAATACCCGCCATGAATTATTTCTTCTCCCTGAGTAAGGGGGTTTGCGGGACAATTAAAAATAAAGCCAGATAATCTTGGGCTGGAAATGATAAGGAAGTTGGGGAAAATACTGAAAAGAGCTGAGAAAAGTCCAGAATGAGCTTTCCTATGTTGTTCAAAACTATGTATAGTTAGCATCTATAGTCAAGCTACAGACTGCTCAACACACGTTTTGTGGAGAGGGCGCAGATGAACCTGAATGAGGACAAAGACTCAGGAAAACCTACATGTATTGTCCTGACATAGCCAATATCAGATTTTCTAAAGAAGAGTGTGTATGTGGGGGGGAAGTTGTGAATTAGCACTCTTAGTAAACTATGGAAAATTTAGTTAAGAGATGGAAGCTGGAGATGGAAAGATCTTGTTAATTCATCTAATTCAGAGTTATCACTCCAGGAGGGCTCCCTCGTGATATTTTCTAGTGACTCATCTAGCCTCACTTAAATTCGTATCTATGAGGTTATTACTTTCTCTTAATTTTTAGGAGTCATGATCATGGAAAGTGGGAATCCAGGCTTAACTGCTAAGAAGTTAGTTTCTTGCAGCAGAATTCATGGCTCTGCTCCAGCAGAATTCTCCCTTATCCTTTCTCATTAAAAATGAGGGCTTTTTTCACCTGCTCCTCAAATGTCATTATTATTGATGTCTTGTTCCCTCAAGTACCCTGTAAGGCATGCCTAAATTATATTTTTTCTGATTAGTTCTTATGGAACAAGACTGCTTCAGTACCCAGTTAGCTGTGGGATACCCACAGGGCAGCACCAGTTACAGACCTTGACGGACACAGACTTTACTGAAGTTAGGGTTAACTCTGTGGCTGGAGCGGCAGCATGTATAGATTGTATGTAGATTTTTAGGTGTGTAATGTTAAATGAGCGGCATTGTCCTGTGTACTTTGTAGCCCCAAACAAAAAGTGATTAGATGAACAGAAAAGGCAATCAAACTATTCCTCTCCTGATGCCACGAGTTGCTAGCCACTGAGAGAAAGCTGGCCAGATACAGCGAAGGGCCCAGAGGTGAACTGCCCCTGTGCACCACTCGTGGCCAGCTGCTGGCTGGGGGACGCTGTCTGCGTATCGAGGCACAGCCTGACGGAAGGGAGGATCCCAGAAAAAGACACGATGCATTTTCCTTTTGCTGGCAAAAGAATGTACTGCCTTGCACATAAACCATGAGAAAGACTTTGTTAAAACTGAAAAAACACCCATGTATTTTTCAGGTCATGCTATTGTGTAAATCATAACAGAATTTCTGCAGGTATTTACATTTCAGGCTTTCAGGTGAAGTAGGACAAACTGTACAGATCGCCAGGACTAGATGATGCTGGTTGCCATGCGTTCTGAAGAATCTCAAACATAGAACTGCTAAACTATTACCCATGGTAATAACACATAGTTTAAACCTTCAACAATACCAAAGAAATTAAAGCTGACAAAGGTAACTTCAGTCACTGAAAGAGTGGTCTTGGGAAATGTAAATCAGTGGGTCTAATTTTTATTCTGGGAAATCAATAAAAAAACTAATAAAGAGTAGAATAAATAGATACTGGATAATACATTACAGGAAGGAACAGGCAACATGGATGTTATCAAAGGCAGTTATGCCTCACAGAGCTGTTAGAGTCCTTTGTAAGTAATATATGTACATCCATGTAGTATATATGGACTTTCTACAAGCTTTCAGCAAGATCATTTGCCAGAGGTCTTAAAAAAAAACCTAAAACCACTTAAAAACCCCACCAACTAAGAAGGAAACCCCTTTGGGGTAAATAACTGCTAAAAGATAAAAAATGTAAACTTTTAGCGATGGAATGAGGTTACTAATGTAGCCCCATGAGAGATGCATTACTGTAGGCTGTACTTTTAAATACACCTATACATGGTTTGTGAGGGAAATAGAGAGGTGATGAAGTCTGAAGGTGATTTGGGATACTCATCTGGAAATATGACAGTAAGAAGCTGCAGTGTGATATCACAGTATAGGGTGACAGGGGAAGAAAATGATAGATGAAATGTAATGTAAAGTACTGCACAGGGGGAAAAATGACAAATCCAGTCTATGGGCTCAAAATCAGCTACCAGCAATCACTTCAGACATGGCTTGTTTTTTATACTTTTTTCCCAAAGTACCTGCAGATAGCCTTTATTGGCCAGACAAAATACTAAGCTGGATGAATTTTCAGCCTGAACCCATGTGGCATTTTGTTGTGGTTAGAAATTTTGATTGAAAAATTGGGAAGAGATGCAGCCCGCTTTAAATGTTTTCTGCTTTCTTATCCCCTTTGTGAACAACAATTTTATCTTAAAATGTTTGAACCATTAGTACTGTAATATTGACAGAAGACAGACTTACAGGACAATACATAGAAATTGTGTCATTCTCACCATGCAATCAAAAAAGCAGAGGAAACTCGGATGACATTGCAAAGGTGATGGGATTCAGGAATATAAGCATATGTAAATACTTGAATGCTTCTGTTTTAAGAAAGGCATAAAAAATCATGTTTTAAATCTTTTGAGAGTTCATTTCTGATCCTGTAAGACACAGATAAAATATTATGTTTTGGACAAGAAATGAATTTTAATACTAGCCTGGCTAAAGCTAGCACAGATGATTATATCCTATTTATGCAAATGTCATAGACAGTTTTAACCTTTTTTCTTTGTTTTGTTTTGTTTTTTTTTTCTTTTTTTCTCCTAGTACTCCTAAGTGTTGCTGTACAGATGCTGTATTGCACTTGCAATTGTTATATTCCTCTGGGGCTTTCAGAGGTTCCCTTCCATGCCGTTTTCAGAAGGATCAAGGTTCTCTGGAGGACAAAAGTGAAAAGCAGCGTCATCAGTGCCTTGTTCAGGGCCTTTCAGTCTGATGCTGTCAAGCTGTCATACACCAAAAACAATCTGGCAGCGGCCTTTATGCACCAGCACTGATGATGGAATCATAGAACCGTAGAATCATAGAATGCTTTGGATTGGAAGGGACCTTTACAGGTCATCTAGTCCAACCCACCTGCAAGACCAGGGACATCTTTAACTAGATCAAGTTGCTCAGAGCCCCATCCATCCTGACCTTGAATGTTTCCAGGCATGGGGCCTCCACTACCTCTCTGGGCAACCTGTTCCAGTGCCTCACCATCCTCATTGTAAAAAATTTCTTTCTTAAATCCAGTCTAAATCTGCCTTCCCTTAGTTGAAAACCATTGCTCCTTGTCCTGTCACAGCAGGCCTTGCCCAAAAGTCTGTCCCCGTCTTTCCTATAGGCCCCCTTTAAGTACTGGAAGGCTGCTATAAGGTCTCCCTGCAGCCTCCTCTTCTCCAGGCTGAACAACCCCAACTGTCTCAGTCTGTCCTCATAGGAGAGGTGTTCCAGCCCTCGGATCATTTTCATGGCCCTCTTCTGGACCCACTCCAACAGGTCCATGTCCTTCTTGTGCTGAGGGCTCCAGAGCTGGACGCAGTGCTCCAGGTGAGCTCTCACCAGAGCAGAGTAGAGGGGCAGAATCACCTCCCTTGACCTGCTGGCCACGCTGCTTTTGATGCAGCCCTACTGATGGTAGAAGGAGCAGGGGCATGGGAGGGACTGGCCACTTGAGGACCGCATCCTGACTCAGAGCTGTCCTCTAGAAACGTACTAGCTGTCCCTTTCCCTCTGTCGTAGTCTATGCACAGTGTAGGATGGAAAGGTGGCATCAAGGAGCGATACCCACCCTCAGAGACAGAGAATATTCTGTTTTCCCTAGACCACCCTCTGCATCTGAAGAGCCGTAGTGGAACAGATACTGTTTACTGTGCTGTGCCCTCTTGGCCAGGCAGTGCTGTGGGGTGAGGGTCATCTTTTCTCCTGTTTCTTGATTTTTATTTCTGCTTGCTTTTCCCCTAGACACTGTCATCAGCTCTATACTGGAATGTGCTGCACATGTTTGAAAAGCATTATCTCGCGCAAATCATAAGCTCAAGGGTTGCAAGCGTTTTGCGATCCATGTGTGGCAGGAAGTGGAACCTGGTCTATTGCTGAAACAGAACCTCTGGAAAGGGAGGAAGAATAAATCAGAAAATTGTTTCTGTCTGGCAAAGTAGGAAAAAAAATCTATGGAAAGAATTCCCCTTCATAAACTCTAGATTGCACTTGTAGTTTATTGAGCCCAGAACAAAGATTTGATATCTATTTCCTTTCTATTACAGCTCATGAACTCACAACTGGAATTTGCTTTTTATAAAAGAATAAAAGAAGAAAAAAAAAGTGCAGTCAGCCAGCCCATAAAACAGTATTGGACTCTTTAAAATGATATTATAATTGGAATTTTTAAACCTATGTAGAATCATTACTGTGCTGAAATATCTGAAATAAGATCTTTTCAACATAAAAGTTAAACAAAAATAAACACTAGCAGTATAGGGTAGGAAATTACAAATTGAAGCACTCAGTTTAAAAGGGATTATGGCTAATGTAAAATAGGCCTTTGACTTAACACTGCTCTGCCACTTTGGCAACTATGCACCAAGAGACAGTTGAACAGTTGCATTATTTGTGGCTATAAAATGCTATGAGCAAATTCAACTTACAGAATAAATAAGCTGACACAATGAACTTTATGAGGAGTCCTCTTACACCACTTAAGCTTGCTCCTGTCCCAACAATGGTGATATAGAAAGGAAAACCAGAATAAGCTCCCTAAAAAGGGCAAAAACTGAGTGCCAAGGCCATAGAAATCTGTGACTCTTGGTTTACCTTCAGTTCTTCCAGTCTGGGGTCTTTGACTACCCACCACGCTGGGGCCATTTTTTCTGAGAGAAGAAGGAATAGCTCTGGTTTCCAGTGAGAAAATAGCACACAGAGCCCACAATGCCTGCCGAGGACCAGCAGGTCCGTACAGGTAAACACCAAAGGGACTGCAGCTTTCCCAGGCTGGTGTCCAGAAACGTTTCCCCTCAACCTGTCCTCTCGAGTGACACAGAGAAGCAAAGGAGGAAGAGGAGTAAGACAACCAAAACCAAGGCAGGCCTAGTAGAGGGGTAGAAATGGAGATGTTGGCACTCCTACGACACCTTGCAGGTGCATATCAGGTCACTGGAGCCTGTGGGGCTAATTCTGACCTAACCTGATGTCATACGGCACTGCTGTTACTCTGCAGTTGGTTGTGGTGTGTTGCAATAACAGAGTGAGACACTGAGTTAACTGTTTAAGCTTTGAGAAAGTTTACTAAAAGTACTTATGAACACTAAGACCTCTTGTAGCGACAAATTTTCTAGCTGCATCAGTTATGGTTAAAAGCAAAGGATTCAGACTGTCACAGAGTAAACATGTTGCTTTGTAAGCATTTATATCTTAATTCTTTAGAATTTATTACAGTGCTGGGAAAGAAGCAGCATGTGAGATAAATGGAGTGACAAAAAGACGTATGGCAAGAACCTGTGATTATTAGCTGAAATAATTCAGCACAGATTGTAATTCCACCAGTGTGACTATGCTGATTTATGCCAACAGAAGCTGGGGTTGTCTTAATTGCATTTAAAAAGTAATGTATTCATTTCTAATCCTCATGTTTGCAGAGAAGTGCTTGAAAACATAAGTGCATCTAATTGTTCGAAGAAGCAGAATGCAATTATAAGAAAACCTAATGGTATTATTATTTAATCTTGTGGTATTTTAAGACAATTATTCCTATTTTTTCAGCCTATTTCCAGAATTTGATAGGAGTTTGGTATAATGGTAGTTTCCCCTGTGTTTTTGTGTATCTTTCAAACAGTGCCAAAAGACAGTAAACATTACTTAAGGTAAGAAAGCTTTAGCATAAAAATTAGGCAAGTTTGACAGTAGTAGATGTAGTGAATGTAGTAACTAAATTACCTCCTGCTTGTCTGGAGAAATTTATTAATTGCATCCTGTACAAAGATTCCTAGAAATTTTTGACTCTAGAATTTGCAGATACCTTTTCTTAGAATCTCACACCAAAATAGTTGAAACCTCCTTTGATTGAATGACCAGAAAGAAAAGAATTTAAATGCATGACCACATTGAAATTAATTACAAACTTTTTATTCTTTTCAGGAAGATTTTTTTCCGATGAGTTTAACATAGTAAAGTGTGCTGGTTTGGTCATACTAGAGATTGAATTCTCCGTCCAACAGCCAGATACAGAACAAGAAGCAGCACGTACAATCTACCAAACCTTTTCTTACTTTTATGGCTTGCCTTTAGTAGTTATCTGCCAGTGTTCACTGAGTTATTGGTTTTGCTGCTGAGCCAGCCTATAGTGAATGCCTGTTTGCTAGGGACATTTTTCCTGGGCAGGAAAGATGTCCAGGAAAGAGAAGAGGCAATTATTTTCTCATACTTTTCAAAGAGTGCAAACCTGGGAGAGGGTGAACTCAATGGCTTGGAGGAATGAAGAGCTCAGATGGGAGGTGGGGAGCACAACAGCTTTGTGCTGCACCTCTCTGTGACCATGCCATGTGTTTGCGTGGTGTTCTCAGGGGCACGGGCCAGGGGAGGGAAAAGATTAAACCCTTTCTGATACCTACATGCCTGTGTTCTTCACAGACCACTCTACTTGGTATGCTAAAAAGCCCCAAACACCATGTAAATGTAGAAAAATACTCAGTGAAGTGACAAAGATTGCACATGAGCAATAAACATTACAAAGATGCCTAAAGCTTCTTCTCTGCCTAATATTCTTAAAGAATACCAAAAAGAGTCAAGAACTGACACTGAGGTAGCTGTAGGCCCCTTCTATTCAGGTGCTCCGGAGCTGCGGTCCTTGCAGCTACAACTGATCAGGCATTTCTGTTGCAGCTATTTATCATTCAGTCCCTCCACATGGATTTCTTTTTTTTTCTTTTTTTCTTCTTTTTCTTGAGGATGTCCCAATTTTGCTGAGCCCAACAATTTTCCAACAGCAGGTAGCATCCAGGGGGCTGGCTTGCCCCCCTCAACACCAAAGAGTAGTGCCTCAAAGAATGGCCTACGAGCCCAAGGGTGTTTTTGGGGTGACAAGCTTGAAGAGTGCCTCGCCGGTCATGCTGCCACAGAAGCCAGGTGCGCCCCCCACCCCTAGGACCCCAGCACTAAGGGCAAGTTGGATGCAGGCAGAGGTTTTGCGGGTGTGTTGGGAGTTAAGTTCTGCGTGTACGATGTGATACTCAATCATTCTGTAGATACCAGGTGAGATAAAGTTCATGCATGAAAAGAGCCATATGAAACCCTATAAACCAGATAAGATCATTCAGGAGGCTGCCCGAGGGGGTGGTAGGAGGTAGAGGCAGCTCTTAGACTGACTACTGCAGCCTTACTTGCCCACTCAAAGGACAGTAAAACTATTTTTAATTCAGCCATACACTGTAGCCTGCAACGTCCTTGTCCTCAGCTGTTGGACCTCTGCACTGGCCGAGTTCAGAAAAAACTTATAGTACTGCCTTTTGTTATTAGATCCTCTGCTGGGAACTTTCATTTCAGTGGGTTTTCCCTGTATTAAGCAGGAAAAATCTTAGAAGTTCTTGCAGAATGGGAAAAATATGTTGTCCTCAGTGCTGCTTGCAGTCGGGTAGCACTGTTCGGGCATTGAGGGGCTCCTCTGAACACAAAGTGCAGCCTCGAAACCATTGTGGAATGAAAAGTGATTTCTGACAAAAACATAATATGTTTTGACCACTATTTCCCATAGTGGTTTTCTTTTTGGAAACATAAATAAATAAAAGGAAACCATCTGTCAGTGTCAGCAGGTTTTTTGTACATACAGTTTTTATTTTAAAAATGAAAAAAGATGCTGAAGAAATACAAAGATATAATTTGTAAACATATCCCAGTAAAAATATTTTAAAGTCTTCTAACATTTTCTCTTACTTCACTTGAATGTCTTTGTTGCCTTATAGCTTATGCATCAATTTATCTGTGTCTTTACCTGAATTTGAAGCCAATTATGCCAGACAGAAGTTTAACATTTGGCATGTGACAGATTTCATAGGAACACCTTTCATCATGAATCTGTGGCTTTTTAGTGTCACTGGTGAATCTCAGCGACATTTGCCTTTCCCTGCTTCCCCTCTGCTGTGCTTTTTTGTGAACTGCTCCACAGAAGCTGGAATGGGTTTATTGAGGCAGGTATGTGTGCCAGCACTTTTCACAGCGAGGAAACAGCTCAAAGAAAGGTAAAAACTTCCATTTTTGCATTTCTGATGCTGCTGTGGCTACAGGAGCACAACGAGCACAGGCACAGCTGCAGGTACAACCAGCAGCATGGCTTCTGGTGGCAAAGGTTTCCATGTGGCTTATCATGACTTGCTCCACGGCCGCTTAGCGCTGATTATTGCTCTACATTTCTAGACGGGATTTTCTCTAGTTGTTCAGTACCCTAGGCCTGATTTAGCTTATTTTTAATTATCTGCCCATCCCTGAGCGCTCCCGACCCGCCTGAAGCCCTGGGGCTGTGCGGTGGGATGGTATCGCTGTGGCTCTGCCGCCTGCCCACGCGTGGCTTTGTGCCCACAGCTGCACCTGCCGCCAGGCCACCGGCTAAGAATAGTGCCCCATTAGCCGGAGTTATCTCCAAACTGCCGAAGGAAAACAGACAGCGAAAACCTCAGCACTGCTGAGGGTCACAGAGGGAGCTTGGGGCTGAAATGATAGAGAGCACAAAGCCCTTAGGGTGCCAGCGGGACGCTTTGAAAGCGCTGTCTCCTTTCTGCCCCTGTGTCTACCTCCGAGCGTCAGTGTGCTCCGAGTGCCGGAGTGCTCACCAGGAGATCCACGGGGAGTTTGAGGACAAGATGACAGTCGGATTAATGAACTCGCAGCAACTGAGCTTCGCCTAACTTTGCTGTCAGGAGGAAGGTCTTGTTTCAGCAGCATAGTAACTGCAAGATGAAAAGGGCCAGGAATGAGAGGGAAAGGCGAGATGGTGTCTCGCTCTGTAATGCAGTTTCCTGGTGGGGGAAATGCTTCTCATCCTGTGGTGCTCTAGAAAGACTCCCACTGAGCAGAGCGAACTGGGCTCACAGGACTCGGGATTTATTAGTGCTCCATTGCCCTTGTAATGCTTTGATGTCTGTCTCACGTCAGGCTCCGTTTGGTCTCAGTGCAGGAGCTCTCCCAGATTCCCAGTAAGGATGCACATGGTGTCCACATGTCGGGCTACACGCTGAATGCTCAACCCCCTTCTCCTCTCACTCCCTGCCTTCCAGGGGAAGGGCGACTCAGGTGGGTGCCCTGGCAGGTCCCTTCCTCGGGGGCCAGGTCAGGTGCCAAGCCCCTCACCGAGCAGTAAATACAAATTCTCCCACCAGGACCATGTTCAGGCCTGGACCCCTCATTGTAGGTCTGGTGCTCTCCCAGCAGAGCGACCCAGAGGTCCATTCACCCGGTGCCCAGTGCCACAGGAGTCGCCCACCACCCATCCTGCGGCAGTCTCGTGGGCCAGACTCGGGACGGCTGTTACTCCAGAGCTTCATGCTTCATGGCTGCAGGAGACAAATGGCATAATTTAAGGCTGCCCTTTGCCTTGATTTTTAGCTTTGTCTCATTCCTGAGGCTTAACTATAAATTTGCTTTTGGTTTAAGCTATCTGACAGTTTCTTGCCATTGATAGATTTATCAGGGCAAGTGGAGACAGTCAATTTACATTTTGGTACGTGTGCTCGCAAATGGTTTTTTGTCCTCCCAGACAGAGAAGCGCAAGATGTGCTGTTCATTGACTCTCATGCAGTGACTGACCGGCTGCAATTCCCTTTTCCTTACTCAGGACTTCAAAATCTGTTTTCATCTAAAACTCCACTGCCATAAACTTGTAAGCAGCATTCCTTCTACGGACAAAAGTATGGTAAATCCAGTATGACAGAGAATTTATTTTCCTTTTTTTTCCCCCACATGTTATAATGCATGCTACTAAAAAAAGGACAGATATTTTTAAACACTACATATGTATTATCCAATGGCCTTATAAGTTGATGTTCCTGCCTTTTAAAAAAATGGTAATTTCACTTACATATAGAAATCATTCAGCTATAAAGGCTACAAATAGAATTGCCTCATTCATCCACTCTGAAATAGTTTATTCTTATGACCAAAATCATTGCAAAGACAAGAAATCATTTATCATTTTTTATATAGCTAGTTACACCCTGCTTCGTAAGTACAACAAGACATCAGTAGTATGTCACACTCGATAAATCAGTGCCTTTAGGTCTCGGGCATGTGCTTCTGTTACAGCAATTCAACATGCATCAGCTGAGTGAGGACTGGCAGCAGCTAGCTTGATTCTTACCTTGTGGCAAGTGTAAGGTAAAACACATCACAGAGAAAAGGAGGTGGCTGAAGGACATTCACCTTGGCAGTCCTGATGACTCAGGAGGATTGGGCAAACTTTTAAAACGGCAATAACTTGATTATATGTCTGAGCCCCCCAGGATTTATGGAAAGGGAGAGCTGAGTGCTTGAGAAAAGGTGCCAAACTTTGTGGATGTGAGAGGCCAGACAAGGAGATTACATGTGGTGAAGCATCAGCCCTGTGGATTTAAGCTTCTGCTACCTCTACAGTGAGAATATACGTCACATAACTATCTGAATTTAAAAGCTATTGCTGTGCAGCTAAATGGATCCTGATAAAATGCAAGAGTGAATAACCCATAGGGGTTGGTTGTGCCTTTTTGTTACAATATGTGAGCAAGGCCTGGAGAACCACTGCACTAATGCTCCACTGAAAGGACATCCATGCTAGAAAACCATAGATACATAGGGAGGCTATGCACAATACTAGGCTCAGGCTGAGCCCTCCATCTGGAGAGAGAAAGAATGAGGGCTCTGTTCAGCCCGAGTGAAGCTGATGCTCCTCATCCTCCTTCAACAGTGTGGCTTAATAAATAAATCACAAGTGTATGGCAAAAGAGTTAAAGCAAACTGGTGCTATTGTAGCTGATATAAAGAAAACTATTTCTGCGAGAGCTGCCTGTCTTACATGTGGGTGTTGGTTCAGTGGACCCTATCCATCCCAAACTGGACAAATGAAGTTGTGTTAGACAAACAACCTTTGTTTTCTGAACTGAGGCACTTAGTCATCGGTCATTATTTAGAATGGGTAAAAGAGCCAAAACACTTCATAAAGCAAAATTTTTTTTTTGTTCCTCAGCTATTGCATCTGCTGCTTTTCCACAACCACCTTAATATTAAAATGCTTCTCTTGGCATGGTGCCAGCCATGGGAGAAACAAGCTGGTTGGAAGTAGCCACATGCCAATCACAATCATAGGGCTGCTCTACACACATTGAAATGTCTGGTTTACGGGAATAAGCCACCACAGCTCCTATCATCAGGCAGCCAAAACCTTGTGATTTGTATGCGCCAAGACAATTCAAGGTTTGTGCACATAGAAACCCTGTTAGGCAGAGATTGAGATCTAAGGAGGAAGGACTCTCTGCCAAAGGGAGAAATTTTTTTCCTGTGGTATGAAAAATAACAAAAATTGAGCCATTTAATTAAATGCCTAAATGTGGAACTGGGTTGATCCATTTACTTGCAAATATCCTGGAAAACTATCTGTTAGTTTCTGTATCCTGGACTTTGGGACAATTGCAGCTAGTGTTTTGCTTTTGAGCTGGATTGTGTATGCAGCAGTTTGGAAAAAAAGAAGAGAAGAAACACATGGCCTGATTTTCAGACCTGGCTGGGCCATGTGTATGTGCATCGGGATATTCCTCCCTCCACATGTGGTGCCAATATGCATCGTTACTTACATCCTTCCCATCCCGCTGCCTGCCGAGTACCTGCTGAAACGGCTGCTTAAACAGAGAGCACCGCAGCAGCCTCTGCATCTACACAGCCAAGCGTTTGAGAAGCTAATTCTTGCTATCCCTGGCAAATGTCAACGCTTTGAGTCAAACTTCTTCATGTTAACATTATCCCTGAAGCTTCTTTCTCACATTCTTTTTTCAGCCTCACTGAAAGAAAACTGAAATGTCTTTTGCAACATCTTCAGTAATGGATGGATTTCTTTTAATTGGGAGATTAAGGGCCTGTTAATTTTATCTGGCAGAGTCAAAGGAGGTGCAGGCCACCAGGCTCATGGTAGCAGCTCACATGGGCATCCGCATGAATTTAGCACAAAGGCTAAGGAGTGAAAGAAATACGTGAAGCTCTGGCGCGGATTTGATCTGATCCATAAAGGCACCGGTCAGAAGCCCTGGTTTCTAGCGTAAATAGCGCACACAAGCCTACTGGAGATGGCAACACTCCTACAAGGATGTTAATCTGAGTAAAATAATAATAGAAAAGGAAAATGGAACTAGAAGGGTTCTCAGGAGGGCGTCTAATTTTCCTTCCTGCTTTAAGGCAAACTTACCTATATCAAAACCAACCCTGAGATACATATGCCTAACCCAGAGGTTTGCAACCCACCTCTAGAAGGCACCAGGACCGAGAGGTGGTGGTGGCAACAGCACCTGCGACTGCTCCTCCAGCACGAGCGTTGCCTGTACATGGTGGGTTACTGCTGGCCGGCTGTGCCGCAGCACAGCGCTGGTGCCGGTGCCAGTGCCAGTGCCAGTGCCAGGCTGCTCCAGAGCTGGGAGCTGTTGCTGTTGAGGCCATCTCTGCTTTAAATCTACAGCAGAGGCCTTGGTAAGTGAAGGGATGGGGCTGTTGCCTCAGTGGGGGAGGCTGGCGACTGGGGCGATTAATGGTAGCGTGGAAGTGTGATGGGTGTGGGGTCCTTTTTTGGGAGGGTGAAGCTATATGGTGGATCAGGCAGCTGTTATGGGCAAAGGCTTTACAGCTGAGAAATTAGGGGGGGAGAAGAAGATAAGCCGTGGAGATAGGGTACTGATATGAATTTATTGTGGGAGCACCTTCCTCCTCATGCAGTGTACTGTGTTAGTAAAAATAGTTACATGGAATTACAGAGGCCCACAGGGCAGGAGGTTGTCTCTGTGTGTCATCTGATACTGCTGTCGGTGTTGATGGTGGCACCCACATGAGTGGGTTTAGGAAGCCCAGGCTCAGCCTGTTCTTAGACACCTCCAGTGACAGAGGTGTCCTCTGTCCTGAAAGTCTTCCGGTGCTTCACTCGGACATATCCTTCACCTTTGCCTTGTTCAGGAGGCAATTTATAGACTATCCTTACACTAGTCTCCAACTGACGTCCAGCCTGATTGCAGTGAGTGGCTCTCTTCACTTGAATGTAGGAAACATCATATACAGCATCCGGTAGGATAAAATATGGCCAGAGGACTGCTTATTCGCTAAACCAGACGTGTGCTTATTTGCACACATCAGTTTGGGTGAAAACAACAGGCAAAGTGAAAAAGACCTATCTTTGGGAGCCATTAAAAATCAATGGGAATAAAAGAGCGGGATGTGTTGAAGTCAGCTGGCTGTTACCCAGCAACAGTGTCTGACAGCCACACTCTCAGGGACAGGCTGCTTCTGCCTGTGCTGATCTTTCTTGCGTTGATCTTTTCTGCAATGAAATGTGCTTTTCTCTCAGTTCTGCCCAGGCACCTCAGAAGTACCACGACAGACTCGCTTCACTGTGCTTCTATCTGAAGCTGGTACGAAGATCTGGAGGTGTGCGGTGTGGGGCTTGAACAGGCTCACCTTTTCTTTGAAAACCCAGTGATGTACCTCTGCAGTGTAATCCTTAGAGTCACCTACTAGGAACTGTCAGGCTTGCCCCAGCTTCTCTTCCATCTAATGTAGCTAAAATAAATGCAAGTTCCTCATCTCCGGTAAGAGCTGCCACCTAACCAGACCAGGGGGTAGGGGCTGGTTTGGATGACCATTTTAAGGCCCAGCCTGCCTAAATACATACTGCTAACCTGCAAGAGGCATTAGCCTGACTGCTTCAAATCTTGCTCCACAGTTACCACCGTGTCTAGGCTACACCAAAGAAATGGTGAGGAAGCCACCCATGGGTCAAGGTCCAGCTAGGCTGCTGGAGCTGCATCCCCCCAGCTGCCCTCCCTGCAGAGCTCAGCCTGCGCCCGTCCCACACCGAGTTGTTGCAAACACACACAAAACTCCTCTGAGAGCTCTCTGAGTTGCACGCTGCATGGGAAACCACAGTATTTCAGCCCCTGTCCTCCAGTGCCCCTGCAAAGCTTTGTAAGTGCTGGTTTCCCATGCTCGTCCTCCTTTCTTGAGCACCCTCACTGTCCTAATCTGTTGATTGTAGTTCTGTGATCTGGGTAGTGTTGTCAGCATCTGCATAACGCCCAGCTCACCCTGTACCTTGGGTAATTCTAGAAAATGACCATGTCTGAGCAATGAGACATTTGCAACCAGATTGAGAAGCATGCTGGCACGTCTGCTTTCCTGGGAAGTGAGCGTTGGCTGTAGGGAGCACAGAGAAATGGCGGGGAACTCATGCTGGCTCCTGCCTTGTGCAGAGCCATGCTTGTGTAATTTCACCGAGAGGCGATGTGCCAGTAACGCAGCTGTGCCGTGACTCTGAACTTGTGCAACACCAACACCACAAGTGTTTTGGAGAAGTGATGGTGTCATGACATCTGTCGTATTAGTCTTGTGCCCTGCCCTGTACACCAAGTCCTGACTGTTCCTGGGCCTCCCTTCCCACTGCTCCTTTTTTCCACAGCCAGGGCAGCCACGTCTGTGGGCTCTCTCCAAAAAAAGTAGGAGAGGCTAAAGTAGGTCATGTCCTTCCCTGCCTTCTCCACCCCATCTGCCCCACGCCGCCCCTCTCCCCTTAGCTTGGTGCCACCTTGGTGCTGGTGCAGGTGTGGGGTGAGAGGGACATGCCAGTGAGACTCCTGGGACAAGCACAGATGGGGCAATTCAAACTGTTTCAGAACTTTTTCCCTGAAGATCTTGCCGGAATTGCAGATGAGACATTTTAATTTCAACACGGTGCCATTTTCCAATGGAGCAGCATTCTGGTCAGTCCTGCTCCACGACCGAGCGGCCTTGGGGGCAGCTGTACAGCTGAGTGTGTAGCCGAGGGATTCTGCACCTTGCCTGAGCTGACCTGGTAATACGTGCTGTGGGGAAAGAGTATGTGGAGCAGAGGGTGCAGCTCTGTCCCTACGCTGTTGAGGGAAAAAGTGGTAGGCAGGAATGGCCTGTGTGCCACTGTCAACAGAGGGCTACTGTTTTTTGTTTCCTCCCTGGGTAATTATGCATACAGTGAATTTCTGAGTCACAGGACGGCAGCCCAGCAGATCAAATCATTTGTCCAGTACTGGAATAAGCTAGTGTGCAAGCCTGAAATGGTGAGCTAGCTCTGTTTGCTCAGCTAACAGCAGCGTAGGTTGCTAATTCCATTGCATCCCCTCAGAGCAAAAAAGGAGAAAATGTAGCAACCAGCAAAAGAAAATAGAGAGAGACTCTGTATTCCTCTTTCCACCAAATATGCCCAAATGCAGGCAGACAGCTCTCTCCCCTCACTTCCCCAAGCGCAGAGTGTTTGCTTTATCCGGTGATGTAACAGATTGCTAAATAATAGACAAACCTGATATGAACTCTCCTACTTATCTCTGTGCCGGTACTTACACGTGGAAGAATCATGTTGCATTTTTCTCTTGATTTTAACAGCTTTACAACCAGTAATATGCCACTGCCCTCTGCTGGAAAAGCACGAGCAGTCGTGCCAGGCGAGTGGAAAAGAAAACCAGAGTGGAATTTTGTGAATGTGTAGTATTACTGCATTTACTGCACTTGGAACTGGAGTGCTGTGACATGCAGCACGACAGAGCCAGCGGGAGCCCTCCGCTGTCGGGCAGAGCAGGATGCACTCCCCTACCACGGCCCTCTTCTTCCCTTGCTTCGGTGGGCTTCCAGGATGGGAAAAACCTGGCAGTGGAAGGAAACATCAGACCGGAGTTATCAGCATTCGCTCTTTCTCCCACACTTCACATATGGAATACAGTCGGGATTTTTGAGAACTCTTTTCTACCTAAAGCTATGTTTTTTGAGAACTCTTACTAGAACAGTCTGGATACAAAGTGCCCAGTTTAGGCTACCTGGTTTTGTAGGGTAGGTCATTCAACACACCTCAAGAAAACCATGTAATTCAAACTGCTGTCAGATGGCTGTGGTTATACAATCCATACGGACTTCACCACAATGTGCACTCCTCGTGAGTATTAAATCTGGGCTTAATCTAAGACCAATAGCAGCATTGGCTTTGAGTGAGCAGAGCGGTCTGAGGAAGGGCTATCTTTCCAGAAAAGGTTTCCATGAGATTTATTAGCTATTTCTGGTGTGGTGCTTGAACCTTATCAAATGATTTCTCATCATGAAGGGCGTTATGTTCTTCCTGAACTACAGATATATTATTGCTAGGTTAGCCTCTAAGCATGGAAATACCAGAGTTGCTGCCTTGAAGAACCATGGCAGATCTTCAGCTTAAAGCTGGAGGGTCAAAAATATTAGTTTTAATTGACAGGTGCACAAACAACCATGGTGGTGTGTTCCACCTACTCGAATGGCCTGCCTCCATCACTGGTCAGGGTGACATATCCTGGGGAAGGGGCAAGAAATCATGTGGAAAGTATAAGAAGATGCACAGCAGGCCTTGGCAACTACCCTTCCCCTTCCTCTTCCCCTTCCCCTTCCCCTTCTCCTTCCCCTTCCCCTTCCCCTTCCCCTTCCCTTCTTTCCCTTTCAGTTTCCTTTTCTTTCTTTTTCCCTTTCCCTTTCTTCAGGGTGACATATCCTGGGGAAGGGGCAAGAAATCATGTGGAAAGTATAAGAAGATGCACAGCAGGCCTTGGCAACTACCCTTCCCCTTCCTCTTCCCCTTCCCCTTCCCCTTCTCCTTGCCCTTCCTTCCCCTTCCCCTTCCCCTTCCCTTCCCTTCTTTCCCTTTCAGTTTCCTTTTCTTTCTTTTTCCCTTTCCCTTTCTTCAGGGTGACATATCCTGGGGAAGGGGCAAGAAATCATGTGGAAAGTATAAGAAGATGCACAGCAGACCTTGGCAACTACCCTTCCCCTTCCCCTTCCCCTTCCCCTTCCCCTTCCCCTTCCCCTTCCCCTTCCCCTTCCCTTCTTTCCCTTTCAGTTTCCTTTTCTTTCTTTTTCCCTTTCCCTTTCTTTCCCTTTCAGTTTCCTTTTCTTTCTTTTCCCTTTCCCTAGCACTGCAGCAAATGATTGTCCTGCGGATGGGAGTGCCACGATGGGGCCAGGAGCTCTGAAAATTAAACGGACTGAGTAGGCAAAGACTGGCTAAGCGGAGGGTGAAGGGGAAAGCCTCCTTAGCATAGCAGCAGCTGGAGCACTGGGCATGAAACAGCTGCTCCATAGACTGGTTTGCATGATTGGTTTCCCTGCCTTTAACTTCTAAGCCTTTTGCCCAATTTGCTGACCCATATATGGTTTTATGTCTTTACATACAGTAAATGCATAACAACTTTTTATAATGGCTCTATGAATGACACACTGCTGCCCTGTAACTTGGTAGCTGTCCCTGTGGTTACATAGATGTGTCTGATTATAGATCAGCCTTTCAAAAGTAATAAAATGAAGTGGCATTTTATGTAACTCAATGGGTTACAGTAGGAAGCTGTTAACAGTAGAGGATTAAAATAAAATTGTTCTTGATATTTAAAAAGTGATGAAATGAGGAGAAAAATAAATCCACCCCCAAATGCTGCAAATCATTCCTTACAAGTTTGGCATCTGCCAAGATCCTCCTTGGAAAAAAAACCTGGGCTCCTTCCCTCAGAGGGTCCTCCCACACCATTCAAGGCATAAATCTCAAGGGTAGTGTTCACTGTCCACAGACACACATGGACAGACCGTCCACAGGCACACCCAGCATCCTCATTAATAAACCCCACTTATCACATGGGGTTGTTTTTGATTGCTTTCTAAAAATATTACTGCGAAATCTTCATATTCTGTGCATTTTCTATGATGACTTAAATACAGGGGAGCAGATCTGACACATTTCAGCAGGCTTCTGTGTTCTTTAAAGGTAAATGTTTAAAGGTAGGCCATTAGTGTGTTACATTTAATGTTTATACATTAGTGTGTATTAATCAAGTGATTGGCTGACTGAAATATTTCAACAGCGATCAAAGTATGATTACAAGTTAAATCAAGTTATTGATAATGAAGGACTAAATTCAGCTGGAAAGAAAGATACAAACAGAAATAACTCCTGAGTTTCAGATTATTCGTGTTACTTCTAAAAGCTCATCCCAGCATATTATCTGTTGCCTTGATTTTCTTTTCATTTCTGTGACATGACTGCTGCCATAAATAAATGAACTTGCATAACTTTCGGATCATTCACTGGATGTGGCATTGAATAAATCACAAAATTCTGCATATTCTGCAAACTGCATTCCTCTGATGAGATGCAGTTAGTCTTGCACATTTATTTCCAACATTTTGGCTAGGCATGTACCTCTCTCACATACTTAATAAACACAAGATTATTTTCCAGAATTCCACTCAGTAATTTTTGACATTAAGCACTAAAAAAAAAAATAAATCAGCCATTCACTATTAAAAGACTTTAATTATTTGGAACACTAACAGCAAGAATGTTTACTTGAAAATGTTTCTTTCCACTTTAGTCCATCTTCAAACCTGTTACACTATATTCCACTGACTAGTATTACAAATTACACTGACATGTTTCCTCATACTTGTAAAACATAGAACTACAGTAAATTGTTTCACAAGGTGTTTGGAAAAAACATATATAAGAAATTATTCTTTCCCTCTTCTTCTATGATGAAGCAGAAGCTTAGTTTTAAAGTAACAAGAACAGTCATTATAGAGCTAAATATATTTGACATATTTAACCTCACAAATAAATAAATATATACAAGGGAGGTTACAGCATGTCAACTACAAAGTAGAAGCTTTACCTTGTAGAATTGAGAGCATTCAAGAGCATCTAACTGACACAGACAGTTTAAGATTACTACATGGTAGTAAAAAAAGAGAAAAAAAATCTTAAATCAGCAAATATATAGGTAGCTGTACATTAAACTGATAGTTAGGTTACAGCTCAGTTTCAGTCATGATACTGTGTTTGCTTTTTATTTATATTTTACTAATCTATTATGTTTTATTGATTCCTCATTTTTTCAGGAATGTTTGGTTTTCCTTCTCTTCACTTCTGAACACCTTAATCAGGTAGAAATCTCACAGTAAGCTGCTATGTGAACACTATTATCTACAGTAGTTAAGCAAGTGGGATGATAAAATATAAGTTCAGTAAATGCTTGTACATAATCTCTCCCTAAATTATTTCCCTTATTAAAGATATCTGACAACACTCATCCCTGTTAATAATTACATTTTAAGTGAATCGGGTTGACTTTCATTCATACCACCACGTAAGTATCTGCAGTTATGAGACTGAGGTTTCGTTAAGGTCCTTGTAGCGACAGCAGTGTTTCTGGACGGAATCTCATCAGGACATCCTCCTCCCGCCAGGTGTTTGCAGCCAGGGAAAATACGCCATTTGTGCGGTCACAGCATTAAATGATCTCTGCACGCAAAAGCGCGTGCAAAGAGCAGAGAAAGGCACAAATCCACATCCCTAATCACTGAACATCCACCTGCTTGGCAACCGAAAAATCTCACAGCACAACTTTCTGGTCACCTTCTGAATACAATTAATTAAATATCTGGCTAAAAATATTTTGGTAAAAAAAAGCGCCTTTTTAAGAATGAAAATTTCCATTAGGAGACATTCTCCTCTGAAAACATTATTTGAAAACACCTTTGATGTTCTGGCCCATGCTTTCAGCAACACGTGCAGTCATGATTTTTACAAAACCTGTCATGGGGCGAGACGTGCTTCAAGAGGAGAGATGCACTCTTGGCAGTCATGGCCGCATGTCAATGTGTCACACATTTATAGAGATGAAAACAAGTAAGCATTTTATGCTCTTGTCTCTTCTCTGCACACACACACAACTCAGCGTCGTTATGCACACAGAATAGCAATGTGAAATTCCCTAATGTTGCCTGAACACTGTTTAAACTCTGTGCCTCCAACAACCTCAATCAAGTCAACCAACCAAGGGGCAGAAGGGGGATACTAATAGTGATAACGTTATGTGCCCAGAAAGATGTTATTTATTTATTACTGGTAAATGTATTCCAGGTTATTCTAATGTTGCAATGCCATCTGATGGAGGTGTCTATACATACAGTATATCTGAAGTACAGAGACTGACAAATGAACTCATGGGCTTACAAATTATTGATCTTGTATTTAAATACTTAAGTTTTAGCACCGTTCATGGTTCTCAGATTGTCTGTGGTACACATTGTGGCTTCCTCTGTCATATTTACTGTGTGCATTATTATAACAATATGTGTGGAGAGAGATCTAGGTATATATTTATATATCTATATGTAGTTGAATGTCTTCTATTTCGTTTAGTGAAAAAGAACATTAAACATAGAATTGTGATGGGAGATGCCACATTTCATACACACCAATCAATAAGTGTTGAAACATGACTTTGTGTAAACTTTGGATTTACCTGTGTACTTGTTCTGCACAGATGCAAATGATACATACAAATTCCATAATTATCAATGGGCTTAAAATTTGCAAGAGTTACTAGCAACCTGCATGCTCTTCCCAGCCAGCACATCTATGTACTAAGTGTGTTTCTATGTCCTGGATACAAAATAGCCTGAATTTACAGCACATACTGTTTTGGTAAGCAAGATTTGCATGATTAGGTCTATTTAGTCAAAACTGGTTTAAAATAACCCTTTAACACTGGTGTTAGGGTTTTATTCACTTACGAATAAAGCACAGACAGCACTAGACAGTCAAGAAGCAAGAATCTAACATGTGTCATAGGAGAAATCCATATTCTTCAAAAGAAAAAGACCATCAGTAAACTGTTCAATAAGAGCTTGCCTGTACTGCGTGACATGTCTGTTATTTTCTCCAGGAGTCAAGACTTGCTTCTGTTTGGACTATATAATTTAGAGTTAGGCTTGTGGCTCTTCAGTCTTAAAAAATATTTACACAGGATTACAATTAGCTGTCCAGGCATCATGTTGGCTGGCACGCATTTAAAAACAGCTCAATACCATGGTGGAAAATTGTCTTTTTCCACAACAGTAAAAAGGCAGAGAAATTGGTCCTCGTGTGGAAGCTGTTAACAGGAGAACATTATAAACTAGGAAAAAATAACTAAACAGGTCACATTCTATGACATCCAGTATTCTCAATTCCAGGCAGACTTTTGTCTTCCTTTGGTTCAAAAAACTCAGAAGCCCAGTTAGAACTTTGTGCTGTGACTAAATGTGTCGGACATGATGATGTTTTTATAGAAGTTGTCGGAGTGAGGATTGCAGTATCCCTTGACCTTGTCAATAACCTGGTGGACAGGGATGATTGATGTCTGTTCTCCATCCTCTTGGGCAAATTTTGAAGATGGCTTGTCAAGAAAAACATTCTCTAGGAAGAGGAAAAGGCAATAAGAAGTTAGGGCTTCTTAAGCAAACTCATAGTTTAAGAGGTGTGTCACTCCCACATAGATACGACTTCAATTGCTACTACTGCTGAATGAAATTACTGCCCTAAAAGCCAGCAAACAAATTTTTGGCTTGGAATTACTTCTTCTAAATTCTTTTTAGATGCCTGGTTTTGTGGTCAGACCTCTCAGGTCTCTCTTGAAATTATCCCCCTATTATTTTACCTAAACTGTAACTGACTCCTACAACCCTTTAATATATTAATTTACTGTTGATGCTTTGAATCTTACAAACTAAAAACATTTCAATAGGATGGGAAAAGGGTTCACCTCCATAACATCTGGTAAATAATATCTTCATATAATAAAGTAGTGGAAGATGACAGTAAATGGATTTAATTATTTCAACAGTGATGGTTTTAAGCTATGCACAGAAATAATGTATTCTGCACAGAATGTAGCAGAAGACGACTTGCATCTTAAATCAGATAACCAGAGCCAAAACTGGCCTAAACTTTGCGCTTGCCTAGCATCACTTTGTCTTTTCCATAACATGGGGGGTACAGACTGAACAATTGTGGGGAGGAAAAGATGCAGAAAACTGGCATCCCTTCAGATTTCATGTGCTATAAGCCAAGGTTGGACCTGAAGAGAAAAAGGAGCAAGGCAATTCCCAGCTGGGCTGGGAAAATCTGCTTCAGCAGCTAACAGTATTGCTGTTTGGAGAACGGTCAGTAGGTAGAGCTCATGTAGTGAGCAGTGAGAAGGAGAGAGCCTGTATCTCATTTTCTCAAGTACATTGTCCCAATAAGCTTTATCTCTTCCACTGTAGTGAATAAAACTGGAGTTAATTCTCTTAAGCCAGGCAAGGTTTGGACCATTGCAGGCCAACAGTAAGATGGAGTATCCTGTGAAGCAATATTTTCTACAAGTGACATTTTTGATGGCTGTTTACAAGACCTTGGTGAAATCACCTTTGAAAATTCCTTGGTAAAGATAATTTAACACTTTTTCATATTATTTAAACTATGATTTCATACAAAACTTGTTTCTTATAGAAATAAGTCATTAAATAAAAATAAACAGAAAAGTAACCCACCCCTGCAGAAGTAATGATATCAAGCCGTAAAAGAGTATGAAGTGTTGCATGAAGGAGAAATGGATTGCAGAGTGAGAAATCAAAACAGTTGTACTCATGAACAAAGAAACAGGCATGTCCAGGCATATCAGAATGATTTTTTCAAAGCACGCAAGAATGTCCATGAATCACAGCAAATAACCCCATGTCCAATAGCAAACTGCTGAGTACCGTGTGCCTTTCAAATGTATGCATTTATTAGCCAATGGTGCTACATTTTCAAGTTTTTCTACATATTGAATGCCTTATTACAAAGATGAAAACTTAATTCTTAGTCTTTAGGGAAGGTTTTTGAAATTCCTTGCAAATATGTACACTTTTTTTTCACAAGGCATCATTACATTGTTAAATACCAGCTATTTCCTCATGAGATTTGCATGCACAGGAATTATGTAAGTCTTTTGAAACCAGCGGGGCCCTCTTTTTTTTTAGCTCAATGGGCTTCACACCCAAGTACAGGGTTAAAATCCTGTATCACTGAAGTAAATGGGAGTTGTACCACCAAATTCACTGCAGAAATAATCTTAACTTCTAATTTATAGAAGTGCTATATATGGTATTTAAGTACTATCTACAACAAGTTTGTGTCAGACTCGTAGACAGCAGGGCTACAAGATGCCAAAGTGCTTTCTTTCATCTACCCAGTAGGGTCCACCCAATATTCGTGTCCCAATCAGTGCATTCTGCATTCAACCAGCAGTTCACAGCACGGCTTTCAGGCATATATAGTTTGTCATTGAAACTTTGGGTGTGACTGGATGTGAAAAAACAATAGCTAGAAGACTAATTCCATAATGGCCATAGACCAAATAGAAATACAGTATCTTAAAATTCCTGTAATAACTTTTTAAAATATTTTTAAAATTTCTAGGACTCAATCAGATTGTTTTTGCTTTTTAATGTATGCTTTGTGTATGGGTGTTCCAACTTAATCTCCTTTCCTCAGACTACTGTGCTCAGGCATTTATGTCAGGACACGGTCTTTTTTCTAAAATGGTATCTTCCAAATGCTTCATGCCCTATACAGAGTGAAGACACCCAGAGTTTGAAGCACACTTATCCTTTGATTCAGCATCAATGGTGCAAGATGTAATAGTGAGAAACAAGCAGCGTTTCTGATTAGCAAAGTCCTTTGCGTCAATGAGGACATCATGCAAGTGGCATCCCTCCACCCTGTTCAAACCATGCATTCAACAAAAGCAATTCTCACTTTACCTGTAATGCTCCACCACTGATGAGGAAAGGGCCTTAGAAGACATTATCTATACCACAAACACATGAATGCTTGTGTCAATTCCAGGGAGCACATTATAACCATATTAACAAGAGTTGCCAAGATATAGCTATTACATTATTTGCTGCAATTTAGCTAAGACATCAAACTGAGAAGTTTAGCTGTATTAAAAATCAGAATCTTAATGTTATTTTATATTATTTTAACACGTGAGAAGGTATGTCAGTATTTAAAAACCTAACGTTATGCAAAAATTCCTTTGGAGTATCACAATAAAACGTGTATTTTCAGAGGTCAAAGCAAAATGCATTAAAATTTTAAAAATACAGAGAAAACTGTGGTATTCCCTTAATGTCCAATAAACAATCACATTACAAACTATGATTACATTACCGACTGCAAACCCTTTTAGGAAATAATTTATGCATGGGATTAAGCTCACCACTTTTGAAGAAAGTACAAGAGCATGTTCCTAACTGCAAGTTTCTTATAACTTACTACTTCTTATCCGGAACTGTTTTATTGTTTTGCTTCAAGAACACATTGCAAAAACTCCAGCACTAAGCCTCTTTAATTGTCAGACTGATAAAAAGCCCTGAGTCCAACAAAACATTTAAGCATATTTTTATCATTAACCCCAATACCAAGGGTCTAAAAGGTTGATCTGCCACGAGTACAAATGGGAATTCTCTGTCTGCAGAACGGAGAATGCTCTGCAGCGGAAAGGGCACAACGCTCTCCGCCTCTACTATTAAATTAAGAGTAGCACTGTGATCAGTGCATATTATAGACGCTGTTCGTGGACGACTGCTGACAGAAGTGTCACTTTGTAGGAGAGAGAGCTGAAGACAGCTTGCTCAGGGCAGCTGGGTGCGTGGCACATCAAACCTGAGATGGCAGCAGGGACAGGCACCCTGGTGAGGCAGGCGCCAGCTGTGTACTCCCAGCGCGGCTGTGAATGGCAGTCCTGAGAGCAAGCTCAGGTACGCTGGGGAATTTCTAAGATACCGCTCATTTTTACTGTATTCAAAGCAAATGTACTTCATGTATATTCTTGATAACAAAAAAAGATTTACACTCTTAAAAAACCTGATGCACAACCCCTCATGCTAATGGCTGCACTGAATACTGGTTAGTGAGAAAATAACAATGTAATTCTTAAAAAAGGGGATTTCTAGACAAAAATTGTGTGCCTAATCAAACCAGGTAATGATCATCAATAAAAAAAAATAAGGTATTTCCTGGAAACTATGCCACATATCAAGAAAGGAGACTGTACCATCATAAATGAGACACTGGGGACTTCTGAAAATAATTTATACTTAAGGAACAACGTAACTTTCCTTCCAGTAAAATCGTGTATTTCATATCTAAACATTGCTTCTAACAAACATTTTAAAGCAAGTAAACACATCTTTGGGTTAAATATGTGCGCAGATTTTATTTCCACTATGTTTCAGAAGAGGATTCTGTGATAACGTCATGTGACTTTATACAGGACAAAAACATGAGTTCCCAAAAACCCAGTAACAAAAAAATCTGAACCATTTAAGTGATTTTCTGAAATACTATCTCAGACATAAGCAAACAGACTTGCAAATCATTCCAGTTCCTCTCTTTTTTTGCTTCTTTAAAGTGTTCTTAAAATGAGCACGTTTTTATGGCATGAGTAGAATACAGATGATGCCTTTTGTTACATATACCATTGACATCTAAATAAATAAGCAGTAGGTATGGCATGCTATTTGTAGAAGGGAAAGACAATGCATACTCTGGGAACACAGCATCAATTTCCAAGTAGCCTCCATTTGTCTCTTTACCCATAAATGTGTTACAGTTAAATGGAAGCAGTTTGACCAAGTGAATCAACTGTGGCCTTGGGTTCAAAAGACTTGATTCCTATTTCCAGCCATGCTGCTAGCTTCCATGTTACCTTGGGCAATGAACATCATCTCCCTGTGCTTTGGTTACTCTGTGTTTACAATGGGATAGTAAGACTTACCTTCTTTTAGCCAGAGAGGTAAAAATGCTATAACAAAGTAAGGTTTGCTTTCGTCACGCCTACTTTGTTTAGTATGGGAACATACCCAGATCAGAATTATATATTGGATGTATTGTATATGAGGTTAAGATTTTTGTTAAACAAACAGTAACATATATTTTAAAAATACTGAAACTATATGAATTGGTGAAATTTTCTCACATTAACCTTTGGGTAGAAATCCCTACTGTACCTTTAACATGAAATTACTTATTTACAGATGCACTGTGTTACAGTGCAAGAACTCACCTGTATGGCTGTTTCGTTTGCAATATGTATTCATTGTAGATTTTGATTTGGATGTTAAGTAGGTTGAATTGGAGCCGATGGAACTAGAGGATAAGGATTTCCCAAGATTGTCAGAACTCTTCTTTATAATGTTGGTTGCTGTTTTGCTCCAATCTAAAAATGATTGAAAAGTTTTACATAAATAATTACCATAGGTACTAAATGCCTAATTTACTCAATTGTGAACATTTCAAGTATCAGATGCATTTCTTAATGTTGTTTATAACAGCCTATTCTTTTCCTGTCAGGTAGCCTCTTTGGTTCTTAAGAAACACAAGAATTATTCCAACTTGATTTACTTTGCTGTTTATCACAGCAGTTAAAATTGGTGACTCTAACACTCTAACAATCATTTGGGTGAATGGCAGAACTGTAAGATCTGGCTTTCCAGGATGCAGCAGAGCAGCGAAGATCTGTAGCAGTATAAGGATGCTAAAGTTTCATCACCTGAACAGAGAAATCCAAAGGAGGGATAGATAGGAAAGGGATTGATAGGAGCATTTACAGAGGTCTTATCGTTTGAGGGCTTGATCTGCTGAGGTAGGTACTACATACTAGTGGATTTGCACTTGTTGTTACAGGGTTGTCGTGGTTTATCTTCAGTTGGCAACTAAGCACCACACAGCCGATCGCTCACCCTGCCCCCCAGTGGGATGGGGGAGAGAACTGGAAGAGCGAAAGTAAGAAAACTTGTGGGTTGAGGTAGGAACAGTTCAATAATTGAAAAAAAAAAATTGTAATGAAAAGGAAAACAACGAGGGAGAGAGAGAGGAACAAAACCCAGGAAAAAACCCAAGTGCTGCAACCGCTCACCACCCGCCGACCGATGCCCAGCCAGTCCCCGAGAAGCGATCACTACCCCCTGGCCAACTCCCCCAGTTTCTATACTGAGCATGACGTCATATGGTACGGAATAGCCTTTTGGCCAGTTTGGATCAACGATCTTGGCTGTGCCCCCTCCCAGCTTCTTGTGCACCTGGCAGAGCATGGGAAGCTGAAAAGTCCTTGACCAGTGTAAGCACTACTTAGCAACAACTAGAACATCAGTGTGTTATCAATATCATTCTCATACTAAATGCAAAACACAGCGCTATACCAGCACTATACCAGGACAAAGGTTTCACATATTGGTGCACTATTAATAACAATAAATAATAATGGTTATTCAGTAGTTCACATTTGAAGAGTTTTGTCTGAACCATTAACACAATCAGCTCTTATAGTGGAACAACTTCCAAAATTAAACGAAATAACTAATACCAATAAACTTACTGAGGAAAACTGACACTGAAAAACTCATCACAAATGTCCCAACACCAGTAGAATAAATGTGTCTAACTAATTCCATATCATACACTTGCAGGTAAGTACAGGTAGTTTCACACTTTAGTCTTGTTGTCGTTATTCACTGTATTGCAATGAAATTCACAAAATGGAAGAAAGTCCAAACCAAAGACACATGGGCCACTTTAGCCTTGATTTAAATCAAGACAAATATTTTATGCTAAATCATTGCTATAGGGTATAGGTTACTGCTTCTCTGATCTAGCTATGGCAGTGTTGCAAGGCTTTGGCTT
This sequence comes from Ciconia boyciana, assembly GCF_034638445.1. Taxonomy (NCBI): domain Eukaryota; kingdom Metazoa; phylum Chordata; class Aves; order Ciconiiformes; family Ciconiidae; genus Ciconia; species Ciconia boyciana. Next base: position 67,918,500 of record NC_132936.1, on the reverse strand, counting down.
GTTTGTTTCTCTGCCTTACCATATCATGCCCTAAAGTACACTTCAATCGGATAGGTATGCAAGTTCACATTTGGCTTATATTTCACTGTTCTGCCTGCAAACTGTGTCAGGTTCATGGAGAATAAAACCAGCCAGTGGTGATGGTTAATGCTAGGCGTAATGACAGCACATTAACTATACCACTAAAGTACTCAAATCCTTCAGGTTTTTATTTCTATCATACCCCCAAGCTGCCCAACAGCAGCAAAAAAATCTGGAAATAATTTGATCCATCTGTGTTTTCCAGTTCAGGAGTTACAGCATGAACCACATGGAAACTGAACATACGAAACAATCTGGATGCCTGATCTGAATGAATACGCTTTTCCTAATTTGTATTGACTCTTTGAAATCACAAATCAGGTTTTCTTATGACAAAGTGAAAGCATAAATGTTTCATAGTGTACAATGAGAAAGCATTCCCTAAACAAAACAGAGAAAGACAAAGCAAAAGTCTTGATGGCAAAGCAGTTCCTTAAAACCTTGAAACAAACCTTGGATGCCAAGAGAGAAAGGACACAAGGGTATTTGGAGCACTGTTATTACCTGGGATAGACCGGCTTACCTTACTAGGCAATGAGCTTATGCCACCTTACATCAACTGTAGATTTCGACCCTGGTCATTGAGCAAGAACCATATGAGCAAGAATTATATGGTCCCAAATAATTACATCAGACAGCAAAGCAAGATCCAGTTGCCTAAACACAGGAGTCTAATGCTATCTGAGATGGCCAAAGGTGCGGGAGACTATAAATGCAGTGTCCCAAGTGTTCCACTTGGAAGTGTCCAAACCAACTGCACTCCTTTCTCTCCGAGAGTTGCAGATAAAGATGAACTTCAATTTGGAACATAATGAGGCTTCTGCTAAAGGAATACTCTGTGTTTTTGAGTCTCTGATGGTCTCTCTGCATTATATGGTGAAGGACAGAACAGTTTGAAAAGGCAAAGATAAAAGCAAAAGATGTCAGAGTATTTCTCTCTGCCTTTTTAGAATTGCTCCCACATCAACCTAACAGTCCACACAATTCAGTCAACACACTGTAATGTAGGAGAAAAGGAGTAAGATTAGCTTTTGAATGACAGAGTTTGAATCTCTGGATTTTTTTTTTTTTTTTTCAGGGTCCAAAGGGCCTTCCAAAACCATGCTTATAGCACCACAAAATTTACCAGCTGCCTTCAGTGGAAAACTGAAAGAGAAGACTTGAGAATTTTTATGAAGTGATATCTGAAAAGTCCCTTGGCAATTGTTAGTACTGAACTGAAGTGACAGCCTATGATTAATCTATTTTTCCACATCTCTGGCTTACATTGTATTATATTAAAAATAACATAGCAAGCTGTTCACCTGGACTTTTATGGACTACTGCAGCATCTAAGGAGGGGAGCTGTGAATTGCTTTTACCTGAATTGTCTGCCAGTCGGAATCTGCCACAACAGAGATGTCTCCTCCATTGTTTCTGCACATTTTCTTTCATAGCACAATGGAATACAAATATAAATAAACCTGCGACAAAAGCAAATAAACAGCAAATGAAGCATGTATTTATAAATAGACAAACAGATTAACTAAAATCTGCTAACAAAAGACTGTGAAGTACAAGCAAAGGAAAATCATAAAGTTTTCTTATTGTCATCTATGCCTCATTTAAGAGGTATGGAAATTAATCAAAGTTTTCCCATCCTCTGGCAGCTATTTAAATGCTTGGGATATCAGAAGAGAGAGAACAGGACCTCTTTTATTGATACTGTTGATGTAGATCCAGCTCAGTGTGGGTCTTTTAATTTTTTTTTTAGCTTAGAGGAAAATAATTAAAAGGTTTTTTCTCTGAACCAAATGAATATTTTGCAACAGCAAGAGCCAGACTGCAAAGTAAATACAGACACTATTATATTAGCAAGAAGTTATTTTATCTCCTCCTGTTCCATAGCTACAGAACTGTGGGCGGTATTCTTTTAAAACCAGAAGTCTTGTAATTGGCACTAGAGTGCCCTGAAAAAAGCACACTTGGATGTATGTGTATCACATGCGTGTACTTGAAATGACTATGAAAATGATAAGAATATGTTCACAAGTACTAATTAGGTGTCCAGCTACTTGCTTCTGAAGAAAATTGCCTGGTTTGTGCATGCAATCGCAACAAATGTGTTTAAGAATGTTTTTGCAGAGTTCATATTTCTCATGCAATTGGATAATCTTTATTTTCAAGACAGAAGATAAGCATCTACCATGTGGTAAAGAAGGTCTTAACTGGGTGTATCATATGATTTCATCATTCTACAGAGATACTTTGGAGCTAAATATAGAAGTTGGAAATCTCATATGCTCCTGGCGTTTCCCAGGCAGGCACTGGCTGTGGAATCTTCTGTCGTTCTCTGGCTTGGCCTGTTCTTGTTTTACTCTTATTCACTGGGAGAGAGCCAACCTGGGGCTGAACACCTGATGGCAAAATGTTACTGCCAAATCCCTTATGATTATATTTTAAACATGAATAAATGCTACATAACGTGGGCAAACAGGTTTAAGTGCCATCCTTTAAGACTGTTCCTTCATGATCATCATTAATAGCTCTGTATAATAATGCCTACTATGTTTCAGCTGGTAAAACACAATGGCAGGGTATAGCTTGGAAAAAACTGCTCTGGAGCATAAAAGTATCCTCTCTCCTCCAAAGTGCTGAGGTCTAATTTTGCATGAATGCTTGTCATGGAACTGGACTTGTATTTGCTTATAGCCATCAGGCCAGGCTGCGACTACTGAGATCAGTTAACTTTAGGTAAATGTTGTGTCATGAAACACATTTTTTGCAAAATTTTTCAAGAGCTGATGGGGAAAAAAAAGGAGAAGCACAATTTAAGGAAGGCAAACATACCTTAATGCATCCCATATGGAAGCGCTGTCGACTTATGGTTACTATGCTTGCATTTAGTAAAATATTTCTGTGTGTGATGTGTTTTAAGCACAGAGTAATTCCAATGCAGTCACTAGAGCTCTTACAGGCTTAGAGTTATGCTGTTGTTTGCGGCCCAAAGTACCTCTTAGGATTTCTGTACAGCTACAAACTTACTAAATTGATGCTTAATTAAATTGTGGTGAATGTTTGGAACATTCTGAATGGTTAAAAAAGAAAATGCATATATCTATAGTAATACAAAACAAATGTACTGCATTAAGTACTTTGCCTTTGCCCTGTCTGGGCTTGGTCCCTGAAATTTTTTTCTCTGTATTTCATTATTCATTAAGTTTACAATGTGCTTCAGTAATGCAGCTTTGGTTTTGTTTTCCAGAGCCAAATCAGACCCTAGGCTTGGCTCTAGCTTGGCTCTGACTTAAAAGTATTTGGCTTGCCCAGGCATATATATAAAATGAGCAGCCAAAAAAGAGATGTTCCCAGATTTTTTACTCTGAGCGTCAAAGGGAGAAAAATAATTTCCTATGTAGATGAAATAGCAAAGTACAGTAACACCAGTAGTTGCTGAAATTTACTTTTTCACTGCCAGTGCACAGAAAACTAGGTTGATGGAGGCTGCTGGTATAGCTTAAAATGCTAGTGCAGTTTTCAAAAACTTGCGAGAGAGAAGAAACATATTTACTGAGGGCTCAATAATTAAGTTCATGCTAGTACTGATAAAAGACTTGTCATACTGAACTGCTTTTTGCTGCTAGGAAATGCTTCCTGATACAAATCCTAAATTTTTCTTTGCTCCATTCCATCCCCTTACTGCTACATGTGCACTACACCAGTTGTATGTGATTTTAAATGCCCTCTTTCTTGTTCCTTTAGCTTTGCCTAGCTCTTTCTGACACAGCAATAAGCATTTTCAGATATGGGATTGTTATCTTCCTGTGCTTGATATGACAGGCCTGAACATATACTTTGCCATCTTTGCTACCACAATCTGTGAAAAGCTCATCACTCTTCTTCTTTTTGCATTTACTCCTCAGGTTTTTCAGTTTCATCTTCTCACTCAGCTGCCTTCCGAATATTCATTTTCCATTGAACAGTGCTATTACCCCACAGAGACTTAAGCAGTGGTGGTCAACCTTGTGTGCACTCTGCACATACAAGCTTAATTGATTGCACTGGAAATAAATTCTGGTTACAGAGAACTTGTTGAATTTGATCCTTGGCATGCTTTTCAGAGTTTTAACCTTTTTTCATGTTCTTCCCATACTTCTAATCTCTCTAGGCCTGTCTGAATTTCTAACATGGACACATTGCAGTAATACTTCATTCTGCTCCCATAGGGCAGTATCAGAATCTGTCCCTTGGAAAAAAGTCTTTAGTAAGAACACCACATCCAAACAATTTTTGCCATTTTGCCTAGCATTTTAGGTTGAAACTGAACCAAACCAAAAACCACAACATTATTCTCTTTCCACGAAAGCTCAATAAATCTTTTAGCGCAGTAAATACGTCTCAGCGTATTTATCCACACAGCGTAAATCCACACAGCGTAACATTAAGTGCTTTTTCCATAAAGGGAAGATATTTTGCTGACCCTGGGAAAATTTATATTTTATCTCAATATTTGTGTGGCATAACACACACTCCTCCAATGACATTCTTGGGTTTGGTTTTTTGTTATGGTTTTTTTCCAGGCAAATTTATTTTTTATCTCAATATGTGTGTGGTATAACACATGCCTCTCCAATGACCTTCTTGGATTTTTCTTTTAGTTATGTTTTTAGTTGTTCTTTATTAGCGGGTAGGGCAAGCGGAGGGAGATTCTTACATCGTTCGGTATACATATGCAAATTTCAGCTCTGAGCTGAATTTCTTTTAAATGTCAGCTATATACTTCTGTAACTTGTAATAATTTGATTACAATTTATAGCATTTTTCAGAAGGATGAACTACATTGGAAAAGTAAACTTCAGTAAAGGAAACAAAAATAAGCTGACTACAACAGTCGCTGGATTTTCCTTAAGGAACCAAAGAATATCCCATATCTCTCTGCTATCTCTCTGCAGTGAAACAAGACTGAATTTTGTTTTATGACCTTCTCATGCCTTAATAAAATAGTTATGAGCTTTACAGATTCCCTACGGGAATAAATTAAGGAAAGAGGCTTCCTATATTTGTTATAATCAGTGAAAGGAAATGTTGAAGGTCATACAGCATCTATCTCCACAGAGATCACTGCAGACTGTTAGTTAGAAATAGTACTACTTATAATAAAGTGCATTTTATTGAAAAGACCTTGAAACTAAGTAATTTAACTAAGATATTCAACCCATGTGTAGTTGGTATCATTATTCCACATAAGGGGAAACTAATGATGTTTTAGGATCAAGGAAAGATCCAGAGAGCTTGGATATGATTTACCTAGTCAAATCACTGGACATATGATGTCCCAGAACAGCAATGGCTCAAATACTATTTGTTCACAGAACAGAAATTCAGCTTACCTTGCAATGAATTGAAAATGGAGAAGAGGTACAGGAAAGGAAGAGTTAAGGGACCCCAGGCAAAAAAGGCAAAGCCCCACGTCATGCCCAGGAGGAAGGTCAGGCTGACCACGCTACGGAGGTTCCTCAGGATTTCTTCCTTCAGGCTCCGATTAGTTCTTTTCCCATTCCTCCCACAGATCTGCACCATCACCACAATAAACATGGCAACATTCATCAGAAACATGATTCCAAAGTAGCCGGCACAAGTCACATAAAAGACAACTTCATTCTTGATCCAGCAGCTGCAAAAAAATACAAATATATGATCATTTTTAGATAAAGCAAACTATTCTCCAATTATTTATATGACTACAAGGAAAATCCGTCTATGTCTGATTCCGCTGATGCAGAGCTATACTTTCAAATGAAACCTTCGTCCATTTTCTGCTTGTAAATCGGATGAAGCCCAGTGGCATCTTAAGTGTGACTACAGCGCATAGTAGTATCACGTCAGAAATCTGAGGGTTATATCACATTTTATTTAAAACTATTTAAAAAGGAAATCTGACCCCAGATACAAGCTGTGGGAACTGCAATCCCATCATGGAATGTTTAGACTCAGTATGAGTAGCTTCATCACTTTCATCTGTGTGAAGCATAGGACGCTTTAGTAACAGAATGGGCAAACTTGGATCTTCAGTGCCAAAATCCCAAGTTTCTGCCACTTGAGCTAAAGGAGAACTCATACAGCTCTGGAGAAGAAGCAGAATGGGCAGCAGTTTGAGGTAGCCGTTTGACAGTCAGCCATGTGAGAGATCTAGCTTATTCTTCTAGCAGCAAGTGGCCGGAATGCTTAACGTGATACTTTAATAAAAACACAAAATGACATTTTAATTTGTCATGATGAAGCTTTGCCAGGCAAGGAACAGAAAATGAAGTAATAAACAGTCACATAAAAATTCTGGCATTTGGAGATTATTATCTGGACATCAAGAGAAGAACATAGAAAGCTAATGAACTACATTAACAAAAGGCTGTTTTATTTACAAAGAAGACTATTTTTATATTACTTCTTTCTTTGCTCTTTTCTAGAAGATATAGCTTTCATTTAAGATAAACCAAACCAGGTATTGTTATTTTATTCTCATGACAAAAGTTATGAATTATTCTTTTACCAGAGGAGCCTTTGTACCTGCCATTGGGTAATGCAGATTTCCCTCCAATTTTTCTTATAGCCTTGTTCACACTTCAGATTCAAATAATTTAGAAGATGATTTTGCACACTTTGCTTGTTTAATGCATCTCTGACTTTTCCAAAGCAATCTGCCCAATGCTAATTTTTTTGGGCAGACTGTAAATGCTAAATTGTAAGACATTAAAAGAAATACTCACAAGTCATCTCCTCCTTGCCCATTAGCATCTTTGCCGTATAACTCTTTGCCATAAACATAACTTGCATTTGTATTAGCACTTGCTAAAACAATTGCTATCACCAGAGCTGGCAAACCTGTAACACAAGAAAACTTGTAGTTTGCTTTGAAATCTCCTAAACCTTCAAAATCACCAGGCAAAGCTGAATTATTGATGTCTCCATCCCTATTGCTTTAGTACAGGGTATCCTGAGGCAGTGCTATGTCAGAAAACTGCACAGAGAAGTAGAAGGAAACAATTTTTCAAATAGCACAAATGTATAAAACTTTCCAGTACTTAATGGGCATTAATGAATAAGCTTCATAATGTTCTGTAAGGTAGAAAACGTTATTTTAGTATTTGATATGGAAACTAAAGTAGAATAATCTCCCTTAATTACTCAAAGTTAAATTTGCAATTGCACACAGGCTCTCATAATAAAGTGAGAAGAAGATTAACTATTACAAAAATGAGATCGATTTTTTTTTGAGGGATTTTTTTTCAGAGATGCTAATGTCACTTGATTAGGCTGGGGAACTGGGGAACTTGAACCTGTCATGTCTCCACTGCTTCTCTCAACTGTTAATGTCTTCTTTTTTTCTACAGCATTATATATCCTTTACTTAAATGTGTCCAAAAAAATTAAGTAAATGATGTATTTTTAATAATAATGTAAAGAGAATATTTTTGGAAAATAACAGACAACTACGCAGAAGAGAACTCTGTGCAGAGAGGTACAGCTAACACAAAAGAAACGTACATTTCCTGACATGCCTTATTTACATGTCTTATCCTTGCTATGACAAAACAGATTCAAAGGGGAAGAGGTTAATTTGCTTTTCCGACCACTCAGTCCTTGTCATCTGCTGAGGTTGCCAAAGAGGATGCTAGTTGCCAATGGAAAGACATCAATTATCAGCTGGACTGAGGTCAGTGCTCTAGCCATGAGGTTAATGGTTTTGTATTGTGTTGTATTATTTCAAACACAATATGTGCACTCAGGCAGAAGGCACAGATTCCCGATATAGAAAAAAATGAAGAATAAAAGCCTTGCTGCCTGAGCCTCGCAGTTATTTTTCAGTATTACATTTTCCATTTCAGTCCTGCAGTGTACACTGCTTAGGGCAGGGAGGATCGCTCTGTGGTTTAAACACTGTGCTGAAGCTCAGGAAATTTTGGTTGTTTCTGATTCCGCCATAGGCTTTGTACTTGTTGGCAAGAAACTTTAAGCTGGATAGAAAGCTTTTTGAAAGTCAATGCAAAGATCCCCATAGGCTTTGTAGTAACTGCAAGAGTTTCTGAATTCATTGTGTGGCACGGTTCTCCACCTCTGATACCACACTTAACATTTCCCCTCTCCCATTCTGGCCTCTCTGGAAAGTAAGACCAGATTATCTGGTCTCTCTGCTCCTCCTCAGGCTGTGAGCTGCTCCGGGTGGAGAGTGCCAGTTATGGTGTGTTTGCACAGAATTATACAGGGGAACTCGGTGACAGAGAGGGCTGGCTGCATGCCAGCACTGCCACGGGGCAGGGGGAAGGAAATGCCATGCTGATTTTGATTCTGCTCTGCATTTGTGATAGAGAGCTTTTATATAAAGTCATTTCAACATACATGCTATGTAAATACTGAATCTACTGAACTCACCCCAGCCAATGATGCAAAACTTCAGTATGTATCGCCGTATATAGGTGTTAAACACTTTCACTAGAGCAATGTACATATGAACGGCTTCTAGTCCCATCCATGTAAAGGTGGCCAGAAGAAAAAAGTGCAAAAGTGCAGCTACAGCTATGCAGAGGCCATCTATGTCAAACGATGCAATCCAACCATCAAGCAAGAAGATCAGGTTAAGAAAGAGCAGGGCTGTGCTCAAATTCATCAGGATTTTGGATGGATAATCTCTTCTCAACTTCCTAATGAGAAACACAGGTGCGTATGATTAATTGGCTTCAATCACTCAAGCCACTTACAGCAGCTGGGTTTATCAGTTTACAAAGCACAGGGATCTCCTCTTAGCCATAAGCTTTTGTGGCAATAAGGCATAGTGATGTGTACTCTGTGTGATATCACTGAAGGCTTCTCTTGTATATGGTGGGGGAAAGCCAACACTTCTTTCGGCCCTTAATGAGCTAATTAACTGCCACAACATTTTAGCAACTGATTTATTATTGAAAAACTTTCAAATTAAATATAATACAATGTGGTTTGTACTTTAAATGAAAATTGAAGAAAATGAAAAGAAAACTTTCAAAACATAGCTGACCAGAAGCTCATCTCTGATCATTTTATATGTTAATCTTTGCTTAATTTTTGGAATATATCGTCCAGTGCTTGCTGTTGTTTTCTGTTTTGTTGGGGGTTTTTTTTGGAGGGTGTGGGGTTTTTTTTTAATAGGATCTTAGGCAGACCGAAGATCAAATCAACATAAGAAAGTCAACATATGAACATTGAAATGTATGAACTGAGGGGCAAGCCAACAACTTCTGCCATCTTGGACCAGAATATTATACCATAGGTAATGCAATAGGAATGCAATCATTAGAGATATTTAGAACTCGAAAACCCCCTTTCCCCTGCCCGCCCCCCCCAGCAAACTATCCTTCTTTAGCAGCTACTCTGTCCTGTCCTGTTACAGGCAGAATGGTTCCTTTGTGTTGATATGACTTCATTTTCTCTTTTCACTGTTCACAGAACTGTATCACTTTAAAACTTTTGCATTCCCTTGAGTCGCTTTCACATTTCAGTAGGACTGCTGTTGAGATTGTAACACTTCACAATTTATCTTAATTTTATTCCTCTTCCCACTTCTTTCTGAAGGGCTCTAAAATGTAATTGTTCTAGTTGGAAATTTATCTTCTTATACTTAGGACTTATGCTCACACAGGCAAGTTTTTTTGTTTGTTTTTAAAAAAAGCCTGGTTGTGGATTTTAAAATACTACATATTGTTCAGAATCTAGAGGATACTGTATTCCCAAAAGAGAAAATTTTGAGACACGTTAGCCTTGTTGCCCAGCCAGAGCAGCACAACACATTGGAAACAGGAGGAAAGAGTCTGAACTTACGTCCCCTGGAAAAAAATTTCCACTTACAGCATTGTGACCATGATTTTGCAGGGTTGTTTTTTTTTTTTAAACATAGATTTCCCTTCCTAGACAAATAAACCATACCAACCATATAACTACTTTATTTTATTCATCACATACAGGTACTTCCTTTGTGATGTTTTTCACAGAATTAATACTTACTCAAATGCAATATATGTCAGAAGAGTTGCAGCTGAAAATATAGCAGATATCCCACAGCCTATGTAAGTGATAAAGGTGAGGACCTTGGTATTCTGTGGGTCTATTCGGGTAACGGTTCTCTGAAGGTCCTACGTGAGAGAGGAGGAAGAGGCATCCGTTATAGCAAACACCTTTTCCGTGAGCACAACGCTCTTTCTTGGTAATCAGTCAAGTAAAACTCAAAAGCACTTTGGCAATACCGCTATAACCCTGACATTAGGGTTCATGTTTACTGAGTATACTTAGTCTATAGTCACCTCTCACTTCCTTCCCATAGCTCTTGAAAACATTGTGCTTTAAGTGCTATAACTGCTGGGATCAGCAGATAGAAAGAGCCTGATACTGATCCTTATAATTCAGTACCAGGAACTCAAATGCCCTTCTCTGGAAAGATCTCCCCTTTTCAAACTTTTTAGTTCCATTGCTCATAGGCAACTCTCTTTAAGAAGATGTAAGATTTACAAAAATGTAATTTGAAAGTATTCATACTGAAATGTGCACTATTCTGGGGAGTTTCTGATATCACTCCTTGTTATTAAAAGTTCGTAAGAGTCAATGTAGCTAATCATCAACAGGTGAAACCAAGGGCAAGATATTGCTTTTTGGTTTTATGGTCTGTTTTCACATGCAAACTACAGTTATAAATAGAATTGGTCAGAAAAATAGTGACAAAGACAACATTTCAAAAAAACCTGGAAATGAAGCAGGAACATTCTGAGGATTTTTTTTCCAGTTTTCTGTCCAACTGTAATTGCCACATAGTACCGTCTGAGAATAAATGCCAGTGTTATTTCCTTTTTTAAGGACAAGAAAAAATGACAATGTTTGGATCTATATCACTGTGGAGTAAATGTGCGCAAATACTAACATATAATAGTGTCCATTCTACAGCCAGTGTAACTGTTGTCCCCAGCAAAACCATCTAGCAGAAAGAAACCAACAAAATGCTACAAAACTTGCCATTCTTCATAGGAAAAGGAAGGAGCTGTGTGCAGTTTTTTATACCCTGTCCCAACCTTATATGACAGTTTACATATATAAGGAGAGTGTTATTTGAAACTAATTTAATAGCTAAATTAAAGTCAGAAAAGATTATTCAAATGGAAAAGCAATTAAAAGGGTCAAAACTGTGTAAAAATCTATTGGAACACAGCCCAAATTCAAAGAACTTCTGCCTTATTTCCTACTGCCACAAAAGCGTTCAGGGAAGAGAAGGGACTCATTGAATATATGCTAAAGAAAGCCCTTTTTTTCTCTCTCCAAGGATGAAAAGTGAAACAAGACCACAATTTAGCTTGCAAGAAGACAAAAAGCTTGTGGCTTTTTCATATCTACATCTGAGCATGATGTGAAGAGAGCAGCTCTATTAAAAGGCTCTGGAAGGCTAAAGCTGAAAAAGTCAGTGCGTGCAGCTCTCTTGTGCGGTCAAGTCCTATGTGTCACTGCAACAAGTTAAATCAAAACCCAAATACTTCCACAGCATCGCTGTGATCAGGAGCAAGCATCTTTTCTTCAGGTATGTTCTAGAGGCCAAAGAATGTTAATTTCAGATGGAAAGAAAAGTTTCAGCCCGTTACTGGGCATAAAAAATCACCAAATGTTAAGAAAAAAGTATTCCATCTTTTTCATGTTGGGATTTTTTTCTCTCGAAAACACTTCACATGTGCAAATTGCTGGAGGCACCCAAATGCTAGAGGAATTATGCTCCTGAGGCTGAAGTGCTCTATATGGTTCCCTCTTTCATCTCCCTGATAGGCTATGCTCTACCTATCTCAGCCACCCAGACTGGAGACTTTGCCTAAGGCTCTGATAGAATACGACTTACACATTTTGTACCAGCCCTCCGTGGGCAGACTTTTTCCCAAGAGAAGGCCTATACTGCCAGGCATCCCCAAAGCTGATTAAAGCCATTTATAAGCAAACAGCAAATACGGGTTTACCACATTTCACGAGAGAAGGTATTGCTTTATAATTGTTGGCATTAGATAAAAATAAATCTTGTCAGGTTTGCAACCTAAATTTGAAAGGGGCAATTTAGCCCCTTGAATCTCAGGCTGAAAGGGAATTATTGTGCTCCTTTGACTTTTCATCCTCATTAGCAGTTTTACTGACTGTAGGACATTTTTCTTTCCCTGACTGTTTTCCCTGACAATGAGTCTCTTTTTTTTTGTTCTGCAAACAGCATCTCAACTTTTTCTCCTACTTTTTTTTTCTGCAAACAACTTCCCACTTTCCTGGTCTCGAAATTTCAAATCTACCTAGACTTGCTTCTCATTCACTTCCCTCTTGTTACACCCTCCTGTCTCAGCTGCAGGTCATTTTTGTCAGATTACATTGTTAAGGGAAACGACAGGGACCCCCTGCACCTTATGACTCATTAAGATCAATTTTTTCTGTTTCGCTAGTGGAAGTCTTAGTCCTGGGCCTTGGTTTTACAGTCCCTGACTTTCTTTTTCACCCAACCATGTCCCGGCTTTGAAGCTGGATAATATGCTGTTTGTATTTTGGTATCTCTCAGAAGTCTCAACCCCAGGTCTCTCGTGGCACAGTATTTTCAAAATTTAGCATACTCTTATGGGCACATTTTACTTTTTATTTTATAATATTTAGCCACTTGTAAAGATAATAATAATAATAATAATATACTTTCATTACGAACTTTATTCATTACCTCATTCCTGAATCCTTGTCACTAGCTATTTTGTTATGAAAAGATAACTTTACGACAATAAGGGGGGAAATGATGTACTATTATGAAAAATCACATGCAAAAGGAATAACCCAAGTAACAAAAATGAGAGTTGTCTTGACTCAAGACAAAAACTGCGTTGCAGTTCCTAGGAAAGATAACTTGGTGAACGGTGATTTTGCCTACCATTAGGACCCCGAAGTGCGTGAGGTGGTTGCATAAGCAAACCGTCTCGTTTTCATTGGACTCTGCACCCACTTGGCAGCCCACAGGGTTCCAGCCACCATTGCCACCTGCGGAAATGAAACAGGAGAAACTGTACTTTCCAACAAACTCATGTCACCCTCTCTTTTAACAGATTTCTCACTTCATCTTGTGCAAATGCAGAAGCGCTTTCTCAAATTGAATGGGTAAACATTAAAAACAATCGGGAAAGAAGCAAGTGTCAGATTTCCTAGTTTCTGCAGTGAATCACACCAGATGAGTGTCCCAGTAATGGACTACTGAGCAGAAGCAATAGATGGAGATCTGTAATAAAGGTAGGGAGCTTTTTGGTTAATGAGGGATGAATAAGAACTACTATGTGGATCACGCATTAAGACACACCTTAGTTTTACCCAACAATAAGATGGTTTTAGAACTCCCTTTTACCACACTGATGTGATGTCTGCACCTGCCTCCCTCCTACTCATATATCCCCAGGCACATGAAAGCATTTATGGCCCAGGAGCAGAGTCCCACCCTTCCTCTCTGCAGCATGTGATGCAGAAGGTCAGAGTGGATAATCCCAATCATCATTTGTGGCCTTAAAAAAATCCATGAACTAAACTATCCCCTACCCACCCCACCTGAAAAGGCCATTCTGAAAAAGAAGTAGAAAGATTTTATTTAAAAAAAATAAATGTTAAAAAGTAAAATCTGTATTTCTGATTACTTCTCCTTTCATTTTTTCCTGCTAAAATATGAATTAATTTTGTGAAACAGTTCATATTCTCTGAACTCTTAAAGACATTTTTGCACAACTCCAGGCAAGATCCAGCAAATTATCTGACTGGCCCTATAACATTACCTCAAATTCAAGACAGAATCTCCCAAAAGACTGTGAAGATGTTCCAAAACCACTTAAAACTCACCCCTACTCAAGCAGCCACTGAGAACATTTTCCTCCCTGTGTGTTTCTCTTTTGATGTGCTTCTTAAGTTTAGTTTCCTAACTAGGTTCTTTTTTTTTTTCTCTCTTTTTTATCCTTCTGCATTCTTCTCAGTTCTTCTGTCTGAATTTCCTGCTTTCAGCTACAACTTTGGATGGTAAATTTTATTTCTTGCAGGACTCTGTACTAAACCCCTCCACCTCAAATGCTACTGCTAAGGACAGTTACTCCTTTGCTCTATCTCTGTTTCATGGTAAGGAGAAGTAACATCTCAATAGTGATCTCTAAAATAGAAGGATCTGGAAAGTCATCCCAGAGAATGGCTTTGTCTGTGCAAAGGATGAAGAGCTTGAGTTTAACATCACACACGGGTTAGGCAGTAGTAATGAAGAATGAGCTAAAACGATGCCTTGTTAATGTGTGTCTCCATATGGGATCTCACTGTCCAAACTGTCATCTTTTTACAAGGTGCATGTTGAGTTTCTGACTAAATGAAGTTTGTGTAATGTAGTTCCTAGCCTTCCATGGAAGAAAAAACAGCTTAAGATTTGTAACAGGCACAATCTCACAATTAAATAACCCAACATTTTTTAAATGGCCAGTTAAAAGTATGTCTAAGAACCATTCATGTGTCAGATTAGAATTACTGTTTAATTTGCACATGCAGACAGATCAGTGAAAAACTGCTATCAGAAAAGTAGAGAAATTTTATTTACAAATTTAAAACGTTAACCAAATTTACATACAAAACTTTTACTAAGAATATTTAACATCTGGTGTTACAAGTGACCTTACTAACTAGAAATGATACAGTCTAAAGATTTCACCTAATTCTGCAAGGACTGATTAAGAAGCAAAAAGAGCCAAGACTGTGACTGATTTTAAAACTTAGACACCTTTATTCCTCTCATAAAAGAAATGACTGCATTTTTAAACTTACCATTTTTATTCATATCCCAGAAGACACAGGTAGGCTTAGGATCCTCCTAATAACACATTAAAAGCAGACCTTTTATATCTCTTCAGACATAAATCTTATCAACATATACATTTGCAACAGATGTTTTACTACATATCTTTTCATTTAATAAGCAGAAGAATAAATATTACTTGGATTGTTGAAATTTCATCTAGTGTCAAATTAGTACTTACTCTCCTAGAAAGACAGATCTGCCCAGATTATAAAATCTAGAGCACTGTTCCTCTGCACTGTTCCTTTTCCACATCCTCAGAATAATGAAGTGTTACTGTCTCACTAAAGTTATCCATGAGTACGATGTCTTTATCGAGTCTAAAGTGGCGGTTGTTTTGTGTGACTTTAAAATAATCATTATAATGAAATGTAAAGTAAAGTTAATGGAATTGTGAAAATTACAAACCAGGTTCTCATTACATAAACAATTTACTTAGGTATTGCATTTTAACATCTTCTTTCTTAACTCCTCTAGTGCTATTGTCTCTTTTGGAGTAGCTACTGACAACATGTCTGAGAACAGAGTCAAGCTCACACGTTTTTTAACTGAACCAGTATGTGCCAAAAGGTTGCATTTGGTCTGTATTTCCCTAAATGAATTGTAGTCGTCTTTTAACAATGTGGTTCTGTCCATTCTTCCTTTGCTGAAAAACACATAACAACAAAATAACTTGGGGAACTATTAACAAAGCAATTCATGCTTGATCAAAGAATTTAAGTCATTCTAAAGTTCCAGTGTTATAAATCGTGTCCCTGGTCACCGGTCACGAACACAGTCATGAACAGAGGTTTTGCCTACAGTTATTGGCACAGAAATTGCCTCTGAGTGGCAGAATCAATAGTCTTTCAGACAAATGTTAGACCATGCATGGAGTAGGAATGTGTGCGGATGGAGAGGTTATTTGTTTTCACTTTTTGCTTACTTGCTTTTGTTCTAGAGTTTTTATTTCCATTTGTGCTTATGTTCTTACTCAAAATCAATCAGGCTATATGCTCAGCCTTCACTATATATAATCTGCACTCCTGTTCCTCTGAAAAATCAATCTTGTCTTACCTGAATTTTGGTATGCTTAATTGTAACCTTCACACAATCCTGAAGATCCTGAATGGTTATGTTTCCAATACTGCATGCCACCACAAAACTTGTCAAATTGGCAGGATTTTCTGCATCCTTTGAAAGATTCAGAAAAATATAATAAATGCTTACACAGCACATAACATAAAAGCCAGAGTACACACTTTCATTTTTGCAGCGTGCCAGAATAAATAAGTTGTCAGCATTTCTACACTTTTGATCGTGCAATATAAGAAAATTATGTTTATAAAATCAAATTATGGGTTTGCCTCATGGAAGTTTCTCTGTTCTCCTTATAATCATAAACATATATAGGCACAATTATAGAGAGAGGTTAGAAGGTATAAATTCCCCTTTTAATCATTATGTCTGATGCCAACAAAATTATAACTCAAACAATGTAGCAGATAACAACCCATGATATGAGTAGCTCATTTCCCTAAACAACAATGAACTAGCTTTCTTATCTTATTGTTGATGCTATTCTTTTTAGTAGATGCAAAGTTTTTGGAGAATAACCTGTTTTCTGTGTATAGTTGCTAAATAATCCTCCATCTTACAATGAATTACTAAGAGGTAGTAAACAAATTCAAAGCAATGTTACACGCTGTAGGAGATAATATTTTCTGCAACGTCTTATTTGATGGGAATTTAAATAGAAGACTGACGTTATCACTGAGCAATGCCATTTCTAACCTGCAGTCAAAAAGTACCAGGTTAAGAATTTTCCAAAAGAGAAGTTTTCCTTGGAAACTGATGATTTATTAAAACGGAAGTGCTTTGGAAATACTATTTTATTTTGATGAGCTTCCATTGAAACTTGCATAGTTACATGCCTGGTTGGCCTTATGGGAAGCTGGGAAGCTTGGTCACTACCTGAGGCAGATCTTGGGTCAAATGAAGTCTATTACCACTCACTTTCCCTCCAAAAATCTGGGCTGCCAAACTCCTGAACCCCCGTGATTCCTTCAGTCTAGGGGTTTTTTTAGCCTGACAAGATGTCAGGTATCAGCTCAGCACTGGACTCATGAGATCCCACCACTCATGAGAGACAGAATAGCTTCAGTTATTAAGTGCACATTACCCTGAGAAGAATATTTCATTTCTTAAGAACCATATCCAAAGTAACATAGCATTTCAGATTATACTGGAGCTTTGTGACATAATTTCCTAAAAACTTAAAAATTGCAGAGGAATGAAAACGCAGTTTTCTAGACAGTTCTTGAGCATTCAAACAAGAGAAAACCTCTTGGCTACCACCTAAATTTCAGCATCTGGCAAAGTCTGTGAAAGGCTTGGACAGATTTCTATGGGTTTCAGTGGATTCTCTCTCTAGCAGATAACAAAAACTAGAAATAAATATCAGATGGTCTCTTTAGGGAAGGCAATTTAATATATTCTTACTTGTTCTTAGAAAGGAATAGAAACAATGTGTGCATTAAAGTAAAATACAGATGACTATTTAGCTATAAGGCTGTGCTCAGCTAAAGTCAGGGGTAAGCTTTTAGCCAATAAAATATACAAAGGTACAAAGTAAAGCAATGCTGAAGCTAGCGTCAATGACAGAAATCTGGTCTAGTCTAGACAATCATTACAATTCACATATTTATCATATTTGTACATTATTTTCATGGCCTCAGAACTCATGAGGATGATCCTTCCGACCTAACTTTAGACATTGAAAAAGAAGATGTCTAGAACTGAAGCAGCCATTCTAGGGTGTGAAACTGGCACATCCAGGGCATAATCCATCTTACTTGTCCTATACATCTAGGTCAAATATGGGTTGTGTGAAAATAAGTGTCCATTTTAGAGGCTTTAAGGTATCCTGCCCAGTCTCCAGCTGCTATTGCAGAAGATCTCCCATCTCTTACAGGTTCATCATCACATCTGTCGGCCAGTTGTACCTTTGTACCTTGGGGTGTCTCAAATTGCACTACGCTCCTTTGTCTGGGGAACTGATGCCTACTCCTGCACTAGGATGAGATGTGTCACACCTCAATGGTGTCCATTCTTTTCCATCAACTGGCTTTGAAGGCAACTTATGGACAACAGTTCAGGCATAGGTACGTACATTGAACACATCTGCTCTTGGTGAAATGAATCCCACCCTGAATAGCTTACATCAGTTTTTCATATAGTCTTCTAAGTAATGTAACCATCAGATTTTAATGAATGACAAGATAAAACTTACTAGCATTCTCTCAGTTGCAATAAAAAACCCCTTCAGAGCTGTAAAGTATGATGTTTCACTCTTATGTTGAATGCTTATAAGAAATACAGCTAATAGGATTGGGATTTTTTTAATTGCAATTGGAATAAATATATTTATGAAATACTTTTATACTAATGGATAAAGTTATTGGGTTTGAGATGGCATGTGGATCAATTTATTTTTAGGCTTTAATTTTAGCTTTATTTATTTATTTTTTTTTAGACTTACTTTATTTTTAGACTTACTAAAATGTGAGGTTTACACATTTTTAATTAATTGTGTTGAGCATGTCACCCATTAATAGCTTGAAAAACACACAAAAAAATGGAAGGAATTTTAGTTGCAAATTTAGATGCAAATTTTCCTGGTTTTTGTTTTTCAATGACTTATTAAGTATCCCTTAGAAACACATTCTAGCACCATTAAAGGACACATTCTGACTTCACATGATTTTATGCCATTATGACAAGCCTACATCTGTATTCTTCTGGTTTCTTTATTAAATATATCCATCCTGTTTTTCTCAAAAGTGGGCTTAAAATGAATGCTATTTGAAACAGTTAAAGATACTTCGGGGTGTATTTCAGAAGGCAACTGCAGGTCATGGGTATTTTCTTGCCTAGATTATCTGAAGAATCTGGATACATTGCCAATAAAAACGATAATATAGGGACAATACAATACTAGAGAGTTCTGCGGATGCACAAGAGCCAAAGGTCACTTGAAATACTAATGGGAAAACAAACCAAAGGCTTCTGAGGCTCAGTCTGCAGTTCACTATGAAACAATGTTTCCTTCTTAATTAACTCATTTTTTTTTCAAAATAGGTATGGTTTTGGTTGTTTTTTCCAAGCTGCAAACTATTCCTAATTTTTTTGGCATCTACCATGCAGGAACTATTTATAATTACCATGTGATGGGACCCAAAGGAGAAAAAATCAAATCTACCTGAGTCCCTTTAGTTTTCAGGTGCAAGTATTGTTATCCTTATTCCATCTTAAAAGATGGTGTGCTTATGAGAACACATATATGAAAAGAAGAATAGTATGTATAGAAACAAATGTTCTCTGGCTGATGACCATCAGCCCAGAGTTTCCACTGAATATAAATAGTCAGCTGGATATGAGTGCCAACCAACTCTTTTAAGGAAAAGAGAAAGAAAGAGTACTCGGCAGTGTTATAGGCCAAATTCCCTTCTGATAGAAAAGAACCTGGCTCCACTGAGCATCAAGGACCTATATTAATGCATTTTAACATAAGTTATGCACTTTAAGAGGCCTTGCTACTCTACTCTGATTATAAGCAGCTGGGATCCAGTTTTCCATAGATCACCCTCCGGAAAAAGTTTATCTCACATGTGACAGGAATTTGCAGTCAAATCACTGACTTGAATTCACCTTGGGCACTTTGGTTATTTTGTCACTCTGAACATAACACTGTCTCTAGTGCCTACATCTGCTATCACCTTCTCATTCCTGTAACTCATGAGATGCTGTGAAATGATTACACTACAGGAAACTTTTAGCAGCTGCCTTTGACTCACCCTAACTGCAATGACTTAAAACACATCAAAGTTTACCTGAAAAAGACCATTTTTATTGAAGAAAGTAAATTGAGCCCTGGATATAACTTCAAACTCATCTTGACTTAAATTCTTCAGTAAACTTGGTGGCAGAACAACAGAAGCGAAGGCATTTGTATGATCCTTGTCAAAATCTATCTGTTAAATAAACAGAAGAACATGTTCAAACAAACACCAAACCATCCATTGTCCACAAATGGGTTCACACCCTTGCACAAAGATACCTAAACATGGGACTAGAACCAGTCAACACTAGTATGACCTGTACCTATGTAAGAGTTGATGCAATAAATAAATAAAAACAAGGCTTAGGAGGTTTTCCCACCCTTCCAGCATGAGATCAGCCTTCTGCTACGGGAAGGTTTAGACAAAAACAAACAAACTCCTCCGCTGCTATAATGATGATTTGGAAATAACGAGATGGCAATAATGGCAGTCATAATAATTTTCAGTAACCTTCTTTATGAGGAAAAGATACTTTTCCTCATACCAAACAATGCTGAGAACTGAAAAATATGCTTTGAATCCTTCTTTCTTAAGTTGTATTATTTGTCTTGATCTGCACATCTGAATTAATTCTCATGAGCTTTTCTAGTTTCTCTGTTACAGAAGGGAGATTTAAAAATAATTATTAGTGTCACCTCTATATTTATCATGCTACATAGTACAAAAAAGACACTTTCTGCCATCAATATAAGCTTAATCTATACTGGCAATGTGTCAGCTGAAAGCCCTCTATGGCACAGGGATGTAACAAGTAAGCAGGAAATAAATGAGGATGCAAACTTGCATTTCATTAGCTACCAGGCAGCAGTTCTATGACTGCATGCTCTCCCACCATGGCATACTCAAGGTGTGCCACCCTACCCATCAAAGGAAGGGGAGCAAGCCATCTCACAGTGGCTCTATAGTAAAAGCGTTCAAGACTTTTACTGTGAGATAAGGAAACTCACACTCCTGACTTCTCCAGAGGCAACTTGGTCATGTATTTATGCCTCTCATGATCAGTCATATGATTCTAAAAGCACCATTAGCTAGTAGAAAGTTAAAAGCCATAGGCCACTGATAGATTTATTTAACTTCTAAATTTTCACTGATTTATTGTGAAGAACAGGCACCCTTGGAAATTAGTAAGAAGTGGTTCACAGATATCTCCTGACAGAGCTAAATGCAGTTGAATAAAAGGTTTTTAAAGGATAATTCTGCCACATTAAACAGAAAGTGTGTGTGTGATAAAGATGTCCCATTAGGTATTGTCTGCAAATAGAGTGGAAGAGGCTTCTATAAAGAACTATGGATATATTACAGGAACAATTTAATAATATGAATCACCAAAAGCTAACTTAGTCAAAGGTTTGGCAAGAAACATAAAGACACGGGGGACTGAAATAGAATATTTCCAAATTGCCATGGATACATTTGCTTGATATCTACGTTAAGAAAAAAATATGAAATAAAATCTGGAAACATTCTGACATACAGCTTGAAGAGTTTAATGCTCCCTGATGAGCCTGGGATAGATCACCACATCACTGGTGAAAAACCTGGGCTTTCACAAGGGAATCTCCCTCCAGCAGGGATAGCAAGTATCTTTCCTGATAGGCATGGAAAATATAAACGGTGACCACAGCTGCTGCAGACTTTTCTGGTAGGAAGGATGCTAAGAATTCTCAATCAGCTGTTGGAAATGTAAAAGTCTGAGAACAAACTCATGTTCCAGTAGGAACATTATAAATAATTTGACGGAGTTTGGATTTTATGATTATTTAGACAGTGCTGTAATAAATGATTCCAGGGCAAGAAAATTCCTGGATGTCCTCAAGCCACAGATGGTAATTCTTATTATACATGCGAACATCCCAAACCTGACTTCAGAATTTTTCCTTTCCTCTTTCCATAAATACAGGATGAAATCTGGAGGAGAAACGTTCCTTTGATAACAAAGAACAATCAGCTATTGAGCTTCATTAATAACAGAGCTAAACAAAAGTAGATTCACAATCATCAAAAATTTCTAATAAAATTGATTCAAAGAAATTTTAGCCAAAATGTCTATGGAAATAAATATGTGAAAACTCAATTACATGAAATCCATTTGTATCTATTTAAGCCAGCATTTGAGTTTTGATCCAAAGTCTATATACACAGCATGTAAAAGGCCTGTAGCCTATTATATTACTATTACTTTTTATAGCACTGTCTTCCTTACTGTTTTTGATTTTTACAGTACATAGTACTTTATAAAATGATCAGACATTTATTATAATTGTTGTCTTGCCAATTTGCAGAGGGAATTAATTTGATTCCATAAGATGCTTATACTCCAGTGATTAGTCTTTAACTGTTTTCATAATGCCATGTTTTGTATGGGTTCAGATTTGGTTCTTCTGGCCCAAACAATAGTAGTTTTTTTTATTTTTCTGTTTAACCTTTTCTGTGTGTTTCTCCAAGTAAGCCGCACTGTATTTGAATGGTTAGACTCCTAGGAAACTGAGATTACATTACCTCTGTCATGGACTTCTTATATAACTGTGAAAAAAATACATTGCACTACATTTTTAAAAGCATTTAGGTGCCATAAGATGCAGACAGGCACATAGTGAAATTTAAAAAGTCTAGGCACCTCATTGCTACTGATTTCAACAGAACCTTTGGAATATCCCTATAGGTGCTCATGTACATCTCAAATGCTATTTCATAGTTTTAGATGTTTGAGCTTTTCTATTTGTGAAAAAAGAATAAAAAGTATTTTTGGGGTTATGACAAATATCTTAACTATAGCATCCTGTCTAGATACTGTAGCACTGGAGACCATTCTGCATTTTGAGGGACCTGTGTTTCTTTTATTTTTCATGTCTAGGCTGGTCAAGCTCCACATGAATGTCTTGAACCGCCTTGGACATCCCAAATGGCACAAGCCTATCAATCTACATGTGGACAACTGGATCAGCCTTAGGTCTCTGTTAGCAGTAGATGTTTAAACTATACTGGAAGGTTAAAGACCTGTTTTATCTGCAGAAATCTACATGTAGATACCTATACTTAGGTGTCTTATTCTAAAGCTGAAATGCATCAATGGAGTTGTTAGCTAGTGTACAATGGGTAATACAGCAGACTGTTAAAGATTATTTTCCCTTTTCATTAGTAAAGAAAAACTGAAAAGGATAAAGTCTGTTCTGGATTTGTAAACAAATTACTTTTCATCTGTATGGAATGTGTGAGCTTATCTGGGTTTCCTGTCACTCAAGGAAATACTACATTAATCTGTTTGGATGATTGCAGGAAAAAGGAAATAGAAAGTAGGGGGAGAATTGGGAGTTGTAAGTGGTTTTATAGGAACCACAGTAAACACACTTGGAACAACAGGCACATTTGATGTTCAAATACAACTGCTTGTTCTGTACCTGGAAATCAGATGCATTGTTCTGTGGACTGACACTGAAAGAACCACCTTTGAATGAAGTTGAGTTTATAGAAGACACTCCAAGTGCGAGATTTCGTGTTGAAATACTCATGGATGGTCCGGTGAACTGGATCTTTAAAGCCAACGCATCAATAGTTTTTAGAGCTCTAAAGAGAGAAATAAAATTATTCTAAAAACTGAGCACAGAAAAAAAAATACTGTGCCTTGTATGCTCTCCACATTTAAGATGATCCCCTTATTATTGATTATGTTTCTATCACGCATCTGTGTATTCACAAGGAGACTGGCAGGCTGTAAATTTATGCATCTCTGTTGAAAACAAAAGCTTTTCACTGACAGAAACTATTTGACTACATATCACTAGTCCTGAAATAATTTTCCAACAATACTTAGATCTATGCTGTGTCATGTACCAGGTGACTTCTTTTCCATCCAAATACTTTATCTTTGTCATGCACATTAATTTTAGTACAAGAAAAAATATTTGTATATCTAATTTGGAAAATTCATTTTGATGGAAATAAGAAAAGTTTTATTTTTGTACTGCAATTGTCTATATACGGAAGGATGAATCCTTCCAACCTTGCAGGTTGCTCTCAAAAGCTTGTCTTAAATGCAGAAATACTTACTCTGAAGATGATGCTGCCAATACACTGTCTGAACTGGTTAGAATATTGGAAAAAATTGTCACGACGGTAGAACCCAGAGATTCATCAATTTCTTCATCGTTCACAATCTTTTTGAGCTTCTGCACAACATCATTTACTTTGTCTGAGGTTAACTGCTGCCCTTCACCAGTGAGATTCAGAAGCTGATTGGCTATATCTGCTGCATTTTCTGTAAGTGTACACGTAAAATGAAGTAAAAAGAGAAAATAATGCATATCAGGCCTGAAGTAATTCAGAAATACAAATTTTTAACCTCATTGTTGAAAGCTAGAGCATGTTCTGTGGTACTTGTAATGAATACAGGATTTTATAATTTTATGAAATTTATAATTTTATGAAAAGTGTATAGAACCTGCTGATTATTATATATTGTCCTCATTGGCTGTGTCTTTCTTTTCCTCAATTTGCTTTGAGTTTGTAAATCATAACTATTATTGAAAGGGCTGATTGAAATAAAAAAAGGGGAAATAAGAAATAAAAAGCATATTTTCTCTCTTTTTTTCTCCTAATGCTATCCTTTTTTTTTCACTGGGAAAAACAGCTTCACTCTTGAAGTGAAACAAATGCATCCCAAGTCACTATCACTGACAAAATATTCACTCTTTTAAGCTTTGGGCAGAAAGTCTGACCCCATTGTAAATGTTTCAGTTCCTTCAGAGGATTGTACTCTTACTCAGAGGACTGGCAAGCACAACACACAAGCAAATTTCATGACAAGAATCTTCTTGGTAAGGAAAGTTTGATAGCATGTCCAATGGAAAAACATTAATGTAAATCACATGTTAAACTGTAACTCTGATGCCACCTGGATAGAAAACTAATGTAAACACTAACATTTTACAATATCAAAATATTTGAGATTTATTGGAATTTGCAAATAAGATTTTGAAAGAAGATCAGCCTTCTTTAGTCTGCAACTGTCTGTGGTTTTTTAATGTTGTGTTTTATAATATAGCTTTTGCTACATTTATGGTAGAATGTCCATTTTACATGAAACTATGTTTTCATATAGCCTGACTGCAAATACTCAATCAACTAAGGTAGGTAGCCAGGCTCCCCAGGACCACTCTACCTGTGGAGAGAGAAAGAGAGGCTTCTCCAAGAAAGCAATTCAGAACAGGAGCTTACTGGAGGTGCTCTGAATTACGAGAGTATCATTCTTTTCGCTAGCTCTGGCACTAAAAAAGGGGCCATGAAATTGTTGTCTATTTATTTTATTACTCCTTTAAGGCCAGAATGACATCAAGGGGTATTTTGCAAACAGAATAAATCTGAAAATGTCTGATCCTAAGCCCAGTGAAGAGAGTGGGAGTCTTTCTACTGGCACCTACAGGCATTGGAAACATTTAAAAATTTGTCTGAACCTGAACATCAAATTGAGGCAAGCTACTGCCTGCCTCTATTCTTGCTTAAATTACCTGAAGAGTTTGATTTAGTTCATTAATTGGTATTCCAGAGCTTTTCATGGGTGGGCTGAATTCAACTTGGTGCACTTCCCCAGAATTCACATATTTACTTTGCACTGATTTTTTAGAAAGATTTTAAACAAATTAGCACAAAGGGGGAAGATATTCTTCCTTAATGTAACTTCCTTAGAGTAAGCAGTAACTAAAGTCTACAAAACTACTCCTTTAGCCAAAGACCAATATCAATATACCCACCTGTGCAATTTCTCAGATCAGGCTGGCCCCAGTATGATGTATAATTCTGCAGACCCAAATAGCTAAAGAGGAAAATGACAAAATTCACATTAAATACAAAACAAAATTATGTAAATGTTTTGTAATTCTTTTGTAGGTGTCACAGTGGTCCACTCTTCTCAATTCACAATTTTCCTAGCAACATGGCCCCTAGTGAAATGAAATATGTATGCTTGACAGTGGAAATATGTGACCAATTAAGTGACAGTGCTGAGGGAAACCCTAATTCTTTTGGACAAATTCCCAGCTGATTCCTATACTGATTTGATAAACTGCATCAGTGGAAATTCTGGCCTTGTATTTCAGGAAAAACCCAAATATTGACACAAACTATTATGTCCCTATTATGGCCTAATAAGATGCTGTTTCTTTAATTTCCATTTGATATAAATGGCTTTGATCAAGTCAATAGCAAGCCATAATACCTCTCAGAAGAACATGCACAGGAGTCATGTGGAGATATAAACTTATGCCACCCATGAAAACTAGGGCAGGTCACCATCAGATCGAGGTCCAACGTGAGGGGCAGGTATAAAGATTTTTTTTTCAAAATGCTTTTTTAAAAAGCTGTACCATAGCAAAATACTCAGATATGGCTCCAAAATTAAACACACTTTTTCCTTAGTTTTCTTTCAAGACCATTGTGTTATCATAAAATGGCAAAGGCAGGATGGAGAATGGGAAAAAGTTATCCTTTCACTCAGCACAATAGAATAAAGTTATTCCTCAGGTGATCACCTTTATTGTAACAGCATGCTGGCAGGTAACCTACTGTGGGATACACAGGACTAGAAGAGACCATTAGAAGAGCTTCCTCTTCTCTCAAAACACATCCCACCTGTGCTCCATATTGGCAAAAGCTAGCGTAGGTAGAGGCAAGGAAAGCACAGCACAGTGCAGAACACAGTAATTTTTTTATGAGAAGTGCTGTACACGGACAATCAATGGTATTGTGCAGATCACAAATGAACAATAAAGATAAGCAATACTGGGTCAGCAAAGGCCAGAAACCTTAATTTTTAATGATTCTGAGGCTCTGACATAAAAGCAATTTGACTTCTGCACTACTCACTCTACAACAAAAGTTGGTCAATCAGAATCCAGCAGTTCTTGTACAAGATTAAGAGGCTGAGGAAGTGAGTTAGTTAAATATAATGCTGGTTTCTTTCCTGTTTGGCATGGAACCTCAAAGCTGATTCATATCCATGTTGCCATATTGTTTTCAAAAAGTAAAAGATCTGGTCTTCTCAGAACATGTTCCAGATGCAATGTGGACAGATAAGACTACTATATTGCATTTAATGGTGATCACCCTAAATACTGAAGAAATTAATTAATATTGCATCATCATAGCCATGTTCAAGGCACTCAAAGGAGAACAAAACCATATTGTTTGGGTAATATATCAAAGGAAGTAATAATATTCCCATTTTACAAATGGGAAATAGAGATACAGTGTCTAAATCTTTTGTAGATGTTCACAAAGAAAGCCTACATTAGGGAAAATTTATCCTAAACCTTAAAAACACAAGTTCAAATCTTTACCTAGAAGATTATCCCCACCTTCAATTATGAATAACTACTGGCAAAATGCTTGTTTCACAGGATTTCTTTTACTTTTCCTTAATGAGATGAGAGGTTCTGGATTAAACCAAATACACACCTCATCTTTATAGAATTTTGTTGAGAATTTCTTATACAAGTCAGATAGTAGTAGCGGAGTGGTAGCAAATGTGAAACTTTGGTTTTGGTAACATAAACATCATGACTTGAAGAAAGCAGTTTCATTCTATAAGAAGGTGCTCTTTTTATAGTCACTTTGAACATGTATTAATTGTGGGCCTCAATATGCCCTACAGAAGTGGTAGATGAGCTTTTTTTTCTTACCAATGAAGTACATACTCTTACTGCACACACATAATCTCTCACAGTATAGAAATCATCTTTCTGAAATACAATACCAGCCAATGGCAACCATTATGGAGGATGCAGTTTAAGTATATAACCAGAAAGTTGCATTTGAAGCTCTCAGCTTCTCTGATATTTGAACACCTACCAGGTTCTTGATGCAGTCTGAACTGAGCTCCCGTGGCATAACGTGAAGTTGGTCACAGTCGGTCTGGTATCTGGCCAAAAATAGTTTGGAGGGTTTTCTTCAGCTAAACATTTTTCTGTAAAAATAAAAATATATTAGTGTTAACGGTAAATTTCTTCATCTAATCCTCTTCCATCTCTTGTCCTCAGCTCATCAACCACACAGCTGTCTCAGCACAAAGCTGACTTCAAATGAAATGCTTGGTTATTATCTATGGAGTAGTGGAAATGGAGGGGTGCACAACAGGGGACAACATATACTGCTGCTGCTCAAGGGAAAGGATTGAATGTGCATGCTGCATCCACTTGCATTCCACCAGCCCCCACCTCCTCCCTCCAGAGGTAACGGCAATCTCTGACTGGAAAAAGTTGAATGGGAAAAGATGAGAGCTAAAAGGAGATTGATTAAGGGCAGCAGGTGGCAGGAGTACAACCAACAGGGTTGAGGAGTGGCATGAGGGGCCTTGGAGGTCCAAAATGTCTCATTATAGCTCTGGCTGTAAATCATACTTCTTTATCCTCAAACTACCAGAGGAGCTGTCAGGAACTGTCCCAGCCTCTTTCAACCAGACAGCAAAACACTGACTAAAGCAATCTGGACAACTGTGTTTGTGTTAAAAGAGATATCTTGAGCATAGCTCTCTGAGATTAGTGGAACAATGAGGGCAATTTAAAATCTGAAACAGTCACACCATTTGGAAATGTATGATTATTTTAATACATAAGATGCTTATTTATGGACAAGCAAACAAAATCTGTTGTGTAACAAAGCCGAAAACTACTTACCCACTGGATCAACATTCACAGTATGAAGCGTATATCCTCCTTTGATGGTCTCATTATTACTTATGAGCCTCTGTCGGATGTCTTCCTCTTCTAAATTGATGTTGTTCGTAGCATTATAAACCAGAAGAGCCAAAACCTCAAAACTGCAAGGAAAGTTATCCGAGTGTTTGAGTCAGAACAGCAGAGGCCAAATGTGTGGAAATAAAAATATCTGACAAACTCTGGTTTTCTGAGTATGGAACAGTGTCACCAAGACAATGTTGCTCATTATCTGTAAGTTATTATTTTTGTGTATATAGGGCCACAACAAGAAAGTACGGTTGGGAAATTTCATCCTCTAGTTACCATTAAAGAAGCATCTCATCAAAAGAGCTAAGAAATGTTTTCAGAAGATTTAGATTATTTTAAAAGATATTGAAAGATGAAAGTATAAAGTTGTGAGTTGTGAGTTCTAAATGGGCTCTAATTAAATTTAAAAATCTGGTTGCTGATGGCTTAGGAACTTAAGAGCTGATTCATCTCACCTTACAAAACTTGTCAGGATGGGACAAGTCATCCTCCAGAGGGTCTGCCTCTCCACTGACTACAGAGGAAGACTAGAATATTAACGAAGAACAGATGCCTAACATTTAAATGTCTGAATTTTGATGGAGTGAAAAACACCCTGACACACTTCTGAAACTTTTAGTCCTAATTAGGAAAGTCTAGTTGCTCAGATGAGTAATTCAAGTTTGAGCAGTAATAGCTGTTTTGTACTGTAGCCCACTGCTACTTTCTTGGGCATAAGAAGTAGTTCAAAGTGCCCAAGTCTCTTTCCTGTGAGAGAAATAAAACAGTCCCCACCCTTGTCCAAAAACATAACTTTTCTGGAAGGGAAATAATGAACAGAAAAGCAGTTCTAGCAGGACACAGGAAAGAAGCCCAGAGTGGAAGGCTCAAAAATTTCCTCCTGGGACACAGAAAACACATATTGGAGAAGAGAATATGTCGGTACCCAAGAGCATTGCTTGGCTCTGGCTAGTAGGAGGTGACGCCACTGAAGCATGGAACATTGGATCTCCATGGGAGCCAAAATGTGGAAAAAAGGAAAAAGCAAGCTTGCTTTGGGCTGTCTTCATCTTAGCCTTGCCCTTGGATACCCAGCATCCTGAATAAAGACAGACCTTTGCCGTGTGTGAGCAGTTCCTGGCAGCCTGGGAAGTGGCAGCACTGCCAGCACGCATGCAGTGAGCAGGGCACGCACTGAACCGAGCTGCTTTCACCAGCGGCCCCCAATGCAAGAAAGCAGCAGTGAGCTAAGGGGTCTTGCGGTCTACTTGAAGAAGAGTGGGAGAAAAAATCTGTAGGGGCGCTGCATGGGAGAGGGCTAGTAGGGTTTTCAGGTGCCCCTTCCTAGACAGACCAGGGCTTCATTTCCAAACATCTTCCAGAAAGACATCCCCATGATTACAGCTCAGAGCTGCACTTTCCAGAGGTGCCTAGTCTGGTACAGTATAAAACTACAGCTTAGTGCACAGATGTTGCTCTTAGATGGCAGATTTAACCCTCTTTCTGTCAGACATCATTCTGAAAACTGAATAACTCCAACCAGTGATTCTGAAGTACTCTTCAGAGTTAAGGCATTAAAAGAGGCATTAGAAACGTTAGAGGCATTAGAAAAGGCATTAAAAGAGCTGGCATTAGAAACAACCTCTCAGTCTAGGAAAAAAATAAAAAAAGAAAAGCAAAGCCCAAATCTCATAAAGAAATCACGAATGTGAACTAAATACTCCACACGTTCCACTGTTGCAGATGTAAGGAAATAAGTAAATAAATATATACAGTCCCTGGTTGGTGGGGTTTTTGTTGGTTTTTTTTGTTGTTGTTGAACACCAGTACACTTTTCTTTTTGCTTGCCTTATCTGCTGTTTTACTGGTAACATGTTGCTGGAGAAGAAGATAAAAATGTGGCTACCTGCTGGCTTGGCTTGTTTTTTCCCCAGTGGATGTATTTTAGCAGAGAAATTCCAGCTATCCCTGGCCAGGTTGCTCCTGCCCTGCTCCCAGAGATACTGAGTTCCTCCTAACATTCCTTTGGTCTCTGTGGAGTGTTTAACATATGGCAATAGGCTCAGTAGGGTGGATGTGCTTTAGCAGGCTTTTGCTGTATACCTCTGATATATTACGAGGCACAAGTTTGTTATGGCATTTATTTTTAGCAGAAGCATGGAAATTGCCTACGGGATTGCCAATTCCTTCAGCCCTCCAGTACTTCAGCCCCAGAGTCTCCTGGCACTTAACCATCTTTCCTAAAAGATTCTGGCTTCACTCATCTATTCCCTTTACTTCAGAAGAGGAAAACTTAATATACTGATGCCACTCCCTACCTCAGCACTTTGGCTGCAAAACAGAAGTCATAAGTGAACAGCCACTGCTACTACTATGCTGCCTATTGCAGGACTCCCAACTAACCAAAATGATATTTAGTACCCATAACTCTTCAGAGGGATAATGGCAACAAAACAGGAGGGATAATAATAAATGAGGTAGAACTGGTTACAGTTATCTTGAACAATTATAGAGAAAAGTATTGATTATGAAGCACTGATAAAAATAATCTGTTAAACAACTTTGTTATTTGTTTTCTGAGAAACTCTTAGAGCACAAGTCATGTATACTGTGTAATAAGAGCTGTTCCATATTATGATGAAAACAATTTCTATAAACTTTTCAGAATGACTCATGCTAGCTTCCCAAAGTAAATAAATACCTTTTAACTTGACAGCTGACGCAATATGAAGCTGAGTGCTTCGTTCCACTTTTGTCACACTCAGATCCCAGAAAGAAAACATTTTAATGGTGAAGAACAAAATTCTCAATTTGGAAAACAGTAGGCTTACCCTCAAAGAAATGGCAACACTGCCGTGCTCCGCTGATGTCACCGGATTTGCTACACCCAACCTTATATCTTTTATTGTGTGCCATATAAAAGCAGATAGATTCTCACAGCAGTAATCAATTACAAACTACACATCACCTACAGTAACCTGTACTGCTAGTATTACCGCTGTCAATATAAAAAAATGGACTGCGGTGTAGGTAAACACGATGGGGATAAGTGTTTATGCCTCTCCTCTCTTTGACTGGAATGGTGACAGCTGGAGCAAGCAGGAAAGCAGAGGAAGACCAGCGTCTATCCCACTTTGTCCTGGTCCGTTGAGCTAAGCTGGCTCAGAGAGAGGAGTTTATGAAGCTGCATCCTCATCAGAGGCACAAGAGGCAGTGGGGCCGCCTGCGCTGCCATGGCGCGTACCACAAAGCCGGCTTTCTTCTCCGGCAGCGTGACTCAGAGCTATTCCAGGACAGTGTGCCTACACATGGGCTGTGGTCTCACTGCTACGCGATGCAAGGAGCCTGAAGGAAGGATTAACAAACCATGCGAACCGTGCAGCACAGACTGTCTCATACCTGGAGATATGTGGTTGATAATTAGCAATGCATATTTCTCCTCTCATTTCAGTTGTACTAGACAGGTTGAACTAATATTGAATTACTGTGGTTGTCAAACTGTTTAACGAATCACTATTGATTTATTTCATAGTTAATGTTACTTGATTTAAAGTATACAAAGAAACATTTTTAAAGCACCTAAGTACTCAGGGAACCTAAATTTCCACTAAAAGTCACTGGGAGTTTCATTCCTAATGACCCTGGCATATTTTAAAAAGTTTTAAGACGTCAGCATTAAATTCTTTACCAATCTTGCTGTTATGTTGGCTTTGAAGATGAGCACCGATGGGTAGCTATAACTCAAGACTGGCAGCACAGGTAGGCCCACATAGTCACCTGTAAACACTACCAACTTCTTCACATTAACTGGACAGATAAAAAAAGAGCTGACTATTGCGTAAGTCACTCAGCGAAGATGTAATACAAACAGCAGACAAAATGTTAGAAAACACACAGAATGAGACAGAAAGAAATATGAAAACAGAGGGAAATTAAAAGCATTCCACAAAAGCATCTGAGTTGTGGATAAACTTCTACTTGAGGTGATTTTGACTGTGATACCATTAAAATGTTCAGAACAGAGAGTAAAAAAATAGGACTGGGCATAATAGACACATTGAAAGTAATGCCAAGGATGAAGAGGTTCCTTTCTCAGCAGAAGGTGACGTTATAGAAAAAATATAAAATCTGAGCCTTCAGGACACAAAACTAAAAATTGCAGCTACTTTTTGGACTACTAAAAATAAAAGCATCCTAAGCCTTCCTTTTAAGTTAATGGTCCTTGTATCAGAACAGTGCTGCGAGCATCATGGCTCTGTGCCTGTCCTTGTGTCTCCAGGCCTTGCTCCTCCTTGCAGATCTGGTGTGGTAATACAAACAACTACAGCTTTTCAACAGAAAACACTTACAATATGTGATGATTTGGTATGAAGACTATTTGTTATTAGAGAATGTAGCAGCAAGGCAAAACAGAAAGGGCTGGAAACCCTCACATTTCAACAGCTGATCTTCGCTGAAATGAGTTTTTGGTTATGCTTGAACTTCGTTCCAAAACAACAAAGAAAACCCTCTTTCCCCAATACATTACTTTCCTAAAAATGGCATCTAACAATGTCAGGCCTACACTAAATTCAGTTAAAGTCAGTGGAAAGGCAAAGGAAGTCATTGGAAGCTGGATCAAGAGCAGGCAGCTTCAGCAGGAGACTAAGAAGGGATCATCCTTCAGTGACTTGGAAGGAATTCCCAAATTCCTCCATCTGTAATGGCTTTCTTTACAGGTCATGGACACAAGATGCCAGCAGGGCACTGTGGAGACAACTGCGGATTTCTGCTTGGCTCTTTGTTGGTCAGTTTTTCAAGCAGAAATATTACACATAATGTACACATTATGTGGCATTTTAAAACATTGCTCAGCGCTAGTCAAGGCTGTCCCTTACTGCCTTCGGTAACACTGAAGTTGAAGTCGGGGGGAGTAGAGGTGGGCCAGGTCCAAGTTGTTCCTAAAACCTCACCAGCAGAAATCAGGAAATTTTTTAAAATAGGAATAGGCATCACCGATGTGTTCATTTCTAACAAAAAATTCAAAGTAATCTACAAAGAATGCAAAAGCCTAATACTTTACTCAGTAAAGATACTTAGGACTATAAAAGCAAAATTATGCTGCTTTGATGTTGCTAACTCCTGTCTAAAACTATTACACAATCTAATTAGCTTAAGTTTTGTCCAAGTGTATTAAACTTTCCATTAAGCAACACAGCACCCAAGAACACAGCATGCAGGAGCCTGAATCTGCCTCACTGACACTGGTGGCAAAACTCCCACGGACTTCAAAAAAACAGGAGTAGGCATGGGCAGCTCTGATTTCCTGCTTTCCTCTCTATTTTCATTCCTCAGAGAAGGGATTTCTGCTTAAGGTTAGTGGTCTTTACACAGATTGCTACCACTGTGGTTTTTAATTTGGATGTGTTGTGTAACAGTACTAACATTAATGTTGTTTCGCATAGTAGAAGCAATTGAACACAGGAAATAGGCCAAAATTGTGACAATCAAGTAGTGGAAGTTGGAGCAAGCATAATCTTATTTGTATGTTAAGTGGAGAAAAGGTTATAAATTAATTGGGGCCTGAACTCTCAAAATTGCTTGCAAAATAAAAGAAGAAAGGAGAAGCAGGGGAGCTGAGCTGCTTAATAAAGACCAGTTCCCCTACTGAGGCAGCCCTATACAGTCATCTGACAAGACCTAGGATCAGTAGCACCCTTCTGAGAAAAGCAGCAGCTGCAGTCATAGAAAGTTTTGACAAAGCTGCAGAGTCATAAAAGGCAAAGAATTAATGAAAGAAAGAAACACATTTATAATTTATCTACATAAAATCCACAAATCGGCTTCACTTTCAAAGGTTTGTGCAAAATAATGGAGGACAAAGAAACATCTATGTCCATAGCCCATTCTGAACTCCTGTCTATGTTATTTTGAACAGCTGCCCTCTCATTAAGAGATGGAAACAGTATGACCAGAGGAAAAAATTAAACACAGACACAAAGTCAAGTATAGCTGTGATAAAGTTCTGTCTATTAAAGTAGTTAATAATCTACCAAAGTATTAGCTTGATATACTGCTGTCATCCAGAGATCTCACAGTATTAAAGGTGCTGATAATAATATGCACTTTTGGACTTGGCACTCTGTCTCTCATCACCATGTACATAAATGCATAATAAGCACAGTGTACTTTGGATTTCTGCAGCTCATAGAACACAGCAATGAAAGAATAACAATCCACTTCCATATTTTTGTTTTGTTTTGCTCTTCTCCAGAATGCAGTACAGTTTAAAATATTTATTTGGAAAACTCCTATTTTTAACGTGCCAAAAAAAGCCAGCTTCCTACCTCCCACTTCCAGCCTCTATTTCTTCTCTGAATCATTCTCTCTAACGATTCTTCCTCTTTCACTTGCAAGAAGACTAGGTGGGGAGACCGATAACAGAAGTTCCTTGACAAGGTAGCAGTATGGTAAATAAGGGTTGAAGCAAAGCAAAATGCATAGAAAAGGTTGGGAAAGGTTGTTTTGTTGTTGGGTCTTTTTTAACTGTTGTATAAAATACTAATCCAAAAGGTAAGGAAAAAAGATGTGATCTGAATGATAAGAATATGAATTCATGTAAAGAGAGGGAAAACTTCTCAAAGAGCAATTTAAAGAATTATGATAGTGCCTTAGAAATAAGAAGGCTATGATCTTGTGGAAAATTCAGAAAAGACAGATAAGGTTTAGTGAGTTAGACTAACATGTTCACTTCTGTAAAGGATAAAGTTAAGGCCATGATACTTATGGATTAGGTCTTAAATTTTAACTGTGGAGTGAAATTCTGTTCAGGTGAACATGAAGGTAAATGGAAGAAGGAGTACTTAAAAACTAAGGGAATTAGTGGAATGGCTAAAACCGCAACAGACTTATTCTTGACTATCCAAAATGGAGAAATAAGAAATTCTTTGGACAAATATTCACAGAAATAATTTATAGGAATATTTAATTAATAGAAACTGTATGAAATCATACTGTGAGCAAGTTACATACAAGAACTCAGCCATAACAGTTCAGTGGATCACCTGAGTAGTGAGAGATTAACATTACTTCCATCAGGGATTAAAAACTTCCAACCTGTAACCTGCTAATTTTTTATAGCCCAAAATGTTACTCTGGTGTCTTGTAGGATTTCCTTAGAATCCCACCCAGGACAAATACAAGAAAGTGGAAAACCTAACAAAGTATCTTGAAAGCAATGATTGGGAAGTATTAGGAAAAAAAGTTTGCTTTCTGGATCTTCAGAAATTCAACAGATTTCTCCCTCACAAAATCTAGAAACAGCTGAAAGACCTCAAAGAACTGGAAACCTGGTGACTAAACCCAGGAACACTGAAGACTACTGGGAAGCCGATCCTTATTTTGTTTCAGAAGGGAAGCAATGTACAACGATAGACATCTACTCAGAAGACCTAAAGCTGGGAGAACACCAACTTTTCCCAAATGTTTCTCCTGTAAGAGGTAAATGATGCATGAAAATATATGCAAGACATGAAAAATACATGAAAAAACAGCAAAAAATCCCATGTATATATATTTCTCTATATGTATATGTGCATATACAATGTGTAAAAAGTGTAATTTTTGTTAGTTGCCTATCATGTAGCTCAATTAAATTTTTAATTATCCCTCTGTTACCCCAACCGGGTTGCTAGGTTGGGCAGTCTCAACTTCTCTTTTTTTTTTCTTTTCTAAGAAAACATGCACAGCATAACAATCCTGATTATTTGGAGAACAGTAACATTTTGTGTGACATGATTAGCATTTATACTAAATTATTCCGAATGATGACAAAATGCCATTTGGCCTTGACACAAAGTGCACTAGAGCCCATGAGAAGACTTGTTTCTCATTAGACCAGGCCTCCCTTGAAAAACTTTATGACATATTACAAACATGTAATTCCATTGCCTCTGAAATTACAGATGATGAGCAAAGTAAATAGGAATGGGGTTACTTCCCAATAACAGTGATACATTATTAGAAGTAATTTAGTGCCATATTCACTGTATGTCAGAAGGGGAGGGCAAGGGCAAGGGCAAGGGCAAGGGCAAGGGCAAGGGCAAGGGCAAGGGAAACGGAAAGGGAGAGGGAAAGGGAGAGAGAAAGGGAGAGAGAAAGGGAAAAGGAAATGGAATTACTAGAATAATTTCTCTCTTTTCACTTCTTTTTTTTTATAGACTAGGAAGAAGAATCAAAATCCAGAGGACAGGATGGTGGGAAGGTGAGACAAGAAGAAATCGGGTCTGCAGTCTAAGGGAGAACGGATGCTGACAAGCTGGGCTGCTAGCCTCATAGAAGATGCAGGAATAAGGATGGGCAAAGCTTTACATTCCTCAGCAGTCTTGCATTGTTGGTAACACCTGAGGCATGGTCTCCACTTAAAAGGTTTTGCTGGTATAACCATATCATTTAGAAGTGTGAAAAAAAATCCCACTCACATCACTACACCCTACTGTAAATGTAGGTCAAGCAGCAAAATAGCCCATTCAGAGACTGGGTTTACCCTATACCAGTTAAATGGTTTTGCCAATGAAAGCTGTCTTTCTGCTGTGGGTGTGTGGGAAGGAGATGGTACCTTTTACAAATCTTTTCACGTCTAGGTAAACTCTGTAGAAAACTGGAAGCATCAGTAACTACTTCCTGATGGCAAATTGGGAATACTGGGCTATCTCTGAAATTAAAAAGCCCAGCTGTTACCATGGCAGTTCTCAAGAGTCAGCAGTTAAAGTCTTTTCCTACAGGACTTTTGCCTACACTGCAAAGAGGTACATCCCATACTCACTTGTTGCCCCTTCCTCACAAGACTAATTACATTTTGGTTTCCTCTCCTTAATTTGGTCCTAAGATTTGCTCCCTCCCCATACATCCCTCAGAAATCAGTGTGCTGCTTTCAAAGAAATCCCCCGAGGCGCAATTTTCAGGGGGTGTGACCCATCTAACTTTCTTTGGCTGCCTTTGAGGCTGTCCCAACTCCAGTGCCTCCAAGCCCAGCAGAAGTCAGGAAATGAGAGCATATGGTAAATAGCTTAACTCACACTAGTTTGGCTTTGAATTCTATCATGATTTTTCAGTGTTTTGCATCTAGTAAGATGTCTGTTAACTCAAAAGGCTCTGGTTCAAGAGAATAAATGCAGTGACAGTGGATAGATACCAGCATACCAAAGCTTGTTGCTAAAGAAAGCTGGGTGTGCCATACCATGTATATATGATATATCTATTCAGTTTTGTGACAGATGAAACCTGAGCTCTGAAAAAATGATCTGTTAAGGTTTAAAGCTCAGTAGGTTTAAACCAAAACAAACACAATAACCAGTATTAGGTTTCTGAGCACATCCAGAGCACTCAGCTCACCATCAGTCATATATTTACAGACTGGCAGCATACGCCCAATAATAGACAACGAATCCAATAATGGACAGTAAAGCCTGTTGTAAAGCCACTTGTAATAGCAGCCATTGCCTCTATCAAGAAAATGTCTTTAAAAACGTTACTTTGGAAGACTTCTTTTCTCTCTTACTCCCGCTTTTATGGAGCCAGGGTGGATGCTATAAAAGAAATAAACATTAATTAGGGTGGGCTAATTCTCAAAAGGAACGTAGCATAAACATCTTCCCCCTTCATTTACCTGATATTGACCACATACACAGTGTAATTCCAGTTCTGGAAAGTACGGTTTAGCTGAAAAACAGGAAGACATTGATCACATGAATGGTGAGATGTTAATGGGGCTCTTTGTTTCTTACAACAGAGTTAGAATTTTACCCCTCTCCCCCTTGAGAAATCCCCTTCCGTTTTTCAAAGCGAAGAGAACACTCTCCCATTTCAGTGAGGTGATTGTTATATTAGATGTACAACTGGTAGTGAGAGAGGTGGGCTTTTTTACTGACAGAAGGAAATCTCTATAAGGTCATGACACAGTGTATAGGTGAGTGCACAGGATGCTGAACTTTTCCTTTTCTCCCTCTCTTCCTCACCGTAATTTCTCAGAAACACTTTGATTAGAAAAGATTTACTGACAAAACTACAGGGTCAATTTGCACCTAAAAGTCTACAACCTTATGATGATCTTTTTTTCAGACCTTTGTACTATTTATTTTGAGTGGGCAATGGCTGCTCAGTTTTCCCCCTGCGAGACGATTCTGCTAGGGCCAAGTGACACCTTTCTAGATGTCCTGGTTTTGGCTGGGATGGAGTTAATTTTCTTCCTAGTAGCTGGTATAGTGCTGTGTTTTGGATTTAGTATGAGAATAATGTTGATAACACAGGGATGTTTTAGTTGTTGCTAAGTAATGTTCACACTGGTCCAGGACTTTTGAGCTTCCCATGCTCTGCCAGGTGCACAAGAAACTGGGAGGGGGCACAGCCAAGATCGTTGATCCAAACTGGCCAAAGGGCTATTCCATACCATGTGACGTCATGCTCAGTATAGAAACTGGGGGGAGTTGGCCAGGGGGTTGTGATCATTGCTTGGGGACTGGCTGGGCATCAGTCAGCGGGTGGTGAGCGGTTGTATCACTTGTTTTTTTCCCTGGGTTTTGTTCCTCTCTTGCTCTTTTGTGGTTTTCCTTTTCATTACAATTTTTTTTTCCCCAATTATTAAACTGTTCTTATCTCAACCCACGAGTTCTCTTACTTTTGCTCTTCCAGTTCTCTCTTCCATCCCACTGAGAGGGCAGGGTGAGCGAGCAGCTGTGTGGTGCTTAGTTGCTGACTGGGGCTAAACCACAACACTAGATTCTTTGGCTCAGGCACCTACGTACTTCACCTGGCTACTGCTGCTAAGAGAACAACTTTGGCAGGTGTGGCTGCATTTCTGGTTTGTAGATGACTCTAGGTGGTTTCTCATCCTTAGCTTCTGAAAGCTGAAAGCCTCCAGGTTTATTAAAAGAAAAATAAAGAATAATTGCCATATATTTATGATATCATATTTTCATGTAAGTAGTTGGTATAAAGACTACTTACAAATTGTGTGAGTACCGCTATGTGAACTGTCAAAAAGGACAGAGAATATCTTTATTCAGACATGAGAAACTTTCAGGGACAGGACCTTCAAGAATCCTTCACCCGGAGGGTCCAGGAAGGAGCTTATGTCTTCTAAAATGGCCTGAAAAACCATGGGCTACTAGAAACAACTGACCTATGGCAGAAGACTTATGAAGTAGAGAATATCAGGGTAACTTGGAAAAGTGTATTGCCTCAAAGAAACGAATACTGCCTGTTTTTTTATTATTTCTATCACAATATGACTTCAAAACCACATTAGTATTTGGGGAGAAAAATTTCACTCTATATAGTGATGTTGGAATTTAGACATCTACCTCTTTCAGTGGACAATTCTGATCTCTCCATACTTTCCAAAATCTCAACTAATATCTACATTTCTTAAGAAGCTGGCTGGTATAGTGGAGACATTTAAAAATTTTACCCATAGTGCCTAATAGCCCCAGCTAGATCTGAATTCATTACTACACAAATCAATAATAGAAAGATTGTCAGAGAACACATATTAATTTAAGAATTTATTTGGTATTTTCTCTTTTTTTTCCTTTTCAGATTGACAAAATCAATGGGGCAGATTCATATACGTAATCACACAGGAAAGAAAACTGAACTTACCCATCCTGCAACCACATTCTGTACTTCTGACGCTAAGTTGGAGCTGGAACTAACAGTTATAGATATCCTGTAGAACAGCCCACCTGTCCATTAAAAACAGCATTATAATGTTAGAAACTGAGCAAATTTACCTTTCTAATAATGAGACTTTAGTTTCATGATGAATAAAAAGATTGGGCTGAACCCCAGATACAGGGACACCTCAAGCTCTTGTTGGCATTATACAAGTTTGGAGTGAACAAGCCCTGCAGGCTTGGGCCCA
This sequence comes from Ciconia boyciana, assembly GCF_034638445.1. NCBI lineage: Eukaryota > Metazoa > Chordata > Aves > Ciconiiformes > Ciconiidae > Ciconia > Ciconia boyciana. The sequence goes on along the minus strand of NC_132936.1, from coordinate 67,878,069 downwards.
TTCTCACTAGTCCTGTCGAATTAGACAAGAATTCCCCCCCGCTCCTGTCACATTTTTAGAGACGCTTCAAATGTGATGTGGAAACTCACAAACAATGTACGTGTAAATAGTATTTTGCATATGCCTTTAATGCGGTGTGTAAAAGCAAGATCATGAAAGTGTCATGAATTTAAAAAATAATCATAATTACTGAAGTCTGTAACACAGATCAATTCTGCTCTCAGTCCTATTGTTATAATCCAGAATTCAAATACTGCAGATTAGATTTAAAACTTTGTGAGAGCAGATAGGGTTCATCAATTGAAAGTAACAAGATAACTGTGGACAGAATTAGATGGGAGAAGGGATATCCAGCTCTTGTTTTCACAGCACAGTCTTTGCTCTCAGGCCTGGCATTGGCCAAATAGTAGAAGAACTCACATTAGCTTTACAAAACCAGCAGCTGAACAAACCATCTTTCAGTCACAATACGTGTAACACTTGGCTTGGAGCAATTTTATATTCAGTAAAATTGGTTTGAAATGGCACCGGGTAAATGTAAATTCTCTTTAAGCTCATGAGTTGGTAGGCAACATTACAAGATTTCACATCTAATAAATAACGTCAGATCATCTCATAGTTATGCTCTGTGTTAGAAGTCTATACTTTTCACAAGTCAATTTTTTTTCATAAAGCTACTAAAAATTCTGTACGCTCTGGTTGGATAAAATTTCCCAGGATGCGGGGGAGATTTAAGAGCTTCTGGATCAATTCACTCGCATGTATGCGCACATGTGGCATTGCTTGGTTCAGGGCTGTTACCAAATGAAGTTGTGGGTCTTGATCACAGATACATGTTTTTATATAAATCTTATGTAAACCTTATGGAGCTACTACATAGGACGGAACAGGACATGACAACAATTATACAGAAATCCCTTTCTGTCTCTTGATTGTGAAGGAACTGCTCTATCTTTCTGAGTCTAAATAAAAGACCTTTTATTCTAGTTATGTACATGTGGAGCAAATTTCATCATTTTACAACTTCATAGATAATCATTTTACAAGAGCTTGAAATAAAAGTATCTGGAAAAAAAATTGGAGTCAGTATTTTCTGATTTAATTGTGCATATTGGTTACTATCTTATTCATGAGCTGGCTTGAGTATTGTTCTTTCTTCTCATTATGGAACTGATCCTATGATCACTGAGATTAGTATGAAAATCCCTCTGCAATAAAATACTAAAGAATCCATTTCTTGCAGGAAGATGCTTTACCAGTTACCTTCTTTGGTAAACTGAGATTAAATTTTAGATACGAGTAGAATGAACTTGCTTGCTTTTTGATTTATTGTCTTATTCTCCTCCCCTAACTCAGCAGACACACAAATTTGGTGTGCAGTTTAATCTGAAAATGTATTTTAGTTTGTTATTATTACTGCGATAGTTTCAAATAAAAAAGAGGAAAAAAAGTCTTTGGAAGTAGAAAATTGGACTTTGGGCAATTTGAAAACACTTGCAAGACTTGGATCTCATTCATATGTATATATCTCTGTATATACATATATTCAGTTTTATATGTATAATGTACCTTTTATATGTGCTATGCAGATACACACATACAGAAAGTGCGCATTATATATATATATTCTCACACATTCATATATAATCATATATATAATTATAACCTTATTTATATAATTATGTATATGGACAAAATCACCTTAATATAGGAATATGCAAAGTATTTTTAAAATTGAACATAGTAACTACAAACTAGTCAACAGCTTCAAGATCTCCACCAGATGGTGACCCAAAGCATGTTTTAATGAGGTGAAAAAAGAACAAGAACAAAGAACTAATCTACATTTTAAAAAACTCTCAGGAGACTGCAGTGGCAGATAGTGAAAACTAAAAATGATTTCTCACTCTCCAGATTAAACAGTGGAAATCCCACCTCAAAATGCTGAATGAAAAAAAATATTTTTATGGGCAGAAAGTTGATGAAAAGTAGCCAAAGATAATTTGAAAAAAAAAGAGGAAAAAAGAACCTGGAAAAACAATTCTCCCCACACCCACCACCGACTACAAAAATATAACGATCAATGAAAAACTAGGACTGGTTTTTTTAATTCTGTTAGGCAAATTATCCACAAGTTTCTTTTGGAAAGTCTTTGCTTTTTGAAAGTTAAATCTTCAAAAATATATGAATACGGTAAGTGAGAAACATGCATACAATCTCAAACAATAAAATGGCATAAAAATATATAGAATACATGGCAACCCAATATATTATGCTCACAGTCTCATGAGAGCTGTCTTAGAGAAGTACACAAAAATTAGAAATCACACATTAATGACTTTTACTATGACTAAGATGTTACAAATTCCCTTCTACTATAATTAAATTACTATTCTAAATTTTTTTCATATGCTAAATGGATCTATATCTAAAGGATGAAAGTCAGCTACTTCTATGTTCAGTCTACCAACTGAATATCTAATAGATAAGATGATCCGTTTGTTTTCTACATCTAACTTAATGGCTTGACATACTGTAGTTGACCTCAGGTCGACACAGGCAGCCCAGCTCATTGATGGAATAACATAAGCACGATAAAAACACTGCAGGAGAGCTAGTAAGTTGATTCAGTGGTGGGTAAGGGCTGGCATTTTGGTTTGTCCCAGATGATAAATTGGCCAAGGAATGAATATGTGCCGAAACTGATGACTGATGGTACGTTACAGAAGAAACTGGCATTTGGGACTGCATGAGAGAGTGATGGATTTCTGCTCCAGTTGTCGTCAGAGTGCCGTTCAAGATGGTCTCTTTGTGCTGAATAATAACTCCACTGTATGAAGATGGCAAAGGTATTGCATCATTCATTATTGCAGTTCTTGTTGATTCCAGAATAGAGGAGAGATTTGCAAAATGTCCATAATCAGCATTTTCAAAATCCAAGGCATGAGTACCAACAATATTCAGAGAAGATATTCCTTCTCTGTGCTTGCTAAAGGATCCATGCACCTCCCCTTCCGAATCCCATTCAGAAAGCATCAATATGTTTGTTGACATCAGAACAGCAGAATTCCTTATGTTTTCATTATCATCACTGATTTCTTGTTCTGATGCCCATAGAGAGTATCTCAGATTGTCCCCTTGATTTTCAATGGAGTTTTGTCCTAAAACAGTTAGATGACTTCTCGCTGTTACTGTTGCTGGCAAGCTTAATTCTGCTACATCCCACTGAGGTATGAGGCTTGGCGAAATTGTACCAAGATGGTTCTGAAAACTTTGTGGGAGAGGAGGTGTCGAATAGCTGTTAGGAGGTACACCGACTCTGAATTTTGAGTCTGAATGAAGAAGGTGCCTTAATTCCATAGACAATGTCATTGGAAGGAAGTCAGAACTCATCGAACTGATGTTTTTTAAAAAAACATCTGCATCTATTTGAACTTTACTTCTTGCTTTATCAATAGTATTTGTTACAGCATCATTCACTGAAAGATTTTGAGACTGCGGTGATCCATGTGTTCTTGTACTGTTTACCAAACTCTTAACTGGTGTATTGATCAAGAAAGAAGCTTGGCTATCCCTTGAACATGAAGGCTGGGTTCGTGAATGTGTTGGAAGGACAGAAACAAGCTGTGGCCTATTGTTTAGGAAGGTCATGTTGGTTTGACCACTTGCTATGTCAGTTCCAATTTGCATGTGCAAACTATCAAATATAATTAATTTTTCTGTGGAGTTTTCAAGTACCTTATCAAAGGGACTTACCTGTACCTGTACAGAGGGTTGACTCAAAGGTGCTTCCAGGGAAGGGAAAGGAAAATTAAAATAAAATTCACTGTTGGAAGACATGGTTAGGTTTGCAAAGTTCATTGTTGAGTGCAACTGTGATATTGTCCTGCCATTACTTTTTGAAATTCTCTTTGAAAGGCCTGAAATAAATGAACTAAAGATTTGTGTTTCCAAAGCTGATGCATGACTAGAGAAGTTCATTTCTTCAGCCCTGTGACCTAATAATCTCATGACAGATGTTTGTTCAGAGATACTGTCAGACTTAGCAGGTGAACTAATGGATGGCAATCTCTCTGTTGGGGAAGAAAGCAGTTTATTAAATGAGAGCCACCAATTTTCTGATGGCTCCCCAGAAAACACTTGAGATGCTTCTTTCAAATGACAGGAAATAGTCCAGAAACTTGCTGTTAAAGAAGGGGAAATATCTACATATTTTGTTGGAAAATCCAAGTAACCTGAGTCCCAGGAGTTGCCAACTGTATTCGTGTTCTCTGGCTCTAATATGGAAAAAGCTGATTCTTCATTTTGAGTACTATCATGAAATGCATCTAAATTATTCTCCAGTACTCCATTTCTGAGGGTCTCACTTGGCTTTTGAAAATATACTGAATGTTTTAAATAATGAGACCAGTAATTGCTATTAGGTATAAATATGCTGCCACTTTCCAAATATATGTCAGTCAACGATTGTTGATAAACAGGCAGGGTCGTTACAACATGCTTAAATGCTGAGCTTGTCCAGCCTGTTCCTACCAAAAGTGCTGAAAATGTTAGTAGTTCTCTACTGTGTCCTAGGACTGAATTTGTCAGTTGGATGTCAGGCATGAATTTTGTGTATGCTTTTTTCATGTTTTGAAAAGAAGTTGTTGGGTTTGCACATGGAGTCTCCACAGAGGTTAAATTTGTAATGCCTCCTGAATGATGTTCCTTAATGTGCATAGATTTTCTAAACTGAAATTCACTGTTTGCTGCTAACACAGAAAAAGGTTTCCTATCAGCATTGCCTTCTATCATTTCCAGGTAAAAATTTTCAGGTGCGAAGTCTAGCAAATCAAGCCTACTTTTTTGGAATGATAATTTCTCCTCTGTAGGTGATATAGATAAGATAGAAAGAGAATGATGTCTGTCTTCTTGAATGTCAGAGGTGATATGATGATGAAATACAGTCTCACTCCACCAACTCACAGGCTCCAAGACATTGCTTATATGCATGAAATTGGTTGTGCCGCTGTTGGAGGACGAAATCCACACAGTTTCTTTTTTGTGTTCATAAGCAGTGCTGCTGCTGCTAAGGGGAGAGCGGAACGCTGACTCAGAGTCAGAATCATTGAGCCCATCTGCCAAAGTCAGTGCTAGCTCTGCATTAGGACTTCTGTTTTGAAGAAGAGGAACTGCTGCGTTCACAGAAGAAGGCTCTGTAACAGCATCTGCTGCATCAGAAGTGCCATGAAATGAACTTCTAGAATAATTCAAAATATTTTCATTTGGTAACCGATTCATCACAGTATTATCTAGGTTGATTTTTTCTGTAAAAGCAGCCAAGATATCACTGCCGGTCTCCTCCGAAGCAGCTGATGTGGACACAGTTGGAAGAAACAAGCTGTACGTGTTTTTTCTCTCTGGCTTCTCATCTGCTGAGTTTTTACTGAAATGGAGAGGCCTTTGTTTCACTGGCCAAATAATTGGGGTTGAGATAATTCCTATCTTTTTGACCCCTTCTATCTTAGACTCTTGCTGCCTCTGTGGTCGTGAATGGGAGGATTCAGGTGAATTTCTCTTCATTCTGAAGATAGCTGTAGCAGGAAGTCTGAATTCCTGCAGGTCTGCGTGTAGTAAGCCACATAGTTAATGGATTAAAGAAAATATATGCAACTTAACTCTCTGTTCTTGGCTGTCTGCTCTTGGTCTAAAAATCAACTTACCAAGAGGGGAAAATGATGCCAGTTAGCTGAGTGAAAGTTTAATTTGCTTCTCCTGTAAAGGAATTTGGCTTATTTTTCTTAGTCTTTCTACTTTCTCTTGGGAGTTTCAAAGCCAAAGAAAGGACTTAATTGTCCAGTTTTTATTCATACTAACATTAATAAGGCATTCAGTTCCTTCTGTAGTTACAAAAATCAGAGTTAACTGCTCATGGTGAACATAGAGTGAGTGGCTCCACAGAAAGAAAAAAGCACAATTTGGAAGAAATTTTCAGTATTTTCTTCTTACTTCTGCAGCTTAGTAAATCCAAACAGGCTGAATTCAGATAAATTCTTTCGCAGTGTGTACTGTACTGCCTGATTGCCAATGTAAAAGAAATGATCTGCCAAGAGAACAAAGACTCCCAAGAATTTTAAATCCTACAGTAATAAATGATGCATTTGGGGGAAAACAAAGAAAAACCACAAAAAACCCCCAGATTCTAATTTACTTCTGTGGAGCACACCGAAGAAATAAATCTTTACAAAAAATATCCTGAAGCCTCAGATTAAAATTGCAGAAATCTATCTCTCTGTTGCTAATGATGTTTAACAACTATCTTTAACAAACTAATAAATATTTTAGCAGTGCCTCACAAAATGATGCTCAGTCTCTAGGAGACAGTGATATCATAGAACTTGAGAAAACCTCAAAAGAAATCCCTACTTTTTTCCTGTGCTAATAATAGGCTGATTTACTACCTTATTTTTTCCCTTAATCTTTCTAAATGAAAAGTAAATGATATCTGATGCTGTCAACATTTTCCCTAGTAAAGTCTGATCCAGCTCTTTTTGAAGTCAGTGGAAAGATTCCTGTTGACTCAGTGGAAGTGGCTTTGCTCCATAGGAACGATTCCACTTGGCTCCTGCGCCTGACTAGTGAGGAACAGACAATCCCAGCATACTACCACCCTGGCTGCACAGGCGGCCGCTACACAATGCCTCAGAATTTGCAGCCTTAAAACATTTCAATTGCATGGTTCTTTTCAGATGCTTTTTACAAACCCCTCTCCTTTCCCTCGTTCTTTGCATGGGTAAATACAACGGGTGACACAAAGTGAGTCCCTTTCCTACAAGAGCCAGGTAAACGTGATACAAATAAACACCAAGTTTGGTTCTGTTCTCATTTACACCGTTCTTACGTGGTCCAGTGAAGTTACTCCTGATTTACTTCAATGTAAATGAGATCAGAACTGAGACATGACCCTTGACATTATGATACTATGAAAAACACACCTTAAAATACAATAAATTTGCTCTAGACACAGTACAAGGAAAAATATAACACAGGATTTCTTACCATTGTTTGGCTTATCGTTTCTATTAGTATCAGGCATGTTAGTGGTGACAGTGGGTGGTGTAGGAGTAGTAGCATTTACAGTAGCTGGTAATAAAGATGAGAAAGAGGTGAACTTGAATGAAATATGAATGTTAATAAGGTAAGACAAAATGGGAACAATGCATGACAACGTAAAATGAAAACATCTACACACAATGCCATAAATGTTAAATAAACACATTATTTTTTCTGCACAAAGTGATGAATGATATGAACTGTGGTCCCAATCTTGCAATCTTCACTTTCACTGACTTCAGCGGGAGTTTTGCCAGTGTAAAGTTTGCAAGATCAGTCCTGTACTGCTTTCATAAACTCAAAATCCTCTTATGAGAGCTTCAGATCCAAACATCTGTGCAAAGACCAGAAAATAGATCTTCTAAGTTCTAAGATGCATGCACTTAGAATATTGCTTGTGAAAAGAGTAATTGTCCCTACTCAGGGACTGAAGATGACAAACAAATGAGAAACTACAATGCTCATGTAAGGATCCAGTTAACTCCATTGAGCTCCATACAATGAAAAGAATTGAAATCAGGCTTGGAATAATTGAAGTGGAATATATATTTTGAAAGCTTCATGCAGGATCTCAGCTGTACTGTTCCCACTGACACTAACAGGAGTCACCCCACACAACTCTGGCAAATGTTTCCCAGGAGAACCAGCTAAAACACTTTTCAAAATCAGAGTGAGGAGCCAAAACTGCAAATTTCCCCCCCAGCGTACTGGGAGGGTATACATGCTAGACGAATTAAAAGATCATGCCACTAAATTTTTAAATAATAGTTTGGAAAATAATTTAATTTTATCTACTAACTCCCAGGGAATGCAAATCCACTCACTGACAGATTTCTTTTTTCCTGAAAACGTCTTTTAAAGTCTGCAAGTTGGTGCAGTATAATCTCACAGTGTTACATGGCTTTTGAAGATTTTGACCAAGAACCAACCTGGAAAGATTAAGCAATTGTGTTTTAGGCAAGAAATTGCACTTCTGATTTTTTTGTGAGGTTGTTTTAGCTAACCTTTTAAGTCTGAAAGTCATAAACTCAGGTCTCAGTTTAGGGAGCAGGTTCATGTTCAGGTTTTAGTGAAAAAATAAACTTAGGGAAAGAGAAGGCAGAGTTGGACACTGCAGCAAACCGGTTCTAACTGGGAAAGGGAGTATATAAAGTGACACCCTATAACACGAAAAAGCTCTTCTGTGTAACTTCAGGGCTATATGGTCTGAGAAACAAGTTATAAGGCTTCTTACTGATTGTATCCACCAGTCAGCGCTGCTAAAGGAGGCATCTTCCAGTGAATGAAAATATTTGCTAAGCATAATGGGGAAAACAGCTTTTTCATCAGACAGTAGCTGACATAATCCAGCATCCACAAACTTTGTTACTGGTGCTATTGCACAACACACAACAAACAAACAAACAAGGAATCCAAACTGGCCTCTCAGTTTAAAATAAGTCTGCAATGCTGACAGAAATAGACAGACAGGCATCTTTTTATGATTTTCATTATTATGACAATAATGATGGTGATGATGAACAGGGTAAATCTGATCTGCCACTTCCAAAGTGACAAACACAGAACACCAGCGACACTTTACCAAACGCTTTTCAGAGAAGGAAAGGCTATTACCTTGGCGAAAGTACTCATAGTGTTTATTGAAGATGTGATGGTCTAAGAAGTTAAGAGAGGCAAGTTTGAAAGGTAGCATCTTTTATTAGAGGCAATATCTTCTACTAGACAAGTTAATAAAGCTGGAAAAAAGGATGAGGCTTTTAGAAACACAGGCTTGTTTCGCTGAAAGTGTGCCCATTTCTGCAGCTGTATTAGCTGACCTAGTGAAAGATATTCTCTCTCCTTTCACACCATGCCATTTTGACAGAGGAAAATGCTCAGAGTTCTTCCAAGAGAATGCACAAAATTCTTTATATGGTGGCTGTATTACCCTTCACATATAAAAAGACCAATACTGAATAATTGTTGCTGTCACATTTACCTAAGTTATTTGAATAGTAGTATTTAGATCATATTGTGCTTTGTGAATATGATGCCTGAAAGCTACTGTTTGAAATCTGATTATGGACATAACTGTCATTTCACATTCCCTGTGGAGACCAGTACAATATGCTCCAAGAACCTGAACCAAATTTACCTCAGGAAAATCTGGGAGAAGTATACTGAAGACTGACACAGATCTCTTATGGGCTTCCCAAGCATTTTCCTTTTTATTTTTAAGCTAAATCTGATTTACTTGTAAATATCAGTTTTGAAAGAGTTCTGAGACTTCCTCCTCCCCTTTTATATTTTATTATCTCCTGTCTGCTTCTTCCACCATTCAGCCTGAAAAGGGTTACAGAGCTAGATGTTATTTTTGGTGCAGCTGCTGCTGTGATTAAAGTTTAACATAGCATGCCACCTCATTAGGAGGTCTGTGTTCATGAAGGAAATGGGTTGATGTTGTTCATGTCGAGCATTTTTATAGAATTTCAGCCTCTAAGCAGAGCAGAAGGAATTAACTGTCCTTGCATGTCCAACAATTCCCGTGGCACGGAAATCTTTAGGGTTCACCTATTCTTTTCATTCAGCTGAGCTGACCTTTAAGGACACCTAATGAATTCTTATACGTGGTGATTTTTACACTATTAAACCATCACTAAGTGCTGTAACAAGCATTTCATTAACCAATAGCTGCTGGATTTTGCAGTTTGATGTTAAATTTTTACCTGCTAATCTCAAAGTATCTAGCCTCAAAATAGCTTATTGAAAAAATGAATAATAGTCAGTTCCTTTATTTATATCTGCATATTTTTTATTTACAGATGTACCCATTTCTTATCCTGGTTAATATTTTACTGTCAAAATGTGCCGGAGGAAAAGAGATGGAGAGAGAAATGAAAGCAGTTGATTAATTCAGTTTTGATATAATGGAGACTATTTGGAAAATGTATTATCAAGGGAGTGATCACATTTTTTTCCATGTATTGTACATACAGGACACCCACACACTTGATGAGACTAAATAATTTCTTTCCTTGCTATTTTTTATTGCAGTTCACCCTTTCAGAAACACTAATGAAAAAGGAATGGCATAAAAAACCCAAGGAAAATAAAGATTTCCCGAAGATGAAACTGTGAATATGACCTGGGCTTCTTACCTTGGCAAAGGCTTCCCAGGTTTGCACAACTGGTTGGTTCAATGGTAGAAGAGGGAATTAGGTATGAGCCTTTAGAAAAAGAAAGTAAAATAATTAGAAAGGTTTGGCTACTGGGCATGAAACTATCATGTCTCATAATATATTATAACTTGCAGTGATACAGTCCTCTTCCTCATTTCTCTCAGTGGCAAAACTGAAACTGCCATTTGCCTATAAGACTGATGTGTTTTCATTTTCTGTTGTGGATGAGGAATCCATGAAAACCCCGCTGACTTGCAAGTTACAGTCACGTATTCTCCCCCAGTTTTCTTAGCTTTCGCTAAAGAACATCGCATTAAATGAATGCAGCTTGCATGTACTCTGTGAAATGGCTTTAAGCGGAGGGGTCAGTATGGCTATAGGATCTATGCAATCTTCATGAGTAATAGTGCGTGCCTTGGAGAAGCAACCACGCTCCTCTGCTGTAGCACCAGTTACCCACCACACACTTCTGAGTAATCTGCCTGTGACAGACACCAACCAGATAAAAGGTGATTAAGCTTGTTACTCTGCCCAGGGCGTGGGCGTGATTAATATTCTGGTATGCATGATTTATAAGCAGATAATGTTGTAAGTCAGTATCTCTGCTGAATTATTCACAACAACATGAACATACTTTGATGATCCGGAGACAAAACCAGGGCATATAAGAGTGGCTACAGAAAAAGAATTGGTGAAACTGCATTAATTACATTTTGTGTATCCCAGCGGTTCAGCTGCAGATACAGCTGCTTTTGCACACTGTGCTGAAGATAATGGGGCCATAGAGCATGGCATAATCTTGAACCTACTGGGAGCATTGCCCTTTATGGCTTTTGCTTTACCACTATAAGAATCATATTGACTCAATGAGGTTCTCTCATGAAACATTGTATCCTTCCATAAAATTAAAGAGCCACCACCCATCAGCTCATAAAGACAGCTAGGAAAACACTTCTGTGATGCAAGAACAGATGAAGCACAGGGCCTCAACACAGAAATCATGTCACGCCACAGCTACCATTACATGTATTGATGACAAAAATAGGGCAGAATTTAAAACATGTGATCCTCAACAAATATTAAAGCTCAGCTTTTTTTTTTTTTTTTTTTTAAATGGATTAAGAGATACAGGCAAATTCACTTCTTGGTACACTTCCTATGAACTCCAGGAAGGATGTTCTAAGTGAACGTACTACCTCCTGCGAGCGTGAGACTTTTTTTTTCCCCAAATGTATTTGCTAATATTAAACAGTCAATATCAAAACCTGTTGTAAGTTATCTCCTCTTGGTTCTGTATCATGGAAAGGTCACCTGAAAGCTGGCTTGCAAAATCTGTGAATCTTCATATTTTCTTCAGTGAGTATTTAAAAAAAAGATCATGATTTTATTTGGTGAAACTAAAAAAAATCCAATCCAACTTTACAAAACACTGAAGTCAGAAGACTGTATACTTTAAAGAGAAATATTTTCAGTGAATATATCCAATAAGCTTTTTAAAGCTTTAATTGGGTTGAGTTCTGGCCAGACTAGACTTTCCCTCAGTGTCCACTAAAGAAAATACAATGATTTGGATGCAAACAGATACTTGGCATAAGCTACTTTATGAAGCCAAGTGGCACGGTCCGTAATGTGAACAGCAGATATGGACCTGTGTTACAGCCACTTTGTGTGATACATCTCAGTCACTTCAAATCTCTAAAACTCAGACATCCATATCTGCTCGTCACGCTAGACTTTCTTTATAGTCAGTGGAGAGGAACAGGCACTCCTACAGCAAAAAAATTCTGACTTCACTGAGACGTCTTCTCCAGTATGAGATGCACTGACCTTTGGAACAGCCTTTTTCATTCCACTATTCATAAACAGCACTGAGGGCAATTAGCTCAGCCTGAAACATCATTCAGCTGCCTAAGGCAGACAGATCCCACCCTGAGTTAAATCTGACAGCAAAATTAAGAATGCCTCTGGCCTTTGGGAATGAAGGACTCATATGAAGTGTACATGAAGCAAATGCAATTGCAGGCATGGACAGACGTGCGGCCACATTACCCTTAAATGGAGTAGATCATATCCTGCTATAGGTGTACCCAGTACTGGCTCCAAAATCAGTACCAGAGGTTGATTAAATCCTTCTCAGTTTGCCTGCACTGAGCTCTCAACTGGTGTTGTTACACCGCTATCGTTACCTAGGCTACTTGTTTTAAAATTAGTCCAGATACCCAGGCTGTGTACATATACCTTTAAATGCAAGCCGTGCGAAGGTACGGCAATAAAAACAGAATTCCGTCAAGTCTTCCAGAAACACCCCACCATGATTGCACAGCTGTGAAAACATTAGTCTAAGGAATAAACTAGGAGAAGGTAAAACTATGAAAAGATTATCCAGAACAATTTGCCAGTGTTTTTATGCTCCGTAAATCTACTTGTAAAAGCTTTGTCTGAAGAACCATGAAAATAACACCCCTTGAAAAATGTAAGCACTGTTCAGGCACAGATATGTTGAGATCACTGCTAAATGCTTGGTTTGTTTTTTTTTTTAAGTAAGTCACATGCCGCTTTCTTGGGAAGCATTACTGGAGCTGTGTGAAAACCTCTCTTCTGCATAAATCCTTCCATTGCTGCTAAATGAAGCCTAATCAGTTAGAGTCATCTCCCCACTGCCAGTGGTTTATTCATGGTTGATAGCCTGACTCATCAACTCTCCTGTTGAAGGCTGGTTTTACAATGGAGGCTTTTATTCAAGAAGATGAAGGGAAGAAAATTCTAACAATTCCATCTCTGGGATTAGTAACCATTTTTGAAATGGCATTGCATGCAGTATTTTCTTTTAGGAAAGCTTGTATCATAGGGGGTGATTTAACATCTTCAAAAGAAAAATACTGACCAGTGAGTTTTCTCGTAGGCTTAGTTAGAGGAAATAACAATGCTTATATACAGATACATTTGAAGTGGCTTGTATAGACACCTGGGCCTAACATATGAACGTTAATATGCATTTTCTAAAATAATGTTCTGCTGTAAGGAAACTGCTGAACGATGACATCCCAAGGAATAAAGCTGTGGACTGAAAATAAGTGCATTGTTTCTATGACCAGAGCTGTGATATTACATTTGTGTCATGGGACTGTACAGTCTTTAACAGAAAGAAGGACAAGAACCATACTCCAGCCAAAATTAAATGAGACCGCAACGTTTACAGAGGTCTTGGTAGGTTGCTTAGTAGAAGTGTTGTGGTAGTCTTCACGGTATAACAATGTAAGAGGAGTAAGATTTTCCGGGAAGTTATTTTCTGTCAGATCGGTTCATACTGATGGAAACGCAACAACTTTTTTGTCCAGAACACCTTCATCAGTCATGGTCAATGTTTAGGTAAGCCTTTTCTTTGTTCTGGTAGAGGGGCGAAGGCACCTAGTTGCTTGTGTTTTTATAGAGGTGTTGCTTAAATGTTTTTAGCAGAGGCATGCTGAGCGCTGTCCTAGCAAGTCTAGCTGTGAATGAGTACCTCATGTTTCGGTTTGAGTAAACTAAAGCAAGCAGGATGGTTCTTTTCAGCCACCTTAATCCCTCGTGAGCTATTAGATACAGAAACTAGCACACCTTAATGATGCCAGCTTCTGTTTTAAGCTAAGGATTCTCAGAGTGCTGACAGATGCTTTGTCAGGAGACACTTATATTGACACTATTTAAGCTATGTTTAAACTAATAAGTAGTAAGGTGTCAGAAGAGGAAGAAGGCAAAAATTGGAGAGGACAACATTAGGTATGAAAAGATGCCACATGGTTCAGAAAGAACCAATATTTGTAACTGTTTACTTCGACTTCTTTTGTTTTTTTTTTTAACAAATGTGTATTTGCTACAATAGGAGGGCTGAAGCTCTGTGGACATGGAGTTTGATAGCAGTTGATTTTCACAAGCATCATATATGCGTGTATAGGCTACTGCTGGCCATGATTCAGATCTTCCCCTATGCATTTTATAATTATCCAAATATGTCTAAAGTTGTTACTAACCAAAACATTCTTTAAAAAAAAAAAAAAAAAGGTCCAAAGAGACAAAGATTTTTCAGTTTTGATCTTTTTTTCATGTGGAAAAAAATGTTCCAGTAGAAAATTGTCAACTAGCTGTAATAACATATACATATATAAAAATTACACCTGGACACTTATGAGAATCAAGTGTCTGAGCCATGAAATGAGAATAGGTTGGATGATGTATTGAAATTTATCTTCTGGAGTCATCTACAGGAAGAAAGACCTTCAGTAATTACTAATTAAAAGTAGGACTGATAATATGTTGTCAGGAAGATAAAACCCAATGATTTTGATCTAAAACTCTTCCTTCCTGTCTGCCTCCTCTAATTTAATCTTTTTTCATAGTTTTCCATCTCATATGCATTGTTGTTTTGTCACTGCTTTTCCTGGCTCTGCACACACAGCACAAGGCTAGCAAGTGCTCATTCTGGCTAATCAAAGGGCCAAGGGCAGGTACAAAAACATTTACTAAATGGTTAGTTAACACACATTTTTTTCTCCACACACCACTGTAATCTTACTTGAGGCTAGCAGGTACTTGCCTGTTATCCCCATTTCGTATGAGCAGAAGGCCAATAAACAGTTTGGAAAAACTTTGATCTGCAGATCATTTCAAGTAGCAACTCAATATACTTAGGGAACTTGTTCTTTTCCTTTAGGGAATCAACTCTATACCCTTTCAAAGTCTCTGTGTATGGTAAGAGTTGAGCTAAAGTCTAAGAAAGGTGAGACCTTGCTGTTTTTCTTTCACAGGAACTCTCTTTTTTTTCTGTGCTGGTATATGATATGTTCAGCACAATGCAGAAGTGTGGGGGGAAAATAAGCAAAAAAGATTTGGCAAGATGTACTCACCACAACTCAAATTGTTTTCTGCTTTCAGTGCTGAAGTTGGAATACTCCAGAATTCATTTTCCCAGTCTACAATGTTTCCTTTCACATCGCAGCTGAGGTTGGCCAGTGTTTGTGCATTCATGGTGAAATTCCAGAGGCGGAAGTTGTAAATGTCCCCATTTAGAGAGCTAACTTCATTGCTGTTAGAGCCCAGCACCAGTCTCCCGTTTCCAGGGATAACTTTGCCAAAGATACCCGGACAGTACACTATGCGATAGGTGTTTTTGGCATATATGCCAATACTGCCCGAGAAGCTATCCCCTATGACACAGAGCTGTTGAAATGTTCCCGTGAAAAACTCTGCATTTCGGGGCAATGCATTCTCAAGGATGCACTGTGTGCCTGACATGGACAGAAAATGGCCTTCTGTGGTCTTCCCGAAGCTGAAGAATTCTGTCGACAATGCATCAGTGTAGGAGAAAACCTTCCAGTCGTCGTTGTCATCGCTGCTGCCCTTGGTTGCTTCGAAGCACAGTGTAAACTGGCTAAGCTCTGGCACTGAGACAGTCTCTGCCACGGACACAACATCGACATCGGGAACCTGGGGAATGATGACTTTCTGATTCCTCAGAGACACGGCGACTAGAAGAAAGAGCAGATAAATAAATTAACAAAAAATAAATTCATCACCTAGAAATAAAGGCAGACTGGCAGCAGGGGTTAAAGTAACATTCATTAAATCAAACATTCATCAGGTGGTTTTTATCACTGTAATATACCAATAGCACACACAAAGGGGAGTTTGGCTTGGGAGTGCACTCAGCTGAAAATATGCACAGTTCCTTTCCAATGGCACAGAGAATGCTGTGCTCCACACAGTTAACAACCCCTCAAGTTGCATTAAGAGCAATATTAGGACATATTACCTACTAACTTCCAACTCTGCCTCAGCTCACTTTATAAAAATTACTACTCATTCATCTAGGAAGGATGCATTAGGCAATGGAATAAACCAGTTATTTGAAAAACACAGTATGACTTGCTTTTAAGATATATTATTTTAATTACTTGTCTGCATGACTGCATTACGCCAATGAAGTTCAGGCCTTGCTTCTTTTAAAGATCGCAACAGAAGAAAGCCCCCATTACATTCTTTGGCAAACTGAAGCCTTTTGTTCCTGAATTCAGCTAATGGGGTTCTGTAAAGCATTAGGCATCTTCTCATTTTGTCCCCAGCAGCCTTCTGGTTGAACACTGCAATCGTGTCTTCATGAATATTTATATCCAAGCTGTTCACTATTTGCAAATATTTGGGTCAGCAGTTTTGGATTTTGCACAAGTATCTAGAAATGGCTAGTCCTCTTGCAAATATGCACTGCAGTAAGGGTATTTAGGCATGGGCAGAATTACTCTGTCTCTAATCATTATTAAGTATTCTCATTTGCACTGGCAAAATGGCAGTCACCAAATGTGAAAAACAGTATCACACGACATACGCTTTTTCTCCATGAATATATTAATGACAATTCTGTTCACTCTACTTTGGAGAACATTATTTTTCAAAATAAAGTGTCGATATGCTCAGTTTTATTGGCACATTTATGGCAGCAAAATTCTTCTAGTAAATTTCTCCACAGAAAGCAGTTTAAGGTTATCAGTCATGCAAAGGCCTCGAGGTCAACAGGACCAGATTGTAGCAGCCTTCGGTTTTATTTCTGGCTCTGCAATTCTGTGGCAGACCACATCTCCAGCAAATGTTTGCTACCTCTTTTACACATTTTCACAGTGTATATGCTGGAAGTGAAACTGGTTTTTGCTAGACCTGAAGAATAACTGCCACAATAGTTAATCCCTAGTCTCCCCTGGGATTTTTAAGTGATGCCACAACACACGTATTAATTACTACACCTGTTCCCTTCTCAGAATGAAATAAAAACCTTTCAATATGGGAGGGTGAGACATGAGGGAAGGGTGACTGTGACGCCACGCTCAGGAAAAGAGACAGATATATGGGGTATAAGGATTCTGTGTAGTCTGTGGTATTGCAATTTCCCTTTGCCAGCTGCTTGCAAAGACTCTGAGCTCCAAACTACCATACTTGGATATACACAAGGACATAATTTGACCAATATATTATATAGTAAAATAACACAAAGCATTACACATTATCTGCCAACCCAGCAACCGGAGAATGGGAGGGAAGAGAGAAAAATACTGGGCTTTTATAGTTACTGGATTTACTTCACAGATTTTTTTTCCTTCCCAAGGGCAAAAGTATGTTGTAACAATTTTATAGATAGAAAATGTGTTCAACTCTCCATTGAAAACAGGGACATTTTTTTCACGGGTTAATTATACTGTAAGCTTCTTTACGTAACATGGAAAGTGTTCCAGAAGAAGTCTAAGGATTCAGGACTCGAAAAAGAAGAAAGCTCATTCATATGAGCACTGTCCAGCCTTTGTTAGGGTGGTCAGGGGAGTTATAGACCACCCGGTCACATTTAAACAGTATAGGAAGAGAAATAAACAGGGAGGATGTTGCTCTGGTACTGAACAAGTCTACTCAACTTTACTGTACTCATCTGATAGATTTAACCACTGGCACCTTCCCTGTACAGTGAAAGGACAAAACTGACAAGTATCTTGTCCATGTAGAGAAAACAGAATCCCGCCATCAACACCAAGCGCAGATCTCTTTCCTGATTACTGTTGCACAGCCAGTCATCATACTGATGAATTTCAGATGTTAGTATTGGAGAAGCTGGTTATTCTCTGAGGAAGAATATACATATATTCTTGGAATATTCATCCAAGTGTTTAGACTACTTTCAGAATTATGTTAAATTGTTTCTGTGAGGAACATAACTGGACTATAATGAACAGGGGGTTTTTTGGACACATTGCTATTTACTCACGAAGAAGGTACAAAAGTCTCGGCAGCCTGGGTGCAGCAGGAGCAACCAGCAAGAGGCAGCTCGCTGTTCTGAGATCCACATCTGCTCTTCTGGGAGTGCTGGGATGGCACAAAGCCTGCTGCTGATGCTTTTTAGAGCCCCTACCTTCCTTGCAGCTCACTGTCTCACATCTCATACACCCCTTTACACATAAGCAAGCCAGGAGCCCTAGATTGTATTTTACAATCCCTTGCCGGGAAAACTGCTTTCCTGCCAGTTGATGGGCTTTTCAGCATGGTTCAGTGCTCGAGTGGTGGCTTCTGCTGTTCCTAGCTTCACTGCTTTCATCTTCCCTTTCACTGATGCTGGAAGAAATGCATCAACTTTAATGAGGTCTGCAAGCCTCCACATACCAAATACCTGTTTGAGAGTTTTTTGTTACTATTGCACTGAATTGTGCTTTTGATCTGGGCTACTGCAGTACTACTCAACTGTGTGCTAATTTTACATGACATTGTCTCAAGCGTTTCTGTACTAACAGAGGTCTGTTGGCTCTCCTTCTTCTCCTTTTGGTGACTGAGCGACTTCTACTCACCAGTGGAGCTATTACTTATGCAGTTAACTATTACTAGAAATTTTTTTAACATGCCAGCTGTTCAGATGGTGTAAATTGACGTAATTCCCCTAAGACTAGCAAAGCTGCATTCATTTACCGCAGCTGAGGATACGGCCCATCCATCTGCTGTTGGTGTGCTGCAGGAGGTGACAACCAGGAAAGCCAACATTGGTGCGGGTGGCCAACTTGTTACGGATAACAGGACATGGTCTGTGAAACTCAGTTTGAAACCGCTCTCTTACATAAAACCAAGTGGTCACACAAAAGCTGTTCTATTCTCAGCTAATTCCCTCCCAAAACTCACTTACTCTCTTATATTTATCTTTCCCCACAGATATTTTGTCTCGTGTATGTATTGTATATTAGGACGTACCATTAATGTCTTTTTAGACATTAACCTTTAATGTCTTTTTTGACCTTTAATGTCTAATTTCTAGATAGCAAATTGCTGTGTCTTTGAATGGCGCTTTACCTTCCAATTTTGCATTACTTTGTGAAACTCAAAAGTGAACAAACTACTTAATTATTTACATGTGATCATTTCTGAGAAATGAAAGAAAATGTAACACTGTTCTCCTCGCTCTGGGAGAAATTAATGATTTCGCCCAGGTATCATGTTCATAGTAGCAACAATGGTGTGAGCTTGACAAAGGAGCTTTGAAACTCCATTGGCGACCTGAAGTGAGGGGGTAATGCAATCTCTCCGATGGCTTTGGGAACTCTTTGCAAGGACGGGAGAGCGTGGCACTGACATCTGCCATGCAGATGTGTCGTAATTTCAGTGCGTGTGTGCGTTGATGTCCTATTGTCTACATGCTTTTATAACTTGAAAGGAAAGTACATTATCATCCCTTTACCAAGCCCCTTTTCTGTATCCACTGCCAGGTTAAATGTTGCCATGATCTTTGTCTGTAACTACCTTCTGAACCCAATGTAATTGCACAACTTGCAATAAGCAGAATATAGTTATAATTTGCCCTAGATGCATGCAGCCAGCTCTCCTGGCATCCACGATCAAAATCAAGTGTCAGGTGAGAGTTACAGATCTGGAGTAATAAAACAAAATTCAGCAGCCTTAGTCCAGATGCTTAACACCATGCCTTAACACAGAGTTTCTGTACTAATATATATGTGAAACATTAAAATGTAAGTCACAGGTGAAGGTCACTGATAACCTTTACTCACACTGGGGAGTAGTCTTCTTATTCAAAATGAAAGGATATCTTCCAAGACTATTTAACTTTAATGGTGCTATACATGAACGTAAGGTACTATTCAATTTGGCATGGAGTTAGTATTTTTGCTTTCATAAAAATGCGTTACCTATAGGTATATATACACAAATGGTTCTCTGACTGTGTCTGTGGACCTTTCCTCTCCTCCTCATTGAACACATCTGAGGGCAACACTGCATCTTTCAATTCCAATTGTAAGTCATCTTATCCCTTATAGTTATACTTAAACATTAAAATATTAAAGAGGAATAAAGAAATAAATAATTTTGCATAATCTGATTGCATATCATTTTTTATTATCCACTTGACTTTACAGCTTCTTACAACACAGCAAGAGCTGCTATTTTCAAATAGAGAAACCTTTCAGAAAATTTGCTTCCACTTTCAGAAGAGAACAGGTGCTCCTAGAATTATTACTACATTCATTTTGTCAGCATGAAAGGACCTCAGTAGAAAGAAGTATTTTTAGCTACTCCGATATGATGTTACCTTTTTTTTTTTCAGAACTGCACACAAATTTTGCTGGTATAATCAGGACTACTTTTGTCTTATGATTCCCAGGGGTTACAATCTTAATTATTTTAAAATATATTATATGTGTAATAAATATTAAAAAAAATAAAGTCATGACGAAGATGTGTTTGTGACTGAAGATAACTCAAGCCTCCCTGCTCTGTGTTTCTACAGCAGGCAGCCAACCAACAGAGCATGTGTGCTACAATAATATAAATGCTCAATGCAATACTGGTATTCAGTCTAAGGTGACTTCAACAAAAAGAAAGCCTACTGAGAGCATGCAACTGTAACCATAGCCCTGAAGTGGAATGAATGGTGAGTAGCATATGGGGCCTGTAAGTGATCATCCTAATGCCCTCCTTTACCTCACTGCCCTTTACTGCCATGTGAGAGCAACTTCTAATTAGTGCTTTAAACAACAAAACCAACATCAATCACATGTTATTTGTACCCTTATCTTCTAGGGGAAAAAGGAAGAGTTTCTTTCTTTTGCAGTTGTTAGGCTTTTTAAAGTCTAAGCATTGCTATATATTTAAGGAAGGGAAAGAAAGGTCAAGGAACTGGAACGAAAGGTAGCCATTTTGCAATGCCAGTTCATCCCTAGGAGTTTGCTCTAGAGGCTGGAAGAACCCCTGAGAAGTTCTGCCTTCTGCACAAACTCCTCCCCACTGTTGGGCAATTCACTGGGCCAGGCGTCCAGGCTGGCCTTGTTTCTGGCTCAACTAAGTTCCCTCTCGTGCTCTCCTTTAGGTTTTTACGTCCCTCTGCAGGTACGCTGACCTGAAGGACAGGTGTCCTGCTTTCAAACCCTCCAGCATAAATCCGCAGGGAGAGGCACTGTTAGGCCTAAAATCTTTGCACGTGAAAAGTTTTTCTAACACACTTGATGCCATGTCCCAGAATAAAATAATTTCTTTTCATCCAAAGCAAAATAAATTAGTTAAAAAAACGTACAAGAGAACGCTGTAGTTTTACCCTGCAGCCTCCCCATCCTTTCCCTTCCCATGGAGGACTTCATTCCTTTGGGAACTGTCATTCTAATCCTTATAGGGCATTTCCTTCTAACATCTATAAAAGAGGGATAAAATGCTTTGTGTTTACTTACTTCGTACATAGCTGGCATTAAAACCTTTCTTTTGGATGCTGAAGTCACTTTTAAATGACACGATCATTTCATTTCCGGTAGAGTTATAGGATAATCCTTTGGCAGTGATACCACAAAGGTTCATTGGGCTTTCTCCATTGTCTAACGTCAGTGAATCATAAATGCAGCCTGGAGCTTCTTCAATGTCAAAATCGATAAATGTTAGCTGTATGATGAATCCATGAGGTGCTCGGATGATCCACTTGCACGCCTGGCTGTTGGGATAATCACTGGGGAAGCACGGAGAAGTGAAAACTCCAGAGGGGTCAGTTAGCACGATCCTACAGTCATAGCATCCGTGAGCTGGCAATAAAAACAGAGAAAGGCTGGAGGTCAGGAGGAGAGATAACTTAATAGGAAAGTAAATCATTAACACAATAACTAAATGTATTTCTATACTGAAAAACATAAACAGCGATAGGAGGAAGAAAGGCAGAAAAAGGGCTGGTTTCTAGTGGGCAAAATGCTGGAGGAATAGTACAGCAAAAGAATATTTTATATAAGAAATCTTACACAAAAGAAATATAAATTATACTGCTAAATATTCATTTGTGCACACAATATATATCTGCTATGTACATTAAAGCCGCAGTGAAAGCAACATTTTTTAATTCAGAGAGGCAAATGAATTCTTAAACTGCAACTTCTAAAAAGATGACTGGTATCATTTACATTTTTTGGCTGCTGGTCTGATGCTGACTGGTGGCTAGAGATTCCAGCCGCTCTGTGCCATGCTATTGTTTCCAGCGGAATGTCCCTGGAACGCAGCAGCACAAGAGATGGGCTGAAGAGCGGCAGAAGCAGCAGCTCTGCAGAGCTCTCGAAGGTTAGTCATCAGCATTTCCGGCAAATGCTCTCCACATCACCCAGAAGGATAGCAGTGAGCTACTGGCTTCTGAATCAATAGCAAATTACTGCACTCTTCCCATGCTGACTCAGCTCCACTGACGTATTTGTGGCAGTCAGGCTCTAAGAAATTCTTAGCCTATTCCTCATATTCCTTTGCTCACCTGCTGTGCTTATCCATGAGAATTTCAGGCCCTGTTAGTCCTCAGGGTTGTGTTTCTTGTTTGGTTTACATTTGCTCATTTATCATATATTTACTTAGTGTATTATATGACACAATTACGGTGAACTCACTGCTGCTAAAATCCGTAACAGTTTGCCAAAGCAGCACTGAACAAACTAGGTGGGAACTGAATATCGCCAATAGATAACCAAAGAAACTAAGTGGCACATTTATGCTGAATTACTTTGCAAACATTTCATTAGGCCACAATCCTGTGTCAAGTGCTGCAAGTATGAAAAAAATAGGACAATGTAAACATGCATTATTAGTTGCCCAAGCTAAAAGCAACTAAAAAAGTTGTCAAGTGTAAACTACATATGGAGCAGCTATAACATGGGAATAAATGCAACAAACTTCTCCAAAGAGCCCTTGATGCTTCTTTCCACTGCTTGGGTCCTGATATTGTTCAGTCACGTTCAAATGGTGTTCGGCCTAAGCAAATGGACCCTGACTCTGTGAAGTGGCATGGCAAAAAAAGGAAGCAGTTTACATCTGCAGGGAGAACTGCGAGGTGGATTTTACAGAGTTTTTATAATTTTTATTTGCAAATCACGAATTCATGTGGCCCCAAAGAGGTAAAGAGACTTAATTAATTGGTCTTTCAGAGCCAAATACAGGCTGGTTACATTAGAAAAGACCAGTGGATGCTTATTTGTTCAAATGAGAAAAAAAGATTGTCTGAAAATTTGCAGGTGGCTTTGGGAGGAAGTGGTGCTCATGACATTGGAAAACTTGATCTGTGTAGTATAAACAGGAGCCTGTCCACTCTTAATTTCTCTGCAAATCTTTACAGTCAGAGGACTATGCTCACCTGCCCCGAAACCCTGCTGTTCCATTTATCAACCAGAGAGGGAATATTTACTTATCAGTATGGTGACTATAAATCCTGCAGTTGTACAAACAGATGATGGCTTCATCCAGTGGATTTTGTACAGATAGGTACCAGTTTTCAGAGAACCACCCTAGATTGAGAGGAGGAGGAACAGGAAAAGCACACTCTAACCACAAGCCACTGTGGTCTCCTAGTCCAGGGCAAGTGAGCCTCTACAAGGCAGAGCAGCTGTAAGATGGCTCTGGCTGGAGCTGCCTCCAGCTGGAAGGCTCAGTGATTCACGCCCCTGCCTTCGTTATTGCAAGGATGAGGGCGACAGGGGCTGAGGATTTGGCAGCACGCGGCACCCACTCTCCTACTCATTCCTGCCAGACAAATAAATGACACAGAACTATCTGGGCAGTTGAGAGCTTTCCCTGTGCACCCAGATGGACCTGAAGCCAGGGACTAAGCTGTTAAGTGATGTAAATACATAAAGGAACATGGGTGTTAATGTACACTCATCCAGCCTAGGACCCCTAAAGTAAATCTTAAGGGCATTATAAAACATTGCTGAACCAGAAAAAATATGCCACTTGTCAGTAAAAGTGTATCTCTCAAATTGGTAGAATATTACATTCAACCTGAGACTGGAAAAGTCAAATTTGCCCATCAGAAAGAACACAGACATTCTTAAGAGAAGCCTGCCTTTATTAATTCTACTGATCACCATCAGCCAAAACAGGACTCAGCTCTTCTATTTATCTCTCTCTTAAGCATTTATAATTGTTTCTAAGCTGTGTAAAAAAAGCCATCAGAACACATAACAAAATACTTTTATCCCTGCTGTCTGTCACTAAATACTAAAACATAAATGTTATTTATGTTACTGGGTTTTTTACTCATTTAATCTTTTCACTAACATGTTGTCATTTTATTATATCCATACTGCTTTGTTGGTTTTACAGAACTAACACAAAAAAACCAGCCCCTAAATTTAGGTAGGAAAATAAGTGCTCAAAAGTTTACATACACAGAAGAAACAGATTTGGTGAGCAAAATAGTTTAGTTTTTTGAAGTGGGTTGGCTCCATTTTGGTATAGTAGTTATTCTGTCCATGACTGCAATTTGAAGGAGAAATATCCTGTTTTCATGCAAATGTCCACCGTAGTAAGTAAAAAGAAAAGAAAACAAACAACAAAACTATATATAAACAGAATGGGTTTGAATGGAACTTTTTGCACAGCTTCTCATGAGACAGTTATTTTTCTGTAAACACCACCTATTTTACTCATTAAAGAGAAAAATTGCTGTGGCAACCTTAGGCTGTCATCCAAAGCTGACAGATATTTTGCAATCCTATTGGCCCAGAGAAGTTCTGAACTGCAGATACTGAATACTTGTTGCAATACACACCACAAACATTTCTGCAAGCAATCTGAGATATTTTATTGATTTTAACTGGAACAAATTTAGGTATGATATTCTTGGTCAGGAAACCCACATACACAGAATCTGCCTGTCAAGTATTTTTTATCACCCTAGACCACAGGAAATTCACTCTCTAAATATATTTTATCCAATAAAAGCCTTCATCTTTTCTACCCCTCTTTTCTTCCCCAAACACAAATGAACACCCTCCCCATATAGTGAAATCAAGCACTTAATTTCACCATTTCCTAAATGGAAAGTTTCACTGGGCAATTCATTTGTCTCCATCATGAGAACACCCTGGAGTATGGTTTTCATTTCATAATCACTTTTTTTTTTCTGCAGACTCACACTTCCAATAATAAAAGAATAACTAAGTATTTAGTATGACACTTCAACACTATACTAAAAAGGAAAATTAATAAGTTCCTCTGGACTATGTTAGAGCTTTCACTAAAGTTATCTAAGCGATTCACAAATGTTAATTGACTTCAGAAGGGGAATTGACTGTAGGGGAAATGGCTTTTTCCCTCCTATCATGCCCATTTTATAAGGACAAAGTTAGGCATGGAGATAATGGGCAAAAATGGCAAAAGTTTCCATGGATTTTGGGTTCCTAATCTAAGAAATGAGAGTACTGATTTTCCTTAACTACTTAGTATTTGTACAGGGTTTTATATGTCCAAAGCACACTATCAATGACTTTAAACTGCAGCTGGGAGAGTAGTCTGCCAATCTGGCCCACTGTAGAAAATCCAGAAATAAGTACTTAGTGGCCAATAGAAAATTTTGGTCAAAGCAATTTGGCCATCTTTAATAGGAACTTATTGGTAAAGGCAGGGATAGAATCCCGTTCTCATGATTGCCAATTTTCCTAACCATGAGACCATTCCCTCTCTTCTATGAGTCTCCTGCCTATTTCATGTATATACCTTTTAATTTCTATGAAGAGGAAAGTACCCTATACTAGTCTTTCCTACACCATGCTGAATCATCTGAAGACTGTCCTAAGTCCAAGGGGCTAGGCGAAACAGTATGTGACTCATTGAAGATTGCACCATACAAACAGACACGCGCACACACAAACCTCATATCCTATGCAACAAAATTAATCACCCAGCATGTCCTGTATACTGGCTTTGTCTCTTTAGAGCCCCAGCACAGAATTCCACTGTTTGAACTCATGAAGACACCTGTAGGCACTGAGATACACAATCTGAAAGCGACTTTCACAAGCCATTTGTGGGCAGCTAAAGCCACAGTCAGACCCAGAACTACAATGCTGAACTGCAGATTTGGGAAGGAAACATTCTGTATATAACCTTGTCCCATGCGTTCATACTTCTCTTTTTTGATTTCTTCTTACATGACTAACACATTCCAGCACGTGCCTCCAAAATCTGTGCTAATATTCATATTTTCCTCTAGCTCCTCACACTTCTCTACTTCTCTCCATTGTCATCGTTTTCCCCCAAAAACTCCCTCATCTTTTGCCCTATTATATTCTGCACTTCTTTCTCAGGCATGAGTTTTGACTTCTACCTCTCCACCTGCTTTCACTTCTGCATTTACCCAACCTTGGAGAAATGCTGGACAGCAAATTTTGTTTGGCCAAGAATTTTTTTAAAAGAGCAAAAGCAATCCAGCTTGGGACACTGCCTATTTCAGCCCTAAAGACTTAAAGTTTGTGAAGGTTAGGATCAAAAGAAAACGGGGTCTCTGAGGAAAAATGTCTGTGCTTGCAATTCATGCATTATCCAGTTTGTTTTCACACTAAGTTACACCTTGCATTGGGTTTTTCTTTTTCCAGCGGTAGCATGCAGCTGGCCTTCTGTACAGCATTTTCCACCTGACAGAAGTGTAAATGACTACATATGCGGAGGCAGCAGCACAGGATACCAATGATAGCTGGTGTGGGTTGAATTAACACTACTGGTATTTTTTTAAAATCCATTAAAAGGCTCCCTCATAAAAGTAGGATAGAATGCTGCTGGACTCCATTTTGGCATGAAAATTAACTCTACTTTTTCCCTGTAAAGGACACAACTTTCATATGGAAATATCCTGAAATAAATCTATGTAGCTCTGGGATCGAATTTTCAGAAAACAAAACAAAACAGTTTATGTTAAGCCTAGTCTTATTCAAGTGAACAATAAAATCTCCCCTGCCTGACAGAATTAGGCCAATCCTAGACCACAGAAAATCTTAGCTACAGTACCTAGCACTTTAGACATAGAAAAGCAGCACAGAATTAATTATAATTTGCTTTCATGTAGACATCTGAGAACCTTTAAGCACTTTACATTTGAAAAGGTAGCACTTACAAGGGTGGTCATTTTGAACTAAGTGAGAGAGAAGCATGGGGAGATGACATGACGTAGGCACTTGCAAGCGTGTGGCGAAGCCCAAAATAGAAGTGAAACCTTACAATCGTTTACTGTAACAGCATGAAAAAAATACCTATTTTGATTAACATTAGGTAGGAAAAAGTCTTGCTTTATAATAAGCAATTAATTGTTGGGGGTTTTTTTCTATTTCAAGGATGCCATAACAGAGATACGGCCAAACACTAGGTTAAACGTATTTATGACTCCAAATAGATGGGTGAATGAGGTCAGCAATGGGCACACCTGCAGACAAGCAAGAGGAAGGGCCAAACCACCAAGATGTGGGTGGGCTGGAATGGCTACAGAACAAACAAACCCATGTTATTCCAATGAGACACAAACACTAAACCCAGACCAGCGATCACATTGCAAAGGCTTCAACAGTAGCTTATCTTCACTTTAAAAAATCATTTCAGACGTAAAAGGGATCTGTAGATCTACAGAAATATCTATATGCAAAATGTGACTATATTAATTGCAAAGAAGTGTCACGTCATTCACTCTGGACATAAAGTAATGCTCTGCTTACTCACTTATAAGTTAGTTATAAGGTAAGACCTATACAAATTTTTATGCAAAACATTAAGAACAGCACTCTTCTGGAGCCTCTGCACACCAAACCATGTTGTCAGCTCTCTGCGCAACCCACAATTTGATCGAGTTCTGTATGAGAAAGTGCAAATGAGGAAGTGTGGCAGGTTTATTTTGCTTCTTTATTTACTTTCCAAATTTCAGAAGCTGTTTCATCTCCCCAAAAGATCCTTATTTTGCTACAGTATGCTGGCCCTGATAAAAATGACTATAAACAACACATAATTTAACATTAGCATGCATTGTAATCCTCAAATTAAACAGACAATCCTAACTATTTAAGCATCTGAATTAAAAAAAAAAAGGGGCAAAAATAAAGGACAAAAAGAATAAAAAAGGATTATCTCTGCAATAAATAGAAGGGAAATGAGACTCTCATTCTGATGTATCTAAAAGTGTGTCTCTGCACATACAATGTTACAGGGCTGAGGTCTACTGGTTGGAAACATGATTGTGATTGTGTATGAATGTAAATGGCCCCTGATTTGTAATGATAATACGGAACCATTTCTGCTTCAGCATTTCTACAGTGTGCACAGCCCTAAATTCACAAAAATCTTGAGCAAATCCTAAAATCTCACAGATATTTGTATTTAAGCACGAACCTAAAATTCAGCAACTGTTCACAGTCCTTTCCTGCACAATGATGCCTTTCAGTCCTGTATTTGAAGCTTTACAGTCCCGTCTTCAGCCCTGCAGCCCCCTCAAGGCAGAACGGGAGGGCATGAGTCCATAACTGCTGCCATATGAAAACAACAGGGGAGGCACTGCACGGGCCCGAGCAGTGAGGAAGGCTGTGCTGTCCCCTCTAGTTCTGATCATTTTCTTTCTCTTTTAAGGAAAGGAGTAATAACTGGACCAACATATGCAAACACGCATTCAGGGAGAGAGATCCACTCTCAGACACACAGGTGGCGTATGAAAAGCTGGTAACCATGTGATTAAATAATTAACGTGAACCATTTTACACCTGGCCTAATGTCTACACAGCAATCCATACTCTTCCTTCCTCTCCTTGCCAACCCACTGGGCATATTCTAGATTCCCAAGCTGCTGACTGAATTTGGGGGGAGTGAGAGGTTGATCTTTTATATCAAACTGACACATAAATAGTTCCTTCCAATCTTTGAATTTCCTTCCCAAATTACTTTCTGCCTAAAGACCAGGAAAGGCAAGGTTTAATTCTAATTCAGTCATGAACTTTCTAAAAATGTCACCATGTCGAAGTCTTTTATTCCCTGCCCTCCCCTCTTAAAAATAGAAGCATTAGTCCTCTGGGTAGGGTTCAAACCCATCCCATCCCCCTTTGTTAATAGGATGTTATATTAACTTCCAGCTCTGCAAAGGCATCAGTAGCAGGCTTTGAAGCTGGACAACTTGTGTGTGGAGAAATATATTTCAGCTCACCTTTGCAGGGGGGTTTAATTTTCTCTAAACACTGAACAGTTAAACTGCTGGTCACTACAATGCCTGGCAGTGTAGTGTAGGTCATCAAAAAATGAAACCCAGTACAATTTAAATAATTCTCTAAAACATTCCTAAAACACTTATTTATATTAATAGGTGTAGAATATATAGAATCCACAACAGGATAAGCATTACTAGTTTTTATGTGAAACCACCTGTGTAGACTCATCAGTAATATAACTAGCATAATTACAAAAATAAAAATCTTATAAGCTTTATACGAGTGAGACTTTACATTATCGTACTTGAAGCTGCAACACATAATCAAATGCATTTTGCACAGCATGAGTATAATAAAGATGTAATTAAGAAGAATCTTTCATCTCTGTGTTATTCTTAGTTTGCAAATGGGACTTTTTTTGTTGATTTGTAAGAAAACACTATTTTAAGCACTATTAAAAACTCAGTCCAGACTCTCTGCATCATTCCCATTGCATCATCTGCACAGTATTGCTTGTGCCCAGCAAGAATTTAAAGCGTCCATATTCCTGACTGGAAATAGCACATAACCCTGGCAGAGCCTTTTATAATTCAATGAAAGACAAGATTGTGCTCTCACAAAATAATTCAACAATTGGGTTTTGGCCACTGAAGCCAGGAGACAAAGAGAGTACTATGCCCTGGCCAGTCATATCAGCTTGCCTCACATCTTCTTTTGCTGGTGCATTACGTCCTGCAGCATACGCTTTAAATGGCTGAACCAGTTGGTGCACCTAAGAATACTGAAATGGTAGAAAAAAATCTCCTCACAGGCTAATATGTAGACATATATGAAAGTATAACTGTTGTCTGTGAAGTCACTTATTATTCCTGCTTCCTGTTGCTCTAATCCTTATGGCTTATCAGATTATTAACAAATTAAATTTTTCATCACATGGAATTAGAACTGGTTATTCTCTCTCTTTTGTAAGACAAGAACAAGGCACTTAATTAATAAAATCATATGTGGCAAATTGAAAACTGATAAAAGACAATATTTTCTCTTATGTTACAACATCAGCCTGTGGAACTCTGACCTGAAAAGTATCAAAGCAGGGAATATAAAAGTCAGAAAGCCAACACATTTTTCCAAGTATCTAATAAGACCTCTGAATCCCTCCAGATATATAATAATTGATAAGAAGAGACATAACTGTAAGGAATTGTAAACCTTATGGTTCTGTAAGGAATTGTAAACCTCATGGTTTATGCTTGAAACTAATCTCAACCGACTTATCAGGAACAGTATTAATAGCTCCACCTTGATGGCGGGCATGATCCCAGGCTCTGGGACTCGACCGCCCGTACGGCTGCAGTGCGAGGCTGACTCCGGCACGGCTCGGGCCAGCCCAGCCAGCTCTTCTCCAAACCCTTCCTGGGCACAGCTCAGCAGCCAGCACAGATCATTCCTAACATGCAACCTGAATACAGCTACCCTAGTTTTTATAACTGCGTGCATTTGGGACACGGCATGAGCTGGCCTCTGAGGCACAGAGCAGCCCTGGGCATGTCTCATTTACTGGAATAGAACTGGCCAGTGCATGTGTGGGAAACGGAAAGCAGCCGTACGAGGCAGAGCACAAGGCCCTGTCATCTTGTGTACGTTACGTAGGAGCCAATACAGCAGTTCTCGCTAGCTTTGGTTGTTCAAACACTACACGTAAATCCGGGAGAAACAGGTGGTAGTACACCCTGTTTCTAACATGATAATCAAAATTATCTTTCAGGATACACTTAAGGTCAGTAACAGTAATAATGTACCAAAAAAATCAGGAAGAGCAAAGCTTAATTTTCAAATCTGAGGTTAAGATTAGAAAAGCAGAAGTGAGAATAGTAAATTACTGACTCAGGAAGCATCTACCATGAATGCAGGCAGTAACGAGCTACTACTAAACCCAGCAGCAGACTTTTCACTAAAACCAAGACAGCAGAAGCTGATCTGCACTTCCTCGTGACACAACTGGATAACAGGATCCTACACCAAGAGAGATTTTGTTATTTATTTTCTCATAAATAAATATATAAAACATAGCATGATTCTTAATCCCTCTCGTAGGGGACATAGATGGACTGGAACTTTACACCAATTTAGGGTGTACCGTTCATACGCAGGCTGTTGAGACTTTGGACAGGACATTCCAGGGAACTGACCTCTTGAATTCGCAAGGCTAGCATCCTAACCAGCCCTCAAATGGAGTCATCCAAGTATTGGCATTATCGGCGTTTGTTATACGCCAGATCTCCAAAACGTTATGATAGCCCTGGAAAGATCAGAGCTGATGCTCTTCACTCTCTCAGAATGCGATGCTAGCACAATAGAGACCGTTAAAATTCAGCATGTTTCCAGACATCCCATACCACCCTCAGGCCCCATTTTACACTGGAATTCAGTAGGTATTTACTTCTGTTGGGTTACCACTGCCACTAAAAGCTCTGACCCATCCTGATCGCTCTAGCACAAATATCCTACCTCCTGACAGCAACTGACTTTATCACAGCAGTGACTCCAGCAGGTTTTGATTGATCTGGGAAATTGAGGGAACCAGCTACAATAGAAGAAAATATGTTCAGAGCCAGGGTGGGGGCCCTGCACTGCCTGTTTCCCCTTACTTGTTTGGTTTTATGCCAATGAAAATGGAAGTGGAAACAAACACACTGACTGGGTAAATCTGCTCTGACCCATATGAGTGGAGTTCACACTGTAGACAAAGTTATGGATTTCCCCCAGAGGGAGAGGGTAATGTGAAAATCCTGTGTTACACCCATTGTAACTTAAGAATATTTTCATTGGCATTCCTGTGATAATCTTATAAAAATAACAGAATTGACTCGCTAGTTTTGGCCTGAGTTGGATTTTTTTTCCACAAAGTAGCAGAAGTTTGGGACAAAGAGTGGTATTGACAGTTCAGTTTAGATATGCTGGTTAAAAAAAGCATTAACTAGTAAGTATACGGGCTAGTACAATAAGCACTTAAGCTAACACACATCAGTAAAGAGAAGACTGTGTTAGGAAAGGGATAGGGTGGGAACAGGTGAGTTTTTTGGTGAGGTTGCTGCATGTAACATAATGGTTTCAAACTGAGATCTACATATCGCACTCCATCACAAATCATGCTGTGAGTTACAAGAGGAATGGTCATCAAGAATGTCATATTTTTGTCCACTCCAGCGAGAAGTTCTGCCTGCTGGCTCCTAGCTGTTTGGTTGCTGCATTGTTACAAAGAGGATCACATCCTCAGCTGGAGTAAATCCATGGCCACACAGTTAGCTTCAACACAACTATACCAGGCTGCACAAGCCGAGGAGCTGTATGGCTAAATAATGTCTTGGGTATCATTCGTGCGAGCAAGTTTCGTGCTTGCCTGGGAGGCTGTTCAAAAAATGAATGGGAAAAGAGCTGGCAGTCTTTTAGTGAGGCGTGATTTGTAGGGATTTGAGATCCCACTGAACTGCCCAGACAGTGGTTAAAATAATGTCATATCTGGGCACAGGTCATGTTCTTAGTAAAACTCAGTCATACAGGTGCATACAAGAAATGTATTTCCTCTACATATACATTGCACACAGACTACAGAAGTTGTTAGGATGAAATTTCTGGGTAACAGAATATTTTGTCCAGTGAAAGTAGAAACTACTGCCTCTTCACTGGGTGCTTTACCCAACAAATCCAACACACACCCAATATCCAAAGCAGCTTCCATTTGACCCGTGATGAATTCAACATCTTTTATTGCTTATAAGAGGACAGTTCAATTTCAGAGTTTTCTTTCCCAGGCTGCAATGTTGGAATGCCTTTTCTGGCTGCTACTATCAGTATTCAGAATAAGCATCATTCTTAGCTCTTATGAGGACCTCTAGAAAACACAAGGTAGGGGGGTCATTGTACTGTAGTCAGTGATATTCTCCAAGCTTTGTGTTTTTATAGGCCAAATTTTGGGTCTAGAATTTTTTTTAGAATTTTTAGCTATCCCAGAAAATCTGCTATTAATGACGTGGATCTCTTGCAGTAGAGGCTGAAACTATGGTTTGCCAGCGTTTAACAAGATACAGAAATTATGTACAATTACTTTACACTGTAATTCACTATTACAATACAATAGCAAGGCATTCTAGAGATACTGGAAAACACAGACTCAAAAGCAATTTCATACAGAGCCTTTGAATCATTTTTAGGGTTTTATTACCTGTCCTTTCTACTAGTTTTCAAAGTATCTATTTCAATATGATTTGGGCTACTTATATTTCAGTACTTTAGTATTTTCTGGGTCCTTTCAAGTAAGCTATTAAAAAATAGATGCTGTCAGTAATATATCTGCCTCCTCTGATCTGCAAGAAGGAGCAATCTAAGTAAAAATATTTGTGATTTTTTTAACACCACAAAATAATAAAGAGTTTTTCTATTACACACAGAAATATTCTCTTCTACCCCATCACAGAAAATCAGTCATGCTTTCACCTTCCAAAGACAATAACATATTCAGTGTTAATGTTTATTACTCAATCAGTTCTGCCCAGAGCAAACTGAAAAGATGTTCTGAAGAAGCTTTCACCTCTCATACTGTATTTAGGGACTTGCTGGAAACAATGAAGCTACACAAGTAAAAGTGAGATCAGAAATTACTTCTCAATAATTTGCATTGCTGAGAACAGAATAACGCTATGTATGATACGGCAAACTAATATCTATTGGGACGGAAGTGTGTACATTTTTTACATTTGGTGTTACTTTGACATCTCTAGTGCTGTTTTTTGCTCTATATTCTCAAACAAGCCATTCACTATAATTTGAATAATTTCAGTGATACAGCATCTAGAACTGCTTTCTTATCGTGGTGTTTCTATCGGATGTAAAGATGGAAGGGAATGGCATACCTAGCTCAAACCAGTAATTCCTTCATTGCCATATTACTAATTTCCACCCCTGGTTTGTTGGTGTATTTCTCCTTTACATAACAGCAGAAAATAAATCATTATGAATGCAGACAGCAAAGTCTTGTATTAAACAGTCAAGTGTCTCCCTGCTGCTTCCATTGAGCTTACAATGACTGATATTTGTGTGACTACACCTGAACCTTTTATTTTTGCCAGTCTGGGCTATGTGATTTGTTTTTCTAACCTCCATCCAGTTCTTCAACAGCTCTAGCCACTGAATTCCCACTGCAGTCAATCAAGAAGTCTCCCTACACATTCCAGTGCTTTTTCCAACTTGTCTCAGCTTTTTCTACCAGTTCCCTAGAGAAGAATATTCCATGGATGAAGGGACTTCCAAGTTAGGAATTTGATTCTGATCAGATGACATGTATTTAAGGCCTTGAAGATGCACAGTGTGTGCCCCACTTTTCTTTTTGCATCTTGCGAAGAAGAATCACTGAAAGCAAGAAAATAAATTCACAATGATCAAAGCAGGAGTAAATAACTGATCTAACTGTGTCTTTCTCATCAACTATGACCACTTAACACATAAAAAGCAGAAAATATTCTCTCTTTAGCAAGGAAACTATGATAGGTTTGGCTAAGTTTGGCTTGAAAACCTCTCTGTTAGGTTTCAAAATGTTTTATGTCTTGTTTTTATTATTTGTCTACTCTACAGCTTAATGAACAGGTTTCTAGATATCGGTGTGATGTTTTTAATATGTCTGCTACAAAGCTAAACTGATCTCTGTGTTCAGAATATGTATCGCATTTAATTATACAATACTGGACCACTTCAGCTCTCAGATACCAGGAGAATTCAATTCTTCACTGAAAGAGGAATTCTGAAAATAGACTTACAACTTCTTGTCTCCCCAAATCAAAATCAGCAAGTTATTCAGCTTATTACAAGAACAGAAATGGTTTCTTAGTCTTAACAGAACTTGCTTCATGTAAAGGAACTCACTCTATTTTCTGCAATGGTTCTGCCGTCATCAGCATTACTTGGAAACAACATCTAAAACACTTGCCACTTAATGGAAACTGCAGAGTTTTACAATTGACTTGCTCTGTAATTTCTGAAACCAGACCAAGCCAAAGGAAACCTCTTTCATGAATCTGTTATTTACATATAAAGCAGACAGGAAAAAGGTATTTTGTTAGCTCTGGAGACACAGTTTAAGGAGGTTTTAAAAGATTAGGAAGCATAATGACAGGTGCACAGTGTTCCTTGAAATGAGACAGGAAGTGAGTACGAGACAGAACTTTATGGCATCATCCTTCCATAAAACTAA
The DNA here is from genome assembly GCF_034638445.1 of Ciconia boyciana. NCBI lineage: Eukaryota > Metazoa > Chordata > Aves > Ciconiiformes > Ciconiidae > Ciconia > Ciconia boyciana. The sequence goes on along the minus strand of NC_132936.1, from coordinate 67,842,610 downwards.
ATGGACAAACTGTTCTCTTTTAATAATGACTATACACTAACATTTACAACCAAGTATTGTACCTTTACTTGACCTTTAACACATTGTACTGCATTAATTGCCTTAACTATTCAATAAATGACAGCCAAGCCCCGGTTTGCTTCCATATTCCTTCTGTCTGAGATTATTTTTAAAAATATTTTCCTGAAATATTAAACTCTGCAGTTGTTTTGTATTCAACAAAGCTTTGAAGTTCAAGCAAGCCAACAAGTGTCATCACCTCAAAACTTAACATCCTCACCTTTTAATTTTTCAGCTAATGTTTCTAGCAAAACCCACCCTTGGAGAACACCAATGACAGCAGTGCTCTCCCTTCTTAACATCATTTCTAACACCATTTGAACATTTCAACTGCTCTCAAGGAAAGCCTATTTCAAAGCATAGTTAAAAAGATATATTCTTGTTTAGAGCTGGAGTCCACTTTTCTCTGTCTTTTCGCCTGAAATACAAACTAATACCAAAGTATCTGTTTAAGATCTGCCATCAGTATTGATTATCTAGACAGAATATCTGGACCCCTCTGAGAATCAAACCCCAGTTTGACTGCAGGTTTACTACTGTTGAAATTTTCAAAGCCTCAAAGACCGAATCCTTCAAGACAGTAAGTCCTGGGCTTTCCAGTGATGGAGCCTCACTGACATCTAAAATAAAATGGGCTTAATAAAAAGAGTAAATAGAGAAGAGACACTAATCAAACTCTAATATTGAACACCTGACTCTGAAGTGCAAGAGTGCTTACAATCCCCACTGCTTTCACATTACTTACCTTTGATTATAGTTTTAAAATCACAATTACTCCGATTCTGTAAATACTCAAAATCTTGAAGTTCATTATACTGTAACGTTTGAGCTAGAATTTGACCAAGCAATGGTGCAAGCCCAGAGACATAAACACACCAGCGTGAAGAGTATAAGCATACTTCTTAAAAAGAGGAAGGGGTATTTTGCCTCCTGAATGTAGATTTACTTTGCAGTAACCGTCAATAACAAGAGTTAGAAGCAGACAGGTAAAAGACAGTATATTTTTACCTGTAACTACAGGTTTGTGATTATGCAGAGTTAACTGCAAAGTTTGGAGGGAGAAGGCAAGAGAAATATTTCAGTGTCATGACATCAAATGATTAACAGAAAAGCAATGTGCTGTGTGACAATTAATAAAAAAAGCAACAAAATATAAAGCATATGCCAATTACTATGGCACAAGCCATTATGTTACCAGTATGACCCTTCACAATGTGCTAAGTAGAGCGGCAAGGTATTTAAACTTACTTCATACAATAAATACAATAAAGCAGTGTTCTTGGGGTTCTCTTTTTTTAATCTAACTTCTTCACCTACACTGTGTAAACTATTAAACCGCAAACTGTAAACTTGGTTCATAAATGAACACATCAGTGACTTAGCTCTCTTATGACTTATCTCAATGATCATTTCCCTGCATTGAAAATTCACTTCAGGAGCTAATGAAGCATATCAGTAAAGTGTTCAAAAGCAGTCTGAGGAGACTGGTGTGAACAGTGTCTGTCTCCCACACCTGCATCCTATCATCCTGTCAAGTACAAAGTTAGCGTGAACTCTATTCACTGCTGTCCACCCAGATGTTCTAGATATTTTATTGGAAGTCCAGATGAACACTTAAAAACAGGAATTCAGAGTAATAAATCTCAAGTTTTGAAGAAGAAGATACGTTTGAACATATTAAACAAATAACATACATAAAATATATCTACTTCTCTTTATTTTAGTTTGAGATTCTATGCTTACTAGAAGCTTTTCTCCTTTCATGGTCCTTGGCCAGCGCACCTAGTTTTAGGCTTCATCCAAAGCTCTATTAACTCAAAGAAATGTTCTCACTGTTTGCACTGGGATTTGGATCAAACCCTATAGACTCAAACATGAAAAACTGTAGTTGACAATAAGGGAACCTCAGAGAGTGATCTATCTGCTGGTCATGTACAGTTTCTGAAATAGAAACAAATGACCTACTTTACTATCTTCACACACAAAGTTCAACAGAAATAAAGAAGTTGCTTAAGGTGAACACCTTAAGCATGGCAATTTTTTATATGGAAAGCATACTACCTATGAATAGTTATAATATCTAGTCAGAAAATAGCAGGCAACAGAGTGGAGAAAGTTCTCTTATTAATTCATAAATCTATGGTGTTAGTTTTGAATCATTATTCAAGGTGGTCCCTACCAGGCATACAGAACGAAGAGAAAATCTGCACAAATAAGAAGTAAAAGTAATCTGACAAATCGTTCCAACAATGTCGCCCTAGGTCCCTCTAACGTTTATCTGAACGCAGAAGTAATAAAAACTGTAAGATAGTGAAGCAGATCACAGAACATTTCTGTGAGGGGAAGAAAAACATAAAAGCAAGGCCTAGTCTTGGCAATATATTACCTTCATAGAGGTAGTGTCAGAAAAGGCAAGAAGTGGCCTAAAAACATAGAACTAACTGTTGTTTGGTGAGTCCTAACTGTAGCACAGAGTCACGATAGGAAAGCTACGGACACAGAAGATAAGGTAAGGCACACATAACACCACTTTGCTTGCTAAATGATCATATCATCGTACGTACACAAGGGTGGAACAAAAAAAGGCAGACAAAGCCTGGTGAAAAAACAGTGAGGGCTATACCTGACCCTCCCTTTCTTCTAATAGTATCTCCTCCTGAATATGACATACTGTATCCTGAGAGCAAGGATATTCCAAAACATCCATCAGGCCACCCTACAGGTAGGAATTAGGAAGAGGCATATTAATGCTGCAGTGTATAGGTTGGAATCCGCTGTACAGACCTGCTAGAACACAGCTCAGCATACTTAACAAGTCGGTAAGTGTTCCTTGCCATGCCACAGTGAGATTTTTTTTTTAGTGGGCACATTTCACTCATGCAAGCAAGAGAAGAATGAATCATGAATGATTTCATAACGGCTCTGCAGAAATTAGTCCAACATCACGGCTGTGGGAGAACTAAGCTGGACAGGCTGTCAGAGCACTGAGGAACAAGGAGAAAGAGTCCAAAACCATCGTTAAGAAGCAAAGAGTAAAGAGGACAAGAGTCTGTGTAAACAGGAAATAAAGGAAGTCTTGCATTTCACCCTGACCACAGTGTCTAATTGCTATGGCTAAGAAAAATTAAACAATTCCTTTCACACTACTTACGTGCATAACCAAGTAGTCATTGTATTCTGCATGCTGTCCTGTCGACCTAAACCCACCTTACTACAGTCCTGTGACAGCATTATTTCTTTAATACAAGTCAGTGACTAAGCCTAGAACTATGGTAGACTCTCGTGGCAGGAATGGCAGAATTTTTAGGCAGATAATCTGAGTTTTATTTTTATTTATGACAGATCCACTTTGTTAAGACTAGGTCTTTGGTCAAGAGTTCAGTTAATAAAACTTAGTGACTTTATGTTTTCTTTCTTCTAGATTTTTCTATCAAGGACTCTCAGCTAGTAGTTCAACTAAGATACAGATAAGCTCCTTAGGGAAAGTATTCCTTCTTATTCTAATTACTCCAGTTGATCCTAGTGCCAAGGTCTACAGAACAGCTTCTGCCCAAGAGTTAAAGAATTATTGTACATACTTTAAGAGATGGGCTATTCCAGATCTCCTAGTTCTTATGATATTAAATCTATTAAATCTATTTCAGTAGCTGTATGGCTGGCACTAGCATCAATCGCAAGTTTTTCAGTGAAAGTTACTGAGCAGTGTGTGCAAACCAACAGGGAAGTCTTCAGCGTGGTTCAGAATAGCTTCAGTATAGCTCTCCCTCAATGTGCACGGCAAAGTCGAGAAATCTTTTAAAACCTGCAGGTATTAAATCTAATACGAACCTAATACCTGGTCAGCTGATCCAGACATGTTAATTTGGTGTAGCAAAGAAGTAACTGGAAGATTAAAAATGTGATAGCTGCTAATCGGACCTCCTGAAAATAAGTAGCATAGGAATAACTAGATAGGAAATCTTATTTCAAAAAAAAAGGAAAAATTAAGAAATCTCCTTCAAAAAAATATTCTGCAAAATACTATCAAATAAGTCACTTCAAGTGACTCAAAACATTTCATTGTTATTGCCTTTAAAACTTTTAGGAAACCTTTTTTAAATATTGAAGTCAATTCAAAACAATGACTCAAAACTTTGCTTCGAATTTTCAAAGCAGTATTTTTTCTCCATCATCAAAACATTTCAGCTAGAATGTTTATCCTGTCACTTCTCTTTAAAATAGATACTCTTTTCAGTTTCAACAAAAGCAATACCTTTGGAGGGAAAAAAAAAAAGGTCCGATTTAATAACAACTCCATTCCTCATCCAAACAGCTTTCCAGGAATTCTGATAATTTCTTTCCTCTTTGTAGTTTTCTTAAGTGTTATTGTGCAGTAAACTCTGTGGTGAGACAGAGTGCTGGAGATCCATCTGTAGTCTGAAAAGCCTGCAGGTGTGTTAGACAGCTCTCCTGTGACTCTCAGGACTGCAGGGGTTTCTCCATCCAGGCAGTTCCCATCCCCTCCTGTATTCCGTCTTCAGACTACTCAGCCAGAACAGCCAAACCAAGCTCTGACAGTATACACTACTAACTGCATTTATAGCATTTTACAGCATGTGATAACCGAGTCATCATGATCAGGCTGCAACAACTACAAGAAGGAAAATTCTTGCAATAGCTCAGATGGTAACTGCTTCAATATTTTCTTTAGTCGGGTCTGGATCAGTTATGAAAATGGCAGAGCACTGCTTGATGGTCTGCCTAGGACACAGTTGGGCAAAACGCCTTCCTTCCAGATGAGGAAGGCCTACAGCGCTGAACAGATCCATTCAGGTACCCACTTGTATCTGTGCAATGTCATAGAAAGAAAAAGTTGATGTAATCCTGATCTAAATGGCCACGAAACTGTGACCACATCTTCCAGTATTGAATCACACACTGCACTACATGGTAGTAATGGTGGCAGGCTAAACACTTTTTTGGCTTATCTGGTAAATCTGCTCCAGCCTGAACTCTAAACTTCACTAAAATGAAGTGCCAGCAGCAACTTTAAGGAGTTTCTAGTTACGGCAATGGCAGAGGGTTGTTTGTAAGTAATCAGGCAACTCCTAGATTCATCACCAGGTATGACTTGCAAAAATTTGCCAGAAGAAATGAAAATTTGTCTTCTTTCATTTATGACTAGACAGACAATTGCATCTTTTCTTTTCAAACTTCTTGTCTGTTCACAAGTGCAACATCTGAGGCTGACTCTACGAACAAAACACATGCAAAATGATAACACAGACAAAAATATGAATACCGTAGCCTAAAATAGCTAATCATACCAACTTTCCAAATGGGACAAATAATAAAAAAATAAACACCACCATGCTTACATTGAAATCTTCTCAGTAGAGTAAGAATGATCTTATTTTGCCTGTCTGTGGAGAAAGGGCTGTGACGAAGCAGCTCCAGCAAAAATAAACCCTCCAGGGGAGGTTTAGACTGGATATTAGGAAATTTTACTTCACTGCAAGGGTTATCAAGCGTTGGAACAGGCTGCCCAGGGAAGTGGTTGAGTTGCCATCCCTGGAGGTATTTAAAAGACGTTTGGATGAGGTGCTTAGGGACATGGTGTAGTGGTGGGCTTGGTAGTGTCAGGTTTACGGTTGGACTCGATGATCTTAAAGGTCTTTTCCAACCTACATGATTCTGTGATTCTGTGAAAGTATAAGGGGCAGAGTGGGTTAAGTGATACAGGTGTGATGAAGAGTTGTCATGAGAGGTCTGGAGAGCCAACCTTGCAACACCTACTGCTTTTAGCAGTATGAAGTGTCACTGCTGCTGCTTGCAGGGGTGATCCCACCTCCTCCAGCATAAGCCACAAGTTCCCATCCCTTACTCAATGGCAGTGAGGCCACCTTGGGCCGTATGTAGCAGGACTACAGCGATTCTGTTGCCTTTAGCAGACTTCTGCTCAAAGCAACTCCCTGCTCTGCCTGAAGCCGGTCCCCCTCCCAGGACTGTGTCTCCAAGACTAACCAAAGGCCCGGTTTCGTTTCAAAAGCCAAAGCAGGAGCTATAACAGGAAATCACCTCATTCTGTTTGTAATCCATGACTCTCAGCACAGATGCAATGTGAAACATTATTTCATGGCAAATGACAGCGACAATAAGAAAACAGTAGTTCCACTGTAGAAATTTCCTAACCTCAAGGTCAAAGTGATGGTAAACATTGTAGAGAACCAAGATACTATGGAAAACAGCTATGTTAGAAATCTATTACAATAATCAGAAGTACATAATTTTCCTCCTTTTTGGCACTTAAAGTGGTAAAATATAACTTTAGAATAGAAATGTGGAAAAAACATTCTAGACAAGCTACTAGGCGGGTATGAAAAGACATACTTCTACTGACTTCTTGCCCATGAAACTACCCTTGCAAACCAGTAACATCATTAATTTTAAAAGAATTCTAAGAAGTTCTAGCTACAAATCATGCCCACTATCTTTATACATATCTATTATTTTGTAAAGTGGGATGTATGAAAAGCTACTGCTCCAGTTGTAATGCTGATAGCCCAAAAGAATTTAAAAGCCTAATAGTTTAAATACATTAAATAATTTGGGTATTCTTCTTCACACTATTTTGTCTTATACTTAAATCTGCTTTAAACCAATTTTGTTATTCCCTACAAATGCAAACCGTGCTATTTCATTTACAAGTTACAAGCCTTCCTGTTCTGAGAAAACAATTGCTTTCCAGGAAGTAATAGTATCAGAAGTTTCTTGGCATTTGGGTTTACTAAAAAAACAAAATTAGCACAACAGTGTTATCTTCCACTTAGAACTGACTTCTGCATGGCCTTTCAAACAGAAAGGTATAAAAACCTCTGATCTCTGAACTACCTATCACTAAGAAATAATCTATTCTATTTATCTGACCATATCTGAGTTGATAAGAGGATACGCAGAAGTGCTCCATCCTTTTAGGGAGAGCTGGGACTGTTAGTCCCATGACTACCAGATCTACACTGTGCAGAGTAACAGGTTTGTCTCTACATTTGTGAGACAGAACGTACAGCATATATGGTGAATTGCAGACTATCACAGTTCCTTCTGTATTTTAGTTTATTCCTGTCTCTTCTGCATTTCAGAAGAAAGCAGAAATTTGTGCTTTCTTTTTCCAATGATGGTTCTTTTCTCCCCTTCACAGTCTGAGGGAGCATTATATGGAAAACAGGCATTTGATTCCTTCCTCAAGATGGTCAAACTGTGTTCTGGCTATTCGCTGCAACTGAAAAGGTTCTTCTGCTAATGTTCACAGTTGTGAGCCACACGAGTGACTCTAGGAAAAAATTATAATGAGGAACTATCACTCAAGTGAGTTGCTCAAACCTTTCATTACATTTTAATAAAGTACTAGAAGTACCGCTCAGTCCTTTCCACTGCTTGTCAACATGATCAAACACATCCTATTATTTTCGAGCCCATTTCTGCAAGATGCAGTCTTAGTCTAGAGCACTGGAACAGCAATGTAATTACAAGTCATACATCCTGAAGATTTGCTAATAACATTAACACCTGTAAAGGTTGCCAGTAACTGGCAGTCAGGTAAAAATGGTTTACTCCAATTTTATTTTTCTCACTGAGCAGACCAGTGCCTTGGCTACCACAAGGGATCTGTGGTATAAGAAATGCTAGAATTAGTGGACACCTGGATAAATAAAATCTATGTGGGAGAGTCAACATGACTTCTGGAAAGTGACATTTTGTCTTACAAACCTCTTGGAGTTCTCTGCAGGGTTGTCGTGCTATGTGGCTAAATGTGACCCAGTTGACGGAGTTCACTTCGATATCCAGAAATTTTCTGGCAAAGACTTTCGCCAAAGGCTTTAAAGGAAACTAAGCAGCCATTACATAATAAAGAAGGTTCTGGCACAGATAAATAACTGGTTAAGAGGTAGGGCGTAGGAGCAAATGTGAAGCTGTAAAAAGGCAAGAAAGTCACCAGCAGAGTTCCACAGCGGTCTTTGCTGGGATCCACGTTACTTAATATATCCAGAAGGTATCTGGAAAAGCAGTAGAAGAGTACAGACAAAGTTTGCTGATGATAGAAAGCTACTCCAGAGAGCAGACACCTTGAAGGCAAACTGTGAAGAACTGAAAAATGAGTCTCTCATAAGACAGAGTGACTAGGCAATAAAATGACAAATAAAATTCAACGTAGATAAGTGTGACAGTGCCCTGAGTGCACTAAAAGCCCTTAATTGGCTTTCAGTTCTTGCTGGACATATGCTGTAGGTGTATCTGTCTCTGGCTTTGCCTCTGGCAGCTCCTGACCTGACTCCCTGGACAGACCCTGGACCTGGTTCATTGCCTCACCCTGTCTGCTAGCCTGGCTCAGACATGGTGGGACTGCGCCTGGTCAGCAAGGGCCCTATCTGCGCTGGGATCGCCCCAACTCCCAGGTCTTCCCCCATCATGGGCCACCCAGCTCCTGCTGCTCCCGGCTAGCTGACAGCCCAGGGCACGTGTGGGTGTCCCAGCTTGGGCTTAAATGAAGCCCTCGAGCCGCAGGCAAAGGATGCCTGTGTGGGAGTCCTGGGTGGGGATGGTCAGGGCAAGTGAGGGAATAGTCAAGTACTCTTCAAGCTGGGAAAGAGATGATATAATGGAGATCTGACAAAGGTCTACAAAAGGTCAGTGGGTGACAGGGAAAAGGGAGAGGGAGTATCTGCTTGCTGTCTTCACTTGGTGGCCCCTTGTTATAGAAGCCGGGTTCAAAGTAAGGAGAACAAGGTGGTTCTTCATGCAACAGGAAGTGGACATGTGGCACTCCCTGCCTGGGGACAACTGTGGATGTGCCAGTTCAAAGGGAGAGTGGGTAACTGGTTGGCAGAAATCCATTGCAGACTACTAAACAGGCAAGCCACACCAGCCTCAGTGAGATTTTCATTCCCGAAATGGAAACAGTTGAAGACTGGGAAAGTTTTGAAGGGAAGCATCGTGTACATAGGCCTTGTTTTAACTCTTCTATTCCAGGTGCCCGTCTATGAACACTGGGCTGCTTGGACCACAGGCTTAAACCAGTAACAGACCTACTTCTGTTCCAAGGGAAGATGGGCATCAGCACCCTGTCCGTGGTTACAGGAAAATTAAATTATTTGATGACTTGTAATCCGAAAACTGCCACAGTTATTAAACATTTCTTAATTTCTGGAAGGCTCATTTGTCCTATCACTAGCTACAAGTCTGGAGGTAAGAAAAACAACCTTAGCTCTAAAGGAAATCCTTTTTCAAATCTGATGTCTTGAGGATTACAATCCTTGTTCTTTTTGAGGATGTTGGCACCAAAGGCGCTAAGGAAGTGGGGGAATGCTTGGCACCTCATGCCAGTTGCAAACTTTCATCTAGCAGAAGATCTTCACATCAAAGATATCCTACCCTTGACTAAATATATTTATTTATTTACTTATTTTATTTATTGCTGAAGAAGTAGGCATCGTTCCACAAAGCTCTGGGCACCCTGCCATTACTTCAGATACACAGAAAGATTTTATGTGTTTCAGAGAACCCCACTTCCTAGCAAAATGCCGCCTTCATTCAAACCTCAGTCCACACAGGACCTACTCATCCAGACTCCAAAATTCCCCAAGTGCTCCTCCAGAAACTAACACTGCAGAAGTAGGTTTAACATTTCTTCTCTAGATAGCAAAAGAGAGACAAGAAAATATCTAAGTGCAACATTGAATCCTCTGTACCAAATGCAACGTGGTTTGTTTTCTTTTTCCAACAGGATGACACAAATCAGTCATCAATAAAGCAAGAATTACAGTGCCTTAAAAACAAACAAACAAACAACCCCCAAAAACCAAACCCCCCAAAAACCCAAAACAAAATCCCCATGCACAGTATCGCCCTGGAAAGAATACTGAGAAGATGGAGAAAGGATATATTTCAAATGTGTAACCAGAAATCCCCTTGAAGTTATGGATAGAATACAAAATTGAAGGGGGGGAGGGGAATCTTACAAGTGATAGTAGCATGTAGGAAATACTACAACAGCATACCTCTCTGTTCCTTTTTTAATTTTTCATTATGAAATACTACGTTCTGGTGTTACACACCTGGTCCTACAGAACCAGGTTGCTCTTGTTCTAACTGCTGGGTCATTCAAAGGCCACAATAAATAATGAAATGAAAAGGAAAAGTTCTTCTACTCCTAAGCGAATTGCTTCACAGTGAAGTGGCTTGATTACGCCAACCACTGTCAATCTCAGCTTCCTTAAACTGTCTCAAAAATATGGTGGAGAACATCCTGATTAAGTGAGAATGAATGAAACAAGAAAAATAAGTAAATAACATTTTGTTAACAAGACTTTCTGCTCTGCATATGGGTTAAATTAAAATTCTAAGTAAGCATCTCTAACAGTAATTATATCTTTATCTGCATATGCACGCACATACCATCATTATAAACCCCTCCCAGAAACATGCAGACACCATTAGGATTGCACAATCAAGGACTATTGACGTTAGGAAATGCCAGAGTTAACCTTCCTTTGGCCTTTGTGCATAGATAATTAAACAGAAAAAAATCTTCAATTACATAATCACATACTACCGTTTTTGCAGGACCTCATTCAGTGCACAGGAAGGACAAATCCCATGAAATAAGCAACTTTTCAGTATCCTGCTTTACCTCCGTTCTTCGACGTGTGACCCTCAGCTTTGCAGCAATTCCAGTCCTCTCCTGCGACAGAATCACTGATTTCCTCATGAGCTCTTCTGTGGCGTTCATTAGTATAACACTTGAACATCTCTCCATCAGTTATTAATTAAAGACTTACAATATGACTGTGAGGGAAGAAGTATTCTTAAATTCATTTTATAGAAGGGTAGTTGGGGAATATCAGGATCGGAAGAATCCTCTGACATTAGGTGTCTAATTTCAGACACACAAGACCTAACTTATTGATGATTTGCAGCATTATATAGAGGTTAATATAGTCAAACACAGTTCCTATTCACTTCAACTGCAATTATAGATGCAAATCACTCTATAGCTTTAAATTAACGTGTCTCATTTTCTGTGCCTAAAGACAGACAGGAAATTCATTTGCTCAGCCACCCCTAGCAGACAAAAGTCAGAGACAGCGTTCAGTTTTGTAGCAGAGCCTTCAGCCACCCTAGCCATGAGATCTTCTTGCAATCCAATGCCTCGTTTAGAGTACATATTCTACCTCTGGCCACACATTAAGCAAAGGCCTTAAAAAACATGTTTGCTTTCAGCCTCATAGCACATCTGCTCTGTACAAAGCTGAAGGCCAATGACAAAAATCAGGTGACTTTGTAATTAAAACCTGCATCATCACGGTGGATGTGAAAATGGAAAATTCCATAGGCAACCTGAATTCTTCGATTCTGTTATTTCCAAATTATCAAATTGCCAGCTTTCCAGCCTTAGTATTTTCTTTATAATGTTTTCTTGCTAAAGCTTTCTTCTGTTATTTAAAATAAGTCAAACTTTGAAAACTGCCACTGTGTGCCAGTCAAAGGAAACCTAACCCCACTGGTTTATGCCCTTATTTCCACCACACAGGTCTCCAACGTTTCAACCAAAGTAGCAAGTGCTGATTCTAGATTATAATTCTCTATTTCGGTTCACTAGCTGAATCCCAATCTTTTCCTCACCTCCACATAAGACAGGCAACGATTAGAAAGTAAAAAAATGTCTTACTCAGTCAGAATTGGTAGGAATGAAGGGTTGTGTTACTTTAAGGCAGACATTTAATAGCATGTGCAATTTCAGAAATAAACGTACTGTGTCATAATTAGAAAAGACAAATTACAGGGAAATGGCAATATCCATATGTAATTGGGAGCCTGAATATTCACTCAAACTTCTCATATTGCTGCTGATAAAAAGGTGCTCACAACGAAAAAATTATTCATTCAAGTCTCACACAGATACATTTTTCCATGACCAAAGCAGCCCATACTCAGGAACTTAATTTACTTAAAGTGTGGACAAAGGCTCTGTGCTATTGGGCTAGACTTATAAATCTGTCAGCGCTCACAGACAGTACAGGAGAGATCCACCTGCACGATCCAAATATACACATTAACGTGTTTCTGTATAGACTTTTGTCCTTAAACTGTTCCAAAAGTTTAGCTCAACATTTTCCTGTATTAAAGTTTAAGTTGCATCATAAACATATAATGTTTTATAGACATTTTTATCAGTAATTTTTATCACATATAATTTATATTAATTGTATTTTAAAAATAGTGCCAAAGAACAAGTCAAGTAACTTTATTTATGGCAGTACAGAAGTACAGGGTAATGGCCGATCCTACATGCAGACAATATACCTCCAGTGAGATACGATGATGCTAACTAGTATTAGTTTACTTATGAAAGATCACGCTACATGGAGAAAAATAATAAAATACCACCATTATTACTATTTAACATTTATATTACAACTTTAAGGGGACAACCCTTATGGAGTTGCATTATAACTTTAAAAACATAGCAGGTGAATTGTTAATCTTACTGAAAACTCTGTATGTGTGATATACACCATAACTCCAAGAAAGGTCCATACGGGAACATATTCACTAGATTGGTGTTTAGACTGGGCATATTGGTCTTCAGTTTTTTTCACAGTTGTTGACAAATTGGTAAGTATAGCCCAACAATGGTATCTAATGGTGCAGATCATTGCATTTCAGGTAACTGGTTCTTGAATGTATAGACTACCTTGGCCATGCAAAGTCTACTTGCATAGCATTTGATTATCATGATATTTGTTACCATCAGTATTTGTATACATACTTCAAGTTTACACTCCAACACCGTAAGTTTTATGAGGAATGATATAAAAGGACTAATGGGGCTGTTTATGAGAACTATTGAGAGGGCCAATATAAAAATCTGAACTACAAACATGAAGACAATTAAATTATGACAAACTATAAAGAACAAATTGCAAGTACCACAGAAGAGCTTCTTGGCAAGAAAAAAAAAGTTTCCTTTAATTTTCACCAACAGCTATTAAGTAATTTATGTTCGTGACTCACAACGTTCATGTTTTGATGACCAGATTCTAGTTTAAGACCTTTTTTTGTTTTTAAAATATGCAGGATTATTTTCGATTCTGCTGTCACTGTATCATTCCTTACAATGAATTCTGCAAAGGAAAGCTAATAGAAATCTAATGTGAAATACCATGAATTGCTAAAAGACCAGATTCTTTTTTTTTTTTTTTTTTTTGTAGTTTGGCTCAATCCCTGGTAACAGAAGATGTTTCTTCAGATTTTCACATATTTCAAGTGAATAAACACAGTAGCTGATTAAGATAAGAAGCATTGCAGACCTCACCCTAAAGATTAAAACTCTGACCAGGGTGAGCTGTCTTCTCACTAGAAACACACACACTACAGCAAAATATGAGGAAAGCTCAAAAAAATCTTTTATGCCACTATAATCAAAAGCAATACATTTAAAGAGGAAAAAGAAAGCTTTCCTCTGTGTGTTAGGATTAAAAACCAAGCAGATTATGGATGGATGGGTAGGTAGAAACAAGAGTGGATGTCTGGATTCTTATGATATTTTAACTGGCTCTGCCAGTTACTGAACAATCACCAACAGGATGCAGTAAACCTAGCTGAAAAGAGGGTGATACAGCAAAATGCTGTCTTCTCCTCGGCTCAGTTTTTAGGAGTGCTGAGAATGCTCGTTTCCCACTGAATCTCTGGGAACCTGAGGTGCCCCGAACTCCTGCAAATGGTACCGTGTCCTGCATAAAGCGTGAACAGTGCTGGAAGAAAGAGTCTTTCAGTATTAGCCCTTCCAGGAGAGTTTGTGCTTTTGAGTTTTTTGCTGGAGCTCAAGTCAATCCTTAAGTACCAAGTCAAGATTCACATGACATGGGGATTACACAGACAAAAAGCAGAATTACAAAACCCTCTTCCATTTCAAGCATTACTGGGTGAGATCACAGTAATCTGCAGACAAAAACCACAAGTTACAACATATAATCGCTGCCAAGTGTGCACAGCAACTCTTCTTTCATTCTTTAAGCCTTTTTCCTTTCTGAGCACTGAACAGCAATGCTGTAACACCACGCAAGTTAAATCTTTCAAAGGCATGGGGCAGAACTTTGGCTTCCTCTGACACAACAACATTGTTTGGCCAAGACACCAACTTCCAAATAGTTTATATTTGGACATTTGGGGAGGGATTTCCCAAAGTGCTCAACACTGATATATCTTGGCACTTATCCAAGGGGGCAGTAAAACTTGCACTGACTTTGGTGGGACCAAATAAAATCAATGTTATGCAATCCAGTTAAAATGGAGGACTAGACTATATATAGCTGAACATTTACTGAAGAGTTTCCTTATATCTTATTCTAAAATCTGCAAAACTGTTTCAAGGTTAAAGCAGATCCATCTCAATTTCACCACTCCTAAGCATAAAAAAAGCAAATAGCATGCTTGCTATGAATTTATTTTATTATTTTTTCAATCATATTACTAGTAAGAGTTATTTTTCTTTACTTTCTTGAAAAAAATTTCTTTTTATTTAAGAAAAATTAATTCTTTTTAAAAATAGGAAAATATGGTGACATTTTAAAATTAACATTGTAATTTTCTCCTTCGAATTCAGAATATTTATTACATCAGAAAACTGATTAAGATGATAAAGCAAGATAAATGTTTTGAAAACAATAGCTTTAAAAACTGGACTCTTCTCAGCTACATTTCTGGCATCTGATACATTCCATTGCTATGATGTGCTATTCAGAAAAGATTCATGCAGCCAAGCACAAGAAAATGGGCAATTTTTTCCTAAGATCTTGAGTTCAGCTATTGATTATACAATTAAATTGCCAATTACTCAATTCTGATATGCTATAAACAATATAGAACAACTGCAGATACTTTTGTCGAGGGTAGTAGTCAAAGGAGTCAGTAACTACAGGAGTTGCCTAAAAGAGAATACTTGTTATCACATACATCAACACTGCTGACAACAGGGGGAAGAAAACTACCCAAAACTAAAGACAACTGACTAAGCCAGAGATATATTATTTGCAGGTAACTTCTAAGTTACTAGTGTTTGGCAAGGGATTTAGAAACCACTCATTTGGTATTACCCACATGTGAAAAATATGTGCAGATTTTGTTAGAGGGAGGGAGTGTATATTAGAGATGTTTGCCTTTTTAATCCTCAGTACTATCTTCTGATTGCCATGTGCCACCAGAGAGAGAAATTTATTATTATACCAATGCTACTTCTACCGTTTTGACTTCCACTGAGACCCTACTGAGAACATGGAAGGTTTAAATGCAATTAATTTGTAACACTGAAATAATCACTTAACAGAAGAGTAATTCCCCATACGCAGAGACAGAGAGAGGGAAGTCCCGGCTGGTGGTATTGTTGCTATACAACTTCTTTGTCAGTTCCGGCGGCAAGATTTTAGCAGAAGCATATCCAATTCAAAATAAGATCAAAATACCGACATCATGGAAACAATATACTGCCAAAATCTGACAGGTCAAAGAAAAAAGCCTACACTTTATAAACTAGTTACATAATAAACTGTAACCAGAGCAGCTGGTGCACACAGCACATATGATGTACCAGGCTTACGCGTGGAAGGGAGGGGGCTTGTTGTTTTTATAGTTACACTTCCTTTAAATATTTTTATCAGTCAAAAAATATTTTGTTTTTTAAAAACCCCACAACTTCTAACTCATTGTATGAATAATGCCTTTGTTCAACACCCGCATTTTGCCCTTTTATTTTTGTATGTATATTACAGATATGATTTCTTGAACAATTCCCTAAACCAATGTTAAAATCCAAGACAAGTTGAACACAATTTGGGTGATTTGTTATTCAAAATATTGGATAGGTGGACACCCATACCCAGCATTAAATCTCTTAAGTTATTTTAGATTTCAGTACAAAAGACACGATGTTGGTGTTCCTTTGCGTATGTTTAATGACTCAGCAGGCAAGGCAATTTCAGCATTCCCTGTATACTTCCAGTTTCTGTAAATTGCAGTATGATATATGACTAACATACTTTGGAATTGGAAAATATTTAGACACAGAATTAGAAGAAAAAACAGTAAAGATTTAAACCTGCTTATCAGCCTTTCCTGTAAATCCAAGACAATGAGGAAAAAAAACCCCCAAAACCAAAAACAAAACCACACTTCCCCTCACTCCTCACACCACAAATCGAAAATCACTGAGGACTGGGACTTGTACAAATGCCTCTGTGATAACTTCAACCATAAGGTCTTTTTCTCCACCTAAAAAGCAAGTTCTGATAAAAAAATGACTTCAGCTTCATAGTATGGATTTGTCACTGCACAGCTCTTAATGAGAAGAGCTGCGAGAAGCCAGAGCATGCATCTGAACAAAACAAACTCTGTTCAAGATAGGGAGTTGCAGTTTTCTGTCTGACACCCATTAAGAAGCATATTCATGAGGGAAAAAGCTGGAATTGGAAAAACTCTGATCGCATTGTATCCTTTCAAAAATTAGGTTAGCTGTGTGACGATCTTTTCATGGATCTACCCTGTGTTCTGCAAGAGCTAACTCTTGCAGATATTCATCCCTGAAAAAAGCAGTTGTTTTACAATGTACTGGAAGACAGTTGGACTACTTCGGGCATATCCAGAAAAAAAAGTGGTTTCAAGAATGGGAACAAATTTTCTGTCACTCTTTTAAAGAGCAAAATATTTTCCAACACACACTTTTTCAGTCTACAAGAACTTTCAAAAAAATATGTTCTCTGAAAATATGCCATGCTGACACTTCTATAGAATATTAAGTATCTTACATCTTAATTGATATAGCTGTAGTTTTGGAGTATTAAACAATCTATCTGAGTTAAAAGTGACTCTCTTGTCAAAAGTGACTATTTGCTACACTGGAATTTGGACAAACCAGTAAATAACAGAGAAGATGTTCAGAAATTACTGAAGGGAAAATTCACAGAATGGGAATTGGTGAGCATGTTTGGGGGCTGAAATCTTGAGGACAACTAGCAAAATTGTTTCCAACTAACAAATTGAAAACAGTCAACATTCTGCTCAAGCTTCTGTTGTACCAGACGATAGGATAAAAATGACAACATGAAAGATGAGAAAAAAGGAGTAGAAGTTCATAGTGGTACCAAAAAATTATGACTGGAGTTGGGTTTTGTGTGGAAAGTGGCTTGATTCTTCAAGAGAAGGCCAATAAAATGAATTAGTGTGAATGATACCTGGAGGCCAGACTACATAAGCAGAACTCTAACTATGAATTATGCACTTAAATTTTCCTGTACTGCAGCAAGAGTTAGAGCTTAGTCTGTCATTTACAGGAACTGAGCACTGAATCCAGACAAAACAAGAGGTGTTTCTGGAAGCCCTGCCTTTCCTTGATATGAGTGCCTATATTATCATATTTAGGGCAGGAAAAGTAGTTTTGGTTCAATGTATCACAGTAAGGGATGTGTTTCTCTTATGTAACTTATTATTACATTAATATTTTAGTTAACTAAATTTTAGTTTTTAATCAGAGGTATTTCTATATACAATCTTAAAAAGGAATGTAATTTTCCAGGTGGGTCTTCTTATTTCTTAGTACCTTACTAAATTGTAGCTAAAATTCCTTCACTTCATTTTTTTGCAAATTCTTGTAAAATAAAAGTAATATATGTTTTTCTTCATTTTAGTATTGTCCATACATAATACACGGGGTAAGTATATCTCAGACATCTCTGTGCTGTGGTTGTAATAAAAATGCAAATTTTAACATTTCAGTTATCAGACAGTGATAACTGAGGCCTGGATCTAGCGAACATTACATGCTACACCTTATGCAAATCACTTAAGCAATCCCATTATGTAAGCAAATCCAATATTCTAGCAAAACAATCATGGACATCACAATATGCATCCAAAATCTGCAAGCTCAGCCCTTCTTATTAATTGACAAGTGCTGACTTTACAGTGGTAATCACTCACTTCTAAAAGGTCCACCGGTATATGAAATCAACCGTTTTAATTACTCTGTATTAATTGTAATACATACTAAAATGCATGTCACATGATTGCTACACTTATATGTAAGGAACTTTTCAGGAAAACTGTTCTATTCCTAGTTAAGACCTTCAATTCATGATGCAACATTTCTCACATTACTAATCCACAAGAGAAAAAAGTGACATTCGCAAAGACTTCAGTCTTTTAATGAGACAGAAACTCATTTTGTTCTAAAATGTTCATTGACTTTATTAAGATCAACTGACAAATATCATAAAGAATGAATTTCTTTACATAATAACCTCTGTCAGAGGCAGCCTTTTGTAAAGCACAGTCCAGCTGGCAGCAAGTCATTTTGGGGCTATTTTTGGATATACGACTGAGCCAGATAATTTTATTGTCCATTGTCACAGACGATACTGACAAACTGACAAATTGTCATTTGGCTATGTTTTTCATTTTTAACAGTGAACAGAAAAAATGAAGCAAAAAAAAATTGTAAACGGATTCTAAAATCTACAGTTCGTAAAGACAGGACCTTCAGTGAAAGGTATATTCTTTCTTTAAAGGCATATTCTTTAGAGAATGGTACATTATTTAGCCTATCTTCTAATAAAGGAGTGCAGAGACCCTGTAAGATGAGGTCCTAGTCAGCTTTGAATTTCTGTGATGTTACAGGATATTCCATTTGGGTTTGGCTACAGGTGCATATCAGAGGAAGAGGAAAAAAAAAAAAAGATTGTGCTTTTAAGGCAATATTGTTATGGTTACTGCAATGAGGCCCAAACACTTTAGGGAAAAGAATTATCAGCACCATCAAAAAAATTATAGCTAAAAAAGTAAACAGAGGTAATGAGAGGCAGCTTCCTGTGAAATTCATTCCAACAGTGATTTACTTTTACATGAACGATCTGTCAACTACGGGAAATACAAGAAAGCCAACTAGTCACTTTTTCTCTGCAAGATTCATATGACCAGAAATTCTAAACACATGCCTCAAGCCAAGAGAAATTTAGATATTAAACAGAACATAAAGGATTGCTTTCAATTAGTTTTGCTTAAGCTACTTAAAACATAAAAGAAGACTGACAGAGAAAGGGGAAAGAATAAAAATACTTTGGAGCTATTCGTTGAACATCCAGATACCTTCTGACTAATCTCTCAATTACACGATGTATGTATGTTTCCTTACACCTGTGTAAGGAGACTGTCAGACTGAATACTTTTTTCAAACTTTTTAGGTTTTCTGAGTTTTTCTGTAACTTTCAGAAACTTGAATTTCCATGCCTGAGTCAGGGACAGCACTCTCAGTCACATTTACCCTGCTCAGCAATATATGCACACCCGTTCACGCCCCAGGGACGCCACAGGAGAAGTTTCACAAAGCGCCAGTAATAATGTTATAAAATCACGCCCCACCTCCCCACCGTATGCGAGGATTGTGCTGACTGACTGGGTTAATGTCTTGGCACTTTGGTTATTGCTGTGCACATGGTAAGAGAGAGGAAGATAAGGGAATGTGCTGACAACCATTTCATATTTGCTCGGCGATAGGATCTTTGGCCCTTGTCTGGGGTAGGCAGTTTCAGATCTGTGGTGAAAACACACACTTCCTGACTTGGGCCGTTCAAGATAAAACCCAGTCCATTTCCACAGACGGCAATGCAACTAACTCTTGCTGCTAGCGCGGGTGGCGTTAGCAACATTTCCCACCATGCGCCCTTCCCATCTCTTACTCTGCTCCTGAGCCCGCAGGGTCACTCTGAAACTCTCCCATGAACAAGGGAGGACTTTAATCCCTCCTTTATCTACACAGGCCCAATTAAGGAGCATGATGGACAGAGATGATCCTATATTGGAGACTGTCATCAGCCATGGGGGTGAAGGAGCTGCTTTCAGGTTTTTTGGTTTTTTTTTTCACCTCTCTCTTTCTTCATGAATTAAAAACAGCACAAAGTTTTGCTTTGGATCACCCCTAAAAAAAAAGAAATTAAAATTTCAGGGACTGTAACAGAATTGAAACTTACTCTTTGGTGAGCTCCTGGGGACTGAATAAAGCCCTCTGAGGGCATGGAAACGTGACTGCAGACACCAATGCACTTTACCGATGGATGAACAAAAGGACAAATGTTCACTCTGGCATTAGCTACAGTCTTAGTAATTCTGTGATAACAGCAGTATGGGGCATAATGCAGAAATAGTGTAATAAGAATTGTAGATGTACTCATGGCTTTATTAAAATAAATATTTTCCACATCCTGAATAAAACTAAAACTAAATATGGTTGCATGGTAGTCAAAATTTAAACCAGCTATTGACTCTTACATAATTATGTATCTATTGATGACAGAAGAAGGTAAAAGTTCTTATGAGGATGTTGCAATCTCCTCAAAATGTGCAAGTGTTCAAAACCCTGGAAGTCCAGTAGTGACAAGACACTTGAAAACTAGATTGGAAAGTAATTATGCAAATCGGAATCTGCTTTTAAGGTCACTGAAAAAACTCAAATTCTGCTCCTGGGTTACAATAGACAGCACAGTCAAAACCAAGAGATAGTACAATATTGAAACATTAGACATTTTGCTATGAGAGCAAAAAAGCCAAAAAGCAAAGGGAGACTAAACTCAACACTTTTTGTGAGGTTACACACATGTGAAGCAACTGATTTTTACTTTCCATACTGAATTGCTGCTTCCTTATGTCAGATAAAAATGAGGCCATTGCAACAGGACAAACACCAATACAATTTTGTAGGCACAGCAAAAGCACTGTCATATTCTGTGAAGTACAGTTTCCAGTGGATCTCCTCATTTCCCAAATTTTGAACCAAAATAGATTCTACGGGGCACAGATTAAGGAAGTGCTATAGAAAATACAGAAATTTGGAAATCATCGAATGTATTTCTCAGCCCCAAGGAAAGAGAACTATAGATTTAAACCATTTCTGGCAGATATTACTACACATTCCAAGGACTGAGATTCCCCAGTCTTTCTTGGCAATCTGTTCCACTGATATCTATACCCTTCGATGAGATGTCCTCCCCTCATTTATCTTGCTGTAATTTAAGCCCATTCTTTTTGCCCTCTCAACTGCCCAGGAAGATCAGTCTAGCCCTTCTCACTGCAGCTCTCTCTTTAAGTATTCTCAATTCGTATGCATTCCCCCTTCTACCTACTCTAAACCAAAAAAATCTTAGTTCCTTCTGTCTGCCCTCACTAGTTATATTTTCCAGAACTCTGTTCACTCTTTTTGTTCTCTTTTAGGCTCTCTGAAACCGACAAACTGTACATACAAATTAGAAGTTAGGAATGTCTGAATCTCAGATAAAAGCGGTTTTAACTAATTCTGTTTAGAACACCACCATTCTAACATCTCAGTTTCTATACAGTCCTTTCACTGGAAGATAGGCAAGCTGTTTCCAAGGGAGTCAAGACGTACACTCATTGTTATAGGCAGGGAAACTGAGTAAATAACGCACTCAAGGCCATCAGGGATGTCTACCCCAGACAGGAATGGAAACCTGTCAAGTTGATTACTGAGCTGCTCTGTAACTTCACCCCATGTCACAACACATGACCTGAAGCCAGTGTGCCAAAACAGTTACGGCTGCTGAGACTTTAGCTAAAGTACTTGTTATATTTTTATAATTTATTTTTTATTTTTATAATTTCTTTCTGTCTTTCCATATTAAGTGTCAGAGTCCACCCATTGATTCCTCTGAGGTATCAGACCTGTATTTTGGGGTTACACTCCACTCCTGCACCTGCTTGTCAGTACCTTACTGATCAACTTGTGGCTAAACATTCTTTTCACGGGCCATCCCGCTCCTGTTCTAAGTTTTCTGCTATGTAATCCTTCTCCTAAGCTTTGTTTCTGAAAGCAGGCCAAGTTCTGTAGTTCTTCTCAAGTTAAACTACAAAATTATTACTTTTGCATTTTTTCTATGTCACAGCATGACTGATATTTTTATCCTTATGAATAGCCCCTTAAATAATCCATAAAATCTGTACCTGATGATCTTAATCCCTTGCTTGTATGTAACCTCCTCTAGGCAAAGCTTAATAAGCCCCAACAGCTTTCTAAGCTTACAGCTCACTAGTGAAGCTGGATGAATGTCAGGTTTTATGATATTTCTACTGTAACTTCAGTAAAGCTTCAGCTGCCAGAGAGATTATGGATACCATATGAATCCACAGCCAAAGTGACCAATACCATTTAAGAACACAAAATAAAAAATGCAGGAGGAGCAGTGTTTCCCCACCTTGTATGCCTTGCTCTGTTAAAAAGAGCAGATGAAAAGACTCCATTTTGCAGCGTAACCTATGCTTTTACATCAACATAAAAAGAAACATGAACCCTGAGGGTCTACAGGCAAGTACTGCCAAATGATAGGTTGCTGTAGAGGTAAATGTCTCATTTTCATTTCAGTCGAGTATTAACAGCAGACTATCTATGATCTCTTTCACTGTTGAACAGCAAACATTTGTCTATTGAACCTGGGTGTTTCCAGTGTACCTTATTTATCTACTCATCATTCAGGCAGATAGGGAAATGTCTTTTCAATTTATTGAAAATTTTGAAGATTTCAAATCTTTTCCAGTCGAAGCAAGAAAGAAAAAGGCCCCAGGGACACGCACTTGAGAGGTAAAAGACTCAGGTTCAGGTCTCTGCTCTGATTTCCATCAGAGACCTGGTTCTGAGTCTCCTACATGCCAAACCAGTGCCCAAGAAAGAGCACGGACAATAACTATAATAGAGGAGACCGAATTAGCTAGAACACTTTGTCTGCTTTTACCAATCCAATGGCACCAACTACTTTATTGCTGAAGTAGTTAGCCAGGGGCATATATGACTTTGTAGAAGTGTATCTTGGAGTTTGGCATAGGGCTTTTGACCCATCTACTTGTTCAGTACCAGCACAGGTAGCAGTGGTATTCTGTGATTAGCTAAATGCACAGATGAGCTTGTAGTTGGCTTTCTCTGTCCTCACAGCACAGTGGCTAGGACCATCTGGTTCACGGGACTTACTCTTGCTGTGTCACCTGCACTTTCAATAACTAAACTTTTATCAAGAGGAATTAGCAAAGACTAATTGTCTTTGGGTCTTAATGTTCTAATCACCAGATAACAGCCCACAGCAGCTGTAAATTAGAGCAGTTTATGCTGAGGATGGCAGCTGCATGGCCCAGGATCATATATGGCCCAGGAACACAGGGACACAAAGGCCATCAGCTAATGGAGCCACGGGTGAGAGGCGGGTCCTAAGTACATTTCTGGCTACACAATTTAATGGAAATGGAAAACACCTATTAAAGTGACATGAAGCTGGAAACTGCTACCGCACAGCTACTGCATTGTTTTTTCCCTAAACAAAAAGTGCAGGTTTAAAAAAAAAAACCCACACAAAAACCCCAAACCTGCACTTTTTATTTAGAGAAAAAACAATATCAAAGAAGCCAGAAACTCTTTCTATATATAAACCATCCTTTTTCCAATGGCAAGTCTGTAACAGCAAAACTACCCATCTGATATGGAATTAGCTGAGCACTACAAGCTGCTCCAAAATTTTCATATGCTTCAGAATAAACTCCAGAGTTTTTTTTCCAGTAAAGCAGCTGGAGCTCCTAAAATATTTTGCAGTCTAGTGGTTAGGAAAAGACATTGAGTAAATGAAATCTCTCATTCATATGTTTAAAGAAAACAGTCAGAATGTGTTACATTGGTCTGTACTCAAGTGTCACTACAGACCAAGATGATGTTAAGCTTAAACTGATTGTTCTTCACAGTGTATGATTATCTTACATATATATAGCTTGTTGAGGAATGTTTCTATTATTTGAATCATAAAAGCGGTTAAAAATAATAAGCACACTACAGTTATTTTACAGCTTTGAACTAGAGTGAAGGGTTACTGAACACATAATCTACAGGCACAAACAGTACTGTGGAAAATGGAAGAACTACGTGATTACTCACAGTATTCCACACAGAAGAAATTCAAAAGAGAGGTAGGTATTAACAAGGTAAAAGCAAAGGAAGGACAAAATGGAGAATTCAAAGAAAAAAAATAGTAACAATTAATAACACCAAAATGATAAAAAAAACAACAAAAAGAAAATTTGGCAGTAGCAGAAAATATGACCCAACCTATCAAATTACAACTAATAATTATAATGCATCACTTTCATCAAAATGTTATCTTGTACATAATTCAGCCATACGTAAGCATAATCCTTAGTCATCAGAACTTTGGCTCCTAGACCATTTATTTAAGCGAGAAGATAATTTGCTGACTTACCTGCTTGCTGCATGCATATAATATATGTGGTAAACAAGCAGAGACAGTGCTGCAGCTTCCATTTCCAGTGATAGCACCACATTTCACTTACATGAGACATCCTGTGGAAAAAAAGTAAGCAAGAATTCAGGGAGCTTTACAACAAGCCAAGAAAATGAGAAAATACTGGTTTTAGTCAAACTAGTAACTAGCAATAAATAAAGTAGCACTTGAAAATTATGGATGGCCCTAGTGTTGCTTAAACAGAGACAGAAGTCTCTACACTTACTAAAAAGGGTCAGAAATGATGTTGCCTGGTCCTTAGCAGACAACAGAGTGGAAGACTGGTCAGCGCTGGGCTTCTAAGCAGGTAGGTGTGGGTGGTATTTCAGTAAAGGAGACAAGTAGCCCATATGGTGGCAGTCTGAAAGAGTTAAGGTGTAGGGTTCTTTTGAGATTGCAAAGTTTTACTTTACCTATTTACATAATTTACATATACAAATACATTTGTGCTGTTTAAATATGTATATAGAATACATACCTATTTGTTATTAACTATATAAAGATGGTATGTGAGAATTTGCCTCTGTCCTTAACCAGCCTTTCCATATTTTTCAGTGCTAATATTTTGACAGCTACAATATTTTCTCCTGACAACTTTAATGAAAATCCTGAAACTTTCATTGCCAAAATCTAGGGGCTCATCTGTGCTGCCACTGAAGTCAGGGACATCTTTATTATTTAATAAAACAAATGCGGTTATATAAAATCTTTATCAGTTATAGCTTGAAGCTAAAGTTTCCTTTCCCTTGAAGCATACAGGACATTCAATGGCTGGAGGAAATTCAATTTCCTCCATTTTGGAGGAAACCAAAATGTTTCCTCCATAGTGGGCAGAAGAGGAAGCAAGAAAGACCAAATAAGTTTGGTCAAACTTTTAACCATGTATCCAAAATGAATGCTGCTCCATTACATTCCTATCTCATTTTATTCAACAAGTTAGCAACAACCAAAAGCAAGCAACAAATAATGAAACACAACATGCATTACTTTGACCAGCTCCTTCCCCTCCTATTTGGCGATGATAACTGGCTTTTGTTCAGTAAGATATTATCTACTTACAATGGGAGAAAATCTCTAACAGAGTCCCCAAAATATTTCACAAGTCTATTCCCAGCAACAGTATGTGAAGAAGAAGCACAAATGAATAGTCATGAAGAAACACCGATGAACAAATGTCTTCCAGGTTAGTGCATATTAAATACAGAAAAAAAGAAAGGTATTTGGAATGGCCACCAGTATGATTTATCAGGATGGAAATGTGAAAGAGGTAAGTGAAAGAAAGTAGAGAGTCCATATTCAGTGGCATGAAAAATTAATTTTCTTAAACTTGGGAAAATAGTCTTCCTTCTGCTCCACAGACATTGCTGTGAACCCGCCAGTGAAACCTGGGGGCAAATGTAAATCCTTTCCCAGTATCAGCTTCTGTTTCTTCCCAAAATGGAGTTCCGTAATGGAGACAAGCCAAACTTAATGCAGCAAGATAAACCATTGTAAGGAACAACTAATGTTTCAGTTTTAAAAGCAGTAGTTCATCAAAGCACTCCAGTGGGCTGGACGCCAGTGGGCCCAGGTAAATGGCACTTCAACAGACTGCTGCAATCAGTTAAGCTTCCCTTCAGTGCAGTGTTACATAGCACAAGTATCTGATTACAAAAGAAGTCCAGTTCTTTATGGGTAGTTGCATCAAATTAGGAATTTGAAGCTGATTTACTTTTCTGAGATATTGTAAAGTCAAACTTAACAAGTGTTGAAGACAAGCACAGAAAACACTGGGCTCTGAAATACAAGAATCTCTTTGATGAAGCCAGACACACAAAATAACCAGATTATCAAACAACAGAATTATTGTCCTTCAACTTAATGACCCAAAAATCCCTATTAAAATCTCAGACAACAGAATGCTGAGGTTTGGGAACAGTTACTGTTCAATGTATAAAATTCATAAATCCCCAATGCCCTTAATATTAATTTAGAAAATTTACTTTGAACAGAAGTCCTTTTAAGACATGAAAACAGTTATATGTACATACAAACACACATAGCATGCATATATACTCACAGAGTGGTGAAATGGAAATGTTGAGGATAACAGCATGACATACCAGAGATACAGAAGAATATTGCTGTTCCTACAGAAGAGTTTGCAGCTACCGGCGAGATACATGCAAGCCTGCTGCATAATCTACCAATGCAAACCTGTAGAAGTGGTTGCCTTACTGGTGTTTGTTTGCTGGTTTGTTTTGAGCAAGCACAGTTAAAGTTATCAGACTAGGAAACAATTGCAAACAATTATTTATTAATTCAGAAGAAATCTGTGTTGGTTTTCATCGTATTGATACATCTTCTGTGTGTTACAGCAATCATCACTTTTGATGTCTCTCTGAACTCAGATGAAGTTTTTGCTCATTTAATAGGTGGAGAATCCAAGACACAATTTTTGAGATACTCAAGGAAAAATAACATGACAGGTTTCTGGAGTGAATCTACTCAGTCTGGAGTGGATCCTAGGTCTGGAGTGAATCTACCCAGTCACATTGCCTTTAGGGCCTTTCTTAAAGAATCCGAGATTCTGCATTAGTTTGAGAGAGCTATTTAATTTGGGCAATTTCTATTTGTTAATGTTTACTTGCATTGTGGTAAGCTTACAAGCCAGTACTCCACGGTGTTAGTTTACAGTCTGTTTCTTCATCCTCACTCTTGTAAGAAGCACAAATCAAGAAAGATTTCAAGAACACGGGTAATCAACAACAGAGCAGAGCATAAATAAGCACAAAAAACAAGGCAGAAAGGAATAACTATCAAGATGTTTCCCCAGAGAAAAAGGCTAGATAATTTTACAGTTACTTTAAAAAAAAATACAATTCTCCACCAAAATAAATAAATAAGTAAAAACCAGCAAACCTGTCTCCTCCACTTCCATTCTCTACTGCTGAAGGAAAAAATTATCTTTACACCACATCATCTCAGTTAACAAGAAAGAAAGGTTTATCGAACTCAAACAAGAATGACCACAGAAGAAGCACGCTACCAAAACCTCCACTAATGCAAGCATCATGAGTCAGATCTGTTTCTTTTGGAAAGGACTTTTGAAGATCTATGTTACAAAGCATAACCTCTAGCTGAGTACTATAAATGAGTGAGGAAATCAGTTATTTACACGTTCTTGAGATCTTGCATAGACAAAAAGCCAAAATTCAGAAACCTGACTGCTCACAGCCTTACACTGTGACGTGCATAACACCCCTGTTCACACAAGAAGTTGTCAGGGATGGGAGTCAGCTAACACGTTGCCAACAAAAAGGCTTCTTCCATACCAAAATCCATCCCTGTTATTTTTATAATGTGACATCCCAATTGGCAGACAATTACAAAAAGGAGCCAGAGCAACTGCTACATACTTCACAGGCATTAAAAAAAACCAAACCAACTTAGTTACACATATTATTCACCTGTTAATACCCACTATGTTTATATCTACTTTAAGGTTCATTTTCTTGATTATTAGTGTTAATTAACATCTAGAACTGAATCCAAACAGCATATGAATAATTCAACAGAAAAAATAGCAAACAGTCCTGGGCTAGTTTATAGCTTATCAAGGGATGATATGGTCCCCTGCTACAACAGCATTGACTTAATGGCCCAAGAGACCCCTTTGGCCTTGTGTTCCTATTTTAAATAGTATTAAAAGGATGTGTTCTGCCATTTGATATTCATCAATAGCACAGAGAATAGATATCAGCACAGCAATGTACTAAAACACACCAAGAGTTTAAGCAAGCAAAGCAGTCTGTAACAAAGATCTCAGAACATATGCAGATTATTTCAGTCTTTAATCCTGGATACATCAAAATTGCTGAACACTGTTCATAGTGGGTTTTCTTCTCTATTTTGTTTCAATTTAAATGAAAAAGCCCTGTTCTGTCCCCAGCTGGTAACATGCTAGTAGCTCTGAACAAATCATTGTAGATTGTCAAACACAGAACCAAACCCACATTTTACCCAATATATGTGGGGACTATTAAGACACCTACGGTAGGAGTACATCCATTACAGTTGGATGTAGTCTCACAAAAGCAATCCCTCTTAATGCTTTTCTTTTTTTTTTTCCCCCCACAAAACAAAGCAGAAAAATTAGAAAGCACCCTTCTACGGAGTCTCATAGAAGAACTACTAATTTTTCTATGGACTGGCATTATTCCATTGTAGACACTGTGTGACATGACCAGCTATGCACTCTAGCTACCAATTCAATACAGTCCAGTCCACAGCTACTTTCATTTCCTATAACATAGGGAGACAATGATCTTATTCACAATTCATTCCAGAACAGCAAAATAGACATGTAATTTATCTAAACCGTAAATGGATGGTAACTTGACATGGATGTAGCAAGAGTCGCACTAATTTCATCTTGAACTAACTACTAAACCTTCTACTCTCCATGCCAGCAGCCAGCTAATGCAACATCATCACCTTTTAGGGAGTACACAGCTCTGCAAGAAAATATACACAAAATGTGAATAATCCTGGAGCATTTCATTTGTATACTGTATGGTCTCAAAACATGCAATACATATTTGAATACACCATCTTCCTTGTTCAAAGCTTCGGCAAAGTTCCCTGGAGTAGGATGTGAATTCTGCCTCAGGCAGACTGACATGATTCTCTTTGGTCTTTGATATGTCTAAAGCTATTAAGGAAAAATGTTGCTGACGCTTTAAAATTAAAAGAAAGATAACATCAATTTCACAATTTTTTTTCTCATATAGGTTGTAAATAAAAAGATTTCAAGCTTAATCACTCTTAAGTGGAACTACAACAAGTGAAAGATGAGTACAACTCACAGTTTAGTTCCTGCAGGTTAACAGAGGAGTGGATTTTAATTTTGAAGTCCTTTAAACTGTAGTACATGAGTGTCCTGAAAGATTAACTACGCGATGCCACTGAAAACTTGCATTTTGTTCAGCATTACTTGTTCCTAATTATTCTTACAGTCAAGCTTGAAAACACCCTCACAGTCATCGAAAGAGATGAAAAAAATAAGACACCACCTTTTAATTTAAACAGTGCCAGCCGTATCAGATCCGTCTTAGTCCCTTGGCTTTCCTTTCAAAATGAACTTTCCCCAGTCGCAGGCAACTGATCTGCTGGCTGTTCGCAGCTCTGTAGCACTGCAACGCCAGGTCTTCAGGAACTCCTCACTGCTGCCTTAACTGCACCCTGCACTGTCAGAAAGCCCTACCCTTCTCCCCTGGTACTGACTCCCTTCAGGTCCGGCCACAGGGCCCCTCCCTCACCCGGCTGCGAACGCACCGCCGAAACGCCTAATCCCAAACTCGGGTACCTTGCTTTACCTTCGGTGCGAGCCTGTCAGCAAAGGCAAAGCATACCGGGGAAGGCGCCCAGAGGCCACGGCAGTGGCCCGCCCGGGGCCAGGCGGCGTACGGGAGGGAGGGAGGGAGGGCGAGCCCCCGACCCGCCCGCGGCGCCCCCGACCGCCCCTCGGCCCCCGACGGCGGCGGAGCCCCGCGCTGCTCCTCTCCGCCGGGCGCTGCAGGGAGGAGCGGTGGGGCTGGGAAGGTTTTATGGAGTCCGCCCGGCCCTCCCTCTCCCTTTTTCCCTACCCGTGCTGGCACCGCACCTGGAGGGCTGGGCACGGTGCCTGTGGTGGACGGGGCTCCTCGACGTGAGCGACCACGGCCCCGAGCCGAGAGGCCGGGGCGGGCGGGTGCCGGGGCACCGGCGTTCACAGCGGGCAGCGGACGGCGAGCGGGGCCGAGGGTTTCGCTACTCGCCTCCAAGCACGGGGAAGCTCACCAGAGCAGTCCTAAGGACGGGATTACAGTGCTCGGAGAAAGGCAGCGGCCGCCCGCGACCCTGCAGGGCAGCCGCCGGCGGACCCGGAGCCCGGACGGGGCAGAGCTCGGACAGGGCAGAGCCCTGCCTGCCCTGCCCTCTGAGCTCCCGACGTGAAACTCTCGCGTTTCCCCATTCCTTCAGCCCTACCTATCTGCACGGCTCAAACCTGACATTACTCATCGCCCACTACGGGGGGGCGGTGGGGGGGAAAGCCCTGCCTGTCTGGCCCGGGTGTCTTGCCCCGCGAAGGAGCCCGCGGGGGTTATCCGCGCTCCCCGCGGGCGGCAAGCCGCAGCCCTCGCCCCAGAGTCCGGAGAAGAGACTTACATGGTGACAGTACGGGGCGGCTCTCCTCCGGGTCTCAGCAACCATCCTCCCCCGCTGCCATTCGCTCTGCCTCTGGCCCGCTCCCTCCCGGGCTCCTCGCGAAGGTCATCGCTGCTCGCCCACCTCTCTTCCACGCCCGCCCCCGCACACGCCGCCCGCGGCGGCCGGGACCGCGCCGCTCCGCTCCTCCTCCGCCGCCGCGATGCCCCCCCCGCGCCGGGACCTGCCTCTCTCGGCACAAGTCGGGGAAACTTCGGTGCCCAGGGAAGCCGCCCCCGCGGAGAGCAGGGGCCGCCCCGCCCACGCTCGCACCGCCGGGGGCTCAGGTGGCGGCTCCGGCGCGGCCCCGCGGGCTGGCCCGGCCCCACCCGCCGCGCGGGGGACAGGACGGGACCCGCCGAGCCGCCGCCGCCGCCGCCGCCACCGGGGGGCCCCGCGTCCTCCTCCGGGGACCCGCTCCGCGGCACCGGCGCGCCGCTCTCGGGCAGAGGGGTGGCCGCCGGGAGCCCGCCGCCTGCGGCCCGCGGGGCCAGCGCTCCCCGGGCGGCACCACACGCCGCCTCTTGCTCGGTCGCTGCCACACAGCGCCCCGGCCCCGGTTAGGGGCTAGCCCAGGCGCGCACAGTCCCCAGGCACATTTACACGCCCCCAGGAGAGGGTGGTCACGGGCCCAAAGCCGTCCCCAAAGGACACAGGTCACCCCGACGAGGTCCCATCCCAGGTATACCACCCTGGGTAGTTGTACCCCCTGGGCACGCAGCACCTTGCAGCATCCCAGGGGCAGCAGGTCCCAGGGGGCAAACGCACCCCGCACATCCACCACACTGTACGCGGCAGAGGTGAGCACACACGGGCCTGCCTACATGCCTCCGGGAAACAAACCACCGCGCTGTGTCCCAGGGGTGCTGACACAGACCCCAAGGCACGTAGATTGTGCCATTTTTCTCTGATGCACACAACGCACTACACTTCGGACAGAAGATAGGTAGGTAGAGGTGACGCATCTCTGACCCATTTTCTGAAGCATACGAGGCTGTACGCTGCTCGCACATACAGTGCTGGCCCACAGCTCGCTCCTGGGTAGCGTTTTTGGACCATGGTAGTTTGAACCATTTGCTAATGATCCTGAGTTGTTGTGTTGGATTAAAATCTGTAGAACGTGGTACTGCACTAGAGCTAGGTAGGAAAACATTGAAATGATAGAAAGGGAAACACAGCAAAACACAAGGTCACAAAATAAGTCCAAAATTTTCACAGTGCTCCTTCCATCTGAGCTGGCTGGATTAGGAAGGATGGAGGAAGAGAAGACTTGGCATAGTGAATCATTCAATGAAGTTACCAGCATGCAATGGCAGTTAAAAGCAAACAGAGTTCCTATTTAAAAAAAACAAAGAAAACATCACTAAATTTTTCATGAACTTTATACTGAACATTAATATTCACTCATTCTGGTCAATTTTTATTATCTGTCTTTAAAACCAGCAAGCTGTAGGCTTGCTTTCATTGTGACTTCCTGGCACTGAACACGGAGCAGGAACCCCTGGGGCTGGGTTAGCCACATCTACGTGGCCAACAGTGACTCGAAGGCAGTATGAATGACTTTGTACACAGTCGGCCTTTTCTCTGTGTTAAGAGCTCTGTATTCTGAGTAGGTATTGCACGGCTTTCCACCCTGCTTCTGGGTCTGCTGACACACAGGGGATCCCCCCAGGCAACTGTGGGAGGCACAGGGAGGGGTACGTGCCAGCTTTCCTCCAAGACTTGTCATCAACTGCCCTATCGCCCTCTGTAGCAACCTGCTCTCTTTCTGGGTAAAGTCTGTGTAGATCAACTTTATATTGCATTTGCAATGAGTCCAACGTATCAATGCACGTAAGACTTAGTCTATTATGTACAGTCAGTTTGTGCTTGGGCAATAAACCTACAAGTTCTCGCCGCCCAGGTTTATCGCACACACGCAGATTGCATTTACCTTACATGCACAGCAAAGTTTGTGCATCTAGAATGCATTGGACTTGCTGTACATGTGCAGATCAATTGAAGATTAAGCTCAGTATCTCCTGGGCATATGGGAACCACTGTGTATGTGATGTACACAGTAAGTCGAGCATCTGGAAGAAGTCAATCTGCTGTTCATGCAGAATTAGTGATACACGTGTAGTGCATATCTGCTGGCTATGTTGGAAACCTACATCTTCCTTCCCTACTTGGAAGGCATTAGAGGTGACTGCCATTCCAGAACCTGGGAGTCAAGCAAAAAAAAAAAAGGAAAAAGAGAAATCATGGGATTTTTCTCCTGTCATGCTTTTGTTGAGCTGTTTCTTGGTTAGTTCTCCTGTTCTGAATTTGCTGTCATATACTTTCTCAATCATCAAACTGCTTTCCTCTTCACAGCAGGAGCACTGCCACTTCTGGATCCCCAAACCGAACACTGCCTGGTGAGAAATGCCTGTGCTGTCCAGTGGGGATAATGTATAGTGCAGATTTTCTGGATGATGAAGTAGCGTGTTGCTGGAGACTGTCTCGGAGCTGCAGAGCAGCGAAGAGCAGCCTAACTGCTCTCGAGAAAATGCCGATCATTATCTGGCAGCAGCTCACTGTGCCACATCTGCCTTTAATCAACAGTGAAACAACTTGGGTCGGTAGTCAGAAGGGGGCTACTTTTCTGAAGAAGACATTTTTAGGATCAATTATTTGGCCTAACATCATTGCTGAAACATTCATTGTAAGGGCAATGATCTCTTTAGATAGATATTTCTTACCAACTTCCATAATGTTGTTAATCATCATGACATGTTAACCCACGTTAACACGGGATGATACTGAAAGGTTCAAGCCACTGGGAATTCACCACTTATATGTGATGAAAAAAAGCAGTATTTGCTTTCAAGACCAATATGGACATGAATGATATTAATGCCCCTTGTGTAATTTTGAGAGAATTAATCTACTACTACTGTCACAGCTGTGGAAGCCTGCTATCTGTTACGTGTCATGCTGCTGCTTAGCAAGAGTGAGAGTTTGTGTGTGTAGATTACAGTGATTTTAAGGTCTCTGACTCAAAGTGTGAGACTGCAGGCTACCTAACGACACCCGTCTCAGGTTAACATTGCAGGCTGTGTTTTCCACAATATGAGTGAGAGGAAGAAAAGTACCAAAGTCTGGGAAACAGTGCTATAAGTGAAATAACAGTGCTATAACTAGTGAAAGGTTCTTTATATGGGCATCTAGTGAGCAATACCAACAGAAGGGCAGGCGGAACTTTTTATTCTTTTCTTACTGCATCTGTAGTGGCAATGTTGCTTTACGCTTATTTTTGTTATACTACAAGCAATGATGTCTGAATATTGTTAGGTATGGGGTATCATATTCTATGAATATTCCAGAGTGTTTCATGAATATTCTGAGATGATTAGTGAAAAATTTTGTATGAATTTTATAGGCCCCGATTTTTATGGGTTTGTTCATATATTTTTTTAAACTTCGATTAGGGTGGTTTTCTTATGGTTTGTGCAACATTGCATGGACCTCTGAAAATACTTTATAAGAATGTTAAAGGATGTTTAATGAAATAATAATATGAAATACCATATTTTGTGTCTGGATACTTCATTTTAACGTTTGAGAAACGTGATTTTTCTTGGAACTTTTGTTTTGAAACTTTCCTCCTTATTATATCAATTACATTTAGGAAAACCTGTGTTTATTTTCCAAAGGAGTGCAAATACTGAAACTTTATTGCCTGTAACAGTGCAAAAGAGAAAACACTTAATGCACAACAATAAAAAGGAAGCTTAAAATAAATAGTGCAATGCTATAAACTTATGAAGAAAATTTAAGATCATATGCATTCTCAGAAAGTCCAAGGGCAAAAAAAAAATTGGCTTTTCACTCTACAACCATTCCTGGCTTTCTGCCTGGTCATTCTCCTGTCTTGGAGAAAACATGATAGATAACCCCCAGCTGAGTCTGAAAGTTCAAAGGTGAGCTCCCAGAAGCTGGTTTTGAGGATCAAAGACTGGGCATTGATGTAAAAAGTGAAGCAGCAGAGTTGATGTGAACGGCTGCTCCCAATACTTGTAATTCAAGAATTGCTTCAGACTGTTGAGATACAGCAGACAAGGACTCTGTTTCACTATGCTTTTACATAAAGTAATCTTTAAAGTCCTGCAGCTCTTCCTTTTTGAGGGTCTTTTACCTCTCTGAAGACCACTTCATCAGCTCCCAGACTTCCCAGCCCCGGTTAGCCTTGTTTGCCCCTAGCTGGGTCACAGCAGAAGCCATCTTTCACAGTCCAGAGGACAATCTGCCTGAACTTCCTGGCTGTTCTACTGAGTCTGCCAGAAGGTCTCTAAACAGCTCCTCTTTCCTTGTTTTCCCTTATTTGAGAGATTAAGAGCCATACCTTTCTGTTTCAGGTGTAGATGAGGTGAGAACAGGATCAGACAGGTCTTTTTCTTTGTTCCGTCCTTTTTTCCAGAGAGATGTTTTCCCTTCAGATTTGAGATGCCATCCAGACAGGGCTGGTTCCCATTACTAAGAGACTGAAGAGGTGGCAAGTCAGTTTTCACTGTGGTCCTTAATGCAATGGTTTCATGTACGTGCTGGGCAGGGACGGCTGGGTGAGTGAATGTTTCTTAGAGGCTGTTAATCCAGTAGATAGGGGGAAATGGCACGCAATTTCTATACCTGACCAAGTACCAGGCAAGCATGGGCTTGGGATGCAGGGGAATTGGAAGGACCATATTGACTAAAGTTAGTAATTGGTGATACTGCCTATAAATGATTGCACTGACATATATGTTCTTGAATTTAATTTTTTGTCTCCTGAAAACACGCATAAAGTCAATTATAACTAATATATTTTTACAATGCACATGCAGAACTTCAGGAGCTAACATACACTCATGTGTTTGCCTCATTGGTACTTTCTCTGTGTGCTTTCATGTGCATACAACTTAGGTTATGAAATATTTCCTGTCAGGGACGTTACCCATGGCTAAAATGCTGTGCTTTGTGCCAGATGAAATGTCTGATGAGGTGCTGAGAGCATGGCATATACAGTGCCTGCACACATCGCACTCCATAAAATTCTGTAAAGTCTGTGACCTCAAGCAAAGCAAGAGACAGATCGGGCAGCAAACTAATTTGGATGGTTTTCACAAAACATTTCAGGTTTTTAATCACTGTCTTTTTTTTTGAGCCCATTTCATCTCCTTACTATTGATCAAGCACTCTGGGGGTCCTAAACCTTAGCCTGCTGGAGCATGCTGCCCCTGGTGTTCTTGCACACGTTTCTGATCTGTGGGGTTGGGAGGATGCTGGAGGTCCTTGCTTGCCCACTTGTAAAGGTGTCCTGAACTTTAATTTCTCTCAAGGGGAAGAGGAACCTCATAACTTTTTCCCAGCTTCAGGTGAATGAACTTGGGAGCAGTGCTCACATTACATGGTGATGCACTCTATTGCTAAAAAGAAACCTGTAGGATGATGTTGATATCAGCAATGAACAATTATCAGCAGCCTGATCTGAGCTGGTATCTGGTATTTGAACAGGAAGATAAAACTGGTAAGCAAGAGCTTGCAGAATCAGAGGATATGCAGGGAGAGCTAGTCGTTCTTGGCATGATAATGAAGCACGAGGGAAGAAGCACAGTAAACAGAAGATCACAGGTAGTGAAAATAGGGGCTTCATCAAAGAGATTATTAATTTCTGCAAAGTATACTTTGAACTCATTAGATACCACCCCAACAGGACACATTGAGCTATCCAATTCTTTTGTCTAAAAATGTGTCTCTGGCTCCAAGTCATTTCAATGCTAAGTTCCACACCAGCTAAACTCCCCCACCTTCTCAATAGACTAACTCTGAAATTAGAGCTATTTAAAGAAGGTAACACTGATAGCTAGGGTCTCCCCCAGAGCATTCATACTGGGAGGAAACACACAGATATTTTTTGTACAAAACTGAGATAACCTTTTCCCACCAGGATCTGTGTACTAACCTCTCATGAATGAATAAATACTTGGCTGGAATGAGAATAAATACTCGTCCGTGAAAGCTTCTAAAATGTCACCAAATTTGAATTTTGCTCTGCATATGTTACTTTGCAAATAACCAAATTCTAAGGAGCAAAAGGTTTCAGCTGAGTAGGCTATAGTTTCTGGTACCAGTTAACCTGATTCACCTCTAATTCTGGATTCTTGATTTTTTTCAGTCATGGATTAACCAGTTTTGAGGAGTTTAAAAAACAGTCATTCTTCACCTATTTTTAGAACCCAACTTTTCCTATAATACAACTTCTGGGCAGGATTTCTCACTTCCGGTTTCTGTCCAGATGTTAAAGATTTGGAACAACTGGAAGAAAAGCTGACCTCATGGTATTTCCATCAGGTTCCACTTGTGGAACAACTGGAAACCTCATGAGGAAAGCCCTTCTCTGTCTAAGTGTTCAGACTAGTTTTGCAGACTCAAGAGCTTAGGAAACTTTGGATAAGTTTTGAGTAAGCATCAAAATATTTGGATGCTTATCAGAACTGAAACCAAAGTGAACATTATGAAGTTCATTCATCATTCTTTGTAAAAACCGCACAAGTGGTAACAAAATCACAGGATCACATAGAAACGGAAATAATTGCACATTAATCATAAACAATTAGCTTTTTCCCATGTCATAGAAAATAATATACTTCTCATGCAGAATGGAAATTAGATGCTAAACACAAGTGCAACATTAAATCAAAAAAAGTTTTCAAAGAGCAGAGTTGCAGTTGTAGGGTGAAAGCAGTAAACATACAGATGTATAAACCCTTTCTGACTTTTAAGAGAATGAAAGAAAAAAATGAGATACTGCCATGTTTGAGATTAACTAGCTATCAACTGCTTTTCTAAAACTTTTCACTGTATTCAGGCTGAAACCACAGGATTTACACAGCAGTGTTTTAAGCTAGTACTGTAAAGTATTGTTTCGAAGGTCTGAGAAAAAGTTCTTACAATTCCACTTTTCAACAAATTATACAAAGAAGAACAATATTGTTTCAAAACTATGTGAAAATTTGACCTGCTTTTATAACTTAAATTCCATTTCCTGTGCATATGCATTATTATAAATTACACAAGTATATACTATCTGTTCCACAAGACAAACAAGAACCATGACAGTTTATTGAGCCTGAAGCACATAATGGAGTGATACAGGTAACATTTAGTCTGGCAGCCTTCAGTTCCCCAAACCAAATAATTAGGAATGCTTTAAAAGCTGAACTAAATAGGACAGACTCTGGTGTGAATTCAGAGTAACAATTAAACTCATGCTTCAGACTACCAGGCCCCAGTCAGTACAAGAACAGTTAATTAAAATAAAAAAGCGCTTTCCGTTAAGAGTGTGATCTGAGAAAAAAAATCCAAAACCTGAACTTTTCAAAGTACATTTTAAATTACCCTCACCATAGTATCTGAATGCTTGATAACACAGTAACCTTGAGTGACTACATGGATTTATCCTTACCTTCCAAATAGGGAACTGACAGACAGAGAGATTAAGCGCAAAATTACTGAAAAGTGCCCACATACTAAGTGTCCAGCCTGGAATTCTTAGGATATTATTTTCCCTTGTGATTTTTGTGCTCTATTTATAACACTTCTATATTTTTAAGATGTATTCCTGTTGAGCTCAGGCTTCCTCATAGTAAAAACTAATAAGGAAGTGGAAATACAGCAGCTAGTAATGATTTTTTTAAATTTAAAAATCTCTATGGCAGCAGCAGGAACCACTTCTTCATAGCTTCCTTAAACTAATTTTTGTCTGCCTTCAACTCCTTTCCCATGTGTTGTTCCCCCTTTCTCACTGGTTGCAGGTATTGTGCACAGTGAAGAAGCATCTCAAATTCTACAAATAATCCTGATTCTTGCAGGAATATGTATAAACTCCCAGCAGGGAATAAAGCTGGGACCTTGAGGAGGGTGTGGTAAGAAATTAAAGGTTATAGCACAACATATATTGCTATATGGCTACTTTCTAACCACATCCAGCTCACTGAGCTCCTCTTGAAACTGGATCATCTAACTCCAGAACCTCCAATTAAGCCACCATATTTTACTCCAGCTGGACCTGACACTGATACAACATCCTTGTTAGGACCTGCAACTAAAGAAGAAAAAGCTGTGAGGAAAAACAGCATATCTGAAACAGGTTATAATTTATTTACTGAAAGGAATACCACTAGATGAGCCAAAATGAGTTCAGAATCACTAGATTAATGTGTAGTTGCCTCACCCAAACCTGGACTTTTCCAGAAGATGATTTAGGAATCCATACCTCTGCAGACCTCCTGGCTACTTCTTCTTTCTGTCTTCTGTTTTCCTTTCACAGACAGAATATAGTTTAAAAAAAAATGCAGAGCAAAAACCTGAAAAGCAAAGGCGCAGCCCCATTAAGAGAATGATACTGGAATAGGAATATCTTTTTGTGATTGTGGGGCATAAGGAGAAGTATCAGTGGCGACTTTCCACAGACCAGCTGC
Organism: Ciconia boyciana; assembly: GCF_034638445.1. Classification (NCBI taxonomy): domain Eukaryota; kingdom Metazoa; phylum Chordata; class Aves; order Ciconiiformes; family Ciconiidae; genus Ciconia; species Ciconia boyciana. Next base: position 67,803,477 of record NC_132936.1, on the reverse strand, counting down.
AGCACAGGGGAAAGAAGTCAGCAGTGGAGAAACAGACACCAAACCTTTATAGACAGCTTTAATTCAGAATTGTAATAGAAGACCTAATCCACCATCTGAACATGCTTAATTCATTGTGAAAGCTGAGCTAGTTGCATATGTTTTAAATTTATTTTATTTCTTTTTAAACACTGCTGTGACTTTCCTCACAGAAGCAAGACTGCACCTACTCATACTGCAACGTGAATGCGCAGTCCCATGAATTTCCCATTTAGTGAGGGATAATTAAGACTATGTTTGTAGGATGTGCTTATAACTTGTCATAGCCCAAGTCACACTTAATTTTTGAAAAATCTTTTCGATCCTTTGTGAAAGTTTATGCATTTTCTTCAGTCTTTTAGAATAAGACATAGTAAAACATCCTAAAACATAGCCTCAGGAATTTAATTCACTTAATCTTTTAGTGTTACTTCTATGGGGCATGTGTTGGATGGTTATATCTGTGCTTTTTTCCTTAATTCAAGAGAGAGTGCATAAGAAAAACAGTTGAGGTTGTATTTCTTCATGGTGAATAAGACCTGGAAAATTTTGTGGGGAAGGGGAAAAAACAAGGAATGTCTACTTCCCTAACTCTAAATCAGGGCTTGACAAGTCACAGAAAACTATGCAAGGAGAAAAGAAATATTTTCCATTTAACCCTCTGTGAAACTTTGGTGTTTCATTCTTACTATCATAAAATTTTTCCTACCCTCCTTTCCCCCTTCTTTCTTTCCTGCCCTGCTTCCCCTCCCTTCCCTGTCCCTTCTCCCCTCACCTCCCTCCCTTACAAATATTTGATGGTAGAATTGTTTTAATTAGAGATTCTAAATTCAATGTTATTCAACTTAACCCTATATTAAGACCTACTTAAATGAAAAATTATGACATACCTTTTAAAGTATGAAAATCTGTATTTTGCATGAATTTTGAAAAGTAGTGAGATTAATATATGTTTGCGGAGAAAAACCCCAAACCATGAACTCCAAGCTTGTATTACCTAGATATATTCAGTCATTTCCCTGAATTGTATTAAAATTTTCAAAACATCATAAAAAGAACAAACTGTATTCCAGAACAAAGTCAGTAAACACCTCTTCCTTAAAAAAAAAAAAAAAAGGAAAGAAAAAACCCTACCTCTAACTTTCTCATAATTTTTAAGCACTGTTTTCCATTTCTGTTTGGGAAATATGGACCAGCCGTACCCTCAGTAGAGGCATCTCCTGTACTCTTTTGCTAGGACCCAGAGATTGTTTATTTTACTTCCCTAAGCATTATATTATATGTAGATATACAAAATAATCCTGTGGACGGTACCCCTGCCTGCCAAGAGGAGTTTAAGTGGAGATATAGCCAGCAGCGTAATCCCCCCCCATACCACAGCCCTCTTCCCAGGGCTGTGGTTACAAAGGCACGGGACAGCGTTTCCCAGTGAAACGACTGCAGCAAGAGCCCGTAGCTTACCCAAAGCAAATTCTAGCCTGTGAGAAGAAATCACCCATTACTTACTGAAGCGAGGAGCAAGCTTTGCCCGTGGACCAGGACACAGGAGGAGAGGACGGATCCCACAGCACAGGAATTGTAGCTGCTCCTGTGTTCCTGCGGCTCGCTTCGTATTTCAGCCTTAAGGTCTAGCTAATCATGAGAGCTGCTACTACTTACATGCTCTAAGTGTTCCATTATAGCATATATTAGGGTTACTGTGCTTCTAACGTAAAAGAAATAAGCAAAATCTGCTCTTCTTATTAATAATATTAATTACTGACTACTTACATACACTCTTAATCTCTGTAATCTATTACAATAAACAGTGACAGAGAGAAAACATTGCAAATAATGTAAATACGGATACAAATATAAATATTGAAGATTCCCAAAGTTTAAAGATGTTAGAATGTCACTCCCATTTAACTTTCTTACCTTGCTATTTTGAATTATTTTCATTAGAGATGGGAATCATGACAATGCAGAGGGTTAAAGGATAAATTCCAAATAAATCCCTTGTAAGAAAACATCTGAACTTAGTTTAATGATCTTTTTTGATAATTCACAAAGATTAATTTAAAAAATACAGTAATTCTTTTGAAGTTCACCATTTTCATTATGATGTTGAAACGTCTTCCTGCAGCTAACCTTTGTCTAATCTATCCTGAACATACTTATTTATTTTTTCAAATAGAAAAGGAAATTCAGACAGTTGAATGTTAGTGCTGCTTATTAATTTCACAACATTAATATTGTCAGTAATTTATCAAACTAGAGGTATTTGGCGGACCAGTTAGAGTTAATGACTCAGCAGCTCAAATATGTCCCTAAAGCAATGATCTAATATACAGGTTCTTTTATGTCCTAAGTTATTGGAGTCCGGTTCTCAATGACTTGGTTTTACCATCATCACATCATAACTCTAAACATCTGCCTTCGGACCTTTATTTAAAGTCTCAGTGGAGAAATGAATGGAACCGCAGTGAGGGCTGACCTCTCTCTTATGGTAGGTATATACCACTCAACTCATGGACATGTTAGCTGAATGACCTGGGAAGGCAGCAATGTCTAGCCCAAACTCCTCCTATGAAAAGGTAGTCTACAGCACTAGAGTCCCACTTTCAAATCACTGCCTTAGGGCATTTAAAGTAGTATGCTAGAAATATTAGCCTATTAGTAGAGTTATTTTGTGTATCATTAAATGATCCTACTATAAAAGGCTGCATTTAGATATTCAGAGTGGGTGTTCCTATGGGTACTGTCCTTTCTCTCTTCTTGCGAAACATGCTTCCTCCCAGTCTCATCTCTGCCCTTGTTGTCTCATGCGTTTTTGGAGGACGATGAAAAAGGAAACAGCACTGTGTCCACAGACCACAACAGCTCCCTAGTCATCTTTCTGTCCCCAGGCATGCAGCACACCCTCTCCGCCTTCTTGTTGCTCAATAATAGGCAACTGGGTCACCCTGCACTGGAATTTCACACATCATCTTAGCAAATAAGGTGCATGTAAACAAAGGAGTGCAAACCCCTAACCACTACTGAGGAAGAAGGGTGAATGTATGAGGTGGCAGAAGACAGACATCTGTGGGGTGATTAAGAAGATACAGGAAATCTCAGCAAGTGGGAAGTTCAGAAAGAAGACATTGGGAAAATGGTAGAAGTGTTGAAGATGGATTGGTGGAAGAAGGCTGGATGGATAAACCAAAGAGGTGCTGAAGAGGTAGAGACAGGACCTCATAATGGAGAGAAGAGAAATGCAAATACTGCTACAGAGTGAAAAAATGGCAAGTCATAGTAGTGAGAAGAGGAAAGAATGGAAGAAGGTAGAATGAGGTACAGAAGGAAAACAACAAATTAAATTGGAAAACTTGAAAAATACAAAATAAGCATTAAATTTATTAAAATTAAAATTGCTAGATCAAAAGGAAATGGGTGTGGAAAAGATGATGCAAAAACTTGGACCTGGAGTTCATACACTGCACACAAGTATTTTTGTAACCATTTTAACAATTTAACTGGAAATGCACTTTTCAGAGCACTGTTTTTAGGTATCACACATATTATGTGAGAATGTGTGTGTAGACATAACGCTCACTATACTAAATATTATAAGGATGAACAATCTAAATCATTAAAAGCCATGAATTTACAATCATTACACTCTTCCTCCATTTCCCATCCCTTTTTTTATGAACTTGAATACAGACATCCATTAAGCTAATGAGGAAAATGGAGCTGAATTTGCTCTAGTCTTCCTGGAATGGCTCCCAATTCTGCTTGGTTCAATAGGCAGTAAGATTTAAATCTGACTTTTTGTAGAGTTTCCATAAATAACCAGCTCAGGTTCAGAAAGGTCTGAACACCCCCAATTCTAACTGAAGTCAGTAAGAACAGGCTCTATAAGCTGCTCTCCAAATTTTGTCCCTTTGTCTTGTATCAGAACTTCCTCTAGTATTAAAAACAATCTCCAGACAAAAACTAAGTTTTTTCCTGAGTTATAACAACTAAATTACCTTGTATTATTGACATAAACATTTCAAAAGACAAGAACAATCATTCTGATGTCTCCAGTGATGGTTATTAATGACACAGCCTTTAGAAGCTGTACAGTTGTTCTTAATTTCTTTACTCTCAGTAGAGAAGAAAAAGTCATTTATCTCATTTTTCTGGCAGCTGTTACTACTTAAGCTTCTTAAAGCACAACTAAAAGAGCATAATAGTAATTTAAGACATCATCAACTTAGCTGTAGTGTTGGACCTCAGGACAGGTTACTGATTTCAACCAGTACTTATACTGTAATCAGCAGTGGAAATAATTTGAAACTGCTCTGCCTACACAAGCAGAGCTGATTCCCCCTGAGGTCAAGGGAAAGGTTCCCACTGACTTCAACAGGCTTTGGATTAAGTTGTGAGTAAGGAGCTGTGCAGGGTAAATACTGGTGACAGAATCTGTGGCTCTGCCAGATAAACACAGAAAGAGAAACAGGGAATTTCAGAATGCTTCGTTCCTGGAACAGATGAGACTTTCTATCCTTTGTTTTTTAGCTCTAATTATTCCCCATCCAAAAAAGCTCAGGAGGAAAGAAACAGGAGAAAAGACTGAATTTTTCTTTTGCTTTCAAATCTTCAGTAGAATATGAGTACATTCATGAGAAACCAATCTGTTTTAAATAGATTTAAAATCTTTACTCTACTAACAGTGACAACAACCAAAATATAGGAAGATATGATCTAGGAAAAAAGTCAATGGTGTTAGAACCCATGTAGAATTGTTCTAAACACGGTTTTGGGTTAAATGTCAGAATGTACACTGGAGAATTCTATTCCCAGTCAGCAGCTATTTCATGCTTGTTTGGAAATAATCTGATGATTAATACTTGGATATCCTCTTTGATATAGTACATAACATTACCCCCCCCCCCCCTTTAATCAAATTTGGGAATATTAAGAGCCAAGGGGTATCCCTTTCATTGAATGCTCTTTTTATTGAGATTATAGTAAGACATCCCTCTAAAAGTTGATTTTGTGTGGGGACATAGCAAATATTCCAATTTATATTGAGTAATGTTTCTCTTAATTTTCGATTGGTTTTCATATTTGTAAATTAGTTATGTGTTAATGCTTTCTGAATTACACTAGATTTAAAAATTATTACAAAGGGGGGGACAAAACCTTGAAAATAAATAATTTATATACCAGACCAGAATGAAATACATTGATTTATTTTCATGACATAGGGTGGACATGTATTAAAATCCTCGTATTAGGCACTGCAAGTGCTTAAACATTGTATTCTTTAGATCGTCAATGGATTAATCACTATTTTGTCTTCAAGCACTTGCTGCTCAAGCAGACATGCAGACAAAAGCAGCAAATGTGAGCACCGTATTGGATTTATTATGGCACACTGGTGTTTTTGATATAACTAATAGCTAATTATTACCAGAAAACCAGGTTTTAACAAAGACTGGTGTAGGGAATCAAGTTCATAAAGACTGTGAGCTTCCAGTACAGAGGAAATCATTTGTCCTTTTCTGAGCCAGAAAGCACATTCATCTTTCCCAGTGTCAGCAGTGCAAATACGTGCAATTTACACATTACTGCCTAAGCTTCTGAAAAAATGTGGCCCTTGAGGCTTTCTTCTTTAGAAAATATAAAGTTAAGCTTCCCACTAACATTTTTTTGGTGGGAATCACACAAAAGTGGTTGGGAAGCACAACTAAAAAATCACTTGACTGTAACCCACTCATCACACCCCTGAGCCCAAACTTAGCAGGAAAATAATACAGTGATCCACTAGGGTTGCCTTACCATGGCATGCCTAAAAAAGCCCTCTTGACAATTAGATTGTTAAAGCATGGGGCCTAATTCAGTGCAATTTTAGTTAATAATGCAGAAGTTGTTGCAGGCAAGTTGGATGCAATATTTTATATTCTCCTTTTGTTAGTTGATGGAACAGGTGTATGAATGAGCCTTGATGAGATTGCAGGTCCTCTGACTTGGGCCTCTTTTAGCATGGAATAGGTTTTTACTTTAAATGCATAATAGATCCAAATGCCTGAGGATTTGGTTTTATTTTCCCTTGAGGTAATAGTTCCTCGGCAACTCACCATGCCTTTTCTACTTGCTTTGCATAAGAAACAGGAGGACAGTGTGAGTAGTTAGTACAAAAGACTTCCTCTTCAGAGAAAATGTTGTGTGTCATGATCAAGATACATTCATATATATCCTATATATAGACACACACATATATATGTGTGTGTCGACTACTAACTAATTAATTTATTGTCTGAGGGATTGCATGGGGACTGAAAGAAACTGAGAACTTGTAGATGCACACTGAAAAAGAAGTGCTGTATTCAGAAAATAACATGGAAAAACAATCAGCTTGCTAATATGTGTCTTGCTCAAGTAAAATATTACCTTAATAAAGGCGTTAAGAACCCACTTGTGTCTATATAGATGTAAATATAGCCTAGTTTATTATTTTAGCTCTAGCTTATGCTAGAATTACTCATTTAAATTACTGATGTAATAAAAACAAGTCTTGCACAGCCCAGTGAGTAAAATCACCAAGACAACAGTTAAGATCCGGAATCCAAATGAGGGTAACACTGTCTAACCAAAAATCGATGTTCCTGCATCTCATGCTTTATCCCTGTATTTCTACTTGTATTACAAACGGCTTAAACCATGTCAAATGCAGCCTTTTAGTCATTCCTCTTACAGCCATGATGCACTAAAATTTCAAAATTGCCTTCTGCTTGACAGATGCTGAACTGGCTCCCCACGGTGTTGATACCCGCCTGGGAAAATTTTGGTACCTACAGTATGGTCTTCCCTCCAACCCACGTACTGTCCACTTCTTCACAAAAGCCCCTTCCTCTCCTGACCCTCACTGTGCCGTGGAGACCCCAGCCCTCCAGCCTCCATCACATCCCAGCTAACCTCAGCACTGTTCCCTGTGGTGCTCAGGGCAATGGGAGAGGATACCAGCCTTGAATTCTCTTCCTAGCCTGCTTTCCTCCCTGTTGTGTTCATAAAGCAAATAATTTCCTGTACTGTCTTTTTTTCAGAGCATAGCCTTTTACCTACGTTCCTTTTCCTTCACATTCCCTCTGTCCCAGCCTGCCTCACTGCATCCTCAGACTCTGGACGTAGACCTGTTAAATGAGAGAGGCAAGCTGGCATGAGCCAGACGAAAAAAAGGTAACTGGCAGAATTTAACTAATCTGTGGGCTGTTTTTAGAGAAGACTGAATTAACCTCTGTGGAAGTGGGAAAGATATCTGAGCCATTATGGAAACATCCATGTATGTAAAACTTTGAGAATAGCTCTGTGGCTATTCTCCCTTGGTGTTTGTTTAATTATGTTTTATTTTTCTGAATCAATGATTAAAAGTCTATGTTAACTAGCAATAAATAAAATAAATTTGACACTCTTGCCTGCAACAGTTTTGGAGACCCCTTCTGGTATTTATAAGCCATTGCAAATAATTTCCTCCCTCGTACCCTGGCTCTGCCTCTGTTATTACTGTGTCATGGCAGGCTGTAGCTACTTCTCACATGCAAGAATGGTCCTCCTCATTTCAAAATAAGTGGAAGCGTTTTTCAAAAAGTTTCAGGTACAATTGTGACCTTAACTAACACTATTAAATAGAAACTCCAGCAAGGGCTAACTCACTGCTGATTTTATTAACTGTATGAATGTCATTGATAAACATCTTGAGTTTCACATACTGAGTTAACACAGGCAAAATCTTCCTCCCTGCAAACTGAGGCTTATTTTCATGAAAAGCCAGTTACATTTATATATACATATATATATATAAAACAAATTCCTTTTATGCAACAGGCAATATCATGTTTATTGGCTGTTCCTCAAAATAATGAGAAGCATTTTTAACTGGTATGACACTTTAAATAAGATGGTGAGATGTGAGGTGAATAATTAAATTCAGTACCAAATAACTTGATATATAAGTCTTGACATATCCTGTTATAAGCTTTAAGACAGGAAACTGCAATTTCCCAGTGCACTCACTTATTTTAGGCTTAATCTAATCAGAATGACTGTAAACCAACAATTCACAAGTTTTATGGGTACACCCTTATTACGATATACACACAGCCATACTTAAGAAAAACTTAGAGTACAATGTTACACATCTACAAGGGGAGACTGAGGTAAACTCCAACAGAGTTTGTTCTTAGAGTCACAGAGTTCCTTTTCCTCCAGAAGAAACTATTCTAAAATTATTTCCAATTTTGCATGTCAGCTTAGTTGATAGTCAAAAGACTGCCAGTATTTCTGCAGAAGATCCTTTCGGTAGCCAAGGGTGGTTTATGCTGTGTGAAGAGAAATGAAGTGACTAGATTTTTCTCAAATGGCCATCAAATGAGTGAAGTAAAACTTTTTTGTAATGGTTGCCATGACCATTTATAATATTTGTTAGTTTGTCATCCACTTCTACTCTTTCCTTTACAGAATTACTAAAAAAGAGAATAGACCACAACTTAATTCAATCACAGCAAGAAAAGGATGGAAACAGACCCCACACAAATGGTGTATTTCCTTTCTCTCTTAAGAATGATACTGGCATCTAAACAAAGAAAATTTGAAGAGAAGGAATCTGGCTTTCATTTTGGGGAAGTATAACAATAAGCCAACAACACGTTTATGGAGGCAATCAATAACATATCCATCTCTGCAACAGCTTTGGCAGTCATCCTTTGGTCTCAATTTCGCATTACACAGTGTCAGAACTCAAGGTACAAATGCTTTCTCCACCTGGTCCAGTCTCCCTTTCCCTCTGCCCTCCCAAAGCTTATTGCTTACGGTGAATGAAGTCTCAGCCTTCAGGAAGGTTATTCCCTAAAAGAAGTAATGCATAGTCCAGACTGGGCTATTCTGACTCCTTTCCCCACGCTGGTCCTAGGAATCTGGATGGTTTCCTGAGTTGTCCTCTCATGATCATACCCACTTTTTTAGCCTTAGCACAGCACCAGCTCACTAGATGCCAAGTGAGATCCCATCCCATCCTCCATGGGATTTCATCCACCTCCCTGGCTAACGTCTGGTGCTGCCATGCCACCAGGCAGGGGCTATGACAAGGCTTAAATCTTCACCTTACCTCTCCTTCTGATACTGAATCAGAGTTCCTCCTTCGTTGGAACGCATACCACTTAATCTTTCTCTCTACCAAGTGCCTTTGTAACATGTTGGTTTTAGGTTTTTAGCTGCATGTGGTAGTCCTGACACATTTACTGAAAGCTGCATAAGGCCTTTAAGATTTTGGCTGTTGGACTTCACGATGGGATCTCAAGACAGCCCGAACTTTTGTGGTGGATCTGCCTGCACTTCTTCCTTGAAGTAAGAGTACTGAACACCCCAACAAGACCTTCTACCTATACTGGCATACTCAGAACACAAACTAGAACCAGATGACTCGAAAGAGAGGTCTTTAGATCTGTTAGATAAAACAGACAAAAATCAAAGCATTTGAAAAGAGATTTTTCTGTGCTGCCTGCTCTTGTCTTTGAATGGCCAGACCTTTACTTAAGGCCTTACTTCTAGTCCAGCAATTTCCAGCAGCTTTCTGCACAGCTCTGAGCACTGCACTGTTCCCCCTTGGGTGTCTATGAAAACTACTTTCTTTTTATTATTTGTGTAGTCCCTGCTTTCCTCATAGTGCTCTTTTTCACTCTTGCGTTGTGAACTTCTCCCTTGCTAAGCTTGCTTGCTTTTAGCAATGGTGCAATCTTCACTTAATTCCACAGGGTTTTCTGGGCTGAGACAGCCCTGACAAGACAAGAAGGTAAGCTGCTTCCTTTTCTGTCTTCCAGCCACAGTTCCCTCAAGAAAACACACAGTACTAAGCACTCTTGGGAAATCAGAACACCTTTCTTATACACACGCGTCTGTATGATCCAACAGTTCAGAATGATTTAAAAAAAAAACAAAACTGAAAGCATTAATGGAACACTGTCCTTACTCTCTGCAGGTCTTTCCAGAGGTAATGGGATGACAGCCATGTGCATATAATCTTCCACTGCACATTTTAAGAGATTAGAGCTATGGCTTTTGAAGGAAAGTCTGTATTACCCTTCCTTCCAGGCTAAACCTTTGGTATTGTCTTTCTCTTGAGTTTCATTTTCTTGGCTGTCGCTTCAGGCTACCTTACTCACAGGAGAACTTCTAAAACTTTTCAACTTCTTTCCAGAGTCCTTTTGTATTTTGTCAGAATGACAAATAAATTAGCACATGATAACAGAAAATTTACTTGAATTTGTCCTGTCACTGTAGGAAGTTATGCTCTTATTTTCTCTGTTATGAGATAAGATTCTGCCTTCTGTCCGGATGCTCTCTGCATGTATTTGTCAGCAAGACCCAAAGTTTACAACACAACCCTTGCCTTGGTATGAGCTACAGAATACATCTGAGTGCTGTATTGATGTGCGTTTCTATCTTATCTTTTACCAGCCAGATCAGCAAGAAACCTCCCTCCAACTTTAACTGGAAATACATTAATGATATAGCTAATGATAAACCAGATAAATATCTCTGGTTTCCATTATGCAAAGCAGAGGCCTATGAATAGTCAGGGTTCCAGCTGAAGGACAGTGGGACCAACATGTAAACCCTTTAGAGACCACATGTGCACATTTGTCCGCTGAGCGGATATACATCTAATGAAATGAGTGGAATATTGCAAGGACGAGATATGGAGGCTTGTCTTTGTGGCCTTTTTGAGGACTATGACCTTGTAACACAAATAGTTCTCTCTACAGGAAATGTAACTACCATTTCAACTGAAGTTGAAAGATGCAGGGAGAACATACCAGAATAAACATGATTCTTTTCTTGATAGGTACTGAATGCTGAACTTGTCAGAGCAAGTCACGGCGAGAATCACCAATAACGGCACTTGGCATTTATATCTGACATAGAACACTCATCAGTTAAGCTAAGATTTCAGTTCGTGAATGGGGTAGAAAACGGTTGTTTGTCTAGCTGCATTACAGCCCACAGCTAGAAAAGGCCACCTTTCCAAAAATCTGTTTACCCCTCTGTCCATAAAATTAAAAAAAAATCCTTTGCCAATACATCAGTGTTCAGAATTAGAATTTAAGTTTTTAATTCTCCACTAAAACAGCCCTAGGTGATAGACCATTTTTCATTTATGGACATTAGAGAGCCATATGAAACAATTTATAAAGTGCATTTCATCACTCAAGCAACAAGTTCTTAAAGGTGACAGTCTTTCAGTTTTCAATACATGATATGCCAAATATAACTTTTTTCCTGTAAGCAGCTATCATTCTCCTGTCCACATTTGAAGGCTTCCTTGACTTTTTTTCTCCTAATTCCTCCCAGTCAATGCTTCTGACATCTCTGTTCCTTTCCCTATCGCACATGAGAATTTCAAAGCTGAGGCTTTCCAATCTGAAATATTTTTATTTCAGAACTTAATTAACTTAATTAACATATGTAGGAATGTATTAACATATGTAGGAACTTAATTAACATATGTAGACATAACCATGTTTTTGACAGTAGGTGGAAAGGGGCAGGGAGAGCACACACAGTGCTCCTTTTCATTAATTCACCTTGACTCATGCTGTCAGTTTTAAGGAAGGACTTATTTTTCATGCCTAACCTACTATTTCCAGTTATTGTTTACAATTCTTTCATGTCAGAGCACTGCTGTTAATGAAACCATTTGTGTTTACTGCTTTCTACAGGTCCCTCAAAAATTGACATGTTATTTATCTTCTCTAGAACTAATATAATACTGATATACTAGTTATAAAGAACAGGCTGCAGTCCAGACAAAGCCAGTTAAATTCAACTTTAGTTCAAAGGACAGCAAATAAAGGCTACCAGTGCAATGCTGTGCAACTAAGAAAGTCAGGCTCCACTGGAAAGTAAAGCATGTGTTTACACAGCCTTAACAGAAGGTCAGCTAAATGCAGCTGAGAACTACAACACCTAGCAGAGATGTAGGCAGTTCCTTCGATTTTTGTGGTAAAATCCTCTCTCTTCCTCACTTCTTCAGGTAACAAATTATAATTACAATTCAACTTTTCTCACTTAAAAAAAAAAAAAAAATGTATATATCTCTCTTGCACTAGAAACAACTACGTTCTATATCTAACAGGTATTCAGGTACCTCCTGCAGACTGGATACAGGTTCAGCAAAGTTTCCAGAATCAAGTTTAACTGCTGACAGGGAACATATTGTTACCTTGAAATGAAGATTAGAAATGTACTTTAGGAAAGTTCACCTCCCTAGGACAAAGTTAGCTTTGGTGGATAACCTTTTCCAGCTGTATATAGAGACGCAAACTAAAAGTCAGTGAGGAAAACATTGTGCAGCTTGTCATGGGGAGTATGCTGCATGAATTTTGCTAGAGTGGCTCATTTGGCTTCAGTGAATTTGAGTGGAATTTTGGCTGCATTGTGTTTGAAAATTGCATTTAGCTGTAGTGTATCTATATAAGGAAATTACCTTTATTATAATTACTTCTTTAGGGCAAGTTCTACATTGGTATCAAAGTATGAAAGGTCATAAAGACTCTTCTTGCACCAAGAGAGTTCTTTTAAAATACCTTGTCTGAAGTGTAGGCAATTCATGTGAAAACCTTACTTTTAAAGTACCTAAATATAAAAAGGAAACGCTTTTTCCATTTCTGTCATAGGGATATACTAATGAAGTATAGCTGATGCCAAATACTTCTCTACATCTGATTTGTTAGCAGGTTTTTTGCATGTACCCTTTGAAAAAAAACAGAAAACATTTGGGCAAATTTAATTGTATTTGGTATGGCTCCAAAGGTGTTTCAGTGCACATCAGTTTCAAAATAGAACAATTATTGTATAGCAGTAAAAAAGGTCTTCAAAGGCATTTTGATCTCAGGAAAAATGTAGAGCATGATCAGTAGCTACAGTTTCTGCACTAGTAGAAAATGCAGATTTAATGCATTAGAAATAGTGTTCCTAAAGTAAGCTCTTCTCCAGTAAAGGGCATCACCAAAATGCTTAAGTTGACAAAGCAGTAATTGAGGACACTGTTTACTTCACCATTTAGAGAAGCCTGTTTAACAGTCTAATTTAATGATTTAAGCATAATTTGATTACTTAAACAGTAATGTACAGAGACTAATATTTTAATAAACCCAGGTCCAGAAAGCACTTGTTGGCAGCGAAGCACCCCAACACAGGCTTCAGTTCCTGTACTAGCACTCCTAACCTCAGGCCAGCAGGGATAACCAGCAACACTGAAATCCAAGCTGCCACAATTTTGCTGTTAGCAGTATTTAAGGTAACTTAGATATGGCTACTTTTGCTGCAGTAACGCTCTTCACTCGAAGTTAAACAGCCTTCAAAAATATGTCCTTGCTTTGTGCATGGAAACAAAGAGCTCCCTTTTGGCTTTATTAGTTGGTCTAAATATTCTGGATTTCAACAGCATGGGGAGTGTGAAAAGGATATTTACACTACCCAAGTATGTTTAAGCACTTAACGTACTTCCTTTCCCCTCCTTGTCTCCAGTGTCTGCCAGGTTTACATTTGCCACCGCTGTAGCACTTCTGTCTCGTCTAGGACAAAACACCCGAAATGGCCTATCGCCTCTAGCTTTCTGATAAGCAGCAAGGAAACAGGACTTAAATTCACATGACAGGTACTCAGATAATAATTTTTCATAAATTATAGCGTTATTATATTAGATATTAAACAGGGAGAATGTGTTTGTGTGTACAGAGCCATTTATCTACTTCAAGTCATCTACAGAGAAATACTTTAAGGATCAGGTTCTCATTTACTTCAATTTTTTTTCTCCACACACACTTACTCAAGATTATGATGCAAGATGACATCAACGGTTCTGGTGAAATAACAACTGAAGAGAGATGTCAGAGAATACCACTTGGTTTTCAACTATGCAGAGAATTTAGCTACAGCAAGCTATCAGTGTCATGAAAACTGTCACTGAGATGAGGAATATTAATATCAAACCAGGAAGCTGCCTTTGGAACGGACAATGTTGGATTAGTAACTAGGAAGACACCAGAGTTTATAAATATATCACTTTCCCTAGATTTCCTATACTTACAACTATAGTTCTCATAGACAATACATACCCAAAACTTCCTCACCTTGTTCTGAAAACTATAGGGTTATATGGAAGTTGCTGCCTGGAACAGCTCTCCACCTGCGCAGATAGGTAATTTAAACTGAACTGGCATCTGTCTGGTATTTTGAAAACAGAGAAGTTTTAAATAGTACATATCAATGAAATGCAAAGGTTTTGCATCTCTATGGGCATTTTAGAATGGGATATGATGATTCTAAAGTTTTATTCTATACTGTATCATATTGTCATACATGGAATTATTAACCCTGCCCACTTGGATAGGAAGAAGAGCTGGAAATAGGAACAATGACAAAAACGAAACTTTTAATTCTTGATTGGTGAAAAAGTGCAGTAAATTCCATGCAGCCCCATACTGTTCCTTCAGCAGAAGAATTCACACTATGTCCTTACAGTTTATTCTTTTCTTGTACGTGCAGTAATTTTAATACAGTCCTGCCTTATGACATGTCACTTTGTATTTCACTATAGCTACTTCTCCCCAGTTAAGTCTTTAGTCATGGAAGAGAGAAACTGGAGGGCAATTAAAGCTCCTGCTTATTTGGTGTGTTTGAAAATAAGTGTTACACTACCTGTGGTCATTCTCAGATTACGTTTCTGTGCATCTGTCTAGAATTTGTGTGTTAAAAAGGTGCAATTTTAATATTGACATTCCGGAGAGTTGGAAAGATAGATTCAGAAATTCCTTATTCACTTGGACAATACAATCATTACTATTCAGTTCATTTACTTGTTTACATACCATTTGTCTGGTTTTCATTGTGATAATTTCCGCAGTGTATGGTAGTACCAAGCCTTAATTTATAACACCTTGTTCAGTTGTTCTCAGTCTAGGAGTTGTGATCGCCAGGCCAAACGCACAGCCAAAACGCAAACATTGGCAGAATCATAGACTCACAGAATCGTTTAGGTTGGAAAAGACCTTTGAGATCATCAAGTCCAACTGTTAATCTAGCACTGCCAAGTCCACCACCAAACCATGTCCCTAAGCACCTCCAGGGATGGTGACTCAACCACTTCCCTGGGCAGCCTGTTCCAATGCTCGGCAACCCTTTCAGTGAAGAAATTTTTCCTAACTATCCAGTCTAAACCTCCCCTGGATAGAAATTGGAAGAATGAGCACTAATGAAAAGAAAGGGTTGGTTTAGACTTTCTAGAATGACCACACTCGTTGAATTCCAGGCATGATTTATTTTCTCTTTCTAGCATTTGGAGAATTCAAGTGCTGCATGGAACCAGCTGTGGGTCTCCTGTGTAGTGCCTTAACGAAGCCGAGTGCTTAGATCTTCTTCTGTAAGATTTAGAACCTGTGACAGGTTATGGAAAGTAGAATTTACCCAGATGTCCTCCCCTCAAACTACTTGGACAGAATACACTGTTTCCCAGTTTGTTTCCCTTCTTCACCACTGGTGTCATTTATACCTAAATGATTGCATTACTACACTTCAGGATCAAAGGTCCTACATTTATACAAAATACATATTAGAACATAATGTTTCTTCAAGTTTGGCAGAACTACAGGAAAAAAGCAGAAAAACACTGGAAGAGCAGATTAAAACAGAGAAGGCAGATTAGATCGTTCACTGGAGTGATCTATCACAGCGCTGGATACCAGCTCCAACCAGACAAGGAAAATGGGCACAGTCACTGCTCCATTAAAGCCAGAAGTCTGGTCAGACACAGAGGGAATGGTCTGAGTGGTACGTGACAGTCTATGCCCCAACCACTGCCCCTCTCATGCCTGCACCAGCATCCCTGCAGCAAGCATGCCAGGGAGGGATCCTAAGGAAACACAGCTCTGAATAACAGAAGTTGTGCTGAAAATACCATTTTCAATAGCACATTCTCATTGTGCATTTCAGGATTGTTGTTTAAAAACTTATGAATAGCTTTTACTTTTACTGCCAGCTATCTTTGCAGAAAAGCAGAGAGATTGGCTGGGGAAGTTGGAACCCCTCCAACACTTACGTTCCTTATGGATGACCAAGGAACAGCCACAGTGGTGATCACTCTTTTCTGGAGATGGATTAATTTAATCTTTTGTACACCAATGGCACGTTCCTTTGGGAAGACAGTAAAATATATTAGAACTTCATCATTAATACATTTTTATGATTAATAAACTGTATCAGGTGAAGTAAGCAGCACTTGATTGTTGAACCTTTTATGATTTTTGTTCCCCTCAATAGCAACTTGTGCTACAGAAAATAGAAAACATGCTTAATAGAAGAAGGGCCACTAGTTGAATGAGACTCATAAGAATTTACTAGTAAAAAAAAAATAAAAATTAGAACTCACAGAATCACAGAATTGTATAGATTGGGAAAGACCTTTAACCGTTAGAGTCCAACCGTTAACCTAACACTACGAAGACCACCACTACACCATGTCCCTAAGCCCCTCATCCAAACGTCTTTTAAATACCTCCAGGGATAGCGACTCAACCACTTCCCTGGGCAGCCTGTTCCAATGCTTGATAACCCTTGCAGTGAAGTAAAATTTCCTAATATCCAGTCTAAACCTCCCCTGGTGCAACTTGAGGCCATTTCCTCTCGTCCTATCACTTGTTACCTGGGAGAAGAGTCCAACCCCCACCTCTCCACCACCTCCCTTCAGGTAGTTGTAGAGAGCAATAAGGTCTCCCCTGAGCCTCCTTTTCTCCAGGCTAAACAACTCTAAGCATTATAATAGAAATCCATCACTGAATCAAAGTAAAAGCTAATTTTTTTTTTCTTTGGTGCCAGTCCCATGTTAGAGATGGTACATAAAGTAAGTAATCAAATATAAAAATGCACAGCTCTCCCTTTAGAAGTTCAGATCCATTAGGAAGGTAGGAAAGTTAAAACTCTGTCTGATCCTCTTCTCTTCATGGCTCCTAGTTTTGCCAAGGAAGGAGTACACAATATTTATTGACTCCAAATAGGCAAGAGTAGGAAGTCTAATTAGTCTGCAAAGAGATGGTTATTCCTTTGTAGTCTAAGTGACACCAGATATACTTCGACACATTAATACACTCCCATTTTTAAAAGAAGAAGGGTGCTTTGTAAAACTCTGGCGTGCTTACATCCTGTTTCTTTTGTAATGCATCGTACCATGGTCAGAAGTACTGCTCTTGGATACCAATCAGAGCAGCTTCCAAGACAAAATTAACACATACTTAAATCTTATTTTGTTTTTGGAATGGCACTCCTATTTCGAAGAAATTAGTTAGAACTAAAGGAAAAAAACCCAGCATACTTGTTGAATAGATAAATCACCCATACAGAAAACTGGCAGCCGTTATGCAGGGTAATGACAGCTAGTGATGCGAAGCTGAGGGATGCTGTTTGACAGAGTGGTCTGCTTCCCACCCTCCTGTCTGGCTTCATCTGGGTTTGTACCCTAAGGTTTTGTTGGCCAAGAATCTTCCAAAAGACAAAGCAAAACTTGATCAAAATGGAGTCTGCACTGCAAAATACTGACTCACGCCTTGTCCCCCCTAAACTTGTCTTGGTTCACTGGATTGTAATTTTGGCAAATCTAGTCAAGTTTCACATCCAAAACTGTAATTAGAGAAAATAAACAGATATGTATCCTGTTCAAAAATAATATGCTCAAAATTATAATGGAAAGAACAACTGAAAAAAAAGTATTTGCCCATGTGGAATAAGGCTATATATAAAAAAAAATCATATGAAGTGATGTAATTTTCTCCTTCCAGTTTACAAATTGTCTTGTATAAAATGCTCAAGAAAAATACATTCAAGATTATCTGTAAGGAGAAAAAAAATCATCTTTGGTTAGTCTGCTGACTGTTAGGAGAGTTGGCAAGATACAGAAATAAGTGAATCCTTCCATCCAGAGCTAGGCTGCTTTGAACATGAATGCAGATCTAGAACAAAAAGTGAGAAGTTGTGGAAACATGTATCCTAGAAGAAAACATAAGGAAATCCTACAGCATGCCAACAATATCATGGCAGAGGCAGAAAACTCCACTCTCCAGGAGAGCCCAGATGGGGGTATGTCAGCTGATAATTACAACTTCCATTCCCAAGCAAATTGTGGAAGTGGCAAATACTATAAAGGTAGGAAGCAAAATATCTGAACAAATGTGACACACAAAAGCCTTCTCATAACATATACATAGTTCTTTTTATACCATGTGCTCTACAGATACCAGACCCTGGTATCGCAAAGCAAATGGACAAAATCATGATAGCCATTGATGACATTCAGTCTGTATGTTTTGAACCTGTGTTAAAAAACTTTAGGAGCACAGTTCAGTAGCTAAAATCTTCATAACAAGTTAAGCCCTAAACCTCTGAACTGATTCTTAAAGAGTATTTTTCTGTTTTAATCATCTTTGCTTCCACTTAGGGCAATCTGGATGTAAGTTCTCCAGCATCCTCAAATTATCCCCCCCCCATCACCCCTGGAAGTTTTCCCCACTTCTCCTTTACATGCTCTGCAATCACATGTCACCAAAGAGTATCTCTCCCTTCTCCAAGAACCTAACCTTCCTGTAGCAATTATACAGATTAATGGAAATCATGCTTGCAGCAATGTATAAAATAGCATACCAATGTATAAGCATGCTCCATCTCAGGAGAACAAAGCAAGCCATTTGCCAGCAACTCACGTAATTTTTACAACATAATGTTAATAAAAAAAAGCGCTACTGACAAGTCTAAAGTATCTGCCATTACTGTTGCCACATTGCAGGGGTGGGATTGGGTATCTTTTAAACTGTTTATGCAATTTGTTCAGGACTCATAGAAACTCCAGGAAACAAGCTGGCTGCATGCATGAAACAGTAATTGAAAGCAGTCAGAGAGAGGTAAGCAGAAAAAAAAAAGAATACTTTTTTTTGCACATAAATATTCATATTGCATAATCTTCTCTGCACAGAATTCCACATACTTACGGAAAACTCTGATTTTGTCCCCAGGAAAGTGCTAATTTCATCATTTTAGTGAAAGATCTCTATGGCTCTAGATTCCTCCTCCCATAAGCAGAAAACCTGACATCTAGACACTAAATGAGATATGATAGAATCAGACATTATGCAGCTGGAGACCAATGTTCATATGCTGAATTTTATCAGCTTTCTTTTCATGTAGAATCTGACCAGGTCATTGTCTTGTCTCCCTGCTTATTTTGATGACACTAATCAAAATGTGTGGCGCTGGGGAAGGGAACCACTGAAGAAATTTATTTGCATTCAACAGCTGAATGCTTGCAACAGATTCCAGGATTTAGTGTGATCATGAAGCGTGCTGGCTTGTTTGCAAATGCCATAACGCAAGTTATGAACCTTCATTTGGTGGCAAGTGTAGCATTTAAAGAAATATCAGATAAAAATGGATGTGCTATGCTAACTTTTAAAGCCACCCTTCCCAACTGTGCAGTATGTTTAAATGTCTGAGGCAAAATACAAATTTGCATCAACATTTCCCAGACTTTTTACTTTGCCTCTATCTGGTCTAAAATACAATTTAACATACAATAGTAGTTAGTTCAGCACTTTAACTTAGTAAAAACTCTGGATACAAAATGTCTGTACAAATCTCTCTCATTCTGGACAATCAAATTAATCTATGGTGTAATCCACTATGAAAAATAGTGAATTTTGCTGGGGAAGTTTCCTCTCCCACTTCTAGCCTCTCTTACATTTTACTATTTTGAGACTTCAACTACATAAACCCTCTGGTTTCAATTATATCTAGCCAGAGACAAATATTAATTACATTAAAAACTGTAATTTCATTTACACTTACAAGAGTTAAGCACATACTCATCTTATTATGATGCCCACATAGAATAAAAATAGAAGCTTACAGGATTGAAAGCAGAAATAGCATACGTGTCCCTAAACCCCCCCACTGCAATAAAGATGTAGGCAGTTCAATTTTCAACATTTGTTTTACTTTAGAATCTGGGTCCATTTTTCTTTCTTCCATCCACTTCTGTGTGGAAATTTTTGTGTGGAATGCGCTTTCCAAATAAAGTCCTTTTACTGGGCACTGCCCAGAGCATAGCTGGAAAGAAGGATAAAGATGAACATCCACCCTAAGTTATCAATTATTTTATATTTTGCATGTGCATTAACTTTATAATTTACATTGCATCTTCATCAACAATATCTTCGATGGTCATTTAAGTGATGAAAAGGTGTCTTAAAAACTTGTATGAAAGAGATTAGTTACCTATAACTAATTCCTTCTAAGATATATTACCTACAGATACAGCAGCATTAGCTAGCGAATTCTGTTTTCAACCGCCTCCATCCACTCCTTTACAATGGCACATTTCCAGCAGCATCTACCCCATTGTCATCCATGGTTCTATCTCTTGCCTGTCTACTGAACCAGTCTACTGAGAGGACCTCCACACCAATTGCCAATTGCTTGTAGACACAGACAAGAGGACAACCAGAATAAACCTTTCCTATGAACAGAAAAAGATAAAGCCAATAGAGCATTCATGTAGCCTCAGTTCTGTGAATAGGCTTATGGATGAAGACAGACAATGGTTTCAAGTGAAACTTTGATACCCATTTTTAGAAAAAACTTATGGTGAATCCTCAAAGTAGCCTACTCCTCAAAGGATGTAGAACATCAGGTTTGTACCCTAGAAATTGACTCTTTCCTACTCTCCTGACCAGATGGATAGCTAGCAGAACAAGCACTTTTTTACAGGAGACACAATAGCCCTTGGTCAAAAGGCTGTTAAATCAAAAATACAAAGACAAAATTAAGTCACAGTAAGGATCTTGGCTTTCAATAAAAGGAAAGGCCATCACCAAATGCTTCAAACATAGTAGGAGAGAATATTCAGAAAACTGCAACTACAACCACCAGCTGCACTGTGGCTTCTGTATTCAATGCTTGAGGCGCTTGATCCATTGACTGACTCCCAAGAAAGTAAAGAGGACCACCCTCTGCAACTATGAAGAGGACTCTAATCTGGAATGGGCCTGATCAGGTCTGATTTAATTGAGAAATATGAACCACTGTAGAGGACAACTGTGATATTGTTCACTTAAAACTCAAAAATATATTCATGTTTTTGAGGTTTAAGACTGGCCTATGATATATTCATTTTTGATGACAAGAAACAGTTGTAAATTTCCTTTCTCCTAGACATATTCTGAGCCTGATTCTATTAGCAAGTCTAATGAGGTAATGGAAGTCTCAAGGGAGGAGTTCTAGAACAGAAACAAAAGAACAACAGTTCAAATATAGTGAAGAAAAACTGTTTCATAATTTTGAGTATGTCTGAGGTTACCAGCTGTCAAACACTGGAGATAAATGGCATCTAAAATAACATTAGGTCAAAGAGGCCAGTCATAGTACACAGAGGATGAACAATTTGGATTGCATTCCACAAAGATCTCCAAACAATTCCTTTATAGCTAGAATGTGTAACATCAGAGTTCATATCGGTACCTCCATGGAGGTTCCTATATGGAGTCTGCAGGAAGTTGCCTCTGTGGGATTTAGGAGACTGAGGGCAAGAGATCATAGCATATACAACAGATTTACTATTTTGTAGAGTGAAGGGAGGTCCCCTAGAGACAAAATGTATCAAGTAGTTATCCTTATCAAAATGGCAACCTCACTGTACAGGTGCTAAACATAGTCCTTCAAAGGACTTTTTCTTATTGCAGGATAAATTTTCTTCAGGAACCAAGAGACACACAGTAGACATTAATGCATGTGCTCTGATATCCTCCTGCGAGGCCCAGGGAGTTGTATGACAATAGCTTTGTGCTACTAACATATCTGAATCCCAGAATAAATTATTTAGTGAGTCTTCAAACGTTATCAAATTGTCAAGTGGTTGACAGTCTTCTACTATAAACAAAGCCACTCAGTTCTTGTTTGTTCACTCTTTTTAAAGGCTGCAGTAGACATGGTGGCTACTGTGTTTGGTCACATGAACAAAACAAGCCTCTTCTGCAGTCTTTTGTACTTTTTGTCAAAGTTCCTAGATATTTTAGTATAATGTCAAATATTTTGAACTTGCCACCCAGTGACTGCCAGTCAGCAAGACCTTTGTTTTGGAGTGACAATGGAGGAACCTACCAAGATGTAGACTGATTCAACATATCATCCTTGCAAAGTACTTCTGCCAGTTGCTTGCCAAAATCTCAAGAAACTACTTTAAATCAAAGTCTTAATAGACAAAGAGTTTCAGAAAAATGGCTGATACTCTCAGGTCTTCTCTAGAGTGCCCTACAAAGAGAAAGCCTCTTCAGTCTCTAAAAACATTATGTCTGGAAAACCCAAGGTTCCCACCCTGTGTTTTGCATTTCCCTTTTCTAAAGGCTTGAAAGTGAAAGAACTTTCAAGCTGGGAGGCGTAAACAGATGTTTTCTCTTGGGAGCTCTTGAGTCCTTACATTTTGCATAGCTGAGGACTAAAAAGACAAGGAAGTTGACTGAAGATCAAGAAATTTCCAGACAGAAGACTAAGAGAATACTAGTCATTGAGAGTGAACGCTTGTAGAAAGTCATCTTATTTTTAATCTAAGACTGGAGCTGTGTGAACCAAGGGAAAAAAAAAGTGGGCTTTTCTGAGGCTTGTCCTGAAGATTTGCACAGTGCACAGATATTTGTGGCAGCATCTGTGTCTACAGTGACTGGAAAAACTGATCAAAGTAGTCAAGAGGCAAGATGATGTTTTCAAAGATGAACTGTGACAGAGGAAGAAGTTGTGGAATTTCAGCACACAGTAATCTTGACAGGTATTTCCATTATCAGAAACTGAAGAAATTGCAGGTGCTAGAAATGTAGTAGCAAGGTGTTTAGCATACTCCAATGTGCTTAGGTTCAAAGAGCTTAGTGATTTGACCAAATACACATGGATCTGTAAATCTGACATATACAGGCAGAAACATTTACAAACAGATTACTTCACAGAAAGCTGACTGAACAGTACCAACAAATATTACATAGTTACTATGAAAAGTGGCTGTAGAAAGAAACTTTCACATTTTACGCTGTTTGTATCTCACTTGAGCTTCAGCAGGGACAACTGCTAAGTACTCCAAAGAATCTGTGGGAAAAATCTATCATCTAAAGCTGTGTGGTAAAGGGAAGAAAGCTTCAGTAGTGTTCACAATGCTCTCTTCAAAAGAGAGCTGAATGTTCTGACTTAGGTCGGTGGTTGAGAGTGAACAAGAATAGAAGGTGCCCCCTTTCATGACCACCTGCAGTACATATGGCAGGGCTTGTACTGTGGGGCTTCTGCACGTTCCTGCAGGTGTTGCTGAGAATAAAAATTTCTTAGCTAACAGGAGCTGTGTTTAGATATATCTGTACCATAAAATATACTGATAGGGCCTTCAAAGGAGTACTGTCCTTTTCTGCAAGTCCAGTGCAATTAGGTTCAGTAAGATTTATTTTTATTATTTTGTATAAAGTACAAATAAAACCTCAGCATTTCCCAACAGAAAACATAAATGGAAAAAAGTCAAGACTTCTCAAAATCTGTCAGTATAAAGATGACAAGGTTAGAACCCCCACACTGGAGAACTAACGCCATATCACACTTGGATCCATTAAAGCCATTGCCATTGTTCTAGCTATATTTTACTGAACAACAAGCAAAGCTTTCTACCCGAACACGGCAAACACTTAGGTACATGAGTACTCTTATTGCCTCAATAGGACCATTCACATGGGTGAAGTTACTCAGGCAAGTAAGTGTAGGATAAAGACCAGATGCATGTAAAGCTTTTATTATCAAAGGGCTGCTGAGCTGAAGTGCAGTGGTCATGAGTACCTGCATGCCTATTTTACAACTACAGATTTAATATCTACACTGAATAAAGTATTTTTCCCAAGACTATGCTGATACACTTGATTGCCCTCAGCACAAAATAAATATTTGCTGTTTTTTACCATGGCTTACAGGGATTTCAGTATGAGCTAGTTCCTGCAAAGCTGTATTCACACCAGGAGACATGGCCTCTATTTTGAGCAGTGCTGTATATCTTGACAATATGCTATACATCTAAATCTTCGATAAGCTTTTCTTATTGCAAGTTTAAAAGGTGTCTGCATTCAGAAACATGAAGACTGTGGATATTCTTCCACAGTCACAAGCAAACATACACTAGGTATTGAATTCATACAATGCATAAAAATCTCTTCATTCTGCCCCTCACTCACTATTATTCACAAAATGCTTACAATGCATCATAACAACCATTAGACCTAATAAAGACAAAATGATGTGTCACTGAAAGACACTGGGAGAAATCTGGTCATCACAATGTCTCAGGTCCTGCAATACCTTTTTTTACAGTAACATTTCCAGGTATTTTGGAATCATTACTCAAGGCTGAGCAGAAGCTAGAAAAACCTTCCCAAATACTGACTGAAAAACTGACATTTTAACTCTAGAACCACTTCAGTCTTGCAATCCAATCCATAAATTTATCAAGATGTCTTAAAATAAATTAATGCTTTGTCCCTAATGCCTTAAGAAAGCCATTCCTTAACTAGAGTTAATCTTTTTTCAATAGATAAGATTTTCATCATCTCAGTATCCCTTCTTTGCATCTCTTACTAGTAAATAACTTTCATCAACAATGATCAGAATCAAAACCAGTACTGTAAGTGACAGTTTACTTACTCTATACTGAAACAATCTCATCCAATTCGCATTAGCCTGCTGAACTAGGTGAGGCTGATCAGAATTACTACAGCTTCCAGTATCCTAATTTTTATTAAAAAATATTCTCATTAGAACCCAAGTGAGTGACTTTGTATTTTGTGCTTTCAGTTTCACTCCATTCTAGTCCTTCAGTCAAAGTCACAGATTTGTTCCCAGTTCTCCGCAGTACTTGCAATACCTCCCAACTCCATCCCATCCACAAATTACATGTGACTTAGATGGTGACCTCAACCTAAGCCATACTACTGCCAAAGAGCCTCTGAAGCTCAGAAGAGAAGTACAATCGCTATGTTTTTCTCCATAGCACATACCAGGTAAAACGCAGACCTGTTAATCTTCCTGAGAACTACCCAAGAATGTCTAAACATGTGGGCTATCACTCATACTTAGCATTGTATTCAACCACAACAACCTCCCCTCTAGATATGGGAACACCACAGAATAAACACAGACAGTGAAAAAGGGGAGGCAAATAAAAACAGGAATGAAAGCACAAAATCAGGAGATAGCATTTTAAGGACAAACATGGATCTCTGTAGTTCTCTGCAGATACCATGCAGTTATTTATGTAGTTTCCTAAGTTTTCCAAAAGGGCCACATCAAATCAATTTTAATTATTTAACAAATATGACATATTTAATGAGTGCAAAGGTTCCAAGGATGAGAAGATTTGCTCCTCTCCATTTTCAGAATGCTGTCATCTTATATTTTTTTCTTCTTTCCTTTTAGATCTAGACTTAGTCTCTGCTGTCATTTCCTCAGCTAGGTTAACTTTCTCTTGTGCTATAACTCACATTTTTCCCAGTTTGAGGTAAAAAAAAGTGGGGTTTTTTTGTCATTCTAGTGCTCCTCCCCACCTCTTCTATATTCCTGTAATCTTTTGCCTTAAGCTCAAGCTTCTTTCTCATCTCTTTCAGGGTTCTAAAGGAATCAGCTAACAACTCTAACCTCACTCCAGTCCTTGCCCTGCTCCCATCCCATGTGGGATTGTAAGTATTTCTTCCATTTTCTTCCGCAATCATTTCTGTGCCCCCTCCCATCCTGTAGAGAGGGCAATTTCTTTTTCTCCCCTGGCATATGTCTCCACTCTCAAGTTTGTTTTCAATGCTCTTATTTACAAAGTTCCTATTCTGAGATCATTTAGGGCATTACATTCAGAACCATCTCCACA
The DNA here is from genome assembly GCF_034638445.1 of Ciconia boyciana. NCBI lineage: Eukaryota > Metazoa > Chordata > Aves > Ciconiiformes > Ciconiidae > Ciconia > Ciconia boyciana. The sequence goes on along the minus strand of NC_132936.1, from coordinate 67,777,487 downwards.
ATCAGACTGTTCCAATACTCTTGTAAACAAAAGGAGCTCTGCTGGCAACATAATATTCTTTTCTTGCTGATAGTGAAATATCTAATGCAAAATTCATGTTTTCTCCAGTTCTCATTACTACAGTTGTGCACTGAAAGGTGGCGACGCCATAAGAAAAAAGCATTGCTCCTCTTCCCAACAAACTTGGTTAAAATTCTAACATTTAAAAATAGGTATTCTGAGGTGATTGTGAAGAACAGTTGCTGTCAGTGTCAGGATGCACTGCTGGTTTAGAAACTTAGCATCAAACTTTAGGTTTTCCTAATCTAGATATCCAGGCTCAGGCTCTAATTCCATAAACTGCAGAACAAAGGACATTTTAAAAGAAAGCAAGAACTATACTTTATAAGCCAGGGCACTTCCCAATCTCAATCAGAACAGTACCACAAAGACTTTACAATAACAGAAACTATCTTTGATCTTTCGTAAATCTAACTTCCTCCAAATTTGTGTTCTCATTCTTTTTGTACCAGGCTCTTATTTTACTGTTGACATGAAAAAGGTAAAAATCAAAGGTCATTCATTTGGAATACTGCACAATTAAAAGCTAACTTTTGGCACTATACTAGTACATTTAAAGTTTAGCACTAAGAATAACGTTTGTCAGCAGTATCTATGTATTTGTATCTGACATTTCCCCAATACTTGTAAACAAGGTACTAATTATGTTTTTTTGGAAGGCATTCTTATAGCCCACCACTGAATTTACATGCATTATATTATAAATGCACAGACACATGTTTGCACACCACCTCCCACCCCCCCAGTCCTACTTCAGACAGTAAGTTTCTCTGTTGTTGATTTCTTGTAGCTAAGTATTATATAGCATGAAATACTACAATTACAATCACATTCTGGAATATGATCATACTTAAGTCTGTGGCTCTGAAACTTCACTTACAAAGGACATAATTAAAAATTCCACCTGAAATGACTGCAACAATTTGAAAAGAACACCTCCAGTATTAGTAAATTCAATTAGTGCACATTTGAAAAAAATCTCCACCATTTCATAAACAATAACCTGCTCAGCAAAACACTTTTCAAAGACTTTTGTAGGAATCCTGAAGTATAATATGGAACTTCCCCTGCAGAGAGGTGAAAGTATAAAGAACTGCAAAAACATTAAGTAACACCAAAAACCTTTTAAGTAACAAACAAACAGATTTACTAGAATTCTAGCTTATATAAGTAGCAAAACTGAACATGGAATGTGTGACAGAAAACGTTTCTTTCTCCTTTCTTAAGCAAGGTTGAGAAGACAGGGAACTTGCAATCCAAAGAAAAAAGGCTAGCAAGTATATAGGCGGCAATCATACTGAAGAAGAGAGAATTGTCGGCTGTAGCATGCAACAAAAACGGCACTCTCCTTTATTTAATACTGTACCCGTACGTGTTGGGAATTGGTTTAAGAGGAGCTATGGGTTGATACTTTACCGTTCAGAGTGGCTGTAAAATGAATCAGTCAACACTTAAAGCTCACACAATATTTAACAATGGGGCCATAATTTCCAGTGCCTACCACAAATTCCAATTTGGAATAATTACAGGCTACCTACCTACATTCTCCTGACATGTTCAAATAGGTACACTTTTTGAATTTTTCTGCAACATTGGTTTGTACTTTTGGGCTATCTGCCACATTTAAAGCTGTCCCAGAGGCTATACTTAATGGAATTGAAACATTTTGCTATAATTTACTTTAGGCATCAGTTTGGATGATAAATACTCAAGAGTCTGTTGCATCAAATGTTAGCAGCTTAAAGATGTGGCTTCAAACATGGTTTGATGGGCTGTTACAAAACTTCTCAATTAAAAAATAAATGCAAAATAATTTTATGCAAAATAAAACTCAATATGCTAATTCAGGTATTGTGGTCTGAACGTTGGTATTAGGATATGTTTGGTTTTACAGAATTCATGAGAATTTTCTATGACAAATCTTCTAAACACTAGTTTATTTTCAGAAAGAATGTCCTGATAGCTTCTCTAAGAAATTCTTAAACTTTTGTATTAGCATTTTCATCTCCATTCCCCTCAGAGACACTTACTTTAATTTATTTCTAGGCAGAAGAAGGTTACATATTTGTAAATGATCACTCAAAAAAATTGCTTATGGCTTTTTAATTGCTTATTGCTTTTTTACTGATGATTCCCTGGTCTCCTAGCGGAACCTAGAGTTTCAACATAATCATGGCCAACAGACAATCTTTTATAGACTTTGAGAAATACTTAAATTTTCATTTGCAGCCTTCTTAGTTATGTACTTCCATTTCATATAATTATATCATAATAATACCAATTACAAATTGTATCAATTTTATTATTTTAAAATAACATCAATTATAACATAATAATATCAATTTTAATTGAAAAGCCTTGCATTAATACAGTATTATATCATAGCTTGCTTATTTTTCCATGTAACATAAAAGCCCTGAAGTTCTTTTAATTATTTTATAAATAGAAACAGGAAAACTGACTTTCCTCCTTCAAGTGCTGGGGACTGAAGCTGATATTAGTTAATAATGGTATGATCCCCAAATGAAAGCAACTTCTGATTTTTTTATAGCAATGCAATATATATATTTCTACATGGATCAATGTTCTGCATCCTTCTTTCAACTGAAAAGCAGGTTTTCCAATCATAGTGTAACACCACAATAATATAGATGGAATCATTTACAGTAATTCAGTTTGATACTGAAGTGAGGGTTCCATCTTGCATGAAGCACTGTACAAAACACAGGCTTATTGCCCAGGTCTGTACAGCATTACTGCCAAAAAGTTTCAGACTGATTTATTCTAAATTTCCCAAAACAATTAAAATCTAATCCAAATCACTGTCCAGATTAGCATGCTACCCCATATCAGAAAGCAACACAAACAATACCAGAGATTTTATCTATTAAATCTCAGTCAACTAAAATACTTAAGCACACATTTACAGGTTTCATACTACCCTTTTCAAACCTGCTGTCAAAGACTCTACACTCTTAAAAAGGATATGACCAGCTAAACTTTAATGCATGCTTACGTTTGATTTTCCTTTCCTCATCTTTTTGCTTTGAATATCAGACTTCTTTCAGTCACTGCAAAGCAGTGCAGCTATAAAGAATACATGGATTTGATCTGGCAGCTTGGAAAGAAAGACGGGTCAGATAATATGTCATTAAAATTACTACATAAATCAGACGTGCTTTATAGTGTACTCAATTATTATGTCACATTCGGTAAAAGGCTACTTTTTCTTTCTTTTAAACAGCATGGATGGATTTTTAACAATCAAGAGCTCTGTAGTCGCAAGGCCAGACCTCATAAAGACTCAAAATTCAGTTTCCAAGATATTTTAATTAAATCCCAAGTCCAAAAGGTCTCCACAACAAAGCAGACAGGAAGAATATTAGCTGGAAATATGAAGCTCTATGACACTAATACCAGAGATGAACCTATACTGCTTTAATGGCTGAAAACCAGGCCTTCTTTTCAGCCTCTTAAAAAGATGGAAAAGCTACGAAATAAATCTCCCTAAAAGTTCATGTTGTTTAGAATCTCTGCCTCTGGTTTCAGGATCATCTCTGATAAATATTAGTACTTTCTCTTAATTACCCATACATATACAAAATTGTAAGTGTTCACACAAAAGGAACAAGAACCAGTAATCAAGAAAACATGTAGCAGTCCGTACAGTTGTGGGGGATTGGGTTGGAACACCAAAATTACACTCTCTGAAGTATCAAGAGATGTTTTTTCCAGCATGTTTTAAAATGAAATACAAATGTCCTCAAGTCTCTCTCAACTTTGACTTATGCCTCCGATAATACCCAAATAATTTACGTATAGAAAAAAGTCCTTCCCATTGTGGATCTGTCAAGCCTTCTAACATGCTCTCATTTCAGAAGGCAAGCACTAATCTTAGTTACCATTTTAAAGCTATTATACTTACTATATAATTGCTTGAAATAATAAAATCGGAGTAAGAATTTTAACAGGACATTCTTATGCTCAAGTTTTTTACAGATTCAGCATTTTCCCATTCTGATAATCTAAATATTGCAAGATGAATTCTAACTCTTGAGCAGTGTTTACAGTACTTTCTTCAGTATTTTGCTTACATCAAGCCACTGCATTCATATGTTTCTAGCTCCACTGTTTGTAAAATGAAAACAGAGATTCCTACTGTACCATTAATTGCTAATCTGACACTGAACCAGTGATTTCATTGTCATGGGTGATGGGATTGAGAACTTCTGTATAACTCCACTCCCCTAACAGGTACAGTAATATGCTGTTAGTTCTTTAGGCAAAACACATGAATCTGTCGGATAAAGGCTTCATTCTCTGCCCGTAATCAGTAACTTGAGGGCCTTCTGTAGATTCTGCACAGCAGTGCTCACATCTTCATATTGCAAAGCACTGCCAGCATATTTGCAGTATTTTTGAGCTCTGGCAAAGTCCTCTGGTGTCAAACGGACTTCCCCTGCAAAAACATAAGTATTACAAAGTTACTATAAAAGAAATCTGACTGAGGCTTCCTTTGATGTGATTTCTGTGTTTTACTTATATTTGCAGTAGTATTATGAAAACCAGGCTAATATTTGTGGTAATTTTACAAAGACCAAGCTACAGTTTTTCTTCTGTTCATTTTTCTTTCCATTCATATAATGCTTAACTTCTTTGCTGCTGGCATTTGAAAAATATAAGAGGACCTTTCTAAACACTGGTATTTGAATGACCCAGTGCCTTTCAAAAGTAAGTCAATACCTTTGAGAAAGATCTGCTCTTCATCTAAGGCAGCAAAGGAGAGCTTTTTAACGACAATGAGTTAGCTGTAATCATATTACAACCTGCAAGAAACAAGGACAGTGTTTTTTGTGTTTACAGTATAATTACTTTGCTCTCTTCTTCAGGAATAATACATAGTTAGAAACTGTTTCTTCTCAACTGGAATAACTTTTCAAAATGTAGAAGCATTTCTCATTGGCATGTTTTTGCACATTTTATATTTCTGTTTTCTCCAAGTAATGTTTATGTTTCCAATTTTATGTAAGATGACTGAAAACAAGATTGATCTCATTAAATGTGCCCATTTTTGTAATACCGGAGAACACTAGCAAAAAATATTCTTGTAATACAGTATAAAACAATTACCTGTTATTTATTAATCAGAGTATTTTCTTGACATAAGTTAAGACATTGGGAATTCTGTAATGCTCACACACGTGCATTCAGTCTTCTAGAAAGCATAGTATGGATTTATGCCCTAACTGGCAGATTTAATATGTGAATAGCATCACTGATGTGTGCGTAAAATAAAGCACAGTTATGTTACTGTCCCTCCTTCCACCCACAAATTCACTGGGAGTTTTAAGGCTAATCCCATGCCACTCCAGTAACGTATGGATAAACTATAAAACCTTTACTCATGTTCTTTCAGAACAACTTAACTTGTAAAAGACTGATTTTTATGGACACAGATAAATAATTATATGCAATACTAAAGAATTATGTATTTATTTAATAGGTTTCCCACACAGCATCTTACAAGCAATGAACAGATCTCACAGATTAAAGAAAAAATGCATTTTAAAATGCACCACAGATTTTATATAAAATTGATTAAACAAAGATTTAGCTAAGCACAGCTTTCTAATTTTAAGCAAGGACATGAATATACTTAAATGTAATTTTTATGGTACAATTTCAGTTAGCTGGATCCCTTTCTTTCAAAATAAAACTGTTGTTTGCAATACTGTGAGAACGTTTATTAAAGAATCTCAGTTCTTATCAGAAAATGTCTATTATATTTGCTTTTCCTTTCCCCAATCTTATTACTTAAGAACAGCTTTTGAACAAATAAAACAGAAAACCTGGGAATATTAAAAACTAGACTGGTCTGCTGGTTTTCAAAACAGCCCTACCTCAATAAAAAGCAGAAGGGTAAGTGCTCTTAAGATTAATTTTATCAATTTTTACAATATACTCTAGAAGTCTACTTATTTTCCCTTCAATAAATAAATATAACCACAAAGTAACTGTTGAAAATTGAGGCACACGACAACTTGGTGGGCTCATTATCATTGCAATATATGTTAGTTTACTGGTGAATAAATGAAGCCACATTAAATCTCTTAATACATACACATGTGAGTAAATACATGTGAGGGAGTGCATAAACACAGGCACACACTCAGGTTATTTTGTAACCTAAATAAAGTCACAGGCTAAAAGCAGCTGGGGTCAATCTGCGACCACATTACTGAACATCTTTAAGAAATTAAAAAGACCAAGTTCCCCTCAAAGTGGCTTTATGCTATGATGCCAAAAGAAACTACAAAATCATTCTTTAAAAACTGGCCAAGGCATCAGTCCAGTATTCAACTAATTTATTGGAAGGAAGCCTAAATTCACCAGTCTAATCTTATTTTTACAGTTTAAGCTCTATTAATGTTTTGCTGGCATAAAGCCTTATTTATTATGAAATCTACTTCAGATGCTATTATGACATAACTGAAGGGAAAAAAGTTAACAATTTTAAATTTATAAACCAAAGTTTACACAGTAAGGGTGTTGATCTTTTGATGTGCTCAGTGGCCTCAGCTCCTACTGAAGTCAGCACTCACAATGGACAAGCAGAATAGAAATAAATAAAACAGCTCTGTGTTCTTAAGTTTTCAAAATAATGTGAAACTTAACTATAATGTCTGTACTTACATCAAAGGTATATCCACAAAAGTTAGTAACTGACTTCAATTTACGTATTCTAAGTTAAGCAGCTTTGGAGACAAGGAAAACAGCTTTGCAGAAAAAGACCTGAGGTCCTGGTGGACACCAATTTGTCCACAAGCCAACAATCTGCCCTTGCAGCAAAGAGGGCTAATGGCATCCTGGGCTGCATTAAGAGTGTGGAGGGAGGTGATCCTTCCCCTTTATTCAGCGCTAGTGAGGCCACACCTGGAGTACTGTGGCCTATTCTGGGTTCCTCAGTACAAGAGAGAGACTGACATCCTGGAGAGAGTCCAGTGAAGGGCCACAAAGATGATGAAGGGACTGAAGTACCTCTCACATGAGGAGAGGCTGAGAGAGCTGAGACTGCTCAGTCTGGAGAAGAGAAGGCTCAAGGAGGATCTCACCAATGTATATAAATACCTGAAGGGAGGGTGCATAGAGGATGGAGCCAGGTGCTTTTCAGTGGTCCCCAGTGACAGGACCAGAGGTGATAGGCACAAACTAAAACACAGGAGGGTCCTGTCTGAACATGAGGAAATTCTTTTTACTGTGAGGGTGACCGCGTACTGGCACAGGTTAGCCAGAGAGGTTGTGGGGTCTCCATCCTTGGAGAGATTCAGAAGCTGTCTTTTGAATTAACAGTGACATTTTTTCCCAAAATTCTTCCTTCAGTGCTGCAAATTAAACCATGGGGAGAGTGCAGGGGCAGGGGGAGACACAAAGGACATGGTCCTGAGCAACCCATTTTACCGGACCCTTGCTTGAGCAAGAGGGGTTGGACCAGATCACCTCCAGAGGTCCCTTCCAACCTCAGCCATCCTGATTCTGAGCTCTAAAAAAGCCCAACAACACTGAGATGGGAAAAGTATACTGTATTTATCGTGAAACAAACCTGCTTCTGTGTTAATCTGAAATTATTAGCACAGTAGTTACATTTATTACTGAAACATGGAATCCGTAACTAATGTCAACAAGCATGACTCTTCTTAGTTTTAGAGGAACAAAAAGAGAAACCCAAAAGGCGATTTGACTAGAGATGCTGAAAATCACGTTGGGGGAAAAAAGCAGTTTTAGAATGAAAATAATTTGTATTTTACATGATGTATCTGCTTCTCCTTGGTATCCTTTTCTATCCATCAGATGTTTTTCCTTTCTATGAAGTTGCCCAAATACAAGGCAGCTGATTTAAGAACATTTTAATAATGCAACTTGGTGTAAAAACAGTGATTGCAAAGGTAACTGAAATGATTTTTGAAACAAGATGCTCTTTTTTCCTATTAAGGCACTTAAGATATTTGAAATATAAGTCCTCAAAGATTTCTTAAGATCATGAAAACACACAAAATATCAAATTATTATTTCTACTTTGTGTGTAGAAAATCAAACATTATTATACACACAACTAGAATGGACAAATGGTTTCTCTATACTATGCCACCTGTGGAAGGGAGCATGTGGTAATGTAAGAAGATTTTATAAAAAGTCTGCGTAGCACAATCATGAATGCATTTAGTGTTAGCAAAATCTAGGAGTAATAAATTTTTTAAGCAAACTACACCAGAGAAGTGCTTGCACACATACAAAGTTGCTGTGTAGCTCTACATTCTGTTGTCAGAGACATTAACCAATGTTTAATTGCATAAGCTTTGACACTTTCAAAAGTCAATGTTAAACTCCAAAACCTGTTCCCACAGGACAGGACAATTATTGAAGGATTCACGCTGACCAAAATCAAAGGAATACTGTGACTTTAACTTAATTTTCTTTTGATAAAATATTCCACTCTTCTCCATCAAAAGTTTCTCTCCCACCATAGCATTAATCAAATTGCTTCTCCCATGTTATGGGAAGGAAAGAAAATATGTAATTTATTTTAAAAATATGCATTTGATCTTACTACCAGAAAGAGTCTTGCAGGAATATGTGGAATATCCTGTTTGGCTATGCCTATACTAGTACATTCAACAGTGCCAGGGAATGCTTCTCAGCACTCAAACTTGACTGTCTACACTGTCAAACTGCTGGAACAGACTCCAGTATGGTTTTGGCCCATGCAAACTAGCACTTTCCCAAACAATTCCTGGGCATGACTTGTGGTTAGAGCAGGCTAGAGACCATTCAATATTGGCAGCCTTCACAAACTACCTTGTTTAGAAGGTTTAAAAGTTTAATAGTATGGATGTGAGTGGTTCTGTGCCAGCTGTTCTCAGTGTCAAATATTTACAGGCATGTTTAATTTATTAGTATAGACACAGACATTGTGTCTAAATTGTGGAACAAGTGTACTTTGCACTGTGCTAGCTCTATGGATCTACTGGAGGGCAACACTGATCCCTCCTTCCCGTCCAAAGGAAACTTCAGTTTCATAGGAATGGTACATAGCAAAGTCTAACCTCAATAGGCATCCAGGATCTAGCCTGAATATATATATATTGCAACTCAGGAACTGGGGAGGGCTCCTGGGTCCCACAGTTTAGTATGTCCATTGTGAGATACAGGCATTTCTAAATCTACTTACTTACAGGTCAGGGAACAAGGCTACTGTGGAACAGAGTACTGTCAGCATAAAAAGGACTCCTCAGCAGCATGAGGAGAAGAATGATATCTGCCGTTACTCTTACACATACAGCTGAAGGGAGGATGCTTTGGGTCATGATCAGGCATGCATGACAAGATGGTGACAGGCAAGGACAAACACTTTCCATTGCTCTCAAGCTTCTCAATTCTATGCATGCAAACAAAACTGTTACTGTATCTCTGCTGACTGACATATCCCTTATGCCCTCTCAAACTCCTGCATAACGGACAGCATATTTTCTAGATTTTCAGAACCAAGGATCTCTATGAGCTGGATCACCTCTTCAGGTGCACTTTTGCAAAACTTGCTCATAAGAATGTAACACTAAGCTGTTACAAGACCCAAATTTGTAGTGACACAACAGATGTGCAGAGGAGGAATGCAGGCATGCAAATACTCAGGTTAGATCAAGTTAGAGATTCATCACTGTGCTTAGCAAGGGTCTTAATCTCTTAATTACAGGACAGTAGTTATTATGAATTCTCACAATTGCAGGGTATCTTAATTAACTCAATTCCTTTTTATTTGTATTTATGTACTTATTAAATCAGGTTATCACAGGTAAGAGGCTAGAGGGAGCAATGCACTGATACTATCCAGATATCGAATAATGGAACTTCTAATACTTAATGAAGAATTGAAGTTCAAATCAAAATTATTACATTTTTGACAACTAGAATTAAACATTCAAATGAAGAAACAACGATGACTGAAATTTTCAGAGTAATTATCCAAAAACTTATTAGAATTACTGTCTAGACGATCACGATAAGCTGCTTAAATATGAAAGCTTCGCTGCCAAAACCACAAAATTTGCTTTCCAACTAGTAGTTACTACGGTAAAGCTTAAGTAAAGCCTTCAGCTGTTTTGGTTAAGGAGCTACCAAAACCCTAAAACTCAAAAACTATCACCAAGTTTAAATGGTTCAGCTACACGTCTGACGTATTGTTTTCAATAAAATGAGTTAACTGTCAACATGAGACATTACAGTAATATGCCAGACAAACAATAGGATGTGCCTTTTGTTCTTCAGGAGAATACTAAAGGTTAATGTGTCTCTATCAAAGATAAATTTTGTTATTTTTATCCTTTTAAGACATATTCTACAAAAATGGCTTCCTAATGTTAAGATGGACACATCCTTAAGCATTCTTATGACAGCAGTCTAAAATCAAGCTAAACACTGAATTCCTATCATAGCATTCCATTGAATAAAAAATGCTGTTTCAGTAAAGCTGGTATTTTAACATAGACACCCTCTTCAACAGCATAATAAACTAAAATATCTAACTAAATATTTGTAAGTTACAATATACAAAAATATACCTATCTAAACTTGTAGTCATAACAGGCAACATTTGACTGTATCTAGTACTGGAACTTAAAAGATCAGTTACTTATACCATCAGCTTTCCCTGGTGAGAATAAACTGTAGGGTAGAATGTGAACAGATTTCATAGAAGGACTCGGAGACATCCTCCTCACTCAACATCCACGTTACGTTGACAACAAAAATCTTATTATTACAAACAGATGTAACTTATCTTTTTATTATCTCTATTCCATGGACAGAAAAATTCCTAGAAAAAAGTTAATGATTTGTCCAAATGCACATCAGTGTTCAAATTAGAATCTAGGGTGATTCCAGCTTTATTGTCAGTCACTACTCTTTCACAGGCCGTGGTTTCCCTAAGGTTAGCATTTATGTATGCACTTCAAAGCATGATATATGCAAGCAGACATAAAATACACGTAATATAGGCTATCAATGATTTTAATATCAAAGACAGATGGCATTTTAAAAGATAAAAGCCTTGATTAAATGGTACCTCAAAATGACATCATTAGCAGTACCTTATAAATTATTTCATTTAATACAGGTACTACGTATAACCAACAAGCACACATAACAATTATGCTGCAACAGAAAACACCACTGGAATGTCGTGATTATTTAATGAAGTGAATAAATAACTTATGTACTGACCCTGTAGAAGAAATTTTAAGTAAAGGGAATGTGGATTAATTACCAAAAATATGATTTAGCAAGGCCATCAGGAATAAAGGCTTTGCTAAGTATATCAGAACCTCACCTGAGAAGCAACAACATAAATAATAAAAGGCCTAACACAATACTAGCTCATTGGTTCGAAAAAGTCAGATAGACAACACTAATCATACACTGTAGCAAAGCTTTCAGAAACTATTAAACTCTTAGCAACACAATGTTTAGATTATGTCCATTCTTTTTAAAATTTATGAATTAGTAGCATTCAGAAAATGATGACATTATTTCTCAAACTTCTCCCTTCAGTGCAGGGGAGACACACAGGACACAGCACGTCCAGGTACAGACAACACAAATGCCTTACCTGCAGACTGAGCAACAACAAAACCTTACCTGCAGACTGAGCACTGTAAAGGGAAGGATCAACTAGAGGAATATTCTGAGGAGCAGGCTGAATGGTGTTACTTGTCACTCCTGCAAATCAATGCAAAAAATTGGACTTGGGTTATTTTTATTTATAGACTTTAAAAGTAAGCAGACAAAATAAGAAAATAGAACAGGTAAACCTAATGACTCAATGATTTTTAAATTAAGCAGCTGATAGCTTCCCAATTCTGAAAGTTTGTAACAAATAATTTTAAAACCCTCACTTCAGATGATGAATGTTTTATAAAATAATACAGAAGAATTTACAGGCTGTCATTCATTTTATCAGTACGGTATTTCACAGAAATTTAATTTCAAGCATTAAAAAAAATAAGCAAATACTAGTCCAAAAGGCACTGGTTACCCTTGAGTATTGAGGAAAACCTGCTGAAGAAGAGTATGAGTAAACTTTTATATTTGAAATTTAAATTCTGCCTTTTAATATCAGAGAGAATCTCCATTATTGTATTTTTAAAGCCCCCTGCCTGCAATCTCACACACTTGCAAACTATCTCCTTCCTAATTCCTTCGAAAACAATTAGTGAGAATAAAAAAGCTGGCTAGATTTAAAAGGGAAATGGTGATGCTAGAAGAAGAAACAGCACTTTATACTGTGAAGCATTCTTGTATCTGTGTTCACATTTTAGACACCCTCATTTGCATTTATCCAAAACTGTGTTTTTACAGTATGTCCAGAACATACCAGACTAACATAAAATTATTTCTACAACATCTGCTATGTAGGAAGATGGTAAAATCACTTCTCTAAATTATCTGTTATTTCATGGAATGACTGATGGGCTTAAAACTAAGTAATGCAAAGAATTCAGGTATTACAACAAGGCACATATTCCATAATTTTCAGATCTGGTAAAAACAAAGAGCTAAACATTTACCTAGGCTGAATGTAAAAAACACTTTCCCCCTCCCAGACCCAAAACCCCCCACCTATCTGAAGGATTTCCCTTTGATAAAGCTGAAAAAAGAGCATCCTGAACTGTTCATAGGGTGAAGCACTTTTAAAATGAGAAAGTAAAAGAAAAGGAGGGACTGTGTGACAAAAACATCTCATATGTTCTATAATATAAAAATGTATCTGAACAATCAAATGATCATCAGGATTGAAATTAAGAGCTTTTGATTTTTTAGTCTTATTAAACATCGTTATAAAAAGGTAACATGAGGTGAAAAAGCTGTATTAACAAATCATTCAATACAAATTTTTTTTTTTTTGTTAAATACACCAACTGGGAAGAACTTTGGATTTTTAAGAACTTGGTTTTGGTCCAAAAATGACCAAATAAGAAGGAGGATATAGGAGCCAATAAGTTTAGCAGTAGGGACAAAATTTCCATTAATAATATTGTTTGAGGTCAATCACACTGAAGTACGTGCATGGGAAAAGGAGCATAAATCAAATAGAAGAAAGGTATAAATGGTACCTCAGGCATGATTGTTATAGTGTTGTTGTAACAGTTTCAACACTATGTTGGATACGTTCCCACATAAAGAGCAGCAGTCTATCTGCACAGGGAAAGCTAAATATGAAATGAAGTCATATAATTTCATCTATCAAGTGAAAGATTCAAATGGTGCTTCACAGTATAGATGTCGCAATGCATGATTCTAGAGAACAAAAAAAACATTCTGTCTGCAGGAACACTCACTCTTTCAGTCCATATATCTCTTCTGGCAAAATGCTCCAAAATATGAATTACGTATTTTGAAAACCATAAAAACATAAAAAATATTTCCGATGGCAGTTTTACAATGTTAATTTATGAAGTTGCTTCTGCCAGAGAATACCTATATTATTTTACTTTATATGTAATGGAAAGAGGGCTAGAATTCACCTCTCAATAAAGGCATGAATTTTTTGGGCGTGATTCGGACATACCTGTGTGATGAGGTACTTCAGCTGGAGTGTTGGCTGGTGCATGGGCACCTGGTGGTATATGTATGCCACTGTAATTACTAGTTGGTATGTTGTTAGCTTCGTATGTAGATGATGATGTTGGTTGAGTTGTTCCACTATGGAGAGAAGATGACCCTGCTTCTTCCCTTTCAACATCTGCTACAATGACACAAAATAGGAATTACTGCTACTCTTCTGTACAAACACTTGAAAACTTAGGCTTTCTTTTAAAACCTCCTTTCAAATTTTTGTTAGTAGAAAAATTGCCACCACAGTGTGACGTAAAACATTTATCAACCCAAACCACCTATGGTTGATCTGACAAAGTAAAAAAGCAACATACCATAGGATAAAGATCTAGAAACTCACATACTTTCAAAGATCTCTTCTGTTTAAATTGAAGGATCATCTCATTACTGGTCTGAATATAAGCAATTTGTCTCATTAGTACAATCCCTTATACTTCCATGTACTGCATCCACAGTAGTTGAACAAGATTCTACAAATATGCAGTAATCTATATTTTAATATATACATGAACCAGAATATGGAAAACTGTACTTGTCTTACAAACTCTTTGTAAAAAGACAGACAGTGGCAATCCTTCCACCCCATATCAATTACACAAACCACAAATAAATAACAAAAAAGGGGAACTTTGGGAAAGTAATACCAAACAAGAAAACGAAATGCAGCTTAGCTGAGTCATAACTGGATCTAGAACAGTTAGAGTACATTATGTACTGTAAGAATAATGAGGTTCAATATACCCCGTAGCATGTACAAAGAATATATATATTATTTTTCAATCTAGTCATGTTCTTAAGGTTCCAGTCTAGTTTATTCAATGTTGCTTTGAAGGCTAATGGTCCAATTTTATTATGCTAATGACCCAGTTAATTTAGAATATGGTTGATTTCAGCTCTTTAATTTGAATTCAGTTCAATTTTAAAAAGCTAATTTTATTTTACTGTGCATGTGTTCCTCTGTATCAATAATGTCAGGTGGAACAAACACAGTTTTGGGAATGGCCTTCTTAACAGCCAGTTCCTGAAAGGGAGCAAAACAAATATGGGAGCATAAAACTTGTATGTGTCTAGAGCTAGCAAAAGAGATGTTTTTTCTTTATGAAATCCACACTGAGCTTCAGCTATACAAGATTATGTGTTATGCAAACACCTCTACTGCTTAATAATTAAACACTCTACTATTACAAATATTACTATTACAAATGACATATTTTTTTTCCCCATGTAAGGTCCTCTTCCTCCCAGAAAAAGTTCAGGTACTACCTTTACTAAAAATGACTAATCACCTTCTAATTCACAATACTAGTTACTACAACAAAAGGCTATAAATGCAGAGTAAAATCAACAGTGTTGTCATTAGGACATTTTTACTGGGCTTTAATAAATACACGGTTAAAGAATATATTTTTTGTTTATATTGCAAAGTTGTAGTAGCTCACTTACATTCAGAACATCCAAGTACTAATAAACAAATTCACAAATCCCCCAAATCCACAGTCTAATACCAAGAATCTTTATTTAAAAGTATTAAAAAGCAAAGAAACCTAGAAACAAAGTTCTGTCAGGACTGTCAAGCACTGCTAGCAAAATTTAATATAAAAACACAGAACATGGTAACATTTTTGTATGTTACTCTTGTGAAAGTTACTTTCACTTGCTGCAACCAGTAATTCAGGCTGTGGTTTTATGAAGCTATTTCTGACATATGCAAACACACACCTGGCAGATTTCTGGAAGGCAAAGGATATCTTAAAGTGCCAGATTTTTCCTTTGCTGTATTTTTTGCTAGTAACTCATGCTGCAATATCATGTGGCTAACATGCATGGAAAGTAAAATTAAATGTGTTAAAACTGACCAAAAAAAGGTGAGATTCACAAGTAAAATACCTTTTAAATAATAATGTAATGATAGGAATAAGCCATTGGTTGAATGCTATATTTTTCAGTGGTTTTGGTGTTAACTAAAAAAAATATTTTAAAACAGTTTCAGAAAACAAAATTTAGTTTAACAAAATCCCAGAGACGTACTGTACATAAGATTAAGGAAACAGTTACACACAACGCTCATTATGCTGTCTGAAGGCAAGGCTGCCCAAGTTTACTTGTAACACTGTTATCAAGTATTTATAGCTTGGTCAAACTGTAGCCATGAAGTTGGATTTTCCATGTTGGGTGTCTGCTTGAAGCTAGTATTTTGGGAAGGCTGTTGTAAAAACTACTAAACCACTTTTGAGAATGAGGGAGTAGGAGAAAACATGCTTTCATGGTACTTAGTATCCCAGTTACGAGAAATTACCTGTTAAGTTCTTGCCCAGACTTAAAATGTTAATGCATTTATTCCTTTATTCTGCCCCCTGCAGCTTCCTGCTGCCCTTATCTGGCTCATCAGTCCCATGCTGATTTCTCTCTCTCTGCATCAGGACTTCATATCCCATATCTGCAACCCCTTGCCCCATACTTGTGTCTGTCTTGCACTATCTCCCAATCTTCTCTCCAAGACATTTCCAGTTCCAGCTTCAAACTTCCCCACTGCATAGTTCATGGTCTCCACTCACTCCTGTAAAAGTGCAGTGCTGTAAGCAACACTAGTCATGGAAGGTATGAACTCAAATGGTTAAAGTCTGGCAATGTTATAAACAAAAAAAGCAACGAAAAAAAGTGTCAGAAGTGCTGACCGCCCTTAGTAACAGTGCCTGTAAGAGGCAAATTCACAAAAGGGCGATATACTTTTTAATCAGGCATATGTATCAAGAGATCAAGCTCAACTGTTTGATTTGCTCATTATGCAATTGGAAAATGTTAAACTGTATTAAACATAAAAGTAACTTTGTTTAAATTAACTCTTCTTAGGTGTTTAAAGTTCCCAAATGTCATCAAAGCATTGTAACTGTTCTTTCTGCAAAGTAAATATTTAAAATATTCTTTATCAAAGATTAAAGTATTACAACCATTTTAAGATACATGCTTGCAGTATTTGTGAAGAGTTTTAAAAGTAGTGCTAAATAGAAGGATTTCAGGCTGCTGGAAAAGAACATTTAAGTCAACAAACTGTTTTTAAGTTCTGTGGTTAGAACATCCATAACATTCTTGAAAAACAAATCTCTTCCAGGGAATGGGCATGAACGCTAGAAAAATTAGAGAATTAGTTTCTCATAAAGCAGTAATAACCTAGAATTTAAAGTTCCTCGCAATTTGCTTAAGGATGCTGAAATACTAGGCTGTGAAACAGTGACACAATTGTTTCACATTCCTTTTCAGCTCCAGCTGAGTTTCTTGCCTTGGAACCTCATCAGCCTTTGTGCTTGGATCCCAACATAATGAATTCATGTGCTCTTTAGATTTTCCTCAGAGCTACAGTATACCCAGACTATCTGTTTGTTTGGTTTTTTTAATTATTATTTATTTATTGAAGGCAAGACTTTGTGGAATAAGGCTGATACCCCTGGCCCCAAAAAACATTTTCTTTTTCTCACTCTGCTGCACTGTTTCTCTTTAGTTTGAGATTTTGTTAAAAGAGGCACAATGTAAGGTTCTATTGGAACACTGCTTTTTAAAAATATATATATATTTGTATATTTTTTTCCACAACACTGAGAAATGGACGCAAAAATCCATCAACTTTTCATACACTGTTCTTTCTACTAGTTGGGACTATAAAGGTTTCCTGGAATTCTGCAATATAAATGTAGAATACATATTATATATTGCAATGAAAGTGGTGACATTTAATGTATTTTACTATGGCTATACTGTGACCATTTAGGAACTTTTTCATATTTGAAATTACATTTTTAATTTTTTTCCATTAGTATAAAATCTCGTTGGATGACCTCGGGCTACTGCTAAGTGACCTTTATGTGTACTCCAGGACTTGTATTCCAACTGCATTAATAAATCAAGCATGTAATTCTAAGGTTTCCATGGTGGCATCCTGACAAAAGCATCCATAAATCCAACAGCAGAACTGCATAAAGC
The DNA here is from genome assembly GCF_034638445.1 of Ciconia boyciana. Lineage (NCBI taxonomy): Eukaryota > Metazoa > Chordata > Aves > Ciconiiformes > Ciconiidae > Ciconia > Ciconia boyciana. Next base: position 67,759,787 of record NC_132936.1, on the reverse strand, counting down.
ATGCCTATATTACTGTAAAAACATCTCCAAGAGTTACAGTATGGTTTTCAAGAATCACAAAGAAAATAACACTTTGGAAAAAAATGGTAATTTGTCAAGCTACAGAGACCTAGTTTCACTCTGTTTAAACAGACTTTTTCCACTTGCAAGGGGAGGAAGAAAATGAGCAACCAGAAAGGAATGGGGAAGGTCCAGCCGTGAATTCAAACAATGCTGCTTTTCTTCTTGTGATGCACAAAGCAAGAATTGACACTTTTTTTTTTACTGATTCTTCTAATAAAAATTAATTTGCATAAAATTTTTGTCTTGGTTGTGTAAAGCATTACGGACACCTACACTGCAGAGTTAATTTCCAAAAATAAACGTCAAAAAGTATTTTTCTTTTCATTGCTCAGAAGATAAAAGAGTGTGAGAAATTCTCTTACTACATGAAATACAATTCAACAAATAAAAAGATATTGCCAATTTATAGATAATGCAGGCTCCCTATCAATAAGGATGTTAAAATTTTGGCTCACTCAGCATTTGCGTCCCTTTTAAGTCGTACGTAGACATAACTTGTTAATGAAAGCAACAGTCTTCACCTATTCACATTACCGGTTGTAATAACCTGCAATGAATAGTAAGGATTTGAGTTAAGTCTGAATTCTACTTTCCCTCCTACAACAGTTTCTTTTGCAGCCTTGAGCAAGTCAGTGACCTTTGCCTCCACGTTAATAAAATGAAGAAAGAGCCTATTTGTTGCTGCTGAGGAACAATTATTGTTTCTACACAAGCTGCATACACAGATTTTTAGCAAAAGCTCTGTAATCTTTGCTTAGAAATTCTGGTTTTGCAATTGTTTAGAATTCATAATTCATTTCACATAATCAGGTGAGCTTTGTAAACATTACCACACTATGAGCCAGAGCACTAAAGAGCATTAATTTAAAGATAGAAGTATTTAATTGGGCTATTCATTATATTCACTGTAACAAAAGATTTTTTCCCACGTTGCCTTCTCCATTAAATTATCAAACTGGTATAATTTGACTTACAAAGATGTAGTTATGTTTGCAGCTGGAATTGCATCATGAGTCTCTCTCCCTAAAGCTGCATCAGCAGTTAAGAAAACTGCCTTGAAAAAGATCGTATATTGAAGAAGAAATTAGTTTGCTAATGCTTCACTTCAAATATAGCTGTGCCTAGATTGGAGCATATTTCAGTGGGTAAGATGGCCATTCCAGTGTTTAAGTCTGTAGGGCATCTTTAGGTAAGGAAAACATAATAAGAATAATAAACTGGTAGCTTGAAAATCAAATTGTATCATACTCATTTGTTCACAAATACTTGAATTCACTTATGTTGTAGTGTTTCTAGAGTATTAATACCCAAACAGTATTTTATCCAGGAAACTGCAAAGAAATTATAATTGGCACCCAGTCTTTTAGACACTTTTGTTTACTTTTAACAAAATAAAGGCTAACAACAAACAGGGATAGATGTTTGGTACACATTCTCATTAAAAAAATGGTGATGATATATTTTATAATTTTTAATTTTTTTTTAAATGTAATGGTGGCCAGGAGATATAAATGATATGAGATTACACTGTGGAGAGCCACTTTTCACACTTTTTTGGCCAAATTTGAACCTCACTTATCTGGCCCTCTCTCCTTTCCATCCATTGATTCTCTTCCACATACAACTGAATGATTTTTTCAAGCATCATAAAAAGGCTGAAGGATCCCTTGCAGGTTACCTGGTCCAATTCCTCACTCATAGCATTGCTAACACAGATCATGCTGCTCTGGGCACAGAATGGCTGAGGTTCGAAGGGACCTCTTGAGATTACCTAGTCTGACCCCCTGTTCAAGCAGGGTCAGCTAGAGCCAGTTGCCCAGGACTGTGTCCAGTCGGGTTTTGAATATTTCCAAGGATGGAGATTCCATAACCTCTCTTGGACCCTCTTTTCAATATCTGAGCACATTCATGATTAAAATTATTTTCCTAATAATTAATTCACATTTTCCTTGTTGCAACCTGTGTCCATTGCCTGTTGTCCTATCACTATGCACATCCAAGAAGAGTCTGGCTTAGATCTTCTCTACACTTTCCCATTAGGTATAGTTTAAGACAGCAATAAGAACTCTCCTTAGACCCACTTAAATTCACCTTGTATGCCATGTTCTCCAGTTCACATTTGGAAGACAACAGAAAACTCTCATACTTCAAGAAATATACTACTTTCTAACAAAAGTGGGCTTGGAAGGAGTAAGACTGCCTATCTTCTACTTCCTTATATTTTGCTTACTGTCTGATAAAGGTGGTAAACTAGACAGTTTATTCATGCTACTTTGTCACTTTTTATCTTCTGCTGCACATTTGTCTTCTGCTAAAGAATCAGCTAGTGGCTGCCAAGTGGAATAGGATGCTATACCTTATTGGAAGGACCACTAGTTTAATCTTTCTATAAATAGTAGGTCATGCCCATCCTCCTCTTTCTTCACAGATGAACAGGAAAGAAGCTTCAAAATATGAGATCGCATGATGAAAGATTGAGAATCAGAAGAGAAACTAGTTTTCGAATGTTTTGACATGTTTAAAATAAAACCAATGTGCAGAAAATTACAAGCCTATTTGTAACATATTTGAAATTACAGGTTCAAACTTCAAAATCCACTTAAGACCCAGGTACAGACCCCAAACATGAATGAATGGAAACAAACAAATACTCATGTATGTGTGCATGCACGCGCATGTGTAAATACATGGATCATATGTATTAATACATATGAACATAAAACTTTATGTTCATATCACCACTACAACTACCAACAAGTTAGATTTATCTCTTTTGCATTGTAGATTTATTGATCCTTTTTATTAGAAAAATTTGTATTACTAAATTCAAGCTTAAGTTAAGAGATAAATAAGCATCAACTTAAGTGACATGTATTCAAGCCACAAAGTCCTGTACATTAGCTCAGAGGAAAATTTCAAATCATTTAATGTTCTTACTTGTTTCATTAGGTATGTGAAGAATTATACATAGAGGTTATTGTCATTGTGCATAATTAGTCTGATTTAATTTGCATAATGAAAATATGGAAATAGGATATCTTTTGGAATCGATAAGAGATTCACATTTAAAATTTGTATTTCAAGCTTCTGCGCTGACTGGGGAGGAAAACAAAGAGACCCCCTATTAATGGAACTAATTGCTATCAAAAGCAACTGGTGAAATGCAGAAAGAATTAAACATTCATAAAGCATTAAGCATAGAAAACCTGCAAACAATGGAAAAGTAAATGGATGAAAATGTTTTGAAAGTTAATTTAACAATTACATACCATTTTTATTTTTATGTATTTCAGAAATGCATCATTTTTTGCATATATTTTGCTTCTATCAATAACTGAAAAGCATGGTCAGTTTATAGAACAGTAATACTATTACCTGCTTCAGCAGTTTAACAAAAAATGTTTTGTAAGTGATTTCATTCTCATGTGTATCTGTGAAGCCTCTGGATCTATACTTTAGAAATAGGTTGACATTATAAAGTTTAGAAATAATATGGCAGCTGTTTTGATTGTTTAGTTATTTTTAGTAAAAACACACATAATGACAGAGAATGGAGCTGTCTTTCTCAGAATAGGTTAGGATGTGATCAACGTGCTCTTGTAAGATAGAGTCTGCTTAGTATGTGTTCTGTTACTTCATGGAGAGGCTAGCTTGCATCTGCCCACAGTGGTGGTGTCTGTCTTAAAAAAGCTCTAAATGAGAAAGGTTTGGATGCCCCTAATATTTCTTACTGAAGAGCTAAGGCTTTTTAATTAGCAGCAGAGTTTAGACAGGTCTGAATGCATTAAATAGAAGACAGTACAAGTTAGGTTTTAAACAACCTGTTCTGATAAACATTAATTTTGGTAAATGGGTGGCCTTGGAAATCACCACTTTTTATCTAACAGTTAAGGAGGTAACTTTGAGAAATCCTGTATAGGAAAGTCAGGTAGCCAGAAGAACACAGGGAGTAACTAAAAACACAAGGAAAAAGGGGATGAGTGAGAAAGCAGTAGAAATTCCTATCTAAAAAGAGTAGGTCATTAACCTGTTTTGAAAACCACGCTATTTTATGGGGAGGAAGGGGTTGTCTCACAATCAGGTGTCTGCTTTGAAGTTGAATTCATCTACAATCAATCCATTTTCTATTCCTCTTTAACTCCTGAAAGAGGATAAACTGGCAAAGGGATCATAACTTTACAGAACAGATTTAAAAGAAGGACTGTGGGTAGCGTTAAACAAATACATGGTTCTGGCCCAAAGGTGACAATGCCTTCTTAGAGAGTAGCTGTATTCAAAATAATAATCTCCACTACAGAGGAAAAAAAAACCAAAAAATGCTTTATTAAATAAGTCAGTCAAAGAGTAAAGTCCAATAAAAATAACAGTAGGAGAAGCAGAGAAGAAAAGCAGAAGGCAGCCCATCGTGAATGGAACATTAAACGGGGAAGCTGTGCTTCCTGTGGGGTGCTCCCTGAAGAACTGTGCATACCACCGTTTTGGTCTTGGCCCAGCCCTCTGCTCTTTTAAAAAGAAAAAGGGAAACACATACCAAAACTCTCTCCTTCCATTCCAATAGGCCCAGGCTGAGGAGTCTCTCCATTCTTCAAGCAGTTATGAATGTATGCTGCCTTCCACCTGGCATACTTCCTGTGCTGGGTGTTCTGGGGAAGGGAAAAGGCCAACCATTTTAACCACTCACTTCTGCAAATTAATGCATTGAAAACAGAAATATAAGCACGTTTTCCACCCTGAGAAGAGATTATAAAACTAAACTGCTTTCTCTGCTATCATTTGACACCCCTTTAAAGATAAACACCACATGTGAAATTAACTGGTGCATTAAAAATATAAAAAGAACAGCTCTAACAGGATCTCAGCATGAAAGGAAAATGTGGAGATCTTCAATTAGTGCAGCATGTCAGGAAAAGGAAATAAATCACACTAGGACCATCTAATGTGAAAGACGGAGCACTGTGTAGTAATTACTGATGTAAAATAATAAAGAAAACTTCCTATCTCCATAAACTTAGATGCTTATTTACTTTAGATTTAAATATCTGAAACAAAATACTACTCCTGCTGATCAATAATATAAAATCTTTTCTAATTACATTATTTTACATTTTAAAAATATATTTGAAATTGAAAAAAAGTGGTAGTAACTTCAGTATTTAAAGAAAATCAACATGATTTTCCACTATTTTCAGTTTCTGGGAAAAAGGAATTGAGAAAAAACATTTCACCTGGGCTTTCATAAATTATTCTTTTCACAAAACATGAGTTGCTTCAGGACCTCTGAGGAGTCACCGAACCAGTGCACTGTCCTGTGCACTCGATTCCTACAGTCTAAGATTGTTGTCTTTTCAGTCCAATTCAATGTGCATTCACTCTCTGGCTCTAGGAACCGTTATTAGTTGATATCGTAAAGGACGTCAGGGTGCATAGCAGCCAGTTTTAAGAGAACACATGAAAGAGCAATCTTACTTGCACCTCTTGATAGACGAAAATTGTAGATTGGTATAGTCTCAGGCTATGGAAGACGTAGAACCTTGCAAGAACACTTGGCCGAGTGTTCTTCTTGGGCAAGACCTATCTTTAATAGCTACGCTTACCTTCCCATATATCATAGTATACAAGAAGTGCACCGCTATCAAAACCATTCTTTTACCTTCCTTACAGTATTTACAAATCAAAGTAGTCATGGTAACTGTGTTTTAAACTGAACAAATATGTCTGCATATTAGGCACACTTATCAGACTGGCAATTTACATACAGGATGTAATGTGAATTCTGTGAATTCCAAGCAGGGCATGGAATAGTTTGGGACCAATACAACCACGGGCTTGTTTTGGGCCTGCAAAGCAGCAGAACTTTTGGTTTCTAAGGCACTTTTACTAGTGTAAGCATGGAAGCCTATAACACTCAAGCACGTGAGGAAAAAAAATATTTGTACATTACCTGTCTGGATTTAGGTGTCCTGAGACATATTCAGCACTTACATGATCAGCACTTGCTGATTTTTTTCTCAGATTGTTTAGCATCGTTGCTATTTCTTATTTATTCTTCCGGGTATTTCAACCTTCCTTTAACAATCTTCGAAACTTGTCTTCGTGACTCAGAAGCTGCTTTCTCTAATTTTTTTTTTTTCCCCCCCCAGAAGTTATCAACTATACCGTGACATTTTCAAAATGAGCTTCTCATTCAGTTAATTTAGCAAGGAAACCTCACTTTTAATTTTCAGAACAAGGAATACTTTATTAAGAGTACCTGCTCCTCTATATCTGAGATTAATTATTCTGTGGGACATCAATAACAGAGAGAAGCTGACTATGCACCAAATAGAAAAGTTTGTTTTAAAACAGACCAACAGGTTATTCTGGTGTGCCTTAATAAAAATAATCATGATCTTGTTCAGCCAATTCCGGAATGCTTGTTTGATTAAAAAATTACCTGCCACAAAGAGCACTGTGTCAGCTACTTTAGTAGATAATTTTTTGAATTAAAACATGCATGTCCTAATGGCCAGATAGCAAGCCATTTTTTGTGAAGTAAATTCATATTCTTCCAACTTAATGTATCAACTTTTAAAAGTGGGGTTTGTTGCAAAACCAAAAATATCTGTTCTAACTAAAACTGTACACAATTCCACCTCAGTTACTAGCACTAAAGTTCTAGCTTGCAGGGCGAAAAAAGTGAAGGTGGAAAAAGCCAGGAACCTTGCATAATTTTTTCCTATAATCATTCCTACTTGCTCAATGTAATGCTGTGTGTCCCACAGTAATAATCAGACTTTGCATTTCTAACTGATACTTAAGTCACGAAGCATCTTCTAACAGATAACAGTTATCTAATATTTCACATATAATTTATTTGAAATACTTAGCACAATTCCTTATGACTAATATGTATTTGACAATACAATTAGAAACCATGTTCTTTGAACTTCATATTCACAAATTATAAAAACAACTTTACAGAACTAAAACAGTAATTTGCACCTGTGCTAGGAAAAGCAATCAAATAATACACTGATATCCCTAACACGTACCTCTTCAGAGAGCTCCCCAAATACTGTTAGAACGTCTATCAGGAGACTTGCAGTATAAAAGGACTTTATCATGTTTCTGTAAAAAAGAAAACATTTCACTAACTTAGTCACGTCACTCTCTCAGGACCACATTTTAGAAGTTGGCATTTTAGATCATACTGGCTTATTTCATGCCAAGCATCACTAATTTTTTTTTCTTTTAATCTGATGTTGCAGAACTTACTTCACAATGTTCAAATTTAGCAACATATTAGCTAGTCTCCTAACTACTATGCAGAAAGTTTTCAGTATTTTTTAAAGCTGGTCATCTGTTCTGCACTTAGTTTCTAGTTTGGAATGTCCAATATAGGACATAGGGCATCCTATATTGTCTTAGAAAAAGCCTAGCAAAGTCATCAAGCTGTAGTAATTGCTGTAAATCAAACCATATAATGTATCATCACAACTATTTTAATATCACTGAACAGTAAAAGCTATAACAAGCTTGATGCCAAGCTCAATATTAGCCTGGGGTTTTAGAAGGCTTGCCAGTAGGTGAGCAACCTCCTAAAGAACACAAGAATGAGGATACCAGTTAACGTGTGAGGTTAGAGACATACAAGTAGTAACAAATCAAGTTTTCTGAAAGAGAAATGAATGCATTAAAGCACAATTCTTGTTTCCAGTCAAATTAAAGAGAGTTTGGATATTCAAATTTCCTGACCAGTATCTTAATTCAGATAACAAAACCAAAGATTTTCACCTACTTATGAAATTGCCCAGCTCTGTCTTCATTGTCTGCATATAAAAACATTTTCAAAGCATAATTCTCCACATGAGCAGAACCAACAATTTCCTGAGTAATTGCTTCATTATCACCAAATTGCTTTTTCATCTGAAAAAAGTTGAAAAAAATACATTCATTACCTTATTAGACCCTAGAAGTTCTGCAATCTAATTCAAACACAAGAAGAAGCTGCCATTTTAGATAAAGCCAAGTACAATTAAAAAAAAAACCAAAACCCACTTTAATTATTTTACAAATCTCCAGTGTCTAACATAACAAACGCTAAAAGTAGCATGCTAAAGAGAAAGAACATTCTTTTGGAGGGAGAAATACTGTGAATAAGTAGCTCTGAATATCATCTTCAATCACAAAATACTTTAAAAAAACCAAACCAAACCAAAACAAAAACTGTGTTAAAAATAAACACAACTGCAATATTGTGAAGGAATAGCTAGTTATTTTTCCCCTTACTATCCGAAAGACCAAGCACTCTGAAGCCTGCGTCAGGATTCAACACAGTTCAATTGATAAAGTAATGCATGCTTTATAAAGGTACTGTAAGTCAGAGTGATCATGTATCTTCTCTCTTGTAAGGTTATTTCACCACAGTTCATTACATCTTTCAAAGCGTCTGAGCCCTACTTGACTGCCCTAGTGACCTATGGATTTACTGGAATTTTCAGTGTAAGCAGTGTACTGCAATTCAAAGACCTCTTTTCAAACATGTTGGAGTACAAGAATCCTCAGGTTTCCTAATAAAAATCAGTAAAGCAAATAACCCTCTAACAGTTACAACAGGTGGATTTACAGCTTCTGAATAGGCTTACTGTTCGCACATAAGGAAATCTCAGGTTATCCTTAGAGAACAAAACCAGGAACACTGCATGATACTAACCTGCAGCCTTTATTTTGCCAAAAGATTTAACACCAATCTCTGAATGGCAGTTATTTTTCACTGTGCGTGTGAAGAAAATTTAATCATGCAGGCTGCATTTCCATATTTTTTAGATTGCTGCCAACTTTTTAATACATAGAATGTTGCCAGAAAAGTTACTTGATTTCAGTAGTGAAATATAAACTTTCCAAACAGAATTTTAAATTTGAAGACTTTTGTCAAACTCATACTCTACATAGTTTTCAAAAAATATTTGTGTTTTACAAATTGTAATTGTTTTTCTTGTGAGTGTACCACAATTTGTAAGTTGCAAGATACGTAACTGAAATGAAACACTGAAGTTAACTGAGGAAGAAAATTATTTGTTTATATATTTTTTTTTCACCAGCCTATATATACACCTTACACTCAGAAAATAACTTATTACTATACTTGATCTGATGTTCAATGGAGATGATTTCAAATGCACAAATGACACTCAGTTACATACACTTCTAAAATATTAAAGTTAACAGAATTTTTTATTTTTGAAATTACCCTTCACACAATCTGTGATTCAGTACAGCAGTACTGGTGTTTTAAATACATAATCTGAACCTAAAATCAAGCAAGTTTGGTTTAATTTTACTAAAAACATTTAAATGAAACAGCTACCTATTGGAAAAGCAAACCAACACAATCATATGTAAAAATATTTCTGACAGAAACATGCATTTTGGATACAAAATCACTGTAATTAATTCACATATTTGGAATATTATTAAGTTTCTTGCAAAGAACACATCCAGTAATTTCCAGATATAGCTAAACTGTTTTATTCTTTGCTACTACAAAGTTCAGGATTGTTTGTAAGCTTCTGTCTTAACCTCTAAAATAATCAATTACGGCAACACACAGAAGGCTGTGAGAAACATTTAGCACAGACCTGCAGCACCCCTTTGTGCCCACTGATGGTTAAGGGCAGACTGAAAACGGCTGCTGCTGAATTACTGCAGAGGTCCAACTTCTCAACATACCCAAGCTTCCTGGCCCCAAAAATGCTGTATTAGATCTGCTTAGAAGTGCTCTCTCCATCCTTCCACCACTTGGTTACATAGAAGGAACTTCGATACCTGACCATCAGTTCTGACACAATCTTACCAGCAACTGAAAGATGAAACCATGGGTTTTTGCTGGTTTTCCCGTCTTTCCAAATTTGAAACAAAAGACGTAACTGAACACTGCAGACAGATTAGTTGCTGCAGTACCACAAGGGATCAAATAAATTTTAACAATACTTAGGGAATGAAGAGGAAAATCTTTCGGAGTTTTAATCTCATCTCTCCTGCCACCTCTCTTCCCTTTTCAGCATGAAAATCAGACCCATTAAAGATGTTAAAATTTGATGAACTAACACACCAAGAAGTTACTGTACACTGGATTTTCCATTGCTAAAAAAATCAGAAATATAGCAAGAAGCACAAGGTATGAATAAAAGACAAATGGTTCATGTTTCTTTTTTTTTTCTTAAGAATTGAAGGCGGTTGCACTAGTTTCACACAAACTCTTCAGGCATTGCTATGGCTAGATTATGGATGGAATCATTAATACTGAACACAAAAAGAACCACTGCTTCATTTTTCAACATTACTTTCTGCTTCCAAATAAGCACTTAAACCTTAAAATCCAGACACTACTTCGAGATTATTGAAAACTACAGCATATGAACATAAACAGCTCCTGGAACTTAAACAGACCATCTGTACAATGACTTTATCTTTCTTCATTTAACTCTGTTCTAATTAAGGTTGTTTGCTTTTTAATACTATCCGGTCCACTCAAAAGAGCGTGGCATAGCTATCTCTCACCCACACGGATAAGACTGTGCTTACAAAAATTCATAGTATAAGATCCCCAGTCTCTAACAGAGGATATGATCAAAAGTATCTTTGTCTTTTAGAGAATGTTTTAAAAAACTCCCTGGGTACAACAGTTTAGGTCAAAAATTTCAAAAGCACCAAGGACTAGGCTAGCCAGTTCTATAGCAGTGAAAGTAACTCTCACAGACTTCAAGGAATCAAAGACAAATCAATTAAAAAGTCTTCAACTCCCGCATTTATTTCATAATGAATTATGATTTCTCATGAGGATATGTATGAATAAAGTACTGTAATTCAGGTTGTCTAGACAAAACCTTAAGGCAAATGTCTGCTGTATGAAATTTCAGTTATGCTCGTGCATGCATACATACATATAAACATACATACACATATAGCTTTATCTCCTTTCAATCCTTCTGCCAATTTATTACATACAACTTAAATTCATACAGTATGCCTGCATACAGAGTAGTTGCATCAATGACTGATGACAGAGGTAAGATAGTATTTGCAGAAGTTTAAATAAAAATTAAGTAACATCATGAATCATTTTAGAGAAGAGCAATAATTCTACTTACAGCTTCCAACTGATCCATAAGTTTGGATAAAAATTTACGGCATTCTGGGGTTTTACTATCAATCTTCATCCCTGTTTGCATTGCATACAAACGACCTTTAAAGGAGACAAAACACACCAAAAAAAAAATCAGAAGTGATTATCTAAGGCAAAACCCATAAGCAAAAAAAGCAATGCCTCCCCCCGCCCCAACACATCTGAAAGAAACTCATCTTGTGGTTTAACAATGTACTACTACAGTACTACTAAGCAATGACAGTGAAACCTAGATATGTCAAGTCTTGCAGAGATACTAGGAGATATTTTTGTAAGATTTATGCTTTATTTTTCTCAATGAGTATTTCTGCTGATTTCAGATTGATGCTTGTATCACTATGATGCAATATTAAGTGCTTTTGTAAATAACCACCATCCTCATTTGCAACTCTCTCAAATAGGAACTTCAAGTCGATTTTTATCCCTAATTATACGTGAATAATTTTCATATGACTTACATATATGTATAGAGTGTACAGATATATCTCAAAAATGGAACTTCATGTAGCAGGAACTAGCTAGCTTTTAAACTCCACTTTAACAAATGGAATTCAGCATCTATTATATCCATGTATATGCATACATATCATCAAAAGACACAAGACATAAACCTGATCTTTAAATCAGACAAGATAGACTTTATTAAACTTTCCCTGCAAGTAAAGTTGCCAGTTTTTCATATGATCTTGAAAATGAACAATTAACATCTTCTGATTAAAAATTATCTTTTTACTACCAAAAATCTATGAATTTTAGGTACGCACATGGCAGAACTTTATATGCTTCAGGAAACTGTGGGTAAACCCAAACAACTATTATTTACTAGGATTAAAACATACAGAGAAGGGAAAATGGGCAGAAACATTCAGTAACCAGATGCAGAACATTTTTCACAAAAAAACCCCCATTCCACTAACTCTCACTCCTGACCCTCAAGTCAGTCCTACAAAACACCTTCAAATGCAGAGCTCAAGAACTAAAAGCTGTAACTCTACCAAATATTATCACGAGCTAGTTATTACGGCATACTCCAATGTCCTTCTTCCTGCAGGACACAGAGTTCTGCAGGTGATCCTTACATGCTTCACAGCTTTACCGTCTCTCTCCTTCCAAACATCTTTTCATGCACTAGAGAAAGTCTTTTCCCTTCAAATTATCTCAGTAAACACGAATGTAACACAGTTGTTTCCAAACTGCACTTATCCTGATGTTTGCTGCAGAAGAAAACATTATATGCTCAAAAGCTTGTCTGCCTTTTCCATCCATTATCAGTCTGCCTAATAAAATTAGATCTCTCTCTACAAAACCTGCCTAGGTTCTGCTGGTGAGCATCATAATTTAACTCATTTTTCTGGATTTTAAAAGTAGTATTTCACATTCCATATACAATTGACTATTCAACCAAAGTGTACATTCCTTATTTGGGACTGCAAAGCTGACAAATTTTTGAATGTTAAAGCTGTTGGGCTGCCCAACCATTTAAAGACCCCCCCAAAATAATAAAGTACTTGTGCCCTCCAACGCCTCTCTACTTCTACATTTACAATTTATAAAACAACCTAGCACCTTCGTATTCAAGTTTCCAGTAAAAAACAACCAAGTAAAAGTCTACTCTGAGCAAAACTTCAGGAATTAATAAAGGCTATAAACAACTACAATTGATCATGACAAATGAAAGATGACAATTTTAACAAAAATTGCTATGTAGATTCTATGCTATGTAGGTTTCATCAAATGACAACACTAATACTAAGCTAATTACTGATATGTACTCTTAAGCCCACCTTATTTATCTTCAGGATGCTGACATGTTAATATTAAAAATTATGAAACCAGCACATGTAAAGTGGAAATTACACTTCAAAGAAATCCATACACAGAAAGACACAGAGATGTGTATCTGAGGCACTCAAAGCTAATTTAAGTCTACTGCCGATTAAAGTACCACAATCACATGATGAGGAGTTAATGCTTACAGTCTTCAATTAAACTGATTTTTAAGTACATACTTGACTGTAAGCTTCCCTGAACACATTTCATGGTATGATTTAATAATGTAAAACTTAGGAATTAACATAATGGATGCTAGACCTATGGGCCATCTAGATCAGTTATTTCTTTTTGACAGATGCAAATAACAGACATTTTCAGAGGAAAGTAAATTAATTTTAGATTGATAAGAGTTAGGGCTACATAAATTCAGAATACCCTTGGTCATTACTGGATATAGATTTATCTTACTTGCTGAAGCACGCACCTTCATATCTCTTCCAAAATTAATTTACATAAAAAGAACTGTTTCCATATAAATGGAAATCTTGCAAATGTCTTTAGTCTTGAGGATCAGTTTAATCATTAAAAGATCTGCTTATTTTTTATCTGCTTAACTGTTACTCTTCGGTTACCTATATGTGGCTTTTTTCCCCACATTCATTGCAAATACATCCATTTAAATAGTGAAAGCAAGATAATTTTTTTCCTCAATAATATCCAAAGGGGTGTATTTACAGGACTGTAACATCTGTATGCTTTACAGGCAGCCCTAAAAAGCCAGCCCTCTCCCCTCTTATGATTTCAGAGACTGAGGAAAAATTTGAAGACTCCTTCGGGCATTCCAATAAACAAATGTAGAAGAGTGAGTCTTGAATACACAGAGAACACAGGTCAAGGAACAATAGTTACAGATATGAAACATGTTTTTCTTGTCTATATATAAATTTACACTGTGGGTGACATCAAGCAACGTTCCATACCAACACCACTTTCCTGCTACAAAAGACTCTGGGACCAAGGTGCCCAAGAGTCCTCAGGTCATTCAAGATCGAAGGACTATTATCCCAAGCATACATAGACTGTAAAGAAAATGTGAAGGTGCTCTAGCAGCAGCTCTACAGATATTAAGAACAGAGACATTCTACAGACAATTAATGTCACCTGGACTAAGATTAAATGTGTTGCACCTGTCACAGCAATTACATCTCGTACCACACAAGTGACTATACCAGACAGTTACCACGTCTAGCCATCAAACCTCAATTTGTATCATCTATATAAACTGGAAAGGAGATTTCCTGCATGATCTTATTAACTGGCAAAAGCTCAGAGCACACTTATGTTACCCTAACAAGAGCCTACTGCAATCTTTAAGAACTTTCAGAGTTCAGAATTTGTGCATACTCACATCTTCACATACAGTAATATGTTTGAAAGGAGTACTGCATAACAAAACCTGCCCAGAGACAGGCCTCTAATGAGGCAATCAATGAGGTAAGGGCAAAAGCTATTCCTTCCTTCTCAAGTAAGTAGTGATCAAGAAAGAGTATGATGTTTCTGAAACCTACTATTGACAGAGCATCACTACCTAGTAGCATTCAGTACTGAAAGGGAGTCTTGACTCAAATACCTTTGATAAAACAACCTGATTGTAATCAAGAACTAGGCAACCTACAGGTCAGAAAACGCAAACCATACTCTACCACTCAAAATCGCCTGGAACATCAGTTTCAATTGATGAACTGAAGATACAGAAGGAAAGTATACTCTCCAGTGTTTGAAACTCACCAGTGACAAACAAAATGTTAAGTACATTTAGGCACACTTACTGCTTTACTCAGTGCTGCTCTAGTCAAAGGTGGGGCTTGGGTGTTGAAAACCTCTATCAACAATCATTAAACTTATCAAGCAGACAGCAAGTGAAGTACTTGAAAAACTGAAAGAACTAGGAATTCCTCTGACAGAAACAGAATAGGATGAAGAGAAATAATTTGGTATTTGCCTCTACAGACACTACTGAAATAAAAATAATATTATTTTAATTTCAAAAGCAAAATTTCAAAACGTTATCTGTATGAAGAGCAATATGTGAGTGAATCTGAAAGCAATAAGTAATCCCTTGCCTTATTACAGACAACAGGAAAAAGTGTCTACTAGTTCTACTCTTTACATTTTTGTGTATTATTATTACATCTTATTCCTAAGGCAAAGAATCTTAATTTATTTCCAAACACAAGTTTTTCCATGTCTGCATCTTTTGTCATCCTTCTCTCTGCTCTAATTTTGAAATGTCCTGAGTATTCTATATGAAGGCTATCTGTACAACCGTGTTGGTTTTGATACTACCTTTGCCAATTAAGGTGTCAGAAGACTCTTACATATCTTTTACTTTTGTGTGTAGTTTATCACACAAATATTACTTATGGTAAGGATACACGATAGTAACTGAAAGATATGCTTTGATCTAGTGAAGGAAATCTATTATGTCCTTTTCCTGTTTAACGTGCAGCAAATGGGCAAACTCACTTCATTACTGAATTTTCAGCAGCAATGAGCAAAACATAATTTTCCTGTGTTCGTATCATCAGTGGAATTTTAAACTGGCAATTAATGGTCAAAGAACTGTCCTCCATGTTTATGTTGACAGGTAATCTCAGTAGCATAGAACTCATAAGCAAGAGGCCAAAAGTCTACCGCCTCCAACATCTCTGCTGAGAAAGCCAAATGTAACATGAGTTCAGTCCCGTCCCCCGTACCCCCCCATCTGAAAGAAAACAGAGTAATTATTTACATTCCTTTAAATACAGCTGTTCTGGTTTCTATAATATTGCAAAAGCAATGGAATGTATTATTACTGTGCCTGCTAAGTCACAAAAATTTTGCTTTAATGCAAGTGGTTCAATGTCTAATAACTAGAAGTTAATCTCCTCAATGGTATGGACACCACAGAAATAAATCCTCTTAGTGTTCTGTATTACAATTGCATTTTTTCACCTTTTAAAAATAGCACACTTGAGATGCCATTTTACATCAAAATTATTTCAGAGTTCTTCTCTTCAGAACTTCTCTCTATACACTGAAAAATGTTTAAAGTGCATGTTCCTAATGACTACAGTAAAACTAAACAACTAGACTTACAGGAGCCATTTGCTTGGCAACTTTTGATAAAAAATTTCCTCTGTGAAAAGCCGAGCTGCTGAAAATAGTGATATAAAAAGACAACTAAAACCATACATTGTAGCTACAAAAGTTTTTAAAGCCTAAATGAAGTATTTGAAGAATGCAGACAATCTTGGAAATAAGTGACCTGTAATTCTCATCTCTCTTCACTATTTGTGATGAAGATCTGGAATACTTGGAAACAAGTCAGTGAATGCAATTATTGGTTCTTTTTAAGCTTGTTTTACGCACTTGGCTTTATAACAGATACAATCTACATTTTTTGCCCCCTTTATCCAAATCAAATAGCAAAAATGATTTTTGTGTGGCCAACAACAGTAGTATATGCATAAAGTAAAGCACTAAGGAGGTAAAGGAGGCTACACAGAGCTAATGTCTAAATATTAATTAATATTATAAGTAGAGCTAAAGTAATTTGTAATCTTTTATGCACAAAGACAGAACTGTTTTGCCAATTATTAACTAAAAGAGGGTTTGCTCTCAGTTTGCAGACAGGACATTTATCTTCAAATTCATAAAGACTTGGCAAGTAATCATTCTCAGAAAAATGTTTAGCCAAGACAACTACAAAATTTATGTCTTGATTTGTTGCCCTTAATCTTTGTTCTGCAAATACTAAGTGTGGGTGTGCTGGAAGGAATTATACAGTGAGCCTTACAGAAACTTCTCTGCTTTTATTTATGTCATGCAATACCACGTTATTTTTCCTTTGCTAATACACAGCACAATTTCAGAATTAGTATTTTGTCTTTAGTACGTGCCAGGCATTCATTCCTAATACACAGTAAGTTATTCCAGATTTATGTTTGGATAACAACTGAAACTCCCCTCACTCCCATTTTAAACTAACTCCGTGCCAAGTAAAAATACTGGAGCACAAAAGTTCCAGCCAGCAAGCACGCACAATAGGTTGATTCTATCTTCTAAATTCTGTCCTACTATCCCTCTTTCTTTTTCCTAGTCTAACAGGATCAAAAGATTTCAGTTCTTTTTCGCCATGTGTATTTTATTCTCTAATACAGAAAAAAAAAAATTAGGAACTGGAATATTTTTGACATTTAATAGTAACAAATTGACATTAAACAGTAACAAAAAACATTGCCATAAACTTTAGCCATATTTTGATTCTGATTAGGAGATGAAAGCTTTTTCAGGCCGTAATTTATTACTCATTCATATTCTACACCTTCCTCTTCCCTTTGTCAAACCACTGGCAGAAAAACATTCGTTAACTGCTTGGTACAGGAGACAATAGTTGGAATACAAATGTGGGAAGCAAGGGACACCAAAACATTAAATTGGACTGTACTCAAACTACTGCAAGTGTATTTTCATAAAGAACGCATCTGCAAAGAAAAATAAAAATTAATTATTCTTGCTTTTGTGAACATTAATGTATCATACTTCATTCATGTAATTTCTGCATGCAGATCATAAATATATGCTATTTCTACATGGCTAAGTCAAAGTTGTCTGAATTCAAAGACTTTTAAAAATAGATTTAATAGCACTGACAAACTAACTTCGAAGGGCCCAATACCTCTTCATTATATGACACTGAAGGAAACTGGCAAAAGTCAAGGTAAGTATTAGGCTGGCAGCATCAACTCAAAATCTGAAACATTCCAGAGAACACAAATTACTTTTAAATATTTATTTTCAGGTGAAATTAGTTTAAGGAGAAATGCAAGGAAAAAAAAAATTCAGAGACAAAAGTGAGGGGAAGGAAGACTACACACAAATTTAATTAAGAAACTCAACAAAAAAAGGATAGTATCATGGCCCCCTCCTCTTCCCCTCAGATCTTTCATAGTATTCTAAATCCTGCAGAGGAAAATAGATTGATAACAGTATATTTCAAGGTTATGTTACATGCTGGACAAACTTTGTCAAGTCAAAACTATCTCAAGAAAATTGTCTCTTACTTAAAATTACTGAAGTCATTGTAAATTACATTAGATTTCACTGTTATTTGAAGAATAGCAACTTGTAAACAAACTAAACAGGTGAAACAAAATTTGCAATTACAAACAAGAGTGGTAATTATTAAGGTTAGATGCCAAAACAAGTAATCTAATAATATCTATTATGAATCCCAGGAAATCACTCAGTATTCTACACTGCCATTCTTCAGTGTGGTTTAAGGACCAACTTTGGTCTTGTAAAATTTGAGTAAGAGATCTATATGTGGAACTCATAGGTTTCTAAGCTTTTGCACAATATTTAAACTATCAGTATTTTTCAAAGCTTGTCTCTATAGTCTAATAAAGAAAATGAAGTGTTTCTCATTAAAACAGAAAAACTACCTTAACTGTAGGATTTATAGTAATTGAGATCTCAAGAAGGCAAAAGGAGGAGAAGGCAGCTACTCTGCATTAGTTATGGTCAAGTCATGCGGACAAAACAGCTTGTAGTGATTAGAGCACAAATCTGAAGCACTCCTGTGGAACACCCTCCAGTTTAGTTTAAACTGGAAGAAACCTATTTCATGCTCTCAAACTACTCTGTGAGGTGAAACAAAGCACCCTAGCTGGGCATGACCATGAGATAAGTTTCCGAAGTGCACTCCTGACCTTAATTGCTAACAGCATCCAGGCCTGCATTAGGAGAATTGCCAGCAGGTTAAGGGAGGTGATCTTTCCCTTCTACTCAGCACTGGTGTGACACACCTCAAGTACTGCGTCCAGTTCCAGGCTCCCAGTACAAGAGACATGGGAAGGGCCACAAAGATGAAAGAGGGCTAGGAACATCTGTCATACCAGGAGAGGCAGAGAGCTAGGACTGTTTAGTCTTGAAAAGAGAAGGCTCAGAGGGTCTTATCAATGTGCATAAATACCCGATGTGGGGAGGGGGGCAGTGGGGAGTGAAGACAAAGCCAGACCTTTCTCAGTGCTGCCCAGTGACAGGACAAGAGGCAATGGGCACAAAATGAAATACAGGAAATCCCATTTAAACATAAGAAAAATCTTCTATTGTGTGGATAATCACACACTGGAACAGGTTGCTCCCAGCAGCTGTGGAGTCTCCATCCTTGGGGATATTCAAAACCTGCCTGGACACAGTCCTGACCAACCTGTACTAGTGATCATGCTTCATGCTTTGAGCAGGGGCTTGCACTAGGTGACGTACAAAGTTTCCTTCAACCTCAATGATTCTGTGATTCTGCAAATTAGAATGCTGATATTGATGCATCACTTCTTCAGAAGCAGCAGCAAACCTCAGGCAGGAAAAGACAGTTCTTAATTCTGCTTCCTGAGGTTCAAGTTGCATAAAGATCCACCAAAAAAATGTGAATTATACGGTGGAAAAATGCATGTTAGTATATTTACACCATACAATTGAACTTTAGGAGTTTTATACAAATACACAGACCTCAGAAATAAAGTTTCAACCTCTGAAGTACACTTGTTATATTTTATGTTCTCATTCCTATCTCTGTCAGAGCAGATTATTTTTAAATATTACTTATGTAATCAAAGCAAGTGCCAAAAATACTACACAATAGTTAACATCATCTTTAATTTTTGTTTCTGCCCACAGTTTGCTTTGAGGACTGTGGGGTTTATGTATTTATCTTTGTTATTCCAATTACTTCTCACTGTTTTTCTGTCTCCACAGACAAACGAGAGTTTTAAGAGCACGGTTTTCCCCACTTACAAATCTTTGAAACAAATCAGAGCAGACAAGACAAGATTGAAGACAGAAAAAATAGAAAGCATGGGGAAAAAAAAAGAAATTGAGAGATATTTTTAGTTTATACTCATAGCACAATCAAAGCAAGTCTCAAAGCTCACTATGAAATGGGTAGCTACTTAAATATTTGACCATTTCAATTAACTTATCCTGGGTAAAGAACAGATTAAATCTATTCTTCAGTATGTAATCTCCAATAATAGGCTTTAAATCATTTGTAGTATTAGCAACACACAAAACAGTTTTCTGCCACCAGCAACGTGAGAATATAGAAAATGTACTTTTACAAATGGATTATATAAAACTAGTATAAAAAAATTAATATTTCAAGTGGAAAGCTCAGGAATTTGATCTTATTAGATAAGGAATGTTATAAGAACATTATTTTATGCATTTCAATTCTACAACGTTACAGTTAAATGAAGTCAGTAAGTACGTGCAGAACCTCTGCAGTGAAATACAGCAAATACCTTTTACTTTTATTTCCATTAATACATCTAAATTACATGCGTCTTCTAAATTAGTCATTCAAAATGCACCAAGATACAATAAAAAGCTGAATAAATTAAAAGCTCAATTAAAATATTTGTCTGTTATTAGTGCTCTGCTTTGAGGAAGGATCAGTAAAAAATTAACAGTATTTCAGTTGTAAAATTACATAGTAACTATATTTCCCAAGTTCTGAGTCAGACCATGAACTTCATTTTTTGTCTTTTTTTTTTTTTTAATAAAAAACGTCTTGTAATTGGTATGTAGTGAGAAGCTTGTTTATAGATGTCTGACTAAACTTGAAAGTAAAAAGCCAGTCACATTTAACAGATAGGTATTTCTCTTAAAAGCTGAATGACTTTTGATTCAACTTGTCAACTAGTTGTGGAAAAAAAATAGTTTCTTTTGCCTTTCTCTCCTGCTTGATCCCACAAAACCAGACATGTCAACACAATAGTAAGATCCTTCATAAGGATTTCTGTGGTGGTTTTCTATCTAAAGAATGTGAGAACTGTAGGAGATTTTCTTCACACCTTTTTTAAACGGATCAAGTCTACTGATCTCACATGAATGTTCTCCAATGTTTAGCAGACTGTGAAGCAAAAACCATCACAGCGCTGCTTTTCTGAAGTTACTAGAATATTTTTCCACATTGCATTCACTGGATATCCAAACACTGTTGTGTGTTAGGAAGTTATATACCATGAAACATCAATGCTTTTCTGGCAACTCACTGGCATTCTCTCAATACTTCTGAATTAGAACATCAATGGCCAGTAAGTACAGAAGTATAAAATAAACTACCAATCATCTTTGGAAAGAGCTTAACAACACTCCTGAAAGGCTGAAAAAACAGCTATTAAGGAAAATCTTGCTTTAAACACTAACACATAAGTTTTCAGAAGACAAAACTACCTCTCAAACCTTGCAATTTTTCAAAAAATAACTTCTGAGTCAAACTGCCTATGGCACAGTTAAAGATGTAATTTCTTTAGTTATTACACAGGCCAGAGAATTTTTTTATCAAAGCCTGCCTCCTTGTGTTTGCAGAATAACATCTCAAAGTAGTCAAACAGTCACTCATGTAAGTTTTTAACATAAAAAAGTTACTTTATTGGCCACCAATCACTTATTGCCTAATCAACGTAGCATCCTTTACCAGGATTCCCTTATACTTATCTAATCAGCTGACCTTTACTGAACCTGAAATAGCTACATACTTAATGACAACGATTAACAAAATAATATGAAATGTGAGAAAATGTATCATATGGGGAGTCAAGCATTTTAAAAGAAGGCAGTAGACTACTGCAGTGCTGAACACTTACATTAACCATAAAGTCTCTAATCTCTTTAAAAGAGGAATTATTTTGTGAGATCATGTCCCGTACAACTTAAAAAAATAAGCTTGGCTCCTTTATTTCTCTACAGTCTGTGTTCTAAGTGGAACAAATTTTACAGCCATATAAATTTACAGTACATACTGCCAGGAAGGAAATATATTTTTATTGCTTCAATCAATTATGTCCATCTACTAACAGCAGCTAGGGCTAAAAAAAGGAACAGTTTACAAACAACATATAAAGCTACTGATAATATGCTACTTTGAATTTGAATACCTAAAAATGGAGCTAAGCATGAAGGCTTTGTAAGGAATACACAGGACTATCAGAAATAAAATAATTTTTTAATTTTTGCAATGTTTCTAGCAAGTACCACAACAAAAAGCATCTGTGATGTGTTATGGTGCACAAAAGCATCAATGTTGTTCTTCAACGTTTTATTTTTCATGTGGAAAATTATGCCACAGTTGAAAAATATAAATCATTCCCGCTGTAGCTATCCATGTTGTGTAAAACAGATTAAGGTTCATCAAATTACAGTTTCTTTAAATCAAAATATGCCAGCAATATCAAAAAAGCAGGAGTCCTGTCTTCACCCCAAGCCACTGTGTCTTGTTCCTTGTCTTTGTCTGTGTGGAAGCACAGCTGTTTAAGCAGTAGTGAATTGGCCTGGCTGAAAAACAGCTTATTGTTGTTTTTCATCGTACAGTTACATCAATGTTTGCTTCTGAAGCACATTAGGATTGGGAGTGAGTGGCCAGCGAAGGACTACAGTATCTTCTTTAGGTGGCAGTGCTGGTTTATCCTAGTTTAATGCTTCAAATGAACTATACCCAAAAAAACATAAGAGAAAAAAGATGTAAAATGGTGTACGCAAATAAAATGTGTAACTGCCATTCAAATTCCCAGCTTTGAGAGGACACCTCTGGCACCAGTGGCTGCTGATGAGAGACAAAAATAATATGATGAGCAGTAAATAGTTGCTCCTGACTTTATTGCTGAGCTATAGAAAGAATTTTAGGCTGCAAACACATCTTACCAGAGTTCACTTGCTTCTGATATCCTAATTAGTTTGTGTAGCAGCTCCTATTATCAGAAATATACAAGTGGAATTGAACTAAAATGTACATAAATCAAAACCTAGCAAACATACATCCATACTGAAAACTACTGTGCCATGGAAACATTAGGACCAAAGCTTTTGCCTAGGGATGTACCACTCCTGGCAACATTCCAAAGCTATAAACACCTTACTCTTTTCTTCAGACTGATGGTTACATCCATCATATAACCAAAATTCAGATGTTCCCCCTCACGCAGTGGCTGTGCAAGCAGCCTTGTGACAAAACACGCAGCACTGTTCCATCACATGGCCTTTCACCACAGGGTCCCCTTGGCTGGCTGCTGTGCGACACCAGCCTCCTGGTCCCACGACACGCACGGTGCCAGGCACAGGCCTGCAGACAAGCCTGGCGGAGGAGCGACAGCACAGAGAACACCACATGTTCCAGTACACACCAAGCTTTCCTCGTGCTACTCGTTCCACACAATACATTATAGCAAATGTATAGAGCTCCTCTGAAACACATTCCAAAGATTCAACAAGATGTTCCATTTTTTTCAGTGAAGCATCTAATGAGAAATGTTGCTTTAACTCCACATAAAATCTGTGTTGCTTTCAAAATGTTATCTGAAAAGTATCCTGAAAATTTTTTGTATACCCAGACTTACACTTTAAAAAACGCTACCTTTTTAGGAAAGCTTTTATTATTCATAGCATGCTAGAAGTATACACAGTACATTTTTTTGATAGTAGCAATAGTAGTAATTAATACTTTGGGATTCTGCATAATTGTTCCAAATCCACAATGTTCAAAATTAATGGTTCATAAACCTTCTTTTTGCTTCAAAGCCAGAATTAAAACAACAAAAAATTCCCATAAAACAGGAATTCTGCATTTTAGTCAACCCAGACAAACTCATCAACCATGGGAGGAAATAAGTGTAATCAGTGGAACACTGGTGAAAACTAGTTCTTCTCCTTTGTGTATTTAAAAGAACAAAGGATCCAAGCAAGACCTGCCTTGAAAAAGAGGTGTCACTGCTTTTTACTTTATGTAATAATGTAATGAGAAAGATATCTCTAGAATACGGTCTTCTCTATACTCAGTAATGAATCAGATGTGCTGAAGTACTCAAATGAAAGAATGATATGCAAATTTTCAGGCTACGTAGGACAGACAATGCAAAGGACTTTACTGAAAATGCTAACAATTCAAGTTATTTTTTTCCTGTACACTAAGACTTACCTTAAGTTTCAGAATGGAAAAGACATTAAGAAAAATACAGGTCAGCCACCAAAACATTTCTGTTCCAAAATAAAAATAGACTTGTATTTCATTACCTTCAATAAATGCTAGTACTTTTATTGTATAGCCAGACAGGGTATTCCATCTGGTAAAAAACCCCAAAGAAATAAAGAAAAAAAACAAACAGTGCAATTTGACCTAGCTGGTGCTTCCTGCCACACGAAGTATGATTTGTCCTGTTTTTTTCCAGTAAAAAAGAGCAAGTACTATTGAGAACATACAGTGTTCTAATATGTTCACTTCTCTGGTGGCACTTTTCCACATTAGCACAGTATTCCTGCATAACACATAAAAATTAAAACTATTCTTCTGACGCTCAGCTGACAGTTTTTTCAGAGCTTTCTGAAGCCTGAATTTCATGAGTTCATCCTTCTAAACTTAAGATTGCCTTACAAACTAAAGTACCAGTTCTACCTCTATTTTTTATTTAACTCTTTTTGAAGATAAGCTATTAACAAGTAAACTCCCTGAATTACCTCCTCACATCTCAATAAAAAGAAAATAACAAACAACATAAACATACATTTCTGGTGATCTGCTAGTCTTCAAAATTTTCCAAGTTGTGGTGACAGGAATTTAAGACGACTAACAACAGGCTTGCATTTCTTAATTAACTATGGAAAGTCTTTTAGAAAGGCTCACAGACCACCCTGACGATCGTTAGCTTCGAAGCCATAAGTTAGCTTGAAAAATGTGCATGTTAATTTGAAAGATTTACAGTAAGAGAAAATTATTCTCGCTGTGTTCATTTCAATAAAACAAATAAAAGAAGACCCACCCACTCTCCCCCTTAGAGAGCCCTGAAGAAGTGGCAAAGCCTCACAAAAAATAAAATGAACAGTATTAAAAGAATTAAAACTTCTTACTCAGATACAAGACAGAAAGAAGGAGGTCTTTTCAGCAAGTGAAAAACTCTGAAAAGACTCTCGAATGTTACTTTTTTGCGATTCTTATTAGGACTATCCCAACACCGAAAACTTGACTTTATACACGTGCGTACAATCATGTATTTAGGCTGCTGGCATATCCACTACGTCTGCAAAGAGGCTTAACACTGCGATAATGAAAGACGGGCTGGGGCTCGCAGCTGAAGCGGCAGACAAGGAAAACCGTGAACACCCCGTACCGCCCCAAGAGGTGGGGCTTCCCCCTCCGCCCCCGCTTGTCCGTACATCCGACGGGCACTCCGCGCAACCCAACAAGCCAGGCGGACAGAGGGAGGGGCGCGCTCCGCCCGGTGCAGCGACTGGTGGCCGGGGGACGGTAGCGGCTCCAGTCGCCGGGAGCAGCGGCGGGGCGGGACGCGACGGGCCGGGCCGGGCCCGGCTCGGCTCGGGGGCTGGCGGGGCGGGACGGCGCTGCGGCCGCCTCACTCACAGTAGTATGCCACCACCGGCTCGCGCTTGTCCAGCTCCTGCGCGGTTCGCAGATGGTGCTGGATGCTCTTGAACTGCGGCGGCAGCGGGGGAAGCGCCGTGGCCGCCATCACGCGGGCGGCGACACGAAGCGGCAACAACGGACAGCAGACAACAGCTCTCGCTCCTCAGCCTGGCGCCGGCCGCTTCCGCTTCCGGCAGGGGACACTGGCGCGCGTGCGCAGTGGGCGGGCTGCCGCCGGTGGCGGTGCACCCTGGAAGAGCGCCCTCTGCTGAGCGGGAGGAGCGGGCTACGGGCGGCTTCCGGGCGGCTTCCCCGGGCCTCGGCTGGCAGCAGCCGGTCAGCGCCGGGCGGGTTGGCCCGCCCGCCCGTCCGCGGGGCTGTACCGCCTCACG
This sequence comes from Ciconia boyciana, assembly GCF_034638445.1. Classification (NCBI taxonomy): domain Eukaryota; kingdom Metazoa; phylum Chordata; class Aves; order Ciconiiformes; family Ciconiidae; genus Ciconia; species Ciconia boyciana. The sequence goes on along the minus strand of NC_132936.1, from coordinate 67,733,941 downwards.
CGTCTCCTGCGTGGCTCGGCAGTGTTTGAAACGCGTCCCACAGCCGCCGTGCGGAGAGGCCTGGAGGCCTCGGGGTGGCTGGGGCTTCCCCGGCCCCAGCCGGGGGAATGGCGGCCTGGCCCCGCTCTCCGCAGCTGAGCGGCGACGCCTTCCCCGGCCCTTCTTTGCCCCTTCCTTTGGCACGTCAGCCCCGAGAGCTGTGCAGACCTTCCCCCTGGCGGTAGACCTGCAAGTAAAACTCCTGTTCAGGTTGAAAAACCTTCCCTTTGGGCAGCCCCGAGGCTCACCAGCGGTCCGGGAGGCCCTCGAGCACTGAACCAGACCTCTACTGCCGGGCCTCTGCCCTTCGTCCCGCTGCCGCTGGCTGGAGAAGCCGTGTGCGACAGCGGCCTGGTTAATGGCGCTTCACCAGACGGGGCTGCTTCCCGACAGCTGTCAGCAAGTCCGCCAGCCGTAGAAAATATATCTCGCAGGATCAGCGCTTCCCAGATAACTTTTTCTCAGAGGAACCTCTTTTTGCTGAGAGGGGATAAGAACAGCAAAAGAAATAGGAACCGTTGAAGCAGAGTGGTTTCAAATGGCTCTCACAAATTGCAATGTAAATTATTTTAGTGTCTGTCATCTTCTCATTCTGACAGCACAGTTAAATGATTTTTTTTAATTTATTTTAAATGGCCCAGTTGCCAGACACTGTCGTGGTCTCAAAATGGATGTCTGCAAGGCAGGAGGATGTCAGTGCTTCCAGGGCATAAAGAAAGATGCAGGTTGGAAGGAGGCACAGGGTAGGAGAGGCGGCTGCGTTGTCTCATTGCTAGCATGGGAGAGTGCTGAAAAGAGAACAGAAGGGAAATGGTGGCTGAGCAGAAGAAAGGAAGACAAGAAGGGAACAGAACAAGGAGTGGTTATAGGACTGGGATGTTGTGGTGGTGTACTAGAAGTTTGCTGGCCCAGAGCAACTATACCTTTGATGTAAAGGCAATTGCGTCACTTACGGGTTGTATTTAGCTTGTTTCATTGAAGATGAAGGGAACAATTACAGCTCTTTGTTAAGTGAGAACTGAAATGGGCATGATGTCTGGCTAGGGACAAAACTGACTGCAAACGCATGAGCTGGGGATTGCTTGAGTGCTGTCTGTGAAAATGAGGCTGCTAGAGTATGGTGGAAAACAATGAAAAAGTCAAAGAAGCACTTATAATGTGACTCTGATGAAAGCAACAAAAATACTTCCTACTGTGTTCTGGGAGACAGGATTTCATATTTGCTGTGTAAGGAAATAGAATTGAATCAAAGAATCCCCAAGTGTATTATATAATTCCTTTCATAATGGCAAAAAAAGCCTTCAGGATCATCTCAAATATTTGCTAAGCATTTGAGCTAAAGTGCAACACTGAGAAACGCATGCAGACATGTTATAAATCTCAGAGGGAGTAAGGGTGTAAGGAAGCTGATGGAAAGCAATGTAGATGAGCATAAAAGTGGTGGGAGTTTGGAAGACTAGGAGAAAGAAAAGTTTAGAGACACTTGAGAATACAATGAGTGCCAGGAAAACAAATGGCAAATGTAGGAAAGAGAAGTGTTGACAACCATGGGGAAATGGTTTCTTTACGTGGACATATCTCCATCAACATGTTCCAGAAACTAATGACGGAATCAGTCACAGAAAAACATTTGCACTAAAAGGCAATAATGCACATTTTGTTTTTAAATGATAAACTGAGGAATTTGACAATTTTAATTTCACAGGAAGTGCAGAAAAAATCTGCATTGTATCTGATTTGGAAGAAGAACATGCTTTGATATGTTCCAGATTTTGACCAGCAAGGGAAAGGGCACGGTGGTGGGTAATCCATCTCCTAGAGCCCCCCCAGGGGTCCTCAGGCAGTCCTTTGCCAGTCCTGGCTCTGCAAGGCTCTTGACGGTAACAGGGAAGTCCCCTAAGGAGTTCAGGGTTTTGGCACTCCTCTGACCTTTCTGAAATGTTTTGGAATCTACAGAAGAACAACAACAAGCAATGGAAATATTAAGCACCAGGGAAAATACTGACAAGGTTGTGATTAAGTTAGTTTATTATTATACAAACATCTGATTAAGTGTGATTTGACTACAATTGGTCACGACTGTAGCTAGCACATGGAAGTAAATTATTCTTTTTAGTAGTAATAGATATATCGTAATTTATTTATTTATAAAAAGATTTTTTTTTACCTGAGATTACAAGTTGAAATTGCAAAGAATAATTCCAGATGGATACCGATGTGTACAACAAAAAATTAAGCATGTATCTACCAAAGCACATGGTATATTATGCAAACAAGAAGTTAGCACAGTGATTCTTATTCCACTTGTAATTCTTGCAAATATCAAGTAACTGCTTTACTATTGCACAAATCTGATAGTGTTGACTGGACATATATCTAAGACAACATATAACTTAGTTCCGTGGGGAAAAAGTAACACAACATTAACGCTTTAATACAGTGAATGTATTGAAATTTATCATCTTGTTCTTGATCAGCATATTAAAAAAATCACACATCTAGTTGTGATCCACTTAGATTTAAATGGCCCAGAAGCAATCAAATCCAAGACAACTAAATAATGCAATTCCATTTATGTAACGAGGACTACTTTTGTGGGTGAGGATTACAAGGTTCTTACAACCTAACCTTGTTTGGGCCTGCTTAACTAACAGCTGGTGCTAAAAGATTTTGTGGTAACTTTTCCAGAATTTTCCAAATATTCCTGAAAGGACCAAAATGCTGCCACCAAGATCTCAACTTTTTATGCTTTTATGCTGAATGTTGCTTACACTGTGTTTTTCACGTAAGTTAAACTTAATTCGAGAAGCAAAGATGTTCTTCCCTTCAGTGTTACAGGCCTCAAACTGTGTCCAAAGATGCTGATGGATTCCTTTTGACTTTGCTGGTTCCTGCATCACTGTTAAGTAGTGATGAGTCTGAGTCTCTTGTTTCACTGAGATTCAGAACAGAAATTGTTCAATTTAGTAGCCGTAGAAAATGATGCAAGAGGAAGAGGAAGAAACCTTCTATTTTTTTTTCCTAGAAATTGAGGGTATTTGAAAAACAAATTGAAAAGAGCTAATTGTTAAGATTGTGATTTGTACATATTCTATACAGGAAACTACCTCTACGTTTCTTTACAGTTCTGAAATCTGTTTTTTCCATTACCTCACTTCAGCAGCAGGAATTAAATAACTTCTAAGTTTAAGATGTCTATTAGTCCTTAAGAAGAAACTGTTGGACACGAAAACATCTGATACCTATATAAAGTTCAAGACCTAACCTATCCAAATACACTTATTGCATGGAATAATTTTAGTATGCAGACTTCTGTTTAACTGTTATTCTAGCAAGTTTAGCCAGAGCAATAAGAAGTTAGATGTGACACACACGGCAAAAAATTATGTGGGCCCAGTTCTGCAGTCACACACAAGCAAAACTCACTGAAATCAAGGCGTGACTGGACCCAGAAAAGGCTTTTCTCTGAGATTTTTTTTGACACTTAAGCCTCTTATGCAAAACTAAGTCATAAAGCCCTTTTACTCCTTCAAAATGTGATCATACAAAATTGGTAAAAATCTTCTACATGGTAAACCAGAACATAATGAGGGTAAGGCATTCCAGTCAGCACAAAGAATACCATGCCAGTCTTTCACTTTTAGAAGGAGATTCACAGCTAGCAGCTGACACTAGCTGGACTGCTGCAAAGTAAGCTGATATTGATGGATATGTTGTCACCGCAGCCTAAGCAGGAGTCTCTGCCCCTGGGGTCTGAGATGCGGGTTGCAACAGTGGCACTGCTTGGGAAAACGTTTGAACACTTTCTTGTACCCAGAGATTATCCACCATTACTGCTTAATTCCTAAGCCATAAGACCATGTAAGAAATTTGGAATAGTTTTTCCTGGCAAGTCAATAACTTTACTAGCTCCAATTGCATGTGTTAGAAAAGCTGTGAATAAAAATATATACATAAATAGCCTCCTCCTCACATGCAGACACGCCTCTGGAGGCAAAACTGTTGTATGTGGCAGGTCATGAAAACATGTTGGTCTTGTGAATCTTATTGCCTTTGATCTTTACATGGAAACAAAGATTATTCACATAATGCAGTGGTTTTCAGATGAGGAATAAGCAGTAATCATGAGTGTGTTTCTCTTCTGTAACATTGCATAGAGGACAGGAGATTTTTTTTGTTATAGCTTGAAATCCTTGTTATAAAACTGCAGGTGGACAGGGTGGTAAATGACTAGGAGTTATTGACATCACTGAGTTTTTAAGAAACCTAGCCTTCTACATGAGATCTCAAAAATTTCGGCAACACACAAGACCACTGTAATCACAGTAAACGTGTACATTGCAATAAGAAAAATTGTCTTTTCAAAGTGCTCTGGCACCATGCACTGGGTAATGTTAAACTTTTTTTCAAGTGCTCCCACATCACACATGTAGATTGCGTTCACTTTGAAACCAAAGAGCTGAATCTGAAGCGAAAAAGCCACAGCTTCAAGGATAATCCTTAAGGAAACAGAGAAGGTATGAAAACCAGCATAGAGTTACTTTTGGAGGATATCTTCCTGTTCGATGCTCTTACACGCAGCATAAAGGTGAAAAAAGGCTCCGGGTACCAGTACAATCACCAACTGTAATGCCCAGAGTACCTAAAATGTAGCAGAACCGTAGTTGTCAGACCATTTACAACTGCATCGGGACAGCTAAAACGCGCACATATCGGAACATTTTGCAAGTCTGTTTTTAATATATATCAAATGTATAAACACTTAGATGACAATAAAGGTAAAAATCACTGTTATGTTTTAATTTTAAAAGTTCAGTTGGTTTCTGAAACGTGAGGGTTGTTGTTATGAAAGATAGAAAGCACAACTCTGTATTTAGTCACAGATGAAAAGTTATTAAAAGGAAAATATTCATGGAAAAGCTAAGTGATAATTAGCCCTATCAGTTACTACTTCTTATATGGAACAATTATGTTTAATTTTTGCAGTTTATTTTGTTAACATTGGATTTCTACAATAAAAGAAGATAATTACCTGAGGAGTTATAGGCCTGAACTGGTTGTGACAGAAAAGATTAACCTGTCTCTTGTCTGGGTCACAGCTGAAATGCAAGGCCTCATTTCCATAAACAGCAAAGCCCAAAACACCAAGGAAAAGCATACAAACGGAGCCAAAGGAAAGAGCATGGAATTGGCCAATTACTGTTGGTGCCCTGAGCTGCAAATCACAGGGTTATTCAACATGAAAACAAAAATGAACAGCATTATTGTTGGAGGCCTACTTGCTCTTTCTCATTATCCAAAATACTTCTTTTATCCTACTTGTTTTAAAAGGAGAGAGTTTGCCTATGAAGGCTGCAGTAGCTTCTAACAAAATAATGGCTTAGAACACTTTATTGTTGCTAGTAATTTTATATAAACACTCATTTGTCTAGCACTTATCAGTTAATTTGGTTCACTGCCTTTATCTGAATTTTGCTGTTGCAGAATGCACCAGACGGAGCTGAACGCTTTGACCGAGAAGTCCATTCATTTTGCTGTTGTACCGCTCTACGTCGTGTCAGGTGATGGCAAAGTAAGGACCGCCGTGCATCATCAAACCTAACGATACTTATTCTTGCAAATTAAACTTGAGCTTCCCCAAAGGGGCATTTCTAGCACCCAGGCAGGCCTGTTTCGGTGGGCATCGCGTCCCGCCCGGGAAGCCCTGCTGCTGAGCGCCCCGTGAAGGAAGGGATCCGGCGCCGCTGCTCGGTGCTCGGGGGATGGAGGACGCGGCGCGGCTCCCTCGCGGTTTGGGGCCGGACCCCTCGCTCCCGGCTCCGGCCCCGGGCCCGCCCCCGCGTACTCGCACATCCCTCCGCACGTAGTTGGGGACGTCTCTGGGGACGGCGCCCGGCGCGGGCGGTGGCGGCCGGAGCCAGCCCCCGCCCCGGCTCGCTCCGCCCGTTGCCTCCGGGCAGGCCCCGGCCCCGGTCCCGGTCCCGGTCCCGGCCCCGGCCCCCGCCCCGGCCCCGGCCCCGGCCGGGGGCTACGCATCAGCTGCAGCCCCGGCGCGGCGGTCTCGGGGCTGCCGCCGGCGGAAGGAGCCGGGACCCCGCCAGCCGGGGCGCAGCGCTGGCCTCCTGCGCTGCCGACAGGTTCGGTTTACACCATCTAGAGGTTAATAACTTATTTTTAACTAAGTCCAATGAAAAGTAAGGATGCAACCGAACTTGGAAGCTGTAGGTCCAAGATTCTGAACTCAAAGAAATAACAGCAATTGAATTAAAACAAATAATATTAACCCCTCCGATATTGCTACAAATAACTTCATGGCGATAATTGCTGTTAATAATTTGCCCACATACTCCATATGTGCAGTTGAAAGAACTCCAGAAGAGCTATGCATGGGAGCTCACGCGTGTGCCAGACGCTCCCGCTGGTGAACAGCGCAGGGATGTACTTCGACACCTTAGTTTGAACCTAGTGGGAGTTTTCTGAGAAGCTGGAGAGAGGAAGGGTGGAGACGGGAAACCAGAGGAGGGGAAGAGGTAGCTCGTCATTCGGTCGCTGGTGCGCAGTAGCTTATTCGGCGTACTGAAGAAGATGCACAGGAAAGTGAAATCCAGCCACCAAATCCAAAGAGGGGCATTTACTCTTTTACCTCTAAACTCATGAGAGAGCCTCCCTTGTAATTGGTTGCAGCGTGACTTCAAGTTGATGTAAGAAGAAGTATTGCCCCTCCCGTGATGTATGCTCACAGGCACGGGAACATAGACAGGAGGAGGGAAGAGGTGGGAATCGGGGTTCATTTTTATGTGTGGATTTGGCTGCTGTGGCTCGAAAAGGTACCACAATGACGATATTAATGGCATGATTAGAATAACTGTTGGAAGACATCGGAACACCCTTTGTAAGGGGAACCTGCTCTACATCTGCTGAAGCAGCTAGATTACGAAGAAGGTGAAAAGCGCTTCAATAAGTGTGTGTTATTTACTACAGCTCCTTTTTCAGGCAGTTAATTAAATGTCTATTTATCCCCTGGAGGACTGTAAAAGGTGCTGTATTAGTAGCACTGAGACTGGGTTTCTAAACTTTCTTTAATGCAATCTGCTGCTCTACTGCGTAGAGAGAATGCTGAGGTTTGTATATATTGAATGAACTAAAAGCAATAATATCTCACAGTGGTATGTGTTCTGCAATAAAATACTGTGGTTCTCAGAATGTGTGACTAACCTTCACAAAAATGCAATAATTGTGATTACAGTGAATTGTTTTTCTTCTGCTCATAATACATATGGAGCTTAATTATCATCCGAAAGCAATTGTTAATGTTCCCACAATACTGTAAAATTACTAAATTAGCTCAGCATGCTGGACAGATGTTTAATATCAGTAATATTTTAATCATTTAATTCTTTTAAAATGTGAGTTGCTATTGAAAACCTACTGTTGATTGTACTTCAAATAATACTTGTGTTGATATTTCTTATGATCTCTTTAAGCAGAAATGTTTAAAAAAGCAACAATGGGAAAACTGAAAAACTCCTAGTTTCTAAATTGAGCTAGATCTTTCAATGCTTTTTATTATGCTTGGTATAGTAGCAATTATTTTCACATTAATCGATGAACATGAACCCACAATAATAATAAAGTTTGGTCAGGAAGCAGTTGATTTCACTATAGAGAGAAAAAATATTTAAGAACACATTTTAGGTAAAAAGCTGCATGATACAAATGCTACTTTGTATCTTTATATTGTTAGGTGGGGATAACAGAATTACTTATCTGACTGGATTGTCTAATCTAAGGCAATCACATCGTTCTCTGTTATGACCTCAGTAACATTATGGAAACTTGAATTTCTGTCCTGTGATAAAGATGCTAAAAGAAGAGTTAACTGGTGGTGCTCTGCTTTGGTTCTGGAAACACGCAAGGAATACAGCTGCATTGAAATAAAAAATGAATTGTGGAGAGGTTGTCAAATAAACCCAATACAAACCCCATGGGTGTCTGTGCTCAAACCCCGCTGAATGTGATGAATGGGCCCACAATAAAACTGTCTGTTTCTTTGAAGTGGCTCAATACATGTCATGTGAGCTGAAGCACAGGAAGCCCATTATCTTCACACTAAGAGGAACTAATAGCAATGTTTTCCTTTTGTCATGCGTGTTCAATAATGTGCTTCGTAACACCACATTAAGAGAATGATTTGAGATGGGAGTAGAGTAAGCTGGCATTGTGCAGTCCTTTTGAATGCAGTCTGTTAAGGCAACTCAAGCCGTTCCTTGGGACTTTCTTGACAGAAAATCATTATTTGTTTTGAATCTGCAGGAGCAGCTGTCTGTTGGTTGTCTATCATGCACAAATGGGATGGGAGATGTTGATACCACATTTGTTTCTAAGTGAGTCCGAAGCCTGGCTTTCAGCTCAAGGTTGCAACTCAGCAGTATGCTCTTTAACCTTTTAATGAGTTGCAGTCCTACTGAATAATCACAGTTAAACAAATGGAAACTAAACGCATGCATGAAGCTGTACTTGTGCTTAGAGGGATGAACTGCATGTTTAACATTAAGCACCCAGTTCATTGCTTTATTAGTGTGGTTAAATGTAATGGCACCTATTATCCTTGTGCCATGAAAAAATGGCACCATGGAAATGGCACAAAATGAAATGGCACAAAAAATGAACTGGTATCAGTAAGATAATTTTTTTTCTGACAAAAGAGAGCTTGCATGCCTAAATCTTGGACAACAGCCTCTTCTGCCAGCTTTCCAGCTTTTCCTAGTGCTGGAAGCACCTGAATTTCTGTTTTGGTTTGCAGAGTTCCCCACGTTGAATCTTAGGCCCAGTGGAGGCCTCTACTAGCTGCAGGCTGGTGCTTCTACTGCAATTGGACCTGAGATGGAGGTTGCCTCACCTTCAGCTGGGGTGGGAGGCTTAGGAGGCAGGTCACTTCTTCAGATCCTCCTGACTGCCTGCTGGTTTGTGTTTAGCAGGGAGTGTAGCAGGCAGGATGCAAAGTCTGGCAGTTGAGAAGGATGGACTAAAGAGAGTCTGGGTTTATTGCACAGGCGTATGGGCTCAACCACGGCGCTCAGTCTGGGGAGATGTGTGTCATACATAAAGCTTCTTCCTCACTTTTTAATTTTTTTTAAATTATGTTTAATCTAAAAAGCATATTTTGGAAAATTAAGAAATAGGCATGATGAATCACTCTGGCATTCTTTTCTACAGTCACCGTGTCCAGTCATGCAGACTTAACAAAGAGGCATTTCCATATCGGTGTTTGTTGCAGCTTTGCCAGGCCTGGGAGGCCACAAACTACTGCTTGCAGCCCAGTGCTCCAGGGACACAGTACTGCTGGAGGACACAGCTTGGCTCTGACCATAGAGTGTAGCTACTTCTTCTGTTAGCTGGAGTCTTGAAGGGGAAAGGGCTGCAAGGCACACATCTGACATCTTTTCTATTAGTTAGCTGCTTCTTAGAGCTTATTCCTGAGCAGCCATAGTGGAACTCAGCATTTGTCTTTAGAACATATCTAGTTTGCTAGCTTATGCCATTTGTGACATTCTCTACACCAATCCACAACAATTCTTCTTTTTAGAGTAATTCTTCCCATACCCATTTCTCCCAGGGAATGCACTGGCATTGCCTATGAGGTGATTAACTTTCAGCGCTATTTTACTAGTAAAAGAGTCGTAGAGGTTTGATGTTGAGATGTCTAACCTTAGAGTTTGAGGTCTGGCCATAGAGATGTGGCCTTAGAAGCTGAACGTTTGTCCTCCTTGGAGGCTCCACAACATGGAGTGTTTCACATCCATGTAGAGAGTCCTTGTCTCCATCCCCTCCTTTCTCCAGCTCTGCCTACTCTTCTCAGATGCTTCTTGGACCCACTTCCAGCTACCCACATAGTAGCAGTAGCAAACCCTGTTATCTCTTTTGAAACCTGGGGACAGGGGAAGTGATCTGCTTCTGTATCCTCTTGTCCTTTAAATAGAGCCGCTGACTCAAGAAACTGAAAGATAAAACCTCCACCAAGCTAAGAAAGCCTGTATTCAGGTAACAAGAAGACATGACTTACTTAAGGTTGTTGTAGATCTGACTGTCTGGGAGAAGTCACTCTCTGCTACAATGCATGTCCACTTTCGCAACTGTATCTGCTGGTCTGATGCATGATACTACAAAATTTTCTCTGAGGTTTGGTTCCTAATGCTCATTGTTTAAAATCAAATAGTATTTGTTCCTTGTTTGTTGCCTTGTTTCTTTTTATTACATGACTGATGAGCAGGCCTTCAAACGTGATCACTTCCAGGGCTGCATTTGAACACAGTTCTCATCTAGTTTGCAAGTGTGCATACTTAATTAAAGGCTACTTACTGCAGGTAGTTTTGGTGGCAGATATGCTTGGCTCTTCATGGGACTACACAAAGTTTGTTGTGATGTACAAATCTGGAATTAGCCCCGGAATTATCAAGCGCGTTGAGCTGCACAAACACGTGAAAGGATCCTTTTTCCCTGCTAGAAGCAGTTCTCGGTAGAGGGCGTTTGTGAGATATGTGGAGTTCCTCGTTCCTGCACGGACAGGTGTTGCATCCCTGCGTTTGGGAATTACTGATGAAGCAGATTTGCCTCCCACGTTTCCTAGTGCCTGCCCTGTGGTGTTGCACTCCCGGATACGCTCTGTCTGCGCTGGCTGATTTCAGCCTATGCACAGTTTCTTTCCCACTAAGGAGACTTACCTGTGGGGCTCGCTCGCTCTCTCCTTTGCTCTTCTGCTAAGTACTGTGTCACAGCTGCACAATGAGATGGTCTCTAGACTATAATCTGAAATAACATCCAAAAAGTCGGATGGATTCTTTTGTTTGAAGAGAATGATGAACAGTTTGTATATGGGGATCTGAATTCCGTCTGGTTTATGTCAGGGTCTGTGGATCTTTTCCCTCTCCTTTTTGCCTCTGCAGGAAATTGTGTCCATGCTGTTTGAGTATATTCCCTTATCTTTACACAGACATCTGTTGAACGACAGTAGAAGCATAATCTAACTTTCTGTTTCCTTTGAGCTGGAGACACTCACAGTCTCCAAAGCTTATTTCCTTGCTGTTCAGAGTTCTGAAAATATAGATCAGGTAAAATCAAGTAATGACAAAAATCAGGAACATAAATTCCTACTGAATATGTTCCTAATTCCTCAACCTTAGGAATTCCATCCTTTGGACTAAAGGACAGGTAAAAATTATTAGGATAACAGAAATTCTCCTGGAGGGCAGCAGTAGGAGTGGTGATGTTGTGCAACAAAAAGCAAGGGGTCTCACCTCTCTCCACACAAACTGCAGGAAGTTTATGCCAATAGAAGCTTTTAAAGTGTTCTGTTGATATTCGTGCAAAAAGACCCAGCTTCTTGATGTCTCAGGTAAACCAATATTAAGGAAAAGTTGACTTTAAACTATTCTCCCAATGGGAATCATATTGATTGCTCACATATAAACCCGTTTTCAAATAAAGTAGTGAAAGGACCATAGTCAGAGGTCACTGTTAAAGACAGGTATTGGATCAACCAATGGGAGCCAAAAAGACTGATTTGGACTGTTTGCAGAAACCTGAATATTGATGGTCTTAGAAAAGTAGAGGATGCCAGTGATTGTGATAAATATCGAAGCTGACAGTGAGGCTGCCTCAGAGGGAGTGTAGTTGAATTTAACACCGTGTGGAGGAAACTTGTGGAGGAAAGTTTCCACCGTGTGGAGGAAACTTAAACAAGAATCACTTACAGAGGAGCTCTGTGACAATTCCTACCAGCTGCCTGGTGGTAAAGGTGAAGTCTCTAGCCTGATCGTTTCTGAGGACTAGCACTGGCTGGGTTTTCTAATAAACTAATCAGCATTATATGAATCAGTAATGTACACAACTTTAACACATGTATATATTCAGGGAAGTGAGAAGGGTCACAAAGATCAATCAATAGATACAGAAAGGTGTAACTTTTAAGAAGCGGTAATACTTTTTGTTTGGTAATCTTAGTAAAAGGTTATTTAAGATAAATCGCTGATGTCTTTTAAATTTAATTCCTACACTGGACAGGCTATGTATTACTGCACACGTGACACGCTTTGCTTCTGGTATTTCAGTGGTCAAACTCTTTCTCCGACTTCAGCAAGTCTTCTGGGCATTCATTTGCTTTTTCCGTACACTTATCATAATCCCATAGGGCTTCAAGAGATCTGTTTTAATAATATGAAAAAGCAAGTTCACTGCAAGGTCTTACATCCTCCCTTTTGAGAAGAGGAAAGGAAAGAATCAGTCTGCAGAGAATGTTACTGGCAAATGCTGTTATTGCTCTGCCTTAGCTCTTTATCTCAAAAACTTCAGTCCAGTAGGTCTGCCTCTCTTTCAGCATATTTGCACTGCTACCTACATTCATGGCTTCTGCTGGAAAGAGATGGAGCTGTTTGGAAAGTCTATCCATGTGCAGACACTAGGAAGTAAAAGATAACACTAGGGACAAATGCTACACTTCAAAGAGGCAAACAACGTTTATTCTGCACTGTGTTATACCATTTGCGTAGTCAGTCGTGGACAAAACACATCACCTGTCCCCATTTCCATACTCGAGACTAATGTGAAATGCAACTTCGCAAACCAACCCCTAAAACTTTCAAGGAAGCTGATGTCTTTGTGTAGGGTCTATTCAGAACCTACAGCCGGATGACACGAATAAAATCTCTTCGCTCCCCGTCACCCTGTATTTCAAAGCCCCGTGGTTTCACCTGGGTAAGATGCTGGAAGACGGGTTTCCCGGAGGCGATCCCGCCTTCCGCCCGACGTGGCGGACAGCTCTCCGGTTTGCCGGGCAGCGCCTGCAGGGGGGCCGCTTGAGGAGAGCAGCGGCGGGGGGAGCGGCCCCCCTCGCCCCCGCCGCCGTCCCCATCGCGCTCGGGGGCTGGGACCCCGCCGGGCGGCGGCTCCCCGCTCCGCGGCTTCCCTCCGCCCAAGGTCCGCCTCGGCGCCTCGGGGCTGGGGCGAGGGCACAGGCGCTTGCGGGAGGAGAGGCGGGGCGGCTCCTCCCAGCACCAGGTATAAATCGGGGCTGCGGAGTAAGGAGCGGGCTTGGCTGCGCCTCGCCCCGGCTCCGGCTCCGGCGCCCGCAGCCGCGGGGCGAGGAGCAGCACCGGCGCCGCTGGACAGCGCCGCGGCTCCGCCGCAGCGCGGCCCCGGCTCCCGCGGGGCGTCCGCTGCGGCCCCGGCGGGCGCGGGGAGGCGGCCGGGCCGTGCCTCCGCGGCGGCGGCGCTCCGAGGTTGCTCCCGAGGGCGAGGGTTGCTCCCGAGGCTGCTGGCCTGATGGCGGTCGCTGCCGCCGAGGCCGAGGATCTCGCTCTTCCGTCCCCGCCGGGAGAGGGCTTGTCCGACGAGCCGAAAGGGAGCGGCACGGGATTTTTTATGCCCCCCCCGCCCCCCGGGCTGCGCCGGCGGACGGTGCTTCCTCGGCATTTCTGAGGGAAGAAAACTCGACAGGGAAAAAGGCGGAGGAAGAAAGGCAGGAGGGAAAGGGGAGAAAGTTTGTTGACTTGCAGAGAGGTGAAGCTTTCCAGTGATTCCCACTGCACTTTGCACTGGAGACCTCCGGTCTGCCTGAAGCTGGAGGATGGAGGCAGAGCTGCCACCCGAGCTCACGGCAATGCCCCTCGGGGGGAATGGGAGCGACCAGCTGGTGCCAGATACAGCCCTGCTGCCCCCGGCGCAGGGCACGGCCATGTTCACCGTCCGCTGCGTGATCCCTTCGCTTTACCTGCTCATCATCACTGTGGGCTTGCTGGGCAACATCACCCTCATGAAGATCTTCATCTCCAATAGCGCCATGAGGAGCGTGCCCAACATCTTCATCTCCAGCCTCGCCGCTGGCGATCTGCTGCTGCTAGTGACCTGTGTGCCTGTGGATGCCTCCCGGTATTTCTCTGAGGAGTGGCTCTTTGGGGAGGTGGGCTGCAAACTCATCCCTGCCATCCAGCTCACCTCTGTTGGCGTCTCTGTCTTCACCCTCACCGCCCTCAGTGCTGACAGGTAGGAAAGCTCGGCTGCCCATTCTCAGCCCTCTGCAGCTTGGGCTAAGGCTAGCTGGAGGTGGCATGAAAGGTAAACACCACTCTGATAAGGTAGCCCTGGTTTGCAATCGCCTCATTCCAACTTGTGAGGTGCCCATACTTCTCCTTCCCTCACTGACTGATGGTGAGTCAGGTACTAACTTAAGTTAAAGGGTTTCTGGAAATGGGTGCACCTGGGCCTCCAACTTCCAGGATGCCAGCTGCAAGAACTGGGTTTAGTCCTGTCTTTTGCACCTCTGGGATGGTCCTGTAACAGCCCATGTATTGAAATCTTATTCATTAGAGGAAGGTTTTAGACCTTAAGTATAATCCATGACAAGCCACAGTGATATGTCAACAGGCAGTGAGCAGTTTAAACCAAGTCAAGCACAGAGGTATTTTTAATAGATTTGTTTCTTTCTGTGGAGAAAGTGTGTGTGTATGTGTATTTGTGCCCTAACAGAAGAGCAAGTTACCAGAGGTGACTGCCAGAACTAGTTCAGCCTCTGGGAATTTGGAGGCACCAAACTGTTCTATTGTAATTGTCAGTCTTAAACCTTTGGTTCAAAGTATTCATTTTGGCTTCTTCTGAACTTACAGAGAAGGAAAAAGAAAAAGAAAAAAAGAAAATCCCCCAAAACAAACTAGAAAGTAACACTTCCATCTCCAGTACTTGTCAAATTAGGAAGAAACGAAGAGCTGGACCCCAAGTTTTTCCTCCCAATTAATATAAATGGGTACTTAAGGGATTTATAGCAACTGGGTGGGTGTTAGACTGTGCTTCAGGCTCTGAAAGACAAAATCTTGCAGTGTAATCGGCAACCTGAAATTAAATGAAATTATCCTTCTTCCCTTACCTAAGCAATTTTTTTTTAGCCAGAAATGAAAATGTTTAATTCCTTCTCCATGGGAATTACCCCATTTTCTTTTGTTGAATTTTAAGCCGAACAAATGCATTACATTGGTGCATGATGTAAAGGCTTTGGTTTAGTAGTTTATCTTCACACTTACACTAACATTTCTTTAAAACTTTTAATCCTTTTTTAATAGAGTATAATTATAATTTATGTATTTTTTGTATCCAGTTCAGTAAATCATTTTATTCCACCTGAGAGTAGTCTTCAGTGGCCATCAATTTCAGTGGTGTTTGAATCAGGACCTAAATAAAATATTTGTGTATAAAGACTTCGTAACTTATGAAAATGGATGATATTTTTGAAGAAGAGCTTGCAAAACATACCTTAAAGTGAACACCTGTCACTCTCTGATTAACTCAGTTAAAGAGTATGTCAAAAACTGTCCTCAGAGAGCCAAGCAAACCTTGCAGTTTTCTTTCAGCTTTATTTTCACTGTGTTATCTTATTTGAAAAGGGAAGACGTTATTTGCAGAGGAGATCATATCTCTAGTGAAATATAATGTGAGGGAATACTGGTGGTTTAATGTTTAAGGATTTATTAATTTACTTTTTGTATAGCTTTGGAGCATTCATTGTTTGCTTTTTCCATATAATTTTATATCCTTCTTTTAATATCAGTAAAGATTCAAGAAGTAATAATGCTGAATCTGTTTACACTGAATGCATTTAGAATTACACATCCTAGAAAACAGCTACAGATGGTGTGCTGTGACACTATAAGCTCATAATAAATACATTCCTCCAGCATTTTGGAGTCCACAGTATATACAAATATCAGAAATGGTTATACTAAGAATTTAACAACTCTGTTTATTTAACCTCTGCCGTTACATTTTCAGTAACTGAGAACAAAAAACATTTATTTTTCAGTCAGAAGAGCAGCCACTGACTTCAGAGACAGTGGCTTATCTCCAGTGGCTTATCTCCTAGGGGCCCAAGTCATCTCTAAGTGAAGCTGGCTGGACTCTCAATGGAGTTTGGGTTGGACTCAGGTCTACTTTTTTGTACAACAGCACTTGTGTTAAACTAAAGGGGAGGCACTGATGTGGAGGGGTTTTTTTCACACTAATTTGTAGCCAGACCCTAATGTCTGTCATCTTGACTAGATTAGATTATGGGGAAACTGTATGTGTAATTATGTCATCAGATCAGAAGTGGTGGCAGCATCCTGCACCTAAGAGGTGATGAGGAGGTGAGGCCTGGCTGGGAGCAGTGTTATCGCCAGATAGGCAAATCTAGCTTAGGATATTAGCAGTTTGGAAGCAGTGATATCGCTTAAAAGGCTCCGTTATAATCCAGCACATATTTAGTCTGGTATACAATGTCTTCTCAGTGACCCCTTCTTTCACAGATAATGCTCAAAGTACATTTTAATATATGATCATTAAAGCCTTTCCTGCTTTTTACTCCCTGTTACCACAGGACTGTATAGAACTCCAGACATTGATTACACTAAGGAACAGATTTATAAATATTTAGTGTTCTTTACAGTGTACCTGCGTGAATTAGGGTAAGGGAGGTTGTCTTGGTTTCCACAGTGTGATTAGCACTTACTGTTTATGTGGAAATTCTGCATGGCAAATTACATGTATGTGATACATTTAACAACACTGGCTACAGAAGCAATAAACTCTGAAAGATCGTTACCTACAAACTGAAACTATAAGGAGAAAAAAGTAGTATTCACTGCATATGTATCTTTTCTAAACTTGCTTTATTTCATATGTCTTTTTGTCACAGAAGTCTTTCTCAGCACCACCAGTGCTTTCAGTGGGGCAAAGGTGCACCTTCTGCCTGGAAGCTTCATTATCTAGTAATGAGATTATTTGGTTTTTGGTTTGGGTTTTTTCTGTGTACAAACATGATATGTAATTTGTAACAGTGCTTCCCAGACTTCCCTAGAGCACACTTTCAGATTGAAATTGGCAGCACATAGCAGATCTGCCCAAAGTCGCCCATACCAGGAACAGCAGCTAGTCCCATCAAACAGCCCTTCCCACCCTTGAGCTCCTCTGGGTCTGGCTGCCAGGGGTGGGTGGTGGTGCCCTGCTGTGGCCCCACACATTTTGGGGCAGAGGGGGGTGGGAGGTCAGTGACGGTGGTGGGGATGGCGGCAGCAGAGACGATGCAGCGGTGGCACTGGCGTTGCAGTGTGTTGACATCAGACGAGGGTGCAGTTTCCCTCTCCTCTGGGGTGAAGAAGGCAGCAGTGCTGCTGAGCCAGCCATCCCCTCTCACCGCCACGCAGGAGATGTGCAGGGGCAGCGCCCCTGCCCCTCATGGCCACTGCTCCTCTTGATTTTACTCTATTGCAGAGAAACCAGACCAACTCTAGAAACCTTAATATTTCTCTGGTTTAAAAAAAAACAAGGAAAAAACAGGAGGTGGATTACAGAAAGAGAAAACCTAATAATTACAGTGGATGACAAATGGCAAAAAGGAAGGGATTGAGGGACAAAAATGTACAAAACAAAAAAAATAGGGAAACGAAGGGGCCATAGGGAAGAAGACCTCCAATATCGCTCAGCACACTCTGAAAGTGGCCACAGAGCTGGTGTGCGATGGCTGGGGGTGCACTTCCTAGAGGTGTGGTTGGACAAGGAAATAAAAATGGGTCCCTTGTCTAGCTTGCTTCTTCAGGGGCCATAGGCTGCAGTTTTGGCCAGGGCTAATGGATGTTGGCTTGGTGTGGTCTCCCAGGTCTCCCAGAACTTGGTGTGGTCTTGGATAAAGAGTGTAAAAATAAAGAGGTGAAAGGAGAAGCGTAGCCAGAAGAACTGCAGCATGGTACACATGAAGAAAAGATGTGCCATCATCTCCTCACTGCAAAAAGGGCAGAAGCCAGGGATGAATCTGGTTTGAACTATGCCTGACTTGAACAATCCCATGAACTTGTTCACTGCTTCAGGGAGTGTTTTTCCAATTTATGTCCATGGTGGGCCATGCAGTTAGCCCAGAGTGCAAACTGGGCCCATGGGGCTTCTCACCCTCTTCTCAGGGCCATTTTGTGCCTGGGAAAGACTCTAAGGTAAGGAAGTAGAGCACAAGTACAGAAAGAACTTTCCAAGATGCCTTTCAGAGCTAGAGGGCTGGATGATGCATAAACCTTGGTGTGGAGGGGTGGCTGGAGAAGCTCAGGGGGCAGCAGATTGAGTGCTACATTGTGCACCTCTGGCCATCACTGCGTTATTGTGTATGCTGATGAAAAGCAATTGTATCCAAAAAATGCCAAGAGACCTGTGGTGAAGAGACTTTGAAGGAATAAATGGCAGCTCCTTACAACAGCTTTAGGTTTGTCCCACACAGTCTTTCCTTTTCTCTTTGGCTGTCATTTAATGCCTCATTTTTTATGTGATCTGTAAAAATAGGATTAAATTTAATTCTGCTACTTTTTCTAGATTGAATTTTCTTTCTAATGAAGGGTTTAAATGTGTTAGCTCACATACAGTCCTGCTGCACTCTAACGAAGACAGTGAAGCTGAACAGTGGAGCAACTGGCCCTACTGCAATTGAACTAGCCTCTTCTTTGTATTCTTCCTAAAAAGTGTGACAGAAAGACACCTTTGATGACACACATACTTGATTAACCAGGTAACAAAGTTATTTTTCATTAGTGCCAGGACTCCTTTCCTATATCTTAATAACAAAGGAGTTTGAAAATTGAAATTCATACTTGAATAACTAAATACAGTGCCTGAGATGCTTAAAATGTATCCTATAGATGTGAATAGCTGAACTATTTGATCCTTTTTTTTGTTTGTTTTATTTCTCTATTTATTTGGTTTAATTTTGGAAGATTGCAATCTGTATTTTTAAAAGTGTTAAGAAACTCAAAAACGTTTTCTGCAAGTTTAGTATCTATGTGCTGACTTCTGACTACAGCTGATGACAAAAGCCATTCTGGCTCAGTTTGGATGCCTACTGTCTTCTACTTTTTGGGGGACTCAGGAAATATTTTGAAGACATTCAGAAGTGTGAAAAGGTGCCCTAGTAACTACTTTAGGATTTTACATTATAAAATCACTCTTAATAAAAATTTCTTTTTACTCTTCTTCAGAATTTATTTAAAGTTTCTTTTTTTGTTATGTCAGGTGCTGATTCAGGCTGAAATATAGTGATTGGAGACCTCTAAAATCCTGATTTCTTATTACATGTAGTGGAGCAGGTGAAGCAGGAAAGTGGACATGATTTCCTTTTGAGCTCTAATAGGTGACATTCAGGGACTAAAAAGCCTTGACAAGGAAAGTAGTATTAAATGACATCCTGAAAATTACCTATAATTAACCAAAGAATAAAGAAAAAATAATCAAAGGTAAAATGAAAGACTGAATAAGAGTATAAGAGTATAAGATATAAGAGTGTCTGTATAAGAGAAAAACAGTGCCTTGACTGTATATAGTAGAAGGGAAAACAAAATTATATGGAACAAGTAGAACTATGAAATCTATATCCCTTAGAAACCCTAACACTTGAGGTAAATGTATTGAATGAATGAGTTACTGAAGTACATTAAAATAAATGATGGTCCAGATGTTTTTCTCACTGTAGGCTGTAGCATTGTGGTTATAATTGTGTGATAACAGGCAAAGCAAATGAAATTTAAGAGAGATTGGGCAAGCTTTGTCTCTCACATTTTTTTCAGCTCGCCCTTTAATTTATATGTACAAACTTGACTGACAAAATAAAGCTTGCCAGAACATGTTTGAGGAAACTCTGACATATTTTATCAGGAGCAATCCTTTTTGTCAAGTTAACCAGTGAAGCCTTTCCTCACCTGTCCCCACCCCAAAATGTTCTAGTTAATTTGTATCCATTCAATACAGCTAAAAGGCATGTGATGAAAAATATTCCAGAAAGAAAAAAGGGATGGGGAAAAAACCCCATGCAACAGTGCAGGAGAAATTTTATATCTGGAGTAGATTAAGGAATTACCTAGTTTAGGGTAAGTTTGTCCAAGTCAGGCAATTCAAGTCAGCTGTTGGAGAAGTTCCTCTTGTGACCATCTTTACACAGCTGAAAATAATTTCTCAGGAAATAAGATTTTCCTCCCAAGTTAGGCAAATTTTTCTGAAGCTTCATACAGACACACGCATCTGTTAAACTCCTGCCTTTGTGCATGTGTCCTGTCTGTGCTCTTCAACTAAACGGCTCAATCCTGAGGATGGCGAAGTGAGAAATGGCTGTGGTGTTTATCCTAGTCACTGACCAATGCAACACCTGTGTTGTGCTGGCAGCAGCCAACTTGGCTTTGATTAATGCAAATTCCAGTGTCCGATAGCGTTTTGTAGGTTGCAACCTAAACCCTGAGAAACTATTACAAAACCATTCCTCCTATTTCCTGTTTCTTTGATCAGTTCAGTAAAAGCCTGTGTCTGTGGCAGACAAAATAGCTGCTAAACAGCAGATCCAGCTGAATTTTTACCAAGCAGGCCTGAACATAAATCTTCATACATTTATTTTGTTTGTCTCTCCCCATAATACAGTACACAATTCCCTTATATATTACATTGCAATGGGTTTATCCAAACTGGACTGTTGGAATCCTCAAGTCTGCATTCAACAGGCCCTCAGAAATAATGTCAGAGATGAAATATGCTCTATCAACGCTCTCTCTGGGGAAAAGATTTCACATATTTTCTGTGATGATAAATTTGCTAGAGAATAAATAATGAATATCTTTTAC
This sequence comes from Ciconia boyciana, assembly GCF_034638445.1. Lineage (NCBI taxonomy): Eukaryota > Metazoa > Chordata > Aves > Ciconiiformes > Ciconiidae > Ciconia > Ciconia boyciana. Next base: position 67,713,245 of record NC_132936.1, on the reverse strand, counting down.
ATATGTGCAGAGGGATGGATCTCTCAAATATCCTTCCCAAAAGGGACAATTTCATTCAATCCTGATTTTAAATAGTTTAATTATAGAAGAACTGGTGTATTTCTCATATGAGTTTTGCTGCAGGACCATTCTTCCAAACTATATATTCCTAGTGCTGAATTCTTTTTGTCTTTTTTATATGTACTAATGAAACAAGGCATATGCTGTCACAATCCCTGTGTACCTCCACTAGTAACTTCTAAATCCATGCCAGGATTCAGTCCAATTTGACAGTGTGATTACAAATAGCAAGTTCTTACAAGTTCATGAAATTTGTGGAAGGTAAGAGGAAACCTACTATGGTGTCCACTGAAGAGAAGTGTGTTTGGGAATTAACTTGGCACAACTTGTCAGATGTCAGAGAAAATAACCAAGAGGCAAACAATCCATACAAACCTTGGCATAATTAGTTCTGCTGCATGTAGATTTAATTGTGTATTTCCAGCTTTGTATGAGCATATGTACAAATAAAATTGTGGTGTGTGTATGAATATGAAAGAAATGGATTATTCTGATCTATTATCATTCTATCTGATATGATTCTCTTTTGTCCTTCACATGACTATCCCAAATATTGCTTCATTTTTTCCAACTAATTTTCACAGTATTTTTTTTAACATAGTGTCATGTTTGTGCTTTGGCTCCAAGTTTGTTTGATTGTTTGTATTTTAAGGATTGCTATACATTTTCCTCTGTGATTTTTTTAATGTTCCTTTTTTTTACTATGGTGTGTGCTTGTTTTTTTCCATCTACATTGATTTAAATGCAAAATTACAACAGAAGTTGCAAATGAAATTGAACTGGAAACAAGTTTAAACATGATAGAGTGGAGCCTTCCAAATTATGATACTAGAGCAAATAAATGAAGTTGCAGCTTTCTGAATTTAGAAATTAGAGATTTGGGGTCTCAATTCTCAAATGGTAAAATCTAAGTCTGTTCCAGATACATTAATAGAGGTTTGGTTATTTAATTCTTCCTGGCTTGTAACGTTTCTGAAAATCATCTGACCATGTCATGTTCTCCTCAATAATTATGTTATCTGCCATGGCATGGACTTTTACTGAATTCATCAAGGAAACGGGAGGAATGATTTTGTAACAGCAACAATTTTATAAATGTAAACTGGCACTGAGCGTATTTTACACTCAGGATTTCTGCTTCCAGCATTTTAGTTTCTGTAACTGATATTTTTATTGACCTTCTGCTCCAGCAGTGATGATTCTTTGAGACCTTCGTCACTGAGGTATGTGTGGATATCATTGCTGGGAGTCATGCAGTAAGCATATGGTGGATATGCAGATAAACACGCATCTCATCTCATCAATCTAAAGGCAAGGGTATCAACGGGATTTGGATCATGCCCATTTGGGGAAATGTTTCTCTTTCCTCAAACTCCTTTGACCCTTTGAGATTCAGAATATAAACGCTGAAAGAATAAGACAAGATTAGGTGTGGTTTTCTAAGATTTTTTTTCTTCCAATAGGATTATAGTGAGGAAGAAGTAATATGACTAGATGGAGAACAGAGCACTAGGGGGCAAAACCAAACAGTATGTAAGCTTGTCTAGGCTACCTATTGCAATGCCTATTCTCTAACCTAGGTGTTGACCTTCCCCTCCTCCTGTCCATCCCTCATGAGCAGAATCCAAAATCCGTAATTCCGAATTAGTGTTGGAATGAGGTTAATGCTCCACAAATGCAAAAAAGCCAAGAGAATACACTTGCTAAGCTGCCTTGTACTTCCCAGTGGGAAATGCTAAATCCAGGGGTTTGTATGGTGCAGCCTGGTAAGAATAAGGTTCTCTCCTCATTGATGAAATGTTAATTTTGAGCCACTGTCCAGCAGGTCTGGGCAATGACTCCTGGACACCCTGGCTGAGTGAATGCTCCATTTTGTTCTTGGAGAGGCAGGTACCAGAGCTGCCTTTGCCACAGCTGTTTTGTGAAGGCTTGTGACTTCTGTGTGCTCCAGCCATTATTTAAACACAACTTTGAGGTCAGGCTCCTCAGCTTTGCTATGCTTAGTTTCAGGATCCTAATGATGGTTAGATGCAAACTGAGTAGGTCTGGTCAGGGGAGCTCCTGGCATGCTCAGCAGGAGAAATACAGCTACTTGCATAATTTAAAAGTCAAGAAAGAAGGGACACAGCAGGCCGGGGTAGGCCAGCCATTGCGTGAGGCTTCTGGGTCGTGTTCTTGGGACCAGGCACCTGAAAGTGTGTGTTTTTGCTATGCACGTATGTTTATATGCACATATATGTGTGTGTATATATTTATATATATCTATATGCACAAAAACTTATTAAACAGTGCCAAAACATAGGCCTGAGCACTGGAAGTCAACCACTTGTCAAACTGCTATGGCAGCCCATGGTGTGGTTTTGACCTGGGTAAATCAATATTCTCCTAGACATTTTCTAGGCATGATTCAGGATTAAACACAAGCCCAGGGGCCATTACCAGTAGAAGCATAAACTGCCTATCTTGTTTGGATGTGGTGGTCTCATATTGGGAGATTAAAGAGTTTAATGGGTTGGTCATGAGTGTCCAGCCAATGCCACCTGGCTCTAAGAATAGGCTCTGGCACTGTTTAGTTTGCTAATAGAGATGTAGCATAAGTTTTTGTTAGATTTGGCTCCTGGTTGCCTTCTCCTTCCTCTTCTCTTCTCTTCTCTTCTCTTCTCTTCTCTTCTCTTCTCTTCTCTTCTCTTCTCTTCTCTTCTCTTCTCTTCTCTTCTCTTCTCTATTTTCACAGTAGAAACTTATAGAAACTGCAACTCTGCTGAAGACATATTTGTCTATCTTAAGGTATGTAAAAATATGTTCACCAGTGACTTAGCATTATCAAACTTAAATATAAATCTACTGGGAATACTGACATATATGAACTCTTCTGAATAATAGTCAGTGAAACAATTTACTATTACCACTCTCGGGAGGAGAATTGAACAAATTACTAATGGTACTTTTAAATAGTGCAGTTATAAGTAAATGGGCTTAGACAAGTAGGACTAAAAAGCCAGATTGCAGGCAGTGAGCTAGCATTGCAATATTTGTACTAGCTTGTAAGAAATATAGTTAGCTAATGTGAAGTGAATAGCAAGAGAAAGAAGTTGCAAAAGAAGAAAAAATGAAAAGGAAAGAGAAAATGTATCCTCTGTAACGCTGGGTGGACAGGACAGGTAATATATTTCATGTGGACCGCCCCCCCCCATCCTAGGAAACTTATGTTTTGATTCTTTTGGGGGTGGAGAAATCACTATCCAAAAGACTAAATCAGACTTTTTTGTTGAAGCATTATTGATAGTTTTTGGCTCAACAGAGCGTATTTCTATAGAGGGGAAAACTTTTTCCACTTAGGAAAATCTTAGGATTTTCCCCCTGAGAAACGCAGAACACATGCCATTGACATTCATTTTAATTGTGTTTACACATGGTCTGCTAGTCTTCATTTCAAACACTGTTCATTATATTCAGCTATCAGACCTCTGAGATGCTCATTCCTGGTGAATGCAGTTCTCTGCACTTAGATAAGCACAGAACAAAAATATTAGGACTAACTATAAAAAACTTTAAGATATCTACTTTAAATTGCAAGAATTTAAAAGAATAAAAGCGAATAAATGTGAATCTCAGGCTGTTTGTGTGTTGTGAAAGAAGTTCCCACAGCACTGAACATCAAATTATTCCACGTTGTTTTCAGCTAGATAAATTGTTCTCCTCTTAATGATGCAACTGGAATTGAGACAACAGAACTGCCCATACAAGGAAAAGGGGTTTGCCCAAAATTTCATACTACTTTAGTGAAGTGGACTACAACTGGACACAGTATTTTTAACAAATATTGACCATACAGCCATGTTTCCTATTCAGATATATTTATATCCTTTTATATTGTTAGGCTAAATGCTGGTTTTTTGTGTTTGAAATCTTCATGCAGTGACACAATAAAATGCTAACATAGAAATGGTTTTGATTAATGATTCTAGTTTGCAGGAAAATGCAGTACTGTGACACAGCAACATCACTTAAAACAGAAGCTTTATAATAAAGCCAATGATACCAACCCCTCCAGCTCCAGGATTAAAATGCAAATTAAATCAAAGTAGTATGGATCTGCCCTGCCTGAATTAGGTCTCTGCTTGGTTTATGACACTTCATTATTATATTTATTTATTTGCATTGGGATAGCATGTAGGAAACTGGGTGATAAATTAGGGTCCTATTTGTAGTAGGTGCTATATGAACAGGACCAAGAAGAAAGTCCCTGACCTGAAGGGTTTTTAAGTAGAGACAACACAAGTTACAGAAATGAAAGGGCAAGGAAATATTGAGACAATTCTGGTTAGAATGGTAGGCTATAATCATAGTCCAGTGGGTGCCTAAATATTGTCTAGTTGTTTTGGTTTTTCTTTTTAATTTGTTTTTGAAGGGCATCACAACAAAGTACTCTAGAAAAAGATGTAGTACTGCAATGGAGGGACAGCTTAGGACTAATCATGAAGCAGCTTCTTTTGAAGTCAAGTGTGTGGGAGGGGAATAGCATTGTGGTCCCAGCAGAGACAGGAGTAGAGCTTCCCATACTAGCTGGAAGCTCAGAAATACCTTTGCAAAGGCCTTTGAAAACAAACATGGGGAGGAGTAGTTAAGCTATACTGGAGTTTAGAAGGTAGCAACATGTCTTAACTCTGGAGGAAGAGGTTATTCTTTCTTTCCTCAATTTTTTTGGGTTGTGTGGAAGGGAGGAGATTGCTTTATAATGCAAATACACTATACAAACAAAACCAATATCTACAGAATGGGCAAGTTTGTGCTTGTGTTTTCTGGCAGAAACCACAGCTCCAAAGAAAGGAAACTTATTATAAAAGTATTTCCTGAGTTGGGATGCCTTTGTCAGCAGTCATAATGATAGAGGATGTAGGAAGACAGAATTTACATGAAGGCTTTTAATTAAAACCAAATGCGTATTTATAATTATTTCCAGATCTTCATGGCAACCTATAATTTTATTTTTTCATCAGTGAAGTAAAGGAAAAGATGGATTTTGCTTACTAATTTGACTAAATAATTTGCACCCTTATCCTGATTTACCAGAGTTGTTTTATTGATAGAAAATATGCACTTTGTAATGGGAATGGTTGGTGGTATATTTTAGCCTTACACTAGTTTTATACAAAGGAAGTGGCTGGGTATTCATTTTGGGAACACTTGAATTTCACTCAGTTTACATTTGATTTCATCTGTAACCTGTCTCTTTCTACTCTGTGTCTTTTCAGAGATATAGACAAGATGACAGATTTTGTAAAGCACTTAGTGCCTTTTCCTTCCCGTTGACACCGAGTACTGTGCAGGGCTGAGTCCTAGGAAGAAGAGTGCCATCTGAAATAGCAAGTAGAATTTTGATAGGATTAAAGAAGAAGATTTTTGGGCTGAACCCAGCTGTTTTTGTGAAAAAGGGCAGTCTGCCCCAATGCCTTCCAACTTGGAGTCAGGGGAAGGCATGCTATTTGCTGAAACAGCAATATATGCCAAGGCACAAGTATATGCCACATTTTCTGCTAATGTAAAGGCTTCTGAATAGGTCTCCTGTTTAGCTATTAACCAGACCAAATGCTGCTAAAACAATTAATTGTACACAGTCACTGTCTTGGGGGACAGGACTGTGGTCAAAATAGTTGCAATGGGAAAAGAGAGAGAATAAAACCCTGTAGTATGAAACATGATTTTTATCCAGTGTCCTTCCCCTGCCCCAAAGTCCCCAAACCAGCTCTTCCCCACCAATGTAAAGTTTTAAAGACATGAGCAGATGTAAGGACTTGACGTCACCTCAGTTGAATGAAATGAAATAGAAGGTCTGTCTTTATGTAATGAAATCAAGGCAAACAGCAATAGGAAGCAAATTCTTGAATAATAAGGTCCCAGTTTGTGCTGGGGAACATTCATGCTTTGTGCAGAAGCTTCTATCCTTCCCATGGCAGTATAAAGGATTTCTTTACACCTTGATGTCCAGGGAGTTTCTGACTGTGTGTTAGAAGAAATGGTAAACATAAATTAATAGAGACGATTTACTGAGTTTAATTTTCCACTCTGTAATAAGGGTGAAGACACAGGAAAAATCCTCTCTTTGAATTCAGAGAGGATATGAACATAAATAGCCATTATTTTTAATTATTTAGTGATAAGACAATTTATCACAGTCCTGAGAAAGAGGACTCCAAGGCACATTTTCACTCAAATATTCTCTGAAGAAAAAATTTGCTAGGGTACCAAGACAGTGCTCTGCTCCAGATGTTTTCATGGCACAGCCTTTTGCACTGATGGTTTGCAGCAAACTGACAACTTGCTGCATGGGGATATAGATTTTATCCACAGTTTCTCAAACATCTGCTCAAGGTTTTGAGGGGTTATGACATACCTGTCAGGACCTGCAAATCAGCCATAAAGGGTATTTGGGATCACAACTCCATTTCTCAGCATTCCCTTCAGCAGCTATGTTATATTTAGCCATAACCTAACCCTGGGTATGTATTTAGACACCTGTTCACACCCATACATATTTATATTTGTATATGCATGTATATGTATCTATATGCACGGATAAGGAGTTTTATCACCAAGTAGAGACATCTAAGTTACAGTTCTTCTCACTCTAAGCTCATTGTATAGCTAACAGAGAAAAATAAGCACTTCAGAGCGTGATTTAATGCACCTAAAACCTGATTAATCCTTTGAAAATACATCTCCACTGACTAGAAAGACCTTAACATGAATAAAGTTATGTACCTGGAGTATGAATCTCTCCTGACTCTCTTCTACCTGTTAAACTTTTATTTAGATATTAAAGAAAAATAATTTTTCCATTTCTCAAAACTTCTGCAATTTCAAAAAATCCTCTCACCCATCCCAAATCAAATCAAAACTAGAAACAAAAAATTGAAGAAGCAAAAAAAAAAACCCCATCAGATAAAGCAACCTTCCAAATTACCGCAGCTTAGACAAACTGAAATGTTTTGTTCAATGTTTGGTTTTTAATAAAAACATTAAAACAAATTTACTTACATTTTGAAAATAAATGTTTTCAAAATAAACTAAAAATCAAAGCAAAATTAAGGTATCCTTGAAATATTTTTATCAAAGTATATTTGGCCTTCTAAACCTGACCTTTTCTTGTGGTAAGTTTCACTTTGTATCACCTTCTGCAACAATTTTTTTTTTAATAAAAGAATTCCTGACCAGAGTCTACTTCTATTCATTTATTTTACTTTGCTGTAGTGTGATACTTCCATTCTCTGCAACACTTCTTGTTTCAATTGTAATGGTTATGAAATTATCAGTTCTGCAAAGGTTTATATGTAATCATATATTTTGAGACAGTTTCCCACAACATGGTACAGAGCAGCAGCCTCCAGTTGTTTATGTGGAAATGTTTACTTTCTTTAAGAGTTTAATACTTCTGCACAGGCCGTTGGGAGTCATTCCTGCCTGACTTTATGAAGATGCTTATATTCCAGGCATTACAGCCAGAACAGTATATCTGTGTGCAGAAAGGCGCTGGGGTGGAAAGGCAAGAGCCACCACAGCAGCGGTTGTTTCTGGTCTGGCAAGAGGTGATAAATGCTGATTATTGTCCCGCGCTCCCAGGGGGCTGGTGGAGTCTGAGAGCGGGAAAGCCGTGGTAGCAGGCAGGAGGGAGTCCTCGGCTGTGGGAGCCGAGGAAGGAAACAAACTCTAGTATACAGGTGCTGGTATGAGAGTGAGGTGGAAGTATGGAGGTAGGATGTGCATTTGTGGATTTGCTGGGAGGATTTGGGGAAAGAAAGGGGGGAGTCATGGCTGCTTCTGTGCTTTCACCAGGCTGGCACAGCATGGGCACCTACAGCCACAGGTTGTATCCAGGGCTCCTTTTGCCACCTCTGGTGGATATATATGCAGACGAAGCTAGAGATTTAGAGAATGCAAGTTTAAGAAAAACTACAAACCCGTTGACATTTCAAATAAGAACAAAATATGACATTGATTTAATGAAAGGGATGAAGTGGCCTTATGAATCACATGTTGAATTTGAGAAGATAGCTTTTAATTTGCATCTGCATTTTGATCAATTTCAGGTACAAAGCAATTGTAAATCCCATGGACATCCAGACCTCCAGTGCAGTGCTATGGACCTGTGTTAAAGCCATTGCCATCTGGGTAATCTCCATGCTCCTAGCAGTTCCTGAAGTGGTGTTCTCCGAACTGGCCCACATCAATGACACGAATAATGCCACTTTCACAGCATGCATACCATACCCCATGACGGATGATATGCACCCGAAGATCCATTCTGTGCTCATTTTCCTTGTGTATTTCCTTATCCCTCTTACTATTATTAGTATTTACTACTATCATATTGCAAAGAGTTTAATAAAAAGTGCTCACAACATCCCTGGAGAATACAGTGAGCACTCCAAAAGACAGGTAAGCAATTTGCTTTTTACATCCTGATGAAAGATTTGTGTGCTGTATACACTTATAAATGAAAGTACAGGAACTATAACATCCAAATTGTTGGATTTCACAGAGGATTAGTTCAGTTTCCACATGCATGAACTAAGCCGAGGATTATCTGAAAAATCTCCTTGTTTTCACAATTACTCAGTATTAAGCCCAGTATGTAAATGAATACGAGCAAGGAAAAATATAAATTCAATGCCATCAATGCGTATTCCTAACAAGAAATAGGATTGGTATATGTGTTTGTATGTGTCGTTAGTGTAACCATTACTTGTATTCTTACTGAGGAACAATGTTTTTGTGTTAATGCTAGTGGCTTCACCTATCTCTATGGGCAGCCATTTTGGGAAGAAATCTTACATGAACTTTTTGAGAATTCTCCCTGTTTTATTTGTGCTTGGAAACAAAAAAACTGACATAAGCATGGAAAATTTTTCTTAGGGGATCTAAGGTTCTTCTCAGACCAAGGAGTGCTGAAAGTATGAACACAGAGCATGAACTGATTCTTTTTTGGCTGTCTCAGTAGACCTTTCTTGGATACAATCCTGCACTCGCACTTTTCTAATAGCCTTTCTATTACAGATGCGATAAAACTTTCGGTATAGGTTCTGTATACCTTTGAGACAAAGCATTTTAAAATGCTGGACAAAGCCAGCTTCCCTGTAAGGCACAGGAAGCAATAAGATAGCAACAGGCTGTTCATTAGCAGGAACAGTTATATATACAAACAGCTTTTGCAGTGAAAGTGTCTCAACCACTTTACAAAAGCATTAGTATTGATAGACAAAAATACTTATTCCCATTAAAATAATTTGGAAGGTTTTTCTCTGCCAATATTTTAGAAAATACTTTTACACCCACTGAAATCTCTTTGCATATATAGCATGTACATAGTCTTTTAAAAAGAAAAACCACATTCCCTCATGTCCTTTTTGCTCAGCATTTCATTTCTACTCTAGCCTGTTTCTTGTCAAAAACGCATTCATATTAGCACTTCATGTATTATTTTATTTTCCTGTGAAATATAGAGAGCCTTTGGCTGAACCCTCCGGATGGAAACAATATTTAATTTATATCACATTTCTGAACCCACATGTATTTTCAAAGTAAGAACATATTTTTTCATTCTACTTAGTTTTTTTCTTTTTGTCAATCTATGAGGCTCAGAAGAATAGAAAATTCTAGTGTACTTACGTATCTCCCAGCAAGAGGAAGTAAATTCAGACTATCGCTATCAACTCACGTTTCTTTAGGCCACAGCACAGGAGTGTAATATTCACCCTATACCTCTCTGCCTTTTAGTCTGCCTTTGCAATCTGTCTGAGTGCAAATCCTACCAAATTGGAATGGTAGTTTTCCCATCTTTTGTGAATACCTCACTGTTTTTTGTTTAGATGGAGCCAAGAAAACTTACAGATTTATTTCACAGATTTTGAGACCCCATTAGAATAAATTCACTTGAACTTTTCAGGATAAAATTGATAGAAAATTGAGCAAAGCCAGAAAACTTTCCTGCCTCTGCAAAACTTTGGTACCTGACAGACATCATAAATCTTTTGGGAGGAATATGTAGAAAGTTTCTGCCTCCCTTTGGTGCCTTCTGCCTGGCCAGTTTCCCTCCCTCTCACAGTTTGGAACCTCTGTGTAGGCTCGTTTCCTGTCAACTTTTCAGCCACTCTCAATATCTACATTGTAATCCAATTATACTTTAGTGCTGCAATTAAGGTACATTTCTTTCATATAATTATTGAAGATTAACTGAACCTTTCACCTTACCCTGGCATTAAGATGCTTCAGACTGTGCAATGCAGTTTTGGTGGTTTGCCTAGGAGAGAGGTGCAAGCAGAGGCATTTCAGGCAAAATAGTGGGATGTAAGTACCATTGTATAGCTAACACCCTAGCAATGGCTCTACATTTCGCTCACAATGTCTCTACATTTCAAAGCCAGTGGTTTCTAAATAGCTTTCTAACTAAAGCTAAGTTTCAAGCCAAGCACTGAGATCTCATCAGAAAAGGTTGTGTTTCATAGCATCCTTTGGTGCGTGCTTTCAGGTTAAAAGCCAATGTTTACTTGGCCCATGAATGACTCTTGCTGCGCGTATCATGTAGAAAGAGCAACCTTCTGTAACTGCAAACAGCTAGGTTTACTGTCACTGAAAGTAAACTGAAAGTGGGAAAGGAAAGTAAATGAGATAGAAAAAGTAATTCAGCCCCTGAAGGAAGCATTTTTACTGGCCTTACTCGTGATAGTTGTTAATATAAAGCAAAATGCTACATGTTTTAATTAAGTCTGTTATGTGGAGTAGTTCTATTCGTTGTTTTTCATTTGGGTTCTCTTCATCTTTTTAGATGGAAACTCGGAAACGTCTGGCAAAAATTGTTCTAGTTTTTGTTGGCTTCTTTGCTATCTGCTGGTTTCCTAACCACGTGCTATACATGTACCGATCTTTTAATTACAATGAGATTGATCCATCGACAGGACATATGGTTGTTACCTTAGTGGCCCGAGTGCTAAGCTTCTGCAACTCTTGTGTCAACCCATTTGCACTGTATTTTCTCAGTGAGAGTTTTAGAAGACATTTCAACAACCAGCTTCGCTGCAGGAAGAAAGTTCAGCAAGAGAGATCTGCCAGCTACTTGCGCAACTCTTCTGCCATTCAAATGACTTCCCTGAAAAGCAATACCAGGAACACAGTGACTAGCATGACACAACTGAATGGGCACAACTTGAAACAAGAAATGTCATTATGATTTAATGGGTGTGATTTTTGACTCTGGAACAAATTTGAACTTTTTCTTTGCAGTTTGTAACTTTCTTTTGGCTCTCGTATGCTTAGGCTGTCTGAGTCCTCAGCACAGAGGATCTGTTAAAGTCTGGCCAATCTGAGGTTATTTCACACCTAGTCTTACTAGACAGAAGTGAGTACGTTTTACTGCGAAAACAAAACTGGCTTCATATTGTACTTTAAAGGAGATGCTAATATATATTTAACGCATAAGAAAAAATACGGAATATTAGTGTAGCTGATCTAACATTGCTTTAAAATGCATCAATTTTCTGCATTTTAAAGCAATGTTAGATCAGCTACACTAATATTCCGTATTTTTAACTGAATATTGATCCAGGCTTATGTTTTACTCTAATAGATTTTGCATGATTTTAGCTGTGCTGTGTGTACAAGGATTGCTCATTAAGACTGGTAGGCATTTTTTGAACCAATTAAGGAGCCATTGCAATGCATAGATTCTAGTTTCAGATAAAAAAATATTCAAGTATCGAGTGCCAGATCTTTACCTCATTTAAATCCACCTTGTTTTTTCACTTCGGCAGACATACAGATGAGAATTTACAATTTGGGGATTCTGTTTGCTGTTGAGGTCAGAAGTTTATCTGCCAAAATTACATTCTTTTTGTGATTAACATCTCGAAAGAAAAATGTTGTGTGCAACATGCAGGTTTTCTAGAACTCAGTGTCTGAAAGCTCATTTCTCTGATTTGTTAAGTCTGTGACATCATTGGTTTAGGGTGTCTACATGCTTTCTATTTGCTACTACTAACTGATCTTGCTGATATCAGTACACAGCTAAGAAGGACGCTAAGTGTAATGGGATGGCTGAACATTCAAAGAGGTAAAGTTCTGAGTGGCTTTTTCAAAGAGGGTCTGTGGCAAGGCTTTCTACAGCTCAGAGCAGTCTCAGAGTGCAGAACCCAGATTACTAGCAGACAAAACCAAACTGAAGGATGCCCTGCAGGAACACACCTAACATACTCTGATCACTAATGATCATGCAGCCCATGGGACCAGACAAGCTCCAGTCTGAAATAACGCCCAAGTGATGAAACGTGGGTAGCTGGCATTGGTTGCTCAGTACCAGCTGTTTGCTGCCTAGATCTACTCCTCTTGCACACACTGTTTACCAGTCTAAACAAAGCCTAAGTACTGTTGAAAATCTCAGCTTTAAAAGACACTTTTTCTTTTCCTGAAGGCCCTTGTGCATAAATAGTCAATGCACTTCTGAAAATCCTAGCTGGGCTGCCTAAAAGAAGGCTTTTCAAATGTTTTTTGTGAGTCATCCCAGTGCCATGGACGGTGCACAGGTCTTTGTCAGTATTCCCAGGAGGACATTTTCATGGTACATGGTCAGTGCAGATCTGGGATTAAAACAGCAGGGAATGGTGGGTGAGGCTGTAGTTGCCAGTTACCATCCTGTCCAGAATGAATTTGCTAGGAGGCCTTACTGCTCTCTCTTTTCATTCACGCTCCTCTGCTGGGGATACCTTATGCAAGGCTTGCAAAGCGGCCCTTCAGGCCACAAGCAAGCAAGCAGTTTAGCTTTAAAACACCTCTTTTTTTTTTTACTCTTTATTCTTTACCTTTTTTTTTTTTCTTTTTTAAAATCAGTTCATGTCAACCATGTCAGTACCATGTCAACACAGGTAGTCGAATAGACACAATGACTGAAGCTTATTGCTGCAAAAACTCATGTAAGGCTAACCATATAAGTTTCTAACCTGTCTCTTGCTGAAAGAGCTGATGCAGAGGAGCGGATTCCCCCCTTATACAGCTGTATGCTGGCTGACTAATAACCATTTGCCAAGCCAGGTGGGAGATTAGCTGGGGCAGGGTCTGTTCTGGGTCTGAGCTTCAGAGAGGAGATGCTCACAATGTCCTTCTTAGGAGAAGGGTCAGCAGTGGCAGACAATGGCACCTTGTGGAAGTATTTTTTTATGGCCAGTTCATGAGCCAAATGTAATTTTAAATAGCTTTTTCTTTCAAATTGAGTGGAACTGCTCCAGCACAGATCTATCTCTGTCACAACACTGTAGCCTGTACTTCTGCAGTGACTCCTCTAAAGTGAACGATAGAAAGTACACTAGAAATTTAGTTTGGATTTCAGAATTAGTTGCTAGTCTTATAATTTCAAAAGCTGAAGCACTAATACAGTGTAGCAGCTTATAGTTCCTTTTGTCCTCATTAACGCACTTGCTGTTAATTTAGTTCTATTTGTAACTCTGTGGAACCAGCTGAAGTTCAAAATTTCTTTCCCAATTCCCATACCTTCAAGGTTAGTTATCCTCCGACTCCAATTTTTAAAGCAACAAGAAGGTACATTGATGTAATCCGTACATAATTTTAGCTAATTACCTGAAAAAAATCCCTGGTTGTTAGCATGCAACAGAGAAAGTAACAGATTGAAGGTCTGAATGTCAACCAGCGTGGTCCATCTGGTGAGACCTATAGTATGTAATGGAGTTAAAGCTGTGTGCAGCATTCGAATGACAAAATTTATGAAGTTCAGTGTGGACCAGCTCCATACTGCCTGCCCTAGCTGACTGCAGTGTTCCTGTGGCTTCAGTGGCTCCTTGGAAGACTTTACACAAAAGAGCAGATTGACATGATCTCGTAAATCTGTCTGTAATAGTTTAGGAAATTGTCATCCATAACTTCCTAACACTGCCTCGTCTTCCTTTTTCTCCCATTTCGCCTCTTTTCTCTCTTAATTCCATGTGAGCCCCCATGTTCTCAGAACTCCTCTTTAATTTTATGCCACTAATTCTTCCTGGCTGCCAGCCAGAGGTTTGGATTCCTCTGCTCTGATCAGTCTTGAATAATTTTTACTCTGGGATATTTTACACCCACAAACCACAAAAGCTTAAAGACTTCCTTTCTCAGTTCTCAATGGTGATCATTTACTGTGATCAAGTTTCCCTTTTATTTCTGCATTTTTTTTTCTGGTTCCCTGCTTCTCATTTTGTTTGGCAATCTCTCTACACAGCATAACATTTCATATGACTTCTAAATCCATTGTGTTTTTTATTTCCTGAAGGCATTTGTGTGATGTGGACATTACCAGATGATACAGGTACCCTACCAGAAAAATAATAATCTAATTTATAGCAGATTTGATGCTTGTGTTTGATTCATACTCTTCACTCAGTGTCTTAAATTGCTATGTGTGGTATGGACAGCGTGAGTCTGCCTTCTGGCAGAACTGCAGGCTACAGCCTGTTCTTTTTCTCTGTGCAGGGAAGGTATTCCCAGGTAGACTATAACTCCTTCTTGTCAAGAAATCAGCACAATTTTGGTTCATTACTTCCCAGGCCTAATACTCAAAGCCTGTTTTGAGTAAGTAACATAAATTGTATATGCCTCCTCTCCAATTCTTGTAGCATGGTGTGGGGGAATGAGTTAATCTGTCTGGAGCTTTACTAGGCACATTGCTAACCCAATATGCACGTTTTGGAAGTGTCTGTTACTGTGCTTTTGTACACATTGTATACAAGTACATCTGTATGTATGATGCTATTTCCAGATAACACTGCTTGCTAACAATTAAAAAAATGATTGTAGAATGCATTATATGAAGTATTTTCCTCTAACTCTGTAGTCAAAGAAACAAAGGAAATCTGTAAATGAGATCATGTCAACTTTTCAAGTACTACATTGAGATCTATGCCAAAACGATTGTTAAAATACCATTTGATTCTTTTTTTCTGTTGTGAAAACTTTCTTACTTCAGAAACATCAGTTCTTTTCTATCTTCCTCTCCTGAATTTTGAGTTGGTTTCTTTCAATAATATTTTGCAACTATTGAGAAAAATACCATCCCTTCTCACAGTCTCTGAGAAATGAGAGGATAATTACTGCTTCCTCTGTGTAAGACTTTTCTTTTTTTCTAGACTAGAACTAGCACAAAATAAGTCTGATAGCATCTTGCCACCCCACCCTGCCTGTAACAGAAACATTACAATGCTGAATCCTGAAGTGTAAGTATGGTTGAATTCTCAACAGACTTGAGGTACCTCATTTAGCATTACACTGTGAAGTGATAAGTGTCTTCAACAAAGCTACTTTGGTTACAATACAGAACAATGTCTTTACTTTTCACAAGACACCTGCCCTGTAGATATTTTTCTTAACTCAGTCAAAACAGATTCACAGAAATATGGGCCCAGGAAGAGTCAGTTTGGGAGTAGGAGAGAAAAATGCTTTCTCATAATTTAAACAGATTCATATTAAGTTGAAGATTTGCAGTGTTGATTTCAGTACCATTTCTTTCCTCACTTATTTCTAAAATAAGAGTCTGTTGCACAATAGTCAGCCTTTCAATGAAATCACAACTCAACCTCACAAAATCACTGGATGCCTTTGAAAATCCACCTGCATGTTTGTAGTACTTGTAACAATCACAGGGCTCTACACGAATGCTCAGTGTTACCTGCTACTGGCTTCTTTCTTCTTTCTGATACCATGATGAGTCTTCTCATTCTCCTGCCTTTGTAAGGCTAGAGGGGCCCCATCCGCTGTGCCAGAAAGGGATATGGGAGGAGGAAGAATGAGAACAAGGACAGACCAAAAAGATATGTCTTCAAATGGTCTTTGCTGGCTCAAAGATTGCCAGCATGACTGCATTTTGGCAAACACAGTCTGAAAACATAAAAGTTTTAATAGGGTAAGGGTCCCTTGGGGTCTGGATGAGCGAGAAAGACATCTGAAAATGTGCATGCTATAGCTCAAGAGCTGTAGCTTCGCAAAGAAGTTTTATATTTCAAACTATGGAAATATACAACAAAGGTAGAACCAAGTACAATTCACAAGTACATTCAGATGCTTCTGGGATTGGTCCTGATCCAGTGGAGGGAAGGGGGAAGTCTGTCTAAAGAACTTGACTCCATGCTTTACATTACAGCACATTTTGCAGCCACTAAACTGGCAGATCGGCACCAAAAGTATATTGCTTAGCCAGATCTGCTTTTGATTTCTCATTTAATTTAGACAATTGTCTAATTCAGTTTTGAAAAGTTGCCTTAATTTCTGATTGTTTCTGACTTATTTCTGACTCCCAATACTACTGTTATTTTAGTGACTAGCAATAATGTGAAAGAATTGTGTTTGCTTTTAACAAACGTCCATTAGTGACTTTCATGTCCTAAGTCAACAGGAAAATGCCAATATACTGGAGAGGAATATGTTCATTTTTCTTTTAGAGGGTATAGTTGAAGATTGTCAGTATATAAGGTAAATTAAAGAAGTTTGGACTTTATATTACAACATGATACAGTTAGTAAATTTCTATAGCATTGCTTTTGAACAGAAAAGGTATAATATGTGGCCATGCTTAACTAATGTGGTGAACTGTTTTTAATCTATCAGGAGAGGGCTTTTGTTACTTCATTCTTTAAACAAGGGGAGTAATTTGTGAGTCAGAAGCTCCATGTCATTACTGGCTCAGTGCACTACGGATTCACCTTGTAGTGCATGTTTGATTCAGAAAAGACACTTCTACGGAGTGAACACAAGATATTAAGTCTGTCTCTCTCCCAAGAGGGATGGTACAGTAGCATAGCTGTTTTTAACCCTTCCCGATTCTGAGCTGCTCCATGAACCAGTCTGTATTACTGCTGCCCAGTGCCTACAGACTGTGTTTCCCATGCATCTCCAGCAGTCTACCTCCAGCAGACCCACTGTGGGGAGGTGGGCTGCAACTTTCTGCCTTAGCTTCTGTAAAGCTGGAGAGCCCCATCTACATGGCATCTGAGACAAGATATCCTTGCTGACATCAGTAATTTTTCAAGACCTTGCTCTATAGCAGACGGCCCCTCCAGCGTTTGTGCCATGTAGTATTTACCTGTCTGTCACATAAGGTCCTTCTTATTTCAGTCCTCTCAGCATCTTCTCATTTCGTGCCCAAGGCATGTAGCAGCCAGCTTCTCACAGTAGCTGGGGATTGGAAAGGGAGACCAGGAAAGGGATGAGAAGGAGGTGTTTCAAATGTATCCTATACATCCTTGTCCCCTCCCTATACGCATAATGGGAAATCAGCTCCACCACAGGTGAACACCTTTGGAAAACTAGCTGTGCTTGATGTAGCTGACTGTGGTCCATCTGAACTACTAACAAAAATGCCATATATATTTTGGGCATAAAAGGCGAGTGCATGAGAGCCCCTTGTGCCTTCTCTCTATGCATTGCGACTGTCACTCCTCTCACTGCAAACCCCAGACTTACATGAAACCTGTAAGCCCATCCCAAGATTTGTCTCCCGTTGCTGAAATTCCTGTTGCTGGGGCGTGCATTCCAGCCTTAAGCTATGCCTAGCCTAGGACTGTATATATTTCAAGAGTTGTGAGAGTCCAGAGTTATACTTAGAGCTAAGGATAGATGATCTCAAGACAATGAAATAAAATCAATATGATCTAAAAGCACTGCCAGTTCTAAAATGACAAAGTACCTTTACCTTCGAGCATCCCAATGTCTGAAACTAAATGCTGCCAAGCCCCCATCGGCTTTGCCAGTCTGAGAGCAGAGTTGCCTAATTTCTGTAACAGCGCAGCCATTTCAGAAAAGCACAGCACATCTTTGGGTGGGCTCGTAAGTCTACAGTAGCTTCCCCGATCTGATCCTGTAGCTGCGGAGAATGGAGCTGTCAGCAGCAGGGGAAGTATCCGTAGGAGAGAAAGCCAGCAACAGCAAATATAGCTTTTACTGCGCACCAGCCTCAGTTAAATGCTTCGCCCATGTCTAGACATTGTTTGCTTTCATTTCCTCTCTAGGCAAAGACAGATGTGTTCACCATGTTTCATCATTATCACTTTCCTACAGATTCAGCAAAGAAAACCCAGGAACTGTAGCAGTGCTCCACTCAGTGAAGGAATGACACTGTTCTAAACCACCTTTGTACCCTCAGGAGCTATATGGGCTCCTGTGCCTCATTTTAACATTATATCCGTGGTTGCTCTAATAGCCTGGCTCAGCTGCTGGACCTGAGCATTGACAAAGAAGGACAAGCCAAAATCACTGGTGCCTCTCGCTTGTCTTTTGAGTGACACATCATTGAGGTTGTCGTTACTTCTAGGACCACAAGCTCTTCCACTCCCACAGGACTTCTCTTTATTCATTGCACAGGGCAGGAGCTGAAGATAGCAAGAGTCACTGTAAATCCAGCATTTCCTAATTTTGGAGAGCTTTGGTTTGCTACTTGAATAATGACCTTTTACTATGATTTTCTTGAATGTTCTGTGTGATGTTTACAGAGGAAGACTGTTTTTGTGGGTTTAGCCTTTATTGAAACAAAGTGGCTGGGTCACCCCGACAGCTTGTATCACAAGAAGTCAGGCTGCATTTTCCAGCATACTGGCCAATACTAACAACAGGCTCAAGAATACATTTCAATTAAACATCAAAGCTTCAAATCAGCTTATACCTGGACAGCATTTAGCAGCGCCTGACCAGAAAAGCAACTAATAAAGACGTATTTCTGAATAATATTATTAAAACCTGAACAGAAGCAAATTCACGGTTTGGCTTTTTTGCCCACAAATGCAATAGAGAACAGAGAATACGTGTGGAGGAGAGGAAATGGTCCTTTTACACAGTATGTATGGGAGGGCCAGTGTGCTGATGATCACATCCTGCGAGATTCCCAAATGGGCATGTACGTGCTTGGAAGTTAACCAACTTCTCAACTACTTTTCAAAGATGTAAAGATGTTTTATGATGATTTCACAATGACAGTAGCAGCCTGAATTGGGTAAGAAAAAGAGCACGTTCCTATAGTGTGTAATCAAGCACTGAATGCTGCAGATCAATGATTGTTTGCGTGGGAGATCATAGAGTCCTGCCTCCTCTGTAGGAACCCCCATTAGCTTTCTGTGGCAGTGCTTGGATTGTGGGTGCAGGTGTGATCTGAGAGGTTATGTGGCGATGTACAGTATCAGCATTCAGTGACATTTAGCTGCCAACAAGCAGAACTGTTGGCAATTCCCATGGCATTGTTGGATCTGCAATCAGACTGTGTAACTGGAGAAAACAGATACAATAAAAGTATTTTTAAGCCTCTTGTACATAAGAAAATAAGGAAGTAAGAGGAGCTTTCCGTTACAAAAAAGAAAAGCTTTTTCAGGTCTTAACAAAACAATTATTTAGTCCACTAACTTGGTATCTTACTGCCATTTGGCTAGTCTGCAAAACCTGATCATCAAGATGACCATACAGAAAACTGTTTTTTTGAAAATATAGGTTGCTATCTTACAGAAACCATTTTGAAAATACAAAATGATCTCTGGAGAAAATAGCTTGAGCTTAACATCAAAGTCCACATCAAAATTATCTTGTAGGAAATGCTAATCATGCAAGTAACTAATTACCATTTAATCATTAACATTTCCTGTTAGATATTAAAAGATAAGCAATTGCAGCTATTTCTGACTTGAAATTGGATGAAAAATTATTTAAAGCATGAGTCAAAAAGGGCCATTTCTGCAGACCAATTGTTTCTTCACTGTTTTTTACCCTGCTGATTCTTCATTGTCCTGCACCTTATGTTGTCCCTTATGTAGAGAGAGCATGAAGATGCTTTCTGCTCTAAGCTCTGGTCATGTAATTAACTAGTAATCTCAGATACAAGCTCTTTAAAAGTGTCAGAAATTCCCTGTGAGAAAAATGATGGAGGGTAAGAAAATAGTCTGGCAAAATATCTCTGGGTGTTTTTGTTTTGTTTTTTTTTTTTAAAACTTTTATGTTATGGATCACCATATAGCTTAGAGATGTTTGTTATACCTCATTTTAAGTCTGGAATAATGAGAAATCATGACTTCAGAAACATTATTTTGGGCTCACATTGGTGTAAGTGGGTACAAAATAGGAAACCTTACTCTCTATTTTCTAGGAAGGGTTTATGTACTAAAGAATTAAGGTGATACTGATGTTTCTAAAAGGTTCACTTACTTTCCTCTTTACCTTTCCAACAGAAGCTTTAAGGTCCTGCAATTTAACATTAATTTATGCATGTTTATTCTTGGCAGCGTAAAGCCACGATAAATATATAGTAAAATAGAGATTCTTATATGACATTTATTTAAAAATTTTCTCAAATATATGCAAAGCAGCCATACAATTCTTACTGATATTACTAGGAAATGCATATGAATATAGAAAGGACAATAAGGTAGTTCTTCAAAGTGCTTATGGATTATGAATCAGACCATATGAGACCAAGTATTCATTGCACTACCTCAGCAGTTACTTCAATTTCAGTATAATTGGGTTCTAATTAAATTTTACTTTTGGAGAAAGGCTGCTAAAAAATTAAATCTTAAGAGCTTTATTTTTCAGGCTGAGAACATGTTGGCAAGTATTCATTGTAATAAGCCTGTTAAAAATCCATTTATTCATCTCATTTAGCCTCTATAATTCCCACAGAAGCACAAAACCAACAAAGAACAGCTGAAAACCAAACTCAGGTGTCCTAAGTGATGGCTTTCACTAGGATTGTCTGAAAAATGGAAATTCTTCCCAAGAAAAGAAATTATATGAAAAATCTTGAGAATTTTTCTTGAAGATGTCACATTTTATGTGAAAAAAAGTAATTTTAAATCTATTGAGAAAAATGACAGTCCTGTTTGAATCTAAGCAAAAAGCAGAGAAAAATCAGATTTTATACTTAATGCCAGAGTTTTTCTGCTTTTGAGGAAGAACCCAAAACTGCCCAATTCAAACTCTCTGTCATTAGTTTTAAATCTAGGGAACTGTTTGAGAGTCCCCATGCAATAGTGATATGTGCAAAAGGTCAAGTTTTAAAGGATCTGTCCTGTGTACAGAGAATTTTTACTGGAGAATCCCCTTTATATTTAACTAAATTACATATGACTTTTATTTCATGTGAAAGATATTGATACGAGCAAGCACAACATAGTAATTTGACGGAGAGGCAGAAAGTAAAAACGGTTATTCCATAGTCTGTCAGATGAAAATAAAAATATTTTCTGACAAAGTCTTATATCAGACACTGCACGAAGCCATGGCACATCAGAATGCTTCAGCGTGTTCCCAGAGCTTGCACAACGGCAGAACCAAGAGAAAGTTTTAATGCAAAAGCAGTTTCCCTTCTTACTGAAGCAAAAATGTACAGAGCAGAGATAGCCCTTGGGTACACCCTTGAGTCATGTCAAATATATTAAAATCTTTCCTTTTTTGTAAATTGTCTTTCATGAAGTCTTGTTGGATCAATGACTGTGCCCAATGCTTATAAAGAACAAGAGGAAATGTCAACTCTGTGACTTTTTAATTCTCCTTTGTTTTCAAAAATATGGCAAATAAAGTGTGACAAGTGAGCAGAAAACACTATGGGTGGTGTAAACAATGGGAGAATGCTGATTTTGTGGTGCATCTGTTTTGCACTTTCTTTGCTAAGGGGCAAATAGGTTTAGAAAGATACAAAACCCTCACAAGCCATAAATGCATAGCAGAGAACCAGAATAATTCATATAGCAGATACTGCTGAGTAGACACTCACGTAGGCCTGCTGAGGGCTTCTGTACCCTTCAGAGTGTGTTGCCTTATGGTATTGGTCAGAAGTGGGGACAGCTAACAGCACAGGACTCACCAGGAAAATGGACTTGACAAAACCCCACAAAACCAGACCTGCATCAGTCTTTAGATAAATCAATGAAGATATTAAATATTAATTTAATTTTAATAAAGTTAATGTAAGTATTAACAGTGTGCTTCGTCTGTCTGTAAGTATTCATCCAAACATAGGCTAGACACGTCTTCCAGAATTAGTGCTCATTTTAATTGCAATCCACTCCTCCTAGCACAAATGAGTAATTCACCTTCTACAGAGTGCGTTGCACTATAATTGTCTATGCCCTCATCCAGAGTAATGCACAGCCTGAATGCCGGGATGTTTATATAGTCCTGCAACTAAAAAGAAGGTGTTTGCTGGGCAGTCACAAATAAGCACACTCTGGTTTCTGTATACAGTCCTCCTTTCTCATCATAATCGTCATAACTGTTGCAAAAAAAAAAAAAGGTGGAAATCCTTCCTGCTTTTCAAGACTCGATAACAGAAGAACCCCATAATCTGCAAACAATGGTGTTCTGCCAGGAGAGAAAGGCATAACCTCTGTAAGACCAGTGCTGAAAGCAGAAGTGGTTGGGTATCTGTCTCAGAGAACACTGCGCCACGGCCATAGTGCCTGCTGCCCTAAACAACAGCCCCCCTTGTATGGCTGGAAAAGACAGCTTGACCAGTCCTGCAGACTCCCCTGCACAGTTCAATAGCTACCCAGCACGCACAACAAGTTGGGCATTACACATGCTCTCACCTGGGTGCTACAGTGGCATGTTCACCCAGAAGGAGGATTTCCTCTGACATGGGATGGGGAAATAACAGGGAAGAAGACAACAGGAAGGTACCAGAGAAGCAGCCCTTAAGGTTTCCCAAAACTTTGGAAACCTGACTTGGTTTCATCCTGGGACTTAAAGTCCAAGGGGAAGTGAACATGTACTTCAAGGACCTCATTGTATTTTCTTAGTGTATGGGGGACTAGAAAAGGTCAATGCCATATGGGTATTCATACATCTTCCTGGTAGGGGAGCCCTTTCTATAGGAAGGTGCATGTGTACAGTGTGGCATGAACAAAGAGGAGGAATCTGGCAATACATCCCTCATTGGGGATTTTGGACAGAAATGGAGCTTCTCTTGCTCCCTTTCAGTGGGCACTTCTAATTGTTTATTACAATGTCATGCCCACACAAGGATTTTCCATTCTATCAGGTATTCTGATAGTTCGCACCATGAGAAACATCTGGACAATTTCATATGCTGCAGCTTGTGCTATAGCAGTTAACAGACATATTTTTTCTCTTCCTATTTAAATTCAGTGAGTTTTTCAACTCCACAAGAGAAAGAAAAAAACCCCAAAGCCAGAAATTAATCTTTCATATAGTAATATCAAGATAGAAATGCCTTAAAAGAAGAAAAAGGAGGAATATGATATTCTTAGTCTGTTTTTACGCCCCCAGGCTATGGTGATAAATAACATTTTGCTTTTCTTCTCCTTCCCCGTTCCTGTGGCGGTGTTAGTGTTGCTCCTTCTGGAAAAACTCCATGGTGCAAATAACAAGATAAAACCACTTTCTCCATGGTGGGAGATGAAGATGGAACATTAACTTGAAAAATCAATGGTCCTCATAAGATTATAGTTTTATGGAGTGGGAAAAGGAGACATCTGAGAACAGCCTTTAAGTCTTAAGAGGTAATATATGAGACTTCACAGACTATGCAGTACTAACTTTACCTACAGAAAGTTTATGGTGCTTAGGAAGGCAAATTACTTAAGCTGTCTACAGACTACTGCCTTTGATGTGCTGGGGAATGTAGCATGTGCCAGGGTCTTGTGCTGATATGAAGCTGAGATATAGGTAGGGCATTCACCCAGACCTGAAAGTTGGAAAGTGTCTAGTAATACAGACATATCCTTACAGCACCGGCATGCCTTTCAGGAAGAAAGAATACAGCATCATTGAGGCTTGTCTCTAAAACAATTACCACATATAGAGAGGTTAGTAAAAAGGAAGCTTCTCTTTTTTGTGATTATCTTAAAAAAGAATGGTAGGTCTTTGTGGTAGGACCCTTACTGTGATTTGGATAAGCACTTTATTAGAAGTATGGCAGAGAGAGAGGAAAGTAGCTGAGAAGGTAGGTAAAAGGACCATAAAATACTATTATTTACTTTTAAAAGTAAATCCCAGCATCCTGTATTGACAGAAGAGATCTTATATTTGTTTTAAAAGCCTTACTGAAATAGGACACTGCTACCTCACCACGAGAAGATAAAGGAAGTTTCAAGGGCAGATGATGTCTGGAATAATTCGCAAACTATTGCACAGAGCAAAAGCTATCTTCTTTCCAGTCTTTACATTCAAAAACTGCCTGGTACTGAGGCCCCATAAAAGACTGAGAAGCATCAGTCTCCTGGTGCACAAATGCACCATTTGTGCTGACTGAGCCAGCCTGACCTTGCTCCAAAAAAACCAGCCTTGGGAGCATTGGTAACCACAGTATGTGCCCCATCGTGGCCACCAGCTGAGCGCTCCGGTGTGAGGGGCAGCTTGTGCTCAGGACACTCAGGCATACAAGATATGAAGGCAGCAACGTGCTGGTTCTCCGGGCCCTCCCAGAGCTCTGTGGGCAGGCTGAGTAGATCTCCCTACAAACATCTTCTATATCTTGTCTTATGCACAGATTGGAAACTGCTGATGGATACGCTACACCTCCCTTAACTCCCTTACACCCTCCTATGTACACCTGGCAGTCATGGGCTTCCTTTCTTATCTCTGGGTATCTCATCATAGAGCAGGAAAACAGAATCATGGCTCATTGCAAGCGTCCAAACACGCCCTTAACACACACACACATGCACACGCATGCACGCGCGCACACGCACACACACACACACACAAGTACTGATAAGAATTAATACTAAATGGATTGTTCTGGTGAAAATTATGATCAGCAGTAATCTAATAAGGGATGTTAATTTAAAATATTTATGCTTTGGCTCTATGTGCTTGTATAACTGCACTCTCGTAGTCATGTATCCAATCTCAGGCAGGTTTAGGTGTGTTTAGATCTTAGCAGTGCAGATCACTGCTAAGATGTTCCACTGGTCCAGCATGATCAACATGGACATGACAATCACAGTGGTGCATTCTTTTCCTGGCCACGATGTGTTTTAAGATAAGTGGTCCTCCATTTCATTTCCTCTTCTTTCACTGGCCTATCTATTTATCCTGTAAATATGTGTATATGCAGTACCTTTGAAGGTGCCCACTCTTTATTGGTGTTTTAAGCATTAGCATAATGAAACCAATGCTAATAAAAATAATGTCATGTTATCTATTTCTGAAGTCCGGGTGTAGTGTTAGACAAATGTTTTCATTACACCCTACTCAAAATAACTACTTCATAACTCTTATTCTTCTCTGTAAATGCTGATGTATAAAATGTTTGCTTTTTATGTACTCTGTGACCCTTAGTGGTTTAACATTCGAGACAATAACACTGTGAGGTTTGAGAGCCTGAATTTTACCAGTCTTATGATTTATTTCTAAAAGAACATTTTATAAACTCGGACTTACTGTCTCCTGTACTCAGCAGACAAGTATCACTAAATTATATAGACATTAGTTTACTTTTCTTTTCTAGTGTGAAATATTTTCCTTTTTTTTATTTTCCCGATTGTCCTGGTTTCGGCTGGGATAGAGTTAATTTTCTTCCTAGTAGCTGGTATAGTGCAGTGCTTTGGATTTTAGTATGAGAATGATATTGATAACACGCTGATGTTTTGGCTGTCGCTAAGCGGTATTTACATTGGTCAAGGACCTTTTTTTTTGTTTTTTTCCCCAGCTTCTCATGCTCTGCCAGGCGCCCAAGAAATGGGAGGGGGCACATCCAGGATAGTTGATCCAAACTGACCAAAGGGCTATTCCATACCATATGATGTCATGCCCAGTATATAAACTGGGGGAGTTGGCCGGGGGGTTGCGATCGCCGCTCGGGGACTGGCTGGGCGTCGGTCGGCGGGTGGTGAGCGGTTGTATTATTTTATTTTATTATTTTTTTTTTCCCTTTCCCTTTTCTTTCCCTCCCTTGGGTTTTGTTCCTCTTTCTCTCTCATTGTATTCCTTCTCATTATAATTCATTATTATTATTATTATTATTATTATTATTATTATTATTATTATTTTGTTCCAATTATTAAACTGTTCTTGTCTCAACCCACGGGTTTTCTTACTTTTGCTCTTCCGATTCTCTCCCCCATCCCACCGGGGGGGAGTGAGAGAGCGGCTGTGTGGTGCTTAGTTGCCAGCTGGGGCTAAACCACGACACCGATCTTGGCATGATAAATACAATCTCACTTACAATGAACAATGTTGGTCTGAACGATGCATCTTAACTCTCATTTGAAAGTATTTTTGATAAAACTGACAAAAAGTGTGTTGCTTGATTCTTCATTCCGTCTCTCTAAAACTATTTCATCCAGCTGTTAGAAAAACTAAGAACAATATTGCACAAGGGTGGATATTATGTGAAAAAGAAGGGGAAAAATCAGAAGCCTAATCACTAGTCTTAGTCCAATACTGTGCCTCTCCCCTAATGACAATATTCAATACCTAGAACATATAATAAATAATTTGTCTCAGGTGGACCTCCTCTTTCCAAAAACTGTCAGCAGCTGCCTGGTTCCCAGGCTTCATGTTCATTCAGCTGTTGGCGTATCTGTAATGACTGCCAGGAAGAGGGTTGATTCGTACATACTGTGGTAGCTTTTCTGATTAAGGCTTTTCTCTCCAAGGCTGTGAATTTCACATTTTGGTAGCAAACCACAATGGATTAGACTTTTTGTTGACACAGCTGAATGGAATTTGACGTTACTTAATCCCTTAACGACTGGCCCCTCAAACTTTTGCCAGTTCACTTTCCTAGAATAGTATTTCATAACATGCAACCTCAAACCTCATTTATTCGGAAGTTTTCAACATAGTACTTTTAAGCAGAGTTGTTACTTTGTACTAGCTCTTGGCAGATATTCTGGCTCTGCAGAAAATATAATCTGTTTTGATGCAGGATTTTTAAAGGATTTGTGTACTCGGAACTGACCAAATAGGTATCCAAATACGTATTTCTCTCTCAAATAATTAATCCTCTAGCTGTTTGCTTAAAGCCAACTATGCTGATGATGTTTCATCAATATAAACACAGAAAAGACTTAAGCTTCTTGGGAGGAAAAAATGAAGCTGAAGAGTTAACCTTGCAAAAAGAGAAAAATTCTCTTCCTTGGGCAAAGGGGTGCTCTTTGGGTGTGTCTACAGCAATGTGACTGACTGTAAGTCCACCAGGCTCAGTCCACCACTCATGAAGTGTCTGGAATTCTGCAAGCCACACACAAAAGGTTGGTCTTACTTGAGAGGAAGTATTCCCTGAGTGCCATATTTGGGGTTTTAAAAATCAGGAAAGTATCAGAATAGGTACTAATGAGGTAAGTAGACAAGGAGTTGAAACCTATGAGGTAAGTTTCAAGATCTAAATCTTATTCACTAGTATACCCTACTGACTCACCACTTTCTCTGGGGATTCACAATGAGTTTAAGTCTGGTAATCCTCTAGTCAGATTTCTGATTAACATGCATAGGATATGTGCCTATCCTATCTTCCATCTGAGTCCCATTTGGTTTACCTTTTCTAAGGCATGTGTTCTGCTAAGACTGCCAGGGAAGGCAGTAATCCTAGCAGAGTGTGGACCACCAGCAATTTCCCCACACTGTACTGAATGGTGGATCCTAAATCTGAAACAAGACTTATCCGCTGGAACAAAGGTGACAATCTGCTCGTGACCACCTTGGCCTTTGAGTAAATTACAAGAGCGAATGGGAGGAGAAGGAGAGGGAGAAAGTGATTAATTTGCTTGCCAGTGTTACATAGATCGGAGTAGGTGTTAGAAGACAGACTAGCTGTGGAGAGTAGGGAGATGCCAAGAGGCTGTCATACGGTAATGGGGATGTGAGGGGACACACAGGAAAGGCTGGAGTAGGCAGATGACCAAGCAGTGACCTGGGATCAGTTAGTTTGGAGATAAGGCACTGCAGGGAGAAGAAGCAGCAGGGAACTGGGTATCAGGGAGCTGGGTTAGGGCAAGCTGAAGCTACTCAGTGTGTTTGTCAGTAGGCTGCTGTCACACATGCCTTTTGGTCATGTAGAAGCTCTCATAGCTTCAAGGAAGACAGCTGCACTAAGAGATGATGGCTCAGTGATAAAACTGTGCAGCACCTGTGGGACTTCTGTCAGCTGCTGTAACAGCTTGATTTGTTTTCACTTTACTGTATATTGTTTTCTGTGAAAAAGGTCTAGCTGAGAAGCAAGGAGGAAGGTTGCTTATTTCTAGGTGTCCTGGTTTCAGCTGGGATTAAGTTAATTTTCTTCCTAGTAGCTGGTATAGTGCTTTTGGATTTAGTATGAGAATAATGTTGTTAACACACTGATGTTTTAGTTGTTGCTAAGTAGTGCTTGCACTAATCCAGGACTTTTCAGCTTCCCATGCTCTGCCAGGTGCACAAGAAGCTGGGAGGGAGCACAGCCAGGACAGATGACCCCAACTGGCCAAAGGGCTATTCCATACCATGTGACGTCATGCTCAGTATATAAACTGGTGGGAATTGGCCAGGGTGTGGTGATTGCTGCCTGGGGACTGGCTGGGCATTGGTTGGTTGGTTGGTGGTGAGCAATTGCATTGTGCATCACGTGTTTTGTGTATTCTTTTATCATTATTATTATTTTCCTTTGTTGTCCTGTTAAACTGTCTTTATCTTAATCCATGGGTTTTACTTTTTTTTTCTGATTCTTTCCCCCATCCCACTGGGGTGGGTGGAAGGGTGAGCGAGCTTCTGTGTGTGCTTAGCTGCTGGCTAGGGTTAAACCTTTTTGGCACCCAATGTGGGGCTCGAATGGTTGAGATAATGACAGATCTGACTAGAGCATGTTAAAACAAATTTGTTATAAGCATTCAGTATATTAGTTTCGTAGTCACTGGTCACAGTGTTGATTTATTTGCTCTCAAAGTTGTTGTATTTGTGTTGTTGTATTGTGTATTATATCTCAGAGTTGTCTTATGTAACATGTTACGTGCTATATATACTGTTTATCAGTATTTATATGCTGTTTATCACCTTGGGGAGGTCGATTAAGGTTATCGTTTTGCTGTACTGTGTAACACTGGCTTATGCTATGATAAAATTATTGGTCGTGAGATCAATCTGGTATTTGTACTCAGCATTGCTGTCACCTCTGTACTTCAGGAGCCATCTATTGGAAATTATTAATACCACTTTTTACTTTTGGTCCTCGGAGAGCCAACCTATGGGGGAGACACCTTCCTCCATCTTCCCCTTCTCCTCCAGGCCAATTACAATAGCTCTTGAGAATTTTGAATATCCTTGGGGTGTTCAAACCAGCATGTTCCTATTGCTATGTCTCCTGAATGTGTGTCAGGTCTTGCTTAGGGTTAAACAACTATTTAAGAATACTGTGGCGACTCCAACCCTGGCGACAGGCACTGTGGCGACTCCAACCCTGGCGACAGGCACTGTGGCAACTCCAACCCTGGCGACAGGCACTGTGGCTACTCCAACCCTGGTGACAGGCACTGCGGCTGAACCAGAGAACCAACCTGTGCTGGTATCAGTCGCTCCCATACACAAGAAGAAATCTTGGAAATGAAGGTCAGCTCATTTAGTACGGGATGAAGAAGCTTCTCCTAAGAGAGAACAGGAGAAGGAAGCATACTGCCCCGCCAGCGAGGAGGCAGACTACTCTAAAGCAGGGCCATCAAGAGAACAGAGGAGGAAGAGGAAGAATTCCCTGCTTTCCCCTGAGGAAGAACTTGGTGGGAGGGTTCCCCCTCTTCCTCAGAGGGAAAGGAAGAACTCGTAAATGAGATGGTAACCACGCGATCTCTATCCCTGAATGAACTGTGAGATATGCGAAAGGTTTTCAGCCGTCGTCCAGGCAAGCACATTGTCACATGGCTGCTCCGATGCTGGGAAAACTGGGTCAGTAGCCCGGAATTAGAGAGTAAGGGAGCCAAGCAGCTGGCATCCCTTTCTAGGGAAGGGGGCAAGGACAAAGGGATTGGAAAAGGGACACAAGCCCTCAGTCTCTGGAGGTGACTCCTGTCAGGCGTGAAGGAAAGGTATCCCTTCAAGGAAGATGTTATATGTCACCCAGGCAAGTGGCCCACCACGGAGAGAGCTATCCAGTACCTGAGGGAATTAGCTGTGCTGGAGGTGATTTATGATGACCTGAACAATGAGTAGTTATCCAAAGATCCAGATGAAGTCAAGTGCATATGACCCATGTGGCAGAAGTTTGTACAGAGCGCACCATCACCGTATGCCAACTCACTGGCAGTAATGACCTGGAAAGATGAAGAGTGACAAATGGTGGATGAATTGGCTGGCCAACCCCAACAATACGAAGAGAGCCTCTCTTCCTCCCTACGGGCCTGTGTCTCAGCTGTGGAAAAACTGTCCTGAGAGTTGCAACAACTCAAAGAGGATATGTCCTACTCCCTACCTGTACGGATCAGTATCATCTCAGCCATTAGGAGTAAGTGTCCCTCTGCTCAAGAGAGAGGATGTAGCAGATAGATACACCCCATGGGCCACCCTGTGGTTTTACCTACGTGACCATGGAGAGGACAGGAGGAAGTGGGATGGAAAATCTACGTTGATCCTAGAGGCACGGGTACGTGAGTTGCAAGGAGAAACAATCACACAAGAGGATTCTTCCAGGAAAATTGCTGCTCCAGTTTCTAGTGAGCAGTTCCTCAGACAGAGTAGAAGGGCTGATCTTACTTCCAATCTTAATAAAGGGACTTTTGATTTGCATTTACAAGAAGTGAGTAATGACTACTATGACCAGGACTAGAGGGGCCCTGCCTTCAGGCAGGTGGAGGAAAGGGACAACTGGGTTTACTGAGCTGTGTGGATTTGATGGCCTGGCACATCAGACCCACAAGAGTGTAAGGCTCTAGTAGACATGGGTGCACAGTGTACCCTAATGCCATCAAGCTATAAAGGGGCAGAACCCATCTGTATTTCTGGAGTGACAGGGGGATCCCAATAGCTAACTGTATTGGAGGCTGACGTGAGCCTAACTGGGAATGAGTAGCAAAAGTACCCCATCATGACTGGCCTTGCATGCATCCTTGGCATAGACTACCTCAGGAGAGGGTATTTCAAGGACCCACAAGGGTACCGGTGGGCTTTCTCCAACTGCCTTGGAGATGGAGGAAATTAAACAGCTGTCCACCCTGCCCGGTCTCTCGAAGGACCCTTCCGTTGTGGGATTGCTGAGGGTCGAAGAATAACAGGTGCCAATTGCCACCACAACAATGCACTGGTGGCAATATCGCACCAACCAAGGCTCCCTGATTCCATCCATAAGCTGATATGTCGATGGAGAGCCAAGGAGTGATCAGCAAGACTCGCTCACCCTTTAACAGTCCCATATGGCCAGTGTGAAAGTCTAATGGAGAGTGGAGACTAACAGTAGCCTATCATGGCCTGAATGAAGTCACGCCACAGCTGAGTGCTGCCGTGATGGGCATGCTAGAACTTCAATATGAACTGGAGTCAAAGGCAGCCAAGTGGTATGCCACAACTAATATCGCTAATGCGTTCTTCTCAATCCCTTTGGCAGCAGAGCACAGGCTACATTCTTCTTTCACTTGGAGGGGTGTCCAGTTCACCTGGAATCAACTGCCGCAGGGGTGGAAACACAGTCCCACCATTTGCCATGGACTGACCCAGACTGCGCTGGAAGAGGGTGAGGCTCCAGACCACCTGCAATACATTGATGGCATCATCATATGGGGCAACAGAGCAGAAGAGGTTTTTGAGAAAGGGGAGAAAATAGTCCAAATCCTTGTGAAGGCTGGTTTTGCCATAAAACAAAGTAAGGTCAAGTGACCTGCGCTGGAGGTCCAGTTCTTATGAATAAAATGGCAAGATGGACATCATCAGATCGCAATGGATGTGATCAAGAAAATAACAGCCATGTCTCCACCAACGAGCTGAAAGGAAACACAAGCTTTCTTAGACATTTTGGGTCTTTGGAGAATGCATATTCCAAATTACAGTCTGATTGTAAGCCCTCTCTATCAAGTGACCTGGAAGAAGAGCGATTTCAAATGGGGCTCTGAGCAGCGCCAAGCCTTTGAACAAATTAATCAGGAGATAATTCATGCAGTAGCCCCTGGGCCAGTCCGGGCAGGGCAAGATGTAAGAAACGTGCTCTACACTGCAGCCGGGGAGAATGGCCCTACCTGGAGCCTCTGGCAGAAAGCACCAGGGGAGACTTGAGGTTGACCCTTAGGGTTTTGGAGTCGGGGATGCAGAGGATCTGAGGCCTGCTAGACTCCAACTGAAATAGAGATATTGGCAGCATAGGAAGGGGTATGAGCTGCTTTGGCAGTGATTGGTAATGAAGCATAGCTACTCCTGGCACCCCAACTGCCACTGCTGGGCTGGATGTTCAAAGGGAAGGTTCCCCTCTCCACATCATGCAGCTGATATTATGTGGAGCAAGTGGGTCGCACTGATTACACAACAAGCTCGAATAGGAAATCCCAGTCACCCAGGAATCTTGGAATTGATCATGGACTGGCCAGAACGCAAAGATTTTGGAATATCGCTAGAGGTGACACATGCTGAAGAGGCCCCACTGTATAGTAAACTGCCAGAAAATGAGAAGCAATATGCCCTATTCACTGAGGGGTCCTGTTGTCTTGTGGGAAAGCATTGGAGGTGGAAGGCTGCTGTAAGGAGTCCTATACAACAAGTTGCAGAAACTGCTGAAGGAGAAGGGGAATCAAGTCAGTTTGCAGAGGTGAAAGCCATCCAGCTGGCTTTAGATATTGCTGAATGAGAAAAGTGGCCAGTGCTCTATCTCTATACTGCCTCATGGATGGTGGCAAATGCCTTGTGGGAGTGGTTGCAGCAATGGAAGCAAAGCAGCTGGCAGCAGAGAGGTAAACCCATCTGGGCTGCCACATTATGGCAAGATATTGCTGCCCGGGTAGAGAACATGGTTGTAAAAGTACGTCACGTAGATGCTCATGTACCCAAGAGTCGGGCCACTGAAGAACACGAAAACAACCAGCAGGTGGATCAGGCTGCTCAGATTGAAGTGGCTCAGGTGGATCCAGATTGGCAACATAAGGGTGAATTATTTATAGCTTGGTGGGCCCATGACACCTCAGGCCATCAAGGAAGAGATGCAACATATAGATGGGCTCGTGATCGAGGGGTGGATTTAACCATGGGCACTATTGCACAGGTTACCCGTGAATGCGAATCATCCGCTGCAATCAAACAAGCAGAGCAGTTAAAGCCTCTTTGGTATGGAGGGCAATGGCTGAAATACAAATATGGGGAGGCCCGGCAGGTTGATTATATCACACTCCCACAAAACCTGCCAAGGCAAGCACTATGTGCTCACCATGGTGAAAGCAACCACCAGATGGCTGGAAACGTATCCCATGCCACCACCTGGAAGACTATCCTGGGCCTTGAAAAGCAAGTCCTATGGTGACATGGCACCCCAGAAAGAGTTGAGTCAGACAATGGGACTCATTTTCAAAACAACTTCATAGACACTTGGGCCAAAGAGCGTGGCATTGAGTGGGTATATCACATCCCCTATCATGCACCAGACTCTGGGAAAACTGAATGATACAGTGGACTGTTAAAGACTACACTGAGAGCACTGCGTGCTGGGAGGTTCAAACATTGGGATACACATTTAGCAAAAGCCACCTGGTTAGTCAACACTAAGCACAGACAGGAAATTATGCCTGAGAATACCCCTTGGAGGGACAGGTTCAAATAACAAATTGGACGGAAGCCTTGTGTGGCTTTGCTGAAAGCTCCAGATCCTGGCTCACTGACAGCTGCTCACTATCCCTGCAAGTTGCAAAGTCAGTAGTTATTTAGATAGAACAATTTGGTTGGCCTTGTACATGTGTCTGCCTAAAAACTACTTGCCAGGCAGCTAGCTAATTGCTAGCTAATAATCTTTGGACAGCGTGTAGCAAGGTCTCTTTTCCATTTTAGCTCATTTTTTGAGGCAGTAAAAGTTAGCAGAAAGCTGCTTCAAATGAAAAACTAGTTTAAAGCTGCTCTAGGTAGCATCCTTGTCATTGCCAGCTGCAGTGAAGGAAGGGTCTGGCACAGAAAGCCAGTGTAGTTGTGTCCTCACAGTTCTTACCTGTTATAGCCTTAAGGCCAACTGAGATCAGCTCACAGCAGCAAGTAGCCATAAATGATACCTTATAGTTTCTAGTAATTCTTCCCTGAATAAACACTTTTCTGTGCAAGAGGAAAAAATTGTGCTAAACATAAGTGTCAGGAAATGATTATTACTGATTATAAATGATTATTAAAATTATTATTAAGTATGTAACATATACTAACAACAACCCAGCAACAGTTGTTTCCTGTTGCTTAAGCTAGAAGTATGATAAAGACAGAATTATTTTTAAGGTTCAGCAAAATTCAGTTGACTAATTAAATACCAGGTTATACAAATGATGGTATAAATACTGTGATAATGAAAATTTCTAGTTACCAAGTTCCTAAGTGTCGATAGGAGATTGTTTTCTGTGTATCCACTGTGTTGAAATAATTCAATCTAAAGCTGATGGGTGGTGTCGTCTGTGACCATGACAGTCTCATGAAGAAAATACGTGGGTACAAAATGATCTAACAAGTTACTTTAATTGTCAATGCATTGATGCTGATATCTCAGACTTCATTATTTCAGTTTTGACAGTTTAATGCTTCAGACAAAGGTTCAAATGAAAAAACAATCACGGTATCAAACCTTAGGGAACCAATCTGAAGAGAAGATAGGTAGCTGGTTGACAGAACTAAGGCCACTTATTTACTTATTCCAGAAGTGTATTAACAATGTTGCAAGGAAATCTTACTGCCTTCATGAGAGATGGACTTCATCTCCTAGTAACAGAGAAAATACATTTTCTTGCTCTATTTCACTCTAGCTATTTTATTTATTTACTATGGTGGACACTTAGTTGTGACCTAAGGCAAAACCTCCAGTTGTTAATGATGGCCACCGAAAAGCATGGGATAACACAGGTGTAACATGAGTAGTTCTTAACAGGATATCGGCTCAGGGTATATGCTTAGTTTCCTATCATTCTTTACTACAGTCTTCTAACTCATATGACAGCTACAAGGCCACTTTTCCTTCACTAGGATTAGTTGCTGTATTTCAGCTACCACACTATGAAAATGCCTTTTCCTCCTGATGAAAACAAGGCTCAAGGAACCAGTAACTCAAACAAGAGAATTTAGGCATTCTTTCCTCACCAAATTGCTTGCAAATGATGACAGAAAGATGGGCAAACTCATTTTCAATAATGTGATAAGAAAGAGCTAAATTAATGGATATGCAATTAGAGAAAAGAGGGGATGATTATAAATGAAATATCTTTCATTTAGATCTGAATATGTAGATCCGCTTTGATCAGTTAACAAAATGTACTGCCTTTTCAGCACAATATCGGTTCTTAATAATATTAAAGGCATTTGATTTCTTTGACTGGGAAGAACGCCAATCCTAATCATGGGCACCATAAATACTTGTCTAATCCCTTTCTCTGTTTTATCTCCCACATATTAGTTCAACAAAATTTCTGCATGTCTAGTCATTTATATGCATTGCTAACACAGCACAGTCTTCTAGAAGGTACGTTATTTTATTGTACAAATGCTCAAAAATGGTTGCTGCAATCACTTTTTTAATCACCTTATTCACCACATGGACACCATGTGGTTTTTGAAAGAACATGAGTTACTATTACTCACTACAATTATTGTAGCCTAGAGTGAACAGAAAAAGAAGAAAGAAAGGGGAGGAACAGCCAGCAAAAGGATAGAAAGTGAGAAACAGAGAATCATGATAATGAACGGAAAATAAAATCAATTTTTTAAATCTGTTTTGTCTATTTTATCTATTCATCATAGCTCATTCACAGGTAATGGACTTATATAATTTTAAGGGAATTCAGGCATAAGGTTAAATCACAAGGAAGAATGATTTGTTTAAATACATTTAATTAACTTTGCTAACTTCCAGAATGACTTGTATTGTCAGGAAATCTCAAATGCAAACTTTTCCCAGGCTGAAATACAACTGTTCATGTCTTGGGGTGAAAGGAGAGATGGACAGGAGAAGCCTGAATTAACATGAATTGAAAAGAATTTTAAAGGTGTGCTCAGCCAGTTCTCTATAACAGCAAGTTTAACCACTGATATTTTGTCTCTGATAAAGAGTTATGAAGTCTAGCTTGAAATAAAAGGATAATTCCAGTCACTGTGATCCCATAATCTGCCTTTCCAATGAGTACAATTGACGTGATGTTTGATACACTGGCATTATTGAGCTTTCCTTCTAATATTTAACCTTACTATTTCTTCTGTATGTTTAAGAGGACAATAACTTAATTTATCCTCTGAAGTAACTGGAATAGCTGGTTCCTGTCCTAAAATGTTGATTTACATGACCTTTTTCAGAATTGTCTCCTATTTCTTTTTTCTCTAGTAAAGCATTAAGTCAGAGAAGTGTCACTAAAAACCCCTCTGATCCCTTTGTCACTGTTATGGTTTAACCCCAGCTGGCAACTAAGCCCCACCCAGCCGCTTGCTCACTCCCCCCTGGTGGGATGGGGGAGAGAATCAGAAGAGTAAAAGTGAGAAATCTCATGGGTTGAGATAAAGACAGTTTAATAGGGAAAGCAAAAGCCACACGTGTAAGCAAAGCAAAACAAGGAATTAATTCACTACTTCCCATGGGCAGGCAGGTGTTCAGCCATCTCCAGGAAAGCAGGGCTCCATCTTGCATAATGGTTACTTGGGAAGACAAACACCATCACTCCGAATGTCCCCCCTTCCTCCTTCTTCCCCTGCTTTATATAGTGAGCATGACGTCATATGTTAGGGAATAGCCCTTTGGTCAGCTGGGGTCAGCTGTCCCAGCTGTGTCCCCTCCCAGCTTCTTGTGCACCCCCAGCCTACTCGCTGGTGGGGTGGGGTGAGAAGCAGAAAAGGCCTTGACTCTGTGCAAGCACTGCTCAGCAGTAACTAAAACATCCCTGTGTTACCAACGCTGTTTCCCGTACAAATCCAAGACATAGCCCTGTACTAGCTACTATGAAGGAAATTAACTCTACCTCAGCCAAAACCAGTAGAGTGACTCTTTAGGAAATTATTGTTAGCCTTCTGAATTATATTCATTAAAATGTTGGCTTAGACTCCTTTTCTATCTTCTTGCATTTACCGAAAAAAAGAAGGCAGTTCAGAGGAAATTTTAAAAAATAATCTTATCATGATGTAGTTTGGTTTTCACACTGGAAGATCCCAAAGTGATTTTCATGTTAATTTCCTAGAAGTCACTCTTATGAGACACTGAAATGCTGCTGGGAGCACAGTCTAAGCCATTAAACATTTTTACATGCCATGGAAAGTGTGTCACCCTATGCTACAGCCTCCTGCAGGCATCCCAGAGGAGATATACCTTTGCAAGAACACCAGCTTTAAACTGGAAACACCTTACTGTGCTGACAGAGGAAGGACAGAGGAATGTCCTTCTATTCCCCAGGGCTTCTTTCACTGCAGATACACTTATATCCTATAAAACCTTATATCTCCTTGTACAAATCTGCTGGCTATTTGCTCAACGAATACAAGATCATGAAAATGAGATTCTGAGGAGCTACATGTTCAGGAGAAAAGAAAATTAAGGCACAGGAAGTTATCTGAATTAATAATTATTTTCTGTCTCTCAGAACAGTAAAAGGGAAGCCATCATGGACTTAACATACATTTGTCATCTCACATTAAACCTAAACAATATTTGTGAGGATCCAAACGGTAACTGCACAGGGAAACACTGCATCCCGTGGTGTTGGTGACCCCGGCTAGCCGGTTTCCAGTTGGTTCCATGATGGCATACATCTAATGCCACCTAAATGAGGTGGGAAATGAATGTCTCTGTACTAGTACTTAGATTATATTTAAAAAAATACAAATATTCTGCCTGCTTAGCATAGGAAAGAGGGAAAATTATTTACCATGGTTTTTTAAGCGATATGGCTTATCTTCTTTAATTCTCAAGTTTTGTTATCTTTTAAAAAGCAAGCTTTGCTCATATCACCATGTTAAATATGAAGACAGAACAAATTATTTGGGTGCTTTTTCTGCTCTGCCCTTAAAACCTGCGACTTTCTGAGACACTTATGCTAGAATATGGTAGGGACACCAAAGAAAATGGAATTACCTCTAACTTTCCTTACTCCAATATATTCTGCATTTGTGTTTGTCTCTATAATGAAAACAACTATGTTTTTTTATCTCACTAGGAGTCAGTACCTCTAGGAGCAAAATACCTTCTAATCTTTTTTGGAGAATATGTTTGTGTGGAGCTTCTTACAAAATAAAACTGTGAATAATACCCAATGCCAACTCAAACTGCAAGTTTGAATGCTGGATTACACTTAATTACATTAATCAGTGCAGTTCTATTACTGTCTCCAGTAACAACAGAATCTTGACTTATCTGTTTGAATAATTGCTGGCTGTGATCAGGCATCTGACTGAGCTTTTGAAGAAGAATGCCCTTTTACATGAAGCTAAAGTGGATGTTTGCTCTTACTGATGCTTGTGTAAAGTTCAGTCATGAACATGTGCTCTCTGATTTGCTTTCTGAGAAGAGAATTGGTCTTAGGCACAAACACTCTAGCAATGCCTTCTAATGTAGGGCTTGCAGGTGTTATGAGTCTAAGACTAGCATTGGAAATTAATTTCAGTACCTCACATGGCCGATTTAGTTATCAGCTTTTCTCATTTTGTGTCTGAAGATAGCACCATCTTCTGATGGCTAGGCCTGGAATAATATGCAGCTTCACAAGCTACTAGGCAAATACTATAAGGGATTATTTTAAACATTTTGGACATTTTGGACTGCACTATTATGTCCCAAATTATGTTTAGATTTGGTTAATTTCTCCTTATTGTTAAAAAGTACCATTTAGTAATACAGCCCTTCCTTTCTGGAGATCCCTGCGGCATCCTGTCTGCTTTCTTCTGCATGATGGTCTGTAGGAAATAACTTTTCTCTCCCCTGCTGACAAAAGTTGCAGCTCCACATGCTAGCATGAGTACCTGTTAACACCAGGAACAGCGCTAACATTTTACCTTGTGACTACCTGGTCCTTGCTTCACTTGCCACAGGGGAGGAAGGAGGAGGGAAGGGGAGTGCAGTGGAAGTGGGCTCCTGTCACTCCAAAGTCCATGTTTCATTAAGGCAGGGACTTTAAACTCTTCCTTTCTGCTTTGAAAAGCAAAAGAGAATGGTTATCTCATGTTTTCTTCCTCCTACTGCTACTCCCACCACTTTTAGGTGCAACTGCAGTACGTGCTAGCACATTTGAGGGATTAAAGTGTGAATGGAAAAGGTGTGGCTTGAAATCTGTAGTTGTAAAAATGTGCCTCATTTAAGGGGCTAGTATTCTGGGCTAATACAATAGTGGAGCTGTATATGTATGAAAAATACTAACAAAATTTTCCCTACAGTGTTGTTTTCAACAAATATAATTCCTTCTCTGAGAGGAACTTATTACAAACTAGAGCTAATATTTGCTAGAGTGCAGGCGTATTAATTTGCACAGTCAAAATATGATTAAACATTAAAAAGTGAATACAACTTCTTAGCATGTGTCAGCAAATTCTTTTACTTCCATGTCTGAATACATCTATAGCTGCCTCCTGTCTTAGATGGCACAAAAAGAAGAAGCTGTCCTTTTGTTCAACATGTACACATAGCCACAGTGATTTCCTATTTATGACTATGTTCCCATATGCTGTAAAAGAACAAATAATGAAAGCTCTTAAAGTGAAAAAAGAACCACATTATCATTACTGCAATTAAATAGAATCATAGAATCATAGAATCATTAAGGTTGGAAAAGACCTCTAAGATCATCAAGTCCAACCGTTAACCTAACACTGCCAAGTCCACCACTAAACTGTGTCCCTAAGCACCACATCTACGCATCTTTTAAATGCCTCCAGGGATGGTGACTCAACCACTTCACTGGGCGGCCTGTTCCAATGCTTGACAGCCCTTTCTGTGAAGAAATTCTTCCTAATATCCAATCTAAACCTCCCCTGGCGCAACTTGAGGCCATTTCCTCTTGTCCTATCGCTTGTTACTTGGGAGAAGAGACCGACCCCCACCTCTCTACAACCTCCTTTCAGGTAGTTGTAGGGAGTGATAAGGTCTCCCCTCAGCCTCCGCTTCTCCAGGTTAAACAACCCCAGTTACCTCAGCTGCTCCTCATAAGGCTTGTGCTCCAGACCCTTCACCAGCTTCGTTGCCCTTCTCTGGACACGCTCCAGCACCTCAATGTCTCTCTTGTAGTGAGGGGCCCAAAACTGAACACAGTATTCGAGGTGCAGCCTCACCAGTGCCGAGTACAGGGGCATGATCACTTCCCTAGTCCTGCTGGCCACACTACTTCTGATACAAGTCAGGATGCCATTGGCCTTCTTGGCCACCTGGGCACACCGCTGGCTCATATTCAGCCAGCTGTTGACCAACACCCCCAAGGTCCTTTTCCGCCGGGCAGCTTTCCAGCCACTCTTCCCCAAGCCTGTAGCGTTGCATGGGGTTGTGACCCAAGTGCAGGACCTTGCACTTAGCCTTGTTGAACCTCATACAGTTGGCCTCGGCCCATCGATCCAGCCTGTCCAGGTCCCTCTGCAGAGCCTTCCTACCCTCAAGCAGATCAACACTCCCGCACAACTTGGTGTCGTCTGCAAACTTTCTGAGGGTGCACTTGATCTGCTCGTCCAGATCAGTGATAAAGATATTAAACAGAACTGACCCCAGTACTGAGCCCTGGGGAACACCACTTGTGACCAGCTGCCAAGTGAATTTAACTCCATTCACCACCACTCTTTGGCCCCTGCCATCAAGCAGCAAAGAGTACACCCGTCCAAGCCATGAGCAGTTCAAAAAATGGTACATCCATCGATTAACTGGAATGAATCCTTAACAATGTGAAGCTCAGCCTTGGTCCAGCTCAAAGACAGAGGTTTAGTCCCATTTGCGTGTCTACCATTACTGGAATTATTAGCGTATCAAGCTGACATTTGCCATAGCTTTGTGTCTGTAAATTGCAACAGCACTCCAATATGTGTGGCTGTATGAACAGAAAACCCTGAGTGTCCTATGAGCTCCAGTTCCAAATTTGCTCATCCCTCTGCCTGCTGAGAGGAGGAACAAGTGATATATCCTCAACATATATAGATGCCTTTGTATCCTCACCTGGATCCTGTCAGTGAGCATAATTTAGACTCCTGGGGTGCAGCCTTTTCATTCCAGGCTGACGCAGTGCTCTGTAGCAAAATAGTATCCCTGTATTTTCAGTAGCACCACAAAGCACCACCTCTTTTTGCAATTGCAATATCTGTTCTGATTTTTTCTATAAATGCAATCAGTTCAGGAGATGTAGATATTTTGCAAGTGTTATTCCCTAATCCATGAATTAAGCACTTTAGTTATATCAGATTATATCAGTATTGAGTACCTCAGACAGTAACAGAAAATGTTGGCTTACAAAATTTGTATAAAAACAATAGCCTATTTTTGCTTTTTGCTCAATTTTGGGGTGAAAACCTAAAATAATTGAAGGTTTTCTTTGATATCCGACTGATATTTTTCTAATAGTGTAATATGAAAATAAAAGCAATTAAAAACTTTCTGTATTTCATCGCACTTATTCTAATACCTTATATTCTTCTTGTTTCTATCTGTAACAAAAAAAAGGAGAAAACTAAGTTTGAGGTGTTCTTTTTAATGCACCTT
Organism: Ciconia boyciana; assembly: GCF_034638445.1. Taxonomy (NCBI): domain Eukaryota; kingdom Metazoa; phylum Chordata; class Aves; order Ciconiiformes; family Ciconiidae; genus Ciconia; species Ciconia boyciana. Next base: position 67,671,415 of record NC_132936.1, on the reverse strand, counting down.
TATGCAACTTAACTGTTGTTAAGTGCAGAGTACTGAGTTCTGTTTGATTCTTCTTGTTTTTGTTAACTTGACAAAATAATCTTTGTTACATTTCAACACAGCATTTTGATAAAGAATGGTATTTGTTTTAAGAATAACCACATGTATTTTTTGTTATCATCACCTCATATAAAGCCATAATTCTCTGTGATTTTAAGACAATGTTCTCAGCAAGAGACTGAACTATCACAAAGACTAATCTCCTGGTGAGAAGAAGCAAAAGACAGATTTCTTTCAGCAAAATGCAAATTGTTTTCTTGGGGTTTTGCTCACCATAACAAAGGGAACCATAGCAACATAAGTAAGCATATACATTCAAAAGTTGTAATTGACTGATAGGGTTGAGACAAAATTACAGCGCAAAATCACTAGTGTTCAAAGTTTGCAAGCAAAGATGTGATGATACTTCAAGTTTTGCATTTGCATTCAGAGTTCATACAAATTCAGGGATAAAGGTCATGGATAAGTAAATTTGAAATCTCTGGGTTGTGTTTCTACTGATATAACAAATTTTAGTAACTAGAAGGGTGCCTTGTGAAATGCAAGGCTTTGTGCAGCATGTAGGATGTTTGGTGGTAACTTTCCCAGTTCCTGGGGGTTCAATGAATTAGAAAGACAATCTGTCATGCTGGCTATTACTGCTTATATTACACTGATCAACCATCCTGATCTTTTTCTGTAGACAGCTTGTCATGACACCAGCATCAAATGCTGTTTTACTCCTCCTGCAGACCAGACATAAGTTTGCTAGGAGAGTCACAGTCTGTTTGGGATAACAGCAGAAAAAAATCAGGCTGGATTCAATCCATAAAGAAGTAGAGAGAATATTATTAATGGCAGTCACTGTGGCTTCCTGTGGGGGAAAAAAACAATAACAAACCACCCCCCCAGAAACTGAAAAAAACCAACACCACAGAGCATAGCTGTTTTACAATGTATATAGTCATTTTAAATTGAGATAATGGGTTTGGCTGATAAAGGCTCTGTAAAACATAAAGCCTTTGATAAGGAGTGTGATTTGTTCTTTATGACCTTCAGATTAAAAACTGGCATTTATGCACACAATAATGAGATAAGAGCTGACCTGGAGCTCTCAAACCTTCTCGTTAATAAGAAAACAGGTGAAGGGAGTTTCTAGTGCTGGAGTTTCCATTGAGGATTTTCAAGGAGCAGTTTTCAGTGTAGCATGACTCAATATTTTCATCAGTAATCAAGAACTAGATAAAAAAAATTAATGCCAATGTACATATTACACAAAGATGCCACTGAGTGGCAAATAATGAAGGCCAGGTAGTCATACAAGTTTTATTAAATAATCTCCAGAGAAAAGGATGCATAAATATTACCAGACCCAAATACAGAAGTTGCTGCTACACTTCTGTAATGGCAAAATGCATTTTCCAAAGAGGTAAGTAACTAAGAATAAAATCACAATGTTGAGTTGTAGCAAAAAGTCTAGTGTTACCCTTATTTATAGAGGGAGGGAATTAGCAAATAGAAACATGGCTTTACCTCTGGAAATGTCCTTTTTCCTACAGAAGGAACATACTGAATCCCATGGCTATCCACATTTTTAGAAGGATGATGAAAAACTGCACATAGGGAGGTTCAAAGACTAGAGGTGATGAAAGGTCTGTAACATGTAGCTTTCTTTTAAAGAATAGAAGGGTTCACTTTGTTTAGTATATCAAAAGGAAGAGTGAGAGACGATGTGATTCAGTTGTAAAAGTATCTTCAGGAGGAGAAAAGACTAGGTTTATTAAAAATGTTTTCAGCTCACTAAAAAATAAAATGTGATGAAAGTCAATGATCTGGAATTAAAGCTGAGTAATTTAGATGAGAAATTAAGTACATTTTTACAAAAGCCATAATTACTCAATTATACAAACTACCAAGATAAGCAGTAAATATTAACAAGAACAGTATTTTTATTATCACAATTATTATTGATTAAGGTCTTCAAATGAAGTTTGAGTTATTTCTGGGAAAACATGTTGGCCAAATTCAGATTGCTGAGGTTAATATGAGAATAACAGAGAAATTCAAGATACACTAGAAGTCAAAGAAATTGCTAGTTCTTCCCAGCTTTCAGGTTTTGCATCAGCATTTCCAGGGCTATCTTTTAAGCCAATACACTGTGTATATGATAGCAATGCATGGAACACATAAGGGATATGCATGTGGAAAGGAGTAGTGGTGGAAAGGGGAAAGCTCCTTCTGTCATCTCCTGCAGTATTTTTCTCTCTCCTTCCCTCTCTTTCTCCAAAACTCTCAAGGTAGTTTCCTAACAGTAAGCTTGCACAGAGAAGGATTTATCTTCGAAGGATAAGAAAGCTCTATGGACATTATACTTAGCAAAACTCTTTTATGTCAGAACTACCAACAGCACTTGCCAGTTCAACTGATAAATTCATAAAACATAGTGGAGGAGACAGGGCAAGGCTGTTTCACGTATCCATTCAAAAACAGCTGCAATATCTAATGTAATCTGGAGAGTAGTAATAAACCTCACTGTTCCTAATTTCTACTCCAAAATGCAGTAAAATGTAATTTTCAGAACCAAAAACTGAGCAGATGGACAGTCAGAACAACACGGTAGCTGACATCAGGACCTTGCTTATAGCACTGGAACTCTGTGACTGTGGCTTGCTAATCAAAATATTTGCAATGCAGAGCTAGCCTTTATTCCCTCAGATAATGCTTTTAGATCAGCCTTGGTGATTCTTTTTTTTTTTTTTTTTAAAGCAAAATTCCAACATTCTAAGGTGCTGATTTTCAAAGCAACAGCCTAGGATTAGAAAACAATCCTAGTCAAGCAAATATTACTTCATGCAAAAGGTTACCTAATTCCTTTAGTGACTGAAGGTTTTGTACAAGGAGAAAGGCAGTCATTTTGCAATGACTCCTCAGCAGACTGGGAGCAGCCAGGGATACCTGGCATGTTTGTGTGGCTGTGATGAAACCTCCTGATTAATTTATCATCTTCAGAGCAGCAGATACCATAGAATATTAATGTTCAGGATGCCTGAGAGCATGCTTACAGTACAAATGGAGACCATGGCAGAGAGTCCCTAATTTAACATTGGTCACCAGGTCACACTGTGCGGCTGAAATGCCTTGCAGGTGTAGCAGGGCAGATCCAGGCACAGTCAGGGGGTGCTGTCTTTAGGCAGGGCATGTTAGCTTAGAGGCAGTCTTAGTTGAACACAGCTTCCAGGATTAACTTTAGTGGATCAAGTAATGGTAGCAATAATCTGAGGGGTCTGTTGGCATGACAGTCTTCTGGAAAATTTTACCTCACCAGTGTACTATATTGAAGCATTAGCTTCAGTAATATACCACCTACAATCTTGATAATTATGCTGAAATTTCCCTCTTAAATGCCCATGCACATAAAATGGATTGTTTATGATGCACCTTTTACATAAGAACACCTTGTCTTTATCACATGCTGTGTAATATATGTTTTTTCTGTTTAGATCAGTACCAACATTATTTTTGTAAGCTAATTTTTCATGCTCGCCTTATTTTTCCTCCCTGTTTATCCATGACAGAGCCAATTCCAAGCTGTTTGAAGTCAGCAGAAAGACTACTGCAGACTTCAAAGGAACCTGAATGTGTTTTTAAGAACATTTCAGAATAAGCCTTCTCTTGTGCTGAAGGATCTTTTAACCAAGGCAATGTGAAGTGCAAGCAGAGACAGCACCAGGCTCTGTCATACTGCATAGAAAAGGATAGTTCTTCCAAGCAGAGCAGCTCATTTGTGCAGATTACCTGTCATGTTTGGGGAGGTATGTTTAGGATGGTATTGAGCAGTCCAAGAAGACAGAAACCATTTTCATTTGTGACTGGTGACAAGGCAAGAACAGTTTATAAAATTGAAAATCTGCTGGTAGAAGTGGCTATACACCTTGTTCCTAACACATCTTTTCACTGAAAATGTATCCTGAATTAAATCTGATTTGATCTGATTTCAGTGAATCTGCTACTGTTAATTTGCCTGTTCCAGAGTCCCACACTTCCCTCCATACAACCTGATTGATTTCTAAAGCAGACGTAATACATTTCTCTTTACCACTGACCCATTTCGTAAGCCAACTCGACTTATAGTCATGATGTCTTAAACAACGTGAAGTATTTACTAATCAGAGGTTCTGATTGCCACATCTGGAATCAAAGGGATCATCGCCAAACCAGGTTTACTATTTTTTTAAAATTTACCAAGAATGATGGCTACTTATGTCTATTTGCTTCATGTTTTGCTAGAGTATCCGATATATCAGCTGTTTTTTTCTTGTGCAAGGGAAAATGCTCTGTCAGTCTGCTCTGCAAAACATATCTAGATTAATCCTCCCTGCAAGGCTAAAATTCATGAACTCAGTGGCTCTGGTTGATTGTCAACAAAACCAACTAAATGTATCTGCATTTTTCTGTGCTTATTGTCCTATCAATTATGACTGATATAATTAGCTTTGCACTTTTTGCATTGCATCTGCCTTATCACTTGCCATTTATTCTGTCTTATGCAGTAGAATACATTTGCTGCTTAGGTTTACAAGTGGCTTATGAAGCAAGATCCCATTAAATCTGTGTGCATGCTGGTTTCCTCTTTCATTCTTATCATGCTTCCACGTCACGATAAAAGGGCACAGACACTACTGAGGGGATGACCATTGCAATTACAGATACCTGAAGATAAATAAACCCTTTTTCTTTATCCACACAGGAGAAAATTCCCTCTTCTAAGCATGCACAGGAACTTCTACTGAAAGGATAGCTTAGGCCACGCTAGTGATTATTTATGTTGTGAACAGAATTAGGATCTAAATGATACATACAGAAGCACAACAATTTGCTTGAGCAATTAGCCTGAGACTAATGAGTTTCCCTGACTGGCGATGTGACTCCATGAGCTCTGTGTTTTAAATAATATTATCCATTAAATTAATATAGATTGAGGAGATATCCAGAATTATAATGAATATGGTAACTCTTGAACTAAACAGATAATTATATCAGGAGGAAAGAATTAGCCAAATTGTGTTGGGTTTTGGCAGACACTAACATTGGATAACTACATTCAGCTTCACTTGTTCCCAGCTGATACAGGCAACCGAGTCTCCAGAGATGAACAGATGTACATAGTTCACTCTGTCACCTGGTTCACCATCTTCTCATGTGTTGTGTTCTCTCTATGGCAACAAGCTGCTACTGCTAAAAATTTGGCACAGAGACTTGGGAGTGAAGCATATATGCATCTATCTGAACACACAGAAAGTTTGAATTATTGTAATATTTTTTAAAGTTCCTTTTTTCCCCTTACTTTATGTGCATTTTAATAAATCAAAGGTCTCTGAAGCCAAAGCATTAAGGCTCAGCAGAAGCTCATTATTCTGGATTCAGCTACTATGATTTTAGGCTCTTGGAAGCAGATAAAATTACTGTAAGTGCTCTTAATTTGGAAACCTTTTGATGCCAATAGTCTGCCTGGTGTCTTTCACTTTGGTATTGGCAGTTTCAAAGAGCACACCAGTTTAGTCTTTGCTTGTGTGCCAAGTAGCTAAAGATTATCACCAGTGATAATGTTAATTAAATGTATTATTCAAAACTATACAAAAAATATTCCTCATTTGGCAAAAAGAATGTGCATACATGTTATGAAAACATAAAGGTCTCTCCCAACATTATAAAATTCCCAGAAATAGGGATTCTATACAGAGGAAAGTACCACAGGGCTCTTATTGAGTGTTAATGCTACTGAACAAATTGTGTCTTAGAGATTTAAATTCTGTGCTTTTAGACAATCTATGTGATCCAAGTAACAAGAGGTTCAATTTTGCTTTTTAAATGTAAAGCACCTGTGTATAAATTAATGCTCACAAGTTATAATTCAGTAGTTAGGAATTTTCTGCAAGATGAATGTAGATAATACTGTGAAAACATAGACTGTAATTTAATTTTTATTTTCATTTTATTACATGGGTAAGATATTATATAACATTAACCACATAAACCAGATTTATAAGAATAATTTTTCAAATTTTTAGAACAAGATACTTTCATCTATTCCTTACTGGTCATAAAAAGAATCTTTTTTACATCACAAATTTTGAAGTGAAGTCTTGTAAATTATACTGACCTTTCTCATATGAATAGCTTTCCTATTGGTGAAAAATTGTATCACTTTTCTGTTTACAGTAACCATATAATGAATATGAAGAAGTAGATGTCAAGTCCAGTCTGAATATACATTTATGAAAATTTGTAAAGACATTGTATATATCTTCAAGTTTAACCTGCTTACTTAGATGATGTAAGAGGTCCAGTTTTCTTCATGCAGAACAATGTTTAATACATAACAGTTATAATTTTTTATGAACTGTCATCAGGCATAGCATGTTCAAGTGCACATCTGAAGTTTCACATCTGGTATTCAGCTAAAAATTTACAGCACAGAAATGATTAAAAAGAAATTCCTGGATTGACCACAATTCTTCGGCAATTCCAGGCTTCATGAGCACAGTTTAACTACACAGCTGAAGTGAGTTTGAATTGTCAATAGATCATAATGGAACGTGAGTAGATAGAATTTAATCTTTAGTGAGTCTCTGTCTATTAAAAAAGACATGAACCTTAACCAAAATGTAGGAGTACTGAGTTCAGACACACTCACCAAGATACTGTTTTTTGCAGTCTTTACAAACATACTTAGCATGAAAATGGTGAGAAAAGGGAGGTTTCTAAAAAAATCATTTGTGCAATAGAGATCATGTCTGCACAGGACTGAAAACTAGTTTGATTGTTTCCAAAACATACTTTTTCAAATTTAAGAATAGAAGATCTAAAAGTATATGCATTTAAAACTGAAGGCAGGAATGGGGTTGAACGTAGTGATTCAAGTTCTCAATCCTAGGAAAATATTCGATTGAACCCACCGGAGAGATCGGAAGATTTGTAACACTTATATTTCTATTAATGTGTTTTATGTCCTTAAACCTGAACACATTTGGATCAAAGTTTAGCTCTAGTCTCTTTCAGCAGCTTGTGGCATGGTGGGGTCCACTACACTAACTCCCCCTTTGACTTCCCTCCTGGATGGCACTGACTCTCCCACCGAACAGGGAAGTTGTGGAATTCAAACAATTGCATATATTTGGTGGTTTGGTATCCAAATCCATTTAACCTTCATACTGTCATTGGTCTTAAACCATAACACCCATGAAAAATTTCTACTGGTTTTAATGACCTTTGAATCAAACCTCTGGAGCTCTACTGGCTTTGAATTTGATTAACTACCACTGTTTCAGAGCATTTTCAGCAAACAAAACCAAACCCCCAAATACACAGGAAAATCCCAGTAAGGTTCTCCATTAGGAGATGAAATTTATATATAGTCTACCAGTTTAATTACTCCATGACTCATGGAATGACATGCATGATGAGTTTATAAAATTAAACTTGTAGCAAAGAGGCCAAATGGGACGTTTAATTAGTAAGCCAAATAATTGTAATACCGACATATTGTTCTGTTTGTGCAAAGTATTTGTGTCATCTTTCCATTACATGTTTATGCTAAATAGAATTATTAGCTTAATGAACTCCCAAAGTATCTCATTGACTTCCAATGGCTTTTACCACTGATGATGTTCAAACCCCCTCAGAGCTGGTAGTTAAATAAATAATGCAAAAACCTAGAAACTTTGCAGTTGCATCAGTGAAAACCTTTAGTGGCTAAGGTGTTCTACAGAAAAACACTAATGCTTGAACTCCTTATCTTGTTATCTTTATGAAGTAAACTCAGTCAGCTGCTGTGACTGAGTGGTGGTCTAGCTTAAAATCCACAATATTCTTTGGGACAGACTGTTTGGTCCTATTATGAACTTCTTGTAGTATTACATGCATGTTAAGACTAAAGTACTCCAGACAGTGTGAGATTAGGGTCAACACATCCTTTGAAGATGAGGGCTCAGTGTAATTACAGTGCAATCAGTATAAGGGATAGTAGAAGGGATAGATGATATCCCTTATATCCCAAGCAAACAGAAAATTGTCATCTATATGTTCTTTATTTCTATGTTCTTTATTCCTGTTACAGAAATTATTTTTGATTTATCTTTAAAAAGAAAATCTAGAATAGACAAAAATTCAGTATTATGTCAGTCTATGGTTTGTAATTAAGTAGAAAAATTTCATCCCCTCCCCCTTTTTTCTTGCATACGCATTGCAATCACATCACATCCTTCCCTCATTTTCATGTCAAAATAGTAGGGGAAATGAAGCAGAAGAAACTCATCATGTCTTGCTTGTCAAGTGTGACTAGTAGGAGGTTCTATAGTCTATATGAATTATCTGCCATTTTGCTCTGGCCAGGAAATTAATTTTCAACTGCTTTTAAAATTTCTAGTTGTTCATCAAAATAAGTTAACATTCAGAAGTACTGAAGTTCAATGCAATAGAAAAAGCAACACTATACTTCATATCCTCTTTTGCACCAGTTGCAGTCTTATCTTATACAGTCCTAGCAAGAAGGAGAAATACTGATTTTAGCTGATACTGACTGAGTGCTCAGTTCTTGAATATCAAGCTTGGAGCATCTTTTGTCAGGTTTTCCAGAGGTGTTACAGAATCAAAATCTGACACCTGAACAAATTGTCTGCCTTGAGTCTCTGTCCCACTGACCTGAGTCTCTGTCCATTACACTGTGCTGGCCATGTGCCGTGACCCTAAAATCAAAGCCAAGAACTGTAAGACATATGTTTTCCATGGGTTCTGCAGAGCATGCCTGGAGGTCCCTTTGGGCATCAAGGCAGTCACTGATATCAGACTCATTAGCCTGTGCTTGGCTCAGCTGCTCCCAAAGCTGAGAATTTGTACTGCTTGGCAATCTTCAGACACCAAAATCTCATTGCTAATTGTGTGACTTTGCCCTGGAGTGGGAGCTGCTCTGGAGCTGCTCGCAAGATGCAGGAGATTGAAGGGCCACAGATCAGCTGTCTTGCACCATATCACTCAGTTGCCCTAAATCATACCTACATCTGCTTTACTTGTTGACTGTTAATGGGAAAAGAGAGTGTTTCATTCCAAACCCTCACTTGATGTAAATCAGTGTCACCGATGTGAGTAGAGCTGTAGCAGTGTATGCTGGCCCATGTTGTATTCCGTTCCTCAGAGTGTATTTTTCTCTACATTAAGTTTTAGGGACTCTCACCCCCCAAAAGTGTTGCTATAGTCTACATTCCCAAAAGCATGTTTTATTCATGTGTTAGTAATGTCCTAGGTAATTTAATATAATGTATCCTTAACTTGCTATATAATGCAAATAACATAACTATCATAAAGAAGCACACATAATTTTATGCAAAGAGCATTCTAGCTGTCTATTCTTAGTATCCACATGAAAAGCTGTTACTATGATATATCTTTTGGGCTAAATGTTGTTATACATTTCAGAGCCACTTAATTGTATAAAAAAAAGAACAAGGAAATATATTTGCTAAATTTAGCCCAAACATAAAGCTTTTTCTTGAAACAGTTTCTTTCAGAACATACAGAGAATTTGTGCTGTTTGGTATTTCGAGAAGAATGGTCTCTAGAAACTTTTTCTCTTTTTGTTGTTTTCATTTGTAAACCTATCATGTATCTTGAAAACCTTGTTCTGGTTGTACAGGAAATTATTAATTTCCTCTGTCTGTTTCCATTTTTCATATGCTTGGTCCATGATTTTCAGGCTCTGTTGCTTCCTTTTAGTTGCTCTACCATTTGCAGGCAAGAGAGGGAAAAAGCGGCCTCTTTTTATTATATGCTTCTCTTCCATTATCTCTGCCCTGTTACATTTGTGCAACTCCTGTGTCACCTGCTTCATGCTATTTTCTCTCAGAATTTCATTGATACTAATTTTAAGGAAGTATTTTCAATTTTTTTTTTCTTAAAACAGATTTATTGCATTGTAATAATTTTACTAGTGAAGTAACAGATTTAACAAACAGGATCTAATCTTCAAACATATTTTCTATTGAAAGGATTAGACCGAGGGCAACACCTCTGGGGAAAGCTGTAATGTTGACCTGCACTTGCATCTCACTACCAACGCTATTGCAAAAGAATGGGAAGGGGAGGGATAATTTAATGTATTTCCACTTACCCATTCCCAGTTTCTGCTACAGAGGTGCCTTGGAGCTGATCTTCAGAAAAGTGATGGGAATGGGGGATAAATTAAGTCAGGAATCCTGACTGAACGTACCAATGTGCAGAGCGCTGGGTGACACCAAGCAGACATGGAAAGGGCTTGTACCAGGCTTCTGGTTGCATTTTAAATGCCTACACATGGGAAAATGTGTCAAGCCATCAAGGATGAGGTCAGAGTATCTGGTTTCAGTTCAACCATGTCAACAGCATTTGATAATGCTGACAATCCTATGTAACTGAGTAGTTTGTGTATTGCTCTCTATTGCAGTTATGTGAACTACAACTCTCTTTATCGAGAAACCTTTTCAAGAAGCAGAAAGAAAGTACCTTTACTGAATTTGACTGATAAGGCAAATGTTTCACTTTGTATCTGTTAGCAGAGAAAAAATTCTGATTACACATGGGCAGTTTTGTTTTGCTTGGTATTGCAAGGCAAGAGGCATATTAGGGATACTGTCTCAAAGGAGCCATCTCTGAAAGATCCACATCCCAAGGAAAACTGAGAATCAGTTGTCATTTCAGAGAAGTTCAAAAGGACATTTAAATATAGATAATTAGAGAAAGTGTGTTAACACTGACCTTATATAGAGGAATAAATAAGGAATAAATGAGTAACATTTGCAAATGTTACACTCCAAAATTTTCAGGAAATAAAAAAACCCCTCAAAACCTGTTCCAACTCTACTTTCAAAGTCAGAAATCACAAATGTAAAGTAATTCCTTAATGCGTTGAGTGATATTTCACTCTGGGGCATGGGTACTGTCAGAAGTGTGGCTCTTAATTTGGGTATATTGAGGTCCTCATCCACAAAGAGCTTTATACCCCTTGGTCACATCTTTCTGAATGTTTCCCTCCTGGCCCTGCCAGCCCTCAGCCAGCCTACTATATATTTAAAGATGGTCCAGTACTGAGATTGTTTCTTATCATGTCTGGACTGTCTGGCCAATGACATTTATATTCACCAAAGACACCATAAAATTTAATGGGAATGATGAAAAATTGGTAGCTACAGGAAATAGTAATGTATCATAAACTATCAGAAGACAGCACAAAGAGTCCAAGCTAGCCAAAAATTAATCCTTCAGGAAAAGCTGTTCACGTAATGCCTCTTATGAAACATTTCTTAGTTTGGGGGGGGGTTGTTTGTTTGTTTTTAATATTTCCTCTGCTTTACCATCCTCTGTTTGTACTGGACCTGAGGGGATGTCTGCATGCTACAGATTTGCCTTGTTTTTTTGCTGTAGGACATATTGTTCAGGTATGGTGAGATACAAATGTCCTCATCTGTAGTGATAACAGCTTATCTTGTAAGGATGTAGGTTCAGGGTCAAGGCTGGTTTGTAATAAAAGATAGTTTAAATTATTGCAGTTACCCAAACCATCACAGCTGTGTCTCTTTCCCTTAAAACAATGTCTTGGGAAAAAACTGGGCGCTTGGGCAGAAGTTAGATGGCAAAGTGAAAAAAAAGTCAGGAAGTTTCAGTTTACAGCTAATTAAAAAACAACTTTAATGCTCAATCTTAAGAAGGACAGAGCTATTTCTGAATGTGCTGGTTACTGTATTTGCTAGAGCCAGTAGCAAGCAGTGGTACTCCACAACAATGTCACACCCTTACCTCAGCACTTTGCCACGACAGCAGTCAGTACTCCAACGGGTGCAAATATTGAGTCGTCTTGACATTTCCTAACACATTTCCAGAACTGTCATCAGACTGGTCAAACCTATGCGTATGACTGCTTTCTTCTAGCGGGTCTGTCGTCAGCTCTTGTCACACCTGTGCTTGCATGGACCAGAGAACCGCGAGTATCAGGAGCGAGATACTTCCATCTTCTTGTGCCAAGGATGAAAATGTCTTACTCTGTCCTGTATATGTGGAGCTGGAAGATGCAGTAACATTACAGATCTCCCTGCCTTCTCATCAAAATGCACTCTTTTGTTGTACAACTTGTACTAAGATTAATAAGTATTTGACCATTAGGAACAGTCAAGATTTCTAATACCTATAAGCAATCATTAAACCCACTATGCTTTCTAAATCCGTTTGTAACTAACTCACACATTTATCTTGGCTTCCTTGTAATTGCTATGAAATAGAATTTCAGATTATTATTTACCTGCTGTGTTACAATAAGCATGTTCCTAATAGCTTCAAAATGGAAAACTAAAGCTGAACATCTGAGCCTAATTAACAGCTCATGTCGCACATTACAGGAACTGATACTTGTTGCTTTTGGCAGAGTTAAGAGCCAATAGAATAGCATGCATAATAGTCATATTAGGGTGCCAAGCCTAAAAATGTAATTAGTAAAAAATGAATGTAATTTGATTTCTGGAGAGAATTCTATCTGAGGAAAAGGAGGATTTTACATTATGTTTGGGTGACTGAAGGAGAGAAAATGAGCTTGTATTCTTCACAGTGCAAATGCAAAACCAATAGAAACCTGATTCATTTTCATCAGCATTATTAAGTATAAACATCACACAGAAGGTATATCGAGGGAGTATGAATAATCTATCATTTGGATTTCTGCAGCTATAATCTCGCATAGTCTCTCATCATTTGCATAGGGAATGATGGTATGGATGTCCCTTGCATAAATGGCAATGGCAAGTGGCTTCCAGTTAGCATTGTCAGTCAGGCACGAAAATCCTGATTCTTACATCTCTCAGGACTTCCTTGAGGGGTTAGTTAAACAATATCACTGAAGACCATCTGAATCTCTGTCTGGGAATTGTCAGCCTCGTTCTAATTAAATAGGAGCCTTGGAAGAGCATTTATCTTGAAACTTATTACAAGGAGTGAATACTTCATTCCTTTTCAGAAATAGGTGTTCTTGCCCCTGGCTGAAATACTTCCTTCCTGGACCTCCTCTGGTAATAGACCTATGGTTCTTCACATAAATCTGCCTGTTCCTGATGTTGGTATTAACCTTCAGTCCTGCTCTTTCCATTCTTCCTCCTGTATGCATTTTTAAAAATGTTTTCTTTTATTTCATACTTTCCATATGGTATCCTTGGATTCTGGTCTCTGCCTGCTTCACTGACTTTTTTTGTGGGGGGAGTGGGCAGGGGGCTAACTAGCATTTTATTTTTTACCGTACTACCATATTTTTTTTGTATCAGTCTTACGAGAAATTTTGTTTCAAGGTTCCTTTAATTAGATACAGGCTGAGTATTCCCAGACAGAGATTCAGGTGATCTTCAGTGATATGCTCTTGTTCCTAAAGACAGACAATGAAAGTGCTAAAGAATGATCAGATCGTTTAAGTATCAGGAGTACGAGGGAGGTTTTGGTGTTCAACACTGGAGTATGTTCACAGTGGGAACTAACTGAGACAGATGAACACTGTGTGAGTGGTGGAACAAGAACTTTTTATATCTGACATGATTATAGGGGAGTTCTACTAAAGCAAGAAGTTGGGAACTTATGTTGATACCTGAGAAGAGGAAAATCAGGTATACAAGAAACACTAGTGCATGAAAGAGTAACAAACAGTAGGAAAACAAACCAGAAAAAGTGCAAGTCTTCATAAGAGTAATAGAAAACTGAATAATAGAGTTAGTTACATGACTTTTTCCATGAGGATTAAAAAAAGGATAATGATCAATAAAACACAGCTGCAATGCTTCTAAACTTACTTAATAAACCAAGACATTAAATTAGAGTAAACTGATATATTGCTGAAAAATACAGTAACTGGATATTGTGGGACTTGCAAAACCACCAATCTACATGTCACTGAAGACAATAGATGATTTGTATGTATTAGCCAATGAGTTTATGCTGTAAAATAGCAGAAGGTTTCCAATTGCCAAAGAAGTTGACCTTCATTTTGGTATAGAGGAGCAAGATCTTCAAATGTTTTAAGATGGAACTCAATCCATTCACCAAAAGGGTTATTGCCATAGCTGCTTGCAACAAGAACTGTCTGGGACTTGTTCTATTTTAGTTGTTGTTTCCCACAAATGCACACCAAGTCCACAGTCATTAAAATTAACAATTGGAAACCCTCCACATTTTTCAGTGATGTGCCCAGGAAACTCCAGGTTTATCACTTAGCACATATTTGATCTTGGTCTCAAGTCTAGACTCTCCAGTCATTCACACATTTACACATAAGCAATGGTCTGGCACAAACTTCAGTAGAGATTTTTTTCTGTGGATGTAAGTGAGTTTGGCTTGCTACAGACCAGCTATCTGGCACTTACCTCTTCATGAGCACAGCGTGAACATTTTAATCCTGATCTACAGACATGTCATCAGCATGAAAAACAGGACGCTTGAGGAAGGACATCCACTCTTGACCTGACAGCTCTAGACAGCTTCTTTCCCTCTACAGTTATTTTGATCTTCAGCTGCTGTTCCAGACTCTCTATCTCCATTTCATACACTTGCCCCTCTTCACTCTATCTATCCTTCCACTTTTGCAGCTTGGCAAATCCATAAACCCACATGGCTTATCTCTGACATACCATGCAGATTACTGCACTGACTTGCCCATTCATCGTGCTTACTATTTTAAGGAGCCCTAACTGCTCCAGCTCCTGAGCCAAAAGCACAATTCTGATGTGTTCATTGGGTTGAGTCTCTAATCTTCATAGATCCAAGTGATTCTTGGATCGCAGTCATTAGCGGCTTTCAGTATAGTACTATTTGTAGAAAAGTTTATTTTCTCCCACTTTTTATCCAAGAAGCCAGCTAGTTAGGATTTCTACAAAAAACAAAACAAAACAAACCCCCCTGAAAACAGTTTAAACATCCATTGTTACTTAATGTGTAAACCTACTCAGATTGGTAAAATGGATTAAAAGAGCACATTTTAGTTCAAATAGCTCCTAGAGAAAATTGGAGCTATTCCACGCCTCCTTGCTTTCCTGGCACACACAGCATTTCTGCCTGACAGCTTCCGCTAACTTGTTTTTAATTCTCCCACAACTGTTATGACAAACTGTAAAGACTGAATTGCTTCTTCTGGGTTACACTTGCAAAACTTTTTAGCAGAACTGCTCTATCAAAAAATAGAGATTTAATATCATCAGCAATTTTTCTTTATAATCAACAGGTTTTATTCTCTACCAAAAGAACCATGGCAACCTTTTGCTAAATGACTACTAACCAGTAACAGCAACTAAAGGAAAGATGGTATGTCAGTAGCTTTAATGTGGATGCCGTTAAACAGGTCTGTTTTGGTACTGGACATGAAATACATAGAGGCAATGGAGAGAGTGGAGGGAATGCCTTGCAATTCAGTTATAAATGGCACAGAGATGGGATTTGATCCAGTCGTTGCAGAGATGTACCAAGTAGCTGACTGCTGGAGGGCTGCACCTCCAGCCATCTTCAGTGGGAGAGCCACACTGAGACTGCAGAGACACTACTCCGGCTTTCCCTCCCTGCATAGATTCAGACTGGCACAGGAGGGTGGCTGCTGCATACTTCTCTCATCTGTAAACGAGTGTGCAGTTTACTGCCTATGCACTTAGCATGGTCTGTTTGCAAGGCTTATGTGATTTCTCCCCTTACATTAATTCACTTCTCATCGGTGTTTTCTAGCTTGGCAACCAATCTCACGATCCCTTCAAGTCTGCTCCTTCATCGTAAAGTTATGTTGCACAAGTATGCAGCAGTATTCTGAAGCATGAGAAGTAAAAACTGTTGCTTCTGTACTCTTTTTCTGGATTAAAGGGCTCCTGTTTTCAGTGTGGTTCTTCTAACTGTCCCAAACTGGTTTTAAAAGATCCATGACATGACACATTTCCACTGTTTCTGTATCACACTGTTATAACACACAGTTGTTTCATAGCAAAATCAAGTCATTCTCTGGGTGAAAGAAAGGTAGCATTGTAACACTGTCAGAGAAGAGCCTGGGGTAGAGCGAGAGCATCCCAGTGCTGTGCTAAGGTAAGGCAGACTTCTCTTCACACCTTTCCAGAGTTAAAGGCACACTTGCACTGTTAGTGAGAAGGAAGGATAGGAGAGACAATCTGTTTTTATGAAACAATAAAAAAGATTTCTGTATTTCTTATTTTTCCCCAATTTCTTTATCATTACTTTGCTGAATCTCTCCTCCGAGTTCTTTCTCTGGCTGAACCTTTTCAGTTCCAGAGGCCTCTTATAGCACACGCTGTACCTGCTATGCAGATATAGCAATATACTGCTTACTCCTTCTCACCTCAGGATTTAAAAGCAACTGAGAGATCACTGCAAAACTCATTATTCTTTGCCTTTCCGTATATAGATTAAATTATCACTGTACCTTTTTCCATGATGGAATCCACTGAGGAGATCTCTTTTACAAGATGACTAGTTATGGCAGCAAAACTATCCGTATCCTGTCACTTTTCTAGTGACAGGAAGTATTACTTTTCTGACCTTCTTTTAAAGTTTTTTGGCAATTCAATATGCCTGAATTAGTTCCATAACTTGCAACAATATACAATGTGACTTCACAGGTAAAACTGCCTTTTAGAAAAATGAATCCTTGTACAATGAACAGCAGATCTGTCAACTTTGCTAAGATCCACCTTACTTGTATGTGAGCTGAGTAAGATATTTCTGCTTGGTCTGGCCTTGCCTCTGGAAAGAAGCCAAATTGTGTGTTGTCATTCCTAATTCTGAATGACAGTAACGTACTGTATAATATAAGTCCCTGTTCTGACGGAATGAATACAATTTTCAGGATAATTATTGTAGATGGCAAAGATCCTACCCAAAGTATCTTCTGATGTTATAATTCCTATTCAGATCCTATAATGCTACTAAAGTCTTTAGTTGGAGTATTGAATGAGTCAAGAGTCCCAAGGAAAAAAGATGAAGTGAGATGATACAATTAAAGACTCTGCCCTATTACACATGACAGATAAATTAAGATTGCATAGATAATCTTAAAGTTTTGTAAGATATTGTTAGGTAAGATTAAATTTCTGTGCTAATTCTAGCAAAAAAATAGTTTGAAAACTGGGTAGTTTGGAATGTGACTGCAGAGAGAGCTAAAGTTGTCCAACATCTCTAGAAATCCAGCCATTCAGCCTCTGAATACATATGATTGGATTAGAAAATTTGGACCCATGTATCTGTCTAAGAATCAAGATTCTTGATTCCGGTTCACTGCTGAGGCTAGCTTCAATTTAAATAGCTGTATACCTCCTGCCTCTCTCTTGCTTCCTGTACAGTGTAATTTTAGGACAGAAGTACATGGCACACCCCTAGGACCTAAAGCAGTCCCACACCTCATACTGGAGCAAGCAATGAGACACATAATGCACAGGGCTGCACAGACCACCTCAACTATCTGGAAAAGCAAAGAGGTCTTTCTGGAAGAGAGAACAGTAATTATAAACATGCCTGTGGCATGAAATGCATCATGGTGAAGGTATACTTGTATTGGGTAGAAATCATCTAAGGCAGTAAATTTGCCTCTCTTCCCTTCTTGTGTAGTGTGGGACAGTACTACACAGACGTATATGCTTCAGGCTAGAGGCTTGCAGATTCATACTAACAAGATAGCAGGTACTACACAAATATATTTATACTGTATCCAGACCACAGATAGTTTAGGTGTTACCAAAGTGAATGTCTGCACACCAGCATCTCCATTTATTGGGTGCATGGAAAGTGTCAAACTGGTTGTCTATGTCTGTGTGCTTCTAAGCAGAGCCAAGGCTTTTGTTGTTTTTCTTAATCAATTATTTAAATCTCTGGAAGAATCACTGTATTTAATAATCCATGAATGCTACAAACCTCTTCATTTTCATTTTGATTGTCTTCCACAAAATGGACTTGTCTAGATTTTGGGCAGTTAGAATGATTTCATTGCTCATGTGTCATCATTATTACACAATCTTTCTCTAATCTTTTCATTAACGTAGATACAATTCCTGATAGTGCATTTATTTTAATTTTATTGCAAGCGATGCAGATGATTTCCTGAGTGACCCAGACAATTTAATGGAACAGGTAACTTTTGTAGTTTTAAACTAATTGGATTGTTCTGCAGCTAGTTAGCTGGGTTTATTTCAAACAGATTTCAAGCAGTTTTTACTTTCATATAACAATTTACTTCAAATAACAACTGCAAATAAATACATGGTCCAACATGTCATTCCCAACAGATTTTCTGTTCGGCCAGTATCTGATTAAGAAGTTCCAGTTCTGCTTAAAAATTGTTGACTACCTCTGACAAGTGTCTGCCTCATGTACCGGAAATATAATCCTTGGCCCTAGTACAGAAAGCAACATCTGCTTAGGTTTTGACTAACACAAGCACAGCCAGAATGTTTGATGTCAAGGAGGGGACTTTAAAACTTGAAAAGGCACAATAATGCCAAACTTGCAGCAGTTTTCCATGTTAGCTTGCAATTCTCTGAGCTTCACAGGGATCTATGCACATTTATCTAAACCATGGGCAGGAAATGGAAGTGAAGATGACCTTTCATTGCACTAAGTTGATCTTTGAAGAAGTTTTTGCAGATTGGAACAGTTGCATAAAGGATTGCTCCAATAAACCTAGGGCACAGCATGATATTATAAAAGAATATGCCACTAGGCAATGCTGAGGACACTTCCCATTAGCTTTCAGCTGACTCTGTACTTCTATGTACGGTATTCTAATAATTTCCTGATTTTTTCTTGAATGAAAGTATTGCTGATGTATTGAATAGCTAATTAATTAACTAGGTATAATATACCTAAAATTACTTACACTTTATCCTTGGTTTTTACCAATTCAACTTTAAAGGTTGTTAATTTTAGAAAGTAATGATGACATTATATTTCTTACTCCATCAATTTAGCTATATATATAATTATAAGCTGAGAGTGGTAAAGTAATAAAGCCATTTGTGGAAAACAATACTAGTATGGATCAGTGCCACAGATCTTTTAGTCACTAAGCTACTGAACTCAACCAAAGTAGATAATGAAACATTCCAGTGAGCCATTATATCCTTATTGTATGTATTGCTGTAGCCAAACCATTCAGGTCTTACAGTGCATTGGTGCACCTTTGCAGTGCGCCAGGGTCCCATTGTGCTAAGAAAGAGAGAAGTGAAGACAGTCACTGATCTACTAGAGCTTCCAGTCTGAACTACAGTTAAATCTAGATGTGCTGAATAGAAGGAAAAAGGTAACAATAACAATCAAATCTAAGCATCTCTCAGTATTATTTAAAAAAGCATGAAGCTGTAGTTTTATTCCCTTGAAAACATGAAAAAAGCACTAGAAGCTGTATAACTTTCCATATGGAAATTCATGGAAAGTATACCAATATTGTCCAGGTTTCCAGAGTATCCCTGACACATCAGAATGCCAAAATGTAAATTCAGCTGTAAAGTCAGTTTCTGACATGGATCAGCTAGTACATTCTGTCTATGTTTGCTCATTTACAATATAATTCAATGAAATGATTTCAAAATCAAAGAGAAGAAATTACAAACAAACAAAAATATCTATTATAACTTCATAAAAAATCAGATGATTTTGAATGAATTGGTTCATATATGCATGAAGAGCAAAAAACCTTTGAGATAAAAGCACTCAAGTATATCATTTTAGTAGAAAAAAGTGGATTTGTATGATGAAAAGTAGGGTTAAATAAATATCCATTGCCATTTGAGCAAGTTAATAAAATTTTAAAAGACCATTTTGTGTGATACTAATTTTTTGTCCTTTGAGTATCCAAAAAGCCCCCCATATTTCCATATTTTCTATTTCACATTTCCCCCTTCATAAAAAGAAACATAAACGTAAATAAAGATATCCAGCAATTAAAAAAAAATTATGCCTTTTTAAATATACATACAATACAACAACAAGATTTCTTTGCTATTGTTTCATACTATAACCATTTAATGGCCGTTCTGCAGTGAAGTGGTGAAATCAAATATGGTTCACAAAATTCCAGTGGAAACATGCAATTCACACACACAGTTTTACAAAATGTGCACACTGAAATATTAATAGTGCATACTTATCATTGAATTGCCAGGATTGCTGAAGGCAATATTACTCTACTGCTCAACACAGTGAGAAGCAGAGATACCAGCTTCCCTACCTCATCAACCTCAAAACTGTAAGTCGTTCAGCCATGGCACTGTGCTGAAACTAGTGAGGTCCTCCTCTTCAGCATTGCAAGTTTTTACGGCACAGCACAACAGCAATTCAGCTCTACAGTTTTCTAGATTCATGCTTGTGCCTCCATGTCTTCTGTGCTCCTTTCCTAATTGCACAGGGTCAGTTGTGTCATGTCAGCACACTCGCAGCATGCACAACATTTCTGTAATTGTGGAGTGGATGTTTCACAGCTGCTATAACCACGTGGAAATGCTTTATGATGGAATGGAGGGAAGTCTGTATCCCCAGACATCTCATCTGGGAAGATTTAGAAAGATAAAATAAAATAAACACCATATTTTGGGTGCTACGTGAAGGACTTGAAAGGCTATTTGCTCTTTTCAGATCTTTTGATGACCATAGGAAATTATTTCACTGCACCTATGTGCAAGAAGGCAAGAAGTCTATTTAAGGCAAAAAACCAATGCTGCAGGGTGGTGGCAAAACTTAGTGTGTGAATCATCCCTAGCATCTCCTTCACTCTCTGGCTTTAGGAGGGAGCAGTTCCACCTCATGACCTGCTTGCACACTTTCGAAGGAGAGATCTCCCAGACCCACAAGCAGCATGCAGAATAAACAGCCGCAGGATAACGGGTAGTATTAAAAACACTAGAACCAATTAAAATGAGCAACCAGTGCTGGAGCTTATAACTATGGGTTGCTAGCATAATAATGGTCAGGCTAAAGACAACTGGTAAGAAAAGGAGAAATACATTTGTAGGTTGTATCAATCAAGTGCTCACCAGCTTTTAACACACAGTAACGAAAGATAACCAGATTGTCCTGGGAGGGACAAATATTTCAGTGCAGGCATTTTCAAGGACCAGTTCTCCTTTCAATAGTAAACTAAATGGAGTAATGGATGGAGGCTTCACCACCAGACCAGGCATTAAAAATTAAACTAAACAATATTGAAGGAAAGACTGCAATATATGCCTTGTGCACTGGACAGGAGCTAAGATGAGATTTGTCACAAAGGAAGGGTAAAATTCCACACTGAAAGATAAAAAGAAATAATGTTGTGCAGAATGACCTTAATTAAGACCTTAAGATGCTCATAATTTATTGCAGGAGGGACAACAGATTATCTGAACTGCTGGTTTTTTGAACAAGGATGACTTGTTCAAAAAGTTACCCCCATGCTGAGTTCATCCCACTATATTTAGTTAGAACTTTTCTTCTTAAAGGACAGGCAGTCTTGGCTAAGGATAACAAGAGACAGAAGTGGCTGTATTACACTTGGTAATTGATTTTCAGGTTTTAATCACTGTCACAGGAAATTATGCTTAATTTTTTAGTATGAATTGGTTTTTTCAATCATTGGTTTTATTATGCCTTTCTTCACTAAAGAGCTGTTTAGTGACTGGTAGTTTCTCCCTGTAAAGAAACGTATACCTTGTAAACAAATATCTTCATCATCCTTTTTAAAGACATAAGTACTTTCTCCAATCCTTCGCTATCTTTTCTATGCTGTTCTCAGCATTGTCTCATTTCAACCACCCTTCTGAACAAATGGAAAACAGAAGTAAATATATTACTCTACTGTCATCTCATTAAAGTTATGATTTTGCAGAAGTAATACTACATGCTAACAGTATGCTGCTTTCTAGGACATAGAATACTGTTCCTGTCATATTACTATTACTTTGCATTTGCTATACTGAAACGTTGTGCTTAAGCAAGTTTCATTTGCCAAGCAATTCAGAGCAGTCTCTCTGATTGCTCTCTCCTTACCAATATTTACCACTTTGTCAGCTCCGTGTCATCTGCAAATATTATTGGATTGCCTTTAAGTGCTTCTCATCACTGAGGTACTGAGAGCTTTCAGTCTATTATCAGGCTCTGTAAAAGCTAGAAATAGATCTATTTTATGATGATTCCTCCTTGGGAATGGCATTTTGTCATCAGTTAATTGTATAAATTTTAATCCATTAAATTTATGCTTCGTGAATACTGTGTCTACTCATTTTTGAATCAGACTGTTGCACAGCACTCAGATGAATGCCTTGGTTCAGCCTCTATTGTGCCTCTATTTTGTCTTTATCCACTGTAAGTGAAATCCTCTCCAAGGATATCTTGCCTGGGTCCAGAATGAACCCAGAGCACACTGTGCAAGAGCAGTGTTTATTTGTGCAACTGTATCTCAGTAGCTAGAAAGATGCTGTTTCTGCACTATGTGTTACTCTTGACTGAGAGTAAAGAACATGATTTTACATCTTTTTGCATTCCTTTACATACAAATGTCTGTAGCAAATGAGGAAAGTGTCCTTGGCAGGGAGGAGAGCATGGAGCTTAGCACGTCTCAGGTTGGATCAGTTGGGTCAAAGGAGTTTGACCACAGAGAATTTAATTTTGATAGTTTTTGCAGCACTGAGGCCACTGGTACTGCAGAAGGATATTACATTTTATTTCTTCATTGTAGATGTATTGCTGTTGAAGAAGATGAACAAAAGTTTTAAAAGTAATGAAATGGTGAGATTTTTCCATAGAAAGTAGGATCTTCCAGCACATCCTTCCATGTTGTAATCTCTTCAGGAAACTTGTTCCACAGCTGTAGCTGCTTTCTTTCCAACACTTTCCATTTTCTGGGCTGTGTAAGATGTATTGCCAAAAGCATTAAAATCTAATCTGAAATAAAAAGCAATGAGTGAGTGTAAAGAAAAAAAATGGGAAAAGGAACTTAACACAAATGGCTTTCTTGAGCTTTGATTAAACTGAGGTATTTCAGTCAGTTTCCTTGAAAGCCTGTTCTTCATCATATTTAGAAGTATGCAGAGAACAGTAATAATTTAAACGTACTTAATGTTTTATGCAGAATTTTTCGTATCTGCAAAGGAAAGGAAAAATGTATTATCTAAAAATAGCTTAAATGGCTGTTTATATTGCATTGCTTATATTACACTGGTAATACACTGTTACTCTACACTTGGAGCATTTCTGTATCATTTCAAAGTGAACAGAGATGCTGAGATGAAACAACTGGAGATAAATATTCTTCAAAGCTTTTGATGTTAATGAACACACCAATACAGGAGTTCTGAAGAAGTTTAGTGTAAAGCAAATCCTTTTTTCTTATTTATAAGAGCCTGAATACCTGAAAGTGAGCCAAAGTATTCCCAATGCTTATTTTCAGGAAGTTTGTGAGCGGACATTGCATATTGTATTCTACTTCTCAATAACCTTCTG
The DNA here is from genome assembly GCF_034638445.1 of Ciconia boyciana. NCBI lineage: Eukaryota > Metazoa > Chordata > Aves > Ciconiiformes > Ciconiidae > Ciconia > Ciconia boyciana. The sequence continues at coordinate 67,647,892 of NC_132936.1, read as the reverse complement.
AAGCATTAGGGGACTGTAGATTTTAATAAGAGTATCAATAAAAATATTTTAGTCTGTCCCTTGGATGACTTTTTTCGGGAGGGTTGAATGCATTTCTCAGTTTTACTCATAGAACTTAATAAATGGACATTGGATTATCGGTGCTCCAGAACACAGAGAAATTGCTGTGTGATTTCAAGGTGAAATGCATGTACTTTGGCTTAACTGAGACTGATGGTAATTTGTTTCTCCTGAAGTAAATTTCATAGCACTATGCAATCAGCAATAATATCCGTGCTGCCTTGTTTCCATGATGCATGTAAGAGTAGAATACTGATTATTAACTGAAGCCTGGCAAATCTCACAAGGACTTGCCTACATTTATGAGTACCCTGAAAAAAACCCCACTCCTCAATACCAGACCAGAAACAAATGAAAGGAGAGTGCAAGTACTGAAAATTATCATCACTTTAAAGCTGTGGAAACAAGGAAAAGAGGTTAAAGAATGTGGCACCCAGATCCTGTTGAAATTCAATGGGAATCGAACTTCTCAGACTCAGCTAGAAATCTTAAATCTGGGGCCAGATTTTGAAAAGATTTTAGTTATTGAATGAAGACGTGCATATAGTCATGTGCTCGGAAGCAGGCTGGCTGCCTAGCACAGTGACATCCCCACATCAGTGAATACTTTGATACGAAAATATTAAATATTTTGACTTAGTCACATGCTTCTATAGCTGGAGCCAAGTAATACCAGAAGTAGGTAAAGTGTTTGAAAATCTCTACTACATTTTTCTTATATATTGTTAACTATCAATGACTCTTAATTTTCTGGCCATTTAAGAGTACTTATAGTTATATTCATTCTTAGTCAGGAGATAAAATACCTGATAGTATATTGTGGTCCTGAGACTACTATAGTGTCCTGGTTTGGCTGGGATAGAGTTAATTTTCTTCCTAGCAGCTGGTATGGTGCTGTATTTTGGATTTAGTATGAAAATAATGTTGAAAACACACTGATGTTTTAGTTGTTGCTAAGTAGTGCTTACACTAGTCCAGGACTTTTTAGCTTCCCATGCTCTGCCGGGTGCACAAGAAGCTGGGAGGGGGCACAGCCAGGACAGCTGACCCGAACTGGCCAAAGGGCTATTCCATATCATATGATGTCATGCTCAGTATATAAACTGGGGGGGACTTGGCTGGGGGGTAGCAATCGCTGCTCAGGGGCTGGCTGGGATCAGTTGGCGGGTGGTAGGCAATTGCATCATGCATTACTTGTTTTGTATAATCTATTATTATTATTATTATTATTATTATTATTATTATACTTTATTTCAATTATTAAACTGTTCTTATCTCAACCCACGAGTTTTCTCACTTTTACTCTTCCAACTCTCCCCCATCCCACCAGGGGGTGAGGTGGGGAGTGAGCAAGTGGCTGTGTGGCGCTTAGCTGCTGGCTAGGGTTAAACCATGACAATCCTTTTTTGGTGCCCAATGTAGGGCACAATGGGTTTGGGGTAATAACAGAATAACCAGAGCGTATTAAGGAATTTAGATCTGTTAACAGTTGCCAGTCACAATATTGATTCATCTGTTCTTGATATTAGTTTATGTGATCTGCACCATGCTCATTTTTTTGCTGTACATGTTAAAGATTGCTGTTGTTTTTTTGTAGTTTGCTGTGCTCTGCAGTGATTAGTAATGTTTTGCCTGGGAGATTTGTTATTAAAACACTGCCCTTGAGCTTAATCTGGTATTTGAGCTTTGTACTGAAGACATTACTATACTTTGGGTATCACCTCCTGGAGACAAGTAGCAATTATACTTCTTCCTCTGAGAGGTTTTTTTATGGAGGAAATACAGAACGGCACTTTTGCTGCTTTCTTCTTGATGTTTCCTCCTTCGTTACAATAACTTTTCAGTATCTTGAACACCCTTGGGTAGTTAAGATACCTATATTGGTATTTCTTGGGAATATTGTTTCGGTTTTATCTAAGGTTAATTTAAGAATATTGTCCAGAGATCTGCCCCAAGGCTGGATAATTATGAGTGGCAGGGTGTGTGGGATAATATGGGCAAGTACCTAGGACAGTGGGCACCTCCAGTGTTTTGGAACTTCACCCCTGAACAAGTGCAGAATCCTGAAAAACTAGTAAAGTATTTGGAAAAAGTATGCTGTCACCCTGGCAACTCCAGAGAGACACAAATCACTGCAATGTGCTGGGGCCTGGTCCATGCCTACTGAGCCCTGTTCAACACTATTCAGAACCCTCAAGGGGAATAGAAAGTGTCTGGATCTGACGACAAAATGACAGGCACTGCGGCTATTCCAACCCCCGCGACAGGCACTGCGACTACTCCAACCCTGGTGACAGACACTGTGGATATGCCAACCCCTGCAACAGGTACTGCAGGTGAACCAGAGAATCAACCTGTGCCGGTATCAGTCGCCCCTATACACATGAAGAAATAGACAAGAAAATCAGCTCACTTAGTAAGGGATGAAGATGAACCAGGACCATCACAAGAACAGGAGGAGGAAGAGGCAGAACCCACAAATGAGACGGTAACCACGCGATCTCTATCCCTGAATGAGCTGCGAGATATGCGAAAGGTTTTCAGCCGTCGTCCAGGTGAGCACATTGTCACATGGCTGCTCCGATGCTGGGAAAACTGGGTCAGTAGCCTGGAATTAGAGAGTAAGGGAGCCAAGCAGCTGGCATCCCTTTCTAGGGAAGGAGGCAAGGACAAAGTGATTGGAAAAGGGACACAAGCCCTCAGTTTCTGGAGGTGACTCCTGTCAGGCGTGAAGGAAAGGTATCCCTTCAAGGAAGATGTTATATGTCACCCAGGCAAGTGGCCCACCACGGAGAGAGCTATCCAGTACCTGAGGGAATTAGCTGTGCTGGAGGTGATTTATGATGACCTGAAGAACGAGCAGTTATCCAAAGATCCAGATGAAGTCAAGTGCATATGACCCATGTGGCAGAAGTTTGTACAGAGCGCACCATCGCCGTATGCCAACTCACTGGCAGTAATGACCTGGAAAGATGAAGAGTGACAAATGGTGGATGAATTGGCTGGCCAACCCCAACAATACGAAGAGAGCCTCTCTTCCTCCCTACGGGCCTGTGTCTCGGCTGTGGAAAAACTGTCCTGAGAGTTGCAACAACTCAAAGAGGATATGTCCTACTCCCTACCTGCACGGATCAGTATCATCTCAGCCATTAGGAGTAAGTGTCCCTCTGCTCAAGAGAGAGGATGTAGCAGATAGATACACCCCATGGGCCACCCTGTGGTTTTACCTACGTGACCATGGAGAGGACAGGAGGAAGTGGGATGGAAAATCTACGTTGATCCTAGAGGCACGGGTACGTGAGTTGCAAGGAGAAACAATCACACAAGAGGATTCTTCCAGGAAAATTGCTGCTCCAGTTTCTAGTGAGCAGTTCCTCAGACAGAGTAGAAGGGCTGATCTTACTTCCAATCTTAATAAAGGGACTTTTGATTTGCATTTACAAGAAGTGAGTAATGACTACTATGACCAGGACTAGAGGGGCCCTGCCTTCAGGCAGGTGGAGGAAAGGGACAACTGGGTTTACTGAGCTGTGTGGATTTGATGGCCTGGCACATCAGACCCACAAGAGTGTAAGGCTCTAGTAGACATGGGTGCACAGTGTACCCTAATGCCATCAAGCTATAAAGGGGCAGAACCCATCTGTATTTCTGGAGTGACAGGGGGATCCCAATAGCTAACTGTATTGGAGGCTGACGTGAGCCTAACTGGGAATGAGTAGCAAAAGTACCCCATCATGACTGGCCTTGCATGCATCCTTGGCATAGACTACCTCAGGAGAGGGTATTTCAAGGACCCACAAGGGTACCGGTGGGCTTTTGGTATAACTGCCTTGGAGATGGAGGAAATTAAACAGCTGTCCACCCTGCCCGGTCTCTCGAAGGACCCTTCCGTTGTGGGATTGCTGAGGGTCGAAGAATAACAGGTGCCAATTGCCACCACAACAATGCACTGGTGGCAATATCGCACCAACCAAGGCTCCCTGATTCCATCCATAAGCTGATATGTCGATGGAGAGCCAAGGAGTGATCAGCAAGACTCGCTCACCCTTTAACAGTCCCATATGGCCAGTGTGAAAGTCTAATGGAGAGTGGAGACTAACAGTAGCCTATCATGGCCTGAATGAAGTCACGCCACAGCTGAGTGCTGCCGTGATGGGCATGCTAGAACTTCAATATGAACTGGAGTCAAAGGCAGCCAAGTGGTATGCCACAACTAATATCGCTAATGCGTTCTTCTCAATCCCTTTGGCAGCAGAGCACAGGCTACATTCTTCTTTCACTTGGAGGGGTGTCCAGTTCACCTGGAATCAACTGCCGCAGGGGTGGAAACACAGTCCCACCATTTGCCATGGACTGATCCAGACTGCACTGGAAGAGGGTGAGGCTCCAGACCACCTGCAATACATTGATGGCATCATCATATGGGGCAACAGAGCAGAAGAGGTTTTTGAGAAAGGGGAGAAAATAGTCCAAATCCTTGTGAAGGCTGGTTTTGCCATAAAACAAAGTAAGGTCAAGTGACCTGCGCTGGAGGTCCAGTTCTTATGAATGAAATGGCAAGATGGACATCATCAGATCGCAATGGATGTGATCAAGAAAATAACAGCCATGTCTCCACCAACGAGTAAAAAGGAAACACAAGCTATCTTAGACATTCTGGGTCTTTGGAGAATGCATATTTCAAATTACAGTCTGATTGTAAGCCCTCTCTATCAAGTGACCTGGAAGAAGAACAATTTCAAATGGGGCCCTGAGCAGCGCCAAGCCTTTGAACAAATTAATCAGGAGATAATTCATGCAGTAGCCCCTGGGCCAGTCCAGGCAGGGCAAGATGTAAGAAACGTGCTCTACACTGCAGCCGGGGAGAATGGCCCTACCTGGAGCCTCTGGCAGAAAGCACCAGGGGAGACTTGAGGTTGACCCTTAGGGTTTTGGAGTCGGGGATACAGAGGATCCAAGGCTGTATGGAGTCCTACACAAAAATTATGCAGGAACTGCTGAAGGAGAAGGGGAATCAAGTCAGTTTGCAGAGGTGAAAGCCATCCAGCTGGCTTTAGATATTGCTGAATGAGAAAAGTGGCCAGTGCTCTATCTCTATACTGCCTCATGGATGGTGGCAAATGCCTTGTGGGAGTGGTTGCAGCAATGGAAGCAAAGCAGCTGGCAGCAGAGAGGTAAACCCATCTGGGCTGCCACATTATGGCAAGATATTGCTGCCCGGGTAGAGAACATGGTTGTAAAAGTACGTCACGTAGATGCTCATGTACCCAAGAGTCGGGCCACTGAAGAACATGAAAACAACCAGCAGGTGGATCAGGCTGCTCAGATTGAAGTGGCTCAGGTGGATCCGGATTGGCAACATAAGGGTGAATTATTTATAGCTTGGTGGGCCCATGACACCTCAGGCCATCAAGGAAGAGATGCAACATATAGATGGGCTCGTGATCGAGGGGTGGATTTAACCATGGGCATTATTGCACAGGTTACCCGTGAATGCGAATCATCCGCTGCAATCAAACAAGCAGAGCAGTTAAAGCCTCTTTGGTATGGAGGGCAATGGCTGAAATACAAATATGGGGAGGCCTGGCAGGTTGATTATATCACACTCCCACAAAACCTGCCAAGGCAAGCACTATGTGCTCACCATGGTGGAAGCAACCACCAGATGGCTGGAAACGTATCCCATGCCACCACCTGGAAGACTATCCTGGGCCTTGAAAAGCAAGTCCTATGGCGACAAGGCACCCCAGAAAGAGTTGAGTCAGACAATGGGACTCATTTTCAAAACAACCTCATAGACACTTGGGCCAAAGAGCGTGGCATTGAGTGGGTATATCACATCCCCTATCATGCACCAGACTCTGGGAAAACTGAATGATACAGTGGACTGTTAAAGACTACACTGAGAACACTGGGTGCTGGGAGGTTCAAACATTGGGATACACATTTAGCAAAAGCCACCTGGTTAGTCAACACTAAGGGGATCTGCCAATCAAGTTGGCCCCGCCCAATCAAAACTCTTATGTTCTGTAGAAGGGGATAAAGTCCCTGTAGTGCATGTAAAAAATATGCTGGGGAAGACAGCCTGGGTTATTCCTGCCTCGGGCAAAGAGAAACCCATTCATGGGTGCACTTGGTGGGTGATGCGGGAGAATGGGGAAGTCCGATGCATGCCTCAAGGAGATCTGATTTTGGGTGAAAATAGGCAATGAATTACATTGCATGATGTTAATTGCTATATAATACTGGATATCATCACTTCTATGGTGGTTATATGCCATATCAATGGTATTACAGTAAGAACCACCTAGATTAATGAAGAATGAACTTTGATGAAACTGAGCAAAGTGCAGCGATGATTAAACCAGACAAGCGCATCAGTGATGGAACCAGAACTGGCTTCAGCATGCAACGATCCAACACCACACACCGTCTCTCTGGGCCTGAAAGACTGTTATGAGAGGTGGAGCCCAAAGTCCTGGACTAAATGAACTCAACAGATGTTTTAGAGGGATGGCCCATAGACTTAGGGAATGATATCTGTGTGTATATATCAAAAGACAGGAAAAGTGGTGGTGACTAATTGGAATGTATTGGAAAGTGTAGGACCTGGGCATGATGTAGGTGGTGTAGAATAAGAGTTGGATCCTATCCTGGTTTGAGCTGGGACAGAGTTAATTTTCTTCCTAGTAGCTGGTATAGTGCTGTGTTTTGGATTTAGTATGAGAATAATGATAACACACTGATGGTTTAGCTGTTGCTAAGTAGTGCTTACACTAGTCCAGGACTTTTCAGCTTCCCTTGCTCTGCCAGGTGCACAAGAAGCTGGAAGGGGGCACAGCCAAACTGGCCAAAGGGCTATTCCATACCATATGACGTCATGCTCAGTATATAAGCTGGGGGGATTTGGTGTGGGGGCAGTGATCATTGCTCGGGGACTGGCTGGGATCAGTCAACGGGTGGTGAGCAATTGCATTGTGCATCACTTGCTTTGTATATACTTCTTCTTCTTCTTCTTCTTCTTCTTCTTCTTCTTCTTCTACTACTACTATATTTTATTTCAATTATTAAACTGTTCTTATCTCAACCCATGAATTTTCTCACTCTTACTTTTTCCGATTCTTTTCCCCATCCCAGCGGGGTGTGGGAGGGAGCAAATGAGTGGCAAATGATTGCTGGGTTAAACCACGACACATAGTAATCCTGAACAATCTTACTTATCCCTATTCTTCTGAAGCACATTTCACAGGAATTAAAGTGAAAATCTTCCTTCACAGCAGTTGCAGAAATTTAATTAAATCTTTCCTTATTGATGGTAATGATAAAAATATATTTCCAATCCTTACTGATTAAGTAAAAGACTGTGTTTTAAAGCTTCTAAGCTGCTTATTTTTGAAATCTTCACACAAGTAATTTCAGAGAACATTGATAACAGAAATGTTTTTCAATTAAACAGTTCTTATAGAGGCCAAAATAAAAGACTCCATGTTTTTTATAATCCAGTAATGTTAGCTACATTTGAAAGTAATCTTTTTCTAAATAGGGCTTGAAATAAAACAGTAGGCACAGTTGTAGGTTATATGTATACAAACAGTATACATCAGTATAGGTTGTATGAAGACCTAAACAGAAAAAGAAACTACAATCCTGCCACAAGAACTTTGTGTAGTAAACAGAAGGTTAATTTACCAACTTCTTCTATTCCCAGCTGAGAGGAGAGCAGAGAGATAGTGAATTAAAAATCCTATCAGTTACTAGTCCAAAGGCAGAGTTACATACCTGAAATCCCCACGGTTAGTTTTTCCCTTGATATGATTCTAGGTTCATAATATCTCTTAAAATATAAGGATTAACTTTAGGCTAAAAGAGTTGTGTTAATAATACATGAAGTTCTGTCATACTCTGTAAGATAATTATTTCCTCTACACTTGTTGTTTCTCTCATAAATTCAGCTGGCCACCTCATTCCACCTATGGGGAGATGCCATCCTTCTATGGAGAGACCTTGCAAAGCCCACCACTATGTAATGCAGCCAGCCGGCTCCGCACGAAAAAGTGATGCAGGGACACTATTACTCTGTGTCGTTGCAGTCAGAAAAGGAGATCGAACTAGGGAAGGAAAAGAACTTTCTAAGCTTGGAAACACCTTACGCTTGCCACACTTAGCACAGACCCTACCAGCGTGCCGGCAAGGATAGGAAGGTGCTCTTGCAGACTGCTGGGCAGAGGCTACAGCAGCAATCAGGTAGTGGGCACGGAGGGACACAAGGAGGGAAAATGGGGACCAGGGACTGCTTGGGAGAGAAAGCTCAGAGAGGCCTCAGGTACTGAGGCCCCTCTCAGGCCCAAGCCGCCCTCAGTACCAACCAACCCGATGTCAGGACTCTACCGAAAAGGGAGGAAAGAACTTGAGAAAAATGGAAGTGTTGTCTGCTGCTTGCAACAGAAGGGAGAAAAAGATATGCCAAAATTCAAAAAACTGTAGTAATCCCAGTTAAAGCAGTTCCTATAATCTACTTTCCAGACCCCAAACTTTTCCAGTAATAATTTTATAATCTCTCTGACTCGTAAATTCATTGAGTTCTTTTCTATATTAGTCAAAAATTTCTTCACTCGGCTCCCAATAGATGCAGTAAAAGACAGTGATCATGGTAAAAAAAAAGACTTAATAACACTCTTGCCTCTTCCCAGAGACTGCCAAATGGCTCTTTACCACATGATCCCACTGTGGTTGTAGTTGCCTAATTAAAATTCTGTGCAGCTCTTTGAAAGTGGAGCATGTTTATCTTAAGATGATATGTACTCTATTTTAATGCGTTGTCTCACTCTGCTATTTACTAGATGTTGCATCTGTTTGATACCTACAGTGCTGTATATAATTGTTAACAGTCTCATGATGCCTAATGAGCATATTCAGTTACTCCTGATCTATAAATTTTTCTTCAAAAGTACTAGGAGTATATTTCATTGTTGTAGCTACATCTAGCAATTGTGCTCTGGTATATAACTTCTCATTTAGAGAAAACGGTGTGGAGGCTGCCTTGTCAGATGCAGTTTTGCACAAAGTATCATGAGCAATTGCTCAGACATGAGGGAAAATGTTATGATGCTTCTATTGCAGGAGCTTCTTGCTGCAAAGAAAATGACACAAGCGTGGCAAACAGATCCATGCTCCCCTGTGCCAGTATTAATGGAAAACATCTCAAAAACATACATTGTGATTTGCCATAATTATGAGCAGGGATCTGTAGGGAATTGTGCCTCTATTTAACATATAATGCCTTCCAATGACAGAACTATTGACTGTTACCACTGCTCTCTGTGCTCAATCTGTCCTGTCATGAATGAAGCATCTGGGAGTGGAACTTCAACAATTTATTGTTTTGAGTCTTATTGCCACAGAATAAGATCACTAGCATCTTTCATGTGTCATTCAAGAAGTCTAAGACAGGGATCTTCAGTCATCGGTTCCCCATGAACTGTGGCATCTCCAAAATTTCAATGCTCCATGGAGCTTTTACAAAATATTTATTTAAACAAAACATGCTTCGTTGCTTTTCTACCTACCATGTAGCATATGGTTACATTGCCTTTAGGATATCCATTTCGTTGTACAGATAGGTCTTACTTATTTTTTTACTGTCCCTTTTCCTCACCCATTATGCCATTAATTATGACCATAGTCAATTAGTTGAGATTAAAAGATTTGGTTACAGTCCAGACCTCTGGCAGTATGATTTCACTCAGCTTTAAGTTTATCTTTCTGCAATCTTTTTTAAAACTAAAGCCATTGCTGGAGTTGAAATAATAACAACATTGTAACTAAATCCAAAAGCATTTCAGAGAAGAGGTAAAAATACAGGTCCTGAATCTGGTAGCTTGAAGACAAAGTAAATGCTTTACAGATATTGCCTACTAGATTAAAAAAAAAAAAAATCAGGAAATTGAAAAAAAGAAGAAATAATGTCTATTTGGGAAAGATCTAAATCAATAGCAGCTAATCTCTTCCAGCAGATAACCAGCAGCTAGTTTCTTTCAGTATTGTGGCTTGCCAGGAATAATCACATAGTATTGAACAATTCAGAGGTCTACTTAGACTGTAGTCTGTTTGACACAGAGACTGTTTGTTCTGTGCTTGTGCAGTGCTTGGTCTACTCTATTACTCTCTTTTATTTTATTGCTCTCTACTATAGAGTAATAAACACTCTCTCCTCCCCACTTATGGGACATGTTTAGCTCTGTAAACTTGTTGGTTCCTGTAGCAGAAATAAGGAATAAAGAAAAAGCCCTACAGCATTATCTTTCTTCCAGAAGTCCAATGCTAGGATACAATTAAAGTGTAATCATTAATTCAATAAGAACTTTGCCTAAACATAAAACGTTATATAAAGATATACAAATATATAAATTTATATATGTTTTATGTAAATGTATTACAAATGTAACTTCGCCTTAATATAATAAACGTGATTTAGAAAGTCAATCATTTGATTCTACAGTGTGACTCACTGTCATTTTATTAAAAATAACTAGTTTTTAGTTAGTAGTTTTTATATGAATAGGTGGCTTAATACAGAGAGTATTGTGTGGGAGTGAATGACTGGCTAAGGGAGATTGAAAGTCTGAGATCCTGTTCATGAGTGTTAATGATAGTTCAGTACTATTTTTCATGCAATTATCTGGCCAGGGCTATTACTTTTAGAAATTAGAAACCAATCAACTAAAGTGGTTTTTTTAGGTTGCCTTTTTTTTTTTTTTTTTTTGGTGCCTGGCAGTAAAGCTGCATTTGATTTGTACTGAAATGCTGCTCACAGTTTTAGTAATTTTAAAATGCAATCTGTGTTACATTTAACAGGCTCATTATGGGGAGCCTTGATAGTTTGACATTTAGCGCATTAATGTTCAAGGAGGAATGAAATACAACCAGTCTTTTCACATGTATGTGATCAACAATTACAAACAAGGCAAATAAGGCAATTTTTATAATAAACAATTAAGTTCTAACTGAATAATATACATTCAAACCATACTACTGTGATGTAGCTTGGATGCAGGAAGGGAAGTCAGCAAACTACTTATCTTTTCTGCAGGTACCAGGTTTAGACATAGCTCAGGTGTTGTTCATAGTCCCCAATGGTCAAAATGATGACTACAGGACCTAGGGACGTGATACTGAATTAAGGATACTGTTACATTTTTCGTTCAACATCTTTTATTGCCAGGAGAGAACCTCACTCATATCAGCTCTTGTTCTTTCAATTGCTTAGTGAAAAAAACAGGAGAAAAAGACAGCATGAAAAGGTATTACAGATCACAGTATAAGTATCATTTAATGTTTCTGGGGCTGAAAACTTATGCGAAATTATAAAGTGGTTTCCAGAGGATACAAAAATACCCACTGGAATTTTGGCAATATCTTGAAATCTTTTAGTTCGTTGTGAGGATATTATGAGCGACAGCATAGCTTCGGTGGATATTTCCAGTCAGTGTTTTGTCTTAAACTTTCTATTGTTGGCAACAACCTTTTATGAACTTTCAGACAAGAAATCACTTGAAAATAGCAACATTAGCAACATCTCTTCGTAATAAAGAGATTACATACACACAATTTACAGTGTCATTTTCCATCATGACTATGCATGAATTATGGTCAGAAACTGGTTGTCTTCAGAAGACAGATTTAATATAGTTCAGACATTAAAAACCTGCATGAAAAGAGAGTTGCTGTATTCTACGCAAGCTAGGCTCTGAGGCTTTGCTGTGAGACGATGTCTACCTGTGATGTGAAGAATGAGCTTTACAGCAAATTTTGGCATGCTGAATCTGGTCATTCCTGAACCTTTTATTGACATTTCTGGCTATTGTTCAGCCTCAGATTGTTCTTATTATATTCAGGAAGAGCTAAACTTTGTATAACTAGCAGTCAGTGCACACGACTACATCTGTATCTAATCTGACTAGATGATGTGAACCAGAGGCAAAGCACAAAGTATGTCTGGGCGTTCCCTTTTAGATAGTCATCCCTAAGGTAAATTCTTTGTGTGAATAGCAGGGTTCACAATATTAGTGGTGTGTAAGTCTGGCTTCACGGGCTAACTCTACTTTGCTTAACTGCTGGTTTGGACATAATGCTAATGACCTTCAGAACAGCTCCATTATCAGGAACATGACAATACAACTCAGGTGAATATAGACAAGGCTGTGTTTCCAAGAAACACTTTCAGCTTCTGATCAGAGAATATGGCACTTTCATAAATTCACAGGATGGTGTGCAGGGTTGGAAGGGACCAGCAGAGGCCGTCTAGTCCACCTTCCTGCTCAACACCGGTCAGAGCAGACTGTGCAGTGCCTTGTGTGAAGGATAGCCACAGTTTCTGCTATAAACTTCCCTTTTAATTCATACAGATGATAAGTGAAATAAAAACAAACAAACAAACAAATGTTTTTTTCCATGCAGACCTTCTCCTCAAGTGAAATTCAGCACTGTGGTCTGAACAGCAGGCACAAACCTTGATCTCTTGGTTCTGTACCAGGCTCTGAATGTTGAAATATTACTTTATCTTTCAATGCTGTTTTTCTTCTTCCATTTTTATCAGGGCTTTCTCTTAACCCTGTGAGATATTTGGTGAATGGATTGCACTCTGCTATGCAAGTAGAACGAACCTAGCACATCGGGGTCCTCCTCACCTTGGCCTCCTGGATCCTAGTTTAGTATAATAAGACTGCAAAGGATTCACAGAGGCACAGTGACAAGCTGACTCTAATGAGGTATCAAATTGCTGCATGGAACAAAGCACAGGATTATTTTTAAATACTGTGTCCCTGTTCACATCAATTAAAATGACAGGCAAATATAATTTTTAAAGTAAATACTTTTACACTAATTAGGTGCATGACAAAAGCTAAACAACGTGAAATAAATGACAGAAAACCTCACAATTTCTTTTAAAAATGGAACTATAATAATATAGATTAAAGCAGCACAAATGTTCTGTTGTAACATACATTTTTGAGATAACAAAGCTGTTAGAGACAGGGTGTGATTTTTAGTCTTTGATATGGATGAGAGATTTTTTTCTTACATTTGCAGCTTTCTTATAAGAAGGGAGAACTGGAGAAAGACAATTGGAGATAGGAGGGGGGTAGGAATAAGATGGGTGATCTTAGATAAAGAGAAAGAAGAACAAGTAGGAAAGAAGAGTAATCTAACTGAAAAAGAAAGAGGGAATATGTATTAAAATGTTGTTTTCTTAATCAAAAGGGTAAGTACTGAAATATTCAAGAACTCCCCTGCTAGTATACATGAGAAGACCTGCTTTATTCCTTTCTACTTATATCGCATTGGCAGCAAAGAATCACCTCTGCCTTTTCTGAGCCCAGGTCCAGCAAGACTTCTGTAAGCCAGTGGAGCTTCTGCTTTGGATAAAAAGAATCATGTGTGTAAATCTTTGCACTACTGCACTTCTTAAGTAAGCTGTAGGGTGGGAAAACTCTGCAAACAGCTGCAGGTAAGTGTTCACAGAAATAGCAGTGTAAGGACTTTGTCCAGAGAAGATTCAGTTTCCGGGACTGCTGACCCTGAACCTTTTTCTATCCAGAATTCTGTATTGGCAATTGCATATAAAGTGTGAACTATGTATATCTAAACATAATGTGATTATTTCTATAATACATCCATTCCTAATCCTCCCTCCTAGGGCAAAATCTCCCAGTCTGTGGTTGGTTGCTGCTTTGGGTATTCATTGTAGTCTGAATAAAGTTTTGAAAGTCATTCTTACTTGGTTTCCCTCTAGATACAATCCACATGTGTCAGAGGAATTTAGTGTAGTATTCCCTCCCTTCCCAGGAAGGAGGGGAGAAAGTGGAGCTCAGTTATTTAGTACATTCAGAATGATTTCCACTCTCATATTCAGGGTTCATAAGCATCTTTCCTGGATGCTTTATTTTGGCCACTTCAACCTACAATCTCTCCCATTAGTTCGTTGTCCTTCTGTACAAAGCTGTGATTGAAAGACAGGTGTTGACAGAGAGTGAATAGGAAGGTCAGGATTGGAAGCTCCAGGAGGGATGGCAGAAGAAGAGGTATATGAATGGGTTGTGTGGTTGACTCCTAGATCAACAGGTCATCAAGGTCACAGCACATCTACATGCAACCTGTCATGACACCCAGATCAGGAGGAAAGCAGACAGCCCAATACTAGCTTAAACCAAGGGACCCACTAAAGTCATTAAGAACTGGTGATGTGAATATTAAGAAGAGGCTTGAAGTTTTAAGTGACCCAGGCAGAGAGACAGGAAAGGTGGACAGGTAGGAGGCTCAGATCAGAAGACAGGTTAAAAATCCTAATGATGTATAAGAATGAAACCAAAAAGGAACATCCAAAAAAGGGTCTATCTAAATGCATTTAGGTTCAACCTAAGAAGGTTGCATTTAGGTTCAGCCTAAGAAGAACCTAAAAGACATACCAACGACTTGACAGCTGGTGTTCCTCATCCTCTGTGAAATCCTGACCAAACCACTTGGATATATATATCTTGGTGCTAGTGACCATGTTGGTATGAGAGCACAAGTGAGTAAAAGTCCCACTCCCATTTCCTAGTACTTAATACTCCTTACAGTGGAGTCCTTCCATGAGTCTCATGACTTCCTTTCTTTCAGAGGATTCAAAAGCTTCTTCCAGATGAATGGAAGATTTTTGTGCCCACATGTAGTTGCTCCACTGATTTCATTAAAGGCATAGAAACACGAAATAGGGAAGGCCAGGAGGGGCCTCTGCAGGTCACCTCATGATCTACACAAGGCTCAGGTTAGAGCAGGCTACTCAGGGCTTTCTCCAGTTAGGTTTTTGAAACCAGGAAGGAAGGAATTCCACAGCCTCCACGGTCAGCTTGTTCCAGTGAATGATTACATTTTTCGTATTACTCACCATCCCATTCCAAACTTACCTTTTTTGCTTTCTTAACCTTGTTGCAGGTGAAACATTAGTCTTTAGTAAATGGTCTTTTAGAAAATCATAGAAAACAGAGGATATGTCAAGAGGTCAGCACCTTTTCTCAAACCCTGTGCAGAAGTTTGCAGTTCAACTTCCTGTACTTACTGGCACAGCACCTATTTGGATAGATCACTTAACTCTCTCCCAATATTCCTTAGAGTCTTTTTACTCCTCACTTTTTGGCTAAAGTAATTATCCTTGTGTCTTCTGCAGATTTTGCTACTTGACTACTCACAGTGAATGCAATTTTATTAGTATGGTATGAACTTCCAGATACCCCATTCCAGTCTTTTGTCAGGGGGAGATTCCCCTCCTACTTCATATCTCATATGAGTGCTCACCAGCTTTTAGCTGTCTTTGCATCAGACCACGATTGCTTAGCTTCTGTAGTAACTTCTTGTGTAGTATATAATGAAAAAACCTATTGAAATTTAAACTAAATTTGTCAGCAAGTTCTCTTTTCTCTGATAGTGAACATCAGGAAACTTGGTCTGAGAGTCATGAATGAGGTCTCTGTGACACTGTTTTTACAAGGAGTCTTCAACACAGAATCACTATTTTAAATGCATATATTTCTAAAAATACTTAACTTGTGTGACACCCAGCAACAGCAAAGAAAAGAAGGAAGACTAGAGAAAAGAAGTTAAAATTGAGGAGGAAAAAAAGCTCATGAAACATTGATCCAGCAATAATATCACATCGTAGACCACTGGATCTCCACTTGGGCACCCATGGATTAAATCACCAAAGTTTTTTCCCTGTTTTGAAGATGGCATCTGACTCTGATTGAGCAGTCAGTTTGAGATGTATAGACAGCACAGCATACCCCACCTCTCTTGTATTAGGAGCTACCTCAGGGGAAGCTCAACTGCAGAAGTCTGGGTGCTGCCTGCCAGGGCAGAAGTCCTTTCTAACTCCACAGAACTCAGGAGCAAAACAATATATTTGCAGCTCCACCTCCCCTCAGAGTCTTGACAGTCTTCCTTTTCTGAAGTAGGGGAACAAAGGTTAAAAAAGTAACAGCTGGAAAGAAGTTTAGAAAAGAAAAGTGGAAAAAAAATGAGTAAGAGAAATATGAACAGAAAAAGCAAGAGACGGTTAAACAGAAAATATGTTGGGAAAGGAGAAGAGGGAGGACTCAGACAAATGGGGAAGAAAACAGTAAATGTAATCACTGAATGCCACATGAGGCAATACAGAAAGTAGAGAGCATTGAATCGATCACAAGGGGCTCTGACACCCCACCCCACTTACTAGACAACTTTGCATGAATATTCCTGTAAACAGTCAAAAAGTAGCAATTTGAAGAAGAAAGGACTTATATAAATATATTAATGCTATTAATTTAGGCAATTGACTGATCATTGTAACCCTGACTGAGGTCAGTGGAAATTTTGCCATTGTTTCTTTGCAATCTGTTTCTCACCTTCAAAGTGTTAATGTTAAAGTGAAAAATGAAAGACAAAAATTATGTGTAGTGCAAGCGATGATCTCAGATGGGTGGGGGACTACCGTGGAAGACTTAAGGCTGAGGGCATATTTTTGAAAACCTTGATGTAAAAGCTATGTTTTGTGCTGCTTCTGATAATAGTTAGTGATATTGAACTGAGAATAACTGAGAAGATGGATCTTATTCCAGTGGAAATGGGTGTCAGAATAAAGCAAAATGAGAAGGCTAACAAAAGCAGAAGGGCAGTGAAAAAAACCCTAAGAGGTCAGCTCATCAGTGCAGGTAATGTACAGTCAGTGCTATGGTACATGTAAGGTAAACAAACATCATGTTGTTTTGTGTTACAGCTTCATATCCAAAACAGTAGTCATACCCAGAAAGGTCCATGGGATGGGAGGTCATGGCTAAGATGTCTTTTTCTTGTGTGAAAAAAGTGGATCACTATCATGTATTTCACAAGCATTATTACCCCATTGAATAAAGAGGGTACTCTTCTCTCTTAAGTTTTGTGTAGCTGATAAGCTAGCTGTTTGGAAAAATTCTGTGGATTTTTTTTTTTTAAAGTAAAAAAGACTAAGTATTGTTAAAAAAATCTACTAAATGTTATCAACAGTAAAACCATGCTGACTTACAAACTATACATATTTATAATGTAATTTTAAAAAGCCCTTTCTTTTTAAGATTTTTTCACATTTGTGATCAGTAGACCTTCATTAATTACTTTTCTATTCATATCATCTGGGCTGTGTTATTTATTTCATTGATTTCTATTAGAACATGTAGTATAATTTTAGTGAGAACAGCACGTTTCTAAAAACATGTTAAATTCTGACAGTTCGTATGACAAACTTTACCCACTTGTGCTACAGTGTCATAAAGACATTTTTCATGTTTCTTTATGAAAATTAGAATATATTAATGTTGTTTATAGGTTGGACAGCAGCATAGTCACAGGCATGAACATTATAGATTGAAATTAAAGGTGTGCACTCAGATGTATGTCTTGTATTAATCAGAAAAGGAAACTGATTTAGACTTTCAGAGGTGCCTCCAATTTAACAAATACTCGAGCTGAGGTGTCTGGCTCTTAACTCCCATTGGGTGAATTATCTCTTGGTAGACTTCTGAAACCTTTTCAACAAGCTTCAAGGGCTAACAGTAGCTGCGTATGAAAAAAAGCAACTGGAGATCCGTTGAAATGGAATATTGTTAAAAAGAAATTCTCAAGAAATCAGTTTTATATATGAAGCTGTGAAATCTGTTTTTGTCCTTCTCTGGAACTGACATAGCTACCTTCCAGGCCTAGACTCAGCATGTATAGCTTCTTTTGGTCCATAAATTATTGAAGTTATTTGAAGCGTCTCAGGTCTGTTTATTTCCTGCTATTCTTTTGCTTCTCACACCTCTGTGAGAAATATAGACCCAAGGGATTTCTTCAGACACCATTCATGTCTGAAAACCAGAGGTCAAATAATAAAGAAAAAGATATCAGGCCTTGTGACTCAGGAGGTCAAACATGCCGAACGTAAACATAGACATGGAAAATTCACACAGAGGAATGCCCACTGTCAGCACATTGTTCACAACATTTCTGCAGGACACATACACAGTTGATTCACAGTCATAAAAAGAGCCAAAATGAACTGCTGAATGAATAGTTTGGTTGACTCCCTCTCCTCTACGGCATACAAACATACCTGCAGTGTGTTGTGAAAGACGTACACTAATTATTCAGCTTGTGCAGTTCCAGTGACTGAATAATAAGTTTTAGTTAAGTCATTTGCAAAACAGCAATCAATAAAACCTTCTGTTTAAAAAACCCCAACTTTCTAAGCTGTTTTGAACATGCTTTCCAACAATATTATTTCGGAATACACAAGTTGGCATATCATATTAGAAATGGCTGGTTACAGCAATGAGAAATATGATCTCTACTTTTGTGGAATTCTCCCTTTGTAAATGTACTTTAAAAGAAGGATAGCAATTAAAATTGAAAGAGTTTCTTGTTCTTGTTTTCTGAATTATGAAATGATACATTAAAAACATTTAGTAGGTGCAGTTCATTACTGAAAAGGCATGTAATTACTCTGTTCTTAAATAAAACATCCACTAAATTACTGTGGAATTAAATAAATAATACAAAGCACACAGAGATTGCTACCATAGTTGCAAAGTAAGCAGACATTTGATTATATTGCTTTAGAAGCAAAGGGAAATGAAATTGTTGATATTTCTCAATAATGACAGGTCCCCCAGGTATTTTCTTCTCCCTAAAAAAGAGGAGTAAACAAATGCTGTGAATCATTGCATTTCCATGATGACTTGCAAAGTCTAGTGCTAGGAAACTTCCAGGAAAAACTGTTGGTTAAATGAGCATGAGTGATCAAATACACTGCATGTTTAATGAAAATTCATTCTAGAATGTAATTAGGAAATTAAATGATTTATTGAGATTACTGTTTTACCTTTTGGTTCTAAATCCAGAAAACCTTATTACTTGGATTTATGTTTGTTCAGTCCCCATTGGTTTGAATGGAGAGCTGGAGAGCTCTGACTCAACGCTCAGTGTTTTGGATCCACTCTACATAGTTGCAGGGCTACAGTAGAGAATTTAGGACACTGGAATTTTGCAAACAAACAGCTACATTTGGTAGCAGTACTAGGCTTTAACACAGAAGGTAATTTTCAAGGAAGACAAATCAAAATACCATGGATGAAAATGAAATGGGTTTTCAGCCTTAAGATGACATTATAAGGAGTCCATTTGTAAGGCCTTAATTTCTAAACAACGTTAAAGTTAAGTAGTAATTTACATAAGATATAGTCTATGAAAATGTAAGAAGAATAAAAAATTGTAATATCCAAACTTCTGGATTCAGTTTTCACTTGTTATTTGGACAACTATTTAACTTCTATTTCTCTTAAGAATAATGAAAGCATCACATTAAGCATTTAATAAGCCATACTTTTTATGCAGTGCTGAAGGGCTGGGACAAAATGTTTAAAGGCTTTGGGACAAAAAGTATGTATTATATACCTGAATGAACTTGAATTTCTGCAAGTAAAGGTGATGTTACAGAAAAAATTTGTTACTGTTTTCAGTTTGATAGATATTCTCTACTAGATTTTTCTAATTTGCAGCAAAAGTAACTTTCAAAGATTAAAGAAGCATAGTATGTAATCCAAAATGCAACATGGGAAGCTGGAAAGTTTCAAATACTGAACCCATCAGTAGTGGCATTGCAAGATTTAGCAGACATTGCAGGATTGTGCAAGCCCACATATATTAACCAACCGAGAAAGATATAAATGACAAATCATATCACAGAATAAAGATTCCCTCTTATCTTACCTGAAGTAGAGTTTCCTAACAGCTGCCTGTGATAGGGAACAGACTGGCTCACTCCTCATTGCTAGCCTTTCCCTTTAGGATGAACTGGAGTAAAAAGTCAACAATTTTACAATAGAAAACTAAAAGGCAATTGAAGGAGCTATCTCAAAGTCAAAGAATAAGCAAAGCTCATCCAGGCATATTATTAGAGTTAGCTTCTTTTTCCTGCCACTAGAAATGAGCTTGTTCTCTACAAGAAATTCCTAAAATAGCAGCAACTTATATTGCATATATCTCCTATATGTATGACGCATATATATTGTGCATGTATCTATATCTTTGTATATACACACCTAAAAATATTTATATATATATACACACAAAAATGTGTGTATGTTTGTATATAACACCTGCGCATATGTACACATATAAAGCAATACTTTGTCTGTTAGTAGTATCCTGGATCATATGGGTATACATGTATATATATGCTCACATATATGTATGTACACACAGACATATATATGTATCTATAAAAACCTCTACATCCTGTATGTTATATGATATTACTGATAGACTACTAAACCTGCCTACTTCTAAGGTCTGAACTTAAATTAGCCTTGTTGTTAATTTACCCTAATATAATTAGATACTGTACTCTATAAGAATGTTGATTGATTAAATATTTATGAGAAGGAATAGCTGATCTTGCAGCTTAATTTCTAGCAGATGTCAGTGAGCATGGCAGTTTCAATTAAATTTTCTGCATTTTGCCAAGCTAACTAAACTAACCTTCTGATTTCCCAGACTTTCACAGTCAGCTGTGAAAACCTTCCCCTGTGTGAATAGGAATCATCTACTTGTAACATCCAGACAGGCTCAGGGAACACATAGCAGGGAACAGTCAAAAAATCCAATCATTTCTGACAGCTTATTACGAAGTGCAACACAATCCTAATTAAACTCTGTTTTAAAGGCAAGAAAATCACGTAGAGGTGTTGGAAATGTGAATGTGAGACAGTAAGCAGGGAACTGGTTGCTTTACTCAGGTCAGGCTCCAGCTGGCCACGGGGTGCTTTGGAAGAGCAGGGTTATCCATTTGTGTCATGGATGTACCACAGGTGGACCTGCCCATGGCCAGCCTGTCCAGCCCTCAGAAAGGTGCTGAGCATGTCTGTGCTCTCATGAGCAACGTGGGGGATTTCCAGGGGATTTCTTACATGTAAAGAAAGTGGGTTGGTTGTAGATGGTGACTTGCTGGCTAAACCAATAGACCTAAGACTTACAGCAAAAGTGTTTTGTTTTATGGGTTGTTTTATTTTTCATAAGAAAAACTGGAGGCAAAAGGAGGGGTGCAGCCCTGATGGAGAGAGTAATGGGAGCCACTGAGTGGAAGAGGAAGGTCTGAAGCAACATTTCACAGTAATTCTTAGTCTCAATATCCCATAAACCCAACATACTTACAGGTTACTCCAGGAAAATATTTATACTTGCTGCAAGACTTTCCCTGAGAATGGTACACACAAATACCAGTTGGCTTCCATTTTTATTTTCCTTCTCTCAAGTTTTAATAACTATACTCCTTGCTGGTTTAACTGAACTATTTAAAATCCCTCTTACCAAGCAATTTAAAGTTTCTTATGCTAACTTAAAGGTGGTCACAAGGATTTGTTTTTTTGCTGCTCACGTTGGACTTTCTTTAGGTTTGGGTTTATTAGTTTGATGTTTGGGGAAAATATGCAGTAATTTCCTCACTGTGTCTAGTCACAGGAAGATTAAAATTTTCTAATGTCCCTTCTGTAGTTACACACAGATAGCAAAGCATTCAGAGGTAACTAAGTCAAAAACTCTTCAAAAACCCCAAGAATATTTTTCATTTTTCTTAAAAATGGTGATTACCTGGTATTAAGACTATTTTAGTCATAATAGACTACTTCACTGAGGAGCACAAAGTGTAGATCCAGCCTAACCTAACAAGGAAATGCTACACAGTAGGATTAGCAGCAAAGTAAAATACAAGTAGGTTATATATCCTGGGGATTACCCACTCGTGAAGTGTGCAGCATGACATAACCAAAAGATTTTTTTCCAGTATAAATCACTAAATATTTTTTCTTTGTTTTACATCCTGTGGGTGTCAAAAGAAGAGTGAAACCTGATGAAAGGTTGAAGCTTGAGAAAGTATCTTGGCAGCCACCAAATCAGTCACTTTTCCAGGACACATAATAATTCTTACAATTTTTGAAGTGAAGACTGAAAAAGACAGAGGACTTCTAGCTGTGCACTTTCTTCCTCTTTTCATATGGAAGAAAGAGCTCAGTATGCCTTCATCTACGTTTCAGAACCAGGCCCATTTCCGATTTTTCCACAACCCATAAATGATTTTCGGAATCCATTGCCAGCAGACATTCCTGAGGTCAACTGATTAGTGTGAATAAAAATGAATCTAACACTTCTATGTGCAATTAAATACCCAGTCTTATATAAAGAATGTGGAACTATGAAGTAATAATACCCCTTTAGTTTGAGGCATAAGATTATGGCAGAAATTATTGAGAGGGGAAAATAAATTTTCCCTTTGGGCAGGATATTCCATGATCAGGCTTCCTGTATCTTTCTGTCACTGAAACATCTGCTGGACTAGATAATCATTCTTATGGCTCCCAGTGTGAAACTTTCATTGCACACCATAGCAGACATAATTTATAAAACACAATCCATAATCACATTTTACACATCATTCATTCAAGGTCATACATATTTACATGTCAGGCCCAGGGCTAGTGAATGAACACCTCAAATGTCATTTCTCAGCTGCCACATCTGCCTTCCTATCAGTACTCAGGCTGGTTAAAGTCACGCAAGGAACACATTTGCCAGAGAAGCTACAAGGGCAGAAGGCCTCCCTGCCCCAGCCTCACTTATTGACAGGGACTGGAGCAATGCTTTCTCCCATAGCTCGTGACATGGCCACCAACTTGCAGGTCCTGCACCCAAAGAGGGGTTAAGTCCTCTCCTGCTTTCAAGATGTGATGGCAGCACACATTTCTACCAATCCACTCAGCTTTAAATTATGGTTTATACTGTGAGAAATAGGCAACCAACATTTCCTGAAGGAATTTCTCCTCTCCTATTCATTTATGAGTGAGTAATTGGGCACACCGGGAACAGATCAGTATATCAAAGCAGTCAGTGTTTGGGCCCCTACACCAATGCAGCACATTTTTTTGGCAAGTTTTGCTTCTGAGTAGATGTAGTGTGGTCCTCTGGACCAAATGTTCCCATCAGGTGTGTGGTTTGAAGCCAGTCAGACCACCATCAGCAGGAGCTGGAGGCAAAGCTTCTGGTATCTTAAAATGCATTTGAGTTACATTCTAACATTGTTCTTAGTTTTGTGTTTCTTGGATATTTTTCAATGCATGTTTGGGGACTTACACCACTTCCAAGTCATAGTTTTACTAAACAGGAAAAAATTTCTCTGCTAAACCACAGGTAAATCAGAAACAAGAACAGAAATAAGGTTGCCACCTACTATTAAACTGAAGCTTAACTCTATGTTATTTGACTCTGACGCAGAGAAGTAATTAATCTTGTGTGTAGATGCATGAGCACTGGATATAACTGTTTTCTCTGGAGTTACTTATACCTCCTGCAGCAGTGAGACATCAGCCTCTCTAGTGGGAATGAAATCAGGATGCATGAGCAATCCCATATCTATGACTTTCAGCAGTCTGCAAACGTCATTCATCTGCCAATAAAATATTTCCCAAGCTAATGTATTCCAAACTGGGATTATCTTTTAGACCATAAAGTGTCTAAAGAAACTCTGTTAACGCAAGTGCAGGGACCAGCTGGACGTTTTTATACAGTTTATCATTCTGTATGAGTAAAAACGAAGGGACTGTTAAATCTAACAAGCCTTTGTTCAACACTGCAGCTGGGCCTGTTGGACCCACCTACATCTGGGGCTGATTTGTAAGAGGTAAGCTATGAAATTTGATAGCATCTGCATTGAGGAATCAGCTGGTAAAATTCATAACAATTTTAGTGTGAAAATCTTATCCTTTCCCTGCTTTTATGTAAAGTGATGGTGCGGCCCTGCGTTCTGACTGATGAAGAGCATCCTTGGTGCAGGAAGTGTGGAGACAAGCACAGCTCTTTTCCAAAGGAGCGTTGCAAGTCCAAATGCATGGGTATATTGAGGGCAGTATCTGGCAGTTTTGCTTTATCTTGGGCATCATCATGGAGAGGATTCAGTGCATCCAGATCTCTTGTTCTCTCATTACAGCCAACCTACCTGGATTTCCAAAAATGACCAAATCCTACTTTGATTTAAGTCTGCATAGTGACATTGACTTACTTTGTCAGAATTACAGACAGTATTGCCTGTCAGTGTCTTGTATCGCTGAACACACCAGATTTACAGCCTGTAAGTCCCCAGAAATAAGAAGCATTGTAACATAAACCTTTGAATACCAGGAATACAGTTAGACGCAGATCAGTCTTGACTTGTATGTATGGCATACTGGGCTACATTAAGAGAGGATATTCACTATAATTTCTATTTATGTCACAACTTTGTGGGCATAGTAGGTGATCTGTATTTTGAAAATAATGCAGTCCAATGTCCTCATATCTGCCCCATAATCTTTATTCCAGTCTGAGGGTGAAGGGAGGGCTCCAAGTCTCACTAGAAACAAGAATGGGAAGGAAAGGAGAGGTCTTTGTACTAAATCTCCTACTAAACTGGAAGAGCATATAAGGAAGGGACTCTGATCATCACTCTGCAAGGCATGGCGAGGCTCATGAAGATCTAACATTTTCTCCATCATCTGTGAGATGTTTTCAAATGAAAGAGAACATCTACTGAATACCCAAAAGTACCTGAAACTATACCTGTGAGAAATCTGACTGGCTCCACCCATGGCAGCGTATTTCTGCTGTCCTTTCAGTGCATCTGTAACAGGCCACCTACTACTGGCTCACTGCTGGCTCATCAAATATATTTTATCCAGGGTCTTAGTGCTTCCTCATGGGACTTCAGGACAGCACTGGCAGATACTCTTATGCTGACTTATCAAAATGTGATTTTCAATAAGACAACTTCAATATCAGCCCAGCTCCACACTACGTTTCCTGTCCTGAAAACACAACAGTCAACTAAAAAACCAATTTTTAATAACCTTTAGTCTACCTATTAGTAAAATTATTCATTTTTTTAGTTAAAAAAAGTTTTTACGATTTAAAGAAATATTCTTTTAACGATTATAGCTGAAAATATATAAAATATTTGTTGGTAGTTTACTTTCTCAAAATGTGTATGTGTGGGTTTTTTTACACATATTTTTACATATATATATATTTTTAATCACTTGTAGATCCCTCACATTTGAAAATTGGAAGACACTGCAGATTGTTTTGTTTCTGTATATCTGAAAAGCCTCTGTAGCTGTCAGCTTACTAAGTACATTTGATGTTTTTTGTGGTATGGGGTGACTCTCAACTTCAAAAAATTTGTCTTATTATCATCCATCACTACTCCAGTCAAATAATTCCGGAGGCAAGAGAACGTAAGACACATCTTAAATGTGATTACACTGAAAAAAAATGAGGCTGTGGATTTCTATGCAGTCTTTGTCAACAGCCTGTAGGAAATACTAATTTTCCAGGCAAAAAATATTTTTTTTCTGATGTCATCTTTCTCTTTACTTATTAATGAAGTGGAATGGTGAGCTAAGTTGAAAATGAATCACCATATAAATAATTTGAGAGTAAAACGGAAGCACAAGCAAATATTGGTTATGATTTTGTATGCAAATAATCCTTTATGCAGCTGTTACACTAATGCATTTTTTATCAATTCAAACTCTCTCATATGGTAATAGTACCTATATCATATCACTTGAAGAGTAATAAATACCTTGTCCCAAATACTTTTTACCAAAATAAAAACCAATAATCAAGCATGTAACGTACTATCATTACTTGCACATATATTTTATATAAAATTTCATCTCTAAGTTCTGCTCTGGATTCTTTCTCAAGTGCAGTAAGTTTGTCTACCAGATTTATTGTATCTGTCATTGTTAAAACCAATTAAAACTCATATAAAAATCTTTGTTTGCAAATTTTGTTACGCATCTCTCATAGATGAATCACTTTTACTCTCTTTTCCTTTATGTGTTAAGGTTTTGATATAGGGTATTGTGAGAAGGCTTTTGCTAGCAAAGTAGGCTGGAACTGCACAGTTTTGGGTGTGTCATCTCACTTTAGTTCAGCCTCAATTTAGGTGGCAGGACATTCAACAGAGGATGATCTTTCAACCAGTGCCACACTGTTGCAGACATTTGTGAGCTTTGGGAGGTTTGATAACCAGACAGAACGTGAGGGGAATGGAATGGTGAAGGGAAAAGTGATCTCAGTCCTCATGCTGGAAACTGGTCACTGTCAATTGCCATCTTAGGGACAACCAAAGAATGCATGCAGTGGGATGTTTGCATTGCAGATGAACAACAGTTGACAGGTCTGAGACATACCCATAACTCTAAGCCGTACGAACATGTCTGGACAGTCTCTGAAGTTCAGGGTGACCTGAGGCTTGACGTCTTGATTTCACTTTGTCTTGATAGAGAGCCTGATCACGTAGGAAGGACCCTAGACATGTTGTCTAACTGATACTGGTGGTGTGATGTTACCATAATAACAAATGAAATAGGTGAAGACTATGGACCAGGAACTTTGCGGAGGCTTACCTACACAGTAGATAAATAATTTTAAACCTTTAAAACTCATAAGATATGTGAGGTTTCCTCATTTCAATAGGATTAAGACAGCACCATCACAAGTGTTCACAGGTGCCCAAAAACAGCCAGTTCAATCATTAATTAGATTGGCATCAGCGATACCTCCTGCCCCCACTGTCACAAAGTTTGTGAATCTGGATCTCCCTGTCTGGGGGAGATCACAGGCTAGTAACTGTTGCTACTCCTATTTCCAGCAGTAGTGCTAAAATCACTGGACAAAAACCAGCCACCAATTATGCTAGGTGTTGTAAGTGAATGATAACAGAAGATAACTCTTGCTCTAAAGAGCATATGGTCTGAATAGAAAAAATGGACAGAAAAAGGAGAGAAAAGACAGGGTCCAAGAGTCATCATTCCCATTTTACAGAATAGAAACCATGATATAAAGGAGTTAGGGTAAACAAAAAGCTGTGGTAGATCTGGGATTGTGAGATGGATCGCCTGGATGCCTATTTAATATAAGATTAATCTTCTATCTCTGCGTCCCACAAACACTATTTTAAACTACCCTCTGTAGAACTCTGCAGGAAGTGAATTGCAAAACAAAGAGAAACTTGTGTTCTTATGGCTGAGTATTCACATGCCTGTTTTCCAGGGATCCTATTGCCTGCTTTCTGTATGTTTGAATTCTTAGTTTCTATTAGCCCTTTCCCTGTAGTTAGATTTTCCTAGACTTAACAAATACTTTGTTTGCTGTAAAGAAACAACATAGAGTATAAAATATGCTAAACAAATTCTAACATGAGATGGTACAGAAAAACAAGAGCGACTACCTGCACAGTCAAAATAAGTACTACTTTGGACAGATTATAGATATCTATGAAACAACTTCCTTATGTTTGTTTTTTCCTCCAAATGTATCTTTTGTTTGGTGTTTTGGATTCTCCTGGTGTTGACAATTTTGCCTTTTCTTTCTTACAGCAATTTGTTTTGCTCCTTCATATGATTTATAACAGACGTTTCTCTGAATTTAGATGAAGTCCAAGTACGTGTTTCTAGATAAAGGCTCCATACATAGAGGACAATGCTGGATCCTCCCAACAAAAATCCTTTGCCTAGACTTTGCTGAGGTCCCACATATCTGATGTCTTTTGCACACCTGCAAGATACTCCACATATCTTACTGCTCTCCCTGCCTTTGGTGATGATGCTGAAAGCTGGATGCCACATGTGCCTGGCCTGCTGACATACTGCATCCTCCTGAGAAGACCTCAGTAAAAGCAGAGACAGTTGGTGTTACTCAGCACAGCTTGGTAAAACAATACTGGAGCAGCTTTATTCTAGACTTTTGTTTTGGACCTCTGCATCTTGCACCTGCCTGCTGAAACCTGTTTGGTCTTCTTGGCTGGCTATGACCCTTGTGCAGAACTGGCAGATACCTATGTAAGGATGCCCCTCTGGAGCCCCTGATGTGGTTGAAATTATGTCCCCACGAGAGGCATTTTGCTGGCATATAGTAGGCTTGGTTTTCTCTATCTCCTGGTGATGGTATGGCCTTAAAGGAAACACACCTTTTAGCACCCAAAAAGAGTAAGTGACCTGCATATGGTCTGGCTTTTTTTTCATCAGGTACAAAAAGGTTTGCTTTCTTTTTAGCAGTTTCCAGTGAGATTACAGAAAAAAATCCACTATTCATGGGTGTGAGCAGGACAGCACTGGCAATATACAGCTTTATCCCAAATATTAAGTGTATTGCCTGGGAGACCAAACTGGGATCCACTGGTGGTACTAATGTCCCTAGTTAGCTGCACCCAGCTTAGCAAGGTAGGACAGCTTGGATCTCTATAAAAATCAAGTGTAAACAAAACCAAATTGGACAGTTCTTTTCCACTTTCTTAAAAGGAGTGATAATATTTTTTTCCTAGTGTTAGTCTGAGTTCCAAAAGCTTTTCCTAGAGAAAATCAACTAGGGCTCTCTATAGCCTTTGCAATAGTTGGAAATAAATTACCCCTTTGAGAAAAGGACAATAAACAACTAATTACATTTAACCATACTGATTTTATTTTAGCCATTCCTTGAGACAGACACACAAAATAGCATAGAATTGCTTTGAAATTATCCATTCTATACAAGTCATGTTAAGAGCTTTCACTGAGTTTTGGCTACAAAGGAATGCACCTAAGAAATAACAATATCATGTCAGATTCAGCCCTCTGGTTTTTACCTGGTTATTTTCAACTTTTAGCTCTGTTGCTTTTCCCATACTCTATCCTTTCCATTTTGGGTTCTGCTTTCCTTTGATGTTTGCACTTTCAGACATCAGGAAAGTAAAGAGACTATGTTCTCTTTTGTTCCTTGCACCTCAGAGATCCCACTAACCCCAGGCACCTTCTGATAATAAAGTAACCTGCAGCTTTTTTTGATGCAGACGGTGCCTCTTGGAGATTTTGCTGTGGATGAATCTCTGTGTTATCACAGTTCTTCAGTGGTTCCTTACCGACCATCATAGTTTTCTTCTGGTTTTGGGGATATGTTCAAACCATTCCTGTTCATTGCTGCTCAGACTAGTAACTGTACATGAATACCGATGGTATTGTGACCCTTGGCTGTTAGCTTGTCCTTCTTAAACTGCACAGAGATCTGCTTACCTCTCTGCTCCTCATCTTCCTCTGTGATTGAGAGAACATCTGTTGTCCAGTACACAGAAACTGAGTCTTAATTCCTGTTGGGATCCTTAAGAAATGTATTGTACTATGCAATACTATGGATCCAGTAATAATTCCATATATTGAGAGTCCTACATTTTCTCTTAGGTGCTTCTTAATTCAACATTGCTTTCTGACATCTTTTTTAAGTGTATAACAAAGCTATTTTCAGGATTCCTGCAGTGTTAGTCTCAGTTTATTTACCTCCAGTTATCACAAAATCTGTTTGCATCACCACCTCTAACATTTCACTGTCACAAAGCTGAAGTGCATTAGGAAAGGTCTATCATTCCTTTGTACAATAGGGGAACTTGGGCAAAAAAAAAATAATTCTAGGTACTAAATGACTTATGTTCAAGGCAATTTCCAAGTCCTTTCTAACTCTGACAGTAGACACTGAATTCCAAAATGATGACTTCCAAATCCCTAGTTAAGCCACCACAGCATTTCAGGGAACCCCCAAATACTTATGCCTCCCAGTTTTCAATATTAAAATGCACCACATCCTTGAGGGTTTTCTCTTTGATGTGCCTAAAGGCCTCTCCTTGTTGACAGCACTGTGTAACTGATCACTATTTCATTCTCAGCTCCACTAGGATCTGAACAGGCTGGATCTCTACAGGTATTAGTTAGTTGGTTCAACCTCCTAGATATAGTAAAAATATGCCAGTTCTATTACTAGAGTGCTTGATGCTGAAGTTGGACATATGGACCACTATCCTCAGTGTAAGTGCCTGGCTGTGGGAGACTATTTTAGGCTGGGAAAAGTGTAGAGAACTTGTAAAGTAATTTTGTTGATGTGTGACCACCTATCTTGGATATCCATTGATGTCTTCATCTGGGAAAATGTGCTGGGATGGAAGTTCTGAGTGATGCAGGAGACCCTAGCATGAGGCAGTCTGGTCTAAACTGGCTGTTCTGGTATGAAGCTGATGTTTCTGTATGTATATCTGTACATACATGTATGCATGTACATATATACATACACATGTACACATGTATACATGTAAAAGGAGGGAGAAACAAAGAAAGAAAACAGACTGTGAATGAAACAGAACTCTGTCAGACTTTCTGTCTCCAGACAATTACTAAATAGTCAATTGAAATATGCCAAATATCAGATATGGCTTCATCTTCCCCTACCTGGAGTGAGAAAAGACCAACATTTTTACCAAGACGATTCTTATTTGATCAGAACTTTTGTTCAGAAAAAGCTGTCTAATGACAACTGTGTCAGAAAGGTTTAAAATTTCTTATTTTAAAATTTCAAAACTGAACTTGTTCTTACCTGCTTTAGATACTTATGTCCTTCAAGGTGGTTGAAACATTTATTCTTGTGACTTCTTGGCTGTGCATGCCAGCCTACATCACCTGGTATTCTCCTCTTCTAATTTCCATATTTACCTTTCACAGAAAAGGCAGGGATTTGTCTCTTTGGAGTTCCCTTGCATATGTTCCATTGCCAAGGAACATAAACACAACACATTATCCATATTCACATCTGTGTAAGTCTAGAATGCTAAAACTGATTTTACTTCTAGCTCAGATTTCTTTTCAAAGAAATTATCTACTCCCAACTTGGGTCCATTTTGAGCCTTGCAGAATGTTTTCCCTATGTATACACCTTTCTCATAAACATTATCCTCTGAATCATGATTGTAGGTAGCATTATCGGCACAATGCTTGCTTTCATTTTCTTATGTAATTGCTCCATTACTCGCTATTTTGTTTGAAAAATCATTCTGTTTTAATCAGCTCTGACAGAGGAACCTTACCTTCAACTGGTTGCTGCACATAGTTAAGAGCGGGTCCGCTTCCAAATGCAATCTAATCTGATTACTAAACAGAGGCTGAGTTTCTGATAAATGTATACCTTTCCTCTAAATCCTAATTTCTCCTTTTGCAGTTACTAGGTAGGGGTCCTTCCACAGACTTGTCTGGTTTTTTTCTTGCTTTTCCTTGACATAGAACATTGTCCTTGTGTGTCTGTACCCTGAGAATGGTTCCGGTAGGTATCTGTGCTGAGTCAGTTTGTCAGATTCGATGGGTAGTGATTTGACTCACTCAATCAGATCTTGAGAGAAAAAGCAGATGCCTATTTGATGCATATGAGCACAGAGGCCTGTTTTAGACAACTACTAATTTAGGCCAACCCTGACACCAGTGTAAAGTATTTTTATGTTCACATCCTCCAGATGTCCCATTGTTTAATATGCCTACACAGTCTGATGGTTGCTTTAATGATGTTAAGTAGCACTGGAACAATTACTAAATTCTTAGCAAGTTTTTAATTACTTAGTGTTCATTTTCCAGGTAAAGGGATTTTTCAGCCTGCAATGTTTTAAATCACTTTATGATTAAAATTTGGAGAAAATCATTCTTTCAAGATTCAGATTTGGAAAAACGTATACCATGTATACTTTCTCTCTCTCTCATATACATACTTACCATCTGTCCTGTTTTTTCCTCCCAGCTGTCCAACACAAAAACACTGTTTATACCTAGCGAATAATATCCCTGTTTCAGCCACAAATAATTTTAGGTTTCCTTTGCTCTGCTCTCACCTCTCCTTCTTTAGGATGGCAGAAGATAAGCCCAGAAGATCCATCAGATCCGGGCTGCAAACCAGGGCTCCCTTCTGCTCCAGCAAAGGGCCTGTCCCCAGCCCACACAGAAGAGCCAGGAAATGATAAAGGTTCGTACTCTGCTGCCTTGGTATCTGTGTCTCTGAACAGGGAAAAACAGACCAAACCAAAGCAACAATTGAATGGGGCAGCTGGTTATTTCCAACAATTCTACATCCTGTGAACTGATGTTAATTAATGTCTTGTGAACTAGTCCTCTTTCTGGTCAGCTCTTCCAAAATGCCAGCTGATATTATGCCTATTGACATTACATGGAGGTGAAACATTTCCATAGGAGGATTATGCTGATAAAAGAAAATGGGAGCACTTCTTGTGGGAAGATACAAGAGAAAAAGAAAGATCAATAAACAGTTCAGTACAAATTAGCAGTGGGGGTAAGACAGGTTTTGCCCCTCTCTGCAGTTTTGGCAAAGACATACTAATTGATTCTTCAGATGAGTGAGCAGTGATGCTTGCTAATTCTAAGACATGTTTGTTTTCTTAGCTGTTCTTGCTAAGTAACAAGCCTTTAAAAATTCCCTTGGGCATGGGTGAAAAGCAGAAAAATTAGAAATAAACATATGTTAATTACTCTCATTAGAAATTCTTTGCACATGCCCCAATTAAATTACTTGTAGTTGCCTTGAAGAAAGTTTAAAAGACTGTCCTTATTACAATGGTTTTTAAATTGCTCTTTACTTTTGAAATGACACACAGGTTCTTTTTTTAAATTGCTTTCTGTTAAAAATGCAATTTGGTAATTGGAATAAGATCAAGCATACTAGGAAGAGAAGGAAGACTGGACATAACAAAAAGTCACATTTTTTGACATTTAAAAGTTTTCCACTTAGAAAAGGTATAAACTGAAGAAAGAATAAATTTGATTAACCTCTGTAATGCAGATCTGAGATTAAACCATGCAGCAAGATACATTTCCCTGGTCGTGGGCAATTATGGCAATTTTGGCAGATGTTCTGGAGACTGTGAATTCAATTTTATTTTCTGATGCTTGCCATTTACAAGATTTCATAAAAGCATTAATTAAATACACAGAAACAGTCTTACTAGTTTGCTTGAACATCAGATAAACTGTTTTACTTTTTGAAGAAATGGCAACATATTATAAGATGGTCCACTTTTCCATGTACTTTATTTTGCAGTGCATATATAGTTGCTTAAAAAGTTGCAAGAGAACTACTTCAATAGGAATATTTTCATGATGCAAACGTACAAGCTGCTTTTAATGACCGTGTTATTTCTGGGGTTTATGCCAATTATTCAGCAGTCCTAAGACTTGCAGAACTTGCAGTAGTTCAAGCAAGTTTACATAATGATGACATCATGTCATTACAACATCACAAAGCATGTCACTAATCCATCCAGGCAACCCACATTTTGAGGTGATCAGAGCAAACTAAATCCCTGTTGCTTCATTTTGCCATTAGTGGCTCAAACCACCTATGAATTGGTGAATTACAGAACCGTTTTGAAGGTTCTGTAATTTTAAATGCTCTGAAGAGCATTTGGATCACAAAAAGAATGGTATGTTTCTGGCAGAGTGGGTGGTTAGACACAGGCCTGACCTGCACACAGACACTGTACTGGGCTTCTTTGAACAGTTGTATTAAGTCAACACATTTAGTATGAAAGACAATTTTGGCACTGAAAGTGCAATTTTTGCATACAGAATGGGAAGTCTGGCTGCAATAGCAGTTATAGGAGACAAATGCTGTGCTCAAACTCAAATAAAAGCTCTGAATCCTGAACTGTACAAACATATTTAAGAACATAAGGGAAGGTGATGTTTGGAAGATTATAAGCCTTTAGACTAGTCTAGAAAAATACATTGAATTATTAGATGAGGTTGTTTCAGAGATGTCTTTGTGGGTGTACACTGACTTTTGCTGTACATATGTATGTACGATAACATAAATGTTATAATTTTGCCAGAAGGGCCAGAGGAACAAGAGGCTGTGCCAAAGGACTGGGCTTTCACATAGCTCACAGATGCAAAGTAATTAAGTACACATGTTGATTTGTATGTGTGGGTGGGGAAACATTTTAGAACACTAAGAGGAATGCAAGCAAAATGAATTTATGGCCTTGCCAAGGCAATATGAGCAGCCGTGGATAGTTAAACACTTTACATGAACGTCAGCTGATAAAAACAATCCCTTCGCAGGGGGACTAAAAGCTAGGTTTCTTCTTTTGCAATTAAGTGTCATAAATATCAAGCTAGAGAGGTATACCTCTGCTTACTCTCTCTTTCTGGCCTCCAGAAACACAAGCTCTTTTCTGCAAAGTGGAGAAAAGTCTGAAGGAGAGTTATGGAAAACCTGCACTTCTCCAGGCAGAGAAGAGAATGAATCCAGTTGTCCTGCATTTTAGCAAATCTTCCAACCACAAAGGTAGTTTTGAGCATTCCTTCTTTTTCTTCCATGTTTGAAAAAAGTCACATCAACTCCTTCACTTTGCATAGTCTTACACTACAGTTGTTTGGATTATTCTATGAAGGCTTCTGTCGTGGTTTAGCCCCAGCCGGCAACTAAGCACCACGCAGCCGCTCACTCACTCCCCCCTGGTGGGATGGGGGAGAGAATCGGAAGAGCAAAAGTAAGAAAACTCGAGGGTTGAGATAAAAACAGTTTAATAGGTAAAGCAAAAGCTGCGCACGCAAGCGAAGCAAAGCAAGGAATTAATTCACGCCTTCCCATGGGCAGGCAGGTGTTCAGCCATCTCCAGGAAAGCAGGGCTCCACCATGTGTAATGGTTACTTGGGAAGACAAATGCCATCACTCCAAATGTCCCCCCTTCCTTCTTCTTCCCCAGCTTTATATAGTGAGCATGACGTCGTATGGTATGGAATAGCCCTTTGGTCAGTTTGGATCAACTCTCCTGGCTGTGTCCCCTCCCAGCTTCTTCTGCACCTGGCAGAGGATGGGAAGCTGAAAAGTCCTTAACTAGTGCAGCAACAACTAAAACATCTCTGTATTATCAACACTGTTTTTAACACAAATCCAAAACATAGCCCCATACCAGCCACTATAAAGAAAATTAACTCTATCTCAGCTGAAACCAGGACAGCTTCCTAGGCTAATCCTATGAGAAAGGAAGAAACTCAAGGACCAGAGACATTAAAACTGGTGAGCTGAAGGCAAAGAGAGGGTTGGACCACGAATTAAACCTCCTTAAGGTAACAATGTGTGGCACTTCTTTCTGAACCAGTGGAAAGGATCAGCTTGCCTTGCTGGGCTCATTCATTCACAAGTAGGTATGTGTAGTCTGGCAGGGTTTTCATCACCATGTCTATTTATATGGAATGTACTATATGAAGGTGAATGAGAGAAACACACTTGTTGCTTTGGGAACTACTCTCCTTTATGCCATGTATTTTTTCCTTGTCTTACAATATGATTTTAAGTGGTTTAAAACACATCTTATTATACTATAGAGAAAATGCTGCAGGGCAGTTTTTAAGTTTCTAAAGTGATAATAATTAAGAATCACTGAAAGAGATATTCTGGATTTCTCCAAGTACATCTTGATGTGATATAAGATGTGTCTTAGGGAGAGCAGTTCTAATGACCTAGCAAGCAATAAAGCATTCACATAGGACAGCAATTTTTTAAAAAAATCTCCAAATCCAGCCTTTTACATTTCCACAGCCCTTCTTTATGTGAATAGCCATCGGCAGTTTTTTCCTATAACTTCTTTGTGTAGATGAGGCATCACTTCAATAATGATATTAGAGCTCTAAGATGATAACTTAAGACAGTAAGGAAACAGCTCCCTTGAAAAGATGAGCAAAGCACCTGTACATTTTCTGTGGGCAAATCCATTATCCTTCCTTTTCCCTCTCCTCACAGCCACATGCATGAAAGATTTAGGAGAAACCTGTAGCTGAATGCCCATAGAGATTTTACTCTTTCCTGGCAATTTTCATCAGTGAATCCTAGAGCTGAAATCTTAGTTCAGAGTTCTAAAGTTTCACTTGGATCTCTTAAAAAAAGTGATTCAACTCCATAACTCTAAGCATGATGAAGATGAGAAATATTGTCCCTTTAAGCTTCTAACTTTGCGACCTCATATGGCCACATACAATGAAATTGCCAGGTGCGAGTTGTGAAGAAAATTCTCTCCCAGTCTTCAGGCAGAGTGGCTCTTATTTTGAGACTATAAAAGTAGGATTCTTTGTTGTTTCTCCTTTATTTTCACTGGTTTAAGGCTCTTGGACTCCAGAGCTACTTCAGTGTAGAAGTAGAGAGTCCTGCACTGTGGCAACAAATACAGTTTTGATGTTTTGTTTTTAGGGAGAGGAAGAAAACACTTTCCCTGCTTTCAGTTTTCTTCTGCATTAGGGAAAATCCACAGGTCAACTCTATTCTTGACAAGAGATGTCATTATTTTATCTTTATGCACTGAGCTGTTGAGAAACTGCTGCTAAGCACAGTATTTGTCCACAAACCCATGTCTGCTATATTGTAGTTTAACATTAACTTTTTGAAATGATAAGCCCAAGAGGTGAAAAGGCAATTCCAGATCAATTCAGATAAAAATCATATTAAAGCAGAAGTAGAATTTTTTACAGATCAGTAGTTTTGCATTTTGACAACCTCCTGCAATGTTTGGAGTTTCAGTGAAGAAGTCAAGGGAAAGATCATACTAAAGGGTAGACAGAGTTTGAGGGTGGGTAGGGTGGGAAGAATGGGTGATGCATTGCTGGTTTAACAAGGGCTTACACATGCCATCAAAGTTCCTAGCTAGCACAGCACAGCTTGGTATCAGTCAATGACATTAGACACATCTACTTAAGTTCAGTTTCTTTACATTTATAAAACTGGCCTAAAGGAGAGAAGACATAAAGGATAAGAAAGGCAGTGTTTGCTTTTAGGGAAAAGAAAAGCAAATCTAACCGGTGTAGTATGGTCTGCCTAAATTAAACGGAGTATTTTTCCTATGCATTGAATCTTTACAGTTAAAATATTTGATAGTTTCTTCCTGCCCACAAAGGCAAAACCTGTTTTACTCATGTTAGGCATTTCAATTTTATCTGAAGTAATACATGATTAATTGCGTTTAAGCCCTGTGTGTAGTTTGACCATTTTTTATCTGAAGTACAAGGAGAAATTACAATGAGTTTTCTTACATAATGGATGATCTTTTTTCTCTTGTTATCTTTGCAATGGAACATCTCTGTAAGGCAGTACAATCTATTACCCTTTTCTCAGATACATTATTTATGATAACTGTAAAAGTGTGCTTCATTTTTCTTACAGTGAATTTATAAAAGGTTCCTGAAGATGAATATCTATTATTGCTATTTCTAACTTATACCAGTTTTTATGTTGTAAGTGAACACTCAGATGCTTTTTATTTCTGGAAGGACTGCCTGGAAGGCCTGGTTTGAACCTTAGCTAGTTTTGTGTGACCTACTGACTAAGAAAAGACAAGTGGGAAAGATTCATGTACGAACCAAAAGTGGACTGATGGAGTGACGATCAGTAACAGGTCTGGAAGGAGATACACAAGACTAATCCCTTAGATTTATTAGTACTGATGAAAGAGAAATTGGTTTTCTGTGCAAAATTCAGACCAAAGTTCTTTTGAAGTTTTATAATTATATATAGTCTACCTATCACATGACTCATCACTTAATGACTGGTATTGAATATCGTAAGAATCATTGGAAAAGCCTTTTTATTTAATGACTGGCTTGTCTACTATACAAAGCTAAACCTTGCCAATGAATTTTTAATTTGCTCCCTTTATTTTCTACCCTCTGAGACCTCAGTTATGTCATCTCACAGTAAAGCATGGGACATGATCTGTAAGAGGATTTCACTGCTCTGGCCCTGGACAACAGCTAGCATGGAAACATAATGTTCTCCAGGAGTTAGCCTGACACATAATTCAGATCTGCATAGGACTCGAAGACCTACAGACCTGGCCAATCTTGTAAACTTCAGTAGCAGACATCCTCAGGTATGTCTTCTTTCTCGTGCTTTCTCTTATGCCCTGCCTCTCCAGCTGCTTCCCTGGAAGTAGGTGGCCAGGGAACCAGAGATCCATTCCCCAACTTGTCCCCTTCATCAGGTCACAGCATGGCAGGTGCTCTCAGGATGGCACCAAAACCAAAGTTTTCCATGCCCAAAGGAGCACCATAAGCTTATGCGTTCCTAAACAAAACCTGGAATTGAACCCAGCTCCTGGAGCAGAACCAATGTGTCAGGCACATCCCTTCACTGATATGAAGTATTTCTTAACCTTGGAGACTAGGATTCTTACAAATTATCTTTTACTTGCTGAGTGGCTCCAAACTTTTATCATTTCATGCATGAGACAATACAACTTCACTGGAGTATAGATAACTTTCACTAGGTTCTAAAACTTATGAAAAGGTGGTATTTCTGACATTAAATTCTTCCAGATGGTGCTGACATCCAGGAAGGAAGTGCATGATGGGAATAAGATCAACTAAACACACGGGTAAGTAGTTAAAATAAATACTTAATACACTACTTTTGGACTTCCATGAAGAACTGGGAAAATAATGTTACATCAAACACATCGCTGCACTATGCATTATGAAGATACATTATCCAGAAGGAACTTAAAAACAGATGAGAAACACCATGATGAAATAATTCCTGTGACCTCAGGGGGAAAAAAAAAAAAAAACCAACCAAAAGCCCAAAACCACAAAACAACCAAAAGCCCAAAACCACAAAACAACCCTCAACAGATCAGTGCCAGCTCTTTTATAAGAAAAAGCCTGACTATACTTAGATCCTTTTGGACTATATCATGACCAAACCAATTTGTGGTTACAGATTTGCCTTCTTAGCAGATGATCCAAAGTGTTCTCACTGCTTTGGTGCTTTTTTTAGGACTGTATTCCTGCCTATTTGAATACTGCTGAGGGAAAAATTTTGAGAGGTCTGGTGGAAATAACTTTTTCAAACACAGAAATGATCAGGTGTCTGAGCAATGTTGGACCTACTGGGCTCAATGCCTTTACAAAACTCGGACATCCGGAGTCCTTTCAGACTGCCTCCAAACATGGAATGGTACCCTCTGAAGACAAAAAACCTTTAGAAACTATTAATGGGCATAGGGAAGGGCATGGGTACTGTATGCTAGGAATGTTAATACATGTCACAGTGCAAAACACACTGATCCAGTGGTAATATCTGGAGACATGTTGAAACATTTGGACTGAAATTGCTCTTAGCCATACTTGTGAGAATGTCAATTAGCCTCAAAATACAGAGAAAGAATTTTGAACTTTAAAAAGAGTACAGTAAATTGCAAAATTATCAATGGCTTAATTGTATAGATTTATACATATGTAAATATACTCACTTTAACAGATAGATTTATACATATGTAAATATACTCACTTTAACAGATATTTCATATGATCTAATTATATTGGAACATGCTTTGGCAGAATCTTTTAAGATTTTATTTTTTGAAAACAGAAGTGCTTATGAAGTTTTAAGACTGTGTATACTATATATACTACAGCTAGTCCTAGATTTTGGAATGGTTATTCATTGAGGAGGTCTGAGACCCAAGAAGCATAGTTTCACCTAAAGGTAAAATTTTAATGCTCCAGCTACAGGTCTGCTGGCGTCATTGTGAAGGAAACTTGGTTTTTTGGTATTTATTTTACAGGCCTGTTACACTCAGTACTACTTTGATTTGTAACTGTGTTAAAGTTGCAGTGAAAGAAATTACAGGAGACTATATCTGTTAGTATTTAAGACATTATTAGAATAATTATTAAGAGTAATAGTAAAACTTTGTACCTTTACGAATAACTACTATCAATTTCAAGATTGTCTTAATAATACATTACAATTCAGCCCACCTACATAAACTGAAATAAGCTTAGAGAGGATGAATCAAGAACTATTTAAGATTTACAACAAAACTTCAAGTGGACTCTTACATCATAAGCATATTGAGATTGATAGCCTCAGTAGACTACTGCAAAGGAAACCATATCTCACACTATTTGTGTGATGACAAGAGTATCAATTGAGAGTATCTTGGTTTTGTCCAATTACCCAGCAATTAAAGCACTCATATCTTAGTAAGACAGCATTCAATTCCGACCAGATTATTTTTACTTACATGTGCAGAAATATACGTTCTCATTAGTGAACATATTTATTACTGGAGCTGGAAAAAGAAAAATCAAATATTTATCATGGGCCATATAACCCTGAAAAGAATTCTTCTTTCAGATTGTAAAAGAATTCTGAATCAAAATAGTAATTAATGTCTCTTTGTCTTGGCTTGATCTCACTTGTCTGATCAGAGTGGACAGATTTCTGCAGTTTTTCTTGAATAGCTTCTTGTAAAAGTTCCTATTTTTTTCTGCATAAATTTCATCCTTTTTGCCTCCTCTTTTGTTTCTTTAATTTGTTCCTCAGAGATGTGTGCTCCCTCATCAGTCATGAAATACCATATCTGTTGGACCATGTATTGCTCTTTGTTTTTCTTTTGTCACCCTACAGAAAACCAATGCAGTAATAAAATATCATAACCAACATTCATCTTCAAACCCTAGCTACTGTCTATTTAAAGTAGGGGTCACTAGTATACAAACAAGCCTTACTTTAAATATACAGTATGCTTTTTCTGACTTCATAGCACAACTTCCTAGGATAGTGCAACTCAGCTGCTCTCTTCTCTTTCTTCTGCGGCTTCCTATTAAGGTCCCAATTAGGTATCAACATAATAAATTAAGTAAATAATAAAAAGCTGAAATAGATGAATAAATAAATCACTCTATCTAAACAGCATAGTTCAATACTTTTGCTGACACAAAAAAGTAATTTATAAATTCCTTTTGATTTCACATACTTTACAATTATTTGCATGTTACTAAAATAAAATATTTGCTTTCAAATTAAAACAAAGAAAAGGAATAAA
The DNA here is from genome assembly GCF_034638445.1 of Ciconia boyciana. Taxonomy (NCBI): domain Eukaryota; kingdom Metazoa; phylum Chordata; class Aves; order Ciconiiformes; family Ciconiidae; genus Ciconia; species Ciconia boyciana. The sequence goes on along the minus strand of NC_132936.1, from coordinate 67,607,043 downwards.
CTAAAGTTTGAAGATTATTAAAACAGCAACATCGTGAGCACAAGTTAAGCAAAATGTAATCCAGAAACTGTCTTACTTTTCTTAAGATGACAAATTATTTGACCAAGTTCTTGACATGGAGCTATTAATTAATGTATGCAATTTTTTTCAAGGTTGTAATATTAGCCTCTTAGTGAAGTCAAATCTTTTCTAGCACATAGTCTTATATTGCTCTCCCTGCACAGAGTCAACTGGACACTAAATAGTCTGTTTATTTCTGGTCACGAAAAACTTGGAAGAGTTGTGTATTGTTGAAGCATCAGAGATGACTGTCCTTCAAATGAGTTTGAAGAGGATTGGAACTGTATTGAATGACATTTGAATGTACATCCTGGACTTTGTTATTCTCAGTATGTTGGTTAGTTGAGTGATTTTTTTTACTTTTTTTTTTTCCTTGGACTTTATTTTAGCAGTGACAAGTCTTGCCATTAATTAGAAGCATTTGGATAATAGGTCTTCCTTTGTGAAGAGAGCAAATTATCTGATTTACTGAAGGCAATTATTCTAACAATGGCAGGTAGAACATAATCCTCCAGCCCTTGCTTCACTTTACTTGCATGTGAAAGGAGATCTGCACATAAGCTTTCTGAGAAATATCACTAAGTATAAAGCTACATACAAATTGTGAGATCCATTTCTTTTCTAGATATTTCTACCCACTCAACAGTGAAAATTTACTTTTGTATTAAAGGGAAGATTTTGCACTGCAAAAATCATCTGGAAATTGGTCTTACAAGAACCATTTAGCTATGTAGATGCTTTTATCTAAGTATATGCTTTGCTTTAAATTACAAAAAGATATTGTTACATATTAAGAAAATTCAAAATTGATATACGACTACATACGATTGATCAAATAGAAAATTACAGATTGCTGAAGGAAGAAAAAAAACCCCCACAACTGCTTTACAGACCTGTTCACTGCTGAGACTAGTTACCACCAGAGAAAGCCAAACAACTTGAAATCAGATTTGATTTTGTGTGCAAAACTGAAATTCAGTACAGCTTTGTTAAAAGGTCCATTGAGGAAATTTACGTCAATTTCTAAATTTAAATACCTCACTTCTCATCTCTAGAAGAATCCTCTAAATTTCTGAGACCATAGGCCTTACCTTTGCTTATCAAAAAAATAATACTAATGCTACACTGACAAGCAAAGATGTTGATTAGGCATACAGAAAATATTACCTGAGTTAAAAGGTAATAGGTCCATTGAGATACATGATCAATTTGTTAAGCTACTTTTCCCCCTTTGAAATTTAAGACATTTAAGCAGACAAATTTTGCTCAAACCTGGGCTGATATATTTCAACAGGTTGGGAAAAATGCAGTGCTATTTTCTAATATCCAGCCATAATCAAGGAAGTTATGGTAAATTTGTTCAAGTTCCACTGTGAATTTTGATGAATCACTTCAACAACTATAAGAACCAAGTAGAAAGCCAATAAGGGAAAGTCGCTATATCTTGAAAACAGTTGCTTTATCAAATACTGGGAAACTGTAGCATGATCAATCAAAGTATTTTCAAGAAAAAGGAATAGGTAACTTTTTTCCCACATAAGTACTATGTTGCGGTTTGTTGTGGGGAATAACAGGAGTAGTAAGAGAATTAAAAAAAAAAATTAAAAAACCAAAATGAAATGGGACTGTATCCATAAATACCAATAACAGTTTCAGCTGCAAACTGAAAACCTCTTTGCAGTAAATGAAAAGGACAATATCCAGGGAGTATTGATCACTGGTATGATTAAGGGCTACCACTCTGATAGTGCTGGAAACCTTTTGATATTAACCAATAACAGACAAAATATTTCTGTAAGAGCATCATTCATGTAACTGAACATGATAATTGGAAGATTGTATCAGAAATATCCAGTAAAATCCTTAAGGAAGTCACATTCAGAGATACTTTTTGTATCCATTGTCCCCCACATCCTCCAGTTCTGTATTTCTGCTCAGTGAACTTAAGTAGATAATCTTCTTAATATGGCCATACTGATTGACAGAGAGTTTCCTTAAAGGGTTATATTAAATTCCATAAATCTTTAACTAATAAAGAACAAAAATAGATACACAGTTCCTCAATTTATGCAACAGAGAGCTTACACTGTGTAAAAAATTTGATTTATGTTGCTTACATGGCCTCACTGAATAATTTTATTAGGTTCCATTTCTTGATATTATAGACCAGAATTTAGGTTTAATTTGGAGGAAAAAACCAAACAACCTCCGCAGAACCCTGCCCCCCATTCTAGATGAAACCACATACAGTCATACAGTGGCAGAGATGGAGTCATCAATTTTGTGTTTCTTCTTTCATTCATTAGAAAATTAATAATTGGGTTGTCATGTGACAGTAAAAGTCTAGCGTGGTCTATAAGGTGATTCTGTCTCTCTGATCTTTCTAGAGGTGAGATGATTAACAACCGTGCCTGGAATGAAAGTGTTAAAGATTATACGCTGCCTGGAAAGGGGAAACATAAGAGAGTGACGTTTCATTAGACATGAATGATCTAAAGGATGGCAGAGAAAGGAAAAATCAAAAGTATGGATCAAATAGGATCTGTGGGGAGCAAAAGCATTTTAGAAAAGGATGATAAAAGCTGCCCTTCCCCCCAACTTTAGGTTTAGTTCTGTATGTCTGCTATAGATGGATAGAAAGGTAGTGGATAACTAAGTCTATGAGATCAGGAAGATATATACCATCAGGGATAGTATTATTATGTGACACATTCATTTCCCAGATACAGCTTGATAAATGAACATGAATAGTAGTGCTAGTGCCCAGTAATTCTCAGATGTGTTAGCTAAAAGTTTTCTGTATCAAATAGTCACCAGATCAGTCAGAAAAGGTGATGGTGTTTGTGTTCTAGCTTTGGAAAGAAATGAGGAAATTACAGAGGATTTATGATAACAAATAACCTTGGAAAAACAAGCAGGTTTATTTTAAATAAAGCAGCAAGCAAAACTAAATTTGCAGCTAATGTTCAGATTTTGGAAGAGCAAACCCGAATAAATTTAAATAATAAGCTAGTAAAACCTGCTGGACCAAAGCACTTAGATACTTGAGTATATATAAAACACTTGGAATTTCTCCAAAACAAAGGTGGAAAACCTGTCCTGACTAAAGGGCAAAAACTGTCTGAAATTTATATTCTAAAAAGGGCAATTGTAAGAAACAGTGCCAGCTGTAATGCCTCAACAGTTATATTAAGAACAAGTAAAGGAATTTTAAAGACTAGAACAAGAGGGGAGTCATTTGCAAGAAAACAGAGGAAGTCAAATGAAACAGATGAAGTAAAATGAAAACTTCTGAAGAGTGTTAGACTAAAATTCCAGAAGTTATTCAGCCAAACAGGTTAAAAATAAATAAAGTGCTCTAAAGTTAAGATGGACCAGAGAACTAACCTTAGCATGATCTTCAAAATTAATCACCCAGTGGAATGCAAAGATTTTAGCAGAGTAGTTGCCTATCTTTTCTGTAGCTAATTCTGAGAAAACTGGTCATTGCTTAGTCCTCACAAGGGACTTGGGGCATCGTCACCTCCCTCTTGGCCCACACTCCTTAAAGCAGTGTCTTCATGTGTCTTCCCATGAAGTTTTATGACTTCTCTTTATTTCTGTATGTCTTCTGTTAGTTTTGAAACTGAGCTAATCTGCTAAGGGTGCTCTGGCTAACTGCATAGCCAATCATTTAGACTTTACTCACCTGTGATTTCTACTCTGGATTTATAGTCTACAAACTTGGCTTCACTTGTAATGTGTCAATATTTGATTTGATGGGAAATCACTGGCTTGTGTAAAGTAGATGTGCCACTAACCACCTGTTTTTTACTGCTTGGTGTCATAACACAGGAAATAGCAAATTCAAAGAGAAGTACTAGAACTTCTTTCTGATAAAAGCCCACCTAGTATGATCTTCTCATTGCACTGTCTTATCACTTAGATGAAATTGCAATGCATATTGCAGACTTACAATAAAATGGAGCTTTGCTATGAAAATTTCCTATTTAATCATTGGATGAATACAAATAAGGAAAAAAGTCATATGCATGTGGAAAGCAGAGATTTTTCTCGTGTTATCTTGGTGTGATTAGGTGAGTTGTAGTATGCATGTCCCTTTGTTATTTCTCTTTTATGAACATTTGTTATCAGTGCTGCCTATTTTGCATGTTATGAATAAATGTGTTCATCTGACTTTTGTACTTCATTTGATAAAATTAGGCATAAATTGAGGCAAGTAGATATCAGCAAGGCATTCCTTAGCCAAGACTGTAGGAAGTGAGACAAACTTCACAGATGGTTCACCTCCCTGGTGTATTCTTGACTGTACTCAAAGGGTAACAAGGCGAGTGGCTTTGCTCAGACATACCAAAAGTCTCAAGGAATGTGTCATAACCCTGTACATTTAGTATAATTTATTGCCTAAGCTGCTCTTGTCTATATGGCTGGTTCTGAAGTTGGCACAGGCATAACTGCTTTAGGTCTGGCTGCACCTTTCACGCAGAAGTGCTAATGGCTAGTAAGTCATCTAGGCAGGCGTGAACAAGACACCCCTTTGCTGCAAGCTGCATTCATCTCTTATATTGCTTTATTTTAAAATGCTGTTTCTTTGCACTGCCATTTGCTAGCCACAGGAGGAATCTGATGCTCTGAGGTGCTGCTTGCTCATGTCTACAGCTACTGCTTCTCTGAGGACAGCTCTTTAACTGGTGCCCATCCCTTCTGAGAACAGTGCAGGAGCACAGAGGGCCACACAGAGGATTGCAGCAGCAGTAAGGGATGCTGGGGGGGGGTGCGGGGGGCAGGCAAGGCTGGTAGAAACGGAGGGAGGGCATTTTCCTCTCCTCCGGCAGTACCAGGACAGTGCTGTGCGCTCCTCCAGGACATGTCACAGAGCAATGGGAAAGGTGAGTCTTTGCTGGTCAGCAGCATATGCTGCACTGCCTCTCTTGTAGCATAACAGAGAAGCTGATGCAGATACAGGCCTTTAAATATATAGTTTTTTCTAACCATGTAATCAGTTTCTTAGGAAGAAAACTGGAATTATGTAATTTATGATATGGATGAAGTTTAGTATTTACAATGCAATCACTTGGCACTGGAGGTGCAGTGTGGAACTGGTTAGAAAAAACATGGCTGTACCTACTTCAGTTTAGATAAGATGTAACTCCTAATGTGTGACTGTAATCATAGGATCTGAAATCATCTTAGGACCTGTAACTTTTCTCACGAGCCTGTTTCTGTCTTCCCTGTGATATCAGAAGTCTCTGTACTTGGTACATCTGAGTTAAGGTCTGTGGAGGGGACACTAGAAGAAATCCAAAATGTGTCCCTTGTCTTCTAAAGTTGTTGGAAGAACTTAGAAAGAACTTAGAAACAGAAGCCCCTGAAATGAATCTGTACATGCAGTGAGAACACATCTTTCTGGTGGTAGAAGAACTTTTAAAAAACCCAAGATGTAAAGAATTTCTTCTTCATCTATTAACCTTCTCTAATACTTATAACTGCTATTAATCAAGTTAATTTTTAAAGATAAATCTATATCTTCTCTGAGTATATCCAGGGCTGCAGTTACAATATGTTACTTATTGTCATGCTAATCCAGTTGTTTGCAGTAGGAACCCCCTCTCCCAAACTATTGCCAGCTAAGAGCTGGTCTAAATTGAGCTTCCGTTTGTAAAGTATTGTGCAGTGGTATCATTATGTACTTGCTGCTGCTTGTTTAGGAATGCTAGTGATGATTAATTGAGAAAAAACAAGCTGTTTGATGACAAAACCAAAATAATTACACAAACTTTAAAAGTTTGCTCAGAAAGCCATTGAAGATTACTAAATGATGGCATGGCAATTAGCAATGACACCCATAAATCCAGTCACTTAAAAAGAGGGCAATTAATAACTAAATGCATCCTTATTCTTATATTGTGCTTGTAGTAAACAAGCATATTTATTTTGCCAGGCTCTTGAATTGTAGGCTAGTGACAAAAATACTTGTCAACATATATTTTTTTTCCTCTCCATCATATTCATTACCAAGAAGCATGTCCACCTTTGAAGTACAGGTAATTTTTGAAATTACTTCTTTCATGAACTATGGGCTTTATTCCTAGAGTGTGTTTTGTGATGATATTGTGTTATTTCATTGCTGGAGGAAAACTTATAGAGAAAAATGGAGAGCATTAGACATACCATGTATGTCTTCTCTATCCAACAAATATTTTCAAAACCTATTTCAGTTGCAATACTGTGAAAAAGAGTGTAAGTGTCTATTCCTTTCTACCTTTTCTCCCTCTAACTTTCTCTGAAAACTGTTTGGATAATTAAAATTGTTTAGTCTGGGAACTTTAACTAACAATTGAGATTTTACAATAAATATACACTATAAAAAACATATACACAGAGTCAGACCCAGACCATTGAGAATTTATCAGGTGGCTTTTCAGCTTTTCAAAAGCCTTTCAGCTTTCAAAAAGAGACATTTCTACCAGTCAATACTATTTTAGCTAGCATTTTTCACAGGCCTTCAAACATATTTTTTTAATGAATTTTTAAAGAATGACTCATAAATCTCCCTTTCCACTGGAGCCTCAATCAATCAGCCTGTTAAAGGGAAAAGTTCAGCTCAGAATGAATGTATATGTACACATGGGTCAGGGGACAAACATTGTAGACAAGACAGAATTTCAAATTAGCCTAATTTCTGATGGCTAGGGATTTGAATGCAGAATGCCATTTTGCATAGTCTCTTCTCTTTTTTCAAAAGATAAAATATTGTCCTGGTATTTTAGGTGATAGTGTGAGGACAAAGCAAATATCAACCCGTCACCCTGCCCCCCCGGCCAAAATGGCAGATGCTACTGAACTTTACCGTGATAAGTGCTTATCTTCTACAGTGAGTGGTTTTAAGTTGCCAGAAGTAAAGTTGCACCTAAGAATGGCTGCTTTCACAAGAGTGGAGACAATAACTTTTTAATGAATATAAGCCTGAAGAGCTATGAACTCATTCTAGTGTTTCTTCTTTGTAACTCAGAGACAGTGTTCCTGAGCATAAGTGCACTTGTTCTGCTTCTGCTTGCTTGAAAGAGAAAGCTTGACTTGGAGTGTATTTCTGGGTATATAATCTTGGTTAAAAGCAGATTCCACTAGATATAACCCAGCCTTCACTTCAGATCAACATCTCCGTATGCCGTCTCACACTTACCAGCCTGAGTTCCCCTCATGTCAAGATAATTGCACTTCATGAATTACCTTTTGTAGTAACCAATCCGATGATGCTGTAGAAAAATGTTTTTCCACAAAAATGGTTTTCCCGCTCAAATAGAGCTGACAGATACAATTCCGGCAGGGAAATTATTTGTTTGGCTGGAGTAATCCCAACTTCGAAAGAAATTAAATGGAGTGGTTGTGTCTGGTTGAGTGGTTAAGTCTTGGGAATGTGTATAAGGCCTGCATGCATTTATTTCTTTTAACCTTCTTTGGTTCAAAGCAGGTTATTTAATGGGGGGATTGTGAAAGGATAAAGTCCAGCTTCTGTGATATAAATGTGTGACAGAAATCATTAAATTAAACACATATCCTCTTATTGAGCTAAGCATCATTTTAAATTTTCCTTTAATAATTAATATACTGCATTTAGTGTCATATGAAACCAAATTGATGCTGCTTTTGATAAATGTTCATTAAAAAAGTTACAAACTCCGTCAGAGATAAAGATCTGTGCTGCAACTCTTTTCTTGTAAAGTAGCCAAGAACTGTCTAATTTATAATAAATGTCAGTCTTCAGCTGTGTTTTGAAATATTGGTTTTAAATAGTTGAATCTATTTCTAAAGGGGAAAAAAATTACTCTTGACCTAATGATATAATGGCTCAAAGACAGCCTGGTCAGAGAAAATGAAGCATTATTTTAATCTTAATTTATACCCTTTTAAGTAAATATAAAACCTTTTATTAAGATAAAGTAACAAATGAAATAATCATGCTGGAACCATTCCTGGATTTAATTACGGAATATTTATTTACATTGTCTTACTTTGCAATCAGTCTTTAGCTATCTTTTTCTTAATCTTTTGAAGAAACTCCCAAAAGAAATTATTTCCTTTAGTCTCCATGTAAAGTTATTAAATTATATGTGATATGTCATATAAATAGCAAAGATATATAACATGCTACAAATAATACACTTAGAGATATTACTAGGCATTTGACCCTTGTACTTCCTTGTAAATCCACAGAGTAGTAATTAACAGAACTTGAGAGGTTTTGGGAACTATTATTCCCAATGATTCAGTGGAGCCAGAATCTTCTGGTGCAACAGAAATTAAGTGACAATTAGAAATAGAGAATAAGGAAGTTGTTCAATAATTCTACTGAATCTGATGAAATTCTGCCAGAAAATAAGTTAGTGTGCAGAGTTTTCTGTATAAAATAAATGTACAGTATTGTCTAATTAAGAAAAAGTCCATATGAAGGTAGCCCATGATTTTAGAATATTAGATTAGATAAATAAACAAGTAGCTGGAAAGATTATATTTATAATTTTGTTGCTGCTGTTTTGTGGTGGGTTTTTTTTTGAGGGGGGAAGCATCTTTCATAGCCTTCATTCTTAAAAAAAATGGAGTTGAATTCCATATTTTATGAAAACCACATGGATTTTTTGTTCTTAATTTTTGCTGGTTCAGAATTGACAGCTAGTCAGAAAAGAAACACTGCTGTATGCTGCTTTGAGGCAATAATGCACTTTTGTTTGCTATCTGTTTTGGAACTGTGATTTCAAACACAAAGTCACTGTGGAAATAGACATCGACCAGAGAGGTAAAATGACTGGAAGCTAAAAGTAAACTGATAATGTTTGTGGCCCAAAATAAATAAAATACAAAAAGACAGATCATTGTACACTGTAAAAATTGAAGTTAATTTTTAAAAAGTATTGTTATGAATATTGATGCAAAACAGGATTTCTAATTTTGACAGCTGAAGACTTTGCAGTCTGCAAAACTTTGTGGTATGCAGTTCACAGGCCTTTTTGGTTCTGTCTCTACAGGGATTTCTCGCCTCTTCTCTGCTCCAAACTCCTCTATGTGGCTATTACCAGCTCTCCCTGTGGATGGGGACATGGTACCCTTGCAAGATGTAGCCCCATGACAGAATGGGGAATTGTATGACTCAAAGCTCTAGAAAATTCATACTGTTTTTATGCTCAGGCATGAACATTTTTTTCTGTAACTGTTATATTGAATCTGGAAAAGAGCTCAGAGTCCTGGTGGACAAATTAATCTAATATCTTCACATGCTAAATGATGAAAGGAGGTTTGTATTTCCATCTTCTTACCAACTCAGGTTGGTGGAATTTTGCTGTTTCCATCTTTTTCCTAGAGAACGAGGTATATGACCATCTTATTTCACACATAGGAAAACAGATGCACAAACTGTTGTAAATCTAGGTGGAGAATAAGGCTATTGTAATGTTTAACTCTGCATATGGTTGTCTTTGCTATAACTACCAGTATGAAAAACAGAAAAATAGGGCTATTATAAATCAAGAAAAGAGCATGTCTCACAGTTTTTGGCTTGAATGTATCATCTCCTGAGTATGTGGGCCTAAAAAATCTTGACTTTTTTCAACAATCTAAGTGAGCTGTAAAATGATCAACTCCAGTATGTGGGCATCATGAATTTAGAAACGGCTCATAGGAAATCAATAAAAGTTTTGATTTGGTTTGATGTTTGAACATAGTATAGAAGACCAAAGACATATACCAAGGATAAGAACTTCTCCAGCAGAAAATAATGTCCACTGCAGCCATGCTATAAATGTTTGATATGCCCTTGGAGCTATGCAGCCAAGAGTCCTCCATCACAGCTAAGGCAGGAAGCAATCCTTGCTGTGTTTCTGTAGTCTCTAATGACTCAGCTGGAGACAAGAACAGGTTCTGAATTTCAAAAGCTGGTGACAAGGATAAAGACAGTTAGGGTGATGAAGTGATTTCAGCCTGAGATCAATTTGATTACTGCTCCCTCTGGTGATCTCCACTACATGACAACAAAATACACTGAGTGGACTAGATTTCTGAATTGACTAATTCTCAAGGCACAAATTATGCCTGGTGGAAAATGGGACCTCTTATCATGCCACAGATAGCCCTGGAGGAGGAATACTTGCATGCCTTTTCTTTATGTAATTACAAAGTTTCTGGTATTTACCTGTGTAGGAATTTTGGAAGCACCCCTCAACCTCAACACCAGTGAAAATATGCAGTAAAATGTCTGTTGACAGATGAATTCTGAGTAGTTAATTCTGAGTTCCTAAACTGCAATGCATCTCCAAATAAGCTGCTTTGCAAAACTGGTTAAGTTTCTCAGGAAAAGCTGAAAAGCACTTTGTGAAGGTATTTATTCAGGTGCAATTAGACAAAAGAACAAAAACCTACCAGGCAGTGAAGAACTATTTATTTCCTTTACTTTTAGACAGAGGTGAATGTGATCTGCAAAATCCAAACTGAATTTGGATTGAGAACAAAGGTCTTCAAATTTTGGAGTATGAAGAAGAAGAATTTATGGTTTAAGAGACATGGAAAACGGTCCAGTTCAAAAGCCCCATTTTCCATGATGTATATATTCAAAGTTTTTGCTCTGCTTTTAATGATGAATCTAAATCCTACTCTCAAACTGATTGTTGCTTTGCAGTAGTTTGGCTTATTGGAATTACTACTTATGAAGAGTGGAATAAACAAGCATTTTAACTGCTGTGAGCCAGGTAAGATGTTCTATATTGAAGTCATTTAACCTCTCCCTCTCCCAACATTTCTTCTTTGAAACAGGACGTGATGGTTGATACAGCTTATCTCTTTTAACTTTTATCTGTCTTCTGTCCTCAGAGACTGTCCTGTTGCTCATCTCCTTTTTCTTGTTTGTGTCTCTGGTTACCTGTTAATCATGTTTCATGCTACAGGAAATAATGGGACGCAGATTAACCTTCTGAATGGCGTTATTTTAAATGTCAGACTCTGGCAGTACTCACACAACTATGCCCAACACGTGTTACAGCCCCCTTACAGGCCAATTTGTTCAGAAACCTTTAGCAGCACGTCTGTTACAGCTGCACCAAGACAACAGACAGGGGAGGCTCCCAATATGTCCTTCCTGGGCCTCCCTTGTACTGTGTCCCAGGGCCCTCCATTTTATCTGTTCCCAGTTTTACCTCTCTTCCTTATAAATTAGTATTTCTTTTACTCTAAAGCAGCCAATGCCTCAAATAAGTAAAATCTGACTGAAATGCCTTCCAAGACCCCGTTATTCAACTTGACATTTGAACATACACTGCCAAATTAATTTAAAGATATTCTAATCTGTGCTACCAAAAAAAAATCTTGTGATTTGTCAAGAGAGGATAATACATTGAATTTTCTCTTCTAGGTGTATGATTTCTTCACTTTTTTATACTCCCTTTTTTCCCCACTAGCACGAATGCAGGATTCCTCCACAATGTCTACATCCTTTCTCTTCTACTGGGGGAGATTATTTCCCTCTGCTTATTATCAAGGGTTAGAGGAGAAGAAGAGAGAATCAAAGTTTCAGCAGCTCTTACTCCTCTCCCATGATGTTTTTTTTCTGTTGTGAAAGGGTTGGGGTGTTTTTGCTGACTTTTCTGCATCAAGACACATAAGGCTGTGAGGAAGAAGTTATTATTTAAGTTCTTTAAAATATTTTTCTAAGTCTCTCTTTTTCACTCCTCTCTTCTAGTAGACTTTGGTTTGTCTTATATAGCAGGCAAATTAGCTTCCTTTTGAATTTATCAGGTGTTACTACATTTTACTAAACAGTCTTTTCTAATTAACTTTACTCTGGCTCTCATGTAGAGGTTGGGACTGCATGTATTTGTGTCAACTGGATGCTTATTGGGTATGAAACAATTGCTGTGATTTCTGCTTCTCAAACTTGCAAGTAAAAGTCACATGATTTCTGCCCAGCTGTGCAGAAAGAGCAGAAGACAATCAGTTGAAGAGTTATTTCTCCTTTTCTTTTTCATCCAAGATAATGTGCAAGCTGTTTTGCAGGTTGCTGGATGAATGCAGGCTGTCCCCAGAGATGTTCTGTGGGAAGGAGTCATTTCAGTCTATTGATTTAGATTAACCTACACTGTAACTTCTCCTGAGACTCAGTATATGCTTAGCAAGATTTTAAAATACATGTGTAAAGAATCCTTTCATGAATTAAGTCAAGAGCCAGTTCAATAGTCCTGTGATAATACAGGTATAACAACAACCTCATATCTACAAAATAATCTCATCAGAATTTCAAAATATTTTTGTCCTGCAGTCACCTTTTCAGAGACAAAGAGACAAGGAGAACAAGGTGCACAGAATCACAGAATGACAATGGTTGAGGCTGGAAGAGATCTCTGGCAGTCATCTGGTCCAACACTTCTGCTCAAACAAGGTCACGTAGAGCCAGTTATTCAGGACCATGTCCAGATGGCTTTTGAATACCTCCAAGGAAGGAAACTCTGCAGACTCTCTGGGCAAACTGTGCCAGTGCTTGGTCACTGTCACAGTAAAAAAGTGTTTCCTTATGTTCAGAGGGAACCTCCTGCATTTCAGTTTGTGCCCTTTGCCTCTGGGCCTTGCTCCGTCCTCTTTGCACCCTCCCTTCAGGTATTTATGTACATGAATAAGATTTCCCCTGAGCCTTCTCTTCTCCAGGCTGAACATTCCTAGCTCTCTCAACCTCTCCTCATATGCGAGGTTCTCCAATCTCTTACTCATCCTTGTCGCCCTTTGTTGGACTCTCTCCAGTATGCCCATGTCTTTCTTGTACTGAGGAGACCAGAACTGGCCACAGTACTCCAGGTGTGGCCTCACTAGCACTGAAAAAAGGGGAAGGATCGCATCCCTCAGCCTGCTGGTTCTTGTTCAACCTGATATCCACCAGGACCCCCAGGTCCTTTTCTGCCAAGTTTCTTTCCAGATGTGTGGCCCCCAGCATATATCGGTGCATGGGGTTGTTGTTCTCCAGGTGCAGGACTTTGCACTTCCCCTTGTTGGACTTCATGATGCTCCTGTCAACCCATTTCTCCAGCCTGTCAAAGTCCTTCTGGATGGCAGCATGACCCTCTGGTGTATCAGCCGCTCCTCCCAGTTGGGTGTCATCTGAAAACCTGCTGAGGGTGCTTTCTGCCCCATCATCCACATCGTTAATGAAGAAGTTAAACAGGACTGGACTCAGTATTGATCTCTTGGGTACACCACTAGTTACTGGCCTCCAACTAGACTTTGTCCTGCTGATCGCCACCCTCTGGGTCTGGCCATTCAGCCACTTTTCAATCCACCTCACTGTCTGCTTGTCCAGCCTGTACATCAACAGCTTGTCTGTGAGGATGTTACGGAAGACAGCGTCAAAGGCCTTACTGAAGTCCAGGTAGAGTGTTTTGCGCTTTCCAAAGCCTTTGCACTTCAGCTCGGTAACCTGTGGGGCTTGACATTTACCTCTCATTCCTATTGTCAGATTGAAAGACCTCATGAGGAATAAAGCTGACAACATATTGTTGTCAGTCTCTGCTGCCTCCAAAATCACAAATTCAAAAGAAACAACTGTCTGTAGACATTTGTTTGTTTACACAGAAGTAACAGATGGGCATGAACCATACAATCATATGCTGCCCTCCCTCTTTCCATGCATTAATCAGTTGTGAAATCTGCAGCCAGGGGGTTCAATATTGATTGCTTGCTCTCTGTTGTGATTTTAGCATGCTGACAGTTTAACACAGAATTACCTACATTGCCTTAGCCTTTCCTCACTGTCAGAAGCAGAAAACTCTGAAGGGTTAAGCTATCTCCAACCACACCTCATGGATTGGCCTCATCAAAATGGGTATAGTATTCAAGGCATTATGTAGATATCGCATTCCTCCAAATGAGATCTCAAAGTATATATTTCTGAAAAATGACAGTAGACATTTGTCTAATCTTGAATGACAGCGCATTTATGACCTCACCAAACAACGTATTCCAGTGCTAAGCTATCCGTGTGCTTAAAAAGCATTGCCTGTTTTCCGCTTTGCTGCACTGTAATCCCATTGCTTCTTGCTGTATCCAGAGCAGATATGGAGAAAGTGTGCTCCTTTCCTTTTTCTAGTTACTTTTTATGTACTTGTCCTTTGCAACTCACACTAACCCACCTAATGCCTTTAATCTTTCCTCTGATATCATGTATTTTGACCAGACATGCTGATTTCTAGACTTTTTTCCTGCTGTCTCACACCTTTTCTTGAAATGCAGGGTCTGAAACTGGCAGCTGAGGCTAGCCTAATACGGTAGCATGAAAAATCAAGTCAGAAGTCTCTCATACAATACATAATTTTTCCAGCAGTGTGATCCTGATAATTCAAACTCAGGCTATGATTCTCTGACAGCTATAAGGGTGGTGCAGGAGGAGAGAGGGGCCACCAAACAGGGAGGCAAGAATGCAGCAATAAGAGTAATATGCTCTTTTGAGAGTGGGAGCACAGCCACGGTGTGATAAATGGATACAGGCTGTGATGACAGTCCAGCAGGTGTTTAAAAGCGTTTTGCTGCCACCTAGTACTCTGTATTAGTAGAAGCACTGCTCTTTGGAAAAGCGCTGAAAAGAAGAATAACATACAAAAAAAGACCCCAGCCCTAAGTATGTAACATCTAACATGAGCTTCACATATCAGAAATGGAAGAACAAATCATGTGAGCCAATGCCTCTATGTGGAATACCACTGTCAATATGGAAATTAGATCCATAATGTAGCAGTGTTTCTGTGAATGGTAATATTGCTTTTCTAACTTGCTCTAGAACTGTAAGCACAGGGGACTAGATAGCTTAACTGCTTACTGCAGTGTCTTTAAAATGTGCTCTTGATAATTCATGTATCTTCCTAATCCATGAACTTTTCTCAAGGCGCTGGTTTATAGTGCTGACAGTCCAGACCCATCCAAGCTCAACTTCCCTATCTATCTGTCAAATGTGTCGGTCAAAATGTTGTCTCTGACACAACCCAAGGGCTTGTCAGACGATCTTTGCCCTGTACTCCTCCTCCATTTGTAATCTAGGTAAAAAGCCTCTCATTAACACACCATGGATAGTGCTCTGGCTAATTCTACTAGCTATAAGGAAAAAACTCCGACCTAATCATCTCCCTTCCTCACTTTGGTAGTCAGTAGATACCTCTCTGAATATACCTTACTCTGTTGCATTTCTACTACCCAGAAACATGTATTTCCTTGCAAAGTACAAAGAGGTATCTCCTTTCTTTTATCCATGGCTGATACTTCTAATCAATCCTTACACTTATGCTAACATGGCAATAATTTATTATTTTACCTCACCAAATTTCTTTCATGCTAATTAATTGATCTTCAGCAGATTTGTGAATTATGTCCTACCATGATATAATTACCTGGGTTTCCTTATATGGACTGTTTTCGTCAAAATAAGTGTCCCTCGAGTAGCACTTTTGAGATATCCTTGACACTTAAACATGCAACTGAGAGCCCTAAAAATTTCTTTTAGGATCCTAAAAAACCATTTATACATTTCACCCTCTAAATTATCAGTAGAGCGAATTGTTATTCTTTCCTACATCTGCTTCGAAATAACATGGGCAAAACCCCTCACACATAGCTGAGGGACATGATGAGAAAATGTAAGAGTACTGTAAACTGTACAAATTCCTTCCCTGAAACTTAGCATTTGTGAGACATATACATTACTTTAACACAGCAGTTACATATACATATGGAAAGGACCCTAGTTTATTGCCCTTTCAAGTACAGGTAGTTCTTTTTGTTGCTCGATACACCATTTTCTATATCTACTGTGGCTACATGACCAAAAATAAATTTCTGGCAGGCTACCAAATACAAGTCCTTCATCCTGACATTTTTTACAAATACTTGTTGCTGTCCTATTAACCTTGGTTACCCACCTACAGCCCCAAGATAGACTGAGATGTGCATGAGTGGATGCACAAATACAAATCTTAGCAAGAGCTGTTGTTTTTCTAAGTTTCCCTCACAGGGACTAAGTTGCAATGTTTTGCAGAGCTCCACTCATCTATGAAGAATGATGAAAATTCTGTCATTAACACGCATTTATCTTTAGAAGATACAAGCACTTTTTATGCATTGAGAGATTTTGACCTTTCATATAACTTGCCTTCAGCATAGTAGTATCAAATAAGGATGTTCAATTTAGTTCCACACTGTGATTCCATTTCTGAAAGCTGACATGCTTGGAAAAGGCTCTGTAACCTGTCTGCATCTTCACGCAACAGAATGTAAAGGGACTTTGTTTAGTCTGCATGACCATGAGCCTTGGCTTTGTATTTTATGTATAATTTAAACCCTCCAAAGTGTTTTGTTTTGTTTTGCCTTTATTTTTAGTTCTCATTTGGAAGTTTAAATTCTTGCCACAGGGATTTAAAACATCTGTTGTTTTTTAGCAGAAGGAGTGATGGATATTTGCTGCTTGGTGTGAGAGAGTAATTGGATAAAAGGATATATTAAAATTGACTGGCCTACAGATTAGACCTAGGTTTAGAATTCAAATACCTCTATATATTTCACATAAGCTTTTAAAGGAAAACAGGTACAACATTTGTCTTAGATATAAATTAAAGACATAGGAAAAATGATATTCAACATTAGTAGTGTTTTGACTCAAGACAAAATATTTATCAAATTCCTCACTTTTCAAAAAATATGTTTTGGAAATTGTATATGGACATAGAATGCAATTTGGAAAGAAATGACTGGTTGGAAAGTAAGCTGCTTTCTACTTTCCCTTTTTTCATAGTATCTCATTGGTTGCTGTGCTTACTGGGTTATGATATTCACTTTTATCCAATTACAACCTTACAAACTTATCTGGGTTAAACCTATATGTAATATAGAGTATATGTATACTCTGGCATCAGAATATTTTGACTATTATTATGGGGGATTTTTTTGTGTATCTTAGAGAAAAACATTAAAGATAGGTGCTATTTAGCACAGACTGAAGGGTCTCTTGTCATCATTAAAAATATCTCCTATTTATATTGTAAGAGAAAGAATGTGGCACTGAATAGAAGCACGGGTCTGTTGAAGTATCCTTCCATTACACTGGACTTCATATTGCCAGTTACTAAAAGCCTGTAGGCGTTACTACACACTAAAGAATGATGCTGGCAGGTCTGACAGAGACCAAAGTGACAACAGCTCCTATGGACAGCACTGAATCCATAACATAACTGCACTTGTTGGCCCACAAAGAAAACCCCATAAGGGTAAAAACAGTCCCGACCATGAAGAACTAGGAAGCGCCAATACATAATACCCCAGGGCTGTGTATGCACTTGGCTTGCCACTGCAGAGGAAAATAACAGCTCTTACAAAGCAGCAACAAAAGAGTAGGTCACTTCTGCACGGATTACCTGCCACGTTTTGTGTTTCACAGCACAGGTAGGAGGAGAGTTGCATAATCAATGTGTTCCCCCTCTCACCTTAAGAATTGCCCCTCAAGTGCTGCTCTGCCATGGCTTTGTTTGACTGATATTGCAGGAATTTTGTTAGACATATCCAATCCAAGTTGTTGACAGTTTTGCTAGCTTGAACTTCTGGTGCAGTTGGCATCTGGCATTCTGCAATGGGAGGAAGGACAACACCTCAAGGAATTTATACAGACAGTAATATCTACCTGAATTTTCAGCATTCTCTCTGCATGTCTTTGTGAGCAATCTTTAAATACATACTAATAATGAATGCACAGTCTGTTATTGTTGCATTTTTAAAAAAGATTCCCATTAAATCATTTGAGTTAACTTCTGCAGGAAATCACCATGGATGATGAATTGTGTCAAATCTTGCAAGAAAGAATTTCATTAAGTAAATGAAGATGTCCCAAAGAAACTCCAGGTGGATCCAGGGAAGAATTAGAGAATACAGCTAGTCTTAAAATGTCTTAACCCATTTAAATCCAAAGTACTAAAGCTTTTACAGGTGTTGACAAAATATGTGCTAATTTATACATAGAAATAGCAAATTTACATTTCATTCTGAAAAACGTGGTACATACCTGTCCGTCCTCTAAACAAAGCTGACAAGAAGAAACAATAACCCATACTTTGTTTCCTAGAAGAACAGTTAGTTTGAAAGAAAAAATCTACCTCACATCTCATTAGAAAGCATGTAACATTTTCACTGGAATTAAACTCAATGTGCTACTTTATAGGAGAAACTTTCATGGAATTCTTTCAGTGGAATGTAAGACTAGTGACGGCCAAAAATGTTAGGATGTAGCATTTACCTCAGTTTATTATTTCTTGCCTTTTCTGCTCTGTTTTGGACAAAAAATATCTATAGTCTTAGCTTTGGAGCCTGTATGATTTTTTTTTTCTAGTTCATCTCTTATATGGAAAATCCTTCGAAATCCCTAGGCAGTACAGGAGAGGAGCTGATTCTGAACTGGCTATTTAATAATATAAGTCCCTAACCTTAGTCTGACGTGACTAAGAGCTACTTATGCAGCAACTCTGAAAGAAGAGGTGGAAATCAAACAGAAGAACTAGTATTAATGGTAGTACTAATGATGTGTAATGTTGAAAGCTACACATATTTTATGTCAAAATTAACCATTTAACAGTAGATATGTTTGCTACATGAACTACTAAGTATTATAGATGCTAATCACAAATTGGACAGAGTAGGGTCTAGTTGCAGCAATACATTATTTATATTATTGGCGATACTGGGTTACAGCCTGGTGCCTTGGGAGGAACCAGGACCAGGTTAATCCATAACTCGGACAATCCACTTATGGATAAAGGTATTACATGCAGTAAGTACGCATCACCTTAATATTTGAGGACTAGACCTTTAAACGCATGCTGGTGATTGACTACTAGCTATCTGCTTCTAATACTCAGGCACTAGTAAAATCTTAAAGTTACTGCTCAGCTGCTTCTTAACCACATAGATGACTACATTTCAAACTGTGAACATGCCTAAAGATTTTAAACATAAAACATCCTCCAAGCTCAGTAAGTCTTGTGCTCATTGGTGGGATTTGGTCTTCTGTATGTACCTGACTGGATGAGCAGAATTTCCTATCCCAGAATTGCTTACCTGTGGATACGCCTTTGATTGTAGACAGGAATGGAAAAAAAGGAGTGATGGAGACCTATAAAAGAAATATTGTACCTTGTTCTGACAAGTGGTCTGGAAAAAAAAAGAGCTTTTGTTGATAACTCATTTTGTATGTTTACTTACCCCTCGCAGTCATGGAAGTGACCCTAACCATCTGTCTCCTATACACTTAAGGAACCTAATGTTTTGCAGGGAACCTGACTGCTAATGCCCAAGGACGCAGTTAATGATGCAAAAGTGTGCCAATGCCCTAATTTGACACATGCTTTTTGTCTCCTATGGCAATCTCTGGCCACATGTGAGACCCAGCCTGATGGTGTGTTGAGACAGCAATCCTCAGGCAAGATGAACTCAAGCTCCCTGCAAGGACAATAAAATTGTACCCTGATGGTCCTTATGAAATTATACCCTGAGAGAGTACCAATGGAGAGCACAGTGACAGGTTCCTCAAAACAGTGGCTTTTCAGGCCATGATTTTGTTCACAGGCATACAGTTTTATCAAGTTCTTATCTGGCTGAGAGGGCATACCAGCTCCCAAGCGCAGGTCCAGGGACCAAGGGTTTACATATTGCTCAGGGTTTTTTCAAAATCACAGGTGCTTAGAATTGAACTATTTAAGAAAAGAGTATAATTTTCGATATTTCACATACAATGACCATCAACAAATCAAAGCTCTCACAACAACAACATTCTTATGAGATTTGCACCTAATTTTGAGGGCAAAACATTCTAGCAGATTGGATTCTTCAGTCTGGAAAGAAATAAAAACCTTTATACCAGCCATCATTACCAGAAAAAAAAACCAACAATAAACCCTCATTATTATGAAAACATCTGTGTCACCTTATTTTAGTTTTCAACATCTCAATGTGAAATGGCGGAGTTGTTTTTTCTTAAGGAAGAAAAAATGAGCAGTTGACTATTAGAAAGAGGAATTTATCTTAATGTGTCAATAAAACCTTTCAATAAAGAATTGCAATAGTTTATATACTTCTATTAAAAATTGAAATAGCTAGGAAACAGCTACATAAAGAAATAGAGTGAGCATGCAATGGGAATCTAACACACAGAAACACAACACATCAAAACACAATAGAGAATATATTGACTTTTCAAATTGTAATAAAAATTTATGAATACTGGAAAAGTTCATTTATGTATAAAAATTACTCAACTGAATTTAAAGAACATAGGCAACAATACTCTTTATGCTGCATGGTAAAACTCAGTGCCCCCGCTCCTCTGATAGTCACAAATACTCCATTCTTAAAATAACTTCAGGAAATTTTCTATAGCATTGTAAACCTGGGAAAATTTAAAGTGCTTTAGCAGGTTTTCCTATTACTTGGAGGGATAACCTGAGAAGCATGTCATCCTGTTCAAAACTAACAAGGCATAATTTAGTTAGCATATGCTTCAAGGGATAATATTGTAATTAATATGTTGCATATCAAATTTCAAATATGTAAGCAACACTTGATTTCTTCAGTCATTGATGTCTTTTTTAAAGATATATATAGATATTTTGTATAGATAAGGATATAGTTTATTATTTAACACAGATATGATTCTACACAGTGATGATTTTAAGTATATATTGTTGGCTTTATGTTGACTGAGTACAGTTGTCAAGAACTCACAGATCTGCAAATCTAAGAATAACAAAACATTTATTTTCATTGTTAACAGAAATTTGAAAAGAATTTTGGGAAACACTTTGCCGAGGAATGACTCTAGTTCCACGTTCAGAGTAAGCCAACTTAAACCTGCGATAGCACTAAAATAAGCATTTCTCACTGTCCCTTGGCGGTATGGTCCTCTCTGTTCTGGTACTTCTGGACTAGCAATTGTTTTTAGAAGATTAGTTTTTTGACCAAGTTGAGCTGACTCAATTACAAATTAAGCATACTATAAACTTGCTTCATCCTTTTGGAACTCCTTTTTCCAGAAATGCTAAAACTAAACCAAACAAGAATACAGCTTGTCTTCCTAAAATTGAGCTTTTACTTGCACACTATCAAGAAGAATATACAGGAAGTATTATAACAAGACAAACTTCCTTTTCAGTTTTATTTTATCATGTGTGACATCTGTCAGAGAGAGACATAAGAAGAACCAGAAAGATGTGAAGATTCAGATACAGCTTCCAGAAGCCCAGTACAGAATAGAGGAACAGACTTTTGGGATCCTATGCCAGTTGGAAAATCCTTGGAAGAGTATGTATTTTTGTTTGCATCTAGAGAACCTGAAATTTCTATAGTATCTGTAAAAAACCAAACCAAACCAAAAAAGAAATCTGCATTTAATTTTTTTTTAATTGGAGCAACCTATAAAACCCTGAAAAGTGTATCTGCTTTGTAGAGGAGGCTGAAGATACACAGTCTCACCCCTTTACATCCTTGTTTGCATGGTCTTACTTGCCCCTTTCATATTTCTAACTTTTAGCTTTTAACCATTTGATTAAATCCTAAAAGATTTGACTTGATCTGATTGTTTCCATGCTTGGACATATATTCCAGGTGACAAATTTTATATGATTGCATACCTTTGTGATTACTAGATACGTTTTACTCTGTATAAAATATTTGATATAGATGATTATATATTTCAATTTTTATCTTCTAGAGAGTCTAAGAGTATCAGACCTCTTGTAATATCAAAAATTATGCACTTTATATTCTTCTTTGAATCACTCGCAGGACAAAATAACGTATTTTTCTCATTCTTTTTATAGTATAACTAAAGATACAATTTTTCTTTTGTATTTTCATAGTAGAACCTGGAAAAGCAAACTGAAAATATTTTTCTGATTTTTCTGATTTTTGCAGAAGTAAATAAGATTGCATGCTTTTGATAGACATTCTCATAGTGCTTGTCTACTTCTTTTTTCTTTCTTCTTACTGGATTATATGTTCTTAGTTGCTATCTGCTTTTTCGAGGCTCACAGTAGAAATGGGTTTAGTGTACTTTTTATAGTCAGAACAGGTCCAGGTGAGTAAGATTTGCTGTCTGTTTTCAGATAGTTATATTATTTCATATTATTGTTCCAGGAACCATTCTTCCAAGTCACTGTTTTTTGTCTTCTGATATATTTTAAAAATTTTCTTTCTATACTTTTTTCTTTTTTTTCCCTCTCTGAATTAGATGATGTTAGAAACCATTTCCTTCAGTTATCTCTGACTGATGGATTTTGGTTTTAATTTATTTTCCACCTTTTTATTTCTTTTGTATTGATTTTAGTATCTCTTTTTCAATAAAAACTTTCCTTAGCTTGCTGTACTTTTACTCTACACCTTCCATTCTGAAATCTTTAATTACACCCATGAGTATAATTACGTCTTTTCTTTTCTAGCATGATAAAGAGTAGGGTGAAGTCTATGCCTCCAGTGTAATCAGAAAATTGTTTATATATTGCTCTCAACACACATTCCCTATATATTTCCTTCACTGAGGAAGAACTTTTAATAACAAGTGAATAATTAGAAGAGTTTTATGGGATTTGAAAATAATTACCAGAGCTACTTTGAGTTTTGATAAGCAAAAACGTTCTTCTGGTCAAAGGATCATTATAAATATTAAGTGATTAAGAAATTATTTCATTACATCTCTTTTACGAAGATTTTTTTAAAAGAAGGTATTCCTATTCTTACATTCTCTCACTCCAAAACATAAGACAGGACCTCGGAACTGTCACCTCAAGGGTTTTCCACATGGCCATGCAGATTTCAGAGTACTTTTAGAGGTGATGGTGAAGGAAAGCTGAATGGGGTTTTGTCTGTCTAAAACTTCAGGTAACCGTTATCGGTAATGGGTCAAGTATGACTGTTTCTGAACTAGCAAAATTGAATTTCATTGGAGGAGAGAATAATGACAAATTTTTTTGTTGCCTTGAAGTTATCAATGACTAGCTCAACTGCTAATAATACTTGGTTGGCGAAATTACTCTGTTCCCTGAGTCTAGTTTTAGATAGACAAGGTACTGTAATTAGCATTTTTGACAGTTGTAATCATTGGCCTTCATCTGAATTGTTTGAAAACTCAGCTATTTCTACTTTAAAAAAATGTCGTTTTCAGAACATGACTTACATGTACCAGAGAAAAATGATAACTTAATTTGCCTTAGCTTACACTAACTTCTTCTCTTTGGCAGAAAGACTTCAGAGCTATGGAACTGAACAAATAATTAGGAAAAGAAAGAGTCTGGAAAAAACCCCCAAATCTACAGCATACTCTTTTTGACATGCTGTACTTGATGACAGGTTTTAATTTACGTTTTTCCACCTCACTCATCATCATAAATGGCAGAAAAAGTTTTAACTAGAAAAAAATAAGCATTAATCCTCCATGTAAAAGCATGCACTTGAAGATGTGTTAAAAATGTTCATGCATTAGAAAACAGAAAAGGAAGATGTTAAATCTGTGGCAGTAAACAGCAAAAATAATATCTTGTTAAAATCAATAGCCTTGAAAGAGATTTAAAACCTAGTTAAATTTGTGTGAAATAGTATTCTTCATACATTAGCACCCATACACAAAAAAAGACTGTAGCCCTCTGCCTGTTAAATCTGCAAACATGTTTAAGAAAGAGAATGCCTTTGTTCACATTGTTCTGCTTTTGCTGTTAACTGGTGGTGGATTAATTTCTCTACTGCCATTCAAATAGGAGAATGTAGTGCATTTGGAGGCTGATGATCCAGTGGCTTCTTACCTTCTGTATCAGACGTGGAGCCCTTGCTTTTCTCCATGTGTCATCTGTTGAGAGATCTCATTCCCTATAAATCTTTCGTGACCTTATAGCTTAGTCCACAATGGACTACGGTTGATCAGGTAAAGGAATACATAAAAAGTGCAAAGCACAGCATATGCAAACACGTATGGTGAACACTAATATGAGTGGCTCTGGACCAAAACTTCATCTTGGAAAGGAGACGAGAAGAATTTCTATCAGCTTCCTTGGGCTGGCACAAAATCTTTGAAAATAGAAAGCCTACTTCTGACCTCAGTAAAAGAAATACTGATTTCTGCTGCTTTCAGTTTTGCTCATCAAACAAGTTATTTTTTCTATATCCATAAATTGGCCAAAGATCTATGTTAGACTTTACAGCTGTATGGGTGTCAAGGGTACATCTATATCAGTAAACTCAAGTGTTCCCAGGAATGTTCTTGGGTACTGAAACAAAATTGCTTATAGTAATGATTTGCACAAATGTTGCCTGGTGTGCTTTTGTTCCCTGTGTTCTCCCCAGCAATTTGCTGGTGCTGCTTACAGGTTTGCATAATGCAAGGACCAATTGCAATTAGCACACTGTATGCAGGCATGCCATTTCCAAAACTAACAAAGTCCACTAGCATAGGGGTGAGACATTCTTTCCCAGGTAACCTGAGCAGCCAGCAACATTCCCAGGCAAAGGTTTTTACTGCTTAAGATGCAGCCATACTTGCCAGATGGAAACATGACAGAAAAAGAAACACAACAAGTAAGGAAACAACTGTATAATAAGTCACATGATAAAATCTTGTCTCATTCTATTAATGTATTTAAAAAAATAATTGCAAAAAATTAATCTTAGGCTGTCATCCTTAAGTCATTTGTTCTGTATATAACTGTGATGGAAAACCCATGGGTAAGATTGGGTTTCCAAGGGGCTTCTTAGCAAGGCTACAAAAACATGTCAAGCTGGTTATCCAGGTGGGCATCTTCTGTACAGGACATGGCCAACGTCAGCAACGCCCTCACAAACTCAGCACAAGCCTGCTACAGACTGGCCTGTGCAACTGGGGAGCTACATTGTTTTCTCTATCCTTTTCTCCCTAAGTCCTACTCACACTTTTGATGGAGATCTGTTGCTCTGTCAGCAACATGCTTGCAAGCCCAGCACAGCTGTAAGTCTGTATTACAGTTTTTGCGCTATTAGTGATGGTGTTTAATGCATGCTTTCAGTGGGAATAGAAGATACTTAACTACAATTCAAATAGAAATGAAGCAACTAATTTAGACAGAGACTTGGCTTTTATGTTGCATTACTAGTTGAATTTATCTCTAGAAGATTTAACTTGATTTGCTAATAAAACTTTAAACCCAGGACTCTGTTTCTTCACTGTGAATTTGATTCAGCTAATCTGAACCTAATTCTGCTTTCACAGTAAAGGCAGACACTTAGAAACAATCCCAGCGAGTGCATTGTAGAAATCTACATAGATTAAAGTCTGCTATTCAGTTGTAAATAAAGGCAGTTTTGCCTCATGAAAATAGTTTTTTTGCATATTATTTTAAACTAGTTTGGCCAACCTTGTTTGTCAAAAATATTTAGAAAAAGAGTAAATGTTCTACTGCGACATTTTTTAACACAGTATTTCACAAATTTAATAATGTAAAAAATGTTTCATTTCATATTCCAAAACTTGGTTATATTTAATTCAGGAAAAATAAAATATGATGAACATTTCAAATAGAGAAACAGAACAACAGACTGCAAAAGCTTTCATCAACATCAGCTCCCATCTTCTGCTATTACAGGCAACTAATCAATTTTATTTATGGATTACTGAGATTTATTCTTGTTTGTATGAAATATTTTTTACACCAAGTAATTTTTCTTCCATTTTACACTTAACCAGAAAGCCACATTAAAATGCTTAAAATCAATTTATGCTATTTTAAATTTCTAAATTTAAATACCTCACTTCTCGTCTCTAGAAGAATCCTCTAAATTGCTGAGACCATAGGCCTTACCTTTGCTTATCAAAAAAATAATACTAATGCTACACTGACAAGCAAAGATGTTGATTAGACACACAGAAAATATTACCTGAGTTTTGTTATTTAAACTTGCTGTTGCTAAGAATTGGTAAATTATCAGGATTTCTAAGAATGAAAAATAATGTACTATAAACCTCTAATAATGGAAACACTGTGCTCTGGGTGTTAACACCTAGCCCAAAAGAAAAAACAGGATAAGATGTGCTAGTGTATTGTTGCTGTGTTTTGCACTATGACTGCTACACACTTAATTAAAAAATGTAATAAAATGTAAGCTGAAAAATGGTTATTTTTTTCATTTCTTCCGTAACAAAAAATGAACTTTATACAATACTAGGCTAAGCACATACCACTATAAAGCAGGAGAAAAGAGACTGCTCATTTTATCTTTATTTAATAGATTATTTTTTTACAACCCACTTATTCATAAGATCTTGATGGTACAGAAACTAATGTGTTTTATTCTTTATATAAAATAAAATGCATTTTCCTTAACACTGAATATGAATTTTTAATGGGAAATATATATTTTTTCTGTTCTCATTATCACATATCTATACAAAGATAAGAAAATATGTTTTAGGAAAAAAAATTAAGTAAAGCAAAGAAAATCTAATTAACCAAATTACTGCAACAACTAAATTAATAATTTTCCTTGGTTTCCTGGCTCTTACTAGTGCCCTATTACTGTTCTCAGTTATTAATACTATTAATAAGAGAGCAGTGAAACTTTAAAGCAGGTTTATTACCCTATAAATTTTTGTAGCCAGCTATAAACTATCCCGAATACATATATGTAGTAAAAATATATATTAAAAAAATCACAATTGTCCTAGCTGTAGTGAGTTCTTTTCAACATCCTCCATTTGCCAGAATAGGATATATCACTGATAATACAGTGTGAGCTGTAATGCAACATGGAAAATAACATAGCGAATAGATGCACTGATATATTCTAGGGCAGAAAACTTACTGGTATGGAAAAAATCTAACCACAGTCTGCTAAAAATTAACTACCTCTTCAACTTCAGTCACTCTGAACTCAGTCAAAGCAAATTTGACAGTCTAAGTGATGATCTTTGGGTGGCAAATTTAAAAAGTTGTGTTTTTATCACTCCAAGCTGTAAGTATGGTTATACAATAATTCAAGCTTGGAAACTCTGCTTCAGATCTACATGATTAATAACTGGAATTTAACTGTATATATAATTATATATAATTTAAGCCTGTGGACAGTAGGACACTTTTGCCTCTCAACGACAGGAATCTGAACTGTGCAAATATAGTTTCAGATAACTCTGAGAGTTCCTGTTTGAAGTTCAGTGTTTCCACTTCTGAAATGATTACTTACTTACAACAGATCGGCGGCATCAGCAACCTGCACTGTCACCCAAATCAACATCTGGTGTTCCTGTAGCACTAGATTGAAATAGAGGTGGTCTTCAGGACATCACTGTGCTTTTTCCCCTTCTACTCTATGTTTCTCTTGGCTGGTTAATCTTTTGGCTTTTGCTGGCAGGGTCTGTCACTCGGTATGAGACCTTTTGGGATACACAGAACAAAATAAAATAGCCACAGTATCAGTGCAGCACTATTATGTGCACAAGGGCCTTGTGCTAGGTCAACAGCTAATCTCTGAGCTGGTTCCTGGTCTGACATTAGTAGAGAAGAATATTACTGCTTGATCAAAATAATCTCTTTTACAGAAAATGGGGAAGAAATAAACTCACAGTCTGTCATCAGCTCCTCTGTTAAGCAACTGGGAGGATGACAATTCTAGGGCCAACTTTGAAATGCATGTTTGATTTGGCTCAGCAAAATTCTGCTTTTTAATGGAACATGTGTTTCATATGCAATGAGACAGCTGGTCCAAAAAGACATATCTTGGCAGATCCCACTTCTATGGCAGTGAGACACAAAATCAATGTGAATGGGAGTTCATTTTAAAATGACACAGTAACTTAAAACTTTCACTTCCATCTAAAGATATTTAATCTGTTCCTCATGCAGGATTGATTGTTGTAATTCATAATTGTGAATTATTGCAATTTATTTATTTAATAACAATAATGATAGAGAAATGGTCCCTAACAGCACTTTTGTTCAAAAAGGACTACGCTATACCTAAGCAGTCCCATTGACTTCATACTCCACTCTCAAAAATAGCAGGTGTATTGAAGCAGAGGTTTGGAAATGTTTAACAGGAAATAAATATGTCAGACAAATTTCGTCCTCCTTCCTAGTTTGGTTAAATAAATAGACTGTGGATCACAAACCCATCTACAATATTTGGCTTGAGTTTAATTCCTTTCAGGGAAGTAAAATGAAGCAACATTCTTGGAAAAGGGGAACTATTAAAAAATCAGATGTTCTGAGATATTTTTCCACAAAATAGGAAACAGACAATTCAGAAAAAATTTTGCACACGCTCATATTTTAGAGCAATATCCCTGCTCATGGTCTTAAAAAGTATGTTCATTGACTAGCTGAAAGGTGTGTAACTTTATGTAGGATTGATCCAAGCTCCAAGCAGTGGAGCTTGCATGAAGTGTTAAGCAAGACGTATTACAGAAAGACAATTACAAATTACAAATCCAAATTAAAGAAACTACGTTTGAAAGGTGAAGTAACATCTTTAATGTTTTCAGGGAGCAGTAAGATCTTTACCTGATATAGTTTGCTTTTTCCAACTGTATGCTCTTATAGGTAGTACTTCTTACTGCACTTCTACCTGTAAACCTGACTGGATCTGACAGTACCACTGCTACTGCTACTACTCTTAGTACTACATATTCACATTAGGGAGCTACAAAGCAGCACTACTAGATTTATCAGTCCCACAGATACATAACCACATCATGGCACCGTTTGTATCATCCTTTACATCTGACAGAAAGAAAAAATGCTAGTGCAAGCAGCATGGCATAGCCGTTCTCACCTCCTCTACCCAGCCAGTGCCATTCAAGTTCTGTGCTCCAGACCAGACTGTCTTTGTAGGCAGAGGTAAGAGCTTTCATTAGACCAAGGTATGTCATGCTAAAAAGTAGGCAAGCTTTTGGGCTTGCAGATCTGAAATAGAAGCAGCAGACTCCGAAGCTATATTCAAGATAAGAAAAATGACACAGGGTTTAATTTGTTACATATGAGAACAGGAAGTGAAAGAGACACAATAAAGTTTTTTCTCCAGAGGAAAACAAGAAAGAAAAGCTATTTACTGCTTTTGGAATATGGAAAGACAAGTCATGGTCAGAGGGGTTGTAATATAACACAAAAGCAGTATTTCTATTGAATTTCGGTATGCAGCAGGTTATGAATTTTGTTTCTCAGACTCATTTTTTAAAAATGTTCCTTAGTTGTTTGATGATCCAAATTAGAACAGGTATAGAGTAAATGTTTTGTAAAAGACATTCCTCTGCTTGTAACTGCAAACTTTGAACTATTAATAGCATGGAGACAAATAACAGGAAAAAAACAATATTTGTGAGGCAAAAAACTGTTCAGATAGAGAAGACAGAGAGTCATGATAGCATAAAGCAGAGAAAAAACAGACCAATGCCCAAACTTTGGTCAAAGCAATGTTAGTATAATGGGGATTGCGTTTCAAATCAAAGGAACACATATATACACGTATGCAATTCAGACAAGAGAAAAAAAGGTTTATGAGTTTATCAATAATTGAATATAATATATTGTAAAATTGTTACATATTTTATAGCATATAAAATATATATTGTTTTGTATCATATTAAATAAAAACCTTTTCTTACATATGAAGTTACTGAAAAAATTCAGAATATGTTTAAAAGTCATTTCACAACAGCTCTTCCTTTTTCACCAAGGGCTCTGCTGATCCATTGGGATACAAAGGAAGCCTCAAAAAGGGCAGTTTGGGAGCATGGGTTGTAAGCAGGAATGAAAAGGTAGTTTTTGTGTATAAAGTGTTTCATCTGGAAAACAGTGCAGAAATTGAAAGAGTAAAGATGCTATCAGTTGCTTCTGGACCACAGAGATCAGAAAGACCATGATTTACATTATAAGGCTGAATTGTAGAGTGTTGTGATAGTACACAATGTTTTCCATTCTTCCCTTAATACTTACAGCAAGCCATTCATAAATTGTTCTTCCTTTATGTATGTGCTGCTTTTTTTCAAATCTACATTTCATTCTTATTTTTCCTGAAGGAATAAAAAATTAGGTTAAAAATTAGGTTAAAGTTTCCCTGTTTTGGAGGAAAAGAAGATTTAGTGAAAATTGCTTTTTCCATTTGGAAATTATTCTAATAGAACGTTGTCACCTCTCTCTCTATATATATAGTGGGATACTTATCTAAGACTTACTTTACATTATTACACTGTCAGGAAAAGAGAGGAAAAAGTGAGAGACACTGGTTAGCTGTCCTAGGAGATATATGCAGAAGCCAAGGCAGAGGCTGCATCATGTAAATATAAACTTTTTCTTTTTTTCCAGTCTTAAAAACTGATAGGAATGCACAGCTTAATATATGTATAGGTTGAAGCCATCTCAAAGGTCAGCCATTTTCCATCTGTTATGTATCCGTGCACTGTTTTATAGTTTGGAGTCATCTGTTAGTGTGAAAAGCAGCGGCTTATCGACCTGTTAGTTCTTCAGCCTTTGGTATTTCTTCAGACTGTGATGAATGATCATCCATGTAACTAGTGCACTCTCTTCACTTTCAACTGCATTACTGTCTCTGGATACCCTGCTAATATGCATGAAGCAAGAGTGATTTTTCAGTGTTTAAAAACTGGGCTGGAAAAATAATCAAAGGAAATTTTCCTACTGTCATTTTCAATGTTGCTTCAACTAATAATACTCTCTCAAGTCGGAAAGGATTCAGAAAAGGCTAACACTCCTATTTGCAGACTGGTAAGGAAGGAAATATGATAAAAGAATGAAGCATTACATTGCTTATGCTACATTTACTGACTGCCCAGCATAATTTACCATCGGGAGCTCTTAGCTAGCTAATAAGGCTAATATCTAATAAGTTAGCTAGTGGTACAACACAGCAACATGCGGTTTTACATGCTGGGTTGCAAAAACATTAGGTTTAAAATAGCATTTTTGTCTGTTTGGTGTGTTAAAGTACCCTTCAAACATGACAAAGAAGCAAAGTGCTTCCACTTTTAATGAGCATTTGAAACATGCAAGCTTTTGTCTGAAGCTGCAGCTGCTGGTCCAAACTGAGCAGAGGGCTATGGCCATGTTGACTCAGGTTCTCCTTGCCTCCAGAGTCTCCTTCAGGATGCAGTGTGGCACAGGCACTGGGCTAAAATAACTGTCAGGCTAAGTGTGAAAAAGCTGTTCCTTCAAGGTGTCACCAGTACATTAAACAAATACAATACCAATAGTCAGCGGCAGACGATGCTCCATGATACAGTGCAGTGTTCCAGCATTTCACTACTCTGTAACTCAGCTGTAGCTCCTCCCAAGTTCAGACTTAGCTTCTCCTTTTTATCTTTTCATCACTGTGCCACTTTATTTTAGTATCAGTGTAAATCATTCACTTGCTCACTCCATCAGACCTTGCTTTCTCCAGGAGATACCACAGCAAAGAGGTCTGGAAGCTGCTGTCAGTCCTAAGCAATCTAGACAACTGCCTGTGAGAGACTGAAAGAGTTAATGTCTCAAACATTGTGGAGAGATGAGGCGCAATTTGCATGGCGATGGCAAGTCGGCAAGTCGGCTAGCATGGGATGGGGAGAGCTTTTCGGAGGAGAGACTAAAAGAGGTATTGTCTTGTGAGACACTGAAAGAGGTACTGTCTCAAACATTGTATTGAGGTAAGGTGCAGCAAGTCGGCTAGCACAGGATGAGAAGAGCGCGTTGGAGGATGCACAGTTACCATCTATAGCCAGAGGTCACACAGAGTTTTATCTAAGGAATGGGCCTACAACCACCCAAAACTTGGAATGAAACTCCTCGCAACCACCCCCCCTCTCCCCCCAACACCTGCAAACCTTTGAGGACCAGAACAACATAAGTCCTCCAGGGGTGTGACCTGAGGCAGGGATTAGAGTATAAAGAGACACCTTCCCCAGGGAATGGTGCGCGCCCATCACCGGAGGATTGCCACGTCTGTCACCGTCATCGCGGGATCCAAGGGTGGTGATACCTTTCCTTTTCTTTATCCTCCTCTCTTCTCTTTTCCTTTTCTCACTTCTCTTTTCCTCTACTCTTCCACTATACATATATCTGGGTATATGAGTTTTGGATGAATTGTGACGGGTTGCCCAGAAAATAGCTCCATTGCCAAATTGCCTCTGTTCGTTCGCTGAGCTTGCTAGTTCGTTAAGTTTGTAGTTTGCTAGTTAATAAAGTTGCTAGTCTGACTGTTCCTCTGAGTCATTGTCGTGACTCTACCGGCCTGCAGCTCTGCCGAGCAGAGATTGGCCTTTGTCGGTACACAAACCCTCGGGGAATCAAAAAGATTCACTCATCTCGCAACCCACCGAGTGGGACGAGACACTGCCCTTCATACTCAAGCCATGCTGCTGCTTTTTGGCAATTTTCTATATTCCTAGACTTCACTGCACCCTTCTAAATTTTTGTAGAGTGGTGATTGACCAGTTGTCCTTTACCTGAGGCCTGATTTTGATCTCCATGGCTATTTTCTTCTGAAGTTCTCTCCTCTGGTTTGCCCTATCCACTACCCTCTTGGCAAGATGGGTTTACTTCACACAGCTCTCGATCCATAACTCCAACACAAGAATCCTCCACCTCACGCTGTGAGTGGAGGATGGTCCAGATCCTCAGCTTTCTTCTAAAGAATCAGAAGGAAATCACAATGCACTTCCACTAGTTATTAAAAATGCAGACTTGGTTAACTAATACAATAAGTAAACAACAAACTACTTCATGTGGGTGTACATTGGCAAGTTCTTCAGGACTTGCGTTATGCAAGATTTTTCTGCCTTTCTGTCCTGTTAGGCAGCTGACATCATCAGTGATCTGACTGTAAAGTTTCCACAGGATAATAGAAACTTTTCCTCACTGAAACCAGCAGGAGATTTGATGATCACTTACAGGGGAGTAAGTTTTCAACTGCTCTCAGGTTCTTATGGAAAAGAGATTGAAAAAAAAGGATTGAAAAAAACCCCCAAACACCTTAACATTGGCAGCTGAGTGTTGTTTCTTTTTCTATTTTAATTTACTTTATTCAGTTACCCATTCCATATGGGTCAAGACAAAAGGAAGCCAACTGCTTTACAAAAGCACTTTGCAGAAACCTCTCAGGAAAACCAGAGGCTCTCAAGAAATCTGACTGGTAGCAATTACAGAAAGCTTAGAGTGTGACTAAAACTGTGATGCACCTTGACAAAAAATAGAATTAGCAAGACTTTGAAAAGCTTTAGTGGTTTACATCAATATATGGCAGTCTCAGTAAACAACTCTGATTAAAGTATGACAGTTCAATGAATCCTGCGGGTACGATACAAACAGAGTGTGAACAGTGCTCATTATGAATGCAGTAAAAATGACAGATTTCATGGTACTCAGGAAATTAAGATGCTTGTAGGAAAAGATTCTGGAAATAAAAAATACAGCTCAATAAAGTCTGTTATCAGTTACATATCCCACTGGATAGAATGCTGAAATAAATTTTTAAAAGCCTGATTGTTTTAATTCATAAAATGGAAAAGTCACTAAAAATTTCATGAGTATAACTGCATACAGTTTTAAAACTCACTCTTAAGGCTCAAGCTGCTGTTACTTAAGTACAATTAAACATATTTGGAAAAGTCTTCTTGAAATAAAGTTAGCGGAGGAAATTTTATCTTTCTCCAAGGATTACTTATGTGGAAGACAATCAGACATTAGGCTGATCAGTGACAGTGTTGAACTCTATTACAGATTCATGATTTTAATGAAAATTGGTATGAAAAGAATTTGTACAAATGTTGAAAATCTATCAAACTATTTTGTTAATTGAAAACTAAGGATTATAGAATAAAGAAAGCCTATAGCTATTTAAAAATTGATTACTAGGAATGATTTCCATAT
This sequence comes from Ciconia boyciana, assembly GCF_034638445.1. NCBI lineage: Eukaryota > Metazoa > Chordata > Aves > Ciconiiformes > Ciconiidae > Ciconia > Ciconia boyciana. Next base: position 67,573,066 of record NC_132936.1, on the reverse strand, counting down.
GCATGGGATACCTGAGAAATCTGGACAGAATGTTTTAATTAGGAGAAATGGATAGCTGCTACCATAACAAAGGACCTTGGGAATACACTGAATTAATTTCACTAAGATGAAAATGTATTGTGTCATGGAGTATCCTTTATTCTGACTCACTACCTGGCTGATGGAAATGTTCTCGTTGGCTTTCACTTAGGAAAATGATAAGAAGTAAGGTGGAGTTCTAGTCTTCCACAAAATAACTTTGTCCAATCTTCAACCTCAGTGCAATATAATGAAACCTGTATGCCTAAACTATATCTAAACTTCAAATTAGAATATTTGGTTTAGAGTATCTTGACATTAATGCTCCTGAATGTTTGCCAACCTAAACTGAAGTGTCTTGCAGTGATGGGGAAAATATGAACTTTTCCTTACCTGAGGGGACAGCTTTCTGTAATGATTGTCACTTTTTTCTTCAAATAACTCAAAAAAGAGAGCTAAAGTAATTCTCATAAAGATTTCTGAATCTTTAAGCAACTGTTCTGGAGATTGACTTGCTTTAGAACCAGAACAGCTTTTTGAGGAAAAAAAAAAAAAGGCAAAATCAAGCCCCATACTTTCTTGTTGAGGCTGCTGGTATCCTCATCTGAAAGTAGCCATGACATGGTTTTAACAAACCTTACTGAAACAGCTAGAGGGAAGCTATCAGTATTTATTGGCCAACAATCTCCTCTTCTTAATGTGTTAGTAAGAGAAAAAATGTTGTCTACAATCTCATAGCATTTGGATATATATTAAATAAATGATGAATTGTGGGTTTGAATGCTCACATGAATGTACTAGAGCTGTAGCCTGAAAGGTATTTTATTTACTTGTTAAACTTGTATTATGATTAATTGTATGCTAATGTTTTTAGTTCAAATACTCTCAACTGAAGGATATCTCAGAGAAAAAAATCTCTGATATGTCTAGAACAAAAACTGTAAGCCAATAAAATGCATCCAGAAGATTTTATGCATTCACCTCATTTTATCTCAGATTGCGGTATTACAGATTAATTTATTTATTCAGATAAATGCTTACATTTCTTGAGAAAGTAAACTGCTGCTTATTGGCTTTGTGAAGGGAATTTTGACAGTGCACTGTGCACTCGCAGTGTCCGAAACTAAAGTAGGCTATGGTGCCTACTTTGTAACACAAAGAAATTGTAGAGAAATATGTGCTTTTCTCAGGTTCATCTCTTTCCTATAATTTCAAAGCGATACTGCTGGTTTAGGTATATAATCTAGACAGTATGAAATTTTGTTTAACTATTCAAGACAATACTTCCTGAATTGTGGAGCTAAATTTCAGTGATGTCGTCCCATGGTGTTACCTGGAGTACTGCAGGAGGAGAAAGTATCATTTTTAGCTCACTATTTTGGACACTTTTAACTGCAGCTGAGAGGGACTGATGTGGTAGAGGTCACATGAGATCAAAACCAAGACTGAATAGCTTGGAAACTGTTGAGACAGTTTTGAACTGGAAACTCTACTACAACTCTGAAGTATTTTGTTGGTATGTTTGGAAATGTACTGAAGTGTTAGCTCCAGAGGGGCCAAGATACACTGCATATTTTTCTCAAAGGATTTACGGCTTTTTTTCGGTAAGTTCATGACATACAGAGCAGCATAGTGATCTGCCAGCAGGTGCTCGGGGGGTGCAGTCAGGCTCCCCCCCAAGTTGTCTGCCCCAGGCTGAACAAGCCCCTGTCCCTCAGCCTCTCCTCACAGTTTCCGTCCAAAGGAATTGCCATTTTATTTTGTCTGGAGGAAGTTGAAGGATAAATCAAGTTCCTTTAGACTAAGGCCCCAGTTAAAGGTTCTAGTTAATATAACACATTGGACTATGTCATAGTAAATACAGGTTGTATAGGTGTATTAGTACAACACAATTCAGTACTATGCATCGCATTAAAGCTTTGTTAGATTTTCATTTAGTTGTTTTAAGCCCTCTGACATCCATATATAGGCAATGCATGCTTGTCAACAGCTCATAATCATATAATACAGGATTTGCATTCGATTGCGGTCTTCACTGTTACAGGGCTAATTTTTGAGTTTCCTTAGCTGAGAGACCATCTCTGTGATTCCAAGGCCAATGACGTGTTCAGTATGGTTAGCATGAGCCACAAAACTCACAGTGGGAAATCTGCAGGGCTTAGTTTCTGCTAGAAGGTCTCTGCTCTGAATGTCCCCAGCTTTTGCAAAAACAGCGAGGCTGAAACAGATCAAAACTTTTTCAAAAAGATACTAACAGTAAGATGTCTAAGTAGAATCTCTAGAAAGATTATGGTATTAAATGTGAGCCTAAACCCCATCGTTAGCATCTCTGATTGCTGGGGGGGTGGTAGGTTAACCTTGGCAAACAGCCAAATGCCCACCCAGCTGCTCACTCCCTCCTCTTCTTTATTGAGACAGGGGGAGAAAATAGGATGAGAGAGCTCATGGGTCAAGATGAAGATATGGAGATTGCTTACAAGTTACTGTCATGAGCAAAACAGACTATACTTGCAGAAAATTAATTTAATTTATTATCAGTTAAAATAGATTTGGGTAGTGAGAAACAATGAGAAACATTAAAGCAACACCTTTCCTCCCCCCTTTCCCAGCTCAACTTCACTCCTTCACTTCCCACTCCTCTTGCCCCTGCCACAAATGCTGAAGGGGTGGATGGGGCAGGTTACATTCAGTACATATCAGTTTCTCTCTGCTGCTCCTTCTCTCTCACGCTTTCCTCCTGCTCCAGTGTGGGCTCTCCACAGGCTGAAGTTCCATCAGGAGTATCCTATTGCTCCAGTGTGAGGTTCTCCACGTGGCATCCTCCGGCTTCTCCTCACAGAGGCCACCCCTGCAGCCCCCCGCTGCCAGCATCTGAGCATGGACACTCAATACAATGATATAAATGTCAAATGATCCAATCAATGCATTCTCACCTGGCACGCACTGATTTGTCACTTGTACATGAACTTTGGATCAAAATCATAGAAGCTTTAAAAAATCAGAAAAAGATTTAACTCCAGTTTAAATGAGTAAATTTTTCTCAGGCCTGTCAATATTGGATCCCATGATCCTCATAAAAGCCTTTCTGTTAACAGTACTAAATTCTGTCTCAGCCTATTAAAATAAAAGTATCTTAAATTAAAGTAAATTAAATAGCAAGTTAAAAACAGTATTGTGTCATGTCCTAAACTTTGGAATCACTTTCATTCTCTGTTTTTCACAGATAAAAGAAGATATTTACTAAGGAAGGTACAAGGAAAATGCTAGCAGCAGGTCTCATTAACTAAAAGGGAGGCAAATAGAAACCCCAATCTGAATGAAAATATATCCTCTGACAAGTTCCAATGGAATATAGCAATACCACATACAGATAAACTAATGAATAAATACGTCTTATATGAGTGTTTCTCTTCATATCTCCACTTGTTTGTAAATTCTGATAGGTCTGTTTTTATAGCATAGCCATGATAATGTGCTCTCACAGAAGGAAGGTAATATTGCCTTTCTAGCTCTCTTTGGAACACAACTGATTTTTGTGTGTGTGTGTGCATTTAGAGGCAAAGCAGGATTTAATAGTGTTTATTCTGTCATTAAGCTGAATAGAAAAATGCTCATCTAATGTTCCAAGATAATTCAAAAAAGAATATGCCAATATCTGGGGAGAGTTTGTGCATGTTGCTTTTTCAGGGCCAGAGAAGAGAAAAGACCGGATGCTTTCCTGCCATAAGGGCATAAATAGTTTTCTGCTGGACTGCTGCAAGTCCAAAGAGACACCACTGACTCTGGTAGAGTTGCTCCAAACTAACCGCAGTGTGAGTCAAAATAGAAGCTGATTCTCTGGATTTAGATTGGAAGAAAATAAGCTTATTCCAACCTTCCTCATTCTGGGAGCTCAAAGATACTTATATAATATTGTTACTTATACAGTCTGCAGCATAATTAGCAAGCAACTGGAAAATCAGAGAATTTGAGTATAAGTTTGTTAATCACCACTGCAGTTGTTTCATCAGGAAAACCCCTTCTGCTTTTATTTACACATTTTAGCATTGTAACCACTAAAAGCAACGCTTCTGCCATAGAGGTTCTCAGTATGAAATGAACAAATCAGTGATTCTAGAGGAGCTGATGCCATAACTGGCACAAACAAAATTAGATCTGTCTGCAGGCAGGGCTCTGAAGGTGCCAGGGTTTTGGGGCACTGCCAGTGCAGTGCAGCTGTGTGCATGACCAGTCACCATCATATGTGATGTGGTCATGTCACACTGTGCCCTTGACGTAAAGACTCCCTGAACTTAAGAGGTAGATGCAACTCACCCAGCAGTTAACCTATCAACTGTAGCACTTAAAATGACAATGGGCTCTAAGTATTCGATGTTCTGTAAAGCTGACATTTTGATGCACTGTCCTTTTTTTTCACCTATTTTCAGCCTTGATTCAAATATTTACTGACCTGCTACAAAGGAATGCAAGTCTGCTTTCTGTAATGCATATTTTTTGTATGTTAAATGCAGTAATAAACAGATGCTCCCATAGTATGTGTATTCAATTCTTCACTGTTCATTTATACCAAAATCAAGAACAGTTTGAATTAATTTCACTCAACTGTGTCATTCTAGGAAACATCTTTTTGATGAGTACAGTACAACTAATATGCAGATGAAATAGGAATATTTTCTACAATAAAGTGCAGTTAGATGTGTCTTTTTATAAACAGTATCTTTTTTCATACACAGTGGGTATATCGGTAATATAATGTTATCATGATGTATTCATCACACTTTAAAAAATTTTTTTATCGGTAAAGACAGAAAAAGGAGCTGTAGGTCTCTTTCTTTAGTTTTACTTTCCCGAGACTGGACAATGTTGTATACAAACTCTAAGCCACATTGTGGGGACTGGGTTTGCAAAAGGTCAGATAGCTTCATTTTAATGTAATAAAGAAAAACAAACCAAGTAGCACTAACTCCTGATCACCTTGCCAGTCAAAGAACTCTCAAGTTTAGCTGCAATTAGGACTTAATGCAATGCTTATTGTACATGATAATTACAATGAATCCATTATACATTGTGCAGGATTTGTGAATTTCAAAAGGGCTTTTTCTGTAGCTCAGCATTAATTAAGCATTAGTTATGAATACTTAGATACATGACTGTCAACTTGCCAAGTTTTAGACAACAGATGCTAGGTTTTATAGTGCATCAAAACCACACAATGACAGTCACAATAATAAATACCACAAAGATAAAATGAAGAAAAATGTAGAGGTTTATTTCTGTAATGCACATTTCATTTTGTACCAACCCTGTTTCAAGAATCGGCATCTATTCTGCAATTCAGAACTCTTACTTCCAAGTACATCATACTATTCCCATGCTAACCAAATGCCATTTGCTGAAATTTAAAAATTAGTAACCTGTCTTGTGGTGAGCCATTTTGTTAGGAAAGCCAAATGAACACTGACATGTGTAAGTCCTGATTCTGTAGTTGTTAATCATATAATGGTCATGTGAAATCAAGGAGAGAAATGTCTGACTGGTCTAAAAATTATTCCCCAGTATAATTCTGAAAGGTTCTCTGCAGAGCTTTTAAGGTAAGCACATGAGTTTTAGAAACTGTTTTACTTGCCACCCTATGTAACACTCTCTTAGAAAGAAGTACAATCATTTTTTCTCTTCAGCTATTTAAGTCAGCAAAAATATCAGCAAAAATAATTCTATCATCATCAATGAGTATAGAACAGGTCCATACTTCATCTGGTGCCTCCATTATCTATGTACCTAAGATCTATAAATAGGTATAGGTCACAGGATTTTGACTTATCTTTGTATGGTACCCTTATTTACAGTATGAGCAGTATTCTTTGGCAGGAAGTTAAGAATACAGCACCATCATTTCCTTGCCTGGCTCCAAGGCAACTACATAGGATTATTACACAAACACAAATAAAGAGAGGCTTTTAGAAGCCTTGGCTTTCTTCTGGAGATGTAGAAGTTCAGATGATTGTTCAAAGTGATTGCTACTTTAAATAAAAGTTTTCTTTGACCTGTTGGATCTTGGCATATGGGATTAAAATGACCCAAAATGACCCATGAAGAAAGAATGAACAAAATGGCACTTAAGCATAAAGAGAAAATTGAATAAAGATGATCTGATAACAGGTTTTAGGGGCATGAAAAGCTATTGCTTGGTCTTCTAAAATATCTAAACTACACCAAAGGAGAGGAAATTCAGCTGAGGTGTAGAAATAATTATCTGATGCTAGAGACTAAAGCACAACTATAGTTCTTATGAGGAGACTGTAGTATCTCCCGCATTGAGGGTTTTTAAGAAGAAGCTTAAAAATGCTTCTCAGTAATTGTATACTTGGCTGATACTGCCTTGGGCAGAATGATAGATTCAGTGGGTCTTGCAGTGATTTGATGGTAAGAAAGTCTTCCTTTTATCCTGTTCAGATTTTTTTATTTTGGGACCTCTGTCTTCCTGATCTGTGAGCAATGTAACAATGTCTTAAAGCACAAGTCCTTACAGATTTTCTTCATGTAAATTCTGTAGTTAACAGATTGCTGTTAGCATCATGAATCAAAATGGTAAAAGTCAATAATGTTTTTCCAGCTGGGAGTTTGGTTAAGAAATTGCACAAACGAGTATGTGAGGATGAAAGGGAGTAATCAGTGCTGTGATTCTATAGATCAGTTGGCTTGACACACAGATTATTGCATGCAAAAGACATTTGTTTTATATCCACTTTAATTTGATTTGATACCCCGGAGAAAAGAAGCTCAAGTATACAAATGTATTAACAAATACATTCTTTCACTTTAATCCTTCGATGCAATGACCAAAATGTCTGATAAGAACTATTGATTGGCTTCCAGCTGTGATAAAACACTGCAAATACAGTCATGAAGGGTGATAATGCTAAAACTGCTTCACGACAGTTCTGATTTATTGAATTAAAGATATGAATCCAGCAACGAAGCCTCATGAGAGGCATGCAAAGTACAAATCCCAGTTGAGATGACTGAATTTCAAGTCAAAGTTCTAAGACAATACAAAAGACAAAAATAATAATAAAAAAGATCTCATTCCTGACTGTGAGGCTGTGGAATTCTCCTGTTTTTTCTTCTTTGGCAAAAGCTGCATAGCTGCATGTCTTCTTCTGAGTATTGTCGTAGTATATTTTTGTGGTTAGCATTTTTCATTCCAGTTAAGAAAACCAGAGCAACAGCATTTACAGCTCTGAAATGAGAATGTGTGGAAACATGTTTCCCTGGAGTACCTGCTTCCTGTAGGTTCTTCATCTTGCTACTCAGGTCTATTGGACTGAAAAAAACTCTCCAACATCTATATCCCCCCTAAACAAGACAGATTTATTGTGGGAAAATAAAATGAAAAGCAGGTATTAGTTTTTTTTTCTAAAACACAACAGTCACAAAAGGGCACAGGTACATTAAAATTGTGTTCAGAATAGAAGCAGCCGTCAGGGATTTTGATATCATTATCCTGAAATGGAATGGTAATTGTGGAGAATTAATGTAAAACATAGCATTGTGTGCTGGCAGCTAGCATGATAAGAAAATGCTACAGAAATGCACAAAGGCTTCCATAAGCACTATGAGTTTATTTAAAAATTAATTGACTACCACTGCATTTTCCAAAGTTTTTTTTTTTGGTTCCCAAAACCCATAATGAAAAATAGTTTTCTCTAATCAAAGACAGCATTTTGGTTAATAACAGTGTGAAAGAAACAAACCAAAACCATAATACTAGAAACAAAACCTCTGATACAGGAAGGAAAATGTGAGACTATTTCAATAGGTTAGATGTTTTTAAATTATCCGGACTGTCTAAGTCTCATGGAAGAGAATTGGCTGAACAAGTCCTCAGACTTGTGGCTGGTGGTTATCCTTGACAACTCACAGAGCACAAATGAAATACTAGAAGACTGGGGAAAGAGGTAAACAACCACTTGTATTCAGACAGGGAAATACAAAACTTAGAAGAATTAAAATTAGTCAGATGTTTATACTCCAGAATACCTTGTCATAGGTTGTAGAGCCACTAATGGGAAATACATTTCCATATGCCGAAATGAGAGATTTAATTTATGTGATGTCTTGCAACTCTTATAATCCTAGAACAATTTTTACAATAGTAGGAGTTGAAGAAAGCCCCATATAACTAGCTGGTACAGTTAGTCTGATTATTGCTTTATGCTTGGTGAAGCCATTTTCAACCTTGCAAAGTATACATGGAACAGCAGCATTGTCCTGCATCTATTAAAAGATGTTAAGCAGTAAAGAATCATCTTGTCATTCATGAATTTTTTAAATTTTTTTGTTAAGATAGTGAGGACTGGAGGGGATAGTTTGCCAACTGACAGCAGTGGTAGCTGAAACAGACAGAGAATATTCACATGAAACTGAGCCATCAGACAGACCTAATGAAGGTGATCCATGGGTGATATCTCACCACTTTCTGTATCTGCCAGTGGCAAAAACATAACAGATTCCAGGTGATTCTTTACAAGGATCTGGAGTGCATTTCTGAGGTTGCTGGATAGTAATACAGACAGAGATGTTGGTGATCCTTCATTTCTCACCTACTAGTCATCTGTGGCATCCTTTGCAGCTGAAGTTAAGAGAATGATAAAATTTCAGGAGAAGGGCTGGAAGCATCTGCTTTGACTTTACCAGCTACAGAAAGGAACCTCTAATTATCTCTGGCTCTATCTCTTTTATCTCTGCCATGTGCACACAAAATATGTGTGTATTTAGCAGGTATGGAGGCTAGCAGGGACCTTGCATTACACCTCTTACATATAGAAAGCATTATGGTCTTCTCTTTGCAGCAAAGCACCAGTTCTTGCTTTTCCATGTCATTCTTGCAGATTCTTGCAGCTGCTAAATGAGACAAGAGCCAGGAAGTGATTATATGAGCATGAGGATGAACTTCTATACATAAGATGCAGAAAAGGCAATCTTTTATTTTCTGTCTCATTTCACTTGACAGATTGAGGTAAACACTAGCTGTCTTCTTTTCAGTAATTGAAATATTACACAGAACACAAATCTATGTAAAGAAAAGGAATGAGCATTTCTGATCTAAACTAAAATGCTTCATTCTGCATGCTTCACCTTTTTTTCTGTCTGATGCTTCTTTCCAATGCCTAATAATTCTGTATAGGTAATTATATACTAGTAAGTACAGGGTCCCAATATGTAGTCAATTAGTGCATTAGTCTATAATTTGCAAATCTATGCAAGAAACAAAGATGAAGTTCGTTAACATTATTTAGGGGAAATGCATATTTTCTATCAGCAGATGATTTTTATTTTCACCATCTCTGCCACTTAATGGTATTTCTTGTCAGCTCAAATCAATGTTTTGTAACATACATCATTATGATGTGATAGCATCAAATAGTAATTGGTAAATTACAAATATTTTTAGAACATGAGAAAGGAATATCTAAAGTCGTAAATAAAAATCTCATATCACCTCTCACTGAGATACCAATTGGAATTGTTATGAAGCATTTGAATAGTGTGAGAGATCTATCTCAGAGTAGCCAGGGGCTATTACAGCAGTCAGAGATTTTTTCTAAAGTTAGACAAAGCTCAATTTTAAACTAGAATCTTCTATTTCTACAGTTTTTCTCACTCTTTCTTTCTTTCTCTCTCTCCTTCTCTCCTTCTTTCTCGCTCTTTCTCTCAATCTTTTTCTTTTTTCTTTCTCTTTCTTTCTCTTCCTTGTTCTTTTTCTCTCTTTCTTTCTCTCTCTTTCTTTCTCTCTGTCTCTTCCTTCTTTCCTTCCTCCCTTCCCTTCCCTCCCTTCCTTCCTTCCTTCGTTTCCTTCCTTCTTTCTTTTCTCCCTTTCTTCCCTTCTTCCCTTCTTTCTTCTGCTTTCTTTCTTTCTTAATTCCTTTCTTGTTTTCTTGCTTTCTAAAAAAAGAATTAAAATCTTAATGAGTTCTTGTTTTTATCCTTGTACATATTGAGAATATCTTTGGAATTTAATTTACTTCACAAGTAATTTTTCACTCCACTCTGGCATTAGTGGTTTTTGTTTATACATTTCAAATTTAAGTCCAGCTTTTATCCTTGGAAGGCTATTCAGTGTCGTTATGAAAAAGCTATTGATCACACACAACTCATATGCATAGTTCTCTTCTACTACAAGAAGTGGTACAGATTTCCAAGAAAACTTTGATAACACCATTTAACACCCCCCCCGCCTTTTATTAAATGCTGTAAAGCATATTATTAGGTCAATAATAATTTGGCCTGGAATTTGCTTCAGATTCCCTATCTGCTGCTTTCTTTGATGGCTAGCTTCAGAATAGGTATTTTTTAAACCAGTAAGACTTCATTATATTTAACTTGGTGCTTTGACGAGGCTATAGCTGCTCCTCAAGCTGTGCAGCAATAAGGGCTCAACCAAACATGAGGTTTTTTTGAAAAACCTTTTTTCTGTGAGATATATGCCAGCCAAAAACATTCAACAGGGACACTAGCACACTAATTCAGTCCTTTAATTTTGTTTATATCACACCTTCTAAAATATTGCTACAAATTCTTGTTTTTATTTAGGTGTCTGAACCTGACTGTATAAATTGACAGAAAATCTCTGATGTTTCTGCAGCTCTGCAATTTTATATGAGATATGTATTTTGTCTCAGATTTACATTTTCTTAATTGTTGTAATCATGTATCACATATTTCTTGCCTTGTTAAAGAACTTACTTCACTTTGTCTCCCCTCCAAAACAAGGTGTACCACTTGTGGATACTTCTCTTCCATTTTTATTGCTAGGGAAAGGTGACTTGTTAAAATTATGGGAAGTAGGATGGAAGCACATAATGTGTTATCTCTGTATTGGCTGCTCTATCTTCTCTGTGTTTGTAAGGCACTCAACACAATATAGTAAACACTACTGCTTGTCATTCTTTGTGGAGCTAAAACTACCCTCTTTCAGCTGGTACAGAGAGGAAAGAGCAAAAAAGAATGGTTTCTAGTGAAGCCTCAGCATGTACCTTTCACCTGTACCTAGCCAAGCTTCACGTAGAGAGGTTAAATTAAACTGCTGCTTGGAAAACTGCTGTCAGACTGACTGAATGAATCAGAGCGCCGAGAGCTCTTGCCAGTGCTCCTGTTTCTCTTCTGGCAGCCTGCACTCTCCAGCATGCTGGGTCTTAGTCTTCCCTAGCTCTTACCTGAAGGCACAAGAAATCTCTCTACATCCACCATTCCTTTAGCCACAGTAATACTGTCATGACTGTTCATCAATGACACACTTGAATACTGCAATTGGGTCATAAATGAAGAAGAATGTACTGCACCAGACATCATGTAAAATGTTAGAGAAAGATTGCTTTTAATAATGAAACTTTATAACAAACTATGCAACTATTTTGTCAGTGATGGAGAAACAGACCCTTCAAAATTGTCCCAGAAGCTAAAATAACATGATTTTACTGCATTTTGTCAAAATGCAAATTAATGCTACTCTATGAAAACACACACAGAGTTTTTCATCCTTGTTGTATTACAGAACAAATGCCAACGTTCTACTCGGAGTATGACTGGAAGAGATTGACAGTTAAAGCATGTCCCAGTCTGCTTCCATTATATTCACATGGATACAGAGTCATTTCAGTGGCTCTGAAACAGACCTCAGTGTAAAAGTTTGGGATGATTATCTGAATAGTACATAAGGACAAAAAAGGTTTCTAAATAATTTAAAATAACTTTTCAACAAAACAAAGTCTTTTCCTCAGAGATGCTGTAAACTAAAACCTTTTCCCATAGAAACAGATTTTTGTGATTTAAGAATCTGTTCATATGAAAGAAGTAATTGTCATCCCTGACTTGCACTAATAAAGATTTATCTAGACTAACTTAAATTTAGGCTTTTCTTTAAAGAGTTCAGAGCACTTTTTTCCTTCCTTTTTTTTGTCTGTAGCTTTGTCTGCCTTATATGGCATCTCAGTAGGTATCAGCATTATTTTCCTTTACAGCTTGGGCCAAATACCCTTCAATTACTTAGAAGCAAAAAACCAACCAACAACAAAACCCAGAACTCTTTAAAAGCATTTGCTTTTAAATATGTACATAAGCATTCATCTTTTCTTCTTGAAACTTCAGTCTCTTCTATCAGTCAAAAGAATACACTGAAATCCATCCTGCAGATTTTTGCGTAGCCAAACAAGGCATATTCCATCATTCTCCATCCCTGGCTGTGCTGTACACTCTTTTCTGATCCTCACTATGATAGGACTCTTATCTCCAGGGCATTAAAGTAATTAAGAGGTTTTCAATTTTATTTGCCAAGTTCAGAGATTTCACCCTGGATCTGTGGGACTGGCAACTTGCCCAGCAGGCAGTAAGTAAAGGGTTGGTTATGTGATCTTTGGTTGATTATTGTTTCAAAACAAAACCAAGAGTTTTTAACAATATTTTAGAAGGCATGTTATAAACAAAATGAAAGGACTGAAATAGTGTGCTGGTGTCCCTATTGACAGTTTTTGGCTGGCAAATGTCTCACAAAAAAAAGTTTTTCCAAAAATGCTGGTTTTGGATGAATTTATCATGAAACACTGAGAGCTGTGACAGCCATTTTGAAGTTATTTCCAAAGCCACATGCTTGCAGAAGATTTATTTTTCATTCAGAATATTTCTGAGCACTGTGAATATTTTTAAGCAATCATGTTTGGTAAGTTCTATTTAATGAAATTGCAGTAATGAATCTAAATATTTCAAAGTTTAATTTAAAAACATCTTTTTATTGACAAGATAAGAAAATTGATGCTTCAGATAGTCTGAGATAATATATAAAACCCAGGAATTATATGGATCGTCAAATATTACAGTCATTTTACCATTTCAGTCTCTCAGAAAAGAGATATGTTTAGCTGGTATATTTATTCAATAGCAAATATTCCTTCCCCTTTGCCCACTGTCATCCTGAATATCATGAAGCCAGAATTACAATCCTCAGACAAATGGATTCACTACTCCTAAGTGATTTTTGTTGGTCTTCCAGAAGGATATTTCTGATGTGTTTCAGATATAAATGTTTTATAAAATAAGGCAGAAATTGAAGGAGTTCTCATACAACAGAAATATTATGTAGGATGGAGACTGAAATTATGGCTTCATTAATATACAAGCCAAACTATAGTCATCTTTGATTGGTCTAGAATTTTACCATGAGTCCATCATAAAGACAGCTTGAAAATGAGTTGAAAAAGCTGATATCTTAATTTCGTTAAACAAGAACAGCTACATGCAGTAACCCACACACTTTGCAATCACATGGATAAAGTGGATGCTGAACTACGTAAACTCTACTGACATTGCTGAGAACAGGCTACCTATTCTTAAAGCAGTGGCTTAGATAATTTTAAGTTATTAACATTTGTGAGGGTAAGGATGGAGCTCCTAAACATTCATAGCTCTAATGTTGCTGCTGCCAGGTAAGGACTAGGTAAGAGGAGCCACAGGGGTGGGGGCATCAGGAAGCTCTAGCAGCTTCTAAGAATGCCAGCTGCCCTTGATCCAGGGTATCTGAGGCCTTTGCTGCAGCTTCCCCATGATTAGGGAGGGTCAAGCATGCTTTCAGGTGCTAGCGACAGATCTATATAAGAGCCAGGCCCAGAGAACAGCTAACACATACAGCAGGGTGTGCAGAAGGGGTCCTGTCTGTGTTTAAACTAGCCTGAACAGTCTCAGGCACAGTGTTGTTGTGCCACAGGGCAACTTCCCAAGCGGGGAAGCAGCTGGAGCAGCTGCCCCTGCCAAGGCAGAGGCTTTGACCCAGACAGAGCTTCTGATGGTGGATGCAGATCTCCAGGTTCTAGGCTGCAGGGAGTACCTGGAGCCTATCCCTGAGGCTGGGAGAGATGGCCTTCAAATTCACTGCTCTCAAAGCTGAGGAGGAGCTTTGCCCTTTCAAGCAAAACATCTGGGCCGACTAACCCTGAGCCATGCAGAATCATCAGGAAGATGTGGTGAGTGATAGTAATGAAAGACTACCTGCTGCTCCCCCTCTACTGACATGATCTGTCTTCTAGAAAAGTTTGCTGCTTGCTGGCAGCCTGGATCCAGGATGCTGTTGAGAGATGATGCCTTTGGCTATTACCCTCTGCTGTTCTTCTATGTGGGCACTAATGATACTGCCAGGGGCAACCTGGAGAGTACCAAAAGTGACTACAGAGATATGTGGGTGATAGTCATGGGCATAGGGCCCCAGGTGGTGTTCCCCTCAATCCTGCTGGTGAGGGGAAAGAGTGTAAGAAGGAAGGCACTCATACTGTGTATCTACAATTGGTTGTGGAGCAAGTGTGGGCAATAGAGTTTGGTTTCTATGGCCATGGAAGCCTGTTTGAGCATCTATGTGGTCTTGGAAGAGATGAGATCCACCTTGCTAAGCAGGGCAAAGGTATCTTTGCCAGTAGGATGGCTGACATGGTGAGGAAGGCTTTCAACTAGGAATGATGGAAGAGGGAGAGAGTTACCTGCAGCCCCATGAGGGAGCAACAGACAGGGTTGATGAGCAAAAGGCCCTGAAAGAAAAGGAGTAGAAAATCAACAAAATAGGACATAAGCAGTTCAACAAGAGGAAGTGCAAAGTCCTGCCTCTGTGGAGGAACAACCCCATGAACCAGTATGTTTCAGGAGCTGTCCAGCTGGAAAACTGTTTTGCAGAAAAAGGACTCGGGGAGCCTGGTGGACAACAAATTAAACATGGGTCAGTAATGGGCATTTATGGCAAAGAGAGCTAATGGTATCCTGGGCTGCATTAGAAGTATTGCCAGCAGGTTGAGGGAGGTGATCTTTCCCCTCTGCTCAGCACTCTTGGGGCCACATCTGCGGTATTATGTCCAGTTCTGGGCTCCTCAGGGTTACAAGAGAGACATGGACATACTACAGAGAGTCCAACAAAAAGCCATGAAGAAGATTAAGGGCCTGGAGCACCTCTTATATGTGGAAAGGCTGAGAGAGCTGTGACTGTTTAGCCTAGAGAAGAAAAGGCTCAGGAGGGATCTTATCAATGTGTATAAATACCTGAAGAGAGGGTGTAAGAAGAGGGAACCAAGCTCTTTTCAGTGGTTCCCAATGGCAGGACCAGAGGCAATGGGCACAAACTGAAACACAGGAGGGTCCTGTCTGAACACCAGGAAACACTTTTTCACTGTAAGGGTGACTGAGCACTGCCACAGGTTGCCCAGAGAGGGTGTGGAGTCTCCATCTTTGGAGATGTTCAGAAGCCATCTGAACATGGTCCTGAGCAACCAACTTTAGGCCCTGCTTGAGCAGGGGGGTTGGACCAGATGACCTCTGGAGGTCCCTTCCACCCACAACCATTCTGTCAACATAATTACATGAAACAAGTAAGTTTTGCTTTTCTGCTAGATGTTGTTGACTTCACTCAATTTGATAAGTGTAAAACTTCAAGAAAAGATGTCAAACATTGTTAGACAATATCATTAGATTTTGAAAAGAATCTGGAGGATGGCAGGAAACATTTGAGAAACAATGTTCTGTACACTAGAAAAATACTTTTTCACTGATGGAATATCTGGAAAATGGATGATGGAGACTGGGCTAACAAAATCAAACAAACAAAAGCTTCCTTAACAGAACTCACTGGGGCTCTGTGCAGAAGTTTTCTTGTCCTGAAAGTTTAAATATTGCAATTAAACTAGTATAATGATTTTTGGAGTGATACCTCCACATCATAGATATTTGTTGTTGAGTGCTATATAGCTGGCTACTGTCAATGTATTTTTTTCCTACTGCTGCATTAAACATTCTTGTGAAACAGATGCTCATTCATGTCTCTCTTTCAGGAAGCTTTAGTTCTAAATAGCTAAGCAATAGGAAGTGAAGATTGGAGAATGTAACTCTACTCCCAGGCAGATTCAAAAGGATTCATAATGAGCCATCTGTGAAGAGTGGCTTTTTTTTGTCACATTAAGAAAGCTGAAGATAAAGGTTTTCCCCATAAAAACAGGTTATCTCTTAGCTTTAACCACTCTCTGTCTTAGTTTTTAATATGCTACTAGAAAATAATCTTAACCTCAGAAGCTAAAACAGAAATTAGAGTTTCTATAGCTAAAGTAATTTGGCAAAATATATATAGGCATTTTTACTCATTATTATGAAGTTAGACAGTTATTTCACATAAATCGTGTATTTCAGTGATAACCTCTGTGTACTTAGATTCTTTGAAAAACATATCATAACTTTAAAAAAAGCTGTATTTCAGATTGTGCCCAAGACAGCAAAGTCTACTTTCATCTTTTCCCCTCATTATTCTATTTTCTTTCACTATTGTTTCAAACCTAAAAAAAAATGACATCTTTGCATCTATATCAGACCTGATACTGTAACAGGAATATACTTCAAAGTAACCTTGGTCAATATTTTAGACTTTACAGACTGCAACAGCAACCAGACTAGATAATAGTTGGCCTTGTGGAGTGGCATGCAAAGTAGATCACTTTCTGTAGCTTGGCTCACCTTGCAGGTGCCCAGTTTATTTGCCTTTGTTTTGCCACTCAGAGGGTCTAGTTGTCTTTTTATTAATACATTGACCTGTATGTATTAATACATTGACCTAAAGCTTAAATTCCCACTTGAACTCTAGAATATACAGAGAGATACATAAAAATCTGCTCCTTCAGTCCTGCAGTAACCAATCAGTTATTTGAAACACCCTTAGTGGTAAGGGCTGGTAGAAATTGTACAACTGGATGATAGCAACTCTGAAAAGCATTTGGAGAAGGGAGTTGCAATTTAGGCTCCTGTGGACAATTAGAAAAAAAAAGTCTGGAATTAACTGGCCTTTATCACCAGTGTGATATATGAATGGCCTTTATCACCAGTGTGATATATGAATACCAAGTCTGGAATTAAGAGGCCTTTATTAGTAGCCCAAATGCAAAAGTAAATAGAGTTGTTGAAAGAGTGTCACAGCACTAAGCAGAGCTGAATAACAATGGTAGGGCATGGTGGGAAAATATTCTTCAGATGGTATTAAAAGGCCAGATAAATGTGTTAGGTATATAGGCAATCAATCCAACATTTATCTCCGAAAATATCTGCAAATACATCTGAAAGATGCCATATCTCCAAATGAAAATAGAGAGGAATCACTGGGGTACCAGGAATGACTGTGCATTTTCACAGGTTGAATCAGCAGATGCATGCTGCCCTGTGGTAGGAAGGACGTATCAAGTTATGAGACAGACAGGAGCATAAAAGTTGTACAAAAATATATAAGTTTTAAGGAAGACATCTCTAAAGAGATCCAGAAGAAAGACTACCAGTTTTTACTACAGTAGGGTCTTCAGTGCTAACTCCTGTATTTCTGCATGATATGGTTTTCTCTCAGCTGCTGAAAAAACCGAATGAGGCCACACTTTATCAGAAAGATGGTAGATCCTAGGCAATGTATTTAAAGTTTTCCTTCTACAGCTTCCCCTGTTCTATCTGCCCCATAAAATGAATCCACATGAGGAAAGTAAATCCAAATCTCTTGTATGTTATTGTAAAATACTGCCTTTAAGTAGTTGGCTGATATGAGGTAGTTATCAAGAATGTTTTGTAAAATTCCTTGTTGGTTAATTTCTCATGACAATGTGAGAAATTGCAAAGCAGTAAGAAAATGTTTGTTGATTGAAGTCTATATAAATACAGCATTTTACAGTATGCCTCACAATAAATCAGGCTATCATGCCTTTGGGGTTGCTCTCTGCTTCTTGGAGAATGTGCTGCAGATGGGGAATATTGAATATGTTGGTGCTTATTGGTTTTTTGCAAGCACAATATTTTATTTTATTTCAATTTGCTAGAAATAGATTTCAAGTAGTGAGACACAGTGAAGTGTCAAGGTATTTGTAAACAAAAATTGCAAAATTAATGTTAGTTTAATGTAGTTGCATCACTATCTTCAATAATGCTCCAATATTTCAAATCCTTTGTTTTACTAGGGAATCCAAGCTCAGGCAACTAAAGCCCACTCTTTTGCAGACCTCTAATACTTTACATCTCTGATTTCTAAACAAAATCATTACAAATTTCAGTTTGAAGTCAAAACTTTTTAAGTTTTAAAAAAGAGTTAACTTAAAAAAAAAAAAAAAGGCTTTAGTATCACCCAAAATATTTCTGTCTCTCCAAGTGATATTGTCAAGGGGAGGTACAGCTTTTCCTTCACTTTGCTTCAGAATGTGCCCTAACAGGGAATCCTAATTCCTTTTAGAAATCACATAGTCCAGAACACTGTGTGCTTAAGTTTCTAAAGGAAATAACTCTCTTCCAATCCACTAGAGTTTTATTACTGTTTTGCTTTTAGCTTCAGTGAAGCAGCCTTCTTAATATTCTCTGAATCAGCCAACTAATATTCACACTGAAATTATGTTGAATCTGACCTTTATTCTCATGAGGAAAGACAGGTAACATTGACAAAGCTAGACAGATTGCCCAAATTGGGCAGAACAGTCATGATGAGGATGGGGCTAGTTTTATTATTTCTTATGAATTTCCTATGATTCCTTCTGAATCCTTGGGCTTTCCATATGAACATGGGCAGATGAAATGCATTAATTCTGACAGCAAGGACATAAGATCTTCTGATGTCAAACAGCTGAAACGTTCTGGGCCCAGATCTGTTTTGTGTAATGTATTTGTTATTTCTTCTTCTGAACTGTAGACAGTAGGTCCACTCTGAGATATTCATCAAGGCTGAGACTCTGGCATGTTGTTTAAAGGTGTCTGTTTTTCTGGTTCTGCAGGCGTTCTGTAAACAAAGTAGGCCCATGATTACTGGTGTGTTTGGGAGACTAATTTTCAAACTTGAACAGATTCTTGCCAAAAAGGGGTATGAATCTCTTCCTGCCTGACAGAAAATGTTGAAAAGGATGTGACATTATACAGTGAAAAGAAACAACTTTTGTAGAACAGTAGTTTGAGTTCCTGCATGATTAGGCGACAGAGCGGGGGAAATCTCCTTTGTCTAGAGGGGGTCTACCAACACTTCCCATGTGAGCCAGAAAACACTTGGAACCAATATAATGATAGACAGAAAACCAGACATTTTTTATTACAGCTAGAAAAGATTCTTCTACTAATTTATTAATAAGGCATTCTGTAGCCTCACATGCTTGTTATGTCTATTTGATTTATACAGATACTTCAACCACTTATTTCATGCAGCACAGAGGAGTCAGGCACACTGCCTGTGATAGAGCTATATCTCCTGCGATCCTGAAGCATATTCTTACAGAAACAAGTGGGCATTTAACCTTTCCTCTCTGGGTTACCATGTTCAGGCACTTTTTACCATTTGCAAAGAGACTTTGTAAGCTGCATATACAGAGCTTTAATGTACAAAGCAATTATTTATTTGCTAATGCACAGAATAGTTATCATTAATAAGCTACAAATTTAAGCATTAATATGCTCACTGCCATGGATGAGTTACCAGTGATATTTTGCCTGCCATGCAATCACTACCAGGTGGAGAGGGATCGCCTTCCTGTGCTCTTTGGAAGAGAGTGATCCTCAGTGTTGATGAGCTGCCATCTTCTGAATCCATGATTTTCCCCCTCAGTCTGTTTGTTGCTAACTCTCACCACATCAACAATCTCACCTCTGCCTTTCTTATCATGCATGGCTCTTGTCTATGTACTTTCCCAACTTTTTCTCAACTTAGGAGTATCCTTAGAAATTGAAGTCAGGTTTAGGCATCTGTACTGTATCAAAACCAGACCTTGGAATACATCATGCTGAACCCCTGTCAGGTGGGTTTCATGTAAGCCTCCTGATGACCAGTGAGATTTCTGGATTTTTAGTTTGAAGTACTGTATTTCTCATATGTTTTCTCATTCTGTGCTTTTTCTCACAAACCTCTGAGTTTCTGCAATATGATATTGAAGCCAGTTCTGACAAACTGCTACCAGGAAACACTTTCCAGCATGACAGAAAAATGTAAACTGCCTTTCTGTTGTAACCTTTGACAAGCTTTTACCTAGCCTCAGGGAGAATGAACGTATCCTGTAGGAACAAGACCTTTCAGATGACAGAAGACTACCTCATTGGTCTGTCTGGGCAACTTGGGCAAATGAGTCTGGTATCTTGGTTACGGGCTGCAGTTAAAGAAGCACTGGTGTAAGAAGGCAGTTCAGACCCTTTTTACATCTTTCCAAGTCAGATGTTACAGATAGCTCCAGGGTAAAAAGATCAAACAATCTCAGGGAAAGAGAAACAGCCTAAATACTTTTCAGGCATAAGTTCATTACATGTCCACCATGAAAGCAGAATTACTGCATCAATGAAGGAAAAAAATGTAATCCTATATCAATTTGCATTACTTCTCTGAATGGTATGATAGGACTGAATGATTTTGTTTCTTTACTTTCTCTAGGTAAGAGGTAGGGAACATAGACACAGCTACCATGGCACCAATAGCCAGAAAAGTCAAATCTGGAGCACATTAGGCATGTGTGTACTGGAAATACGGTGCACAGTCACTGCAAAAACAAGAATGGGAACTCTGTTTTTAGAGGGAGAAAAAATAAAGATCAGTAGGTTTAAGCACGGAGTGATGCATCTGTAAAAGCCAGAAGATCAGAGGTGGTGGAAATACAGTGGTGGTGGAAAGAAAAATAAGTGAGCACCTCCCTGAAAAGTAAAGAAAAATAAAATGTGCTGCTTTTTACTTAGGAAAAAAAAATCTATGAGAGTAGAAATATATTTTAGTAGCAATTGTTTTAATTGTACAAAATGACTACATGCAACAGTAAGGCATGGTAAGTTAAAAGCTAACATGGTTACAGTCAGAGATCATTTCAGAGTTCCCTTTATTGTTGATCCAGTTAACATGCAATTCAGAGGAAATAACATCCTCCATAAGCTCATGAATCCCATGCATCTGGCAGTGAAATTGTGTGTCTATTTCTGATACTACTGTCACAAGACCAAGAAGCAACTAAGTAACCCTTACTAATATGGACATCCACATTACACAAAAATGAGAAAACGGTGTAATATTGACCCTATAGAAGGTATCTTAAAAATTGTACATAGAAAATTTATGTTTGTAAGATAAATACCCAATAGTTGACACAAATGAGTTTAATAACTGTTTAACAAATGTCACAAACACAAATATGTACTGGATTAATGGAATATAAAAAACTTTTCTAGACCACATTCATACTACTTAGAAAATAGATGATATAAGGATGACCCTTCAGATGGACCTATTTCATGTATTGTTTCCCATTGTGTTTAATTAAATAAACTAGTGTTTCTGTCTCAGAGGTTTTAGGAAATTAATCATGGCTTCCATTTTGTAAGAAAATTTCTGAAGATGGAGGACTTCCACTCACTGTAAAGCATGGCAGAGAGTGATGGTGAATATCTTATTTGGAAAATATAGACCTTTCTATTGTGAGTGAACTACCAAGTTTAGTTATTAAAATTTTGGGTATATGAATCTCACCCTAGATGTATCTTTAAAACAACCTAATGATTTTCCTCTTTCTTTTCTTGAAATCTCAATAAGTTAAATCCTATGGTTTGTACAGGATTTTTGCTTACACAACTCTCTGCTTTTGAAACCATTCCTAATACCTATACTAGCAGCAATTCAGAAGGTAGAGACATAATTGCATCTCATAAGTTATTTTTTCTTTTTATTTTTCTATATTGTAGTTGTGGAAATGACCTCATGGAAAATCAGTACAGGAGGTCCAGACTTCCCTCCAACAGTATGTGCTGGCCTAGGCTATTTTGTGTGATGTAGGCTGCTTCTTGCTCAGTCCTCACACTTTCTTAAATTGTCTTTTTGGACTTTGTTGTGATGAGTGGACTAGCCAGAAATTTCATTTTTTTGAGGCAATATTAATTCTCCACTTCCCTGTCTCTACTACTTTGCTAAATAGCAGACCAATTTGTCAATTCAGACAAGCATGCACAGGAATATTTATGTATATATTTTTCACAGGAAGGTGAAAGATTATTGATCTCAGTGCATATATTTTTCACAGCAAGGTGAAAGATTATTGATCTCAATGCACTGTTTTTGATTCCTGGTACTAACTTCTGATGACAGTGTTGTATTGATTTCTTTAGCTACATGTAATGGCTGGACCTGTTCTGTATTTGAATAATCTCCACATCTCCAATCTCTCCATTTCCATTCCAACTTCACAGCATAACAACATTTTAACAACACAGCATAATGTGTTTATGAAGATAATATTTTGCACACTTGACTGTATAAACTAAACCTCAAATCAAGGAGTTTATCAGTTGCTCTACCCTGTCTGTTAAGAATAATTTTTTTTTCCCTGTGTTCTTAAACTTAGAGGCGTGTGATTGAAGGAATTGTAGACAGTCCTAGGTACAGGTGTACCTTGCACATGTCTCAACCTTAAAGCTTCTTTACTTGTAATTGCTTGGACA
Source organism: Ciconia boyciana (assembly GCF_034638445.1). Lineage (NCBI taxonomy): Eukaryota > Metazoa > Chordata > Aves > Ciconiiformes > Ciconiidae > Ciconia > Ciconia boyciana. The sequence continues at coordinate 67,550,572 of NC_132936.1, read as the reverse complement.
CATGTTGTTTTAGATTTATCAACTAACTTTTTTTTTGTCTTTAGTGCTAGATTAACAAAGACAAGATTATCAATCAGTAAGGTGCCTGGATACACAGTATGCTTCCTTTTATCATCATGGTTGTGTTGTATTTCTCCATATTTAGCCAGTAGGTAGTTTTAAGGGGAGAAATTAATGAAATAAAGAGCTGAATGAAGGCTAAAATGGTACTTTGATCTGTATTTTATATTGATTTTCCTTGCTGATATAGAAAGGTGTCCATGAAATCTTTCATCTACACTGTTTAGCTAAATAGATGTAACAGTTCAAACCTACAGTAAAAGTGTGCATATTAAAAGGTGCAGATTAATTCAGCAGTATCATGTGAATATCAGTAGCACAAGATGAATGCACAAAACTCAACATCCAATTTTCATTTCAAGAGCCATCTGGGAAAAGCTCTGTTAAGCTTCAGAAAAAACCCCTGATTCAGATTCTTCTACCTTCTTAAAAGTATCAGTTGCCACCAGCTCATAGTTAAATATCAACATTTAGGAATAAGCAGTCAGTTTAGTGATTGGCCATACAAAGTCATTTTCATTTTCTATATCCTAGATAACTCTCAAACTGAAACTTATTAAAATTACTTTTTTTCTGTAGGAGATTCCAAAATTCTGCAAAACATTTACATACATGGTTGAGATTACGGGGGGAGGTGAAGTCAGTCTGGAGCAATTAATGAGAAGAAAAAGTCTGCAAAAAAAAAAAAGATCTTTAATGAATAAAAATTGCTCTGAAATACCCTGGTTTGGGTCCAGCTTCTGAACCTTTTTGCTTATGCTTCCTGTTCAGGCAATTTGGGAGTGCAGAAGCTGTGGGTATTAAGAAATTTCAGGCCGTTGACCCAGAGATAGTTTTTGTGCTTCCCAAGACTGGAGAAAACTCCAGTTAATGAAAGTTTCCACACTAAGGAAACTGCAAACTTTGGGACTGGGAACTAGGATTATCAACATTTCTGGATTCTCTGTTTCAGAGCTCTTTCCCAGTGTATGTTCAAAAACTGCTAGGCTCCATAATATGTAGTCATCCCAAAGTCCCCGTTTCAGGCACAAAAAGTTATGTGCTGGAACACAAATAAAAATTACTTGTAACAAAATGTTTGTCATGTGAGGAATGTTCACCAAAACTGATTGACTTAAGTGAGGCATCCCAGAAGTTCTGCTAGCTCCAAGAGACCATCCTCTAAGGACTCCTCACAGGTCATATGTATATATGGGAGAGTCTGAAGGCTCCGAGAACCCAGACGAGCTGAACACATGAAAGTCAATGATATGATGATTGGAGTGTGAAAGAAATTACTGAATTAATTTGTTTACCTAGTCTCACATCCTAGTTATTGTATGCCTAACGTCTATATCCATGAGTGGGAATAACCTCTTTGGAAGAATCCAGTTTTATTTCGTGGTGGCAACAGATTCTTCTGCATCATTGTTTTTGCATTATAGCCTTCACCAAACAGTATTTGTCAAATATACAAATAGGATGCAATCCTATAGTGAAAGGGAGATAAAATAGATGACAAATGGGGTATTTTTCAGTTTCTAAATATTAGAATTGTGAACCATTCTATAGCAGTAATGAACATTGACATCATCTGGAGTTCATTATTAGAAAAAGAAGAAAAAACATAGATGAATAGCCATCCTGTTTCAGTGAAAACCAGATATAGGTAGAAGAAAACTTCAGTAAAAGACTGGGTATGAAATGTACCAGTCTTTCTGTAATCAGTATGGACTTTGCTTTTAGATGTCTAAAAGCCAGAGATTGTTTTAGTATTTTATGGAGTAAAAGGTCAAACACTAGACCTCCTGCTTTTGATAGAGGATGCAATACCCCTGACTCAAGCCCATTCAGCACAAATGGCAAGTATGGGAGAGATATGTTCTTGTCTCACATTTCTCCACTCTAACCTGCAGCATAAGAAGTGTAAAGATGAAGGGAAAATATGCTTGGTTTTGTTCTGGCTCCTATATAACAAATGAGTTGGTAATAAAATTGTGAAAATCAGATTGCCATAGCTCTCCTACACTAAGTACATTAATATGATAAAATATGATAGAAAAACTTCTGTAAAGTGTTGTTCAGTGGATGTAAAAATTTTTGGAGACCTGAAAGATATTTTCAAAACCTCATTTTTAGCACTCATTATAATACAAATTTATTTTGCATACATTTCCATAAAACATATTTGGATTATAATTTTTCATTCAGCCATGGACTAAACCAATCAGAACTATTTTGAAGTTAGCAATCCTAGGTGACAACAGTAAATAGCACTAAATTTTATATTCATCTGACAGAGTGAATCGGTTCCACAATGCTGTCATTATCCAAAGAGAGACAAAGCATCCAAATGAGGAATATGCTTTTCATTTGTCTGTATGAAATAAGTACAGTATCTGAAAGAACCTGATTATTATATCACTTGTGGGAATGAAGGAACTCACTATTTGAGAAAATGACTCAATTATCTGTCCAGTTCATTAAAAAACATCCCTCTGTCTTTTGTGGTGATATTTTAATGCAGAAATTAATGGTTGTAAATCAAGAGATTTATCTTTTACATTTACTATGCATTTTTCATTTGCATTTAAATTAAAGTGTAAACATTTGCTGTGTTGCATGTAATACACAAAGGAGTTGAGCTTTGAAGGTATTTCTTTTTTTACTTGTTATCTTTAATCTCAGGGAATTTACCATTCACAGGCTATATCTATAATGTGGATTAGGCACATGTGATCTGTGATGTAGTGGATGACAGAGATGGCCAATTCATCCCAACAATGGTAACAATAGGAAGTTGAGATGATTGGTTCTCTAAATCGAGTTCCCATTTTCTAGTCTCACACTCTTATATCACAAAGGGCTTCTTCACAATTGTTACTAGCCTCACAGCATAGGTGAAATGACTATCACTGTACTCTTCACTTGTAATTTTGGAGCAGAATTTTAAGTCAAGCTGGCTAAGCACTTGTGCTTTGCCACTAGTTCAACTTTCCCCCAGCTTTAACCACAGTTATTGAAGTGATACTGCAACATGTCTGAGAAAGTACTGTGCAGGCAACAATAGCTATGATTTGTACGGGACACTGATGAGGGATAGTTTAACGATGGATGATTTGATCAGAAGAATTAGAAAAAAACAATATTAAAATGTTAACTGACCTCTAAGCAACATTTCCAGTGAAATCATTAGAAGTTCAAAGAAAAACAGGAAAAACTAAGTATGACCAAACAGAAAGATGCTTGATTATGAAAACAAAGAGGTTTTACTTTAGTCAAGGCACTGTTTTTGGCCTTGTGTAGAAGCAAATGTCAGGGGTGACAGAATCAGAATGTGGATCATGAATAACCTTATGTGATGAGGTTTTTGCCTCACACCTGTGAGGTTTTTCATTTAATGATATATCTATAAAAACACAAATCAGCAGAATAGTGACTATTGTGTGCCCCAGCATCTTACATCATTTTTTTCTTCCAGCAACAGGTACAAGCCTACAGAGGCAATGGAGTGCTGAGTTAGTGATCCTCAGGAGAGAACCTGTACGACTGAACTATATAACTTGTATTGCAGTGCTATACAGAAATATTGGCTCCCAAGGCGAGACATCTGAATCACTGGCATGCTTCTTTACAGTTTGGCACTGCACTGTTTGAGTTTTAGTACTAATCTGGTTTCCAGTAGCTCTGGGGTGTCTGATCTACCATTGAGAACAAATGTGCCCTAACTGGCTTTTATAAATTTTAACCCTGGCTTCCAGTTTGACTGTTGAAGAAGACTTTCCTTTCAACCTAAATGCATCAGGACAAGGAGATATTGTTTACTATGTAGCACAAGGGAAAATGGGACTTTGTGTCAGTTGGACGCTATCGTTATCACCATAATACAAACAGTACCTGTCTATCACTATCAAATTAACTACTCTGAGGAAAAAAAAAATCCATATCTTGCCTTTTTTTCCTCTATCATAAATGAACCAAAAGATTAACACTAAATCACTAAGCAGCATGCACTCCATTGTCACAATGGCCTTGACCTGCCAATCAACACAGAACATATTTCTGAACACATCTCATAGGTAGATTTCGAAAAAAGATGTGGAGTTTCTGAATTGTCTTTTTCTCTGGAATAAAATATTTAGATTTGGAGAAAGGGAGTTGAAAGAAAGTTCTTTCTCAAGGATCATATTTTGTGAATTACATTTGTCATAGAGAGAAAAAAATTTCCGTATGATTTTTCTTTGAAATACTGACATCATATGACACTCTAAAATGCTTTTAATTAATGTGTCACAACTAAATTGCCAAGATTCTTCTGTTTTACTACAGATTTGAAACAAGTTTATTGAAAAATGTCAGTTAAAGCATGTAATTTCATTTTTTAGACTTAGTTTCTTCTCTCAGTGAAAAGCTATCTTTTTAGGCCATTAACTGAGGTTTGGACCCAAGTCCATTTCTGCAAACATCAAAACAAACAGAAAAAAACAAAGGCAAGCTAATGTCTAACTTCCTGAATTCCAACCATTCTGTGATTTCTCCTGGTTCACTAATGAAACTAGGTTCAGAGGTGTTTGCTAACTCTATCATTTCTACTCTATGACCTTGGGAACATTGCTGCGTTGAAAATTGCTCCCTTGCAATACTTAAGCACGGGGAACAAAGAGGACAAATTAGAGGTCTGTGTGCAGTTGCAGTTCTGTTGCAGTTCACTGGGTCTCACAGTGAGCACATGAGTGGCAGAGAGGTGGTTGGGTAGGTCACGCAACTGGAGAGCTGTGGTAGATAGATTCAGGCTCTTTAGGAAGGACAGGCCAGAGATGTAAGGAGGGGGAGTTGCCCTTTATGCGAGAGAGCAGAGGGTTCTGTGTGGAGCTTTCCTTTGGATGATGAACTGCTGAGAGTTTATGGGTTAGGATTAGAGAGTGGATCAACATGGACAATGTTGTGCTGGCTGTCTGATACAGACCCTATGATCAGGAAGAAGAATTTGATTAGGCCTGCTTCAGACAACTGGAAAAGCCTTACATTTGCATTCCCTGGTCCTTACAGGGGACTTCAACCACTCTGGTATATGCTGGCAGAGCAAGGCAGCTGGGCACAAGCAATCCAGGAGGTTTCTGTAGTGCATTGATGACAACTTCCTCACACAGGTGACCATGGGGTCAATGGAGGGGACATACTCTGCTGGACCTCATACCTACAGACAAGAAAGAGATAGTCAGGAATATTAAAGTTAGGGGCAGCCTTGGCTGCAGTGGCCATGAGATGCTAGAATCCAGGATCTTGAGACAAGACAATAAGGCAAATAGCAGGATCACTACTCTGGACTTCAGGAGAGCCAACTTTAACCTGTTCAGGTACCTGCTTGGAAGAATCCCATGGGATACAGCTCTGGAGAGAAGAGGGGTCCAGGAGAGCTGGTTGATCCTCAAGGATCACCTCCTCCAAGCTAAAGAATTGTCTTTCCCCACGTGCAGAAAGTGAAGCTAAGGTGGCAGGAGGCCTTCATGGAGGAACAGGTTGCTCCTGACTAAATTCAACCATAGAAAGAAAGTGTACCAGAGCCAGAAGCAGGGGCAGGTGGCCCAGGAGGACTATGGAGACACTATCTGAGCATGCAGTGATAGGGTTAGAAAAGCCAGAGTTTATGGCAACTACATCCTTGGAGATGCTCAAAACCCAACTGGATCCAGCCCTGAGCAATCTGCTACAGCTGAACCTGCTTTGAACAGGAGGGTTGAACTAGGTGAACTCCAGAAATGCCTTCCAATCTCAATAATTCTGTGCTTCTGTAAGATAATGCATATATTGCCTGGGAGTTCCTGAAGACTGCATATGTGAACTTCATTATTTTGGTTCTTTTCATGACAGTAACTGTTAAAGACTTAGACTTTTGTAGTCACTGAAAAAATACTGGAAAAGCTGGAGACTATTATATTACATATTCAAAATTTTTCAGTGCCCTTCTCATCCTGCAGAGAAAATTACTGTTTCCCTCTTCAACTGTCAAGCCTTCGCACTTCTGAACAAGATATAAAGCTCATGCTTTTCTCTCTGAAGGGCTCCATTTTATGCCTGGTGCAAAGCAATACATACATCACGTACATGGTTTCACTACCTACATGATGTGTTACTTGTATTGTGACTGGTTTAGCATCATAACACACTCTGCCTTCCTGACCATACGGTACACTGGTTTCTGTGCAACAAGGAATGATCTGTTTTATAGTTTAAAATAAAATGAACCATTATCACTGAAATTTTAAGCAATCATGTGCTTAGGTGTTCCAGATATTAATTTCAGTGAGTTTCACAATAGCTTTTTGATGCATGTCACTGGCTCTATTATTCAGGTGATATGGTAAGAATTTCAGCTTCCCTACAAAAGAACGTAGGAAGTCTTATTTTGAAATTGATGGTTTTGGGAGACATAACTCATAATTGTCAAAGCCTTCAGATTTATCTATGGGACTCTACCCCCAAGGTCGATTTCACTGACTCCTTGAAGGAGTTCCCAAATGCTTAGCAGCTTAGCAACCCTTATTAGCCCAGTCCATGGTTACCAATATCACTGGTTTTTTTCCATATTGGATGCACCATTTGGCAGTTTCGCCCAAGATGTTGTGGCTATGGCATTGATCTTAGCCTCTCTTAATAAGTCTCTGATCTTAATATCCACCTTAGTGCTAATCTTGCCACCATTTTCCAAGACCATGAGCCATTTCATGTTTGAAAAACATGGTATCTGTTTCCTAACATGCTTTTTAAGTCCAGCTGTATACTCTTTTGGAAAACAGCTCAGAAGGAAAGCACTAAAGTATCAGAGATATGCCAGACTTAATGTTTTCCTGTCATTGAAGCGTGAGCGCTCTCTATCACATGAGTAAGTGCATCTGCTTGCAAATCCTGATCCAAAATGTTCTAGTCTTGAATGATTTCTTTCAAAGTTAAAGGACTGGCTTTTTTCTTCCTTAGCCTCTGGTTTAGCAGCTGGGAAGCATAGCTATCATATTACTGACTCCCAAAAAATGCTTTTCATTCCAATAGAGACTCCCTTTCTCCCACCACAACTTTTGAGTATATGCATACAAAAGACCTGAAGCTTACAGCCTAGTAGAGAAAAAAAAAGGAATTTTTGTTTGGATGATAATTGTAGGAGATAGCAGCAGAGAAACTATGCAGACAGATAGATGTATAACTCTTAGGTTACACCAGTTGCTTTATTTTCCACATATTCTTTAAGCAATCTGGTCATATGTAGGACTGTTGCGTTATCTATAATCCCCAATAGACTCATTCTTTCCAGTGTGCATATAACTGTTTCCCTTCCTTAAATGAAACATTTGGGACACATGACTGAAAAGCCTTTTCCTATTTAGACTCCTTTTATATGTGTGAATGTCACTAAGCTAGATATTTTGCAGCTCATGAAAAAAAGATAAAAACTTGCAATCATATGGATAGGCACCTAGGAGTAGAATGAAACATGGGACCACTAAATTCAGTCTTCTACTACCACAGACTACTATGGAAGGTCCAAAGTCCTCAGAATATAAATTCCACATGTCTCTATACGTTACCTGCCTGAATGCACTGACATTATTGCTATCATGCATTATAAAGAGTTGCAACCATGCTGAGTTAGTAGTGTTAGGTCTCAGATATGTGATTTAGTTCAGCTGAGCTGAGCTAGCTCAGTGGTATAGGTCTGCCTGCAACAAACATAAAGACATAAACGCTAGTTAAAGAAGTTTAAAGGGAAATGCTAGCCCTGCATCTGCAGTGGCTGAATGGAAGGCATGCAGCTTGTTACCTACCCCCAGGGGACACATGGCAACTCTGGTGAGTTGTGGTGACTGGATTACATGTCTAAGTCTACAGGGAGTCCTCAAGTATTTCAGCTGCTCTGATTCTACTGCAGTATTCACACAGGTTATTGCTACTGGAGAATCTACAGTGCTGGGGACATAACAATTGAAAATTGAAAGAAAACACTTGCTGCTATCACAAAGCATCTCAAATATCATTTATGTCAGTGTTTTATAACAGAGCACATCAAAGATACTCTGTGCTGACTGCAAACAAAACTGTGTGACAGACAGGAATGGCAGCTTGAGATGTCTGACTGTAATTTAAAATGTTCCAAAGCGATACGACATTTTCCATATACTCAAGTAACTCTGCTTCTGTAAAACTATCTCCCACATCATAAAAGTCTGTATACAAATAGACAGCAACCAAGCAGTCAAAATCTTCCAGGAAAATATATTCTAGGTTTTGGAGGGATGCTAATGGAGGCAGCCATGTAAATGAGAAGAGTTTGCAGCTTCCCCCAAAATTCAGTGACTAGGAGAGTCCTAACTCCCGTAGGACTTTGAAAATTTAGGTGAGTATTAATTCCTTGTGGAAGGCAAGTATTTCCATATTTATTTGTTTAGTCCATTGAAACACGAACAGGGAATAGCTTTCCGACAGAGGAACCATTAGACCATTTGCTTGTTTTAATGCTGTGCTGCCTAATATTACATGTAATGTTGCATCTGGAATACTAATACAATCATTCCAGGTTAATTTGGGTCTTTATTAGGTTATGTTATACCTTTATAGTGTATAAATCATTACTTATCTTGGTAGACCATGTGTCAGATAGTGTGAAAAAGAGAACAATTGAAAAATGAATATAGGTCATTATCAGTGAAATATGAGATTGATTTATTGTTGGTAAAAACTGACTACTCCATCTTCACAAGTGGAGAAGACTGCTGCATAGTCATGTCAAACCCCACATTTTCAAGAATTCCTAACAATGAAGTGTCTTATTCTTTGCTTTTGAAACTGCTGCTGGAGATCTTCAAAATTTCATTGTAAATGTGGTTGTTCATTAACTGACACTCAAGCTCAGGTTCACAAAGGTTTGCATTGAAAATACAAAACATCTAAATTACATCTCTGGAAAATTTCCTACATATTTTCTTGGTTAAACTTGTACAGTAAGACCTGAAAAGTATTCATTTTGTTCCAGTTCAGTGTCTTATCTAATATGGAGGGAATTCATTTGATACAAGAGATGAATAGCATTTTAATGCTAACTAGCATTTCATATTAATGTTTCTTATTTCGTGTTTATATTAGTGTATTTCATGTTAGTGCATTTTATGTTTTGCTCACATGTTGTTGGAAATTTCATAATCACCACCGCCTCCATTTCAGTGGAAATGTGGAATAAAGCAGAGACATGTGATCCAGAAGCAGACATGGGAACTAGAATATTTTTAAGAAATAAAAAGATATTGTGAACAAATAAAATGGAAAGTGTCAACTGAAATGATAGTGAGTACCCATACAAAAAACTTGTGTCTGAATAACATCTGTTCTTCTATCACAGTCATAATTAAGATAATATATATACATGCAAGAATATCCACACCCAGACTATAGTATTCTTTCTACTGTCATTACTTAGGACAGCAATCCACATGTGTTACAACAATAACAGGAGACTTGTAAATCCTTTTTTTAATTTCCTTGAAGCAGCAGGAATGCAGTCCTTAATCCTCAGATACAACTGAAAAACACTCAAGCATTTTCAGGGCAAAAGGGTGCAGAGATCTTAGCGTTTCATAGTGATTCAGCTGATTACCTTGACTAATAAAATGCAGGTAACGCTTTTAGAATATCACATTAGCCCCTTGACAATAAGCTCACCCAAAAGCATTTTTCACTATTATTGTTATGATCACGTCTAGTTGTAAATGGCATTCACCAGCACTATTCAAATTAATCAGCATACCAATAAAGCAGTAATGTCAATTAATTAATAGAATTAAACACAGTACATTCTTGTGGACATTTCATCAAACTAGTATTCTGTTTGTTACTGTTTCACTGACAATTGTTAGAGCATAGTGACATAGCTTGAGAACCTATATTTTGGGATTTTAAGTAGTATAATACTTGTCTGTGCAATAGGTAAGTGCAGGTGTCTCAGAACACATGACTGCAATGTCTGCAATGTTAATCAGACAGTCACATGCACAAACTAGTACAGTGAGTTAGCTGGAGTACCAAAATATGCAAATATTAAGACAAGATATTTTAGGAAACTTGGCTGTTGCTATTGCTTTACTTGGAGAAATAAATAAATTTACTGGGTAATTTTTTCAGTTATTTTGAAAAAAATGTGCATTCTATCATGGTGTTTCTTACAGAAGCCATTAAAGGATTCCCAAAGAGCAGAAGCAGAGATTGAAAGATGTCAGCCACATGTTTAGGAAAATACATTTTAGTAGATATTGACAGTCATTATTTACTATACCTCAGATTCCCTAAAGCTCTAAACTCCCACTGGAATTCCCATACACAAGTTTAAAGGATTGCAAGGTGTTTAAATGCCTGGACCTCATTCTTTTTTTGATGTGTGAGGCTTAAAAACCTGCTAGTAATTTTACAAATTAAAAATACTAATCAATGACAAATAAGGGAATTTTTAACAGGCTTTTATAGTAAGGGTTTTCTCAGAATTTTTTATTCTGCTTATCTTACATTTTAGCTTCTTTTTTGAAAAAAACAAAAACAAATGTTTGTTTAACCATAACTATTTCAGCTGATGGGTAAGGCAAACTCTCCTACCAAATAGTAGTGATGGACAAAAGAAGAGTAATCATCAACTGTATTGCTGCCTTTGCAATGTTTATTTTACAGGGAATGAGCCACTGAGCTACAGTTGTGATGTATAAAGCAATCTGGTTCCTCTTCAAAACAATACTCACCTGAAATCCTTACTCATTCGTAAAGTCAGTAATGTCATAAAATCATAAGAATACAAGAGGGAGGAAATCTCAGAGAAAGCAGCAGGATGACTGGGGAAACTGAAAGGCTGACTTCCAAGGGAAAATTTACGAAGCTTAGTATACATACATAACGTATTAGAGAAGGAGTTATATTTGTGAAGAATCTCAGACATTAAAAACAAACCTGAAAAAAAATAGAGATCAGGAGAAGGAACATAGCCAGTTATTGACTCTTTCTCCTAGTGAGAGGTCTACTTAATTTCAAGCAATACCTCCCTGCTCTTTGCTGAAGGTTTATGCACAGTAGATTAATTTCTGTCTCCTTTCCTGAAGGTTTTATCTGCTTAAGTTTGTTAGCACCAATTTGCTAGTCTAAAGGAAATTAGCTCTACACTGGTAGTGCTCTACAAATAAGAAATCAATAATAATTACTTTGTACATTAAAAGAATTAGATTGGCAACTGTTGAAACTTTTCATTTGCCAGGATAATATTGCAAAATGAATAAAGTTGTAGTCAAAGAAATGATTGCAGCATTAAATATAGTAGATTAATTCTAAATGGTTGAAACTGAGAGGCCATACACTAAACTTGGTATCATTTACCTGTTACTCTTGTTATTGGGATGAAAAAATGTAACTAAGAACACCTATGTTAAATCACTTCCAAAGTATCACGAGAAACCCTGGATGTCAGTAGTTTGCTGCAAAAACTGGAAGGGAACCTCTGGCATATCTTCAACAGAATCATAATTTCGGTAATCTTTGTAATTGGCTTCAGAGAGAAGAACTGATTTATGATATTTGATACCATCTCCCAGCTTAATGAAACTGCCTTTATCTATCCTTGCAGCAGAGGAAATTGTTAGCCTAAATTATTTCCCTGACAGAAAGAAGGGCATGAAGAATATGAGAGAAAGTGTCATGACAGTGATTTTAAGGAAAGAGGGACGTACCAACTCCCAGCATATAGGAGGAATTAATGCAGACAGGTAGAGGCAGAGTGCAGCCTAAGATAGGGAAGAAATAAATGAAACTCATCATATTCCCACATGCATATGGACTTTTATTGTGGGAGCAAAGGCAATATTCAACTCAATTTCATCAAGTGAATGAATAATAATCGTGAGGAAAAGGACTATTCAGAAAGACAGAATGGGACACACACAAAACTGCTGGTATGTGGAATGAGAAGAGAGTAAGAGTAGGAGGAGGCAGACAAGGGTCCTCACACAGGCAAACTACATGAAACAGTGACAAGAAAGGGGTTGGTTCTGGAAAGTGCACAAAGCCCATAGCAAAGAAAGCAAAGGGCAGGATACCACTCAGGGTGAATGAGAATGAGAAGCTATGGAAAGGAGTCAGAGATGTGGAGTAGCAGCCTGTCCCTAGGGAACAAGAATGTGCATTCAGGAAGTGTGCAAGAAATTAATTTAAAGTCTCTGACATGAGCGGTGTACTCAGCCTATCACAGCAGTAACGTGAGCCTGGCTTCTGTGCAGTGCTCTCCAACACAAAGAAACTCTTTATCAGCACTTGTACTCTTCCTAACCCTCTGACTCTACTCTCCTTTGGGGCTGCTGGACTGTATAATTTTTCTGACTTGAATCTTTTGTTATGTTAACTGAAGAAATTAATATGTTTAGCTACAAGTTCCTTTCAGGACTCTGCAAGACTTTTCTTGCAGAGGTAGAGTGATAGCAATAAACATCAAGCCTTGCTTATATCACTGTTTTTAAAAGGGGATTACAATGTTATAGGACTAAGGGATAACCATCACCTGCCAGTCAAGAAGGAATATGAGGAAGCCAGCTGTGCAGAAGCTGGCTTTTAGGGTGCAAAAAGCACCCTAAATAAAAATAGAGGTCACTTAGCAGTTTTAAACATAAATACTGTGATACTGAAAGCAAAAAAAGTTTGGAAGTATAACTTAATCGGATATGACATAACTTGTTTTCAAAATTAAACCTGTACATTGTAGATAATCTAAAAGAAAGTGAGCTTTGATTATTTCTGTCTTTCTTGGATATATGTTTTATTTACAGCACAAGGCAGTTGTAAAAATGAACAGAATGTTTCTATCCCCAGTACCTTAGCTGCTGATTATTTTTTTCTCCTTTAGTGGCTGTTTGAGAATTATCTTTAAAACTGAAGAATCAGTTCACAAGTGATGAGGGTAAGTGGGACTTATTATGCCATCAGTTTTAAGTCTCCACTTCTTTTAAGGGTGATGTCTGCTTAAAATCAATAAACAAGTGGTATAGAATAGCTTAGTATATGGCCCTTGGGATCTGGATTGGAGTTTTTTGCAGAGAGGTCATTTAAACTCCAGGCCACATTGGGAAACTTATCTGTTGCTTTCAGTGGATGCTGAACTGCATGAAACACCAAATGTGAGAAGGCTTCAATCATATTCAGTGTCACTTCAGAGACCATAGCTGAACATTACGCTGACTTTGCTAAACAGCTTTACGCAGCTTTTGTACCTTTGCAAAATTGTTAACACCCAGAAAATCATCACTGATAAAAGAGAACCTGTTTTGGGAACTAACCACAGTCATCTTTAACTTCATATTTGTGAATGGATTTTAAATGGCTGTTGGTTAACAGGAGTTTCCATAACAAGGAATGTGAAGGCCAACAGCTTGGATCTGTGATTTTCCCATAGCTGACTGCATGGTTAGGTATTTGTTGCTTGTTTTACATACTATTTTCTCCTAGAGAATTGAAGACTGCATCTTGCTACTGTACAGATAGGACTTGGTTCATCAAAAGTGACTAAACTCTTTTCACGATATTGCAGAATGGGAACCTCTGGACAAGTTTCAATAGAATGGGGAAGGCTGGGGGGTGGTATGGGAAAAGAATAAGCTAGGCACTTTTGAAAATCACATGCATATACACACACCCCACATAACTTGCACAGATTGCAACTCACCTTGTTTAAAATATTTGTAAAACTATTTTTCAAATACCACATTATTCCAAACAAAGCTTGCATACTGGGTTTCTTGGAACGTATATGCTTGTTTTCTTCCATTCTTGTTCTGAATGCATTTTGGAACTGTTTTGGAGGAAGGATGAGGGTAAGAAAGGGAATATGTCTCTACCTCTTAATTCACGTGAGCAGTTCCAGAGAGAGAGGGGAGGTGGGAATAATCACATGCTTGATGACTGCCCGATGCTGATGAGTATTATTGAATCAGAACTTTCATAAACTGCATGTTTCAAGAAAGATTTAGAGAAATATTTTGATAATACTATGAACACTTAAAATTTAGAGCACAGAAATGCAGTTATTACAGGACTCATTCTAACTGCGTGGCTTTGTGGATCTATTTGCTATCTTAAAAAAAGTGAGAGAAATCAAATCCATTGTGCAATTTTGACATAATTGGGATATTCTCTTATGTCTATGGGAGTTTTAACTAAGTTACTAGAATATATATTGTCCTGGTTTCGGCTGGGATAGAGTTAATTTTCTTCCTAGTAGCTGGTATAGTGCAGTGCTTTGGATTTTAGTATGAGAATGATATTGATAACACGCTGATGTTTTGGCTGTCGCTAAGCGGTATTTACATTGGTCAAGGACCTTTTTTTATTGTTTTTTTCCCCAGCTTCTCATGCTCTGCCAGGCGCCCAAGAAATGGGAGGGGGCACATCCAGGATAGTTGATCCAAACTGACCAAAGGGCTATTCCATACCATATGATGTCATGCCCAGTATATAAACTGGGGGAGTTGGCCGGGGGGTTGCGATCGCCGCTCGGGGACTGGCTGGGCGTCGGTCGGCGGGTGGTGAGCGGTTGTATTATTTTATTTTATTATTTTTTTTTTTCCTTTCCCTTTTCTTTCCCTCCCTTGGGTTTTGTTCCTCTTTCTCTCTCATTGTATTCCTTCTCATTATAATTCATTATTATTATTATTATTATTATTATTATTATTATTATTATTTTGTTCCAATTATTAAACTGTTCTTGTCTCAACCCACGGGTTTTCTTACTTTTGCTCTTCGATTCTCTCCCCCATCCCACCTGGGGAAGTGAGAGACGGCTGTGTGGTGCTTAGTTGCCAGCTGGGGCTAAACCACGACAGTCCTTTTGGCGCTAACGTGGGGCACGAAGGGTTGAGATAATAATAGATTAACCAGAGTGTATTAAGGAATTCAGATCTGTTAGTAGTTGTGGGACGTGATATTGATCCATCTGTTCCTAGCATTGGTTTACCTGATCTGCACCATGCTCATTTTTTTGCTGTACATGTTAAAGATCGGTGTTGGTTTTGCAGTTTGCTGTGCTCTGCTATGATTGGTGATGTTTGGCCTGTGAGATTTGTTATTAAAACAGTGACCTTGGGTTTATTTTGGTATCTAAGTGCTGTACTGAAACCGTTATTGTATGTCGGGTATCAGCTTATGGAGACAATTCGCAATTATACCTCTGCCTCTGAGAGGTTTTTATGGAGGAAATGCAGAATTGTACCTTCACTACTTTCTTCTACAATGCTTCCTCCTTCATTACAATAACTTTTCAGTATTTTGAACAACCTTGGGTAGTTAAGATACTTCTATTGGTATTGCTTGGGAATATTGTTTCGATCTTGTCCAAGGTTAGTAAGCAATTTAAGAACATAATTCAGAGATCTGCCCAAGGCTGGATAGTTATGAGTGGCAGGGTGTATGGGATAGCATGGGCAAATGCCTAGGACGGTGGGCACCTCCAGTGTTTTGGAACTTCACCCTGAACAAGTGCAGAATCCTGAAAAATTAGTAGACTATTTGGAAAAAGTATGCTGTCACCCTGGCAATTTAGGGAGAGGCAAATCACTGCAATGTGCTGGGGTCTGGCCCATGCCTACCGGAGCCCTGTTCAACACTATTCAGTACCCTCAAGGATCCGGTGGCAAAATGCCAGGCACTGCAGCTGCTCCAGCCCCCCCTGCGACAGGCGCTGCGGCTGTTCCGACTGCCCCTGCGACAGGCGCTGCGGCTGTCCCGATTACCCCTGCAACAGGCACTACGGCTGCTCCAACCCCCTGCGACAGGCACTGCGGCTGTTCCGACTGCCCCTGCGACAGGCGCTGCGGCTGTCCCGATTACCCCTGCGACAGGCACTACGGCTGCTCCAGCCCCCCCTGCGACAAGCACTCCGGCTGTCGATTACCCCTGCGACAGGCGCTACGGCTGTCCCGATTACCCCTGCAACAGGCACTACGGCTGCTCCAGCCCCCCTGCGACAGGCACTGCGGCTGTTCCGACTGCCCCTGCGACAGGCGCTGCGGCTGTCCCGATTACCCCTGCAACAGGCACTACGGCTGCTCCAGCCCTCCCTGCGACAGGCACTGCGGCTGTTCCGACTACCCCTGCGACAGGCACTGCAGTTGCAGCTGCTCCGGATAACTCCGTTACAAGCATTGCGGTTCAAACAGGGAACGAACCCGTGTCAGTATCAGTCGCCCCTATACATAAAAAGAAATCCTGGAAGCGAAAGTCAGCTCGTTTAGAAAGGGAAGATGAAAGAGCAGGGCTATCACAGGGAGAGGAAGAGGAAGAACTCGTAAATGAGACAGAAACCACCCGATCCCTATCCCTAAGTGAGCTGCGAGATATGCGAAAAGATTTCAGCCGTCGTCCAGGGGAGCACATTGTCACCTGGCTGCTCCAATGCTGGGATAGTGGGGCCAGTAGCCTGGAATTGGAGGGTAAGGAAGCCAAGCAGCTGGGATCTATTTCTAGGGAAGGGGCATTGACAAAGCAATTGGAAAAGGGGAACCAGCCCGCAGCCTCTGGAGGCGACTCCTGTCAGCTATAAAAGAAAGATATCCCTTCAAGGAAGATGTTGTATATCGCCCTGGGAAATGGACCACCATGGAAAAAGACATCCAGTACCTGAGGGAATTAGCTGTGCTGGAAGTGATTTATAGTGACCTGAACGACGTGCGGTCACCCACAGATCCAGATGAGGTCCAGTGCACAAGACCTATGTGGCGGAAGTTGGTACGAAACGCACCACCGCCGTGTGCCAACTCATTGGCAATACTGACCTGGAAAGACGGAGACGGTCCAACAGTGAATGAAGCTGCTAGTAACCTCCGGGAATATGAAGAAAGTATCTCTTCCTCCTTGTCTCAGCTGTGGAGAAACTGTCCCAGGAGTTCCAACGGTTCAAAGAAGATATGTCCTACTCCCCACCTATACGGACCAGTGACTCAGCTATTAGAGTCAGCGTTCTTCTGCTCAAGAGAGAGGATATAGAGGGTACACACCACGGGGCACTCTATGGTTTTCCTGCGTGACCACGGAGAGGACATGAGGAAGTGGGATGGAAAACCTACCTCAACCCTAGAGGCACGGGTACGTGAGTTGCAAGGAAAAACAATCACCAAGGGGTTCTTCCAGGAAAATTGCTGCTCTGGTTTCCAGTGCACAATTCCCCAGACAGAGTAAAAGGGCTGATCTTACTTCTGATTTTAATGAAGAAACTCCTGACTCGTATATACAAGAAATGGGTAATGAATATTATGACCAGAATTAGGGGCCCTGCCTCCAGCCAGGTGGAGGAAAGGGACAAAGCCGGGTTTACTGGACTGTGTGGATTCGATGGCCTGGCACATCAGACCCACAGGAGTATAAGGCTCTAGTAGACACCGGTGCACAGTGTACCCTAATGCCATCAAGCTATATCGGGCAGAACCCATCTGTATTTGTGGAGTGACAGGGGATCCCAACAGCTGACTGTCTTGGAGGCTGAAGTGAGCCTAACTGGGAATGAGTGGCAAAAGCACCCCATTGTGACTGGCCCTGAGGCTCCGTGCATCCTTGGCATAGACTACCTCAGGAGAGGGTATTTCAAGGACCCAAAAGGGTACCGGTGGGCTTTTGGTATAGCTGCCTTGGAGACGGAGGAGGAAATTAAGCAGCTATCTACCTTGCCTGGTCTCTCAGAGGACCCTTCTGTTGTGGGGTTGCTGAGGGTTGAAGAACAACGGGTGCCAATTGCTACCACAACGGTGCACCGGAGGCAATATCGTACCAACCGAGACTCCCTGATTCCCATCCATGAGCTGATTCGTCGACTGGAGAGCCAAGGAGTGATCAGTAAGACTCGCTCACCTTTTAACAGTCCTATATGGCCAGTGAGAAAGTCTAATGGAGAGTGGAGACTAACAGTAGACTATCGTGGCTTGAATGAAGTCACGCCGCCCCTGAGTGCTGCTGTGCCGGACATGCTGGAACTTCAATACGAACTGGAGTCAAAAGCAGCCAAATGGTATGCTACAATTGATATTGCTAATGCGTTTTCTCAATGCCTTTGGCAGCAGAGTGCAGGCCACAGTTTGCTTTCACCTGGAGGGGTGTTCAGTACACCTGGAATCGACTGCCCCAGGGGTGGAAACACAGCCCTACCATTTGCCATGGACTGATTCAGACTGCACTGGAACAGGGCGAAGCTCCAGAACATCTGCAATACATTGATGACATTATCGTGTGGGCAATACAGCAGAGGAAGTTTTTGAGAAAGGGAAGAAAATAGTCCAGATCCTCCTGAAAGCCGGTTTGCCATAAAACAAAGTAAGGTCAAGGGACCTGCACAGGAGATCCAGTTTTTAGGAATAAAATGGCAAGATGGACGTCGTCAGATCCCAATGGATGTGATTAACAAAATAACAGCCATGTCTCCACCAACTAGCAAAAAGGAAACACAAGCTTTCTTAGGCGTTGTGGGTTTTTGGAGAATGCATATTCCAAATTACAGTCTGATCGTGAAGCCCTCTCTACCAAGTGACCCGGAAGAAGAATGATTTCAAATGGGGCCCTGAGCAACGACAAGCTTTTGAACAAATTAAACGGGAGATAGTTCATGCAGTAGCCCTTGGGCCAGTTCAGACAGGGCAAGACGTAAAATGTGCTCTACACTGCAGCTGGGAGAGAATGGCCCTACCTGGAGCCTCTGGCAGAAAGCACCAGGGAGACTCGAGGTCGACCCCTAGGGTTTTGGGTCGGGGATACAGAGGATCTGAGGCCCGCTATACTCCAACTGAGAAAGAGATATTAGCAGCATATGAAGGGGTTCGAGCTGCTTCCAGAAGTGGTTGGTACTGAAGCACAACTCCTCTTGGCACCTCGACTGCCGGTGCTGGGATGGATGTTCAAAGGGAGTGTCCCCTCTACACATCATGCAACTGATGCTACGTGGAGTAAAGTGGGTTGCACTGATCACACAACGGGCTCGGATAGGAAACCCCAATCGCCCAGGAATCTTGGAAGTAATTATGGACTGGCCAGAAAGCAAGGTTTCGGAATATCGCCAGAGGAGGAGGTGACGCGTGCTGAAGAGGCCCCACTGTACAATAAATTGCCAGAAAATGAGAAGCAGTATGCACTGTTCACTGATGGGTCCTGTCGCATTGTAGGAAAGCATCGGAGGTGGAAGGCTGCTGTATGGAGTCCTATACGACAAGTGGTAGAAACTGCTGAAGGAGATGGTGAATCGAGCCAATTTGCAGAACTAAAAGCCATTCAGCTGGCTTTAGACATTGCTGAACGAGAAAAGTGGCCAGTGCTCTATCTCTATACTGACTCATGGATGGTGGCCAATGCCCTGTGGGGGTGGTTACAGCAATGGAAGCAGAACAATTGGCAGCGCAGAGGCAAACCCATCTGGGCTGCAGCATTGTGGCAAGATATTGCTGCCCGGGTAGAGAACCTGATTGTAAAAGTACGTCACGTAGATGCTCATGTACCCAAGAGTCGGGCCACTGAGGAACATCAAAATAACCAGCAGGTGGATCAGGCTGCTAAGATTGAAGTGGCTCAGGTGGATCTGGACTGGCAACATAAGGGGTGAATTATTTATAGCTCGGTGGGCCCATGACACCTCAGGCCATCAAGGAAGAGATGCAACATATAGATGGGCTCGTGATCGAGGGGTGGACTTGACCATGGACACTATTGCACAGGTTATCCATGAATGCGAAACATGCGCTGCAATTAAACAAGCCAAGCGGTTAAAGCCTCTGTGGTATGGAGGGCGATGGCTAAAATATAAATATGGGGAGGCCTGGCAGATCGATTATATCACACTCCCACAAACCCGCCAAGGCAAGCGCTATGTGCTTACAATGGTGGGAAGCAACCACCGGATGGCTGGAAACATATCCTGTGCCCCATGCCACCGCCCGGAACACTATCCTGGGCCTTGAAAAGCAAGTCCTGTGGCGACATGGCACCCCCGAAAGAATTGAGTCAGACAACGGAACACATTTTCGAAACAGCCTCATAGACACCTGGGCTAAAGAGCATGGCATTGAGTGGGTATATCACATCCCCTATCATGCACCAGCCTCTGGGAAAATTGAACGATATAATGGACTGTTAAAGACTACACTGAGAGCACTGGGTGGTGGGACATTTAAACATTGGGATACACATTTAGCAAAGGCCACCTGGTTAGTCAACATTAGAGGATCTATCAATCGAGCTGGCCCTGCCCAATCAAAACTTTTACACACTGTAGAAGGGGATAAGGTCCCTGTAGTACACATAAAAAACATACTGGGGAAGACAGTTTGGGTTACTCCTGCCTCAGGCAAAGGCAAGCCCATTCGCGGGATTGCTTTTGCTCAAGGACCAGTGTACTTGGTGGGTAATGCGAAAGGATGGGGAAGTCCAATGTGTACCTCAAGGGGATTTGATTTTGGGTGAGAATAGCCAATGAACTGAATGGTATGATGTTAATTGCTATATAATACTGTGTGTCATCACTTTTATGGTTATTATACACCATATCAATGGTATTTCAATAAGGATCACCCAGATTAGTGAAAAATGAACTTCGATGAAAGCAAGCAAAGTGCAGAAGTGATGGAACCAGAACTGGCTTCAGCATCCAGAACAATCCAGAACAATTCAGATTCAGAACAATCCAGCACCATGCAGCATCTCTTCTGCCCTGAAGGACTATTATGACAGATGAAGCCCAAAGTCATGAACTAAATGACCTTAATAAACATTTTAGAAGGATGACTCATAGACCAAGGGAATGATAATTGTGTGTACATATATATATATATATATATATATCAAGAGACAAGGAAAAAAATGGTGGTGATTAATTGTATTAGAAAGGGTAGAACCTGGGCATGACGTAAATGGTATGGAATAAGGGGTGGATACTGTCCTGGTTTCGGCTGGGATAGAGTTAATTTTCTTCCTAGTAGCTGGTATAGTGCAGTGCTTTGGATTTTAGTATGAGAATGATATTGATAACACGCTGATGTTTTGGCTGTCGCTAAGCGGTATTTACATTGGTCAAGGACCTTTTTTGTGTTTTTTCGCCAGCTTCTCATGCTCTGCCAGGCGCCCAAGAAATGGGAGGGGGCACATCCAGGATAGTTGATCCAAACTGACCAAAGGGCTATTCCATACCATATGATGTCATGCCCAGTATATAAACTGGGGAGTTGGCCGAGGGTTGCGATCGCCGCTCGGGGACTGGCTGGGCGTCGGTCGGCGGGTGGTGGCGGTTGTATTATTTTATTTTATTATTTTTTTTTTCCTTTCCCTTTCTTTCCCTCCTTGGGTTTTGTTCCTCTTTCTCTCTCATTGTATTCCTTCTCATTATAATTCATTATTATTATTATTATTATTATTATTATTATTATTATTATTATTATTTTGTTCCAATTATTAAACTGTTCTTGTCTCAACCCACGGGTTTTCTTACTTTTGCTCTTCCGATTCTCTCCCCCATCCCACCGGGGGGGAGTGAGAGAGCGGCTGTGTGGTGCTTAGTTGCCAGCTGGGGCTAAACCACGACAATATCAAACCTTTAAGATATGACTCTGCCTGTGCTAGAAGGGGACATTGAAGTTCAACATCATATCATAAAAGGTCTTCACATGACAAATTGCTCTGTCTTAAGTCTTTACTATAGATGACTCAGCAGCTTTTGTGCCTGATTGTTGCATATTGTACTAATAAGTTAGTAGAGGAAGTGCAGGCTATCAGCTTCTGCCAGATTAAAACATATGGTATAAATTATACCATAGCAGATATGAGGAATGGGGATAATGAAGACTGAGGAACACTGTGGGACACTGTTAAGTTATAACCATAAATGTCAGAAGGCCAGTAGAAAATGAAAAAAAACCCAACAAATCAAATACTTGTAATAAGGAAAACCAACATCTAGGAATCAGTCAGAGAATAACCATCTTTGAGTTGTATTGATCAACTCTTTCACATATAAAAAGCACAGGAAATCAATATATTGAAGAAAAACACATACAAAATGGAAATAAAGCCTTCATTTGAAATGAATATGCCTAAGGAAGTTCATTGATTGTTCAAGTGAAGAAAGAACTGAATAGTCTCTGGAACATCCTGTATGTATTTTAAATAAACTTTTCAGAGATTTTGGAAAACAGGATTTGCAGTTCAGTGAGAACTCGATCAGTTTGAAATCTCAAGATGCATATTTCAATTGAACGCAATTATCATTAGGTCACTGTATAAATTTGAATTAACTACCTTTGCAATGAATTCACATAAACGTAAATGTCATGTTCATGTTTACATGAGGGGAAACATCGATTCACAGACATTTAAGATTTGAAATTTTCCAGGAGAGAATGAGCATCCAGGCATACAGTGCTTCAGGTAACCCCTGAAAGATGTCTTTCCCTATTAAGGATTTTAAACATTAGCAGAAAGCCATACTTAAAAAATTTAGCAATATTCATAGAAGTATAACTGATTCTGTTCTTATTGACAAAGAAAATGCAAAAATCAACATTTTGTTTCCTGTTAAGATCTGACCTTACAAACTTCTGACTTGACAAAAAAGAAAAGCATGGAAAAGCAGTCAACACTAGCATCTGCACTGACTGGTTTTTAAAAAAGTTAACTACTTATAAATATATTATGATAAATACCAAATTTGCTTGCTGACTAACTCAGGATTGCTTAGTCTCTGAGTTCTAACTCTGGAGGCCGCACAGTAAGATCATCTGCTAATTAATCTTCTCAAATTCCTCAAAGCTTTTCTGTAAACCATTCAGTGTAACTCAGAAAATGTTTTTCAGTCTTATCTTTCTAGAAAACTCTTTTACATTTCTATCTGTAACATAATTCCCTGCACTAGCATTATTAGCTTGACAGATTAGACATCGTTTGTGACTAGTGTCCAGATATCAAAATAATAAAAACTGTTATAGCTTCCCACCTTGAACAAACAGCAAAGCTTATCCTTTTCACACCACTGGACTTTTTACTAAATGAATGTAATTCTTCACAAACAAATGTTCCACTCTAATTTGCTTATGTACAAGCTATTTCATAGGCATTTTAACATTCTGTGATGTCACTCAGGACAAAGCAATTAATCCAGTAAAAGACAGTCCCGCTTAATCAATTTCCAGTGAAATGCTGCTGGCCTTGCTGCAAGTGAGGATTACGCATATGGCATCTGCTCCACTGATGTTCAGGTGATCTCACCAAGTCTGTCATCTGGCAGCTCACCATCTGAATATCCACTTTACAGCCACTTGCAAGAATTGAGGTGTTGGTTGGAGAAGCATGTGAGGGCAGAGACAAATATTGTGGGCAGTAGAAGGTTTGAAATGTTTCTGAGGAAAAGGACTGCTACTCTGACACTGAAGTTTGTGAACAGAATGAAGTTATTGGCCTCTGTCACTCTGAAGATGTGAGTGCAATGCACATGCCCAATGTAGCCTATTTTAGTGATCTCCAGTAGCCCATTTCACTGTGTATTATGAAGTATTGTTTATCCTTGTGCATTTACTTAAACACTGGCTTTATAGAGCAGGTAGGGAATTGGTTGATCAATAAAGGTGTATTGGGAGCCTTTTGGAAGACATTGTATTCAATGAGTCAGTGATCTTGAGAAGGCCATGTCTGCTCTGCTGGGGCTCTCTATACTTATATATAGAATATAAGCTCCATGAGAAAAAAACCCCACTAGAGTGAATCTAGGTATTATAATGTTCTAATAACACTATTATAATGTAATAATTGTATCTGTTTTGCTTTGTTTCCTTGGTGCTGCAAAGGAATGCTTATGATTTTTGGCTTTTCAGTGTTTGAGGCACATGCTTGGTGTTGAATAATAGGAGAAGAGATAAGTAGGTAGAATAACTTAATTTGGTATCATTTTATACTGGCCAAATTAATGTGACAATTTACTGCTAAAAGCCTGAGGACCATATCCTCAGAGACTATAACATCTGGAAACAGGCTGATGACCATAAAACACAAGTTCTAGAAAAACTAACTTTGCGAGCTGACTATGTATTTATATTCACTAGAGAATTTGGAAAATTAGTGCTGTAAATTATTACACATTTATTTCCCTAATACTGTGGAAGACATTAATAAATATTTTAGCATCAATATTAATACTGATCTTTTACCAGTGATGGTCTCAAAGCTGAAAAGTAAGGAAAATTTGCATTTTTATGGCTTGAAATTAACTGAATTGCAAGTGGTTACAAAAAAAATCTTTTTTAAAAAAAAATCTTTCCTCAGAAGTCATTCCAGTCCCCAGACATAATTGCCAAAGGTCAATCTTCAGTCTCAGTTATCTCTAGTTTGCTCTGAATTCATGGTTGATATTGATAAAGCATTTTAGAGATAAAAACAAAACAAAACAAAACACAAAACCTAGTATATAAATGTTAAATATAATTAATATTATGTAGTCATCTTGAAGAATGTCCTTTATCTTTCAGAGAAGGCACCTATGTGAATAACTTAATTTACTGGCATAAGGAGGCGGTGATGGAGGAGATATTGCACTCTAATGCAATGCTGAGATAAAAATTACCATTACACACACTAAATGCTATATTTAGTGTGTATAACAGTTGGAGATCTTCACAAGATGGATGATTATTGATTGGATAATTTTGATGTTAATCAAATTCTCTGTGGAATTTTCTTGGGTTTGTTTGCTTCCCCACTGTTATATTTATTTCAGTTTTGTCAGATATGTCTATATGGTGTTCTTGGTACATCAACAAACAATTTATGCAGAAGTACATAGGCTGTACCAATTAATACCGTGGGATGTCTCCCCTATTCAACTCTCCAGTATGAATTTCCCATCCCTCCTCCCACTTCCTCAGTCTTCTAAAAAAAAACCCAACAAAAAAAAGACCCACCCTCTAGGAGATTCAATAAGCTGAGCAAAATACATTTGACATATATTTATTTCAACCCACAAAGGGCATTATCTCATCAGGTAATGACATGCAAGAGGAAGTGTTAGATGAAAGAGCCTTTGTTTGCAATCTCCAGAGTATTTTATCAAAACAGGGAAGGCCTACCACTGAAGTATAAGTTTTAAAAAGACTAACAGTATTTTGGGAGGAAACCGTATTTTGGGAGGAAACATCCTATTGGAAGTGAATGGAAATTAGTACTGGGAGATGAAGCCAAGGTTTTCAGTTGGCCATTAAAACAAATTGAAACTACTGCAAACCACACAGTGGAGATATAATAAAGTATGGTTGAGTGAGTGAACAATTACATTTTACATCTCACATTGATGAAATGTTCTTGCAGTGTTATGCTAGAATGATTCCGTGGTAAATTATGATAATTTGTGGAGGTACCAGTTGCCTGGATAAATGTTCATAAAGGAGCTTTGGTCAGTCTGGCCTATTTATTCATTACATAAGCGAGCATTTCTGGAGCTGCTGAAGATACTAATATGTAGGAGGAAAAGCAAAACCATTCCATTTTGTAAACAAGGTTAGAGAACACAGACAAAACAATTAAGTTTTGGATAGTGGATTCTCCTGGGACACCTACTTCATTAAAGGTTTCTGGACAGTTTGCCAGAACTTTCATAGAATCAGAGAATCACAGAATGGCTGAGGTTGGAAGGGACTTCTGAGCTCATCTGCTCCAACCTCCCTGTCCAAGCAGCGCCCCTGCTCAAGCAGAGCCTGTTGCCCAGGACCATGTCCAGGCAGCGTTTTAATACCTCCAAGGATGGAGACTCCACAACCTCTCTGGGCAACCTGTGACAGTGCTTGGTCACCCTCACAGTAAAAACATGTTTCCTCCTGTTCAGACAGAACCTCCTGTGTTTCAGTTTGAACCCTTCACCTCTGGTCCTGTCAATGGGCACCACTTGAAAAGAGCCTGGCTCCCTCTCTTTCATTCCCTCCCACCAGGTATTTATACATATTGACAAGATCCCCCTGAGCCTTGTCTTCTCCAGGCTGGACAGTCCTAGCTCTCTCAGCCTTTTCTCATGTGTCAGATGCTCCAGTCCCTTAATCACCTTTGTGGCTGTTCACTGGACTCTATCCAGTATGTCCATGTCTCTCTTGTACTGAGGAACCCAGAATTGGCCACAGTTCTCCAGGTGGGGCCTCACCAGTGCTGAAAAAAGGGGAAGGATCATAACCCTCCACCTGCTGGCAATACTTTGCCTAAAGCAGCCCAGGGTAGCCTTCACCTTCTTTGCAGCAAGGGCATATTCCTTATTTATCTCAATATTCACACCACTACTCTAGCCTGGCATCTTTTCTACAGACAATTCAAATTAGGTTCTGCATCTCTGATGATAAATCCAGCATCAATTGACTGTTTGTTACATGTAGGCTGCTCCTACTGAATGTTGGATATGATGGTGCATTAATCAGGAGTTTTTCCACTGTCCTTTTATGCAATTTTGTCCAAGATCCTGTCGACAGGAGAATGGAAGGTTGTTTTCATGGTACTGGGAGCACCTTCCAAGGATCAGAATAACATTCTACTGAGTGCTCCTACAAACAGAAGTTGTTTACCTGCTGAAAAGAACATACAAAGATTTACACCTTTTATATACATCCAACAGTCTCAATGGGCAGATTATGCTCATTATTGAATTAACTGTTTATAGCCAATAAGATTTTATTAGCAGAAAAAGATTAAGGCCAGTTCTGAGCAGTCTGTTTGATAATGTCACACCAACATTATTTAAATGAGAATTATTATCAGATTCTTTCAAGGACAGCATGACTTTTATGAATGGTGGTTGTCACAGTAAAAACTAGGAGTAAAATAACTCTAAAATGCTTTGTCACGCCCTCATGTTTCTGTATCATAAACCAGGATGCAAAGGCATTGGTGGTTCAGATTACTGGAAACAAATTTTGGGAGTCTCCTCCACCACTAGTAAAGGCCATCTGGACTCAAGCTGCACACACACAAGAGCAAAGCATGCTTCCAGACTTGTTTCTTGGGCCGAGGCACTAGGCAAACCATGGGTATAGAGTGATGATAAGATAATCTGTCAGCATTATGGAGATCCTCTATCTTTCAGGAAAGGGTGAAATGTTGGATGGAGACTGTGAAGTGAACTATTGCATTATAAGGGAACAGAACTAACTATTGACAGAACAGAATTGTTTCACAGAACTAAATATAAATCCAGTTTCCCTTAAAGTTATGCTGTTTTTGCTAAACTAGTTCAATTTTTTTAGGCTATTCCACTCAAGAGAAAAAACATAATGAAGTTTTCTAATGAAGGAAAGTGTATTTTTTTTTTTAATGTCATACTGCTATTTTAAATCACCTCAAACTTGATACAGAATCCCTCCTTTTCAGTAAAGAAGAGGCCACTGGTTTCTTTTAGAGATGTGAATTACCAGTTCTTCTTCAGACACATTACTTTTCTTCTGGCTGCTCCCTCTTTCTCATTTTCTTTTCAAAAAATCAAAAACAATTATGCTCTCATTCTTTGTTCTGAGGCTTCTCTAGCAAAAAAAAAATAAGAATAAGCACATCATGATGCTGTTTTAGACAGAGTTCATTTATTTCGGGGGAAAGAAAACAGCATTGTAAGCTTTAAGAATTATAGGCCACATGCTTCTATTTGGAAAGCTTTATTTTTTAATTCATTAAAAAATAGCTGAAAAAATTGTTTTTTAGTATCTACTTCAACAAGACTTAAATATTTGGTAATGACTTTATTTAAAGGGGAATATTCTGGGTTTTAGTTTTAGTAAATTTTCAATTATTATTTCTTATTGTTGTATGCAAAATTACAAACACAAAAATTACTACACCAAATGTTCAGAACTTCTGCCATTTTCTTTGCAATGTTTCATTTCATATGCAGTTTTGAACCTGGTTTTTTTGCTGCTCAAAATCAAACAAAATCACATTCACTTAATTTCCCATAAAATGCTCAGTACTGATATTCTGTGAATCCTTTGGAAACTAGAGCTTGAACAGGTAGGGAATACAGATGTGAACTGAGATCACATGTGTCAAGCCAAGTCTGAGAAAAGAGAGAGGAGGTAGGAGAGGACACAGATGAAGTCACACAGCTAAAGGGTTTTCTTTTGCAGCTGGTGGCTGTGACTAAATACTGCCTAGAATGTAGCAGGATGTACATCTAAAAATGTATTTCTTTAGAAAATATTTTGAATTAAAGTAAGATAAATAGTCAGGTCTGAAGTCAGACATAACTCACCCTTCTTTATTTGCTACTCTTATCCGGCAGGCAGCACCTTTTGTACCCAACTACAAACCATCTCTGTGACAGTGGCACAAGTACCTAGTGTTCCCCTTTCAGATCCCTCAGCTGCCATGTGCACACAAAGCATCTGAGTTCAGGCTTCTCCTTCCTTCCTGCCAGCACTATCAACACAATCATCCACAGAAAGCATTTGAATAGCAGATTTTATCGGTTTGCCATTATCAGGTCTGCCTCATTACCTCTTCTAAGGTCCTGGAAAGCAGAACTGGTATTATCCTCCTGCTGGCCAGGAACAAGACCCCTTCTCCTCTGTCTTATTGCTTAATGGCTTATGTATAATTTAGAAACAACTCTAGCAATTAAAATATTTCTTAGTGTTACAGTGATATCATTCACAGTAGCTAGTAATATAGTTGTCATGATAACAAAGGAATTGTAAGGATTTATTTTTTACTTCTGTGTTTATCAACCAGTGAAAACCATACTTTCCTATCCCGAATACCCAAAGCTAAATGCCTGAACTCGTAAAAAACCTAGCTGTCAAAAATCTGAAACTTCTCAGCCCTCACTGTCCTCTGAAAAGACACCTTTATTCTGATTTCTAAGTCACCCTAGAAATCCACAAAATTATCTCAGCTGCATACTGCCTCTTTGATTACCACTGATATAAATGCAGGAGCCTTTGGAAGGCAAGGAAGACACTGTTATAATTTTGCATACTTTTAAAATTTGAACTTCTTGGTATTTTTGTAAGCACTTTCACCAATCCTATTTGTGCACCATCTGCAAGGTGTACTTCTGAAAATAAGGAATGAAGGAGACAGCTTTAATAATCATGTCCAGTTATGGACCTAAGACATGGCATAAGAGATTATATTTTGGTTTATGGTGTCTCCCCAGCCAAAACCAGTACAGGGACTAAAGTTCTTATGGATTGATTTGGGTCTTGATTATAACATATTTGCTTAATTCTATATTGTACTATGAAAAACTTGAGTCTTCTGAAATAAAAGACCAAAACCCTCAAAATTACAGTGTGACCTAGGAGGAGGAGGAACAGATTAAAAAAAAAAAAAAGTTTTATGTTCAAGTGAATAAAAACTTGATGTCATTATGAATCCAAACTCCACCTTTCATAATCATTACTATATTTTCAGATACAAAGCAGACAACTTCTGAAATTGTTCGTGATTTATGTAGTCAGTTGAAACTACTGAGGATACTGACTGAATATGAAACAGTGAAAGAATTTGCCTACTTAGACCAAATTTAACTGCCACTTACAAATATGAAATTTCAAAACTATCTTACTGAAAATCCCATGATCTTTAAGAAACAGCAGTAGATGCCTTTCTGTTTGAAAGTGTCATCAGCACTCAATGCCTTTAGAAATTGGGCCACAAATTTATTTTCCTATGAATACAAAACAAGTACGTATGGATATCAACCCTGCTTACATCTCATATCCATTACTTCAGTTTCTGAAATTATATCCAGAAAGCCATCAAAATATGTACTTTAACTTCATTTAAAAATTGGAGATAAAATATATTTAGTTGCTTGGTAAAAATCAGAATTTCTAAAGGAAGTTTAGAAATAGGTTTCAGCATAGAGGTATTATATGATGTACAATGTCTTTCTGACCATAGCGACAACATCATAAATTGTTAATGATGGTATCTAAAATTATTCTAATTAATGATCTAATCTGAAGTAATTCAGTCCTTAAATAATTTTCAGTTTTCAGCTGGTAAATCTAAGCAAGGTTTACAGTTCTTATTGTGAGGCAACTTTGTTTCTCCTCATATTCTGCACAGTTCTTTAGCCTAAAGGTTTTCCCTGGGCATCTTGGTAGTTGGGGAAATAATGGCTGTATATTAAATTCAGAACTTAAATGTCACTCACCTTGCAACAAAAATGTGCTAAACAGTACCCAAAGTTTCTGTACTGTTTATGAATCAATTAATAAATAAACAAATAAAGCTAATTACTGTCAGAGGAACTTGCCACTATTTATTTGATTTTTGAAGTAACAGACATAGGAGTCATTAATGTAGATCTAAGAATTTATTGTTGATCTTTCTGCTATGCAATGTGGAATGTGTTCTTTAGCTATTCTTATTCAAAGGTATACACACATTTTCTAAAGACCATAAACAATCTAAGAAGTCCCTATTCAGTGTGTTAGGATTTTTTTTTTGTTCTGAGTGTGTTTTAATACAGTTTTCTGATAATAAAACAGTAGTATTTTTGTTGAATAATTAACATTAAAGCAAACTGCAATTTAGGAAAAATTCCTTCCACTAGTTGTACTATAGATCAAATTTCAGAAAGGTCCTAGAAAATTTTATCAAATATTACTCTGTAATTATTTTCCAGACACAGTGGAGGTTTTTTAACAGTTCTTTACAGATCCATTGAAAGAAATATTCCTTCTATTACATAGAACAGCAATTTGAATATCAGTGTTAATTCCTCCAGAAAATCTTTTCATAATGAAAAATTCTTTCTAATTTGTATCTGTGGAGAAGGTTAGGTTTTTATAGAAAAAAGGGGACTTTCTCCCATGTGGGCACAGAGTTCTACCATGCAAATAGTTCCCTCTGTGAATAAAACCACATACAAGGAACTTACAGAGTACATGCACAATGACTTAGTTTTAGCCCTTAATCTCCTCTTGCAGAAGAAGAATTCTTTTTTTTTTTCAATCTGAGATAGCAAAACATTGGAATAGGTTCCCAGAGAAGTTGTGGAATCCTCATCCTTGGACATCTTCAAAACTTGAGGCCCTGAGCAATACGACCTAATGCTGGAGTTTGTTCTAACTTTATGGCTGGCCTTGAGGCCAACTAGGACCTTAGAACTTGGACCTTGGAGGCTGGACCAGATAACTTCTAGAAATCCCATCCAATCTAAATTATTATAAGATTTTATTGCAAACTTTAGGTAGAATCTCAGCCTCAATCTGGGTGTGTTTCCATTTTAAGAAAAAGTAGTTCTGCAAAACTTGTTGCTAATTGCATCTCTCTCTTGCTGCTGCTACTAGGGTCTGTGCTTGCTACTCAACTGAGTTCTATATGCACCTTGCACAAGTTTAGTCTCTATCCAGATGTTTAACTGACAGCGGGGCTAATTAAGTCTTGACAAAGTAGAATTTGAGACAGCGTCTTATATCTTGAACCAACTTTCTGATGCATTATCATAGAATCATAGAATGGTTTGGGTTGGAAGGGACCTTTAAAGGTCATCTGACATTAAACACATACTAATCAAGAGCTATCTAGTACTAGCACCCACCTACTCAATACAAATGTCAATCCTAAGGGACATTTTATACATAACTTTTTTAATACACAAAACTTTCCATATTAAGTTTTATAGCAAGTAAACTCATAAAACTGTAATAGAGCATATGTGCCCTGTGAGGATCCAAGAAAATAATTGACTTTGCTCTGTGGGTAAAAGTATGCAAGTGCTTAGCATCAGCTCAGGATTATATTAACAGCTGAAAGACGTAAACAGGGACTCAGCCAGTAGCAATGGGTAGTTGCAAATGCCTAGTGAATGCAGCATTAGAGAAATTGAATCCTTCTGGGTTCAATAGCTGTAAAATCGAAAGACAACAGCACCCACACTCATTAGGGTTGTTATCTTTAGCTGGGGACTTTCCATGATATAAAATGGATAAAAAAAATCTTTAAAAGACAGTTGAAACAGTTCCAAGTCTTGATTATTCTGTGTTTCTGAGAAATCTAAATCAGCTTGAGAAAACAGAATGTATAGGAATTTTTCTTAAAACAAAAGGGCTTTTTTTCTCAGACCAGAATTGCCTCCAGGAAATGCCTCCTAAACTAAAAAAGAGTATTTCGCTTAATCATCCTGACCTTTTACAGTGTTAGTTTCTACTTACATACATTGTACTTCGAAGACTTTTTTCCATGCTTGGGCTGATGCAGTGGAGACCTGCCTGGCATGTGTTGTCTGTCCCCTGTATGCAACTAAGGTGAACAGATGCTCGGTATCATGGGAAGTTTGATTTCATTAGTAGGAAGAATATAAGGGCATCATGCAGATCCTTGCCATAAATTTTACTGCATGTTTTAAGTATCACAGTGGTTCTAAAATTGTTGTATGCCAAATGGTTACTTGCTCAAATTATTCTGAATAAGATTTGCTGGAATTCCTACTGCAAGATATGGGGAAACATTCCATTTAAGTAGATTTTCTAAAATCTGAGTTATTTTCAGAATAATTTTGCATCTACAATTGTCTTTTTAAAAGTCTCTTATTTAGAATGGAGAGAAGAGACAATGTTGTGTCATCAGTGGAGTCACCAGATTGTTTAACAGATACATTTGAAGTGAACAGCAAACACTTTGGGAATAATTAGCTACCAGAACCAAATAACATTTTTCCCTCACTGATACCCACAGTTGTACTTAGCAGGTATCTTTCTCTAATCCAAAATGAACATTAAAGAAAACCCTCTAGAAAAGAATTTAAACCATTCTCCAGGTATTTTTGTATTGTTATAGACTAATTCTTGCAAGGCTTACTTAAACACTTCAGTTATGTGCGCTCAGAGGTATAATGGGAAATCTAATGCCAAACAAAGATTTTTGCAGCTTTTCAACTGTAACTACATGTTAAACATCCAGGATTACTTCAACTGAAGAAATTTTTGGTATTTTTAACCCTCCCAGCTCATCAGGTCACTCCTGGACCAGGAAAAGCTTTGTTTCTTTCAGATATGTGTCCAATGTGCCCCAGTTTTCCAAGCTTATTTTTTGCACAGGTCTTCTAAGATGCCCCAACTGGACAACAGGGTGCTTGATTTCACTTTCCTGGAGCTCTGTCACCAGCATGTCAACAGCAGTTCTCTGGCCAGCTGCTATCAGGTTGAACATGTCATGAATGAGCTCTTCTGGCCTTGCCTTGGATAATTTAACATCTTTCCTCCACCTAACTGCTAATCTTTGAAAGAATAATTTGGCTGAATATGACCAAAATTACTTAACCTATTATGGCTGGTTTGCTGACAGCATGAAAGCACAAACATATTTCCCTTATGAAACCAGGCCAAAACCAGATTAAAATTCTATTTCCTTTGACAGGGGTTTTGATCTTATACTACTGTTATTGGTATCAGCACTGTGTCATTTGAATCATCATTATTCAATAACTTTGAATTCTAGAACATTAACATGGGGTATATCTCATAACAGAGCATGTCTGTATACATTTATCTGCAGGTGACTTCTGGGAAAAAGAATGACCCACTCAACTAATAATTTCTCAGCCTGAAAAACCTTTAGCATATAAATAGCTTAAAAAAATATTGGTGTTGGAATGTATTCTAAGCACGTACACAACATTAAATGCAAAACTCATCACAGTGATTGAAAGTAGTACTGGCTTTTTACATATATGCATTGCCTATTTCTGAATTTGGATGTTTGTTGTCTGCATGCAATTAGTTGGTCACAGGAACAAGAAACATCTGGCATGTGATCCAATGAGATTATGCAAAATAGTTTGGATTAAAATAGCATTTAAATGAGGTTGAGCTGTTCAGCATTAAAAAATTCTGGGGATAGCTTGTTACTGAAAGTGTACTGAGTAACATTCTGTTGCCTGACAGCTCCTGGGACAAGATTTATCCACACTCATAAAAAAATCTGGACATCCTTTATTTTTGCCTGTGTATAGGTGAGAAGATGGGGAAACAAGGAAATAAGGTAGTAGAGAGCATCTATGCAGGTAGCACTCTCTCACAAAAGGACCTATTTCTTTTCCAAGCAATGCAAAGAAGCAAAACCATCCTAGGTTAAAGGAGTATCTATACTCAGGTTGAGCCTTTCCAAATGGGAGTGGATTCTGTCACAACCTCAGACAGAAAGTTAATTTCACCAATTTGTAATAAACTATATTATTTTGGCACTAAATCTCAGGTTTTTTAAAAGTTCAGAGATTTTATGTATAGACATATGCACTTTCATGGAATTCGAGAGAATATTAAACTGCCTGAATAGACTCACTGTAAAAGCCAGGAGCTGAGGGGATTTACACTTTTTTATCCATATTCATAGTTGCAGAGGCATATTTAAAGTAGTATGAAATATGAGAGTAGCATGCAAATATACCTTAAGTGGATTGTGATTATCAGACTACTAACTTAAAAAAAATATTCAGTATGCATGACTGAGGAAGAAGAGGAAAATTTTTTTTCCTATGTAAAATAAGGTTCTTGACATTGAAAAGGAGGACAATAAAACAGAAAAATGATGCTACAGTTCTGTCTGGTGCTTCAGTTAGGTCTAGTGGGTATTTTATTTTGAAATCCAATTTAATTTATAGAACTTTTTAATTTATAGTACTGTGGCAGATAATGCATAGATCTACAGTAAAGTCAGCGATTCTGGCAACAGGATTCTGAATTTGGATACTTGCTAGTTTGCATTTCAGTTACAACTGAATTACAGACAATGTAAACTGACAAATCTGTAAGGTTAATTTTGTTTTGGCATATTGTTTACAGCAGTGGTAACAAAGTTGTTAGGGAAGATTGTGAGGCTATTGCACTTCAGTCATAGTATTACTTTTAAATAACAGTATTAAAGGAGGGAAAAATACTAAAAAAAGAAGAAAAAGAAAATGTTTTCTCTTAACCTTATGTACTGTACACAGCAGGCTGAATGGGAAAGGGAGGTATAGAAGGACTTCTTAGACATCTGGATGAAAACACAATGTATCTGGCTGGAGGCAAATTTGGAATATATATCCACTTTGCCTGCCTACGGGGCCAAATAGCTCATTCTGCTTGTGGGCAGGCCAGTGAGAGAAAAAAACCCATCATTTTTTCACGGGCTACTTTTATGTCATATAAGCTTACTTTAGTTAAAGAGAAAATACGTTGTAAGGGAAGAACATTTTGTCTCCTAGGTTAAGAAAACTAACCATAAATAATCTGTTACTGAGGATAAAATGATGGTATGTGCTTCACTGTCGTTTTTCTTCTATATTTCTTGAGGAACTGATATAGAGTAAATCTGTATTGAAGTTATTGAAGCTCAGTGCTCTTTTTTTATTCATTCCTGCTATATAAGTGAAGAAATTCCTTTGAGTGAAGAAATATGGGAGTAATTTATTTCTTTAAGTTTTAGAATTGATTACAGTGTACTTCAGATATACCAGATTTATGGCTGTGAAGCCTAAAATCCTAATTTTATTCACTTTACAGTCCCAGTATCAGAAAAATCAAGAGGTGCCTCCACATTATTTTTCCTAGAAGTGACGACCAGGGACATGTTTAATGAAAGAAAAAAGAATAGGTCAGTCTTTGTGTTCATGCAATCTCTTGTGTTTGCGCTGAAGCTGTAAAAGTGTCTGTTATTGCTTTGTGTTTTTTTGACATCGTTCCTATAGAAAATCAATTGGCGTTCCCTTCATGCAGTCAGACAAGCTTTGAAAGTGTGTGTATACTTGAAGTAACATATTTCTGGCTGGGAAAATATAATATATTTATTATAAGTAATCCTGAGTTGTTTTCAGTCCCCAGAAGTGAGAAGCACTGCAAATAAATACCAGGTAGATCATCCTAAGAAAGTTTCCATTCAGGACATGCAGTATAGTGTAACATACCCTAGAGATTATTATTTAGGATTCAGCATTTGAGAGTTAAAAATGTCTTATTACTAATTAAAAAATATAGTCTATTTGAACCTGTGGGGTTTTTTTTGTTTTGGTTTTGGTTTGGTTCTCTGACTCTATAGAGGGAAGACAAAGGCATTACTGGACAGGGAAGTGATGAGTAGGGCACTTCACTTAAACTGTTTAGCTCACCTCTTATAATTCTAAGCAATCATCCTTCATCTGTGTGTGCCTGACTGATATTCAACATACTGAGCCCAAGTAATACCAGCTGACCAATGGTATCCAGCGGTATCCAGCTGATACCATGGATCACCAAACACAGATGGTTCATCTATCTGGTCTGCATGTCAAAGGTTGATCATCTTCACTTCTTTGAGAATTGTGGTGTCTCAAAGTAAATGACTGTAACTGTTTAGCTGGATTTCTTTTCTTTGCCATATACTGTTTTACATGTGTTTGAAGAAAACAATATGTGCAATGTTGAGGTAGAATGGAAATAAAGAGAATCTGTATGAAAAAATAGCTTCACTTATCACTGAAATGTGGCCTCAGAAATATGACATAGGGAGAAAAAGTTGCTGTCTAGCAGAGTTTAGCTCTGCTAGATAAAAAACAAAAGTGTAAATTTAGAACAGTGTAAATGAAGAAAAATAACTATATGATTATTTGAGAGTTTTCAGAATTAATTTCCTAAAATGTGAGCTAGATACAAAAATAGGTGTTTTAAAAACACCTTGAAAATTCATACTCGGCCATTGTTCAATCCTGAAGAAATCTTAGCTCTATACGCACTTTGTCTTTGCCTATATGGCTTCCTATAAATGTGTACATTGCTGTTCAGCATGAACAGAAACACTCTGACTTGACAAGGCCTAATAATCTCACGTTTTATCTTATTCTTGGGAAAACTGAGATTCTTCTTTCAACTACTTGTTATGAGAGGTTTGAACATGAAAGTCTGCTCTGGAAAGATCTAACAGCTCAGTCTCCACACAAAAGATGTGTATTTCTCCCTCTCTTTTAAAAAATTCATATGCCTACTCAAAATGAATAAGCTTTCAAGAGGCAAGATACTGAAAACTGGTCATAAAATGCAGATCAAGAATTTACCCACAGGAATGAATCATCAGGTCATTTAAAACCGGGCTGAATTTGAGACTGGAAAAATAGTGAAGTATATTGAAAACTTTGTATGGTGAATTATTCGCCAGGTCTAGGAGAAAAAATTGTATTCCTCACGGCAGTATTAGAGTAATAATATTGCCAGTGTATCTCAAAGTTTACAAGCATTTGATTTTAAATGTCTTCCATATTAATCTCGAATGATAAATGAATTAGCATTGTTAACTAATTCAGACATGTCAGGAAGCTTACTCCGAAGTCCTCACCTTTTCTGGCCCAGCGGCACCTATAGTGAACCAGTATGACACTTGTACATGCTTTGTGCTTCTCAACAAACCAAAGAAAGAAGTGAAATGTAAGACTGTGAGCAGTATCAGAGTCTTGCAAGCAGCATACTGAGTTGCAGCCACAGTTTGGGAACCACGGGCTTGGATTTTAGGGGCATGAAAATTTCATGCATCAGTGCTTACCTACTATTGTAACAGGTGCTAAATAAATCCCAATAGAGATAATTTGATTTCTGAGAAATAATATAAAATCACACAACTACATTAAAAATTGGAATTTATTATGACTTTGGCTATACTTTCCCTCCATTTTGAAAGGTTTTCCTTTTATTCCATTTAAATCCCTTGCCCTGCCTTTTCATTTTACTGTAGTCAGTTGTTATTCAGAAGATAAAAGAAACTGACTAATCCTTTATGTATGTTTTCTAATTGCTTCTATATTTGTTTTCACTCCATCTTGAAAGTGAATTTTGGGAAAGCACATGGCAACAACCCTCATTCTGTGTGCAAGCATCACCTGCTGAATTCCCCCATTTACACCAGTTCTCTGCTGCACTTGGGCTATCCTCTTTCAAAACCAGAATGAAATAAATGTCTTATTGGCTCATCTTCAGTGAGCCAGCATTGCCTTTGAGTGTCTTGTCTAACAAAGCAATCATTCATGCCATTTTAAAGTTAGCTGCTCTCTCCTTCATAGACTTGCACATTTATTTATATTTTCTTACCAGATGTGACCTTACTGGGTGCCAAACTGGAAGGTATTTTGCATGGATTTTCTGCACTGATTTAAACTGCTGAGCTGGATTAATTTTGTTGCACATGCAGATAGGAAATGTGTTCAAAAAGCAGCTCTGCCTAATATATCAGTATTAATTATCTCAATAACCTGTACTGAGGAAAAGATTTATTAAAAATACTTCAATCCCAGAGCAGATTTTCACTAATAATTGTGTCTTCCAACAGTCTTTTTAGGATAATTTTCTTTCCTCTACTGAATACATTGGACATGTAAACCTTTTAATAAATGAAATGACTGCAAATATCAAACACTCATATTCTTCAGGACACCATAGTGAGTTATATGCGTTGAAGCAACATTCAGTTTATATATGGGTTAAGAGTTATGAACTATCAACTTACAGTACAAATTATTTCATTTCACTGTTAGTAACTTTGTATTACTACCAGTTGGTGAATACTTCTTATGTTCAGAGATTTAAAAAATGGATCAGATGTCATCAGAGTTGCGTTCTAAAAACAAG
The DNA here is from genome assembly GCF_034638445.1 of Ciconia boyciana. Classification (NCBI taxonomy): domain Eukaryota; kingdom Metazoa; phylum Chordata; class Aves; order Ciconiiformes; family Ciconiidae; genus Ciconia; species Ciconia boyciana. Next base: position 67,511,924 of record NC_132936.1, on the reverse strand, counting down.
GAGACAACCAAAACTAAGTTTCTGTGGCATAAGGTGTAGATGGAAAAGTTCATAATGCACACAACAGGTTAGATGATAGAGACTGATACTTTTTAAAAAAGTCTTTTATTTGCTATCCTTCAAAAGTGTTAGCCAGTTCCAAAGGGAGGACACCAGATACTCACCATCAAGCTCAGCTAGTCCTTACCCCATACAAATTTCCAAGTCTTGTTCTTTAAAGAATTTTTATCTAAATACTGATCTGACTCTACTTGCTTAGCCAAGCAGATGTCGTCTTCTCACAGCTGGAGCTGGCATAGCTTCAGGCAATTTTCTGCTCCCGCTGTGCAAATACTTACTCCATTTCACTGTCACTTGTTCTTCCTCTCCAGAATAGAAATAATTCAAGTAGTAAAAGACCCTAACAAACTATCACTGCAATTAGACTATAAGTGTGGAAAACCACAGAGGAAATCCCAGAACTCACTCATATTCCAAAAGAAGAAGAAAAAAGAAACATTGCCTGTCTCCTGATCAATATCACAGAACTGCTATGGTCTTAATGTCTCCCTTATATCTGTTATTGTCTAACTAATTTGCTAGTCATTTCCATCACTCAATACTTATCTAATTTTAGATAGTCTATAACTATTTAATCCCAATGGATTTTTTGAAACATGAGGGATTCAGCATATTTAATAATAATAATAATGCCATAAAAATTATTTAGATGATGTGTACTTTTGTTCAGCAAGAAGGTACAGAAAATCTTATCATTAAAAAAATCTTACCAAGTTCAGCATCTTCAGATGCTTTTCCTTGAGGAAACCATTTCTTTTGCAAAGATAACAAGCAAACTGAAAGGTTAAGGAAAACCTGAAAATGAATAGACGCTAATTTTGCTACTGTTGAATTCTACAGCAAGTTTCCCATTGGCTTTGCAGGAAACAGAATTGGTCATATGAAGATAACAGGATTTTGAAGAAATTAATTAGTCTTTCTACTAAAATTTTAAGACCTTCTGTTTTATCCCAGTCTTAATTTTTCAGTTATTTTGGGTAAAAACCAAATCTTAATAAAAGTCTGAAAGAAAAAATGTTACTCTAAATATCCCTCACCTCACTCTCTACTTCTTACTGCTATTTCTCTGAGCCCTGTTATCCATGTTGGCTTTTAGATAGTCAGTACAGATATGCTAAATAAAAGTTTAAGGAGTAGGAAACAGTTGTGATATCAATGCTTGAACAAATAATAGAGAACAGAGCTTCCTCCTTTTGTCATGGAAATTATTTCATGTAAATAGAATAGGAAACAGACAGTGATTAATTTTTTAAAGAAAAAACGGAGCTTTTCCAACATTTCTCGCTTTATTATACTTTTATTAAATAAATATTTTTTTAAATTAATGGACAACTTACTTAAAAAATAAAATTCTTGTCTTCCTAAGGAAAACCTGAAAGAGGGAATGAACAAAATGAAAAATTGTAAAGGAGTTTCCATGCTGTCTGAAAACATTTTTTTATAAAACCAGATGAAAAGGCGGTTATTTATTGCTGTAGAGCCTGTCTACAGTACTTTGATTTTTCTCTGTATTCTTCTCTTATTCTAAGGAATAGCTCAAAAAGCTACAGTGAAAGAGCCAGGACGTGTAGCAAAATGAAGAAAATAGCAGTATAAAGGGTGCAGTTACAACTTGTTTCCATCAATACATGAGGAATTGATTATAAGCACTGAAGACTTTGAGAAAGTGCAAAAAATGAAATATGAAAGACTTTGGTGGGGCCTCAGTGTGTTTATGAAGATAAAGAGAAGGTAAGGATACCCAAAACTGAGTGTCTTGAACTTGCAGTGTCTGTCAACTTTCCTGCTTTTCTTTCTTTTCTGTTACCTTCTTGCTCAGAAAATAATAAAGGTCAGAATTTAAATGGGACATGCAATGGTTTAAAAGTTGTGCCAATCAAATTAACATTAAAACTTGTCAGTATTGCCCCTCGTATATTGAAAAGGAAGCAGCCTGTGCAAAAGAGAAAGATTTATCATTGGAAACCCTATACCGTTCTCTGTCCCCTGATTCTCTACAAGGTAGAGTCATAGACTTACGCAATTTTTCACCTGGTTTCCTACAGTTTGGTAACTACACTTTTTGCCAGCCTCTCCCTGTGTACTTTTTAATTCACTGTACAATTTCAATCTGATTTGACAGATAGATCAGAACCTTAAAAAAAAATCCTAAATTCTTAAGAAAACTATGCGAAATGGAAGAGAAGTTAAAACCAAATTAATGAACTCAACAGTGAACAAAGCCATAGAGTAGTCTTAGGTGCTGCCTGTTCTGCCTGACCCATTGGCTGCTCAGGTGATTGAGTGACCAAGGAGTTAGTACAGTACTTATCTCTGCTGAATACACAACAAAACAAAAGTATTAGAAATTCGAAGGAAAATAATTTTACACATGTGAACGTAATGACAGCAAGTACAGGGCATTGAATGCAAGAGTTCTCAGGGTCATGATTAAAACTGTGTGTAACTAGTATTTCAGTCTGTAATTTGGTATGCACAGCAGAAGCTCAGCTGAAGATGTGCTAAAGCATATTTCAGTGATCGCTTGTTTCAGAGCTGATGATAGATGCTGTTAAAGAATGTTTTACTATGGTCAAAATACATAACGAGGAAAGTTACTTTCAGTAACCAGAAATTAAGATGGAGATACTAAATAATGAGAAAACAATAGCAACAACAACAACAATTAAACATGACAGCTGCTACCAGAAGACTCACATGGAATAAGCTGGAAACAATGTCAGAAGAGTCTTCTTTCCAAAAGTTGAGTCAATTCAGCTCCTAGCCACAGTCATTTTATGTAATTTCAGAGGCTCTAGAGGATCCAGGACATTTCCAGAACATCTTGTGTGCAGTCTGCAAATCTTTTTGGTTTCCTGTCATCTTTCCCGATACCCTGCAATTTAGTCTTTGACATGTAATATTAAAGTGCAATACTGATTTCTGAAAAAAACTCTCCTGTTTCCTGAGGGAAGAGTTTCTCAACAAGGAAAATAGACATAGGTTTCAACCCTTTCAGAGAGGGCTGATTTTACTAATTTTCTGGATCCAACATACCATAGCAGGAAATGAGGAAAATAAAAAAAGAAAAAATGTGGTTCAAAAAACAGTATTTGCAGGAATCAGTAGAAGCAATGTGCATGTATTGGGTCTGGCTGGGATGGAGTTAACTTTCCCCATAGAAGCCCTCATAGTGCTGTGCTTTGCATTTGTAGCTAGAATGGCATTGATAACACACTGATATTTTGGTTACTGCTGAGAAGTGCTGGCACAGCATCAAGGCTGTGTCTCCAACCCACTCCTCCCCAAAAGCTAGTAGGCTGTGGGTGGGCAAGAAGTTGGGAGGGGACATAGCCAGGATAGCTGACCCAAAATAACCAAAGGGATATTCCATACCATATGATGTCGTGCTCAGCAATAAAAGCTAAGAGAAAGGAGGAGAAGGGGTGGAATGGGGTGGGTGCATTCATTATTAAGGCATTTGTCTGAAGCAACTGTTACACATACCGAGCTACTTCCCCAGAAGTGGCTGGACATCCTGCTGATGGGAAGTAGAGAATAAATCTTTTTGCTTTTCTTTCTTGTGCGCGTGGCCTTGGCTTTTGTTTATTAAACTGCCTTTATCTCAACCCATTAGTTTTTCATCTTATTTTCTCCCTCTGTCCCACCAAGGAGGGGGAGTGAGAGAGTGGCTTGATGGGCACCTGGCAGCCAGCCAAGGTCAACCCACCACAGTGAGCTACACTATGGGATAATTTTTGTGATTAATAATATGACACTAAAATTTACATAGTGTGATTAGCATAAGGATCTCCCGAACAGCACTTCCAATGTGTATGGAATGCATTAATATCTATTGTTCATCCACCTCTTCCATCACATTTAAACCTGGATTGGAATATTCTTTACTCTTCTGGTCGTGCAGCATACTGCTGACTCAGTAAAGAGCACTTGCACAAAAGAACTTCCTCTTTAAAACTGCTCCTCATGCAGTCATGGTGAACAAATGAACAAAGAAATTGTGAGTATGGCAATGATCCCTTCCTTACAAAACTATTAGTGCATACTTCCTTCACATAAACTTGCTTACCTTGAGGACAAACTGTGCTTATACCAACGAAGACATTATCCTGGATCATGTTCTTACAGATTGTGTCGTCCACTGGGGTCAGTGAAGTCATCCTAGGTTGTATCTGGGTTAAGGCTACACATGCTTAATAAAGAAATAAAATTTAGTTAACTGGAAAGACACTGAAAGTGGCTCAGTGCTAATCTGTGATCAGATTTCACCTACTTAAAACCCATTCACAGTTCACTTGGATACTGCACTTAACGTGTCCTGGCCCAGAAGCCAGTATTTCCAAGAAACACTGCTTTGTCCCCTTTACTAACCAGATCAGTGGAGTCATGTCCTTTACTTGCTATTCATTAAGTGGCAAATTAAAGAACTCTCATGGGCAGGGTTTTTATGTTGGGTTCTTTTTTAATTACTTGTATTTTAAACCATCTCCTCAAGATTTAATCTCACTGCAGCAATTTATCATTCCTCTCAGAGAAACACTCACTCTTAAGAGAGTAATTCACCTTCATTGAATTTCCAGGGTTTTATTTAGTCTCTTCCCATCTTAAAATTCCCAAAGTAACCCATTTGTATTCACATTCTTGGGACAGATTCCTTCCCACATCATGACAAGGTAAATGTGATGTTTTAGTTTGGATCAAGAACGGCCTTTTGAAGTGAGTCTTCTGATCACTCCCCCTTCTGGTGCTTCCATTCACACTGTGGAGTGGTTCCAAAGAGCACGAACTGGTGTGCTGTTGAATGGTCAACCTGTCTATGATTTCTCTAGGGGACCAGCCTGGTGAAACACTTGAAAAATGTCTGATGTGGACAGTGTATCCGCAGTATCCAATGCCTCTCTTCTCATATCTGCTCCAATTGCACCACGTGGCCCCATGGTGTAGATATATGCTGGGTACTCCCCCTTGTTTCTTAACTTAATCTTCAGAAGATAGAAATGTTTTTGCAGATATAGAGATGTGTTTACTGAACTAAAATATCCTACTTCTTTATTTACTGTTCCTGTGATGGAAATACTTTTTTAATATGTCTTCCATAAAACTGCAAATACACTAATTTTGGGTAGTGAGTTTACCATGCGGGCAGCTTGGCTTCTGTAGAAGTTATGATAATTTATTATAGGAAGCTTGCATCATTTCTTTATATAGTGAAGAAGAATTATGATAGTCTTACCTCCTATCTGATAGAGTTTCTATAAGGATTACAGCTTCTCTCTAGTGATGTACATTAAGAAGTTACAGACATTCTAGTGTCATTTTTTTAGATATTTTTTAGAACAATTCTGTCTCCAACTGTGCAGAGCTTTGCACTTCATAGGTGTTAAACTCCTTCCAAGGCACATAAACCAGACACCTCTTATGTTCCTTATACTTTGAAGATGACTCTGAAAGTACCAGTAACTGAGGAGGGAAGGAAAGAAACTTTACAAGCTGACTGTTTTTATGCAATTGTCGGTTTAGTAGATAGTATCGCCTAAGAAATAAATTGGAGGAGGGATAAAGGAACAGTGTAATACCTTTGAGGAAAGAGTACTAGTTAAGCAACTTGTTTTCTAGTTATCATGTCTCAGTTTCACTAGGATAGATTTTGAAATACAGAGAAAATCACAAGAAGTTTTAACACTAACTTCAGGGGGACTAGGTTTCACCTGCAGGGTAGGAAAAGCATCAGTAATATTGGGATCCCATATTGTTTTCTTCAAGCCACAACAGACTCAAAAACCACAGGAAATGACAGCGGTTGTGTACAGTGGTTATATCATCTGTAGACTTGGAAGAATTCAGGGTTTCTTTTGATTGACAATAAATGTTTAAAATATGCAAAGATAACTTCTGGTTTCAAGTTTTATCAATAACTGTAATTTCTGGCCAATTCTAACCTTTTTTCGCTTGTGATCTCAAGGACCCAGAGACCTGCTGTTCACACCCAGTTCACTATTTACTGTGTTGATTTTATTTTAGCTTTCTGATCTGAACAGTAATCAACCCCAGATCCTATGAAAATCAGAGAATGTCAAAGTAGAATCCTTGATACCAAAAATTCTTTTTTTCTGCATACTGACATTGCATGATGCTAGAAGCTCTCCAGCTGACAAAAGAAATCTGCAATTTCCCATCCAAAATTCAGAAATAAGAATTTTCCAAGCCACGGGACCCTTTTGCACTCATCTACTGCTATGCACCTTTCATATCTTGGACCTGAAATTAGCTTCCCAAGATAACAGGCTCTGCTGTTGAAAGGCTCTTCTTGGCTGTGTGCTTCTACTGCTCATAAGATGCTTATTCTCCTTCTCCTATTTGTGATACATCAGCCTGGTTCGTGACCCATCTGATCAGCTGTTGGCCAGGGAGTCAAGTATCTCTCAGCAAAATTTCCAGACCTGTGGCATGAAGACAGCCAAAAATTAACACTCACTGATAGACCTTGTTAAAAGCCTGTTCTTAAGCTCAGTTAGACACCAACCAGGCATGGATGAATACTTCAAATTAAGTTCATTTATTCTTCATGCTTTACAATATTTTAATGAGTCGGACATTAGCTCATAATCCTTGAAAATCAGTAACTGTGTTAGACTAGGCTGGAATATATACCTCGATTCACTTCTAGCTGATAATTATATTTCAATTGGGAATATACTAACCATGTTGCTGGTATTATGGCAAGTATTGTAATGGAAAAACAAAATTAGTTTCTGTGGAATCATACAAAAGTTGTTGTTTGCATCATTTGGAATTCATTTAACTTTAAGCTTTACATGTAAATTTTAACCCAACAAAATATTCAGTACACCATGCATAGGAGTTTTGCCAACTCAGGATATCAGGAATAAAACTGAATAACTGAAGTATTTAACCAAAGGAAAAAAGGAAAAAAAAAAACCAACCTAAAAGAAAAAAAACACTGACAGCTGAACATCTGTGAAGCATTCAATTTTCTACTTAAATGTGCTTCTGAACATTTACAATCACTAACCATTCAAACACTAGAAAATAGAGGGTGAATATGTACAAACTAAACCTTGACAGACATTAATTGTTTTTCTGAATAAGAAATGATAGCTTTCCTAGACAAAATAAACTAATCTTTTTCTCTTCAATTGACATCTAGTTGAATTACAGAAGGGATGAATTATTGTCTTTTGATCATCATAAATATGTAAGTAATTCTGAATATGTTTTCGCTAAAATCCAGTTCACAATTCTGTAGCTGCTTATACAATAATATTGAATTTTTTAAAGTGCTTGTTATTGGCTGAGCTGTTCTCACTGACTTCACTAAAATTTGAAAATTCTCTTTTAAAACTTCCTAGAGGACTTCTTTCAAATAGTGTACTAGCAAATTCTCAAAGAAGGAGGGAAATATATCACACAGTCATGGCATCACAGAATCCTCTATATTGGAAGGGACCTTTTGAGAACATCTAGTCCAATCCTCCTGCTGAAGCAGGGTCACCTAGAGCAGGACACCCAGCATCATGTCCAGTCAGGCAACCTGTTCCCATGTTTGACCACTCTCACAGTAAAATAGTGTTTCGTTGTCTTCGGATGGATTTTCACATGCTTTAATTTGTTTCTGTTGCCTCCGGTCCTGTCACTGGGCACCACTGAGACGACCCTGACTCCTTGTTCTTCATTCCCTCCCATCAGGTATTTATATGCATTGATGAGATCCCCCCGAGCTTTCTGTTCTCCAGGCTGAACAGACCCTGGTTTTGCAGCCTCTCCTCATGTGTCAGATGTTCCAGTCCCTTAATCATCTTTGTGACCCTTCAGTGGACTCTCTTCAGCATGTCTATGTGTCTCTTATACTGGGGATCCCAGAACTGGACCCAACATTCCAGATGTGTCTCACCAGTGCTGAGTAGAAAGGAAGGATTACCTTCCTCGACCTGTTGAAAAGGCTATTCCTAATGCAGCCCATAAATAAAAACAAATACATAACCCAAAAAAGCAGAGAATTTAAAATTTCTGAACATTTAAATTTCATAATAATTGCCATCTTTCAATTAGTTTTTCCAATAATTAGTCCCATTCATTTAAATTAATAAGTGTGGAGAGTCAATTTGAAGCTAAGAATAGAGAAAATTAACTTCTGTCTAAATTTGTCTTAACTTTAAAAACCTGAGGGGTTATAGTATGGAGATTTTATTAAAATATAATTATAATACAGCCTCTTTTTCAGTTATATTACCCATTTTATAACCTTTTCAGTTAAATTACCTTCAGTTATATTCCTTCTTCCAAGCCCTCTTCTTACCAACTGAGTTTGAATTTCTGTATTCCAAATGAAATGGAATTTGTAAATGAAATGTGTGATCAGATTATAAATTAAATGTAACCAATACTGAACATTCATTTTGTTACAGTACTAATTCCTGCTTGAGAAACTCTTTCTTCATAATTAATTACACTTTTTTTTTTTCCTTTTAAATAACACTGCATTTGGAATAAAAAAACCCCATGAAACAGTCCTAAGTGTCAGTGAAATAAGGTGTTGTGGTTTTTTTTTACATATAGCATTTAGAAGCATTTAACTATGACAATGTAAAAAGCTATTTTAAAATAAAATTGATACTGAGTTCTCTAACAACCAGGAGACATCAAAATTAAGTATGTGTATTCTTATGCGTTTCCCTCTGTGTGTTTTACATGATAGAACACTTCTGGGTTTTTTACTTCTTTTGGCCTGATCAATACTCAAGGTCTGTTTTTTGGCAGGTTATTCTCATTAGCAGAAGAAACTTGTAAAGTTGAGTATTTCTGGCTTAGTTCTGTTCAGAAGGATGTGCTGTAGAATGGAATGGAATGGAATGGAATAGTTCAGTTGGAAGGGACCTACAACGATCATCTAGTCCAACTGCCTGACCACTGCAGGGCTGACCAAAAGTTAAAGCATGTTGTTAAGGGCATTGTCCAAATGCCTCAAACTCTGACAGGCCTGGGGCATCGACTGCCTCTCTAGGAAGCTTGTTCCATCATTTGACCACCCTCTCGGTAAAGAAATGCTTCCGAATGTCCAGTCTAAACCTCCCGTGGTGCACCTTTGAACCATTCCCACGCATCCTATCACTGGATACCAGGGAGGATCAGCACCTCTGTCTCCACTCAGGAAGCTGTAGAGGGCAACAAGGTCACCCCTCATACTCCTTTTCTCCAAACTACACAAGCCCAGGGTTCTTAGCTGCTCCTTATAGGACATTCCTTCCAACCCTTTCACCAGCTTTGTTGCCCTCCTCTGGATGCATTCAAGTACCTAATGCCCTATGAAGTCCTGCTTCTTTGAGAACATGAAAATCAAAACAGCTATGGTGTTTCCATGAGCAGAGCTCTAACTCTCAATTTGACCCAAGACACTAATCAAAATCATGGCCCTAGGGAAGCCAGCAATGTTTTTTTTGGATTGTATTGGAAACTTTTTGCCATCTGATTCAAATATGCCTTTGTTTCTCCTTTTGAACAGTGTAATTTAAAGTCACCCTTAGCCTGAATTGTGAATTTTTTGGTTTTCTGGTTGGTTGGTTGGTTAGTTGATTTATTTGTTTAAAATTTTTATTTTCCTTTGTTAAAGACAATGGTTGCCAAGTACAAACATGTATTTTAAAAACAATGGATGACTGAAGCATAAGATATCCTGAGCATTGTCTACAGATTCCTCTAATGGTATCTGAAAGATGGGGATTTGTCTTTTGAGGGATGAAAAGTGAGGATTTTTGCATAATTGAAGGAAACAAGTTTTAAAAGTTTCCATTAAACACTAAAACCAGACCATTTATTTCAGTAAAAGTTATAGTTCAAAGTTTAAATTTATTTACAAGCATCCAGAATAGAAAATGATGATTCTTTAAAGACCTTCTGTTGCGGAATGAGTGAATGAGAGTGCACTTCACTCGTAAGAGAGAAGCAAAAGTATACTTAATTGGTATAGAATAGGGAGTTAACAAAGTTCAATGCGACAGTTATTTAACAAGATTCGATGGCAAGGTACACTTGATTATTTACTGCGTAGAGGACAGGGTCAGACAAAACTGTCAGGGAGACCCTCCCGTTGAGTCATGAGGTTCAGAAAAGGACCCCCTTGCTTTCTAAACTCCTTCTCAGAGAGGAGTCTAGGTGCAGCTGGATCCAATCCTAGTCCCAGACTTGGTCAACGGTTTATATCTAAAGGATTAATATATGTGCAATCAATCCTTTATATCACTTAGCTAAGATTTCAAAGTTTATCATGCTTACCGAGTCACTTACCAAGGATCTGTTGCAGCAAGGAATCTCTCAGACTTGAGGAGTAACCTGAGAGGCGTCCCTACTTACGGGGAGATCCTGGCGTGCAGCCCGCTGCCGTGCAGGAGAGCTCAAAAGGCTCTTGCGCTGCTCACTATTTATGGGGGTAAGATGATTGACTCATAGTCATATTTGCATGCCGACCACAGATTTTAATTTCTTTGCTGCGGTTAGTTGGGTGCATTGCACAATGGCCCTTGGCTATTGTGTTGTTATGTGTCCCCAAATCCACTTTGAGTGGATGCAGCCATCATGACCAGATGCATCCATTACAACCATCACTGGTAATTATGACCTGAGCAGGGTTACAGGAGATAAAGGTAGGGGGCAGGGGAAGCACATCATCACACCTTCTAAAGCTGTTTGAAATACCAAATAGCTTTATGTTAAATATTCTCATATAAATTTGTTATTATTAATAATATTATTAAGGTACTAAGTTGTAATTTCTACTACCTGGACATAAGCATATATAAAGCAAACTCTTCTTATTTTTTTCTGAATGCATGTCCTCTTTCAATGAAAATTCAAGAGATCACAACCTATAAACCATAAATACTGCATTTAATGAGATAAATCTGTGCTTTAATCAAGAAAAATTAGAATTATTTCACACTGTACCTCAGTTACACCTGCTCTTTTCCAAGTCATAGCAGTTAAGCATGTGCAGGTCGAAACCTGTAGTTCTGGAAGCTCTCACTAAAAATCAATATCCAAGCAATGACTGCAAGAAAATATATTTAAACAGGATTGATTTCTCTTTTTGTTTTTCATTGTCTTGTTGGAGTTTGCAAGTTATTTTTACTTAGCTAGCAAAACTGATATCCAAGCTGATTAAATATGTATGGAGCCATCCTCAGATGATAAAGATAAGGAGGCTTGAAACTCACTGTGAAAGTCTGTCTCCTGAATATCTCTGCTTTGCATGGCACAATGGTAGCTGCCCAGGCACCACTCACTCAGGGTGCTGATGTGAGTCATCGCTGACAGAAGGAATACATGCAGCTTCTTGCCCTTACACACTTTTATTTATCAGGTCTTTTTTTCAGTTGATGTGATGATTCTTTACGGTTGACAGACACAGTGGGCCCACTACTTTTAGAGGGAAAGAATAAACAGCATTAGGTTGTGCCTGCATTAGCAATTTGGTTCAGAGCAGGAGCTTGACTTTGAAGCCCTGACAATATATATTTACTAAGCAAGGGGCTGAGTTCTCAGAATGATTTTAATGCAGAAGAATTAGATTCTCTCCATGGGAAACTAAATTGGGAGCTCTGCTTCAAAAGTGCTTCAGTACTCATGGGCTCCCTGGTCTCTGAACCAGTGTGGGTCATGTTCCCCCAAGACCCTCTGAGGTGTGCAGCAGAAGGCTGCTGATCCATCTAGAGGTCTCACAACAACTTGGAAGGTTTCTAAATCAATATATAGGGACAAATGCTGTGGAAGTCTTCCTGCTTGCCCTCTGCTGCCAGACTTCAGCTCGTTCTTCTGACTCTGTTGCTCCTTTCTCATTCATTTGCTCTCACCCTTTTTCAGGACCCTTTTTCTGCTGCCATCTGAACTACTTTAATTTGCTCTCTCTCCCCTGATCTCACTGAACCTCATAGTGTTCAGATGAACTTTTTATAACATTTAAAATTATTAATTTTCTACTTTTTCCATAAGTTTCTGCCATGTTGACACTATTCATTTCACTGCTCAGAAAATTCAGGGAGAAGGAACCTTTGGCAGTGTCAGGGGTTGTTAACCTCAGTACTGCCTCTGTGTGTGAAAGATGACTGTTTCAACATACACAGGACAGAACTCAGTACAATTATGGCAGTGTCCTTGAAATCATGCTTTGGAGGTACACACTTGTTCCTTGAAGAGCACTTGAGAGGTCTTTGGCTGGAAGCATAACTCAGAGAGAGCAGCTCATTCATGCTTCTGCACTGGGGTGCCAGGGCCGCAAAATGTGAGAAATCAGAGGAGTACACAGCGCTGTTTCTGCAGAAGACACCTGCAAAGCTACGTCTTACACCCATTCCCTGCAGTGGCCTGCACCAGCAACCCCCTGTACCTGTGCTCCCAACTTCAACCCTCTCTCAGTGTCCTCTTTGCCATACAGTCTCCCATGAACAGGCATGATCAACGATTTAGAGGTAAACACAGACAGGAATACAGTTCTTGTGCAGGCATCGCACATACACAAACAGCACTCATATAAGAATGAACAATATAAATGGGCTGATCCTGCTCTGTCTTGCAGGCTGATCAGACTCAGAGCTCACTAGCAGATCTTACTCATGGGTCTCTCTGGTAGCTGTCTCAAATTTATGGTTCCTTCAGTGTCCAGCCACTAAACCTCTTGAGCTACTCTCCAGCTAGATCAACTTGAAGTTTGTTAGTGTCTCACATAAAAATGAGTGTCTCCAATAGCTGGTCCAGAAATCTTGTCCTACTCTTCAGCTAGTCTGGCTTGAAGTGTCACAAATGGACACACATTCACACACAGAGTGATGAGGACAATCACACAGAAAAATAGTTAGAGAGAGTTTAATAAGAAAATTAGAACAGATTGTGAGGATCAGGTACAGGGCTTGGTCAGACAAGTGTGCTGACCAGTGTCTGCACACAAATAGCCCTGTAAAAAAAAAAAAAAAGAGAGAGTGGAGCGGTCTGTGGAGATTGCAGTAGGAGACTGGGCACCTTGCAGGGCTGACAGGAATTTGGGTGTCTGGAAAGCAGACTGACAGGATGCTCAGACACAGGATGCTCTGGGGAGGTGGTGGGAGCTGCTAAAGTGCTTGCTGGAGGCCTTCTGCCTCTCTAGTGCTGCAAAACTGTGCTCTCGGGTAGCAGCTGGTGATACAGATGTAGGAGGAAGAAGAAACTCAGCCAGATGATGAAGGGGTTGACTTTCGTAACTCCAGGCTGTAATCAGCCAGCTCTGCCTCCCCTTGCTGCCTCCTTACCCTTTATCAATTTTTCCCCCTCTTGAGCTGTAGCTGCTGCTCACATAGTCCCTGTGAAGTTTCCTTGCCTTTGCTGTCCTCCCTGGCAGCTCTTCAATGGGCAACAAGCAAATACGTTCCACTCACATCTTCCTCCTCTTTCTTGTGAGCTGAATGTGACATCCCATCATCTGCCTTCTCCCAGGCTAACTACCCTCACCAAGGTGTGAGAACAGCATGCACACTACAGGAGAGGGGCTGTTTCCCAAGGGCTGTGCAGGTAGCAGCCAAAGCCATCACTGAGCATACAGTAAAGGTCAAAAAGAGCTTTGAAAGTCTGAGGAGACATGATGAGAGTAATCACACCTGCCTTGAAAGGACTTTGGAGTAAGAGTCCTTACTCCAAAGCGGGGGGGAAACAGACAAACCTTAAAGAGAGGGGAAGAGTATGACATCAACCCTTCAGTCTCACTCTTTTTTCTTTTATCCTTGGGAAGCTATACTTTTTCATTTTTTCATTGCAGTTGCTATTTTACTACTAGACAAGGCATTGACATTTAAGCATATTCCTTCTGACATACTCAGTTCACTCTTAGATATATATTCATAGTCTTCAATAACCAGGGAGCAGAAATTATTCTTGATACAAGAGCATCCTTTCAGGTGATCCAAAGTGCTTGCATTGGGTATGGAGGGCTGCACATACAGCTGGTGCAGGAACTGCTAAAAATGGTTCAATGTGGATAGAGAGGGTGTCCAGAATCCTTGCAGTGTTTGCGCAGGAACAATGCATTAACGTTAAATCTATTGTGTGGGGCCTCCTATCTGGCAATGTGCTTTCCATCTCCACCTTTCATGGGGAAAGGGCATGGTTAAAATAGGTGCGGACATTTGTTAATTGATAGCCTTATGACCCACTAATGCAGGAGTATGCGTGCAGGGATATGCATCTCCCAGGATATCCACAGACATCTTCACATTGAATTGGGCTATTTCTTCTTAAGAGAAAATACCGGTGCTCCCAATGCTTCTGACACAGATATTACAGAAGCCAGGGTCATCAGAAGTCGCTGTGGCCAGGTCCACCAGGATGACTATATCCTGGTGATCCAGCAAGGCTTGCAAAACAATGGAGTGATGGGCTTTGTGGTTTGTGTAGTCAGAGCTGCTCTGGCCTGGGACTAGAAGAGAATGTATACCTCTTTGGGCACCCACAGATCCTAGAGGCCTGTAAGACTTCAGCGAGGTTGCCCACATATACTATTTACAGAAAGAGGCTTTGGAGGATGATGTCAGGGAACTCAAGCACTGTTTTTGCTCACTAGGATTTGCCACTCCAACTGGGTAGTCACTGATTGATAGGAGTTGGGGTTTGCAAGGGTTCACTTGGATAACCACTGTCTTAAACACAGGAATGGGCTCCAAGTCAAGTAAAGGAATAGCATCAGCTGGTGGCAGAGGGCCTCTGCTGTTTTCTTGTGCACCCAACAGGGGATGTTGACGATCCAATGTCCCAAGGAAAATGCTTTCCCACTAATCTGACAGTCTCCTGCCCAGAATCTCCAATAGACTGGGGCATGACACATGCAGTGGTAGGGACTCCCAGTGGTTGCTATTTAAACAGTGGATTTTGTTCTTTTTCTTTATTTGCTTGACTGATCTACTTATTGAAGTAGTTTAGCTGAAACAGGAAATACAACCCATACTTTTACTTAGAATCAGGGAAATTCCTGACACACAAATTAAGTTTAAATGCAGTACTGGCTATAAAGATTTGAACAGAATCTTACCATAGAGCAAAATGCAGGAGCTCATGCTTGTGGATCTCTCAGTTTTAGAGGAATGTGATGCTTCAAGCAAGGTGGGTGTATTTTCTTTGTGATGGTTTTGCTCCAGCCATTAAGAAATGTGCAGAAACCTTCCCAGCAATGAGGAAAGAGCTTGAAGGAGTAAAGTCCCTTTTCTGCCAAAGTAAGGGTTTCTGAGCATCTATTCTACAAATGAAGAGAGGATTCTTGTATTGTATCTTGATATTAATAGTTGGTGATTCCACATGTAACTGCATCCGCAGTAAAATAATGGATAGCTGGCAATGTAGTAGTAAACAAAAAAGAGAGAGAGGGAGATAAACATTGTCTATGTCTTAATGTTGGCAACTAAATTATCTGTACTGTATGTATTATAATTAGCAACTTATGTCCCATCAATGAAGTATAAGCCTGATTCACATAATTAAAAATATTTCATTAATGATGACTGAGGACTTATTCAGTCTGTGAAACATGCAGCAGTTTTTCAATGAAGTTTTGCCTTTAAAAGTTTGAGTCCTTCCATCATTCTTATTCTGTCTTCCCAGAGATTTGAAAAAAGCCCAAACTTTTTAACTTTATAGTGAAGAAAATTAAAATTCATTATTACCTTTTATCTAAACTGGGTTAACAGTAGAGTGTTTCTGTGTTTTAATAATGGATTGAACTTGATGCATTTAATCCTAGGGTGTGAGGAGCAAAGATTCCAGTTCAGTTTTAAAATGCAGAAATTATATTTTTCTGAAGTAAAAAAGCTTCATTTCCCTCTCCTATTGAGCCATCTTGTGGTTAATAACTGTAATGTACTCTTGAATACACACTTTCATCTAACATGAAGGGAAAGCTGTCTGCCCAGTGTTACCCAATGGTTACATTAATAAGAGTTACTATCCTATATTCTTGGATGTTAACACAATAAGTTTCTTGGAGGGTAAAAAAGACATATTATACTATGATACATACAATATAAAATAAGGTATAAATCAGAGAGGAAATTATTATTCTTTAATTTAAAATAGGTAACTATCAGTACTTCAGTATGAATAAAGAGGCTGTTGTACAGTACAAATCAGGCCACACATTTTTTTGGATAAAGAAAATATGTGTTAATAAAAATGTATTTTTCCAGGCATGAGAATTAAAACTGGAGTGTCTTGAATATGTATGGACTCTCATGAGCAGAGTTTGGGAAACAGATTATAATGTAAATATTATTCCATTTTTCATGTGCTTTAGTTATTATGGCCATAGTGATGCTAAATTCTGCTATTTTCTAGGTATACTTTCCTACTATGTAGAGTGACAAAATGTTTGGCTCTGCGATGTGGAGCCATTAAGACATAAACAATGAAAGGTATTTCTTTCCTGCACAATAAATATGCTATATTATGCAGATCACACAAAAGGGAAAGTGACAAGTGATCACAGCTGCATTATATTATTTATAAGGGTTCAGTAAAGGAACCTTCTGGCAAACGGTAAAAACTCTGAAAATTTTCCATTAAAAGGTAGGCAGATCATGCTGTGGAGCATCTTAGAGCAAAAGTGAGTAATTCAGTCATTAGCCAGCATTGAACAAGTCTCATTCCTTGTACTAGTGACTCTGTTTAATGGCTAAGCTTCTGAACAGTGCACAGTGTAACTCCACACATTGTGAAGCAGTTCTTTTACAGATTTTGTAAGCCTTTAACAACATTTGAAACCCATGTGATATCTGGCATAAAATAGATCAGTGGCAATCCTGTGAGGGGAGAGCACAGCCGTGAATAGATTCTGTAGGAGCTCTCTGGAACAGCTGAAATTAAAGAGAGAAATTTGAAACGTTTCACCCTATATTCCCAACTAGGGGACTCAGCTGAAAGACAGATCACCATGAAGTAATGCTAGTACTGACAGCAGCTTGTTCAGAGTCTTTGATGAGTTATGATTTCTTGCTTAATTTTGTCAAAGGATGCTGACTAGGCAGCTATCAAAGACTTTCAACACCCAACATAAAAATTTAATATGTAAGATTTATACTGTTTAGCAAAAAGTAGGGGGAAAAAAAAGAAAAAGATGAAAACAGGAAGATTTGTGCCTTACAGAAGAACAAATCTTGGTAGTTAATTGGGTCCTCACTAAGGGACTAGTATTTTGGGAGAAGTGACTTAAAGGAGTATTACTGGTACACCAAGTGTTCATCTTGACAAATTAGTAAGAATTTACTGAGAAAAGGAAGTCACTGAATTCAGACTCAAGTTTATGAAGGCTGAAAGTGTTCTGATAGTAAATATGGTAGGGAATCTGTAACTCTACTAGAAAAGAGGCCTGATGCAATACTCAGAATTAAAGGCCAGCAAATCAACACAATCCAAGTCACTCTGATGTGTGTGTGCTCATATGCATGTTTATGTGTGTGTCAGGTTTCACAAGCACTAGCAGAATGTCTGTGACATTGACCAAAAAGAACAGCAGCACAATTGCACCTGAGAAAATCTTCATAGAAAAAGCGTTTCATTTTTACAGTGGTGACTGGACTGAGTCAAGCTGAAAAGCAAAAGGGAGGTTTATTAATGGATGCTAATGACTGTGGCAGAACATTTCTATTAGTATTGTTAATACTATAAGAAAAGTTGCAGGAATAGGAGAGTAATTTGGTAGCACTCTACTTTTTAAATGACTCGACACATCGCCTTTAAAAGAGTATATGGATGAAATGTAGGACAACTAAATGCACTTTTTAAAGAGATAATTTATGTTATCCTCAGAGATAGAGCAGCATGGTTGGATTGAAAAGACATCAGTGGTTTAGCCTTCTCAGAAGGGTGCAATGTTGGGTAGATAGAGAACCAATGCTACTGAAGAGGAGTCAGGTGACATCTTCCAAGAAATTCACATTGAGATGTTTGCTTGGCTCAGGCTAAAAAATGCGAATGAAACAAAGTGACCAAGAGAGGTCATTCAATTCCTCAAGGTGCAAATGAGTGTGTTCAGAAGTTTACCACACTTTACCAAGCAACAACGACAGCTAAGGATTTAAATAAAGCAGAATAATTGCCTGAATGAAGAGAGAAGGTTTGGATAGACAGAAAACAGATTACTGCATCTGAAAGCTGTCAAGACCATAGCAATTAAATAGATTTCTACTTTTATAAGAGAAGTCAGTGAAGAAGCATGTAAACCACAGCAAAATGAGCAGAAGGGAACTTTAGTATTTGTCCTGGTTTCGGCTGGGGTAAAGTTAATTTTCTTTCTACTAGCTGATGGTTTAGCTGTTGCTAAGTAGTGCTTACACTAGTCCAGGCCTTGTCCAGTTTCCCATGCTCTGCCGGGCACACAAGAAGCTGGGAGGGGACACAGCTGGGAGAGCTGATCCAAACTGACCAAAGGACTATTCCATACCATGGGACGTCATGCTCAGCAATAAACTCGGGAGAGTTGGCCAGGGGGCAGTGATCGCTGCTCGGGAACTGACTGGGTGTCAGTCAGCGGGCTGCGAGCGATTGCAGCACTTGTTATTCTTGGGTTTTGTTCCTCTTTTTCTCTCTCATTGTTTTCCTTTTCCTTACTATTATTATGGTTGTTGTTGTTGTTGTTGTTATTATTATTATTATTATTATATTTCGATTATGAAACTGTTCTTATCTCAACTCACGAGTTTTCTTACTTTTGCTCTTCAGATTCTCTCTCCCATCCCACCGGGGGCGGTGGCGGGGAGGGTAAGCAAGGGACTGTGTGGTGCTTGGTTGCCGACTGGGGCTAAACCACAACAGTATTTCATTTTTGCTATGTCAGTATCACAGTCTTCCTTACAGTGTACTGAGGCACTATAAGGTCAGCACTAATCTAGCAGGAGCGTTGCCATCTATCTTACCATCATGCATTCTTTCCTGAGGTTCCCTTGTGTTTTAGTATCCCAGTACCGAACAGGAGCTCTTCTGTTTGAGGTGCCATAGCTCAGGAGAGAGTAGCTGAGAGTACAAGGTGGAACATTAGGTAAACCCACATACTTACATACTGTACAACGATTTTGTACAATGAATGCTGATTGCAATATTTAGAAAGACTATTTCTGAGAGAATATATCAGCTCAAAAGTTGCCATTCCACATTCACAAGGGAACTGGAATATTACTGAAAACTCATTTCTGGGCTCCCATCTAATTTCCCATTTAAAAAACAAAAAAACCCAACAACAAAAACAAAACCCCCAAACAACTGGATGACTCTAGAACAGGCCTAAATGTAGAGCAGATAGGAAGACTAGGTAGGAAAAGGAATGTAGCAACTACTTGAGGTGTGTCTCCAACATTTGCTGTCACATATAAATACGTGCATTTGTGCAACTCCATTGCTTTGGAGGGCTTCACCAGCAAATCAGCAGAAGTACATTCATGCAGTTAAGCCAAATAACTCATCACTGCTTCAGGGGACCCAATGGCTTCACCTTTTACAGTTACTTGTGTTTCTGTAGTGTACTTTATAGGTGTAGATAGCAAGTGTAGTAATTAATTTCAGAAAAAAATGTTGGGAATGGGAATGGCTTACAACTTTCTTCTGTGATTACAAAAGCGTTTAGAAAAGAGAATCTAAGAACATGGTCAAATGTGACATTACATGATGCAGTTCGATAGAAGTGTATTATTTGCACATAGCTGGAATAGTCCATGTGCTAATGGAGAATTAGTTGCCTTCTCTTGTGTTAGGAAAATACACAAACAGTCTGCCATTACTTCATAGTTATCTGTCCTTCACAGCTTAAAATAATATGCTAAAAATGAGGGTGAAGGGCAGGAAGATTCAGAAAGGGAGAAAAAATTAAAAAACCTCTTTTAACAAATCCACAGTTCTCCAGATCATACTTTACAAGAGGCATAAGATGACACTTATGACTCCAGTGAAATGACCAGAGAGCAGTTAAAGACACAGATGGTGCAGAACATGTTTCCTTAAAATTACCTAATAAAACATATGAAGAAAATCCTCACTTCATGAAAATTTATAGAACATTTTACTAATATTTTACTGCAGATATAAAACTAATTCAGTACAAATTAAATTGACTAGAAAAAAAGAACAGTAAAATCCATGGAAGTTTAAGATCAATATAGTAATAAAAAACCGGGGTTAGACAAAGAATGATCGTTTTCTATATAAATGTTTCTGTAGCTGGGCAGAAAATGTTTTTGTTTCATTATTACCTAAATTATAAAGTGTAATAATCAATTTGATAATGGATAGGGTAATTTTATCACTTTTGAAAACGAGGATGCTCTGGTGGCAATGAGGAGTGGGCAGCAGCGGCTGATGGGTTAGAGCTTCCTGCAGGGGGCGAGCTTGGGCCATCTTACCGTCTGCGAGCTGCTCTGATTTATGAGTGTGTTACACTTCTGGTTCATTTTACTCCGTTTTCTCCAATTGTTATTACGACTTCGCTAAGCAGTTGTTTATCTCAGTAGTCCTGAGCCAATTCTAAATAACTGGATAACATCCAAAAGAAATACAAAATGCAAACCTTACTAAGTCTTAAAGCAGACTCCGAAGAAGATGCGGTACTGAATCACAACTAAACAGAAAAACCCCAAAACTATACAAACCCTCTGTAACCCAAATGCCAAGGACATGTATATAGTTCTCTGTCATTTTTTTCCACTTAGAATTGTGAAGTTTCCGGTGTTGCCTTCTAGAAAGACAAGTCCAAAAATGCCACAAGAAAGCTTTTTCTGCCACAAGAAAACACTGTATTTCAAGTAAGCTCAAGAAATTTGCAGCTTAATTTGCAGCCCTATGAAGACAAAAAGCCATCCTGAGGTCCCAGACTAGTTTTGGATGGAAGCTCAGTAAATTCTTCAGAACTTTTTACCTCTTAAATACATTGTGCAGTAGCTGTCCTTTGGTTCATTGGTACAGCACACACATTTTACAACTGAAATGATAATGAACTAAACTGTGAAATGTGTTCAGTGGGATAAATGAAGTAAGAAAATGTTCATTCCAGAGTTTCTCATGATGTCTCAGCATAACAGACATTATATATTTATGAGCCTTCCTCAAGATTCACCAAATCTGAAGCCTAAAAATAATTGAAGTGAAAATATTATTGTTGATATTAGTACTCCAGATTTGACACTAAGCAGTGTTTAACAGAACATCTTAACATTCACCAGTCATACTGGGTAACCAGAAATTTCCCCCTAAACAGAGTCCAAAGTGACTGAGCATTCCCAGTTTACCATGTAACATACTCATTGGAACCCTGCAAAAGTACAAACTGTAAGTATCAGAGGTTTATTCTATTTCAGAGAACACACATGGGATTTTATATTTACACTGTACAAACCTCAATTTTACAGAAGTGAGCTAGGGTTCTCATGAGAATACACTTTCTTACAAGATTTATAGCACACCTGGCTTTTCTAGTAAAAACCCAATTAATATTAAAAAAAAGAAAACCTCAAAACACAAGCTCCAAGCATTTCTTGTGGGACTTGACTAAATCAAGAATTAAAGAGTCTCAGAAAACTGAAAAGCTGCTAAAGGTTACCACCATTTTGGGGGATGAAAAGGTTTTAATCTAAATTTAGGAGAGACATAACTATGAAAATACAACCTGAGACGTGCACAATCCTTTCCTCCAAGAAAGTACATGGAGATGCATAGCACAGTGTCTGCCTCTTAGTCACCATTAGTCATCCTTTTAGTCACCCTTTATTCTCTTATTAGTATAGAATATGATGTGTTCTGGAACCATTTGAGAGTTGTATGTATTTTGTCATTCTTTTGGTCTCTGGAGGGAGCAGCAGAACCTCTCACATCTTTTTTGGGTGAGAGGGAGGGGAACTGATACCTCTGAGTAGCTTCAGCATTTTCTAGAATGTTGAGCTTTAAGGTCCTGCAGCATTTGACTGGGCTAGCAGAACTGAAGCCGCTATAACACCGCACAGCGTCACGCTATGAGGGGGTTGATTGATAGAAAAGCAGCGCCACATTTCTTTCCTGAAGCATAAACTGTGAATTCCCATGGAGGATGCCACCACTCAGGGGGAAAAATACAGCAAAACAAGCAAACCTTCCTTCTAGTGCAAATGGAACCGATAAGCATGTCATCAAATGGGGAAATGTTGTAATGTGCAAGAAGTATTCTGAAATTTCTCACATATTGACTAGGTTAGTCTTCCGTTATCAAATCTTCCCCTGTAAAACCTGTTCCATCTATTCTACAAGACAATTCAACATAAATGTAGAGAGCATTTAGGAAAGGTCATTCTTTTTTAATGACTGCTGCCAGCTGATTCTTTCAAGATTTCTTTTTTTTCTCTCTTTAACCTGTTTTAGAGTTTTAACTTTGCCTCAAAGTGATTAAAAAAACCCCCAAATTATTTTCTTTTTTGAAGAATGTTCTACTGTACAAGACTGTTCAAACAACCATGGAAGATTCATGTATTTTTGCACTAACACTTAAGTCTATTTTTCATAATTTTAATTATTCTAATTAGGATAGGATCTAATTATTTTGAACATAGATCCCATGCTTACCCTAAGATCATCATATGCTTGCCTGTGAGGAGATCAAGTCCAAGACTAAGTCAACGCAGCAGTAAAACATTTCAAAGCCCAAAAAACTTCAAATCTTTCAGTAGTTCAAGGTTCAAAAAAGACCCATTTTATTACTAACTGAACTTATTCTAGAAACCAAGTGTTCTGCTCACACTCATGCACACGTACACACAAAATGACCCAGTTTTCTTAGTAACTGAACGAAGAAATAAAAAGTAATTGCTTTCCTACTTCAAGAAAGGTTGACAAAATGAAAAAATAAATATGTGCAGAGTACTGTCAGTGGGATTTTCTCAGAAGTCTTTGCCTCAGTTTCACTGGTTCAGGTGGGGATTTAAGTTAAAGCGGGCCTGATAGTGCTTTGATTTTTTGCTTACAGAACTAATAAGTAAAGACAGTAAGTAAAGAATGATTAATAAAAGAGACTCTTTAAGATTTCCTTTTTTTTTCCCCAGCAAAAGGGAAACAGTTATTGCAATAATTGTAAGAACAACTTCATCTAATAATTATGGAAGAGAATTTTTTGGCGAGAGGTGGGAGAAATGTTTTCAAAAGTGCCTGTTTTGGAGTGAGATCTGAAAATCTTCACCCTCCCATCTTTTATAATGCAGAAAAAAGTCCCAGCAAATCTGCCGTGCAGAATTCCAATATCATCCATTGCCATTTCCTCATGCCAGAGCCCTTGCACTTCACTCTAGGTAGCTAAATGTTTATCAGACAGAAAGGGATCATAATGCCTCCAGAAACAACTGACTGAAGCACTTGGAAGTTAAGAAAAACAGTTTCAATCAAGCAGCAAGAGATTTAGAAACAAATGCCACCCCTTATGTAAGTGATGCATCCATTGGGCTCCTATATAAAACATGTTCATAAACCACCCAGCCCTGAATCATCTCAGCTTGGCTGTACTTGCTGCAACATGAAATCTACCCTGATCAATCCTAGATCAAACCTCACAGACAACATCCAAGTGGAAACAGCAAGGGTGAGATACCTGTCAGGGCTCAGGTGCCAACTAGCTTAGTCTTAGAAGCTGGCTTTAGCAACTTTAGCAGCAGAAACACAGGCAGCTTTAAGTTTAGGAGCAGATATAAGTGTAGGTTTTGAAGATCTGTGTTTAAGCAGTGGTGATTGAGGTAATCCAATGTAGTACTGAGATTTGGAAGTCCTTGGGTGGCCCTAACCATAACTGATTGTCTGAGATTAGCAACATTTGTGCTGATAAGATGAAGATTTATTCTTCCAAACATCTACAATGCAGCTTATTACAGTAATTAATGCAATTACTCCTTTAAATGACATTAGAACCCTAATTCACAGCATTGCTAAAATGCAGTCAGTTCCCCATGTAACTGGCATGCATGTCATAGCACAATATGCAAACTGAGACACCCTGTTTTGCTGTTCTACCCAGATCTTTACTCTTTCCATTTCCTTCTGGCTTCTACCTCCACATCCAAATAGCACACAACCAACAATCAAATGCCAGCCTTTCTCCCTAGTTGAACACTTCTCACTTCCAAAAAGTATGTAAGATCCATATTAGATCTAATGTGAGACTGGTTTGAGCTGTAGCCTCAAAGCTGAATATTTACATTCAAAAGCTTAAATTCAGCACCTTCTTTTGCTTTGTCTCAGCTGGTTGTAAGGGTTTTCTTAGGATACTGCACTGTTTGGGACTCATATATCTTGCCATCAGACCAGGTTTATTAAATCAAACTACATTTACTCATTTATAATCCCATCCCTTTAATCTTCAAAAAATATTTCTCCGAGGCTTTTCTTTGATATCTATCAAAAGGTGTGGTCTATTCCACTTAAAAAATGGAACAGAGAAATGGATGGTAAGAACAGGAAGACATAACCATTGTCACTCTATTTTAAGATGAGGGCAGACCTTTTTGGTTATTAAGTCAGAGCAAAAGAATAGCTGTTAGAGAGTTTAAATTAAAAAAAAAAAAAAAACCTACTTGAATGAATTCCAGTGAAGATAAGAGAAGTACAAATGATATATTCCATTATGAACCTTGTAATAACTTAAAATTGATTAGTGTTTGAAGGCTGATGGATAACTACAAAGCTTTACTATTATAAAGCAAAGTGCAATTTTTGATACCATGCAACTACTTCAAGATCTCTAATTTTTCCCTCTTTTACAATATTCACAGCAGAAATAAAGAGATATCTGTCATTCATGAGAAATGAGTCTAGTTCTGAAAATGATATTGTTAGTCATTTCAAGTTTTAATAGAAATAGTGAAATAATGATTTGGAAATAGGGGGAACCAGGATCAGAAGGAATGGTTCAGACATGCAAGCACAGGAGGTCTCTATCTGCCTAGAATCTCAATTACAGTAGGTCAGAAAAAGGGAGTTCAGCTGCAAACATGAAGCTTAATATGAATATATTCAACAACATATGGGAGAAAAAGCCCATATAGGTAAACCACAATTCAGTCATGAGCTCCTGAGCAAACTATTTAGTCTCCTCCTTACGTTTTTTCACTAGCTGGCTTATAAGAAGAATTTATAGGGCAGTAGTTAGAAACTGGGCCATGGAAAAGATGCACTGCCTTTAAAGGATAAGGCAGAGCCTCAGAAAACATGTGTGATCTCAAGTTGTCTTTTACCAAACAATGAATAAAATGATACATTAGAATAATACAATTTAAAATCCAATTTTGAACTCAAGGCAATTCCATTTAGAAGAACATTCTTTCTCTGATTATGATGTTTTAACAAAGCCAGCACAATTTAGGATGGTAGTTGAACTATTTCATTAGAATCCAATGTCACAAACATGGTTAACTTCTTTCTACTTTTTATTTTCCCAAAGAAATACATTTCAAAAGAATTAAATTATCTTTCCTGTGTTGAATTTTTAGACTGTAGCAAATCCTATCTTCTTTTCTAGGCATCTATCAGGCTTCAGATAGGTACAAAGATAATCAGATAGATAGATAGACAGATAGATAGATATGGATGGGTCTCTGACACACAATGTGATGAAAGTGAACATGACAAGTCCTCATGAGAACCAAAATGTAACAGGATAATGCACTGTACCCGTTGAAATTATGTAAGGATGTATGGTGACAACACAGATGCTAAGGTCACTGCCTCTTATAGGAACACCATCCCTCATGCAGACTTCAGCTAGAGTTTTCCCTTCTCTGACAATGCAGTTAAGAATGAGTGCTGGGAAAATCATTGATTTTATTTAAATTTAAGTTTCCTGGCAGGAAATGAATAAATTCATTTAAGAAGAAAAGTAAATTACCAATGATTTCTGACTGATTTTTTTGTAAAGCTCTCAGTAACAAATGTGGACTTGACAGATTTCCAATGGAGCTGCAATAATGTGGAGAAGGACAGAGAGAAGAATTTGGCTGAGCTGTGAACAGTTACCATTGATAACTCTCTTTGAGGTGGAACATGACACAACTGGGAGAGTTTGCACGTTCCAAATGAGGCAATGAAGGGTGGGTGTACTGTATTTTTACAGTTTGAAAAAGAGCTCAGAGCATATCAAATGTTGTGGACAGAGTGAAGAGGTGTCTCTTCAATCTTCTTGTTATATGTTTCATTCAGGCAACATAAGACAATAGGTTCAAAATTTAAACTTAAGAAAAATAAGCTGCTAATAGATAGATTGCAAACTTGATCTGTCAAACTGCTACTGTTAGTTGAAGAAGCTGGTTAAGTGTTACTGCAAGCTTTCCTGCACAACATTCATTAGCAATTTTCCTTTCTGATTCCTTATTTACTGTTTAGCTTCCAGCTTTACTGACCTCAGCAGTCTGATTCTGAAGATCTAGCAGAATTAAAGAGGAGGAGGAAGGGAAACTTGTTTACTTTGGAAAGTACCATTACATCTTTGTCAGGTAATGGCTCTAAATTACTTGACAATTAATGTGTGACACCGACAAATGAAGGGAACATCCAGGGACTGTCCAGTCTTCCGTGGATGCACAGTGGAGTTTTACATATCTGCCCATTTTGTATGCCTGCCTCAATACTTCAGGCAAATCTGAAGAACAGAAAAGTGGATATGAACCTCATGAACAGTACTCATCTGATAGTCACTCAGCTCATTTCTTCTCCTCCAGTCCACTCAGTAGTGGTAGTACATGGATTCTACCTGTACTACCTGCAAAACCAAAACAAAGTAACCCCTGAAAAACACAGCATCTGTGGAGTTTTCTTTATATAACTTGAGTATCCTGTTAAAAAATTTATTGTGTGCTTTCATATACTGGTGTCTAAATCCACATGAAACTCCCAAGGAGTGTTTTTCAGAGTTCCTGCCCATGTGATACGAGAATATCACAATGCAAATGCCATTAGGCTTGTGGTAGTGATCCAGGAGAAAGTTTTCGTGCTTGCAATTTGTTTTCTATACCTCATGTCTCTGCGCTGTGCTGTATAATACTATACATCTTATTCAAAGACTTCATTAATTTTCATTGGCACCTATTGACACTAAAATCAATGCTAGTAGTAATAAATAATAAACATGGAGTGAAAAGTGAGATTCAGAAGAATGTCGCTTTTTTTTGGAAGTGAATGAAGAAGAGGGAGCCAGGATCTTCTCAGTGGTGCCCAGACACAGTGCTGGAGGTAATGGGCACAAATTAAAACATGCAAAACTTCATCTCAACATAAGAAAATGCTTTTTTACTGTGAGACTGATCAGATGCTGGAACAGGTTGCTCAGAGAGGTTTTGCAGTCTCTATCTGTGGAGCTACTCAAAATCTGGATAGACACAGCCCTGGGGAACCTGCTTTAGGTGTCCCTGCTTGAGAATGGAGGGGTGAACTAGATGATTTTGAGAAGTGCCTACCAACCTCAACGTTCCTGTGATTCTGTGATGAGAAAAAAAAAAATAACCCAAAAACAAGCTGGCAGACACTGAAGTACTTTCTCTTCATGGCAAATCTTTTCCTTGTCTCTGCAAGTGCAGAAGGCTGGACACTTGTATGCTTGTGTAATATGGTGATGAGGGACACCAGTCTCTTTGCCATCCCACCCACAATAAAAAAAGGAGGCATCACAAGGACATCACTATAATTAATAGGGGCAAAACTGGTGTTGTCCTGCTTGACTGGGGAGACAGGAAAAGAGAATTTGGATGATCACTCGGTGGATTCTCATGGATTCTGCCGTACTGTTTCTGCATTCCTAAGCAGAGAGGAGGCCTAGCAATGGTGGAGCTCATTTTTTGCAGGGTGAAAAAAGGTACCATCCTTTACTTATAGTAGGCATGTGAAAAATACCATAAAAGTCTCTTGGTTTTCTACAATGGATGACCAAGTTGCTCATTAAATCCTTCTGCTACTACTTCTTTCTAAAGTTATATGATCTGTTGCTTCACCTTCAGTGGTAAATTAATCAAGGCCACACTGACCCATCATCATCTGTACAGGTTAATTATTTTCCTCTCCTTGACACAACTTCAGTCTGTGCCACGTAAAACTCTCTGAGAGAGAGCTTAAGTGTGGTTTGAGGTGTACCTCAGACCTGAAACTCTTCCCAGCTGCCAGATTGGACACAAGTCATACTGCGCCACTTGCTGTCATGGCCAGAGACCCAGTCTCAGACCTGTTAGGTTTGCTAATGCAGACATAACATTAAATCACAGTGGCAGCTTGACGATGGATCCTTCATACCTACACAGGAAGATTTTTCTGTTTTAGCAGTGTGTGGGGCTTTCCAAAGACTAAACTCTAAGATTCTGGCTCAATGGCCAAGTAAACCACTGCAGTGGTTTAAGACGCTAGTAGCCTAAATGTGTAATATTAACTGTCTGCATGCAGTTATCATTCCTCTGGCAGACTTCATGGAGTGCAATGTGCCCCGGTACTCGGCATACATCTTGGCACTTTTCCCTATTACCCACTTACTCCTAAACTAATGCACTAACCTTTAGACTGAAATGTCTAACAAACACATGCATTTTTCTTCTGTCAGCTCTGCTACAGAGATGCTTGCTTCCAGCAGGTATCTTAAACTGACACAGCAAGATCAGCCAGAGCTCATTTGCCAGGGACTTTTTTCTTTCAAAGGCAATGAGAACCAAGATCCAAATGGACTTTCAGCCTTTTGGGAAATGCCATCCTATGCGTCTTGGAATTTCTAGTCATCTGTGGTGTAAAAGGTACAGTTTATCCCAAAGTGATGATGACAGCATTTGTTCTGAATGTCGCATTGTACACATAAACTGCATATTTTACACATGGGCTATTGTGGTCCCATCAATCCCAAATATTATATTCAGAGTTAAAATAATTTTGAAAACATGATAGAATAACCTATGACCCTAGCTAATAAAATGGTCTTGGGGAAGGAGTGTATGAGAAATTAGAAATTAGGAAATTAGAAATTCTACATTAAAAATGTAGAAGTTAAAGCTCTATTACAAACGGCTAATACTTAGCTATACACTAGTTGGAAAAACATCAACAAACTTTTCAGAATCTGTTGCAGACAAAGAAAGCAATTAATTCTCAGCAGCAAGTGATTTTGACAGATGCCATAATACTCAGGTAGCATTAAAGATTGGTGAATAATTTAAATGGCAATCTAGACTACCTCTAAATACATTTGAAAATAGAAAATTTATATAGAAAAATGTACAGCTTATTTCATTTTTCATCATGCATCTTCGAAAATAACAGTAATAGTCCTAACATGACCTTAGCAGGAATAAAAAATTGCTTATGGGAAAAATTGTAATTCACTCATTAATTCTGAAGCCTTGCTGTAATAAATTGAATTACATAACAGACATCAGTTCAGTCTTGCATGGTTTAGTTTCTTGAAGTGTGATGTAATCTATCTTTTTAAGTGTTTTTGAACATGAAAGAGGAAGGTCTTAGGAGTGTAAGGATTTTATACTAGAACAGAACAAGAGTGTCTCTACTCCAGGAGTCTACTTTGAACAGATGCCACACAGAAACTTCAATGGGAACATTAACCTTTACATAATGCATAGAATTGTCCATTTCTGTATCATGAAAATAAATTTCTTCTTGATTCTAAATGGTGATCACTTTATTTCCCAAGGTATTAGGGTTGAATGATGTTTCGTATTGTTTGGCCTTACTTGAAGCTTAACTGAAGAGAGAAGACCCATTTATCCCTATTAATGCTGTTTATATTCTTATCTTAATTACTCCGGATCATTCCAGAGTAACTCCTTCAAGATGAATGCATTGTTCTGCCCTTCAATTGATGTAAATGAATCTGAAGTCAAGGATCCTGATTTGAAACTTTAATTCAAGATTTAATCTATCTCCAGAGTAAAGGCAAAATGATATAGAAGTTAATTCCAGCAGCGGTGGACATTACATTTTATGTTTTATTTAGACAGCACCTTTGATCTAAAGCACCAGGAAATGATAAATGGGGAGCATATAGAGAAACAAGCGGTAATCAAACAAGGAAGTAGGAACAAGCTATCAAGTGCTTGCATAGAAAGGAAGCAAAGAAGGACCATCAGGTGGTCATAAAAACCTGTGCTAAAGCAGTGCTAAAACAAGGAAAAGAGAAAGATTTAAAATAAAAGTGCAGGATGAACTTAGGGGAATCACCTGGAAAACATCTTCCTTGGGAAAAGATCCCTTTGTGGAGAGCTGCACTACTCTGAGCGTAACAAATAAGAACATTCATTAAAGAATTTCATTTATTCTGCACTGCCTTTGGTTAGTAAAAGGCAAATCTCATATTGCCAGAGAGAAATAATTGTCTTGTTCAGGAGGAAAATTTGTAAACTGAATGTTTGCATCTTAAACACTGTGTTTGCATGAAGACATGAGCATTAAATACTGACAAGGCAAGAAAAATACTGAATTTCTTAGAATACTAGAGCAAGAGAATCTGCCATTCTCCATTACCATACCTGCAAGTTATCAGCTGCAACTATCAGGGAGAAGTTGTCAATCAACTCTATTGCAAGGATGAAAGAGTAGATGGTACAGTTTAATTTTATTATGGAAATTGATTTGCATCTTTTATATGTCTTGATTGAAATCTTTCCAGGTAATGGCATTGAAGAATACTCATAAAACTGCCATGACTGTGGTAATAACTATTATTATGATGGAATTTAATAATAAAAAAACCTGCCTGCAAGATGGGCAATATGAATAATTCATGTACAGTGTTGCTTAAAATGTGATAGAGAGAAAAAGACTTGTAGGAAAATTCTTAATGTATCCAGACAGGGATGATAATTGGTTTTTGCAACTAAATGAGTACTTCATGTACAAGACAGCACTAACAAGGCAGGAGAAGAAATTTACACATTGGGGAGACAATTTCATTTATCTGGTTACAGCAGGATAAGTGGAATAAATGGTTTTCCTTAAAGGAATTGACAGAAAATGCATATCCTGATAATAATTAGTTTTGTTTACAACTAGAGAACAACAGAATAGGAGACACAATAGCATCTTTTCAATATGTAATAACATATGCACCATGTGCTTATGCAGGTCTTACTTGTACTATTAATCAAATACCTGCAAACACTGGCCAGACCTCTTCCAGTGCTGTCTTTTAGTTGCAAGCATAAACAGTCCTGCATGTGGAGAACTGTTTCACAGTTGCACTTTATTTAATTTTGTTTGATTTCTTTTAAGCATACAGTAGCAGATAAGCTTGTGTTTCCTGCTTTTATTGCCTACCATCTGGTGGAAAAAGCATGCAATAGCATAAAAAGGGACAGATGACTAAGACAATATTTTAGTGGCAGGGTCTGAAGTTACAGTGAGTAAGAGTTCGTCAAGGATGTTAACTTCAGGAACAGAAAGCCATGCAAGAGCTCATCTCTCTACCCTTGCCCAAAGGCACTGATTAGGTTTGAGAGTTGTCACCTCACTCGTAGATATGACAAGTAGAATTTCTTATACCTGAATGTCTGTGATGTCTGTCTAGAACAAGAGAAACTTGAGAATAAGCTAAACTCAGAATAGCAGTCGATACCTTCCAGTTTGAGCAGTTAAAGGTGGGTCATTATTTTCTGTTTGCCCAGGTTTCTTCAGTACTAAACACACATCAGGATGATCTACAAAACAAAACAAAACAAAACAAAACAAAACAAAACAAAACTAAACTAAACTAAACTAAACTAAATTTGTTATAAAAATTATCAGAAAATTTGTATGTGTGAGAAAATACTTCTGTGCCAAGAATCTTTCTACTGGTATCAATATAGCCTTTTTGTAATACTTTGGTTTTGTCCTCCCTGATGTTCGGGTGTAGGAGCTTCAGCGTTTGACTGTCAAATAACTGTCCCATTCCTTGTTCTACTTTTTATTTATAATCAGTGCTTGGCATACATATGAAAATACAGAAAGCTATGAGTACTTCTGTGTAGCATTGTGGAAGGGAACATACTTCTGTTTGGAGTACACCACCTTCTCAAATTATTAAAAACAAATGAAGCCAAATTTCCCCCTCCAAAATGCATAAGAAAAGCCATTTGCAGTAACATACCAAAATCAGTTATGTTGCCTGAAAAAAACTTGGGAATTGGATTTAGTAAAAATCCATGTTAATACATTGTGCTTTACCCATTTCTAATTCTCTCTTACTTGAACCTGAGATCAATCCTCTTTGTTCTGGCTTGCCACCAGGGTCTCCGATCAATGTTGATAAAACAAAATGACAATAAAGAAGGCTTTGAAAGCCACTGTGGAGAACTGTGGGAAAAAAACCAAACCAAAACAAAACTGTATTCTTTTGTTATGACTATGGCCTGTGCCTCTGTGTGTTTGTTTATGATGGATTACTTGCTATGGAGATTAGATCTAAAGGGAGTTACACTTGAGAAGCTACACAATAATCTAGCTAAGAGACATATCAACAAGTACTAAAATACAGTAGCCTGGTTAATATGCCTATGGTTGCTTTGCCAAGATTGAGATCTGGAAATGATAAAGCCCCCGGAACCTTTCTCAGTTAAAAAATTCTGCCCCTTGAGGTAGTTTCCAGGATAACTCAGAAAAAAGGTCAGAGCTTGAAAACTACAAACTGGTTCCTAAGAAACCCAAAGGGCCTGAAGGGAATGTTGTCCAGGGCCCAGGGGAGAGATCAAAACATGTAACTGATAGCTGCAGACACCCACTGATGTTTGCCTGGCTCTCAAGAGTGGGCTGTGGGCTGGATAGCTGCAAGCAGAGGTGGTACTACAGGACTAGTTAGGAGTGACAGTCACTGCAGTTGCCAAGCATGCAGCAGGCTAAGGTTTGTGCTAGCAATCTGGGACAGTGTATCCCAAAGAGCAGCTAGGTTCCAGATTGCTGTCTTTGTGAGAACTCCCTGGTCGCAAATCAACAAATTCCTGTAGAGATGACCAGAGCAACTATGAGCCCACTGCAGATCTCCACATGTGATCAACATTGCACCGAGCCACCTCCACATGAACGGCAGCTCCTTCCAACTCACACTTTCAGGAGCCTCTCAAAAGTAACAACTTCACCATGGGAAGTGTGCAAGCAGTGTTGAGCACCTTAGGTTTTGTGTGTGCACGCTGTGGGTTATTTATGCACAGCTACAAATGAACTTGAAAGTGTTTCATGTTGATAATCAGTAATAAATCTGCTCAGCAGATTGAGTTATCACATTGAATAATTTTATTAAGTGGCTTATGTGGGCCAAGCACAGGTATTTTAAGTGGGTAGACTGCATTAAGTAGAATCATAGAATCATAGAATCACAGAATGCTTTGGATTGGAAGGGACCTTTACAGGTCATCTAGTCCAACCCACCTGGCAAGACCAGGGACACCTTTAACTAGATCAGGTTGCTCACAGCCCCATCCAACCTGACCTTGAATGTTTTCAGGGATGAGGCCTCCACTACCTCTCTGGGCAACCTGTTCCAGTGCCTCACCATCCTCATTGTAAAAAATTTCTTTCTTAAATCCAGTCTAAATCTGCCCTCCCTTAGTTGAAAACCATTGCTCCTTGTCCTGTCACAACAGGCCTTGCCCAAAAGTCTGTCCCTGTCTTTCCTATAGGCCCCCTTTAAGTACTGGAAGGCTGCTATAAGGTCTCCCTGCAGTCTCCTCTTCTCCAGGCTGAACAACCCCAACTCTCTCAGCCTGTCTTCATAGGAGAGGTGTTCCAGCCCTCGGATCATTTTCATGGCCCTCCTCTGGACCCACTCCAACAGGTCCATGTCCTTCTTGTGCTGAGGGCTCAGAGCTGTATGCAGGACTCCCGGTGAGGTCTCACCAGAGCAGAGTAGAGGGGCAGAATCACCTCCCTTGACCTGCTGGCCACGTTTCTTTTGATGCAGCCCAGAATACGGTTGGCCTTCTGGGCTGCAAGCACACATTGTTGGGTCATGTCCAGCTTTTCGTCCATCAGTACCCCCAAGTCCTTTTCCACAGGGCTACTCTTGATCATGTCATCCCCCAGCCTGTATTGAAACCGAGGATTGCCCCGACCCAGGTGTAGGACCCTGCACTTGGCCTTGTTGAACCTCATGAGGTTCACACAGGCCCACTTCTCCTGCTTGTCCAGGTCCCTCTGGATGACATCCCGTCCTTCTGGCGTGTCAACTGCACCACTCAGCTTGGTGTCATCTCCAAACTCACGGAGGGTGCACTCGATCTCACTGTCAATGTCATTGATGAAAATACTGCACAGCACTGGTCCCAGTACAGACCCCTGAGGGACACCACTTGTCACTGATCTCCATCTGGACATTGAGGCATTGACCGCTACCCTCTGGATGCAACCATCCAACCAATTTCTTATTCACTGAACAGTCCACCCATCAAATCCATATCTCTCCAATTTAGAGAGAAGGATGTGGTGGGGGACCGTGTCAAAGGCTTTACAAGAAGTCCAGATAGATGGCATTCATTGCTTTTCCCTTGTCCACTGATGTGGTAACTCCCTCGTAGAAAGCCACTAGATTGGTCAGGCAGGACTTGTCCTTGGTGAAGGCATGTTGGCTGTCTTGAATCACGTCCCTGTCCTCCATGTGCTCTAGCATAGCTTCTAGGATGATCCGTTCCATGATCTTCCCAGGCACAGAGGTGAGGCTGACAGGTTGGTAGTTCCCAGGGTCCTCCTTTCTACCCTTTTTAAAGATGGGCACAATGTTTCCCTTCTTCCAGTCACCAGGGACTTCACCTGACTGCCATGACTTTTCAAGTATCCTGGAGACTGGCTTGGCAGCTACATCAGCCAATTCCCTCAGGACTCTGGGATCCATCTCATCAGGTCCCATAGACTTATATATGTTCAGGTTCCTCAGGTGGTCACGAACCTGATCTTCCCTTACAGTGGGAGGGGCTTTACGCCCCTGGTCCCCAACATGTTGTCCATTGACTCGGGAGGGGTGAGGAGAGCGGTTGCCAGAGAAGACTGAAGCAAAAAAGTTGTTGAGTACCTCAGCCTTCTCCTCGTCTGTTGATACTAGGTCACCATTCTTGTTCATGAGTGGAGGTACGCTTTCTTTAAATTTCCTTTTCTGGTTGATATACCTGTAGAAGCCCTTCTTGTTATTCTTTGCATCCCTTGCCAAGTTCAGCTCCAGCTGCGCTTTGGCCTTCCTGACCCCATCCCTACACAAGCAGGCAGCGTCCCTATACTCTTCCCAGGTCACCTGTCCCTGCTTCCACTGCCTCTGCAGTTCCCTCTTGCTCTTTCGTCTGACCAGCATGTCTCGACTCAGCCATGCTGATCTCTTCCCTTCCTTGCTTGATTTCCTACATCTCGGGACTGAGAGCTCTTGTGGTTTATGGAAAGCATCCTTAAAGATCTGCCAGCTCAGTTCTGCTCCCTGTCCCTGAGGACCATTTCCCAGGGGGTCCTACTGACTAACTCCTTGAAGAGCTGGAAGTTTGCTTTCCTAAAATTTAGGGTCCTGACTATACTCCTCACCTGAAGTGGAATCAACATCATTTGACAAAAGATATATTTGATGTTTGTTGCCCATTTCTCTGGGTTTGAAGTCTGGAAGGAACTCCAACTTGCTTTCAGGATGCAAATCTCTGCTATCAAAACCATAAACTTACTTAGTATTTGGTTTTACCAGAAGGAATTCTACATTCTTCAAGTAAAAGAGAGGTCTGAGCAACATCAGGTATTGCATGTTCTGTCATTCAGATACGAAAGTGATAGGTAACTTTCATGAGTGAGGTGGACTTTCACAGAAAGCTTTACGGATGTGCTCATGCTGTTTGAACAGGCTCTTGCGGGGCTAAAAGTGTAAGCAATCCATCTGAGCCAAATCACTTCTGACTTTTCTCTAGTTGAAAGACTGCTTTTTACGTAAACACATTCTTGTAAACAGTGTTTCTGTTCCTAAAACACTTATAGAACTATAATTTGACGTCTGACTTCATAATCTTGTTCTCCTTGGCCATTTCTAAACCTCACTATCCTGTCTTTCTGGATCACAAATAGAATCTGGACATTATGTTGATTCTGCAGTAAAACACTTTTCACCTTTTACATTGGAAAAAACAATATCAGAAAAGACCAAAGTGATATATCAAAAGATTATAGGAAAACCCATTCCACTTCATTAATACAGTATCCAGAATTGCTGCTTCTTCATGTTATGAAGTTGTAGGGATGTACTGGAAGTTTTAGAAATAAAGGCAGCATGGTCATATACTATCTGCACAGATCAAAGCACTTCAGAGATAAAATAGAAAAAGGAAAAACAACCTTCTTGTCTTCTCATTGAGTAAAATAAGTGAACAGTCTTTAGTCTCCACAGCTGGAGCTTTTAAACAGCTATTCATTAGCTTGTTGTCTTGGGACAAACAAAGAAACAAACAGAAACAACAACAAAAAACCATATCTGGCCTGATCTGCAGCCAAAATTGATCCAATACATTCAATGGAGGTTCTACTTTCCATAGAAGAATCTTATTTACATGAGCCTTAATATTTAATATTATGTAGAGAGACCAGCAAAAGTTACCAGGAAAATGTCATAGCTAAAACCCAAATCCATTTACCTAATTTAATCATTATGGTGAACAACAAAAGAATATGTCTTCTATGTTTTCTGTAAAAAAAATTATTCTTGTAGCAAGAAGCATTTATTCTGGCTAAGATTTTTTTTATACCAAAGTACTGTGGAGGAAGAGAAAGCTTTGATGAAACTTGCAAATACAGAATATTTCCCCTGACACCAGCAATAGTAGGACAAGGCCAATGGGAGCTGCTCAGGGCAACTGCTTGAGATCATCTGTCCAAAATGGGTGACATGAAGAGACACAGCATGTAACATTTTTAAGGTAAGGAAATATATGTAACTATGATAGTAAATGAAATTTCTGTAAATTAGCCATGTCCAAAGGGCATATAATTTAAGAACAGAATTTGTACAGCTGATTTTGCAGATTTCATAAATATTTCAGAA
This sequence comes from Ciconia boyciana, assembly GCF_034638445.1. Lineage (NCBI taxonomy): Eukaryota > Metazoa > Chordata > Aves > Ciconiiformes > Ciconiidae > Ciconia > Ciconia boyciana. The sequence goes on along the minus strand of NC_132936.1, from coordinate 67,474,852 downwards.
TGAGAGGAAAGACATTTGAGGAAAATAGACATTCTTTGGTCTCTGTACTGACTTTTTATGATTTGTTAATAGAAAACATGGAAATGTGATCCAGATAGCCAAGAATTGCTGGCTTTCCATTTCCACTGAGAAAAATAACTTGCATTAGTTATGAATCCACTATAAATTTAGCATGAATGTTCCCTTCTGCTCACTAGGACATTCATGTTGCATTTTTGGACTCAGAGTGACCCCTCCTCTGTCTCCTGATATACACTTTAAAATATGTTTCCCTTACAAATCAAAACTGAATCCCATGAAAAATGGGAAGGACAGTTCTTATTGGGAAGTGAAACTGGGTTGTGAGCACTATGAGAAAAAAATTCCAGGTCATGAGGTTCTCTTTGCCATGCCAAGGGTTTGCAGGAAGGAAAAAGTGATGGGCTGTCACCTGCCTCTTTTCAAAGGTCTACAGATGAAATTCAGTACATTTTTCAGTCCTTTGTTCTCAACTTTCAAACTTTTTTAATGTTTCAGAGAAGGGCAAGATGTTCTTTACAGAAGAAAGAGACATGGATGTCAGCTCAGATTATACACTGTATGACAGTTGTTCTTTGGCAATGGGTTAATGGTCTCATTTCATACCTCTGCATATTTCCCACATTGAAAGTTACTACACACACAGCTTCAGGCTGGGGAAAATAAAAAAATGAAGTGAATCTTTTGCCATTAAGAAATGCCATTTCTTTGCAACCAATATGTACTGCAAGTAAATACAGAACAGACTGAAGGAAGCTAACATGGAAAGAGAGATCATGGTTTAGTAATTCGGGAATTCAGCAAGATGAGAGAGAGACCAAAGCACTAGTCCCTGAGCTTAAAAGAAGATTAACTCCTGGCTGTTTAGGGAAGGGATGGGGGAGGAATAAGGGGCTGGACAGGAATAAAAGAATTGTTTGCTTTCTCTCAAAGAATCCAGAAGATCTTATTCTCATCCCATCTGGGATGAAAGAAAAAGAAACAATATATAAATTTTCAACATATCTCACAAAGTTGTTTTTACATCAGACAAATTTTTAGCTATAAGATGATTGACAGTACAGACCCTAAAAGCAAAACAAATGAGCACTGTAATACAGCACACTTGGGTGGGTCATTAGCTAAAAGGGATAGAGCCTGAAATCTCTTCAGCTCAAAAGCACAGGTCTGTACTGTCCAATCTAAAAAAATCCTTCCTCCGTCAGAGTCATCAACTGCTGAAACCTCTCCTGAATGTCAATAGGAATGAGTTTTAGTTACTTGTGAACACACATAAAACACATGGGTGGTCTGCTTTGAAGTGTCAGAGCCTTAGATTTAATATGCTAATAATTTATGCATAAAACACAGGTTGCATTGAAGGAAAAAATCCAATATTGTCAGTTTCCATGACAACCAGTGTGCTACCAGATTACATTGTCTCACATCAGATGGTTGCCAAGGTTGTGACCTATTTCTTAGTTCTAATCATTTTGTTTGAAGAATTTGGAAATGCTACCTGCAATATAAATGATTAAATATTGCACATGGTTAGGATAGTCCATAAATATAAAAAAGTCTTGCATGCTAAATTAAGGACTAGGCTTAGAAACTGAAAAGGAAGTATAATGTAATAATGCCAGGAGTGAAGGAAGACTTGGACAGTTGTGTGAACAGGCAGTGGGCTGGTGTATGACATTTCAGGATGAAGTCAGTGGTTAGGTACAGCCTACGCCAGTAGCAGGTACCTAAAGATCATTACCACTTGTTTGGTAGTTCATGTGAAACACATGTCATGCTTATGCTTAAGAGGCAGGTGTTTTTAGCATAAAACCTACCAGTGATATTTCCATGAAGTGAAATTGGCAATCTATTCGACACTGACTTGTGCTCTTACTATCAGCAGAGAAACCGAAAAGGGAAAGGACCCAGGCACTGAATAATCCCCCTAAGCACTATGATAGTCCTCCCCAGGCACACCAAGGAAGGCTGCCAGATGCCCATGTTGCTTCCTCGTGTGCAGAAAGAGAATACTTCTTGCCAAGTGCTATCACTCTGAGACTTTTCCCATGCCTGACATCAATTATTAAGAACAAACCAAAAACCTGTTAGTTGGTATCAATCTTTTCCTGACCTCAACAGAAATATTCTCCAGATAGTGGAAGGAAATGATCAAAACTTCTGAAGATGTTTTTTAAAAATCAGTGAGCAAGAGATCAAGTATTTTATAGGTTGTGTGCCAGAGTACAAAATAAATCAACTGCTGTTGCAGTAAAATGAAAAGGAGCACTTTCAAACACAAACATGTGCTAGTGTACTAGATGATGTCACATCTTCTGGATTCTTCACTGACCAAAGTTCACTACATTTTGAATAATATTCTAACTCTCTCTGGTAAGTCACTTTTTTTTTCATGCTCAAGAAAAGTATCAGGTTGCCATTCCTAAATAAGTATGTTGCAATAGTACCTGCAGGGACTGACTGCGGTTTTAGGTAGTAAACAAATGGTCCTCCACTACCTACTTGTTTTACACTGTCTCATTGTAAAACAATCCATGTAGGTAACACTTTTGTCACCAGTACTGTTAAGTGACATTTTCTAGTTGAGCAAAGAATTTGTCCTTTATGTTTCTCTCCCATCCAGCTACCAGCTTGGAAAGCAATCACTGTCAGTCATGATAGTGAGATCAATACCATAAGCCCCAGTCCTTGCTACTGAAACTGCTTTCTATGGTCCATAAGACAAATAGTCCCACTGCTTGTTTAATCAAGTTGATCTGGCTAGGTCAGTTGAGGTAAAATGGAAAACAGCTCAAGCCATTCTTTTTTTTTCAGGATTGCTGAAGTGCAGCCCAATGGCTATCAAGTGTTAGAGTTACAGTAACTGCAGCAGAGTTGTATAACCTCAATAATCCACTGGAATTTCGCTTCAGGTATCACATTATGACTAGAGGAATGCAAATAGTCATAACTTGAAAAAAATTATCTCTTTCTACACCAGTATTTTGTCAACTTGCTTTGTTGTTCTTTTTGTTGCTTTCCTCCAGTCCTGTCTTAGAAGTTGTCCCATCATGGTAAAAGATTATCTTTGAATTCTAGGCTCTTCTTTTCAGGTTTGTTATACTAGAATTTTTGTAAGAGATGCAAATAATATGCAAAATGAAACACTGCAAAATCTGTTTCATGATGTTCTATTTTTCCTTTCAGTTGTTATTCTTTAACCTATTTTGTTCATGACACACACATTTATAACTGGCCTTTATTGGGAGGTAAATTAACTCTAATGAATAAATACAATAACGGATGTTCCTACTTCCTTCTGCTCCAGGCTGGTCAGCTAGTCCAAACAGAAAGATTTACACAGAACAACCGTTGGGATTGATTTGAGTGATTTCCTAGCTGGCTGGTTTATACAGAAATGTATTTCATGTAAATACTTATTGTTCAACTTCTTCAGAAAACTCTTATTCCTGTAGATCACTCTAGTTGATTCATATCAGAACATTCCCATTCTTAGGGGGTTTTTTTGTAGAAACAAAATGAAGGATCGTCTTGGTATGGAATCAGGAAAAGCCTCATCTGGAGTACAGCCCCCTTTTATTGATACTGTAACTTCTTTAGCAGATTCACTGACGCAGTTGAGAGAAGTTCAAGTATGGCGTTAATGAATGAGAGAGGAAATAAAAAATGGGAGGAGGAGAAGAGTGTGTCTAGCAACATACAAGTAGCACAGTTATTTTATTTCCACCTACCCCTTGCCATTTAGTAACTTGCTGGATAAAATAGAAGTGTCCCTAGAGAGGCATAGCTGGTGCTAGAAACTAGTATCTATGACTTTCTGTCACCCTGTAGAATCATTTCAGCTACTCACCATGCCTCAGCCCACATACACTGGAAAAAGGGGCTCTCAGCAGGAGATACAAGGGAGCAGACAAGCATAAAAAAGACAAATATAATACCTAGATCTTTTAACTGCTGAACTCTTGGGATAGTACTTTGGTGACACATGAACACCTACTTGGTGTGTGGATCAGAAAAGATGGAATAGTACATTTTTTTACCACTTCTCATGGGTAAATGGGAGCTGACGACAAGATACTGCTGTTTTCCCTCCTGCTGTTACAAGTAGTGACATTTACTTGGCTCTACATGAGAGCATCAAATTTCAGTGGCCTAGTCCTAGGAAGCAATGCTTTGAAAAATCCCTCCCTTGAGTGTCAACCTGGTTATGGGATGCTAGGAGACAAATGGGGCTGCCAGGATACCCTGGATGTAAAGTCTACACATTTATTTTTCTCCTTTGGTTAGAGTTTCCTGAATGTTGGTAGAAAAGCCCAAACTGATCCCAGGCTTAGTGAACCCAGAAGTGGGGCTCCCATTGCTTTAAAACTGTGCTCGCCAACATACTTTGGTACCATTGACCATTAGTACCTTGATGATACTTTATCCTATGTGTGCATATTTGACATGGTGAGCCTATCTTCAAAAATTTCTAGTGGCAAGCCTGTATGTTACTTTTTCTTAGTGACTAACATCATCATAACAACAACAAAAAAATTATGGAACTGTCTTGAAATTTTACTTGCACCACCCATTCTTCTATTTCCTCTGTCCCATGATCTTCTAGTAGAAGCTGGGAGTAAAAGTGATGTGCTACTTTAAACTCCTTGTGTCTATTCCCCTCTTCAGCATACAGTGCCTCAAGTTATTAATTCGTGGTGAGGAGAAAAGCAAAGGCAGGCTGGGGAGGGAGAGACATATTGTGTGTGCATGCTTCTTCTGCTCTACAATGTTTTACCCGCACAGCTATGTCAGTGAAGAGTGTGAAAAATTGCATATTCTTTGCCAAAATAGCTACACCAGCCAAAAACCCCATGTGGACACAGCTATGCTGACAAGAGAGCTTTGTGGGCTGACCTCTGGGTGCTTGGGGAAGTTATACAACTATGCAGGCAGAAAAACTCCTTCTGTCAACATACTCTACCTCTATAGAAAAGGATCCTGCTGCCACAGCTAAACCAGCATGGATATATTAGCATAGTTATATCTGGAATATAAGTTCTGCATCTTGTGCGGTGGTCGAGAGAATTTAATCGTGGTAGAAAAAAAGTCATGGATATCTTAAGCCACTGTGAATACTTGTTTAGCACTAGTCAAAATTTGCCTATCACAACCACAACATCTTATTTCTAAAATGTAAAATAAATTCTGGTTTATGGTGTTGGGGTTTTTTCCTACTCTCTCTCTGGAGAATCTGTACTACTCCAATGTCTATCATTAGAAGCCGGTTTTCTAGGTCAGTGGTTTAATTTCTTGATTATCATTTAGAATATGTCACATTTGCTGATTACATCCTAAAGTTTTAGATTTTCCTCACAGTTCCTTTTATTTATGAAATATTTAGAAATATTTTCTGTCACACCATTCTAGCACCAAGTTATGTTATGAAAATGCATTTGTATATGCATCTAAAAAATGGTTTTAAAAATAGCAGAAGATAGAAGGGAAGTACTAGGGAAACCAGCATTGTGCTGAACCTAAGTAATTTACAAAGTATTAACAAAGGAGAATCTGAATACTTTTCCGTTGCTGTAAGGACAGAGCTAAGTGAAAACCTGGCAATCAGTAGGGTCTTGGAAAGAGTAAGCAAATTACCCTTTTCCCATAACTGTATGCAAATCACTTCAAGTTACTCAACCTTTTCCATGGTTGTTTTGTTATTGGGGTGGGGTTTTTTTATTATTCAAAATGATTTGTTAAATAATCCCACAGAAATCTAGTGAATATAGATTTCTTGGCTAGCCAGGAAAATATTCCCAACACTACTGTCTTCATTGTCATTTCTTAATAGGGTGGTAACAGAAACATTTACTACACTTTAAACTCTCATAGCAAGCCATAGCATCCCTCCTAGTGATGGCAACATAGTAGGAAATCCATGTGCAATTCCCTTTCTCTCTCTCATGTTTATATACAAATCAATAAATGAAAATGTGGAGGAGAATCAACATGTCTCCTGATAACACTCAGTCTGGGACTGTGATCAGGACCAAGCTTTTTCACTTTCAAGATAGTGGTGGTTTATCTTCTTTGGATTTTACATAATTTATGTACTTAATCATTGCCAAATGGTCAGAGATCCATAGGCTATATACACAGATACATATATACACACATATGTGTATGCATGCATTATGCCAGTTGGGATTTAAGAAGAAAGAATCAACCATTTGCCTCCAAGGTAGTGTCAATATCCAGTATAAAGAACTCTCTCCTGAATCATTTTCTGGTCAGAGCACATCAGAAAAATAGGAGAGCTTCCATCTAGGACAGACCCATCCCAAGGAGGACAGAACTGAGGAATAAGAATGTCTGAACCCATGCAAGAACTAGAGAACAATTCATTTTTAAGCAGTAAGGTTTGAGAGAGACCTGATCTTGTGATCTGAGCAACTGGAGGTCAGTGGAAAACATGAAATCATAATAATATTTGAAAACTATGCCAAATGCTTATGCCATGAAGAGACTCTTTCTGGCACATGGACTCTGAAGAGCTTAGCCCTCGGAGGTGTGGTGAGTTCATGAATACATCTTACTCTGATATACATCCATAGCGCATTAGCAACAGTGATGAGAATAGGAAATAAGATATAATAATTTCAGTTTGTTAACACAGTGTATGTAATAATTTATGCATTAGTAGAACAGAAAATAAACCCTAATGGAAGCCATTGGTTTATCCAAAACATCTATTACATTCTAAGCAGCTGTAAGGTAGAACATTAGGTAGTTATCACTGCTGTTATAAAATGTTCAAATATTATTTATTATTTGGAAGCAGACATGCAATTTCCTGATAATAAAAACTCAGATTTTCCTTTTTGAATTTTTAGACTTGAATGCAGGATTCTTCTGCAGATCAGTGTAAGCAAAAGATTGAGTTGAACAACTCACTAGAAAAGTGTCAAGTAATTGATGCTGACCACTTCTCACTGACAAGATAGATGTTATTTAGCTATGTGGGGAAGAACTATAATGTCTGGAACAAAGCTGATCACTAGATTGAGTTAAAAGGTGCTTTTTAAGCATCAAACGTAAGCATTTGAACAAGCCACGAATATTAGACATACTGTTATGAGGGAAAGGAGTTAGAAAGAGCAGCCTATCTGGTTCAGGCAAGGGTGTTGGGAAGTCTGCCAGGCTGGGAACCAGAAGGACTGAACCATGCAAGAATAACAGATAAAGAAAAGAAGTTGTGAAGGGATAGAGAGAAACATTTGATTGCGCTAAGCTAATTTTGAGGTAATCCTAACTTTTACATTTTTATAATAGAAGTTCTATTATATTCAGAATATAATAGAATAGAAGCATTAGGAACAAGTAAAGCATGTAAAAGGTTAGGAGAAAAGTGTATTTGTCTTTTGCAGTGGGAGAGCATTCAGCACCAAACAAAAGCAGAAGATTGTGGCACATGGCTACAATAAGAGAGGTATACATTGTCATCAACATGTTCACTTTTGTACTTTTACTTTTAGATATATTTGTCTACACTTATATTTGCACAGAGCTTTAAATGGCACATTTACTGATACACAGAAGGTTTAGACAAGCCCCCTCAGGTGATTGTGCCTCTTTCAGTAGCCCACAGCTGACTGCCTAAAGTGTGACATGCAGACATTTACTTTCCAACCCAAATTCCTCTAGAAAGATTTTCTCAGGCACCATCAGGGAGAAGACGTTATCTTGAAAAGGGGATCAAGATGGCAAAATAAGGAGAATTCTGAGGGAAAAGGGTAACTTTTTGATTACACCAATGATTCTGAAGGTGTACTTATGATTCAGACTACAAAGGAGAAAGAGCTACTGTGCTTTATATATTCTATTTTATTCTTACCTTTTAAAGAATAAGCCAGGTTTACTGAAATATTCACCCAGTTTTCTACCAAGTGTGAGCTGAGCTTAGCAGAGGTAGGTGTAAGTTCAGTGGCCCTGGCAAACCTTCTCATGGGAAGTCCCTATAATGGCTGGACTCAAACCAGGAGAACCAGATAAGTCTTGATTTCTTGTGGTGTCAGACACACAATGAGTCAAAAAGCTTGATTTAGTTGTCTGCCTTACTACAGGCTTCTTGTGTGACGTAGATAAACAATCTAGGTCTAGATTTTTTAAGTATCATCTAATCTGTGTATGGTTTTCAGTAAGAGCTAGGCACTTACACAGGAGATCACTGTCTTACCCTTGCATTATGGGCCTCATTTTGTCTGTGTCTAAGTTTCTTATCATGGAAATGGCATAGCAGTGTCTAGCTGAAAATGTTCACTGAAGATTGCAAAGCACTACTGTCACAAGGGCTGGATGAGCTTAGAAGACAGACAAAGGACAATAACAGCTTTCTTTTCCTAATATTGGTCAAAGAAAAGCCAGAGGTCAAAGAAGCAGGCAAAGGTTTTTCCAAGCATCCCCACACATCCATTTTATTCCTTAAATCAGGCTTCACTCTTAATTTATGAAATCTGAGAAAATCCTGTTCTCCTGCCTCTGCACTGGGGAATGTGCAAGTAGATCGGTGAGGACACTCTTGTACTTAGAGGTGTAGCACCCTTTCCCTTAATAATGAGGATGACAAAACCAGGTATAACAGGAGGCTTTGTACTATTGGAACAAATTAAGCCACTTTTATTAAAACGAATGAGGCAGTTGAGATCCTTTGATATATCCATAGTGCCTACATCCTGCAGATGTCTCACTTCAGTCAATTAATCAGCCATTTCCCAGAGCATGGTAATTGTTTATGCAATCCACTTTGATATGTTTTATAGCATTTTGTTTAATCCTCCCCAACTTTTCATCCCTGGCAAGAGCTTTATGGTAACATAAACCGTAATTGTGCAGTAAAGACAATCACCTTATGTTACAGTCTACAACTGCTTTATCACCCTCATCCTAACATACATAACCTACACTCAAACAGCTAAATATGGTGAGCAAGGCTGGGCAGCATGCTGCTTTAATAGCACATAAACACAATGACTTCTTGACAAAGACCTTAACCTCTATCAGGAGATAGAGTCAGAACTGTCTAGGGGATTTTTATATTCCTCACTCAATGACAGGAAAGGGAATATATTGCCATTATAGCTGGCAGACATTTTTCTGCATAAAAAAAGCTTTCTTAAAGACAAAAAGGAAGATAAAAGCCTTCTCCAATCCCCTTTCTCCTCCCTGAGAAGACTTTTCTTGGAAAATTGTCAGCATTCTAAAAAAATTTCTGATGTTTAAATTAGAAATAATTTCTTCATTAGATTCTTATCTTTTTATTTAGTGAAAAACATAAATTAAATAAAATACAAATCAAAACTTGTAAAAATATAAACGGAGTATAAGAAATAGCTCAAAATCTTTTGCTAACCTATTTCATTGGAAAAGTAAAGTCAAAAAAGCCAATCAGCAACTGAAACTTCTTTCAACTTTTCTTTAGGTCAGAAAGGCATCAGGATCAACCAGCTCCTCTGATCCTTTGTCTTATTTTGAGTCTTATTTTCAGAAAAAAATAACAAAATGTCTAATCAAAAACTCCTGGCAAACACAACCACAACACATCTTTGTATGTCCTTAACAGTTGCCAGCCACCAGTGAGGTGGAGAATCCCTGCCATTTGTGATCCCTCCTCCCTCCAGAACGAGACTTACAGTATTTCCAGGTTCCTATCTGCCTATGTGAGTCTGCAGAGAGTAGTTGTATGCCTCTATGTAACTCATACTGCTTTAGCACATGGGCTGCAGAACTCCCTCTTTGCTCCCTTTTCCTTTGCCACCTCACCAACAGTTTGTCCTGTGCTCACTGTTGTGAGTTTCGGACAAATCTTCACTTTTCCTCACCAGACTTGCTTCTCTATGTGCCAGTAGTAAGTGAGAATGGCACAGACTAAAAAATTTCTCTGATGACCTTGTGCTGGCTACAGACTGAGTCTTTTTTTATTCTCCAAAGAATATTGAGCAGGAGCATGGCAGTCAATCTGTGACAAAGCAGGAAGAGTCTTTCTGGAAAGAAGAAGAAATGATGAGATAAGACACACGTTGACACTACTGCTACTCGTTGCCTGCCACACATTGATCACACTCATCCTCGTTCCTTTACAGGAGAGAGGGTTAGGGGAAGCAGTTTGTTTTCTGCCACAGCCTGAGTGTCTACAGACAGTGCCTGCAACCATTGCTGACAGCACATGGGTAAATGCACCTCAGACTTGGAGACAAAAGCAACTGCAGTGACAAATCAAATTCCATTTCTGCAGTGAGTAGAGGTTGAAAGAAACCACAGTCATGAACCTGGCAAAATAAAACGTCAAGATTAAGATATAAATACAGGGGACAAAACAACTCCCCCATCCAATCCCACTCCCAGATGAGGCCAGTGCCTTGCGAGTTCATTTGTCTCTCAAAATCTCCTAGTTTACCACAACTATTTTCTGAGCTGTTCAGAGGTGCTGCCACTAATCCCTGTGCAACCCCATACTGACTCTGGTAAAGAAGGTATTGGGCATGTGAGGGTGTTCATAGGCATCCAGGCATCTTCTCTAGTGTCTGCAGACATCCTCTGCTTTGTGTCTTATAGCATAAGCCTACATGACCATTTCATGTTACAGCAAACCCACCCTCCTCCAAGTCATAAGTGTCGAAGACCATTGCACTGAACCCCAACTGTCAAGAAACAAACTTTCATCATAAAACTCAGTGTCTTTCCTCACACCCCTTCCTCTTCTAACACTTGCTGGTTACCACTCACAAAATCTAAGCCTGTGGAGAGATTCTCTAGTATTTATGAATAGGATTTTCATGCAAATTAATCTATGTCAGCAGGCTTGGTTTTGTTTAAACTTCTCCTCCCCCTCCCGAAGAAGAGATGAGCTATTTCCTCCTCAGCATTTGGCCACAGAGCTTGATGATATATCGCATCAGTAATTCTATTCTTTACCCTAACGCTGCATATTTTTTGCTATAGTTTTTGGTTGGTTGGTTTTTTTTTTTTCTTCTTTATTTCTCTTTAGGTTAGAGAAGTGTTATGGATTACAGTTGGATCATTTCCAGTCTTACTGTTGTGTGCCATACTAAGTACCACAATGATCCTTAATTGGCAGTAAATAGAGAAAAAGCAGTCATCCTTGCAAAGCAGCTGTTCTATGAATATATGGTGTAACAGCAGTGTGGAGGCTGTGGTAGGAAGGTTTTAGGTCACAGCTAGCTTAAATGGAGGACTTCGACATGCTGCACTAACAACTCCATTATAAATTTGAGGACACGGGATGGGCAGGAGCATCAGACAGACAGTCTCATCCTTGAAAAGAAATTAGACTGTTCTGTTCTATGAACTGGACTTTTCCTTTTTGTCCTTCACTGTGTTAATTGGATAAACTTTGATGATTTGAGTGTGGACCATTATGCTGACTTCGTAGCATTTCATACTGGATACTTTTGGCATTGTTTTAGACACCACCAAGAAGAGTGGAACAACGGGACCTGGATATTAAATATACTTTGTAGTGTTTTGTGTAGGAAGAGGTTGGCCTGTTTTTCCATAGGGGATGCTCTCACTTCATTGTTAATATGATATGAGAGGGCTACCATTTTTCAAAGACAGGAAATAAATGTCATTTACTTGGTAATTTATTTTTCTTATCACCAGACAGAACACAAGTTATCTCCAAATTCAATTTGTTTGAATAATACTGTTAAAAGAGACAGAGAGAAAGGTATTCACCTTTTGTATACGGCTGCCAATGGGCTGTGCGCTCCTTTAATTCTCAAATATACCAAACCTGGAGAGCTTTTTTGAGTGAGCAATTGCAACCAGGTGGATGCAAATTCATTGCCCAACAACAAATTAATTTACTTAGGTATGATACATCTTCTTCCTCTTCCCATTATGGTAATTGAATATTCATCACATAACAAGTGCAGTTAATTAGCAGATTACTCATTTACTGGACAAATAATGAACATCTTATTCTGAACAAAGAAGGGGGATAGGAAAGCCAGAGGGAGAGAAAAGAAAACATACATTTTTATAAGGCTATTATTTAAATTAGTCTTCTTTAAGTAAGAAGAGAAAAAGGAATCACCAAAAAATATGCAATTAACTTTTTTTATATTATTATTTAATGATAGCTATGCTGTATCCAGAGATAGTGTAGCTCAGGCTTCATACAGAATAGGGAGGTTGCTTGCCACCATCCTCCCGCAGAAATCAATGGTAAGCAAGCCTCCCACAGTATCAATGGGGCCAGATTTCACTCCTGATATTTCTAAAAGAACATAATATTACCACCACTTTAAACCAAACAGTAAACCTTTGTGACATGTCAAAATTGATAGATTCACATTTTCTTTAATTTATTATGCTGTTGTTTCCTGAAGATTTTTTCTGTGCTTGCCTGTCAGCATCATTCTTTTGTCTTGTGTCTAATATTTAGACTGTAAAGATCTTTCAAAAAGACCACTTTTTTCTCCTCCACTTGTGCACAGTGCAGTCCTTGCCTGTAATTCAGGCTCTTGCATAGTACATTCTTGCTATCACTAGCCAGAAAGAAATGTTTTATTGGTATAAATTGGCAAGGCTGCATTAAGGAGAATGGAGCCAACCAAATTACCTTGATGGAGAATGATCCTTAATATTGAAGTTTGCTTACTTAGACTTGGGCTTTTTTTTTTTTTTTTTTTTTTCCTGGCACTGTAAAATAACTCTGGTTTCTTGCTGAGGTACCTATCCATTATCCAGAAATTTACCAGACTCTTAAATGCAGAAGAGGCAAAATGAATCTCTGATATAATTCTGCTAATGGCAGTGGTCTTGTGCCAGATTTAATTGCATCCAGCATCTTTAAACTGTGCCAAGTATAAATTCTCATTGAAAACTCAGTGGTGAGAGGAAACAATTCAGTTCTCCTAGATGAAGCTAGAGCTGTATTGTGTGCAGCTACACGGCATGCACTGTTTGTGGGAGGTTTTCTTATGTTGTGATAGTTTATCATCAAAGTACAACCTGTCAGCACCTGTAAGAATGGTTCTGATATTGGCTAAATTTCTCATGCTCATGACTGTGCTAAAGCAAAGATATCAGACCAAAGAATCATATACTTGGAAGGAAATGTTTTACAAATTGAGGTATTGAAGCAGAGAGCAAGGAAGGAGGAGGGAGCAGAGAGGGAAGGGACAGAAGAAAAGGGAAAAAAATAAAGCTTTCAGCTGGGTGGATCCAGAAGTCCAGGGCAGGGGAAGGAGGCAGGAGGTGGTAACTGCTTTATCTTAACAAATGCCCATTCCCAATTACACTGTCCCAAGAAGTTCCTGTTGTCCAACAAATGAGGGTGAATTTTATTGAGAGACCGGAAATAGTTGCATCAGCCCCTAAATTTATATTTATCATAATTGAATGATTGTATATTAGTACCTCATAATTTACTCAGTAAAAATTGATAATGCTTTAGAGCTCTGCTAAGCTTTGTACTAAGTTTATAGAAACAGAACTGAGAGTTATGATGTCTTTAAAAGTTTGCGGGCTTTTAGTGGCAGTGCAAAAGGATTCTGACAACTGGTCTGATATCACTGCTGCAGCTGAATACAATAATTTCTAGATTAAGTTACGCATCTATCAGTTGCTATGTCTTTTAGTGACTATTTCCACTTGTGACTTCTCTTGCCATGGGCTGGGCAAGATCAGCCCACTGTTCAGCTTTCTTTCTGTCTTTGGCATGAATTTGTGAGGCTCCTTGTTCTGGGCAATGTGCAGAACTGGAGTGGCAGCTGGGAAATGGGACACATCAAACTAAAACACCAAACAACTCATAGCTCAGCCCTATGCTAAACTCTTGGGTTTGAGAGTTATTTTCTCTTCCCTTCTGCTTCCTTCCTCACTCCACTACCCTGTGTTAACTGGAGTAACAGCAATAGAAAGTGAAATTGCCTTCAGCTGTTGTTAAATATGAAATAATGTAAAAAAAGTGAGAAATTGTGCCCATTTATAAGGAGAAAGAAAAAGAAAAACAAACCATTAGTTCAATACAAAGAGTGACATTATTTTCTACATTTAATCTTCCACTATGTCTCTAATTATTGAGCTTCTCTTTAGCAATCATAGAAGGAGCCCAGATTAACTAGGTCAGATGCTGCAGCCTTCTACATATGGGTGGATAAGTACCACTCCTGAAGGGAAGTCTTAGTCTCAGCTCAGGTGAGAATTGATCCTTGAGGCTATCATAGACAGACAGTCTGTATTGCAAGGTAAGTATAATTATTTTTTTTCCCATTGAAATCCTAATACAGAAGTAATTTTGCAATTACAAAAGTTCACAAGTAATGCTTGTGCCAGAGACAAAATCAGATGGAAGTCATAACCAGAAATGGCTGGGTGTTTAAAATGAAACTCTGTCTCAGTGAGATAATCACTTCCCTTAAAATTAATGTTTTTTGAAGGTAAATGACAGTTTTGCCAGATAATCCCAAAGTTCTGTTAGGAAATCTGTCTATATGGCACTGCTCTCTGGCTTATCAGCCACAGAAACTTCCAGACTTTTGGTACAAAGCCCTGATTTTTAAAAAGATTTAAAAAAACCCCTCAACATTTCAGAAAATAAATCAAAACAAAACACTGCTCTTTATCTGACCTCCCTTTGCTTCTGTTCTGTTCTTCAAAAATACTTAATGAGATAATGGACATTTGTATTGAACGGGACGTTATTGTTTGGGTGCTAGTAATATGGAATAGTAAAAGAATTGTTTTATTCCTCAAGTGACTTGAATATTTTTCTCCAGTAAGAAATAATTAATCCATAAATCAGAAAATGTTCAGTTATTTACCTGTTGCATATTTAGTTCAACTGGAAGGAATGGAAATTTACCCTGGCCAGTCACAGAGCACAGGAGGGAAAATATGCTTTGGAAAGAAATTATATTGCTAGAGTTTTATGCTATGCAAGAAGAGGTCTAGATTAGTCTGACCATTTTATTTAAAACACTATTTTAACTCCAAGGGCAGATGCTGGATATAGCATGTCAGAACATGCTTAACCTAAGGGTGATAAGGGGAAGAACAGGTTCAAAACTGTCCTTAGGACATTCCTTTTTGAGATAATAGCAGTAAGCTTCATCTCTAGCAGGGCTTTTGGCTAGATCAGGACATTACCAGCTATGTCTTGGCATGCCACTTGCTGGAGTTGGAATAGGCAAATTACAAATGGCTTATAAAGGGGAACAGGCAGCCATGGTGAATGGGTTCATTAGCAATATAAACACGGTGCATATAGCTGACCTTCAGTGAAGAAGTCCCTGAACTGATGAATGCTGCTAGCTGGCACAGTGCATCAGGGAATGAACCATTTTGCATTGGCATTGTTTCCGAAAGCAGCTGCTCTGAGCCTCAGCCAGAGACAAGCTAGACAGGCATTTGCTCGTTCCTGCCTACATCAGCAGGGGTTCGCCACTAATACTGTATTATAATATTAGTTGAGTGAATCACTCAATGGGAACTGTTAACAACTTACTTCAAACTTGCATCAAATGGGTATCCACAAGCCCAAGCCTTCGCTTAGCATGCTGCTTCACCCCACCAAAATGGTCCCTACCCATGGCAAAAAAGGATTGCAGAGAGTAAAAAAAAGAAGTTTTTTGAGAAACATAAGGAGGGACCATGTTACAGCCAGAAACTAAATGCCACTAAAAACATGAGAGAGAAATACTTCTCGGACTAATGCTTCACTTTCAGTTGTAATCCACCACTCAGTCTGGCAAACTCCATGGGTTTCAGGATGTAGTTAGTATCCTACATCTATCTGCATCCAGAAGATGTAGGAGACTGTCCTAACAGGATGCAAGTCTTGCTGTACATTTTCACATGCAGTTCTTTTACAGAGGACTAAGCTTAAATGGTCAGTTCTCTGGCAGAAAACAAAATTCCTGGATTTTTTTGGAAATAAAAGAATAAAGCAAACCAGGTAAATGGGCATGTTATTGCATCTACCACCCTAACAGTTGTATATTCAACAGCCTTGGGAGAATGAGAGTCATCCAAAATATAAAATACACAGGTCTGAGGCCCAGCTGCAGAACAGGAACTCGAGCCCAGCTCACACTGATGAGCACTGTTTTTTTCTCCATGGGACTGTGGATCTCAAGATCAGTACAGTAATGCCGCTCTGTAATTAAGAAACTTTTCCAACAGAAAGTACAGTTTTGACCAGGAAAGGTTTTCAGGAAGATTTTCAGTTTTTTTTTTCTAATATGCAATTAGAACATTCCTAATCACTCCTTTAATTAATACCCAGACTCTTTCACTTTTAGTTTGTGACCGATTTGATAGTGCCATCTTCTGCCCATTTTCCATATGGGTTTTGCAAGCAGCAAGAAAGCCTAGTAGGGGCACAAGGCAGCCGCAGAAGGGAAAGGTGGAGTCAGTTTAGGGATAGAAGGGTTAAAAATGTAGTGGAATAGTTTTCCCACAGTGGTAACAGCTACTGTGAGCAGGTGAGTAGAATTAGTGATCTTGCCAGGTGCCTGTCTGAGGAGGAAAAAATGACCAGAGGTGGAGCCTGAGGGAAAGATTTAATTATAAGAGCTTACCATGAAAATATGTAATTCGTATCTCGTCATTGAAACTCATACACATGTTGGTTAAAGTTTACATAAAATCCTGCCATTTTCTCAAAGCCTCAATTATTGCAGAGTCATTTCAGAGGCTGCTACACTGGTTAATTGCTATCAGATGTGTTATGTGAAAC
The DNA here is from genome assembly GCF_034638445.1 of Ciconia boyciana. NCBI lineage: Eukaryota > Metazoa > Chordata > Aves > Ciconiiformes > Ciconiidae > Ciconia > Ciconia boyciana. Next base: position 67,458,090 of record NC_132936.1, on the reverse strand, counting down.
TCATGCCAGTTCAGCTAGGTGAAAATCTGGGAATGTAGCACATCCTTTAGATGAAAAGAAAATTCTGGCACACAGTGAAATTTGTGAGTGATGCACCAGCTCGAGTATTTAGAGCAGAGTGCAATATGAGAAATTCAAAGTGAAAAGTTCAGTACCTCAGGATCCAGTATACAGACTGTATGAACAGCATGAAAATCAAAGCTTCTGCTCAGCCACATCACTCACATATGTCCAGGGAAACTAAACTGTTAGACTGGGGACTCTGACCTGGGAGAGATGCAGCAGAAATGTATAATGCAGAGGAAACAGCAGCAGATATTCTAAGAAAGCTAAAAAGGAAAGGGGCCTGGGTTTAAAGACAGTGTCATCTTCACCATGCAGGAAAAAAACCCAATCCAAACAAAGGACTCCCTCCTGTCTAATATTTCAGTTATTTTACTGATGCATGTTACTATCTGAAGTATTATTAGTAGGATGTGAAAAGTTCAAGGGCATTTCCTATCCTAGGGATTGTATTTCTTTTCTAAACAATAACCTAAGTTAATAAACAGAGATGACTTGCAAAGAAGCGATTGTTTCAAAATGCAGGCCACGTAGCACAGATGATCAGCCTGTCCTCTATTAATCTTGCTATACTTCATATATCTGAATCTATTATTTGTATAGTGTTTATTCTCTAATAAGGTAAAATCAAAACCTGTATCCCCAAGAGCTCAGGGAGGTCACCAGTGCGAATTAATCACTAACCAAGTAAAAGAGCTGTACTCTGAGGAAATAGTGATCAATTCTGATCTGCATATTAATTGATAGCTCATTCAGGAAAGTGTTAAAAAGCAATTTTCAGTCAGACAAAATAAATTAATTCAGTGGAAGTGTTCCTATGATAGGTACATAGTTGTCCAGGTTGGAAAGGAAAATATTAAAATCAAATCTACAAATATACTGCCACAGAAGAAAAAAGGAAACCACATGCATGCTCTGCAAAGGGAGAATGGTCTGAACAAATGCACGTGCATTTCCACCATCATCTCAAAGAAGGCTGCTCCAAAGAAGAGAGGAATTGAAATAAGGATGCATGAGTCCTGCAGAATACTACCTTGAACGAATGAATAAGCAGCAGAAAACTCACACAATTAAAATCTACAAGGTAACGGGAGTTGCACTTTAACCAAGCAAACTTCTATGCTCTTATCTGCACAAGATGACTGCATTTTGAGTTGGACAGTTTAATTCGTTAGAGTAATGCTATTTTCCACTAAACAGACCTGCAAAACCCCAACAGTTCTCTGTCCTGGACTGTATCAAACGTAATGAAATTCAGGATTAAATCATCAGTACTTTCCAGTCTACTGCAGGTTCCAGGTCAATGACTTGACTTCTCCATCAGCCTTCCATCTCAAAAGCCTAGGACTCACAGTGTGCCCAGGGACTGGCAGAATCAGGTGGTTTCAGATCAAGAAAAGTGTGTGTGTGTGTGCATGTGCGTGTGTCTAGTAAGACAGAACCCCTCACTAATGCACACCCTGGAGAATGCTGTGCTTGTTCTCTACTTCATACTGCCTGAGTTTCAGCTGAAGACATTTGGTAGCAGCAACTGCAGAGCATAAAGGAATTCATAATGTCTTCAAGGATATTTGGGTCCACTTACACACCAGCAGGGAAGAAAGCTACTGTGCACTTCAGAGCACTAAGTGCTTCCTTCACAACAGTCTGCCTGGGGAGTGGGATGCTGGGTGCTGCACTGGCATCTATTTTGTGGATCAGGTTGAGGGTCAGCTCCAGGGAAAATCTATGGCCCTATATAAAAATTGGAATAAAAATGGCCACTCTGGGCCATATGCTGTACATCTCTGTCAGTAGTCAGTAGCAAATTCTAGGCAGAAGACGTAAGGAATATGCATAGTCTTTTGGCTTCCAGCAATTCGCATTTTCAGGACTTGCTGAACTAAGGGGGGTACATCGTTGTGTTTGATAGACATTGATCGGTCTGCTGATTGTACTCCATAAAATTGCCTAGTAACTTTCTGAACCAATTTACACTTTTGGCCTCTACAGTACTGTCTATCAATCAATTCCAGGTCAAGCTATGCTTTCAATGCAAAAAAAATGGTTTTAAAACTTCCGCTGGATAATTTCAGTGGGTGACCATTATTTCCTCGATACTATCTTGCATTGGACTTTGGGCCAGTTCTTATTAATTCCTAAAGTTTTATTTGTTTTCTGATTGTTTCTGACACTGAAGTTGTTGAACACAGAAAAATACTTATGATGACTTCTCAGTCTCTTCCTTAGGTGGCTGTAGCTTAGCTAGAGACCGCCACAGTGGACAGTATAAAGGAATTTTTTTTTTAAGCCATAAATCTCGTGTCATTTTATCACCCAGTCATTACTGTCTGAACTTTTCACAGTCAGCTTTAACTTGAACAATTGCAAATAATTCTATTTCGGCTTCGATCTTTGTCACTTCCCTTATTCATGGTTTTTTACAAGCTTGTTTATGGTAAGGTGGGATAGCCCAGGTCCTCACATGGATACTTTAAAGACCTCCCTTAATTGTGAAATTGACTGTGATTCCTGATTTTCTATAGCTTGTACGTTTTTATCCCTCGTAAATTCATCAAAGAATGTGAAAGACTTCAAAATCTTTTGAAAGCTCTGTGTTCTAAAGCAACAGGATCACCATAACCCACAGGCTCGTTGATGCCTCCAAAGAAATCTAATGGGTTTTTTGGAGATAAGAAATCCCATTTTTTGGTGGGATGACTTCTGTTTACAAAAAACACTTTGACTCTTCCCTGACATATTATGCTTAACTATGAATGATTTGCAATATCAGTTTTATCACTTTTAACAAAATGAAATAATAGCTCACATTTCCCAGTAACTCTGGAATCCTTTGTAAACATCAGCATCACATTTTCCCTCTTCCAATCTTCTCCTGCTCTGATCTTGAAGTCATATTGCAACATACATTGTGCTGAAAAGGTCATTATCTATTAGATATTCAGCAGTTCAATCATGCAACCTACAAGTCAGAGCCATAGGAACAGAGCAGGGTTTGAGACAATAGGGTGACAGGAATGTCTGTAAGAAGCAGGGCAGAAATAAGTATATGCAGATTTTTGCAGCAAGAACCTGAGCAAGGTGGCAAGAGCTGAGAGAGACACCGATGTGTGATGCAAAGGTCAAGGTGAAGGACTTGGTGTGAAAATATAGCTAATAGTAGTTATGTTGGAAAGATCAAATGTTTATCATATCCCATAGAAAAGATTACAGTCACTTAAACAACAATATCAGAAAGTTTTCTTTGAGAGTACTAACAATACTGCCAAAACATGCCTGTAGGATAGGCATCCTTCTATCTCCATAAAATATTTATTATATATTTTAACCAGCTAGCTTGCAGTCATTTGTCAGTTTCATCCAAACATTACCAAATGACCAGATATTTAATGGCTAAGCAAGGAAGAAATAGGTGTGGGGTAAGGAAGTCAGCCTACCAAAAGCAGCTGTAGTCTCAGGGCTTTGAACAGAGGGTGAGACCACTGGAGGCACAAGGGACTCCATGGGCAGCTAATTGAAGGATGCTAAGCAATTGCTTAGCAATTATTGCTAAGCAAAAGCTAAGCAATAATTCAGAAAAGCATAATCTGAATACTCAACTTGGTTGGAAAAGAGACGTTCAAACTACTACCTTCAGACCTTCCTGAGTCCACAGGATTAGAAACATTTATTCCTTTTCCTTGGAGAGGAAAGGTGGTTTTTCAAATATTGAAATAAATGAGGCTAAGTAAATTTTTTGAGCAGTCTGCTTTCCAGCTGAACCTTTGTTTTAGGTTACGCCCTAATTTTTTATTTTAATTTTTAAAATAAACAGTATTGTAGGGAATCATTAAAATTAATAGAAGATTAATGTCTCTCTAGTGCCAGGAGGAGTTTATCTGTGAGTGCTGTAAAAGTGTTTATTGCATTGAAACTCTATTCTACACCAACAAAAGCACCAAGTTCAGATCAACTCACCTTCATTTGCAAAGAAATCAGAACTACCTTCAGAACAAAAGGGGCTGCTCAGTCACTGAGACATGACTATACAAGCTGTTTACCACTTGAAAGGAATCAACTGATCAAAACTTTGTAGATTCTTCAGAGATAAAGAACCTGCTGCTAGCTTTCATTTTTGATGTTTGTTAGTGCAGCTTATGCAGCTATAGTACAAAATAATGTGTTATCATTAACACTGTATTACTTCACTCAAAAGAATGACACAGTCCAATGTACAGTATTAAGGGTGAGTAACTTTCTTCAAGTACATCTGCTCAAACAGCCCTAATTAGAAAGCAAGAGATTATAAATCTTTATTTAGGCTGAGGGAGTCTTATGGGCACAGAGCAATAAAGAAGGAGCACTAGGTTAAAAATGCTTAGTAGAGCTAGGAATGTGATAATTGTGTGAGTCAGTTTTCCCAGCACTGGATTTTGTAAATCTAGTTTGGAAATGAGAAGACATTTCAAATGGCTGCCTATCCCACAAGACAGCCCTTTACACAGGGCCTCAATTCTCTTTGGCTGTATTTCTTCACTTCTCTTCTCCTGCAGTTTTCCTGTCACCATTCTGTAGAAGAGTGCTGCATGCACAACTTGTCAACTTGAGATTGAGGATGCTCACCAATTCATCTGCGATGCCTGCTGGATATCAGTTACTGCTGTTTGATACTCAACAAACAGAATATTAATCTTTATGCAGCATAGCTCTAGGATCAATCAGATAGGCTGCTGGGGATTAAAAGACAGAAATTGCAGTCTCAGATCAGAGTTGTTATCCATCTAGTCCGGTAACCTGTCACTGACCAGATGTTTCAGAGGAACAAAGGAGAGAGAGACCTGATGGTACATGCACACTCTAAGGTAGTCAAAATCAGACCATGAGAATTTAAAAGAATCTCGTTTTGTGAAGCTATTAGAAAAGACCCATATCTACCTCTTAAACCACCACCAAAATTCAGGATTTCCCTTCCCTCTTATTGCACAGAAAGGAGAAATGGGAGATTTATCTGCTTTAACTTAACTTGTCTTCCAATTTTCATCAGTTTGTAACAAATAAGAGTCATTATTTAAAACTGCTTATTTCAAATTATGTTTTAAAGTGTTCTGTCTCTCTTCAGCAATTATAGATACTTGAAAAATATTGAGGCTCGTTGTAACAGTTTAGATCAAATGAAAAAATTGCACTGATAGCACCATATGATTTAGAGATAGGAAGTTCAAACTCAGTGGGAGGTGTCTTTCAATTCAAAATGCTCTTTCTCTCAATAGCAAAAGAATGAATAAATGTTCAATGGATAATTATATTTATCACCCTAAAAATATTGAAATATGGTTTTGTTCAAGAAGCAAAACAAAATATGCAGAATTACACTAAATTTGTATGAAACTGTCTCTGCTGTAGATCTTACATGCTGATAGAGAAGTATTTTGTTTCCATTTCCTTATGCTCATGTTCAAATTTATTAATAATGTCTTCAGATTTATTAAATGTCTTAGGAATAAAAATATAATTATTAAATTTAACATATAGAGATACTATAAATCTTAATTGTATTAAGATTTTATTCTTAAGTGTGAAAAAGTGGGTTGTAATGAATATAAAGTATTATTTTAATATGTAATAAGTCTGAGAAACCTATTTAGTTTACATATAGTGTACACATTAATTAATATACTTTATTAAAGGTGGAAAGAAAGCAATGCTGTGGCTTCCTTATTGTGTAGTGCTTATATTTTGTTTCTTTGCATGTAACAAAAGTCACAGCCAAAACCGGTCATGGGTCAGGCAGCGTACATGTCTCAGATCTGAAGTTGTTCAGTCTTTACAATCACAGACCTCAGGCATTCTCATGGTTGCATTCTCACTGCAAGCTTTTGTAATGATATCGAATCTTTATTTCTTAAAGCCACAGCTCCCATACCACATAAGAACCTAATGTTTCTGATGAAGTAAAGGCATCTCTAAATGTTCATGGAATTAAGATAGGGTCAAGGAACTGTGAGGTCAAAAGAGTTCATCAATAAAGACTAATATTGAAAACTCATGATAAGAGAGGCCAACTCACAGAATTTGAATATTTAGAGGTTTTGGTACTGCTATGTTCTTTCCTGTTATATAGAGAAGGATACACTGATTCTGATTATACTTTCAGCTGGTCCAGTATCTTGTCTTCTCTAATAATAATAATAAAACAATAATAATAATATTAAGACTATGAGACCAGGGGAGAAAAAATAAATATTTCTCTTGTCATACAATGCCTGGACATTCACAACTCAGAGATTTTCAAAGCTAGAAGTAGCATCTTTGTTCTGAATGCCTTTCATGGATATTTTCTTGATCATTTATTTGTTTTATTGAATGATTTGTCCAATCACATTTGAACAACTGCATTCACAACATCCTGTGGGAAGGAGCTCAACCTTCTCAATATGTGTTGCAGGTAACAGTATGTCCTTTTGCTTTTTCTGAACCACGTTGCCTGCTAGTTGTGTTTGGTGCCCCTCTGTTCTTTACTGAGAGAGAAAAAAAGAATCCTTCCATGTTCATGTTCTGCATACCTTTCATGAACTTATATGGGTTTCAGTAACGTCCCCCCACAGGCATCTCATCTTTGATAAGAGTCTATATTCCTTGTTGGGGAAACCTTTCAGATTGCTGAAGGACTTTGTTTCCTTTATCTATTCCTTTTCAGTCACAGGTTATATATTACAATAGTTGAACCATTTCATCCCAAGTTCCCTAAGAAGTCTTACATAAATGCTATCTGGTCCCATAGTGTTCATTTTGTTGATTTTTAAAGAAGTTTCAGCCACTGCTACTTCACTGCAAAATGCTGCTTCTGCCTCATTTGCATCATCTCTCAGAAAAAAACAGTTCCCAAATGGGTGAACACGAGTACAATATATTTTAAGTTTTCTACTGTAGCTTTATGTTTTCTAAGTGCTTCTTTGCTTTGATCATCTGTTGACATTATTAACTCTGTTTCAGGCTTCCTGCTCCTGAGATGTTTCTATGCTATTGACATCAGCCTTCTTGTGCTGCTACAGTTATCACTGGAGCTTCTTTTCAGTTTTCCCAACTGGCCACACCTTCGGCTTTCTGAAGAATACATTCTCAACTAAATAGACTCCATGCCACCCTTCTTCTAAAGCAGAGCGCTTTAATTTCAGTTTTCCTTAAGTCTTTTTGTTAAGGCTGTGTACATTTTTTTCTGAGACACCAATACATATGTGCTTTAACACCCTTCATGCTGCCTGTGTACATGTCACTCTTTTGACTGTACCTTTTAATTTCTTCTTAAAAAGTTTTTAACTTTTTCATAATTTTCTCTTTTAGCAAAAAACTATTGCAGTGCATATTTTGACTTTTGTTGCTTTGATAAGAATGGTTAATGTAAATACACTATAATCATGGACAGATTGATAATAAAATTTTGAATCAAGCTCTACACTTCGCTCATTTCCTTCTTTCCTTGTAAATTTACCTGTTGGAATATAATACTGTTCCATTTCAGGTGTCTAAAAGTGTATTTTTCCTATTATGTCTTAATGAGTCCATGTTAATTTAACAGTCTGTGTCTCTCTCTGTGCAACTGAATGCTCCTTTTACTATTTCTTTCTGCCCTGATGTGATTTCCCTTAGTATGTTTCAGCTACTCTCATTCTACTGGCTGGCTGATTTATTGTACTGATCTTGTACCATGTTTTCATTTTTTCTGTTTGGGATTTGAACCCATAGGGATTCTTTGTTTCCTGGTAAGACAAAAGACTTATTTGTCTGCTTGACTCCAGGCTTTAGTAGAGTTTCACCTGTCCCAAGAAGAGGGACCTTCTTGGTCTGAAACCTTCTCCCCCATATCCCCTATCTGTTAAAAATATCTGACTTCTCATCTCATTGGCAAGTTACAATCAAAATGATGAAAATCTAGGAAAGGGAAACACTGTAGGTGTGCTGGCAGATGTTCATCCCCCACACTCCCCACAGTCCTTGCAAGGGAAAAGTTTGAAACTAAATGCAACCCTGAGCTACTATTAATATGAAGACTAGACAAGGTCTAAGACAGGCAGCTTTAAAAAATTCAAAATAAACAAGGCAGCATTTCCTTTGAAATAGAAAACATTCTTAAATAACTATCGTATCTTGTTTGTTTTCTAATAAAACAGTTTGGCACAAGAAAAGGTAATGTCTCCATCAGTACTAAATAGCAGCTTTCCCTCATGACTTAAAAAATCCTTAAAAAGTAAGAACACTTCAGTGTTTAGTTTTGGAGCATCTCAATAGCAATGATGTATGCCATAGCGCAAGGTGAAAATGTTAGTATAAAATATAAATATAGGAAAAAATATAAAATTACACTCAAACCCTCATCATTTTCCAAGATTAAAATGCTATGACACAAAAATAAACAATCCATTTTTAGTATAGAATATTTTTCCAAAACAGACTTCTATGATAGGAAATTATTTCAAATAATGTCTCTTGACTAACTTTATAAATGACTCGCTGGGTACAATTCATCCTGACCAAGGGGTTTTAGTCCCATTTTTGCTGTCCTCTCAGGCTGCTACAAGATCACGGCAATCTTGTCTGCAGAACAGTTGGGAAATTGTTCTCAGTGGGAATTATTTGACCAGGTCAACAAATTGAGAAAACTGAGGATACACACCACTTGGAATAGTTCTGCTTTTTGGGGCTTTAAAGAGACTAAGGTGAACCACAATGCAATGTTTCTCAGCCTGCAAAATGGAGTATAACAGACCATGCACTGTATGCGGACGCAACAAAATTGTGACTCACAGGAAAGCTGGAAAGATGAATTAAATGTATCATGCCTGGGCAAGGAGTGGTTTAGAGAGCCCATTATCCCTACTGTATGACATGGGTCAATATACACCAACTCAGAAATGATACACTTACAAGGATGTTTTGGAAGCCTCAAACAGACTGGAATGGAAGTATCTAAATGAGTTAAGATAGTCCCTAAAGCACTGGGAATAAACACAAATCTCTCCAGTTGTTCACTGGAGTCTCAGCATTTTTTTTGACGCTGTTAAGAAAGCTTTCAAAATAGGAAGTATGTGAGAAGTATTAGAATAGGTCTGTAGTGCAGATCTCTATATTTTTCTTCCTACATCTGCAAAAGTAAAAAAAAGAAAAAAAGCAGCACATTTTTATAAAGTGTAATTGTGGTGTGATTTGAATGCCAGAAAGCCAGTGCCTAAGTGAGATGTTTGTTTCAGTTGTCCCAGCTGTATGTTGCCAATGTAGACTTTAGTTTAATTGCAGGCATTCTTTAAAGTAAGTCATTATCTGTCATTGTCATTCCAAAATGATAAAACATTAAAATAGATGCAACATTCAGCTCTATTTAGACAGATCTGAAAACATTTTAAAAGTATGTATTCCGTAGTCTTTAGATCACAGAATTTTATGCATTTGCTAGAAAGACCTTTCAGATCAAAATATAAGCCAAATTACCCATAAAATATTGTAAGCTGGTAGAGGAAAAGAGGATAAGCCTTCTCATTTCCACATTTGTCTGAAATTGGAAATGTTATAGAGCTGTTTAATTATTGTCATTTCATCAGGCTGTCTCTTCAGTCAATGAATGGAACAGGGATGGTGAGATATCAAATAGCTTCTTTCCACTAGGGGAAAATCCAAAAGTCCCCAGCAAGATGTGATAAAGTAAAAGTAGATGTGACATGCCACTTGGCATTTTAGGAGAGTCATATATAAAACAAAAACATTCTCTAATGATCAAGAATGACCAAACTCAAAATTAAGGGAACTATATTTTGGCACCCGAGGAAAATTTTAAAGTTCCTTTGTGTAGCATGTAATACAAGTATAACATGCCACAGAATTGTTTGTATTTGACTGTGTGTCAGTCAAATTTAAAATTACCTGGTAGCCCCCCAACTTCTTCTTTCCCTTTCTTCTGAATCAGTAGTATAGTTTCTGTACTGGAAACAATATTCTGCCCAAATATTCTTTTCCACAGCTTCTTTGGTACATATACACTTGCTATCCAGTGTGGGAGCGGCTAAAGGACACAGCATGTGCAGGGACACAATGGAAGACAGCAGTCACTCTGTAGCTGAGAGAGGTATGGAGCAGCAGGTCGCAGATGCTGTGAGCAGTAAGTGGATTCATTCAGTGATCATGGGATTTACATTGAATCTGTGTGTCACTCTGGCTTAGTGGTTCTGACATATTGCTCCTTGCAGTACCTTATTGTTGATTTAAGCAAGTTTCCTCTGTTGCTGGAACTTTGCCTCAAACCATTTTCCCTCTTAAAAATCAGAAGAAAAAAAAAAAAGTCTGTTTCCCTGGAGGGGATCATTCTTCATCTAACCCACCTGCAGATTAAAATATAATGCAGCTCTGCATAATGTTTTAGAATCAAGATGTATTAAAATAAATTTTGCGACAAAGGAGCACCACTGCCACATCTACCATAAACCCTGTTTGTAAGACTGTGAAGCAGAGGAAAGTGAAGGCATGAGAAATGTATTCTCCTTTTCCATGTAAGCACAATCACTTTCTTATAGTCACACTCAAGCTAATATCCATTATCAGTTGGCAACATAATTTATAGCAACTAGACTCAGGTGGAAATGTTTATGCTTTGCTCCAGAAATATATTGAATATCTTCTCAGCACATTATAGTTTTCAAATCGTGTTATTTAGAAGATGTTTGTGTGGTAGGATTCTAACGATGACCTAATTAAGACTTTCTAACTGTATCTAGGGATGCTTTCCATTGAGATTGCTTTTACTATAGATATCTGATACTGGGTGCAATCTGTTCCATTGCAAAGACAAAAGTCAAACACAGCGATTACTCTGTTTGCACAGTGCTAGTCATGTTAGACCTGATCTGGATGGAGACAAGAGGTGCTCTCATCATACAAATAGTAATTTACTTTATGAGCCTCAAGGATAACTGATTTTAAAGGCAGGAATGATTTCTCCACAGCTAGGAGGGGCATAAAATCTGCCAATTAAAGCAGGGAAATTAGGTCTACCTAACTGCTTGCTGTCGAGACAATTTCCCAAGAGGCTTCTGCAGAGCAGTCTGAAGGAAGAAATGCAAAGCCTGCTCCTACTCCATGGAGCACTGTCCCAATGCACTCCTCCTTCTGGACTCAACCCAGCTTTGCTCTTTAGGCTGATATGCCAAGCCCATCTGGTTTCACTAAGATCGTCTAGGTTTTACAAGGCTCTAGCCACATTCTTTGGCTCCAGCTTGCAGAATGCGCTTCCAGGGTAGAGGATCTCTGTCTGCTATCACTTTTTGGAAATGGATCTCTAGCTATAAAAACAAGACTGAGTCCCCTAAGGGTACCTCTACATTCTTAAAAAGCTTAACTCCCCAGTTTATTCCCAGGTCCTGACACCCTGGCATTGAGGTCAGAGCAGATAGTTTTAGCACTCTAGAGATAACCTAAAACTCTATTGGAAGGACTGCATGCTCTTTTTTCCTCCACTAGTTGAGACTCCAAATTGTCTCCAAAGTGCATGTTATTTGGAGAAAGGAGATGCAAACTTTTCAAGAGACTTCTAAAGCAACAGCTCTTCAGTTTGGATAACACAGAAAATAGTGGGAGAAAAGCCAGTAAGCATCTACTGACTGTTTTTTCTTTCATTGTTCTCATTCTCTTAGCTATGATCAAACTTTTAAAAAACATTAGCAGTGCATACCCTTTTTCTTTCTTTCTTTCTTTTTTTTTTTTAAAGGAGTAATGTCTCTTAGGGCCTCTGCTTTAAATACAGTTTCCTCTCTGGTCCCTGAAGGCAACTCTGGGCCTCTGCATGTCTGGGCCAGCAATCAACAGACCTCTTCTTACAGAAGACATTCTCTAATGAATTCACCTACAAGTTCCCCTTCTCAGCCTTCGTGTTTTCAGACACTTGACTTGGCACAGTTATCTACTTTTTTTTTTCTTTTTCTGTCTAGGGACTTTTTACTCCCTAAAGAGTGAGTTCCCTGCAGAGGAACTAGAGAAAATTACTTTTGCTGAGGATGCTGTCATTGTGATTCTATGTTTGGGCAAGATACACTCAGGTGCCAATGGCCATCAGCAGGTGTTCTGAAACTGCTGTGCCTAATTTATAAGCACTTAAGTCTTTTATTGATTATACCCATGACACATTTGGGATAAGGAAAATGGCTTTTCCCAAATAACTTTTAATACATATTTGTGCAAAGTAATGACCCCAACAGAACATAGAAAATTTTAGGTAATCCCTAAGTTACCTATGCTTTGCAAAATAGAGTACTTACTTGGGATATGGGAAGAATACAGGCATTAATATTTGAATCTTTGTAGCTCAAATTCCAGTTAAATTTGAATTTCTGTGACAGACAGGTTTTAATTTCCCTCTCAAATATTTGCTTTATCCCATGACATGATAGAAACATTTTCAAAACTAGCTTCATTTTGTTCCCTGCATGTTCTCATGTTGAATATTAAATTGGATTTGAAGCTTTTCCTGATTTTCTAAAACGATCTCTAGTAGATGGAAAATTATACATATTTTTTCCACTAAAGCAATAATATCAAGAACAGCAAGAACGATATGCACAGGTAGTTGGAAAGGTCTGTCTACAACAGCAAGTAGAGTAAAATACTTTGTGCTGAGGATGTAATGTCCAATCTAGATTCATTTCAGAAACATATATTTAGGAATTGCTCCAGTCTGGTCCCATTTACTGAGTTTCCATTTGAGATTGAAATGCACCAGGTGCACTCCTAGAGTGCTCTTCCAGCTGATAGAAACCTGGAAGGAATTCAGTTCATGCACTCTGAAATCTCTCCAAGACCACTGCATAAGTAAGACTCAAAGCACAGGTCCAAAACACAGAAAACAGTGACAATCCTGCTTAGCTTCAGAAGCATGCTTCTAATCTGAACTAGACAGTCACGTAGATGAAATCAAGGGCAAACCCTTCCCAGCAACAGATTAAAAGCCATGTGTAGTTCTCAAAACATTTTACAGTAACCTTCTCCTTGATTGCCCTAATAACAGAATAGAAAACATCACCTCTTTCACCTTTTATCACCCTACCTTTCCTTAATAACAGTACACTTGAAAACCAACAATTGAAACCATTCTTGATCTAACTTCTACGGGTGAGGGAAATTTTTATTTATTTTCTGATATGTTTATAATATGTCTGACATCATAGACATCCAATAGTGCCTGACCATGTCTTGACAGATAATCCAAATCAGATACTAAATGCATTTCCTTTATGATCTAAAAAGAACCAAGATTCCAGAGAAATAAGCAGTGTCAAAATTATGCATATTATTGCATCTAAAAATATATCAAAGAAACACGGTTGGATTGCAGTGTCAAATACTCTCTATCCATTGACTCCTATGGAAGAAGCAAGAAGGGTCTGATTCTGCTGGACCTGCGAGATCACAGCAGCAGTTATGGCATGAGGAGCAACACAGGAGACAACCAGAAACATGTTTAAGGTCATAGAATAGTAGTAAGACCTTTAGTAAGACCTCTAACTATGTGAGACAAAAATGAGACCATTTGTCCAGTGTCAATCACTCTGAGTAGGTGGTTTTTTGGTATGAACATTATATAATATACAGATGTATTATTTACATTATATCTTTCTATAGGATCCCTGTTCCAGTCAATGTACAGAATGCGTAATGCTCTCTTAGCCAACATTTTTCAACCTCTTTCTATTCACTGTTCAATGTATACTTCTGTAGTATACTTCTCTACTGCACACTATTTTGATCTGTTCCTCATGTGAGGTTTTCTACAGTGTTTACCACTGATTGATACATACGAGTGCTTCATAAACAATTCCTTTATCTTCACAACACCTCTGTGAGAGGGTTACCTATTTTTTATTCACAGAGAACTGAGACACAGGGAGATAAAGGTGAAAAGTGTACACTAATGTGGAGCGGCTAATCTGAGATGTTTCGAACCTGATGATTTGGATTTTAAGGTACAATATAGGAGTCTATTAACCAAAACACAGCTTTAGTTGCAAAAAAGAGTGTTCAGCATTTCTGCAAAGCAGACCCCAAGGAGGACATGGACACTAAGAAGACATGCAAAAGCAGTGTCTAATCCTGTGGGGACATGCGAGCCCTTTGGCTGTACTTTGGCTCTGTGGCAAGAGCTTTCTTTGCCTCCTTGCCTCAGTATCATGGCTGCTCTTGGGAGGCAACAAGGGAACATTGTCTGGAAGGAAACTATGTCACATTCAAACCAGGCACCTTTCTGCACAAACTGAGCATTCACAACAGCAGGGAGCAGAGCAAATTTTACTAACCCCCTGTTTAACAACAGTGACTCACTATGAAATCTTTGAGAAGGATAGTGATAATATTCCTTACAATCAGAAAGCAGATTTGCAGGATAAATTTCACAATTTTTAACAGGCCCTTGGACATACCACCTTGGGTATCAAAAAAACATGTCTGGAAATGACTGGAAATTGTGGAGACAATTGTCAGAGTAATTCCTGATTGTTTAATGTTACATCCTGAAACCTTAATTTTCATTCACTATAATACATTTACATGAAAGTATAAGTAAAGTATAAATGTTGGTTGTACTGGACCACTTCACTAGAACACTTGAAAAAGGATGGAAATTGAAAGGTTCTGGAAGAATGTTCAGATGTGCTTACAGGAATCCTTAAGAGCCTACATCCTCTCACTTATCCACAGCAAGTGGTGCCAATGTTGTACATTTAATTTAGCAACAACATCCCAATTAAGAAAAATGACCTTCAGAGCAGTTGTGGAAAAACTACTGAAATGCTTTGAAAAGGAAAGATTGGAAAAAGACCTTAATTTTCAAACAGTCAAATTTGGGTCTGCTCTGTAATGTTTTTATGTCTATGGCAATAGGAAAATATTTCTGTTTTTTTATTTTCAGTCCACAAAGCTCACGCTGAAATGGTATCATGGAGAAATAGGCTAATTGATGCATGATCACCTGTCATTTCACAGGAACAAAATTACCTAAATTATAATGGCAGGAGAGGGAGAAGCAAAATCTTGTAGAAGTGCTTGAGACCCAAATCATTTGTGCATCCGATTTGTGACAGTCACAGAGGCACCCAGCTCTCTGTGCTTCCTTTGAAAACCCCAGCCTACATCTGTGCATACAAAATATTTTCTGTTTTCAGATATGTATTAGCACTGTTCAAACACTCTGGTTTTTTGCCGTAGTTTACATCATTTAAAGTGATTTTTTTAAAATCCCACCTGCCTTACTGCGGGTTGCCAGCTCCAGTACAGCATTCATCCATGAAAGCTGCTTTGAATCAGTGAAAGAGGAGAAGAGAGCAGTATGCAGATAAGCCCGGCATCCATGCAGGCAGGCTGGGGAAGGTCATTTGCTCTCAAGTGCTAGGGATACGAAAATGGGGAACTCACAAAGGCATGCTGCTGGTTACTGCGGGAGGACAAGAGTCACTAGGTGGCAGAAGCACTCCTGCTGCTGATCCTCCTACCCCTTGTGGTGTGGGCTGTAATTAGGTCAGTGTATGGTAAAGTAGGACTGGGTGATAAATAAAGTAGGTTTTCTCTCCTAGTACACACTGCAGCTTAATTTCGCTTCTTTTTAGGTAGTGTTACAAGGTGGATTAAAACTTTTAAAGGCAAAAAAAAGCCTTCTCGCCAAAGTAAATGAAATTTAAACTCACTGAGGAGTAACAGCAGAAAAGGAGGAGAGAAAAAAAGGAAAGATGACTCCTCTCTGGTGACATTGATATTCTGTTCAGAAGAACACTGAGGAGGGGGAGGGCTGTGCAGAGATGTGTGTTAAATCTCAAATCCAAACAGGCAAAATGTGCAGTTTTGCCAGCTTTGGTGCAAAGCAATAACATGTACTTTTTCCTTGAGGTATTTTTGTAATTTTGCTCTGAAAAAGGCAGTTTTAGTCAGCAAAACATGACTGATTTCCCCTTCCAGAGATCAGAGTAATGTATCTCACTACGGAGGTGGTACTGAAGGTCAAAGATGAGATAACATCTCCTGCATCACTTAATCTCCATCTAACTGGGAGCCACGTTACCCCAGAGCTCAGTGTCAGCTCGTGGAAAGGAAGGTACAAGTTGTCAGAACAATTATTACAGAATGTGCTTAATCAGATTCACAAAGCTGTTCTTTCTGGGTTAAATCATGTTAAGGACTTGATACTATTTCCAGTGAAGTCAACGCAAACCTCCCTTTGATTTCAATAAGAACAGATTTTGCCCTTAGTGCAGCATTTGACTTCCCAAAAGACATGACAGAGAAGGAGTTTTCAGGAAGAGGAAGACAGAGGACAGGAATAATCCTCTTCACCTCTCTAGGCTTTCCACCCCTAAACATACAGGGAGAAAAATAGACTTACTTAAAACAGAAGATGACCTGGCTGAATAGAGCAGATGCAAAAATATGAAGAAAATAAACAACAATGTAGGTGCTAAAATATGATTTAAGCAGAATGTGAAATTCTGCCTAGATCTAAAACAGTGATCTTTAAATATGATATTGCAGAAGTATGCTAAGATCAGGAACTCTGAAAGCTCAGATCAGTCCTCTGTTCAGTTCTCCAGGTGCTTACCAGTACCATTTTGGCTTGGGGGCTTACGTAATTCACTCCTGCCTAAAACCCACTGGGAATTTAAGATAAGTAGAGTGCTGTATTAAATCCCCAGAAAGTCCCAATTTGTTCAATTTATTTAAGTATGGACAACTTACGTTGACAGGATCAGATCTTCACAACGCACTTGTATTTAATTTAGTTTTTAAGCACAGTAAAGTGTAGTGCCTCTATCCACTGTTAACATCATATCCTAGTGATCGGTAATCATAGTGGGAGGACAATTTTAGTGGCATCAGATTAAGTGTGTATGAGGATTTCTGGGAAACCTCAGTTCTGGCCAGTAGGAACTGCTGGAACCAGGTCTGTTCTGCAGTAGGACGGTGTTTCCCCTGAAGAGTCGTTGTCATCTCCTGTTTACAACCACTCCTGGAGTGGCTTCCCCTTGGCTTTCTAAGGTATTGTATGGGTGTTGACCAAATGAAGATTTTTATTTTTTTTTAATGTACAGCTGAGTAGGTTGGTCATTCCTGGCTTAGCTGTTTGCAGATTCGCTTAGAAAGGAGGAACCCTAAATCCCATCCTGAAGTGAGTGTGATATCTACTTTTATACAGAGTTATGCTTTTAAT
Source organism: Ciconia boyciana (assembly GCF_034638445.1). Classification (NCBI taxonomy): domain Eukaryota; kingdom Metazoa; phylum Chordata; class Aves; order Ciconiiformes; family Ciconiidae; genus Ciconia; species Ciconia boyciana. The sequence goes on along the minus strand of NC_132936.1, from coordinate 67,440,824 downwards.
CCCGTTTCTACACAGCACTTGTAGGGATCAGCCTATAACTTAGGGCATTTGAGTGAGGAAAACCTCAGCCCTCTTTCCACCTTTTGTTACCCGAGCCTGAGCAGGTCTCTGAGTTTCCAGGTGAATTCTCTAACAACTAAGCTGTTCTGTAAATGGTGGGCACAGGTTCTATAAATCACCTGGCTTCTAAAAGCAATGCAGTGAACTCTGCTCTTTGCAAGGGTACATGAAAGAAAACATTTCATGGACTCAGGCTTCCCTTGTTCAAGTGAAGCATGGGAGCTGAGATTTCCCTTGCTTAGTGTTTTTCAATGATACCTGGTAATTTTGTGAGAGATCACATTGCACGGTATACTGCATAAATCCTTGTGTATACCAAATTGGATGACAGCACCTAAAAGACACTGCTGTGTCTCTTTTTATAGACACTGAAGTCATATTTTGGACCTAGGGCTATAACTTTGCTGTTTATTACAGTTAATGAATTTAAGTAGGACACCAGCTACATTAGCATATAGATTCTGCTGTGAATTTCAGAGGTTTGAATAAGTTTCAGAGAAGAAGCGAGAAGAGGGAAAACCCCAACATAGTCCTGGTATCCATAACACCATTCTCTTCTTCTAGATGTGGGTGGATGTTCTATGGTGGGAATAATAGTTATCACAGCACAAAGATGCTGTGAACCTGAAAGAGCAAATGTGTTAATATTAGATGCATCATTCAGACCCTCAGGTGGAGACAGCTATGAAAGAGCAGAGTGTTAAAATAGTATCCTCCCTCAGTCCTATCATCTTTATTTCTCATGTATTTCTTACTACACAAGTATAAACTATAACTGCCTGTCTCAGAGAAAATCAAACTAAAGACACAGTGCAGACATACAGGCTTTCTCTAAGAGGTTATCAAATTGGTTTCATTTTTGTGTGGCTCACCATCAAACATCTAGTAGCATCACAGCAAAAGATTTTGTTTCCTAAAGATTTTGTCAGGCATAGGAGAGATCAATTTCACCAGTGTCACTACAATTTCCCATCTCCAGCAACAGCTGATATTACCACTGACTTAATCTACAAGTTGCTGTCCTTGTGTTTGATCTGGAAATCATAAAAAACTAGTTTACTAGTTTGACTAGTTCAGCCAACGCCTATACTTGCTTGAAAATGAGCTACGTTGAGGGCAAGACTCCTTCCAACAGATCTGGTTTACCACTGTCCCAAGAAGCATAAGAAAAGGTGAGATGGGGGTGACAATAGATCTGGCTAGTGGACTCTTGCCTACATGTGGTCCCTCACTGATGACAATACCAGAACAGGAGAATCATCAAGATTTCTTTCTTAGAAATCCTCAGTGTAAACAAGACCTGACAGTGGATTTAGAGTGCTAAACTTACTATTTGACAAGTTAGACCCCAAAAGGATTATTTTTGTTACTACTAAGATTGAATCTGATGTAGGATGAGGATTGGATTTTTTTTTCTTGATATTTTTAACTGCTCTTGAAAACATTTTGTTGAATAGTAGGAGTGCTTGGTACTTTTCCAATTTGGAACTGCTTAGCTCATGAGTTCATAAAATAACTGCTACAACTGAAAAGTACTGCAGCAGCACAGAAAAAAAAGATAAAGAAAACTGCAGACTTACAAACACATTATTTTCTCTTTCTAATTGGGGTCCAGATGTTGAGAAGAAAACACATGGACAGAAAAGAATTTTGGTTTTACTTTTAAACAAAAAGAATGGATTTTACTTCTTTCACTTAAAGAATTTTATAGAGCTTAGAATTTCTATTTTACAGTTGTGTTATGTGATGCACACTAAGGGTTAGTGCTGTGTTTGAGGTTACAAAATCAATGTCACAAAGAAGGATGCATTTAGCTTCTTCATCGCAACTATTTTCCCATAAGAATAAAATCATTGTGGTAAGGGAAGAATTTGTGTATTGTCTATTCAGTGCTCTGCTTCCTTGTGAGAATCAACTCAAAACAGAGATGCTTAATCTTTTAGACAGTGTTAGCCACAGAGTCCGTGATGGGACCATGTCCATGCCTCATGCTGTAACTTCTCCTCAGCAATATGTCATACCCTTGCCTCATGATCTGGGGTACACATGTGCATGCCAGACATATCACGAGTAGACATGCAACACCTTCCCTCTCGTGATATTTTCCAAATCCATGAATGCCTGAATTATCGTATGACCAGCTGTGCATATACCCACCACTTCCAGTGTCCTTGCTGGATGTGTAGGCTTATGGCAGAGGAGCACTCTGAAAACTATACACAACAGGGAGTAGGCACCAGCTTACATGCCAAAGCTGAGCTGCTCCTGACTCACGATGCACAGACGTCTCTTTCTATCCTAGAAAAACTGTTCAGTGCACAAACATTTTGGGATGGCATGTTCTGACTGTCACATCAGTTTAAGCAGATGTATTAGTTTCCATTTGTAGAACAAATGGACTTTTCTGATAAAAGATAGTTACTTGATTTCAAAATCAATTTTATTGTGTGCTGAACAGGTGAATATTGGTCCACTCGTTCATGAACTTCTGCATGGGAATGAGATTGTTTGTTCAGCAGAGATATCAAATTGTGGTGAACAGGTTGCTGCAGTTTTAGTGATGAACTTAATTGGCATCCAGTGACAATAAAAAAACAGAGAGTACTGCAGGTCAAACTTCAACTCTATCGGCAGAGTTCTGTGGGGAAGCTTCCACAGTACCTGCTGCACTATTGTTCCCTCTATTCAGTACTATCAACATCTCTCTTTCTGATGAACACTAGGCTTTTTATTTTAAACCAAAAAAACCTCACAAGGGGTTCTATGTGCCAGGATGGTGTAATATATGATTTGCATAAGAAAGGGTGAATAGACTCAGAATACCTCCTTGAAAAGCAAGGAGTTGAGTTTTCCTTTTTAATGATAAAGAAAAATCTCATGTCACACTCTGTATCTCATTGTGAGTCTCCCACAAAATCATTTGATTAGAAAAGTAGAGGATAATTGGCATTACAAAAACAAGGACACAAGAAGTGAGGCATTATGTGCTGTTTCCACAAATATTACTGCTAATTGTGTCAATTAAATTATCTAATTAGTCTACAGTAAATCACTTGAACACACACTAGCACAAATTCAAAGCATATGTCTCTACAGGGAAACTAATAGTTCCTAAAGGGTCAGAGTTTAGGAAAAGCCATCAGACATGGCATGAGCAAAGATTAACTCTGATTTGAATTCTGTTAATAATCAAACATACTTAAGTAGTGTGCAGGCCATCCTGCTGCCTGGGAAATGATCTGATAATAAGCATTGCATGTGGCATGCCAAAATCAGACCTGGACACATCCTAACCGTTCTAGGAAAGAGCCCAAAGCCATGGCTGTATCATGGCAGGGCTGAGCCCACATTAAAAAGCCTTTGTGAAAGGCGGGATATGTGTGCTGGCCTGTGCTCTGCAAGCTTGGAGCAGGGCATGCCACCTGCAACATACTGCATAGGCAGACCAGTAGACGCAAAACCTGCACTAGTCAGTTGAATGTTCTCAGGACCACTATCTCATCCACTGAGACCAGCTGGCAGGGAACAGCCCATGCCCCTACCATTAAATTATCTTGCAGCCCCAGGCAACATGCCCCCAAGTTAGAGTGCCTGTTGGGAATGGTCCCTGGCCCATGCTGTCCCCCAAATGTGCCCAGGAGTTGTTTAGGTGAGTGCTAGTTCACACAGAACAAAACTGCCCTGGGCTGTTCTCTCGCTTGGACAGTACAGGCAGTCCCAGGGTTCTCCAGCACTTTTAATTTGCTTGTGCACAGCAGTCATGACGTCTATTTCACCCTCTGCATGATGCACTCTTACAGGGCCACCACCATTTTTATACAGAGAGCATAAGTAGATTGCAGGCACTGGGATCATAGGTTTGACTATCTAAGAAACGAGTTCTTCTCCAGACTAAATCCTTTATCTATATATGATCTTTATCTGTAGGTATAAATAGAAGCCTTTTGCTAATGCCACTCTCATACTCTTCCTACACACATACATGCCCCAAACTGGCAGGCCAATAATCAACTTCATTATCAAGATCTCACCTTAATCTTTGACAACATCCCTAGTAAGATACATTGCCACGTGTGAAGAATAAGAATAGCCTTAGAAGACTAAGGGCGATAAAAAAGTTTCATTCTGATGTTTGATACTTTCTGGAAATAGTTCTTTCCAATCATCAGTACAACATATAAAATAAACAAGCAGTGTCCAAAGAGTAGTTAGCTACAGAAACTTTTGAGAAATCAGTGTTTGGAGGAAGCTTCTGCAAAGTAATGAACAGGAGGCTGTCATTTTTCATTTGGCACCATTTGATGTCATTGTTCATTGATGTTTCATTTGTTGCATTTCACATGTTCAATAAGAAATAAACTAAATTCTTATTTAGTTGTGTGATAAAACTGCCTGAAAAACACAACCACGCACAAATATTTTAAAGGTGACCAAATTAACCCTTTCATCTGTCAAGGTGTCTGGGTATAATATGCTCTACTGTTTTTAAATATAGTTAATCTTTTATATAAGCATATCTGAATATAAACTCAAAAGCTGAATCTCCATAGAAGAGTATTTAAATTCTATCAAATGGTAATTGAGAGGAATTTTTAAGTGTAAAAGTGGAATATGAGCACCAAAATGATTTAGATTTCTCAGTCGCAAATTAAATTTTTTAATCGACTTTTCAAGTTGCAAAAATGTCTCCAGTAGCTGTAAGACCAAGTGTGAAAGAAAAATGTTAAAACTTGTGAAGAGCAGGACTGAAAAGAAGTTTTGGATGACAGAAACTTTTGTCTTCCATTCAATAACTAGCCAGTCCCCACTAAAAATTGTTACATACCCATTGTACAGAGAACTTCCTACTTTCTTCATAACTGAAATTACTTCCTCATTTAGCATCCTAAGTGGATGCACCAAAATTTTGGAATCAAATTTAATATCTTTTTTTTGCCTCTGAGCCAATCATATTTCCCCTCCCCTTCACCAGAGAAGGATAATTACAGTCTACAGAGGTTCACAGCAATTTTTTGAATTGTGCAAGGGGTTTCTGTCATTTTTCCAGAAAGCTATAATAACTGTGTGTATAAGTGCCTCTGTCTGTAAGTGCAGGAGGCTAGTTCACAAAAATATCAGTGTCTAAATTACGTGCTTATCTTACTTCTCATTATCTAAATGTCATAAAATTATATAAAGTAAAGAGAGATCCGGTTTTAGTTCATGTTACTTTTTTATTTCTAACTGAAGATATTATATTATTTAATCACACAGTTGTTCAGGAACAAGGCATTTATTAAAACAATATTTGTAGACGTGTTTTCAAGGATTGGGTGTGCCTTGTAGAAAGAAAGAATGAAACTTCAGTATCTGCATTGCCGGGGAAACACCCTACACCTTCATCATGGTCAGTTCTCTCTGAATAGTAACAATGATGCTTTGTTTCCCTCTCAGTTATGTCACTATTGCAAAGCTTCATTTTTCATTTATTATTTTTACCTTGTTTTGGGAATTTGTAATTGTAGCAACAGAAAAGGGCATGCATCTTGATTATTCAGAACAAAGAAGAAAGTAGATGTTTTATAGATGAGTCAATACTGACGGTATCAGTTTTAGAAAGCAAGCCAAACCTTTATTAGCTTGATTAGCTTAGCTTCATGCTGGTCAGACAAAAGCAGGGATGGCCATGGGACAGTGCTTGGAACCCCAGCCTGGCAATATTTTGTTTTCTGCTACATCCCCCTCTACTTAGCACTTGTTTAAACTGCATCCAAAAGACTGGTCCAGTTTTCAGTGCCCCAGTACAGCAGAGACATTGATAAGCTGAAACAAGGTCCACCAAGATGGTCAGGACTGGAGCACTCAGCCAGTGAGGACAGGCTGAGGGACCAGGACTGGTTCAGCCTGGGGCAGAGATAGATTCAGAAGGACCTAACAGCAGCCCCCCAGCAACTGGCAGGGGACAGCAGGGGAGGCTCAGCAAAAAAGGCAGGGTTGAGCTCTTCACAGTGGGGCTTGGTGGGAGGATGAGAGGCAACATACAGAAGTTGAAAAAAGGGGCTTGACTGGATATCAGGAAACACTTTTTCACCATGAGGGCAGTCAAACAGTGGAACAGGTTGTGCAGTCCCCACCCTTAGGGGTGTTCAAAATCTGACTGGATGAAGCCCTGAGCTACCTGAGCAGCTGACCCTGCTTTGAGCAGGAGGTTGGAATAGAGATTGCTCAAAGTCCCTTCCAGCCTGAATGATTCTGTGGCCCTGTGATTCTATAATTGCAAATAAAAATGATTTACGTATATTTATCTGCCAAAAATTGACCAGGACAGCCATTTAATTTAATAACTACCAGTTGACTCTTCGTTTTTAACAGCTTGGGAGTTTTGCGCAATATACTGCAGTATGGACCACTGTTCATAAGAAATAACTACCTCTTGAAAAGAAATTACACCGCTGTACCATACTAAGGCATATTATCACAACCGAAAGGGTATGCATTTTATACTGTGACATCTTGATGGAACATATGCTACAAACAAAACAAAGATTGTTTTTGCCTTGATGTAGTTGACTACCTTTGATGCTACAATTAATTTGGGCTGGGCCAGCTGCCTTATAATTAAAAACAAATCTTTGCTTTGCCAGACCTCAGATTTTATACTATTGTAAACATCCTTCTTGTGCCAGTAAACATAGCTAGTGTTTCAGGTTAACTTTCCACTGAGGGGTAGGAAGACATTTCTTTCTCTCCTAGTTTCCCAAATGCATAGGTTAATCAGTTTTCACTGTGCGTTGAGCTATTTCAACAATCACTGTATTTCCCTTACGCTGTGAGAAATTGATGTCATGCCTCCAAAGCATGGGTGATCCAAGCAAAACAATCAAGGAGGTTACACCTGGGATTTGGGACCACTTTACCTCTCCCCATCTGATAGTGCTCTCTCCCTTCTCACACAGCAGCAGCTGCCAAACACATCGGTTTCTGCATCTCCCACAGGGAGCTCTGGTGGGCAGAAGGCAATGCTTCGCTGTTTCTGCAGCATCTGCTGATCCAGAAGTTGTTCTCATTTGCCTCTTGAAGAAAAAGCAGTGGGCTGTATTCATCTTGCAGGGCATGACTGGATCATGCCACTTCCCTTTTGTGAAAAAATCCTCTTGTACAAATGATGAAAAAATATTTGGACAAAAAATTATTTGGCTAATACCGGCTTTCCCGTTCATTCTCAATTCTTCTTCCTCATACTAACTCAATTAATAGATTCCCAAGTAATTCTGGTATTGAGTGCGGAACAGAGTTACTGAAAAGAGGTAAGCCTTGGTATCACAAATGTGCATGGCTGTCTTTTAGAGAGAGATAAACTACACCTACAAATCTTGCATAGTTGTGATGTTGTGCAGAAACTTCCTCAAACACAGCCGAACTACGCAGAACTTAAAGAAAAAGAACATCAAGGTCAGTAAAGACAGAGAAAGGAAGCCGGGGTATAAAAGAAGAAACAGATCTTGATTTTTCTTCTGTGAGACTGACTTCTCCCTCTTTTCTATAGTTTTAAGATATTGAATGCCCCTGGCACATGGCCTTTACCAGGTACATCATGAATCCGTTTTGACTTTCTATTTTATTTAAAGGTAGATGTCATTGATTTTATTTACTACTTTGCTTCATAGCCAGTGCAGGTGTTCTGATGAAACTTAGGACAAGTGTTAGAGTCTTTTAAAATTTGTTTTCTTTTCTAACTACTGGCTTGCATAATTCAGAAATAATTAAGCATTCATGTAAAGGCATTTCACAAAGCAAGCTCAAATATAGTCATAAATATACATACAGGATTTTTTTTTCCTCTTGGAAGGAAACAAATAGTCTTACAGTGACGGATTTAATTTATTCATAATAATCATCAGAAATTTGCATTTGCTGAGCAAATTTTCCAAATGTTGCAAGAATTGCACTATTTTAAAAATGAAATTGCTGGAGCTTTTAAACAAAGGAATTTTTTAATAGCAACTAAGAAGTATTTACCAAAAAAAAAAAATCGTTTTTCATGAAGATGAGGAAAGGACATTTGTACACTATAAGCCACAGAAATGTGTCCATTTTCTGAGAAGAAAAGGCTTTGTTTGCTAGGAACACTTGTTTAATATGGATCAAGGGATTATGTTGTCTTTACTTGCCACTTAGCATAAAGGTCCCAAATTCATTTGGGTGGCCCAAGTTTCACTCTTTCATGTGCTAAAATTTCTCCTTTATAGGTGGAAGAAATCCTGCTGAGGAAGAAAATATACATTTCAGAAAATGCCTGAAAAGCTATAGGAAAAGTTTGGAACTATATACCACATAAAATTATTCTAGACAAAAGTTAATTGTCTTCCTGAATGGCACTTAGTACTGGATTTGCTCAGGGAAGAGCCATCCAAAAGGCTGTCTTCTAAAACAATGGTGAGTAGCCATTGATCACAAGAGGTGCAAAAGTGGCTGATCGCATGTATGTGTGTGTTCTTATGGGTGTACACGTGTCACAGTTCTTAGTTTGCTTTGCCATCATTCAGGACTACCCCTTTCTTTCACTGGATTTTGCAGAAGGGTTAGAGGCCCCTGGCAGCTTCCTCCTAGCTGCAGGCTTCAATTAAGTTATGCCCATATGTGAGTGTCTTGTACTGTTTCTGACATCAGACATCTGTGTGTGAGACAGTATGTGCTTTGGAAGAAGATGACTGGAAGGGTAGTGGTAGGACAAGAACTTTGGCATTAGTTTTTAGATACAGCATACATGTGCTAGATGTAACTTAAAAGAAAAAGAAAAAAAAAAGGTCTCCCTCCCCAAAGAGCTTATAATCCAAATATAGAACAAAAATAAGAAAGATGGGTAAGCACGAGGTAAAACAAAGATGATCACTATTAGGTGGAACTAATGCTATGGGGCTTTAAGTTCACTTCCTTCCTTAGAAAGAGCTAAATATTTCAAATATAAAGAAGGACTTTACTGCCATTGCCTACTCAAATCTAGGAAAAGGGAGTTATTGTTAAGACCTTTTCAATTCTGTCTTCCTCTACAATTCTGTAAAGTATTTGTTGTAAAGTTGGATTATTATGAGTTTGGGTGACACATGAAGTAAAATTCAGAAATGAGAGAGAAAAGGTTTAAGTAATGAGTGCAGAGAATGATGAAAAGATTAAGAGGGAAAGGAGAAAGGAGAGATGTGGGACAGCTAGGGAGAGAACACATGCAGAAATAGGTGGGAATAAAATACCTTTTGGGGCTGGAGCTCGCTGGACTATGTTCCCCTTCCATCCTGTTTACTAAGAATTGTTTCTGGGGCAGGATTTGCAATGTTATCCAGTATGTGAGAACTCCAGCTCCAAAACCTGGTATCTCCCTGTATCAGCAAGCTCTCAGGATTCTAATGGTTACATTTGGACCACACTGATAAAATAGTACATTACACACCTATAATAATAATACTACTGCTGAATATAATGAGCATATGTCATTATTCCTGGCTGTCTTACAGCTTTGAGGTGACACACTTGTTTTCAAGGCCTATCGCATTCCAGTAAGGTAACTTCTGCCTACAAGCACATTTAGCCAATAATGAAAAACTGCATGTTGGAAAGCAAATACAATGCTTGTCTTTGTTGGTAGAAGACACAGCTGTAGCTTCCCACTTATTAGGCTGAAAATGTATCCTGCACTGTATTGCTTTGGGCTTTGTCAGCATACACAGTGCGCATTTTTGATACAACACAGGCTGATCTAACCAGACACAATGTGACCCATGTAACAAATGGCACTAAAAAGAGATTTGCTTCTTTAATGGATAAAAACAGGCTATTCCTTTGACAACAGCATTTGCAGCTGCCCTTTCATATTAAATATAACTATGCTTATTAATAAATACTTGACACTACATCCATATTGAATTTTTGCTTGTTTGTTCATTCAGAAACCAGAAACATCACCAACATGATGTTTCAGAGACATTTGCAAGCTTCGTAGGACACCACATGTAGATCATGCTCAGCCTATTGGGACCTACTGAAACATCACGACAGTTTTCAGACATGCAGTTATACCTTGTCCATTTTGTTCTCAGTAACAGCAGCATATTGTAGACATACGCAGCCATTAAAATCAGGAATTGCTTTCTGCATACTGGAAAAAATGTTTACGTAGTTCTTTTTGTGCGAAGGCAAAGAATATCCTGACCTAGTCAATACACTTCTCTGGCATCAACTGTTCTAGTTACAGACCTGGCACTACAAAATGCAGCACTGAACTGTGTTTATTGGACAACTGTTGCCAATCCAGCCATCCACAGAGTCAGCATTTCTTCTTCTGCAGAGTAAGTATGATCACACTACTGGAAATGAGAAGGACTTGCTCTCCTAGCCGTTCCGAGTTGAGATGGGAAAATATTCTGCAGTGGCTCAGAGACAAATGAATATCCTTGACAAGACCTCATATAAAGAAAACTACTTTTAGATTTGCTTAGTCACAGCAAAACTCTCAGGGCCTGCAAGAGTCGACAGAAACAGGGGGATAAAGTCTCCATGAGCCATCTGTGAGACATGTAGCTGCTGCTGTTGGACAGAGCCAAGAGCTTAAGGAACGCTTATTATGCATAGAAGCATAATAGGAGACAGCAAGAGAAAAAAAGGAGGGGGAAAAAAAAAAGCAATGGCAATTGATTCATGCACTGTTCCAGCTCCTGGGAGTTTGATGCTGGCACAACGCACCCAGCTGAAGGTACACAGAGTACAGCTTGCACCTTGCAGTAAGTGTCCTGCCCAGCTCTCCCGTGAGCCAGCCGTCCTCCTGCTCAGCCTACATGCTGTATTTCACAGACATTGTCCAGGGCCACTTAAATCAAGGACAATTTTATTAATCTGATAAATTACACTGGAAACAGAAGTTACAAATAATTTTTATTCTTGTCCAGGAGAAGCTGTTGACTGTTTTGTTTTTGACCTTCTGTCTTGCAAACCAGGGAAAATTCAGAATTTTAGCAGGGTCTCAGGTGCCTGATTCTGAAAGGAAAGATTGCTGTAGTATGTGCAAAATGTCAAAAGGCAGTCCTTGATTTTAGAATCAAGTAGAGTTGAGGGTGACTTATGTTTTCATTTTATGGAATTTTATCGCCCATAGAAGTGGGCTTAATAAGTCAACACAGACCATAGACAAACTGTTTGTGGACACCCTTTTCTTCACACAGATTTGCAAAAAACACACAATCCAGGCAGGCAGCGAAGTATCAACAACACTTCACTGTGAGCTTCAGTGCTTCTTCCTACATCTCTTGCCATTATCTCTGGTGCCATGCTGTAAGCCTTCTTCCACAGTTCTTCAAATACTGCAGAAATAACCTGGTATTTAACATATATTAAGATTTATATATTCACTGTTATAATCGGAGTCTTGTTATTTGTAACTGCTTATTACTGATATTAGAACAAGAAAGATTATCCATGGTAGAAGCACAAAGTGATAATGTTCCTATAAACAACTACTGAGAGGAAAATGCTATGTCTGAGGAGTATAAAGGGTTGGATTTGGGTCTTGAGTCCTGTGTGGTTGAATAGCTTCTTGAAATAGTCGCAGTAGCTTTAGTCAGTGAGGCACAGTTTAATATTGTCCCAGTTAAAGGGACATGCTAGGGGAAAAAAACGTTGTTTTGGGTAGAACAGGGCTGCTTCCATACACTTTGGCCCTGAGGACAAAGTAATGCACTAACTGTATGATAAAACTCCAACAGAACATGCAAAGGTCATATTTAATGGACTTAAAAAAAACCCCAAAGGATGTAAATGACTGGGACTAGAGAAATAGGATTAAAAGCCACTGACATCTGTATTATAGCCTTGCAGAGCTGTGCAGGCAAGAGGAAGCACTACATGTTGGGATTTGGGTAATGTTTAGTCCTTCTGAACTTGGCCAGCACTACAGGAATGGAGTAAGTGGTGGAGAACATATACGTAAAGGAAATATTCATGCAGAGAAAATAGCTGTGTTCCCAAATGTTTTGTATAGCTTATGTTTTTCAACCCTCAGCACTTCCTACAAACCGGAACATTTCTTGTTCATTGAACTTCTAGTTGGAAAACACTGTAAGGCAATAACATTTTGTTGCCCAGTTGCAAACCACATTGCTGTGTCCACAAAGTTCAGAGTCTGGAAGCCAATTTGGAAGCCACTCAGCTATCATAATTTATCCTGTTCCCACTGTCTGGTAGCAGAGTTCTTGAGCCCTTTTAGAGATTTTTGTTGTGTTTACAGTTTAGAAGTTTCCACCGTAGTTTATGCTTCCCAGTTTTAGATCTTTCTTCATTAGGATTGTGGTTTTAGTTGCATTCTCACCAAAGGGTAAGTATATAAGCCTGTGTTTTGAGCAACGCTAATGTTGTCAAAAGGAGTATCTATTTGCTAGTCCAGGCACAGTAAGTTCCCATTTGCTTAAAATACACTGTCTGGACCTTTTTTCTGTAACAGATCCATCTATTCAAAATATGTAGCCACAGGTTAGGCTTCTGGTTAGAAGATGCATGTGCACAAATTATACAGTTCTTTCAGACATGAAAAAATCACTAAGCATAATAAACCACAGAAAAGTTACAATAACAGGATAATACAGTTACTTGACTGAAGTTTAGCATATGTTTTCAGCCAACATTTGTGGTTACAGTAGGCTTTGTTGATGAGGTTAAAGCAACTTTTATGCACTGGATGGCAACCCAGTGCATGAGTTTAGGAGAAAGTTCTACAAACAATTGAGTTTGTGGCACAAAGGCTGAGGCAAGAAGACAGAGAGGGCAGTACTGGGCTTGATTTATTTGGGGCTTGATTTATTTGGGCTTGATTTATTTATTCAAGACAGATTGAACTGTAAAAAGATGTAAATGTAACACTGCTCAGGATTTGAAAAGAAAATTTAAATATGTGAGAAACTACCATGATTTTTAGCCATTCATGCTTTTGCACACGTAGTTCTACAGAATTAGTGCAGTGCTCAGGCTAGTTTTCCCTCTCTCAGCTATTTGTACCACAGCAATCATAGTATCTAGGTGCCCGTTTTGACAAGGTTTCACTGGGAAAGAAACAGTTATTATAGGTTTCATTGTGAAATAACTGGTTATGTGTCAGCAGCTGCTGTAGAGAGCTGCAAATACATCAGTGACTGTACAGAATGAGTGTTAGAGAGATTTGGATACACATCACTGAGTGCTGGAGAGACTACCGACACTGTAGAAGACCATACTGTATTCCTATTCTGCAGAAGACGTATTTCCCCGGGGAAACACCTTTACAGAGATCCTCAAAGGGCAAAGTTCAATACAAAGAAAACAGATTCCTGAAAACCAGAGTCCCAATATACTTTCATGTCTTTCAGAATACAGGAGAATTAAATATACCTCATTCAATTACCTTTGAAGGGTGGTATGGGTATTATAATTGATTCCCTAATTCTAAGAAAGACTCAAATTGAGATGACAATATTGAATTGGCAGAGACAACTAGTGGTAGTAATAGGTTGATGCAGAGATTAATATTTTAATAGATATATATGACAATAGTTGCATTATACTGTAGCTACCACTAGTGTAATCTGTAAGTTTGATACTGTAGTCATTTGCTAAAGTAGGTAGTCACCTGATACTTGTTTTGGATCTTATGAAAATGGATCATTAAATCAATTACCAGGTAGTACACACCACAATACTTACAAATACAAGTTATATGGGTGTGTATATTTTCAGTAGGACCTCTGTACTTTAATTCATCCCTAGTAATTCATGCTTCTAGAATTTCACTGTTCATAGATATGTTAGGAAAGTAAGGTCTACATTTCTCCTTCTTGTGATATGTGGAGACTATTATCCACTGTAATTACAAGTTATGCAGCTATGTATGTCTTTAACATCCAGGCCTCTTTCTACTGATGGACTCGTTGAGGAAATAGTTTGTTATCCCACATATTTCTTCAAAATGTAGTATTTAATTATTCCAATAAAAAACACACATGTTCTGACATGAAGTGTATACAAGGCAAAAGACAAAGTTTATATTCTTATCTGAGCCATCAGCTTGTGTCATACCTTCACAGGCAGAGTGCCATTGTCTCTGTGGCCATTATCCTCAAGGATATTTTAAGTAGCTATATTCTGTCATGATTTTCTGAGTGAAAAAAACACAACCTCTTAAAGTTTAAAGCAAAACTTCCACGCGTAATTTGAAAGGTCTGAGGAATAACAGCAGCGAAGATGTTCATGGTCTAGAATACCCTTGCAGCCAGGGTACATATTAAGAGCTTGATAATCAAGAAGTCTGATTCCTGAAGCCTTGGTGGTATCAGTGTGTCATTCAGCTATTCCTGTAGCTATTCCTGTGAAAACCGTGTTGACACAATTTTGCCTATATTCTGAGTAGTTTTGAGTAGCTTATCAACTACCATGTGTTGCTTTTCACCTTCCTGACTATTTAGAGTTTTTAAACACAAATGGCTGGATCACAGTGTGATATGTCTTTGGGTTTTTCGGGGTTTTGTTAGTTTGTTTGGCTGGGTTTTGGTTGGTTGGTTGGTTTTTTTATCTTCAGGTCATTCAAGGGACATTCTTACTGTTGTTCTGGCATGATTTTCATACCTCAGAACAATATCCAGAAAAACCCTTGTAGTTTCTAAGCCATGTCTAGTGATGTCAGTTAGATTTTGTGGATATCCTTTACACTAGACACAAAGTGAAAATCAAGAAGAAATTTTCAGCATGTAACTTCAGCTATGTGTGCTAAGTGTAATTTTGAATGAAACATTCATTCAGAATGTTCAAAAACATCCAGAAAAAATTCTTTGTCTACAATAAATGTCTCTATGTTTTTGTACATCGATAACATTCGTACTCTTGAAAGGAGAGATTTAGTGAAGTTTGGGCTTTCCAGTTCATAAATACCAAAAGAAGAAAAAGGGAAAAAAAAGAAAGAAAAAAGGAAAGAAAGAGAAAAAAAGAATAAAAACAGCACAGAGGAAATGTTAACTTTAACAATCATTTTTCTCTTCTATTCACTTGAAATGTAGTTTCATTTTAAGTTTTGGGCACATGTTGGGGTCATTTCTTATTTTATCAAAATGGTTTTCCCATCTTAATTAAAATCAGTGGACTATGCAATTCTGTTAGATTGGAGGAAAGGAGAGTTTGTTAATTTACATTTAAATAAAACTGATTTTCTGAACTTCTGATATAGTTGCATTTTTAATATCTTGTGCTTCATATTATATTTATAAGTGGTACCAATGGAATTATGGGGAGTCTTGGCTCATATTTCTGTCTGTTATCCTCCAGTAATAGTAGTGCTTTTGTAGCTGTGGCAGTCTAAGAACAGAGTCAAGGCAAAGTTTATAGGTAGAGGTAATATTTTTTTATTAAATCTATTGATATAACTGGAAGAAGAGGCAATTTGAAGAAGAACTTTTCTCAAAACATTGTCCATTTTTTCCAGCTGTTCCATTTGGTTTAACTGAAAGTTTTATTCATTACGGCTGAGAATATATTAATTATGTTGTGGTATCTTGAGTGGCAACTTTTCTGCCTCAATATTTCATGATCATCAAAGAGTTTTAAGTTTAACTTCCTATTGACAGATTCCAAAGTTTTTACTAACTAAAGTGAACAGGAACTTTTTTTTCCTTTATTCTTTCATTTGCTTTTTTATCCTTCTCTTCTTATTTTCTTTTTCTTTAGTATTTGACTCTAATCTTACCTCTAGACTTCTGGTTTTCATTGAAGACTTCCTTACTTGTAGTTTAGTAGTCAGGGCATTCAAATGTATTCAGTCAGAGACTCTTTATAGTACAAATGAAGCACTAAAGAACTTCAGTTAACACCTGAACTATATGTAATTAACAGGAATTCTCTGCAGTACAAAAAGATGTAAGATTTGCTTACAACACTGGTACACTATGAGGTATGTAGAAATGCACAAGAAATTAGACAGTTTAAATTTGCTCCTTTTAGTATTCAAGGAGGAATCACTGGGCGAAGAATCTTCCTTACTATTTTCTATTTAATAGTTCTTTTTGCATGGTAACCTGAAGAGGCTTCCTCATATTTAATTTTGTGCTGTGATATGTCCAAACAGCTTCATTCTTACAGCCTTTTTGGACTTAGCGCAGTTTCATACTGAACAATGCTTAAGTTAGTTTGCAGCTGATGATAGTGTATATTTATGGGTTCAGCATTAATAGTGACTGGAAATGTTTCACTGATGTGAAGGTAGTGTAACATTTTTGAGAATGCTTTTAGTTTAGATTCAGTTGCTGTCACTGAATATAGAATTACAAAGAAACAGTCTTCCATATGGTGAAAACAGAAGGATTTTGGAACATTTTCTAATTGAATTGTAATAGAAAGTAAAAAAAGGGTTTGTGACAAAATATAAAAAATTCTGAAATATTTTATTCAGTACCAGTTATTATCAATGATTATGCTACAGTTTCTAAGCTAAAAATTGTTTCAAATAATGGAAAATCAGAATTCTTCTTTAAAAACTGTCAAAGAGAACTTTTTGATCATTGCAAAAAAGTTTTTGAATCATAGAAATTGATTCAAACTGTCCTTTCTTTAGGGCTATCAGGCATACATTTTTACCTGATGTCCTGGAATATTTATCCAGCAAAGAAGAATGTAGGTATTTGTTTGGGTTTCACAGAAATTCAAGTCAACTGCTCACTTCAGTAATTTTGTTATGGCAAGAGCCTATCAGACTTACTGTAGTATTATTGACTATCTTTGCAGTGCATGCACAATAGACTCAATTTCTTGGGACTATTTCTCTGGACAAATATATAGGAACTTTTGCTTTTGGTCAAATTGCTCTTTCTGGTTGGTGACAACATATATTAGATTTGCTAATGCTACTGGAAGTGCCTTTTCTTTTCCATTTACATCCTCCTTTGAAGCAATTAACCAGTCTAGGGGAGTTGGTTGCTTGATTTTCTCATTGTTTGCAGTCAATGTGACTCTGAAGTCAGGTAGTAAAAAAAGAGACAATGAGTGCTTCATTTAACGCTATCAACATCAATTATACATGAGCTCCCTTTACCTAGGAAAGCTGAATGCTCAGACTTGATCTTAAACTCTGGTTTGCCTGGTCCCAAGAGAACAGGCAAACAGTCATTCTGCCTGGGATAATGATGTTCTATATAAAGCAACAAAATACTACCTGGATTTTCCTAATGCTATATTGTACAAATTTAAATATTGCTCAGGTTCAGGGAGATTTTTCCACTGTATGGAAACACCTGAAGGTATGCTTAATACTTAGACTCTCGGTGTTACGCCTTAGATTTAATTGACAACTCCCTCTAGCTTAGTGGCAGTTCTGCATCTAAATCTTCTTGTATCATGCCTAAGCAATGCCTCTTGAAAGATGATATGCATTAAAAAAAAAAAAGGACACTAATTAAAAAAACTGAAGAAGGAAGGAAAAAAAGAACCTTACAGCTGAACACTCTGTCTCCAGGAAAAAGAGAAAGAAAGATATAAACTTAATTATTTTGATGCAAAAAAGGAAATGTCTCTGTTTTAAACATTTGCGACCAGAAATCTAACCCTTAGGATCTTTTTTAAAGCTGCTAAACCATTACTGATGCAGCCATCCATACCCAAGATAAACTCATTGATACCTTTTGAGACTGTGAGAGTTATGTCCTTAGGAAAGGTTGATTTTTCTCTTTTTCTGCAAAAGAGTTTGTAGGCAATTTAAATTTCCTCAGCTTGAAACTTACCAGAACATTATGTCATGCCCAGTTACCGATTGATTTCATTATGCTCTGCAACAGAACTTGCCAATATAACAAGGTGTGAGGTACTCTTACTGCAATAAGCTTGGAAATTTCAGAGAGAAATGCAATGTACTTTAAGTTTCTAGTCCCCACACACTCATTACCTATTAATATTGGATGAAACTTCTTGACAAATTCATTGTCATGAACAGTCTGTTTCCATGGGTGTAATATTGGGCAGTTATGTCTAATACTAAATTAATGTTTATCTGTCCTGGTTTTGGCTGGGATGGAGTTAATTTTCTTCCTAGTAGCTGGTATAGTGCTGTGTTTTGGATTTTGTATGAGAATAATGTTGATAACACACTGATGTTTTAGTTGTTGTGAAGTAATGTTTACACTAGTCAAGGACTTTTCAGCTTCCCATGCTCTGCCAGCCGCACAAGAAGCTGGGAGGGGGCACAGCCAAGATAGTTGATCCAAACTGGCCAAAGGGCTATTCCATACCATATGACATTATGCTCAGTATATAAACTGGGGGGGGTCGGCCAGGGGGCAGTGATCGCTGCTCGGGGACTGGCTGGGCATCGGTCGGTGGGTGGTGAGCGGTTGCAGCACTTGGGTTTTTGTTCCCTGAGTTTTGTTCCTCTTGTTCTCTCTCTTTTGTTATTTTATTTTTCATTACAATTTTTATTATTATTATTATTATTATTATTGTTGTTGTTGTTGTTGTTGTTGTTGTTGTTGTTGTTGTTGTTATTACTTTCTTTTCCCCAATTATTAAACTGTTCTTATCTCAACCCATGAGTTTTCTTACTTTTGCTCTTCTGATTCTCTCCGACGTCCCACCAGGGGGGAGGGTGAGTGAGCGGCTGTGTGGTGCTTAGTTGCTGACTGAAACTAAACCATGACATTATCTATTAAAAGAGTTGTACTACCTTAAAATTGATTCACATTTGTGTGTTGCAACTATATAGGTATCTAACATCTTGCTGAACCTATCTGTGCATTCGTGTGTACAATACAAATATTTTTGTTCCTTTAAGTAGGATTCTTACAGATATTGTGAACAACTTTTAGCTAAACATTGTTTTCTTCTTTATTCATGAAATGCTGAATATTTGGGAGTTTTAAAAAATATTTTCCATTTCTCACTGTATTAGGGAAAAAAATGCTGAGGGGTTATTAAATTCTGAGTGTTACTGAATGTATATTTCAAAAAGGGCAGTGCAGAGTATGGCAGGGCAGCAAAGGTAACAGCAGAGCAAGGTGAAGCAAAGCAAAGAGAAATATTTGAAGTTTATTTATAATTGTAAACAGGAAATAAATGAATAAGGTTGAAATTAGACAGATAAATTATGTGCCCAGCTACACAGAAAAGTATTGACAGTGCAGTATAGACACTTTATGTCAAGTATACTTCATTTTCCTCTGTCAAATCTAATCAATCATTTGTCAGTATCTGTGATACTGTATTTCAGAAATGCAAACTGAATATAGATAAATTCACTACATACAAGAATACCATATATCAAAAGATGCAGCTACCTAGCATGTTTAGTGAAATCATTGAAGCAGTGTCCTTCAACTGGAAGGACAGTGACAGATATTAAAAATGTGCCAAGACAGAAAAAAAAATACTTGAGCTTGGACAAAATATTATCCAAAAAATGCCCTGTGTCATCAGTGCAAGAATTTCTCTCATTTCCTGAAGGTGTGAGTCCTGATCTTGCAGAGATTTAAGTACATCGTCAGAGAAGTCCCACTGGGTAGTCAGGTAGAACTGATCATAGTTGAATGAATCCTTTTTTTAGAAGTTACAAATAAATATGGCTGCCATAAGAACACTATATCCATCACTGGTTTATTTTGATATAGCTAGTCAGTACAAATGAGGTCTACTTAAGGATGAAGGTATCTAACTTGAAGTAGGATCCAAGACCCTTGTGAAAGCTTATATACTCCCTTTATAATGTACAAGAGAAATTACGTGCCTTGAAACGGGAATGGGAAGATCAGGCTGCTGAACGGAAGGCAAGCTAGGGCTCTCCTAGGAGAAACAGCTCTAAGAAGAAATGTCTGAGACTTTCATCCCTTCAGTTCCTGGAGCAATGGTT
Source organism: Ciconia boyciana (assembly GCF_034638445.1). Classification (NCBI taxonomy): domain Eukaryota; kingdom Metazoa; phylum Chordata; class Aves; order Ciconiiformes; family Ciconiidae; genus Ciconia; species Ciconia boyciana. The sequence goes on along the minus strand of NC_132936.1, from coordinate 67,420,900 downwards.
CCTTTCTCAGTTTTTGGGTTAAAACTTGTCAGAAATGTAGGAAAAACTGAATTTTGCTACTTTGGGATGAAAAGCCAAGTCAGGGTTGATTCCACTACAGAAATGAAAAGAGAAAGAAGAGCTGGAACAGAGGTGTCACACAAAGCAGGTTTCCCTTCCCATTGATTCCTGTCGGTGCTGGCAATGGGCAGTGGGGGATAATTCCCAGGACAAAGACCAAAGACTGTCCCTCCTAGGATGGTCCCTCTCTGTCCTCCCCCAGTCCTCTTCTTCTACAGTTGCAGCCACTTTCCCACACCCTCCAGCCCATCCAAGAGTGGCAGAAGCATGACCCAGCCTAATTTTAGGAGTTGGTGAAAGGCAAAGCACATAGAAGAGCTGTGACCGTTTTGTTGCCATAGCAGCTGGCAATTAGACAATGGCTTGTCACCCTACCTCTAGGATCCACGCAACCAGCATCCTCCAGGCATTCCCTTAAGAAAGGGCCTGTTATGTATAATACATAAGAATTATTCTACCTTTAACTGAAACAAAAAATACATATCAAATTTGGTATTTCTGTCTGTGATGAAAATTGAAATCTTTAGCAATTTTTCAAGTAATCTGTTATTGGGTTACAGAATTGTGATTTGATGGCAAAAAATGTAGCCACTTTTTGTTACAAACTTGACTTTAAATAGTTAAAAATTAGTGTGACTTTTGGGCTTTCATTTTCTGACCAAAGAATCAGTTTCAGGACATCTGTAGCTATTTTAGTTACTTTTTGTTAGTCCATATATATCAGTAAATCTAGCAATGAAAATAAATAAGTAAATCTGTTGTGTTTTCTCTCCTTTTCCTTTCTGTCTTACTACCTTTTTTCTCAGTTATGTGATTATTAATGGGTGATTATAATTACATTTTATGATGACTAGTACAACTACCACTGCTATAGCTTACTTTATTTTTCAAATGTGCTCCTTTTATAAGGATGAGAGAACATGACAGAATTTTGAATGAAAATGTGAAAGCCCAGGCACTTTCTTTCACATATGTGGGTCTTTGTCCCTGTTTGTAAAAAGTACATTGCGTTTTCTGAAATGTTTATTAAATTTCATTGCGGTAGAAAATACTCACAAGTACTTACTGGCTCAGGAATATAATTTAAAATATGTACTAACTGAAATTTAAAACAGGAACAATTTGTTGTAACAATTCTGCTGAAGATGTGCAAAGTGAATAATTGTGCCACAGTTCCCTTTTCTCCAAAAGAAAGGAATGACATTATAAGAGAAATATCTGTATTAAAATATAACATTTAATTTGTTAAAAGGAACAGATAAAGCACCAAATATTCATGGTCACCTATCATGTTGAGGACGAAGGAGATGGTTTTCTTAAATAGCCACTTTTTAAAACTAATCTGATTTTTTTTTTTTTTAATTCATAAACAGAAATATGCTCAGGAAAATTCTTCCACACCAGGAAATATTGAATTCCTTTTTTTTTAGGTAATTCTAATGTAAAAGATACCCCATATTTCAAATCAATCACTGAGTTTTTTCATTTATCTTTAATGTTTTCTTCTTGCAATTGAATTTATAACAATTTACCACAAATACTGCAATAACATTGCATGCTTTTTATTGACAGTTTAATTCATTCTTACAGAAAATATATTAGGAACTGAAAGTCTGGAGTAGAAGTGGTGGGGTTTGGTTGGTTTTTTTTTTCCCCAAAACCATATGTTAAGCTTAATTAAATAAATTCAGTCAAGATGCACTGTTCTATATACTGCTTTGCAGTATAGTATTGCAACACATGATGTTTTCACAGGGATGAAATTCCTTGCTTTGGATTTCGTGAGGACTGTTGTAATGTCCATTAGCTCTTTTCCAGCTGAAGTGTGATTTTTACTCAGTAAAGAAAACAGGAAGGTTAAAATAAACAAATAGGTCAAGATGAATAGGTTGTATAGCAAAGTGCCAAGAAAAAGGAAGCAATTACATTTTTTGTGCTTTTGAAAGTTACTAGATTATAGGGACTGGCAAACAGAATAATCATTTGCATAGGTACCTGACATGATTATGCCTCAGATGATTTATGTAAGGCCTTGACAGGCTACAGTGATGAGCATGCTAGAAATACGATAGATGGATGAATGGAAGGTACTCAGTGAGGGGAATGTGAATTGGAAAGTCAATATCAATTTGAAAATCAATCAGCAAGAATAAGACTGCTCAGTTTGTGTGCACAAAATACTGGGCTAAGGGCTGTCTATAAAGGCAAGGTGGAGATTTCCGAATCCTACAGAAAATATTTTGTCCAGCAGTGTTCAAATGTCTGCAGTAAAACCTGTGTGATTCAATTGTTTATCGCTCAGGAAATCACAACCTATTCTCCCAGAATCTTCACTCCCATTGCCAGGAGCCTGCCCTGTCTATCTAGGATTTAGAGGAGACTCATTTCCCTTTCAGCAACATGAGAAGGGCAGGATGGCTGTAACTCCCTGACCTCTGGCTGAGAACCCCACCGTAAGCCAATTCTTTAGATAGTTGTTTTGGTGGAGACACTTGGCTGCCCTCATCTCCGTGCCACTTTGAAAGCGTTAGCAAGAGAAAAAGCCCCATTGTTCTTATTCCGAAAAACCCCAAACATGTAAAGCACTCTCAAAAAACTGCACCTATTTATACAGAAAACCACTTAAGGGCAGTCATTGTCTGTTAGTGTTTTTGTACAGCCTTGTACAATAGGACCACACTGACTGAAGCTTTTAAGGTTACCTTTAATAGAATGCATCCAAAAATATATTAATGGGTATTAGGGTTAAAAGCCAAGAGCTCTAAACTTAGGAAATGCCAGAATTAATGCTGATAAGACTTAATTTAGGGCATACATCATTTGTTCATTAAACACTATACTATTTCTGATCGGCTCTCAGATTTTTCATTGCTCAGGAAGGCTTATGCTCAGAATGTGAGAAACAACTCAGTATTTCATTCCACTCCCTTTGTTCAAGGTTCAGCACCGTGCTTTGTTTACTGCATACCACTTAATTGAGCCTCTGAATACAGAATTATTAATATTCTCATGAGTTTTTCTGTGACACTTACTGCTATAGTATTTGAACATGTCAAAGGAATAATGTATTCATCTTCTTGGTATTTTTGTGACAGGAAATGTTATTATTCCCATTTAATAGACAGGGAGGTAAGATCCATGTATACTTTTTTCAAGATTACAATCTTTTTGGACGCCCAACTGAAGATGGCCTGATTTGTTAGACAACTTACTGCATCACAGCATTATTTATCCAAGGTACAACTTCTGTGCAATTTAATAACAGATGTAGGAACATAATATTTCTGAGAATCAGATATGAAATCTGTGGACTTTAAAAATAACATCCATTTGAAAATCAAGTTCTAGGTGACTTATCTAACACTACATTAGGACATTCTCATGGAGGTGGGGATGAATCAATTTCTCCTAGGCAGTTCTAGCTGTGTAAACCATAAGTCATACTTTCTTTTCCTAGAATTCTTTGCTTCATGTTTACACAATAAGTAGGAGAAGAGTTCCTATGACAAAGTCCTACTCAGAGCAATTCTAGTATATTGCAGGGAACAGAGGCAGAACTATGAGGCTGAGGAGAAGAGGATGAGAAAATGAAAAAGTGCAAATACTGTACTTCCAAGAGGAGCTTCATGAACTTCAGGATGCAGCAAAATGAATGATAAAAAAGGAAATTATAAGCTTACAAGATCCATTATGTTTGTTGTCATAAACGATGAATAAACAAACTGGAATGAGAAGCATGCAGAAAGAAGCTACTTTCACAGACACTCACAAAAGTAGAAGGCTTCCTTCTCTTGCTACAAAAACACAAGGAATGCATTCTTCACATTTTTAGTATGGAAAATATGCTACTTACCACTCCATATCTCCTGGACATCGATCTAGCAGTGTTTGTATACTAAAATGGAATCTCCTTCCCAGGGACTTTCCAGTATTAAACACCTTTCCTGCTAAAATTATCATGGACTTACTGTCTACACTATATTGCTGGGATTCTTTGCATGCTAAAGAGCAGATACACAAAGGTCTGTAACAGCTATTGATTACAGTGGTAAAAATGTACAAAGAGTAGCCAGGTGCTCTGTGGATCACAATCTTGTTTTACTTCTGTTCAGAGAGCCGGATACAACCCCAGTCTGGGCGGGAGGAGAAAGTGGGGAGTTGACCAGCCAGCTCACTTCACAGCATTGACTATAAAGCTAACATGGTATCAACAGGGAGATGCTGATAAGGGACCTCTCTCCTTGGTAGACAGAAATTCTTGTCTGGCTTCCCAATTTTAAGATGCATTTGCCATCTTTAATTCATCTTCTGTTTGTACTTTAGATTTTTTCCTAAATCAAAATATTCCCAAAACATAAAGGCTTCCAAATGGAAATACCATACGTCTCTAAATGTCAGCTTATTTTCATCTATCCTGCCAGACTCCAAGTTTTGGAGTCTAATTTGAGTTATATCAATATTACACAATTCGGAATGCATGTGTATAACTGTTTAACCAAAGCCACTGTAATTTGTACTGAGGGATTATGTCTAATGAGGTCATCAGATTCATTTCTATCTTTTACAATTTTAAATTGAGTTGCCAACGTTTACAGTTTCCCATGCTTGAAATTTTTAATGTAGGTGCTAAAACTACAAAAGTGATTTCCTGAAGACTGCAAAGAGCCTTAATGTAGTTGGTACAATAAATTACAAGTGGGCTATGCGAAAACTGTTAGCATAGGTAATCAATCCATATGCCATAAGAGGGGATCTTGCTTGTTTGAGTGCTAGTCACTTTTTCTAAAAATTCAGTGTAATCTAAAGACATAATACTACCTACTATGCTAGATATTCTTCAAAGCTGCCTAGGGGCATCAATTTTTATGGGAGTTGGCTTATAAAATCCTCAGACATTTTTTGAAAGACATTTTTTAAAACCATTTAAAACAAATGTCTTTCCATTGTTTACTCCTACAGTGTCCAAATAATCATTATTGCAGTAAGGTATTATGAAGGTTCTGCTCTCCTAAATTTGCATCTAACTCAAGCGATGATCCTCACTAGTTGATATTACTAAAATTCCCATGTCAAATAATAGATAGATACAACCCAGAATATGGGCCTGTCAGCTTCCTCTAGGTTATACTTCCCCAGACCATCTAAAGGTACTCTTTCTAATGCAGCCCCCGAAAGGCATTTTAACAGCTATAATGAAAAAGGTGCTTTCTTGCTTTAATTAATACATGTGCATAATTTAAAAAATGTCTTAGTTGTTGCTTTCATTAGCCTAATTTTTTCTGGTCATAGTGAACACTGCCTATGCAATTTTCCAATTAAAATTACAATTCGGTGACTGTAATTGAAGCTTTATCTACTGATCCATCAATTCAGTACAGAAAATGATCTGAATGTTACAGCTTGATTACTTTTTCCTAAATAGCCAGCAAGGTTATATATTCTATTCTAAATATATCTGCACAAACCTATGTAAAAGAAATTTATTTACTATTTAAACAAAATGTAAACCAATTACTCTACAGCACATGTACAGTAACTCTCAAAAACTAAACCCATTTTCCATCTTTAGAATGTGTACGTCAGATCAGCCTCTTAAATTCTCCTTAGAGGGCAGTCCATGTTAATTTTTTCCCCTTTTTTTCTCAGTTGAAAATACATTGACAAAAAGGGTAAAATTACTTAGTTTTCTAAACCCAAAAATTTTATTCATAAATCCAGCTAGTCTAATCAGTGCCATTCTTCACTGTTTTCCATTTTTTTGTCTCCTCAAATTTACTAACACTTGGAAAAATATTCAAGCATTTAGATTTTTTGCAAAACTGGGAGCTGTTGAGCTCTTACACTTAGGTCTTTATCATTTGATGTACTATGTAACAGAGAAGCCAGAGCACAAATAGCTCATCAGAGCCTGAGTCATGTCATAAAGCTGAAATAAGCTCTTTGTTGCTTGGGGTTCTCAGTCCAAAACAACTGTCTATTTATTTATTTATTATTGTGCACATAAACTTACAAAAGCAGGAAAACGTCTTTCTCTCACTGTAACTGCTAAAATGTCTTTTGGGGGTTTTCATCAGAAAGAACAACTTTAGGTGATCTTGAGAACTATATCCCAGAAGGAAGAAGCTAATAGCTTATACAATTAGTACTAGTGTTTTGTTATGATCACATTTCAGCATTCAAGACCCTCTGACAGGTACTGTAAATAGATTTATTTTTAAACAATATGCAAAGTATGATAAGCATTGTCTGTAAGGAATGAGATTATGATATATTGTGAGAGAAATATGAATGAAAACAGGGAGTTTTTAAAAGAATGAGGTAGCACCCAAAAATGTAACGGTTTCATAATCATGAAGAACAATGTTTCGTAGAAGTTCATTAGTGAAACAGGGTGAGAGAGGAGACAGAAATAGAAACAAATAAATATATATGATGTTATCTATATTTTATTTTATTTTATTTTGGCTTGGTTTATTTTATATATATCATATATAGGACATGAAATGTACACAATATCTTATATATGATACCTGATTGACTAACCTGATCTCCTTCTATGACAAGGTGACCCGCCTAGTGGATGAGGGAAAGGCTGTGGATGTTGTCTACCTAGACTTCAGTAAAGCCTTTGACACCGTTTCCCACATCATTCTCGTGGAGAAACTGGCTGCTCATGGCTTGGACAGGCGTACTCTTCTCTGGGTAAAAAAACAGGCTGGATGGCCAGGCCCAAAGAGTGGTGGTGAATGGAGGTAAATCCAGTTGGCAGCCAGTCACAAGCGGTGTTCCCCAGGGCTCAGTATTTGGGCCAGTCCTGTTTAATATCTTTATCAAGGATCTGGATGAGGGGATCAAGTGCACCCTCAGTAAGTTTGCAGTTGACACCAAGTTGTGCAGGAGTGTTGATGTGCTCGAGGGTAGGAAGGCTCTGCAGAGGGACCTGGACAGGCTGGATCAATGGGCCGAGGCCAATTGTATGAGGTTCAACAAGGCTAAGTGCAAGGTCCTGCACTTGGGCCACAACAACCCCATGCAATGCTACAGGCTTGGGGAAGAGTGGCTGGAAAGCTGCCAGGCAGAAAAGGACCTGGGTGTGTTGGTTGACAGCCGCCTGAATATGAGCCAGCAGTGTGCCCAGGTGGCCAAGAAGGCCAATGGCTTCCTAGCTTGTATCAGAAGTAGTGTGGCCAGCAGGACTAGGGAAGTCATCATCTCCCTGTACTGGTGATCGTCCCCCTCACTGGTGAGGCCGCACCTCGAATACTGTGTTCAGTTTTGGGCCCCTCACTACAAGAAAGACATTGAGGTGCTGCAGCGTGTCCAAAGTAGGCCAACGAAGCTGGTGAAGGGTCTAGAGCACAAATCTTATGAGGAGCAGCTGAGGGAACTGGGGTTGTTTAGCCTGGAGAAAAGGAAGCCCGGGGAGACCTTATCGCTCTCTACAACTACCTGAAAGGAGGTTGTAGCGAGGTGGGGGTAAGTCTCTTCTCCCAAGTAACAAGTGATAGGGCAAGAGGAAACGGCCTCAAGTTGTGCCAGGGGAGGTTTAGATTGGATATTAGGAAGAATTTCTTCACCGGAACGTTTGTCGAGCATTGGAACAGGCTGCCCAGGGAAGTAGTTGAGTCACCATCCCTGGAGGTTTTTAAGACACATAGATGTGGTGTTTAGGGATATGGTTTAGTGGTGGACTTGGCAGTGCTAGGTTAACAGTTGGACTTGATGATCTTAAAGGTCTTTTTCAACCTAAACGATTCTATGATTCTATGATTCTATGATTTGATATATACATATATTTCTCATATATATGAAAAACAGAGGAGAACAGATAATAGCCAGTACATTCAATAATTAGAAAGGATGAAATTTTGAAAACTGATAAGGGAACATAAGGATACTAGCATAATTCTGTGGCTGAGAGAACTACCTGATAGCAATATTCATTGCAAGCTAGATATGACAAAATTGTTAATAACAGTTATTCAGTAAATGAAAAAAGAAAATATTCATTAAGTATACCTGCTTAGTATATCAACCGAGAAAGAAGTGAAATGAAAAAAATGAAGTATAAACTAGCTCTGTAGTGACTGAGAAAAATGTCAGGCACTGTCTATTTTCAATTCACAAAGAGCAAAGTGGGGAAAGGGAGTGAGATTATGGTTCCAAACTCAGCAAAATGGCAATACTAAAACAAGATACCGTTGAAAAACTGAGACTCCCTGTTGTTTCCAGAGATTCTTCCAGAGCAACTTAAAACTGCTGTCTTACACAAGTCTAAGTTAAATTCTCATTTTTGTGGCAGCAACAGAGCCTGGCTCCTGCTGGGAGGACCTGATGCCTGTATCTTGTCTCCCTGCGAGGTAGTGACTTCATTTCTCAGAAAAAATGCGAGAGTATATTTTACATTTTAGTATATAAAACTGGTGGAAAATCACAGCACTGCATGCTGCTAAACTTCAAGCATCATGTAGCATGAATAAATATATTCAATTAAGATAATATTCAAGAGTCCTTAAAAATTGTCTGAGGAAATGTCTGTTCCTCTGATGTTCATTTTAATAAATCTCCAAACAAGAAAATTCCAGCAGCTTGAAGAAAAGTTAATCTGCCATATTCAGTAGCTGGTAAGCCTTATATCAGTCTTAAGCAATAATGGAAATGCTGGTATAAAATTCATTGATAAGAAATTCAGTGATAGGAATACAATTAATGCCAGCCAAAATGATTTTACATAAATTATATCTGGTCAAATAAACCTGATTCTAATGTTTGATTAGATAACAAATTTCGCTGAAAAGGTAAATATGCAGATGTTGTATACTCAGACCATGATAGGCATATGACACAGTGTGGCCCAGAACTCTCATTAGCATTGCACAATACCAATAGACCACATAAGAAATTGATCCAACAGATGGAACTCAAGGGAGTACGTGTCAACTGGGAACAAGCACTGAATATATATTTCCAGTGGAGCTCCATAAGGATTGGTTTATTTGACATTCAACTTTTATGCAGTGCTCTTAGCAATGGTCCAGAAATAAACAAAAATCATGGATAAAACTGATGGATGATGCACAGATTGGAGCAATGAATAATAAAGATGAAGACATGGAAATGGGGTTGATGCATGATTTCTGGGTAAGATGGGCCCACTTACACGCAGCCAAATTCAACAGAATCAAATAAGAAGTCAGACGTCTTATAGCAAGTAGTGCAGGAAATTTATATGGAAGACAGGGCTGTATAATGAAAATCAAGATTCCAGAGATTATAGAAAAGCCATAGTGGACAAACAACTTAATGTCTCTTGTCAGTGAGATGCTGTGGCAAAAAGACTAATAGGAAAAGCAAAAGTGAGACATTGAATTTCTCTCTGTTATAAGATTTAGAGAGGTTCAATATTGGAATGCCATTCATAATTCTTATACTCCCACTTTTTAAAATAATGGTGCAAAATTTAACCATTTGCACAGAATTCAGTGACATGCCACAAAAAACCTGTGTGAATGATGGAATTCTTAAAGCTTTTGAAAAGGAGGCTTAAGTGCTTGTAAGAACAAGATGGAGATGTGAGCTGATTACAGTGTAGCTGTATCTCTATGGGAAGCAAATAACAGGGATCAACAGGTTCCTTAATTTAGTAGGTGAAAGCATTTGATTTTGTTATATCCAGAGCCAGTGCCTAGAAGCTGAAACCAGCCAAATTCAAATGAGAAACAAGGCAAAACATTTAACAGCTGGTGTAGGAATGATATAGATACATTCTAAATAGGAATCTTCTTACTATGAATATCCTCTTTCTTGGTCCAGTTCCATCTATTTTTCTTCCTTTTCTCCCTCCTCATCATTTGCTTGAAATGCTGAAATGTTCCATCTGGGTAGACATTCATGTATTTCCATCCTTATTAAAATAATAGAAAACAAAGTTCCCTAGAAAGCCAAATCAAACTAATCTTTAAGGTCAACTGCTGCAACTCAGAATTAAATGTTGGAGTTAATGGTGACAAACTTTTAAGACCAACAAGCAATTTTAAACATATTGAAAAACATCAGTATGTGAATTCTGAACAGAATTAAGTGAGGAGTTGAATACTTGATGGATGTTTTGGGATAGCAAAAAGGGTAAAAATAACAACTTTTTATTAATTTATGTTAAAAAGGTAAAACAAAACTGTATTTCTACAGCACTATGAATTGTTTTAAAAGTGCTGGAGGAGATTCTCCTTTTACAGCTCCACCTTGGCCGTGCTGCCTGGCTTTCTCTCTCTGTCAAACCTAGTCCTAAACTTAACCCCATTCTTAATATAAATCTTAACCCTAAACATAGACTGAGCCTTAGGCAAGGTCCCCAGGCAAAGTGTCTCACAGCAAAGTTCTCTACGTCTTACACTTTCTTTTTATAGCCCCATTTCCAACCTCACTCCAGCTGCACCTCTGGTTTTTGTCTCTCTTAATCTTAATCCTCAACTCTAACCTTAAATCAAAGGTACCCAAAAGCAAAGTCAGTACAAGGTGACACAAAATAACTCCTGAACACTCCTCATAATTAAACAGACATTTTCATATTTCAAAACCTTGCTTACAGACTTGGGGGATTATTTTAGTATTGTTACTATTTTAGATTAACAGCTTTACACACCCTCAGGAAAAACTTTTATTTATTATTGCCTTGCTTATAGAATATGATCAGGGTTTGAGACACACTGTGACAGTCTTTTTCCATTCTTAGAAGTGGCAATTACACAGGTAGGTCATCCTCATATCCTGTGAATATTTAATCTCAGGTTACAAATCCATACTGAAACATTGACTGTGACTTCATGCAGAACAATAGTCACGAGAAGCGACTCTTCAAAACAATATCACATACCCTAGCATAGCATTTGTTGTCAATCAGAGAGGTAATCATTATTCAAGTGTTTACTAGTAAAAATACAGAAATCTTTCTCAGTTTTGGAGAAATTATGTTCTGGAAAACTTACGTTCTTTTATATTTTCTGATCTCAGTTTACCTTTAAACATTGACTCCTCAGAAATTGCTGACAACAATGAAGAGACCAGTGCTTTTTATGAGAGCAAGGTCAGACCAGTGTTGGATGAAGAAGGTTGGAGAATTTTCCAACAAAATTTGTTCATACTGAATCTTCTTACCAAAGTCTTCCAGTTTCAGTCTTTAGCTGGAAAAGTTCTCTCACATTCCATATGTAATTTCTGCTCAGAGTGAGTCTATCATCTCAAAAATTTTGTGATGAGAGGAATCAGACTTGTGAGAAACTGAAGCTGCAGATCTCAGATCGTCATCTAATTCATGGAAAGAAAGCATTAGTTTCCTACATATTAATGAATACTAGTGGCTACTCTGCGGTCCAGTGTGCCTTTTCTGTATGGTCTGAGGTTTTTTTTTTTGAAGCCTGTGAAATGTATGATTTCTGAGAGCTTCAGAATAGGATGCACCTTGAAATCATCAGAATTTTAGTGGCACGAAAAGAGCATCTTCCTGTCTCATTTTCATTATGAATTGCATTTGAAAATCACTCTCAAATTTGTACAGAATAAAATTTATCACTTATAAACCCATAATGTTTTTTTCATCTGCAAGGAGGGTGTTTTCAGCCTTTTCTTTTTTTTCTTTGCATGTTGTTGAATCCATTCTTCCTAGAAAATGTAAGCTGGCTCTTTCCCATTTAGCGTCTGTTGTCCTACATTTTTTGGCCTATGTTTGACATGATAAAAAGCAATTGAATGAGGCATAATTATAAAGGATTCTATGCCTGTTGTTCAAAATAGAATTATTTGCATGACAATGTATCCTGGAGAAGTAAAAACCAAGAATGAGGGTAAGCCTGAGCTTAAACTGGCTGCTGCTTGGTGTCTGCTTTAGGATGAACTGAGTCAGTCTTCATGCTCTGACACACATAAAGACCAGAGGCACCATTCAACTGCCAGCTGAAATGCTCTACAGTACTTGATATGGGAATGACAGAGATGACACAGGATTTAAGAGAATTTCATAGCTCTGTGGCTGTAGGATTTGGATGCTTGTTGGGATGCCCTGGATTGCCTCTATTGGCACTAGATGACTATGTTTAAGCAACTGAGCTGAGCCCGAGATCTCCATTAATTCCATTAACTGAAGGCCAATCACTTACTGCACGTGTGGATACTTACCGAAAGACACCTCCATTTAGGAGTCTTAATCTGGAAATGAGTACCAACTCAAATCACTATTACCATGAAATCACCAGCATGTTTAGATTAAATGTGTAAAAGGTGAAACATTTTTGATACATAAAAATTCCTTCAATGAGTCCCAAAATCTTTTATATATGGAGTCAGGGACTGGGAGGTAGACAGAAGATTGACTGTCTGAGCTACATCTGTAGGTAAAGTCTTATTCAGGTCTTGCAGTCCTGAGACTGAGCTCCTGATGAAAACGGAAACCTCATGGCCTGCCTGTTTGTGTCAAGGCCCTAGTGAGCATTCACAAGTGGCTATTTCAGAGGGAAAATCCCTTCCTGTTTGGGGAGAGGTCAGACATGTGATAAGATCTTCAAGGAGGTATGCCTTGGTGTTAGTATTTCCACCAGCAAACAGTGAGTCTTTGCTTCTAGAACCATGCTAGGATGTTTTAGTGAAATTCTTGCACCAAAAAAAAAAAAAAAAAAGAAAAAGTTTTATTTTGTTTATTCCATTTTGTTCTGAGAAATTATAGACCTTTTTTTTCCCAGGAAGAAATCAACGTAAGCCAAGTTTCATGGAAAACTTCACCTGGTCCAAAATTAATGCTTACAGTTTGGCAAAACAGTAAGTGAAAACAGAGTTTTACCGTGAGAGGCTTTAAAGAAATGTAACTGTATAGCCATCAGTACATACATGTACTTCATAAAAAGAGTGAAATGCATTAAATGCTTTTGGGAAAAAGGAATGTTGGGATACAATCCCATTTGTGTAAGTCTCTTTCATTCTAAAGTTACTGTGCAAAAGAGAAACCAATTTACATGAGTGCTTATTTGCTGATCAGGTGTTAACACATTTGCAGAATTATATTTAAAACTCATTATTTTCTGTTCCACACAGATAATGATACTATGCAATTGCTTTTCTAAGCATTGCAGCTATAGGCAAGCTTCAGTTCTCTTACACAATTCTCTATTTCATGTTTCTTCTTGAAACATCAACTCATGGAGTTGTGAATTTGTGAAAATTGCCACTACCTTTGAATCAGCATCATATCCTTTATGAAAATAGAAGAGTGGACAGAACTGTCCACTAACTAAACTGTCTTTGTTGAAGAGAATGGTTTGAAAAGCCTTCTAGCAATTGCAACATTGCAATTGCTAAAAAATAAGACTATAAAACTTACTGTGATTATTTAAGGCTGAGACCTGAATTGGGAGACACATGAGACATTTAGATATTGCAGAAGTTGTGCTTCAGACTTGCAATATCGAGTTTTTAATAGTGTTTTCTGTAGGCTTAATAATTCCAAATTAATTAATTATGTGTATCACAGATCAATTAGTAGAAGTCTAGTTGAAAATCAAGCAGATTATTTTTTTTGTCCTTCTAGAAAAGAACCAAGACTGATAGTACAAAACAGATTTTAAATTGAGATATAAGAATGTGACAAGATAAGTTTTAATAGTAATGATGACAGCATAAGAATTTTAGATGACCACTCCTGATACAAAATTCATTGGAAATAAATGTAAACTTTGCATTACTTGTTGTTTTTTTTAGCAAGGTCATAATAAGCAGAAGTAAACATATTTTATAGCATTAAAAATTGAAGAGGCAGAAGAAGCTCTGAGGTTTATGTCCAGAGTAAAGAGAAACAAAGGACCCAACATAGGAAGTCTTCAGAAAAAATGTTGCTACCGTAACTATCAAGCACAGTATGCACACAAAAGCAAAATGACTTGGGATGACACATCTGTGGAAGTAGCATTTCTGAGATATCATTACTCATGTCAGCTGTATTTTTATGAAAATATTAGCTTGAATGCATTTGTGAAAACTATGAAATAAAGTTAATATTCTGGCAGCTCTAAAAAACCCCCACCTAATGTCTAGTTTCTAGTAATTTAAGAATACCAGCATAAGAAACAGATGGCAAAATAGCTCAATATCCTTTGGAAAATCTTCCGTTAGCGTTAAAAGCTACACCTGCTGAAATGTGTGATCTTACTTTAAATGTAAAAAAGCATTAATAGGAATGTACAGCAGTGTGGTTATATCTCTTAATTGGTATACCCTAGTGGAAACAAACATGCTAATTAAGCGATCATCCTGATTATAAGAGCCTGATAGGAATACACAGTGCTGGGAGACATTTGTTTCCATTTCAGCAATCGCTTTAAAAATAATCATAGTAAGATGCTTGAAATATTTAAATTATATAAAGGTAAGTGACTCATTACAGAGCACAGAATGAGCATGAAGGGAAAAAGATTGCAGTAGAGAAATTTGTGACACAGAACAAAGTTACAGCTTCAGTTTCCTCTATAGAGTATTGTGGACAATACCAAATAGTCACTTTGATTTGACTAGGTTTGTCATTTTTCTACTCATTAGACAGTGAAATTCATTACATTTAGCATATTTTCTGAACTCATTTGGTTTAAGGCTTTACTTTAATCCAGGTGCCAATCTAGAAATTTATTTCAAAGTTCTTTTTCAAAGCTGCTACTGGAACATTAATCTGGAACTCTTGGTTCAAATTCTTCTTGTGCTCCTTTGTGGTTTTGCAATAGCATTCAATGAAATTTGCCTCCATACCCAAACATGCTCCAGTCACACTGAAAACGTTTCTTCAGTTTTAGAAGGCTGGTACTGTCAGACTCAAGGTAGCTAGTGGGTACAGCCAAATGAGAGAGGCATGGCAGCTTCCAGACTCCTGGTCTTCAAACACAGCAGATTCTGACAAGAAAAGAAGTGTTTGAGTCCTTGACACCTTCTGGTCTACTTGTGACTCCAAATAGGGAGAGGTAAAAAGAAAGAAAATTCAATTGGAAGTAGAGAGTTGGGATAGAAACCAAAATGCTGAGTATCTTCACAGGGAAAGCCTTTTTCATGGAACTGTAGACCATTTCCTCTAGTCAAATCCAACAAGGTCTAACAACAAATGTTTCCCTTGACTGAAGTGCGTACTTTGATTTGAACCATACGGTTGAGGACAACAAGATCAACATTTATCTGATTCTTACAATGGCATGTCTAGACGTATTGAATAGATGACAGAAGCCTACAGGAAATTACAAATGCTGTCACAGGATCATATAGCATATGGAATGAGGACTGGAACAGAGGATTACTTCACATGATGCATTAGGAACTGCATTTGGAGATATGCTTCTTCCTAGAAGAAAAAGGAAAAAGAGTCAAACAAAACGTATAGTTATTGCTGATGTTAGATTAAGAGCCCATTAAATCCAGTATTTTGTAGGACGTTGAACATACTACCACAAATTCAGTCTGAAACTCACATAGAACCAAGAGAAAGAGAAAGTTTCTGCAATATTATTAACAATATTAATCACTTGTTATTAAAAAAAAATCCAGCAGCTAGCTAGCACAACATAACATTCATGATAACAGTTTTATTCCTTACTATAAGTAGAAGAAAATAAGTACAGCTCTGCTTAGCCTTTTCTCTGTTATGTGTCAACAAATAATAAAAAGATTTGTATTTATATCCAATACCTCACAAAACACTTAGCACTTACCTTTGTGGTCACGAACAATAGAATTTCTCATTAGCTGGCATAAAATATACCCTTTTCTTTTTTTCAAGTTGAATGAATAGAGTAAGGCTCTAAGAATACCAACACTTTTCTTTGGCAGCTCCTTTCCAGTCCTACTCCAGCTGCACACAGGGCTTTATGACTATGTGTCTCAACCCTCACCCCAATGTTTTCCTGAACTGTAGGAAATCCACTCAGTACAGCCTGAGCTTTTGAGATTCTGCTGGAAGCTTCTTCTTTAATATTTTGTGTATAATTTACTATAACATGAGATCTGAGTCTTTGTATTTCTACTTAATTCATGTGGTATTTCTATATAATTTAAGGGAAGTGGTGATAGATGAAAAGACAAATAGAATCTTACTGTTTGGTTACCAGGACTGGCATATAGAGTATAAGATACACTATGTATGAGACTGCAGAGATATTGGATTACTCTCTGCTTGACTAAAAGGGTGAAAGATGTCTGAGCACAAAATAGTTGCTGAATTGCCAGAATTAAAGGGAGTCAGTAATAAAAATGCAGAACAGAAAAGAACCAATCAACCCTCCCTGCTACCCTTGTTTTGTAATTGCACATAAGACCTGAAGAAGTCCATAATAGCTTTGAGGTTCCTTTTCTGAACTTCAGGTCTGGAAATCTCCCTGTCAATTTTTTTGCATGTTTTCCTTAAAAAGTATTCAGAACACTGAGTGATCAGATTCCATCAGTCATTCTTAATGTGACTTGTGACCCCTTGACTTTACAGCATATATAGGTATAAATGCACATGTGTATTTGTCTCTCTCTAAATATATGTATACCTATACATATACACATGTACGTATACATATAGGTATATGTATATAGAGAAAGTTAAAGCTCTGAGATGTTAAAGAATATACCATAACTACAATTTAGGAGAATTAAGCCAAAGAGTGCAGGAAAGAAAAAGTCCTACAAGTGCATCTCTGCTGACAGCTTGTGCATTTCATTCCAGCCTGTTGCAATGTAAAATGTCTGACTCTAGCATACCTAAAAGATAGGGTTTACAATAAAAGTACCACAGACCTTTGGTACATGTGTCAGTAGCAGGACAACAGGGCACTTGCTGTAATAAGAACCAATTGAAGAGACTCCTTGTACAGCTGAGTGGCAGCACTAGAATTTTCTGTGTTCAGATGTAATTACAAAACAGCTGTGAAGGAAAATCAATTGTTCCTGGTCGTCAATGGCTAATTTTCCACAATCAGAATAAAGAATGCAATATGACATCTTTGAAATGAGCAAGTAATTGTTTCTCCTTTGTTTATTGTTTTAACATTTCTCCGTTTATTTGTGCTAGCTATCCTTTATTTGCTTCAGGACTACTCTTAAAATTCTCAGATTCTCCTAATTATACTTAAACCCTGTTTAGCTGTAAAAAACTCTTTTACAGAGTTCTTTAAGGTGATGATTTGTGATTCATGAAGAGTTGAACAAATACTTACAAATTACTCTGTGATGGTTTCATAACAGAAGACTTGGTAAATGAAAAAAGTTGAATCCCATCAACGAAATTGCACACTTATTAGTATTAACAAGTATTTGACCCATCAGAGGACTAAAGTCTTCAGATTCTTTGTCCTGATCTTTGAAGTGCCTTTGAGTTACACCTGTATTCTAATACGCTCATTTTCTTTTTGTTGACATTACCATGAAAAGGGTAGGAGGTGAAGAGAATTGTGTCTGTCATGTAGTGTGAGTAACAGATTGCAGGAGGAACCTCTGCAATCCAAATCATGAGATCAAACTACAATGAGTTTGAATTCTGGCAGGAAAATATGAGTTTTAAGTTATTATTATTTGTATTATACCAGTGCTGTTAATATTGATTTGATCTTACACAGTGACAGAAATTGAAATGCCAGGAGTGATAGCTGTGCTGAACTGTTTTGAGCATGCAAAATGCTGTGGTGTTCGATTAAATCACCCTCGATTCATTCATTTATCTTATGCTGCACTGGAAATTTAATCTCTCATTACATGATTTGGATCCTAATTTACATGGGGTTCAAGGCAGGACAGCAAAACGCACATATTTGCAGCAATATTCCCCATGACCCCTTGTTAGTTTGAGGGAACGGTCACTCAGAGAGAGAAAATGCTCCCGTGAGTGTGCGTTACAGGAGCCTACACAGCTCTTCAGGGCAAAAACCGACCCTGCTTTTGTTGTGTGTTTGTACGGTGCTTAGTCCAATGAGAACCTGATCAATAATTTGAACCCTGAGGAGCTGCTTCTGTGCAGCCGACTACTGAGACAACCATGTTAACAGCTCTTTGGGAGCAGTCCAGGAGCAATACCATGCCCATTGCGCTGTGCCGCTGTAGCAAAGGTTTCCTGCTCTGGCATGGATAGCAGCTGCCAGCGCCGGAGCACTGGCTTTCGGTGTTAACACACAGCTGCATGTTGTAAAACTGTGCTCACCTCTGGAGGGTAAGCCGAGGCACAGGCTCGTGCAGCAAGTGTGTCTTAATCTAATTTTTTACCTTTCTTCCTCAGTCATCAGGGCTGGTGTGCAGACTGAGGGCTGTGATTTTGCCTTCAGCCCTTAAGTCAGATGTCAGGGCCCCAGACCTGGACCTAGTTTGTGTTACTATTTTTAAATTAGCTTGTTCATTTAATGGCTGTAGACAAGATTCTGCTAAACACAGACATTCTGAAAAAGATATTTAACTACAAAGGTGCTAAAAACACCTTGTAGAATAATAATAAGGAGCTGCAGCTCCCACATTTCTTTGGGAAAAAAGCAAAATGTTTTCACAGCTTCCAAACTAGTCTGCCAGAAAACTTCCTATTTGTGGCTTTGGGCTTCATATAGGAAATACTATTGTAACAGCATTCATTTAAACAGAGTATATTCCTTCAGAATTTTGGGGTAGCAAAATCTAGAGAGATGCTTAGAATCCAGACAAAACCATAAAATATTTTCAGAGTATTAGTGAGGACAGATATACTGCCGTACGTAAGTTTCTACCTAGGAGTTTTAAGAGACTATCTTTCCTTGGCAGGGTGCATAGAAATCAATGAAATAAATCTGAGGCACGATCTATTCATTTACTCAGAATAGTGGGACTGACTTTAGAGAGCACATTAAACACTGGCAGTGGAGTTACTTTTTGGATAAAAGATCTAAATGTCAACTCTCCTACTTAACGGCAATTTTACATCACTGGTCATTCTGTAATTGTGATGAGGTTTCTCCTAATTTACACCAACATAGATGAAATTAAAATAAGGGTCAAATGGTTTCACAGACTGAGCAATTTATTTCCCTGTGGCAGCTTTAGAGTCAGACCAGGCAGATAGAGACCAAAGGTTGCATCATCTGGCAGTTCCTTAACCTCCCTTAAACAAATCTGGCGATCTCAGTCCTGTTCCCAGGGGATAAATGTTTCCTGACAATAAGCAAGCAAGCAAACAAATAAATAAATAAAGAAGTGCCATCACAACTGGCACTCTTGCTGAGAAGTCTCTATAAAGGGGTCAAACAGTAAGGCCGAGGGCTGAAGGGACACGGAGAACAAGCTATTATACCTCCTAGGCAGTTGCTCAAGTGGACGATACTTAATGATGCAGCAGTGTGGCAGGGAAGGTGGTGGAGCTGCCTGCAATTCTGTTTCTATGACCAACAACCTTTTATGGACATTGAATTTATGGACAAAGAATTGGAAATTCTTTTCAAGCTGAAAACTGAGCAGAAAGAATTTTTCTAAATGAGTGAAAAGAGCTATTTGAAATGTTCGGTATGAGATGGGTGAATTGTTTACCTGATTGGCTGACTATGGACTAGTGTGAAGGTTAAAAACCCAGAGAGGGCATTATTTGCAGAAACATCAGTGGCTTTGGGAGTGTGAACAGGTGATGAGCAGCGGCTGAAAGTGGTTCTCATCTGCAGAATTTGAAAGAGAATTTATTAAGACAGTGTTTTGCAATTAAAAAAAAAAGTCCTGTAGAATAAATTTGCAACAGAAAAGGGTAAGAAAGAAGAAACACTGTCCTGATGGCTTGCAGTGAGAGGTGCAAAGAAGGGAAAGGGTTCAAGCAGGTATGATATGGGATGAAGCATTTAGAATTGAAAGAAAAAGGAGAAAAGGGAGGATCTAAGAGACAACTGAAAAAATCACCTGGAGACATAAAAGTCTGGATAGGTTAAATAAAAGGAAGGCTATTGAGCCAAGCAAAGATTTTAAATGAAATGCAGGATCTCTTAACTTTAACATTTCCCTTGATCCTTACATTCCAGAGCACTGCTTTATTTCCAACATTAGCACAGCTAATGTACCTAACTAAAAAGACATGTTACTGCTTGTCATACAATTAGCAGTGCAGGGGGAGGGGGACTAATGGTTGAGCAACAAAGTCTGAAAAATATTGACATTCTAGAACACAGATCCAGCCACGAACTTGTCCAGATTCATCCATGCTAACTCTTCCTTCTTCTTGCTGTGTGTTTTCGACCTCTGAGCCTTTTGCAGGTGACAGCATTAATATTCCAGAAGGCACAGGGGGGCATTGAAATTCCCTGCAAGCTCTGAATCTCTCTCCATTGATCGGTGTGTCAGTCCACAATGCAGTCATGCACAGATGTTACACAACAGCAGCAGCAGGTTACAGAGCTCTAAAAATATTTGGATTTAATTGAAAAAAAATGTAAATGTTTTAAGCCCTTTATTTAATGCCACAGCTTCATCTCTGGCATAAAGCAGTGGCTGTTGTAGCTAGAAGGTGGCTTATTTTTTTTGGAGACTACAGTTGATTCACACAGAATTTGAAAGGGGCAAAAAAAGGAACAGAAAACATGGCATCTGAAAAATAGTGTAGACAGAAGAAGAAGGGGGAAGCAGACACTTGAGAAATTTTTCAAGCATGATTCTTTGTCTTCTTGAACTCTGATTTAAAGGTTGCTTAGCAACAGTGGCAGTAACAGCTGGGACACCCTTGATCTTGTTGTGTAAACTATTAAAAATAGGTGATGGAAAGTGGCACCATGGAAACAATGACAATTCTGAAGCAGGTGTCTGCAGTGCTGCTTTTCAGCTTAATGTCAGAGGTGTAAATTACAGAATTATTTTCTCCCTTTAATCTGAATTTTTAGGAAGGAAGGAATCTTTATATCCCCAAAATTAAATAAGACTGAAGATAGCATTATCCCGTTCTGTGGCACTGACTTCTGATTACTGCTTTATGTAGTTTCTTGCCAGAACCTTTAGAGGATCTTCATTTCCAGAGACTGAGGTCATTTCACTCAGTGAATTGCTGAAGCAGTCCTTCAGCAAGGGGCATAACTGGTATTTACAGTATTAACCTCAGCTATCAAAGGATCATAACCTTGATTTCAGCTGGACAGTTTAGCTAAAGCCTCACCCCAAATTACTATTATTAAAATCATAATCTGAAAATGCTTACCTTTTATGGGGCTAATAATCATAGCTAGGATTAATAAACATAGACAATGGAATCAGCAATGCTAATTCTGAAAAGACTCAGAAACCCAGGGTCAAGATTTTTTTAATATGACTAGTAAATCTGGGACATGCAGAAGAGGACCAATTCTCAGAAATGGTAATTGTCTGCCCTTTGAAACAGGCTCCTTTTAAGGCTCTTAAATGCAATGTCCATGTTAATGCAGGCAAAATTTCTTTAAAAACATGGGACAATATCTTTTATTAGGCTAAGAATATTGAATGTGAATAAAATACTCTGTATTATTAGTGACATTTTTATGCATTATTAACTTAAAATATTACGAAATAGAAAAATTATCCCTGGCCCATGGCATGGTTGTATTTTACATAGATTTTTTTATTTGTAATGAGAGGTAAACAGAGTCAAATGTTCAAAAAAGACTCAGAGGTCTATGTCATTTTGACATCTCTGTCCTTATTCTATCATGGGGATACTTTCATTCTGATTGACTAATAATCACCAATTGCACAACTGAAACAAAGAACTATCTGGAAAAAGAGCATAAGGAATTGTCTATCTGGCCAATAAAACTGTAGCTATGAATCTAAATAACAACTACTTAGAATATTCTGACTGACTGAAACAACTCCATCTCTTTACTGCAATAACTTTGAAGAATTCAGCTTAATTTTTTAACACTGCTTATGAAGTTGAAAACTATTGTCTCCTCTGGGCATCTTTCCTCCTGCTGAGATTGGTACATTGCTAAAGCAGTATCTTGTATCAGTCTTGCTTTTGTTTATCTTGGAATAGAGAAATTAGGGATCGGAATGCATAATTTTGGTATTATTTTGCAGTGCACTGTAATATTATTAAAAGATATTCTGAATCCCACACTGAGACAGACTAGAGCTGACATGTAATGGCATTGCTTCCCAAGGAATTAACTTCTACTGCAACCTGGCTGGAATGTAAATTGTGGGTATAAACCTTATACTTTTCGGTTTACAGCAAATTTGATAGAAACCTTTACTACATTCTTCGTTGGGTAGGCAAACCAATAGTATAGGGTAGCATGAAAGTTACAGACTGTTTCTTGTAATCTAATTTAGTTTTATATACTTTCATACATTGTTAGACAGAACAATTACACACACAGGCACATTCAAATAGTCCAGCTGACACTGGGCTGTATTTGAAAGAATGTAATAGTATTAAACCTTTGTGCTCAGCACACATTTCTTCAAAGACTCTTCTGTAGTGTGCAAGAATGATGTACTAGCCAAGCAGATAGACTTGTCTTCCTGACCTCCATGAATTAAGCTAAGTGCCAGAACTGACTTCATGGAAGTTTGTTCTTGCCAATAGTTTCACAGGAGCCATTCTGCAATAATCTAGTAACATTGAATTATTTATTTTACTCAAATTATTTTGTGAAATAATGTATTTGATTTCACTTGTCCTGCCCTTTATGAAAATCAGCCTGTCTTCCTCTGCAATTTAGATGAATGGGGAGATGTCCATAACGGTAGGATTTATTTTCAGTGTTCCGTCATTTGGTTCTTATTGGTAGCAGCTGATTCACAAAGAAAGCCACTTTAAAAAAGTTTTATTGGAGAATTTAAGTAATGGGGCTTATTTTAATTTGTGGCATATCCAAAGGCTGGGCTGGCAGCTACCAGATGGGGGTGTGTGTGTGTGGAAT
Source organism: Ciconia boyciana (assembly GCF_034638445.1). NCBI lineage: Eukaryota > Metazoa > Chordata > Aves > Ciconiiformes > Ciconiidae > Ciconia > Ciconia boyciana. The sequence continues at coordinate 67,397,960 of NC_132936.1, read as the reverse complement.
AGAGACTTCTCATTTTTAACTTGAGTATTACTCTACTTTAAAAAATCATCTGAAGTCAATGGAATTACCTAAGGAATAAAATAGTATAATTGGCTATAATATCTCTTACAGATTAAGAAAACTTTTCAAAACCTACATCTGATACTGAGAAAATGTCATGGAAATTATTAGATTTTCTTTGAGGATTTCAGGGAAAATAAAACTTACCATAGGTATAACTAATCTACGCCTTCGTGTATCTGTTATACCAAAACATTCCTTGACTTATGACTAGAACTATGCTAGCTTAAAGGCTTTACAATATCAAGGCATTACAAGTTGCCTTCACTATGTGCTAGTGTCCTACATTTTTTGAGATTCCTGAAGTTCTGTGTACACAGATACATTTTACTCTAACAACAACCAGAGCCATTAGGGTAGGATATCACAGGCAATGAACTCCATTTTACAGGAGGATTATCAGTTAGGAAAATGTTATAGAACTATACCACTAGCACACCAAAGCACTAGAAATCACTAAGTATATAACAGTAACTGTCTAAGTTATGTTCTTTAGTAAAGGAAAATTTCCAGCTGACATTTTCTTATAAATGTGTCCTCTCCATTGGAGAAATTAGAGGGATAAATCCAGGGGAAAGATAATCACAGAGTTTCAATTATTAGCTAAATTTTTCTTTAGATTCTTTTGCACTGTTTGCTAATGTGTTTTTCTGGGGACTGGTACTTTAGACAGATAATTTTCTGTAGCTTTTTATAGGTCTCTAAAAACCTGTTTTCTTCTTTTCTCCTTATTCATCACTTGCATAGAAAGCCCATGTATTTAGGAGATAAAATTTTGAGGGATCAGTTCAAGATCAGTAATTAAATCTCACAGAACTTAGGACCATCATGGATCTACTGATAGGCTCTACCAGTCTGTACTAAGCACAAGGTTTTCCTGGTTTCAGCTGGGATAGAGTTAATTTTCTTCCTAGTAGCTGGTATAGTGCTGTGTTTTGGATTTTAGTATGAGAATAATGTTGATAACACACTGATGTTTTAGTTGTTGCGAAGTAATGTTTACACTAGTCCAGGACTTTTCAGCTTCCCATGCTCTGCCAGCCGCACAAGAAGCTGGGAGGGGGCACAGCCAGGATGGTTGATCCAAACTGACCAAAGGGCTATTCCATACCATATGACGTCATGCTCAGTATATAAACTGGGGGAGTTGGCTGGGCGTCAGTCAGCGGGTGGTGAGCGGTTGTATCACTTTTTTTCCCCTGGGTTTTGTTCATGTCTCGCTCTCTTGTTGTTTTCCTTCTCATTACAATTTCTTTTTTCCAATTATTAAACTGTTCTTATCTCAACCTATGAGTTTTCTTACTTTTGCTCTTCCGATTCTCTCCCCCATCCCACCCGGGGGGGAGGGTGAGCGAGCAGCTGCGTGGTCCTTAATTGCCAACTGGCGCTAAACAACAACAGTCCTTTTTGCTGCCCAACATGGGGCACGAAGGGTTTGAGATAATAACAGATTAACCAGAGTGTATTAAGGAATTTAGACCTGTTAATAGTTGCGGGCCACAATAGTGATTCATCTGTTCTCAATATTGGTTTACCTGATCTGCACCTTGCTCATTTTTTTGCTGTACACGTCAAAGATCGGTGTTGGTTTTTGCAGTTTGCTGTGCTCTGCAGTGATTAGTGATGTTTTGCCTGGGAGATTTGTTATTAAAACAGTGACCTTGAGTTTACTTTGATATCTAAGTTTTGTACTGAAGCCATTACTGTACATCGGGTACCACCTCGTGGAGACAATTAGCAATTATACTTCTTCCTCTGAGAGAGGTATACCTGGTTTCTTTTCTAACACATATATTAAAAAGCCCTACCACAACAACACACTTCACTGAACAAGGTTTTCTTTATTTGAAGGAGCTGGGGAGAACAACTAAAGCTACAGAGGTCCATCATGTTGCTCAATGTACTGCTGCAATGGTCTATGATATTCAGTAAGGAAAAAATAAGAGCAGTGTAATCCTGGGCTACCTGGTGGGGCTGAAACATAATTGATCACCTTGTCTGGCAGAAGAGCTGCCTGGAGGCTTTTCAGGTGGATTCTGAGACTACAAACCCTTTAGCTCAGCTGCTCTCTTCTGTGTTTGTATAACATCAAGCATTAAGTCCCTGTTTTAACAAGGGGGACCCCCTGAAGCTGCCCTCTGCAAATGAAATAAAACCGAAATACTCACAGTACACGTAGTATTACAAATCTTCTCATATGCCTCCTCCACTTTGGGGGTGCTCTTGTCACCAACCATCTTTTTCTCTCTCTTGTACTGATAAAACTGATGTCTGAGGTGGAACAGAAAGGAGTCATAGGAAGGACACTAGTCATCTTGTCATCCAAAAAATCCTGTATCTTCACCTGATCCCACTGAGCAGTTTGGGAAGGGGGGAGCAGGGGTTGCTTTGGGTGCTGGCGTGTTAGAGAAGGCTGCAGGGCTGACCTGCCTCTGCACGCTGCTGCCTCAGGTATCTGCAGGGTTAGAGGTCAGCCTGGAGCTGTGGGACAGACTGCGGGCCAAACCCCGGCCAGGGCTTGAATGGCATCCCTGTGCCACAGGGAGAGGGTATCTGCACAGGCTCTCAGGTGGGGCTGGTCCAGTAACCCCTATGAGTGCACTCAAGGCCCTGATGCCTTTCTCCTCTGTCAGGAGAGAAACTACTTATCCACATTTTAGTCTTCTCTGCCCATCCTCCACTCCCTCTCTTCCAGCCTCTCTATATTTGCTTGATTCAGCATTTTCAGGATCTGTGTGTGAGGCTGTTTTCTGTACATGCTAGCAAATAAACATATGGAGCAGCCCAACAAGCCCATGCTCTTGCTGATTTCAATGCCTGCTGGGCAGTATAATGAACTACCAAATAAACTGTTTGCCAGCAATATTTTGAGATTAATGCTGTAAAAAAAATAAGCCTAAGAACGGTAATACAAGAGTTGAAAACTGGACTAACCATATTCCATACTTCTCAGAAGAGATGTATTTTATTCTTGCTATGCCTTGACAGGTATCTTCCCACCAGGACTGCAGTTCACAATGTAGAAATTAATCAGATGTTCAAGATAATTAAAAACACATTTCTAAGTGCTTTTGGGAAAGAGAGATGTGGAATGAAGGGACAAGTTCTTAAATGGACTTACAGACAATGATTTTACAGTTCAGTTCCCCTCAGCATCCCTATTAAAATGAATCTTAAAGTTACTTTCAGTCTGTTTGCAGATTTACAGTATCAGCAAAACAATTATGGACACTTTTCTCAAATGAAATGCACATTAAAAGGTTGGGTTTTGGGTTTTTTTTTTTTTGTTTTATTTTTTTTTCCCTCTGTGGCAGCATTTAAGATAGGGGTCAGTGGAAATAAGAATATTTTATTCACAAGGAAAAGAAAAGCATAGAGGAAAATGAAGGGGTTTCATGAGGGTGTATTGAACATCTAGATGCAAATATGTGAAGTGGAGATTGCTTTTCCAGATGGATACTAGTCTCAGAAAACCTAACTCAATAAGCCTCCAGCAATACATCTGTGACCTGGAGCCCATGAACCAACAAAGAGTCCAAAAGACCTTTGACAAGATCAAGCTAGCTTCCCCTTCACATTTATACCAGATATGGAAATGACGAGTGGGCTATGGGGTTTGCCTGAGAACTTCACCCCATCCTCCCAAAAGATAAGAGGCATTTCCTTTGCTTTCTCATTCACTTGTGTGTTTTCCCAGTGGAAGGAACTATTGGAAATGTTAGAAGGATTTGTTTCCAAAAACCTTCCAAAGATTCATGTGACTATTTCAGGAAAAAAATCCATCCCTTGATAGTTTTTCACGGAGAAGATTATGCTTTTTTAGTGCCCTCATATCTGAAATCAAAATATATGCCTTCCTGATTAGCCCAAGAAAGGAAAAAGAAGTGGGACCTTTCAAACCCAGCGGAGCAAATTATGCTTTCAGTAACATTATGCAATTTTGGCCACGTTACATATTTATTGAAAAGATTGCTTATTCGTCTGCTTGGGTATTATTTTTTTTTTCAGAATATCTTGCTCTTTTCAAGGCTCACTGTCCCTTCTGGCACTGGAACTACATAATACTGAATATGTGTGACACCACATTAATTTCCATAGCAGGGGATTAGGATATTACAAACATGGGATTAGGTCCACTTGAAGGATCAAAGCAAAAAGAGAAGTGAGATGTGAAGAATAAACCCTTTTTTTTTTTGCCAAGCAAACAAATATCGAGGGTAATAGGGCAAAAAAGAAAGCAACTGGCCAAATGAATGTTTGTAATTTAACCTGAACTCCTGATCCATCAGAATACTGTATTTTACCTGATATATTTTTTACCAGTAGAAAAATTCCAAGTTGTTTTGTTTTCTTTTGCTTTCCACTGCAGCAGCATTATTCATACAGAAACCAATACAGAATCTGAAACAATATCCTGGGGCCATTTTCATACAATTTAGCATCTTGTATTCATGTGCATCAGGGAACAGCTACACTTCCCATTCACGTTGCTAAGTTATTGCAGTACATTTGTGGTTGATTTTTCCATTGATGCTAGAGCAGTGTATAATTAGCAGTGAATAACTTCTTCCATGAATTCAACCTCATTTTCCTCTTTGTGGAATGTCCACAAATAGATAAAAACATATCCTTTATTCCATTTCACTGTAGAATGAAGAGAAGCTTTCTGTTTTAAACTCTAGGTTTGTGAGTATTGTGCTTCAATTATTCAGTAAGTGAATTTGGATATTAAACGGGTGTTTGATAATATGATTTTTCACCTAAGTGCCATAACTTTTTATCATTTAATTCAAAAATGTTATAATTTCAGGCTGAGAGATTCATTTGATACAAACTGCCATAAATTTGTTGAAAGTAAGAGCTGCTTTGTGAGGCTGAAGAAAGAAAACTGAAGCAGCATATTACATGTAGACATGTTCTGGACGAAACAGAAAACTATAAAAGAAGTAAAGCCCACTGGGTCCCAAAAATCCACCTCATTTCTCTGCAAGATAATGTTTAGAAATATCCCCCAACTTCCTTAAAAGAGGTTACGTTTTACTTCTTAATGGAATAACTGGTTCATTAATCAGGAGTCTTGACAAACCCAAGAGCTCTAATTCATTCAGAAAAGCTAGGAAGAGATACATGATTTTCACATTTCTTTTTCACATTGCCTTCCTTTGTTGAGCTACACCAAATCCTATCTTCTTTGTTGTCCAAGCAATCATCAGTTTTGCTTTCACATTTGAACATGATAAGTTAAACTAAATGGAACAATGTCTCATTTCATAGGAAATTTCCATAGCAGGTCTGAAAATGTGTGTATTTAAATTTAAATGTATTCTTTATGATCGACCTCCATATGTAAGTACTGCTTTCCTTGAACATGAATGAAGATGCCTCTCTATCACATACTCAGAGAAAGCAAACAAAATGATTAATCCGTTTTAACTACCTTTTAATTTTCTATCCAGCTGTAGGCATTACCAAGAATACGCAGGTACTCTATCACAGAATCACAGAATCGTATAGGTTGGAAAAGACCTTTAAGATCATCAAGTCCAACGGTAAATCTAACACTACCAAGCCCACCACTATACCATGTCCCTAAGCACCTCATCCAAATGTCTTTTAAATACCTCCAGGGATGGTGACTCAACCACTTCCCTGGGCAGCCTGTTCCAATGCTTGATAACCCTTTCTGTGAAGAAATTATTCAATTTCCTATTATCCTATATTCCTATTAAGTAAAATTTCCTATTATCCAGTCTAAACCTCCCCCGGCAAAACTTGAGGCCGTTTCCTCTCACCCTGTCGCTTGTTACTTGGGAGAAGAGACCGACCCCCACCTCTCTAACACCTCCTTTCAGGTAGTTGTAGAAAGTGATAAGGTCTCCCCTCAGCCTCCTTTTCTCCAGTTCCCTCAGTTCCCAACAGTTCCCAACAACCCCAGTTCCCTCAGCCACTCCTCATCAGACTTGTGCTCCAGACCCTTCACCAGCTTCGTTGCCCTTCTCTGGACACGCCCCAGCACCTCAATGTCTCTCTTGTAGTGAGGGGCCCGAAACTGTACACAGTATTCAAGGTGCGGCCTCGCCAGTGCCGAGTACAGGGGGACAATCACTTCCCTAGTCCTGCTGGCCACACTATTTCTGATACAAGCCAGGATGCCATTGGCTTTCTTGGCCACCTGGGCACACTGCTGGCTCATATTCAGCCAGCTGTCGACCAACAGCCCCAGGTCCTTTTCCACCAGGTGATTTTCCAGCCACTCTTCCCCAAGCCTGTAGCGTTGCATGGGGTTGCTGTGGCCCAAGTGCAGGACCTTGCACTTGGCCTTGTTGAATCTCATACAATTGGCCCCGGCCCATCGATCCAGCCTGTCCAGATCCCTCTGCAGAGCCTTCCTACCCTTGAGCAGATCAACACTCCCGCACAACTTGGTGTCGTCTGCAAACTCACTGAGGGTGCACTTGATCCCTTCGTCCAGATCATTGATAAAGATATTAAACAGAACTGGCCCCAACACAGAGCCCTGGGGAACACCGCTTGTGACCAGCCACAAACTGGAGTAAACTCCATTCACCACCACTCTTTGGGCCCAGCCATCCAGCCCGTTTTTTACCCAGTGAAGAATACACCCGTCCAAGCCATGAGCAGCCAGTTTCTCCAGGAGAATGCTGTGGGAAACGGTGTCAAAGGCTTTACTGAAGTCTAGGTAGACAACATCCACAGCCTTTCCCTCATCCACTAGGCGGGTCGCCTTGTCATAGAAGGAGATCAGGTTGGTCAAGCAGGACCTGCCTTTCCTAAACCCATGCTGGCTGGGCTTGATCCCTTGGTTATCCTCTACATGCCATGTGATGGCACTCAGGATGATCTGCTCCATCAGCTTTCCCGGTACCAAGGTCAGGCTGACAGGCCCGTAGTTCCCTGGGTCCTCCTTCTGGCCCTTCTTGAAGATGGGCATCACATTAGCTAATCTCCAGTCAGCAAGGACCTCCCCAGTTAGCCAGGACTGCTGGTAAATGATGGAAAGGGGCTTGGTGAGCACTTCTGCCAGTTCCTTCAGTACTCTCGGGTGGATCTCATCAGGCCCCATAGACTTTTGAATGTCTAAGTGGTGTAGCAGGTCACTAACCATTTCCTCCTGGATTATGGGGATTAAGTCCTCTTAATCCCCCTGGATTAAGTCTGCCCTCCAGAAGTCTAAGGTGGCAGTTCTGCTGACCACCAGCTATGTTTAGCTGGTGGATATTATGATGAGGGAGGCTTCTCTTAGGGAGAGTGGGGTGAACAACAGAAGTGTTTATCCTGACTTTGGTAGGTTTACATCAGTTCCTTGTAAGAGACCATGCATGTGTGGAAAATTATTTTTGAAAATAGTAATGATGTGATATGTGCCAGAAAGTATCCACTTAAGAGTTTAGAGTACTTATTACAGTCAAGCAATCGGCTTAGACAAAAACAAAGTGAATGAAGAGCAAATGGAATTCCCTATTTGTCAAGACTGAACCCCGATCCCTAAAACAACCAAAACATCTCCCCCATTTCCCTGCAAACTTGCTAAATAAAACTTGCCTTTGAATGAACTTTGCAAATCAGACTCGCATACTGTGAGTAAATTAAAAGGGGGTATACAGTGCCAGTGCATGACTGACACAACCACCAGCAAATCTAATTGCGTATGGAACTTGAAGATCTCACTGGAGAGTTCTTCACTGAAAATAATTATGTGCACTCTAGGCTGTGCACTCTAGGCTGTAGAGTCTGGAGAGCTTAAAAGTTAAAAAAAAAAAAAAAAAAAGAAGAAAAGAAAGCAAGAAAGAGTGAGTGAGAGCATTTTCTTGCCAGGCATATTTATCCAAGCTCATAGCTCAAGATTAATCCACAAGGGCATAGAGGCAGAAGATTAAGGAACTAAAGACAGTCCTCATTCCTTGCTGAATTTTATTTTTACTTTGAAGTTATTTGAAGGAATATGTCCATAATATTGCATTCTGTCAAGCACAAGACATTGTTCATGAAACAGATGTCCAATACATTTGTATCATCTGTGTAGTGGCACGTACATACAATTGCACAACGGAAGCTATATTCTCACAGAAGCTGCAGAGGAATTTATCATATGTGAGTAAGACATCAAAAAAAAATCCCATTTGCCTTGTTTTCCAGCAGCGCTAGAATTAAGGCTATACTTACAGTGAGGAGGGTATGAGAATTTTGATGTAACATAGAATTCGCAAGGGGTTATGAAGCAACAAGATAAATTCCTCATCTAAATTCAGAAGATTCAGGAATCATACAAAGCATGGATACTCTAAGTACACACTACAAAATAAGAACAGAAAATTTAAAATTTAATAAGTGTTAAAGTTTGGCCTTAAAATATGAGAGGCATTCAGTCAGTCAGACAGCAGAAATGTGCTCCAAAGACATTCATACAGCCTTACATTGCACACCAAAAATTCGTCTGAATAAAATAAAATATTGATGTGTATATATAGACAACTAACGGGTTCAAAGTAGAACGCAATGTGTCAAAGTATTTGCTGCAAACCATAAATTATTTGCTTAGGTGCAATGGTGGATATTGCACTGGTGGATTTCCAGTTATCTAAGTTCATTTTTTGCCATAATACTGTATGGCTAAATGTACTAAAAAATAAACAGCTATTTTTATTTGAAATAAAAGTAAAATTGTAGTGTACAGAAATCATCTCATGTACATTGCCAAAAAAGATATGAAATAAGCTCTGAAGGGAACTGAGACTTAAGAAAAGCAATAGGAGAGAAAAATTGCTAGAAATAATGCAATAGCTTGGGTGTGTCATAGAAGGAATAATTTTCTACTCATTCATGAAATCAAAAATACCTAAAGGAAGGCATTGATTCTGGTAATGGAAAACACACAAGAAAGATAAGACCCAGGTGACTTAAAGAACTGTATAGATTAAGGTAAATTGCAGCTGTTTGATCACAGAAAAGTTACAGAAAAAGATTTCTGGAAAGTGAACATATACAGAAACATCAGAATGTGTCTTGAGTCTACGCGGGACCAGACTTCTACCCTGCACTGCTTTTTAAAAGTCATCACAGCAAGACTACTGCTGTGCACAATGTATTATTCTTGTCCTCAGATAGTTATTCTGGGGCAGTTTATACTTAGTTCTATAATGTCCTAGAAAATGAAGACATTTTGGAAATGGCACAACTTAGCACAGACGTTCTCAACATGACATATAAGTCATCCTTTCCTTGAGTACTTTCGCATTTAAACTATGTCATACAAAAGCAAAGACAATTTGTGGTTTTAATCTGGAAAGGAGATTCAGAGATGAATGAAACACCTATATGTTTGTGTGTGTTAGTTTCTTCAGCCAAAATGCAGAATTTAACTAACCAAGGTGCAAGACACATTAGTGAAGTTATGATCGACTTTAAGGAATGATAAAAGCTTCTGCTAACTCCATGGAAACAGAATTTCACCCCATACAGTGCCTGTTCCTGTCTCACAGGTCAGTGATAAGCAGTTGCTTGGAAAGACCAAATATACAAATATTAGCTGTTGTGAAAGTAAACTGCATGTGTACAACGCACAAATTTGGGATCAGAAGCACAGCAGAGCTTTTGTTGTAAAATACTTATGGACAATCTTTTAAGACGAGCAATACTGTATTCAAGACACTATGCAAATGCTTTTGGAGGAGGAAACATATAAGAAGGATATGCTATTTTTCTGCCTCAGATGTAGGTCAAGAACCAAGGAAACCCCTTAGACAAAAAGCATTTATCACTATTATCTGGAATCAAACCCAGCAAACCTCTGAAATTATTTCCATTCCAAGTACTAAAACCTTTCTAATTCAGTGGAAACAGAAGCCAAATGATGGTGATGTATTTGGAGTGATATGTATTGGTCTCAACATCAAATGTTCTTCCCAAACCTTGGAGCTGCATTGTCAGAGCGCAGTCTATCTACAATTGTCCCTGAATAAGAAGCAGGCAGCCAAACAATGTTTGTCTAGACCCTGATGAGAATTTTAGTATCTAAAGTAAAAGTAAGAGCATAAAATTATTTAATTGCTCACATGAACTGGGTACATACTACTGAATTACCAGTATTTTTGTGTTGCCAAAATCTCTTCTTTGAACCATATACACATATAAAGGGCCTTCGCAATTCAGAAGATTGATATTTAGGACTTGGAATGTCTCTATAAGTACATCTGGCTTGTGCAGCACCATCTCATTTCATCTTCTTTACAACTCCAGTATCTCATGCAGTGTTTCTGAATAGCTGTAATAAAGTGGCTCCATGCAAGAAAGTGACAAAAGTGCATTCTGCCAGCAAACAGAAGGCAACTTTTGCCTGTGTTACCTTTGAATGTACTCTGTACACTGAGGAACTGATAATTTTCTTGGCCATGTGCTTTACAGTCTTCTGACAACTTTGGCTTTTCATGTCAGACGACAGCAAAAAGTCCATTATTAAGGCTTACAGCCAGTGTAGGAAGTACTGTAATAAGAAAATATATGTGAGGAACAAAGAAAGTGTGCTACACTGCAAGTAAAAAATGGTGCAGTGAGTTAAACAAGACAGACTGATTCAATAGCAGTCAAAATGGTCCTTACCTAAATATGTAAGAAACAAGATCTGCATTAAGCAGCAGATATTTTCTCTCTTATTTCAGGCTTTGCATAACCTTTGCTATGACTGTGATACAATGTTCTTTTTGTTGTTTTTTTTTCCTTGTCTTTTTTTCTTCTGAAAGTGAATGAGTGCACTGGCATTTAGTTCTAAGGTTGTGCAAATTCTATCCAGTTAACTAGAAGTAAATAGTTTGTCTGATATTTTTATAGAAGCCTGAACATATGCAAATCCCTTGGGCATTACAAAGACAGGAAAGGTTCTAACTCACTTTTTAAAAAGTTCTATATATATGATGGGCATACTTACAAAGCTAACTTTAATGTCAAAACTTCTGTAGATAGCATTGCCTTTTCCTCTCCAGGTCTCAAAGACACTCGCTCTGCAAGTTACTTCCTTGAATAGAGAGGGAGCTTTTTGGAAGATTGCTCCATACATGGCCAACACGTTAGATACAATTTAGGTATCATCACCTGGGCAAGTTGTTAGTTCTGTGAATTCTGATCAAGGGCCTCTTCAAAATACACTTCTAACCTGCTCTCTGTATTATTCTTTATTTGATTATATAATTTTTAGTTTCTTCATGTGTACCCTGTCAATTCACTCACAGTTTTTTCAAAGACTGTAAAACTTGTTCACCTGTCAGTAATTAGATTGTCACTTAACAACAACAACAACAACAACAACAACAACAACAACTACTCAGATGGGAGAGAAATAGTTCACCACCAGATGAAAAGTGTAGAGGCTGTAGCTATTAGCTGCCAATGTTACATCATACAGAAGAAAAACTTGTGCGCAACAGAAGGTTTCATAAGGATTTCAGCAGCTAGAAACTTGATCTTGTGCCTGCAAATTAAATCCACAAAGGACAAAGGAAGCCCATTTTTCATACACTGGCTATGGAAACGAAGTCTTGGACATTAGGCAAATGAATTCTTAATGAAATCATCAAGGGAAGCAGAGACAGGTTTCCTAGGAATGGAATTAATGCTGGGGACTTCAGCTTACATGTCTGAAATTTGGCCATCTCCTTTGTGTTGGCACCTTCCTAAATGTCTGAGCACCTGTATGCCCAAAAGTGAGACTGGACTTCACTGCCTGTACCTGAACTTGTGTAAATATTCTAATTTATATGTTTCCTCAACAGATAGCAATTGTTTTGAGGTTTCCCCACCTGCATTCTGTCTCGATATAAACCACCTTAGTTCAGAAACTGGGTAGCCATGTGGTCTTTTACTTTACAAGGGTTTAAGAGGAAAAGGGGTGCTGGCATTAGGATGTGGAGAAAGGCTTGAAGGAAACTGACCATTATCTCACTGTCCACTGAAAATAAAGTTAATATATTCTTACAGTTTTCTTGTCATTGCACGCAAGGACAGCCTAAAGATATCTGAGGAGTTCTAGAGAAGCAATTCTCTGGGATACTGTGAGTGCTTGGATCCCTAAACTTAACTGTAGGTGCTAGTTTAGCTCAAGCCCTTGACGCCTGTCATTTGTTGTGTTAATAGATCACGTTGGGTATCCACAAAGAGACACTTAAAGATTGTGAATTTGAGAAGATACAAATATATTTAGTTCTTATCACAATATAACATCAATAACAGAGCCAGTTTAGACCAAGAATGACAACGCTGTCAAAGGTGTTCCATCTCCTCAAGGACTTCACACACGAGATCCCTGTAATATCACAGTGGTACCACATTAGAAGGATGCCTGCAATAGGCAAGTGACGCTTTTCACAACAGCAGCGGTCATGAAGAACTTCCCAAGTTGAATTACTGTGTCAAGTTTTCTAGACCTTTGGGTTGTCAGAGACCATTTTTCAGACTAGCATGAGTCCTGTGGAAAAAGAGTGGACTGGAGAGAGAGCTTCCCACTCTGATAACCCATTAGGCTCTTGTTGATAAATTCTGATCTGACTGACGATTCAACATAAAATGAGCACACAGAAAGCATACGGATAGAGAATCTTAAGGCTCTGCAACTTTCTGCTGCAGAACTAGATGCTGGAGGTCACCTTTCTACGACAAGGTGACCGGCCTAGTAGATGAGGGAAAGGCTGTGGATGTTGTCTATCTAGACTTCAGTAAAGCCTTTGACACCGTTTCCCACAGCATTCTCCTGGAGAAACTGGCTGCTCATGGCTTGGACAGGTGTACTCTTCACTGGGTAAAGAACTGGCTGGATGGCCGGGCCCAAAGAGTGGTGGTGAATGGAGTTAAATCCAGTTGGCAGCCAGTCACAAGCGGTGTTCCCCAGGGCTCTGTGTTGGGGCCAGTTCTGTTTAATATCTTTATCAATGATCTGGAGAGAGGGGATTGAGTGCACCCTCAGTAAGTTTGCAGATGACACCAAGTTGTGCGGCAGTGTTGATCTGCTTGAGGGGAGGAAGGCTCTGCAGAGGGACCTGGACAGGCTGGATCGATGGGCTGGGGCCAATTGTATGAGATTCAACAAGGCCAAGTGCAAGGTCCTGCACTTGGGCCACAGCAACCCCATGCAACGCTACAGGCTTGGAGAAGAGTGGCTGGAAAGCTGCCAGGCAGAAAAGGACCTGGGTGTGTTGGTTGACAGCCGCCTGAATATGAGCCAGCAGTGTGCCCAGGTGGCCAAGAAAGCCAATGGCATCCTGGCTTGTATCAAAAATAGTGTGGCCAGCAGGACTAGGGAAGTGATCATGCCCCTGTACTCGGCACTGGCGAGGCCGCACATCGAATACTGTGTTCAGTTTTGGGCCCCTCAGTACAAGAGAGACATTGAGGTGCTGGGGCATGTCCAGAGAAGGGCAACGAAGCTGGTGAAGGGTCTAGAGCACAAGTCTGATGAGGAGTGGCTGAGGGAACTGGGGTTGTTTAGTCTGGAGAAAAGGAGGCTGAGGGGAGACCTTATCACTCTCTACACCTACCTGAAAGGAGGTTGTAGAGAGGTGGGGGTCGGTCTCTTCTCCCAGGTGGGGGTCGGTCTCTTCTCCCAGGTAACAAGTGATAGGACAAGAGGAAATGGCCTCAAGTTGCGCCAGGGGAGGTTTAGACTGTATATTAGGAAATTTTACTTCCCTGAAAGGGTTATCAAGCATTGGAACAGGCTGCCCAGGGAAGTGGTTGAGTCGCCATCCCTGGAGGTATTTAAAAGACGTTTGGATGAGGTGCTTAGGGACATGGTGTAGTGGTGGTCTTGGTAGTGTTAGGTTAACGGTTGGACTCGATGATCTTAAAAGTCTTTTCCAACCTATACGATTCTGTGATTCTGTCAGGTAGTTTTCAGTCTTCTGATTAGCCTAGATCAGCATTTTCTCTTTCTAAAAAAGGAAAAGGATTAGAGACACAGACAGAGACTCTTAACACTCATATAAGACTAAGATTTCTCTTACACTGGTAGTCGTAAATGGGCAATGTTGTTCTTCCCAAAACAACTGTGAATCAGATGTAGGATGACAGGAAAAAACAACAGTAAAATTAATTAAACAAACAAAAAGATAATATACACAGTGATGGAAAGAGGAAATTGAAAACCTAAAAAAAAAAAGAACTCTGCTTAGTAATGAACTAGACATGGCTCTGGCAGAAAGTACGTGATTTCCTAATTCTGTATTGCATGCAAAATTGTTTCAGAAGAAACCTTCCAAAGCAAGATACAAGTAAAAAAAATAACAGTGCATTGCAGAATTTAACAATATTTTTTCAGGGTAGTTGCTTGCCTATGTGACAGCACCATGCAGGTTGCAAAATACTGATCAATTTAAATTACTGCAGATACTCTGTCTTAAAATCTCACATTTTCACTAAGGCTGAATTTTAGGAAAACAAACAACTTATAATGATATTATCATATATAATTATCATATTCTCATTTAAAAAAAAAGGTTGTTAACCAACAATGATATAAAATTTCTTTTGAAATAAGAATATAATGTGTTTTTAAAATAAAAGGTGTCAGGGTTTCAGAGGATTTTACAGATTTATGGCTAAGAAAATATTTTGCAAAGAAATTTTTAAAGATAGTCAAACAAGAGATGCGTGTTATTAATGAAGAAAAAGTTTTGTTTAAAAAATAAAAATATTTGGAGAACACATATTTGAAAGCTAATGTCAAATAAGCCTATCATTGCAGACATCCTAGAATTGTTTTTAAATATATCAGTCCAACAAGATTATTATTTAAAAAAAAGAAATAGTTTATTTAGCAGGGATTAAAAGGCTTGATAAATCAAAACTGTGGCAAATTCTTCAAAGACAATTAAATAATCTTTACTGTCATACACAAACACACCACTAAATACTTTTATACGCCAAAGTGCTCCACTTTGAATAATTTACTGATTCTTTTAAAAGCTAGAGTACACGCATGATACTATACTTATTAAACAGAATGCTGAACCTGAAAAGTTGACCAGATAAAGCAGCACTGATACTTTGGAAACTGTCATCTGTTTAGTCTTCTGGAAATCTGAGAGAAATAACCGATGAGGTTTGAGTTTATTGCCACAAGAAACAGGAGGTGTCTCATAGTTCCAAGAGACAAAACTCCACTGACCTCATGCCTAAGCTCCATATTCAAATTACTTTCTCTTTAATATAAGCAAAAGTGTTGTTAATTGGGCCTTTCACCTTATAAATTAGGGCATAATCCTGCAAGATTCTGAACAGTACCGAGTGCTACTAAGAACCCTGAATTTTCAAGGGAATTGAAGGCAAACATTAACTTTCAGTATCTATTCCTAAACTGAAAATGTAAGTTAAATGCTTAGATTACTGTACACAGTCAGAAATTCGTATACACAGTTTATACACCCTGCTTGTGCTCTCTCAACTTAGAGGAAAGCCGCAGCTGAGTGGCTTGATTTCCTTCATTTAACAATAACTACTAAAGACAACTAGAGCATAGCATGCTGCAATATCAACTTGCGCCTACTTGAATAGGCACAGCATTTTCATTCACTCTCTGTGCTGTATCTGGCAACCTTTTGAGTGTTCGATGTACATTCCGGTCCATGCAATACAATAAAATAGTGAGATTAAATCTGACAAGTGAGCAATTTTTTTCAAGGAAAAAATATCTGCAGACAAAAGTTGTTTTAGGAAAATTATCATAAAGTCAGTTGCAAGTACCTTCTCTATAAACAGTACGAAAAGCACCCTAAATAACTGTGAATTTCATAATAGTTATAGCAAAAATTCCATCTTTTTTATATATGAGGTGTTTGTACTCTAATAGTGGTGTATAGAATAGGACAGATTGCACCTGCCACTCACACAGAGTGCCAGAACAGTATGCAGTATTTCTTCCTTAAATTATTTTTAACTATTTTTGTATTGCACACACTTTTAAAGAATTTCCAAGCACTATAGTGAAAACAAACATACAGCAACTGGTACTAGGACATTTTTATGAGTTTAAATAAAATACACAAAGTGCCTGTTCAAAGATAGAGATATGAAAAATCTCCAGTCTGGAACTGATCTGTACAGGATTATTATTTTTAATTTTTCATTTGGAGCTACTATGATAAAAGAGATTTTATAAGGCAAAAACATCTAATGGAGTCATCTATCACTTATTTGTGTTATGTTTTATATAGTGATTGTTTTCAAAGTTTGACTAATTGATCTCATTCTATCAGTATAAGGCTTCAATATTAAAATATACAAGTAATATTGACTATAAACTTTTCAAGAAACTAGTGAAAGCAGTGGAGTGTAAGCAATAGAAAGCAGAAATTTGTTTCCCAGAAAGAAAGTAGAAATAACTGGCTATTGATCATAGGCATAGGAAAGTTGATTAACACCTAGTAATTAATAATCTGTGTTTTATAAAAGTGCACTCAAAGAAAAAGAAGGATTCTACAACCAGATAGTTGCAGAATTTAAAGAGACAATAATAAATGTATTAACTAATGTTTGGAACAATCAACACGGGGGAACAGTGATTTTTGGATAGTGTTAAAACCCTGAATTAATTCCTTAAATTTGAGCTGTGATTGATTAGGGATTAGAAGAAGGAGATTCGTAATCAATTTGAAATTAAACCACACATGGAGAATAGTTGACATTTCCGATACCAGCTATTTCTGATATTTTTCAGTTCAGGGAGAAAATTTTAGGCAGTAACTTAAAACACCCAACCTACCTGAGCCCAAGACGTTGAGTATGAGTCCTCTAATAGACAAAATATTTGAACTAAACTTGAAAGGGCTATAAACTTGAAAGGGGTATACACTAAAAGAAAAAAATGCTCCAGGGTCTTTGATGCATATTCTATGGACCTAAGATTTTAAAAAGTCTCTCTCCCTGAGAGACACTTTTTACCTAGGCGTGTAGTGACAGGACAAGGGACAATGGTTTTAAACAGAAAGAGAGTAGATTTAGATTGGAAAAAAAGGAAAACATTTTTTACAATAAGCATGGTGAGACATTAGAGCAAGTTGCCCAGAGAAGTTGTGGATGCCCCATCAATGGAAGTGTTCAAGGTCAGGCTGGACAGGGCTTTGAGCAACCTGATCTAGTGAAAGATGTTTTTTCCCATGGCAGGGAGGGTGGACTAGATGATCTTCAAAGGCCCTTTCTGACCCAAACCATTCTGTGGTTCTATGATTCTATGAAATTTGTTTTGCTGTCATCAATCATTTTTGTCATTTCTTCTCTAATGTGCTTCTGAAAATCTGGATAACAGCATTTACCTAGAATATACATTGTAGGTCTAAACACATTGAAGATCATGAAGAACTTAATTTCAAGGAGAGTGGGGCCATGTCATGTACATTATACAGTATTTCTATTGTAATGGCACTTCATGAAAACTTTTATAGAAATCAAAGCATGCAAGCTATGTAAACAGATAAAAATTATCTGCTTTTGGATATATGATTGTTTTAGCAGGACTGTCTTATAGTCTGACCCTCCATTTGAAAAGGGCTTGGGCGAAATTTGATTTAAATTAAAAACAAACAAACAAAACCAAAACAGAAAAGGATGAAAGTTCAATGGCAAGGCATAGCTATGTTGCTATCTGGAATGATTTAACAACTGCTAGCAGGCTTGCTGCAATAGATAGATTTTTCCAACTTTAGTCTGTGGCTTTCAACACTCTCCCATCTCCCGCATTCGATTGCTTTCTATGAGATGAGGGAGGGTGTTTCTGACAGCACTTCTTGATTTAATTTTGTACTGTTGGGCAACAACATATCAGCCATAGTGCACCCCTGGTGGATTTCTACAAGCTGGGGGATATAGCAATATCCTATTGGATTTTTTGCTATCATAGGCAGGATGCCAGACACAACAGAGAGAATTAATTATTAACAGCACTGCTATCTTTCTAACATAGCTTCAAGGCACTATTGTGTTTGTTCTCACTGATGGTGATCATTTCTCAACTGTTCCGTGTATAATGAACTGCATATGCCTCTCAGATTTCAGCCCTTAATCTAGCAGGTTATCTGTTGTAACCACAAATTCTGTCATTCCTTCAGTATCCAGGTATTGGAGTTTGTGATTTGAAGTGCAAACCTCTCTGGTGTGGCAGTAACATGTAGAGGATTTCACTAAAGAGCATGCTCTGGCAGATACGTGTGACATTGGACAAATTCATGGAGGATGTCTGTTGGGAGACTTTATGCTCATATATTCCAAAATAACCAGCTAAATTCTGTACTGTAAGTAATGCAGAGAAGTATGAATACACCGTATGCACTCATTTGCAGGTGACAACTGTCAGTGCTTCAACAAGGAGGTGACAATTCTCTTTCAAGTCTGCAAATACCTTAAAAGTTAAATTATTGTGAAGCTCAAGGGCATACCTGAACAACCTTAATTTTTTTTTGCCATCTGAAAACCGCCATTTCCAATGTCTTCAAAATTCAGCACTGTAGCGTTTTTTCACAGTCAAGACCGTCTCCTTAGTGTCCTATATTTAGTGTCCAATTAAAAACTATCAAATCCTTGTCAATATATATGATAGTCTTTGCATGTTGAGGAATGAATATACTATCAATATTGCACTCCTAAATCAGATTACGAGTAGGCTAAGGCAAATTAAGCTTGAAAATGAAGAAACAGATTAGGAAGGAGATATTCAAAATTGCCATAAAATCAGCAAACACTAGTATTTTTTCACTAAAACAAATATGTACTGAACCAAAAGAAAATGAGATTAAAGTTATTTGTTTTCTTAATATTTATATAACACCAAAGTTATTAATGTGGCCAAATAGGCAAGAAAGGGGCAAGCAATTGCTTTTTAAGTGTCCCAGGTAATTACCAAAGGTTGGTTTTACACTGATCCTAATATGAGGAGTTTCTAGTTTAAGCCTATGTTCATGCACAAATTGAGAGCTGTGTAGAAAATTTCTTCTCAGAAGAAGTTAAAATTTTCAAAATGTGAGTCAATAGGTCTCCCTTTGAAGAAAAAATATTGCTTAGGATAAAATGAAATTTTTTCATTTGAGAATGTCAATAGGATTAATTTTATTTGTGTTTACTCTTTAAAATTGATTTATTTATTGGTTTGTTTATTTTATATGTATAATTAAAATATAATTATTCAAAAATACTAAAATAATTTTAAAACAAAATAATGTGAAGCATGAGATGGACCTCTTGTGGTATTTCAACACTCTCATAACTACTTTTTGAAACAAAATTCAACAAAAATTTCATGAAAACTTCCCACAGATAGTGAGACAATGAGACATCAATCAATTGGTATTTTCAAGGGGTATTTTCAATTTTGACATATTTTCATATGTCAAAAATGCTTCTCATCTTCTCTTGAGACTCTTCTGAGACTATCTATCTCAAAGACTAACTTGTTTCTTTAGATTAATGGTAATATTCAAGTGTTTGCAGAGAAAGGCTAGGCGAACACCTTCACAGAAGAAACACAAAGGAAATTTGTTTTTACATGTTCCATTTCTCAGTTCTTTCTGCTTGTGTATAACTAGGTAGGTAGATACATATTTTAGATCCTAGATTCAAAGCCTGCATTTGAAAAGTGTTATAATGGGTTTTGTTTTCTTGTTTAAAGTTAATAGCAGAGAATTTCAAATGTTATACTTAGTATGACTTAGATTCAATTTTTACCAATATTGAATGAAATTCTTGCCCTTATTGAACAGAAATTTTAGTCACCACTTTTGCTTACTTATTTAGAATACAACTAAAAATGGTTCTGGACTGTTATTTATAAATTATTTTTTAAAATCATGGTTGGATAAGCTATGTTTTTATGCATATTGGCATATACAGTGAGTGAAGTAGATAACCAAATTAGGTTTTCAAAGTCACTTTGAAAGCTGTAATAAATTTAATATGGTGCCACAATGGACTGTATGGCCTTCTATAATCAGAAGACGATAAGGTGTGAGGCTTTTGTTATTTTCAAAAACTGATAATATCTGAGGTGAAAAGATGAAAAGAAAGAACAAGAGAAAAGTAACAATAGAGACATTTATTTGTCAAATCATTGTACTCCCTTCACTCAAGGTATGATTTGAAAGCTTGATATGCTCTTTGCATAGTTTCTGTTACATAAAACAGAATGCTGTGGCAAGGGAAAATGTAACTTCATCTCTCAAAACCTCAGGCTGAATGCATTGTATATATTCATCAGGTAACCAAAGATGCAGCTTACAGTTGAGGAGATAAGGAAAACAAACAAAAAGTCTAAAAATTCATTTAGCTAAAGAGACTTGCTGCAAATACTCAGCTGCTCTATTGGAGGTTGTTATTTTGTAAGCAACATCTGAAATCATTATTATACCTGCAGGGAGATGGAGATTGTTTTCTTTTTTTTTTTTTTTGACGTGCTAATTCTGGTATAGCTAGTATTGCTACAAGCCATACAATGTTAGGCTGAGTATAGGTAGAAATGAAGGAGTTCAAGCCTAGCTTTGATGACAAATAATAAATAGTTCCTACCTCATAAATGGTTTGAGAAAAATAAATTTATTCCAGAGCACTTAAGCTGAACTTCTGGAGGGGATTCCAGCCATCAATTGCAATATCTGCTTTTCACCAAATGCAACAGATAATGTTTACGACACCTATGTAACTTCAGTTCCAGCTAGTGATTCTTTCCTTTCATCCTTGCTTTGCATCCTGTTTTGAATTGCTGAGGACTTCTAGGACAGTTCATGAAAGTAACCATACAATATTCTGTTCAGCAAAATATAAAAATTCTGGGAGATGTCAGAAAAATTATAACTATAGACTTAGGGTGAGCAGGAAGGGATGGAAAAGTTGTACCAGGCCTGCAACATGCAAATATTCCTTTCCCAACCATATAACTCTTTCCTTATATATTCCACTGATTATATTCCCTTTGCAAGGAAGTTTCCTTGGAACCTCACCATGAAAGCTTTTTGCAAGCTTTTTCCATATTAGAGGATTTTCTGGTTGGTATAATCTTGATACTGATAGTATTGATAGTTACTGTGTTTCAGTAGTTTGTGGAGATGTGGTACATGGGAAATATGTCTCAGTTAAGCTGTGTGACTAAAGTCAAAGGGTAGCTGCATAGGGTGTTGCAGGTACCTCAGAAAAGGTGTAGTTTGGTCAACTGTAGTGACCAGAAGTTCCATGAGGGGCAAAAGCTCAGCCCTGGTGCAGGAGTGACAAGCATGGACTTACTGGGGAGGTCTGACGGGTCAATACCTTCCTGTTAGCAGAGCCCAACATGCTCTGCTTATTGCCTGCCCTCCTCCTACATTCTCACTACATTGAGACCACCTCTGTCGCACTTTCAAACGTGAGCAGAACTAAAGAAATTCAGACCTTGGGAATTTTGAGGTCCCAGTTTGTAAGAATACTGATAAATATGAGGAAGATTAAATTGATTGAAATATAATTGGTACTTCTGCAAAAATATTCTGTGTTTTGCCAAATAGGAACAATACATACCAAAGATATTTTACAGCAGTACTGCAAAGGCTGATGGCATTTTTAGAGCACAGTAGAGCTTTTGAAGAAAAGTACTATCTAAAGCCTTGATATTTGCTGAGTAAAAGCAATGGATAGCCTTCTTTTCACTCCCGTGTTTGTTGAACAAGCTTTGAGCATTATCATGTGGTTTTATACTTCACTCACTTGCCTATTCATTTGTTTTCATGGAACAATCCCCACAGAGCAATACAGGAAAAAGTGAAATGTGTGAGCAATACTATCTGTTCTCAAATGTCCATACAGAAAGAAATGGAAATTGTAATTATTCACTGTGTTAAATAACATCCTTTTAATGTCTAACATTTATTTTGAATGTTAGAATCCAATTAGCATGTAATAATAAAGACCCTCACAGTACAATATCTTTCAGCACAGGGGGTTTATGTAGCTAGTTTCCATGCATTATTTGTACATTTCCAATTTGTTTAGTACAGAGTATAATTAGGGAGAAATATAGGAGAATAGAAAACAGTTCAATTTTGTCAGAAATGTATACAAATACAGCATGATACAAGAGAGCAAAGAAAGTATTAAAAAAGAAAGGGCAAAGCATTTAACCAAAATAAAACTTTATCTGCAAGAGAATGCAATTGAAACAGGAGTAAGATGGTTGAGTAATTCAGTTATATATGACCCTGTTAAAGACGATCAGAACAAGCACCTGAAATAAATGTCAGTATGATCCAAAATACCCCCAAGGGATACCAGACCTAAGACAAGTGACAAGCTAGCGTGTGTCTGTCCTACAAAACTGATGTTGTTGTAGCTACTGCTAGAGATAATATCACCCAGGACACAGAAGCTCTTCTTAAACAACAAATAAACATACACTTGCACAGAAAAAAACATATGATCGCATTGCTTTTTAAGCTTTAAAATGGCAAAATAATCATACACATAAGATTGCACACAAAAGAACAAACTTATTTTATACCTATAAGAAGGAGAGAAGGGCAAACAGATAAAGAATTTTACGAGAGTGACTGAAACATTATACTACATTCTATACCTGAGGGTATAAGGCAACAAGAATTACATATGGTATGGATCCAAGTGGATAGAAACTTCTGAGAACTGCAAGAAAATAGATTCTTAATTATGAGCAAGAAGAAACTTAACTAGCTACAGACCAAGCAACAAAGAATTACAGACTTATCTCCATTTTAACCTCTACATGCCAAATTATAAAGCACTTGGGCTAGTAAAAGAAATATTGTTGGCTTTCTGACATTTTTTTTTAATAGTGTTCCCAAAATAATAAAATTTTGTGGTTGAGTGTCATAGTAATATCTCAAAACCAAACAACAAAAATGGTATTCATCTTACTGTGCAAAAAATATCATATTTGATTGGGATCTTAGTTTATGATGACCAGATATCAAATAAAGGATTTCAGCCTCTGCATATTTGCATACCTACAGTTCAGAACGACTACTAAATTTTAGTATATATGATTCTAGAAAATACAAACCTCTATTTTCAAATTTAGGTAGATTACTTAGTCAAAATCCCTTTGCTCAGGTAAAATGTCATCTGGGACAAGGGCTTAAATCAAGGTTTGGATAACTAAGTATCACACACATCCATAGAGAAAATGATCCAAAAATGTTTTATTGTTAAAAAAATAATATATATGCCATATAATATGATACAGTGGATGTTTGAGAGCTCAAAAGAAGATAAATTAATGTTTAGATGCATGTTACCCACAGCTCAGATTTTCTGATGTTGTAGTGTTTGTGTCTAGCCCCAAAATCTTTGGAAAATGAGGTCTTTTGCAGATGAAGAACTATAAAATTAGCACAGTCCTACGAGTCCTTAGGAGTCTTACTACCACTGCAATTTATTTTGCGTAGGTTTACAAACTCCAAAATAATTTTAAAGTAAAATGCAAATGTTGATACTTTTTGCTCTTTACTACTCTGCTGTTTATTGATTAGCTTTACAGGCAAATACAGATACCTGCAAATCTCTAAAGGGAAATTAGCTCATCTTCAAAGTTCTTCTGTTAAAAATACTGTTCACACAGCTTGTGAGAGATTACAAAGTTAGTGAACTAGGCACACTGTATTTTTTATTTTCTCAACACAACATGCTCAAGTGAGTGCTGTGCTATGCAAAAGGAAAGGATATTTCTATATTGTCCTGGACCCCTTGTGTTTGAAGCAACTAAGCATGTTCTGAGGAACAGGAAGTTAATGAGATAATAGATTATTAAATAGCAGCTTTATAATAAATAACCTTTAAATACTTTTTCGCATAATCTATTTGACATTAATACTCTGTTAGCACAGTGTTTGTGCTGAAGAAAATCAGCAGTGTTAGTGAATTGGTAAATCTACATGCATCCACTGTTCCCTTTCATCACTTTATCCTCTTCTCTCTTTATTCCTGCTATCTATGTTCCTCTCCTGAATAAAACAAAAAAAGTGTCTATAGAGGCAAAATAGAAAAGATGAAAGCTATGGTGATCTTTGTCCCTGAAATGTGTGGCTACAAATGTGCACAATTACACCTGCAAGGATTTCTCTCAGCTTGGCTTATCATAGTGGTTGCTTGCATTCTAGGTTTACTTCAGTCCTAGGAAGAACTTAATTGCATAATGGCTATTTCCAGAGGCTGTTTAGCTCCTATGAACTCTTGTAGAAATTCTGACTTAAGGAAGAAATTATTTATATTTAAATTTTACAAAATATCTAAATTATCCAAAAACAATTGAGTGGCACCAAACATATCCCTGTAACAACCCTATGTACTTCTAGGCTCTATTTTGCCTTGTGTTCTGCTTTGTATTCACAAATGATAAAGGAGCAGAGTTGATATGTGATACAGCAAGCAGAAGACCACATAGGTATAAATATCTCTCTCTTAAAAAAATAATTAGAGTAAAAGGAAACAATCCCAGCCTAGTCCTAATGTGGTACAGTTTAAGAAAAATAGATCTTAACTGCGATGTTTTCTCTGGATAGTGAAATCAGTTTGAGATGGGGAATGTGCGATACATATGTCCTGTTTATGTTAGAATTAAAAGCACTGGGACGCACTTTCACCCATGATCATGTGTTCAGTGCTTATTTTCTGTACTGAATATGTTTAATATGTACCACTTCAAAACTTAACATGTAAATTTTTTGTGTGCTTTAGTTTGAAATAGTATTCAGGAGGGGGGTGCAAGAATATATAGACAAATGGCATACATATTCTTAATAAGTGTTTTTTGCTTATTCCCAACAGATATTTTGCTGTTTTAGTTAGTATCAAGGTTGGGCAAAACAGCTTTGAATAAATGAAGAAATAAGTCAAACATTTTCTCTTGAGGTTTATCTGAACAAAAACATTGAAATGATTTTTGCATTTCATGTGTCTCTACCCTTTCTAGATGAAAAGGAATTGAAGACTGAAACAAAGACTAAAATAGTAACTGTTTAAGAGGGAACATCATTTGCAGTATTCATTTTTATCCTATATGACCTTGACACCTTTCTTCCTTCCACCACTGGATTTAGAATTAAGGTTGCTTGTATCCCTAAAGAACTGTCTGAGTTATGACATCCATTAACCTTCAGAAAACCCACTATCATGGTTCTCCTTGAATCCTCCAAATTATTCTCTTTTAGTGTACAACATACAAAGTATACAAATTAAATAAGTGAAGTATGCCTTTTCATAGCCTACAGAGCGTTGTCATAGTTTGTGCAACTGTTGTAAACTGTGCTGTAGTTGCTGATGGTTTTGAATATTCAGCTCTGGTAATCTTTGTCTAAAGCACACTTCCAAAATGTGTAGAGGGCAAAACATATCTCCTGACCAGAACAGCAAATCTCCCAATCCAGCCAAACTGAAAAGCAATTTTAATCCAATATCCAATTATAGTAGTGACAGTTTTTTCCCCATGCAAAGTTTCAGGTTTTTGCCATCAGCTGGGTCAGTGCCCATATTGTCAAAGAATTAGTTACAAAAGTGATTTTAATAGTGACTGTATATCCCTGCCCTTGACAGCAAACTCAAGAAACTGTTTCTTGACAGGATTTATAATACAGTTTCTTTGTGGAGAGAGACAAAGCTTGGGAATTTTAAGACAGCAGCAAAAACAGAAGTGGATTTAGAATGGGAGCCTGTACTCAGAATAGAAACATTTGGAAATACAAGCTTAGAGCCATCTCTAACATTTTAGCTACAATTTTTATTTTACTTGAATACAAAAATGTAGTCTGTGTTTACAGTGCATACACATACATTTCCACGCTACAAATATTTGAGTCAAATAGCATGCAAGTTACAGGAATATGAGTAATTTACTATACAGTATCACTTTGGAGTTACTTTGAAGCACACACCATTATATTGATAGTTTGTCACAGATACTAAATAATCAAATGTGGAGATATATTAGGTAGTTTGGAAAATAGTAGATATCTTTAAACTAGCAGACCCATGCTGCTCTACAGAGGCTGAGATTTTATTTAAAAAAAAGCACCTTAAATGAAACAGTGTTCGAGCTGTTGAACTTAAAAGCATCATGGCAACTGAAATATTCTATTCTATTCTAAATATGTGTTAGACAAAGAAGCTCAGAGGTTTCATAAACCCTGCACACCAAAAGGCTTTATAAAGAGTTTACATTTTCTTTTTTGTCCTGATAAATTTTGTAAGGAGACACCAGAATTTTAACACCTCTTATTTCAAGGATAAAGTCTTTCTGACTACAGGTATTTCCTAGACTGTAAAGGATAGAAGTAACAGGTGTTTTGAGTCAGGAAAATCACTGTGGCTCAATTTACTATGGTATCTTGACAAAGAATAATGGGACTTTATTCAATTCACTAAGTATTATTTACTGTAGGAGGAACTACAGACTACAGTTGAAAAGAGGGAATCAAAGACTTTAAGACAGTGATCATCTTAATCTTTCTTTAGCTAAAAGAGAATACTAATCTTATATGAATGTGTGGGGGAAATATGCATTAAGAAGTCACTTTGTAGAGAGGTTAAAGCAATTGCAAAATATCAGTTCCAGGAATTGCTCAGAAAATTGTGCAAGAAATCCTCTGTGCTGGTAAATCCAGTGGTGGGAGGATGACAGCTCAGGGATTATTTTTTTTTTAAATGGAAAGCAGTTTTCTCTGCTAGGAAACTGCCCTAACGACAAAGAGAAAGATTCACTCTGAAAATATGAACTTGGTTCCGTTACACGACTAGTTTCATGATGGAGGGAGTATCTCTTAAATCCCTGGCTGCTGAAATCAAGAGATTAGAGAAACACCTCAGCTTTCATTTTAAAAATGAGTATACATTGATCACACCTACTGGCAAGGGAAGCCAGAACAATGTTCAAGTTCAAAAATAAGAATGGAAGTTTAGCTTTTACTATTTCAAACCTCCCTAATTTAAAAATCAATCTCCTGGCTTCAAGAGGTCCAGGCTCAGGGTTTGGCAGTGTTAGTAACTGATAACAGTGGACACTTCCACCCATTATAAACTCACAGGCAGTCAGGAAGATGTTTCAGTATGTTAAAATGTAGATCAGATTGGGACAGTGAAATGGGGACAATTTCATTTGGACAAGGAAATGTTGCTCTGTATCAAAAGCGAGGAAGCTGGTAACTTCTCCCCCACACACATGATCCAGCAAATGACTTCTGTGTCCCATCTAATAGTTCTCTTTCAAAGGGGCAGGACAGCATCAGATTTCAAACACCAGGCAAGGGAAGAAACAGGCCATTAATTATCATGGCAGAAATCTGAAGTCAGTTCAGTGGAAACAGGGTTTTATTACGCCAAGAAATCCTGGAAGAAGGAACTACCTTAGGACATGTCCATGTAAACATGCAGACTCAAATTCATTCCAAAACAGCTTATTGGTGCAGGTAGAGTGGAGCACAAATGTGGTTTATGCAGATTTCAGCTCTGATCTCCCTCTACTCCTGCAGTTTAGAATGGTATTATGTTAAACAATCAAAGTTCCTTCTGTTTACTGAAGGGAACAGTTGATATGGAGAGAAGCAATAATATTCTGTATCTTGGCCTTACTGTGGCCTCCTTTTGAATAAAGAATGCAAATGTGATTGATGAACTATGCAGAGAGAAGTTAGAATCATTAGCAAAATATAAAGGTATGTTGAATGCAATTCAGCAGAGATCTAGCCTCGGTCTTGTCCTATGCAAATTTCATAAATAATCTGTATGATGGAACAGAGGATATATTTCTTTATATTAAGTCAGTACAGAAATTGAAGGGATTAGATTAGATACATATATTCTTGGCAAATAAGACAAATGGCCCAGAAAAAAACAAACAAACTAACAACAACAATAAAACACAGAAAAATGAGGACAAATGCAAAGCATTCAAGAAGGAAAAAACTAAAGACTGTTTAAGTACAGAATGAGAAACAGACTACAGTCTGATCATAAAAGAGGAGTCAATAAATGTGCCAATCTGACAAAAGGATATATGGCAGGAATTAAGCCTGCAAGACACATGACATAGTTCTTTGTTTTATGCAGCACTGGCAGTACCCCAACAAGTGTATTACATACAGCTTTGAACATCACACCTCTGGAAAAAGTAAGATCACTTGAAAAGCCTCTGGAGGAGCTCAGTGAGAATCATCTGAGGTCTCTAATAAGGTTGTTCTAGGAGGACAAAACAGAAGACTGTGAAAAGTGTGGTCTGAACAATGGAACAGAGGAGAGGGAGACACAAAACCAGGCTTTAAGAATGTAAAAAACTGATACAAAGAGTAAAAATACCCCCAAACCTGATTTGCATGTCTCCTCTTGAATGACATAAGGATAACTGATCCTGACATTTTATATGGCCCAGATCCCTGAAGTCATACTTTTTCAAGACAACATTTTTTCATCTCCCAAGGTGTGCTCCTACTATCAAGTTGATCAGGGAGGAAAGTGATGAAAGTGGCAAGTGTCCGTTCAGATGGAATTTTGCAAAAAAAGAAAGGAAAAAGGAAAAAGTTTAACATACTAAAGAAAAAAAATCTCTTCACAAAATTTGCTGAGAATGATTAATAACTTTAGCCTCTCAAAAACTCAGTTTTCTGACAAATTTACAATTTGCCCAAGATATTTGATCCAAAAGGTCTTAAATTTTTTTACTCTAAAAACCAGTTTTGATAATGTTTGATATGGTATGCTTTAATAATGACTGGTACACACAAACTAATAAATGACGAATAAAAACCCTACATATAAGACCTTAACACAATTTTGATCTATGTTTTCTGTATCCTAAAGTGAAATAGTCGCAAGAGGATTAATTTCTATTCTGATATACTTGTCTATATCAGAGTGATTTGAAGGGAAATGGTATAGTACTCACAGACATTTCGAAGTCCAGAATATTTATAATCAAGCATCTTTCATTGCTAACCCTAAATAACTTATCACACTGATTCTGTGAGGTAGTTTTTAAATGTTCGAGTATTTTAAAATGTCAATCATATGTATTACATAATTAAAATCATTCAGTCCTATCCAGTAAACAATTGAAGAAAATTTATTTAAAGTCTCTTTCCACTCTCTTCCCCTAACAAGTATGATAAGTTGGCTTTGGCTCGTGGTTTCTTTCTGTGTTGATTTAAATTAAGGCCATTTAATGATCAAAAGCTAGAAAGAGATTTAAATTTAATAGTAACACATTCTATTTGTTATCCATAAGAAATGATACTAGGCTACATCACTTATTTAGATATGCTCCAAAATAATTCAAGAAATAACATGTAACTTGTAGAGACATTGCAAAAGGGAAAACTGCTTAGTGAAGAAGAAATTGCTTAGGAAAAAATTTCTGAATTTTAGATTGATCTTCATTCATGTGACTTGAGAGATACCTCCTCCTGGGATGAGAAGCAGATTTCCCTTTCAATCCTCTGATTTTGTTTGGACCGTGTGGTTCTAGACATTCATATGGATGGAGTGGTAATTAGAAGAAAGAAGTGAGGAAGGACTGGTGTACCATGGTTCAGATATGGTTCTCTGAGGAGTACACACAGCCAAATGTTACTATAGATGGTGGTTGGTGAGGGAAGATTATCATCTCCACGTATGATGCTCACCTTCAGGTAATTATACAATGTATAATGATTAAGGAATGCACTTGTAGATCAAACAAGGGACCTTACTGTAAGCCATATTCAGGAATTGTGCATATAGTCTGGATTACTTTTTCTTACTTGCAATAAAATAAAGAAGTAATATCTTTTTAAAAGTGGAACTTCTTCCTGGAATGTGTGTGTGTGAAAACCATTTGGGCCACAGAGGGCCCACGGTTAGAGCTCTTTTCGGGGGGGGGGAAACTGGCAGAACTGAGTTTACACAACTGAATATTTGTGTGTCCAAAGT
Source organism: Ciconia boyciana (assembly GCF_034638445.1). Taxonomy (NCBI): domain Eukaryota; kingdom Metazoa; phylum Chordata; class Aves; order Ciconiiformes; family Ciconiidae; genus Ciconia; species Ciconia boyciana. The sequence goes on along the minus strand of NC_132936.1, from coordinate 67,367,966 downwards.
GGAACAGCCTCAAGAGAAAACAAGAGAAAAATCCTGAAATAACCTATGCCCAGTGGTCTGAGATCTTCCTACGCTTAGAACAGATACACATCTATACCCTACTCTTCAAATCAATCTCAGAAGAGATAATTGAGTTACATTCTTCAAACACCAACACAATACAGAGGAAAAAAAACATACCGAGAGTTTTCTTTTTTTTCCTTAAATGTTAAGTATACCCCATGAAAGCTTTATTAAGCTTTATACGTGAGCTAGCCAGAGAATATGTACTTTATGAATCCCACTGGATTTTGAATAAATATGTATCAGGCTGCCAGGTGACATCAAGAACTAGGCAGCAATGGAACAGAAATGCTAGGACTTCCTTACCCCTTTCTGACTCCTACTTAGATGAGTGAGATTTTTGTGAGTGCTCTGGCAGTCAAGACCAGGGTCCTGCAAATACTGCAGTGAAATCCTTTGAGTCTGACCAGTGAATCTAACCCAGGTGCCTTGATAAGCATGTGCAAGCATCCCATGATTGAACATGGAGAAGAAACTGATCTTCCCCAGTCCAACTTAAATACTTTGTTGCACTTCTTCAACTGAGGTTAAAAGCTGCAGTGCTAGGGAAGGGAGTTAAATGGGAAATCCCACCATTCTCTCATTCCTTGTATAACCACCTTGCACCAACCAAGGTGGTTGAGATGCTTTGGCTTACACTCACAGAATGGTATTATTTCAATACCAGGGGAAAAACTTCTTCTCAGTTAGCAATAAATCTCTACCTTTGCAATTCAAAGCAAGTTGTCTATTTTTGAGGCAACTATGACGGAGAGTTTCATATTAGTATATTCTCATTTCACTAATTTGGATTAGTTTATGGTGAGTATATGGTGCAAATATATGAGGAAGATAGTAGTGGTAGTACATGTTAGAAGGCCATGGTTTGCGAGTGGCTTATTTAATACATGCAGTCTTTATTTTTTTCTGTATTTAAGCACCTACCCACAAACACAGTTGATAACAAACAAATATAGCTACTACTATCTTCATGTGTGCATTGACAACTTGGTTAAATATACATTTGGATTAATTTTTTACCTGTACTTGTACATACTGTAGTACACCTGTGATCTGTTTAATAGCTACAATTGAAATTCTGTTTGTCCTATCATTTACAGGTTTTATTTTAATGCAGTTTATTTATTCAACAGCATATTTAAAATTCAAACTACTCATCTAGGAATGATTCTGAGGATTTTAATTATTGTATATTGGTGTAATTAAGATAATTGATTCATTGAATGTTCAGACAAGCAAAGTGCCTTAACAAAAAAGGATCCCATTTAAAGTAAACATAAAGTTTGAGACAGTGAATACAAGAGAATATATCTGTATTATCAGGATGCTATGAAATATGTTTATTTATATGTTTAAATTTTGGATCTTGATAAAGAATTTTTCAACTCTGTTTCCTCTTAATGAAATATTCATTAAACACTGCTTGCATTTGTCTCTCTCTGTACATGAATATAGACAAAAGAATGGATAGAAATGAGAAAAACTTATATATACCAAAATAATATAAAGTTCTCTCTCACAGGAACCCAGACAGTCACTATGGTGCTTCCTGACAGAGTAAAGCAGCAGGAGACAGCTAATGAGGCAAGTCATCCGTTATCATTGCAGTGCTTAGCCTGATTTAGTTATCTGAATCAAAATGACAGATTCAGGAGGAAGGCTCCTGGGAACTTGACTGAAAATATTATGTTGATGCTACCATGCATTGATCAATCTAGTGGAGTGCCTCTTCGTCTCCATGCCAACAACGAATAGAAACAAAAAAGCAGGGGTTAAGGGGCATGCTTTCGGAAAACTGATATTGAGGAAGATATTTTCTTTATAAACAGGTTTTGTTAAACACTGAAATAAGCTTCATGCCTAGGACGACTCATGGCTCTTCAAAATATGGGAGGTTTTATAGTGTAATTTCAGCTTGTCAGGAACAATTTTCCTCCTTCCTTTTAGGATTACTTAGAAGTTTAGCTTTAGCAGCTACAGTCCATGTCACTGGTTGCTTATCAACTTTATTCTAACATGAAGAGCAAGAAATAGACTTTTACCATTTCAATAGAACAAAATGCCACTCAGTAATTAAAAAAAGGTGTGGTTATATTTTTATAGAATATTCATCTTATTAGATGGGCAAAGTTAATCTTCATAAAATTAAACATTTTTAGGAAAGATGTAATCTAGAAGACAAAATGTAGATATTGTCTGAAAAATGTAGAAGCAAATGGTGACTAGTTTTGAGCAGGAGTTCAAGGTAGAGCTATGTTTTTTTTGAATGAGAGGGCATTTTTTGAATAAGTCTAGACTGGGTGTTCTTGCAAAATGAGTAAATGAGCATTAAAAAGGAAAAAAGAAGAATAAAACCCAGTCCTTGAGAAGAAAATTGAGTTGTTAAAAAATACAGCAGTTCATTGTTGAATCTTTCAATATTCTTTGATACAAGTCTGGAAAACACTTTAGAAAAAAAAGAGCCAATTTTAGCTCATTTAACTGTGAGGAATACTCACATCAAGTTACAAAGGTTGGATACCTCTTTAGTGTAAGTAAACCTCTTCTCAAACTGGTGAAGAGTTCTGTGTTCAATACCTAAATGTTTTCTTTCAGAGGAAATTTTACTGGTTTGTGGTGTTCAGCTGGGACTTACCAGCTGTTTTAGAAATAGATTTTAAGGTTTTTGCTGTTTCCCAGGAACTGTACCCACTCACTCATCTCTGAGGCCACAAGCGTTCCAGGCTAAAAGAAGTTCTCTGAGACAAAATGAAAAGTCAATGTGTTCTGAAAAGGATATCTATACCTATTCCACCCTGTTCCTGAATCTCTGGAAATTCATGGGTTTACTGAAAATTGGCTGAAAACCAGAATTCATATTCCAGGGGAAAAGAATAATAACGCAAATTCTGAAGTGGAATGGAAAAAATATGTCCTGGACCATTGCTGAGTGGGAAGCCTGAGCTTTTACTTTGGGAGGTGCCAAAGAAGTATCTTTGATAGACTCAAAGGGGTTACTGATCTCCAAAGGATCCATCGTCCCCATTCTTCAACCATTCAACAGGTAGATGGTGCTGAAATTGGAACCTGAAAATTGCAGTACCCCAGGCAATGAGAAATCATAAATCAGGAAGGCTATAAGGTAATTTTCCTCTTTATATTTGAAATAAGAATTTATAATAATAGAAACAACAATGACCATGAAACTTGAGCAACTACAGCCAAAAGGCACAGGCAGTGTGACATAAGGTGGGGGTATTTAATAAATACAGTGTTGAACACCTCTAAATGGGGATGCAGAGAGAAAGGAGTTTGGAGAAGATAAGACTCTTGTCCCAAATTTAGAAGACTCGAGGTTGCTGGGTCAACATGCAAACTTTCATGCAACTGGCTTTCCTGTTGGAAGGAAAAGACACTTTACGTTTAATTTTGCTCTATGCAAAGTTGAATCTCTTACAGTCCCACATCTTAAAGCCTTTATTCCTCTTGTCAGCAGAGTATGTACATTCTTCAGTAACATAGTCTGACCACAGGAGATGGCCAGCATACTGAAATTTGTGTAAAGACATTTCCAAGAGTGGATTTTTTAATTAAAATATTTGCTTTTAGGTTTTAAACAGATCATCATCTTATTTTGCAGCCCTTGTAGGATGACTTAGCATAGTATTCTTATTTTAGAAATATTGGAGTTAAGTGATTGTGGTAGAAGGCAGAAGATATGGGCTTCATTGCCACTTACTCTATAGTTTTTTGTGTGACTTTGGACAAATCATGTAATTTCTTTGTGCCTCTGCTCTCCATCTCCTTCACAGTACTCCTATTCCTCATCCTGTGTCTGTCTTTAAAATTTAGACTTTAAGCTGTCTCAGTTCATAGCAATTTAATTTGATCAGACTACTTAAAATACTTCGTATAGCTCATAATATGGACATGCACTGCTTTGTATGGGAGCTCATAACAATTCTCCTCATGTGACAGCAAACTAATATAGGCTAATCTTGTACCTGAATAAAAAAAAAAAGACAAAAAAAGAGATTCATTGCTACATAACTCAAGGTCTCTTCAGAGCTCCAGCTTTATGTTCAAAGTCACTGAAGCAGATCTAACACCCTTTCCCAGTATTCAAATGAACTGACCTTTCCAGAAATCTAGAATTTTCCCCTCTACCAGAAGTCACAAAACAAATAAGATGTTAAATATTCTTTTACTGAATAAAACAAAAAGACTAATTTTACAAATGGTATTTATGATTGACTGTCCCATAGGCTCAACTGAAAAATATGTGGAGAAAGAGGTTTTGCCTTCCTGGTATGTCATACTCACATCAGTTTTTTGTTCTGCTCATAACTCAACCACGGACCCAGTGTGGAGCTTGTAGCAAGCTAACCTTGATGCATTTTCACATATTTCTTACAATTTGTAAGGTTCTGTCACTGTTGTTGGGGGAGGCTGTAAGGATATTATGATACTTGAAAAATGTAGGATTTTTACAAATATGCAGCAGTTAAACAAATACAAATTTATTCAGAAAATTATGTTATTTGTTATTTTTCATTAAACATCCTCATCTTTCCTGGGAGCACAATATGTATTTCCATCAGTACTGCCATCCGAGTGCTCTGTCACAAACATGGAAAAGCTGTTTTCATGAGTAAGCAAAGAAAACTATTGTTTTCATTTCCGACTACTAGGAACCTTGCCCACATTGGCAGCTCTAGTAGGCATCTCTAATAGACATCCTTAAAAAAATGCAGGAAAGAAGTAGCTTAAAGAACTCTTCAGGAGATCACTGCCTTGGGTTAGATTATAGAGGCTAAATAGTCACCCTCATAAGATAAGATTCAAGAACAGTTTAGGATTAAAGACAAAATACAGTCTTAATTAAGAACTTAAATCTCTTTTGTGGTTTCCCCAACTTTACAGATGGGTATTTGTTATTTCACCCTTAAATTAGTCTAATGATAAAACTGAGCCCAAGTAACCTTGTATGCTTTAGAAACACCACCCTTTTGGGCACAACCAATACATTTACAAAGGAGTGGCTTGAAAACTGTTATGATATCTTCCACTTAAGCAGAATGTGTGTACCATAACAGTTTGCCAAGCAATTCACTATGACCTACATGCAACCAGAGGCAAGTAATATAAGTTTTAGTCTGTGTGAGACACTTTAATTAACATAATAAAACTCTTTACCAAGCATCTGGATGGCAGAGACAGAGCTGGATTTCTGAGAATAAGATAAGAAAACTGCTCCTAAAGGAGTGGTATTATGCATAATACTCCAAGGGAACACCTAGTACAGGTAATGTTTGCATAAATGGAAAAAACAAAAGCTAAAACTTCACAGAAACCCAAGGAGTTTGACCATGTAAAAAAGGCTCAAAATGGTGATCAAGGCTTATGGATTGGAAGAGACTCTTTTCCATGAAAAAAGGAGCTTATCTTAACTTGATTAAATCCTCTTGTACTCAAGAGAACAGGATGCTGGGTTGTTTTTTTTAAGCAAAAATTACAATAAGGAAATACCCAGCTCCACCATTAACTACTCCACCTAATTAAATCCATTTACATGACTAAATTTTGGCTAGCTGGCTGGATCAAATGACATGATTAATGTATATCCCATTCTGTGATGTGAAAACAGGTTTCCAGAGATACAATAACCTGCCTGAGGATGGCAGAACAAAAAATAAATTTGAATGTCTGAGTGCTGATCCAGTACTATGCCCACAGGATCATGCTTTTGTACATAATAAGACACTATTTTTTAATAGAAAAATATCTGTAACAGGTTACTCAAGAAAAATAAGATATTATTCAAGAATTATTTTGTCCACTTACCAGATAAAATAAACACATTTGTGTTTATAAAAAAGAGGAGTGCTATTTTTGAAGAGCACAAGAGGATTTAACTGCTTTTTTAGCACTAGTTGGGTAATTGCTGGAATTAGTAATGCCATCTACAGACACAGATAACTCAGTCTTGTGTGAGCTGATTAAAACTATTGTTTTAATAGTCTAAGCTGTTGTAAATGCCATGGATGGGATGTTGACCTGTCAAACAGACAGTTTCTTACCAGAAGGAATATGAGTAAAAATATATTACATGATCATGTAGGGCTGTAGAAATTGTTATATTTTAGGGTTTTTTTAATTAAACAGCAAGTGAAATACAGAGACCAAATTACTTTTGTCCATGAAGGTGATAACACAGTTTTACTTCCAGTTTTGGTAAGACATTTCACTATATTTTATGCCAATGCTAATGCCAGTCTATCAAATCCTTAATACTCTGATAGAACAGTACCAATACCTGTGACTAAAGAACTATAGAAATACCATTAAGTAAATTCAGTAATGATATGAGTTTTACATTAAGTGGGCTGAGTGCATAAAAAGCAGAGTGAGAAACATGGTGCATAAAGAAAGCAAAGCTGATGTAACAGGAATTCTGATGAAACGCAAGATTCAAGATTGCGCATGTTAAAACTACTTGTGGCTTAGTTTTTATACTCTTTAATATCTTATTTTCATTAGTTTTCTTGCTATACCATACTTTTCTTCTGAGATCTCACATAAGTTACGCAAATGGAGTGACCTAAAGTCCCTTAAGAAACAAGTCTAATCCCATTTACAGTAATATTGCTAAGGAAAATGGTCTCTTCAATGCTGAACTTGAAATCGGAATGTAGTCCTTAAAATCAATTACTTTTTTTGTTCCCATGTAAAATGTGAAGGATACCCTTTATGACTTGCATTTAAATTAGGAATCATATATACACAGTAAGCTTCCTGTTGCATTCAAAAATGAAAGACAGAGAAGTTTGAGTATTATCAAAGGAGATAGTTTCTGCTGCAAACCCGTCCCAGAGAAAAGCTGAATCTAAAATGAATTGTATCAGAGCCAACACTTTATTTTATAAATCCTGAAAGTATATAACCACTTACTTCTTATCTCCTCATTGGGGAAAAAACAGTTAACTATATCCCTTCCTCATTTAAAGATATTTCCAGATTGTCTGCTAAATTGATTGTTATTGCATTCCACTTATCTCTGTTGCTGAGTCAGCAGTTTATTGACTATTCCAGCCACCTGCAATGCGAGGAGAGTTTGGTTCATATTGGTTAGTACATAGTAGTCAAATTTGGCTTAGGAAGTCTTGCTTTCATATTAGGCAGTACTATATATTAAAAATGGCCTGAAATCAATCAGTTTCTTTCCTTCTAGGAATTTCCATGTAATATGGATTAAATATAAATATTTATGCAGAAAAGCACACCTGATTAATGACAGTTGAAAAGTGAAAGACATTTCTTCTTCGAGTCTCTTAGTAGGGGAAATTGCAGACAGTGTTCTGTGTGCATTACATACTCTCCTTGAAACCTGGGAGGAGTTCAGAGACTCTAGAAACACTGTGTAATGGTCTTACAGAGCAAATCACAAGGACTTTTCTTCTCTGTGTTCCTCTGTGATTTGATGTAGTTCAGGTGTGTCTATGGCAGTGCAATAGAGGGCAGACTTTCAAATTGCACTTACTGTTACCTAGTACAAAACAGGACAGAGGACCAGAATCCAGAAGTAAAAAGCTTTTTAGTGTCTTGTGCAAAACAGCCTGTACCACAAAAGCATCAGGCCATTGCCCTTCTGCTTCTTTGTGGTAAAAAACCCCAAAAGTTTAAGCTTTGGTAACATTTTCGTTCTTATCTCCAAATAGTCCAGCCAACCTCCTCTTCTGCAATATGATTCTTTAGTACTGCAGGACTTGTTTTTCTTCCTGGTTTTCTTCATATTCTTACATTCAATTTACAGAACTCACTCATTCTCTGATAATTAATGAAGCATAAATGAAGTCCTAGAAACAGAACACTACATCAGGCCTTGGAATGGTCAAGCAGTAGCAGTTTAGAAAATCTGTTGGTTCATGATAGAGCCCTCAAAAGGGAAGTGTCCCATCTGTAAGAAGAGAAAATTTACTTCAAGATGCACCAAGTCAAAGCTGGCTGTGTTTCCAAATGAACAGAGTATTATTTATATATGGCCACCTCTGTATTATTTTCTTTGAGTTCATCCTTTTGGTGTTGCTTCAGTGTTTGTCCAGGACTTCAGTTCAAGGTAGAGATGGGTCATCTGGCAAGTAGATAGTGTAGAAAATTTGGAGATTCTCTTGCTTATTTTATTTTATTTTATTTTATTTTATTTTATTTTTCTAAAAAATCTACAACAGCTTCAGGAATACCTAAATCATCTGTGAATTTAATGCAACTTCAGCCAGTAGTTTTAACAAAAGGAAGCTGGAAAAAAATTCAAAAAATGTTATCATTTTATGCTGCATGCTTTCTATGCAACCAATGTTTCTCCTTTCTGACTCAGAACTGTCAGCATTTGTTTTGTAAGGATTCTATGCCATCAAATTTTAATTTTTGGTTAAAAAAAGGATATGACAACCAAAACAATGCAGATTTTTTCCCCCTGAGGATAATTTTTTTTTTAGGTTAATGCAGCTTGTGTTTTTTCAAGTTTTTTTCTGGTTCCATCAACAAACTGAGAAATCCATCCACTGCACAGTTTTGGCTTCTTGTTCACCTGTCATCCTGGGAACTTGGTATTTTGCTTTGTCTGTATTATTACAGTGATAAAGATTCAGCAGTGCAAAAATATTCACTGATTTCAATTTGTGTGACCTCATAGTTTTCAAATTAAGTGGGCATTTTGCACATCTATAGTTGAGGGTAGTGTTTGTCCTGTAGATCTTTATTACCATAATGTGAGAGAAGGCAAGAACATAGTTTGTCTCAGAATGCAGTCAACACAAGCACAAATAGCAATTACCAAAATAAATCTTTTTGTTTGCAAACTAAAAAAGTAAAGGCTGAAATCATGAGAACTTAAACCATTTTAAAGTCATTTTACACACTGTCTTTTCTACATATCTTCACTTCTTCTTTTTAGCCAAAGGCAAAGAAGGAAAAGGGAATGAGTAAACAGCCTGAATCTGTTTTGTAAGAGATCATGTCAGTTGTTATTAACTGTTATATTATGTTTCATTGGGCTGGTTGAAGGCAAACAGAAGGTCAAAATATTTGTTTTTCTTATTTGGCTTTCTTATCTTTGAAAGAAGATTCAGTTAAAATATTTCAGCTCACTTCAGTAATTTTAAATGCATTTTGTTATAATCACTCACCATTTCATGCAATATTTTTAGAAAGTGGAAAGCTTTTGAGAGGAACATATGGGTGCAATACCTTTGGGGAGGGGGGGAAGTGCCTATATAGTGGTATAAAACTGTCATGCCTGTAAGAACTAACATGAAGAATATAAGCTCATTCTAACTTCACCCTATAAGCATAAGAATATGGTTATGAATTGAATAAATAAACATTAGGAAGATATCTCATTCATAGGTGTTATTCTTCATTAGTGGACCTAAAAGAACGTAGTGTGTGTGGGTTGTTTGGTTGGTTGGTTTTGGTTTTTGTTTGTTTGTTTGTTTGTTTGTTTGACGGATGTAGCACAAGTTATCCAAGGTAAAGGGAAGGTAATGTCATAGCCAGTAAAAGAACCTGACTTGCCTGACAACCAGCTCAAGGCTCTTTCCACCAGGCAATGTATTGTTTAAGTTATTTTGCAACCTTACTTTTAACTGTACTGACAAATGCAGCTCACCTCCTGTAATTTTTCAGTTACAGTCACAGATTTCTGCATTTTTTCCCATGCTGAAAACCAGTCTGAGATCTATATATGTTCCCACACATAATAATTGTGAAAACTGTTTTCAGTAGTTTCAGGAGTTCAGTCTATTCAACCCTACACTAGCAAGTTCCTCACATAGGTGGACTTTTTGCCCCACAGAGTTGTTGTACCCAACAGTGCTATTGCATTAAGTAAATGCTTGTCTTCATCTATTCAGTGATGTATGATATTATAGGCTCTGGCAGCAGACGTGATTTACTACAGCAGTAATGGCACAAATACGGAAGCTCAGCACTACATAGATCTGAAGAAACCTGCCCTTCCCCACTGTCAAATGGGAAGATGCATGAAAGCAGCTTGATGTTGTAGAGTATTCAATAAAATACAAGCTTTCACAATATGGCATGATAGACAAGCAAAAGACCCTGCTAAAAGTGAGGGCTCTGAAATTCCAAAATAACCTGGATTTGCTAACATACAGGTAAGACCCTTTCATCCCACCTTGCTTTGAGGAAAGAGAGATCAGTACTTTGCATTTACCCATGTGTGGCAAAGTTCTTGTTTGAAAATGCTGTTTGGTGAAGAGAAGTGGCTGACTGGGTGAATCTATTATTTGAAGTAATTTTTTAAGAACTCAGAATTTGTTTGTGGACACTTTTCACAATTTCAGTAAAATGGAAGATGAATAATAGTAATATTTTTGACAAGGTTCCTGTCAAATAAAATACGAAATATTACATCAGGAAAGCCATGGTCACTTGGAAGATCCTACAGAGAGATATCTGAGTCATCACCTTCCAAGTGCCCCTAATAGTTCAACTGCTAAAAGAAACTTATCAGGTAATTGCTTTCAGAAAATCAGCAATTGCTTGTAGTTCCCACACAGTAATATTTCAGATTACTATTGTGATAGATGAATAAGGTGGGGTAGTCCATTACTAAATAATGCATGAGTCATACTTAGTATACAGCAGATCAGGTACTGAGAATTGAGTTAATCTTAAAAGCTATTCAACACTGGAAAATCTGTGCCACATTTACACATTTTGTAGGACTCCCCCTGGGATTCCAAATTTCCTTCTAGAATTTTAAAAATGGATCTTTAAGATGTCACTAATTAATCTCCAAAGCCTGGAAACACAGGAAAATAAAACTTCTAATTTTTCGAGTCAACCTACATTTATTGAGTATGTTGGTTGTACGTAAGGTTGCTATGTTATGACTAGCTAGATACTTTCACTCAGTACAAATAGCTGTTGGAAGGCAGAGGGGGATATATGAGTCAATAAATTGTTATAATTATGGCAGTTTTTCTTGGAATTATCCATCTGTACAGTTATTTTATGGATGGCCCTTCAAATAGTTGGGAGCTGAATAGGTATTCCAGTGAGTTAATCCGACAATGAAGAGGCACAACACACTAGTAATGAAAAAAACAGATAGCAGAGACCCTAGAAAGCACCACTTGAGTTGTAAGATGTTTCTGATATGCCAATAATGAGACAAATCAAAGAAGTGAGACATATATAAAGAAACTCTCAGGTAGATAAGGAGGAAAAGGTACAAAATGCAATAACTGGTAGTGAGGACTGTCTCTCCGACAAGGTGGGCTCTGTTCAACAAAGCATGGGTTGGGTTAGGAGGAATCTGGAGGTTTTATTCTGCAGGAAATTTTAAAATATTCAGACCTGGTTTCTTCCAACCTGGACAAAAAGACACATGTTTTTACTGAAGACAATCTCCAAAAATGATGATTTGGAAACATGGAAGCCGTTTGCAGGATAAAAGATAAAAGAGTTTCACTGCAGTATTGTGAAAGAATGTCTAAAATATCTGGTTTATTGTGGTAGAACTATTATGAAAATGAACCATCAAAACCATATTAAGTATTGGTAGATGCATTATATCAGGTATTCTATAATTCAGCAATTAACATTTTAGTATCTTATGCCAATCAAAGCAATGTAAATAATGGCATTGAAATATTTCATTTATACTGTTTCCACTTAACCCAACTAAACTTATTCCATGGTTTTGCGCTTCTTGAATTAGACAGGATTCATGGCAGGTTAGTTTTGTGTAGTAGAGGAAGTTTATGATACTTTGCTCAGGATGCAAAGCTTGTTCATCATGCAAGACAGATCAGATTGTTTAAGAGGAAGTTTGTTTTGCATATGGCTTGTTTTATTTGCTGAGGAAGATGAAACTGGGATGGAGAATTCGTTGAGGAAAGGGAACAAAAGGGATGGCTCCACGGTTAAAGAGAATTAATATCATTCTGCAAAATTATTCTTATCTTTGATAAAGAATTCCTGCATGAATTTAAGCGACCTCTCATGAGTAGTCATTAACTGTGCATTCATCATATTCTGGGCTCGACCTGAGGTCATGGGGTCTGGTCTGCAGAAGTGTTCGGCTTTCAAGGGTCTGACACAAAAGTGCTTTGAACCTTTAATATGCTCTGTGGTGCATGTTGGAAAATCAGATTCTATGCCCTCAACTTGGACTCTAAAAATCCATGAGCGCACTTGACCTCTTTGTCTCTCTCTAGTACCTATAAAATAGGGAATTACACCATCTCTTCATATCACTAGAGTCTTATGAAGATTAAATAATTTTTGTGAAGCACTCTGATATTACTATTTGGGCATCATAGAGAAGCCCATGAGAAAAATTAGTCATCCTGTCTTCAGAGTAAGTGTGCACTACGTAAATCCTAAAGGCTACACATTTGACAATGAGAGAACACCTAGTTTTCTAATTTCTCTGTTCTTGTTCTTTCTTCAATCATTCTGCTTTTTTTCTTTCCCACAACTCCCAAAGGTTTATCTCTTACACTTGCCAGAGACTCCTGGTGATAACTACCTTCCTCTAGCTCTCTAAAATTCATCCCTCTGTTCCCTCCCTGATACGCTGTCGCATTCTCCTCTTCCCTTACTGCCAGTCTAAAGCACCCTCCCAGAAGTAAACAACAAAAAACTTCTGAATATTTATTCATTGATGTCTTATTCCACCTTTTACATTTCATTTCTTTTGTATAGGCTACCATTTCTTTAAATGGCTGCAGAGGAGAAGAAATCGTAATTTTTCATGTGTGTGTAACCTGGTGCAATGAATTCTGATCTTGATCACAGCCTTTTGGATGCTATAAAATAAATATAAAATACTATTACTGACATGGCTGGCTCATATTTTAGTATTGGAATCTTACACTACATGCAGCTTAGTTTAACTGTGGCCTCATTGATTTCCTGGCATATGAGAATTAAGAGAAAAGAAAGAGTGAGAACTGAGAATACTCTTGTGTATTTTCTTATTTTCCAGTAAGTTTAATAAATTCAGTTTTTAGCAGATGTCTAGAAGACAAATTTGTAGATTTGTTTAATTTACATAATTCATTTACAAATGTGTAACACACTAAATATTTCAGGAACCATCTGCCTGAATTGTTCCTCTTTACAAATGCTGTGCCATACTTTCCTTGCCATTTTTATTGAGAAACAGTCCTGCAGCCCAAAATGCATCCTGAAATATCAATCTGACACACTAGCTTTGGTTAATGACTTCTCTTAGGTAGAAAACATTAGCTACTCCAAACTAAAATGGATTTTTAAGCTTGCAGGGTCAGAAATACAGATTACGTAGCTCTCTGAATTTAACAGAGTTAGTAAAGTACATGAACTGAGAATCAGGTTCGTAAAAAAGGTTTAGAATAGTGGTTTTTAGAATGAGTGGTTTTTTAGAATGAGCAGTTTAGAATGAGTGGTTTTTATATTTCCCAAGGAAATAATTATTTTATAACAAACACAGCTACTACTGTCTGTCTTTCATCAACATGGATTTAAATGTTTCAGAAAACTTGAGAAATAAAATTAACAGGAAGATAAAACAGGGGGGAAAGACCACCAAAAATGGGATTGATGATTTATGCATGTTTAACCTTTGGCAATTCAATTTGCCCTGATTTTAATAGTGAAAAAAGCTCTTTAATGGAAATACACTTTATTAGATTAGCTGATTTGTAGAAGTTTTTAATACAAAATATGACACAAACGTTAAAAGCAAAAAAACTTTTTACCTGTGTTGCAACTAACTATAAGGAAATCTATATGTATTGGTTAGGGAATTGGATTTTCCTGTGATGAGAGTGTTTAAAAGACTGACAAATCAGACCAGTTTCAAATTTCAAGATAACTCTTTATTGGATGGATACTTGTTAACAATGCACATTGTGTTGTCAGTGGCTATTTCTTAATCACTAACAATCATTATCAATACATATGCAAAACAACGAGTCCTTAATAAGCTTAACCTAAACCAGCTATGAGTGTGCAGTATCCAGGAACTGATGCGGTTGATGGCACTGAGGGCTGTGCTCCATCACCAAGGTCAAGGTCAGTGAAGGCTATTCCCAAGGGAAGACAGATGCAGGGTGGGCTCTCTTCTTTCTTCCCCATCTTTCTTCTCTCATTGCTGGTATTTCATGCTCCTCTGTCTCCTTCCCCAAAAGAAAAGAGGTGATCTCATCTGCTCTTGACACCTTATTTTTGGGATCAGGACTCACGCTGGCTTAGCTTATTCTGGACAATTCTGGTTTTAACAGACACGCTTCCTGCCTGTTTTACATCCTTAGCTCTCCTCTGGCAGATTTTACTGCTTGCACATGTTTTCCTCCTCCCTGCTTGTGCACCTATACTACAGACCTGTGTTTCCCCCTTGAGGGCTATGGCTATTATTTTAATATTTAAGCTTAGCTGTCTTACAAAATGTTATTAGTCATGTTACAATGTTACAAAATGCTTGGACATTTTGCCAGTCATACTGTTTTAAGTTTGCTTCTGTTTGGGTTCAAAGCAAGCAAATATTAATCATGTCTTCCTTAGTGTGCATGGACTTTTACAGGTCCAATTGACCTCTGCTTTGTCTACACCTGAGGAGTGGTGAATCTGTCTCTCATTAAACCAGCTAGTCATTTTTCATGCTTTGTCCACTAACTTTATTCTTCCTTCCTATTTTCATGGCCAAAATGTAGTATATCCAGGCCAACACCATCACATGAGCACCCTAAAATATTTCTTGGCCTTATTTATATCTGTATTCCCACCCATTTGGCTTCTGACCCTAACACTTCCACTGAAAACATGCACCTCAGGGCTGCCAGGAAATTCCTGAGCAAGTGCTTGCTCACTTACTATGGTAAAGAACCATGTTCATAAATCTGCAGTACTTGATCTTAAACATAATTAGATTTCTGGAAGGTTCTGCAGGAATATTATTCCAAAACCTCACTCATCTGAAAGCCTCTAATATTCAGACTTAAACATATCCATTGATGATCTACATACATAGGTTCTTGTGGAGCAATAACTTTGCACAGCTTTTCTAGCGTTGCATAATTTACCTTAATTTCTAACCCAACTTCTAACCCCCTGTAGTAGAAGTTTCTTTTTTCATGACCACACCTATATTATATATTGGGTGGGAAATATATCTTGTAGTGGTTCTCTGAGAGCCATGTAGTTGTTCTGTTGTACAGGACCTGACATCAACAGTTGTGCTGGTGAGGCACTGGACGTAGCAGAGCAACCTCAGAGCTGTTGGTTCTGAGTAATTTCTGAACATTGGCACTAGCAGTCTCCAGTCCTTGTTACAGATGTCTCACCTAGTATAACCTAGAGGTAGACCTGTGACAGGAAATTGCCATTAGAATGGTTCTCTGATGGAAAATGCCTTTTTCTCAAAATCAGATTTTTCCACAGAAAAGTTATATTCTTTATTGTGATGGTTAGAAAAAATCTGCAACTGTTCATTTCTCAGTCTGTCTTGCACAGTAATCAGGAGGCACTCTGATTGTCTAAGGATGCCAAGAGGATTGTTCTGCCAATCCCTCTATTGCGTTTGTTCAGATACAATTTTCTTTTCCAGTAGATGACTACTGAAATCTCTCTTAATCCTGATGTGTCTAGAAGGACTCCTTAACAGTTAGTGACATTCTCCTGACTACACACTTTCATGGAAGTCAAACCCACATTCCTTTTAAGCCAAGAGGGCTGGAATGTAATTGCTACTTCCCCCTCTCAATGCAGTGAAAATGTTAAAAATTATTATTTCAATGGTGGTTATGTGAGTTCAGTTAAAATGTGAAATCGTGTTTAAAAATAAGATTGCAGCCACATAATATGACAAATGATTGAGCCTGCCATCTGAGTCAGAAATTTTATGAAAAAAATCTTTTGGGATGGTTCTTCCTGCTTCCACATGCACTAAAAATACTTTTAGGGAAGAACCTGTCATTATATTTTAGTTCCTCCATTTTGATGCCTGCCAGAACCTATGCAGTATTTCTATTAATGAAAACTGAAAAGAAAAAAAAAAGTAGGAATTATTAAAAACAGAATAAAAAGCTTAGTTTAGATACAGTGATTTTTAAGCAACCAAATAGATTTTTTTGTTAACTGATTTAATCAGTCACAGCAGCAGATTTGAGGACTGGTGGATTTTTTATATCTAATTTAAACTGGTGAATAAAACCCTCAGTGTTTGTTCCTATCCAAAAGGAGCCTAAAAACTTCAGAAAATCTGAAACTAAATCTTATTCAATTTATGACTGAAATGGAGTTCCATTCCAACAGCTAGGAAATGTTTTATTTAGTTGAATTTCAATCTTTAAAGCATTTTGCTGTAAATTAGCTTAATTTCCAAACAAAATTGGCCAAACAATACAACAAAAAAGGAAATATTACCTTTTGAAAAATGTCAAATGGGAACTTCAATAACTGTAAAAACTCATTATTTCTTTATGCAAAACACATTTATCAGAAGTGACCTTTTCTTAGTTACAGTCTCAGTTTCAACAAATCATACTTTCCCAGTATGAGAGTTTATATACTGCTAGAAATCCCTTGGCCTTCTTTATGCTACAGTGATATTTGGAAGGTAACTACCACTCCCTACTTCTCTGATCTTGGGTAACTCACAATAATGAACAGCCCTTGGAGAACCATGTTTTATGTGTATGTCTTCCTTCCACCTTATCATGGCCTTGGCCAGTCTGTGTAAATTAATGAACATTATCATCCGTGACTCAGTTCTTCTCTGGTAAAACTGGAGCAATTATAATTCCTTGATTCCATATTATTCTGTCTACCTGGACAGGTTGTTACTTGGGGGCACACCTGTCTCTTACTTTGTGTTTCTACTCCCTCATATGGTAGTAGCCTGGTTACTACTAAATAATATTAATTATGACTATTATTTAAGGAAAGAAAAACAGAAAAAAATGTTATAAAATTTAGCTATTTGAAAAGCAGTTATGGAAATCACAGATAAACCTTTATCAAAATAAATAGTAGCAAGAGTTCAACTCAGCTGTCATTACTCTTTTTTATTGAAAAAAGTGTTAGGTATAGGGAAATTTTCTTCCTCCATGGAGATATCATTACTTTTCTTGGCTATAAACAGGCTGCCACAGCAAACAGTGCACATTTGTCTAACATTCTAGAGGATAACTTTGTCTATGGTGAAATACATCATTTTGCTCAGCAGCCTTGAGTCAAACGAATGCTTCAGTTGATCCAAAATCTTTTATTCTCTGGCTCTCTGAACAACATAAACTAAAAGCAGGAACACGAAAGACACTCTTCTCCATTTTAAGGGATTTTTTTTATCCTATATAATAGTCAAGGATGTTATACCTACACTTAGATATGGTTAATTTGCAGTGCCCTAAAAGGCAGAGTTATAACTAAAGAGCACAAGCAGTGCCAATGAATTTTTTTTTCATGATGTCTGAGCTGCAGTATGAAACACAGATTAATAAACACAGCAGCTTTCCAGTAAACGGTATTTTTTAGCTTTCTCCAATGTGCAGCATGGCAAGCTGGAACATCAATATGTCTTCAAAATCACTTAAGTGCTTGTCATCAAACCAAGGATTAATTGCTTCGCAGTAAACTTGCACACAATGTATAGGTTCCAACTCTCTGAAAAAAGTAATGGTCCTAGAGCTTTGAAAGGTGCCAAGCCTGACATCTCAGGAGACTGAAAAACTGTACGTAGCCATAAAACATAGAGATCACAGAGAGAGCCAGCTCGAGCGTGACTCATATCCTTTCATCAAGTCACCTCTCCTCCAAATGACAAGTACCACTTCTAAAGTCGAGGTGTCCTTTTGCCTGCCTTAGACATGCACTCTTTATCCCTGGCTGCAGAAAACTCTGGCAACTAGCAGCTGTGATGGTGACAGCGTTCTGGAAAAAAATGTCAATGCCTGACAAATCCTGGCAATTGCTAGGATTTCCTAGCAATGTGTGTTTGCTTGTTTGTTTGTTTTTAATTACTTTGATGAAGCTGTTTGATAGATGGGCAACGAAGATAATTTCTCTTGCTTCAACCACTACCAATGTCTACACCTCTCCAGTCAAATTTGGTGGTTTTCTCCAGAATCAGTATATTGATGTCTTCTTTTTCACAGCTGCTTCCTTCTCACAGTCGTCTTCCGCCATTTCATAACTTCCAATTGTCCATTGCAATTTCACTGTGAGTCTTCTTTTGCTCCCTTTCCATTTCAGATGAATAAATAAGATGAACTGATAATAAATATGTTTGTGTAAGCAACACAAGAAAAGGAGTAAGATGACTATCCTGATTCACACCAGAAGAGAGTAAGTTGTTGCTTTTGCTCTACATCTCCTTTGTCAGATACAGGCTCAACCTCAGCAATCAAAGACCACTTACTGAAGTGATATGCATGCTTTTACTAGTCCAAAATATGGCTATCAATTATCTAACGCTTTAGCTTTTTTCTTTTTCTTTTTCTTTTTTTTTCTTTTTCTTTTTCTTTTTTCTTTTTTTTTCTTTTTCTTTTTCTTTTTCTTTTTCTTTTTCTTTTTCTTTTTCTTTTTCTTTTTCTTTTTCTTTTTTTTTTCTTTTTCTTTTTCTTTTTCTTTTTCTTTTTCTTTTTCTTTTTCTTTTTCTTTCTTTTTCTTTTTTCTTTTTCTTTTTCTTTTTCTTCTCTTTGAATTCACTGAAATGACAAGTTAATTAAACATGGGAACATGTTTATCCTGCAAAAGATTGTCAGAAACCCCCCACCGCTCCCTGCAAATTTCATGAAATCCAGGGTTTAATTTAAAAAATCTTGGATGTAACAAATGTGGGCTGATGAGAAACTGATCTTTTTTGTACAGCTTCATTTTGTCTTTACCACCTGCATGTAAATAAAGTAAAACACCTTTTGTAAATTGGTAAAAAGTACTTGAAAAGGATTCCACCTCAGGACTGGAACATGACAGGCAATGCTTCAGATTCCCCAGTCATGTCTTGTCCTGTATGAGTGATAAATGTAATGACTTTTTCAAGCTTGTCTAGATTTACTGGTATGATACTTGAATTATGTATACAATCTGCACATGATCTTTCAGGCAAAAAATCCCCCTCCAACTCATTTTAGTAAGTATTTCTAATCTTGAAATATCAGAGTTTCTCTAGACAGTATATTGTCCCCAGTCCTGCAGGAACTGCTTGCACTGAACCTCCAACTGCCTCGTCACCGCACCAGACCACTGAGCCCTGGGTGTGGCTGATGAAGTATTTCAATCTGCTTTAGGATTAACCTGTTCTTCTTATGGCACAACACCTACTGTATGTCAATCGGAAAAGGTGATTAACTAATTTTCAATTTGTTTGTGGACAGACTCCCATTTATAAAACAAACAGGCAAATCACTTTAAACAGAGAGAACACTCAAACCTAAGTGGTATATTTCTTCAGCCAATACCCAGTGACCTTTCAAGATGAAAGGATAATAGTCGACACAGAAAAGGAAGAAAAAAAGCCCTGTGTGCTGTTTGCAAGGTTTAGAGGTCACTTGGCTACAGAGAGAGAAGGATACAATGGAGGCTGCAGAAAACACTGCAGAGGCAAACATGGCCGTTCGTTTAGATTTTTTTTCTTCTGAGCCTCACCATTCACCACTGGCCTTCTTCATTTAACAAGAGCCTCTGTTCCCCTAACTAAGGGTATGTTCTGTTTATTGTGTGGCTGAGGCTCCACTTATGTATCAGCTGTCTATCTGCTCTCCTCTTTGGAGAGCAAGTAATTGGTCAAACCCAAAAGCAAAATGGCATGCTTATCCCATTCAGATGTCTGGTGATCATATGACAGGGCTGAGAGAACATGATGGGGGTCTCACTAGACAAAGTAAGATATTATTCCCAGTGAAATCCTGTGGCTACATGCACCTCTGCCTACAAGTACAATCAGGGCCTTTGTTCTGCCGTGGATCCTGGGAGTCAGCTTGCTTCTCCCATTGAGAAAACTTAAAGCAATTTCCCACATTTGTAGCAAGGCATCCCTGGGTCATAAAGATTGCTCTGTCCGCTGAGCACACAACAATGTTTAGACAGAAGCAGAAAATTAAAAACAAATTCCTTTTTCATTTTACTGACCTTCAGAAGCTATACTCTTAAAAGTGGACACAGCAAAATGCATTTGCACCAACAGAACCTGAGTCTTGACTACACAGAATATGCTTTCAGAAAAACTTTTTCCCATGCCCAGTTTTGTTTAAAACTTTCTATACTGCTTCTCTTGAAAGAAATCAGTGTTTGTCAGCAAAAGTGCCAGAGATACCAGTTACCTCCTACACATTTTACCTCCTCACACTTTCACTCTTGCCCGTACACACATCCACCCTCACACAGCCACGAAATTAACTACTCTTCTCCCACATGCAATCTGAGAGACAACCCTGATAACTGCTGAGATACAGTAACCTTTTTTAATGGTAGTCGCTATACAGATAAATGCTAAACTGACCACCATTTTAAAAGGCAGAGGTCAGCATTCCAAAGTCACCTTGAACACTATCATTGGAAATCATCTTTTACCCCTAAGCTATTCTGTCTGCATTTAAAAAGAAAAAATAGTTGAAAGAAGCAAAAAGCTGATGAAGCATGGTTCAGTCTTAACATTAGTTTCTACACAGGACCAGCATGTTTCCTTCTATATCTTACTACTCACCTGAAATATTACTTTTTATTGTAACTACTTTTTTTACTTTTTATTGCACTACTTCTGAAAAACTTAGAGATTAATTAAATTCCTACTCTCTGAAAGTTGTCTCCAGATTTTGACTTCGTTTTGCTATAAAGCTAAAGACTTTACCTAGAGAAGCAATATTGGGATGATATGAAGGCTAGGTTGCCTATTTAACAGGAGATTAGAAAAACTGTGTGTTTAGCCTAGTGGATCAAAGGCTGAGAAGGAATAGAAGCTAGTCTATAAATACATCAGCAGGGTAAACATCAGGAGAGAAAGGAAACATTTAAGTGAAATGCCAGTGTTGTCACAGGAACAAATGGATGTGAACAGCTGGAAATAAATTTAGCAGGAAATTAGAATAAACTTCCCAACTCTTAGAGCAGTCAGGTTCTGGAACAGAGTCTTCCAACAGGAAAAGATAGGACAAAAACCCCCAAATAATAGTTTTGAAGATAGAGGTTATTAATGAAAGGGTTTTCTGAAAGGTGAGAAAATATATTAAAGGATTTCAAAGACTTTCTCCAGCCTTGGTTTCTTGGGATTTTTTTAATGGTTTTATTTATTTATTTTGATTTGCCGTAGCTGAAAAAACTGAATGGAATTTCAAAAGCAGGTTAAAGGAACTAGGTGTGGAAAAGAAGTTAATTAGGTCTCTAATTTCTGCCTTGTCTCCTTTGAAAATCCCAGTGTTGAAATGGATCTCTTTAGATACGAGTGAGGATTACATTACCTTGCTCTTGAAAAATTCAGTGCTCCTCTGGGGGAGTGAAGCTCTCAAACGATTCAGGGAGACACCAGCATAGTGACTAAAAGGTGAGTAAAGTGTGTGTGAGTGTTCCTCCCTCTCCATGATCAGCTCTCAGACACCCATAGTTATAAATGTCTACCTGCTGTAACCCACAGCCCAGGGGTCCAGCTGTCTGCAGTCCAAGGCTCAGCTCTGTGAAGCACAGCTGTATGACCTTGGTGGGTTTTACTGTAAAAACTGTTACTGAGCTGTGGGAGAGTCCCTACACTGAGGATGTATATAAGAAAATAAAAGAAAAAAACAAAGACAGAGGAGAAGTTTTTGAGACACAACTAGTTAGCAGCTCAGGGAATAAAGAGAACAATAGCAATGTGAAACAATATGAAATGCTGAGAAAAAAAAAGTAGAGAACTGAAAGAGAGAACTCAGCAAGAGCCTTGTTCGAAGGCTGACACTCCCCCCCATGCCTGGAGGGTGTCTGGGCAGCAGAGACTTGTCAAGCTCCTGCATGCTAATGATTGGTCTAGTAACACATTAGTCTCAGGTGTTAGTCAACATACCTACCTAATAAACATATTAACCAACAAAGAAGTGCTGTATACTTGTAAGCTCTGCAAGGGTTGGTAAAAGGCCCAAACCCAAAGGTAATTCAGCAGAGGTACATTATGTCAACAGGTTTACATTATGTCAACAGGAATTCAGAATACCATGTTAGGATTCAGAGGGCCAAGACATCCATTGACAAGCTCAGTTTGGTCTTTTTAGACACATTAACTTTGTAAAATGCTATCCTCTTGAACAGTCTGGCCCAAATTCTTACCACCACTAAGGAGCTGACCAGGCATATAGTTAAGATTTAAAGCTTTGTGTGCACTGTCACCTTGCCTGTGGGCTGGAATGATTCTCTGGACGGTGGCTGTAGAGAGGACTTAAAGGATTTCTGCTTCTACCACAAGGTAATGTCATGCCCTTCCACCTTAACCATACATGTCAAAACTTTTTCCTGTCAGATCAAATGGGCTCCTTACTCCTTAATATCTTTTGCATTGATGAGACAGATGAGCACATTTATATCTAACTGGTGTTAGAGCTGCACTGCAAACTTTGCCTTTTTCATGGTAATGCTGTAAAGAAGCATCTGTAATAACTAACAAGATGGTACAACATAGAGCAATTTGCCTGGAGACTGAACTTATGCAGTTGCTAAGAGAAGTAGCTAATAAATATGATTTGAATAGAAATGCTAATGAAATAGAGCTGGATGTTTGTTATGTCATTTAACACTACTGCATATACAGCAGTTAATCCTTTTCAGGATTCTCTTTATTGTCATTGAGGTCTATACCTGTTTTTACTGCAAATCAGATAAATGCTGTCACATGGCAGGAAACAGTGAACAAATGTAGCGGTGTAAGGTTACATTCAGCTGGACACCATCTACCTGAACGATTAATTGAAGGTGTATGCAAAAAGCCACTGAAACTGAGCAGTTCTGTCAAACAGCAAAAAATCAATAAGAACACCACTATCTTGGTCTGTTGTACTTTTGTAAGATACACAAAGACAAATCAAGGATATATTTTCAAACCTGCCAGGAAGTCTCTGAGAGATGAAAGCTTTTCACTTTTTTTCCCACTGAATTATAGCTTCTATTAATACAATGGTATCTGCAGTAAGGACAGCATCTAATATGCAACACTCTTCCCATGCCTTTCATCATCCCTGAGGTTTTCAATGTATTCTTGTTCAACCTTTAGTTAAAGATCATTGCTACTATGCAATCAATTTTTGCTGGTCTCCTGGGTAAATGCTTAAGAAAGATTTAACCGAAGTTACGACAAAAAGAGGGTCATTTTGACACAACGTATTTACATGTTTGTGACACATGCCATGTTCAGTTAGCTTTGCCCATTGGGATATCCTGATGAAAGCACACTAATTTCTATAGGCAATTGACCACATGCAAGACTAGCTTGTTTATAGTTCATGTCCAGCCATCTGGGACTTCTTTGCTGGGGTACTAATGGAGAAGCAGCTTTTGTCTTGAGTCTCTGAACCAAAACCAATTGACACTTCAGGAGATGCAGAGAAGTGTCTAAATTACCCGGCTGCTATGTCCAATCTATTTTCAGCAAACAAACAAATCAAGAGACTGTTTCAAGCCAAGAAGCTCAAACCATATTGGGAAGTACCAAAGATAGCTAGCTTCTAATCCTGAGAGTAAATGTCAATAGCTTCAGTACTGGCTTTATCAAAGAATGAAGAAAACGCTATTTGTGATTTTTTTCCACAAATAAAAGCTCCCAGTCTAATATGTTGTGAGATTTGTAAGATCAAATGAATGTTCTCTGAGAACTCTTGAAAACATTCACAATGCAAGAAGCTTCCCGAGTGCCATATGAACTCATTCTGAGGCCAATGTATTTACCAGAAAGACATAATGGATTTGTTCTTTAAACTTCTCTTTGAAATATTACAGTCATAGAATTAGTGGAAACAGTGGAAACAGTATAATGTCTCTTTGCTGACTAGCAGTATATGAATAAGCAAAGCTTACAATCTGAATTCCTGTTCAGCAGTTTTTAATATTATTCAGAAGTAAATAAGGGTCAAATCCAGAATGATTCACTAATTCACAGACATAATGAATGCCTGAATAGTTCAATGAACTCTAATGAATGCACGTTCCAGTGACATCTCTTACTAAGATAATGTGCTCAACATAAAATAAATGATATTGAGAGTAATATGTCAGTATAAATACCAGAAGACTTTGCATCCATATTTTGAAGCTACCTTTGAGATATAGATTCCTACTTCTGAACACATTCAGACATACAGTGTAGCTCCTGGAAACTGAAGAAGACAAAAGCTCTTTGAAGAACTCTGTATGAATGCTCCTGACCTAGAAACAAAGAATAGGTGAGGAGAAAAGAAGCTTCTGCAGTGTCATGATTTGATTCAAGAAGTAGAAATTAGATGTAAATTGTGCTTACTGTACTTGAAACAGATTATACCTGCACTGATCTGTTGCCAGTGTTAACGGACTGCTAATGACTTTTCCAGAAGCCTTGTTGACAAAGGTGGCCACAGGGCAGAATTAAAAACTGTGAGGTATATGGTAAGCCCAGTGGCTTCCGTGTATGAAATTCTCAATCTCCTTGGCAGAATGTTGACATTTCAGTATAAGATGGAATTCACATCACTTCATGGAATTTATCTAATAAGATTAGATAACTTTTCTAAGCTGATATAATCAGTAAAGAGAATATAGTCTTAATTGCAAGTGGAGAGAGATAGAAATCTCCAAGGGGTGATATATCCTACCCTAAACTAATAATTCTTAGGTGGAATAAATTGCTGTCTGGAGATATCCACTTCTCTCCATCATTCAGTCCCAGCTAAGCTAATGTTTCTGGGAGATCTCTTCCACATCTCATATGTTTAATTATGTGCATAAGGCCTCTAGATGAAGACAGCGGATCATTGCATTGCAGTGATGCCATAACTATATATCATTGTAGATCTTATAAACCCTGTTTTGCTTTCATTTCTAGGAGAATGCTTAAGATGACTCACAGATGAGATGGAAATAGTGTGTCACTCCTCAATAATGAAGTA
The DNA here is from genome assembly GCF_034638445.1 of Ciconia boyciana. Classification (NCBI taxonomy): domain Eukaryota; kingdom Metazoa; phylum Chordata; class Aves; order Ciconiiformes; family Ciconiidae; genus Ciconia; species Ciconia boyciana. The sequence goes on along the minus strand of NC_132936.1, from coordinate 67,342,818 downwards.
GTTAATAACTTTAATAACCTTTATGACTATTCAGGAAAATGGATAAGGTTTTTGATCCAAGATAAGAAGTTAACAACCTAGTTAAAGCTTACCCTTGCTTTACAAAAAAGCAAGGGGAAAGTTAAGAAAAAAAAGAATTTTGGTATTGGTTTTGGTTATGCAAACCTGTATGTTTGTCTAAATATGAAAAGAAGGAAAAAGACCTTTTGTGAGTCAAACTCTTCATCAAAGAAAAGCATTGTATTTCTCCTTAGGGAGGACTTTTTTTTTTTTCTCATCACCTCTGTTAGCAGAATGTTTGCATATCAATTCATGAAACAGTAATCAGATCACAGAATCCCAGAGTTGCTGAATTTGAAATACACCATCAGGTATTTTTACACGCTGATAAGATCCCTCTGAGCCTTTTCTTCTCCAGGCTGAACAGTCCCAGCTCTCTAAGCCTCTCCTTGTATGACAGATGCTCCAAGCCCTTGATAATCTTTGTGGCTCATCAGTGGACTTGCTCCAGTATGTCCAGCTCGTTCTCATACTGGGAAGCCTAGAATTAGACTCAGCACTCCAGGTGTGTCTCACTAGGGCTGAGCAGAGGGGAAGGATCACCTTTCTTGACCTGCTTTACTCTGACAATGCCAATTTTTCTCATATATTTATATATATAGTTATATGAAAAAAAATGTATATGCTGCAGGAAATGGTTGGTTTTTATAAATATGGTATTTTGAATAGTGTGAGAAAAAGGGTGTTCTGAAGCTTTCAAATGTACTATTTGGAAATTTTTTAAAAAGTTCATAATTAATCTGAAAATTATTTGTCATGTAGAAACTTTATTTCTAATAAAAAATAAGAAATAAAAAGAGAAAATTTGAAATAAAATATATTTGTTTACCTTACCAGAATATTTTGAATATTTTTGTTTCTTTTCCTTATTCAATACATGAAACTTATTTGGAATTCTGTAAATGATTTCAAGATAAAAAAGCTATTTTCCTGACAGACTCTATAAAATATTGTTAGTAAATAATCTCTGTCAGCTTTAATTATATAATAGAAACCAGCTGGCTACTCAGAAACCACACATTGTGCACCTACAGGTCATCAGGGCAAATGAGAATGCTAACACCAGCAGGAACCATATCCAGGGGACCTCCTCTAGTCTTGCAAAGATGCAAAAGCTCGGGATTTTTCTGTAGCTAAAGGCAATTAACTAAGTATACTTATTTTGAACTTAGTTTTCCACCCAGATTCATGTATGATCGAGCTCTTTGAGTCAGTACTGTTTGCTGGAGATTGTTTATTGACATAATGCAGAAGGCTGCTCTGCCTGATGTTAAAAGGTTATCACGAAAAAAACCAAGAAATACCAATTCTTCACCACTATAGAAAGAAAGAAAAAAAAGCAAAATATTACATCTCTCAATCCATACTATTCTAAGGAAAACACCTGCTATGTTCACACAACAGTCTGGTCTTCAGAGAACGATCGTTTACAAATAGATTGTCAGTTCAGTACTTGTTTCACCACAAAACATTCAAGCTTTATAAAATGGTGCATAAGTTCAAACACTGCTGTCTAGTTTTCTTTTTTAAAAAAATAAATCTTACTTTTAAGAGAGGTTCTTTTATTCAGTAAGTGAAATTTCTGATCTACAATAAAGCTACTGAAATGACAATAAAAATTTCTGACATTGTGGTATAGTAAAGGGAGAAGAATTTGCCATTTAATATATCCACTGTATTGCCTAGCATTGGATAACAATTGAACTGATTTACTCTTTTAGAGAGATTGTTCATTAGTTCTGAAGTCAACCCGTTGAAAAGGTTGTCGGCAACATGATCTTATGAAACTTGCATTGCATGTTAGTATTCTCTGAGGTGGTCTATATTCAAGAAAATCATCATCTATTCACAAAAATTTCACAATTATTTCCCCCTTTGCTCATTCCTTTTGAAGTTTATCAAAACTGATTTTACTATGACATACTTCAGGGTTGTCATGTCTTTCACGACAAACCTGTCATTTCTTTTACACTCCTAGAGAGTTTACTGCAATGGCTGAACAGATGCTTACATTTTAGAGGATACTTTTTTCAACTTTCTTTCAACTCTTTGGACTTTGTCTAATAAAAGCTTGTTTCTAAACATTTCTGACAACTGAATTCAGTGAGAGTCTTTTTCTTACCAGAGTAGAATATGGGATAATCGTTGATGAAACACCAGTGACCTCACAAATGGGAAGGATTTGAGGTTTTGTACAAGTAATCCTGTATTGAAAACAGAAGTCTTTCTTAAGGTCTGTTGTAGTTCTAGGAGTAAGACTCATTTATTTTTCTTGTTATTACACTTCCAACTGCCAGCTCATTTCTCAAATAAGAAGACTTAATAGATGTCAGTGTTGGGGATTTAAAATTCATTGTAAGATTTATGAATCTCACTTACAGGGTGAAGGATGGTCACAAAAGCCAAAATAACAAACACCCCCCGCCCCCATTCAGGGAAGAAGCAAAATCTGAGAGAGAGCAAATGTTAGCTTCCTTTTAACCCTAATACCACAGAAAAGTTAGAGATGTTAATACAATACATATATATCATGTTGTTTAAAGTTTACCTATGTATGTTGTTGAAATTACAGTTTATGTTAGGGGTTTTTTTTTAGTTTGAGTAACATTGTAAATACATGGATTTCTTTAATTGCTTTGGTTATGGCCTCTACATACTACAGCCAACATTTTGTTCAGTGCACTATTTTCCATGTAGTTCTTAAGAATAGGAAAATAAAATAGGAAGCGGTGGAGTTCTTTTTGGTATATAGAATGAGCACTAGATTTGGGGAAGGAAGAAAATCTCCTATAATTTATTTCAAAATGATTAAATGAGTACAGCAATTCATTTAAACAGCACTCAAGGAGATGTGAAAATGTTCACCTCCTTAAGAAAAGGAGAATTTTCTTCATATGACTGGCTCGCCAAATGACCGAGGCTGCTACTGAAGTGTGTGTTATTGCAAGGTAGGATGCAAACAATAAAAAAGGAAGCAAAAGATGGAGACATCAGCTCTAATCTCATTGAAACAAAGCTGCTAAGTGAAAAATGGACTCCATGCTTCTGATCACAGAATTCTGTTTTAAATGAAGACAAACATACTGTGCAGGCTGCATTTTTTTTTTCTTTTAAATTGAAGTCTGCACTTAGCATGCAAATGCACTTCCTATGTTGGAATAAGTAAGGCTTTCTTTCCCAAAATTACATTGATTTTACTGGTATTTGAGGAGGGAGTGGAGGGGGCTCCTTAGGGGGGAGCAGCAGGGCAGGGACCTGCTGGCCAGGACCCGTCGCACCACCTTTGGACACCAGTCCCCAGCCAGGGAGCAGAGCAGGCCGGGGAGGCAGTTAAGAAACCCCTGTATCTTACATACCATAGTTAAAGGGCCATCTTTATTTGAAAAGCACTTGAACTGAACTACATTAAAGAATGCCTTACACAAGGATTTGAACATAGATTCTCTTCTTGTGAACTTAGTTGCTAACTAAAGGGATTATACAGTAAATAATAGCTGTTGTCTTTTATCAAGTAGATAATAGCGTATTTAAAATAAAATATATAAATTAGCAGCAGCAATTGTTATATCCTATAGGCAAAGGAAAGACAAAAGTTAAATGAAAAAATATAGAACACTTTGTTCTTACAAGGCTCAGCATATACAAAAATCATTTTGATGGGTATTTAATTAAAAGGTGACTTTGTATAGAACGTATGGATAAGAAACTGGCACTTTTAACAACTGACTTTAATTTGCCTTAATTCAAGATTGTTGATTTATCTCCAGGGCCCAAAGATACCTCTGTTGAAAGGCAACATGCTGGTAAAGATCCTACTCTCTGTCGTCTTTTTCCACCTGAGTTCATCATGGCCATGATCATCATATTGGACCCACCATCATTAGCAGTCTACTGTCATTGGGTCAGCCAGCCTTTCCATAGGAAAGTTTGGGAGACCAACAGAGAGGAAAAAGTGACTGGCAGCAGCTGGACAAGAGACAGAGGAGAAAGAGGAAGGGCAGTTGCACTGACAAGACATTGCTCTGAGGAGATATAAGTCCTGTAGCAACTCAACTGCCCGGGCACTTAAGATGGAACTTTTTTATTAATTTATTTAGATTCATGAGAGGAGCAGAGAGAACTATGCATGTTCTAAAAGAATGGGTAAAGATTGGAGTTCCCAAATCGTTGGAATAAGACTGATGAAGGCAGGGAAGATTGCTTTCACATTTGCTAACTGGTACCTCGTGAGCAGGTGATCATTCCCAAGTAGCAGATATGTGAGGCTAACTTTTTGCTGCACTGTTAAATCTGAGGAGGAGCAGCAAGCTAAGTGGAATAGGGCTTTCTACAGTGAACACAGCAGACCTTTGTCAATGAAAATCAAGTTCCCAACTTAGCTGGAAATTCTCTTGAAGTACTTTGTATTTATAGCAGTAAACAAAACAATCCCAACCCAATGTTTCAGGCTGTAATTATACATAGAACTCAATAAGAATAACTCCTGAAGTGTCTTCTTTATCAGAATGCAATACACTGACTGTGCCACTGTACAAATCACCTCTGAACTGGTGCAGAGATCTTTGACTGGTACAAGATATCAGAGGGATGCCTGATTCATTGCTCCTTTTTCCAAGATTTAACTTTTGAATTGGTAATTCCCTGAGACTATGTCTTTTTCCACTTTCAGTGAAGTTAAAAATAGGGTTGTTAATGTGAATTTCTTCTTTGAAAGAAGAGGAAAAAATATGGAAAATACTATTAGAAGCTTAGGGTTTTAGTTACAGGCTGACACCTGCTTAACATTTACTGTATGGCATTTTATATCATGTTAGTTGTATACAGGAGGCTTAGAGTGCACATAAGTTTAACATCCTGTGGAAATGAAATCACAGCAACTTTTCCTTAAGAGTGTATCTATTACTTATACTATTATTTACACTTTATGTAAACGTATTTTTGAAAATTATGCTGCCCTTACTCTTATCCACACAATCTCACATCTGACATATGTGTTTTTCCTTGTTTGGTTATCTTTATTTTGTAAGGGATATTCATCATTATTTTAAAGTGGAGTTTTCTATGAATGTATTTAACCCACATTTCCCCAAATAGGTCCTAATGTGACATGGAGGAAAATAATTTAAAAAGAAAAATTACCAACAGGATAATATTCAGTTTTATTATAAAGACTAACATATTGCCATTAGAGTTGAACAGAATATAGTTTTTCCATTCTATGAATGTTCTCAGAATAAGAAAAAAATCTCATACACACTTAATAAAACCCAAAGTCTTGCCCTCATCAGCAACAAAATTGTCCATTGCTGAAAAGCACAATGATCTGTGAGAGTTAGATTCAGTATGGATCCTGCTATAATAATTACTGAGTTACACATACAAAAAGTTCCAATGGAAAATATTCAGAATGGTTTACCTCTCTACAGCCAAATCAGGAACAAGTGATTGGTGCTACAATTTAGATTTCCAGGCAGAATCAGAGAATTTTGCCTTTCTATATCCTATCCAAGCACACAGACCCCTAGGCTTTTAACAGTTCTGTGCTGAGTGAGGCTTTCAGTTTAGTGAGAAATTTAATTCCTGCTGAAGTTAGTCTACCTCCTAAAAGTTTTCAGTTTAAGTAGAATTTTGGACAAAAAAATAAAATAAAATTTATTCAAGACTCTCCAGCTTTAGCTGTCATATAATGTTCTATATGACAATTTGCAAGTGTACATGTATCAAAGATGTCAGAAAATATTTAAAATATGTAAACTTATAGATTTCTGAATGTGACTTTCCACAAACAAGAAATATCCACAGTTTTCCTCCAAGACATTTCAAATTAATGTTCCAAATTCAACCAGCTGAAGAAGGTTAGTTTGCATAAACTTATCCAAACAATTTATTGAACCAGAAATCTGGGCTTTCTATTTTTGCTTTTTATTTCCTAGAAGCAAAGCCTATTTTAGGATTAAAGAGAGAAAAGGAAACAAAGTTTACATTGAAAACATATACACATTCAAATGAATTAAAGCATTTGCAAACAATCTGGATACAGTAAAAGACTCCAAGATTTCTAGCAGGCTTAATTAATAAGACTATTGCAACAAAGAGTCAATTTACCCCCTCAAGCATAGCATAATGCTCCCAAGTCACTTAATCAGAGCCATAAAAAGCTTAGGGAGAAGATCAGACAATTTTAATGATCATCTTCATTACCTCTGAAAAGCTGATCTAAGTAAGATAGATATCTGTATAGATCAAATGATACCACCAGTTTCCAAATTTACTCTCTTCTGGTCACTGAGACCCTGAAATGGTTCTTTGCATTGCACTAAAAAAATTGAGTTTTAAAGCATAAATTCATTTGTGATATCAATTCTAGTTCAAGCTCAATTCCTCTTTAGAAAGTGAGAGTACAAAAAGGTCGCACGGCTTCGTCAATAAATTAATTCCATATCTGCATTCAGAATCATGGTCATAACTTTTTGCTTTAGTCACAAGTATATACTCAATTATTTTTTAATCTTGTTTAAAGAGAATATAGCTGAGACCAATAGAGTGATTTAATCCATTTTATTTTCTTACTTGTGTATTGTTTACGAAATTGAGCTGAATTATAGAACAAAGCAACTAGTGATTAAATACCTCCACTTTGGTTGAGTAACTTGAAACATCTCTTAAAGCCCTGATTTTCAAAGTCAGAGAATCAACATTTTTATCAAACACAACTGCCTTCAAGAAAACTTTGTTGATAACCCAAAAATCAAGGTGCTGAATAATTCCTAATCATAGGTTTTTATTTTCCTTTTTTGTAGAAGAGGATTTGTTTGCTAGATTTTGCCAGATTCTAACTGCACAAGTATATCTAAAACAATGAGGTTGAAAAGGTGACCTGAGATCAAGATCTGGAGTGGCAGAGATTTGCAGACATAAGTGAGGATCTAATTTATCAGTATGCATGCTAAATAAACTCATGAAGAAATTGAGCTTGGTGAGCCACTGGTGATAAATGATCCATATGACTGTATACCTAGAAAGAGATCAGTTTATGCACTGAAGTACTGTTGATTGAAAGAAGACAGAAAAAGCATGAGAAAGAGAGAGAGCAGTCCAGATAACAGCATATTAAAGGTCATACAGGATGTTTATGACAGAGCTGGGAAATAAATCACTTATCTTTGCTTTTTGGAAGAGAAGGTATCTGTCCATGCTTCCAGGCTAGGAGCGGATACCAGCATGGTGATACCAGGAGGCTTGATCGACTTGCTTGGGTGATCTCCTTCTTGCCAGGGAAACCACCACCACTCAGTCACCCTGGCTGTTAAAGCAGGTTTGACTCTTGTGGTATTGTCAGAACAGGGTGGTTTATTGTCCTGATTAGGCTGCGGTGGTCAAGCTTGAGGTTGCCCCCAGGTACCTTACAGCATTGACCACATTATTCACATACCTCGTTACCCCTCCTCCTGTTTTTTGGCCCAGCTCTTTGCTGTCTTCTCTTCACCCCAGTCTCCTCCCAAATAAACATTACTTTTTCCCATTGATCCCACTTTTGCTGCATCCATATCCAAATTTGGTATTTCTGACACCTTTACCTAGGTAATCTCAGCCTTATATGGTACAACAGATTCTGTTACACGGGTGCTGTCAGCCTCACAAGACTCTACTCCCCCAAAGTGTCTCTTCAGGTACCTTTGAAGTTTCACCTTTTCTCATTTGTTATCTGTCCTGTCCACCACTTTCACATGTCACATCCACATCCTGCTCAGTTAGCTTTACTGCGGGCCAGGGCCTTGCCGGGGACCCTGTCATTCACTGGCAGCTGTAACATCAGCCACCTGCTCACAGTGTCCCTCTTCCCTTTATTCCTACACATGATGATGGAAGGAAAAGGAGAGAGCTCAGTGCAATTCTGAGTCCAGCCTGATCTTCTCTGTCAGCTGATTACACCTAGTCTAACTTCATGGAGATACAGTAAGCACAGAATCTTACCCTGTCAATTTTATGTTTCTTTTTCACACTACAGCTCTACTGCTGAGGCCAAAATCTGCCTTTGGAATTAGCCTTTTGGCTGTCATTGCTATCAAATAGCAGCCAGGCATAAGTATCTAAAAGGGAATAAAACTTCAGATGAACCATCTAAGCCAATTGTTTCTCAGGACCCTAAGATACAGAAGTTTTTAATTACCCCGCGGGGCTGATCGTCATATTCTTACTATAGGATTTGGAAGGGAGAGAAGAGACGCAGTAAAATAGCAGAAACAGCTTCCAAAGCATTTAATACAATGGAGGAAAGAGTAAGCAACATAAAACAATGGCAGAAGTGCTTATTTTTCAAAGCAAGAAGCTTAAAGGTAAAATAAGAAAGAGGTAACAGAAAGAAAAAACAGAGATACATAGCATAAGACTGATAGTATTGCTGAGACTGTTTGTTCACAAGCAGGATGTCTGGACTTGCCAACCCAGAGAGTCCCATTTTACTTCTGTGTTCCTAAGTCACATAAACAGAAAGTGGTAGAAAGAGCAAAAGGAAACTGAAATCCAAGATGTGTCATAAACAGAAGATTTCAACAGCACTTCGTCCTCCACCGTACTAGAAGAACTATTTGTTGAGAAGATTCTCATAGGGCAGCAACTATGAACTGAACTTCCATTTCTCCAATAGGAAGAAAAGAGGACAGAAAGAAGGAAGGAAGGAGGGAAGAAAGGAAGGAAAGAAGGAAGGAAGGAGGGAAGAAAGGAAGGAAGGAAGGAAGGAAGGAAGGAAGGAAGGAAGGAAGGAAGGAAGGAAGGAAGGAAGGAAGGAAGGAAGGAAGGAAGATAGCAAAATTTTTTATTAATATTGTCAGCTGGAAAGAAAATTTGATATCTTTCAAAATGACACTTCCTTGGGTATGCCAGGAAATCCCAGGATTTCTCTGGTTTTGCAGGCATGCAGACTAAGAGAAAGAGGACAGAAATTATATAGATCTATACATTTTGTCTTACCGTGATGCTATGCTATTTGTATGTCCAAAACAGGGAGATAATTTTTGCCATTAATAAAGCATTTACATATGCATTTACAAACTTAAAGGTCTATGTAGGTGCTGGACATAGCATTCATAGAGCTGAAGCTTTTGTATATGACACAGTCTAGTACTCATTGGGATAACATTACAACACAAATTTAATATACAGTAGGTTAAACATGATAGCACAAATCTTCAGTAGTCTTAGGCATTACAACAGCACCTAGGTATTATGGTGATTGGCATTCTGTGTGTCCAAAATGGATTAAATACTCTGTTCAATGTGTCAAGTCAGTTTGCAATGCAAAGCAGATGTGTATTTGCTTTGGCTTCGGCAACCAATATTTAAAATAGAAACTGGGAAGCTGATGCAGAGAAATAACATTTTAACATTCAATTTCATTTTAGTGCTTTGTCCCTATTTAAGCTTTCATTTCAACAGTAATGAATGCACTTAGGGGTTGGTTTTTTTTTTTTAATATCTCCTTTCTTTAGCATAGAATTAGAATATGCTTCTGTTGGAGCAGAACAAATATAAATTAAAACAATAGGAAACAAAGAGTTTTTTTGCATCTCACATCTCTAAATCCATAACACTTTATTAGAAGCCTCATTAACTTTAATAAAAGGTGTTCCGTAGAATTTAGATCTTCCAATGTTAGAAATCACAAGGATCCCCAAAAAAAGTCAGTATTATAATAGTGTACATAATGGCTATATCCTAAATCACAGAGTTTTTGGCAAGATTCATAAAACAAATTAAGATGGACAAATGTTTTACAGATTCATTCTCAAATCACTTCAAATTGACAACTACTGTCCCTCAGTGTTTCAAATACAACTTTAACATACACAGAAGTTGTTGAGTCACATATATGGGCAAATCTAAAAAATAACCCATCTTGGAAAAACCTCTAGTCCTCAAGATGGCACATTTTTACACTTATGTGTTCTCTGGCTTGATCTGATCCCAGTCCTGTTTCTATTAAATTTCACAGTAAAACCCTGTCCTCTTGACCTCAGTGGATTTTAGTTTTCTAACATGTAATATTGATAAATGTGGGCCAGAAATTTTCTGTGAAACTTCTGAAAATACAGTAGTTTCAGTTCCTTCTAGTCATATTATAATAGGAATCAGGAAGTTACTTCCTTGACTTTTTTCCCTCGTTTGTACTGAAACCAGTAAAGTAGCTGCAGCGATAATTCTGACTGCATTATGAAATGAGATCATAAAAATATTAGAAATACAGATTTTGATCAAGAACATATATTAATGGACACTCTGAAGCCTCTGAGAAATCTTTTTCAAACATTCCATGTTAAACATTTTGTGACCAAATATTATTTTTTAATTCAGTCAGTTCTTGCTGTGAGGAATACTGGCAGAAAAGCAGTATCTTCCCTATCATTCAGGAGAACTTGTTCTGTATTCCTAATCAAAAGTCAAAAAGTCCTGATCCTCCTTTCTCCCACCGAAAAAAACTGGATGTAAATTAGAGAAAAAAATACACTATTCTATCTAGATGCAACACAATAATAATTTACCAAACTAGCAACCACTCAAAGATAAGATTGTTGGAGTAGAAGTAGCAGAAAATTCATTTACAGAAAATAATCATTCTGTGTTTTTTGTTATGTAATTAGCAAATAGTTATACTGTATTTCAAAGAACATCAGCTTGTGGTTTAAATATCTCTTATTTTACATCATACTAGTTACAGTATTAAAGTCAGTTATTCCTAGCCTCTAGATGGGATATTTTAGAATCTCTGTGTCAAAACTGATAGCTTTAAGGAAAAAAAAAAAAAGAACATTTTCTAATTCTATTTCTGACTCTGCAGGCTGAGGTCTGGAAATTGCAGTTTTTCTGTGTGATTTATTAATGGTCACAAAGGATAATGATTATTTCATGTCAAATTTTATCCTCTGGTGTTGTGTTGATTGTAAGACGCAAACCTAAGCACGTTTTTCTCATGTGGTCTTAGGAATGCCAACGTTAACTTCAATATCCACTCCACCAATATGTCTTGATCAGCTTTTTCTGTGTCTTATAGCTATAGAGGTCACATACAATTGTCTGCGTAACAGAATTTCTCCACATGATTTTGAAGTCCTCTGAAGAAGCAAAGTGCTCTTTGGTTGAAAGTTTAATCTTTTATTTTTACTTTTTTTTTTCTTTTTTTTTTTTTCCTGGACTGTAAAAGCTAGTTTAAAAGCTGCCCCAATTTTACCTTCTACTGCTGTACTTTATTATTCAATACAGACTTATAAGATCCCTTGCAATGTTGTTCAAGTATCTCTTGGCTTCTTCAGAAAAGATGCTGTACATAGGTGAACTCGGGCAACTATCAATAAGCTTTAAAAAACCTACAATGGAATGAGAACTTCAGGTTTCTAGGTCTAGTCCAAAATTTCAGAACTTAAATTAACTTAAAGAAGCATTAAATTAAAAGCAATCAGTGGATGGCAACAGGTTAGAACTGTTGTGGTACATACAGGTAATATTGGCATCATATGGCAACAACTGAACAGGGAATAGACTGCGAAGGATGGAAGGAAGTCCTTGATAGGTAAATTAACAAAGTTTATGACATTTGCAGGTATGTTGAATAGAACTGAGTAATTAGCATGAAATGGAAAGGGTCTAAGTCCATGGCTGGTTCAGGGTAGGGTTAAACTGACCACAATATTATTACCACTTTATGCTTTACACAAAAAGGAATTTGTGATTTCTGCTTTACGCTTCACTGCTGATGTAGCCAAAGTGATGCTGTATTAAAAAGGAAGGTGCTATGCCAAACTGTGAATTCATATCATTGTGTAACTAGGACGAAACAGCATTCACCAAGGAGCACTTATGACTGAAAATTAGGAGTTTCCCAGAGAAGCTCAGGGAGTACAATGCACATCTTTCACTAAATGTTAATGGGATTTGGGTACCTAACTGCATTAGCGACCTTTGAAAATCCTTATCAAAGTGACTGAATTGCAAACAAAAAATACAGAATTTCTTATTAATCTCCACTATTGTGCTAGTAGACTGGAGGGTAGCCAGTATTGCAGCCATCTTCAGATGATGTGTTAGGGCTGAGCCTGAAAATTATAGACCAGTGCACATGACTTTAGTCTTAGGTAAATTAGCTGAAAACACATTTAAAGAGACTTATAAAACACACAAATGAGTGTAATACAATAGAAATCAGCAGAGTTTCTGTAAAAGGAAATTGTACTGCTTAAGCCTCATTTTGTTCAAGAGAGCTGAAACAATAATAGATAAAGAATTGTTAAATGTAATTTAGTTGGACTTCTGAAAGGCACTCTGGAGAAAGTCTGGCCCAAAGATACTAGCAGGAGGAGCAGGTAGTCTAGGGAAAAAGTGTAATGTTTAATAAGTGTGCTGACATGAAAGCACAAACTTGAAAGACATAGTGGCTATTAAAAGTAAATATTTTCAAATATAAAAAAAATGATAGAAATCAATATTGGAAATATTATTCTGCTATTATGTAGGGAGGTGATGGATCCTTATCTTGGCATTTATGGTTGGTTTTGGTCAACTGACTTTAAAATTGCATAGAAAAGGTCTGCAAACACAGATACACGCAAACAAAATAACAGGCCTCATGATTGTCACTATTTTTATCATGCTGTAAGATAAATTTTAAAAGGCAATGACTCTAAAACTGCCAAAAAATAAATAATGATCAGTGGCAAAAGAGTAATTACGTTGTATTTATAGCTATTTTTCCCATTTTCTGTGCTAGCAAATTGCTTGAGACGATTTGCTGTCATTGAGGCCAATATCTGCCAAGCACCTATACCCTTCCTATTAAATTTTCACAGACTCCAAGAAAGAATAGCATCTAATTTTTCTGTTGAATATTCTCTGCTAAACTCAAACCATGCCTGATAATTATTTCAGAGTTCTAGTTGTTATAGGCCAAAAGAATATCAAGGACTTTTCTAACAATTTGATAGTGTAAATACCCAAGTTCCATTGCCCAGGAATGTTCCTTAACACTTCTTAGTTGACTGGTATAGAAGTAGCCATTATGTATGACTGAGGTCCAGGTTCATTATTAAAAAAAAAAATAAAATAAAAAAACCAACCAAACAAACAAACCCCAAAATTCACCAGAATGAGCTACTTGATTTGGTATTTCCCAGTGTCATTTGTGACGATTCAAGCAAACATCAGGTGGTTACAAAGTTGCTACCAAGTCAGAACAAAATGCCAAGCTTGCATTGTCCTGGAACTGGTGTAAATGAATATAAAATACCTACATCCAAGACTCAGCAAGATTTACACTTGCAGTAAAAATTTCATCTACCACTATGCCAGTCAGAATACAATTATAAGGCTACCAGCCACCTCTCATCAGATAACAATTGATCATTCATTACATGTATTTAGAAACAAGTTTGTCCATTACAAATTATATAAGACCCAAATTGTGTATACAAGGATTGCAGCTCCTTCTAGCCATGCTGAGTCAGAAATGGCACAGTCACTTGAAGACTCAGTTTATCTAGGCCTAATTCTGAGGCCAGGCTAGCTCCTGTGATGTACAACGTAGATATGCATTTGGAAATCCAAGTTTAGATGAAATCCCTGAAGTTTATGAGTTTTGTAATGAGGCACAGTTCTGAACCAGAAACGCCAGTCAAGGCAGACCATAACTGTTTTCCTGTATAGAGAGAGCATAATCTATATGCATCTTGAGTACCACCCACATCTGGATCTGAAGGTCTACAGACAGTTCATGCTCTAGGAGGGCCCATTACACAGGACTGAATCTCAGTCCCTGGAAGAGCCATAGAGACACAGAGCTTAATTCAGTTGCCTAAAGATTGCTTTCCAGAGGCTTTAGTGTGACTAAGACATTTAGCAAGGGAAGCAGATATGACACTGAAGTGAGCAGAGACCTGCACTTTCTGAAACAAGTTAGGTACTCTATTAAATTTCATCTGGCACTAGATGGAATAAACAACAAAGCCGTGTCTACACATTTGAACTGAGCCCTAGAAATCAGTACATAAGCAGCAGCAGGACTGTGACCACAATCACTTTCAGCACACTTTCTCAGCAGACTAAGTACACTTGCACAAATGATATAAAAGGCTTTTGTGAATTGGACCCTCCATTTTCAAAGCTAAGCACTTTTTTCCATGTACAAATCCCATTCATTTATTGCCAAGAGGAAAAGACACACATGCTCTTACATAACTTAGCATCTTCATTTGCTTGAGTCAATTATTTAAAAAACAAATTTAATTTCACTTTTTATTTTGCCCTGAAATAAATTTTTGAGCACAGTATATCATACAAAGCTAAGCTCCTTTTGTCAGTGAAAAAACACATCATCATATTAAATGCCAAAATCTTTCAAAGCACATCTTTCTTCCAGCAGAAGAACTTTAAATTAATTCAGACATAATGATACCTCACCTTACAGATTTAAAATATCCCATCTGTCAGCCTCTTTTTTTCTTCTCCTAATGTTGAAACCTATGAGGCCAAGAACCCCCACATTGCCGGTTGACAAATTGCTTAAGTTTCAGCAGAACGGTTTCTGTGAAGGTGCTATTCTACTCTTGTCCTTCAAATTCCACATTTGTATTTCCTATACAGTAACCTTTTTACTGTTCTCTACAAATTTCTGACTTTCAGTGCATCTGAAGAGTACATCTTGTAATTAGGCCAGAAAAAAGGCACTTTATTTTTAAATTGTGTGTCAACACACTCTGCAGTCCTACAGACTTTCTGTTCTTCACGTACACAAAATATTCCCACGTGCTTTCATGAGAAAATCTTTAGCTCCCTACTCCTTTTGTGTTGAGAAACTTGTAATATCTATTTGCCACATGCCAACAAGAACATGTGGAGATACTAGCTTATGAAATGAAATAGTATTAACATCCCTATTAATTTATCAATTATCATTAAACACAGACATTCAGACATTCGCATACCTTTCGAACAAACGCTCTTATTGTACACAGCAGACTTCCATGACATATGTACTCACAACGTTCATTTGCATGCTTTTATTGGAAAATTATTCTCTGACTACTGTAGACCATTTGTTTCAGCTGGATATTGAAACTTATATGTTTTTTAAGTTTTTAGGTTTTAAGTAAAAGGAATTTGTTGTTTCAGTGAAGAATTCAGGGTTGCATTTCAACACTAAAAGGTTTAGGTAAGCTGGACTGTGAGAGGAAGTTTATCCATACTAACTTCCAGTCAGTAATCTTTGTAGTGTTTGTAAGAAAGACAGAGACACTTGTTCAGTCTTTAACTTAATTTCACATATTCAGAAATTACCTTACAAAAAAGAAACTAGATTTTGAGCGTTGTTGATTCTATTGAGCTATAAGAGCTTATCTCTGTTCAATGCTTGACAGTCCACCATTACTCGTTCTTGCTCAGGTACATAGCAGTTAGATACTTACCAAGTAAGTAGAATTTTTCAGCACTAGCTTAGTATTTTGTCTAGTAGAAGATTTAAACATGACTTATGCCATTCCTGTTGGCCAATTCCATTGTTCATTGTCCTTCACAGCTTCCTAATCCAGAAGTTTTCCCCAAACATTCATTTTTTCCATCTCTTTGTTGTTTTCCACAGCTTTCGTAAATAGTTGGTTTTGTTCTTGGAAGTCAGAGGACAGAGGAAATTGCTGCAAGTTATAGCACTAGTGAAAACAGGTATGATTCAGCTAACCTGAGATGTCTGTTTGCTCATTGTGTTCCTTTTATATTCAGTGAAGAGATATAGACTCTGTCGGTGTTTGCGATTGAATGATCTGGTTTAGGTATACACATTGGTGAGATACATTACTGTATTGACCCCTTAAATATATTGGCTATATCTCCATGGAAGACATGGAAGACAAGGATGACTAGTTCAGATGAAGATCTGCCTTTAGTCAGATGAATCCTAGGTAAAGTGTATGCACTGTGCTACATCAGCATATTTTTCATAGTTTAGAGCAGTATCAATACATGAACAGAGATAATGCAGGGAAGTTGTATAGTTGGAATATCAGCAGATATCAGGTGTACCCTTACAACACTTCAAATACTGTTTTGTATATGGCATATTGTACTGAGTTTATAATCCTTTATGAAATACATTCTTTGTGCTTGTTAAAAATAGTATGAGCTTTTCTACAGGAGGAGGTACATTATTCCTAATGTCCTCTCTATATAAAGGAATTATACCTTACGTTTTTCCTCCTGGATCATTGAAAGTCCTATGAAGGAAGGTACTTCCTTTCCTTTATTAGAAAACTGTAGGAAAAAGAAAGTAAAAAATAAATACACTTTCTACTAAATTTCTAAACTTTTACTTAATCTGTCCATCCAAAACAAATGTAATTCATGGAGATAATCTAGCATAAATTTCATGCTATTGTTCTACTGGTATTGTTTCTCTTCTAGGCAGTTAGCATCATTTGGAAGTTGCTCTGGAATTTGCTTCTCAAAATGGAAAAGAAAGTACATATTCTGGAGAAAACATCAAAAAGCTAACTCACTATATGCTTAACTTCTAGCAGAGGCCATAACCATCTTCTCAGAATGAAAAAGTAAATTATTTTAGTCCATAATCTCAAATAATTGGAAGTAAAATATGCTCAGAACCTTCTGTTTGCATTTTGTCTGACATTTTGGGAATTAAAGGCATCCCTAAAGCATCATCAGAATGGATATATACAAGCTTAATGATTGCTAAAAGGATGATGCTCAGGCACTGGAAAAATATAAAAGATTTATCTGTGGTAAGAATTTTTGGCAGACCTTGTAAGAACAGCCTCATATGAAAAAGGTTACTTTGTGGCTGGAAGATAAACCGAATGATTTTTAAACAGTGTGGGAAGAGTCTGCAGAGTGTCTACATAGTCGTTTTGCAAAGGTGACAGCATAAGGCATACTAGTATAAAATCAACATTATCTACATTGATAAAAATACAAAAGAACAAGGAAAAGAATATTTTTACTCTTCCATAGGTATAATTTCATCAGCAGCTGTTAGTGTGCTATTGCTCAACAAAACCCACATAGTCAAAGTAGATACTTAAAAAGGAAATACATTGTTTGAGGAGGGCTGAGGTGATACGCTTTATCTCATGTATGAATAGAACTTTAGAGAGCAGTGAAAAAAGATTCTTCAGCAGCAGCATAAAAAGGTCTGTTTAGTTTGCCATACATCTAACTAGAGGACAAAACTTACATTATGTGGAAAATACAACATGTGGCATTTCCTAGAAAGCAATCTAACAACTTGGAGAATACATCTGCATGAAATAGAAACCTACTTTACTTCAGTTTGGAGCTGAAAATTTTTGAACATAATCTGTTCAAGTTTATGGCTGCCATATGGCTTTCCTGTGATAAATTACTAGAGTGCGTAAGTAAATAAGAATACACAAAACAAATCATATAAATTAAACCATGCAATTCCTAACAGAATATTTAAGATCTAGGCTACTGTTGGCAGATCAATGGTCAAGCATATTTAATTTTCAAACTAGTCGAGGATGTTTATGTGGATCATTCTGATAGTTAATAAATTTACAATATGTTTAGTATGCAGCCTTCCTAGCATTAGAATGGGGTACTCTGCGAGCAATCCTTTTCCACTTCTATTTAGTACTTCTCTTTTGTACAAATTGGATGCTTTAAAAACTAATAGAGATGGAATATCATTTTTTTCACTAAGAGGCTAAGGGATTAAGGGGTCCAAATTACTTGAAAAATTACTGAATTTTTCAAGGGGAGAAAGAGGAAAAATGTGGTATCTACTTCTTGTCAGCTCTTTCGGAAACTCCTTCTTTGGTGACCCATAACAAAGGTTTAAAATTAGTTGTCTTTCCCAACTTCCTCTTATTCCTTTACTGTGAAAGACATTTGGAGAAAAGTGAGATTGAGACCAGGGCTAGCATGGAGTGGAAATGAGGAAACATGGGCAGATCTTAAAAGCATCACCCAGCTCTACAAGCACAGGCATGACCAGGAGTTAATCACAGCAATTTCTAGGTGTTTTGATGAATGACAAATAATCAGACAGATCCTGTGCTAGAGTCATTTAATATAATATTTTGGAGAATGATGCCTAGAAAGATTATCATCCACAGTATGAGGAGGGGGAACACAGTGGAGGGAATGACACATTTTTTTTCCCCAAAAATATACTTCAGTGATGCAGAAACGTGTGGCTCTGTTGCCCATATAAAGGAATAAGGCAGAAAGGAGAAAAGCAGCAAATAATCACATTCACTTTGGACAATTATGCAGCTTTGCCGGTAACTCTGTTAGAAATTGTTGGATCCCTGCTTCTGGTAGACTTTTTAAATAGTTCCTGTTAAGATGATTCAGATGTTTCTGAAAATTAGATTAGGGTAAGAATCATGTTGTCATTATACAAGCAATTATATTTTTAAGTAAAACCTTGTGCCTATACTTTGGAGAACAAACATGAAATTTGGAGATTATGTGAGTTGAGAATCAAGGAAGTTCCTCTGTTTCTGTGAATGGTAGTTTGAATTTCCACTTAATTAGTGGATTTATGACATTCTTTTTCAAGCTATTTATTATATTTCAAAACTCATGTAAAATGAGATAGTCCTATGTAAGAAGATCACTATGACTGCAATGCCAAAGTGCTAAAGGATTTCAGGAAGTGTCCAAATTTACTGGCCTCCATAAGCTTAATTTAACTGGGTGTATTCAAATTACAAAATTATCTTTAACATTATGACAATGTACTAATTTGTTCCCATGAAAGTCTTGCCAGAGAGTAGTGCAATCTCAAAGCCTTATGGGAAGTGGTGTTATTTTCCTGTCCTTTTTCATTCGGTAATTTATTTACTGCTCAATAGAAAACAAAATTCTCCTTCCAAATGAAAATTAAGATATACTTTTCAAAATGTATATTTATTATGAATTGTAATTAAAATCCAAAGTTTTAACATTAGACTATAAGGAAGAATTGACATTTTGAAACAAAACCAATCATCTAAGAAACTACAGAATGTATTGTTTAATAATGGTCAGTCTAGCATACATCAATACAGATAAGTCTTTACTCAATACTGAACACAAATAATGATTTATATTAGACTAAGCAAAGTCGATATAATTTGAAGCAAAAGTCAAAGTCAAAATGAAATGTTTCAATATGATCGAAACCAAGGAGACAAGCAAAGGAGTCCAGATAGGAACATGTTTAATAGGCAAAAAACCCCCTCTCCATAGCAATACATTTACAGCTTCTGTGGTACACCATCCAAATGTACATCAATACAGAATTACTAATTTTCTCACTGATTTTTCAATAGTATCTCAAATTGAATTACCATTGTATGTTTATGCTTATCTATCTACTTTTTG
Source organism: Ciconia boyciana (assembly GCF_034638445.1). NCBI lineage: Eukaryota > Metazoa > Chordata > Aves > Ciconiiformes > Ciconiidae > Ciconia > Ciconia boyciana. The sequence continues at coordinate 67,323,375 of NC_132936.1, read as the reverse complement.
TTTTCAGTTTTTTCAAATGCCTATTCATTACTGGGGGCACTTTAGAAGTATTGTAATATCTTCCACTGCCTCTTTTGTGTTTGTATTTTACTTTTATCACAGCATAGTAATCAATTATGTAAAGCTGAAGGCTTTTAAAACAACATTATTAAACTTTTGTCAATGAAATGCACATTATAAACATCGGTATAAATATAATAAAAAAGGAAAGTATAAAATCTAGGGTAAAATAGAAACATAAGTCACTGTTTCTGACATAACAGCTAGAAAGTGCTTGAAAATGGAGTAATACTAACTCAGAGACACAATCTAGAATAGATCCTGTTTCACAGAATCACAGAATCACAGAATTGTATAGGTTGGAAAAGACCTTTAAGATCATCGAGTCCAACCGTAAACGTAACACTACCAAGACCACCACTATACCATGTCCCTAAGCACCTCATCCAAACATCTTTTAAATACCTCCAGGGATGGCGACTCAACCACTTCCCTAGGCAGCCTGTTCCAATGCTTGATAACCCTTTCAGTGAAGTAAAATTTCCTAATATCCAGTCTAAACCTCCCCTGGTGCAACTTGAGGCCATTTTCTCTTGTCCTATCACTTGTTACCTGGGAGAAGAGACTGACCCCCACCTCCCTACAACCTCCTTTCAGGTAGTTGTAGAGAGCGATAAGGTCTCCCCTCAGCCTCCTTTTCTCCAGGCTAAACAACCCTAAATGGGTTTGAAGAATAACAGTAGACCAATAACTTTGCTTCCCTGTCTAAACTTTCATACATCTTTTCAGTACATCTTCCCACTAGGTCTAAGATAATCAAAAGAATATTTAAAAGTTATTAATTTTTATTAACCTATAGTATCCCTCTACTATAAAAACAACAGAAACGCTACCCTGCTAGTGAACAGCTTTGTCATTTGGATCAGTTAAACTTAGAAATAAGATGTTCTCCTTTAACAGTGGCAGCAATTAACCTAAGGACCAGCCAAGCAAGAGAAGAGCTCCATTTTCCCATTTGCTTCTTTAAGAGAAGACCTGGATACATGAGGGTGTCCTTCTATGCTGTATTTTCTATAGAAGAAATGTTTCTTCATCTCCCCTCCTGTATTCCTCTTATCTTTCATCTGTCAACAGCTTTTCACCATCCCTGTGCTGCAGCTTGCTGCCACCTCCAATATAAACAGCTGCTGGACCATGTTCTTCAGTAAAGAATCACTAAAATCATGCAGGGTAGAAAAAAGAGGAAAAATAATATCGATGTCCCTATTTCCTGCCTGGTCCCTGCCAATAGTTGTGTGGGCCCTACAGAGGGAGAAATGATCTCCAGCATGGGAACAGGAGAGACTGGCCAAGGTCAACAAGAGCTGCCTACTGTGGTTCACCCATATATAAAATTAACCTGTTCTCAACAGGTATACTGTAGTCAAACACAAGTTATTGGCAACTGTGTCAGCTATGAGGTCAGACCAAAAGATGTAGTACACCACTTGACTTTAAAGCCTATCAGTCCATGAAAGCGTTATGGGAACAGAGTGCTTGACTGGCAATGCAAGAGAAAGAGTTTGTTACCCACTTGTCAAAGCTCAAATAATTAAATATTATTAACTGTATTTCAGCATGTCCCATTAGAATTAAAACCAATATTTTATCTTTGACAAAGAAAATCTATAGTCCCTATATTGAATATTCAGGTCACTGGTGCTATATATGTCTCTTTCCAGTAAAATATCCATCACCAGTATCATTTAGCCTCAGCAGAGAAATCTGAGTTCATTTTCTCATGAATATTATACTTCCCAAGCAGATATGAAATATAGAGGCTTTCAGAGTTAAACGTGTAAAAGCAAAGCATTTTCTTTGTTAATTTTCAAAACTGGCAGTTATCAGAGGGAAGTAAATTCAAATACACAGAGAGATATTGAATCTGACTGCCTGCTAGTACTGTACAAGCCCTCCTCTCTTCACTGAGGGCTGAATACAAACTGGATGGTGTCTATTTATAGCATTTACCAGCCTAACTGTATCAGTACCTCCGGTGAGTTTTCACTGGAAGAGTTACGCATCTGCGTAGGTGCAGTTTGACACCAATATAGCTGATGTCATTGCAATGATCTTGAATCAGCTGTATCAGTCTGAGCATTTTTATAGCAATACCTCTGTGATTACATTAAGGAGGGCAGGGAGTGTGTTGATTTTACCAGCAACACTGCTAACTGTAAAGACAACCCTAATTTTTCAGTGAGACCAGTTTGATCAGAATGCAGCTAACTGCTGATTTCATGTGCCATAGGAATCAAAACTCTGTTAAAGAAACTATTCAAAGGCGGAAAAAAAGGAAAAGGCACAGAAAGAAAAGTAAAAAGAAAAAGAATATGGTATTGTAAAAGGCCAAGCAAAATGTGGCAGATGATCAGGAAAGGAAATAACACTTATTTAAAATAGTTGTTAATTAATAGCACCCTTCAAATCAAAGAAGTTGGCTAATAAAGATATTTAAGCAGCTAATGGAGAGTCTTAAAGCCCAAGTCTGAAGAGGCACTAATGTGACAAGACCTCTTATCTCAGAAAAATCCCTGCTCAGAGGTGTCTACTTTCTGTTTTAGGTGTTCACCACAGGTGAAGCACATATCCATTCCCAGAATGTCCTTGACACTTGACAGGACAGTGTTCCTCAGAGAGACAGCCATCTCGTATTTTAGGGCCAGGACATACAAGTTCTGCTGCCTGAGCTGTCAGGAGGCATCATCCAGTGGAGGGCAGGGTCAGCCAGCCTACCCAAACCTGTGGTTATCATTCCATTTTAAAATACTGGGTTTCACAGGTAAAGGAGAATATTTAACAGCCATCAAACAAGCAAGAAGCATGTGCACAGAACTTGCACCTACGGGAAGGCCCCACTAGGATAAGGTTGAGCACAAGTCACAGCGGTAGTGGATGGGAGGTAAGGAAGGCACTCAAGCTTTTGTGTCTGTAAGTCTAGCATCGCCTTACCTTCCATCCAATATGTAATGGCCCATTAATGAGCAGGTTCATTCACGAAGAGAGACATCCAAGTTCAATAGGCAGAGCACTCTCTTTTCCAGCTCAGACTGTGCCGTCGCCTCAGACATGTAGTGCTTTCCTGTAACATGGGGGAGATTGGTTTGTGCTCTCCATGGTTGAGCAGGCCTTATAAAATAGGTCTTCTGCATCCTGGGAGATTGTTGTAACATCTGAACAGTTACCTGATAGCAACATTGCCCCTAATCCCTGAATGAAGTACCAAGGTTGCAGCTTTGGGTGGGATTTCAACCAGAGGCCCTGCATTGCTGAGCTCTAGGCTAGGTCTGAAATCAGCATTGCAATTCCTTACATGTCACCCTGAGGCACCTGACTCTTCCTATATAGCTGAAAAACCTTACAGACTGTTCTGCAGTCCTCACCCAAGGGTAGGTCTCTGCACATTTTAGGAGTATAAGACCTTTATTGACCCAGCCCTACCTAAACCTAGACAACAGAATTATCTGAAAATGTGGCAGTTGTAAAATATTCTGTAATGTGAAATGCTCCGTTTATGATTTGGTTCACATCTTCCAAATACATGCCTTTGAACAGGACTTCTTCAGCATTCAGAGAGGATAATGAGGTAATGATAAATTACTGGTTTTGATGTCTGTTTGGCTAGCAGCCACTAGAAGCAGTTAGGATCAAGAGAACGACAGTTGTCCTTTATAATATATCAGTTACTGAGGGGAAGATCCCAGATCTGAAGCACCATAAGTCCCTTCAAGAGAAGGACATAAGGGTGGAAAATATCAGAGTTAGAATTAGATTATACAAAATATATATTTCAGATGAGTACCTTAGGCATCTCTTTGATTTCTTGGGTCAGTCTGCTAAGTTTAGTTATAAAAGATGAAAACAAGTAGTTGGACTGGTGGAATAGATTGAAGTAGAATAAGTAGTCTGTTCAGGACAATAAGTAAAGGAGGTTTATCAGTTTTATAGTGTATGTCTAGATTTACAAATTATTTTCTAGAAACAGTTTTGCTATGCTTCCCAGAGATAACTTTTCTCTCTTCTGCTTTTTCTGGGTGATACACATGCTTTCAGCTGGCAGATATTAAACTAGAAGCAGCTGTATCCTCTTCACAAAATATTTTATTACTGACAACCCATATGTCTGTTGCCTGTCATTCTTTCTTAAACAGACAACTGCATGCCACACAGCATGCAGGGGCTTGGGGCATACCATAGAGACCAAAAAAAGAAAAACTGGCAGTCAAGACTGGTGTGGATTATGTCGTTGTTCTGTACCATAACTAGTTGTTTACACAGACGGGCACAGAAACAGAAGACATTTAGCATCCAACTTTGTTAAGGTAGGACATTTCCCACATAGTGTTTTCTTGTGCCCTGCCCACGCTGTGGCTCTGGCCTCCAGAAGGGACTGCGCCTTGTCCTTCCTGTCCATTGTCAGAGACCAGGGTTTTCCTCTCTTCTCGGATGTTTTCCATAAGCCTTTGCTTTCTCAGACTCCAGAGTTTAAATTTACAGCAAATTTAATGTTGCTTTTTCCAAAGGTTGATTTAGGCTGTTCTCTTTTGGCAGCCAGAGTATGTGCAAATCTCAGAATTTCTCATGAAGATGAAAAACAGAGATTTTTTTTTCAAGCAGAAGACTAGTTATAGAAAGTATTTGAATGGTAAAATAGGGCAAGAAAAAAAAAGCAACTTGTAATTTGCTGTAACTGACACACTTACAATTTTACTTTGGGCTTAGACTGACGTGGCATTCAACAAGTTGATGAAAATTTTTCTTTTGAAACACTTCAACCTCACTACAGAGAGTGTCAAAGCCCACTTAACACTGTGTAAGAGATATCTGTGGGTATTGATATGCGTCTCCACATGCAACAACAGTCTGCAGTATTGTGCAAAATTACTAACTTGGCTCCTGAACATCCTACAGATATGTTTGCTTGTTTTCAATGGTGTGTTATTCTTTCAGCAAGACTAACACTGTACATAAACAGCAAATTTTATCTTCTGTATAATGGCCAAGTTATGCCATCAGTAATTTAACCCAGTGTAAAGTAACACATTAATCTTGGAGTATTGTCCAAAATTCCAGAGGCACTGCACTTTATATATATATATATATATATATGTATATATATATATATATAGTATACGTATATGTATATAAACACAGGCATGCACAAAAATCTGACCATTCATTGGGTTCAAGTCCTGAGTAAAAAAGTACAACATGCCTCCACTGTGTTGGAGATGATACTTTTCTGGTACACCATCAGATATCTTTTCCTGTTTTATGTAGCATATGACTAGGGATGGACAATTTCTGTCATGCAGATTTCTATTGGTGTAAACCACAGTGATTGCAAGCTACACTCAGTTGAAGTCCACTTAAACAGTTCAGAGAAGTCAACGTCTCACTCCATGTTTTCTTTTTGTCATTTTTGTGAAGACTAAATTTAACATTCTTCAGCAGTCTGATCAATTTACTGGAAGGACAGATTTTGCCATTCTTTCCCACAGTGGCCTATAGGGAGACTGAAAATTGAACATATTTTGGCTACTAAGTTCCAAACAATTCCCATTCTAACCAATTATAGATGCAGTTCATCATGCCTAATTTTCAGTTGTCCAAAAGTTAGATGTCTTAGTATTAGCCATCTGACACAGCCTTTATATTCAGTGTGTAGAAATGTGTGAACTTCAGGAGAATGATTAATCTCATCCTAAAATAGGTATAAAAAATTGAACAAATGATTCAGCTGAAAAGATTCCTGTTCCTTTCCACTAACTCTGATGATTAGATGAGATTTAAACATTTAAGAACTTTTGAACATTTGAGTTCACCTGGATGAATTCCAGCTATGGTGTTCGTTGTGTTTTGGGGTTTTTTTCCCCCACACCCAGTCCCCAAACATAAGCATGAGCTTTTTAGCATAAACAAAGACATCAGAATTTGGATATCACTTTGAACACTGAGAAACAGAAATACTGGAAAATAAGAGGTATATTATGAGAGATTTCACAGAAAAAATGTGAACACTGAAAATTGTCAATAGACATTTGAGAATTGGAATTTCAAAATTATTTTCTCCTTTGCTGTTAAAGAGAGGTGCAGTTTGTCCTATTTTTCATATAAACCTCTGCCTCTATAGATAATCCGTAAAAGTACGTATTTGTCTTCCTCATTATTCATAAATAAAAGGTTCAGGTCTTACTGAGAAAAAGAAGGTAGGCATATTGTTTAACTGTAGTTGTAACTGTACAAAGTACTGTACAATTTGACTCAACTGAAAAAAGTTGTAAATGAAGAAGTTAGAAAGCCATGTGTCAAATATGCTCAGTGACAGAAATGCTGATGAGAGGAAATCTATGGACTTTGGTAGCACTATACTTGAAAATTTAGATGTGTACTAATAAGCATACAAGAAAAATCAGTGATTTACAGTTCTATATATATTATAAAAGTAAATGCCTTGGAAACACTCAATAAAGAAGAAACTATTTCACTATGTTTCCTCCATTATATTACAGCATTTAATAAAAACACATTTGCCAAAAATGTCAAGACTCAAATGTTAAAGTACATGCAGCATCTTGATGCATGATAGTTCAGTTTGCCAACTCTTCCAACATCTTCACAAAAATAATGACCTCCACATTTTTTCCTGTGCTCCCCACAAAACAAATTTGTTGCACAGAATCCTGGACCCACTGACAGAACCCAGAGACAAAACTCTCACTGAGGATCTCACTTTAGCCTCCTGTTATTTAACACAGAGAAAGGTGATCCCTTATGAGTCAAAATTATAAAAGGACCTTTATGTAATCATAATGTGAGCAGTAATGTTAAACAGACAATATCCATACAAGAGGAAATGGGAATTTGATGAATTCTCACACTGCAGTGATGAGGTTGAAGCAATAAAATTATTTCTTTCCTCTCGCCTTTCTACTTTGCCCCACTAAGTCACAAAAGGGAAAGTGAAATCACCAGTGGCAAATAAAAATGTCTGCTCTGCAAACAAAATAAAGAAGAAATTCTTGCTTAATGGAAATACTAGGGAGTTTGGTTAGTTTTTAAGTTTTTTCTAATATCTCTGTATATTAAGAATAATACAACATATCAAATTTAGAGTTACAGATTTAGAAATTTGCTTGCAATTCTCATGATCTAAGTCTTCCTGCCGTAAGTAGCTTGAGGCACTATTACAGAGTGAGGGAATTTCATTTATACAAGTTCCATTAACTCCAAAATATAGCAAGATCCATTGTTCCACGACAGTAATATAAATGACTGAAAACTGGAAAGCAAGAACTCTGAGACCTCTTTTTCTTTGAAATGTTTGAAAGACATTTTTCTTTCTTCTTTGTTTTCCTTTGTTTTTTCTTTTCTTTATGAGAACTGGAGTTGAATGTTGTTGATGGATGCCCAATAACAACTGGAGGCAATACTTCTTGGCACTGATTTCCAGTATAGTTTTATAGTCTACCTGACTTACCTTAATAGAAATCCAAAGAATTTGCATAAAAAATGAAAAGAGGCCACAATCACAGGCAGAAACAAAGGCAAAACAATGCAAGACAAGTTTCTGTGCTATGTCCATATCACAAGATTTATTTGTATATAATCCTTTTTTTCAAGTTGTTGTTCATTCTTCCGCTGTCACCATGAACATGACATTTCCACCATTATTTCATTATCAAATTTAAAAACCACTCTCTGTAACTATTAGCTTCATAAAACCTTTTTGAATCATGCCACAGAAAGGAATAGTTGCACACTACCTATGAAGTTGGATAAATTTATGAAATATAAACATCAATGTAGTTGTACCCAGGAAAAAAGTTTTAAGGACCTCCATGAAAAAATTTCTGAGTCTGTTTTATACTAATTTGTTTTAAGTCAAAGAGTTAAGTTTGTCTTAAAGTAAATAAGAACTACTTACTCTTAACCAAAACATGAGTATCTTTAATAAGTGTAAAGATGTGTGGGAAAAAAACCAAGTTAGAATCCAAATGAGCAATAGTTTATATGTGCCTGTTGGACTAGGATCCACTTGTTTTTTATACAAGGACCAGGATCCTTCTTTGCTTTAGAGCAACAGTGTTCTCAGCAGAGACTAGATCTCACATACACAACTGCAATGAAAATAGAGACTAATAGGTTAAAAACTGTAAGTCTGGTCATAAACATCAGTAGATCTGGTGTTGGAAAATATGGAGGAGTTACTGTATTTGAGTTACAAACAGATACAGGTATGGACCTATCTAATCCTTAAAACTATGTGAAGATCAACAGGCACTGGAAATAAAAGGACAAAATGAGATGTATCAGTAAGTCAATTTGATCTTTAATGTCTATTTCTGTATAATCCTCCTGCAGAAATGTTTGCTCCTTTGAAGCCAGCACGCTTTTCAAGGGACAATTAGTAAAGTTGTTACGCAACCCTCACACTTCTCTGGAGAACAAAACAGCTCATCCAGTTTCACAGATGTGCCACCCTATTCCTGGACTGAAATTTCTGATCTTTTGGGACAGCACACCCCATGGTTTGAGGCACGCAGTAATTTAAATTTAGATCAAGTCAACAGGAAAAGCTTCCTGTCACAGTGCACTCGATTAGTTGAAGGGAAGTGATAGGAGACTCATTTTTAAATAGATAAAAAATTCAACTTTAAAACATTTTATGAGTCTAAATGGCTCAGTAGGAAAAAAACCCTTATAATTAATAAATTCTTTCTTTCCATCTCCAGATTGTCTGAAGCCCTTCCTTGAATACATTTGTGATAACTGATTACAGGAGAGATTCAAGACAGATTACAGGAAAGATTAAAAACAAGCCTTTTGGCAAACCAAGTTATATCGGTTAAGACACTACCATTCTTGAGATGGAAATCCCAATGGAAATTTAATTTAATCCAATTTTTCTTTTTAATATTTGTTTTGCACAATGCTAGAATTTAGTCAAAATAATTTTTCTGTATCTGAGGTTGTAATAAAGCAAATACAAAATATTCTCTTCCTGTCCTACTGTGAAGACAAGCATCCAAAATTACAGAAAGTAGTTTCGAAATAGGCTTGGAAGAGGCACTGAAGGATCATTTATTCTATCTACTTACAAATTTTTCCTTTTACTTTAACATTTCAATCAAGATGTCTACAAGGTACCATGTTTGGATAAGGACCAGAACTTTTCTTATGTTCAAGAAGAAATCTTTGAATATGGGCCTCTGTTTTATCCATTTCTTTTAGCTGACACTTAGGTGAAAATGCAAAGACTTCTACTAAATGGTTATGTTATGCTCCATTTAAAGAAGACCAACCATGAAAATCACTCTGGATACCAAGTAAAATTGACAAGAAGCTGACTTTTAAGAAGTAGTAATGTGCAAACTAAATTGTTTTCCAGTGGGATTGCAATATCTTTAATGCTTTTTGTTTCCTCCCTCTGTAAGTCTTCATGCTTCTCCTGGGAAAAAAAAGGGCTTTTCTATTAATATGAATACAACTAGTTCCTTGACCATGTGAAATATTACTGTCATAGCAAAACTATAGATAATATTTGTAGTTTTCTATAAACTTTTATTCCCTAGGAACTAAATTTATGCTTTAAAATCGACTTTATTTTAAACCAGACAAAGATGACAAGCCAGAATTTGAGACATGAAACCCATTGTTCCAAGAAGAAAACACCCTACTTTGACTATTAGGATCTCAAATTAGTATGTCTTTTTATTAGAAGAAAAATGATTACTTTCCTGTTCCACAACATTTTTAAAACAAGTGAAAAAAAGAACACTGGAATGAAACTCTTTCAGGTAGGATATTATGTAGGAAATCTCCATTAAAAAAAAAAAAAAAAGAGAGAGGCCATCAAAGGTAGCTTAATTTTATATAACAAGAGCTGTGGACACTCACAGCCAGGTTATTGCTTTCCTCGAACACAGATTCATTCCTCAGCACTTCTGCTCCCCGTCATCAGCATTCCGATCTGCAGGCCTCCGGCTGCAGCCACACACACAGGCACACGCTCTGGTGCGGAGGAGCTGATTGTATAGCCTGAAGTGTATGAATAAAGGCTTATTACAAAGCAAATGCGTAAGGGTCTCCTATAGTGTCACTCCCCTCAAGCAAGCAAGGCGGGAAATTGATCATGATTCTGAAAAGTAATTAAGTTTGAAAGGAAAAGTAAATCCTATTTATCTAAAGCAAACTCTGGTTTAACTAAAGACAGCATCTCAAGCCCTAAAAATGCCTTCCTGAAGAAAAATCATGAAATAAAGCAGTTATGAAGGGTGAGACAAAATAGATGTAAATAGAAGGCATGTAAATTCATGTTATGCAAACAAGGCTTTAAGTTAAATACACCAGACATCCTCACTTTCGTACAATAAGAACATGAAAAGTCTACATCACTGACAGAAATATTTTATGACATATATTTGATGACCATGAAAGATCAGTAGCTCACTTACCGTAGTGAAATCTGGGCATAAGCCCAGTAGTCTTTAAAGAACATAATTAAAATACTTTAGTTAGTTGTTTTAGAACTTAAAAGGATAGCATGCTCTAAATATTGGACTTTCCCATTGTAGATGCTTTAGTGGTAGACACCGAGAACATTTAACTTCTGCTCTTGTGAATACCACTGGTTTTTTTCTGTTTTTAAAAAGTACCACATAAACAACATCTAATAGGGTAAGTACTGTCTAGCAGAAGGCTTGATTCCACTTATCCTAACATGTCTAAAAATTTGCATTAATTTTATATAATGTAGCTGAAATTTGATCTCCACCTAATTCAATGGCTGCAATTCCTTACAGCCAGGTTTTTATTTGTAGCGTGGCTCAGTTTGTGAGTTGTGTCATAATTAGATCCTCTAATACCTTTTGTACAGCTCACAGTTTTCAAGTATTAAAATATAAGCTTATCAAGTTGTGAAATACAAAACTCTTAGACACTTTTAGAAGTCACTCAAAAGAGAAATCACGAAACCAAGGCCTGTGGGCAGTTATCTCTTTGTGAGGTCATACAATATGTAAAAAGACAACCAAAGAGAGTGTTTTACCAAACTGAAATTCATTCAGTAGGTTTGCTACTCTGTCTGGAAGAGAACAACACCTGAATTAGCCAATACCAAGCATTGGAGGAAGCAGAAGTGGGAACAGCTCTAAACAGGGCACCCAGCCAATGTCATGGGGTGCAGCTCTCCCACCCTGCAGTGATTGTCTCGCACTATGACTCATCCAGCTCTGAAGTAATCTAATAAAGATATGATTCAAGGCAGTGTGATAGGAATCATGATTGATTTTGCATGCACAGGTTTCTGACATGTACAAATGGAGAGGACTATTTCGTAGATAATGATTTGATGCCTACAGAAAGCCAAAGACATAATTCATAACACAAGCCACTTTTCTTTGTAGGAGAGAATATTTTACATTATGTAAAAGCTGTGTAGAAAACAGTATTTAACTTGTAATAAACTTTAATTAAATAAAATGTTAACTCTGAACTAGAGAAATAATGAACGTATAAATGTTTTCTGTAAGTTGTTCTCTCGACTATTGGAATGAATTATTTTCAGCCATATCTTTTATGACTATTCACTTGCTTGGATTTAATTAGCAGTTTTACCAAGAAAAACACGAGTTTTCAGCTTATGACTTGAAATATTCCAACACTGAATTATCAGAGAGGTTTTCTGAGTTCCAGCAATCTAGCTATTTGAAAAAGGTTCATCAAATCATAGTAAAGAAACCATATCACTTTACCTCATAGCATGCTTGAAAGTTAAGTAAAGCAATTCAACTGCCACATTGTAAAACAAAAAAAATGAAGATCTGAAATTTTTTTGTTTATTTCTTTGTTTGTCTTTTGACAAGTGTCTGTTTAGAAATTACTGATATGCTTAAGGAAGTAGTGAACTTTTGATAGACATAAAACATAAAATTCACAACCATAAAAATCAATGGATATATTTGACAGACATTACAAAATGCGTGTTCAACGCTATCATAGAACAAAGCAAAACACAACTTTATCTTCTTCCATGCTTATGAATGAGTAGTTTCATTAGCAGTCAATACTAGAAATCAGGAAGCTTTTTCATATGGAATCTCTTCCCTTCTTCCCAGCCTTGCTCTTCTCTGTCTTCCATAGACAATCATAAAAAAACACCAGAAAACTTCAGATAAACAAGTTTTCAAAAATGTTCATTAATTTATGTCAACTTTATTCACTATTTAAAGAACAATTGAAATAATTGAACATTTGCCATTTTTCGTCAGACACTTTATTATATGATATATTATTTTGAAACTCACTGTAATTTTAATTAGGTTTTGTATCAAATGAAGGTTTCATCCAACCTCAAATGCAATTTCATTGCTTCTTATTAATCTATAAGTACCATACATTATATATACTATAAAATGCATATAATGTGTATATATATGTATATGTATGTGTATAAATGATAAAACATAAATATTTCACTGCTTTTTTTTTCCATTTTTTCAGAACAATAGAAAAAGCAAAGGAACCCAAAACAGAGTTTGTCCTCTCCCCTCAACACTATACCTCACTGTGGCAATCTCCACCCCATTCCTGTGGCCCTCCAGGCATGTGTACATTTCTAACTAGAAAAATCAGTACTAGAAACTGTTCCAAATCCTTCCTGAATAATTTCTAGTTCTCTCTTCTTTCACCCAGCAGCTTCATTTTTGTCTTAATAGCTAACATCAGTCAATCAGCATAAAGAAAATAGCTAGATTAACTTCAGCGAAGAGAAAAAAAAAGGTACAGTAAGGATAGATTTTACAGATATCAGAAGTCACACAAGCACTGGCATAAAATCTGCAGAATGTGAAATCATAGTTTAGTTACTGCACATAGCCACCTTTCTAGCTTTTATTCCAAACTGTCAGTATCCATTACAGCTTCAATTCATTTATTACCGCACCTTTCTTTCTTTCTGCCTGTAATAATTTATAAAGAAAAGCAAACTTCTGTTGCATTTACTACTGCTGCTGGAACTTGAACAAAACTGTTTTTCATAGATATTAGCCAAGCTTATTCCCTTACCACGTAGAGTTATACTGTGAACCGCATCTACATTTAGACCACTGGCCAACACATACGCTCACATATCTTGCTCTAAATTAATCAAATTGTTGTAAAACTACATAGACTAGCTGTGTTCTCATACACTTTAACCCAATTCTATACTTATTCCTCTCTGAAACTGTAATGTCAGATTAAGTTAAATCACCTTACATTCTAAGTAAATGTTTTGTAACCTACAGGGTAGTTTAAGAAATTGTGTTCCACACTATTCATTTCCATTTATCTGTTCAACTACTCTACCTAAGTGATTTTATTTCCATGATTTCTCTTTAAATCTAATTTCATTAGGATTTAATGATTTCCAAAGGTTTTTTTCCTCTCTCTCTTTTTACTTAGAAAATCTAGCTGGTTTTTGTTAGTTTGCCACTGGCTAAATTATAAGCCCTATCCACATTTGTCTTTATCACCAGCATCCATGTCTATAATATTGGCAGTTGTACAGAATTTTGCAATGCCCAACAGGAGGAAATTGTCCACTCTGATATCTCAAGGTTTCTTGATGAGAGAGTGGAGACATTCAGGAATGCATTGCTGCCTGTGCCAGCAATGGCCCATGTCAACGGACTCTGCACAGCACCAAGGAAAGAATTACTATCAGCAAGACTTGATGAAGTGAAACCCACAGACTGCACCATTTCTGCATCTAAAACTGGCTACAGTGAAAGAAGTCTAAGGACTGCTAGATATCATATCCATCATTTTATTCATCGCCTTTCCCAGAACTTTTGGGAAAGCTGAAGAGTTGACGTTACCTCTCAAGAGTGTCAGATTTTAGTCAAGGCACTGACATAAGTTACTACCTTAAAAGAAGGCAACAGGAATTGTGAAGAGAGGAACAGTTATGCAACACAGTGACAACTTACCAGATTCTTTTCTGTCTGTAACCACTGAAATCTTCACTTCCTGGCCACTAATATTTTTTTCTTATCCTCTCCCCTGAACATCCACATATTTTAAAGGAGCTTTAGGGATGGAGATTGCCAGCCCCTGAGCTCATCCAGGGGAATTTGCATATGCCAGGATGCTCCACAGTTTTGAATACCTTGATGTACATTGTGCTAGTAAGGATTTTAACTAAACTCAGTGGCAGATAGTCTGAAGCAGCTGAGCCCCATAGATATTGTGTACGAAGGAAAAGCATTGAAGGAGTAGATGGATAATTATATTGAAATCAGGACGCATTCCAGGCTCCCATGTAATTATCTAGGTCATCAAAACAGTCCCTCAAAAACAGGAAATCCTTGTAATTCAGACACATTTATATATTTTTTTAAGTTATAATATCAAGCTAGGACAATATTATATGTGCATAGTATAATTTTAAACCACATATTTATCCCACAAACCATTTCTTAAAATACAAACTCCTGAAAAAATAACCTTATCTTCCTCTGCATCCAAAAGTATCTAAAAGCCTACCCCACCTTACATCTGCATAACAAATGCTGTTTTTTTAAAGCTGAACTTCCAGTTTCTGGAAAATGAAGCAGAAAAGAAAGGTGAGAAGCCAAGACTTGCACAGATAACTCCACACTGCTGTCAAAGAAGGAAATAATATCAGAAGGACCTTTGTCATCATTATGTCATGTTCTCATTAAAAATCCAAATCAAGAGTGAAGAACCAGCAATGACACTGGATAGGTGTCACAGAAATCTGTAAAAATGTATATTAAAGAAGCTGATATGTTCTTCAATAGATGTAAATACTGATTGTTTTTGGAGTATTCTGCTTAGGCTGAGTGCAGTGCAGTAGGTTCAGAACTTCAATTAGGACTGAATCCTAAAAAGAAAACCTTTCTGTCAAGTTCAGATTGGAATTTCTGTCAAGTATGATAATTACTATCTCATCACCTGCAACTCCTTTCTTAAAAAAAAAAAAAAAATCAATGAAAGTCTTCAAAAAGATTTTACTTTTTCCCTTCCTTACACAAAAGTGCCTTTGAACTAATGAAAATACCTGCTTGCTCATCGATTCTAGATCACTTTACAGTGAAGCTGAAGTAGACAGGTATGATATTCATTTTACACCAGGCTGCCACAGACAGCATTGTTTGGGTGGTGACCATGGTGGTAATCATCACAATGGACAATGCCTGTCTGTGGCACCAGACCTATGTCAGTGGTTATGTTCCTGCTTGTCCCCACTGCAAAACATCCACACACCATTGCCACCACTGTGAACACCACCACTATCTAGTGCATCCAGACTGTACTCATGCAGACTGTACTCACGGAGCCAAAGACTGTGGGCTGTAGCTTTTTATGGTGCAGCGTCATCAGCTTTTTCTCTAGAAAGTTGGATCCTGCTGCCCTGAATACACTACAGCACTTTCACAGAACAGCTTTCTGAAAGAAGGCAGGAGGCAGAGCAGTGTTCCACACATCCAACCACAGTGCTCTACTCTTCCCAGCTTCACATTTCTTTCCCCTTCTCCAACTCAGTGATTTCAAACAAAATAAATAAATAAAAAAAATTATGTGCCTCTTCTTTCTTGTGCTTATTCTCCCTCCACCTCCCCAGTCTTTCTGCTCTTCCCTTGCACCTTTTTTTTCGTCCCCTACCCATCCGCTGTTCACCTCCTGGAGAGCTAGAGCACTTTCTTTCCCAACCCCGGTTCTTAAATATGCCTTGAAAGGTTACGCCATTGTTCCCTTCTTATTAACTCCCTCCCTATCCAAGGGCCCTGCAAGTAGTGTGACCTTCTCATCAGCCTGCTGGCCCTGGTTAGGTTTGCTGTTCCCAGCACCAGGCAGTGGAGGCCTGACAGGGAGAATGTCAGTGGCCATGGTGTCTGTTTCCATGCCCCTGTATCTCTGGGCAGAGCTCTGCTAGGCAATGTGTGTTGGCTCCTTGGATGCTTTCAGGAAACAGTGAAATTGCTTGTTAGGGTCTCTCCACTCACACTTCCTTATTTTTTTTCATTTCTGATCCTTTGAATCTCACAGTCCCTCCCCTTTTTCATTTCTTGGCATGTATAGTCACCTCATTCCTCCCTGTTCTTTTCTCCATAACCTTCCCCCATTCCTTCCTTGAGAGGGCTTGAAGATTTTGTTGGACTGTTGTCTAAGTTGAATACGATAAAGATTGTGGCTGTAAGAGAAGCTATTTAAGGAAAACATGTAAGCCTGGCCACTTCCTGCCATACTTTCCGTACCTCCTCCCCCATCATCCATAATTGTTGCAGTAAGGATTCTGGAGGGTACATCCCTGCCTCTTTTTTTCAGTATATTTTCATGGACCTGCTGTCCAATAATTTATCTACTTTTTTTTTTGCAGATGTCTATATCATCTGCAATCACAGCCTCCTATGGTAAAAGATTCCAGAAGCTCACTATCAGCAGGCAGAAGTATGCTCTTTTATTTGTTTTAAATTAAACTCCTACAATTTTCTTGAAGTGCCACCTAGTTTTATTACTGCAGACTCTTGCACCAAGATTCTTCTTTCCTCTTTCGTGCCACCTTAATGATTTTGTAAACTTTGCTCACACCTCACTCCTAGCTGGAGAGTCCCTGACATTTTATTCTCTTCTCATAAGTTCCATCACCTCCATCATTTTAATTGTCCCTTTGCGTTCTCCACTGTGTCCTTCTTGAGATGCAGAGACCAGAATAGCCCACCATGCTCAAGATGTAAGCAGATCAAAGTTTTGTGTTGCAAACTCTCTCTCTCTCTGTCCTGCTCCCAGGAGCCTTCCTGATGATGCTAATCTCTGCCAAGTTTTCTTTTTTATTTATTTTTGGCTACAACTGCATGTCAAGAAAGTCCAATTGTCAGTCCAAGATCTGTTTCTTGAGTTTCTATTTCCAAGTGCTATTTCCAAGTTCATTATTGGAGAAAAGTAACATATAATGTTACTTTTAAAGTTAAATGACTTTCTCTCTGTCACAGTAGTTGAATTAGATTTATATTTCAAAGTGTTTCCCTCCTTGTTTCCTGTTGCAATCATCAGGCAACTCTAGCTTCTTATGTGTTAAAGATCAGCTCTTCCTTTTCTCTCCAGCTTCCCCTGTAATCTGTTTACTGACTTATCTCTCTTGATATATTATAAGGAATAAGAGAGCAGTTCTAGAAAGCTATGGCTTCATGGTCACCCTTGGAAACTTGATTTACCAAGGCATAACTCACTGCCTTCACAGCTGAGACCCTGGCTTAGAACCAGCTATGCTCATGGATTGTAGCTGCAAAGGGCAAAGCATCACAAATCTAGAACAAATAGATAACATACTATCACAGTGACACAAAAGTGTATTTAAAGAGAACATGAAACATTTAAAATATCCTTTGAAATCCCACTCTGAATACGGCAAACTTCAGAACACTGTTTACACACATGCTTTCAGAAAACCCTACTAAACATGCTGTAAGCGAAAGGTTTTTTAAGCTCTCCTCCATATCTAAAGCTGAGAAAAAAATTTAAATGCCTGAGCTTTCTCCTTGTCTCATGAGAACCGTCCCCTCTGACTAATAGCTCTTCTGGTATCATAATGAAGCCTTTCCTCATTGGTCCTTTTTTAAACTATTTTTATTGTTTTCTGCTATGCACATTATGTTGGCTAGGTAACTCCCTAGCCAGTTTGTGTTCTCATTTGAAGCGACAGCCTACCAGTAAATAAAAATGTTCAATTACCAAATGAGATCTGAAACTGCAGCCCTATCACTTCAGACACCATTTAAAAAAACGATAGTGGGAAAACAAGAAATAACACTGATTTGGGATTCATTTTTGAGTAGCATTCACTAATTAACTATTCCAAACACATTAAGAGCCTGAGGGAATCTTCCATGTCTCAGTGGTGGAGAGGCAGTTAGTCAAAACTTTTTATTTATAACAGTCACAAGAGTATTCAAACCAGGAGCTCTGTGCCTGCTAGCAAGGGAATTAAGTAGTACCTGAAGCCACACTTCTATATTATGTCTTACAATAGTATTCTACATGATATACACATTAAACTAAGTTCTTTAAAAAGGAAAAAAAACCAGTTTTATGAACTTTCTTTTATAATGGACCAAGCTCCCTATAGGTTTTCCATACATACATATACAAAGCTCACAAGACTTAGTGTCTTAATTTCTCTCAGCTGCTCAAATTAAGATGATCTGTACTAAATGTAACATAATAATCTCAAAGTTAAGTGAGGGAGGTTTAGATAACTAGCATATATACTCTCATATTTTTAATGTTTCCTCCACATTCCTCCTTCAGCTTTTCCCTTCTGCTGCAATCAACGTTCAGAGGTATTTCTGTCTTTACTGCTTTACCTTCTATTCCCAGCTTACTAGCTTGCATATAAATATAATGGTCCAAGCTCTTCCTGTCTTCTCAGTTAATATTTGTTCCTTCTAGTATTACCCCATATTTTCCTTGATGGTCTCTAGAATTTCTGTTCTGAACATCTGCAAGTTAGTAGACTCTGAATGGCTAGGAAAGTTAATTCAAATCATTGAAACTCCAAGTTCAACATCTTATTTGGTTTCAAATGCATTTTGAATGATAAGAAAAGGAAATAACCAGAACATGTGTCATGGTTTTCCCTCTACAGTAGCTGGAGCTGAAGTTACTTTAATATGCAAATTGTGTTCCAAGACTGCCGCCATATATCCAATTTTAATTTACCCTTTCTAAAACTTTTGGTCATACAGTTAAGATCATGTCTGCTTAATACACTCAATCATTTTAATACTGGAGTAATTTTACTCCCTAATTTTGGAACAAATTTTGACAATCTTCACAAAATGTAGTGGTCACTCTCTTCAGCTGCCATCTACTGAAAAATGAAGATACAAAACCTACTTTTTAGCTAGAAAGGGGTCAGCTCACACACTGCTTCTCTGCTGCATGACTTTATACAATGTTTAAAAACTATCTGCTTCCTCTTCATGGCAGCTAACCAAAATTTACCCCTTTTATGTCCAAAGGTAGATTATTAACATAATGCCAGCAAAGCAGAGGAGAAAAAAGAAAAAGAGTATATCTTCCAGCTGATTTTTAATTAATTTTAATTTTTTTTTTAGGTTTCTTAAGTATTCCGACTTCCATTGCTTTCCCTCTCAAACAAATGGTATGAATTTTAAGCAGCTAATATGTAGCTACACCTTTATACCACTGTGGCTGTTAAATTTTGTTTTGATAAAGAAACAGTTCAGAATCAAGTTTGGTGAAATGCCTGCCTTCATGGTGCTCCGATGTCCTTGCTGTGGACTGAGGCAAACATTCTTTTATTTTTATTCTGACCTCTGTTGACTCTTCTCTGCATTCCTTTCCCCTATGTTTCCCAGTTCTGAGAATAATTAGCAACATCCACTGGTGATAGCAGGGCTGCAACAACCTAGCAGTGATATCTTGCCAACACCAGCTGTGCTTCAGTATTTATTTATTAAGATCATACTATTTACACAGGACAAACTTGCTGAGATGGCAAAGGGATGAATACAGTTGCAGCAGCTGAATTTCAGCTTGACTTTTGAAAGGAAATAAAACCCATACTGGGTAACATTTATCTCCAAGAAGTGGAAATCCAAGCCTTTAATTCCACTTTCAAATTATGTTTTGCTGGCTCTTGAGTTAGGCTATAGGTGATGGAGGGGAATCTTGTACTGCAGGGTGTAGTGGGATGAAACTTCTTTGTGCACTGCATTTAAATAGCTGAGTGTAGAGACATCGGACATGCAGGAAAAAGATGCAGCAGTGAGGTAGGCATCCCATTCACATTGCTAAGGCTAAGCTGTGACTGGGCAAGTCAGAGGCTGGCTTTGTAAATCATGATACACTTGAATTTTCACATCTGCTTGTCAGAACTATTGAGCAACATGAAAACTAATGTCAGCAAGTCTGCTGCTTTCTAGTTCATCTTAGGTGGAAAAAAACATTAGGCAGGCTTATGACTTAATGTGTGTGTGCTTTACAGTAGAGTGAATGCTAGTGTAATTTAAAGGACTAGACTCTTCCTTTAGGAGGTCTTTGTAAGGAGGGCTGCTAAAGTGAAACACAAGTTTACACTAGAACATTTGGACGATCTGGCTGCTTCATCCCTTTTATTTATAAAATTGTGTGTGTTTTCTGTTCCTCTACCCTGATTTGATAATTATTGCATATGATCCAGTAGTGATTTCCAGCCCCCTTACATCTAGGAATAAGGGAACTACCACTGAAATACAAACCTAAAATGAATGTCCGAGTATTCAGGAAAGGTTTTGCTAAACCCTTCATGATATACATAGGACTAGGTCCCTTAGTCATTTCAAAAGTAACGGCTTTCAAGGAAAAAGGTGAACCCAGGAAATATTTTTTCTAGAAAGTGTATAATCCAAAGAATAGGTGTCTTTGGAGAAGTCTTGAAATTTTAAGCTGAAAAATGAATGTACTTTTTAAATTCAAATTTGTAGCAATCATTTTGTAGCCTTTAATTGACTAAACCAGGAAAGTCTTCTGTAGTATTATGGGGATATTTTTAAAGACAATAAATGCCACAGGAAGAATCCAGAGTGAGAAGCTGAGAAGGAAAACTCTTCAGCTGTGAAGGCAGGAGTTACCAATGCGACCTTACTTCCGCCAATCTTTATGACACTGGTACTTGCTACTGTTGAAATACAATAATTTTCCTCTTTACTCTTAGGTATGTGGGTACCAGGGAGCAGCAAGGCCTGGCTGCTCACCAAGGGAAGGGGAGCCGAGGGTGACCCCAGCACAGACTGTGCCCTTAGCAGTGGGGCGCCATCCCACGAGATCTGAGCATGGCAGGCAGAGCCAGGTGCTGGTAACAGGGTCCACCAACAATAAGCCATGAACCAGGGCTAGGGAAACTGGTGAGGAGCAGCAGGGGACAGAGCTTGAGATAAGACCACAGCGTACATTCCAGGGGTCCAACCAGAAGCTGGAAAGAGAGCTAGAGACTCTTTCAACATAGCTCAGGCAGAGAGTGGAAGTACTGGGGAGAGATGAAATGGGGCTCCTGGGCCCATGGGTGGGGAATCCCAGGTGGGGCTGGTCAGGGCCATTCAGACCTATTAGTGCCCTCAGGGCCCTAACACAGGGCCATCCTGAAATATGCGATACGGTGACATTCGGTTGAAAAGCAGTCCTGGGGAGCAGTATGTAAAAAGTTGATGGTGAAGATCATTTACACAATACTATCCCACACCAGGATTGCGGACTTCTAATCACTTCACTGAAAGAAAATATAAAGTGACTTCCTTATGTATGAAGGCAAAACTTTACCTAAAAAGGTAATGCATGATCAGGTAATAAATGCCTACATGGAAGCATAATTTGAATCTTTTGCTTTGGCCTTTTCTAATTTTTGAGTGCTGAGTCATACAACCTGAAAGATTTATAAATACATTCACATGAGATTTGTATAAGACAGGCATGCCAAGAAGTCAAAAGTGTGCAGACAATGGTTTTGTCTCACCTCCAGTTAACAATGGTTCATCTTCGTGCAACTATTTTGTATGCATATTTAAAGCTTCTCAGGATATATTATTTTTCCAAAGTGGGCAGCTTCTCTGATTTTAATCAGTGTTGAGTGATTAACATTCTTGAAGATATACATGAGAAACATTCTTAAGTACGGTTCACCTGACCTCTCCAGCTATGTTAAGAATGATGTTATTTTTTATGAGCCATGAATACAGAATCATTGACTGCTAGGAGGTAGCTATAAAATCTGGAGTACATGATCAAAAGTGGTTATCCTTAGTAACTGTTTTCTGGTCTGCATAAAATAAATTGACCTTATATCCTTTTTTCATTAGCAAGCATCAATACCACAATAAACATCACTAGGGAATGTCAGGAACTTTTCAGTCTAACAGCAGCCTCAATATTGAGGCCAAATGATGGCATGAAATGCTGACCTGTCTCCTGTCCCATAGGTAGCAAAGATTCTGACTCAAGGGTCAGGTAAAATGCAAATGCTTTCTGTGGTGGGAGTGTTCACATATCTGTTTTTTGGACTAAGCTTTTTTATGAACAGTTATAAAAGTGATAATTTTGTAAGAAAACCTGGAGTCTCTCTTGACTTATTTCAACTTACCCCTCACACGGGCTGGGTACCTGTACAAGACTCCCAGCAATACTCCCAACTTTTCTCCATTAAAATCAAAAGTCTTGTTTCCAAGCTGTTTTACTGAGGTTTTTTCCCTAGCTTGGGATTCAAAAACCTGTGAGCAATATATATATATTAACATATGTAAATATAATGTAGCTATATTAAAACATAGAATAATATATATTATTGGTGTTTTCCACATAACAATATTTTGTTGTTGTATGGACATCTAATCCAATCCCCTAGCCAAGGCTGGATTGTTAAAAGCATCTCATCACACGGCAGTTCCTTGAGGTTTACATAAAAGAATTTAGCAAATTTATCTAATGCTTTTCCTGACTAGATCTTGGTATTATAATTGTCTTTTTGCAGATGCTGGAGTTAAAGGACTTGCTCGAACCACCAAGCAGGTCAGTTGCCAGTCTGGGAGAAGAGCAGGGCCTCCTTGCTCCTGCTTAGGATCTAGCATCATTTGAAACACTCCTGGAGTGTCCAGAGGGCATGACACAGGACTTGAGGAAAATCCGCACTTTCTGAAGCAGCAGGTGGAGGCTTCATTGCCTAACCTAAGGCCTCGAAAATAACTCTGAACCCTATGCTTAAGCAACTGAAGTAAGACTTAGTTTGAGATCAGGACATAACAACGTAGCTGTCTGCATCAGAGTGAGGCATCCTGGCTTTTCATTTAGTTCAGGATTGACTGGATCACTGTCTGTGCTCTGAGCTGATCAGCTCTCCCTTGACTACAAGAAGAGTTAAGACACCCATGCACAGACAGACACCTACCTGTAGATGCACACATGAGAAGACAAGTAGTCACTTACCTTCTGTGTGAATACCTTTGACTGGATCTGAATCCAAAATTAGATATCATAATATCTGTGGTACCTCCTTTACATGAACACATGTGCAAACCATCTCAGTGCAACAGCTGTCTAAAGAATAGGGAAGAAAGGAGATTTTAAATGGAAAATAAGTTATCAAATGCTTAAGTTACAGTATATTATAAAAGTTTAAAGGAACTAATACAGCATATTTGATGTGTGTTTCTACATGTATATTATTTAGTGTTGAAGGAACAATGTGCATATTTAAAGAAGCATGAGCTTCAAAAAGAAGCAAATAACTGTGGGAACATTGTACAAAATTATGCCTGTCCTTTTATTAAATATGGTCAGTTATCCATCACTCAGGAGAAAAAAAGAAAAACAAATTGTATGGATTATTATAAAGCAGCTTTTAAAGTATTTATAACAAATAAATATATATATTTAAACAATTTTACTAACACTATTGCTATCCCTAAATGCATATATTTTTCTTCTTTTGTATGCATACTTGCTATTATCCATACATAAATAATTTTATTTAAAAGATACAAGATTTTTTTTCTGGCATAGGCATAATAGCACAGTGTTTTACAAAATTATGTTTAGAAAATTTTGTATGAGGAATAACACATAAACATGTAACTGAGATTACCAGAATGAAACATTTCTTAACTTTAAATGTAAAAGAACATACATACATCAAGCCTGGATATTTACTTTTGAAAAAAAAAAACAAAGAATTTTCTGACTACTATGAGTGAATAAATCATAGAGTGAAAGTCATTATGTAACCCTAACTTTAGTATATTTTTGTGCCTTCTATGATAGTGTATGCATTAACTGAGTAAAAGACAATGCATGAGATGTTTTTTAATTGAATAAAAAATTGAATATAAACCTAAATATGAAATAGTTCTTACTGTTAGCAAGAATCCAACACCATAAAATGAATAGCTGTAAAGTCATAAAAGCTCTAGGATGTTAATTAACCCTCAGGCAAAATTTTCCTTTTTGACATTGTCAAAAGGTCATAAGGAGGACCTCATAAGGAGGTCATAAAATCACTCAAATATTTTCTTAATTAAAAGTCATATGCAAAACATCTGTCTTGGTACATGTTTACTTCTGCAATATTGTGCTCATGTTAGATGATGTTCCTGAAGACCTTGTAGAGCTTAATAAGGACAAAACAGAAGAACAGAGCTGTTATAGAAGCTAAAAGCCTTATTTAGAAATTGCACTAGAAGTTGACAGACTTTAAAGATAGATGACTTTTCATGAAAATTCTATAGAAAATCTAAAAAATTAATTCTAGAACACTTCAGAAATTTTTTTAATCAGTGAAATATCTTTAAGTCCAGTTATTCAACTGCCATTCGTTAATATTTACACTGTGTTTCTAAGTACACAGGACTGTAACATTGGAGACATAAGATGCAGCTTTTTTTAAAAAAGTAGAAATGTAACATAACTAAAGGGTCTGGAATGGCAGCTACAAACACTCAGTGACATTATTTCTAAGGGATGATCTTTTTCCTTCTGCCATCAGGTAGTGAAGCAATATGTCATTGTTATTAGAATAAGATTAAGCCTACTGTATTTCAAAGTCACAAATCAGTTTTCACAGTCTTTTAACCTATGGGTTTTCAAATGAATGGCAATTAATAGTGAAAGAAATGAATGCTGGCTGCAAGGAGGTTTTCTGTTTCAATGAAACCTATGTATAGGAAATTGACTTCCAAAGCAGAAGTGAAGGTTTAAGGACTAAATTATATGAATTGTTTGGTTTTTTCCTTTTTTTCTTTCCTTCTTCTTAAGAGTGATGAATAGTTATTTTTCCTCTATGCCTATATACATGCAAAAGCAAAAATAAAAGACAACCACGTGCATTTGTAACAACAGAATGGGAAATATTAGTCTTATAATAATGATCAATAGAGCTGATCTCCTGTCAGTGTTGGAAATGGCAATAGATGAAGGGAAAAACACGAAAACAAAAACAAAAAAAACCATAGGAAGAAATAAAAGCAAGGTTCACTCTATGTAATAGATCAATTATTTTCAGTCATATCAGAAACTAAGCTTCAAGCTTAGTGAACATAGCAGGTTTTCCCTTCAACTCAGTAAGCATGAAACCACTTTGAAACCACAGTGCTTTTATTGTACTTTGACTACATTAAATTCATGTACTCTGGTTATGCTTTTCACATACATAAACTGTGATTACGGAATAGATAAACACAATTTCACTTAGCCATAGAGTAAGATTTCTTATTTTAAAAGTATATACAATTTAGATAACATGGAAAATAAATTGGATAACTTTTAAACTAATTATGCATTTCACTGATGCAGTTAATTTAAACTTAATAAAACAATAACAGTATGATATGTATTAATTAACAGCTCACTTTACCATAGCACTTAGAATCAGCAATATTAAGAAACAATCACTCTCTGCACTATGTCTCAATATCAAATGTCCTTATTTATCCATTTTCTCTTGTATACATTGTATTTTAAGGTTAAAATCACCCATAGGAAATTAACCTATAAAGAGTTATTTTTCATTATTTCCGTAGTGCTGAATGCAACCAATTCATTAAACAACAAATAAGAATAAATATGAAAAAGTTGCTTCTTAACTCCGGGATCTCTATCACCTTGCAGGTAAAAATCAATCGTGGTAGGCCAGATCTTTGATGTATTGTGTGTATGTCTGACATATATGTGCATTTGATGGTTGCTTTACAGATCAAATATAAAAATCTACTAAAAACAATCGAGTCTGAGGCTGAATAACCACCCTCCAAGGCCTAAGTTACCTTAAATGAGGTAGAGTCATTTAAGTGCTGTATCAGCACTCAAATACTGCCACAGCTACTGATGCTCTCACCTGTGGGGTGGGGTGTGGGTTTTGGTCCATTTAGATTTGGTGAGTGCTCCAGCCACACACCATTACTGTCACCTGTTGCACTTTCAACTTCTCCTATGCTGGCTACCACTTAAAAAGAGAAGCTTCCATAACATTTTGTGAGGGTCCTGCATACATGTGCTATTGCTATAGGTTAAATATCCTCATAGATTTTCCCTCCAGCAGTTGACCTCCTCTCAAATAGCAATCTGCCAGCTGTGCTTCTAACATCCATATTTCTTGTATTTTTAAAAATAACTTTTTTTTTTTTTTTTTTTTTTAAATTTAAGACGAGAAAGGCATTGGTACCTCCATAGAATGTGCATGGAAGCAGATCCAAATATCTCCAACAACAGACCAATAAGAGTCAACACTCAGAAAAGGGATATTGAAGTGGGAAGTCTCAAATGAAAAATGACACTGGTTACTTTAGTTGTTACTGAAAAAAATCTGCATTGTATGTTGTATGCAATTAGATATGGTCTTGATTTTGAGATTATGGATGTCTTTCTGAAGAGTGATAGGAATATACTATCATTTCTCTATTGATAGAAACAGCAACAAAACATTTATCTCATAATTTTGCAGATTGATTACAGATCAGAATAATTACAGATGCATAGAATTTTGCCAAGTGTTGACCAGAAGTACTTTCCTTATACAGAAAACACATGAGCAGTTTTATCCCAGTACACATACTTCATAAACTATGTACTGAAAAGATTCCAACTTTGACAATACAAATATCTTATACATATGCTGGTATTCATTAATCAATTACATGAGTCACAACACATCAATTTTAGAATTTAGATTAAGGAACAGAAATTTTTTGTATCTGAAATACTTTAAATTGCTATAAAAACCTGTTTGCATCTGTCTAATGCACTTCAAATATTCATTGTACCTTTTTGTTCATTAAATTTTGACACCTTCTACCACCTTAACAACGTTATTAGCCTCTTTACTTGAAGTGAATGCTCTTCAGAGCATAATAAATTGTTCTTTAAGTATCTGATAATGAGTAGATATGGGCAACATACCAACAAAAACATAAGGTTCGATAGTAACGTTCAATGAAATCTCTACTAACAGCCAGGTATTAAAGATTAAAATACTCAGTATTTCTGTTTTTACAATATTTTCCATAACATTTTACATTTTAGTTACATGAAAACTTAGTTGACTAAAAGGAGATGGATGTGCACAGAATTAAAGAACAATTGGCTGTTAACCATGACTCTTCATCTTATTCTACCATCCATAACACAAAAATCTAATTTACAGAAATCTTAAAACTAGACTGTTAGGGAAAGACTGTAAAATAAACGGTAAATGCAGAAATCAGTTATTTTCAACACATAAGTGAAAAGACATTGCAAGTATTATTTAGTAGTTTCTCCACTGTTAATAGAAAAAAATATCACATGGAACACACAAGGGAAAAGTTGGTATTGAGCTATATTGAGCTGAAAGGTTAGATTCAGTTAACATAAACCAAATTTATTATACTTAAAACAGCCCATTAGGATTGAAGAAAAATCAGATCTTTGCTACCTAGTAGCTACCTCTTAGGCAGTGGTTGATCAGCCCCAAGATAGCTCTACATGGCTAATAGCTGCTTCAGAGGAGTTGCCCGGTGGAAATTAAAATCTTGTTGCAAATTTCACTGTAAATCCAAGTATTGAACGTAACAGTGAAAGCACATGGCATGGGTCAACAATGTGGTGTCTGATCTGTCTGTGGATTTCCCGTGTGAGAGGGCAAACCTTTGTTTAAGCAGAGAAAAAGCGAATTTGTTTTATGAAATAAAACCAAGACAGACAATACTGCCACAAGGTTTTATTCTGTAACCAAATGGAAAGGAACTGAAGACAGAGGAAGGATGGTTTTGTGAGTGATGAGAAAGGCCTGAAAAGCTGCATTCTTTATCTCCTTTAGATTCCTCCTGTGGTGACAAGTAAACTACTGCCACTGTTTTTTCCCGGGTGTACACTAGTTGTGCATTTCTTATGTTTCCTAGTCTCAGTTTGAAAAACAGCACAGGTACTGTCTACCAATAGATGGTCTACTTAATAGCGTAGATATTTCTATCTGAGTTGGTTATCTACACTCCCTTTGGAGTCAATTAAAAGAGAAAGTCTCCCAGGTTTGCCTGAACCTGAGGTACACTTCTAAAATGAAATGCATGAATTGGCTGAACCAGCTCCCTTTTTATGAAATAAGAACAATGCTACCACAGTTCTCAGGAGTGTTACGAAGACATCGGGTGAGACATAAAGTGTATAATATCACCTAATCCCTGTATAAAATATTTAATCAGTTGATTTCAAACATTTAAAAAACAAAGCCTGTGTTTTTAGTCTCTCTTTCTCTGGGAAAACTGACCCTTAGACAAGAAAAAGCATAACAGCTGCAAAGGCCAGGGACACAGCCGGCCCTACAGCAACTTGGACCATCTTTGTCACCAGTTAACACTGACAGTTTTGGAGAAGAAGCCAGATGAGAGTTTGTAAAGAAACTAATTCTGGCAAGTGTATCCCTAGTTTTACTTTGAACAGTACATTTTGGGGAAAACTTTCCTCTTCTAAACTCCATAGGACACTTCCATTACTTTTTTTTTTTTTAAAGAATAACTGATCCCCTCTCTGATTATTCAGACTTCACAGAGATAAGATGTACTACAAAGTAATTTGCAAGAAAATTAAATGCATTATTCTTTCCATAATAATCATGTCTACAAACCACAGTATAAATAAGTGCAGCTTGAATGGCAGCTTAATTTATATACAACGCTAGATTTCAAATTTTGATTCACTGCTGAAGTCTTCTCTGCCTCAGCTTTTGATCTTCCCATAATCTCGATACTCTCAGTCAGAGAAGGATGAACTTTAGGTGTTGCTAAAAATAAAGTATATAAAAAAACTGTTTCGGCTGACAATACTCAAGATTCCTTGTATTCCTAGAACAAAGAGTATGAGTGCACTGGGGACCACTTAAAGGTCATTTTTTCAGTGTCAGATAATGTTAGAACTAAGAAAATAAACAGAATGTTCTTGGCTGAAATGAGTCAGATCATTTTCAAGTATACAGTATAAGCCATTAAGATTTGGTTCTGGCACATGATCACTCAAAAGAATAATGACTTTCACCAAAAAGGAGATGATTTAATTGCCTAACCTGCATTATTCCACACAATAACACTGTAAGCCTTCTTAGTGCACTCTTCCCTTAAAGTATTTTATCTATTGTGTCAAATTCTACTATTCTTTTCAGCCGCACCACAATGGTTTAGGCAACAGGGCTTCACTAACCTTACTGAGAGTGCAATCTAACCTAATTTTGTGCCCTGATATAATAGGCTTAGAGGTTGATCCTAAAAAGACTAATGCCTGCCTTAACTTTCTGTGCTGCAGTTAGCTCCATTGGCATCAGTGAAACTCCTCAGAGTGTACAGAGTGTACACATCCATTAATCTTTGCAGAACTAGAGGCCTAAACTTTGTGTGAATGAAACAGGACAAGACCGTGTGCTATAAAGCAACATTTTACAATGGGGAACACTATGACATGGCAAGTACAGCTGTATGATTCTTCTGAATATTTTTCTGAATTTTTTGAAGTTGATTTTTAATTCTTTTGTACTGCAGAAAATATCTATGAAAGCTATATGTGATGTTGTAAAGAAATCTGTAATTGTGTATATTTTTGCTCTAAAAAACAATCCTTTTTTTCTTAAGAATGGAATGGAACATTGCAGCAAATTAAAATATTTCCCCATCATTCTTTTCAGTTGTTTCAGATTGAAGTATGAACACTTTATACATAAATAAATATATTCTGGTTTACAGCAAAATTTCCTTGGGTAGAGGCAGCTTTTATTGGATAGTTTTTCATTGTCTGTTACTTCCAACTCAGGCTATAGGCAAATCAAGAAAACATGGTGATCCTGAAAAATTATTGTACATATCTTAAGTTCAGAAATCAACAGGTATGTATGTACCTTAGCTTGACCTTAAATTCTAAGGAACTGGAGATTGAACAATTCTTAAGGTTTTTTCAACTGAAATCTTGTCACTAATAAAAATTTGGAAGAAGTGGTGAGTCTATCATTTATAACATACATTTTTCTCTGAGTAGCCACATCACAGAATTTTATTTTAGCAGAAAGAGACATAGTCGGTTCTGGTCTATTCCAGACTGAGACTAACACGTTTCATTTGCCTTCAGCTGGTGTTTCAAGACCTATTCCTTGTGCATAACTGTCCTACACAGTGTCCTTTTCCCCTAGATGCCATTAAAGCAGCTTTTTCATCTGATGACTTAAGGCTGTTGTATTATCTGAGAGGTTGTCTTTCTTCTCGTCACAATAGAGCATACATGGATTACAGCAGAAAGCAAAGTTAATTATCAGATGAGTACGAAGCAAAGGCTATTTCAAAGACATCCTGTTATTGGGCAGATGACTAGTGGGTTTTCTTGGTCTTTGGTTAACGTATATCAAAGTAGAAAAAGTGAAGATTTCCTACTACCAGCATTTTGTTTAAAGAACAATAGGAGGATGAATTGATGAATTTAAGAAAATTGATTAACATTAAATACTAAAACCACATATACTTGTCCTTGACTTTTTGCTCTTAGCTTCCATGAGGCTGATAAAGTCTGTAGGGCTAAGCACAGTTCATACATATTTTATGGACAAAGCGCAACAGAACAAATCATCTCTAACTTGGCTGAAAATACACATAGAAGCAAAGTTACACATCAATATCTGAAACTAGTAAGAGGATGAGCGTGGGGTACGTGAACTGTACTCAGTGAGCTAAAAGAAAGAAGCTAAACAAGAAGAAAACTGCATTTGTTTGTTGGTTTCCTAAGGAAGTGCTTTTATAGGGCTGGATTCAACAGAAGTCTGAGAAAGAAAATTGTTATGAGCAGCCTTGCACTGACAGCAGACGTGAGTGTCTGGCCTAGAGTATAAACAAGAGGCCATTTCAGAAGTATCTTCCATCCTTGCTCTTCCCAGGGAAAGGACCCACCAACACAGCAAGCTTCAGTTGCTGAAGACAATTCTTAATGAGGATTCTCCATAGGGTCCTTCTTTACTTTGAATAGTCTGCACTGTAAGGAAAAGAGCAACTGTCATTTTTATTATGTGATTTGGAGTGCTGATGCATATTTTCAGCTAGTTTCAGTACATTCTTGCCTCCATCAAGTGGAGTTGTGATAGAAAAGTCCAGGACACCACAGACATGGAATGTAAATGAGAAAAACAATGTAGCTGCACTTAAATATTTATTAAAAAAAACTTATTTCCCCTCACCTTTCATACCATAAAATATTAGGGCTGAGCTGGAAAGTGTTTTTAATAACAACTGAGGGGACTAGCTGAATGTATTGCACTCAGATTAAGCTACGTGTTAGATACCTAACATTAGATACCTGTTCTCGGTACCTACCAGTGCAAGATACAGACAAAAGATTCAAGAGTGTTGTGCTCTCATCTTCACTTTCTTTCCTCATTTCTCATTTACACATTGGTTATAATAAGAAATAGGTAAAACTTTTTCTTCTTCCCTCAGAATATCATAAGCACTAATGTTTATGGAGATATTAAAAATTGTCATGCATGAAGGGGTTGGCACATAAAGTATTACTGATTTTGAGAATATTTCTTATGAATGGAGAAATGATAACCCATACCATTAGCTGTCTAACAGAACACTTACATTTTAAAAATTTTGAAATCCCAGGAAAGGACCTCAGGATGGTATTGGTGTTCAAATTTTTCAGACTATTGTTCAAAGTACCAGCATTCCTTTATCCACCCTCTTTTAAAAAAATCTTATAACACAAATCCACTCCAAAAAAAAGCAACTTTTAATGACTCTGCTAAAATTTTAAGTTAGCACTCCATCATATCCAATAAAAATGGTTCCTGTAATACACAAGTTTTCTGATAACCATGACATATAAATTGCCTGCAGAAGGAAATCAGAAGAGTATATCTTGAATTCAGCTCATCTGTCAAAAGCTTAAAGATAATTTCTGACCAGTGTTATAGGAACAGTTTTGAAAAACCTGCTTTGGACTGTTAGTAAACGACAGCTATTGGAGAGATAAAAGCACCAGCTTGGAAAATGAGAACTCCTTTAAATTTCACTTAATGGAACCTATTTCTGAGTAGTTACACACCATGAAGTTTTGATTTTGCTATTTAAAAACCTTAAGATGAAAAGCAAGAAGAGAAGGGTTAGGATTGAGACAGCAAGATTATCTTTTGAGATAATACAGAAACATGGCAGTAACAGTAAACCCATAGATTATTGTCCTATGAAATGTTGAACCCAATGGGTAACCTCAATAAAATATTCTGAAGGCAGACTATAGAGCACAGAAGAATTTAATACATTTATAAATATTTAAGGAATTCTGAAGAGAAGTTGCCATTTTATTAGGAGGAAAGATGAGGAAATATCTAGATTACTAAAACGGAAGCGTATACATCTAGTTGAGACTTCCTAAAGATTAACTAGCTGATGTTAGGAAGAGGCTGATTTCCCCAAATAGACAAAGCACTTGCACACAGGCCCGCTGGATAACCATGAGTAAGACCTGAAATTATTGTGTAGAACAATATGGAATGAAGTGTCCAGACGATGCAATAAGAGCTTAGTACAATTAGGCAGTCTACTGCATGGGCTGCTGACAGCTCGGGGCTTCCACCTGTGCTTGTGGGACTGGACACAGTCATGGGTGCACTGGGTTCTATACCTGATTAAGGTACAAATATTTAATCAGAGCCTAATTAAGGAAGTCCCTATCCATCTACCATAAATTCCTTAGCTCTTCTGGCCCTGTCCACCTGATATCACACTTTCCCTGTTAGGGCTTTTCAGAGGAAAGTTTCTGTTTAGCTGTTGAATATTCTGGAGCGTCTTCTCTTCCAGACTCACCTTCATCTTCTCCAGGGACTTCCTTCAGAAGCTGAGGATTAAAAATACTGCTCTTCAAACAGAAAATGCCCATATTTAAGAGACTGCTGGAGAGTGCCAACTCCAAAACCTGCCCTCATGACCGTAGACATATACACACTCATACAGATACTCACTCATTGATAATACTGTAAATGAAAGAGGAGAAAGCATAAAACAGTGAATTTGAAGACAATCAAGATTCATTCATTTAAAAGCTGAAAAGGGACTGTTGAGACTACCTACTATGACTTTCTATTTTGTTCCTCATAAAGGAGTTTCCTGAATTAATTTCTCTTTTAAATTGAATTACAGCCCATATTTAAAAAAATAATGTACCTCTCAGCCTTCATATAAACATTTTCAGTGATGAGGATAATCTGTCTCAGGCCATGACAAGTTGTTCTAGTGGTTAATCTTTTTTGCTGCAGAAAATATTTGCCTTGCTTCTTGTTACTGAACACATCTAGCTTCTCTTTCCAGCTCACTGGATCTTGTTATATTGTTGATTTTCCTTATAAATGTATATAAACTACGATTATTCTTTGTTATTTTACCAAAATTATTATTGGTAAGAGAAATAATTTTTAAAAAATAGGTCTTTATACTTAGATACATTTCATGGTGCTTTTCTAAATTATTAGAACATTTCAATACATTTCCCGTATCAATATAAGGCAGGAACACAGAATTCCAGAGGTATTTGTGACATTATTAAGATCAGAAGGAACATAATCTCTGTCTTCTACTCTCACCTTGATGTACATCAGGATTATATTAGACCTTTTGGTTGCATTACAGTACCCATCAATTTTTCAGTTACTATTTCCCAGAATAAAGTTCTTCTTCTTGAAGAGGTATGTTGCTACCTATAGGACCTTATATATTAATAAAATGCATGGTTTTAACAGGGTAACAAACTGACCTAGATCACAACTACTGACAGCTTCTCCTGTGCTTGTATTGGTTGCACCTGTATTGGCAGTAATTCAATATCCTTTTCCTACTTTCTATATAAAAGTTAGAGCACAGGGTCATGAATCATTCCCTGTGGGAGCTATTAAAATGCAATCACTTGATTATGGCTCTCTGTTTATAATTACACTTTAAAAGGAGCTAGTTTTTAATCAGTTTGTTCACTGAAATTCCCATTATCATTTTAATTTTTATTTTCTAAAAGTTAATTTTTAATAAATGTTCATGTTATATTGAAAAAAATTTAAAACATAAAGAAGATAAAACCAAAAGATATCTAGTAAGAAACTAGGATGCATTAGTTTCTCAAAGCATCTTGTGATTTTTATACCAAACTCATTATATGTATGTGTCAGGGGGAGGGAAGAGTGCCAAGACTAACTTTCAGTTGGACAATGATGGCATCTTTGCAGTATTTGCCCAGTAAATAGAAATGAGTTGTATATTTTCAGTTTTTAAATGAAGAAGGCAAGGTTGATGCAAAAATGGAAATAAAACATGATCTGCAGTTTAAGGCTCTATGACTTCTTTTTTTCTTTTTTAAGAGTTCTAAAAGAGATTTTAAAAATAGTTCAGAAATTACTTCCAGAAATTCTGAATAAACACTTTGAGAATTGGAAAAGGGAGTTATTTCCCAATAGGACTATCCTTCTGTCTGTTTTTTACAGAGAGAAGTAATATAGAGAAATGATTAAGAAATTCTTTGTTTAAATCATCCTCATTTATGCCATTATGAGTAATCAATATGTTATTTTGGGTGCATTCAGTCATAGCTATCAAGTTAGCACTGATTTACCATCCTACTGCTTTTAATATTAGCCTCCAGCTTTTACAAATGTCTAAAAGCCCAGGCCAGAAATCCAAAAATCCTTGAGAAATGTCAATTACACTTCTGCAGAGGTACTATATACTGCACAAATAATGCAACTGACCAATATAGATCAATGGGTTTGATGAATCATGGACGTGAATTTTTGGATCATTAAATGCTGGCAGGTGTAAATACTGCAAATATGTATTTGAACACTTCATGTGTTAGGTAATCTTGAGTAGAGATAATAGATATTTTACTAAAATATGTAAGATGTTGAATACCAAGGTCCATAGAAGACTTCTGATTATGGTTCAGATAGAAGCATTCCAAATAGAAGCATCATGGAGCAAACCAGCTTTTCCACGCAGTCACAGAGAACTTGTGCTACTGCTTTTTATGAAATGCTGGAGCACTACCGTCCCCCAATTTACAACTACAACAATAGAATGCATGGTTTCCATAGAAACCGAAGAATTCCAAATGAGGGGGAAAAGTAGTCTGCAGCATACTTCTGCCCCTTCATACAAGCAGAAAAAATAGTAAGTAGACATGCAGGATGAACAAAATACTTGATCTTCTCTTCTCCTCTCCTCTCCTCTCCTCTCCTCTCCTCTCCTCTCCTCTCCTCTCCTCTCCTCTCCTCTCCTCTCCTCTCCTCTCCTCTCCTCTCCTCTCCTCTCCTCTCCTCTCCTCTCCTCCCCTCTCCTCTTATAGAGTGCATGAATGGCAGTGCTAAGAGCATCCCACATGAAGAGGAAATAAAAATTGATGGTGCCATGCTCTGTCATATGCTTCTTATATATGGATCTGCAGTATGCTAGCAAACAGCAAAAAAGCAATTAAAATAAAAAAATCAATACCTTTAGTTATAAACTACTGAGAAGGCTGCCTTGCAGTGCCTGTTGCAGTTTGCAGTGTCTTGCAGTGTTGCAGTTTGTGCTACATTTGATATGACAAATCCTTGGCAACATTCCTGAAGTCTGAAACCTTTCAACATGCTTTGACTGCCAGTGCTTTCAGAGATGTAACATTTGTATGACCAAACTCCAAAAAGACCTTGAAATTATCAGCTTCAAATCAGTGTTACACTGCTACGTGGGAAACAAAAATGAAGAGCAAGAATCTAACCACTTTGAGTTGCAATACCTTATTCACTGGGCAAAAGTCCCATTTTCTTGCTAGCCTATTGTTTAAAAACATGTTGATTTTTTTTTTCAAGTTGCCAAGGGATACTTTAAATAAAGCAACATCTATAATTTCATATTTGAATATATACCACAGAATTCACAGACCAACTCCAGCATAGCAACTCTAAAAAATGAAAAGGATGAATAAGGATGAATAAGGATTCAAAAATGAACAAGTAAATTTGCAGAAAGAACATTTTTTATGACTGTGAAGAACCTAAGGTAATATGTAAGTAAACATTTGCATTCTGTTACTGTTTTAAAAAGCCATGTTTCTAACCATCTTCTGCTAATTAGGCTAGTAAAACCAGTGCCAGTCTGCAGTTGCCATTTGTGAAGTTCCAGAGTTCTCTAAGAGTTTTTAGTAACCTATGGAGCATTGCAGGTTCCTATAAATAATAAGACCTGTTTGGTAAGAAGCCTTAGGCATTTTCTTGTGTGTCTTTAAATTGGTCCAATTAGAATTTCAATGTTGCATAACAATAAATAAATAATTTTAATTGGACAACTGAATATGTACTCCCAGCTATTTGGACCTTCAAAGAATATAGATCAGAAGTTAGGAAAAAAATATCCAGTGGTTTTTGTCACTTCTATGGAATCCCTAATTCTTGTCAGCATCATCTTCCATAAAGAATTCATATTTATCTGCACTAAGTACAAAGCAGTAGTGTTTAAACAGCTTCATGAAACTGATGCCTTGCTCTAAAACCTTAGCAGCATCTCAAGCTACCTACAGAATGGTCTATCAGACCACTGAACTGTTGAATTACTGTGATTACTGGTATTATTTTACTTAGTATCTGTGTCTTCTGCCAACAGAAAGGAAGCTTAATAAAACAGAAATACATATACAAATTTTTTATAGTTCGCCTGAGTTGAGAGTAAAAGCCTCAGAAAGAAAGTTAGTTCTTGTGTAGTGTAGGAAAAAGCACTGATGATTTTCCCTTATGATCGTGTTTTGAAGACTCAAGTTTTAGAGAGAGTTTCTTAATGTCCCTGGTTGTCCAAGAAAGTAAAGATCTTGTCTGTGTTAAATTCCTAGGGACAGGTTCTTTGTAGCTTGGTCTTCTAAGGATATGAGGCTTACATCCAAACAATATGCATGTGTTTATGCATGCGAAGGTCTCCAACTGCCTAACTAAAAAAAACCAAACAACCCCAGCCATGTAGGGTTCTCAAAGCTATTCTGTTCCTAGGCTACCAAAGAAGAGAAAGATGTGATTAATGTGCTGACGAGGGAAAACAGCAATTATAAGCACAGTCCCGCAGAGATTCCACAAAGGAAAGAGATGCTATGAAAATCCCACAGAAAAAACTGCACAGAAGCTTCAGGTGGAGATTGCACCTCAGATACAACAGGATGCAACCACAAGATTTTAGAGCATCTTCCTTCTTTGTTACAGTGCTCATGCTTTACCTGTTCAGACAAGATTAGTGAGTGCATTGAGGGCAATTTGGGTCAAATTTTTGTTCTGGATATTGCTGTCTCACTGAAAGAACCTGTTAGCTGGATGTCAACAAATATCTTGTCTCCAAACACATAAGACATCCCAAAAGAAGTTACTGACCACTTCTAAGACACCATTTATAGGAACAGGGGAGTATTTTTGCTACAGAAACTGGACCCTGGACTTGGAAGAAAAGGCTGACAAAAGGGACGAGACATCTCTTAACATAAATACTTAACACAGTTACCAGATATCATCCTGAAAGGGAGACATAGAAAGTTGTCCAATATAACTTCCAAATAAAAAAAAACCCCCAAAATAAAACTAAACAAAACAAAAAAAGACCCCAAACAAACAAACAAAACTTTATATATAAGACCATATTTAGTTTGGGGAAAATTGTTTTTATTTATAGTGCAAGTTTTCCCATAAAATAAAGTAAACACCACAAGAACTAGTTAAAGTATGCTGAGGATTGCAGGAGGGAGATACTGTTTTAAAGACAGAAAGACCTACTCGGTTTTGAGTGTGCCTACAAGCTGAGCTGGGGAGATAACTGGGTTATTTGTGAGTGTTAGCAAAAGATTGTCAGGCTTCACATGTGAATAAGTGGTTACAGCAGAAAATATTGCTTTTTCTCTGTTGCACATCTTCAAGCATCGTTCAATTCACGTTTAAGCACCAGGAGGACATGTGAAAATGGAGGAAAGCTAGATATAAAATATTGATACACTTGTATCAGCAGAGTCACGGTCAAGATTTTTCTGCTGATTTCTGGATTTGAAGCCATCAAAGGAGCAAGCACCCTGACTGTCTTAAGGGTGTGATAACCACTATTTATCTGTGGTGGCAAGACAGTTGATTCCTTTGCTTTTCAATATGCAGCCATTCACATTCCCTTTCAGTGCTAATGAGGGTAGCTTTCCTGTACTCCTTACATTTCGGGTTCGGTTGTTGCCTGCCTTGTTGATAGTTGTTCTGATTATCATTTTACTGAGAGAAATTCAGGCAGAATTCCTCTGGAAGCTTGTGATAGGAAGCAAGGAAGGGATATAACCATAGCCTGATGGAGACATCACTGGTTTGGGGCATGTCAGCACCACGCAACAGACCATTGTGCTGAAGTTGTACAGCAAGGGCTGTTCCCTTCCACAGCTTCTGTCTGGCAGAAGTGCATATGGGGTAGGACAGAGCCATGACAAGATACTTACTTGGTCCACAAAGCAGGATAGTCCTGCCCTTTTGGCACTGAGTCTAATGAGCGCACATATCACCACATTAACATGCCTCTACTGGTTCCAGGTTCAGTGTATGTGAAGATCAGCTGTCTCTGCACTTTTCTTGAGGTGAATATGTATGATGTCAGCCAGTTCCTTACTCCTGTGTTTCTAGGCTAATACGACTTTGTATTCTGTGAGAAAATATGTACAGTCCCTGAGGGGTATACAGAATCCAAGATTATGCTACCACAGTGAAAAACTTATTTATATACCGGTATTAATCAATAAACAAGGAATGTTGTTTAAACTAACAATTTGGTTAATGAAAACTGAAAACAACAAATTCTATATGAAAAATGTACACTGTACACTTGCAATAGGCACTTCTCATAGTAGAACTTAATCATCTGCACACCTCTATTAAGAAAATTCATGTAAATCACTCTAATATCTGCCCTAAAAGTACTGCAGCTGGAAAATCTGCTTGGTTGAATGCAGGTTAGTGCTTCCAGCTGCTCAGGTTACATCAGAGATATTCAACTAGTGCCAGACCCTTCATTCCCTACCCTGAGGCCCAGAGTGGACTTATTCCCTACAGAAATAAGAGAAGACCTTGGCAAATGTGTGTGTCTTCCCTCAAGCACAGTATTACATACAAAGCAATGCAAACAGGCATAAAACCTGACACAATTACAGCTTAGTAAATATGTATTTACCAATCCTCATATTGGTAGGTCAAAGAGATCTTCTTATTGTGGCTGTCAGAGCAGTCAGTCAAAGGCAATTGGGACAGTATCTGTAGATCCCAGACAGGTATATAGATAGAGTAGATAAAAAGTGTAGCTCAATACAATAGTTTTCTAAAATGGCGAGCAGTTGTGGGGAAGACAGCTGGTTTTATTCTGGGGGTTCAGTTAAAGGAACTTCATAAGATCTTTAGGAAATGCTAAACTTTCATCCAATGAGAACCAAGCTCCTCCAACTACATGTCTGAAACCACTAGTCGCTTTTTCAAATCTTGCTCAATCTTTTTTTCCTTTCTATACATATTAGCACATATGTTACTTGCCATTGATGAGATATTTGAACATAAATAGTCACTGAAATGATAAGAAGGCATGTGCTTAAAACAGAACAATGCAATGGACAGAGTAACTACCTGCCATGTCACGTGCAAATTTGGAAATACTAGACAATGTTTGAAATTCCTTTAATATACACATATATTATGTAATTTTGTTGTATACTTAACAGAACAATCGTTGCATAACAAAATAATAGATCACACTATGTGACAGGCACATTAAAGCTGAAGCTGAGCCCAGAAGTGGGAATTATAAATGTCTAAGTATTGTTCTCTTTTGATGATCCTAAGGGCAGGTGCCCCAGATCAGCTTTTCTAACTGACTCATATCCATCATTTCAGAGCCACAAAACACAGCAGACCTTGTATGTATGGAGAGCTTCCATTTGGGGATGAACAAATGCTTCAACACCCCATAAAGACACCCAGGTTTTATGCAACAAGCTCCAAATTGAGGCAGCCAAAATGAAAAGCTTCACCTGAAGATTTCTTTCTATTCTTACCTCAAAGGTAGGGATAATGATTGATCCATCTGGCAAGGTTGTTTTTTATGGAGTAATTAGTGTTTGAAAGGACTGCTGAATATGAAAAAAACAATGTAAAATGGTATGTGTCATTTTTAAAAGAAAATCAGTTACAGCTCTAGAGCTCTCTGAAAGCTTTAATAGTTATTGTTGAACTCAAGTACATATCCACAGTCAGTCATTATCTTTAAGAGAATGCCGGCTTTAAAGGGAAAAGTACAGATTTTAAACACTGCTTTACACATTAACGTTTCAATTAAAGTTAAGAGGCCTCACTACATAATAAATCCTGGACACAAGAAAGAGTAACAATTCTAATATTAATACTACTAACCATCACTGGTGACAAATGGTACGCAGGCTTATTATTTCAAGCAATTGTCCATGACTGCTTAACCAAATTTTTCGACAAATGTATTTGGCTCCACTTGTATCTCTTTCTACTCCTGCTGATCTGGCATAAACATTAATTGAGAGTAAATGTTAAACTCTGTACGAAGAGTCATAGAAACTGAATGTGAAGGGCCTAATTCTCTAGTGGTGCAACCGTGGAATTTTGCCAGTAGAGAAATTTGGCTCTACACACACACACACACAAGCAGTTGGCTGCCAGTTTTTGTGAGTACAGCCAAATGGAGAACAGAAACAATAACACGTAACTTAGCTAGGCTCTCACAAGTAACCAACACGTTCTGACTACAAATACCAAATTGTCATATAGGTGCATGATTAATACAGAGTAAAATTCAGTCACATTCCAAAAATACTTTTGTGAAACAAAGACATTTACGGAAATCTATCTGAAGAGGCTAAATTTGTCAGATTAATTATTCATTGTGCAGTAGTCCTTTACATGTAGTTCTGGGGTTAGCAATAAAGCAAGGAAGAGTTACAGTATACAACAGCAATGCAGAGCAGTTCTTCAGCAAAACAAGCAAATATAACAGTAAGGTAAACAAAGAGAACAATGAAAAAGCAGCGTGCTGCTGAAGGTGTAAGCAGTGTTTAGTCCAAATTCAGCAAGACCTAGAAAGTAAGACCATCTTCTGTAACCAAAATGTAGCTGAGAATATGATGCAGTTGTGGAACTCTGTATTAATGGAGAACTTTAATATCTTTTTTAAAGCAGAGAAAAAAGGTACTTCAGGCATACTCTGGACCTGTGCAAGATTCAGTTAGTTGTCTCTGTCACAGCTGGAGAACTATTGGGAAACAAACCATTAAAAATCCCACAGGGCAGCATTGCTAGACATCCAAATAAATTTGAGTTATGCTAGTCACAGTGAAAGAGTGAAACAGCTATACAACAGACACTTGGTCATTCCTCTTGTGTCACAGCTGGAAATCCACAGATGCATTGGGCTGCCTTGCTGAGACGATTAATATGTCTTTGCAGGACTGTTTTTGGTCCTGGGTATTCTTCCTTTTTTGTTTCCAGTTAGCAGACTGGTGTTGGATGAGCCATTAAGCCTACCCTGCTGATATTAATACATCAGAAATACAAAGCTGGAACCCTCTGCAGCACTTTGGGGTTCAGATATGGCTTTATTACTTGCTATTCAGTCACCTAAATTTGTCTCCTGCTGGTGACCTCCTCTGTTTTCAGTTCCACAGTTCAGTTTCACAGTACTACCATCCGCAAGGTGAATTAGCATGTCTGTTTGGAATTTATATAACAAAGAGACCCCATCTATCTTTAAATGCCACAGAAAAAGGAATCTTTCAAAACTACTTTCCTTGTGGAAGACCACATTTCAGCCTTTGTTTTCCGTGATCGCTCCTCTTTCGCATAGAGTTTGCAGACCTTTCAAGACACAACAGATTCAGGAAGGACTTCCAGGCTGAGATCTCTGAGATCATAAAATAGAATAGCTTGGGTATCTCTGCAGACTAAACTTTGTATTCCTAATTTTTAAAAAATATTTGTCATATTCTCTTCTTTCTTCTTCTCTTCTATTTTCTGGAACAGGATCCTCTTCTGTTTTTACACATGTATTATTTCATCAAGCAAACATCAATATTAGAGTAGAATGCCACAGTTGAGATTAGGCTGTTTTACTGTGTTTTACAATTTAGTCAATTCGGAACAGAAAAGCTAATAAATTAGCAAGGTTACACTGTACCAGCTAGAGCTGTCTGAGACTGAGCTGAGACACAGAAACATTTCCTGGAGCAACTCAGTCATACAGAGCCGAGCAGCCTTTGTTCACTGCTGATTATTCTGTTTTTCCCAAAGACATTTATTAATAGATAATGCAATGGAGCCAAGGCTCACAGTGTTCTTTGCTTCCTACATGATGCCTCTGTTCCTCCAGGAGCAAAGAGAACAATCTCGTATGACCTCCTTGCATTGTACTCATTTAAGAAGAAATACAATCCATCTTTCTGTATTTAATCTATGCTTTCTGATTACCTGATCATCTGATCATCTACCAAAGATATTTATATTCTACAAGATCAGTAGGAAGGTTTTGGAAATATCGCTCCCTGAAGTGACTTTTCAGCTATCCTTCTCTTGTCAAATTGCACATTACTCTCTAGTGATGAATAATAGGCTATATTGTTGCTCAACATGTATGACAGGAGAAGGGAGTGATAAGTAATGATGAATTTGGATCATTTTGATAGACCAAACTGAATTCCTTAGGCTTTGTGAACAATAGACTCTTGTGCAGCCAGTGTCATATATCTGAAAGCAGAAAAAGAAATCCTACTTTAGAGAGTAACCATTGCCTATAGTCAAGAGACTTTCAAACCAAAGCTTTTGCTAAAAAGCAAATGTGACCTTCCATAGTTAGGCAGTGTACTTACTTCTTTTATTTACTTCTGTAAATGAAATTAGTGAGACTATTATTAGAAACATTTATGCAACTGCTGTAGGTTTGAACAATTTGAGGATTCATTTCAAAACAGAGACAGAAATTAGAATAAAAAGCAGAAATTATGAATAAATGCAGAACAGAGATGACACAAAACTCAACAGAACTTGGCAAAAAATATAGAACTCAAATAAAACATTACTTCAAGGGTAAAAATTAAACAAATCAGTCTATTCTATTTGCCCCTCAAAAAGGTTTGCCTCAAAAGAGGTTTTATGGTAAGAGAGAGTTCTCTCATGTGAAATAAAAAGGCACAATGAGATCAAATTTTCATACCTGCACACAATCAGACTGAGTGGAAAGATATATTTTTCCACCTGGAAGATAATTAAATTCTGGCATAACCTATCAAAAGATGTGATGGAGACTCTATCATTTTAAATCAGGACTGTGTAACTTGATAAAAATATTCTATTCTAAGTTATAGACATGGCTCAAAATTTATTCAGTAAAGTTCTCCACCTGGTATTGTACTAAAAATGAGACTCATTTCCCTAATAGACTTTTCAGGCCTTTATATCTATAAATATAAGTATAAATTACTATGCATTTCATTCTATACCAAATGATAAGCTACACCAGTTTCTGATGATATCCAGGAAGCAAAATATTAATTGATAAATTTAGTAATATTAGTCTATCTTTAGAAATGTACAAGCAGTCTCATAAGCTATTTAATATGTGGTAACAATCCTTTATTTGCTTTCTGTATAAGCTAGAGGTCATGCTATAGAACTTACTGTTTTGAAGACTGGTTATTTGAATTACCTTACACACAGACATATATCTAGTGTTCCTTAAAATACATCCTTCTTATGTATTTTAAAACATGTTTTCTGAAGTCTTCAGTGAATGAGACTAGGAATTCTCCTGATCTTTCAAGACTATTTAAGTCTTAGAAATTAATTATTCTTGCAGTCATAAAGTGTCCTTTAGTCCTGTATTTCCAAAATTTCTCTCTCTAGCTTTCATACGTCTTCGTAAGATATTGAAATGATTAATATATCTCAGTTTACAAGTTTAATATAGTACAGCTGTTATAGCTGTGACAGTCTAAGGATACAGGCAAGGAGGAGTTTGTCCAGAGAGTTGATATGTCCATCAGATCACTGACATTTCTGGAAAAACAGCAAGATAAATTTGGGGACAAACATTATTACTTGGAATTTTCAACACTCATAGTTTTCTTCTTGCTATTCTACATGGAAGCTTGCATTATTTCATATCCTTTTAAAGCTGTGTTTCGGAATATATTTTTGTGTAAGTCAGTCCATTCCCATCTACCATATTCTCCTCTTTCTTTTCTTTTTTTTAATTTTTTTATTCCATTCTTTAGGTATGCCTCATCCCTAGTAAAAAATTATGTAAAAGTC
This sequence comes from Ciconia boyciana, assembly GCF_034638445.1. NCBI lineage: Eukaryota > Metazoa > Chordata > Aves > Ciconiiformes > Ciconiidae > Ciconia > Ciconia boyciana. The sequence goes on along the minus strand of NC_132936.1, from coordinate 67,278,953 downwards.
TGAGATAATTTTATACTGCATATCTAAAATCTTACGTGACAATTGTGTTCACTGCTCACTGTCAAGCAATGAACAGGGAGTTATATTTCAGAGAAAATAAAGAAATATAATAAATCTAATAAATCTAAAATAAATAAATAAAAATGTAGCTTGCACCTTCATGAGGGAAAAATAAATATATAAGGATTTAGCTTGATCCACCAAACTGTAGAACATATATATATATTTACAATATAATTCCGTACCAAAGAAAAATAGGCTTAATTACTCAATAAGCTGATACATATATACCTGCAGTGGGTTTAAATTAACATTGCGGTTAGACTGAATTTGAGTTGTGTGTAATATCTATATTTCATAGCTCTAAGCTTCTTTAGTGACTTATTTGGCACACTGCCTGGGTTTTTTTCCTTTTTTGTGGAAGTGGGACACCAAGACCCCAGTACCCTGGTGCCCTGAGTCAGAGCCAAAATTTAAACATGGGTTTCCACTGAGATCTGTCCCTTTGAGGAACACTGTTGTACGGGTAATCTCCTCAAGGAGGTAGAACAGAGTTTATACAGTAGTAGAAGCAGATAGATTCACAAGTTTTGTGCAGCTAAAGCTTATCACATTTTACTTGAACTAGACCATGAAATATAGGGCAGGATTCAATTGCCTAAATAAGTGTTTAGTGCCATTTAAAACATCCTTGCACATCCTGTGAGGTATCTAGTTAATGTTACAGAAAAAAGGGAGCACGACAGTGCCATTTAGGTCCTGTGTCATACACGCTAGTCCCGTGAAGGTGTCTCTTATAAACCAGCATGTCTCAAATGGCACTAATTGTCTATATGGAGGCAGATGAATTTGAGCTGATAGAGAGCAAAGAAAAACAAGAAATGCACTCAAGATCTCGGTTTCTTCCAAGTCTTCAAGAATTATAACTATAGGGCATAGGTCAGACTCCTCCAGGGATTCACGATCCTACACATGGGCTTCTTTTGAAAAGTGGGGTCTATCTACAGTGTCTCCAAATATTTTGTTTCTTCCTTATCTGGTCACACAATTGAAAAGGTTACCTTTAATATAAAATAATCAAACAAAAAAATCAACTAACCCAACAAACCAAAAATATGCCCAACCAAAAAAAAAAAACCCAAACCCAAACACCCTCACAAAACCTCCCCTCCCCTTATCTCTCCTGCCAGACTTTATTTTAAGATTTCTGATGCTAGATTCTTCCTTCTAGACTCACCAGCCCTCAGAGAATTCCCTGTCAGAAGGTTCCCAAATGAGCATCATTAGGAGATCAAAGTTTTCCAACGGTTGATCTGTTGCTTAGTTACCAGCTCCCTGGAGTTATGACTTGACAAACTGCTTTGTCCTGAACAGAAGTCGACATTTTGTCCAAAGGGGCTTCCACCTGAAAAGAGGATCATCAAGATTTAACCACCCTCTGATGTCACCTTGGATCATCCTCCTTTGAAATTGCAGCATGGAAGACACTCCAAAAAAGGAGGTAAAAAGATGATAGAGAGAGACACTGGCCCCACATACAAAATGCATTTTATAGTCTTAACACACAGACTCAGGGAGCATCTCCAGTATCAAACAGAAATCAAAAGTTCTACACAGACAGATTCACTGTGTCATATCACATTTGGATATGGAAATTAAGATTCGGCCTCCTGAAGCTCCAAATGTGAAGGACATCCAAGTTAAAAGTTCTGGCACAAGCTTATCTTAAATTTAATAGAGAGCTGTTTAATTTAAGATGTTAACATTAAAACCTATCTGGAAGGCACCCAAGACATTATAAAGCTATGATTTTCTAAATATTCTTCACTTTGTACATTCTCTAAAAATATCTTTCCCATGCAAATAATTAGGCATTTCATTTTTTTAAAAATGTGTCTTGGGAATTGGCAAAAAGTCGATGCTCCAAATTCTGAATGCAAATACAGAAAAGAAAGCACCTAGTACAAAGGGGTCGTGTAATTTTTTCTACAGAAAGGTCGGAGTGGACAAAAGGATTTTCATGTCAATATCACCCTTTGTGTCTTACTCAATCTCCACCTTGCAAGAAAGCGATGCATTTTATTACTTTTCAAAATGAAAGCCTATTATTTCTGCGAGCGATTCTTGATCAATAGCAAATTCCCCACATAGTTTTATTTGAGGGCATTTGATATCTGGGCATTTGTCATCCTTTTAAGACTGAAATAAATGAAATTTAAAATAAAATTAAATGTCTTCTTCCAGCTTTTTGTTTTTCTAAAAAAGATTGTTTAATTCATCAGGAAAATCACCAAGCAAAATACTACACTTTTTATGCATATGAATATGGACCATAACAGAATGCATTATACATTCATGTTATGCATCCATATTTGGATTATACAAGAAAAAACATACTAAATATTGTACACTGACACAGATGTACATATACATACATATGCACATACACATGCATGAATACATACATATACATAAAATATTCTAGCACTACAGATTTGTCTATGTCCTAAAAGACTAATTCTCAAAGAACCCCAAGCTTAAAAAAAAAACCATCAGTTTCTCCCTTTCCTCTTCTTATTCTCACCACCTGATGATGGCTGAATAATTGCTCCTTGCTGTCTTTCTAATCCTTCACACAATACCAGAGTATTTTTAAAATATGCTTATTCTAGATAATTTACCAGAATTTCCCAAATCTTAGATAACTGTTAAAAAAACAAGCAAACAAACAAACACCCCACCAGAAGCATTTATTTGACTTCAAAATTCATAAAGGCCTTTTTTGCAGTTCCTGTAGGATGCATAGGGCTCATATGTTTTTCTACTTAAGAAACTGGGTCCCTTCTCAGAAACTATGAACTCTTCCACAGGACTAAAGAAAGGTCTATGTCTGAACTACAAATCAAAGGCTTAGAGTGAAACTAACAACAGAACTGTAATAAAATAATGCAATAATACTCTCAATTTTATTCATATGAAATCCGTCACATGACAAACCTATAAAAAATGGCAGCTTTATCTTGAAATCAGTCAATGTGTGATGGAATTGTCTGTCTCTCTTTACACTCAAATCTGCCACAAGTTCAACAGGCTGCAGTTGTAGGGCCTCAGACTCCACTGCAAAAAATGAACATTTACTTGACTAAAAACAGAGTTTTATTATCATAGAGGAGAAGATGATGCATCGTACAGCTCCATGTTCAGCCATCAGTGTCTTCTGAAAGCTTCTCTAATCTATGGCACTGCAGTGGAGAAATGTGAAACTTTATAATAGAGTCCCATTTGCAGTTTGACTCGTAGTTGAGCCAGCATTTGACAGTACATAATTCGGGTATGGGCCACTCGGAGCTGGCTGGCCTTGCCAAGAGTGACACTTAGCCTGAAGCAGTTGCCACGGGTAGGCAGATGCACCTCCTGGGGATCGCGGACCTTCGGAGAGCGCGGTGGCCCACGATGTCATTTGCAGAGGGAGCTTGGCTGGTGGAAGGATATTCATGGGCTGCCGTGGAGCCACTCCTCAGCAGGAGGGAGGGATTTTCCAGCCCAGAACAATGCCTGGGTTGCAGAGCGGAGAGGATGCCATGGCAGCATCACCCTGATGGGCTGGGGCAAGCCGCCAAGGCCACATTCTCATGCAGATTTGGGCCTGTCAGTGTGCAGTGAACCTGAAATTGGTACAAGGAGAGCAAATGTGGGCCCCTTTCAGAACAACTAGCTTTGCCCATTCAACTGTTTGGAGAAATTAACTCTGAACTATGATCATATTTTCTGGGGAAGAAAAGCTGATTAACAGTCCCCCCTGCTGGGGTGAAAAACCAAAAATATCAGAGCAGCACAATCCACGCCATACAATCTTGCATGTGTTACCTGCGTAAAGGCTTTCTGTGAAAGCACAGCTGCACATTTCAAAACCATTTTATCTGCTTTGTAGAGAAGGGAAGTTTTAACAAGTGCCTACTGTAGAAACAGAGTACTGCAATGAGGTAGTTCCATATCATTACAAGAAGAATGTTCAGCGAAAGGCAATCTAGGAATGAGCCAGTGGCTCCCACATTCCCACTATGGTTTTGATAAATTGGAGGTGCCATTCCCTGGGGAGGAGTGGGAAGCAGAAACACAGTGTTTCAGATAAAGACCTCCACAAGAGTAGCAGTGCATGTGTCATAGTGTATCCCCACGCTCAGATCTGGCAATCTTTACGCAGTTTGTTGGAGTAATTCAGCAAGGTTTGGGCTGCTGAGGATTCCAGAAATAAAAAGGAATATTACTGGGAGAAAAATCCCATCTTGAACATATCTTTGCGGCAGACTCTTCTGCACAGTATTTTCAAAACCCGCACAATTGGATATGGTTCATGGAGCTGGACATGGTTCATTAGACAAGTGTTCATAATGGCCTCCTGTTACATCTGCTGAAAGTAAAATGCTTTGATCTTGCATCCAGGAGCAGATTTTGAGACTGCCTACAATATCATGCATGCTGGTGGTAATTTACCCTTAATTTTCCCATTCAGTTTGCATTGCAAAGCAGCAGGGAGGTTGGCTTAACTCTAAATGCTGTAGTGTCAAAAGAATCAGCAGGAGCCACTGCCAGCATTCATGTGAATTTCTTCTCTTCAGATTTGAAACAGAAAGATCCTATGTTTGTTTATTAATATGCCATAGCCAAGCAGGTAGTCAAAGACTCTACCAGCTTCCTGAACTTTTATGAGACTCCTGGACATTTATTAAAATCAATTAATTGGATTACTGATCTTCAGCACTCATCTATATATGCCTCTATCCGCTAACTCATATTCCATATTAATTAAATAATATATTAATTCATTATCACTCCCATCAGTATATTGCTAATATTTACTGACAAACCACTTCATTTTTGGTTCTTATTGAAGCTTCTGATAGATGGCCAACGTTCCATTGTTTAGGGGTGGTTTGATTTTTTTTCCTATTTTTAAGGGTATGAATTCAGTTTTTTGGAAAAAAAACCACATTTTTTTTCTTTTGTTTTCAAATTCCCACATTAGTCTGGAATCAGAAAACCCAGGAGGGTTTTTGTTGTTGCTGTTATAAAGCAGACTGTTGCATGCACCTGGTGTATTTTATGTTCAAAATGGGAAACAAACTAAGCATTGGTCTGAAAGGTCTTGAGACACAGTGAATCTGATTTAATAAATTCCCTCAGCAAACAAATGCAGTCAAAAAATAATTAATTGAAGCAGAAGACCTTTCTGCTTGGGAACAGGCATCCCCAAGGGGTAATTTGAACCCCAAATAAATGGCACTTTTGTTGTTTTTTTCATCAGAATGAGGATTGCACTCTCTTATCATGGCATCCAAACTCTCCCCATCATACAGACCCTCAAACTTCATCTCAGCCAAAGCCTGCTCCTTCTGCTCCGCAGCAACAGGTTCTCTCAGCAGCCCCCTCTCAGCAGTTTGCAGAGGGAATTCGGCTGCACTTCTCCTCTCTTCTCACTAGGATGAAGAGCGAATGACTTGGGTATACAGAAATGTGACAGCCACTTAAAAATACATACAAACAAAATCAATCTCAACAGTAAATTATTAGCTAGAGCCTGCTCCACAGTGAAGGGTAGGTGGCAGAGTTAGTTTTAATAAATGAGTTAAAGCTCTATTCTGTAAAATATATCTTTGAAGTGCAAGTACAGAAACACAGAATAAAAACCTGAAGTATTCTTTTGAATTTTTCATGGTGGTTTGATGAAAAATAAATTGAAATAATAATAAAAAAAAAAAAAACAAAATCTTTTTAAAAAATCCCTTCTGGTATTTTTTCACTGGATTGTCTTAATTTCCTATGCAACCCCTTGGTAAAAATCTGAACAGTCTAAGACCTGTATTTTGAGTACAGCACTGCTCTTCATAAACTGATTATTAGATTATCAATTATATCCCACAATTTTATGTCTATGTATATTATGCCTTCTTATTCGCATGCAAAAAAAAGGGCCACCAACACTAATGCATCACATTTTAATGGGGTAAAAAATCTACCTGATGACAAACATAATTTCTCCTGAGATGTACTACAGAAACACAAAAGGTGAAAGTTTAATAACATTTAAAAATAAAATCCAGGATTTGGGAAAGATCAGTCAGCACATGACCAATATGATTCATCTCACGACTCCTAGAAGATATTCACTGTGCCAGTTTTGGCTGTGGTAGAGTTAATTTTCTTCATAGTAGCTAGTATAGGGCTACATTTTGGATTTGTGCTGGAAACAGTGTTGATAATACAGGGATGGTTTTTGTTATTGCTGAGCAGTGCTTGCATGGAGTCAAGGCCTTTTCTGCTTCTCACCCCACCCCACCAGCGAGTAGGCTGGGGGTGCACAAGAAGCTGGGAGGGGACACAGCTGGGACAGCTGACCCCAACTGACCAAAGGGCTATTCCATACCATATGATGTCATGCTCAGCAATAAAAGCTGGGGGAAGAAGGAGGAAGGCAGGGACATTCGGAGTGATGGCATTTTGTCTTCCCAAGTCACCGTTATGCGTGATGGAGCCCTGCTTTCCTGGAGATGACTGAACACCTGCCTGCCCATGGGAAGGAGTGAATGAATTCCTTGTTTTGCTTTGCTTGCATGCACAGCTTTTGCTTTCCCTATTAAACTGTCTTTATCTCAACCCATGAGTTTTCTCACTTTTACTCTTCTGATTCTCTCCCCCATCCCACCCGGGGGGAGTGAGCGAGCGACTGTGTGGGGCTTAGCTGCTGGCTGGGGTTAAACCACGACATTCACAAATTACAATGATGAATAGAAGCTATGAACTTGTGGGAATAAGATATCAGGAGCTCAAATCTTCTAAATGCTTTTAAATTCCCCCTGAGGTTATGAGCTCTTAGGGTACAAACAGCTATTGTTGGATGCATCTCACTTCATATGGACATCTAAAAGTTGGTAGTCTGCATCTAAGCTAGTTGTTCACGGATATCTTCAGCAAATTCTTCCTTTCTTGAGGAGAAACTTGCATTTCCAAAAGGCAATTGGTCTCATGCAAAGACAGATGTTTAAGACTGGTGAGATGCCTTGTCATCTCTAAATGTCTCTCCATAGTCTGTGAAAGCTAAATATCTTAAACCTTGGGTATTTATTTTTCAGCAAAGTGACATGAATTCCCCTGTCACTGAACACGCACTACTACTCAAAAAGTCCTTAGGCGTGAGCTTAGGCAATATCACTGCAAATGTATAATTACAGTGGAATGGAATACATTGACCTTAAGGGGATTCTTGCCAAAATATTATTCTTTTCCAACCCAAAATGTTTTGCAGAACTGTATCATGTTTCTACTTCTGACTAATTATGTAGTTGTTATTACATGCTATATAAGTATATAGTTAGTCGCTCACCAGTGGCTCATTTTCAAAGGACCATCTTTCCTATAGCTTAATCAACAAGGTCTGATCCTTCCCAGCCTAACTTAAGGTAATAAAATCATACCTCTGGAGACTTGAATCACTGTCTAGAAATATCATGTCTTTTCATTGGCTGCTGAAGAAGATGGATGAGGCAGAAAGCTGGGGGCTATTTAGGTTCCTAATTGGGTTTAGTGAAATGTTGGAACTTGGATGGAGTGGGTCCAGGCTGAGCATCCACCTCAGGAATCAGACAAGAAAAAAACCCCAGCTACTAAAGTATATAAGACAATAAAGTGGTTAAACGAGACTTCCATAAAACAGGCCTTTAAAAAATTATGCTATCACTAAACTACAGTGCAAGTAAGTCATGCAAATTGAACTAAGTTTCTGCCACTGTCTTGGATTTTATTTTAAAAGCTCACTGCTGTTTCTGCTTCCCTGAGTTTATGTATACGTTATGGATCCACAGAAAATATAGTATAGTTCTGCAATTTTGCAACTCAAATGCTGTATCATTGTGATATAAAGCTCACAGACAGAGCCTGCACAGTGAATATTTATTAACCTCGTTTTACTGGATAAAACACAGCACTCTGTATAAATGATAATGATTAACCTACTTTTTAAATAATTATTTCAGTTTTAATAACCAAGTTCCTACCAATGTCCCAGTTCTACTCTGCCTCTTTATTTTGGCTGGATCACCAGGTGATGACTGAGAGTTTTGAAAGGTTATAGTTCTGAAGAAGATATAGCTGATCATTTTAACAAGCTAGATTAAATGGAAGAAGCTTCCTATATTCCTATACACCTGCAGAATTTCTCCCTGCAGAAACCTAATGACATTGATAACGATATTTCTTTATCCAACTGAAAAACACACATTTCTTTAAACAACTGCTAACCATATTTCAAAAGACCTGAAGATGTTCAATTCCTCATTATTACCACCACTATTTACTGCTTACAATAACAGCAACAGAAATATGTGTTGAGTTTTTAAAGGCTAGCTAGAAGAACACAGCTATACTTATGAGCAGTGTCACATTTGCAAGGGTTAGTCATTTGGTTGATTAGACAAGACAAAAGAAACTCACCATGTAATTTACACTCCCGGGTATAAGGTTGGACGGTGAACTCTTAGACTGGATTATCTTGATTTCTCATTCAGAATTCCTTGTGATACTTTCTGAGAGAAGAGGAGGAGGCAAACATGTCTTTCTTGAAATTAATAAATGGGAAGGTTAACATCTTCTAGTGTCTGGATTTTTTTAGAAAAGAATACAAAGATTTTCAAGAGTAACTAATTGTTTTGTATGCCCAGTAAAATCTTTACTTAATAGCAATGACACTCTGGCAGATTAGCTTCAGTTCTTTGACCTGTCAGGATTTTAATCCATATTCAAATCAAACTGGAATTAACTCAGGGAAATTGCATCATTTTCAATGCTATAATGAGAGCAAATTCAAATCCACCATTCCAAAGTGCTGTATATGTAACTTCTAATGTCCTATTGTTTGTTTCCCAACAAGGAGAAAGTCCATACTCTATGTATATTTCCACATTTGAAATAAGCTTTATGCATTAAAATGCAGTATTTTTATGTTCGGTTTTATTTTTTCTAGCCAGCATTCATCTCAAATTTACATCTTTTACAGTATTATAAAAACAAGAACACAAGTAAATAGAAAACTGGAAGCATGCCTCTTTAAAAATTTTTATTTTTATTTTTTTCTTTGTCATTGGTAGGACACTGCACTACTTTGCCAAGTTTCTGAAATGAACCTTGTCCTGCTGGTTCACTGCATGTTCCCAAATGAATAGCATTACAGGATAAAAATGGAATTCCTGAATATGCCACAATGCAAAAGAATACATCTCCTTTTTAAGTTCTTGTAATGAATTTTCTAAAAATAAAAGACAATGAACACAATTTTCTGAACAGTGACAGATTTGTATCGGATCTACAATTTGAGCTATTGTAGGTTTTTGCCACATTTTCCTGAGGTTTGTTACTTTTTAAACTGATTTGCATGTAGCATGAAAGTTACCCAGCTGTTCAGATGAATACATTACTTTTGGCTTTCAAACACAAAAAAAGGAAGCAAGACTATGCTCTGTGTGTGTGTGTAGGGAAAGAAAGGGGGGATAGACTAGATTATATATTATGCTTTATATATAAATGAAATCTATTCATACAGGGAAAGGAAAAAAAAGGGGGGGGCGGGAGGAATACATATGGCATATAAATGAGTAGTAAAAGCCTTTCTATACTGTGGAACTTTGGTAAAGATTACTAAGTCCTGGGAAATGGGGAAGGACACTCTAGGAAATGAAGAAAGACTTTCAGCTTCAACAGTTTTGAAAGCTGATGTTGTTTGCTAAAAGAAGATGGAAGACAAGATGAAGGTCTGTTAACATGTATTGAACAGTTCTTAGGCAGTGTCTAACACCAAATTAGGAAGCAGAACCATCATAAAGCACTATCTGTGGCATTGTTTCTCTGAAATTCTGCATAATTTTGCTAATCTGTTCCCAGAATTTACAAACTACTTGTATTGCATTCTAAAAACCTCCTGAGCAAAGCTTGTTTTTAAAATTCAGACTGAATAAGGTTTAGATTGTAACTGTTTTACTAGCTGGGATCAAAGCCTCATATATGTGCCTGTACAAGTCCTACCAAGAGTCAGGATCCTGTTTAAAACTGACAACTTCGTTGTATCACAGAGTCACAGAATAGTTGAGACAGGAAGGAACCTCTGGAGATTATCTAGTCCAACTTCCTTCTCAAAGGTTCCTCAGGGCCATGTCTAGTTGTGTTTTTAATATCTTTAAGGGTGGAGACTCTAAAACCTCTCTGGGAAACCTGTATTTGACTACTCTTTCAGTAAACATTTTTTCTAATGTTTAAAGGGAAGTTCCTTTATTTCCATTTTTCCCCTTTGCCTCTTGTGTTGTCACTGGGCGCCACTGAGAAGAATCTGGCTGTGTCTTCTTTAGTTCCCCCAGTCAGATATTTATACACATTGACACAATTCCCCTGAGCCTTTTCTTCTTCAGGCTGAACAACGCCAGCTCTCTGGTTTGCTTTGTGTGACAGATGCTCCAGTACCTTAATTTTTGTGGTCCTTTGTTGGACTCACTCCAGTATATCCATGTCTTTCTTGCACTGGGGAGCTCAGAACTGGACCCAGTGCTCCAGATATGTCTCACCAGAGCTAAGCAGAGGGGAATGATCATTTCCCTCAACCTGCTGGCAAGACTCCTCTTAATGAAGCCCCGGAGGCTGTTTGCCTTCTTTGCTGCAAGGGCACATTGCTGGCTTTTGGTCAACTTAGTGTCCATTCAGACCACCGGTCATCTTCTGTAAAGCTGATTTCCATCCAGATGACTGTAGTGGATCCTGCATAGGATTATCCCTCCTCAGGTGCAGAACTTTGCACTTCCCTTTGCAGACTTCATAAAGAAGTCTGAAAAGAAACAGATAGTTTCTTTATTTAAAGGCCTGGTTTAGAGAAGTTTCATTTAACCACCTTACTGGTAGCTGGGTTTGTTGTTCTCATCTGATTCAGGCAACTTTCAGTCCATCTCTGACCACTTATCTAGTCTGTAGTTCCTCAGTTTGTTTGTGAGATTGTTATGGGAGACAATGTTGAAAGCCTTGCTGACAATGTCAGCTACTCTCCCCTTGTTCACAGAGCTAGTCACTTCTTCATAGAAGGCTATTGGGTTGGTCAAGCATATAAATTCAAAAATTCATGCTGACTACTCTCAATTTCCATTTTTATCATAGAATCATAGATTCTTTGGATTGGAAGGGACCTTTAAAGGTCATCTAGTCCAACCCACCTGCAAGACCAGGGACACCTTTAACTAGATCAGGTTGCTCAGAGCCCCATCCAACCTGACCTTGAATGTTTCCAGGGATGGGGCCTCCACTACCTCTCTGGGCAACCTGCCTCACCACCCTCATTGTAAAAAATTTATTTCTTAAATCTAGTCTAAATCTGCCCTCCCTTAGTTGAAAACCATTGCTCCTTGTCCTGTCACAACAGGCCTTGCCCAAAAGTCTGTCCCTGTCTTTCCTATAGGCCCCCTTTAAGGACTGGAAGGCCGCTATAAGGTCTCCCTGCAGCCTCCTCTTCTCCAGGCTGAACAACCCCAACTCTCTCAGCCTGTCCTCATAGGAGAGGTGTTCCAGCCCTTGGATCATTTTCATGGCCCTCCTCTGGACCCGCTCCAACAGGTCCATGTCCTTCTTGTGCTGAGGGCTCCAGAGCTGGATGCAGGACTCCCGGTGAGGTCTCACCAGAGCAGAGTAGAGGGGCAGAATCACCTCCCTTGACCTGCTGGCCACGCTTCTTTTGATGCAGCCCAGGATATGGTTGGCCTCTGGGCTGCGAGCACACATTGTTGGGTCATGTCCAGCTTTTCGTCCATCAGTACACTCAAGTCCTTTTCCACAGGGCTGCCCTTGATCACATCATCCCCCAGCCTGTATTGAAACCGAGGATTGCCCCGACCCAGGTGTAGGACCCTGCACTTGGTCTTGTTGAACCTCATGAGGTTCACACAGGCCCACTTCTCCTGCTTGTCCAGGTCCCTCTGGATGACATCCTGTCCTTCTGGCATGTCAACTGCACCACTCAGCTTGGTGTCATCTCCAAACTCGCTGAGGGTGCACTCAATCTCACTGTCAATGTCATTGATGAAAATATTGAACAGCACTGGTCCCAGTACAGACCCCTGAGGGACACCACTTGTCACTGATCTCCATCTGGACATTGAGGCGTTGACTGCTACCCTCTTGATGCAACCGTGCAGCCAATTCCTTATCCACTGAACAGTCCACCCATCAAATCCATATCTCTCCAATTTAGAGAGAAGGATGTGGTGGGGGACCGTGTCAAAGGCTTTACAGAAGTCCAGATAGATGGCATCCATTGCTTTTCCCTTGTCCACTGATGTGGTAACTCCCTCGTAGAAAGCCACTAGGTTGGTCAGGCAGGACTTGTCCTTGGTGAAGGCATGTTGGCTGTCTTGAATCATGTCCCTGTCCTCCATGTGCTCTAGCATAGCTTCTAGGATGATCCGTTCCATGATCTTCCCAGGCACAGAGGTGAGGCTGACAGGTTGGTAGTTCCCAGGGTCCTCCTTTCTACCCTTTTTAAAGATGGGCACAATGTTTCCCTTCTTCCAGTCACCAGGGACTTCACCTGACTGCCATGACTTTTCAAATATCCTGGAGACTGGCTTGGCAGCTACATCAGCCAATTCCCTCAGGACTCTGGGATCCATCTCATCAGGTCCCATAGACTTATATATGTTCAGGTTCCTCAGGTGGTCACAATGTTCCCTTACAGTGGGAGGGGCTTTACGCCCCTGGTCCCCAACATGTTGTCCATTGACTCGGGAGGGGTGAGGAGAGCGGTTGCCAGAGAGGACTGAAGCAAAAAAGTTGTTGAGTACCTCAGCCTTCTCCTCGTCTGTTGATACTAGGTCACCATTCTTGTTCATGAGTGGAGGTACGCTTTCTTTAAATTTCCTTTTCTGGTTGATATACCTGTAGAAGCCCTCCTTGTTATTCTTTGCATCCCTTGCCAAGTTCAGCTCCAGCTGCGCCTTGGCCTTCCTGACCCCATCCCTACACAAGCAGGCAGCGTCCCTATACTCTTCCCAGGTTACCTGTCCCTGCTTCCACTGCCTCTGCAGTTTCCTCTTGCTCTTTCGTCTGACCAGCATGTCTCGACTCAGCATTTATCTTGACCCCCTTTTTGTCCTTCATATGTTTGGAAATGGCTTCCAGGAAGATTTCTTCTACCATTTTCCCAAGGATTGATATGATGATGTCCAGCCTGTAGTTCCTCAGACCTTTCAAAGGTAATCAAGTATGCCCTTGCAATGGCACTGGCCAGCTTCCTCAGTTCTCATGGGTGCATCCCATTAGGTCCCATGGACTCACGTATGTCCAGTTTGTTTAAGTGTTCCCTGATGTGATCCTCCTCCACTGAGGGTAAGTCTTCCTTGCAACAGGCTTCCTCACTGGTCTCAGGGGCCTGGAACTTCTGAAGGCAAGTTTTACTAGTAAAGACTGAGGTGAGTGAAGGTACTCACTCTTCTCTATGTACTTTTAGTACAAATATGAAATACATCTGTGGAACCTAGACAGGTTCCAGATTTCTACTGTTTATTTCGATCTGACTCCCTTCCTCACCCTGAAGTGAAAGGGCTGGTTTTCTTCTCCGAAATTATGGGAAAGTTAATTCTGCAGTGAATTCATACCCCTGCAGTCCAGATACACCTTTTGTATGACTGACTATCTTTGCTTTTCTTGGTCAGCAGTAATACTCTTTCAGTATGCCTAGGTATAGTACTTAGTATGAGATAATATAAGATAGCCATTAGAGATAGAATAAGTAATGAATATGAGCAGCAGTTTAGTGTATGAGTCACTGCTATAAGCAGCTTTGATATATTAGCTTTAGTTAGACTCACCAGAAATTAGAAGAGTCAGGGTCTTCCAAGGGCAAAAGATTAGAATAAATAGTCCAAGTAGCCAATATAGATTTTCCCTTATTCAGATGCTGACAAAATCTTAAAATCATAGTCATACCTGGATTAAGATGAGGTACAGGTTCCCACCTAAAGATATCTGAATTGTTCTTAAAATGTCATTGCTGAACTTCCATAAAATAGGTAAAGTTCCCACCCTAATAGAAATGTCCTTGTTAGTGCTTTTTTTAATTTTACTTTTGATATTACATATCTACATTTCACGTGCAATAAAATTTATTTATTTCATTCTGGATCTACGTAATCTGAATAGAATCATGATGATTTTGTTTTACATATATTGCCATAGCAGATGATTTGCCAAGTATATCTCTCAAGCATTGTTTGTCATTCACTTCTTGTTTTAGCTGTTCAAGTACAATTTTTTCATGTGTGATCTTTGAATCACAGATGAAAGACTTTGGGCTTTTTCACTCATTGTGGTGGGCTCCTTGAATTATTGTTATTAATCACCTCACCTCTGAGGAAGAGGAAGTCAAGGTGAACAGTGCATAATCCAGATTTGTCAACAGGACTTTTTGTTTTCTAATATTCACTTAGGGTCTAAAGCTTCATTTGGATCTTCACTTATGTGGTTTCAGCTTCACATCTGATAGGCTTAGCAGAAGAGGCAGCTGGCAATAGTTGTGTCAGTGGGTTATTTGAGCCTTTGACCTCAGATTAGTTGCCCCCAAAACCTTAAGAGAGGAAGAAATTTTATGTAAAAATAGAAATGGGCAAGAAAAGGTTTTCCAGACTGTGATTTCAAAAGTTTCCCTATTTCTCACTGGGACAAAGCTGGCCTTTTGAAGTTTTCAGTGAAGAAACAACCACGAATTCAAAATAAACAATACTGCAATAGCAACATACTCATCAGTAGTGTTATGCCTGGTTGGTAGCTGAAACTGAAAACTCATGTCCTACAAACCAGTGTAGTGATTTTATTGTCAAAAAGCAGGTTATTTTAGAGACCCTAAAAGAGAAGGAGAAAGGATAGTGGGAATGGGGAAGAACAACTGGACTAGAATGACCATTTTGCCTAGATCTCCAAAAGTACAAATAAAGTTAGGAATTCTAGAAAAAGCACACAAAGTTGTAACAGTGTCATCTTTGTTATGAATAAATTGAGCATGGTTTCTCTGGTTATGCCTAAATGTTCTCAGCAATCCCGAGTCCTCCAGCCAGGGAATCAAGCAGAGAATGCTGTAGTTCTCTGCATGCTGAGAGAACCTGGTTTACAGAGGAAGCTACATGGGGAGTGGAAAAGGAAAAAAACTAGGCACATCATTCTTATATGCAATCAATATGTATCTGGGAGGTGAACCCAGATCAGAAAGTGATTTCCAAGTCTTGTCCAGTTTCTGAAAGACATTTCTAAGTTCCACAGTTTAGAGATAGCCTTGAGAAGTATATAGAAATGCAGAATTTCCAGGACATGCGAACATATCTGTAAAATGAATACTCCTAAAGAATAGGGGATTGATTCATTTTTCTAGAGTCTTGAAAATATTGTAATAGTAAGCAAATATGGAACTAGAAAAAATGTTATAATTAAAAACAGTAATGTAAACTCCAGAGATTTCCTTTCTTCCTTCCTTCCTTTCGTTTTTAGAAAATAAAGCAGGAACAAAGAAGGAATTGGAATTGGTAATTCTGCTACTCCAAGTGAAGGGAGAAAGGAAGAATTATGACAGTCATACTTGGTCTAAAAATTAAAATTAATTTCCTAGTATAAGAAAGAGAGAGAGACGGGGATAGGAGGTCTGATGAGAAAACATGAAAAAAACAGGAGATATCCCAATTGCACCCCAGTCCAGAAGAAAGAGACGACCCAAAGAGGTTGCAGCTTTAACAAAAACAGATGGAGTGTTAGAAGACTCCCAAATTCAAATGATGCTTCAATTGTACATGTGTTGGCAATAGAAGAGATAAGAGATAAGAAAGAAAATATAAATTAGAGACAAATAAATAGAATTTAAATTAACTCACTAAGGCTAACCTACCCTTGAAAAAGATGAGGGGACAGACCTTATAGGAGATATGTACTATCTCCCATGGAAGTATTATCCAAGACTGTGGGGTTTTTTTAAGATTATCTTTGTTTTTTTTAAACTAAGTTTACCATTTTGTAATCAAGAACATAATCTTTTATTTTTCTAGAATAACTGCACATCATTTTCATCGTTACCTTTGCCTGGTAATGAACACTTCAAGGGAGATCTGACAGGAACTGCGTATTTTGTTCCTAACTGAGAGGCAAATACATGGATCTATGTTCAGGCATAGTCTTCCCAGTGGCCCCTCCACCCAAAATGTCTGATAGTCTCAGGATTTAGGCCATGTTTTCTTAGCAAGTTTCACAGCAAGTGAGTCTGAGGACCAGTAATGCCTCAGGTAATGCCTAGCGCCTGTAACGTTAGGCTACTAGAGAGAAATTCTTCTGACAAACTTAACTGGTACCTCTATTGGAAACTGCAGTGAGCAAACAAATAGCTTTTGTGTTCAGGAGTGCCTACAAGCATCTCCGTAGTGGAAAAGGTAAAAGGAAGCAAAAAAGTAAAAAGCACAATAAGAGAAGCAGCAGGACAGAAAGAATAAAAACTATAACACAGGACACCAGAAAAATATCCATACTCAAACATTTGGAACCAAAGAAGATACGATGACGAAAATAATATTTGGAAGGCAAAGGAACTGAGGGGGATCTTGACTTTCTCCATCTATCCTTGACTGCCTTTTTAGGATAATGGAAAGAGCTGAGACAGTCTGGGGTTTATTAAAATCCTCATTCAATTTTCCTTTGTTAATTAAGAAAAATCAAGGAAGAGATACACAGTCTCTATTTGATTAGAAGTATTTATGCAACTATGTGTCCTAACAGATTGCATTTCAAAGTCGTCCGCAAAGTCATGAGTGCTTTAAAGTAGCTCTCTTCTGATCTTTTAGATTCAATTATTCAGACTTTTTTTCTGGAGATGCTAACATCACATCACATGCAGAGTCTGTCTCATATTTGTCCAACACAGTTTATAAGACAAGGCTTTAACCCAGGACATTTAAGCAGTTGTGTTCTGCTTTTATGCAGCAGCCAGACACTCAAGCTGTCATCTTCATTAGCATCAATTCTCTTGTGTTCCTGAATCCCAGCATCTTTTTCAACAGTACCTGCACCTCCCAGTACCCTCCATAGATGAGCAACTTTTCATTAGATAAACAGGTAGATTAGTGCTTTCAGGACTCCATCCTAGCCAATATCCTCTGTTCCCTTCAGTCCCTTCTTCATATTAAAATGTAAGTAGGTAACTCTTCCTCTGTATATAATGGGTGACCAAAGTATCATATAGGGAGACATACATCTCCTATCAGTAAAGTACATGAGCCTGCATAAAAGGTAAAAGACCTACTTTTTACAGCCTAAATTTTAAAATCGTGCCCAGCACTTATGCTTGCTTCCTCATCCTCTTGCAACACCTCCTGTGATAGTATTATTATTTTTCCCATTACATGAATTTCTCCACATTTCATTGTTAATTTATGTCATATTCTTCAGTGCCATTTATACCACTGTTGTGATTTTAGCAGGTCCAGTATATTAGGCTTGGGTAGATACTTTTCTCCCTCTAATCAGACATACTAATTGGCAATAAACTGCATTGACACACTCACAGTAATTTATTTCTATTTCTGTACAAGTATAGATTCAAAGCAGTAGGTTCAAACTTTGACTTAGGTATAACTGAAGGCAGAATTTATCCTACAGGTATATTGGTTCTAACATTCAAATTCTTCTGTAATAGCTACAGCACATTTTTTTCTGTGCAAGGCACCTATCTCAGGTACCTGTGGGATTATTAATACTGAGTAATTACTTTGGAATTGCAAAAGCCACAGTGCCTTTTTCTCTTCACTTTTACTATATGAGTACCAGCCATGGGGTAACTTGGGTATTATTAACCTTGTTCCTTTACTGTATAAAATGAAAACAAGAGGTAACAAAACCTTGCAACACCTTCCTGAGCCTGGCAACAAACTCTATGCTGAGCTCTTTCTAGTGTAAATTAACATAACTTTCTCTTTGCTTACTTAAACTTGCTGACATTTGTGCCTCCAGCTTTTTAATGTTCCAGAGCTGATTCTCAGAGCTGCAGTGTATATCTCAGCTTTTACCTGTGCACCTGGGTTAAAGTCAATTAGAGAGGAGATATTCAGCAGCTCTTCAAATCAGACCTATCTATTAGAGCCATTCAAGAGATGTATCCTTTTATCTGAAGGTTGGATTGAAATATAAATATTTCATTTGGGTCATTTTTTTCATTCTGGCACATATAGTTCTTTTTCCTTTTTGTTGAAAAGAAAACCCAGTCACTTGGGGTTCATGCAAAACATTTTGTTCAGTCTGAAACAGAATATTTTATTTTTGCATACTTGAAATAAAAGACAAGAGAATCCACATTTTAGATAAGCAAAATGTATCCTGATTTTACATTTTTATCTAATAACCTAGTGCTCAGGGGATTCATGTAAAGGTATGAAATGCACAGGGTCAAGACCTTTCTTGATGTAGGGATCTGACCATTTACAGCACATAGAGGTTACTAAAGCAGTCTCAAGTATTTTGGTAGAAGTAGCTCTCCCTCAGTCTTTTCTGTCAGACCTATGATATTCTGCACAGACTATTTAAATATTCATTGGGCGAGAGGAAAGCATAAAAATGACTATGTGGCCTGCTTTTTCAGGTGTTCTTCTGGGCAGGATACATTAATGCAAATCCCTGCTCTGAGTCAGCCAAAAATAGAACTGCGATTTCGCAGTGTTCCAGCACCTCACTTGTGGGCAAAAATGACTTTGACTAACTAGATTTTATGGAAAATGCTTATAAGCTGTCTTCACATTTCAGAATGCTCTGTCACTCTCATTTGGGACAGTAACAATTTGGTAGATTTGTCTCTGAGCTGTGTTTCCCGGTGAATGACTGATTTGTTGACAATGTAATACCCAGCTATACTGGATATCTATTATAAAACACACATACTGAAAAGAAAAGGAGATCAGCCAATGAAGAAGTTACCTCCACTTACCAGACAACATCAGAACTTGAGAACACTGTTTCTCACTCTAGTCAATTAGTACTCTAGTTTTCTTTTTCTTTTTTCCCATTACATGATATTTTAAAGAAATGTCAGAAAGAAAAAGTTCTCATGATCACATCCAACACTGATTCCATTTCAAAGGAAGGGATTATTCCAAAACTATCTGCAGAGAAGGTCTGAAGTAGTGTTTGAAGAACACAGCTTTAAGTGAACTCCCAAGGCATGTATTTTTTGGCAGTTTGACTGATGTTTCTACACAATTCAAGGAAATTGTCTGCATTTGTGTTCATGCTGCGCCTAGCACAACAGAGATATGTTGTTACAGTGGATCTCATTCTGTAATCTCTGGGACTAAGAAAATATGCTATGGAAAAAAGCAACTTTGAAACATCCGTACTAAAAGCACCAGAAAGTGAGGAAAGACAACAATACCTGGAAGATATTCTGCTTTACCAGACCTTAGTGGTCTTCATCAGTAGGACTGTTATAGAGCCTTGCAGCCTCCTGAAGTCAAGCCTTCATGGTAACTACAAGGAAGAATGAGTATCTCTTTTGGAGCAATTAACTCTTTGGCTAAGAAGTTGTGAGGAAGACCAAAGCCTCTGACAAGAAATGGTTTAAATAATTTGGTAAGAATGGCAAAGGACTGGTGCACAGGTCCTTAGGTACCCTGCTTCCTTAACCATCATCATCTGCTGCATGGGAGAGAACACCCAGATGAGAATGTTCATCTCCACTGTGCCAGAGGACCTCATCACTGCTTTTCCTGACTGGCTACTGGGGAGATGTTTTCCTTTCTCTTTTTTCTTCCTTTTTTTTAAAAAAACTTCTTTCTTTTTCTCCCTTTTGCCCCCTTTTCCTCCCCTCCTTCCTCCCTCACTCCCTCCATCTCTAGCGCTCTCTTCTTTTTCCCTCTCTCTCTCCCCTTTGTAACTTTCACCATTAACAATCCATGTGTGCCGTCATCTATGAGCCCTGCTAATGTATCTCTGTGCAGGTGAATCTGTCCCAACATCCTTTGTGCAATACGACCTATGAATAGGATGATAAAAGTGCCAAAGAGATAGAATATGGTAGATGAGAGATACTAAAAAGAATTTTGAACAGTAATGGAGAAAAAGTTGCAGACACAATATCACACAATGGAATAATATTAATGAACTTTCAGAAGAGAAGATTCAGAAACTGGAAACAAAGAAACTAAAGTCTGAAAACATATTCCAGAGGTAAAGGCAGTATCAGAAATCCTGATATAGCAAAGACAACAGCAAAAGGTTCCAAGTATTAATGCCCAACTCTTTCCCTTAACAATGTATCTGATTATTTTCTTTACCAACCATGTGCACTGCTCTTTTTTGACAAATTTATTAAATGAAGCTTGAAGAAAGGGTCTGGTACTTATCTATTTGATCATCTGTATAAAAATGCCAATAGGTGATCTCCTTTTTTCCACCTAAATTTCATTTCTTTTGCCATCCATCTGAATGATTGTAAATAAAGAAAAAATAAAGCAAGCTTGATATTTTATGTTTCATTTTCTATTTGCAGGTTTCAGATTGGAGACTAAAGCTCAAAGTCTGAAAGAAGGATAGCACAGATTTTCTATTTTCCTATTCATAAGCAGAAGAATTGGGTATTTCTGAAGCACATGAAGCAAATAAAAGTCTTTTTTATTATTATTCATAACTAAAATTCTGGTCTATTTTTATTCTTACTGTAGCATTTATGGAAAGCTATGCATCTGAGTCAGCACCTCAAAGCAAAACTCATTTCCAATTCATGACATCTCTTTTTCCTCCAATTACTTAGCTTCATTTCCTTCTCATTTCATTTTTTCCCTTTTGACTTTCACTCATTCAGATGAAATTGCTACACAGTGCTGTTCTCCATTTGAGAGAGATATATCATATACTTGAGTAGGCTTTAGTTTAACTAGGCTTTCTTCTTTGTTTTTTTAAACTACCATAATTACATGGCCTTGACATATAGAGCTAGAGTGTAGGAAGGAGAAAGACTGTATGGGAAGAATGCCCATTTGTGCATTTTATTATGGCTGTTGCAGTCATATCTTCATTGAAAAAGTGTCATTTTTCACTCTTCCTTTCCATACTGTTGTGTTGATGGCCTGTCAGGTTTCTAAATTTATCACTTTCACATTTTTTGCACTCTTCGTCTTTCCTCAAAGCTTGATTCTATTTATTCTAGCTCCTCTACTTCTCTTTCTTTTCCATACTGTATATAATTTTTTCTGCTCTACTGTATCATCAGCTGTGATTGCCAAAACTTGAGTTATTTTCAGTAATATTAGGGTGCAAGGAGATGTCAGACATATGATTTTGTGTGCATTTCCTCTTTAAAACTCAAGGTGCTCAGTATTCTTGAATAGTAAGAATTTCCAGAGAGGATTCTATAAAACCTCTGACAGAAGTGCTAAGATATTCATTAAAAATTCATCCAAATCTGTAAATACATTTCTAATCACTGCCTTTGCAGTGGATTTTCTTGGCACACATCCTGCACTTGCCTAGAAACATGCTGGCAGTTTTAAGGGTTCCAGTGCAGCAAGGTTTTCAGTATATGCCTTGAGAGGTAGTTCTGTGAATCATCCACCCACAGCAGTACAGAGGAAAAAGATCCTCATCCAGGTCTATGGGGAGGGAGATATTTCATCATTATTTTCCCAAAGAAGTGTCTTTGTCTTAACGATTGCAGAGCAAAAGGAGTCTCACTTACATATACAGGAAATCGCTAACTGAGCTTGCTCATGGTCGTCCACCGTATTTGATGCCTGGGCATTGCTGCAGCCTCCATGACCTATGTTACCACAGAGCTCCAGCAGATTAGAAAAAATTGAAATGTATTTTGTTTACTCACAAAGCAAGGACAGAAAAAAAGAGTGTCCTGACTGTTATATATAATATTTTCCACAATAACTGTGGTTGTTTTTTTAAAGACTACTTTGCAAAAGAGAAATGGCAGGTATAGCAGTAAGTCTGCTATTAAAAATCATGTGCTCAATGCACTAGAGTGCTTATTCAAAAATAGCTCATACACAGAAAAATATACCCCCTGTAGCATTGCCAAGGTCAGTGAGAGTTAAGATGATCTGAACAAATGTGGATTCTGCAACTGAAAGCTTAACATTAAACATCAAATACTTCTGAAGTTTCCCTTGAATTCAAGCAAGTCAGATCATTGCAACTTACTTCTCTTAGCAGGTTGTTTCTCTCCAGTGACATCCAGACATTATTTAATATTATTTGACTGAGTGACATGATGTCAACTCTATAAAAGTGTAGTGTGTCTGGATCAGATTCTTCAGTGAAATCAAGACTGTGTTCTCAATTTACCTTAATTGATGACAGGACCAAGGATCCTAAATTCTTGGTCAATTCTTACTGCAAAGCGGATATGCCAAACAGAGAGTGTCCAGCTGTTCAGAGGGGAACACTTTCCAAATAGAGGGTGCCCAAAAGATTGACAAAGGTCCTTATTTGTAACTCAGACAGGATTAACTGGCAGATTTGGAAGACTTTTTTTTTTGTGGGTCTTTTGATTTGCAGACTGCAAAAGAAAGGATCTAACCCCAAAGAACAATATACCCAATAATAAACCCAAAGGTAATAATAAATTATCTGAGCCATCAAGCCATAAGCAATCACGCAGTAGGAAGGAAGGAGAAGCTAAGTGTAATTTTAGCATTGGTACAGTATATCAATGTATGCTTGTTCAGAGTAGTTCCATCCTCCATTCTTGATCAAAGAAGACTTACTTTCTTTGTTTTCAGTTGTGATGGAAATACCTTAAGTGAAAAACATCTGAAACTTTTTCAGTGGACCTATGGAATAAATGCATTCTCTCAGACTGCAGTCATACCTGTGTTGATTCTGCAGGACTAAAAGGAGTAAAACTAAAAATACCTTTATGTTGGTCAGCAGCTCCAAATACCTAAAGGGAGCAGAGCTGTTAGGCAGTGCTATTTTTGCATAGCCACTGCTCACAGAAGTACAGCAGTTCAAATATAAAGATGATGCAGTCATAGCAACATGAAGAGTGAACAATTAAAGCCACCAGCACTCTTTGACCAGGGCTTTGCTTGGGTAAGAAGTGAGCAAATATCCAGAACCAAGACAAGAATCTGTATCCAAAGGAATGGTACTTCCAGCAGAAGCAGAAAGTGCCCGAAGAGAGGCAAACTGATGCTCTCCCTGCACTCTAGGTGCAGGAGTCCCATTAATAGTTAATGTCAACAATACACAGGGAACAAGGTGAGAACAACTCCTTATACAAGAGTTCAAGAAAGCAATTAAATCTGAATTCCCAAAGAACATTTTTGGCAAGCTTACAATTAGTTCAGATGTGAATATCCTCCTTCCCCAGCGTGTTTACACATACAGACACACAGCAGAGGCAATAACTGCGGCCCTGATTCTGTAAGAGTTCATCTATCAAGACTGAGGTATTTATATCTTCCTTGCACACCTGTACACAGTGCTCTGTAAATGGTTCTGCAAATATCATATCCCATATGTTTTATTATACATATGTTACTGTATTTAATACAGAGATCCATTACCCTGAGGATAAAGTGGCTTCCGTCATCTGGATATGTTTATTTTTGAAAGCTTTTAGCACTTTCATGGCTACATGACAAGTTTAGACTATTACAGTATATCCTAAGTGTATACTGAGATTTAGAATCAAAGTACAGCTTCATTTATTCAGCATTTGCCGCTCATTAATCTTTTTTTTTTCCTTGAAAATGCCCACCAACTATTTAGCAACCCACAGTGCATTGTAATGTCATATATAAACTTGTCTTGTGGTTATAATAAATAACATTTCTCAAGATCACATGGAGTCTCTCCGTATTCTTCAACTGTGTGGTCAAAATAGAGCTGTAAAAGTTTCAGTAGTCCATGTCTAACAAAGCCTTAGAATTATTTATACCATTTTGTGGGTCAGCTCGCTGATTACTACAGATGTATGTATGTATGTACGTGTGTTTATATATGAATACATATACATAAATAAAGGCAGGCAAAGACAACATATGTTGGTATGTGCCAAAAAAACCTCTACCCATAAAGGACCACCCATAAAACTTAGACTATAATTGAAGTGCCTGACTTCAGTTTGGATTTCTTTTTTCCTTAACACTGTTTTCATGAGTTTGTAACCTCTGTTACTTACAAAGCCTCAGAACAAGTCACAACTCACTGATAATTCAGTATCTTCCTTGTATAGGGAATATCAAGAAGACATAGTTACCTGAACTGATTTTGCCAACAGTAAGACAAAAGTATTTAATCCTATTTTCTGCTCAAAATGTTGATCTTCCTTACTGAGAGATTTTGGTCAAAATCTGTCCTGCTTTCAAAACTAAAGAAGCCTCTAGTTCTGTGATCTGGAGAGCCAGGAGACAAGTAGGTATGTTTTTAGAGTAGCATCATGACTGGAAAGTCCACATCTGCATGGAGTAAATGTCTATTTTCTATAGCAGCCGTAGGATCTGCATGCAGTAATGGCAACTGGATTGCAGAAAGGAATGATATTTTTCTTCCCAGTTCATGTGGCTTTCTCCACAGATTGTATAACCATGTAGTCTGTAAGATTATGTATAAAAGCTTGGTCCTATGGATACCAATAAGGATAACAGGACCTAAAACCAGGATTGAATTACATTAGAAATTAATGTGATAACATGCATGCCTCATAGCTATCAAGAAGATAACTATGCCTCCTTGACTTCATGTAGAGCACAAAAGCAAATACTAGAAGATTATATTCATGCATAAAATGAAAATTATGCTTTCATTAATTCATTCTCTACATGCTTACATTAGGGTATAAAAAACAGTTTGAAGTTCAAAATTGCCTTTTCTTAAGAAGTACACTGGACAAAAAAGTCAGATTACACTTGATTTAGGTACACTACAATTAGAAAAGTGTGAGTATAATTTTTACTATTGGTAAAAACAGTGCAAAAATATTAAAATGTAGTACATGCATTATGCATTTTGCTGGTTTTCTGTCACACAAGAAAAAATTTACCATAAAATAACATAATATGCTTCAACTTCAAAAGTACTGTGCTTTTGGTTTTGATTGAATAACAAGAAAGCTGGGGGAAAAAACCAATAGCAGCTCTTTCTGACATTTTATTAATTTTCAAAAAAACCCTCAAATTTCAGGACAAAAATTAATATCCAGAAATTCAACCTGTGTTCTGTGAGCTTAAAAAGCTTAAAAATAAATATTCAATTTTCTCCAGTGGTTCACTGAGCCTTGCCCAAGTTCAGCTGGTAATGAAATATTGCCATGACAGAGAAGTTAAAGGGAGTATAGTTATGAAGAATTTGGTAAATATGAGTGGAAAACCCCCAACAACTTCCATGATTACTGATATATGTGCCTTTTCTTTTCATATTCCTTTGTCTTCTCATCGTTTCTGTTTGTTTTCCTTGAATATTCAACAGTAATGTTTGTTGACAGTACTATTCATCTAAAGAGATGTTTATAGATAATTATACCATATGGAAACTGAACTGTGAGGTACAACTGGAATATGATACTGGAAACTTCATTCTACAAATTACAAGGAGCTGATCATTTTATATCAGCTTATAACTTTCCAAAACCTGTTTTCTTGGGAAATTCTAACTTTTCATCTGCCCATCATATGCTGAATTACCTTACCTTTTCTACTCCAGCTTTAACTCTTAGTAGCGTGTTCTGACTGAGGTATGGGAAGATCTTCCCAAGTCAGGCTGCAGTTGAAACTTTGCTATGATCCCTGAGCAAATGGTATGGATGTGAATAATCACTGGAAATCAAAAGCTTTGCTTGCTGTCTCCTTCCCTCTTCCTGCAGACCATCTTTCTCCAGGAGCACCAAGGGAAACGGGAGAAGGCAAGAGTAGGAGGCCCTGTCTACCCTGCTCTTCATCGCACAATGGAAGGAGAACAGCAGCTCTGTGAAGGCTGCTTTACCTTTGCTGTAGATAGAAAGCAAATGCAGCCTTACTCCATTGTACCAAAAAACAAGGCAAGCAGCAATGTCACTCATTAAGAGCAGTAGCTGCTAAAATAACAGTTATGTACATTTTTTTCTCTGATTTGCTGTTTGAAATAGAAGGGAGTTTGAGTGAACAAGGAGTGGAGGAGTGGGGCTGAGGCAGCTTATCCTAAAAATCAGCAGCCTTCCAACCCAAGAGTTAGGTGTAGGCTACTTGCAGTTTGCAGACTGTAGAGATTTGCATAAATACCATGAGCAGTTAATGTTTGGGAAGGTTTCCTGTAGTTAAAGAAATGTGTTTCCTTGTGTTAAAGAAATACAATACAAGCTCTTGCTATGCTGGCACCAATGTTTAATTCAATTCTCTTCACCAGAAAATACCAACAGAGTTCACTAGGTCTTGTCTAAGGGCTGAGGAAGGGAAAATACATTCGTAGTACATAGTCTTGTAAAACATGAAGATGACTTCAAGAGAGTGATCAAGATGATATGGATGCTATTTATAACTTCCATGGACAAGAGAAGTATTGAAACCATTGAGCCTGGAGCATTCATAGGGTACCCTAGAACTGTGTGAAAGGCATGCTTTTGCCTTAAATAGAAGAGAAAATACTGGAAAACTGTGAATAGTCTCCATATGTAACAAAGGTCACTGCTTTTTAAAAGGTCACCTCAGACAAACTTTAAATTCTTCTGAAATCTTTCCCCTGGATCATAACCTAAGATAATAATGCAGAGTGTTCCTACAAGTCTCAGTTGTGTGTTTGTGTCATTAGCTGTGGCATACTAGGTGTCCCATGGCTATTTGAAGTAATAATTGTTCTGTCACTTTACAACGTAGCAGACAAACAGCGGCATACATAGCCTAGGATCAGTCAGTGGTGAACACTTAGATGACTTATTACACATATAACAAGATACTTAAACATTCAATTGTCTGTTAGCCTGTGCAAACTGCAATTCCACATGGAGAGAAAAAACACCCTTTGTTTCCGTTTGAACATGCATTATTATTGCTGTCCTTTTAAGTGCTCATAGTTGAACACGCTACTTTTTTATGGTCAGAAAAGCAAAACAATGTTTTTTAAAGCATTTATGATGTTGCACCTGCTTCTGAGATGGAAGGAGGAAAATAATCAATTCTTTTGGTACTTAGGAGCAATTAATATTCAGCTTTTGCCTGATCTGGCACTGAATTTGTCTTGGATTACTTGGAAAATTGTCTTCTTCATAATCCTTTTGTTATGGGCCTGTAAAGCAATCCTAATGATCTGGACAAGCCATGAAGCACCTCCAAGGCTTTATGAAAAAACTAATTGAGGATTCACTGCCCTTGGAATTTACTACAAGTGGAACTTAATAGCTCAGGCAAATTCTCTCCCATATGTTAATGTGGCACTGTGGTGCTTCTGTCTTGGCTTCTCCTCAGTTATTATTCCTGTGTCATCTCAATTAGCTGCTACAGGATCTTATTAATGTAATTCACACCTAATCCCCTTTCCTTTTTTCCCTTTCCTGTGTCAGCAGCATTTTGATACATAATCTTTTACTGTGTACACTTGTTTGTTCCATGTATTTCAGTACACTTTCTAATGGCCACTTCCCACTTCTATTCTACTCTGCACAACATGTTAACACTAAATCCATAATTTACTGGAGATCCTTCCCAGAACTGCTATGGATGGCTCTCTCTCTCTTGCGCTCTCTCTCCCTCTCTCCCTCCCCATCTGTCTCATACATAAAAAAAAAAGCCTAGTATTCCCAGTTTTAAATAACCTAGAATATATATTAGGAGTCAGGAAGCTCTGGTGTGGTATTGCTTTTGCCAGTTCCTTGCTGTGTGGTCACGTTATTGGCCTTGTCTCCCAGGTCTGTAGCTTGGAATGAGAAAGAATGGAGCCAGTGTCCTATTGAGCCACCAGCAGCTGAGTTCCACTGAATGACCACATACTTACTTCTAGTCCGTGGCAGGAGGAAAGTTACAAAAGCATGAAAGTTCATGCAAGCATGACGTGTCTTCATGGTAATGTGCAAGAACCAAGTGCAAATATACACATACTTATCTTTATACAGATAATATTCCTCAACCCACCTACTTGCAACAGTAGCTAAAGGTACTGTTTGCTCCTCCTATTACAGCTTAACCAGTAGTTTGGAAATAATATGAGAATACATATTCACCCACATTGCTCTCACTGCACTTCCAGCCCACTTCTAATTTCTGAGTGCAGGCATTAACAGCATCGTTCAGGTTGGGACATATGCAGAAGCTCACCTTGCAGGAGGCAGTCACTACTTGTACTTATGTTCTGCAGGACAAAGAAACAATATTGTAGGGAAGAATTGGGTATTTTTATCCTCTCCTCCCCGCTTCCTCCCCAGTATGCCACCTAACTTAGGTAGACCTCAAACCACTGTAAACAGAAAATTCCACTTTATTATCAGAAACAGCGGTGAATTATGGTTAACATATTTGTTAAATTAGACAATCTTTTGTGTCACTACTGAAGTCTAAAGTGCCTGAAGGCCGGTTCAAATACTGTTAGTATAGTCTAAACTGAAACATGTTTTCTATAGAAAGAAGCCACTTCTCTTAAAGAGAAAAACCTCTACATTTTCTTGAAAGAAACAAGTTTATTTTGCTGTGTCTAATGCGGCATGTCTTTAAGAAACTTCTCAGTATTGAGGCTATAACATTTTATTTCCAGAGGGAAGTTAAAGTACTTGTTTAAAGTAAGTATTTTGAGAGAGACAGAAATGAGACCATTATTTTTCTGCTTAATCCTGCATTTACTACCAAAGAAAATGTTTACTCCTGTGAATAGTCCTAGGAATTTCAGATTTCCACCATTTCCATATGAATTGTTCTCCACTTCACAGTTTTTTTATAAGAATTAATTTCATTGGGACCACTGACACCACTAACCAGTACATTTACTATCAAATCTTTTCAAGGTAGTCAATAAGCACAAGTTTGATACCTGGTACAATTGAAATGGCCAATAAATCATATTAAAAATTACAGAAATTGGTTGCCTATTAAATTTGCATTATATTTTGGCTGTAGCACAATAATAGCAAAATAATGGAGTGCTTGACTTTCCTGGAATAAAAATATTTACCTCAGGGAAAGGATTCTGGTATTTAAGTTCCTACTATTCACGCTAGAATTTGGTTTGGCATGCCTGTTCATTAATAACATTTTTATATTTCTTGATGTTGTCACGACAATCCATATTTGGACTCTAAACCTATTCTCTCAAGTCCTCCACCTTGCTCTGATCTTTGCACTGTTGCACTGATCTGCTCTTCTTTCTTCTTCTTCTTCTTCTTCTTTTTTTTTGCATTTACATTTTGCTTCACACAAAAGCAAAAAAAGCAATAGCAATTACTGCCTGAAATTACTGCCTAAAAAGGCAACAGCAATTACAAAAAAGGTAGTGTCTTGAAAAATGACAACTGTAGATGCTTAAGTTTTGGCTCAGGATTTCTGCCTGAATACAGACTGTGAGATTTGTCCCAGTTAAAGCTTTATTTTAGTATCTTCAGCTACAACATGTAGCAAAGATGTTAGTTACTGCACATTTCTTCATAGACATGAAGAAAGAAGCTTCTGGCACATTTTTGCTGCCTTTATATTTTCCTGAATGGCCAAAAGGCAATGACTGTGGTCTTATCTTTAAAAACAAGCAGTGCATCAAACACAGTAAATAATAATGCTTTCCAATTGAAAGGTAAACCTTGGCAAAGAAACTATCACCTACAAACATGTCTTTGGTATATAGGTCTGGGAGGCTAATAATTTCAAGATGCGATCAAGATTCTGAAATTATTTAGTGCTGCCTTCCTCTTTCCTAAAAGCAATCTAGGATTCCACTTTTAATGTAATTCCAAATAACCTTTAAATATTTATTTAAAAATATCCTAAACTATCCAGAAAAATACGTTGAATTTTAAGGAAAAAATCTTTAAAATTCCAACATTCTTATTAAATTTAACTCAGGAACACTGATACAATCAACAAATAGTATCAACTTCAAAAGCTTTACTGAAAACTAAGAAATGAAGTAGCCTACAAAATATCCTGTCAAAATGTTTTATGGGCTAGTTGTTTTTGAGAGCAGTGATTATAGAAGTAATCCTCAAATGAAAATACTTTTTATGAGAAAGATTCGTAGTTTTCTGTAATTAGGAAAAAATGTTCCCAGTTCTAGTCTGCTGAGCCAGAAAAAAAAAAGACAGGAAAGAAGATCTCAATATTAAATGACAGAAGAATAATGGTGACCAATGAGACAGAGAGTATATAGTCATTAAGCAGAAACTATGGTCATAATAAGATCTCCTTCCAAAGATAATTTTGAAAAAACTTACAGCATACAGATCTCTCCTCCCCTCCCCTCCCCTCCCCTCCCCTCCCCTCCCCTCCCCTTCCCTTCCCTTCCCTTCCCTTCCCTTCCCTTCCCTTCCCTTCCCTTCCCTTCCCTTCCCTTCCCTTCCCTTCCCTTCCCTTCCCTTCCCTTCCCTTCCCTTCCCTTCCCTTCCTTCCCTTCCCTTCCCTTCCCTTCCCTTCCCTTCCCTTCCCTTCCCTTCCCTTCCCTTCCTTCCCTTCCCTTCCCTTCCCTTCCCTTCCCTTCCCTTCCCTTCCCTTCCCTTCCCTTCCCTTCCCTTCCCTTCCCTTCCCTTCCCTTCCCTTCCCTACCCCTGCACAAAAAGACCCACAAAAAAGAATCCTTTCTTTCTCATGATAAAGTCAAAGTACACTATATTTTGAATGACAACATTTGAAATCCTCAAATGCTCTAAGTACTGCCTACTGCAGGAGTTTAAACAAAATGCCTAAGGCAAATCAATATTCTCCTGCCTTATTCTGTCATACTTAGGCCTTTTGTGATTTGGCAAAGTTTAATATTGCTGTATCTGAGCCAGTGGTGAAATCTGTGAGACTATATATGGCTAAGAGGCTCCCACACATATGATTATCTGCACTTAAAAACAAAACTAAAAAAAACACCCATAACACTATTCACAAAACATTTTGTTCTCAGGTTTAAACTGAATAAGGAATCCAGATGCCCTGATTTATTATGAAGAAGACCTCAGGAAGCATTTGAAAGGATAGCTCTCCAGCTGTAAACATCCATTCTGAATTTAACCGCAGGTATGTCCACTTTCATATGTTCTGTCAATACATGCATTATTGATTGCATTCATTACTAAGCAATGGCTCATATCTTCAGTATAAAACAGATTCCTTAAAATTTTCATGAAACACAAATATTTCAGCTGCTGCTTTGGAGAAAAATGTGACTAGACCATTTTAACCATCTCTATCTCTAGTTTAGCAACCTGGAATTTTGTTTTTTTCTCTTGAAAATAAGAGAAAGAAGGATGAAGGCTCTCTAATAGGGGCTGCCAAGAGAATCAGCTCTCCTACACCACTAAGTATGGAAGTTAAATTCCTCTTTAACTCTCTGCCCTTCAGTTTGCTTCTGTGCATATCTGCTTCTGTACACTTGGAGAAGGCATCTGACATCTCCAGGGCTAATAATAATGTTGCCAGATAGCAATGTTGTTCCTGGAACAGGTTGTCACAGACCAACAGGCTGTAACAACAGGCTGAGGCGATCATGGTGAACAACAGCAAAAGCAGTGAGTTACTTCCTGACTAAGACAGACTGTTGCTCTGTTTGCCTAAGGGATTTTCCCAGTTATATTTGCTCTGACCATTAGATGCCCAATTACAGCAGCTAACAGGGAAGTGGAGCACGTCTGTCTCTGGGAGCAATTGAGACTGTGAAGTGAAGTGAAATAAACCAGCCTCTGCTTCATAGAACATAAAGTTCCTGGAATCCTCGTTACAAGGGCCAACAGAGAGAGGGAATGGGCTTGAGGATGGGTCAGGTATTAGGGAAGAGCTGAACTGCAGAGGGGTTGGTAAAGGAGGTTCAGCCAAGACTCCTGCAACTCTCAGCCAACAGGGCTTGAAGAAAGAAGTCAACAAAGATGTATTTTGTCTCCTCATGCGTAGCTGAAGCTGCACCTGGAAGTTGGCTATTGTCAGTCACAACTTAGGATTGCAGGACTCAGCAGTACAATGAGCTGCTGAAAATTGGTTCCTACCTCCAGCCAGTTTGAATTAGCATAGATCCAGAGAAAAAACTGTTGGCCCTGATCACAGGAACCATGATTAATTTAGGGGGATTCATTTCCTGCAGCAACCCAGGTGGAAATTGCTCTACTCTAGAAACAAACTTCCATACTGCAGCAGTCAAGAACTTTAGCTAATTGTTTTGTGACAACTCTTTACAGATAACATTAAACCACTTTTTACATCATTCCATTACATATTTCAGATTTCAAGAAGCTGAATACTTCAGGCTTTTTCCCCAGAGACTCTACTGAATGGGAAAAACTGAACAGAAAAACATCCAGGAAAAGATATATCCTAGAAAAAAAAGAGATGGAGAGGACCATAGTAGTTAAGGCACCTTATGCTGTTCCATGCAGGAGATCTATGCAGGAGTTTGGTACAAAGAAAGGGTGATGAAAAATCAGGAAGTAATTTTGGCTTTATCAATGCTTCGTTGTACACAGACACCAGAGATCCTATGAGGTCTTGATGGAACTGGTAGTGACTCCTTATTTCCATCTCCCTTATCTATTCAGAGGCAAAGTCCAAATGAAACTCTCACTCCAAAGGCAGAACTTGGGCAAGCACAGATACTTGTTTTCAACATAGCTGTGTTGCTGTTGACCTGAAGTTTTTACGGTTTATTATGGACTTTCCAACAGCTGGTTTAATTGCCTGCTTCCACCTTTATTCTGGTTTCACCTCTCATTCACAGAATTTCAAGAATCTTTTTTTGTGTCCCTCTAGTCATTCATTCAAAAAAAAAAAAAAAAAAGAAGAAGAAATAAAAAAGAAAGAAACAAAAATAAAAAAAACTGCAGGGAGAAAACCTTTCTTTAGTTGTAGGAACACACACTTCATAATGAGAAAAAATTAAGATTCTTGAGTCACACATGGTTGTTGTGGTTTCTGCTGCAGCTGCTTGTCCCATTCCTGTCTCAGATATGTCTGTTCTTTATTTAGGTATGCTGCAGTCACTTAACCTCAGGAGTCTACAGTCTGGCATAGCAAGAAAAGACGAAATTGGTGTCAGTTTTGCCTTCATAAATGTGACTATAAACTACTGGTTTCCAGTAACTCCTGCACAAACAAAGCAGCTGAGCCGTACCTGCACTGGGATGGGGAAACCTCCAGAGTATGAATGAGTACCATAGAGAGGGGCAAGAACCACTGCTGCTGTGCCAAGGTTAGCCATGCTCTCTTGTGAACCAGACTCCTGTGTTATATCAACCATTACACCATACACTACTTATCAGACATCACGCATCCATCTGGATTTCAGGGAGAGCTGAGGAAGAGAATTACAAGCTTCCTCACACACACCCACAGGAGTGTATTTGACATATTTTCTCAGCCTTCACAAACACAAACAGTGACAAATGCAAATCTCTACCTAGAATAATGACCTTTCTGATGTCAAAATTAAAACAACCATGAAGTATTGGTTTACCTTATTATGATATTAATTACGTCTAAGAAAAAGGAAGATCTTGAGTGGTTAAAACATGAAGAGTCACATTCAGAATCCAACTGTACGATTCGAAATTTTCTCCCAGATCCATAAACCAAATCTTTATATTTCATTTTTTATATCAATCTTCAATTTTTTAATATATTTTCAAAACCTGAAGGAAGGAATAAACATGCTAAATAATACTCTTGCTCAAAGAAGCTTTTTCACTGGATAGCATCATTTTTAGCCATGGTTTGAGTAGTAAAAGAATGCAAGATGTAAAAGAAAAGTAGTTGCTCTGAAAAAGTAAAGCAATGAAAGGAAAGAATGTGAAGAAGTTAAGCTATGGAGATATGAAGCTAAACCCTTTACAAGCAGTGAAATATTTTTTTCCAGCAATTTTGTCAAAACAGAACTAGCTTTATGAAGATTAAAATCTTACAGTTTTAAAGTTTTTTCTAAACTATTTTCTACTTCCTGAGATAAGAGCCTGTCAGCTTGTATGTTCCCAGCTATAACTTCCCAGGCTACATTTGAAAATGTTGCCCTTTGTAGACACAGGACTAAATCCTGTATCTTTTGCAGATCAAGAAAATAATCCCATCTATTTCTATGAGTTACAGATATGGCCATAATTCTAATTTTTTTCCATATTTGTTAGCCCTTATTGCTTGTGACATTTCACTTCACATTACACTTCCTCTCACAGACTGTACCTAACAATATGCAAAGGAATCCCAGACTTGTAAGGATGGAAAAGGAAATTCATACTGCACTAATCTTTTAATTCCTCCTTTTTCCAAGCTCAGTGTTTGAGATTCTTTCATCATTATTTTTATTCATGTCTGAAACTAAGCACTCTTATTGTTGAATTATGGTTCCTCACCCAAACTGTTCTTTTCCACTGAATTCTAAGAGCTTGCATGGGGCTATGTTTTGGATTTGTGATGAAAACAGTGTTGATAACAGGGAGATGTTTTCGTTATTGCTGAGTAGTGCTTACACAGCATCAAGGCCTTTTTTGCTTCTCACTGCCCCACCAGTGAGTAGACTGGAGTGCACAAGAAGCTCGGAGGGGACACAGCAGGGACAGCTGACCCCAAATGACCAAAGGGATATTCCATACCATATGGCATCATGCTCAGCAATAAAAGCTGGAGGAAGAAAGAAGAAAGGGGGGACATTCAGAGTAATGGCGTTTGTCTTCCCAAGTAACTGTTAGGTGTGATGAAGCCCTTCTTTCCTGGAGATGGATGAACATCTCTGCCTGATGATGGGAAATAGTGAATGAATTCCTTATTTTAATTGCTTGCACACACAGCTTTTGCTTTACCTATTAAACTGTCTTTATCTCAGCCTATGAGTTTTCTCACTTTTACTCTTCTGATTCTCTTCCCCATCCCACTGAGGGGGAGTGAGTGAATGGCTGGGTGAGGCTTAGATGCTTACCGGGGTTAAACCATGACAGAGACACTTTCCATAGTTGAATTCAGCAGTTATTTATGGAGCCATCTCTGAAGCCACATTTTTCACAAGAACATACAGTCCTGCTCTACAGCTGATAAAACAGATGTTCTTTGGATCGAATACCGTGCATGTATGTAGAAACATGTCAAGCCATGGAAAACTATTCTGATGTTCGTTTTCAAAATCTGAGAAATAAAACATAAGAAACAACATTCACTATAAACATTTTAGAATAATAATAGTAAATTAATATTCATCACCAGAACAGATTTATTTCTAGCCAATGTTTTACCTAGCATAATGTTATATCCTAAATATACTATTTTCTTGGGAAAATTCTTTCTTACATTCTCCTGCTTTAAATAGTCTTCCCATCGCTCATATATGAAAGATAATATAGTTACAGGATAACCTTTGCCTTCTCTGTGGGCTTCATTTCTTTCCTTTCTCAATTCTTTAAATTTTTCCTAGTCTGTCCCTAAGTCTGGAACATCACACTACATCTGGCATGCACTTCCATCTCTTCTTTTGGATTCTACCTTTAAACAAAGACTCCTCACTTTTCAGAAAGTGCTTAAAATGTTGATCCACCCCAGTAAATATGCTGTCTCCAGCCAGCAGTGCTTTTTATTAAAATGTTTACATTTAAATTAGAACCATCCTTTGGTTGCTATCTGTAAGGCCCAATCCTGTCTACCACATCATGGAGTTAAGAAGAAGAGTCTATGTGTTTTCATCTTTCATATCACTGAGTCACTCTAGTGTGAAAATAAGAGATTTCAATAAGCTTAAATTAAACTAATTCTATTCAAATAGATCTGTGCAGTGCTAGAAATGGATAGACTTAGCAGGAAAGGTGGAAGTCCACAGGGTAGATAACAGAGGAGGAATCTGTCTTTAATCTAATTTTGGACCAAACAATAGGTGAAGAGGACACACAGCCTCTAGTAGCTCTTTCCTTCTTGCACAAACAGAGCAATGACCCTGGCAGCCTCATTCTGCCAAGCACCCCAGCATCTGCTCCAGCAAAGCCCCTCAGCACACACTCAGCTCTGGTTTGCAAATTATCCCAGGGGGCAGCTGATAGCTACATCCACCTCCTGGACTTTGCTGGATCAGAACCAGAATATCCATCATCTTCAAGCAATTCCTGAAACATTGAGTATATTTTGGAAAATGTTTGAGAGGGATCTAAGAAAGCTTGGTGGACTAGTAAAGCAGTAAACACTTGCATATTTAATTAACTTTCTTGGCACAGAAACACAAGAGTGAACTTAAGGTCACTTATACCTTTAATCTATCTGTATCTGAAGCTGCACACTAAGACCCTCTTCCTTGATACATGTCCATGCTAAACCTGTCTAGAGGAAAACAGAACATAAACAGAAGAACACAACTGGAAAAAAAATACACATACAGTTCTGCAAACTATTCTGCATGCTTGACTCTAGTTTTAAGCAAACATGTCAGTTCTCATTTTTTATAAATCAGTTCACCAGTTCCTACTTGGGAGGTAACTGCTCAGAGTTCTCACATGGTTGCTCTCCTAGGGGAATCTAATTTCTCAGTTTCAACATGCCCAAGGCATCTGCTTTCCTTACCGACAAGACACAATCTTTCTGTCACTGACATCAGAGGAATTATCAGTACATTTGACAACAGTGATGTTCAGCACTGAATATAGCTATCATATCAGCAAAAATAGCATGGCAGCTTACTAGAAAATTTGTGAAAAGAAGGACTTGTAAAGCTTTCATTTATGAAAAAAAAAATTAAAAATCAATATTATTTTAATTTAACTGTTAACATTTTAAGAAGTGGCTTTTTAAGACAGAAAAAGGCCTCTTGGTCACAGCAAACTCTGCCTGGGGATACCAAGAAGACACTGAAGAAATGATTGCTTGGCAGTGTTTTACATCAATTATAGATAAACTAGTAAATAATTTGAAACTGTTGCTCAGAGGAAGGCTGATCTTCACAGCAAGAAATGACATTTGGATTTTTTTTTCTTTCTATTCAGAGAAAACTTTCAGATACTTCTGTACTTGGCTTCTTTTTAATGATATTTCACTCTTTGAAGACTGTGCTGCAAGCTTCAACAAGCCTTAGGAACTAGACTGTAGATCATTTTAAGCTATATAAAAAGTGACATAATCAAATTCAAGCATTAGCAAATATCTGCACATAAGGGTTTTGGTGTTAGGGCTCTTGACTGTTTACTAGAAACACAAATACCCTGTCAATACTACAGAACACAAACCACAGGTTTTATATACATATGTGTATTTTAATAAAAGAACTGGTTAGGAAAGTGGAGGCCAGTTTGTGTTAAAGAATTTGTGTTAAAGGTTATCTAAGTCCAAGTCTTGGCTCTGCAATAGACTTCCAGCTTACATCCATATAATAAACCACTTAGATTCTTCTTTTTGAGTGCATCTAATATACAATTAACAAAATGGCTATGTTCAACAGTTTAAGAACTAGGAATAATGTTTTCAAATTTTTCTTTTTTTTTTTTTTTTAGAAGCCAAAATTCCACTTTCAAATGTCTGCAAATGTATGCAAAATGTCTCCTGAGGTCTTTTGTTGTTTAAGTGAACCTGGAGCCACTGAGCTATCTTCATGC
Source organism: Ciconia boyciana (assembly GCF_034638445.1). NCBI lineage: Eukaryota > Metazoa > Chordata > Aves > Ciconiiformes > Ciconiidae > Ciconia > Ciconia boyciana. The sequence continues at coordinate 67,241,227 of NC_132936.1, read as the reverse complement.
TCAGGAACTAGTGATGGCCTGATTAGAGTCTGCTGAACTCAACACCTGTCTTCTCATTTTTTACAGTGAGCACCAGAGCTTTTTTCTGCTAAGGGTTGATTTGGACCTTTCTTGGTAAGCTAACTCAGGATACTTTCTTTTGTCATTTATTATTGACACTCATAAAACAAAATAACATTATATGACTCATAACATAATTCTCAGCATGAGGCAATCAGATGATTGATATTTTTGGTAAGTCATCAGAATTCACTGAAATTGACAAAACTTCCAGTTTGGAAATTCAAGTTAACTTGAAGGAACCAGACATCCATTTCAATTTTTGTGGGCTAAAATTTTAGAATGCAAAAAAAATTACCACAGCAATGGCAATAAAGATTTTTTTTTCTTCTTTAAAATCAGAAAATAGTAATAGCAGCAGCATAAGATACTGTGGCTTTTTACATTACAGAAGCAGATTGTAAGGCCACCACCAAAAGATGATAATCTCACAGAGTTAGGTGCTGCTTTACAGGCTGAGTGCCAGAGCTTACAGTTTAAATAGGCATGGCAGAAGGAGCCTGGATTTATAGTATCATTTCCACTGAGGAAGGAAGACCAAATCCTTGGGGTTGGTTAAGTGCCTGCCTTTCTTTGACTTCGCTTCTTGAATCTTTCTACCTGCTACTCCCTAATTTGAAACTGGTCATTAAATTTCAACAGAAGTACCCTCTCCTTTGCACTTCTTTTCAGCACAATATCAATAACTTCAGCTGAGTGGGACAGAGGATGAGATACTGTATGCAAAGGAGACTGAAAAATGCAGTCTGTTTGACATCAACCAGACTACAAAGACAGAGAACAATTTAACATTTCTCTTCTGACCTATAGACTTTGTATAGTATCTATTAAAAAACAAAACAAAACAAAACAATGTAAGATTTAGGGTGCATCAAATTGTTTTCTAAGTTGCCCTACTGCAGTGAATGCACATATAAGCTTACTGTCTCTTAAAATACTGTGCCTTGAAAACAACCTCACTGAAAAATAAGATAAAATAAATACCTTTTTGTTTTTTTGGTCTTTTGCTCAAACAGAAGGCAGTGTGTAGTTCATCTGCTTTATAAGAAAGTTTTATAGTTTGTTTACTGTGTAAGACTTGTACAGAAGGTCAGCAGTATGCAGGCTAGCAGTAGGAAATTGATTAGTATATGTTCACACCTGAAAGAATGGCGTCATACTTTATTTGTCTCCAGAATCATTGAATTATGGTCCTGAAGGAATGAAAGATTAAATTCACAATCTAATCATTCTCTCACAATTCTTTCATTAAAGATGCTGAGGGCAATTTTTGGTATAGACATTTACAATCATGAACATGAATTAATATTTATATGAGCAAATAAAAATGACTGTTAGCCACTAGCTAATTGTCTTCTATGACCACTTGAAGTATAAGCAGTTAGGATTCTACTGTTTGTAAATACGATGTTAAGTTTTTGTGGCTTTGATCAGTTGACAATCTAATATAAACATATGTCAGAGGAATGGGGTAAACTTCCCTAGGATCCTTTCCATGCCTATGCTTTTCCTTGCTTTTTGTAGATGTTTATCTGATAGGACTTACATACAGTTACAGAATTGAAGGTTGGAATGCCAAAAGTTTGACTGTAATACCTTTATAACACCCATAAACCTTTAGATATCACAGCATGGAGACTGCAGAGGCAGCTGAATACTAAATGAATTCTAAAAGTGCCTGTGACATATTTTCTTCTTCTGTTTATTTTTGGGCTTAAAAATATTTACTAGTGATAGCAGAATATGACTTATTTTTTTGGCTGGCCAAGGGAAAAGCCCACTGTCCTCCTAACATTCCTGCAAAAGAAATTTAAAAGTCTGTCAAAGGGATGAATGGCCTATCACTCGTCACAAGGATTAAAGTTTTTAAGCACTCTGGTAAAAAGAAAGTGAGCACAAAGGAGTGAAATCAATCCAATTTTTACCTTTGGGCCACATGGAAATTCCCAAGTAACACACCTGCCATCTTTGAACACACAGGCGGTTGAAAAGTTGCCAGCACATACTTTTTTTCCCACATTCCTCCAAATTTCCACTTCCCCTAGACACTCTTTCTCCCTATCACACACACACACACACAAAAGAATCAGAAATCCCATCTCATGCCTTGCTTCGACAAGCCAGAGTCCCCTGAACTTTTGATTCTACTTAGATGTCAGTGTGACTCAGAAGTCTACCTGCTAGGAATAGTAGGGATGCTTTGATAGAATAGCCATCTTAGGGCCCCAGCGGTTTCATTTTTTCAGCTGATTAGCAACAGCAAAGAAGGAAATTACGAGTTACTAGTACTAACCTTACTGTATTCTACAAGTAGGTCAGTTGAAGTCAACAGGAAGGTTGAAGGAATAAAATGTTCCGCAGTTGGTCAAAGCAAGTCAAATATTGAAAGTAATTATTAACCCACCTGGTGTCATATTGACACGAATGCCAAACGAGTTTCTGTATGGAATCCATCCTAGACCATTCAATACTTTGATTAGCCCCTGTGTGGGATATGGCAAAACACACATTAAACCAATTCACAGCTGATTTGAAGAGGGAAGACAATAAATTCTTTGGAGGGTACATATAGAGGCATCTTAATAGGTTGTAACTAGTATTAATAAAATCTTAATTACTTAATAACTAGAATTAACAAAAAATCCTCTCCAATAGGGACAATGTGCAACTGAGATGTAAAGGTGAAAGAATAATCATGTGTTCAAACATAGAAGGCAAGGTGAGTAACAAGATAGATGCAGCAGAAGGACAGGAGTTGTGCTGGGTGACAAAGTATAAGTATAATACAAGTTTTAAGTATAAGACAAATAAGTAAGTATAAGTCAAACAAACAGCACTTTCACAACAAAAAAAAGGTGGAAGGGAAGCAATTGCTACAGTGTATTAAGCTGTATTAAGAGTAATAAATCTAAAACCGAATGAGTTAATTACCCTGTTCTACTTGGTGCTTATTAAGCATCAGTTGGAGTCCTACATTCACTTTTAAGCATCACGTTTGAAAAATGACAGGCAAATTAAGGAGTTCAGAGAAAAACAAAAAATGATTAAGCATTTAGAAAACAGGTCCCACAAGACACCATCTAGGAAAAAAAAAGGCTGAGAGGAGACATGATAACTGACAAAATATGCTATGTAACAAAAGGGACAGTGAGAAATTATTTTTGCTTAGTCTTCATTGACTGACAACTAGTAGGTTTAATGGGAAGCTACAGCAAGGAAAGCATACTTTAGATAAACACAAAATCTTTATAAGAAAAATCTAGGCTTTAGGAAATAAGTCACAGGGGGAAGTGGTTTGATCACTTTCACTGAAGGTCTTCGAGGTTAAATAGATAACATCAGTTAGCAAGGTTTAGGGATAGTGTACAGTCTTACTACATTGTAGGGAATGGACTTGGCTTGAGAAGTCTCTTGTGAGCCAAGTCTTTCATCTGTCTTTATAAGGATGTGGATATGCAAATACACACCTAAATACTTCACAGCTATATATGGAGGAGGAGATGTGATAGATAATCCTTCTGTTATGACACACATGCACTATCCAACATCATCTCATAAGCAAAGACACAATAAATGTCATAATAGGGACTGGTCATTTATTATACAGAATAGATTTTCTCCTTTCACTGTTCTGCAGGCTGAAATGCTTTTTACTTGACAGCTGTGCAGTGCTGAAACTGCTTAAATGGTGGAGAGCAGAGAAATACAAAAGACTGTTTAACTTTCACTAACTTCCAAGCTCTGCTAACAAATGGCATAACTAGACATGGGCCCTGAGCTAGAATTTTGAATTTGAACAACCTTTGCAGATCTCAGTTTTTATTTCACAAACTCTGTCTGCATTAAAATTTATTGCAGAGCTGCACTTAAAGGCTGTTAACTCTTAGAGAGTTAGGGCTAGCACAGGGTTGGGTGAGGCTTCCAGCACAGGCTTGGCTGATGCATGGCTGAAAGGGCAGGAATACCACAGCAACCTCCTCTATAGATGCTTTGATCTAGTTACTCTGTGTTTCCTTTTACATAGTTTGGGCAAGGACCACTCTACACTAAGGAAGTTCTTCGTTTTGAGATCGTTGCTGCCAAATGAATTGGTTAGCTGCCTTATTCTCAGTCTAGGCAAGTCGTATCTCAATGTATGCAATTGTGCTGCTAATGAGCACTCTTACTGGTAGGAAGGATAAGATTGAGAGATGACTGTTAAACACAGTTGTATTTTTACTCCAAAACCTCTGTCTCCAAAAGCCAAGGAACTACTGACTACCGCATGCTTGGAGAGCACAAGAAGTGAAGGATCATTCTACAAATCACAGAATCAGAATTGTATAGGTTGGAAAAGACCTTTAAGATCATCAAGTCCAACCGTTAACCTAACACTACCAAGTCCACCACTACACCATGTCCCTAAGCACCTCATCCAAACGTCTTTTAAATAATTCCAGGGATGGTGACTCAACCACTTCCCTGGGCAGCCTGTTCCAATGCTTGATAACCCTTTCAGCAAAGTAAAATTTCCTAATATCCAGTCTAAACCTCCCCTGGTGCAACTTGAGGCCATTTCCTCTTGTCCTATCACTTGTTACCTGGGAGAAGAGACTGACCCCCACCTCCCTACAACCTCCTTTCACGTAGTTGTAGAGAGTGATAAGGTCTCCCCTCAGCCTCCTTTTCTCCAGACTAAACAACCCCAGTTCCCTCAGAGACGCTCCTCATAAGACTTGTGCTCTAGACCCTTCACCAGCTTCGTTGCCCTTCTGTGGACATGCTCCAGCACCTCAACGTCTCTCTTGTAGTGGGGGGCCCAAAACTGAGCACAATATTTGAGGTGCGGCCTCACCAGTGCCGAGTACAGGGGCACAATCACTTCCCTAGTCCTGCTGGCCACACTATTTTTGATACAAGCCAGGATGCCGTTGGCTTTCTTGGCCACCTGGGCACACTGCTGGCTCATATTCAGGCGGCTGTCAACCAACATGCCCAGGTCCTTTTCTGCCTGGCAGCTTTCCAGCCACTCTTCCCCAAGCCTGTAGCGTTGCATGGGGTTGCTGTGGCCCAAGTGCAGGACCTTGCACTTGGCCTTGTTAAACCTCATACAATTGACCTCGGCCCATCGATCCAGCCTGTCCAGGTCCCTCTGCAGAGCCTTCCTCCCCTCAAGCAGATCAACACTGCCGCACAACTTGGTGTCATCTGCAAACTTACTGAGGGTGCACTCGATCCCCTCTCTCCAGATCATTGATAAAGATATTAAACAGAACTGGCCCCAACACAGAGCCCTGGGGAACACCGCTTGTGACCGGCCGCCAACTGGAGTAGACTCCATTCACCACCACTCTTTGGGCCCAGCCATCCAGCCAGTTCTTTACCCAGCGAAGAGTACACCTGTCCAAGCCATGAGCAGCCAGTTTCTCCAGGAGAATGCTGTGGGAAACTGTGTCAAAGGCTTTACTGAAGTCTAGATAGACAACATCCACAGCCTTTCCCTCATCTACTAGGCAGGTCGTAGAAGGAGATCAGGTTGGTCAAGCAGGACCTGCCTTTCCTGAACCCATGCTGGCTGGGCTTGATCCCTTGGTTATTCTCTACATGCCATGTGATAGCACTCAGGATGATCTGCTCCATCAGCTTCCCCGGTACCGAGGTCAGACTGACAGGCCTGTAGTTCCCCGGGTCCTCCTTCTGGCCCTTCTTGCAGATGGGCGTCACATTAGCTAATCTCCAGTCAGCAGGGACCTCCCCAGTTAGCCAGGACTGCTGGTAAATTATGGAAAGGGGCTTGGTGAGCACTTCTGCCAGTTCCTTCAGTACTCTCGTGTGAATCTCATCAGGCCCCATAGACTTCTGAGTGTCTAAGTGGTGCAGCAGGTCACTAACCATTTCCCCCTCGATTATGGGGGCTCCATTCTGGTCCCCGTCCCTATCTTCCAACTCCGGGGGCTGGGTACCCAGAGAACAATTGGCCCCACTATTAAAGACTGAGGCAAAGAAGGCATTAAGTACCTCAGCCTTTTCCTTATCCTTGGTCACTGTGTCCCCTCCCCCATCTACTAGGGGCTGGAGATTCTCCTTAGCTCTCCTTTTGCTGCTAATGTATTTGAATAAGTATTTTTTGTTGTCTTTTGCAGCAGCAGCCAGATTGAGCTCTAGCTCAGCTTTGGCCCTTCTAATTTTCTCCCTGCACAGCCTTGCTACACCTTTGTAGTCCTCCTGAGTTGCCTGCCCCTTCTTCCAGAGGTTGTAGACTCTCCTCTTTTTCCTGAGTTCGAGCCAGAGCTCTCTAGTCAGCCAGGCCGGTCTTCTTTCCCGCCAGCTTGTCTTTCGGCACCTGGGGACAGCCCGCTCTTGTGCCTTTAGGACTTCCCCCTTAAAGAATGTCCAGCCTTCCTGGATTCCTTTGCCCATTAGGGCTGCCTCCCAGGGGACTCTCTCGACCAGTCTCCTAAACAGGCCAAAGTCTGCCCTCTGGAAGTCTAAGGTGGCAGTTCTGCTGACCCCCCTCGCTGCTTCTCCATGTATCAAAAACTCTATCATTTTGTGATCACTCTGCCCAAGACGGCCTCCAACCATCACATGGCTCACAAGTCCTTCTCTGTTTGTGAACAAGAGGTCCAGCGGGGCATCTTCCCTAGTTGGCTCACTCACCAGCTGTGTCAGGAAGTTATCTGCCACACGCTCTAGGAACCTCCTAGACTGTTTCCTCTCTGCTGTATTGTATTTCTAGCAGACATCCGGTAGGTTGAAGTCCCCCACAAGAACAAGGGCTAACGATCATGAGGTTTCTCCCAGCTGCTTATAGAATAGTTCGTCAGTCTCCTCATCCTGGTTGGGTGGTCTGTAACAGACTCCCAACACAATATCTGCCTTGTTGGCCTTCCCCCTGATTCTTACCCATAGACACTCCACCCTATCATCACCATCATCGAGCTCTAAACTATCCAGACACTCCCTGACGTACAGGGCTACCCCACGACCTCTCCTGCCTCGCCTATGCCTCCTGAAGAGTTTATAGCCATCCATTGCCGCACTCCAGTTGTGTGAGTCATCCCACCATGTTTCCGTGATGGCAACCATATCATAGTTTTCCTGATGTACAATGGCTTCCAACTCCTCCTGCTTGTTGCCCATGCTGCGTGCATTGGTGTAGAGGCACTTCAGCTGGGCTGTTGTCCATGTCTCCTTCATAGATGAACACCCCTTGTGTGCTTTGAGGCATTTCACTGGCATTTCCCTCTTGGCTCCTATTGCCTCAGTATCCCCTAGCTCAATTCTGTTTGACTTCAGCTGTGCCCCAGCATACCCCGCACATCTCAGAGACACAGGCCGAGTGCCCTCGCTGGCACCCGCTCCCTCTAACCGTGACACGTCGTCCCTCAGCTTCCCTTGGGCAAGCCTGATATTATCCCCCTCCCCCTTCAAGTCTAGTTTAAAGCTCTGTCGATGAGCCCCGCAAGTTCCTGAGCAAAGATTCTCTTTCCCCTTTGAGAAAGATGAATCCCATCAGACACCAGCAAACCCGGTGCTGTGTAGGCCATCCCGTTGTCAAAAAAGACAAATCCGTGGCAATGACACCAGCCACGGAGCCATGAGTTGATAGATTGGGTGTCTCTGTTCCTTCTAGTGTCGCTGCCCACAACTGGAAGGAGAAAGGAGAAAATAACCTGTGCTCCGGAGTCCCTTACTAGCCGTCCCAAGGCCCTGAAGTCTCTTTTGATTGCCCTAGGACTTATATACCAGATATCCTACTCTTAAATACCAGATATCCTACTCTTTTTCATAAATGTCTGCTATTAGCTGAAGTCAGGGACAGACAGGATATTTAAGGTGACCCAGTATGGCAGTTGTCTACACCACTTAGACATTCACAAGTCTATGGGGCCAGATGGGATCCATGCAAGGGTACTGAGGGAGATGGCAGAAGTGCTCACCAAGCCACTTTCGATCATTTATCAGCAGTCCTGGCTAACCGGGGAGGTCCCAGTTGACTGGAATTTAGCAAATGTGATGCTCATCTACAAGAAGGGCCGGAAGGAGGATCTAGGGAACTACAGGCCTGTCAGTCTGACCTCAGTGCTGGGGAAGATTATGGGGCAGCTCATCTTGAGTGCCATCACACAGCATGTACAGGACAACCAGGTGATCAGGCCCAGTCAGCATGGGTTTATGAAAGGCAGGTCCTGCTGGACAAACCTGATCTCCTTCTATGACAAGGTGATCTGCCTAGTGGATGAGGGAAAGGCTGTGGATGTTGTTTACCTGGACTTTACTAAAGCTTTTGACACCATTTCCTACAGCATTCTCCTGGATAAACTGGTTGCTCATGGCTTGGACAGGCGTACTCTTCACTGGGTAAAAAATGGGCTGGATGGCCAGACCCAAAGAGTGGTGGTGAATGGAGTTAAATCCAGTTGGTGGCTGGTCACAAGTGGTGTTCCCCAGGGCTCAGTATTGGGGCCAGTTCTGTTAAATATCTTTATCAATGATCTGGAGAGAGGGGATTGAGTGCACCATCAGTGAGTTTGCAGTTGACACCAAGTTGTGCAGGAGTGTTGATGTGCTCGAGGGTAGGAAGGCTCTGCAGAGGGATCTGGACAGACTGGATCAACAGTCTGAGACCAACCATATGAGATTCAACAAGGCTAAGTGCCAGGTCCTGCAACTTGGGTCACAACAACCCCATGCAATGCTATAGGCTTGGGGAAGAGTGGCTGGAAAGCTGCCTGGGGGAAAAAGGACCTGGGCGTGTTGGTCGACAGCTGGCTGAACATGAGCCAGCAGTGTGCCCAGGTGGCCAAGAAGGCCAATGGCATCCTGACTTGTATCAGAAATAGTGTGGCCAGCAGGACTAGGGAAGTGTGTTCCCTCAGCACTGTGTTCAGTTTTTGGACCCCTCACTATGAGAAAGACATTGAGGCATTGGAGCACATCCAAAGAAGAGCAACAAAGCTGGTGAAGGGTCTAGAGCACAAGTCTTATGAGGAGCGGCTGAGGGAACTGGGGTTGTTTAGCCTGGAGAAAAGGAGGCTCAGGGGAGATCTTATCTCTCCTTACAGCTACCTGAAAGGAGGTTGTAGTGAGGTGGGTGTCAGTCTCTTTTCCCAAGTAATAAGTGGTAGGGTGAGAGGAAACGGCCTCAAGTTGTGCCAGGGGAGGTTTAGGTTGGATATTAGGAAAAATTTCTTCACTGAAAGGATTGTCAAACATTGGAACAGGCTGCCCAGGGAAGTGGTTGAGTCACCATCCCTGGAGATATTTAAAAGACATGTAGGTGTGGCACTTAGGGACATGGTTTAGTGGTGGACTTTGCAGTGTTAGGTTTATGGTTGGACTCGATGATCTTAAAGGTCTTTTCCAAACTAAATGATTCTATGATTCCTGTTGATCAGCTGAACAAAATCTGGTTGGTTTTAGCTATTTATACTGCTTGCTAAGTAGATATTATAAAAAGTATCTGCTTAAACCAGTAAATAGGTGTTGAAAAACTGAGAATTATAGCAGTTCCATTTTTATTCATGAAAATGAACTAGGAAGAAGAAATGGGGAGGAAATAGAACCAACAAGATTTTTAAGTGTTTCCCTGTTCTTTACCCAATATTTGCTTTTGCAGATGTGGCTTTTTTCCATTCCATAAGAATCTCAGATTCAGAAGAGGGGGGGAAAGAAAAATATTAACCAGATGTACTAGATGTCTAAATTAAGATACTCAGTTGTATTTTGTTGTTTTGATACCAACAATACTGTCTCTCTTTCTCTAGTGCTGAAGACTGCATATGGTTTCTGGTCTGAATAATTTCATTGCCTTCATTCTATAGTCACTGTGTCAAATCCAATTATGCATTTCCTCATTTTATATAGGACAGTACAACAGAAAGCTACTCCTTTTGTAACTATAGAGAGATGTGAACAGCTATAACATATACTGTAAAATATTATCTTCAGAAATTTTCATTTTACTGGTAACTCTCAGTACTGTTTCATGTGTGAAATACCGTAAGTCCCTTTTAATTCAATAAGACTGCGAAGCACTATCATTTGGTAAAGATTGTAACATAAAACTGTCAGTTAACAAAACACTGCAAAAGAGCTAGAAAAATTATTCTTATGTGCAATACTTGCTGTTGTCATCTGACTAAGGGGGGAGTGGAGGCAAGCTATAAGTAGATTCCCCCCTCTTCATGTTAGAAGCTCTCCTGTTGCCAGAAGACCCCAAGTTGTCTCTAACAGGGCTATGATCCTTTTGCTCCATTGATGGCATTGTAAAGTCTAATGCATGGGCCAGAAAATGTGGAAGTGAGATAGTGCTGACTCAATAGATGAGCTAATAAAGTGGTTGGGTTTTTTTCAGTTTACTGATTTTTAAACAAACTGCTTAATTCTTAGATTTCCCTCATTTCAAATCATTCAGTATGAATCCTAAAATCTGTTTTCTTTTTTCTCTTTTTGCTGTTTGCAGTGATGTTGGCTGCACTGAGCTCTGCTAACTCTAGCTCTCCCTAGATATCAAGGGTAGCCTCTGCAACTAGTCTTACCTACAAGAAAAATCCCCCTCTACCCCATCCCTGTCATCAACAACCCTCCTGGTACCTCCCCTTCATGTACAAAAGTAGCAAACAGATCCCTATAGGGCTGTCAGTGCTGCTTCACCAGCTGAAAGACAAGCCCTTCTGCCTAGTGATGCAGTCAGTTTCCTTCTCCTCTTTCCTTCTGGATATTGTGTCACCTTGGGGTACAGCCAGGCCCTCCATCAGTCCATGGAAGGGTCCCAAATCCATTGGTACGAAACAGCAGTCTGACAGGACTTGCTGTAGCTACAGTTGCCTCTGACTCCCAATCACACTGTTAAATTTTGCTGTATGCTGTATAGTGCAGATGTTTAGAAAACACTCTGCTCATAGAGAAATTTAATGCCCACAGAAAAAAAAAAAAATAACCCCTCCTTCTACGCCCCTTTGACTACTGAGAAAGATGCCTTTAAATTTTCCCTTTCCCTGCAGACATCTTTACATGGATTTGAAGATAATAAAGGTGTAGCCTTTAAATGAAGTGTGCAAAGTCTAAATACATTGTTGAGAATTAAGTCACAGTAAATTAATCACTGATTATACAAATGAAGATAAAAAGTCGAGCTCACGCATGGCATTCACAATGCAGTGTAAACAGTACAGGGCAGGGACTGCCTCTTGCCATGGCAACCTCATCCAAGGATTTCTCCTCAGCCTCCTACGTGAAAGAGCTGCACCAATGCTGTAGTACACTGTGTCAGTGATCGGAGAAAAGGGACGGCTCGCACCCTAGCTGGAGAGGAAACCAGAACTGAGGACTGCAAGAAGGAAAATTATACTCATCCCAGAAACAGGAAAACTGTCCACATTTACATGCCTCACCCAACATAAAACTTCCTGAAGACCTTGGAAGGAACGTCTTGTTTTTCACATAATCCTTTCAGACAGCTGCAAGAAGTGCGCTAGGGATCTACGGTGAAGAGATAATACAGAATGTTAGCTCTAGATCTGTCTCAAGTTTTACTTAATATAATGTATTTCTCAATGCTAAAAAGTAACGAAATGCTTAACGATTTGTTCTAGTACATTATGATATACTGACTACTGGCAATTAATATAAGTTATCAACAAAGATTAAAAAGATGTAATTGAATGAAAAGCAGGCCTAAACATATATCTATATTTATATATATATATAAAAACTTATACACTTAATATATATGTAAAGTGTATAAATGTGTGTATATGTTTAATGTGTGTATATATAGTGGGTGTAAAGTGTGTATATGTATTTAATGTATAAATATATATACAGGCAGCTTACACTTAAACTTTAAAAATAGCAAATTTGACCATGCAGAAAAGCAAACATACTGAACTCATATGAGACGTACATTTCCAAGGATATTAATTTTGTTGATGCTATGTGTTATGACTACACTACAAACCATGCATTCTCTTTCTTTCTAACTGGGCTATCATTAAAGCATATAGAATGGGACAGAGTTTCTTGCAGAATTCAAAACTGGGGCAAAAAAGCCTTTATTCGCCAGTTACATTAGATAAATTAAAGCATTGTATTCCTAATATCACAGCGTTCCAACTTCAAAATCCGTGAGTAATCCCATTGTGCTTGCAGAGAAACAAAAATTTAGTGACACTGGATCAGTTGGAAAAGAGGAAAGACTACATATTGTCTGGGTATGAAGTCCTGCCACATGTAATGGAATATCTAGCTCCTGAGATGACAAGTGGAGGTTTTAGGGCAATAAAGTATTAAAGTGAGCAAATCAGTAGAATGGAACTACCCTGGAGATTAAACCATACATGTACTTAGTGTTTTGCCTGAGAAACAGAACAAAAATTACTTACTATCACATATCCCAAGACAGTTACAGTTTCTTTAATATTAAAAAAAACACAAGAGATGTAACATTACAAAAAGTGCAGGTGAATAAGTTAAGAATTTTGCATAAAATTCTCTGGAATATTTTTTTTATTTAAAGTCAGAGTCGTAAATTCATTTGGCCATACACCAGCTGCAGCTGATAATTATGTTTCTGTTTGCTTTAGAAGGATCGGATCACAGAAACAAGACTATGGTCAGTTAAAAAAAAAGATCAAGACCTTACCATATACGTTAAAGTGCCAGCATGTTTTTCATAAATAGTCCAATATATGTGGCTTACAAAGAAAAGGTGAAGGTTTTGTCATGATCTTGAATGCTTACTGTTCCGAGTGCATTTTCTGAGACATTAATTTCCACCACATTCCAGCAGATATCACATCTCCAGAATTCTTCCTAGTCTAGTGATAAGCCCATTCTTCTATGGACTAGCCAAAGACAACACAGTCATGTTTCTTGGTTTCTCTAGAAAGTATAATCTCTCCCTGAAAACTAAGGTTCCTTTAGTTGCTTCTTAATCAACATGGATTCTTTCAATTCACTGGGGAATAGTCTTTACGAAATTAAATCTCATTTTTTTAAATTAGCAAAACATATTAATGCATCTGACAAGCACACACGAGCTTGATTGCTGCTTCATCTCTCCAGCACTATGTGAAATTTAAGAACAGGGTTCCTGCATGAGATGGCCATTTCAAGAAAGTAAAGAATGCAGACCGAAGAGAACTTCTTTCAGGATATCAGCAGCACTATTCAGAGAAAAAGCATTATATTAGGTTTCTTTTCCTCACTCCAGTTTATTCAAATGCACTATATTTATAACAGAACAAAAGACCAGCAGTGAGGAGTCTGCTAACTGTGTATATGTACATGATGACTGGATTGTGGACCATTTCTTTTAGCAAAGAGTGCCATTTGGAAGAGAAATCAACAACAGCAACAAAAAAGTGGTTCTAAAAATAAACCAAATACAAGGTAATCTATATCCTCATCTGCTTCACTGTTTGGTAAATAATCTGATATAACTGGAAAATAAATGCATCAAGAAGTGTTTGTTTACGTTGCTAGGGCTAGTAATCTCCTACTTCAGGATATAAGCTTTTTTCCTCTTGTCTATTAGTGTCTGAATTAATTCTTTCATTGTACAGCTCCATTTCATCTTTGATTGACTGCTCTGGTTACATCAGTGTCTCACATAATAGGCTTAATGGATGCATTTTCCATGTAAAAATAGCTAACCAGTGTTATGTGTCTGTGTTTTTTGCCAGCTAACCGAAGATGAGGCCAAATGGTTAAAAATGTTCTTTTAACACTATATATTATGTTTTTTCTAGCACTATTAGTCTCCTACTATCCACTAACAATAAATACAATTGGATTGTAAAATATATTATACAAGAGCTGTTGTTTTAAAGATTGTGTGACGAACGTCTCTTCTTTACAATTAGCTCGTTTCTATAATTTTACAACATTGCAGTTAGTTACTTCAGTCTCAAGGAAAGATAAGTAGCATTTCAAGCTGGGTGTGTATAAAACTGAGTCCAGCTAATTTGAAAAGTCACAAGAAGTGGAAAACAGTTCATAAAGAATAATTTGCTCACTTAAGAACACGTTAAATTAGGATACAGATACAAGAACATACAAATGCCTCTGTCTATACTGCTCCCTTTTGGCCAAGCTTTCTTCTTTGAGTAGTCTCAAGCTAATCAGTGTTTGAATGATGACCTTACTACCCAATATTTTTATTTAGCCAACTCTTTTTGGAGTTAATAAACGTATGAAATAATGATTCCACTGGCAAAAGTAATGAAAGCAAGCAGTGTGTGCTAACTGACAGAAAAAGCTATTGCTATAAAAGAAAAGGGATATCTGACCTTTTCTCAGATCTGAAATTTTCTGCCTTGCAGTGTTTTCTTATTAAGAAATATTGAGGTTCAAATGCAGGATACTACACTTAGACAGGAATAATCAGCTGCAAATACTGCATGTGTAACAACTGGCTGGGTAGAAGTCCTGTAAAAGACTCTGGGCCTTAGGGTCAATTATGAGCTGAATATGTCAATAATGTCATCCCAAGCAATCACACTAAGGATATACATATGAGAAGACAGGCAGCAAGACTGTACATGAAGCAATGTTATTGCTTTAGCTTGTATAATAAAACCTCTACTAAAATTTAATCTCCAGTTTTGGAGACTTCACTTCAAGAAAGAAGCTGAGCAACTTGATAGACTCCAGTGGAGAGCAATCAGAATGATCAGAGGTCCTGAGAAGATGGTCCACAAGGGAAAATGGAAGAAACAAGGGCTGGATAGCCTAGTAGAAGGCTGAGAAAGAGGAAGGAAGAAGAAAAACCTCTTTTTTGCAGCAATGAATAGTCAGATATTAAGAATAAGATTCTACTGGTAAGGCTAGATAATCACTGTAGTAGATTTGCTGGATAAATTGTAGCATCTATGACAATAAACTAGGCAAACATTTGGTTTTGGAAAAACATTTATCATGGAAAAAGCAGATTGGTTCATCACCTGGAGAGGTAAGCTAGGTGACTTCCTGGCATCCAGCTCTATTTTTTCTGTCATGAATAAGACACCTTTTCAAGGAGGAAGGGGAAAATTGAATCCTTATGAGTGTCAATTGTTGATGGATAAATAACACCACCAGGTACTTGCATATGTCTTTAGTTAAAGAATGTCACAGCTTTTTACAAATATTAATAAAAAGAGCATCACAATGTTATGTGGTAGATATAAATCCACCCATTGCACAGATGAAAGAATTTAATGCAAAGTGATTACATGATGTTTCTCTAGGGACCCTTTTCCTTATTTTCATTTGTGTTTGCCCTTCTCATACGTCAACTCAAGATTTATCCTGTTGATTTTATTTAAATGGAAAGCCCTATTAGTGTATATATTGTATAAATACATATGATTCTAAGTATGCTGTATACAGTACATATGGTTCCTATGTACAGTATCAGTGATCAGATCATACCCAGACTAAACAAAAGGTTCTTTAGCCAGTCTCTCCTATGAGAAAAAAAGGCAGATGTTAATGAGATTTCTTGTGCATCCTCCAAACTTCTTTCCATAATCTATGTAAGAGTTTAAATATTTATGAATGCATTAAGCTAAACAAATTTCCTCTGTATATTTTGATCTATCTTTCCAAATACTCTATTTGTCTCATTTAAATCGCAACTCTATGATCTAAAGTTTGATTTACACTTAGCTTTCTGAAGTTAGATACGAAGATAAACCTTTACTGGCATTTTCTATGGTTGTCACAATAGGCCTTCATGGCCCATACGAGATTTCTGTCTGTTAAATATTTTTATTGACTTTATTTTAGCTAACATACTTTTTACTTAGCAAAAGTAAAACTGAACAAGATATCATGTTTAGCCCCAGATAAGTATGTTTCCTGAAAACCAGAAACTGTTAACTTTACAACATCAACAAAAATCTTCCGACAGATATCTTCAAGGTATACAGTAGAGTTCAATGCATTACATCTTTTACCATTTCAGTGATGCTCAGCTGGAAAGATTTTACCTGTGACCTTTTTTCATTCTGAAATTCACAGCATTTGATATTCACCACTGTAGATTAAATCTCAGTTGTTCTCTTGCAGTAACAACAAAATCCTCTTAAAACTACTTTCCTGTTATTAAAATGTCCATTGTTTACAAACATACAGCATGTTTACCTCTTACTATGGCTCATGAACGGTAAAGTCATTTTATAACATTGTTATAAATCATCTATTTTATTAGAAAAATTCCCAGGAAACAAAGACTTCATCTACACAGCAAAGTAATTAAAAAATTTACAGTAATACTGGGGGAAAAAAAAGAGTATTTTCCCACTACAAGAAGTTATGTATCAAGAAAAATTGTACAATTATCAGCTTATTATTGTGATATGACTGTGAAGGATTCCTAGTTCCAATTACATCTGTACAATGCCACCCTTGGAAAAACAAACATCTGAACTCTGCTAACCTGTCACTTTAAACTGTTCACCTTCATAAGATCTGAAAGTAGAAATCAGTCCCCAACCTCAGGTTTTCTAATGAACTGGATTTCAAAAAACTTCTTCACTTTTTAATGAGGCATCTCAGAATTCTGCCAGGTTTTCCACTCTGTGCTATTTTCCATGCTGCATTTGGAAGGCATGCCTTCCAAAACACAGCAGACTGTTGGAGGAGCAATTGCTTCTCACAGTGGCAAGGTGCAGCCCATCAGCACTATTTTCTTTCTCTGGAAGGCCTGGCTCCTAGGTCCAAGTTCCCACTAAATACTGAGCTGGGAAACACTGCAACTCAAGCGATAAAATCTTTCTTTTGCTGGGACAGAGGGTCCTAGATCAATGTCATGCTCCTCTGAATGCTGAGCTTGGGGTATACCAACCACGGGACTCTCCTGGCACGGGATGGCCCACACGATGCTCAGGGAGTAGGACCAGCTGCCAGGCTCTGCAGTGAGATGCTGCCCCTTGGAGCATTTCTGGCTCCAGCTCCTGCTGATCTCAGCAGCTCCTTGGCACCTGAGCCTGACTCCTTCGGGGAGAGGACTGCAGCTTCCCCCACTGCCTGCTGTGGGCATTCGTTGTGTGTGTGCTGTGGCAGGGGATGCGGGGATGGCGATGAGATATTGCAGCTGACTAACACAGTTAACTGGCTGTAACCCCCGCTGGGCCAATGCAGAGGTGCTCCACAATCCCTTTGCTCCTTTATTCTGTTCTCAGCAATGGCTGACCATTTCCCAGCTATTCTGTAAAACTTCCCTTTGAGCTGCTTTATCTTCAGCTTGTTAATTCTAATGGCAGATGTTAAGTTGTGCTACCAGCCTGCAGAATAGTCCTGCCTGCTTCCCGCACATCTCTCTTTAACGACACAAGGCATTTCACTGATGTTTGGAGGACAGTGGCACTGATTCTATTTCCACCTAGATTCATTGAAAACAATCCACCCACTTTTCATCTTACACCATACTACTTCCAAGAGGGAAAAGGTTTGTGTCACTTTCAGCATGATTGTATTTCTTTCCAAAGGCATTGCAGACTTCTTTGCTGCAGGTCTCTGGTCCATACAGAGTTCGCTGGATGTATGAAAAAAGGTTGCAAAGAAGACAGTTTCAATCTGTGTGATGCATGTGAGAGCATCACACTCAGTTAAAAAAAAAGAAAATACCTACTCAGATTAGCTGGGAATGAAAAGAGTGGTGAGAAACCCAAATAAATGGACAGAAAATATTCACTTATTCAGTAAATCAGAAGTGCAATTGTGCCAGACATATGCAGCCATATAGTTTGTTCTGGAAAGAGTATCTTTAAGATGTGCTTAGCTTTCTAATTAACAATTTTATCCTTCAGGAGGAAAAGGAGACCACATCTTACTGTAAATTTCAGGGTCACAGGAGAAAGACATGTCTTAATTTGCAAGACCCTTGGCATGCAAGTAGCAGAAGGCAATTCATACCATCTCCAAATATTTTAGGCATTTTCAATAGCTTGGGGAAGAAGGGGTTATCAGAAATTTATAAAATAAATTCTGTTACTGAATAATACTGTGGTAACACAGGAGACGGAGACCTATGACTGCAGCCTCAAGAACAATCTGCAGTCAGCATTAATTGCAAAAATGATCATAATGTTGCCATCTGTTTCAGTAGAAACCATTAACAGTTTGTGGTACTTTGAATACGTAAGCCTCTTTGTGCTCCTGGAAAGTTACAGCACCAAAACTCAATGATTTCACAAGAGTGAGTTCAATGTTAGCAGATACAGCTCAAGGGTTATTTCTCCCAGCCCTCCTCCCCTCCCCCCCCCCCCCCCCCTTTTTTTAAGCCTTTTAAAATTCATTGCAGTTGTATAATGTATTAGGACATTAACTCTTCCAATTGCTTCTCAGTATTAAAGAGTCATTTACAGTCTCCATTATGACATAACAGACCTTTTTATTCCTTTGTTATGAAGTCACTGATAGTGTTTACCTTTAAGATGTCTGACTTAAGTGCTCTGAAATACTCTGTGGAAGATTGACTCTCCCTCTTGCTGTGACTAAGAGGGAATAATCTGGAGAGAACAACTTTCTTACTGAGATGCCTCATATAAGTGATTAAAGTTAGGCCAAGTCACTAGCTGCCTAGTAACAGTATAAGATTAAAAGGTGACACAGAAAAGAGATATTTGTGCTGCCACGCCAATAGTGGGAAACTTAGAAATCCAACTATATACTTCACAATTCTGACAAGCAACAATGCAGATAAACAACAGTCCGCTATCTGAATCTCCAAAGTTAATATTCTCTTTTCAAATTTACATTAGGGTGTTATCACATACTGGACTATAGATACACTTCATCCAAATTGCTTACCCAAAAGATGACCATGCCTTTTCAAAATGAAGAAGAAATGCAAACTAGGATGATGGAACTATTGACATTTTTTTCTCAGAAGTGTAAGATGTCCCATCTTCCCCCTCAACACTATTTCTGAAGATGGGGGGAAAGAGATCTATAATTAGATGCTTAGCATCACTCCTTTCATGATATGTTGATGCTGAGATATATATGTTTCAAGTGGCTACAGAATGGATTTTTATCAGTTTAGTTCTGTGAAATATAAAATTTAGAACCTGAGTATAAACCTTTTCTGGGTTTCATTTTGCTTGTGGCTTAATAGAAATGCTATTTAATCCTTTCCAAATCAGTTGCTTCCTACTTGTTCCTCCAGACATGGCTAAACTGATATATGAACCACACTACTATGAGTTCTTCATCTGCAATGGCTGATTTGACAAAACTCGTTGGAAAGGAGGGCATTAGGAACTGAGGAAAGAAGAAAATGGCATTTAAGAACTCAGGCTAGCACAGATTTCTTGTTCTCCTAAGCTGTGCATTTAAATATTAGTTTCCATTTAGAAAGAAAACCCTTTTGTTCTGCCGCTCCCTCAGAACTTTCCTGACTAGGCAGGAACTAGTTAACCGTCTCCAAAAGAATTTAAAATTCAAAGATGTGTAATAATTATGCTTGGGAAAAAAAATCAAAACCAAACACAAAACACAACACCAAACCCTAAGAATGATAATTAAGAGTCTGAAGTACAAAAGGGTAATGCACTGTCCTCTTCTCCAGTAGGGAAGTTCATTAGCAGTGGAATCGTGTCATTTGCCCATCTGTTCATAATTGCATTCACTGCAGGAACTAAGCGACGGAAGTGACATCACCCAGGCTCGGCACAGACAGCTCAGTAAATCACACGCGCCTTCGGCTCCACATGGGCACTTGCTCCAGCTCCAGCTCAGCCTCTTCTCCAGCCTTCTCCAGGGCCCAGGGAGCCCATGGGATTCATGCCCGTTGCATGAGTAGGGCTGGCCTGGATCAGCTCTCTGAGAGGGGGGACGAAAATTAAAAAAAAAAGGTGACACAGCTTCTGGATAGGAGTAAAGCCATATTGAAGGGGCAATTACCCTTCAACTGGTTGGAGGCATACCTCTTGTTTGTATGTCCTAAACATCGGGTGCTTAGCAGCTGCTGTAATATCAATGGGCGATTGAAACAGGCCCTCATTAGATTAGCACTGAGCTTAATGCTTGTGCCAGTCTCATTATTATTGGTGACTAAACTGGCAGATTGTCAGGAAGCCTCATGGCGGGATGAGCTTTTGCAGCTCTTTGTTTGTAGTTATTATAAACAATGAAGTGAAAGCAATCCCCTGGGCATAGTCATGTCTCAGATGTTTTTTGCAAGCAGCAATCAGCTTGCAGAAGCAGCAATGGTAAACAACTTCTTATTTTAAGAAGCGATATTAATTAAAGCACGAGGCATGGTTCTGAAAGAGAACTTGTTAATTATTTAATGTCACCTGCACTATCAAGCCCACCAGTTGGAAATTGTTTCCTTTTGCCTCAGATGGGCTCTGCCTGTCATCTGAACCAGTGGAAAATAATGTGTGGTGCCAAGTGCCAAAAAAATAGGCAGCGTACAGCTGGGAGTCATATCACATTTTAATGTACAATCCAGGTTTATTACTTCTAAAGAATTCTGGATGTGAATAGTAGGCCATATTACACAGTGTGTATAAATGGTAAACTTAATTGGGAACATTACATTCCTGATAAGAATACAGAGAATATTAAGTGGGCTGCAATTGTAGATATTCATGGTTATTGAAATTCCTGACCATCTACTAATATCACTTCATACCAGTAGATGGTTTGGAAACTCTGCCCAGCTGTTAAATTAAATAGTGTGAATCAAGGGTTTGACATCTGCTAAAACACACACACATTAAGAAGAAGAGAGAAGTTTTTCAAGCTTTTAGCAAAGCTTCTGCTGCCATTCCTGTAGCACAAGAAAAGCTTCCTACTTTTCTTGAAAGACTTACAGATATGACCAGAGAAAGCAGGACATGAGCTGGAATCACTGGGTCTGAAAGTGCTCAGAAGTGGGCATGGATCATCTGACTTTGCTTCAGTGGAGATGCTAGCCGCACTGAGAACCACTGGGACTCGTTTGGTCACCAAGTCCAGCCCAGACAGAAGGTCATTCGTACCAGCTGAAGGTATTTCTAGTTCCAATTGAGCTAGAAAATTCCAGCTCATGAGTTTTTGTCATAAGATGACAACTTTCTTGTTAAAAGCTGAAAAAGTGAACACAAGTTACAAATATGGAAAAAGTGAGAAAACACCATCTTTTTTACAGTAATAAAAATCTAGGCTTCTTTCAAGTTTCAGTTGGTGAGGCATGCAGTGTCAATGGTAAGTTCTGTGGCTGAGCACTAGATGGAGGTGTACAGGGAGGTTACTGGAGCGAGGGAAGCCCAACGAAGAGCAGAGAGCCCTGCCAGGAGCCGGCAGCTCTCACAAGAGAGGCTGACACAGCTTGGGTGTTGCAAGGAGCAACCGCGGGAGATTTAAACAGCCCTAGGGAGTGCTATCGACCAGGAGCACTGCAAACAGGGTGTGCAAACAGAGATTGAGAGGGCGCAGCAGTTTGTGCAGCAATTCATGCAGAAGGGTGGGTGAGAAGGGCCGTGCACCCTGCTTGTAGGCCCACAGCCCAGGGAAGTGCTCTAGGTCTCTGCCATAACGATGGGCACTTGCCTCAGTGTTAAAACCAGTGTTTCTACAGAGAAAGCTCCTGAGACGTCTGATGCTTCTACCCAGACGGAACTGGTAAGGAAGGAGACTTCAGTACAGATGGTAGGTAGCAACAAGTGCCCAGACACTTCTCCTGGGCAAAAGGTAAGTAGCTGCAAAAGATGTGCACAGGTTGATGATCTGTTGTGTCAGGTGGCCGAGTTACAGGAAACAGTTAAAAAGCTGTGCAGTATTAGAGGGGCCAAGACGAAGATAGATAAGTGGTTTCAGAACCATGGTCCATGGCAGACACCCCAGAGAATGAGGCACCTTGGACCCTGGTGACCCACGAAAGTAGAACTCTGCTTCAGTCCCTGCTCTCCAGCATTACAACCAAAACCAGAGATGAAGCTTTAACAGCTGTAGACACCCATGAGCAAGGTCTGCAAAGAGCAACTGTACCAGCAGCACACAGTGGATACCGCAAAAAGTCATGACGAGTGCTTGTAGTGGGTGACTCTCTGTTAAGGGGCACTGAGATGCCCATCTGCCGGCCTGACAGAGAGTCATAAGAGGTATGCTGCCTTCCCGGAGCTAAGGTCCGAGATGTTGGCGAGAGGTGCCACATCTTGTCAAGACTACTATCCATTGCTACTCTTTGATGTGGGCACAAATGACACTGCAAGCCAGCACCTGGGCAGAATCAAGGAAGACTACAAAGCCCTGGGGGTGCAGGCGAAAAGTATTGGAGCCCAAGTTATCTTTTCTTCCATTTTACCAGTTAGAGGAAAGAGTGCAGCCAGGAATAGATGCACAATGCAAATCAACTTCTGGCTTTGTGGCTGGTACCATCGTGAGGGTTTTGGCTTTTATGACAATGGGACGTTCTTCCACAACTATAGACTGTTAGGGAGGGATGGGATCCACCTGTCTAGAAAAGGCAAGGGAATATTTGGCAGCAGGCTGGCCAACTTGGTAAGGGACGCTTTAAACTGAAGGACTCGGGGGCAGGGTCCAAAGTGGCAATGTTCACGCCGTTACAACAAACTGGGGAATAAGCCGGGCCAACCAGAGCAACGACAAATGTTCCTTAGCTACCTCCCAAGATGAGAACCAGAAGACCAACCACCTCAAGTGTATGTATACCAATGCACACAGCCTGGGAAACAAATAGGAAGAACTGGAGCTCCATGCTCAGTCAGAAAGTTATGATATCATAGGAATAACTGAAACAAAGTGGGACAACTCACATGACTGGAGGATCGCAATCGATGGTTATAGGCTGTTTCATAAAGACAGGCAGGGAAGAAGAGGAGGAGGAGTCATGCCCTATGTTAAGGAGAACCTTGAATGTATAGAAGTCAACTACGGCAATTGTGGAAGCCCTATAGAATGACTCTGGGACAAGATCAGAGGGGTCGTCTCCAAGGGGGATCTTACAGTAGGCATCTGCTACCGACCTCTAAACCAAGATGATAAGGCCAATGAAGCAATATTTGAGTCACTTAAGCAAGCTTTGAGTCAACAGAACCTGGTCCTTGTGGGTGACTTCAACTTCCCAGACATTTATTGGAAGAACAATACAGCAGCTCACATGTCACATCAAGCTCCTGGAATGTGTAGAGGACTGCTTCCTCATACAAATGTTAGATGGGCCAACCAGGAATGAGGTACTGCTGGACTTGCTACTCACAAACCAAAACCTGCTTTGTAATATCTCGGTTAGTGATAGCCTTGGTTGCAGTGATGACAATATTGTGGAGTCTGGGATCCTGCTGAGCACACTGAAGGTTAGTACTAAAAGAAAGGTTTTAGATTTCAGGAGACCAAACTTCAGCTTGCTCAGAGCTCAGTTGGGAGGGACTCCATGCGAAACTTCCACGAAGGATAAAGGAGCTAGCGAGTGCTGGGAGTTTTTCAAGAATGCTCTCCTGGAAGCACAGAAAGGGTTCATCCCCTTTAAAGGTAAGGGAAGTAGGTGGAGCAAGAGACCCCCCTTGGCTTAACTGCAAGCTTCTGAGTCTGCTCAAAATCAAAAAAGAAGCATACCAGAGATGGAAAAGTGGACGAATACCTATTGAGAACTACAAGGGCATTGCCAGGGTGTGCAGAGTTGCAGCTAGAAAAGCAAAAGCTCAGCCTGAATTGAAATTGGCCAGAGATATCAAAAACTACAAGAAAGGGGTCTTCAGGTACCTAAACAACAAGCAGAAACAGAAGGAATATATTGGCCCACTGTTAAACATGAGAGGTGAATTAGTCACCAACAATGCTGAAAAGGCAGAGGTTTTCAACACTTTCGTCACCTCTGTCTTTACCGACACTGTTGGGCCCCAGGCCTTGGGAACAAAAATCCAGGATGATGCAAACACAGACCCACCAAAAGTGAAGGAAGAGTTGGTATGTGAACTATTACAGGAGCTTGACCCCTACAAATCGATGGGCCCTGACATTATCCACCCGAGGGTGTTAAGAGAGCTGGCTGACATTGTTGTGAGGCTGCTTTCCATAATCTTTGAGAAGTCGTGGAGATCGGGAGACATCCCAGAAGACTAGAAGAAGGCTAATGTCACCCCCATCTACAAGAAAGGCTTAAAGGAGGATCCAGAAAATTAT
This sequence comes from Ciconia boyciana, assembly GCF_034638445.1. Lineage (NCBI taxonomy): Eukaryota > Metazoa > Chordata > Aves > Ciconiiformes > Ciconiidae > Ciconia > Ciconia boyciana. The sequence goes on along the minus strand of NC_132936.1, from coordinate 67,217,062 downwards.
AGGCCCATCAGTCGTACTTCAGTCTTTGGAAAAGTTATGGAACAAATCCTTCTGGGGGCTATTACAAGTCAAATGAAGCACATGATTGGGAAAAGCCAGCACAGATTCACCAAGGGCAAATCACGCTTGACAAAACTGATTGCCTTCTACGACAAAATAACCTGCTTGGTTGATGTAGGGCGAGTGGTGGACATTGTCTACCTGGATTTCTCCAAGACTTTTGATACGGTTTCCCACAGCCTCCTCCTAGGGAAACTGATGCATTATGGTCTATACAAGCGACCTCTGTGGTGGACGGGGAGCTGGCTGACAGGCTGCACCCGGACCGTGGTGGTAAATAGCTTCTTTTGAAGCTGGCAACCTGTCACAAGTGGGGTGCCCCAGGGAATGATATTGAGCCCAACGCTGTTTAATATCTTAATAAATGATCTGGATGATGGGATCAAGCGTACCCTGATGAAGTTTGCCGATGATACCAAACTGAGTGGGGAAGCGGACACTTTGGAAGGGAGAGCCACCCTGCAGGAAGACCTGGATAGGCTGGAAGAGTAGGCTAACAAGTACTGTATGAAGTTCAACAAGGAAGAGTCTAAGGTCTTGCACCTGGGAAAACATAATCCAGGAGTGCAGCACAGGCTGGGATCTACCTGGCTGGGGAGCAGCTCTTTGGAAAGGGACTTGGGGGTCCTGGTGGACAACAAGCTCAATATGAGTGAACAGTGTGCTGCTATGGCAAAGAAAGCCAACAGGATGCTGGGTGGCATCAACAAGGGCATCACCAGCAGAGATAAAGAAGTCATTATCCCATTCTACCCAGTGCTTGTCAGGCCACACCTGGAACACTGTGTTCAGTTTTGGTCCCTGCTATGAAAAAAAGATGTGGGCAGGCTGGAGAGGGTTCACAGAAGGGCCACAAAGATGATCAAAGGACTGGGAAGCCTGCCAGAGAGTCATAGAATGCTTTGGATTGGAAGGGACCTTTACAGGTCATCTAGTCCAACCCACCTGCAAGACCAGGGACACCTTTAACTAGATCAGGTTGCTCAGAGCCCCATCCAACTTGACCTTTAATGTTTCCAGGGACGGGGCCTCCACTACCTCTCTGGGCAACCTGTTCCAGTGCCTCACCATCCTCATTGTAAAAAATTTCTTTCTTAAATCCAGTCTAAATCTGCCCTCCCTTAGTTTAAAACCATTGCTCCTTGTCCTGTCACAACAGGCCTTGCCCAGAAGTCTGTCCCTGTCTTTTCTATAGGCCCCCTTTAAGTACTGGAAGGCTGCTATAAGGTCTCCCTGCAGCCTCCTCTTCTCCAGGCTGAACAACCCCAACTCTCTCAGCCTGTCCTTGTAGGAGAGGTGCTCCAGCCCTTGGATCATTTTCTTGGCCCTCCTCTGGACCCACTCCACCAGCTCCATGTCATTCTTGTGCTGAGGGCTCCAGAGCTGGATGTAGTACTCCGGGTGAGGTCTCACCAGAACACAGGGGCAGAATCACCTCCCTTGACCTGCTGGCCACGCTTCTTTTGATGCAGCCCAGGGTAGGGTTGGCCTTCTGGGCTGGGAGCACATTGTTGTTTCATGTCCAGCTTTTCATCCATCAGTACCCCCGAGTCCTTTTCCGCAGGGCTACTCTTGATCATGTCATCCCCCAGCCTGTATTGAAACCGAGGATTGCCCCGACCCAGGTGTAGGACCCTGCACTTGGCCTTGTTGAACCTCATGAGGTTCACACAGGCCCACTTCTCCAGCTTGTCCAGGTCCCTCTGGATGACATCCTGTCCTTCTGGTGTGTCAACTGCAGCACTCAGCTTGGTGTCATCTGCAAACTTGCTGAGGATTGTAGAGAACTGGGTTCGTTCAGCCTTGTGAAAAGAAGGCTTAGAGGAGACCTTATCACTGTGTTCCAGTATTTAAAGGATGGCTACAAAGAAGATGGAGACTCCCTTTTTACAAGGAGTCACATGGAAAAGACAAGGGATAATGGGTACAAATTACTCCTGGGGAGATTCCAATTGGACACAAAAGGAAAATTTTTCACAATGAGAACAATTAACCATTGCAGTAGTCTCCCCAGGGAGGTAGTGGATTCCCCAACATTGAACACTTTTAAGATTCAGCTGGACAGGGTGCTGGGCCACCTTGTCTAGACCTTTTGCCAAGAAAGGTTGGTCCAGATGATCCTTGAGGTCCCTTCCAAGCTGTTATTCTATGATTCTATGATTCTAAGTGAGTAGCAATGGGCGACTTATTTTTCCAGATTGATAGACACTGTGCTCTGGCCTCTCAGAGAAGTGTCTGACATTTATGTCTATACCTATCACTATGTAAATAGAAATTCAGGTGAGAAAGGCAGAACAGGCTTGCAAGACTAAGAATCATCCCCAAGCTGACTTCAAACCATTAAACTGCAATGGCAAAGTTAGTGCTTTACGGGTCATTAATCTCTGCTGGAAAATTCATCTAAATTGTCACCTCAGTCTTTTCAATACACATACCTAAATTCCAGCCTGCAACAAGCATCAGTCTAAAAGACCACAGCAGTTCAGGGTTTCAACTCCTATGCAGAGGATACAAAACTCTAACAAAAAGCTAACAAAAATATAAAAAAATAGCTAATGTTCTGAGAACAGTTTCTACAGGAGAGTCAAACTAAACAGAACAGTAGGGGAAAAATAGGCAAGCATAACAAAGTTACAGGCATCAATAGCTGAAGTAAAGAGAAAAGAAAATTAGGGAGTAAACATGCAAGAAAGGACAAGAACATTGATTCACTACTTGCTGATTTGAAAAACAGGATCGTATTTCTTTTCCTGCATATGCTGTGCAAGAAAAACCTTGGAGCCCTGAGGACATAGTCTTAACCAAAGGGTCTGCAATATTAATGAATTGCAATTCTGATAAACTCTAAGATCCATCAAAGACTGAGAAGAATACAAAGCTTACCAGAGAGGTTAATTAATTATCTGATAGGTAGAGATAAGACAACAGGAGATCCATATCCCAAGTCGATCTAACCCAAAAGTTGACAGGGCGTATCAGGAAAAATGTTAGCCTCAAGGAGGAGTATATACCGAGGACAAGCAATCAGCATAGTTAGATCTGGCAGTCACTCAGAGCTAACAGTGAAGTAAACATGCTTAAAATGAAGCACCAAGGAATTTAAAAGAAGTATTTCAAACCATGAAAGTGTCTGTGGGCTGTTTGTTCCTTTAAGAAACATTTATGATTTGTGAGAACAAAATGCTGCTGTAAGTCACAATTCTATTATCACCTTGCAACACACTAAATTGATTACACAATAATGTTTCTATTTTTTCCCTGCTCTCTCAACCATACTCAAAGGTGTCTTAACAGTCAATAAAGCAGCAACAGCAGCAGCCACAGCTTGCTGCTGCTAGACAACATTTTTGAATGGGATTAATTTCACCTTTGGTGGAAAAGAAGAGGGTGATGCATCCACTACTGAGAGCATTTTTCTGCCAGGGCTAAGCTTATGGAAAGGCTGGCAACATAAATTTTCTTTTTTTCAAGGGAAAAGAGCTGGGGTCAGTAGAAAGTGGGTTGTACAAGATGTTTTTCCCATGCGTCCACTTCAATAGTAACATGAATTCCACTTTGAGCATTGGCCAACAAGAGCTAAAAAAAAGTCAAGTTTTATCTTATACAAGACAGCCAACTGATAGCTCCTTACTTTTCTAATCAGTCATGAACCAACCCATACTCTGTCACAAAACCTAAATTTGCTCAAAGACAGTCAGAATGGGTCATGAAACCAATTTTTGCTTCACAAGTGGAAGTTATTTTCCTACAGTTTAAAACTAAAGGAGATTAAACCATTGAAAAATCTGTTGAAAGGGAAGCCCATTCCTTATTTGGACAAAGTGTCCTGTTTTCAGCTGAGATAGAGTTAATTTTCTTTATAGTGGCTTGTATGGGGCTATGTTTTGGATTTGTGCTGAAAACGGTGTTGATAATACAGAGATGTTTTAGTTGTTGCTGCACTAGTCAAGGACTTTTCAGCTTCCCGTGCTCTGCCAGGTGCACAAGAAGCTGGGAGGGGACACAGCCAGGAGAGTTGATCCAAACTGACCAAAGGGCTATTCCATACCATATGACGTCATGCTCACTATATAAAGCTGGGGAAGAAGAAGGAAGGGGGGACATTTGGAGTGATGGCGTTTGTCTTCCCAAGTAACCACTATGCGTGATGGAGCCCTGCTTTCCTGGAGATGGCTGAACACCTGCCTGCCCATTGGAAGGAGTGAAGGAATTCCTTGCTTTGCTTTGCTTGCGTGCATGGCTTTTACTTTACCCATTAAACTGTCTTTATCTCAACCCTCGAGTTTTCTTACTTTTGCTCTTCCGATTCTCTACCCCATCCCACCAGGGGGGAGTGAGCGAGCGGCTGCGTGGTGCTTAGTTGCCAGCTGGGGCTAAACCACGACACAAAGACACACAAACTCCATTTGGTAAAATCATGTATGTTAACACTATAAGTTTTTATTTAGGAAAGCATTTTTTTATCATTCATAAACAGTGGAAAGGCCTAGAATAAAAAAAGCAAAAACTCATTGGAATCATAAACTGAGCATAGTGCATTCAGCAACTGAGAAAAATAGATTATTTTTTCTACTTCAATAACCATAACTTTAGCAAATAGGGATTAACAGAGTGATTCATGGAATGTGCAATGCAGGCAGAATACCCTACCCATAGAAGAGAGTAGAGTTAAGAGGCATTTGATTTAAAACTTAGGATGAACAGAGGGTGGAGAAAGATTCTGAAATGAATGTTTTGATTTCCAATGACAATTTAAATTTTTTTACCAAAAAAAATATATTCTTGGAGACGTTTGTGCGTGTGGAATGTTTTCTACCAGTGAAAAATACCATACTTATGCCTGAAGCTCTATTTGAGGAATATGTGAATTGCGCTATGCATCTCAAAGGACACCTCACGATTTTGGACTTTTGCTGGCATCTACCCTCTGGACTTTTGCTGGCATCTACCCAAAATGGATCTTCCTTTGCATTGCAAAGACAGACAGTCGGCGTGCACTACCCAGCCATGCACACACATGCCAGCTGCTGAGGTATTTCTGAGATAAACTGATGGCTCCCTGAGGTGGAAAAAAAAAAGGAAAGGCAGCTCTCCAGACATGGAACCAGTAGGGGTACTTACATAATATTCTGCTTACAGCTCCAAATTGTCTTAGCACAGCCCTAAAATGAAGAACAGCTCTTTTACTAACTTGCTGCTTCCACAATATTCAAGAGATTAAGCACTTCTACAATAAGAGAGCATAAACTTTCTTCTTTCATATTACTGGATAAGGGCAATAACACTACAAATGTTTGACATTGCGAAGGAAAAGGAGTTCTGACAATATTTTTATTATTGCAATTGGTCAATTAGTCAACAGCATAGGAATGCATCTGTTGATTTGCTACTTACAAATCTTTAAAGTGGAAAACAATTTAAATACTTGGCAACTTGGACAACGATCACATCAACTTTTCTTTTGCACTGAGAAAAAATAATCTATAGATGTCAATGTATTGAACAGGAAACAAAAGCAATAAAACCAGCAATGTTGTAAAAGGTTCCTAAAATTGCTAAAGAAAGTATGAAATACAATAGCAACCATCCACTGCCTATATTATCATATGTTTTTCCACAATACTGAATTCAGTACCTCCATTGTTCCTCCAAAGAACTTTATGTTTTCAAAAGAACAATAATTGTTAGCTGTATTTAAGACCTTTAATTAAAAAAGTAATTAAAAAATGGCAAAAGTTTCACCACAGAGATTTCACAGAGTAGGCTTTGTACTCTTATGTTTTGCAATGAAAACTTTCTGGCAACATATACAAAAGTAGAAAAAAAAATCATTTGGCATTGAATCTCTGCTTTTCTGTGTCCTTTCAGGAGTCTAACATGACTGTCATCTCACCACGGAGACAGACCTGAAGTCGGAAACAAGATTTAGGAACATTTTATTGATACTGCTTTGTTCTGAGTTGCCTTGATCATCAATAATCAGGATCATGCTTGTGTTCTTAGCTTGGTTTTGGTTTTTGTTTTGTCTCCAGTTGTGGCTCTAGGTGGTTGCAGATCAACCCTGAGTTTTGTGTCACATCTGCCAGCAGTGCGGAGATGCCCTGAAGACCCTCCAGTTGTGGGGTTTTTTTTTTCACTTTTCACTTCTAGGTATTTTTGCTCCTGTGACATCTTTTATACAAACATTTTCTGACTTCAGTGGCACCATAGTTACTCCAGGGGAAAGGTTCCAGATTTTTAAAGGGGATTTAGAGATTTTAGTACATAGCTGACATAGGAACTAAGGTCTGGTAACCCAGGCACTGAGGTTTTCAATTCTTCTTGCTTCCAAGCAAGAATATGAAAGTGAAATTCACTGGAAATTCACATGAAATTTCACTGGGTGTGACACAGTCACTCTGTCAATTAAACACTACTGTAGCAGCTAAAACAATATCCAAATCTGAGCTGCCACCTCTATCATAACTCCTTTGAAGTCTACTGGGATTCATACCCTTCAAACATGATGGTAATCAGACCAGAATACCACTTTTTGTTTAAGCTATTGGTAAGGGATTTTCTTCTACTTTTGTGGCATTCCAGCCTTGCATGACGGCTGGCCTATTTTTCACATTGTTCCTAACTCTCTTATCTTGGACAAGACAATGATACCTGAGACAACATGTATATGCCCTGTAGGTCATAGGGGCTGTTTGCCTGTTGATGTTATGCTGTATATCTCCAGCTTCTATATGACTGTCCAGAACATTTTTCAGAACTGATGTGAGCTCTAATGGCCAATAGAGATCTTCTGTGGTCAATGGCCCATGGGGTATGGAGTCTTGCCTTTTGAAATTGCTTTTGCAGTTGTTTTTAACTGTGCTGAAGCCTGCTCACTTGTAAGTCCTAGACATGGATAGCTAGTTCTTCTGCAGCATTGAGTAGTCTGTTTACAAGTATTTTCTCAGCTGCTTCTGCTGTTCATTTTTTTTTTTTGCTGAACAGAAGCAAATATGTATGAGACAGCCTGTATGAGAAGCATAATTTAGTCCTCCACCGCATCAATCTTTGCTCTAAATTTCCATGCTGAGAAGGAGCATGGAAAGGAGACCTGCAATGGTTAAACACTGCCAGGTAACATCATCCCCACTTGTTTCACCTTTTCCATCAGTCTCTGTTTCTCCAATACTGGCTCTGCTCTCTTGTTATTTGGCAGTCAATTGTCTGAATTTTCCTGAAGTGTACTGTGGCTCATTGTCTGAAGATAGCATACCTTCAATTTCCTGATCACACTCCTTGCCAAATTGTCTTCCCAGAAATAAAAGTAGCAATTGATTGTGACTATCCTGTTATTAAGATGAACAGACCTGACTCACTCTCTGCTGTAAGTTCACCGTGTTTTTTGCACACTTAACACTTGTGCATAGAGTCCACAGTCCTCTAATAGTACTTTCAGTACTTGATTCTTGCAACGTGACTTAGCCCAGAGCATCAGCTGCTTCTTGGAAGATAGCCACCAAGTCCTGCCTCATGTATTGCCAGATTGTATTGGACCTCTTTTTCAGAAACAGAAAGGGACTGTGGCATGCTGATAGACTCTATTCCCAATTCTTAGAAAATACCAGTGTTGTACTCTGAAAGGTGTGCTCTGCTACGTGTATCTGCTTTCAGCAGTGGCTTATCAGAAAATTTGTTCTCTTTTTCACATCACAGCACTAAAGTGACTGTATATTTTGGAGTTTTGGAGATGAACACAAGAGTGGTTTCTTCCAACAAGATTTCTTTCAACAGGTTCTTCATATTTGTTGAACTTCCTATACATCTTGTACCCAAAGGTGTAGGTTGGATTGTCACATTGTTCCACTCCCAGATCAAACCCAACACCTGTTCTAGCTAAGATTATAAAGATTATACAATTTCCTTTTCTGTTAAGGCTGTATACCTAATGAGATGCTGGATTTATAACATTACTCTTTCTGGGTTTCCTTCTGAAGCATTACAGCCTGGTTGTAGCTCCTCTATTGCCTGAAGGTACTCCTTACTCTTTACTCCTTCAAATGGAGGCTCCTAAATTGATGACCAGTACCCTGACACATCTTGTGTGTTAACTGTCTCAGGGTTCAGTTAAGGCTGAGTAGAAGACAATATTACTTTTTCATTACAGAGTCGTATATCCTACAAGAGACCTTCTTTATTTTAGCATAGTGTTGCAGACTTTCATAAAGTTTTTGATAAATAGGTAGACTAATCCCACAATCACCACAAGCCTAGTGATTAGGGCCTTTTCTAAGAAAATCTAGGTTCAAACCTGTGTTCTACTTAAAATTGGGTCTCCTGCACTCCAGCTGGACACGTATCAGGGCCCTGCATACACCTATCACCCCAGCCCACTTCTAGAGGTTTGGCTGCAGGTCCTGGGCCACCTCAAAGAAAGTGCAATGGGTGACCTCAGGGACAGCCGCTGGGCTCAGGGACCACTGCTGTGAAGAAACCTAGAAAAATCCTCAGCAATGCCTGACCTGCCCCTTCTCTTGGGAGCTGCTTTTAAGCTAAGGCTTTTGCCATTGGCCCCCACCTGAGCTATCTGTCAAGGATCAGTGAGGGATAGCTTCTGCCTAAAGTTGGGGTGCTGTGAGTCCCATGTGAGAGAAAGGCAGGTAGTGGCTGGGTCCTCACCAGCAAGAGCCACATTTCACTGTATGAGAGCCAGGAGATCCTGGCAGGCCTGGTTAAAGCCTATGTTTCAAAGGAAATCTTCGGTTGCAATGAACTGGCATTTTGTAACAAAAAAAGTTTTGTTGGACAATTCCTGACCGCTCCTATTCACAGACTTTTGATAGATCTGAATCTGGCATGACAGCTAGCTGTCATTAGACTTTAATGGACTCCCACAACATCCTTTGATGTATGCATATCTTTAAAGACTCTGTTTATTTGAGAACAGCTTTAGTCAGTAAACATCTGACATAAGGGACTTTCATTTTTGACAACTTCAGTTTGTCTGTATTCCACCTCACGATCTCGTCTCAAACACTCATCTAGGAATTGTCACAAACCAGCATCTTTGCATTCTGGGTCCTGGACTGACTCTTCCTTGGCTTTAGTCAGATGCTACTACAGAAGAAATAAAGGTTTCCACTTCATAAAGTTAGGTAGTTGTACTCTGTTAACACTTTACTTTTACAGCTTGTGTTTCAGTGCTAGTCTTCTCAATGGCTAGTTGTTTGAATCCTACGTTCGGATTTACACAAACTCTCATGTCAGCTGAAAGCTTTTCTTGTCCTTTCTAAGGTGTGCTGATTTCAAAAGGTGGGGGTTTGTGTGGGTTACTAGGGGATTTTTTTGCATAAGCTCCTCCAGAACAAATGGGTGGAAGTGCTAATTTAACATCAGACTGCTTCCCTGTCACACTTCCTTACTCGGTTACAATACAGTATGGTATCTACAGTTCATGTTCTCCTCCTTCTGTCATGTATTATTGCCAAAGGTTTATATTTTGCTCCTAATTGTTGTACTATAAACTCTAAAGACAATCTATTGTTTTTTAAATCTCTTGACAGTCTGTATCCCTCCCTAGTATAATCTCAGATTTTTATTGTAAAACATCAGCATTTGTTAAATATTTTTCCAATCTAAAACAGTTATTAGTATTGCTAGGATTGCATTACAGCTTTCTCCACAATCCAGCTCAAATGAAATATTTCAACTACATATATGAAACTATTGCAGAGTTGTAAAAATGACCAATGAAAAGCTGTCAGACTCTTAAGTACAAGTGTATTCAGAGTCTATCTGTTCAGCTTATGGAAGATTTTTTTCTTCAATGCAGACATAAAAACTTCATGTGCAAATGTAAAGCAGCTACAGCATTATCACAGAAGATTATGCCATTTTCTTGTTCACATATAGTACTGTTAGTAACTTTCATTCTGAGTTCTTAGGGTGGATTTTTGTCCTTGAGTCTGAACAGGTTCTCTGTTCTTGCTAACTGGAAGCATTTTCCTGTGGTTAAATCCATTTCTGTGGTTAAAATATCCTTCTGGTTAGATTTCTGAAAATGTAAAGGAATATTTTGTTACATTCCCAAGTTATAGGTTAGTGGTAGATTACTCAGTTCAATAACATAAACAACTGTTTTGTCTTTTATTTCTCTTCTTAAAATCAGATTATTTAATTAAAAAAAATTCTTCCTGCTCTAAATCAAAGTAATCAAAATAGATTTGTCAGTTGGTACAGTGTTTCTGGTGTTGTTTTCTGTCCTACCTTTTCACTGACCACTTATAAGATAAAATTAAAACTTTACCTCCATTTTTTCAGGCTTACAGTTCACGTTGAGGTCTGAAATTCTTACACAAGCCTAGAAACTAAATCCTAACACGCATCCACTTGCACTACTTCTACACCCAGTCACACTTCCCTGTTAAGCATTCTCTTGTTTTCTGATGTTAGCCTCACCAGACTGCCCATTAGCACCATACTTTATTTAATATGTTAAGCAAATAATATGGAAAGACTGCAGGAAGTAAAATAATGGTAGAAAGGAGAGTGTAAACTCACCAACATAAGCATTGCAGCTGTCACTACCTTTCCAGTTTTGAGCATGCAGACTGATTCACTGGTTCTTCTTCCAAGCATTTAATCTATAACTCTTTTTTCCAAGTTCTTTCAGGTGTGAAGACCTTCCTTGGGAAGCTAATGAAAAACAAAAAAAAAAAAAAAAGGAAAAATAAAGGGAAGAACACTGGAAAAAATGTATTCTGTATGTCATCTCACAATGTCCTGCATAAACACATGCCAATTCCCTTAGGAGAAGGTGTACAGTACATGGGAGTGAGGGGAAAATGGAAGGAAAAGAAGGGCTCTGCAAATAAATGTTTCAATAAAATATGCACTTGCTATTACTTCCAGGAGACAGTAGCAATCTTAAAGTGTCTCCAAATTTCCGGTATTATTTGGTTCATCTTTTGCTTGATGGATCGTTCTGTGAACCATCACATTTTTGGGGCTGTTACAATGGAATGAAGTGCTAGGTCATGAGATTAATGAAAACAATGGTGACATACCTTATTTACTGAGGACTCATGACATACCACATTGCTAATACATAACTATAATGCCTTCATTAGGAAACATCAATTCTATAAATACACAGCACTTCACAATATTAACACTTCCATCCTGTGAGAGGAGAATAAATAATTTGTATTATAATGTAAATACAGTTTTATCAACTGTAATTCACAGTGTTTTGTCTTCCTTCTTTCACAGTATTATACACAATGGCTCCTATCTCTGTCTGAGGGTCATGATTAAGATACAGAAGAAGCAAATAAAAAGATACACCTGCTCTTTCCAGTGCTGACTTTGACGTTAGATGTTTATTAAAACAGCCTTTAAGTTGTGCAAATTCTACACTAGTGCCATCTGTAATATTATTTAAAAAAAAAAAAAGCCACCCCACCCCCCCCCCCAGTTTTCCAAGATGAGCTATGTAGTGTTTCAGAGGTGCTTTTAATGTTACTGGATGTGTTTGTTTGCTTTCCAATAACTACATGTTGTCAATAAGAAAAAAACGTTAAGTGTATTCACAGGCAGTTTCAGGACATAAACTGATCACCAGCTGGAATCAGGAAGAAATTTATCCATATAGTATATTATTGCAAAATTACGTACATAGCATAGGCTTTATTACCTCCTCCAAAGCTTTTGGCATTGACCTCTGGTAGAGATAGGGTCAACTGTATGGACGTACTGGCCTCTTCTGCTGTAGCAGTTGCTGTGTTCATCTACTTATAGAATGGGTTATGGGATGCAAAAGTACCATCTCTAGCAAAATGTCAATCACCCTGCCCTCTAATGCAGGTTTGCTAATGATGCAGTACCCATTGACCAAGTTTTCCTCTTGTGCATTCCCAATGTTATTTCCACTAGTTTAGAGAAAATACAACAATATTAGTCTGGTCTCCCGTCATGCTTCTAGACCTGTAATTGCTATCAGATAAACTTAGAGGGTGTGGCCCTCCAACTTTATGTTTTCCATTTTGGCATATTTTTTACATTGTAAGAAATTAGTAGGCTAAGCATAAAAATGAATGGGGAAGGAAGGGTGGAGTTGATAGGACACAGGTGTTTTACATAAATGCATCAGTTTATAGAAGAGATCCCAAAACACAATATTGCATTCAGATTAAGATCAATATTTGGAGCACAGAACTCCTCTTACAAGAAAGAGCCAAAGACATTCTGGAGCTTATCTGTGTTCACATGCACAAAGGATTTTGTAACACCTAAGCTGTGGTTCAGAGTCTCTATTTACCCATGAATTGAACTTATAATACAGAGGATTCAGAAATAGTTTGCAAAGTTTGGCCATTTCTATATGAGGTCAAAAAACAATGTTGTTTAGATCAGTATGGAACTCCCAGAAGCTTGCTATGTAATAAGTATAGAAATTTTCAAACTAGCATCTGTGTATTAGGGGTATGCCTGCATGGTGCAATACACTACCATGTAAAAACCTCCGAGCCAGATAAGGCTCTAGGAGAAATAAAGGACTATTACAGTGCAGCTGTGCAAGGGCTAATTAACCTAGGCTTTGCTACACTGATATCCAACCTAGTGTATTCATATCTTGCCTGTCATCTAGAAACATGAGGAATATGGACTAGAACTGCAATAAAAGTGTATTTTGAGACAACGTAAGGAAGCATTCCTTATAGAATTCCTTATAGAATTCCTATATATAGAGAGAAGATAGGCTATTGTCATTTGGAAGACAACTTCATTCTGTATATGGAATTAATATTTCAATACTTTTTTTTTGCCTACAAGTTTAAACAGGTTTAAATATTTGTTGAGGAAGCTTTGCTATCATTGTTTTGTTGGGGTTTTTTGCCTTGTGTCTTTTTTATGTGGAGTAGTTTATAAAGCAATGAGAGAAAAGGTTATTGCTCTGCTCTGAGGGTTTTAGAAATTCTATTCTGATGTGCTGTATCTGGGAGAATCTTTAATTACCTCTGTTCTTGAAGGTCCTATGTATTGTCTTATTCAGACTTCCCTTGAAACCATAGCACTCGCTGCCCCAGGTAGTTTATACTTCAGAATAAGGGATACTTTAGTTTTTACTGCTGCAGAGGAGCACAATGTGAATTTTTAATGGGACCTATTCACTATCTCCCTTTTCTTACTTGGGCACAGCACCGGTTTCAGGGAAAGAAGAGGTGACGGGAGTGAAAACAAATTCAGAAGAAAAATGAAGTAGCCATCAATCAAG